>NC_066314.1:44701932-47101932 GCF_022539315.1 Serinus canaria
TATCAGAATCTTTTCCTCATTGCATCTTTCTCTACACTGAGTTATGATGCCCAGTCATTCAGCTTCAAGAGGTCCTTATACCTTTTTCCACTGCTGGTCTTCAACTTTCCAACCCTGAACAACCCAGTACTCTCAGTAAACTTGGCTACTTCACCACCCACACTTCCACAGCCACTGCTTCACAGCATTTTAAGATTATGTTAAACAGTATGAGTTCCAGCCTGGCCCCTGTAGGACTCCACTGGTGACCTCCCTCCACTGTGAAAATTGGCCATTTGCTCTTAGCCTTTCTTCCCATGGTTTAATCAATGCAATAACTTTTTATCCCACGCCCATTTAGATAGTATAGGAAATTTTGTGGAAGAACTTTTTGAATGATCTTGGAAATCCATATAGACTGTATCTGACAGATCTCCTTCATTTACATGAATGAAATATTTTTAGTTTTTAAAGTGTGAATAATCTGACCTATTTTCCACTCACCTACACTGGTTTAAAAAGAAGCTGCCCTTGGAGTGCCTATGAACAAGCACTCCATTGACTTGAGAGGGACTCTAGACATACAACCACTGTCTTCTGTGAGCTTCCCTCTAGAGACCACAGGCATCCTGCCTATGTCTACAAAATGTATAAGGAAACAGGTCTATGACTTCCTGGCCCACAGATCATTTATCCCATTGAGTCCCACAGTTGCTGCCCCACAGAATTCACCTCTTCTCTCCTAGACCAGTTTTCTGAAATAGTTCTTGCTCCAAGATCAGTTTTCTGAAATATCTCTTGCTCCAGATTCTATCCATTTGTTCAATTTTTTGGTCATTTTTCTGATGCTATGCATAAATTTCCTTTGAATGCTTTCCAAAAGGGAGAACTCCAAGTGTCATGGTTTAACCATATCCAAAACCATACCTCACACAGCCACTCACTCCCTACCCCACTCCAGTGAGACGGGGGAAAGAATCATAAGGGAATAGCAAAAAATCATGGGTTGAGATAAAGACAGGTTAATGGGTAAAATAAAAAAGGATGTGCAAGGAAAACATAACAAGAAATTCTTTTGTCTCTCACCAAGGGCAGACAGGTGTTCAGCCATCTCCAGGAAAGCAGGGCTCCATCACTTGGGAGGACAGAATCACAGAATATTCTGAGTTGGAAGGGACTGGCAAAGATCCTTGAATCCAGCTCTTAAGTGAATGGCCCATGCAGGGGTCAAACCCACAGCCTTGGTGTTATTAGCAACAGGCTCTAACCAGCACCATCATCCCTCCTTCCTCTTCTCCCACATTTACATACTGAGCATGGCAGCATACGGTCTTGAATGTCCCGTTAGTCAGTGTGGTCAGCTGTTCCAGCTGTTCCAGCTGTGCCCCAGTCCCAAATTCTTGAACACCCCCAGCCTCCTCTCTGGGCTGTTGCAAGAAGCAGAAAAGACCTTGGCTCCGTGGAAGAGCTGCTCAGCAGCAACTAAAGCTCTTCTCCATTATCAACACTGGTTTCAGCACAAATCCAAAACAGCCCCACACCATCTACTATGGAGAAAATTAACTCTACCCCAGCCAAAACCACCACAGGAGAACAGGGAAAACTACTGGAGGGATGTTAATAGGGCTTTTAAAGGCTGAATTCACTCTTATCAGCTCACATCCATACACCTGGGCACAGAGGAAGTGAGATCCCAAGACATTTCCTTTATGCCCTCAAGGGCTTCCATCTGGCAACTTATCACACAATGCTGTCTGAACACATGCCCTTTCCATTACTTAATGTTTATTTTCAAAGCTGCAGGTCTGGTTTTATACTATGTTTTTGATTCCTTTAGCTTGTTTTTTTTTTTTTTGCATGGATTAATTGTATTTCAGATTGACCATTTTATACAAATTAAAAGGTACAGATTCCCATGTTCAATGGTTAGCTTAAATATTTCTTCTGCTCATAAGAATTGGGAGAAATATTGACATATTTGTCAGCTATTCTTATTGTAAAGGAGAAATAACCATTTATTTAATTTATCTATTACTCTAGCAACTTACTACAGGCAATTTGACCTTATGAATATGTTTTCTGTAGATGATTGAGAGTTTCTTTATTCAAAGGTTTCAAACAGCTGTTAGAATTAACCCAATCACTTTTCCTTTATGTTAAAGATATTAATTATTAGAACTCAGATAAATGTGTTTTCTCTGTCTGTTTCATCTCAGCACAGTAATCCAAATCTCTTGTAACAGTTTAGTTAACTGCATTTCTACTGATGAAGAATAAGTGTGGGACAATTCTCTGTCCTTCTGGTCCACTCTCTTTAGTGTTTTTGTTTTTCTAATAGTCCCTGCTTTTTTATATTTTCCTTTCCTTAATCTGCTGAGTTTAATATGATTAATTCTGAAGTATGTTCTTCTGTTTCCCAGCTCATATAGCAGCACCTATTTCAAAAGCTTACTGGCAGTTTGTGATTAGAAAATTTTAGTCTGAATGAGCTTAAAGTCTTACATGTTACTCTTAGGCAACCACTACAGCTGCCTCTCCTGATTTATATTAAACGCCTATAATTCTACAGCTAATTAAATTAAATCTTTGAATGCCCTATCTCTAGACTTAACTATCAGACCACTTTAGAAATATGAATATTTTAGGGGGTTAAAATTAGATGATTTATAGTAATGTATCTGGGGATTTTATTATGCCTCCTTTGAAATACATAACATTATTTAATTCCAGATTAATATGTCTAGCAGCAAGTCCCTCAGTGTTTCTGACTTATTCTTCATAAGCCCTTGTTCTACCATCTGGCTACTTTAGCTTTTGCCCATGCTTCCAGACCAGACCCATCAAATGTCACTTGTATTTGGCCTCAGCCCTGCCCTCTTTCATGGTGATATTTATCCCTCTCAGGTTTGCATTGAAGTGTTGAGCCTCCCTTCTGCTTTTGAGCCTCAGCTATGGCTGTGGAGCCTGGGTCTTCTACTGAGGTGTGCCTGGAACTGGGGCCCTCTGGGTTGGAACAGCCATTGGTGCAGGCCACCAGCATCCACCAGGAAGACCCTTCCTTCTTCTGGGTTATACCTGTGGTTATCACCTGGGGTACCTGTGTCACTTCCTACTGCTTCCCACACACACAGGACATGATGCAAAGTGCCACCACACTGCCCCAGCCTAAGAAGGTGGTTTCCCAGAGCAGGAACAACTCCCAGTGATGAAAGGGTCGCATGGGGATAGATGTGTACAGGCACAGCTCATCACATCCAATTTCTGCTTTTTTGACAAAGCAGGCAAAGGCTGGAAGGCACGGAGGCTTACTGGGGCCATGTGTGTCATGGCAGAAATGGAGTCCTGGAAAGCTGAATTTATTTCTCCTCTGTTCCACAGAGTGGGGAGTCAGACCCAGATCTCCCAAATGTCCAAGAGTGCCTTGGCTGCAAGACTGAATGTCTCCACTGTGGTGATGAACTGCTTTTCAGATGAGTTGCAAAGCAGTTATCTTGCTCCTCTGCAGTCATTAAAGATCCCAAGATTGCTTTTCATGAGCTTCCAGTAGTGTTACTTAACGGAGTATCCTGGCTGCAGTCCAGCCTGGCTTACTGTAGACCACATCTCTAGACTTCCATCATTTCAGCTGTGTAACATAAATCATCTCACTCAGCACTGCTAATATTGCTAAAGAGCTACAAAGAATTCCACAGCCACTGTAAAGCCATGAAGTGATCCTTTTATATAAATACTGTGTGAAACTTACAGTCTGTCTGCATCCCCTGTATTTCTTTTCATTGTTTTCACTCTCATTACTGTTATATGCTGTTGTATGTTATATATGCTCCTAATGGCATGGACTAAGGAACTTTGTGAAATGCCAGTCTTTTTCCCTGGACTTGAAACTGATTATATTCACAGGTGTCAAGATCATGTTCCAATAACAGGTATTTTGGGAAGTCTGCATACAGACAGAAAGGCATGAATAATTGTCATTACTTTTCTGACTCTCAGGCAGAGTCCTTACAAATTTCTAAACCCCTCGTGAGAATTTTCTCTTCACTTTCATATTAAAGCAGCAATAAGGTGTGAATTAAGCTCTCTTTTCTGCTCGATGGTCCTCTCCAAACCAGCCATACCAATGAAAATGAAACATTGTAGATGTAATCCTGGTGCATTCATATCCAGCAGCTCTGTTGTGCATTTTCCTGAGTCTGACTGGCCAGTCTAATCACAAGATAAAGTTCCACATGGTCAATGGCCTTCACTTTTCTATTCTTTGCTACTGGGGCAAGTCTGGCTTTTCAACGCTGCTCCTTCTTAGGAAACAAAACCCAACACAAGTTACAGCTTCCTTGCCTGCAACCCACACCAGGCACTCCGTAGGCCGGCATCAACCAATTGATTGCAACATGTATTCCAACCCCAGAACTTGTCATATGCTTTGCT
This sequence comes from Serinus canaria, assembly GCF_022539315.1. NCBI lineage: Eukaryota > Metazoa > Chordata > Aves > Passeriformes > Fringillidae > Serinus > Serinus canaria. The sequence continues at coordinate 44,706,340 of NC_066314.1, forward strand.
TTTGTTTTTAGGTCTGTTTTTAAAGTACATCATGGTCATTTTATGGAATTACTGACTTCATCTGACTGTTTTATGTATTCTGCTCTTAAACACCAGGAAGATATTCATCAGCCCTCTTCAGAAGCTTTGTCTGTATTTCATGCAGAGACTTTTGCCTTCCCTGCTTAAAATAGCATTCAGGTTCAGCTTGAGTTTCCTCTATGGATTTCTTTGCCCATGCTATTCTTATGTACTGGTTTCAAAGCCAAGATAGTTCTGTTTCAGATATGCAAAAAAATTCTCAAAGCCCAAGATCACCAGTAGACTTTAGCTGCTTGCCTTCTTTTCAGTTAAGACTGTACAGCATGTCAACACCAGCTTTAGCTGGAAAGCCCTGTGTATGGTGAGCTGGTTTAGATTATCTAATTTTATTGCCTTCATTCATCATTCATAATCCATTATACCATTGCTGTATGATATGACTGCAATAACATCTCAGACTTGATTAGAATATTATTTTTTCTCTGAGTTATTTCTTTCCTGTGAAAAAGATTTTGAAACTTTTCTGCATAAGAAGTGGGTAGTTATTTTTCTTCTTATTATCCTATTCCAAATGTATTTCTTACATTAGCTAGAAGTGGGAATTAATATCTGAAACCTCTCAATAGGTCTTTTAACTTTCTAAAACTCAGACAAAGGTACCACAGCATTGTCAGTTTTCAATTTTGTTATACATCCTCAAAAAATTCCTAAAAATATCTATTTCTGTCAAATTAAATCCAGCACTTTTTACATATACTCACAGAGAAGTACCCTAGAAATTGCAATATGTAACCAACTTGAGAAAATTAAGTTGATCAGTACTACTGCTAGATTATCAAAGCTTGACTTAAAAAAATATCACTAAAAAGAAAGGCCCAAAAGCCAAAACGTAAATTCTGCTTGTCACATTCCTGTCTTATTGGCAGATGCCCCAGGCAACTCTGCTTTCTCTGTCTCAGATAGTGAAATTATTACCCTAGAGCACAGTGTCTGAAGAGCTCTCGGGGCTCAGAAAAACTCCAGGGCAGCAGACATATTTAATAGGGGTGTGGATGACTGGGGCAAGGATTTCCAAATCTCACCACCTGCAGTTCTCTTTTATTGGAAGCCTGAACATTGGGTGTATGTTTCAGTTTCAATATTTTCTCCAAGTGGCTGAAGGGGGTAATGAGCAGTTCAGTGCCTCTGGCACAACCGGCTCTTTCTGTCCTTCTGCGCCGTTTGTTCTCTCAGCAAAACAAGCCATGCAAAAAGCCAAGGATGAGCTTGGCCTCTTGTGCTGAGTAATGGCAAAGATTTACTCTTAGCACCATATTTCTCCTATCCATTCGTTTTCCTCTGTCCTTCCAGAGAGTATGGTTCTGCTTTCTTCAGTCCGTGTCCAGTAATTTGCGGTGACACTGGGTGCCACAGAGCCGGGGAGCGAGCGTGACCCTACCGCAGGACTCTGGCTCCTGCCTAGCAACAGCATCCATTGGCCTGCTGGTTGTGTGCTCTCCCTCCCCTTGCTGGAAGAACAAATGCTAATATCCTTCACATGTGACTCCAGAAACTGAATAATAGGAGCTGACCTGACCATAAATGCCAGGATCGCAAAGTCTCGGGAGTTTAGTGGCTAGCAGAATGCATCATTACGCTGGTGAACCAAACTCCTTGCTTGCTGTTTGCAGCCACATTAAATATGAATAAGAGAACTAAACAAACCACTGAAAAATAGTCTAATTAAATTGTGCAGTGAGATAGGCCCATGGCTTCTAGTGCTTTTAATTCCCTATGAAATAAAAATAAAAGCATATTCTCTTTCCTTCTTTTTCATGACATTTGTTCCCATACAGAAAGGCTAAAAGCAGCTGGTGTTGGCTTGCTGTTAACAAAGGACTTTCGCCTGTGAGCTTGCCTGAGAATGACTTTTGCAAGGTTAAACAAAGCATCTGCAGGACCCAAACAAGACTTAAAGCAACAGTGAGTATAATCAAACTTCATTTGTGTGCCCACTGATTTCTGCTACAGAATAATCCCTGTTGCGTGGAGAGGTCCTTGGCTCTCTGGCCTAGAAAAGGAGGGGAGTTGGGGGCACATAAGATGCAGCAAGGCACAGCGTGGCACGCTGCCACTGTGCCAGCTCCTCCTCTCTGTCCAGGCTGAAGACTGTGCTCTGCTGTAAGCATGTCCTTTGGGAGTCAGCATTACTACTCCCAGGCTGGAGGATAAGTGGGTGCCTGAGTGCTATGCAAACCAAGGTCTAATTGGGAGCTCTCGTATCTCTTCCATACGAAGCATTTCCTTTACCTGTTTTATAAAAGTTTAAAGTGAAACACTCCATAAGCAGCTCTTACAGTCCTTTTCAGAGCTCCCTCTCACTTGAAGGATCCAGAAAATAACTTTCTTTAGCTCTAGTCATTTACACTTGTCCCTAAAGGAGAAGTACCTCTTAAATTTTTTATGATGTGTAAACAAGTACATTTCCTTTAAAAATGACAGTGTTTCCACAAACAATGCCCCAGTCCCTAGATTTAGCTCCAGAGAGGTTTTTCATGGAAAACACCTTCCAGTCACTCTGCTTCTGATTACAGTGGCAGATCTGAAATAGGGCCACTTGCCACATAGACCTGCAAGCACTTGTTATATCCCCCTTCTCCCAAATCAAATGCAGTTGAATTTCTTTGCCTCATAGAATCCAGGAGCTTTTTTGGGGGTGAGAAAAAAACACGTACTCTGGAAAATGAGCAGCTGAATATTTCTCTCTGGATTCGGGTTGATAAATATTAAAGGATGGCAGCAGTTCTTATTTGCAGAGAAGAAAAAAGACACTACTCCAATCTCCTGAGCCATATTGGAAAGTTTATTTTATTTAGCAAAGATGAAAATTACATTGGAGACGTCAACACCTTGATAGCCCTGAAGCATTTTGGCACCCTCTGATCACAGGAGCTAAATCAAGAGAGGCTGCCCCTTTGCTGTGCTTGCTGCCTGTCCTAACAGGTGTATTGGGGAAGGTTTGCCAAAAAGGCAGAGAATGGCACGTTTCCGATGAGCCAGTGGATGCCATTTGGCCAGAAAAGTAGCTGGATAATAATAGTATGTAAAAACACGAGCAAAACATAACCTTGTGTGAATATCTGAATGCTGTCTTTTTCCTGCAGTCTGCAGCCTCTAAAAGATGCTGGAATTAGGCAATGTATTTTAAATCATACCAACAACTGTTTTTTAGAAAAGAACGCAGTCTAGGACTTCTCACTCACTAATAACATAATGTGAAATAGCCCATGAACGCCCAAACCAAATCCCTCTTTTGATCTTTAATCAAAATATACAATATTTTGAAATTCTCTAGCAACAGTGTTTCTAAAAATAGACTACTAAGGCTATCAGCAAAGAATCTTCAGCTAACCTTTTCAAGTGTTCGCAAATGACACAATTGTTCCCACTGTAATTTATGGAATTATATTGAGGAATATCAGGAAACATACCTAAAGGGTCTGACAATAATTTTGTAACTAATATATTCCCCTGGTCTGCCTTTGAACCCTGTCATTCCTTGCCTTGCAGCTGTATTTAATGAGTGGTGAGATTATTCAAATAAGCCCACATCAGAACATTGTTTTCTTAGCTCCTAGATCTTGAGAAGACACCTCCTGCCACAGTCACTAGGTAAAACCTACATCACAACCTTAACATTTAATTCAGCGTCATGCTTATGGGTTTGTAAGTACCTCTGTAGCCCATAAATATAATTGTGCTTGGTTGTGATGGAGCTGATCCCTATTGCAGCAGCTGCCAATGAGCCAGCAATAAAACAAAAGAAGAAACAGCTCAGCCTGTCATCGATAAGTGAGAAGCCAAATGTGACAGTGCTTATGCCATGGCATACAGGCTTCTGCAAGTACATTGCAAAGAGAGTTTGCAGGACACTCAGACAGAGCAGATTTGTATATGGGAGATTGCTGCCATCTGTTATTTCCCATTCTTAACCACTGGGTTTTGTCCCTGAGAGAGAAAAGGGAGACAGAAAGAAATTCAATTCTGTCTGAAGATGGATTGCGAGAGACGTTTTCCAGCATGGAACAAAATTAATAAGGTCCAATTTAAAACTGATAAATAGTCAATTCAGTATGGTGGGATTAAGGATTTTTCCTAAGGAATTTACAGAGAGATAAGCATCTCATGAATAAATAAATTCAGCTGCAGCACAGAACATATTTATTGATTCACAAGCCATTTGTTTGAGAGTTTGCCCCTGAGGAGCAGAAGGTACCCTATTATTATTGATAATATAAGAGTTACAGTTATATTCAGAAACGACAAACTGCATTTAAATGATATCTTGGGGTTAGAACAAGAACCCACCAAAGCCAGGGAATTCAAAGTTAAGTCTGACACTATGTCAGACTGCATGGTGTCAGGAAAAATGACAGTCGTGTCTTTGCATATCTTGGCTTCTGTGGTTTGTGTCTCAATTTTAATGGCATAGAAGTGATATCGTTTCCTTCTAAATTCATTTTTGTTTTACTTTATCATAAATAAAACAGAGTAGTGCAGGACTGAATATGTGAAGAGGCCACAGCAGCCCTCCCGAGGTAATAACTGTCTGTGACAGAAAGGACTCTACCACTTGTCTAAAGACCTATCTTGTAAATTGATTATTATTTATTAGTTGAATGTTTGCCTGGTTAAACAATTTACTGATAGCTTTCACAGGCAGATACAAGGACAAAATATCTGGTCAAGAATCTTGTAGACAGGACAGGTAACAGAAAAGCAAGGCATGTAGGAAGACCCAGCAAATTTGTGTGAGTGGGGCTCTGAGTGGTGCTGGACTAGAAGCTTTTTTAAAAGAAAGAATATTCTTTTTCCATTATCCCTTTGTCCAGCACCTTCTGGAGGAAAACAACTTGAAAATAACATCCGTGTTATGTCACATTGTCCTCTACCTTGAACTGCTGCTGCCGATGGTGCTCCCATGTCCAGTTTGCTGCTGTATAAAGTCAGGGCAGCTGAAATGGTTTACAGTGACTGTCTTCACTGCCCAGAGAGCACATTCACTCACTTGGTGGGAGTCTTGGGCGAGATCTTGCAGGAGACCTTTGATGTTTTTGTACTCCACATCCTTGGAGGAGCAGAAGGATCTCCTGTTGGTACACTAGCTAGTGGCTCTATAGATGTAATTTCCTCACAAGTGGAAAAGCTTTAACTAAAACCACACTTTCAGAGGTAGAGGAAAACCCACATTTGCCTTTACTGTGCCCTGGGAGGCAATTTCTGAAGTATAAATTATTTTTGGTAGGCATAAACTATGTTTCTAATCCTCCTTATTTTTGTTTTCTGAAGGGGTATCCCAGGTTGCACAAACTCTTACCCTTCCATATGTCAACTCCTGGCTCCAAATGGGAAACCTAGAGCTGTTTAAATGGTGAATTTGTTGTGTGTTGCAGAGGTCAACATATCTGTTCATCAATGGCAGAATTACATTTACAGATGTATGTGTTCATAGAAATTACACTCCAGGTTACCTTCCAGGCAAGTTGCACGCACATTAGGAAGGAAATGCACACACTTTAGGAAGGAAAATTCAGGAATAATATTTAGCAGGCTGCTAAAAGAAGTGTTTGATAGGCTGTTTCTCACCTGTGTGACAAAACTGACAACCCAGACCCTTTCTTTACATATCTCAGTGCAGTAAAAGACATAAGATAGAAAAGATGTAAGGTAGGTGCCCAGGTAAGGATCCTCTGTTTGAACATGGGGCTTCATAATTTTATTTCCTTCAAAGGTATCCCAGAGGAGGTTTTTCTTCAAAAATAAATACAGCATACATATATATTTTGCCCACATTGGGCAAATTCACAGGTAGCAACCCTTCTGAGATAATTGTGCTGAAAAAAATCCATCATAGTAATAGATTTTTTAAGGGCTGAATAAAATACCCACAGGTGTGATGAATTTCAGACGGACATTAATACTTTGAACTTGGCTAAGTTCAAACTGATAGAAATTTTCACAAAAAAGAATAAAAATCTAGATCAGCCTAGATCCGTTTCACTTATTTATTGGAAGACGGGCAGAGGATATATTCTTTGAGAGCAATTTTGCAAATAATTCCTGTTCTCCTAGATTTGGTCAGCATTTCAGCATGTGACTAATAACAAAGCTCACAGAGAGGGCCTGCCTTTTTTTTTTTTATCCCTGATACCCTTACAGTTGTAATCATGCATCTTGTCAGTTGTTATAAAGACAAATGTTCCCCATTGCTGTACTGTCAGCGCATTTCAGTGCAAGCAGAACGGTAGCACAGCACACCTGTTAGATGTGTGGAATATACCATTTGTCTTGTCACAGCAGCAGAATCAGGTATACCTTGATATGACAGGGTCTTCGGTGCAGGAAAAATTTGGGTCTGCTCTTTGCACTGCCGTTGACCATTCTGCTGCCATCTGTGCACTTCCATAAGGCTCTTTTAATAAGTTAGGAAACAGGGAGCTAGTTTCTCTGGGAAAGAACTACTTTTAATAGGGAGGAAAAACCCTGGCCTTTTTCTTTGAAACACATCATATAGAGAACCCCTGAGCTATACATTCATTATTACATACACACGGTGTGACTTGGAGGCAGAAGTTCATGATCGTGACCTTTCTTCCTTTATTATATTCATCTTTTAAAGAAGCAGATGGGGTTTAGCTGATTGTTAACATAAATTGCCATATGGAACAAACCACGCCTGATTATTATATTAACACCAATTTTAATACATTTTATCATGATATTGCAGCTTCAGTTGCCATGCTATTCTGTTCAGTATATTCATTTGAGAAATTTAATGTTGTATCTTACAAATTGAGATCCTATTACAAACATATGGTGTATAAATAGATTTTGCCACCTGGTGACTGTTAAAAATCTGTAAGGGAGAGATTGCCGTAGTGTTAACTCCTCCATGCCGGAAGTCACTTTTCCAATTGCAGACATTTTAAAGAAACAGTGAGAGGTGAAAATTCTTGATTTGCTGCTGTGATAAGGGGTTAATTGTGCTAATTGCCTTGTAATACCTGCTCAGTTAAAGTGTTTCCCTGTTGTGATTTTCTTGGGAGTCAAATTGTTTTTAAATTGGTTTGTCACTTGACTGCATTTGGAACTTTGTGATTAGGGTTGTGGAAATGGAGATAATGTTTAAGTTACATAACAGTTCCTTCCATAATCAATCACTGTCTCATTTTAGATCTACCCAAGAAGGTTCCTGTACACATGAGAATACGCCAATTGAGGTAATGGATGAGGTAAGCTGGCTGCTTGCTGTCTGTGAACATTTGCATTTCTTTCCACCAGTGAGTGCTGTACAGAATATTTGTGGGCTTTCTGCCTCCTAGAGTCACACCCATGATCTCCATGAATCATGGTATGCCATGAAATGAGTGGATAAAAAAATCCATCTCTTAAATCTGAAAAATGTTTTAATTTAGTTTTGTTACTCTTGACAAACTCTTGTTTGCTCTTACAGGTGAAGAAATAAGGCAGCAGACCCTATTTGTTGACCACTCGAGTCAACAGATGAACTTTTCTGGGCCGTGCCCCAGGCCGTGGCCTCTGGCAATCTGCAAGGGTGGAGAGGAGTGATGTTGCTCATGCCTTTTCAGAGAGAGACCCTTTTCAGCTCTATCTGGCAAAAAGTACCTACAAATACAAGTCCTGTCTGCTATTTCTTTGTTCATAGCTTGGCAAAGGTATTGAAATGCATATATGAGCTAGTAAGAAAGGGGTGAGACTACTAGTGAGAATATCTAATTAATGGATTGAGTTTTAAAGAAGTGGCTCCAACAGTAATTGGTGATCTCAGGAAAGGTAGCAGTACCTACGTTCTGTAATGACCTGGGGACCATAAATGCTGAAGATAGATGGGTAGACATGATAGGAATACAGTTACTTCAGCAGTTTTATAGGGGCCAAGTAAAGGGCAAATAATTCCCTGGGGACAAAACTGATAAAAGGCATCAGGGTAGATTGATGGGAAGAACAAGAAATGGGTTAGCTGAAATTTATTGCAGGCCTGAGCAATGTTTGCTGTGGACAGAGTGAAAATATGAAAGAGAATTGAGTGGCAGTAACAGCCAAAGTGGAAGCAGCTAATGGGGAAAGGAGACTGAAGAGGTGATTCAGATACTAAATGGAGAAATATGTGTGCTGGTGGGAACTGCTGCCCAAAAGGCAGGGGTGGGAGGCAGAGACATGGGGGATCAGTATCTGGGTGGGACATAGGTGGGGGCTTCAGGGCCGTATGGGGATGAGCAGGGAAGAAAGGAGCAAGAAGGAACAGTAAACATTGTGAGCAGTGAGCAGGCTATGGATAGAGTGTGCTGTGATAGGGACAGAGGCACAAACTGACAGCTACAGCACCCTTAGATGCTGAGGACAAGGGGTAGGAAGTTTTCTCTTAGATCTGTGTGCAGTTCTGATGTGATGGGGCCTTTGGCCATGGCTATGGGGTGCCTAATAAAAAGTCCTTACCTTAGGTTCCAGCCACTGGAACTACGAGGGTTATCAGCAGCAAAAGAAAAAGCAATAGCAATACAGAGAAGTGAATTCTCTTCTCAGGACATCCTCAATCCTTCACTGCACAGTCAGCCCACTTAAACGAGCTCTGCCAGATGACCAGCAGGAGGGCTATGGAAAAATTTCTGAAGTGTTTTGTATCTAAAGCAAGTATCAGAGGCATTAACAGGTCTGGAAAGTAGGTAAGACACAGAAGAGTTGCCAGGCCATTCGTATGTCCCACTATGATGAATTTTGTCCAGTTGCTGCATCACAGTTGCTTCCAGTCACCCAAAGATCCTTGTTGGCCAGGGATGCTCTTTGGGTTTCGTGGCTGTTAACCAACAACTGAAGGGAAAGTCTAAATATCTGGTCACCACCAGAAATTCTATCATAAGAAAAAACAGTTATCTCTCTGCTTTCATCTTTCTGTGGGCAAATTGTTATATTTTGACTGCTGCAAGCAGGAGTGTGTTTTTATTCATTCATTTTCTTACCTGTTCTGGACCTGGTTACTTTTCCGTGGCTAAGATTTTGTTGAATTAAGATGTGAGTTAATCCTGCAACCTTCTGTCGTGCTGCTTCTGCTGTTTGTTTTTCCTGTAGAAATGCATAAATCAGTAATTTTTAGTGATGAAAATACTATCTAGCATATCATGAAGATCACACAGAATTTTACAATCAAGATAAATTTTTTGCCATTATTTTTCCTAGTATTTCCTGTCAGACATAAATTGTATCTAACACAACTTGTTAGTGAAACAGAAATGTACTGTATCAAGCTCCTGTTATGTGGTTTCTAAATGACTTTAAATCACATTGTATCCAATAATTACTAATACTCCATTAAAGATTGGAAAGGCAATTTACTAGGAACTCCCAAAAGTCTTCTTTAAGCAATGCAATTTGTGTTTGGTTAAAAGTTTACATAAAATCAATACAAAATTATAGTAACATAAATAGTTAAACAGTTCTCAGTTAACGTTATAGTTGGATCCACTCTGCTCTCGATAATTTAGAAAATGTAAGTTACAGAGGAGGAACAAGGATACAGAGGAGAAGGAAGACACACATGATTTTGCTGTTCTGATTGCTGTGTGGAATGGAAGGGCATCAGTCAATTACTTGCCAGTTATGTCTTTGTGGACTCTTTTCATCTCCTTGAGGAATCTTGAAAGTTCCATGAAAATAATTGCAAGAAAAATTTTTACTAAATGCTAGTTCTCGCTAGCAAAGTATTTGATATCATTCCATGGGAAGAAGAGATTCTAATTTTAATTAAGGTCCAAATTATCTCCTCTCTACACAAAAATAAGAACAGCAAAGCAGCAGGTTCTGAAGAATAAGTGCTTCATTCCTTAAAATAAAACCAAGGACAAAAAAAGCCCTCTAAACAAACCACAAGTGAAAAATAAACTGTGGAAAATTACTTTCCCTTCCACCGACTCTGCTAATTTATTCACGAGGACATTTATTTACCTCCATCTAAATGTCTTATAACCTCAGGAACAACAACAAAAAAAAGCTAAACCACCTGTCTGTTTTTCAACCTTGCAAGATAATTCCATCTCTTTGGTTATGATTTGAACATATATTCTACTTGCTGAACTAAAGTAATGGATTAGTCATAGCTGGTGACAAAAGTTGTTTTTGTTTACAAAGTGGCAGTGTTGGGTATATCTAAAGAAAGTCTCCCAAAAGTCACATTTTTACCACAAGCAAATAGCTCAAACCTCAAGCTGGAAACATACATATTACTTCTCTTTCTCTTCTTGGCAAATAACATAAAAGAAATTATCTCTGAATAGCAGTTTCAGACCGCTGCTGTTGAGAGACATAACGATTGTACAAGACAGAACAGGGGCAGAGGCAAATAGTCTGTTTATTCCCGTTGTGTTGGTCAAGAATAAAGGAGGGGTGTTTTGTACCTCATTTGGAAGTGCATAAGAAGCAAAAATTTACAAGGGATTTAATCAGTGTTCCAAATGTATAGCCTTTTTTTTTCTCTAGCTTGGTCCCTGAAAGCCTCTGCTGTCTGGGCTTTGGGAAACACAGGCAAAAACATTTCCATTCTTAAAGGCTTTTGATCCCAGTCAAAAGCAAAGTGGCCTGACCTTGCTCCAGAGGAAAAGCCCATAACTGTCTTCATGTGCAGGATTTCTTTTGCCCATCAGTACTCTGACACCACAGACATACATAATTTTATGTCAAGTGAAGGATATGCTGTTTACCAGAGGTGTTGCTTCTCTGCTAAAACAGACTAAAAGCCATGGTTTAATGAACTTGCTTGACTTATCACAGATCTGCCTTAGGAGGAAAGGTCTATATTTAGGATTTATGAAAAAATCAGCAGTCCTTGTCTACCTGAACATCCTATTTGCTTTAGACATAAAATCTAATTTCTTAATGAGAGTGTCTTCATTAAGATGTGGATCTTATCAACCTGCAGTTAATGATAAAAGCAAATCTTATAAACAAGCAGAGTTTAAATAACACATTAAAGCTTATCACTGATGATATCTTTAATTATAGTAAAGCAAATTGTAAGATACTCTAATGGGAAATACAAATTACTTGTTAAAATTATTAACAGAGTTAATGTGCTTACATTTGTTTATGTGTACAGGAATCATTTCAAATATTTGACTGTAATGACAATATGTGTAAAGATCAATTAAAAGTCAGGAAGATGAGATATTGGATTTTCAGACCTTAATAGGATTTCATCTGCACTTGTTATATTATGTTATCCACTTATAATTGAGCTTCCATCATATCATAGAATCTGTCACTTCACCAATTTATATTTCTAACCTCTAATGAAACTTCTGTTTGCTAAGGAGAATTTTTGAGACCTGTGATCCTGCTGGAGCTGTTGGGTACAAACATTAATCTTCCCCACTCAGAGGTTGGGGTTCCATCCATTGACCCAAACTTCACTGCAGAAGTGAAAATGCCTATGTAGCTGCCTAATTCACTAGCATCACAACCCACACAAGCTGATCTAATCAACAGCTTAGGTGCAATAAATGGCAGTTTTATGTGTAAAAAGCCAGGTAGATGGGTAACAAGAAAAATTGCCAGGAATCTGCCCAATCTCTAGTTTATTATTAGCAGAAAGAAAATAACCACCATAAATGCAGGAAAACTACTTTTGTTTACTTACCCACTGAGTCAGTCATGCCCCAGTTGAGGTTCTGTCCCTGGAATGGATCCATGGTAATCCATCAACACCAATTTCAGGGTGGCACAGTGATGGGGATCCCCTAAGAGCAATGGCTATGGCCTGACTGCATCCAGCCCTGCCTATCCTTGGCACTGGCACTCACTCCAGTGGAGGGGTCTCTTGGCACTTTGACTGTGGAAGTGTGAATGTGAGGATCAACACATTTCATGAACACATCATGTGTTTCATGAACACATCTTCAAATAATAGTGTGAAGCCAGGGTCTTCCAGTGCTCTCAAGCTGATGCTATCGTAAACAAAACTGATTGCTGCAAACAAATATGCTTGTAATTTAGCTTATATTTTCCATTTTCAATGCAGTATTATGAGACAATCATTTGTGCATAAAGTGGACCTCGGCCAAGGTATTTCTACAGAGAGTTAACATTTTTGCAGTACTTTATTGTAACAGCAAGCTTAACCTTGAAACCAACAGATGTTGCTTTGAAATTATCTGATGCAAGGTAGTCTATAAAGCTCAGCTTACATGATAATGAAGAGAAAAACACCAGGCACAGAGGATATTCTGACACAGTTTGAAAGCATCTGTCCATAGGAAGATTTTGGCCAAACTACATGTATCTTTGAAAACATTCTAGAAAGTAAAAGTATTTTAATTTTTCCTGATATGAATCTGACTCTTCCCTAAGCTCTCCAGTGCTAGAGATTGTCTCAATTGATTATACCTGGGACATTAAGCAATGTGCTACAAAGATACTACATTGCACTCTCTCTTCTCTGATATTACCTACAGTTGCTTAAAATAAAGAAATACTTCCAGAAAAAAGATTCAGAAGGGGGTAAAAAATAAAGGAGAGAATATGAAAGAATATATGCCAGGTTCTCTGGTGATATAAGCTAGTATTGCTCCTAGCCCAGCCTCAGGTTTATTTACAGGGCCAAATACTGATACTGAGTTGAGTTTTAATGACATCAGAAAATGCAGAATGGAAATGGTCTTGCAAAATAAGCCAAAACACCTGTGATTAAAACAGCAGTTTGGAGGAGAACAAGTCTCACCCCATGGGTTATCCCTTCTGACTGGAGAGCATTTCCTGTGACAAGCTGCTTGCCACCTGTATTGATCCTCTCCTGGTGTACTTCATTTAAAACACTGAATATAGAGCAGAAAATGTTTATGTACGTATGTAGGCACTAACAGCTGTGAGGAGCAGTTGTGTGCACATCCATTCCCTCACAAAGGGGGTCAGAGAGGGCTCTGAGAGCCACCAGGAACATCTGAGACCACCAGGCAGCTTACCAGTGCTCTGATTTATGCCCGTGCTCCCTGATGTATTGGCTTCTCTGTTCCCAGGTGAGTGTCCTGAGCACCACAGTAGATCAGGTGAGTCAATGGCTCATCCCCCAGTGATGCTGGTGTCCCTCACCAGCAGACAAGGTCAGGCTGTCTCACCCAGAGTTCACTGGCTGGGTGCTCGGGACAGAGATCACCTTTTGACATCTTGTTATCCCCCATGCTAGTAGGATTGGGCTGTTCCCTTCCCTTCTCTGCTGCCTTCAGGGAGCCCTCCCTGTGTCACCATGCCAGCTGGGACAGCTTTGGGTGCTGAGTTTGCCACAGGCACCAAATGGGAGTTCATGTTTTAAGCACAGGACTCTTGGCTTTCACCAGGCAATACAAAATCCCTTCTTCTATCCCTTTTGTTGGTTTTCCCTAATTGATTTAAATGCTTTGGACATACAAAGTTCTCTAGCTGCATCAATTTCCATAAAAATGTATTATTTGAAAATCTTCTTGCTATCATTTTTGTGCTGACATTTCCTGATCTTGTGCACTGGCTTTTGACCTAAGTTTCCTTTGAATAAAGCATGTTGAATGAGGCTATCTCAATTCTTAGGAAAAGAACAGAAGAAAAATGTCTCCATTCATTGTAGAACTAAGTTCTGGGTGATGCTGAAATGCCCATTTCATGCAGCATGGAGCTCACTGAGGCAATGCTTTCTGCACTCCTCTGAAAGCTAAAAATGATCCCATGGTGGGGATTCAGGATCATGCACAACTGATTTTGCAGGTGCAGGCATAAGTCAGAGTAGCCCCAGAGTGTACAAATGGTTGAGTTTCCAGAGGCTGAAATTTGTCGTTTCCCCCTTAAAACCAAGGAACTGCTTTCATTATTTTATTTGCTGGCTTGTTACTACGGCAACATTTATGTGAATAATTCATTCCATCTTCAACTTTATCTTGACAAAGTCAAAGACTGCATTCTTATTATCAAAGCAGGCCAAAGTTTTTCCTTCTACTTTTTCCAGCTAAAATGGCATTGTTATCCTTTAGTATTATTATGCTTGTTATTATGAGACAAGCATTATTCTCAATTATTATTGGTCATGGCCTGAAATTATCAAGCACACAGTCCTTTCCATGATGTTTTCACTTAGAGATTAATTTAGCCTATTCCTCCTGCTAATTGAGCTGCCTAAGCCAAAACCTTAAAAAAAAAAATAGAATGTGCAATATTAGCTTTTAAAACCCCTGCCATTTCTCTGGCTTGTTTTCCTCTTGATGATATTTGTTAATTTAATGGCAAAGACACAGTCACCAAAATCCCTAAATTTCACTTTGACCATGAACTACAGGCCCATGTCTGCAGTGAAACTCTCGAGCATGTCAGCAGCTGCCTTTGATCACACCAGGTCAGCCAGGACGGATGCACTACAAAGCTCCAGGTACTGCAGAAAGCAGCACGGGCCTGGCTGGCAGTCAGAGGGAACACAGCTGTGCACAGGAATAGCCCAGTCTGGCACAGGACTTGGCAGCATGACAAAGGGGCAGGAGGCTTAGTGAAAAGCAGAATATTCCTGCCAGCATCAGCCCACGAGCGACCACCATGGTGGGGTGGCAACACAAAGATAGAAAGCTGGTGCCACCAAAGAGCAGTCTCACATACCCAGCATCCTGCTTGTGCCCTAGGGTTGTGCTTTGACAACATCCTGTATTTTCCATAGGTTTCAATTTACTGGCTGTTTTCACCAGAAAACTCAGAGGTTTCCTGGGATGGCCTTTTGCCCACAGCTGTTTCAAGCCACTCATACCTACAGTTGGAGGTGAGAGATAAGCTCTTCAGACTTCCCTCTGCAAAACCCTTTTTATTGTTGAAGGGATGCAGAGATGATTTCCAGAGTCTCAAAAATTTTGTTCTAATTTAGTAGATGTTTTAAAAGAAGCTATTTACTTGATGACTTTTCAGTCGATTCACTTTTCATCCCATTTCCTCTGCATATAGTCTCATATTTATTGACTTAAAATCAGACAGAAAAGATTATCTGTGAAACTTTCTGAGAGTTGCAAATGAGAAAGCCTGTCAATACTTTTCAGAATCTAGAAAAAAAGCCACTTAGGGATAGCTGACATTTTGAAAAATCAAAGCAAATTTTCTGCTATGTTTTAAAGGTTTGGACAACTTCTGGATAGAAAAACAGGAAAAAAGTACTCTAGATTCTGGGCAAATACAAAATTTTTTTTAATGATATTCTCTGTCAATTTTCTATGTAGTATGGATGATCAGCAAGCAGAGCTGTCTGATTCTTGTCATATTTATTAATGATGTACAATACTGGCATGGTATCCTTTGCAAATTGTAAGTTGATTAGTTTTCAGCCATGTCATCTTGTACTTTGATCCTGTCTAAATCGATATGCTAAGCAAGGAGAAAGTATATCATTGCTTAGATGGGAAGCCTTTATCAATACCACATACTTTCCTCTCAGAAAGCAGAAGAGGAAAAACACAGAGTTCATGTAGGCTGCTTCTTGCTCTTAATAGAGCCCAGCCAGAGCTGGCTCGGGTGCAGTTAATCCTGTTAGACTTTTCTGCATAAGCATCCAGCAAAAAATACCCCCAGGCTGCAGGAAAAGGTGCTGGGCCTTTGGTAGGTCCAGGCTGCATCAGCACTGAGTACAAATGGCAGCAGAGACTGTGCTGCTGGAAATGCTCTGATTTAGCTGGGCCATGAAGCCAAGGTCTGCTCACCTTTGTGCACTGCAGGCAGCCTTGCCTTTAAGCCTCTGGGTATTAATCCTGATGGCTTCACCAAATCTCAGATTGTGACTGGTTCGCTCCTTGCAGTTCCCCTTGTAGCCAAGCCCGCTTCTTCAAATTAATGCACATGACTGCATGCCATTAAATAGTTGCAAGCTTTCACCCTCTACAGGTCATGTTTTATCAGCAGACAGGGCATTTCTGTAGCAGTTTGAGTTAGGCAACGTGTGTGTGCACATCTGGGTGTGCATATGTCTTTGATGAAGTGCTGTGAGCAAGACAATTTTAATGTTGGGCAAAGGTTCAAAAACACTAGTCTCCCTCCACTAGGTCAAAGCAATACTGTCCTTTAATTATAAAGCATTGTAAAACTTTGACACAGATAGCTAGATTAAGAATCAGAACTTGAAGCTAACTCTTATGATTCAGTAGTTATTTGAATTATAAAACTGTGAAGGTATATATTGTCTTGTGATACAAACAAGAGAGGATTTAACAGCTTCTTTTTGACAGCTGCAACACATCCCACAGTTTAACTCCTCTCATAATGGCTTTTATTTCAATGCACTCTACAGTACTTTGCTGTGAGAGATCTGCATATCAGTGTGGATGAAATGGAGTGATGGCTTTACAAATAACTCATTTTGGCTCTGTCCTGAAAATTATTCTACAGGGAGGGAAGAAAAAGGCAACCACTGAGTTGCATGGGAAGAGGTGGTACAGCATAATCTTTTAAAGCACTTTGTCACAAAAGAGCATATTATAGGATCATATTGATTGCAACACTCACTTCCTTGTAGAAATGATGCAAGATATGCTAAAGCATTGCAAACAATAGGAAATGAAACTTTTCATTATTAGATAAATGGTTTTATTATTCTTTAATGCTTTGTGAAAAACAAGGGGAGGCAAACAGGGGCAGGAAAGGAAGGCAAAGAAAAATACACTGCGTTCTCATTATTACATGAAATGGTTGTGTTTATTTCTCTTATTTTATGTGTTATAGTTTCAGACTGCTGGTACTTTCTCTGCTCAGAGGACAGACCCAAAATGAATCTGATCATGCCTGACACCAAGCATAAAAGCCCTTGGTATATTTCTTTGCTCTGTTGGGTGCCTACAGTGAACAGCATTTTATTTTTAGTCATCCATTTTATACATGAGACTCCAATTTGTTGAAGTTTTCTTACTTAAAAAACCATATAGGTGTGGACTTTAATCAACTGGATTTAAAGTGGGCTTTAAAATAAGTCTTTAATAGTGTATTCCTAGAGAGCAGTGTAAAGGGACTTAAGTATATAGTTAAATGTATTCCTGAGCTAAAAGTATAATTCACATGGGATATATTTGAGAATACTGGTAAGCTCTCAGCTGCAGTTATGTCCTTCCTAAAATGGGAGTAATTGTACTGAATGCACAATCCTTTTGGGAAATCCATGAAATAATGCTGAAAACAGCTTGCCCAGAGCAGCCTCCCCAGGGACACGATTCCCTTTGCTGTCAGGAAGTTGTGCTCCTGAGGTGCCAGCAACACTGAGGATTGCACAGGGATATGGACACACAAGATATAGGAGTGAGGCACAGGGAGAGGGAGCCTGAGCCTGGCTTTGAGATGTATCAGAAAGAAGGGGAATGAAATTTTGCCAGTGGTGGTCCCATGGCTGCCCTCCTTGATATTTTTAGCCACAACTGCTTTCCAAGCCTCATTATCAGAAGCTGCTAGCACAGAAAGGAGGGAGAATGACTGACTTTATCTTTTACTTACTCTTTCCAGCCTTCCTGGTGAGGCTTGGCTTATTCCCTGGAAGTGGTAGATGAGCAGAGGGGAAAGTAGAGGAAGTGTAATCACAAACCTCCTACCCAGTGGGTACTGCCCCAAAGTAGCCTGTTTAAGCCATCTCCTCTGCAGCAGATGAGCAGGAAACTCCTCTCTCCTGGAGGGATTCAGTCTCCTGGTTCCTGAAAGTGGCATGCATCAGCAGGAGCAGGCAGGGATGCAGCAGAGCTCAAAATCATCTGTTACATTGGCTACCATCAAGTCAGGTGTTGCTTGCTTGGCAGTCACATAATTTGTGAAGAAATCCGCAGATTTTAAGTTCTGCTGACCAATCTTCTCTGAACTTCTTAATTTAAAGTTAAATCTTGGGTCTGAGTTCTGTGATGATTGTTAAGGAGTCAATGAGTATTACAGACACTGTATTTTTCCCACAGAGGGTGCATCTAGGTGCAGACACAGGGTGTGAGGGATGTAAATGTGGAATAGGCTAATTATAATCCTTCAGTATATGCATACAGAGACAGGAAAAAAATTTACACCTTTTCCTGATGATTTCCACATAATTTCCTGTTCCACTGTGACCATATCTCACCACTTATTCTTCAGTATTGCAAACAAGTCGTAATACATTAGTGAAAATAGTCACAAAGAATTAATATAGCACACAGGAATCCTCAGAAATAGGTTATACAGAATTGATCTCCCAGGAGGACTTAAATATCAATCTAAAATGTATGGGACAATGATCACTGGATTTGTTAGTGCCATTTCTGCTTGAGATTTTGCAGTTTATGGTTTCTTGATAAATTGGAATCCATTCCACTCATTCATATTATGTGGGACTATGGAACTGTCAATGTTACACTGAAGGATTAAAGTGAGATGCAAATGACTTGAAGGAGCCTAATGGCTTTGCTTAGCAAATTAATGTAGATCTGAAATAATCTCTGCCCCATTAGATGGAATAAGGAGCTACAAAACATCAACAAGCAGACAACACATTAGTTCAGGGTGTCTCACCTCTCCAAGAGGGCATTCCAGTCCCTAGTTCCAGGATTCTCCACCTAACTGTTTGAAACTATTGCCTTAGGTTACAACTTGTATTTGTAAAACAAGGTTTCAGGTTGGTGATACATTATTTTCCAGTCACATTTTTAACATTGCAGGAGGGGATGGGGGTTGAAAATCAAATTTTCATTCCATTTGTAATGCACTGGGAATATAAAAAGGAATATTCGCAGTTTGAAATGTATTTTTCCCTCCTAATTAGTTTCTGGATGTTGGTAGCAATCTGATTTTTCTGTTAAAGAATTCCACTGGTAAAAGCAGGCATACCATGAAACATTTGCAAAATATTTTGGAAGGTTATGCTTTTCAAACTGACATCCTTGAGACTCTTAAGATTGAAAAGGAATTGATACTTTGAGAAAAGTTTTTTAAAAGCATAAAAGCTGAATTGTTTTCCTCCAAAGTCAACCTGCTACAAGTGAGTGATATTTTCATTCAATGGGAAGTACTTATGGCTTTCACATGTTCAATACAGAAGCTTTTACAGATTGTAACTGGTGCTCTGCCACCACCAAGGGATGAAGAATTCCTTGCTGCAGAAAGGATTCATTCCTTGATCCATGCTATGTAAGGGACCCCAACACTCAACACAGCAGGACTGACTTTCAGACATCTCTTTCTGGCCATTCTGGGGACGTTGTGCTGCTGGAGGAACTGACTGTCACTATTCTTTTATTTTATCCTCCTTAGCTCAGCCACTGCACTGAAAACCCTTTAGGCTGCTTTCCCATGGAAATCACGTGGACTAAACCCACCCAGCAGCTGGAAAGCTGTTGGCCATCATTTGCAGCAGAGCATTGTTTTGCATAGATTTTTCTGCTGGGTTATTTTAAACTCAGATCATTTCAGCAATCTGTTTTACAGCCTCACTGCCCAAAGGAAGGTGCCAGGACAGACTTGGAGCAGGGCTGGGAAGGCTGCCTGCCCTCCTGGGAGCACAGGGAGGGCAACAGAAGGTTGCTGCCTTCAGACCATGGTACTTGACTAGGGCTAAGCTGCAGTAACTTCCCTTCTCCAAACCTAATGCCTCATCCTTTTGTTCTGCAGGTCTGGTCCCATGACTGAATTTAGTAGTTACAGCTTTAGCCAGCAGCAAGTTTTGTCAGCAGTTTTTAAGAAAATGGAGGAAAATGCTGAAAATTGTACTCTTCTCAAAGCATGTGCCACTCAGTCAAAGTATTTAGGTGGTCTTGCCACCACGCTACTGAAGAATTAGGATATTGCTGGAGAAGGAAATCTACCCAAGAAGCCCTAATGGATTAAAAGCAATGTCTTTGGTAAATGTCATTCTCATTTTGATATGTAGTTGCTAGAAAATTCTCTCCCTGGTTTCTGTAATGCAATTCCTTTGCTTTCCTGCAGTCTCTTTATCGGATGATGCACTCTTGGCTAGCATCACTCACAGACAGGATTCAGGATTTGGGATGGAGGTAAAAGATGCACAGCTGGTAGGACTCTCAGCTAAAGTGGAAGTTGAGGTCAAGGTCATTTTCCTTCTTCCTATTTGATCCTTTCCCCAGCCAAAAGAGGTGACTCCCCCTTCATCTTCTCCATACAATTCATGTATCTGGAGGCTTTAATCTTACCACCCTCCAGCTGACTCTCTTCCAGGCTGAGGAATTCTCATATATTCTTTTCTTCTTGAAAGGGTGCCATAGCCTGGCTCTCTGTTTTCTTCTTCCTCCTTGTGTTAGCCAGTTCTCTCACATCACTTCTGAGGTGACTAAAATCACACGCAGTCATAAAAATGTGTGTAAGTGACATAAGGTCTTTCCCTGTTGCTCCGGTAACTTTGCTGATAACTCTGAATATCTGATTTGCCCTTCTTGCTCATCTTTGTGTTGAGGTGCCTAAAAATCCAGCATTTCCTTCTGAGTAACAGCTGCTAAGTTAGAGCTCACCCCTGTACATGCATAGTTTGGATTATTTTACACACACATACTCTGCATCATATTTATTACCACAGTATGTCATTTTCCATTTTATCACTCAGACAAACAATAGGAGTAGATCCTTCTGAAAATATTTGCAGCTGTGGTCTGCAAATGTGGTTGCCTCATTCCCATTTAGAGCTGGCTTGTAAATACACCGAGGAGCACAGATGCATCTGGAATCTCATAGTAACATTCCCTCACTGTGAAACCTGGACATTTGCACTTATTTTCTAGTACTTTGTTTCCAAATACTAACTTTACATTTCCACCTTGGATAATCACTTGTATAAATTAAAACCATTTGATTATATCTCCTTGAGTACAGTTTGAAAATCTGAGTCTGTGGCTTCTGTTCCTAAGTTTTGGGTTGTTTTCTTTAAATTCTCATTTTGGGAGTTCTGGTATTTTTTTGAAGTTCTTGTACCTGTTTGGGATTTCTTGATGATTTCTGCAAAGCATCATTTTCATAGAGAAACAATAGAAACTCTTTTTATTTTATTTCTGCAATGCAGTGCATAGGTATAGCTTTATTTGTTTTCTGATTTGATCATCAATATAATAAGTAGTTCTCTGACCTGCAAAAATCACAGAGACTCTTTTTTGTAAATGCTTCTCTGTGTAAAAAGGATTGCTCTTATTAGTCTTTCAGTGGCATCCCTGGTAAGGCTTTCTTCTGTGTAGCTGGTTATTTTTGCAAACCTTGTGGGAGATAAAAAACCTTCCCTTTTATTTTTCTCCTTGTTTAATTTGGTTGAAACTGGGATCAATTGTTGCATGCCAAAGACAGACACACAGACATGTGCATGCAGTGTGACAGCATGATCTCTTTCCACAGGCAACTGGCCTAAAGCAAAGTACAGAGATGTACTGTGAATTCTCCTGGAGTCTGGAATGTGCACTCCATTGCCACGAATCTGGGTCTTTGTAGTCTTTGTCAGAAATCTGACATCTCTGGTGTGCATAATGCATACTTGAGGAAAAACATTATATATAAATATATACTGTTACTATATATATATACAGTGATACACTAATTGTTTTGTGAGCTTCTAAAAGTATTACTCTACTGTCAACTAATGCTGAATGGAATAATGTGAGTTTAAGCAGAAGCAGTTTCCATGGTAACTCTGGAGGTATTCTAAATATAGCAGATGATGTAATCGGTTACAGGGTTGCTGTGTATTTCAGTAAGAAGTTTCTTCTCTGGAGATACCTGTGAGAAAGTGTCTATATTACTTGAGGATACTATTTTTCAAATTATTTCTGTTGTCCCATGATTTTCTGCTCCTCAGAGCCTTTCCATTTTTCCATTTACAGGCTGGTAGTTTCTTTATAGTTATTATAAATCATATATATCAGATCACTTTAATGTTTGTACAGAATTCTTAACAGCAAAGGTAAAATTCCATAAAACAGTTTCCACATTTGGCCAGAGAAAGATTGTAGTTTTTGCAATGTCTTCTACTCCATATATTAACACCCTGTTATCAGCATCTGTCATATCTGTCTATCCATCTTATCTCTGCACATGTCCATCTGTCTTTGCTACTGTTGCTGTCATGTTTCCATTGCCCTCTGATCTGATTTTATCCAGACAGAAAAGAATGGCTTAATGACCCAAACAGATCTCGTTTTCCAAGATGTGTAATAAAACATTCCCCCTCCTCACCCCCAGCCCAGCAATTATTTCCCAGTGGAACAAATTTCACTCCATGAAATTTTGACTAACTACTTAGCACGCAGTACTCAAGAATGAGTAAATAGGTAGGACAAAGATTTATTGTCACTATAGGGGTAAGAGAGGACAGAAGAAAATATTCAGGGAATTTCTTCACAGTTGGTTGCCCAGCTTTCTTTTGTGTCACCTTTCTGGCCCTACTGAGTCCTGTTGAAATTCTGATTTTTCTCTGAGCTCGTAGTAAGAGCTAAAGAGCTAGTCACTTCCTGCAGTCAGTGCAGTTTTCTTCCACAGTAATATATCTAACTTCAGTCATTTCTGTTTTAATTAAAAATTCCTTTCCCTTCCCATATCTTTTCATGTTCTACCTAATTTCAACCTTAATTCATTTTTTAAATGGCACAGTCCATTTCAGGAGTGCTGAGGGAAAAAAAGGTAAGTTGATAAACCGAGAAAAAAAAGGTAAATTAGATAAACTGAAAGAAAAGGCCTACTCAGAAAGCTCTGCTGCATTCTGAGTCAGGTTTTCTTTGTTTCTTGATAGCAACTGGTCAACAACTACTTTTCTTAGAGCAGTATTGGGAGCATGCTGCACTTCTGCTATCAGCAGAAATGGCATTCCTGTTTTCCAAAGGCAAAGAATGCCAGCGTGTGTAAGATGCCTCATTAACAGCTAGAGGCTGAAAATCATGCATCCTACTGCATTTTCACCCCTTTCACTGAAACTTGTTCCTAAACAATTTTTTTTTTTTGTGGTGAAGATAGCCTGAAGACGAAGATATGACAGTGACAAAAGACTGCAATAAAGGGCAGCTGAAACTTTTTGGGGAGGTGTTTCTACTTTCACAAGGCAGAAGACAGTGGCAGCATTCAATGAACAGAAATTAATTTTATTTTCTGAATATGAAAGCTCATGGAATTATATAAATTATGGACTGAAAAAGATATATTGGGTCATCTTTTCCACATTGGAAGCTGTGGCAGCTTTGTCTCTGGCTTTTACTGTACTTTCTGAGGCTAGGTTTAAGGTCTCAGTAGACAGGGCTTAATGGCTTACTGTGAAAAGCTGTTCTTCTATATATTATCAAAGTTTGGCTTTATATTTAGCTGTGAATGTGTCATATCTGAAAATATGATCCTACTACTGCTCCTGCTCTTACCTATGACACCACTTTAATCACCTCCTTCCCATCCTTGGGGTTCAGGGTGGTTCATGTATTCTCATAGTAATATATGGTACTTGGCAAACCTTGTCATATTTAGGTTTTGTACCTTTCCCCATCAGTCAGACTTCCTGACTTCAATTAACCTTTCTCAGCAAATGATTCTTCTTCCAGATAGGTTATTGATACAGTTGAGTAAGACTTGAGTAAGTACCTGAGAATAAAATTGTTTCTGCAGAGTTAACCATGTTGAAGTTTTCAGCTGCTTCTATACTCCTGAATGGAAATTGACAGTACTAGATTTGAATGGAATGAAAGGTAAAAAGCATTTGAGTATGGTAAATGCCAATTAAATAGGCTTTCTGGGTGAAATCCTAGTCCTATTGAAGTCAAACTGCAACTGGCCATGATATCTCTTTGCACCTGTAATCCAAGTGAAGTTGCCCCTTGGGATTCTCTTTTCAACAAGGTGTGTTCAATCATATCCAAATAAGGGTTGTTAGGTGGGCACTTCCAATTATCACTTTTAAAAACAATAATCCTGTTCTTGTTTTGCATATTCTTCTGAAGGTCCCGTGATCCTTCCTCTCTATGAGACTGCATGACATGACATTTGTCACCCCCGAGGGAGGGGAAGATGAACATGATGGAGAACTGTCAAAGGCAGTCTTCCCCAAGGGAACAGTATTCCTCTGGCAGCCATGGATCTGCTCTAGAAAACTCCCAATTCAAATCACCAAGCCTCCCTTTCTTTCCTTCCCTCTGAGGTCTTTCTGCACCTGCAATTGTACCAGTTGAGTAGTTTATATGGTTGAACTCCAAAGGGACATACAAAACACCTGTAAATTTTATGCTTTGCAGTGGGATTTATTTTCAGTTTTGCCTACCAGGCAAAATTAACAACTGCAGAGTAGGTTAACTCTGTTAGTTCTCTTACAGTCTTTGGGTTTGATTCAAAACCAGTGGGAGTCATTTAGTGACTTGCAACCCAAGAGCGATTTCTCTAAAACTTACCTATGGCTCCCACATGTGGAGTTTTGCCACCCCTTCCAGTGGGCTCATCATGCACCCTCCTGTGTGTTGGTTGGGTGTACTCTGCTCTCATTGCAGAGTCTGTGCAGAGAAGGCAATCCAAGTCTTTGTGCAAGTCTATTCCAGAAGATGGCCCAGGAATCCTCTAAAGACTGGCCACATGAGAACTAGAAGGGGATGAAATTGAGTACCTGGCTCTTTCTGACCAGCCAGCGCATTTGCACGACAATCAGCAAGAAGTTTGGGAACTTATTATCAGCCTTGGAAAAGAACTGGCAAAGAGAATCTTCCTTCCCATCCAATCTTTCAGTGTTTCAGAGGCTCAGGACAAGGTGAGAAAAACATGGTTTAGGCAGCAAGTTTATTACCTTTCTTCATCATCACAAAGCAATCAAGGAAGGGCTTTAAAGTGTAGGTCAGCCATTCTCCTTCATTAATTTCAGCCAATTTGAGAGCTGCTGCATCCACTCTTCAGGCATCATGCCAACCTGGTGTCAGTATCCCATTTTTCTCTTCACGCATGAGATATCAGGCTGGAGAGAGATGGTTTTCTTCTAGCTTTGGAAGCAGAACAAAAGACTTTGGCACAGCACAGGAGTCCACTGTGTGATGATGTCCAAAGGGGTCCCAGGATGAGGGAAGAGATGAGAATCTTGACTCCATGTTTCAGAAGGCTTGATTTATTATTTTGTGATATATATTATATTAAAAACTATACTAAAAGAATAGAAGAAAGGATTTCATCAGAAGGTTAGTTAAGAATAGAAAAGGAATGAATAACAAAGGCTTGTCTCTGACCGAGACAGTCTGGATATGTGGACTGTAATTGGCTATTAATTAGAAGCAACCAGATGACACCAATCACAGACCCACCTGGTGCATTCCACAGCAGCAGATAATCATTGTTTGCAGTTTGTTCTTGAGGCCTCTCAGCTTCTCAGGAGGAAAAAATCCTAAGGAAAGGATTTTTCATAAAACATGTCGGTGACACACCTGTGGTGAGGCAGAGGAAAAAGTAAGGAAGGGAAATGCATGTAATGCTCAGGAGAAATTAACTAATTAACAATGAACAGCGGTTTGCAGCTGGGATAAGGGCAATGTGAGGCCATGGCACATAGAAGAAAGGAAAAGCTTTTATGATAGCTCCAACTCTGTCCTCCTTCTGTGCTTTGCAGTAGATAGGCATCTCACCAAACAGTGGGGATATTTCTTTGCTCAGTGCGCTCCTTTGGTCCCAAGCTGCACAGGTTCTTTGTCAGCAAAATGTCAACACAGACCTCAACTACCCATGGTCGAGTGAGGATATCAATCTAAAAGTAATTTTTCCTGCTGCCCCATGTTAAGTGGGTGTTGGGAAGCTTCAGAGGGAAATAGTGACCCTCTCCACTATGAAGATGGGTGCACCAATTCTCCCCAGACTGCTCTGTTTCAACTAACATTCCAGAGCAGGAAAGCTGCTACAATTCCATTGGACTGAGTACTTATTCCCCCAGCACAGAACATCCTACCAGTATGGAGGGAATGAAATAGGCTACAGCCTATGGGAAAAGCTGTGGGAAACAGCCTTTGAAGACCTGCTTTCCCCTTCCTGCAGATCAGGGACTGAATGCATGTGAAGGCAGTGGGGGGTGTGTGTGAAGACAAACATACTGAGAGACTTTAGTTTGCCTCTTATCTTATGAAACCTCTCTATTTGCAGTCCTGCCCTAACCCTGCCCATGATATTCCTGGATGCATGTGAATTTCAAACTCTGGAATATTATGAACATGTCTTACAAGACTTTGTCAAACTTTCCCTACATCTACTCTACACAAGCCCAGTCTCTGTCTCTAATAAAAGCAGCCTGTCATTGTAGCCTCACTCTCCTTCTCTTATTTCCCAGTCTCCTGTAAAACCCAAGAGGCTGATCCTTGATCTGGGGAGCACTTTTCTGTTGACAGCAGAAATAACACAGACCTCTGTGCTATTTCAGAGGTCCCAGGCCAGTGTGGTTATGTTTTCAGCACAACTAATAAAGTACCAAGTACATTGTTGGTGTCCAAGACAGACATGGAGAAATAGAGGGCAGATCATGAGAGGCACAGGTCTGGTTCTACCTCCTTGGTTTTGCTGATGTGCAGGGTGTGAGCTCGAAGGAAATGCAGTGTTTTTGCACGTCTGTCTGTCCACCTGCATCTGACAGGCAAACAGAGAGACTGAGAACAACCTTCCGTATGTTACTGGAAACTGAGCGCCCAAAGCACTGGTTTTCTGGCACCCAGACTGAACAGGGTACAGACAGCTGATATCCCAGAGGCCTTCTGATCCAGGAATATGGAGAAGAGTGTTGCCAGAAAGCTGGAATAGTCCTCCTTCTAAAGGAAGATAATGGGAAGGGCACATCATGGGAAAAAAGTCTCCAGAGGAAAAGAATGAAGTGAAAAATTCCAAGCAGTTCCACTGTTTTTACCCATCAGCTCTCTTCTACTCTTTCATCTGTGGGTTATTTTTGTTTTCTCTATGCACTTTGCTGTTTCTAACTCTTAAAGCCTATCTCTCTGTTCTGCTTTGCAAAGCATCAGGGATGCATGGCAAGTTGATTATCCTCATGAAGCAGCTACCATAACATTGAGATTCAGGCATTTTCTTTATCATTAGCCTAACAAAGCATATAGAGTTGTAGCTAACTGGAAAGATACAGTACATTATTATTGTTATTATTTCTATTTTTGAAAACCAGGACACCATGGTGTGGGGAGGGGGTGGGATGCATGACTGCATAGACAGACAGTCATTTAATCTGAAATGGAGAGCAAAATGTAATTTGGTAGGCTTAGACTCATTAGTATGCTGCAGGCTGGGTCTATGATTCCTATTAAAAAAAATATTAAAGGGCCACTGTTCAGGGAATTGAAGGTGGCACAAACAATTTAGTGGAGTTTTTCATCAATATCTTGCAGAAGAATTGCACCTTTTTGACTTTTAGGACTAGAATGCAATATTTAAGGAGAATATACTGCGTCAACTGTACTTGCAGTGTAGCACATCATCCTTTGAAATATAAATCTTTCAGAATAATTTTTTGTTAGTCTTTGGTCTGTATCCTTGGGCTGCAACAGTTGTTTAGGGTTTTGTTTTTAAGTGGCTTATGTCTACCAAATAAAATAGAAGCAGAACAAAAAGCCAGTGGGAAAATGCCATTTATATTCTTACCATCAGACAGAAAGAAAAAAAAAACCCTTTAAAAATCAGGATGTGTATGTTTCTTTTACATATTTCTAATCAGAAAATCAGATAAACAATAATAGTTTCATTAAAACAGTGCAAAGAAAATTACAGGGCTTCATACAAAATTAAAGTCTCTTTTTTGTAAAAATATTAAGAATTTAAAATAATTTATTACCTTATGCATTATTTATAGTCAATAGTTCCAAATTTAATTGTGACTGAGTTAAGTCGGATTTGTTGCTAGACTAAATGACAAGCCTCTTAACATTAGGTATTTTTTCAATAAGATAGAAATGATCATAAACTCCCTGCTCTTGTGAGAAAATTAACCCTATACTACACCATGTATGTGGCAGTGGAGGAGATATATGGTATTCAAGCATTTCCTTGGACTGGTGTTATAGGGTGGGCTTAAAGAGCCCATCTCTCTGACTTAAGGTCTGGCTTAAAGAACGCAAAGGAAAAATTCTGTATTAAGTCCGTGGAGATTGAATGCACCCATGCCAAAGGTCACAGTTCAGAACCTCTAAAAGGATGACACAATTTCTTCCCTAGTAATTATTTTTAAGGTTAAGTTTTATTTGGAAGAAATCCCTCCCTATTTTTCAAGACTTATCACATATGCTGTTCCCAAAATGTGTGTTAGAATCCCTTGCACAAGCAAAGACTAAAGAATCACCCTAGTTTCTTCATACAACAGAGATGCCAGCAGAGACTTTTCAATGTATTACATCTAATCACATTATTGTATATCATTCACCTAGAAATTCATTAATCATAATTCACACCCCAAGAAACCACATTAAAATATGGTGATAGCAGGCAAGCTGATCTGTGTTCACAGCAGTGTTATTTAAACAACTTGTACAGCCTTGTAGTTATGCAATTAACCTGCAGTAATAATCTTTGTTACTTCTATCTTACATACCTCACCTGGAGGTGTCCTAGTTGACAGTATAAATATCACTGAACTAAAACATTTACATCAGCACACTACTTTTCTCCTTTAAATTGAATGGGTAACTTTTGGGGACACCTTAAATCTTCAAATTTAGACAGAGTTTTCATGCTGTAATCCTGAACCTGAAGCTGATGTGTTTACAGCTTATGGGTCAAGGATTCAGATGTGTTCAAAAGAAGGATACTTTTGCTCCTTTTGGCTTCTGTTTACAAATATACATATTTTAAGATGTTTTTTTGTTTAGTATGGATGAGGCCTCTCTCTGCCTATTTGGCTAGGATGAAAATGACAATTGTGAAAATTGGGAACAGTATTGTCATATTATTAGGAACATTATGAATTATTTATATCTAGAATGCACAGGGTGCTAGACATTTAATATGCACATAATCAGACTACTTCCCATTTCAAAAGTCAGAGTTGTTACCGAGGAGTTGTAACTAATAAGTAAGAGATGACTGGGACAGGATACAAGCATACAAACTCCTAGCTAAAATATTTGTTGTTGATTCTTTGGTTTTTTTCAGGTTTCTCTCTCATGTCCCCATCCTGTCTAATCTTCCAGCCAAATGTGCCCACGCTGTGTGCTTGGTGGAAGCAACCAGCAGCCACCATAGCAGGGCACTGCTGGTTGATCCAAACTCTGGAGCCCTGAGGACCTGAGGTGCTCAGGTACCTCCCAGTGCTTAGGTGGGAGCTGCTTACTCCAAGACAACAGGAGAATAAAAAGCTTGTTGCTTTGGTATGAGGAAAAATTGCTCTTGTGCCTCTCCCAGAACTGTGTGCTAGTGCCAGTGTTGGCTGACATTTGCTTTATTTGCAGAGACAAGATTTTTGCTGCTGGGCAATGGGGCATGCTTCAAATGGTGAGCATAGACCCGGATGTGCTTTGTAATAGGTGACTCCTGTAAAAACAAAAACCAGCTTGCTGACAACTGTGGAAACAGAGGGGTTTAACACAACAGCAGCTTCACAATGTGTTGCTTATCAAGTGATTCCTCCATGACTACTATTTGCAGCAAATGCACCAGCACTCAGCATTCTAGCCAAACGTGGGAAGTGTCTGTGACAGCAGTGTAGGGAGGGGACAATCTGACACCTGAGGAGCATGGGCTGGTGCAGCCAGGACCAGGAGGCAGTGTGACAAGCCTGGAAACCAGGCACATACCAGGTGCTTAAAGATACAGGGTGGATGGTTTCTTTGCACCAACTCCTTATGAAAAGCCCTCCACAAGTATAAACACCACAATTCTGGATACTGCAGGAAATTCTGCTAGATTGCATTACTCAGTCATGGAGGTGCAGATTTTGCAGCAGAGATTCAACCATTCCCAGTATTTCCTCTGTGAAAGCCCGTGGGAAATGCTGGAGCCTTGGGTACAGCTGCCAGGGCCCTGAGGGGGCTGAGAGCTCTCCATGGGAAATCCAGGGCCCATCCCATCTCTCCAGCCAGGAGCAGGACAGACAGGGGTCACCAGCCTTGCTGGGACAGGGACTGGTGGCTGAAATGGAGCGCTGGGACGCAGGCAGGGTGGGGGGAGCCCCAGGGGTTCAGGCAAGGACAGGGGTGCTGGGGGTGTCCTCAGGGCCCTGGAAATGGTCACTGGCAGCTCTCCTTGTGCACATTCAGACAAAGGCAGATGTGTGGGTAAGCACCCAGTCTGCAGTTACAAACCAGACCTCAGACGTATGACAGAGCACTCAGAAGTAATGATATGGTGGGGAAATTACCTTATGCTGCTATTTAGTCCCAGCTCTCCTCCCTCCCTGTAAAGCAGCTATTTTGACTGTGAGAGCAGTATAACGTGCTTATGTTTGAAGGAAGAGACACCTTGAGTGTATGTGTGCTGCTTAGATAGCTTACACATAAAAGCCTGTGATTCAAGGAGCTCACTGACTGGCTGAGATGGGCAGGACCAGCAGAAGCAGCATTAAACTGAGAGATGAGATAGCATGCAATAATGCAGAGGGAGAGAAGCAAAATCCTCCTGGTGAGAGCATGCTGTGGGTGCAGATGTTGCAGCTTTAAGCTTACACTTCCCAGGTTTCCTTCCATATGGGCTGATGGACAAGCCTGGCACTGCAGAAGTGAACACAACCTGAACCATAACCATGAGCCTACTGTGCCCAATGGAAGAGAGAAGATACTCAAACCACAAAAGCACTGCTAGCAGAAGTTCACACATCTCTAATGGGAAGATGAAGAAGAACTGATAGTTGATAAAATACAGTGACTGCAAAGTTGCAGAGGAGGAGGTAGGGACTGTGGGGCAAAGAGTTAAAATAGAGAGAGTCCAGGAAGGTAGTCTGTGACATCTGACATAGAGGGATCTCTCAGGGACTGAAGCAGGAGGCTGTAGATCCCTGGATATTTGGTTTACAGACAGGAGAGGGTCACTTGCAAAGACTTGGTTGTGTGGCTGGCTGTCAGAAGGAGTATCAGGCTTGCTATGGCAGGGAAGTAGAGGTCAGTGGTAAAAGAAAAGCTGCAGCAGATGTTGTTACGAGGATGACCTGGTAGCAAAGTACATGGGGTAGGAAACTAAGGAGGAAAATAGTGGAAAATAGACAAGGGGTACAGTCTCCCTTGGAGCAGTAAGAACAAGCCTGATGGAGCCTGCAGCTAAAACTGGAGCAGAGCATAGCAGGTCAGACAGGCTGGGAAAGCTGGCTAAAGAACGTCATTGTATTTAAAATGCAAAGAACAAAGAAAGGCAGCTGTAACTGGGCTTTTGACAGCTGATTTAACAGCTCACTTTTAATTATATTTTGTCATTTGAAGCGAAATGTATTCCCCTGAAAAATTTTATCAACATAGCTCTTAGCCTTTCTTCCAATTATATTGCACCTATCCTCTTAAAGATTAACAAGGCTTAATGAACTCTATTGCTGCTAATTCATCTCCCTTTTATTCTGACAGTGTGACTTTTGTTTACAATTAGTACAGCTAGCATTATGCAGGGTCATGTGGGTCGAAAGAAGAGGATATCTATTCAACGGGATAAGAAAACAAATGAGTCCTGTCCTCTGGAGTGCTTGTTAGTTTTGTTTTGTAATGAAGAAAAATCTCCCAGATATAGATCTTCTGGTGGGACTTAATCAGACTTGAGCATCTGGTTCCAAAAGATACCTTTGAAGGCTTCCCTTCCCTACACCTTACCTTTGAAAGTACCTTAGTTTCACTGGTACTGCAGATTTTTACCTTAGGAAAGTATGACCAATATCATCTAGAATACATTTGTTTTACCTACAGATTCTCTTTGAGTACATTTTGAACTTATTATTTAGTTTCAACCATATTTCAAAGTGGAAAGACAGTCTTAAATATATTAAATTCCACAAGTTTGATGAAAATAAATAGCTGTGTAGAGGAGTTAGACTGTAATTAGGGTACCCACTGTGATAAAGCCTGCAGCATGAGCTTAATCCTTCTTAGACACTGAAGTCTCTATGAGAGAAGAGAATCACAAATCCCAGCTGTGGTCTCAGAAATCTCAAGTCAGAACTCATATTCTGTCAGACAGATAATCCAAAAAAAGAAAAGAGCTTTTTGTAACATTGCTCAGAGAATTTCTCCTTTTACTCTATTTTTAGTTTAGTTAATAATTTTATTCTTATGACTCTGAAAATGCCTAAAGACTCAGTTTGTTCCCTGACAGCTTCCCTCTGTTTTGAAAGAGAAGAGGAACCCATCTCCACCTGAGATCAAACCCAGAGGAAACTTTCCCTCTGAGAAATCATCTACAGGCCAGCCTGACCAGCCTTCAGAGGCCATGGGCAGCCAGACTGGGCTCCGTGGGGAGGCCCCTCCAGCTGTGTCCTGCTTCAGAACAGCTCTGAGATCACCTGCTGCCTCCTTCTTCTCTTAGCACACAATCTTTTCTTGTGGCTTCTGTGTTCCTCTACCAAGTGGTCGACTGATCACTGCTTAATTCTGCTTTGCCTGAAGGGCCCTCCGAAATCCTCTGACTTTCAGGTCAGGATTGCTCTGGAGCAAGGACAAAGGTACCTCTGGGGCTGTGCCAATGTGCCCTGAACAAGTTCAGGGATGGTGTAATAGACTGGGTTTAAAGCTATAGTCTGTACTGGTTCAGAGGCTGACATGGGATAACACCTCACTTTATTCTTGTTCTGGGTTGGTAGATTAAACCATACTGAAACCCAGGCTTCTCTTCTCACAGCTGAACATTTTTTCCTTAAGCTTTGAGATTTATAATGTAATCAAATATGTTTCATCAGCCTCTTCTTCCTGACTCCCACATGTATCTTGCATTATTTTTATATAGTTGCACACTTTAAACACAGGAGCTGCTTAGCATCCTTTTCCACGCTAGCCTAATGCTTCCTGGTTTTGTCTTAGTGTGAGGAGTAAGGAGGACAATCAGTACTAAGGATCACCTCAGCAGAGGAATTGAGATCCTGCTTAGGACTTGGGAAGAAAGAAAGAAAGAAAGTACAGATGTCAATCTTCACGGGAGAGTTCGGGTGGCAACTTCTGCCCGAGGGACAGGACTGAAGACTTATTGTTGTCATTAGCTGCATGTGTCGATTAGCTCCAGGCAGCTTCCTGCCCAGCAGGCTGGCTATTTGTGAGCCCGTTTTGCATAGGAGAATGTGTGATGGCCCAGGGCTCTGTGATGCTGCTGGAGAGCAGGCTGGATGCCCTGTCGGCTGGGGAAATGGCACTGTGTGTCACGCCAGTAGGGTGTAGCTGCTCAGGGCTTCACGGCCATCTGAGTCTCCACCATGCCCTGCTGGAAACGGATCTGCTGTTGAACCACTGCAGAGCAGAAGCACTGTGGCTCATGCTAATTTACCCTCTTTCTCAAGGCTGCTTCAAATTTTTGGGATAGCTGGGCAAAACTTTACATGTTTTGTTGCTCTGCACGACCATGATGTAAAAGATCACCTGAGCCAGCAACCTTTTAGGTTGCATAAGAAATCTTGAATCTCAGAATGAGAAGGTAGTTAAAAGTTCAGCACTGTAACATCTAGCTTTTGGTCCATTATATTTTAAACCTGACTTTTAATCCTGGTCGCTGACCATCTCTATTTTCATTAATTAAACTCTGTAATTCTGTCAGTTTTGTAGTTTTATAAGAAATTTAAACCTCCTTCAACCTGAAGAACTATAAATAGATTTTGTCTTGGGCTGCCTTTCATTTTCAGCAATCCCACTACCCGTGGTTAACTGTTTGCTGTCTGCCTGTTTGTTTACCTCTGAGCATAATCAAGTAGACACCATGATTTCACTTTGTCACTGTTTCTGCTGGTGTACAGGATTCACTCCAGGACGAATGCAAGTGCATCTTTTCCCTGGCTGTTCAGGAGTGCATGGGTCACACAGTCCTGGAGCATCCCCTCATAGGTCACACGTGTGTCGAGGCTGGGTGAGCCACTGAGCTCCTTCCATTTCTGCACGAGTCCCTGTGATACAGTTTGACTTGGATCAGGAGCTGGCAACAAAAAGCTCCAGGGTGAATAATGATCACCAGCAACACGAGTATGAGGCTTTTCAAACCTCTTCTGGGTAATGTGAGAGGCTGATGAATATAATCTTTTTCTCTTTAATGTTCAACTATCCTTGGCATAAGAATCTTCTCCGGTCTATGGCTTCATGGAGGTGTCTGACTCAGAACAGTGAGTAGCATGAAAAATGCTGTGTTCACAACTTCTTTTTTTATGTATTCATGCAGAGGAGATACCTTTAGATTCCTCTGGTGGCTGTTGAAATCTAAACATAAAACAGTTCCTGTTTGATAAAGTAAAATAAAGTATAAAATAAAATATCAGACTCCCGAACTGAGATCAGACTCCCCAGAAAATGTAGGCACACATAACTTTGTTTGTTGTAAGTTTTCTTCCAGGATGAAGGGGATGATCAGTGGTTTCAAA
The DNA here is from genome assembly GCF_022539315.1 of Serinus canaria. Lineage (NCBI taxonomy): Eukaryota > Metazoa > Chordata > Aves > Passeriformes > Fringillidae > Serinus > Serinus canaria. The sequence continues at coordinate 44,740,823 of NC_066314.1, forward strand.
CTGAGAATGGATTTTAATTACTTCATTATTCACCAGGAGGTAGTAGCCACTAACATGTGGCTGTGCTGTGTGAATTGCTTCTGCCAAGTAAACTGATATTTTTACAGCAACAGGAATGAGATGCTCAAACTGCATTTGAATAGACTTGGAGCAACTGACTCCTTAAATCTCTTGTGAAAAGCATGGTCATAGCTTATTACTACTGTACCAGAGCATGTGGGGAACACTAAGGATTGGGATTTTTTCAGGACCAGAACATGCTTAAGTTTGAACCATTTTCCATTTTGTGACAGCAAAACAGATTAATTGTATCTTAGGCTCTGTCTTCAGTGTGTTTGTCACCAGCCTGCGTGAATAGGATCATAATCCTTCCATTCAGCTGAACTGTAGCTCTGCATGACCTTTTCAACAAATGTATTTTAATTAGCTGCATATTCACCTTCTTCCTACTGCTGAAAGCAGGAAAAATGGATTACTGACAATATGGAGTATTATATATTTAACCTTTTAGGCTGAGAATTTGGACTGGAGTGAAACCAATCTGTAAGACAGCTGGCAATACTGTACAGGCCAAACTGTGTGCAATTCACAGCTTAGCTGTGCATCCTCACATGTGTGCAGTGCACATCTCTGGAGCCACAAACTTTCTGTGATAATTAAATAGTGTTTTATTCTTCTCCTTCCCCCTTTCTATGGCAGCACAACAAGGTCCCCTAGGATGTGATTTGTGCAGGGGTGAGGCACTACTGAAAATGGGTGTCCATCTGCAAGAACATCTAATTCCAGCCCATCAGTAATGTACAGACAGGCCCAGAGACAGCTTCTGGTCAGGAAAAGGGCTGATTAAAGAGTCAGTACTTCAGGACATGCTCCAAACACAACTAATTCTTTTTTTTTTAATAAAAATGGGTAGGAATCCCAGAGGAGAGCCCATATTCTACTGCAGGAATACTAGCCAACTGCTTCCTCTTCAGTCTGTAGCTTTAAAAGGCTTCAAGTCTTCTTGTTGAAATGAAAAGGATGTTAACCCCCATGCACTGATGTATTTTGTACATTTGGTCATGATTCTCTATAAATGTTACAGACATCCTCAGCAGAGTATTATGTGTCTCACCCACCTGTGCTGCTCACCACAGTGTCCTCCTGGAAGGGACCCTGTCCCAGCCAGCTAGGCATGCTGTTAACTGTTTTGCTCCAAAATTGCTCTTTTGACCCTGGGACACAGTACCACATTTCTGCCTTTCCCTCCAAACTTTTAGCTGCTTTTTCTGTTCCCAGCTCAGGATCTTGCAGGAGGTGAGTTAGCTCTATCTGGATGTCTGTGTGCTGCCTAGCAAAATGTTGCTCCACTCTGGAGCTAATGCATTGTCAGTGATAATCCAGGAGAATGAGGGAGGGGCCCTGTGTGGTTTGACTTCAGCCAAAGAGAGAGTTTGTATGAAAAAGACAGACCGCTACTTAAGGGTGTTTTTTTCTTCTCTTCACTTCTTTTTTCTGCACTTCCACACCTTGATTGTACTGTGCCAGAGGCTGGTACAGTATTTTCCACTGGCTACTCAGCTGTGCTGTGGCCAGGTTGAGCTGGGAGGAAAGCTGTCAGCCCACAAACTGGGGAAAGCAATGCAGACATGGCACTACATTTAGCCCTGGACTGGCATGGAAAATATTCTTGCAGCTGTTGTTGCTCAAAGCACAATTTGGACCCTGGTAGAGGGGACTGAATAACTTCCAGTTTTCAAGAAATATAAGTTACAACCTATCAACCCCAGCAATTGGTTTCTATCAGCTTATCTTGGTTACATTTTCAAAGCTATGTTCAAAAGGAAAAGGGCAGGAAACATAATGCTTCAATGATACTGTCATTTGCTAGATTCCCTTAATAAGCCAGCTGTGAATAGATGAAATTGCTTTGTGAACCTTCTGCATGGAGCACACTTTCTTTGTAGCTTTCTCATGCAGAGGAATAGCTGCTGAGGTTAGAACATGCCCTGTGGAACACCCAAACAATTCTGCCACCCATACCCCAAGTTCAGGTAACTCCTTTGGAAGGGTGTGAAGGAGGAGTGCATGCAGTGAGGTTACTTTTGTTATTTTCACCTCTCTCTAGCCAGACCATGCACCTAGAGCAGCGATGAGGGCAGGAAGCTAAGCCAGATAGAGGAGAACAAAATAAGTGCCAGTTTGATATACGAGTACACAGCAAGTTTTAAGCCTGGCTCCTGCCCTTTTCTGTGTGTAATAAATGAAATGACCTTCCAGTTAGAGTGTAAGAGATTGAAAAAGACAAAGCAAAGCAGTGAGGCCCTTTTTTCCCAGTGTATACCTACATTAGAATTCTGCTCTCACCCTCTTGCAAAGGAAAACTGTAGCTTGAAGAGAAAACAACATAGCATTAAGCCATCCTGGTGTCAAATATTGTAAAAGAAAACAGTTAACGACGCTGCATTCTCATTACCAGCTTTGTGTAGAATAGCTTCCCTCCCTCACACCAAACAGGATTTCTCAGTGCTCTTTTGTGCTTAACTCTCCAACTTGGCAATTCCACCCAGCCCGAGGCTCATAAACTGTATCTCCTTTGTGATTCCCAGGTATTTTCTGTGGGTTTTGATTTTGTTGTGACCCGAAACTATTTTATGACTGAGTTCTGCTGCTGTTCTGCATACAGTGGGTAATGAAACACCTTCATCAGTATCTGCATCTTTTGGTTCTTCCTTTTTTTCCCTCAGCTTAATGACATTACTGCGAGCACCACTGGGACTGTTATGCAGATGTGCTGCAGACTAGAGAAGTTGCTGCTTCAGGATAAGCCATTACTTTTTGTAGCCCCCACAGGCCTGGGAAAGATAGCTATTACAAACAACTTCCTGCGACAGTTACCTCATGAAAAATATGTTGTATGTCAAATTAACTTCTCAGCACAGGTCTCAGCTAATCACACCCAGAACATCTTCCTAACAAAACTCGAAGGGTATCCTGAGTTTTAATTAAAATCAAATATGTAATTGTGCTCAGTTTGGTCCACAGAGATCACCCACAAAATAACATGAAATGCTCTTCTTCCGTTTATGACAGAATAAATGAAAGCTGATTTGTTTCTCTATGTAATGTTTATTACTGGGGAAACTGCATTTTAATTGATGTTGACAAAAATTCTGATTTATGGCATATATAGATCAGCGCATAGTGCAGAAAGCATGTCTGGTTAACTTTATCTTCTTAGATGTTTTTGCTTTAGGAGAGTGAATCAGCTCCCTGTCCCTGGGTATTCTTCAGTCTAAAGCATATTAAAGGGAATCACCAGATTGAGTCCCAACTAGTAAAGAGAGCCATCTGTTAGGGAAAGATCTGAGCAGTGGGCTATATATGGCACTTGCCAACCCACGGAGGGCAAAAAGATCAACTGGAAGAATGGCAGCATCCAGGGGATTATGTCTAGAAAATGGCTAGCTCTCCAGCATCTAAATCATGCATTTTTAATTCATCACATGGCAGACAAACAAGTCAAACGTTAATTGGCATGATAAAAGGGAGCTCATAGCTATTCTGCACCTTTCAATACAGAGAGCCTTGCTTGCCAGACAGCCTCAACAAAACCTCAAACTTTACATTTGCAGTCACCAGAAACGAGCTCTGTGAGCAGTATCACACCTCAATCAATGCAAAAATAAATAAATGAATATTTTTAAAGTGAAAGAAAGTACTGAATATGCTCAGTGCACGCATGAATCTTTAGGAACATTAGAGATTATATTTTTGGCGCTAAAATTTACTGTAATAATTGTAGCTTCCTTGAGAAAATAAAGCTAAGAATTTGACTCAGCTGTGGCATAAATAGTTCAAGTACACAAAGAATGCATTTTTATGGAGTTTGATAAATGCTATTATGACAACTGGCAGGCTCTAGTGAATGGAGAAATATATCCTACCAACAATACAAAGGACTAGAAAATGCCATAAGGGCGTTTGCTGCGGGGCTCACAAGCCATGATCATTTCAATCTCTGAGTAGTTAGGATAAAACAACTTGCTCGATGTATTTAATATTTGTATTCTTCTATAAACTGTGTTTTCAAAGTCTGTAAAAAAAAAAAAACAACAAAACCAAAGCAAAATGTTAAAGTAGCCTAGACAGAAGATTTGGAATAACTAGACATCCAAAAATGATCTGTCCCAATCCTGACAAGGTCATCATAAGCTCTCTGAGGAAGCTGCACTGTTTTAGCCTGCACTAAAATAGGAATTTTCTCTCAAAAGAGAAGAATTCTCAGAAGGGCATTCTTTTCAATTTACCAAAGTGCATATGCATGAGAAGAGCAGATTCTAGCAAAGTGCTATAGTGTAAAGTGCAGCATAGGGATGGTCAGATTTTGATTACTAGCATTTTGATATTCCAGTTCATAAACTTATTTTAAAAGCCCATGTGTTTAGTCAATGGATTGCAGTGGATTACCTACAAAATGAGGGAGATCATACAGATTCTGAAAAATGTAATATACATCTTGAAAAATTTGTTGAACATTTTTTAAAGTTTTTTCATGCTCTTTTCATATCTGTTTCTGAGTCAAAAACTGCTGAAGGATCTGAAAGGTGGTCTTCCAAAATGATATTTAAAAAATAGCCTTTTTTTAAATGGGAAACACCAACAATCCAGTCTAGATAGTTTTATGGCCTAGATGAGGTTTCTTCTCTGATTATGCTTGGCCAAGATCACTCGGGATTATTTCTTAGAGACCAGGATCATTTCCCAGAGTTACTTTAACCTCCTCAGCTGAAGCAGATAGTGAATATTGCAGAAATATTTGCTCAGAGTGAGCAAACCTTGAAGGTATGCATCTACAAGCATTGGAAATGGAATGGAAATTTCATTCATGGAAATGAAATCAAACTGTTTTATGGGTGCTGCAAGCTTAATTTTAAGGTTTCCAGTTGATCACAGAGACTTTTGAAAGTAAAGAACAGAGAAACTATTTTTGCAATAAAGGTCACTGTATTTTATTGATGTTGCAATTGCTACACATCTGTCACTAAGCTAGAAGCCCCAGCACCAAGGATATTGCAATTTCTGCAGTAATCAACACAATCTAGTGTTGCAAATGTCAGTGATGGGATAACACAGCACCCAGCTTGGCCCACATGGGGTAGGTGGCTCTCATACTGAGGTGGGGGTGGGGAAAGTTAGATGGTGGAAACAATTTGAAAAATGCAGCATAACTAGTAAAAAAAGGCTGTGGGTGGTCATGGCCCTAGGGAACCCCCCACAAAACATCTCCAGGGCAGATACTCATGGGTGAGGACCAACGGGGAGGCTGGACAGGGTTCAGGGCTCCCTTGAGGGCACAGTACTGGAGCAAGATGAAGAAAGTCAAATGAATACAAGTCCACCTGGACAGTCATCTGCTGAGCACAGGGAGGAGGGAGGTGGTGGCCCCAGAGAAGGGAGGAGGAGTGAGCTGGTCATGGTTTTCAGGCAGAGTGGAGGCAGCAGGAGGCTGCTCAGGCAGAGGGGCACAAGGTACCTTCAGCAGAGCAAAGAGTGCCAAAGTGCCTGATCAAAGAGACATTTAAGCTACATTCAGCACGAGGCCACTTTCTAATCTACAGAAAAATCAGCTGAAGGAGAACCCAACCTGGATCTGTCAGCATGATTCAGACAGTGATTATTTCATTAAGTATTTGATCAAAAGACTCAAACTTTCAGGCAGTTTGTCAACTGGCTGAAAATGAGCACCAGACATCTGACTACATGACTGAAGTCATGGACTGAATTAAACAGTCAAATAAATAAGGAGTCTAACAGACAGTGCACAGTGTGCTCTCAAAAATGAGATTTCTTTTACCCCTTTGTGATAAAGATTGGCTTTCCCCTCTTTCAACTAGTGAAGAAAGACACCCTGTACTTTTTTGCCTGTGTCTGCTTGGTTCTTAACTTGTCCAAATCCTCACAGCTGAAGGGCAGTGAGGGAAAGGCAAGGGTTGCAATGTACCCTCTTCTGTGTCAGTCAAAATACCCTGGCGTGGAACACGAGATGAGGAAGAATTCTCTTCAGGGGCTGGAGAAACAACTTCATCTCCTTCTGTGGAGCTTTTCTTGTGCTGTCTCTCTCCAAGAGCAGATTGCATTTACCCACCTGCTGAAGCAAATATGGGTGGAGTGATTTCCATCGTTTGACTGCAGCTTCTGTTTTGAAGTTCTGTGCTGAGCTCTTTTACCATCTCTTGGCAACCAATTTAATTAATTCTTAAAAAGAAGAGGGTCATCTTTGCCAAGAAGCTTCTCTCACAGACAGGTCTTTTCAGGATGTACACTCAGGCCCCTAAGTGGAAATTTAGCTGCATGCAGCAATATTTTCTCTCAGAGCTTAAGGGCAGGTTGCACTGGTAAAGCTATCACTTCCTGCCTGCTGGGGGAATGTGAAATGCTGTACTGAAAGGCAAGGAGAAAACCAGCACCTTGCACCTTGTCAGGCTTGTCTGCACAACACTCTGGTGAGCAAAGGAACTCCAGATACAATTCCTGTCTGGAGAGTTAGTGATTAATGAGAACCTTTCCTGTGTTTCCTCCAACAGAGAGATGAAGAGAAGTGACCATCCTTATGAGAATATCTGGGCCCATCGGGCACTGCTGGAGCCCATGTGTGTTGCTGGCCCTGAGATGCAACCTCATGAGAGCTTGGAATACAGGCAGAAACTTCATGGTGGATTTCCCAGCCTTGCAGAAATTCAAAAAGGTTCTCTGTGAACTGAAAAATGAAACATGTCTGTCTTTGGGAAAAGGCTTTCCCAAAGACTTCTCCATATATATTCCTGTGGATTTCTTTGATGCTCAACTTCAAGCAGAACACAGCTTGCAGGAATCCTCTGAACTCCCAATCCCCCTTTTTCCTTTGATGCAAAGAAACTGCTTGAGAATCCATGGCTGTCCAGCTGTTCTACATGGAGGAAAAATGACCTGCTCTGAATACTGCAGGCGGTTCTCTCCGTTGCCAGAGAGAAGCTGCTCACAAATGGTATCCTGTTGGTATTTCTGCAGGGCTCCATCATCCAGAAGATTTTAGAACACATCTTACTCATCTGCATGAGTTACCACTTCCATTTATTTCAGGCAAGAGGCCTAAGTTTAAATTAAAATTAATATGTTGGTTAACATCCCTCTTATTTATGTTTGTTAGCTTTTCTCTTATGCACAGTGTATATTACAATGAATTAAAAAATAATAATAGCTAATCACGGCTTGGCAGGGATTTTTAATGGATTTAATTTTTCTCTATCATGCTTACATGTAATCTCTAGCATTCAGTGTTTTATGGGCTTGTTATGGCTTGTGGTGTTTGCAGTGCATGCCTGGAGTGCTTCCAGAATTACTGTGGGAATTAGAAATTCCCCCAAGACCGACAGGTGCTGGTTCCCATCCCCAGGCCAAGCAGCACGTGTCCCATGTCTGGCTGGTTTAGAATCACATCCTGGGAGTGTTTGTCCTTCCCACAACCACTTTGAGGCAAGGGAGCATGTACAGGAATGACTTCCATCACAAAATCAGGAGGTGGCCTGGAAAGGAGGCTCAGGCTCGGCCCTTGGGCTGCCCTTGTTGTGCCGAGGCTGGCAGGCTCCGCGTGCTTTTTGTCAAAATGAAAGGTGGCCGCCTTTGGTGGCGCCGTGACACATCACACACAGAATTACCACATTATTACACATGAGAACCTGAGCATCGCCCTGTGTGGGCATGAGTGATGGAGGTGTCAGCTGAGGAGGGGATTGGGGCAGGCTGGGGCTCATCACTCTACCCACACAGGTCCTGCCATTGTCCGGAGGGGGGGCGGCTTTGTATAAAGCATGAATCCATTGTAATGCTCCAAAATAGTGAGGATCATTGGTCCGTGCAGTGCAGAAAGCACTGTTGCTATGGTAACAAGTTCTGTATCATTTTTTGTGTGTTTCTGTAATAAAAACCTATATATATATATATATGTGTGTGTATGTGCATTACTTTCATTAGATTAGGGCACCTTCAAGGAGCATTGCTGAGTTTTTTACCTCGGAATCAACAGTTTAATTTCAGACTGGGTCAGTACCAAAATGATGATCATTATTATTCCAGATGTTTTTTTGGTGGCCTTTGTGAATTTACTGACAGTCCCAGCTCAATAGATAGTGACAGGTGTCTACACTATTAGTGTCTACTACAATTAGTACTAATTGGTACCTCTATTGGCAGTAGAGGTTGGCTAGGGATTTAATGGAGATGAGAGATGAACATGCTCTCTCTGAGTTCTTCCCTTCTTTCCCCAAATAGAGAGGAAAACACATCTGAAATAAGTCTTTATGGTCAAAGTAAAGAAGAAGTTTCAATATTTATTACTTGGTTTGTTCCTGAGTGGTGGCTTAATGGAAGTATTCAATCTCTGAGACTTCCAATTTGGCACTTCTCAGGTGAAATTTTCATTACTAGTCTAATTTTTTCCAGGTGCACTTCTGCAGCTGCGATGTATTGTGCCATAATTTAGCACCTGCAGTTCTTTCTAACAGCAAGAATTTCGAGCCAGGAAAACAAAGGTTGGGTCCAGCCTTGATTTAAATAAATAAAATTTTAAAAAAACAACCTACCATGAAAAGAGCAACATGAAAAAAAAGCCTACCGTGAAAAGAGCAACAACAAAAGTGCTTTTAAAGAAGGTTTAATCAAGCAAAAGTGTTAGCAATACAATACTCTTTGTTGATTAGCTTTAACAAAAAGAGGAAGGAATCTCCGTGTATTGCATTTTAAAGGATTTTCTACAAGACTGTTCGTTTGCTTAATTGTTACTCCCCTTTGTAGAGAAATCTCACCCATTTGTTAATTTGTTTCTTTTCTTCTTATGCCTGACAAACAGCTCTAACCATGTTAAATTGTTTGCTTGTGATAGGGGAAAGGGTTTTATCATTTATGCCTGTGAAGTTAGTTGAAAGTCTCAGAAACGTGAAATTTATATTAAGTTCAAAACAGGCGAATTACACTCCAAGTAAGTGTTGGCAGCTCTTTATCTTTTCCTTGTTCCCCATATTTAATTCCACCCTTGAAAGATGGAATATGCATCATTTCCCCACCGTCTCTCCCTGGTTCACATTGAGTGAAGTGTTTTGAATTAATTATGTTAAATTATTAATAGCTCAAGATTTGAAAACATTACAGGATTTGAGCAGTGTTTTATCAGGCAGTAGCTGTATGATAATTCTGACGTTTTCATAGAGTGGAGTACACTTCCAGCTGATAGGTAAAAATTATGACTAGATGCTGAAAGCACTGAGCTCAGTTCATTGTGAGGCGTAATAAGGTAATGAACGTTTAAGCTGCATATTAGAAAAAAGCTCCTGTTAATGAATAGACTCCAGGAGAAACAACGAAAGCAGAATTTTTTAGGTCATGTCAAATGAACTGTATAGATCTATAGAATACAAAACGGCTCCATATTGGGAGGGACATGAACGGCATACGAATTATTTTCTGCATCATTCCTGTGATTCTAGTATTTTTAGTCTTTTCTGCTAATTCTCGTGATTCTCTTCTACCAGGTATTATCTGATATATCACCTCTATCTGTCAATAATTAACTGATGGCTAACTTACAGTCCACTTGTCAAGGAAAATGGAAAATACTGCTAACACTAGGCCCTCAAAACACGGCTTTGAGCTGCTAGAATTATTCTAGCAAATGCAAAGTTTATCTTCTGTTAAATCTCCCTGACATTTTTACTATGGCTATAAAATAAATGGTCATCTAAATCAAACTGTATTAATTTCAAGTATTATTTTGAACCCATTTTATGGCTCTACAGCCATCCAAGAGCATTTAAGGGAGAGGCGAGACAGCTGACAAAAGACCCTAGAATTAGTTCTATAATTATTTGCACGGGGAAAATGGCTTTTTTTCCACAGTCAGACCACAGCGTACTTCTTGATGCATTTCACCAGCCTCGTGTAAAAAACCCTGTGGAGGAATTAAAGAGCCAAGAAATATAGGTTAGACTCACAAAACGCACACCGGCGCTTAGCACTCATTTCAATCCCCCCAGTGTTTGCATCCTGCCTCCCCTGCTCTGACTCTGGCTCCCTGGCTGCCTGTGCTTCCCTGCTGGGAGCTGGGCACCCAGGTACAGGCCACCCATCCACTTGGGCAGGGACTTATGCCACTGCTCAGGAGACCTGCCTTAACCAGGGCATTTTCCTGGGCTTGACACAGTTTCTGTTTCTTGGGTTAAGCAACCAGCTATTACAAGAGTGGAGGGGGGCCTAACTTTCCTTAAGCTGATTTTGCCTTGCTCTGATACCTGAAGTCTCCTGGCATGTAAAGTCTCTCTATAGAAGCTTTGGCAGGTGGTGGCTTGGAACCTGTTTTTCTCACTAAATGGAGATGCCTCAAGCACCCAGCTTTGAGCTGTGGTTTTCTAAAGAAGGCAAAGTGCCCAAAAGCTGTGTGTGGCATGACCTAAATCTTCCCAGTGGATCCAGATCCATCTGAGTAACAAGCCTTAGTATAAGAGACAAAATATGTATACATCTGTCCTTGTATACCTAACCATAAAGGACTTTATTTCCTCAGGTATTTAGACATCTGTTGAGTCATGTAACTGCTAAAGTGATTTTCAAATGCACTTTAGTAGGTTTGACAGCCAGTTCTTATTTCAAAGAGGTTTTTAGACAGCCAGTGAGATATTCAAAGCGTTTATGTATTTCTCTGAGTATTGTACTAAAAACCCCAGCCCGGACTCTATTGCAGGGAGAAGCATGAGGCTGTTAATATGCATCTATAACATTAAAACACCCATTCACTGACCACTGTATAATGTATTCTATGTCTTGGCATCTGATTCAGTGTTCACAAGGACTCATGCAGGACTGGGCTTTGCCAAGGGGATCTCTATATTCTTCAAGAGAAGCAAATTCTTTACTCGTCTTCTAGCCATTAACTTCTGGTGGTTTCACCACTTTCACCCTTGGTAGCTGGTATTTCAACCTTGCCTCCTGTCCTAGTCCTAGATCCTCCTGTACTTTGGACATTTCCCTGGGACCCAGGACAACCAGTTAAGCTTGAGAAGAAGTAGAACCAATACCTTACTTTTGACTCCCTAGCTTATATAGTACCCACACTGGAGCACTATCTTTTTTCTGACACCCCAGCCTGATATTTTTGAGCAGGGAAATAAAAACAGGGGAATTTTTTCAAGGCCTGTGATTACAATTTGCTGTCATACTACATGCAGAAATGCAGAGTGTCGTAGCTCTTCTCCATTTATGTTGTTACTTCACAGTGTCCCAAGATTTTGTGATGCAATCAGGATACAGGCTGGTAGAACTGAAGCAGTCTGCTCCACAGTTGCCTTTAGCTCAAGTTCTCTCTGTCTTGTAATTAGGTGGAGTGAATACATCTCCCCAGCAGCACATTGTGCACCACAACATGCTTTGGAATGAGGTGCAGGACTCTAAATAAAAGCATTTTACTCAGGGTGCCAAAGAGGCTACTGTAGATGCAACACTGAAATTCACTTATTATAATCCTTCTTGCCTAATTAATTCCATTGATACATTCAAGTTCATCAGAGTTCTGTTGACAGACTTTAACAAAGGGTTTTTCTTTTCCTTTTTTTTTTCTTTGTTTAAACTGGAATAGTTTTATTAGCTTGTTTACTTCAGAACAACATGCCACCTTTGATTAAACTCCATGTGGATTTATAACTATGTCCTCCCCATGTTTCTGTGACCTTTACGGCACATCGGATAAAAATAAAAGGTCATGGATTCCAAAAGAACTGGTTCTAATAATAATGTCAGGCAGGCTCCCCAGAAAGAGTGTGATTTTCCTTCTTTCTTTTCTTCTTTTCTTTTCTTTTTCCAACATCTCTCTCTCTTTTTTTCTGCTCTTTCAAAGTAAGATGAAAATTAACATGAATAAAATTAATGGTTTAATTTTGCAGGAGAAAGAAGAGGGTTTACAGTGCTCCACCAGGGAAAAGGGCTTTTGTCTTTGTTGATGACCTAAACATGCCTGCCAAGGAGAAATATGGTGCCCAGCCTCCCATTGAACTGCTGCAGCAATGGATTGACCATGGCTACTGGTTTGACAAGTGCAATAAATATTAATTAGTGTGCTTGGCTACAGAGGAGTAATGATATACACTGTTTCTCTGAAGCGTTAAATTGTAGTGTTAGTCTTTTATAATTCCTCATCTTCTCAGTCACAACAGGAAAACACTCTGAGTTACACGACTCCCTGTACAGGAAAAGGAATAAAGGCTTATATGTTGCAGTGAATTACAGCATGAGAAAGCCAAGCCTATAAGGGAGAAAGGCACAACATGCATTTTCATGTTTTTGAGAAAACACCGTCGGTATTTAAGCCAGCACAAAACACTTTCAAATAAATTTTTAGTTCCTGGTTGTTAAGGACTGAAACAAAACAATTTGTCTTTCAGCAAATGACTTTGAGGTTGGAATGCAGCTGAAGATGCTTTTCTAAAGCACAGCCAGCATTTAGAAGAAGAGTGTATAATAGACTCAGGCACTTTTCTGCATGATTTGTGGTAATACTGGTGGTTAGAAAGACTTTCCCCTTACTTATGTCTCATATATATGAACATTAAATGAGTATCTCTTGTTTAAGAGTGAGCCTACTTAATGTGCAGCTTTAAGGAAAAAAAAAATTGGAACAGGAAAAGTAAAATAGCACCTAGTCTAGCACTTTACAGAGCTCAACTATTAGAAAAATGTAACCATAGTTTATGATACACCTAATTATATACACCTAAGATATAAAGCAGCTGCACTTTACCCAAAATAATGGGCTGTTAATTAAGAACTGGTGCTTCTTGCATGATTTATTATTACTCTAGCTCGCAATTATGCTTAAACCTCTCATTAGACACATTACTGTACTGAAAATCTTGTTTTCTAGTAATGCATGTTTAACATTGTATTGCAACTTTGCACGGCAGTCTCAGTCTGTGATCCCTCTGTGCTTTTCAGGAGAGAGGCAGGAAAGTTGACAGGTACTGTCTGCATTTTAGTTGGAACTCCTACCTTTCTCTTTACCCTAAATCAAATAAAATAAAGGTTTCAGCTTTTCTGTGGTGCAATACAAAAGAGTAAGGAAATAGAAAATGAGAAATGTGGGTGTTTTCAAATCTGATGTTTTCTCAAAACTATAAAAGCTTTTTTAATATTTTCAAAGTGAATTTGCACTTGAAGCTTAAAGCATTAGGTAGAACCTTTTTACCATTTTATACTGAACTTAGGCTAGTGCAATTGAAATGCATGGAATTTTGCTGGTCCAAAATCTCTTGTTTTCCAACAAATACAGCAGGATTTCTTTCCTTTTAGGAGCAATAAGGTTTTTCATTGTCAGAAATGCTCATCCTCCCCTACCCTCTGTATGAGCCATGAGATGAAGGTTAGGAAGAAGCAGATGGGGACAGCAAGAAAACAAACTCATGCCATTTGAAACACAAAGGTTTTGCTCCTTTATATACTCAGAATTACTTGTGCTTGTGGGTGCACCTTGTCACTTGTCAGCCTGTCTGGGTGAGCAATATACACAGAAAGAACAATTCGAGCAAGATGGTCTTCACTGGATAAAAACAACAAAGCATTTGTTACCTGGCAGGCAGGAAGACTGGCATGTTTTTTCCTCCAATGACAGTTTATAACAAGCAAATATTTGCTGATAATATCTGACAATATAGCCACAGAAAGAAGCAGATGAAGTAATTCCAGGTAGTATCCTTTACTGTCAGAGGGAACCATGGCTTTCTAAGGTGATTAAACTGTTGGTGGCAAAGCCATTGAGGATGCTAAACAGGAAAGATTTGCTAGTCAAAGACCCACTACTGCCTCAGAGGCTGCTTTCTGCCATGCTATCTCTGAGGTAACTGCAGACAAGGATAAAAGTTCCTGACTTCATGCAGGTAAGCAGTCCCAAGGAAATCATGCTCCTGTGTTTTCATTATCTGGCAGCTCTGCTCCCTGAGAACTTGTGAACCAGTTTTGACTGAGCAATTGCAGTCTCAGAGATGTCAAAGCACCCCAAACACAGAAGGTGTGACCCCAGTGAGGGATGGATGGATGCAGAAGCTGGCCCACACCTTGTGTGGTGGGGTATTTGGGGTGGGAGGGCTATGGGGGACACGTTAGAGAATCTGAAGCTGTAGAGCTGGATGAAGGGGTGAAAGGTCCCTTGGTTCCCCAATCTGTCAAAGAAGTAATTTTCATTCTAATAAATACTCAAGAGAGCTTTACAACTGCTTGCCTGGACATTCTGTTTTATGGCATATTTTCATTTCTCTACTGGTCTGACTTTCTGTAAGCTTCAGCCCCCTAAAGATCCCTCTCCAAACTGTTTGAGCCTGACATACCAAGCTCAGGCCACCTTGAACATTCCCAAACACCTGTGTCAGAGGGAAAGCAGATGGCATGAACTTATTTACACCAGAATTACTCCACATGAAGACTCCTCAGTTAATTGCCCACTGGATGTTAGCAGCTCCATTATCCTTCACACAGGGTGAAGGAGCAGGAGCCAGGACTTAATATCTGACCTCTGGAATAACCTCCATCTGGCAGAAGATCACAGTTGAGGCTCCTTTGAGGAAGCTCCCTTCCTGGCACAAGCAACACAGCACTCTTTAAAGGGGATAGGGAATGGTCAGAAGGAGTTAACAAACATGACTCATTTTCTTACAGCTAAGGGTGGCATGACTTTTTATCTCCTTTCTGGGAATTTGTTTAAAACCTGTTGTGAACCCACGGGTACACTTATGTTTCCTCTTCTAGGTTTATTTGTTTGCCTCTGTGTGTATCACTTTCAAGCCTGCTGGGGGCTTGTCTCAAATACACTAATGAAATGCTTAGATGAACACGTAGCTGCCCTGTGCAAATGAGGTGTAGGAGGGGAAATCACAGTGCAGTAATGAGGGAAAGAAGATCTAAGCTTACTTTTGGATGATGAAGCCTTGCTGGCTGGAGCCACATGTATAGCCAGCAGAAGACAGGTGTACTCCACAGGAGAAGCAGAATAAATCTGATTTTGAGCGGTATCATTATCCCTTTGTAGCCACAGCACGTTCGACCGCGTGTTCGCTCGTACATCTGCTCTATACCAAGGTCTTTGTACTCCAGCAAGCCTTGAGTTATGTAAGCACTTGCAGGTCTACACCTAATAGACCATATGTTGCAAACTGGCTCTGAAGTGCCAAAACAAGGAACATGAAACAGAAAGCTGAACTGTAATAGGAGTGAAGAAATGCATGGGACCTGCGGAAATGAAAAGGAACAAATCCTGCCTTAAGATACATACTGTGAGGTGGGTAGCTTTCCCCTTGATAACAGAACCCTGTTTTTCCTGATGCAAAGGAAAAAGAACCCACTTGTGTGAACCTCTTCTTGTTTTGCTTTCTTTCTCATTTGTCTTCCTCCCTACACATGAGCCTTGAATGTCCCATTTACCAGCACTGTCTCTGGTAAAAATTGTATTTAAAAGGTTAAATTTAAATGCAATACAGCTGAGTCTGATTTCTTTCAGAAGCAGGTCCTAAAGCTTATTATGAGTCTTATGTCCTCAATTTGTATCACTTTAAAACCATGGCTTTTCCAGGATGTAGGTTTAGTGGTGAATGAGAAACTTAGTGGGTGTGTTTCTCAGATGGATCACTCCTGATTTTGGAAGTTTCTTTCATTAGGCAGGAATTGGCCTTTGAACTCGGTGGAAGGAATGTGTAAGGGAAGAATTTTATAAAGGAAGATGAGATGTGTTTACTGGGTCCTTTGTAGATCACATGGGTGGTTGAACCACTGGGCTGTTGGACTCCACCAGTCTGAGCCAGTCACATTCACCCCCAGGTAGAGCAAGAATCTGTGGTCCCTCCTGGGGCAGGCAAACACACGAGCTGCAGCTCTTGTTGGGGATGAGCAAACGAAGGCATGGCAGCCAGACAAAGATGACAGAAGGCTTTCCTGACACACTTCTTTCCCAGGTATCCCATAGGACCCAGGAGATATTACACAACACAAAGGTCAGAATTCTGGCACATTCTGTGCAGTATTTTCCCTTCCTGTAAATATCACACAGGTATCCTGGTTTAAACAAGAACCAGATGTTCATCAGTACACTAGTTGCTTCCAATCACTTTAAGGAAAAAGAAACAGGAATATATGTATACACTCATGCATTTCTTTCTTTCTTTCTTTCTTTCTTTCTTTCTTTCTTCTTTCTTTCTTTCTTTCTTTCTTTCTTCTTTCTTTCTGTCTTTCTTTCTTTCTTTCTTTCTTTCTTTCTTTCTTTCTTTCTTTCTTTCTTTCTTCTATATATATATATATAACTGTAGTTAACATAACATCATACAATAGCAAATAGATCTGTGGGTGTTTGTGCCATTTTATGTAGATATGAACACAGTAGGGAAACAGTCCATCATGTGGGACTTTCCATCATAGCAGTTTTCATCTAATCAATGGGTTTTCTTTCATTTATTTCATTGGAACGAGTCTTTTCCTCCCCCATGCCCATCACTTAAGAATCCTGTGGCTTCGTTTGAAGGCTGCAGCAGAGTAACTCAGAGATAGCTGCAGTCTGCTCATATTGGCAAGGGATAAAATATCTTAACTCACCAGCCATGGCTGGTGGGGACAAGAGCTCTAGAGCATTACAGTTTGCATTGCAGACCTGTGCAACTGTCCTCAGAATAGAGAGAGGCAAATGCTGCTCTGCCCTGGGGTCTGGGCTGGCCCTGAGGGTGGACTCCCTGCTGCCCCCACTGAGGCTCATGAGAGGTAGCTTGAAGCTCCTGGAAGGGCATTCATGGCAACACAGGACTTTGCACGAGCTGCAAATGCTGCCCAAGGATCTGTGCAAATGCTTGGTTGCCTGTGCCACTGTGTTGTCTCTGCTGCTTGTGCTGTCCCAGTTAAACAGTGCTACCCAAGCTGACTCATTTAATGTGGGTTCAAGGATGTCTCTTGAGACAGGAGTTACAGCAGTGTCTGTGAAGCAAAGCAATCCCAAGGATGTTCACGTCTGGGCTTTAGGGTTTTAGTTCAGCTAATGAACAAAAAAATGTCATGGAATGTGGAAAACTTGGGTGGAGATTGACTGACTCATCTGCAACTTTTCATCTTCTACATCCTGTCCCTATACCCATTGCTCCTCTGTTCCTACCCTGCAAATTTTACCCCTTGCTTTCTTTTCAATGTCTGTTTTTTACAAATAAACCCCCCAAGTCACACTTTTTCATTTTTAGATAAAGCATTTCATACTTGTCTCTCTCATGTGGTTCTGAGAAATCATAGATGTGAAACCAACAACTTTTGGTCCCTGGCAATTGTCCGTACCTTCTCCAGTCCCCAAAGTGGACGGAGAAAATAAGCTGAGCTACCTGAATAAGGACTGTTGCAAACGGTTTGGGTTCTCTCTAGAATAGAGAAGAAGAAGAAAAACATTTTCCCCTTCCTGCCCATGTAATAGACACCATGAATCTTGCTACAGCAATAAAATATTTCAGCAGCTTCTGAAAATGTAAAATTTATTATTTCTTCATGAAGTCATACTTAGCATGCAATTATGAAGTCAAATTTATTTATATCATATTTCCAAAACTGCCGCAAAAATAGGAAAAAAAATATATATTTCAGTCCTTTCTTGGACCTTAAGTTTTGGAGAATATTTACACATAGCAAAGTTTCAGAGTTTTAATCCACCATGTGCTATTTTTGAAGTATGGAATGGAAGAGAGTGCACCATTCTTCTGCTGATTGCAATTGCCCCCTGAGAAAGCTAGTTCAAACTGCATAAAGGAGAGGAATGGGGAGACAAGATTCACATCAGAAACCTCTTTCTTCCTCTTGATTTGCACCTTGCCACTGAGCTTGCAAAACCTCAGTGTACACAGAACTATAATGGAAACAGGCTCATCTCTGTGGATTCCCTAATTTCTGATTTACAGGAGATTTGAAGGTACTCGTCCATCCCTGCCTATCACCACAGAGCTTGTACAGTCTGTAAGAGATTTAGATGTGTTTTTTCCCTCTGTCCCTCTTCTCAGTGGCCTTGTCACACACAAATCCTTCCTTACATGATGCAGGATGACACCCTTTGTCCTGTCCTGGTCGATTCTTCAGATAGCTACAATGCAGTCACTGATTGTTTTGTCCCCTCAAAGGCAGCATCCAAAGGGCCCCATGGTCTCTCACACAATCAGTGCAAAACTGGGCAAGGATTCTAGCTGCATTTCTCTCTCTTTTTCTCTTGCTCTCAATTTCTTTCAATTTCTGTAATGTATGATACCCACCACTTTTTGTTACTTCCCTAGATATCCTACATTCCTCTACAGTTTGAAAACACAAACTCCTGGAGGTCACTGATAAATGAGCAGCACTTAAAAGTTATGTATAAAGTCCAAAATTGTTGTCTCTGAAGTGATGGTTATTTCGACTCACTACATCGGTGCTCTTGGATAGCAGTGTAAGCATTTAGAAAGAAAACTGAGATATGCAACCAGACCACATCTTCAACCCTACCACAATTATTTTAATCTTATTACTCACTGAACAGGACCATCAGTGTCAGACATTTTTAACAGCAAGAACAAAATTCTTGCCAAGAAATTAAAGTGTTTCTTCCAAGAATTAAGGACTATCCTGTGATTTAAGAGAAATTAAAACAAATCCTGATAAACAACAGAAATCACTAAAAGGAGTAGTTGGGAAATTTTTAATAAATCTTTTCTACTGAAAAGTGATGAAACATAATTAATATTATTTGGTTTTCTGGGTTTATTTTTTTTCCTATTTAATTTTTAAACAAAATCCTATATAATCACTTACTCTGTTATTGCTCTAGCAATACCTGCTGGTTTATTTCCTAGTCAGAAGTTTGTGCAAACTCAAAAGTATCATTATATATAGCCTTATACCATATATGTAGCCTTATATATAGCCATCATGAAAAACACACTTCAGGTCTGAACCTTGTTCACCTTCTCCAGTGTATTTTCATGTTCAGTCCAGGACAATTTCAGAGGCAAAGAAGAGGGCTGCCTGTAGAGAAAGGTTACACATTGGTAATTTACTTTTGAATTTAGGCATTCTTGATAGAATGGCAGCCACATTAAAAGAGCCAGTCTGCTTACAGCTCCATAACATGGTGGGCGATTTGAATGAGTCTTCCTAGGATCAAAGGAGCACAATGTGGAGCCATGAATGGGGTGTGACATTGGAACAGTTTCCCACAACATTTGTAGGTGCCCCATCCCTGGAAGTGTTCAAGGATGGATGGGCCTTTGTGCAACCTGCTCTAGAGGAAGATGTTCCTGCCCACTGCAGAGGGGTTGGGACCAGATGATCTTTAATATCCCTCCTAACCCAAACCATTCTATGATTCTATGAAGGACAGGTTTGTTTCATAGCCCAAGAAGAGATGATACCTCCAGAATGTTTTAAAAGATCCTGATGCTTTAAATTGATAAGGAAACTGAATCAGAGATCAGCAGGAAGAAGTTGGGTTACTTTACATAATCCTTGTGCAATCTTTATGTGTCAGAGCAGTGGGGTTAGAAACCTCTGCAAGTCCTGTTGGATATCTTGATTATTGTGCACTTGTGGCAAATGGCAAAAATGGCAAATGACAAATCAAAAAAAAAAAAAGGCAAAATGGCAAATCAAAGAGCCTGTA
This sequence comes from Serinus canaria, assembly GCF_022539315.1. Taxonomy (NCBI): domain Eukaryota; kingdom Metazoa; phylum Chordata; class Aves; order Passeriformes; family Fringillidae; genus Serinus; species Serinus canaria. The sequence continues at coordinate 44,760,510 of NC_066314.1, forward strand.
AGTCTTGTGCAGTGGTGAGGTTTTGGGTTAAGCAGGGAAAGGTGATCAGTGGTCCTGTGTGGACAGGGCAATCACACCCTGTCTCTGAGAGGGGCAAAAGAGAGCCTGTGCAAAGGAATCCTGACAAGAAATCAGAAGACATGGAGTTGCCAAGCACAGCTGAAGCATGAATAAACATTTATATTCATTTTATTTGAGAATTCTCACCAACTGTTAATAGTCATTTGCAGGGGAAAAACAGTTGTCCAACTAACAGGGGCAACTGGCAATCTTGTGTGTCAGCAAAGAAAAGCACATCGATCTCTCACCCCCACTCAGAGTTTTCTGCCCCTCTCCCACTGCTCTTTGCCTTTATCCCTGCTGGGTTGGGGTGGCAGTCAGACAGTCAGACAGCACCACGTTTCAGATCACAGCAGCAACTCTCTGTCTCCTGCTTTTTTCACATGTGAATAGAGCCGTGCCATCCTCTCACAGCACGCCATAAAGAAGCTGAACCACCAGATGGACTGGTCTAGCACCAGTCACGCTGCACTTTTCTACTGCTCAGACTTCATCAACTTTTGCCCTCATCCCAGTGCTCCCCCAGCCTCCCCTCCCAGGGTATTAGCTTTATAACTGGAACAAAAATGGGATGAGTCTTTCAAGCCTTCTGACCCTGCAGTCCGGGCTCTTTCCTTGCCCACTGTACATTTTCAGTTGAAATTTAGAGCAGTATTTTGGAGAACAGTGTTTCAGATCTGTGACATGGACATGTTTTGATGATTGAGCCACATGCTGTCATTGTGGTAGGGTGTTGGGAGAGGAGGAAGACAAAAGGAAGAGTTGCTCTGAGAAGAGACAAAAGAGAATGAGTTGAATAAATTTCTGCCAGGGCTATTTAAACTAAATAAAAGAAGCAAGCAAAACAAAAGCAAGGGACAAATACTGATTTTCAAGAGGGAGGTTGCAAATTTTTAGTAAAAAAGGGATTAAGTCTCTGCTCTGTTAGTCTGATGTAGCTGTGGGCAGTGATGATGGCAAAGGCACCAAAGCAAAGAAGAAGTCAGCTCCAGTTCAGGAGCAAGGGAAAGAGGGCAGCTGGGCTGGTACAAACACTGCTGCATGTGCAGGCTTTCCCCTACAACTGGTGCTGCATGTCACTAAAGGATGGGGACACAGTGCCCAGCAAACTCCAGTGCCTTGGAGGACACACGTGGGTGAAGCAGATTCTCCTGACTGGTGGCTCTGCCTGTCTGAAGGCAGGCAGGAGGATGGAAGAAAGCAATTTATTCCTTTAATGTTTTTCCTCTGTCTGATTGGCAGACCAGAAATTAGGCCTGTTCCAGTAATTTCTCTGAGAATGCAAATCTTAATTCCCTGTTTGTTAAATGCTTAACTAACGTCTGAGATCATTATTTTAAACTCCAGCTGCCAGAATAAACACTGTCAGGAATCCATTTGCTTTAGAGAATAGCTCTTCCTGACAGCAGCAGAGATGCAAACAGTTACCTTTTAATACCAGGCTGTGAAAAGCTCAACCCCCCAGCCCAGCCCCCCACTTTCATTTGCAGTAAACATCACTGCCCATCCTTATTCTGTGCTGTGACTCTTTTCTGCTTTCTGAGGAACACTTAATAGCAGAGGGATAGCATGGTGTGCTTTATGCTCTCCATTAAAGAGAGTTTGTGGTGGGAGAGCGGGCAAATTCATTGGGTTTGAGGTTTTGGCAAGGACATGGAGGAAAAATTAAGTCGTTTTTGGTTTTGATGTAGGAAGGCAGGGGTGTGGTGCGAGTCAAGGACAAGTTCTTGGTTGCAGCTATGGCCCCTCCTGGTGGTGGAAGACAAACAAGTCTCCCTGTCCTTTTTTGATGGAATCTTCCACACATGCCTTCCCTAAGAAAAACAGGACAAGTGTCTTTCCTGTCAAACTCCCTTCCTCAGGAGCTGACTGAGCATTTTGATGCAGAGTTGTCTCTTTTCTGAAATCTCATTCAAGCACAAAAGCTTAGCAACCATGTATCTTCTTTTCTCTAACCATACTGACAAAAATATGAGTCAAATTCTGTGCCAAGGATTTGCACCCCAAGGAAGTGAATGTGATTTCTGCATCTGTAGAGAAGTAAGAAAACAGTACTATGGTTATATGATTTTTCCAATAAAGATAACAAAAAGCCCTCATAGGCATTCATTAAAATAATTTCTCAAAGATTTTCAGGATTTTAAGCTATGTATAAGCTATTTCCTACATTTAGGTCATAATCAAGGTTTGTTTAATGTGCTTTTCTATATCCAAAAGTGACTAAGAGGGAGAGGTTGGATGGGAAGAAATAATACTTTCACTGTAGGCAAATGCAGCATGCCCAGCTAAGTTCTCAGCTAACCTGATACATAGCCCTTTTCAGAAAAGGGCAATTGTCTCTAAACTGTTGCCTTATTTTATCCTTCAGTGGGAATAAAATTGGCCTATGAGAATGAAAGATTTTAATACATCTCTATTACAATAAGGTCTCCTAATTGGTATTGATCTTCCCTGTGGTACCTGAAATGCAAGAAATTATTTCAGCAGGATTTGAGCTAACAGAAATGGGAAATGGAGAGAAAGATTGACACCAAACAAGGTGGTGGGGAAGGGTTGGGACTGGCAGCATGTATGGCTTCATCACCAAATAAAGAAAATTGTTTTTACAAGGGAAGCAAGTATAAAACTATCTGAGATTGAAATGGGGATGATCAATAGCTTTAGTAGGAGAGAAATGAAATAAAAAATATGAAGTAAGGAAAAAAATTAAGAGTCTCTAAAGAGAAAAGACATCCTTTTAGTGAGCTAGCTAGGTGAACAAGCTCAAAGAATGGATTTGGTTGGGAACTTAGCTCATATCCAGCAAGATCCAGTGAGGTGCTACAACAGCCTGTTGGAAGGTCAGAGGCTCTGGCAAAGAGCCAGTGCCAGAACCCTGCCAAGAAACACCTCTGCAGGTGGCAATGTCCTACAAAGAGGTAAGATTAAAAGAATTCCTGAGCTGAGGTGAAGCATATCTTGGCATTTTTACTTGGCTTTTCTTGCCTCCAGTTCATCCTGTGAAGTTCAAAATATCCTAAACTCCACTGTGTCAAAGAAGCAGAGAGACTCATCTAATGCAGGCAGTGCTTGACAGCCCAATGGGCTGCTTACAAGATAATATTGTTTGCTGATGATACAATCACAAATGTATTTATCTTGCAACAGAGCACCAGGTAAGTAATTAATTAAAAAGCTGATACATACAGCTTTCTTAAAATGGAGAACAGCATTAGTTCTGAAATGTAGGAATTTGTAATTTAGTAAAGATATTCAGCATTCTGTGGAAAGCCTGGTTGATTGCACTTTTTCAAAAGACTAATCCCATCCTTGTAAACAGAACAAGGTAATAATGAGGCTCTCTGTCACTGTGTCATAGTAGAACACAGAGGGCAAAACTTCATTACACTCTTTGGACTCCCCTTCCATCAATATGAGAGAGATAAACACAGGGACCCAAAATACTCCCATCAGTTTCTGGGTGTGCTATTTAGTTATTTGGTAAAAATTTCATTATTTTTCTGTGATGGTGGAGGGAAACCACTGGGACAGGAGAACCCACAAACATGAGCAAAGTGGACTGTAGATAATTTTTCAATTTTTCACAAAGTGGTATGCAGCTTTGATGTGCAGGTCTTAACTTGAATGAGGTGCTTTTTTTTTTTTCCTGTTTAGCTTTATTTGTAAGTATTATTCATCCACATCCTTTGGCAGTTGTGGAGTTACTTGAAAGTTTTGTCTCTGAATTATTTCTCTTTGCCAGGTAAACTTCAGACCCTCTACGTTATTTGTGACTGATGTGAGTGCAAAGGGAGGGGAAGGAGCTTTGGCATGCACACTCAAAAATGAGAAATCATATTTTGCAAAGAGTCAGAATACTAATTTTTAAAATTTTTTTCCCCCACAATCAATGCAATTTCTGGCTGTGCAAGTCCTTGTTCCTGGGCCCTGACATCCAGCCAACAGAGGGAGCACTAGTTTAATTATAAAACCCAATCTCCCCCTCTGCCAGTGCTGCCGTGGCTGCACAGATAAGAAGGTCATTATGGCAAAGCAGAGCAAGCCTTTTCCCCCAAGAGCCAGTGGAGGACAGAATCTTTGCCAGTGGTACAAAAAGGAAACCTAGCTAGGAATCATTTACAAGCCATTGTGTGCATGTGGCACCAAAAAAAAGGGACACAAACATGCAAACACACACACAAATATGAAGCATTGCCCATTAAAACAAATGGTGTCTCCTAGGGAGCAGCCCAATCCTGGAGTTCAGCTGCTACCCATGAACAAGCAGAGCCCCCTGAGCCAGTCCAACCTTGTATTGGATCTGGGGCCATCTGTCACCTCGTTGATTAGAACTGGTTAAAAAAGGGATGAAATTCTTTGCAGAGTCCTTCTGGTGAATTTTGGCTTTTTTTTCCAATGAGGACTTAATTGCAAATCTTATTTATCCAGTCCATAGGTCTGTCACTCTGCATGGTAATATGGCTGTAAACTGCAACTGTGAGCTGAAAACCAAACTGAGCCAAATTAAGCTCTGCATGCATCTTTGTTTTCTTCTTCCTAAAAAAGGTCTTTAGTATTGTTTTGGCAGGCACTTGCACTTTGAGATTTAAACCCCCTCAATGTTTTTCATGTTCAGGGTTTACTTTCCTGTATCCTTAACTCGGGTTTATTCTTTCCATAGTTCTGAAGGAGAAATTAAATGCATCACATCAATATATATATATTTATATATGTATCTCCTAAGAATTGAGTTTGTATGAAATTGGGAACTTTTAATTAGGACATTCTCTGGTCCTAAAATCTACTAAAGAAATTAATAGGGACCCTTTTCACAGAGGAGTTGCAACACTACAGAGAGACAAACGTGGCTGTAACATAAGTGCCCTGTGGACACACTCATATCTTTTGCCTGGGTTTGTGGGGGGGCTTTTTGGGTTTGTTTTTTTTGTACAAAATAACAAAAGTAGGGAAATAAGGCCCTGAGGTGATGAGACAACTGCATATGGCCAACACTGAGCAAAAGCTGTGTTTTATCTGGATTTGTAATGATTCAGAAAAACCTTCCCTCCTGCTGACTAAAGTCTCTAGTTTCCCAGTCTTTCCTGTCTGTAAAGACTGGAGGAGCCCTTAAAAATACCTGGAAAACATAAAACAAGAAGCAAAAATGGGGAAGATGCAAACAGGAGGTTGATAATGTAGGACATAACTCCTAAAAACAATGAAAATGACAGAGACAGCCATATTTGGATTCAAAAGAAAGTAATCTTCATGCTGAAGTTTTATTTCCTTTTATCACTTCTTCAAATTGTTTCCCTTTCTCTTATGTTTTGATTACATTCATATTTATTCTGTAGACTGATCTGACTTACAGCTTCTCTGGCTTGGTTGTCTAGAAAAATGATCAGAGGGCAGATGTTTTTAACTCTGGAAAGTTTTCTTTCACACACATTTATCACCCTCCCTGGGGACCAAGGACACAAGGAATGGGAGCTAAACCAAGCTCACTTTATCACCAAAGGACTCCTAAGAACGGCACACACTTCTAAACAAGATCTGGCTGAACTCTTGACTGACAGGCTAGAGCTGCTGTTTGATATCAGTGCATTCAGTTTCCTGCTGATAAACCTGAGCTCTAATGTGGTGCTTTGAAATACCAATATAGATGTACTTTTAATTTTTTTTTTTAATTGTTAACATCTCCTATTCCATTTCTGACCTTGCTTCTATTCCATTACAGCTTTGTGCAACAACATACAACTACATGAATAACTGAGAAGTGGCTGCTGTTTATGGAAATCTTCTTACACCTTCTCCAGAAAGGAGCTTTCAGCATACTTTCTGGGTAGTGTGTTCAGTTTGAAATAGTTAAATGTAATCCACGTATTTTTGTGACTCTGTAAAAATGTAAGTAGAAATCTCTATTACAAGGAGGTAAAAAACAGGGCTGGAGGGTGGAGGGAAGAGGATTGGTGAGTGGAAGGAGTTGTTGTAAGATGCTTGTTACACTCCTGGATCAGAGCACAGAGGGATGAAAGAGCAATGCAGTTAAACATCCATCTGAAATCATGCTGCCCCAGCACATGGAGCAGGGGGCTGCTGGGGCTGTCCCCTGAATTATGCTGTACTTAGGGGATGGCCAAAAGCAAGGAAGATGAAGGCTGTGTGCAGGGTCTTTCAGTGCCATGCACTGACCCAATGGAAAGCGAGAACACCAGAAACTGAGGCTAGGCTTGAAAAAACACCAAGGGCAAATGTGAAAACACATACATTTGTGCCAGCCACCCTTACCTCTCATCATTTCCTACTGTCAATTTCTTAGTACTTTCTTTGCAAGAAAACAAACTTATATCAGTGTAGACCTCAGAATGAGCTCTAAGGTCGACTTTAAAAAATACAGCCATAGCTTGCAAATGTCTCAGATTCAGAAAGCTGTGGTTGAAAAGGTTGAACAGTTACAAGGCAATTATTTGATACCTTGGAATTTGAAGACTGCAGGTTTCTAAAATCACATTACACCAATATGTCATTTAGGAATCAATGTCATCCCTAGAGCATCCACCAGCTAACTTTCCAACACCACCAAAAATGTTAAGAAGATGAAAACCCCAGCCCTTCACCCAAGGATGCTGAATGTGGACCTTCCAAGCTGCTTTCAGCTTGCATTGTTGCAATCATTTCTAACTAGCCTTGTAAATTTTACCTCTGTGAAATGGCCTCATGAATCCCCTTTGCACCACACAAATAGCTTGTGTGAGGGGTCAGCACTCATGTGCACTCTTTTGTTCTTTCCCACCTTGTCTGAACGCTGCCATTTCAATCGGCAGCCAGCAGTAGAAATTTTTTTGATCAAACTGAAAATCCTCACATTTGAGTGGAGTTTGTTTTGTGAAAGTTGAGGGAACAGGCTGAGGAGTTAATACACCCACTCATCATCTAACCTTGACACTGGCTCACACAAAAGTACAAGTGAATAAAACTACATCATTTTCTGCTAGTTTCTGGAGGCTTTGGGATCATTGGTCCTGGGATTTGCTCTGACACTCCAGCTGTCACTAGCATACTTGTGTGATTATTGTACATAATAATTGATTTTGAAAGATTCATATTCTCTGGGTTTTTTATTGATTGGTAAGGAGTGATTTTATTGAAGGCAGAAAAGTACCTTAAGCTATTGAAGGGATGTGAAAGTCAATGCAACTATGGGTACAGGAAGTCTACTGGGTCCTTTGTGATAAAGTTGTTGACAGTCAAAGCTGGTACAGAGGGAACTTTCCTTCCACATTGTGAAGGTAATGAGAAAATCAGCTAATGATTTCAGGCAAATCCTCAAAGCCTTGGACCTTCTGACAGTAAAAAGGTTATGAAAGATGCACTGATGCTTCTTCATTTTGCTTGTTTGCTTTTTAACTCCATGAGTCCAAAATATGTTCAGATAGATGAAATTCCACCCTTGGAATATACACTGTACAATGGAAAATCAAAATTGCTAATGGTAGTGGAGAAATTCAGTGTTCAGTCCAGCTCCCTGTAAGTTTAATTCCATTTTACAAGTCATTACTGCTAGTCTTCTCTATGGTTTCGGAGACAGAAACAGTCATCCATTCGTTTATTGTTTAATGATAAACAAAGTCTGCATCTGATGTTATTCAGAACTTGCTTTGAACTGTTAAATGGTCAACAGTTACCACACAACTGAAAGGCCACAACTCCCCTGTGGTTGTTCTTTTAAATGGAAATAAATTACTTGGTTTTAACTTAGTGGTGCTGCCCATAAAATATTCCGTTAAATCTGTGGAATACCCTCCCCTGCTGAGGATGAGGAGCCAACAAACACTGCAACCATGCAGCCACTCTGTTAAACAAATCCTCTCTGGCTCTCTGAAGAGGATGTGTTCAACAGTTAAACCAGTTAAAACAGAAGAGAGAGCTCATCCTATTTTGGGTAGGCCTTGTAGTGTAGCTTAGCATCATGCAGTAATGCAGGCAAAGACCAGTAACATGAGGACAAATGCATCTGATGACAATTTGTGTCTTCAGGCAAGCTCACTGCTGAGAAATGAGAACAGGCATGTGCACTTTGTAAAGGCCTAGAGAGCTGCCTCTGATGAATGAATAATGGGGCAACATCAAAAGCACATTCCTCGAAATTATGGAACACCTGATAGAGGTTCCTGCATCCTGGAGGTTTCATGATATTCGAGAGAGGTTTTGTACAGAAAGCGAGTTACCATGGTATTGATAATTCACCACTGATGAGCCACGATCTACTGAGCAAACTAACTGAAGATAGCAGGCCCTCAGCTCGCCATCAGACTTGCTCACTGGAAGGTCAGAGAATTACAGAATGGTTTGGGACATTATAGAAGGGACTACTTCTGCTAGAGAAGGTGGCTCACAGCCCCATCCACCCTGGCCTTGAACAATGCAGCATCCACAACTTCTCTGGGCAACTTGCTCCAGTGTCTCATCATCCTCATGGTAAAGAATTTCTTCCTTGTATCCAATCTAAATCTAGTCTCTTGCAGCTTAAAACCAATATTTCTTGTCCTGTCCCAACAGGACTTGGTGAAACTCTTTTTGTATTGAACAGCTGCAACAAGGTGCCCAGCATCTACTTTTCTGCAGGCTGAACAACCCCAACTCTCACCCTTTTTACAGGAGAGAGGTTCCAGTCCTCCTGATATTTTCTTCTGAGATTTCAACTGGAATATTCCCTGAAATTATTTTCTCTGATATTTTCTTTTCTCGTACCTTTCAAACCTTGCATCTTTTCTAACTCCTCTATTCTCTTCTATTCTCTTCTATTCTCTTCCTCTCCATTTATCCAAAACCTGGTCTCCTTTAAAGAAAGGAGTCTCATTTCTTCTGCTTCCAAAGTGTAGCAGCATTTTGTGTTTGCAAGGGAAGAATTTGTCTGCAATGGAAAGATGACAGATACAGGCAGACTGAGCTGCAGAGATACATGGGTCTAGCCATTGCCCTTCCTAGTGGCTAGATGAGTTATCCCAGGTGATAGCTCTGGGATTATGTATCACCGTGACTCTTTGGCAAGGTGATGATTCTATAACAAGATGACATTCTTCTACTTGTGCTTTAATTCCTTTGTCTCATCCAGGATATGGGGGAAACAGGGCGGACCTATGACTAGAAATCCATCACAAGTATTGCCATAGAGATTAAAGTTTCCCACAGGGTGCAAAAAAGCAGCTCACGGACGTTTGCATGGTTTAGCTGGCAACATGCATGCTCCTGGTGATTAAATCCTTGCTGTAAAGCCCCTGCATTCTTGTACCCTATAGCTGGTAATTGTGTCTGGGTGCAGGTGTCAAGAGCAGTCTCAGGCACGTCCATGTACTTTTTCATCCTTTTATTGATTCCTCGGCACCTAAAAAGCCACAGCTGCTTCCATTTCAGGGGATGTACTATAGTTCTTCTTTTAAAACAGTGTGACACAGTTCAGTAGCTAGAATGGGCTGCAGAGCTGGGACTGCTAGATAGCTTGTTTTTAATTTTCTCCACAGGAAAGAGTAATGTGTAACTTCTCAGCAGAGTAACTGTCACAAAGAAAGGGGATAGAATAAAAGGCATATTTTGGCTCATGTCAAGATAAAACTGAACAAAAAAGATTCTTTTTTGCAGTTCTGTCTTTATAACTCTGAAACTGAATCTATATCAAGATTTCTGGTTGAAATGAGAAGCCAGCCTCAGACTCTCATTGGAGATTTTGGAGCAATTCAATCTTTCCAAGACTTTCAGCGTGTTGGTTTCTGTATTTTTATTCAAACAGGTCTCTAATTAATACTGTAAAAGACTTCTCTAAAGAAATCACTATCAGCAGAGAGTGCTGATGCAAGCATGAGGAAGAATAGTTAATTGGGGAAGAACTTCATTACACTTTTACACTTTGCAAACTGCCTTTCACCAATACCTGGGTGGCAATCCCAGCACTTGTGGGCAATGGCTAGCAGGGCGTGCTGAAGCAATAGGGACTTGACCTCATTGCTTTATTTGCTAAAACTGTTTTAACAACTGCTTTTAGACATTTGGCTGGCATTAGAAGTAGTGATTTCTTTTTAATTAAAATCTCTTAAAAACCGATGTGACAGGATTCTCTGAAAAAAAAAAAAAAAAGAAAAGAAAAAAGAAAAGAACTGGAAAATTAATTAACTAAACTAGAAGGTCAGTTTTAAAATCCTGCTGCAGCCTAATTAAATCCTAGACACTGACATTTTTGGCTAAAGATTGCAACCATAGTAATTAGTGTTGCAGGAAATTTCCATATGCCATTGTGCCAAATGAATGAGAGTATTTCATAATTGTTCCTGTAGGACTTCTTGCAAATAGCTGGGAGGGACATGATCCTATTGTAGGAAATGTGCGAAGGCAAGGCAGTATTTTCATTCCTGTAGTAGAGCCTCTCCAGGTCAGTAGTGTGAAGGAGGGAAAAGTGTGTTCCATGATAGGAATATTAGCATTACTATTATTATTGTATTGGTCTCTCCTTATTGTCTGTTTAAAGAAACAATCACTATTTAAATAAATAGGGCAAGCTGTTAGTCAAAAGGCTGCAGACAAATACATGCTGAACATGCAATTAAAAATCATAAGAGTGAACAATTTCATATGATAAAACAAAAGATGCTGCTAATTATTTTATTTGCATGTATTTTAGTTAACTCCACAGAGAGATTTCTTTTTTCTTTTTCAATCATTAACTTTTTCAGGACTGCTAAGGATTTGTTAAATGTCAGGTAGTAAAATTAAAATGTCATTATATGACATATGGGTCAAGTAGACTTAATAAACTTGAACTACATAATTCCACATTTATTTCTAGACTTTCCTTTTCTATTGAAAAATATGGTGAAAATGAGATAAAAATATGAAATATTTTTTGTACAGTCCATGTGGATTTTGAATAAAATGGGCAGGGTTATTAAGATCTTCCCCTTCTCAGAACATTGTGCAAACTCCCCAGAATAAGAAAATTACTGACATACCCCACCAATAAAATGAGTAAATATAAGTGACTGTTTCACATGAGAAACGAAAAGATAATCCTGCCATGTGGAAGGACCAGCCTGAAGATCTGGGAGCCCTGGGTTTGTGGATCCTGTCTGTGTGCCTGAAATGGTGCTCTCAGACAGCCCAGCTTCTTCTTCTTGTTCTGAGGCACTCCTCGTTATTATGTCCCTCTTTCATTCTCCACAAAAGTGTGATGATTAGCACTTGGAAATAGTTGACAGCCTTCTCTGTGGCCAGTTAAACTGCAAAATGCTCAGCAGTGAATCACTGTATGAGTGAGGAGAGAAACTTTCAGAGTGTCTGCAAGCCCTGCTGGCCTAATGTCCTCCAGTCTCCACAGTCAGTCTGCAGTTTCCTCTTTCAAAGACTAATGTGATGGTCGGTGACTGGCTGTGACAATCAAAGAGCATTCAGGTGCATGTAGAGAACAATTTTATGGTTGATCTGTTCTTTCAGGTGAACTCATTCAGTGAAGTGACATTTCATACTTCTCTTAGAAAATTTCAGTATTTTTCTTATTTTTATTTCAGGTGGAGAATATATATGTTTGTCAAGCTTTTGTTTCAGGCTCTATGCATACTTAAGTCTTCTCACAGTAAAACCTGGCATAAGACTGAAGAGCAGGTGGGCATAAAATGGCAGAATTTCAGGCATACATGGTCCTTTAAAATTCAAAAAGAGGACAAAGGGCAGGTGTATTTCAACTGCCAGGTGATGCAAATTTTGCAGGGGATCTTGAAGTTTTGGGAGATTTACATAAGGCTCATTCCATGGCATTGCCCAATCCATAGTCTGTGCTAACAATTTACAGGCTACACTAACAATTTTCCTATCCAGCCAGACTCCCCTGAATTTCAGAGTGCTTTTTGGCTTTGGGGATGGTCCAGCTAAAGTGATGGGGGCTTCCTACTCCTGGAAAAAAAGTCATTTGAAAATCTTTTTAAAAATTTGTTCCAGTGCTAAATACTGTATAAACATGCATCTAAGTAGAAATGAATTTGACAAGCCTGGGTAGATTTTGCAAATATTGTGGCACATGTTTTTTCTGGGTGCAGTAAAATTGACTTTCCCTTTAGGGAACTTAGTTCAGCAGACACCACCCTCACCACCCATGAGAAATAAGCCCATCACATCCTCTGCTACATTGGTGGGACATTACCCTCTCAATAAGCTGTAAGGAAATTTGCTCTCGTGGCATCAAAATGAGTTGTTGATCACAATAGAACATTCCTTTTGCCAATAAGGCCATATTTTTGTTTCTTTTTTTATATCATTATTGAACATTTTTGTCCTCTCTAGGAATAACCCTTCAGGCTTTTTTAAACACTCAGATGGAGGAGGAAGCTATTCTTTCTCTATACTTTTCCCCCCAAACATTTCTGTCCTGCATTTCTGCCAATATTTCAACTACAGGATAAAATCTCAACAAAAGTGGGCTTGTGATCTGCAGGGATACAAGAGTCAGATTCAGGACCAAATCTGGGGCAACAGCTATTTTTTCCAGTGGCAAATGTCGCTGTTTACTTGATTTTGCTTTTGGGAGGCACCGCCACAGGAATGCCTTTAGGTCAGCCAATTAGCAATATTGGATTAGAGCACAGAGCAAGGAAATTTTGTAATAGATCTGCTGTACTATGCTGGGACAGGTTCCTCACAACTCTGAGGTTTATTTCCTCAGCCTGAAATGCCAAGGCTGACACTGAGCCATCCCTGCATCATACACAGTTTGTAAATGATGAGGGTACCTATTCTGTGTTATAGGCTTTGAAGTCTGGGAGGAGAAGAGAGAAGACCGTGGAAAGGCTTTGACAAGCACAATTTGTCTTTTTGCAGCTTTTGGAGCAGCACAATATATTTTCACAAAAGACCTGTTTATATGAAGCTGTCTGAAAACATTTTCAGCACAAGTGTATATCTAATGCAGGCACGGTGGTACAGTCTCTGGATTTTGAGTGCACATTTAAAATGGAAAAAAAACCTTTCAATATCTTCAAATAGCAGCAGGTTGCTGGATAATTTGCATTGTGCCTCATGAAGGCAGGCATGAAATCCAGCACCCTGAAACTGTGCCTGCCACACACTGAGTGCTAAGAACTTACTGGCGTTTGTAGCATAGTTGAGAAAAGAGGCTGCTAAACTCACCGAGCAACAGTGCCTTTCTTGAGACAGAGTTCATCCTCTCTGAAGGCTTTGGAACAGATGAAGCTGAGCTAATCATCAAGAAGCCCTCTAATCTCTATCATTACTTAGGTTTTCATGTTAGTCATTGTGACAGCTTTTCCCCCTTGTCATCAGGGGGAGAAAGCAGCGGTTGGCGCTCTCTGGCGAGGCTGCAGCCATTCATGGCAGGCTGAGCTTTTCCAAGTTAGTATTCAGGAGTCATCCACAGCCAGGGAATGGAGACACAGTCCCAGGAAGGTGTCACGAAGGGCCTGGCTCAGTGTGGGGTTCTGTGGCATTCCTCTTGGCCGACTGTCAAACAAAGGTAGAGCCAGCCATTACCAAAGGGTATTAATGTGCAGAGAGACACAAAAATAAACCAGCTACTTAGGGCACTAACTATTGCAGGCTGAGAAATAACACAATAAATCACTGAAATGAAGAAAGAGTGGCAAGAGGCACTGAAAACAGAGATATTTTGTCACTAAATCGCAGCATTAATAGCGCTTTGAAGCCTCACGTTTAAATTGCCTATTTCTGACACTCAAAATGCACATTAGGAAAATGATGCTTATTTTATAGTTACTCATTAAAAGGAAGGGGATAAATAAGAAGGAGTTTTAAACCATAAATCTCTTTCATAAAAAACAACCAATAGGAACATGTGGGGCAGACAAATAAATGGATAGTGAAAGAAAGATTTTTAAAATGCTTTTGTAATCCGGGATGTAAATGAGCAACTGTCTCATCTGATTGAGCATAAGTAATTTTTAGAAGGTCTGGGTATGATTGCCAATCCAGGAGATACTCATATGTTACTTGATAATGAAGAAGAACTAGAAATAACAGAAGAGGTTGTTTCTTTTCCTTCACAATAATTCAGGCATTGTGCAATTATGCTATTTGTCTCTTCTGTACATGACTGCAATGCTACATGTATTTCCCCACCTACAGATACATCAACTTTCCCCACCTAACAAGGCATAATTCCAGGTTACCTCTGAATAGCCTGTATGACAAATTCAAGGAAAGAAATAGAAATAACTTACACATCACTTTGGCATTTAGTCCTCCTGGAAAGGTCTTCATGCTCACCTGTGTAACTTCCCAGCACTCGTTAATGGCTGCCCAGTAGCCTGCTGCTGCTTGACTATTTGCACAGCATCTGCATTTATCTAATCTTTATTTATTTTTTAAAGACTGCAAAGTTACAGCTCATTTGCAGTGCTTCAGGATTTGAGTATTAAACAAAAATGCAAATACAGCAGTAAGCCCTTAATGAGATGTATCCAGCTCATTTTTTTCAGCATTAACTCCATTCTTTATCTTATTTTAGCATCCACAGCATAAACTATTCATCAGCTCCAAAACTTCATTTTATTATATTGTCAGCTTCTGTCGTATATTTTACAAGTTTAAATTCTAATTTTATCCACAATAAGAATAATAATGATGTTTCAAACTGGCATTTATTGTCCAAGGGAAAATAGCTCAAATATTGTAACAAACCATTTTTTCTTCTGAGTTACTGAGCCAAAATGTAGTGTTACAAACTTCTGGGTTTGTGGCACTTGACTGCTACTTTGCACTAATTTGAAAGATGATAAAGTCACAAGGTAAGGGAAATGCTAGTTCCACACACTTGTGGCCATAAAAGGAAATCTGCTTGAGGCAATTTAAATACCCTGAGGAAAATCCCTACCTTTGGATGTATGTGAGCATACACCATATTTTTAGTTTCTAATTTTAATCTCCTAATGATATAAACCAAACTTTTGCCTCCAAGAAAAGGAAACAGGATTCTCTGATTAATACTGCAGTGCTGATAAAACCCTCAGGCCTCGGCCACAGAATCGCTTGTGATGAAACTTGTGTCTCACCTTAGGAGTTCTCCTTAGCTTCCAGGTATGCAGCAGCTCTTCCCCAGAGCTGTCAGAGGCCTCCTTCACTCTCTTCATTTTTGGGCTGGTTTCCCAGGGCTAAGGAGGAGAGATGAAAGGCAGTACTTACAGGACTAGTATTTATTTTTTCAGTAGTAGTATTTCTGTATTAGTTGCTTTTGGGGTTTTTTGGGGTTTTTTTTTTTGTCTCCGCTGACATACCAATTGCCCTGGAAAGAAGAGTATGAGGTTCTGGATGCCCATAAATACAACATGTAAGGACCATCAGTGGTCACACCCTCTCCCCATCACTGCCAACAGCATCCATCTTTTCTCACCACTTTGATAGCAGCTGAGAATCATCCATAAAGTAGTTTGCTGGCACTGCTGCAGAGTCACTCATGTCCAGAAGGATGATAAGTTCTTCATGTCAGGCTTTCTCAGCATTTCCTCAAGGATTATGTGGTCTGCAACAAGGACTATCAATCTCTCCACCAGCTTTGGGTGATCGGGTCTGTCCCTGATCATATTGATGGTCCTCATTCTACTGCTTTCCCCTGCCCCCACCCAAATTAGAAAAGAGAAAACAAGCTTTGGAGCCAAAAAATACCTGAGTGTTCCGTGTTTCATAGCTGCTATTGTAGCAATGACACCAGCTAAGCTTCCATGCCAAAGTCAACTCCACTGTGAGCTACAGAAAGCCTTATTTTTTTCTCAGAAAATGTGCCTGGTTCAGTTTCAGCTTTATTTTTAGAAAACTGCAACCTCTTTCTTCTTGTTCCCTCCATGCCTCATGCTTAAATCTGCAGGTTTGTACCTACTGTAGGTTTGATGAACAGGCTATACCGTGTGGGGTGCATATTGCTCTGAGTGCCTCAGAGAAAATTTTTATTTACATTCATTACAAGCAAAGACTGTAAGGCTCTACATGTTTCTCTCTGCAATTTTAAAATGTGTTTATATAAGTTACTGAATTTTATGCCCGGGTTGGCTCTGATGGTTAATGTGTTTATCTGAGAAACAGAGCGCAAAACTTTGTCACTGTGACAACTTTTACAGCATCTTTGGTATCTTCCTTGGGAAGGAAAAAGGTTTTGCAATATCAATTTGTTCGTCTAAAATCTTCAAGAATACAACTTCATTGATGCATCAACAATAAAGCTGATCATGTAATATATATGTTAATATAATAATTTCATAAATATTATAACATCAGTAAGACAATAAAGATGGTAATATAACACAGCCTTACGGTTTTTAATCTCCAGCATTTTCTTTGGATGTTACAATGTTTCTGAATTTTCACTGTGGAAAATTTCATAAGAGTCTTGTCTTTATTGTTCGTTCATTTGCACTAAAGAATTATCAGCTTCACAAACTTCTTTGTAGCTCCCAGTGGAACCAGCACAATTATAAAGTTGTGCCAAATTGGCTTCTTAGCAGAAGGTATCTATTGGAAGAAAACAAATCCCCACATTAGATTCCATCATGAACAAACAAATCGTTTTAATTGGCTGCGTAATGAGATGGCCTTTTGCAGAATGCGTGCTTGGAAAGTTCGCTGCTACGGTGGATCCCCCAAGTTCTGCACAGGATGAGCATGACAGCAAAACTAATCGTAAGAAATACAGCACGGCTCTGTTTTGGCTTTTGAAATGTAGATTACTCATGTATTGCTTTTCATTATCTCTTTAGCAGTTTTTAATAATTTATCAGACTCTAAATTCCCGCTATTTTACAAAGTTATGTACTTGGGGGTTTTATTTCTTTAAAAGATAATGGCAAAGTGGTACACTGCAGTTACAGGTCAGCTTCATCTTAAAATCATTTGTATTTCACCAATTCCTTAAATTGAAGGAATTAAACAGACAACTTCAGGGTTTCTAAGATATTATATTTAGACTGCTTAATTCCACTGCAGCCTTTCTGTAGATTACTAATCGTGCCAGCCAGTGTCTTTCTGGTAGTGGAGCAGGGAAAGCCCCTACCTTCAAGGTCATGGGACCAACCCCACAATAACTTCATAACCCTTTGTAAAAGCTTTCTCATCCCCTCCTTGTAGATTTGTTAAAGCTTTCTCATTCCCTCCTTGTAATGAGGATTGCTGGTGCACACCGCAGCATCCAGCCCCACAGCACAGCAGAAGTGAAAGCACACACTCACAGAGTGGAGAATTCCCCAGCTTTTCCCAAGGTCACAGATGTGGGCACGTGCATGCAGGTTGGACTGAGTGAAAGGAGAGCTTTAGGATACAATTGGAAGGAACAAAATGTCCTCTGTCCCATCTGCCATGTGATTTTGTTGATGAAGCAAGTCGTAATAACTTCTTGTATAGTTGTGTGCTTCAGCTGCCATTTTCATAAGGAAGATGAACAAAGTAGATTGGCTTTGAGTTATTAAAACCAAGATTAATAAATGCATTTCAGAGCTCCTGTGCATTTGAGTGGTAGGTAGCTCTTACTGTGCACTTTTTGTCTATCTTCAAGCTTATAGAGACTGTCACATGGCAACTTGGCTTGAGCTTGAAAAGACGTGACAGAAAAATACCAGAAGGGTCCTTATAGGATTGTACAGGAACATTTTATCTGTTCTTCAAAATCTAAGCACTAAATATTTTTTGTCCTGTTAGGTTCATCTTTTCAATGAAAACTCTACTGATTTGTCCAATTGTAGTCCCTTAAACTTTGATTATGTGAAGTATATCCCACCATGCTCACACATCTACTACTGTTGAGATCCCTACTGCTGAGTTAAAAGGTCTGCAAGGGCTTCAATGTGGTTTCAGCGTGGTTTCAGAAGACATGACCACTAAAAATTTCTGAGGTAAAGACTTAGAAATGTCTAAATAATAAAACTGTGTCAATAGAATTAAAAATCAATCTGTAATTTTAATGCAAGTATTCCATCTAATTTTTTAAGTATTTTCATAAGGTATGTTAAGCTATCGCATTTCTCTAGTCATTATGAACAATGTATCATAATTTCTGTAACTTCTGCTTCACTATGTTTTTTATACTTTTCTATGCTCACTTTCAGTATCTAGAAGATATCACCCCTGCTTGAACTTCCTTGCCTTCTCAAGGAGCTGTTGTTTAACATTAATTAGGCAAGTAGAAGAGACATACGTGAATCAAGATCTTTAAGGCAGATCTTTAAGATCTTCCACTTCAGTGGAGCTGATCCACTGCGAGTGTTAAAAATGTGTGGCTGGGAGCTCGTGAATAGTCCCCTTAACATGAAAGACAAGCAGGTGGTATTCATGTTTGGGTGCTCAGCTGTAGCCTAAGTTGATGTTAACAACAAATTGTTTTTCGTGAATATTTTAGTGCCATGTGAGAAATGGGATGGCTTGCCTCATACCAGTGAGAGAATTGGCTTGAGGAAAAGAGAAGGAAAAAAAGGAGGAGGGTGTGGGGAGGAGAGGAGAACAGAGAGAGCCCACAACAGCAACAACAAAACACTACTTTAATATTCAATAGCACCTTTTAAATAGACAGGTCAGATATTAGGTGGGCCATAGAAGAGAGCAACTTTTATGGCTTTGAAGTGGCTTCAGGGTCAGTGGGCAGCATACTGCTGGGCTGGGCTGGCTGCCACTTTTGCTGTATTTTACAGCTACCTTTGGTGCATTTGTTCAGGGGTGGGGGAGAAGTTAGAGTTTCCATTGTGGTGTCTTTCAGAGGCACTGCACTCACCAACATTAAATATGTCTCCAATTTTATTTCAAAAGTACTTCTTTCTGTGGTAACTAAATGCAATATCAGTCATCATATTTATCATTCAGCTGACACTTGCCTGGACCTCACCTTTTCAAGCGTCCAAAGTTTCTCCTTATCCACCACAGATCTCAAAGGCTTTTGCAAAACTTCAGCTAAGCTTCTTGCTTGACAAATGCATCCATGCTGGTAAATTACTAGGACACGGGATACTAAGCAAGTTTGCAGATAATACAAAGCTGGGAGGAGCTGTTGACTCTGTTGAAGTCAGAGAGGCCCTGCAGACAGACCTCAGCAAATTAATGAGATGGGCAATCACCAACCACAGGAAATTCAACAAGGGAAAATGCCAAATTCCGCACCTGGGGTGGGGCAACCCTGCTGGTATGGTACATGCAGACTGGGGAACGAGAGGCTGGAAAGACTCCCATGGAAAGGGACCTGGTGGTCCTGGTCAGTGGCAAGCTGAACATGAGCCAGCAGTGCCCCCTGAGCCAGGAGAGCCAACTCTGTCCTGGGGAGCATCAGGCACAGCATCACCAGCTGGGCACGGGAGGGGATTGTCCCCTCTGCTGTGCACTGGGGCAGCCTCACCTCGAGTGCCAAAGGAGGGCCACTGGGATGGTGAAGGGCCTTGGGGAGAAGCCATATGAGGAGCAGCTGAGGTCACTTGATCTGTTCAGCCTGGAGGAGACTGAGGGGAGACC
Source organism: Serinus canaria (assembly GCF_022539315.1). Classification (NCBI taxonomy): domain Eukaryota; kingdom Metazoa; phylum Chordata; class Aves; order Passeriformes; family Fringillidae; genus Serinus; species Serinus canaria. The sequence goes on from NC_066314.1 coordinate 44,780,037, forward strand.
TCATGGCAGCCTGCAGCTTCCTCATGAGGGGAAGTGGAGGCGCAGGCACTGCTCTCTTCTCTGTGGTAGCCAGTGACAGGATCCGAAGGAATGGCCTGAAGTTGTGTCAGAGAAGGTTTAGTTGGATATTAGAAAAAGGTTCTTCTCCCAGAAGGGCACTGGAATGGTATCCCCATGGAAATGGTCACAGCACCAAGCCTGACAGAGCTCAAGCGTTTGGAAAATGCTCTTGGGCACATGGTGTGACTCCTGGGGATGGTGCTGTGCAGGGCCAAGAGCTGGACTCGATTATCCTTGTGGATTACTTCCAACTCAGCTTATTGTGTGATGCTGGGATTCTGTGAATATCAAGTTGTTGTCTCCCTGCTGAAGCTAAAGCTGGACCCTGTCTGGTGCTGGCACGGAGGAGCCTGGGGCACCTGGGCACTTCTTGACCCCAAAAGATCCCAGTACAACAGCAGTCCCTGTTGTATCTCCAGCACTTCAGAAGAGGCAGAAATCTCAGAACTGGTATCCCAATATCTGTTGCATATGAAATTATATTTACAGGTCATTTGGATGTGTTTGCATGAATCAGATATGTTTGAATTATTTACAGGATGTGGTGGCTTCAAAGAACCTAATTAGAGGAGAGTAGCATGTTTTAGGACCTGAAAAGGCAAGCTCTGCTCCTGCAAGTAATTACTGCTCTAATGAACAAACTCAGGAGAGTGAAATGCATAAACAGATTCTGTGGGATCAGTGCACAGAACATATTTTCAAGTCCAAGGAGCATGGCAGTGTAATAGCTGTGAAACTGTAAAAGTATTAGTGGTAAAAGAAATAACAGCACTAAAACTTTATAGTGCAATATAGTCTATTCAGCATCAAAGAGACAAAGAGATGCCTCTTTTTCAGTATGAATTAATAGAAAACCAGGATTTATTCACCTACAATGGAATTCAAATATTTGCAAAAAAGACTGTATTTTAATTTTACAACAAAATGAATCATACTTAGCCCCTGTGTGCTGCTGACACACCTGCTATCTCAAGTTCTTTGTCTTCATTTCAGCAGCCACAAACTCTACCGTAAACCTAAAGGACTTTCATATTCCATAATTCAATTTATAGCAGCTTCAGTTACTATAAGAAGTGTCCTTATGAAAATGACATCCAAACACTCCCTACATATTCCTGCACCATAAATGCCACATGAATTCACTCATTTTTTAAGTCAATTTAAGATTTTTTGATCAAGAGTGGAGATTTAGCCTTATAACTTCAAATTACACTGTGTTATTTCTGTGCTCTAAGTATCATCCCTGACTATAAAAATTGTAAAATAAAAACTTAACTGAAAATTCTCCAGGGAAGTGGTTGAGTCAGAATGCAGTGTGTTCATGTGTAGTTATATTGTCTCTCTTCTGGTGACAGAAAGAAAAACATGGGTTTTTTTTCAGTAAACTGAATGCATATCTTTCAAAAATCTCACAGGGAATTGTTATTTATAGCACTGAGCTTCCATGGTAAGATGAGTATTTTTTGTTTGCTTGTTTTTGATTGCCACCAATAATAAGGATGCAAAGCAGCAAATCAGGTCCTATAATGGGTATTTTACCACCTTCATTCTTGTTGGTGTTTTACACAGGAATCATGACTTCTGTTGTGATACTAAGGCTGAAATTTGGACCAGTTCTGATCATTAAAAAACCCTGGTCCTAAACTTATCATGTCTGAAAAAAATAAAGCCATATAGGTGATCCAAAACCCCTCATGTGTGGACAGCTGTAAACCTATTTACTCATTACTGTTCCTAAAACCCTGCAGGGTGAAAGAGAAATGAAAGATATTACAGCTCTCCAGCCCTTTTATTTTTTTGTTTGTGGCACGTCTGACCTGTACCTCAGCCCTTCAGTGATGATTTCACTGTGCACCATTTACAACGCACAGGTAACAGCAGCCTACCTTGTAATCTCCCAATCAAAATCTAAAGACCTTCTGTATGTCAGGGATATTCTGTTATTAAACCCCAACATTATTAGTTTTTCATTCCTTTTGACAACAGAAATAGAAACGTGTCAGTGAGAGAAACTCCTCAATTATATGGATTTTTTGAAGGGCAGATCTGAGCCTTCTGGACCTTATCCTGTTTTTAACACTTTGCTACAAATAGGGAAGAAGTGGCCTGGCTGGTTGCCAAATCCTCCAAATCCGACTTAAACACCCATTCACTGGCTTTGTCTAGGCTAGGGACTGTAGGGGATTCATTTGCAAATGTTTGCTCACCCTTTCTAACCTGTGTGAAAATTCGGGCACTTTTAAGGCAGAATGCCTGTAACAAATACTGCTCTGACCCATCTACTGTGTCCCAGATGTCCATGGCCTTGGTCAGACACTGAAGCAGCGGCTGTGGGGGCATTGGTGTCACTGCCAGACACCAGTTCCTCATTCCTATGCAGCTGAAAGAATTACATCAGTGGATTTTTCTCTCTCTGAGTGCAGCATTAGCTCCAGGTGCCACTAATCTGGTCCAAACTAAGCCAGCAGATACTGCATTGAGGCAGAGGAAAGGCATGACTCAGGCAGAAAAAATTCTTTGTGTGGTGTCTGTTTGATCAGCTTAGCAAAATCCATAGACCCTGGCGAGGGTCTTCTCTGGGGTAGAACTGCAGGACTATACCTGGAGCAAATATTCAAGGAAAGAAAGTCCCCAGAGAACATGGGGACACATATGTGCAGCCAGAGAGGTGTACCAAAAACAGGGCACATGGTCCTTTGTATTGCCATGTGCATGATCTTCAGGGATTTGTTTAGGCACCCTTCATGCAGAGCCAGACTTTGGGTCTACTGAAAGTCATAATGGAAGCCTGCAGGTACCCAGGTTGTAGAAGCTGTAAATGTTGAGCTGAAGATCAGTTTCCATGTTTTACTGTGAGTTTCTAGTCCTCCTCTTGAAAACATGGCCCAGCTATTAAATCATTATCTCAGGGACTTGGTCTTAAATATTGTAGGCTTTATATAGGCTCCAACCCTCTCATTGCCCTTAGGACCCCAGTATATGGAAACATCATTTATGAGGATGCTGTGTAAGGTTTTTCTTCCTTATAGAGACTCTCACTCTTGTGAGTGGTAAGATCTTTGTCACCAGCCTACAGAAACCCTCCTGCCAAAGAGAAAATTGTCTGCTGCCTACCAAAGCCAGAGGAGCAAACAAAGGGAGAGGCCAGCCCTGAGGTGGGTGTTCTTTTCCATTGTGAAAGCCATCCTCATTACTTTTGAATCCTAACAGTTACATAACAGGACATTCCTTTGGCCACTGTTTATATCAATTTTAAAATACAACTTTCACTGTGTCTTAGAGCTCAATAATATTTATAAACACAAGTGCCTGCATTGCTTCACCTCTGACCTAAACTTCAAGCTGCTGAAGTGGAAATCAGTTTCTGTTTTTAACATGGGTGTGGCTTTTGCAAATGGTACTTGCTGGATTTGCTGAAGACTTGTTCTACAGGTTATATCTTCAGAACAGGAAGGATGGGCCAAATAAAGGGGGCAGTGGAGGAAATGTTGTTTCTTTGACCGACATAATTGTTACTCCAACATGAAATTTTGGCTCATCCTCTATTTTGAACAGGTGGATGGATTCTTTGAATCCCTATTAAGAAAAAATATGTGATTCTGGTTCCTTACCTTGAATTAATTAAGGGTTTTCTTAAAATACTGGAACACAAAGCTTGAGTTGCTAAGTAAGACACACAGTTAAGTCTTGAAATATTACATTTTTCTGCTTTGCAAGTATATCTGAAAGGTTACCACCCAGTGAAGCATGTAGAGTCATCTTAATAAAAAAAAAATCTGAGGTGCATCCATGAAGATTTTATCTAAATTAAGACCTGATGTTTAAGCAGGTGCAGCTTCCCCATTATGTGAATGGAGCTTGTCATAAACTGCAGTCTTGAGTTATTGACATTAAAGAACAGGAGGAACAAGCTTATCCTGTTTTAATTGGACTATAATACTCTCTTGTTAGAAAGCAAAGCAGCCACCTTGGCATCACAGACACAGAAATCATCACAATTTTCTGCTGCCCAGAAAGGTTAGGAAGCTGCTGCTTTCTTCTTTTCTTGCCTTTTGATCAGGTATTTACAGCAGAAACCTCACATTATGTTTCTTTCTCTCCCAGCCCTGGTGATTTTTAGTTCATTTTTTTCTTCCACAGGCAGTGAATCCTGAGCTCTTTCCTGGAAGAAGAAAGTAACCATTGTCCCTTGGTGACTGTTCAGGCATGTCTGCAGCTTTTTGCTGTGAAACCCAAATTAGCTTGACCTGAGCTGCTGGGAAAATTCTTGAAATGCCACACACTTAGTCTCAGAATTAGGAACCCACTTGGTGGTGTTTAATTTATAATGGGACATTTTATGTACAGATATTTATATTTTTTATATCGATGATATCAGAAAAGAGGAAAATGGTTTGAGCATAAAGAATGTGACTGAGATTCATGGGATTCATGTCCTCTTCCCCACTGCCACTCACTTCCATCTAACTTTTGAGCAAGTCATTTACATCTCTTGGCATCTGTTTCCCAGTGCACATAAAGGAGACTTAACAGCTCCTTCAGAATAATTCATTAATAACATTAATATTATTTCCTATCTTCCCTGTATTGTTCCATTGGGATAAATACCCTGTGCCTACACAGTAAGAGGCAGGAGAAACTCTGCTACAATTAGTATTTGTATAGTCTGGAGTTTGTAAGTATTCAATTAATGAAAGCTTGTTTGCCTAAACTATCCCACCATACATGTGGATGTGACACATGCCCTGGCAGTGAGACACCTCAGAAAAATGGTGATTTTCCAGCTGTCACTCATCTTTTACCTGCCTCTGTTCCACTTTCAGTGGTAAGTGGGGAGGCAATCCTTCCCATTTACAGCAAGTTCAGGCTACAGACACAGAGCCTGTTCATTTCCACTTTCCATGTTACAGCCATAATGATCAAACACTTCTGCAGTGCTGTGTGCTCTGCGCTCCACGTGAGCATGGAGAATACTCAGGGTTTCTTTGGAGTCCTTCAACACCTTTCAGGTTTGGCCCCTTGGCAATTAATGAATGGCTTGAAAGCTTGCTAGGAAATGTTCTTTAGCACTGCATCACTTCTTCATTTAGTACTTTGCCCGTGAGTTGTAAAAATTTGCCCTGGAGACAGGGAAATGCAAATATAAATTAGATGGAGCACTAATAACATTACATTACAGAACAATGCAAACCGTTTTTGACACCCCACAGAGAAGAAATCCATGCATTCCTTTCTGAATCATCTTTATGGAAATTTCTGTAAACGTGCTGTTATTAAAAGAAAGTAGCAATTATTTCCTTCTTTGGTTCATCAGTTGCAGGGAGGGGGAGAATAGGCAGGGGAATTAATTTTGTTTTCTTCCCTCTTCTTCTCTTTTTCTTGCATGTCCTTGTCGGAGAGCTCTCACATGATAGGAACCAACAGGGCAGAAGCCACCACTGGCAGAAGAGAGGAAGAAGGATGGAAGAAGTGGTCAGCATTGTTAGAGATGGGGCTCCATAGTTGGAAGTAGTTAAGAGAATAGCAGAAGCAGAGAAGGTTGCAGCTAATAAGGTTGCTCAGGAAGCCAAAGCTATTAAGACATGTTGACATAACATTTGCAAGCTTCATGGGGGCCATCGTTATAATTTAGATTTAGTATTGATCCGTTCAGCATCAGGGCTGGAGGAAAACTGAGCACCGTGCTCCTTACAAAAGTAGCACTTCAGATACTGCCTTCTTACTAACACAGAAAAGCAGAAATCCCCCCTGCCCTGTCTGATCTGTGGCTGCTGTCCTCTCCCTTGGGGCAGACAGAAAGTTGTGGTCCCTTGGGGTTGGCGTCATCTTTGGAAATTGCAGCTGCAGTCATAGCAAGGACATTAAAAATGTGCCTGTGAAATAGAAGCTCAGTGCAACACGTCTGCACATGCTGGCAGCTCCCTGCTAATGAGGCCTACTGGAGGTGTTGCAAGCGTATCATTTAGGATGAAAACCGGCTGGCTGTGCCTTACAGGGCGTGCTGGGGAAGGGATCTGGTGCTTTAACACATGCTGAGAAAGCAGCTTGTGAGGCTCTTTGGATCAATGGGGATCCCAGCCTTACACCCCAATTATATGCCTTCTCTTCTAACATTTGCCTTTAACTGTGCAACACCCACACCTTCCTCTTTTTTCCTCTTTTCTCTATTTATTTCTCCCCTCCTTTTGTTCCATCAGTGCATTTTCATGCCTTTCCACTAAGCACCACCAGAGCAGAAAATACCTGAGGTTTACAGGAAAACCAAAGGTAATTCACTCAGCAGAAAGTTTATTTGTCCAAAATGATTGTTTCACTGTCCTCTGTATCGCTTGCCAGTGTTTAAATTCCCAAAGAAAATTGCTGCTGGCAGTTTGACAAGCGTGCAGGCACCGGGTGCTCTCGCCATGCCAAACCCTGAATAGCATGTGCCTGGCAGGGGGAGATGATGGTGACCAACCACATCCCTCTCCAAGCCCCCAGCAGTCAAACAACCTTCCTGTGGTGCTGAGATTGGTGAAGATTTTTTCCCCTGCCCGACTGACTTGAGGTCCAGATCTCCAAAGGGAGTGCAGAAGGGGGATGGTACTATCTCCACTTGCTCCTTCCTAGTGCAAGAAAAGAGTGGCATTGTTCTGGGTGTGAGCTCCACACCTTCTCCCTGATGGGGGGCTTTCTGAGTGGTTTTCCTTGGCCACTCACCACGCACACTGTAGGTCTTGGTCCCTTTCCTAACACTGCCCAGCACAGTTTATTTGTAAATCCCAGACAACATGTCAGCTGCATAGGGATTGAATTTTGTGTTCATGGTGTCCTCCTGAATGTTCAGCCCTCCATGGCTTGTTCTTCCCAGCTCTTCCCAACCCCAGGTGTGGCACAGGGCACCTCTGGCACTGAGCAGATGTTCATGGTGCCCCGGGCAGGATCAGCAATCCTTTTCTTATGCCTCTTCCCTCACCCTTCTGGGCTGCTGGCTCCACACACACATCCCTTAAAACATTTGGTGTCCTTTGGCAGACAGGAGTCACTGTTCGGTCTTAGGCAGCTGTGAGCTGCCACTGAGTCCCTGGAAACAGTTGCTGTTAAAACAGAGAAATCCCTGACATGATGTCAGCATTTAGTGATTAATACTTGGTGAAGTACAACCTCCCACTTCCCTTGCCAACGAAGAGAGAAGATCCAAGGACAGTGAGACCCATCTGGGCTTAGCCCTGGTTCCTGAAGAGCTTTCCAGACCACTGCCACTGCCTTCTACTCCTCCAACCTCTGCATCTTCCAGCATCTTCCCAGTGTCCCTTCCAGCTCTTAGGTCTCCAGTGGGCACAGGAAAATGAGAAATGTCCTTCTGAAGACACATGGAGTAAGCTGAGATTGTTCTGGGGACCTAAGGGGTGGCTCAAAAGTAAATTAAAACTTTTAATTAGGAGGGACTCATTCTCTGCCAATCCCTAAAGCACCAGGCTTCAATGAACCTTATGGGGTATTTTTCCACACCCCTTGGCTTCAGAGACGTGCAGGGCAAGTGGCCAGCATGCTGGCAGCCGTGGCTGGGAGCCAGGGAAGGGGCCAGCGGGGGAGCACCGTGTGGCCATGTCCTTGAAAGAGCCCAAGCAGAGTATGTCAGTCACCTCTGCTCTGCCTCTCTGCTCAATGAATTATAGCTGAGCGGGGAAGCAGCAGAGAGGCAGGGGACAAAGGCCAGTGGAGGGAGAGGGGCTGCCAGCATCCTCCCGCCCTTGCATTGTGGTGGCGTGAACTGGGGTGCTCGAGTGCCCAGTCACAGAGAGGCTCTTTAAATGAGACTGTTCAACACTTTATGTCTCATCTCTTCACCCACAGTGCTCCAGCAAGGAGCAGAGACTGCCCATAAATTGCAGCTGAAATCCATAATACCTCTGCACTAGACTGTCATGAAATGGTTACAGGTAAAATAACGAGACAAAAATGAAGTCTGAAGAAGGATTTTTATTGCTTTTCAAAGGTCTCTTGCAAGTTGCTTGCCTTTTATTTCAAAGAGAGTGCTGAAGAGTACAGAGAAAGCGGGGTAAATACAGCCCCCACATCTGAAGTGGGGAAAAAACAATACTTTATTCACCACTCCTATTTATAATGTAATCTTTCCTACATTTTGTTTCAGTACACCTCTTGTAACCATTTCTCTACTGATTTTCTAGAAGATTATGCTAAATGTCAAAATGTCTCTTTGGGCTCATAAAATGATACCATAATAAAGCATCATTTCAACTTAGAATGGGTAAAACAACCTATAAAATAAAATGGAACATTTTGACATTAATTGAGAAAGTTACCTGCTTTTTTTTAGTTTCAGCAGATTCATGTCAGCATTAAAGAAAAAATAAATTAGGTTACAGTTTATTACAACATGCGATGACCTTTAAGTAATTTTATAGCACTTTATGGTTCTGCTGCAGTCTTCTAATCAGCATTGTGTCTGAGGGAAATGATAAGAAGACTTTCTTATTCATCCAAAGTTCCATTAATTTGAATCCCTACACACCAAGAATTCCTGCTGCAGCCAGGTGAGTCAACTTATAGTACAGTTCTTTGAGCCTTGTAATGTCTTCCTGATGCCTTTTTTTATTTCACATTTATTAACTTTTGAGAGTTTCAGGCCTTCTTTTATTGCCAACTAAATGTGAGTAAAACCTAAATTTGGCTACTACAGCATTCAGACCTGTTCCTCTAACTTTGTACTCCAGTAAATAATTCTGCTAGAAAATGCATAATTTTACATCAAAAGACTTTCTTGTACTCGCTGCCATTTATAGAATAAATGTACCCTCAAGGTAAATTTATACTGGCAGTCTTGATGCATGTTTACAAAATGCACAACACTACACAAGCACATACAGAAAAACACATGCTAGGATGGTGTTTTAAAAAGGCTATAAAATTATTTTTAGAAAGTCTTTGCAGGAAGGCACCCTGCAAGTTTTTCAAAGTCGGTTTTTGTATTTTTTTAAAAAAGAAGGGAAAAATGCATTAACTAAATGCTTCTAGCTGAAACTAAATGTCCATGATACATTCCTGGAGTATAATAAATTCACCCCTTCTGTTTTTCCTGTGATGTAGTTATAACTGTCTTAGAATATAAAAGAAGACACATGATTTAAATTAAAGAGGTAAGAATGGAACATTTTTGAGAATTCAGTAAAAAGGAGAAGAAAATGGTGGTGAAAAGCTGGAAAGCAAAGAAGCCAGCAACCAAAAAGTCATTGAGGGACTGATTCTGCTGCCTTCTTGGTATGGGCTGGTCATGGCTCCTAAGCGAGAGGAAACCTCAAACCTCAACTGACTGCTTAGATCACTTCTCCTCCCAGCATAGATCTGATCATTTCTCTTCATGTGTTAGAGCTGTTATTATAAAGCATTGTCATTTCCACTGTCATACAACCAAGAGAACATGTTTCTAAAGCTTAGCAGTAAGAAGATATAATGGTTTAGATTCTATTGTTGTCTTTAATCTGCTGAAGCATTTAATTCCTTTTGTTATAATGAAAATACTGTATTTCAGTTATCATGTCCAGAGAATTCTGGCTAAAATTGTAAGTTTTCTCTGAAAAAGTAGTGTTTGACTATTTCTCTGATGAGGTGAAAGGCCAATTTGCTTATAGTTTCCATGCTTCATTAAAATTCAGCTTCTGTGCTGTGTAATGTGGGTAATATTAATTTTCTAAACATTGATGTACAGCAGCTGCTAACTAATTTCCATAATGGTTGTTCTATTCTAAGGGCATTAAACCTGAAACAAGGTGGATCCAAATGGAAAAAAATGTAGATGATTACTGGCCATCTGCCAAAAAGATGCTTGGGGACGTGAAATTTCTGGAATCACTGAAGCTTCATTTTGATCAAATATTCATATTCTGAACCATGTGTCAACAGTTTTACTGTTTAGAGACAAGGAGGTTGTGGAGGGAAATATTGGCACCCTTCTTCACATGGGAGTTTGCTTTCAGACTTCTTATAGAAATGTGTTGCTAAAGAAGAGTGGAGTTAACACTAGAAACATAAAGAAAGGTGCAAAAGAATCAGAGAATTTCTTCCCTTGGGAAAAGGCAGAGTGCAGGGAGACAGGTCATAGAAATGCACTCAGCTTTGAAGTCAAGCATAACCATATGCATGACCATTTGGGAAATGCTTCATGTATTTCAATTTCCACAGAATCATTATACTGATGCCAATTGACAGATCTATTTTTTTTAACTGAGGGAGCCACAGTCCTGCCTTAATAGATACACATGCTCAGGAGGAATCCCAGGCTTGGGGTCCTGAACTGGTAAACCTGCCAACACCTTCTGATTGCTTTCCCTTTGTCACCCTTTACTGTCTGCTCCCAAAACACCTCCTTTTTCAGGGAGAAATTGCCTGCTGCATGCCATTCAGTCCCACCTGCATATTGCCAGATAGTTCACCAAAATCCACTTGTGATCAGCAATGATTTTCTCCAGCAGACTATTTTTCTATTCCTCTCATTTTTCTCTAGTGGATTTGATAAGTGATCTTACTCAAACAGGCTTTAGCCCACAGGGCAGGCAGACCATGGTTGTAGGACTTGTCTTCATTACTCCTCTAGTTTGGCTGCACATCTTGGTTACGTGGTGTCACACATGACAGAGGTGTTTGGGTCCTTCCCTAGATGACAGCAATCTCATTCCCAGGGCTTTTTGGCTTGGGTTTGTCAGAGATGAAACCCAATTCCAACATCAAACCGTGGGTAGAAATGAGGTTTTATACCTGTTCCTGAGTGCTCTAAACTGCCAGGGGTTTGCATGTGGGAAATGTCAAATGCAGCCTGGCAGTGGTCTATCTTTAACCTTTAATTCCCTTCCTGCCCAGGCTCCCCTGATTTCAGCCTTTCTCCCCCTCCCTTATTCTCACCCTAGCCATGACTATGCCAGCCACGACAAGATTTGGCTGTGTGAAACCCATGGTGTGAAAGCTTTCATGAACATCAGAAGCAGCTGCCCAGCTTGTCTGGAACCCACCACTGCTGAATATTTCTGTGCCCTACCTTCCTTGCCAATGCCTTTCCCTGCATGCAGACCTGACAAGAAGTTGCTCCACTGACAGCCCTCTTCTCTAACCTGGACAGAGCTCTGTGTGGCAGTGCAAAACATATTCCTAATCCTTAATGGTCTGTTTAGCATTGACAACCTGTGTCTGATGCAATGCATGGCAACGAAATCCCCATGACAAATACTTTTTAAAAGCTATTTTTTGGTTCTTTGTCTTCTGGTTTTACAACATTAAAATGCCAGGCTACGTGCAACCATGCATCTGATCCATCTCCCTCGTCTAAAGCAAGATTAAATCAAGGCAAGACTATGTGATATTTCAGTTTCCAGTAACTTTAGTGACTTAACTTAGTGGCTCCTGAAGCCAAGAACTGAGTTTGCACCTTTGGGGTCGATAGTCCTTAATGAATGTTTCTTTTGTTAATTTAGCTGACTGCCCTTTCAACTGCTTTATACCAAGGACCCAGTAAAAAGAAATGGGAAATGAAGAGTCAACTAATAAGACTACTCACTCTCTTACTTGTTTTTATATTGATATCATTTGAACAGAGGTATTACGCTTTTTTAACAGCTCTTTCCTGAAATTAAGAGAAACATAATGATTTCCATCCAAAATGTAATATTTCTGGAGATACAGACATTTCTGTAAATAGGGGCTATGAACAAAGGGGAAAAAAGGAGTCTTAGCTTTAAATATAGCACTGTAATGAAAGATTATAATGTAGAAAATTAATGGCTGTGTTTTACTAAGCAGAACTGCTTCTCCCTTTCTGCCCTCAGAGTGGCCATTTGATTTTAACCCTGCTAAGAGCATCACATAAATAAAGGCACCTGTTGGGATGAGCCTGGGGAAAGGGCAGTGGGCAGGCAGGGCTGGGGACACTGCTCTCACTCTGCAGGGCTGCATCCCCATCATTCTCTCCACATGCAGGGAACTTGAGGACTGGTCCCCATAAGCCTTAATACACCTGTTCTCCCCAGGGAGAAACATGTCCAGAAATAATACCCACATTTTATAGGTAAGAAAAGTGAATTTTGATGTAGGAAAAATATGCATGAGCTGCACAGGCATTGTTTTGGCAGAGAACTAAGCTGGGAATGCCAGTGCCCTTTACAGGAGTTGTGCTCAAAGCAAGGGTGTTACCAACAAGAAGGAGAAGATCATTTTGTGTTCTCCATTAAAACTGTTTTTATGGTACTCTCTGTTCTGTTACACATTTTATTAGGATAATAATTTCAGTAAACTACATCTGGCTTTCCTGAGGGTGGCCCCTCATGTTAAACAGGCTGTCTAAAAATATCTCTTTCTTTTTAATGTTCCTCCTTTTTATCTTCCTTTTGATGGCTTTTCACTTGAATTATTTCCCTTCTTCTTTTTTTTTTTTTTTTTAAGATTACATTAGCACGTTTTCCCCCTTAATTCTATAATCTTTTCAACTCTAGGTTCCTTTGTACTTTGTGCTTTTATACCCTTTTCTTCTCAAGTCCTTTTCATGTTTCCTCCCTTTTGTTTTTCCCTGGGAGCCTTTATTGTAGTTTTATTCTTTATGTTTAGTCTTAAGCTGTACAGTAGGAAGTAATGCTAAGAAAATAAAGAAGGAAAAAGCTGCATAAGCCAATGTAGTAAAGAACAGTCATATACTGAGCCACAGAACAACTTACAAATGAAGGCACAGTGGTGAAGCCCATATACCTTGGTCTCCGTGGTGCAATACTCATGAAAAATAAAACAGTGACATTTCCTTTTAAAAAAAAACCCAAAAACAAAACCAAAAAAAGTCAAGCCAATAACCCAATAAAAAACCTACACCTGTGTGTGACTATGACTTTGCTTTAAAAATGGCCTGGAAATGGACCTCTTCCTGATGAGAATCAGAGCTAAGTCCCCCATGCATTGAGATAAATCTATTTTTAAGGCACAGATGTGAGAGAAATTGCCTGGAGACTCCTACAAAGTGATCAGAACCTGACAGTGACTGATTTTGGCTTGTGTGGAAGCTGACTTACTGTTTTATGAGTTAACAACTTATTGTTTAAATGCTTTAATGCTGATTTATGCCAAGATTGCCTGTTTTGTATAAAGAAGTATAAAACCAGCAATCTTTTATATAAATCACATTCCTGATAAAGTCTCTTTTCAATTGAGGAGACAAATATGGCCAATTAATATTGGGAATTTGGCAGATTGTTGCCACTATGAAACTGAACTATCTCTGTGTGCATCAAATCCCTTCCTCCTATTTTACTTTTTCACACAGAAACTGAAATTGAAGAAAAATGGCAGTTAAAAAGAGGAGGCTGAGCAGCAGCTCCCAGGGATGCTGCTGCATGGAGCAGAGTGTTCGTGCAGGCTCCCAGTCTCTCACATCATGCTGTTGCAAATGGAAGCTGAGGACACCCAGCAGCTGCCCAGAGCACTGGGACTGGGCTCTCAACATGCCTAATCTCCTCACCATGGCTGACAGAAAGACCCTTTCTTCTTGCTTTTTGCTTTTCTCTCCCCCCTTATGAATGGCTCCAGTGGTGCTGCTGGTTCTCAGCAAGCCCAGAGACATGGGCAGGTCAGGTCTGCCCTTCACTGTTGGAAGAACTACTCCTTCACTTCTGCACTCTGGGAAAGCCTTTATACCAGAGCTTATTTCAAAGGTTTTGATGGCATTAAGTATTGTTAAGACATACATGAAAGTAATGCCACTGCTTCAACATGACTGGGTGCAAAACTATCAGCTGAAGCTAGAAACTGGGAGGAAAGAACAGAATTGGGTTTGGGGCAAAGTCAGTTCCAGCATTTTCTCATCAGTGCTTAAACCATAAAGGTCAGGCAGGTTCTAGATACATCTAAAGCAATAGGCAGCAGGAATTCACCTTCTGGTGAGTGGAGGGAGGTTGGAGTCACTCAGCAGCACGTGCAGCCGGCAGGGAGATGTCCAGGTACAGACAGTGTCTCATCCACAGGCTTGAGCTGCAGCTCAGGCTTGCACCTGAGCTCTGTACAAGCTCAGGCTTGTACCATCCACTGCTCAGCCCCTTTCTGCACCAGGCCACTGTGGGAGGCAGAAAATGTCCAAAGAAAAGTCTAGATGGCTTTCACTATGGATGTCTGGGGAGGATGTGATTAGCCAGCTGCATCCAACTGTTCTATAAATATGTGCCCCCCAGACAAAATTCATAAATAACCATCTAAGTTAAGTTCTTCAGTCAGAAACCCTGGCAGAATGATTCTGTCATAAATTTTTATGGAGACATAACCAGAGATGATGAGTTCTTGGGTTATGATGTTTATTAAAATGTTTATTGGGACCTTGTGGTACAGTAACAAATGGTATCATAAAACAAATTGGGCTGTTTCTAATCAGCAAAACAACACAAAACTGGGATATCTGAGGAAAATACATTTCTTTTCTTTCAATTTCCATTCCATGAAAAATTGCAAATATCTTTCTTAAATCCTTCAATCAATTTGAATTTAGAGCACTGTAGCAAGGATGCCTTTTCTTATATCCCATATATATTTCACCATCTATGCTGTAATTATTATGGCCTTCTTCAGAGGTGGCACATCCTGTCTAAAATTTTCAACAGCCAGGGCTTATAAACTAGAGGGGACCATTGTGAATATTTAATATGTCTTAATGTTTTATTCAGACTGTAACATCCTAATTTATTTTTTTTAATTTGAGCTAGGTGTTTAGAGAGTTAAATTCAACATTTTTGAGGGTCATGTGGTTTATCATAAAATATTGCAGCCCTGCATCCTGTGAGTCATGGTCCCCTAGCCATCCTCTGTCCTTTTTGAGATGCAGGTCCATCTTAGCACATCTATCTCTGAGAACATTACTGATGTCCTCTGTGTTGGGCTGTCATTTTTCTTCTCTCTGCTTTCCTGTTTCCCTCCTCACAAACCTCTGCTCAGCCTGTCTGCCGAGACTGTAAATTCTTTTTTGCAGCAGCTTTCATGGCCAGAGCTTTTGTCAGCTTTCAGGGCTGGCATCGTGGGGCTGGGGCACAGCTGACAGCTCCAACTTGCTCCCTGTGGCTTCTCAGCGGGAGCTTGGGCTGGCAGAGCACGGCCAGAGCTAAGACATCAGAGCAGCAATGTAGGAATACTCTGCTCAGAGGTCAGAAATATTTATGTCAAGTGCACAGGCAAACCCACTGTGCAACCAACACCCAGGTGTGGTGTAGGGATGGTGTGGAAAGGCACGTGTTGGCTGGGACAGAGATATCAGGGACAGGAATTGCCAATATCTGGGGAGACGGGAGAGAAGGAAATAGACTGCCTGGTGCAGAAGCCTGTAAAGTTTCAGTGGTTTTTGGAGGCTCCAGATTTTTGATGGTGTTAGGTGGTGGTATATGTCTGCTGTCTCCTCCTCCTCCCTTCTGCCCATGAATCTGTACCTTCACACAAATGGCATGGGGAAGGAGGGGAAGGCACAGACATGGGCAGTGGCCTCGTGACGTGCCTGTCTCTCTCCATGCTGGTGACATCTCCACCAGCACCACACCCTGACCCCAGCCATGGGGCAGTGGCACATCCAGCTCTGTAGGGAGGGAGATGTCTGCTCTGAGGGTAGCTCAGGTGGCTCAGACAGCCTGTTCCCATCCTTTCCAGGAGAAAGGACAGGCAAAAAACAGCATTTGTGCCAAAGCTGCAGCAGCCAGGGCTGATCACAATTTTACAGCCACCTCCTCTGCCTGTGCCTCAACTTTGCCCAGCTGATCTGAAAGTGAAGGGATGATTTGAAATTATAAATTGTGTATGTGTATCTACACACAATAAGGGATTTCTTTTAGCTTCAGAGACTGTCAAGCAAGCTGGGAAAATCACTTTAAATAACATGAGATGTGGAAGCAAATTTGATCTATTTATCAGCATTTAATCTAAACTCACTAATGTCTGCTTCTGGACATCTACCGATGCAGAATTGAGGTCTAGAATGAGGGGTGGTTTAGGCTGAGCATGTTTGGCCTAAAAAAAAAATCTTATTTTCCACAAACAATGCCTTCAAATTTGTGGAAAGAAGGCTCACGCTCACCCCAGCGTGAAGGAACGCTGAAGCTGCTGTCACACGCACTGTCACATCTCCAGCCACAGTCTTGCACCAGTACACAGTGCTCATTTTTCAGCCACAACTTCTGCAGTTTCCTGCCTAACACAAGCTGTGAAAGGGAATATCTCCCTTTGACATGCAGATTTTCTGTTTACATATGTAACTTTTATCTTGGAGTACAGGAGGTCCATCTCCATCAGAATTTTATAAACCTTGCTAAGATTTTTTTCATTATCATTCTCTCTTAATAGTAATATGAATAATGCAATGGAGGTAACTACAAGCTTCATTCACATTTGTTGCCATATGTAGCTGTTTACTACATGCAATAGGTATTATAACATATAAAAATATTTCCACAATTTTTCTTTCCTATTTTATTTCTATGAGTCTGGAAGGCATTGCTGATTTCTCGTGGGTTGGTGCACTGGCACAGTGGGGATTTTGCTGGCTGATGCTTGCAGAGATTTGCATGTAGTGACAGGGGCTAATCATGAAAAGGAGCACACTGAAGAAAGTTAGGATGCTAAAGGCTTATTTTTCCCTACACATAACAATTTAGTATTCTGCAATTGTTAATCTATCTTGATGATGGAAAGGGATTACCTTGACCTATAGAAAATAGCTTTCCTTGTGTTGAGTCAGACAAAGCTCTCTTCAACCTCCCTCATGTTCCACATGCACAGTCACCACCACATCAAAAAGTTTCTGTTGCAATCCCTACCTGTTCAAGCTTGCCCTTTTCCATGAGCCAGCCCTAGGGTGAAGTTGGGAAGATTTACAAAACTCATGTTGAAACTTGGCTAGACAGTAGCACCTTGTAACTGAACAGAGAGGTCAATGCCATCAACTACTCTGTAGAGGAGATGTCTTATTTTTCTTAATTTAGACAGCACAGAAGTCAACTAGGAGGCTCAGACCAGGCCCAGAGATACCATATGAATATGTCATTAAAAGACAAAATTTGAAAATAGTTTTTTTCAGCAATGCAGAAAGAAAGACCTGGGAAATCATAGCAACATTTACCCATATTATCCTCTAAATACTTCCTTGCTATTCCAATTCAGTCACACCCATAATTGATTTCCCTGTCCAACAAAAGACAAAACTGGCCTTTTTTTTCATAAACTGGAGGCAGGGAAGGCAGGTACACAAATAGGAAAAGGACATAGCTGGGCACTGAGACACAAGATGTGGCAAGGCCAGAGCTTGCAGAGGAAATGGAGAGCTGGGGATGTGGCAAGGGGCTACCTGGTGTAGGTGGCATGGGGAGAGCCATGGGTGAGACAGACAGGACTGAACAGCTATGTTCAAGAAGGTCTAGAGGGGATGAAGTGTAATCAGTGTTAATTAATTATGCTGTGTTTATTTTTACTCTGTTATTCAGTGCCCCAGGTGCTTTACTGGTGGAGAGGGAGGGCACAGTAATAAATTGGTATTGTTGCTTATTATTGTGTACTAATTTGTAGCAGCAGTTTGTGGGCTTTTTTTTTTTTTTTTTAAGTGAGTCAATAAAGATAATATTCCTCAAAGGTGTTTTCCAGATAAGAAGGCAGTTTATCAGTACTCCCAAATTTCATCCAGCTGTCATTAAGTGTGTCTCCTCTGCTTGTGAAGGGCTTTGTAGCTGGGTCAGGGCTGCTGGAGCCGACTGCAAGGTTGCTAAGGGAACCGCTCTGTCCTGAGATTCTTCTTATGCATCAAACTTTCATCTTGAAAAATTTCTGTAGGCAAATCACTGTGAGATGAATGCTAATATGCTACACAACTGGGACATGTGGGCTGAGGTATCTGGAAGGACTGAATCACATTTGTTTGATTTCATTTTCATATTAGGTGTGTGCACAGTTGCATATCCAAGAGGTCATGAATATATGGTATTACACATGCATTTGTACTTTTGATATAGTGTACCACAGGGATTGTCTTTAATAATATTTGGGTTGGGGGGGGGGACACCTAGAGTTTAATGGAAGGTGTCACACCAAAAAAAAAAATCAATATAAAGGTTAAAAGAACAGCCTTAATTTTGATGGGTTTTGGATCAAACTCAAGTGCAGTCAGTCTCACTAACTCAGGGGGTAACAGTCACTCAGAAAAGCAATACAGGTTGAACTGCGCAGCTCTTGGAGCTGAAAACTTTTGGACATGAACTTGAAACAAACTTGTCCTTGAGACAAAGGCAGTAAGGCCTTTCATGCGTGCAGAGTAGATCGCATGTCTCTTTTTCAGGTCTCACCTTACCAGAGAGGTCCACAGGTACTCTAGTGCACTGCACACCATTTATCTACCTCAAAAAGCAGAAGGGTTGAGTCAATCCAGTTGGAATTTAAACCTTTGTTTCCAGGGTGTCTGGATATTTCAAAGTGGATACTGAGACTACTAAGCCAACCCCTCTGGCTTGGTTCATTATACAGTGGAGCAACTTATAGTGAACTCTGACCTACAGTGAAACTGTTGAAAGGGAAAATCCAGAACAGCTCCAAAGATGGTGCTGGCTTCTGGCAAGACTATAATTGATTATTAAACAAGCACAAAAGTTGCAGGATTTAGTGCATTTTAACTATTCTTTGCTTCAATCCTTTTAACACAATATTCAGATTTTCATCTTAAATAAGTCTTGCGTTGAAATGACTTATCTATGACATGGGATACAGTCCATCTGCAGAGGAACATGATTTCTTTTTAGCCTCAGAATCTCCCTTGCTATTCCAGCAATAAGATAATGGGCTGATTTAAAATCAGTAAAAAATTAAAAATTAAATGTTTAAAAAGATTCCTTGTCAATCAAGATCATTAGCCCTAAAGAATACAGGCTTGACAGACCATCTGACTAGTATAAATTGCTCAGCTCTGCAATTTCCAAGTCTGCACAGAAATCTGCTACAACGAAGTCCTGTGTTTGGACTGAGGAGCCTGAGATTGATGCAGTTCATAAAGACAAATGGGTAACTTTCAAAGGCTGACTTCCATCAGCCTTCAACAGATTGTAAAAAGTAAGTTTTGACCTATATCAGGATTAAGACCTGCAGCATTCTAAATTGGAGTAAATTAAACTTTGTTTTATATCACCTGGCTCCACTAAAAAATGAAGTTTACAGGCAGAGTCTGGGCATGTGCCTTCACAGATGGAAGCGGGTGGCATTAGAAGAGAGGATTATGCAATTTTTTTTTAAACATGGTTCTTTCAAATTATTTAATTGAGAAAAGCAGTATTGTTGTTGAATCATGATAATCTATGGATATAACTGGTGAAAGGTTTGTGAGAGAAGATAATATCTTTTATTAGACCCAGCAAATAGCTGGACAAAGCAGACAGCCTTTCAGCTATGAGAGTCATTTTTCAAAGCTTAAATAAATGCAGCATCTTCAGTGTTAAAGGCAACAGTGGTCTGAGGTTAACTTGATTATGTTAAATAGTTAGACTATCTGGGCAGGAAAGTGGAGGGTGCCTGAGGAGCATATGGGCGGTGTGAGCAATGGAAAAGCTGGTAAGGTCATTAGCTTCTGGTGGGCAAAAAGAGAAAAAGACAGGTAATTCATTGCCTGTGAAAGATAGAGGGGCTTGGGGAGGGAATTACAATGTGCTATAAAGCCAATCTCTCTATTTAATCTGTAATTTTTAGTGTCCAGCTGGGGTGTGTATTTTACATCCTACACTCCTCTTCTGCAGGTGCTTTGCACATCTCCCTGGATGGTTAGGCTTGAGCAGACACAGATGAAACTGCTACTTTGTGAAAGAAAGGAAAAAAAACAAAATAAAACCATAAGCTCCTGCTAACTGGAAGCTCCTGTCATTTACTGTTCATCTCTGTGAGTTTTTCCAGTGTGTGGTTATTGCACTTTTACTGCCATGGAAACAGCCTAGCAGCTGCCTCGCTGGACAGTGCACAGTGTGTTCTGGGATCTGTTTGTGCAGGAATCAGAGGGTTTGATGCTTCTATGGTGGTGCATTTAACATCATGGACATGGAGATATGTTAGCAGGTCTCACACATGTTGCTCAGATGGAGCATGGCTCACAGAGCCGTAGGAATTTTGATTGGAAGAGTACTCAATTAGTCCAAAGTCCTGCTCAATCAGTCATATGGCAAGCACCAAATCACACTTTGTAGCTCTGTTGAGCTAAGCAAGTGTTGAAAACTTGCAAAGACAGAGATTCAATATCTCTCTGGGAAGCCTGTTCCACTGTTGTCCTATGCTTCTAATGAATGTCATTCCTGATGCCCACTCGAAATCTTTAAATCTGTGACTTGTGGCCATTGCATGTTTTTATAGCATCTGCTATCTGCTAGAAGATTGTGGCTCTGTTGGCTTGGCAATTCCCCTCCAAGCTGTTGTAGACTGCTCTTGGATTCTGCCTCTATGGGTCCTCTGTAGCAGACTAAGCAAACTCAGTTCCTTCAATCTTTTTTTATTGGCCATATCCCACAGGCTGTCATGGTGCACTCCACCAAACCTTCCACAGCTTTTAGGAGTTGCATTCTGCATCATCATCCCTTTTGCTGATGAAGACACCAGACAGTATCAGCCTCATTATCAAACATTTGAGCACTCTGCTGACTGCTGTCTTGAGACATTGATTGCTATCATTTCAGCCCGGTGGCCCAGACAATCTTCAGTCCATTTAGGAGTCCATTTGTCCAGACTATTCTTCTTCAGCTTCCAGACAGGAAGGATACAAGCCCACATGAACCACTCAGCATCCACGTCACCAGTTCTTCCACCACAGACAGGAATCAAGTTGTCTAAAGACAGAATCATAAAAACGTTGGAGGGTTTTTGTTGGAAGTGAACTCAAGATTGTGCTGTCTAGGATCCTGCTGAAGTCAGGGCTAACTTCAAAAGTGAGATCAGGGACCTACCCAAGTGAGCTTTAAATATGTCTGATTATTCCAGTGACCAAAATTGCAATTTCTATAGCATGTACTTTTGCCAGGCACTTTCAAGAAGTCTTTGCCTTCTTTATACTTACATACTAGGTGATAGAAAACATCAATCAGACTTCCCTGTAGCCTTCTATTCTCTGGGCCATGATCCTCCCAGTCATCCTGGAGATCTCCAAGACAACACTTTAATATTTCAGGGTTTTTTTTATACTGAGGACGCAGGCATGGCCAAAGTGGTGTTCTAGATGTGACCTCAAAAGTGCCAAAAGAAGGGAAATAATCACCAGCCCGCCCACACCCTGCCACCTGTGATCTTTTAATGCAGTCCAGTCCTCAGTCCAAGTTCAGAACTGTGATTTGCTCTGATAAATCTGTTGATTGCTCCTCATTACTACTGTCATTCCTGTGTTCAGAAATGGATGTGCTCTGTTATTTTTCTAAGGACTGAAGTGAGGCTGATCAGCCTGCAGTTATCTAGATCCTGCTTCTTGCCTTTCTTAAAGCTGGGGGTAACATCAGCCCAGTTATTGGGGATCCCCCCAAAAACTATGATTTTTCAAAAAATATTTTGAGCCTCACAAGCATATCAGCCATATCTTGCAGCACCTCTGAGGAGTCCCATCCAGACCTACAGATTTTAATGCACTGTTGGCTTCCCATAGAGCATTGGTGGGTGCAGACATCTTGGAGCAGGTTTTCCCTGGGACAAAAAGCCATTGAGCAGCCTTTTCCATACTGTCCATCACTAAGCTTTCTTCCATTCAGAAATGGACTCACTCTTTCTCTGAGTTTCTTTTCACTTCTGACACGCTTGTAAAATCACATCTTGTTAGTTTTTACATTCCTGTCCAGTTTTAAATCCAACTGGGCTTTAGTCTTTCTGGTTTTGTCCCAACACGTCTGAGCAGTACTTTTATACTTTTCCTTTGTTGTTTGCCCTTGTTTTCACTTCTTATGTGCTTTGCATTTTAGTTAATTAAGAAGCTCCTTGCTTAGCCAAGTGGACCTCCTGCCAAATTTCCCAGTCATCCTGAACAATGCCCTGAACCAGCGGTGCATGTTGAACTTCAGGAAATTTTCTTTGGGCAATGAACTGAGTGAGACTGCAGGGGGTGGAAAGGGTGAGAGGGAATGTGCTGCCAATTTATTTTCCAACAAAGGAGATGAATGCCAACTTTCTTCAAGGGTGGATGATAATTCACAGTTATTTTCAAGGCTGGGGTGTAACACAGGTAGCTGCATCCAACTGAGGTGATTTTTTAAATGAAGACACTGGGTATATGGTATGTGGTTTGGTTGCATATGGGGTACATTTTTCACAGAATTGCCTTACAGGTGATAATCCTTTCTTGGGAGCTCTGGAGGAGGGATGGCTGGGTAGATGCAATATTTCCTCAAAGCTAATACACTGCATTTCAGGTTCTGAGTGCATACCCCAACATTTTTGCTTTGTTTTAAATTATTGATTGGTGGATAAATTATTGCAGAGGTGGGTGCACTGATCTTGGTTTTGTGTGTATTCCATCTGTTCTTTACGTTGCTGCTTGTGACCAGGAAATTAGTGTTTTACAGAAAGTGATTAATGAAGCTGTGGTGGAAATCAATAGGTATTCAAGGTTTTCAACCCAGGTGATGAAGTTTTCTTAGATTTGTTGGTAGCTATTTAGAATCTCTTTTCATGATCACCCCTACAGCATACTGGGGGGAGCACACTGTTCTTCCAGCTGAGAAAATGTCTGAAGAAATGTTTGTTACTGAAGGCAAAGTTTGAGGGGCAAAGTGTAAAATGCATGAGCTGATCTTGTGCCTAGTGTTACTTCTCTCCACAATGCTCTTCTTCCTGTCAGTACCTTTCTCATACTTGAGACTGTAAAACTGGATCCAGGACTGCAGCTATGGTCTCACTGGTACTAAGTGTGGGGAGACAACAGCTTCCCTTTCTAGATGCAGTATGGAACTAAAAATCAACCAAGAAGGCAAAAGTGACTCTCTCAGAATGTTTTTGAGTTAAGACATCCAAAGTTGAAAAACACCTTCTATAAACCTTTAAGAAATTGCTGTGGGAGAAACAGCTATTCTAGGTCTCTTACTTAGGCTGGTTTGTCTGAAAAGTCTGCTGAGACATGTTTTATTTACCCTTGCAGTTTTCTTTCCCTTTTATTTAAACATAAGTTTTATATTTTGAGTCTCAGTGGCTTGTGAAGATATTTACAAGCATATTCTGGTTTCACACCTAAAATAATACTCATGACATTGCATGTAAGACTTGATTTTGAACAGTGAATCCCCTAGAAATTAAGTAGTAAGTGTAAAAAAAATTAAAATACCTGAAAATCAGTTATGAGCGTGCTTGTACCTTCAGCTAAATACGAGCAGAATAGAGTCATGCCCCGGCTCTTCAGTGGTGCCATCCCACACCCTTTGTTCAGGATCAGGTTGAAGAATGGTGAAAATAGTCCCTGAAGCAATTCCCAGGTGTCTCATCACATGCACATGCAAAAGTGTGATTTGTCTTATAGAAGTGAGAATGTGAAAAAAAAAGTAGTTTGGTTTAGACCAGAGAACCATTCTTTAGCAATCTGTAAACTTCTCAGGGGAGAGAGAGAATGGGTGATGTGGGGATTTTTTTACAGTTTGTAGTTCAACATCTCTTCTGCTTTCAAGAAAACACTGTGAGGGAATGTCAGCTCAGGCTAAAAAAGCTAACAGCCAAAACGAGAAACCTGTGACTTGGGTGAGGATCTTGTAGACCATGTTAGCAATACAGAGACCCCTTGTATAGCAAGAGACTGGATTTAATTTCAGTCTACACTATCAATGTTTCTACTTCTACTGTCTTCTGTCCTCTTGGTTGGAGAGAACTTATGTACAAAATGAAACATACATGTGCAAAACAGGAAAAAACAAAGGAAAAACCCAGACATGTCCAGGACTGACTGAGGACAAAAAACCAATCTCCTAATCTGTCATTAATTATTCAATTTCCATGTTTGTTACAGATGAGTGATTACTATCCTTCACTTTTGATAGGAATATAATATAAAGAGATGTATTGAGACAAATGGAAAAGGAAAGGGTTCCACAGATTTGTCTGGATTTCATTTCAGTCTGCATTAATAATATTTCTACCTCCACTGCTTTTCTGTTTCTTGAGTTGGTGATATCCTTTCCTTACTACCAACCTTCTCCTCCAGTCTGAGGGCTGCATGAATCTTCCCAGCCCTGTCAGAAAAGTGCTGCTGGTACAAGTAAATGTCCACTCATTTCATGTAATACCACAAAGTGGTTTTACCCCCATTACACCTACACTGCTTGGGAACAGAGCAGATTGATCAAATATTTCAAGGTTAAGCAAGCAGTGGTCTGTTGGCAAGACATGTAAGTTCAGATTTCAATAACCATTTCCTTTTTTAGTTGACTGCCAAAACTATAACAAAGCCAAAAACTTAGAAGAGAGCAGAACAGATGGCATACGGGTTTGCAGATCTCTGCTATGATGCTGGTCCTAGTTGATGCCAAACTGTTGTGCCTTAATCGTCTAACGTGGCTACCTTGCAGAGAGGATATATGCTGAGAAACAGACCTTGATGGGAACCAAAAATGAAGGCAAAGTATCTTCTCAACCAGAAGCATCTGGCTCCAGTTTGCATTCTGCAAATTAACACCTCAGTGTCTATCATTACAAGTCTGGGGAATGACTTGGTCCCACTAAAGTGTTTTCAAGCAGTTAACTATAAAATATAGCTGGCGCCAGTTGAAAAGTCCCTGAAATCAGCTAATTGCTTTACTACCTTGCTGTGAGCTCCATGGGTTGTTCTGCTTCTCACATCATCCATCTACTTTTGGTCTTGCAAGCCTCAGCCTGCTCACCTGCACTGCTGCAGGGAGGTCAGAGTGGACACAGAAAACCTCATTCAGCCCCAAAACCTTCCATTAAAGTCTCCATGATACTCTTACAGATGAGCATGTTGCAGTCACTTACCAACAGGACAAATGCAAGGAAGTCCATGCTAGCAATGGGGTAAGTGTTTCTGGGATGGATTTCAGGCTTTTTGGCAGCCTAGACGGCTTGCAGCAGGATGGAAGTAGAGAAAGCACTGGGATTCTTAGCAATGAGGTGAATGAAACAACATGGGTCTCTCTTCCCAAGTACTGAGTGACAGAACAAAAGGATATGGCCTCAAGTAACACCAGAGGAGGTTTAGATTGGGTATTTTGAAAAATTTCTTCACTGAAAGGGCTGTCAAGCATTGGAACAGGCTGCCCAGGAAAGTGGTGGAGTTGTCATCTCTGGAAGTGTTTAGAAGATGTGAAGATGCCATGCTTGGAGGCATGGTTTAGTGGTGGGCTTGGAAATGCTGGGTAACAGTTGGACTCAATGACCTTAAGGATCTTTTCCAACCTAAATGATTCCACAATTTAATGGATATACATGAGGGCCCTTGGAGGCCCCACAGTGCCTGCAGGAAGAACATGGATGGTCATCTCTGCTGTGCTGACTGTCAACTGAAATCATCCAAGTGCCTGCCTGAAAACATCGCCACACGTGTGCTGAAAACCTGCCAGTGCCTCCATTCTAAGTCAGAATTACCTGAGAGCCTAAGCAAAACTTTCCAAAGGCACTAAAAATTATCATGTGTTGAGAGAAACCATCCTGCACTTCAAGACCATTGCCCTCGTGGAGTAACCCAGCCTTACTCCTCAGGGAGGTCCCAGCAGATGTGCCGTGGTCTCAGCACTCGCTCTTCCCTGGACCGTGATCAGTTCCACTACACCTGCAGCTGTATCCACCTTGGCACAGCAGCTGGTGCAGAATCCCAGCCTGTGCACTGCTTCCCTGGAGGGTGCTCTTCAGGAAATGCTAGGAGCCACCTCTGCTCCCACCCAGCCACAAAGCTCCCTCTGAGAGCTCCTCTGGGGCTGTACACTTAAAACTTGATGGCTCCACTTGGCGCTGCTTCTCTCTCCTTCATCCCTCTCCAGCCATCCCTGCTTCTCATGAAGAGACTCTTGCAGCAGCAAATTCCTCTCCCCACACATACACAAGGCACAAGGTGGTTTTATTTTGGCTGATGCAGCAGAGATGACAGTGTGTTCAGGCCCTGCTCAAGACAGCTTAGCCACTCCTCACAGCTATCCTCGGTGAACACCAATGTTTACAGCCATATGATAATGCTCAGAAACAACTGCTCTGCTTCTCCTCATTTCTGTTTAAAAATAAGAATAAGTAATAAGATCAAGTAAATGGAATGCAAAAAATTGTCCCTGCAGTTCAAGAGAGAATCATTAAGGTTGGAAAAGGCCTCTTAAGGGCATAGAACCCAGCTGTTATCCCTGCACCACTGTGTTCACCACTAAACCATGTCTCCTAGCACCATGTCTAGATATTTTTGGGTGATTCCATCACTCCTCTGTGCCATTAAAATTCTTCAAAAGAATAGAATTTGACTTTCCAAATTGACTGAGCCCTGCTACAGGTCTCCTATTCCTGCTTTTTTCAGTACTCAATAAATATACTAAGTTTTTAACAACCACAATACTTCCCTATAAAAATGCTCATGACAAATGGTGCATCACAGTTCACCATGTCATTGCTTATCTACCAACAAGTGAAGTACAGAACATATCAAAATTGTACAGTAAATCAAAAAGGGTAATAGATGACCAGTACCACTCCCACTGACTGCATGTGTGCTCCTTAAACTTTAAAGTTTATCATATATTCAGTCCCTATGTAAACAGCTGTGCCTTTCTGGTTAAATTCAAACAAAGATTGTTCATTTCCACCTCTAAAATAACACACAAAGCAAATTAGAAGGTGGGACAATCCCCTCTGTTAAAGAATCTGTAGCCATAAGAAGCAATACCACACTGCACAACCTGGCTAAGGTTCTGTATATTTACCTTCACAAAAGAAGCAAAAAATAATCAAACTACGTCTCAATTAAAATAACAGTAAGCGTTGTTATTTAAGTTGTACAATTACCAAATTTTACAGATAAAGTAAATGCATGCCAGATTTTGAGATCTTTTATTTGTCTTTCACTAATCTGGTTTCCTTCTAAACAGGATTTTTAAAACCCACATCAGAATATGGTAATGAAGGAAATCCAAAATTGCTTTTCACACTTGTATGTCATTCCAGGCAAGAGATAATTAATGCTTTCTGCATTGATTTTAAAGACCACTGCTCAGTGGCAATGACTGGACATTCAGAAAAACTGTCTTAAACATTCAGGCAAAGAAAAACTAACAACATGCCAGCAGTGCTCTTAGGGACTGAGAGGTGAAGTAGAATCCTCAAGGCCCAGCTCTGTCCAGTCTGCCAGAGGAGAATGCCAGGGGAAAACACTGAACTTAAAAGTAAGTGATTTACAACCCCATTCTCATAAAATGAGTGTCACTGTTCTTACAGGCTAAAAAAGTGGTGCAAGTATAGTGGGCCACTGAGCTAAAAAAGCTCTACAAATGAATTTCCATAATCTCAGCCAGTAAAATCCTACACCTGGGAATATCTTGGTCCTGCAAAGCATTAGGCTACCTTTGATATACATATCATGTATCTGTTGAATGAATTGGTACTTCCAAAATACATTTTTAATGTAGAAAAATGACAGGCAGGACTCGGAGATAAGGGAAAACATAAGGATTAATTTTGTGTTATTTCACCTTCTTTTCATTTGCCCTTTGTCTGCCATTCTTCTCCTTCTCAAGGATTTGGGCACTAAAAGCCAGTGTAGTGATTAAGACTATTTTGTGTGGTTTGTATAAAGTTTTTTCTCCCCTCTATAATCTGTATGTCTCACAGACAATGCTTGAATCCCAAGCAATTACTTCAGTATTGCTTTATCATATGTGTCAATAGGGTTTAATCCACTGCCACTCATTGAACTACTGAATCAGGGCTTGGGGGTAAAAAAAATCTTTTGTAAAACATATGCACCAAACAGTAATGATAATCAAAACTCCCCTAATCAAATATTCCCCCATGGTCCTTTTGGAGCTTCTGTTCCTCAAGCTTCAAAAGTGTTTTGCTTTGAGTCATTCCTGCAGCCTACCCTAGAGTTTAAAATCTCTGTGTAACACAGAAGCTTCTGTATAACATATTTGTGCTGCTGCAGATTATGCTGATTTCTTATTACTGCACCTGCAGATCCCTAAATCTGCTGTCACAAATGCCCAATGAGTAACTGATAGTTTTGCAGATTTATGATGAATTTCTAAAAACACAAATGACTATCTAGTGGGATTTTCAAATGCCCATCCCCACCTAGATCTCATTGCTTTTATAATTTTGTCTGTATATTCAAAATAGAGTTTTAACTCTTTTTCAGGCCTTTAGGGTCAAGCTGGTACACAAACTAAAAACAAAGAGAGGAATTAAAATCGATTTTTGCAAAGTTGATGATGTGTGAAATTTGGAACT
The DNA here is from genome assembly GCF_022539315.1 of Serinus canaria. Taxonomy (NCBI): domain Eukaryota; kingdom Metazoa; phylum Chordata; class Aves; order Passeriformes; family Fringillidae; genus Serinus; species Serinus canaria. The sequence goes on from NC_066314.1 coordinate 44,808,498, forward strand.
TCTATTTAGGCACTGATAAAAATGGAAAAGCCCTCCTTCTATTAAGCCATATTATTTACCTAATAAATAAACTACGACTTCTGGTTTTAGAAGAAATTTCTATTTTCTTACAGTTTCTCATAATATATAAGTTTCTGCAGAGCAGCTCACTCAAACTCACGTAAAGCAACAAAAGAAAACATAAGTACATAAATACTCAGAGCAGGTGAGGAAATTGTGGATTTTGGTAGTAAACAAGCACTGAATGAAAGAGATTAATACAGTCAAGCATAAAATAACAATGCAATTGACCATAGTGGTCCAATGTCACTCCTGCCATCAAACATACCAAATATATGCAATATTTAAGACTGAAATTCTTCTTTTTATCTTAGTTTCCCCAGGAAATGAGGAAATATATTTGCAAATACACTACATCTTCAGATATATTTCCTTCTCTCTCTCTCTCAAAACAATTTTGAACCCTAAAGGTCAAATTTATTTAAAAATAATCATATCTAATATGGTGGTCTGAAAACACTCAACTTTGGTAAGAGGAAAGATTTCACTATTGACTTCACTCTGCTGATTGCATGGAACCCTCCTCTCCCTACAGGGAGGAGAAACCCCACAGCAAAGGCTACTTCCCCAGCCCTCTATAGCATGCCACAGGACCAGAGCTTACCTGAAACCTCTCCTTTCCAAGGGATTTGGATCACTCATAAGTAGAAAGACTTCACTCAGATCTACCATGGGAATTTTCTTTTCAACAGGCAATTTCATTTTCTGGAAACTTCAAACAAGTGAAAAGATCAGTGTGTATTTTCTGCCAAAAGAATGCAAAGCACATAACCAGAACAATCAAGACAGGGTAGAAAACATTGAAACATTAGGTACATTACTCCCACGCCTCCAGGAACATGATTTTATTTTAAATGTGGCATTGCAAAGTATGTATAGAGAAGCTAATTCCTAATATTTCTTTTACCTTTTGACTGGTCCTTGCATCACCACATGATGGAGTGCAGCAAATTACATCCACCAACAGTCAACTCCAGATGCTAACAGCTACTAATTAGGGAGAGAGGGAGAGCACTGCTTTGCTACCTGTTGCCATAGCATTTAATAGACTCTGCTCCCTCCAACCCCAGTTTCCCATCCCTCCTGGCCCACAGGTGCCATTAGTGGAGAATAATGGTTCCCAAGCTGAGGTCTGCAGATCGCAGATGAGCTGCAAAGCCTCACTTTGAAAGGTTTCCTAATTGGCAGCACACACGTGTTTTCCCAGCTGCTGCAGAGTATTAATGCTCCTGCCTTAGCTGGGTGAGAGCAGGTATGTTCTCCAGCATGTGAAAGGCCCATGTCAGGTCCAGCTGCTGCTTATTTGTCTGGGGAACTCAGAGCAGAGGAGTTCAATAGAGGAATTTCTTGTTGAGCAGCAGCAATATGTTTCTTCAATAACAAGCTGTGTCTAGAGGCAGTACTTCAAAGCTTTCCTGGTTCATGTTATGAGCTTTCAATACTATCAAACCAGGACAAAACCTGCATGTTGTCATGTACTTTTAAAACACACTCATGGCATTTCTGAAATACAATTACACAAGACTTCTGTTTGTTCATGAGTTTGGGTTTTGACTTTTTGTCTGTGCTTTCTGAATATCCATTTGTAACTGGGGAAAGTGATATTTATTTGAAAGAAGCTTATTGCTGAAAGTCAAGGTCAAACCTGTGTGATGGTTTAAACCCAGGAAGCAGCTAGCCCCCACACAGCCAATCAGTCATTCTCCCAGAAGCCGGGGGAGAGAATGGGATGCGTAAAAGTGAGAAAATTCATGGGCTGAGATAAAGACAATTTAATGAGTAAGGCAAAAGTCATGCTCAAACAAAGCAAGGGATTCATTCACCCCATCCCATGGGCAGCAGGCGTTCAGCCATCTCTGGGAGAGCAGGGGTACACCACATGTAATGGTGACTGGGGAAGACAAATATCATCACTGTGAACATCCCCCACCCCTTCCTTCTTCTTCCCCCTGTTTCATATGCTGAGCACAATGCCATAGGGTAGGAAATGTCTCTTTGGTCATCAAGGTCAGCTGTCCCTGCTGTTTTCCCTCCCTGATCCTTGGGCACTCCCAGACTCTTGGCTGGTGGCTGGGGGGAGAAGGTGTGTGACCCAGAAAAGGCCTTGGCTCAGTGTCAGCTCTGCTCAGTCACAGCTAAATCAGCCCTGTGCTATCAATACCATTCCCACCACAAATCCAAAACACAGCCCCATACCAGCTACCGTGGAGATAAATAACTGCATCCCAGCCAAAACCAGCACACCTGTCAGATGCTGAGTCTCCAAGACACAGAGCTAGCTATTACTACTATGTGCAAGGGCACCACGAAATCTTCCTTCCACAGAACTGGTTTCTATGAAAAAGATTTATTTAGTTATGTGTTAAGAAATCCAAAAATGGCCTGGTTTTTATATTTGTTCACCAGTATTGGATCCTGCTACTGTTTGCTATACAGAAGATTGAACATACCTGTTACAAAATGTCTCTATTAATTCTATTTGCACAGTAGCATGAATTTTGTGAGAAGTACTAGTCACAGAGAAATACTAAAAAGACAGGAAATCCTTAAAAACTTTTATCTCTAGCAAAACATAGACAGCATATAATGATCTAATAAACCTGTTCTATTATTCTGAAGACATATCCATAAACATAAAAGCTTTTAATGGGGTTCATCATATTAATCAGTCTGCATAAAGCAATTTGCTACTCTAGTTTTTCAATGCATCAAATTTGTAACTTTGTAGACTATATTTTTGTATTCACATGATCAGCTAAAATTTACACCATTTCAAGAGAACATCTCTTTTGAAAATTGTTGAGCAAAATATTGTCATTCTCTAAAATTCATCCTGGATGAATTTTTCCTTCTGTATTAAATGGGTAAATATGGCAAGAAATGGTCTTCCTCCTCCAGTGCCCAAAACACAGTTTGTATGTATAACTGAAGCTTTCTCTGTCTTTGCAGACATGGTGGTATTCTTGGCAGTCACAGAAGAGGATGCGGGGATTACCAAATTTCCCTGTCCCTTCTCTGCTCTGGCTTTGTCTGGGGTTTCCACTTGCATGATCATTTCATCCACTCCCCTTTGTGTTGCTGTAACTATTCCTTCATTATCTCTTTCTTTATCTTCCTCCTGTTCCTCCTCACCTGCCTGCACCTTCATTCCCCCACCTTCTCTCACATTATAAAACCATGGTTCCTGAGGTATTCCACCTTCCCTCATGCCCTCTGTGGCTTCACTTGTTACATGTCCATGCAACACTGAGGGCACAAAAAGCCACCACATACTGAAGGAAGCTGAAGCACTCCAAAGAAGGTAAACACAGGAATTAAGAACTTCAGTGAATTGATTTTAAGAAGCAGTGGATAACAACCCCTGCTTTCCTTCCCCAAATCTCAGACCCAAGTGTCAGCTCCAATAATTCTGTTTCTTTATCAGCTACCTTTGATGAAAAGTTTAGCAGGGTCCAGCCCACTTGCCAAGGAGAAAAGGACACCAAAGTTTACTGCCTTCACCTCCAAGCAGACAAGAAAACCCTGGAGTTTCAGGAGATGCCTGGGCTATTACAAGTGAAAATAAGCCCCAGTAGTGAAATCCATGAGAAAATCTTATGGCACAGCCTTTCACTGTCCTGAAATTTTCTTGCAAACATTATGGAGTAGGCTGATGAGCTGTCAAGGAAGAAAGAAACATTGTCAAACTCACATCATCTCTCCAAATTCCTGTCTGCTGGGAAGCTTTTCCAGATGATGACAAATGGCCACTCTGCATGGAAAACTAGATTCAGGCACTGTCCCACACCCACGTTCAGGATGAAGTAAGAGAAGACAGAAAAAGGATCAGAGAAGAAAGATCACCTTTGTAAAGTTCTAAAGCCCTTTTTTACCCATTAAATCCCTGCACTTCCACTGGAGGGTGTGGGTACAAAATGGTGCTGGCTGACTTGGGCATCAGCCTTGTGGGTTTCAAACTCTAGTGAGAAGTAATAAAATACAGCTGGAAAAATCTAGTAATTCAGAAGACAAGAGCTTTTTACCAAGTCTCTTCATACAGGTACCAAGACATTAATCCCTTGGAATCTTTCTTCTCAAGAAAGTAATGCCTGTTCCTGCTTCCACCTGACAGGAAACTGCAGAAGGCAGTCATCAGTTATCCAGTCTCAAAGGGCTGTGTTTCCACCAATATAATTACCCTCCTCATGCCAGGAGCTCCCACTTCATCAAACAGTTTAAATTCAGGGGCCAGTCTCCTGTGTAGCAGGTGCTACCATCCTGTGACCTCAGGTTTTAAAAGAACATGAACATCCAAAGTCCAGGAGAAATGATTACTGGAGCATTGTGAGGAGTCATAATACAATGGTACTGAGAAATGAAAATCATCATTTCCTCACAGAAGAGAAGAAAACTTTTCCTCATCTCTTAATGCAAAGGAAACATTTTTTTCTGCCTACCTTGGTTGGGCTTTTTTTTCCTTATGTTGAATATACAAGCTCAGTTTTCAATTAAAATGTTTCACTTATTTCTGCTCACTGCTTAGAAATCAAAGAAATGCACAGTATTGACTTAAAGGGAAAAAAACAATGGTTGACAAGCACAGGACTATCAAAATTCTTCTGTTAGGTTCCATTCAAACTATGTTTCTTGCTATGCTAAAATAACCAAAATTGTTTAAGGATTTTGAAATAAAATTGTTAATTGTTTGCTTATTTTTCCTTGTTTCTGATACATTTCTGCTTTGATAGTTTGGGAATACCATGCTAATTGAAAACCTTTCAGAAGCACTCAGTCCTACTCTAGAGTCGGCAAAGCTGAGACAGACACTTAAACAAAGTGAAATGGAATACATCCAGTTGGGAAAAGGCTGTTACTCATTACAGCAGGGATTTCAAGTACCACATGATCACCCATCTCCAAAATACTCATTAGCTGCCCAAAGTATCTGTCAAAGTATGTTTTCTCTATACAAGTTACTAGAAAAGGAAATCATAGAAATGAAATACTGTTGTTGAAAAATACTTGGTGAAATAGATAGAAAGGAAAAACTATCCAATAATGGGGTAAAAAAAATTTAAAAAGAGAAAAGGGAATAAGTAGCTGGAGAATATTGTTTAGGAGTTCTAGAAAAAGTTAAAATAGAATACCAAAGCTGAAATGTATAACCAGGGTAGTGGTGCTGGCAACAAAGCAATGCACACAAAAACTATGAATTGTGCAATGTTTTTTGAGGGGGGAAAAAGGGAGAGATACTGCTTAGAAGAATATATGAAAGCGTGTCTCATAAAAAGCATTATGGGTTCTTAGATTTAAAGACTATTGACTCTTTCCAGAGACTAAAAGTCTGAGTTGTTTCCTGGCAGTATAGGTCCAATAGGATACAGGTTTAGGATACAGAAGAGATTTTCAAAGGTGCAAATTTGGAGTAGGAACATTGAAAACATAAAAGCTCTTATTTTTTACCAACAATGTACACTCACCATGGTGCTGTGTATCTCACTTGTGTGTAAAATAACCTAACATGCAAGGGCAGAGAGTATCTGTGCATAATGAGAGAGTGGATAAGGAGCAGAGACAGAACATCTGTGATTCCTTCCCACTTTGGAAGGACAAACATTCCCTCCATTGCACAGCATCAGAAGCACCAAACCTGAATATCCTTACTCTGAAAGCATCCTGGAATTTAAAAACTGAATAAAGAGGGAAAGTAGACAGCATATGGCAGGAAATCCTTTCTTAATTATTGCAGTTTTAATTATTTCTGGTGGTTGCAACTAACCCTAGAAAATGCAATTTAGAAACATTTTCTCCTTTAACACATTGTTTAATGTTAATCTGCTACTCTCATCCCTATATGGTGTTAGTGGATGTACCACCAAGCACGTTTTATGGTATATTTAAACCAGACATCTGGAGAAATAGCCATCAGAGTAGTTATCTCAAATACCTATTGTAAAAACACTCTTAATAAAATGAGAACAAATAACAGTGCTGGCAATTACCCTTATCATGTGTATTCTGGCAAGAAAGGTCAGAAGGTTGTTAGTCTGTATATATATGAACTGATTTTCTCTAATACAGTTTCTCACCTGATTTCCCACAGGTTTTTAGAGGCTTTTTGTTTGAGGGAACAGGGGGAGGAAAAGTTAGGTGAAGCTACAATATGCTAGACAATAATCAAGTAACTAATATGAGAAACTGGTCCCCTTACCAGGTAGTCACTTATGTTAACAAAGGAAAAAATAACCCATCAGAGTCTAGAAAGATAAAAGGTGCAGTAATTCCACAGATTTTACAGATATGTACAGATGTCAACAGAGAAGTCACAGTCTCAACTTTACTATCACACCAAATTTAACTATGAATTTAATATTATTTTCGTTATAGAACTATTCCAGGAAGCATTCTTTTGTTGTTTTCTTTTTTTTTTGTTTTGTTTTCATATGGGTTCAGAGCAGAACTAATATCTGCTGTGTGCTGCTCCAAGGATCCCAATGCTCAATAACTCCAGAAGTATAATCAGATGGGAACTAAAGTAATAAATACAGGGAAATACTTTAAATCATTGCACAGGTAATTCTCCTATTCTCACAGTTCAGAGCCAGCTTTAGGGAATTTCTATGAAGATGGTGGTAGATATGCCCCAAAAAAAGGAAATTATTTTTTCTCATAAATTATAGACAGATAGATAACAGATGCTTTCCCCATATAGTATATCTAAGAAAACTTAAGCTCTCCACCTAATTCAAGTTTATTTCTCTCTAGAATCTATCTAGAGTACAAATACTTGCCTGCATTCATGCTCATACTTCCTTTTTTCCCTTTTTTTAAACAATACTATGAACACTACAGTGCATCATCATATTGCATAGGCCAAGAAATATCTTATGGTTCCAGGAAAATGACAACTAATTCTTAAATATTGCAGCAGAGTGACCTACAGGTACACAAGCTTTAATTACAAGTTTGATGAATATGTTAGTGAAATAAAAAAAAAACCCAAAGCATAAATCCTTTCTCAGATGAACTTCATTTAGCACCTACACTCTTCTGAAAATAAGACCTAAAATGGACTGGAATTTCACTAAAGGTTTTTGAAACTTAAATATTCCATTTAAATATCTTTTTAAATAAACCAAGCAAAAGCAGGCCATTATTACAGAACAGCCTTATTCAGATTATATTCATGTTTCTTGACTATTTTTTTCTTGATTTTACAGAAAAGAGGCAAAGGAATTAGATGAAATTTGGGGAGCATTCTCATTGTTGCGAGGAAGCATCCTGGAGGATGAATGAGCTATTAACATTCTCTCCTCAAGCAAGAAGCTGTCCCAGGAGATACATAAGAAACAAGAAATAACAAAGACTGAAAAACAAATTGATGAAACTAGAGATGGCTGCAGACCTGCAAACAGCTTTTCACACTTTCACAGTTACTGTTTGAATTGAATAGTTTATATTTGCAAATAGATGGAGAAATCCACTCATTTCTTGAAAAAAATCCTTGTGAAAAACATATTTCACATTAAATCCAATTTTAATACAAATAACAATGCTCATATTTAGGACAAATCCACTCATTTCTTTAGAAAATCCTTGTGATAAACATATTTCATATTAAATCCAATTTTAAAACAAATTACAATTATTATATTTAGCCTGCAACATCATATCTTGTGTAATATTAAGGAGTGTTGAGGGGACAAACCACAGCAGAATTTGAAACATTGCTTTTAATACTTAAGCTGGGATTCATTGTTTTAGTGCTCACAAGTTAGGTTTCCAATGTTTTACATAGGATTAGACTGTAAATCAGTCAAGTATGTTTATTAGCTTCTCCTCTGCCCTGGTTTACATCAATTCCATGTATCAATACTCTTTGGCCTGGTTTATTTATCTCAAATCAGTCCTATTTACAAAAGTGAAAAGTCTAATTTATTACACAGAGGATCAGTGACGTTACAGATCATTATACATGCAGATGTATTTAAACATACACACCATTACAGCAAATTTAGGAAATGAAAGAGCTTGGAACTATCAAAGCCTTCAGCAGACATAAAAATGCAAATATTTCATGAAAAATATTTAAAACCAAGCAGTGATTACACTGTATTAGGATTTGTCCTTGGTGAAACCTGCTGCTGCAGACACCCTGCTATAATTCTTTTTTTTCCTCTCCTCACTGCAGGCTGCTGTTGATATGTGGGTTCAAGTCATAAGCTTCAGCATTATTACGAATATTTCCCTTCTCACAAAAGACACCCTCACGCAAGAAATCTCCTCAACATCCCAAAATATTACAAAGAAACAATAATTATGGCTAATTACTCACTCCCAGTACACTTATTTGTGGTTTACAATTTCAAAAGAGTGAATTGAAGACAGGTGCATAAAATAGGCTTAATGAGAACATCAGAAAATAGTTGCTTTAGCTGTAAATTACTACTTTTACATTACGTATTTTATTTTTAGAAAAAAATGTGTAGTTCATAAAAGATATAAAATTAGTTGGGCTAGAAACTGAGGGGTTTTATTTCACCCCAGAAAAGGCAGAACATACTACAGGGGTACTGAAAGCTTGCTAATGACATAATATTAATATTCACTAATACCTGGTGGGGTAAAGTAATATTGCTTGGCATTAGCTGTAACAAGCACCAAGTCCCACTGCCTCTCTCAAGGAGTTTCATTCACCTTCTATTTTTATTTTTTTATGATGCAAGCTACACCATTTCTCCTACTCTGGTTCTTTTTCCCTCCCTGACTGAGAACTGGTCTTTGCCCTCTCTTTCCTGTTGGTCTTCTCTTCTAAGCAGGGACACCACTCTCTTCTGCTCTTTCCTTCTGAGAAAATCCTTCATTCAGTGTTAAGTTTCTGCCTTTGTTCTGGCTCAAACAGAGGTTCCCCTCTTTGATGATCCATAATTTTCCTGCCTGTTTCATAGCCTCCATAAATACTGGTATTTTTTCTCAAGGCTCCCCCACCTGTGAGCTCTCCCTTTTTGACCCAGCAAGGGGCAAAGCCTTGGGAGCACACGCCCATGCCCTCCTCTCCCACTGGCACCCAGCAGAAACACTGATGTAGGATGAAGCCATTCCCCTCTCTCCTGCCTTTGTTATGCCTCATTTTGCAGGGAGATTCTATCAGCTAGACGCTAGATCAGACAACATGAGACAAGAAGCAGCAGCTGAAAGCAAAAAAGGTTTAACCTGTGGTGGGAGGCTTGTCTTTTAGCTGCAGATAATTCCTCCTTGCTTTTCTCATTCTCCTCTTTGAGCCGCTCTGCAGCCTCAGGTCAGATTTGCAGATGCAAAAACCAAACCTTTATCATTGAGCAAAGGTCTGAGACAAAAGCATTCTCTTTGCCTTGCAAGGATAGAAATGCATTTAGATCACAGTTAATCTGAGCCAGAGTCAAAAACACTCTCCAAAAGATAGAAAACTCTTCTACTTTAACAGTTACACTGAATATCTCTTCACTTTGTTTCCTTTTGCTTATGCAGTTATTAATAACAAAGAATAATTTTGCCTTTGGGAAAAGTATTAACACCTTCAGAAATCATTGTGAAATCACTGCATAGCTGGATGCCTACTTATATTCCTGGAGGTCCCAAGGCTATGCCCTACTCTAAGGCAAGGACAAAGTATCCTAAGATGCAGGAAGTACTGCCTGAGATTCTCTGGCTTGTGTACTGGTGTTCACCTGGGAGACCAGAACACCACCATCTGGTCCTCAGGTTTATGAAGGTACAAAGGCCCTTGATTAAAAAGAAGCAAGGAATTACCAGGGAAATGATGATGAACTGCAGGCTGGTTTTGTACCTCCAGCTGTGGCCCACGCACTGCCGGTTACTTGATGTGGCTGGAAGGCTTCCCCATTAATGCTGATGATGGATTATCATCCAAGCTTCCTGTAAACACAGGAACTGTGTAGGTAGGTATGAGTGCCTGCATGTGTTATTTTTTTCCCTCAGCTAGGTTCCCTCTCAGAACAGTGAGCACTTGAGGTTTGATTTTATCACAGTGCACTTTGCTGCCTATCTACAATCATATTACCTCTGAACTTCATGAGGTAACCCATCAGATTTAGGAGGCACTTTCCTCAATTTGCCATACAGAGCTGATATAATTTGCCCAACATTTTCATCCCTCAGCATAAGCAGTAATGAATAATGTCCTCAATACAATCGGTGGCATTTCTTAAATTTTCAGACATAATTGAAATTTCTAGCATCTTTTAAATTGTATTCTCTCTGGATGTAAAATTTGCCTTAGATTTTAAAGAGTCTATCCTCAACATTCAGTGTTTGATAGATCTTCATTGCTGGCAGCAAGAACTATCTCTTTGCCTTGTATATACTCAGGCTTAAGTCACATCTTTCTAATTGCTTTTCCCCTTCAATTTAGCTGTAAATGAGGAAAAATTGTGGCATAATTTGGAAAATTATTTTCTATCCTGATTTCTTATGGTCAGTGTCTCTCTTATGGCTTACAGATTTCTGACTGACCAATAGTTTGAATATGTTAGAAATTCACAATGCAAAAAAATAAGAAAGACAGAAATGAATACTGTGTTCCCAGCTGTTTCCTAGACTACTCTAGGGGGAGAAGAGTGTAATTTCATTCTGTTTTACAGTGGTTGTATGAGTCTATCTGTAACAGATCCTAAAGGATGTACAGCACTATTTAGGTGCCAGTACTGATAAAATTTCAGCAATATTCTCTTACCTCACAGACTACATAGTTGTGCTAGACCTCTAATATCCTTCTTGGCATAGTATCTCCCTACTAAACACATATTCTTTCTCTAGTTCCCTAGCAAAAGCAAGCCAAATCCACATTCTCTGCAACAACTCTTCAGGATGCATTTTCCAGATGTCATTGTCACTTGCTCCTTGTTTCTTCTATCAGCTGTCACAGCTACACTGGAAATCTGTCCAGTGCTGAAGGTTTATGCATACCTGGAAAAGGATATCAAAGTCTGAAACTTGGGGATTGTCCCAGCATGCTCCAGAGGACCCCTTAATGCAGATGTTAACACTCAGGAGTGTGTTGTGGGATCTCAGCCCAAGTGGTATCAGATTTGAGCAGTGTGCCCTCGGCTGCCATGCAGAAGGGCAAGACAGCTCTTGGCTTCTCTGCCTGGTGCTGAGGTGCAGAGAAGCAGAACCTGATTATTTGATCATCTTCTTTCATGGCATCATGTTTTACAGTCTGGTTTACTTTACTGTGCTAAGGACATGTTTGGTTTTTCAATTTTTAGTACAGAGGGGACCATCAGGAGAGAGAATTCTCCAAAAGGAGTTACCAGGGCCTCAGCTACCCAGGACAGACAAGGACAGGGATACTTTCAGAGAAATGCCCTCATAGCCATGTCTGAGACAAGACACAAGATGTAAAGGAGGGTTCTGTGCTCCTCCAGGCCTCCAAAATACTCTTTCCCAGGCTTGACATGGCCATCACACCTACCCAGATGCTGGGCAGATGCCCAGAGGGTGGCTGTGACCCCTGCAAAGCAGCAGCCCTTCCATTCAGCTCCTGCTTCTGCTGTGGCAGGTTGAGTAAAGAGCCATCCTTCACTGCAAAAGCACACCAGAACCCAAAGAACAAAAATATTTAAAGGAATCAAATGTAGCCCAAGAGAAAGATTTCCTGATTTACTTTTCAGGTAAGCATCTAAACCAAATTTTTTTCAAAATTATTTCTACCTGCATGTGAAGCTGTAAGCATTGATGCCCTAAAGGAAAGGTGGAAACAGAAGATCACGCTTCCACAGAATCCAAGGCCAGGAATAAACACTGCAGCCCACCTTTGTTCCTTCCTTTAAAAGTCAGAGCCAGGCATTTTAAAATTTGGTTTTTTATCAGATGATCAAATTTAAACAGCAGTTTGAGCTTGAAGTAGTCATGTACAGGGAAAAGTGGAATTTATTTATTTATTTATTTATTTCTCTTCCCTGTGCCACTCAAGTGTTGTTTCAAATAGGATTATTTTGTCATTCAAGTTTCAAGGTTAAGATTTGCTGCTATTTATGACTCTAAAATCCTTCAAACCAGTAAACTACCACAGTAATTCCAGAAATATAATGAAAAAACTGAACTGAGAATTGAGAATCCTGTGGGCCACGAGGAATGGAATATATTAACATTCACCTCTAAATGCTTTTCTCGGTCGCTTATATATTAAAATATAATAATAAAAAAAACTCCTTGCAGCATCTATGTGATTGCATGTTGGTCTCCTTTTGAGAAATACAAATTGCCCTTTATATTTCTTCTCTGTGAGGGTTTGCAGCACAACAAAAGCACAGTAAACAGTGATGAATGGCTTTTCCTTCTCACTGGGGGAGCAGCTTTGGAGTGTCCACATGCTAATCCTGCCCTTACCTGGCTGAAAGATAAATCAGAGGGTGAAATTTTCTGACTTTAAACCCCTCCTCTAGCTGAATGAGTCAATTCTGTTCACATGTGAGCTAAAGTATTTTGTTTTCCTCTTTCATTTTTTGCCTTTGAAGAGAGAGTAAATTGGAGCAGCCCATGCCTATTATTAAGACCTGAAGAGAAAATGTTTAAATTAAAGATTGTACAAACATTCAAGCAACAGTGTAATAAGCTCCATTTGGGAGGCAATGCAGCAAGTTTTGTATTTTTTAAGTAGTTCATTACTTAAAACTAAATAACAATTGCTAGTTTTATTGCTGCCATTTCACAAATGCTGGGATTTTCTCTGTTGGTGTTGAAATCTGGTATGATTTCAATTTTTTTTCTTCTTGACATTTTACTCTACTAGTTTAATATTGATCAGCAGATACATGCTGTAATCTCTACTTTCTGTAACAGAGCAAGAAAATAAAAAAATCCTCTGGAAAAAGCCTAACCACTATTCTTTTTTGTAATATAAGACTTGCATCTGAGACTACCACGTCATCCCTCTGGTTTTATTCCACTTTTTATCTTGAATGAATTACCTAATGATGGGAAGCAAACCTTTGCTAAAAGTCAGTGTGGTGTTTAAATAGTTAGACCAAAATTCCAGCAAACTGTACTTACTATTTCTGAAAAGGACTGTAAAAGGAAGTGCCATCTTCCAAAGCTGCTATTTTGAAATATGTTAGAAACAGGCTACAGGACCAATTTCATCACCCGCCCATTTGTCTGTCTGTCTATTTACTTCTCAGAAACTCATTTCATTCCAGTCCTCAGAGAGAAAATTTTTTTCCCTTAAAAGTGTTTTTTGCACCAAACACTTGTCACAGCCTCAAATGCTTAAAGAGAGCCCCTGACAGAGATGCAGTGTTACTTTGGCTTGGGTTATTAAATGGAATGCCATGAATGGCTGCCTGGTATAGCCTCTCTTTCATGAAAGATGCTGCAGGGGACACCAGGACACTTTGTGCCTTCATGAATGCCATGTAGGTGCAAAAGTGAAACTTCAGCACAAGCCAAACTAGCCTGGGGACTGGGAGAGAGGAAAATATTTCAGGATCTCTATTGCCTCCTTGTTGGCTGGGACTGTAGGTAAGACATGAGGTATACCCAGGGAGGTTGGGGCATGTTTGGGTGCAGAACCTGGCAGGAGAGCCAGGGGACAAGTGGGGCCAGGGCATGCCCAGAAGTAACACCCATTTAATGTCAATTACTTGGCAAGAAGGAGAGGGTTTTTTTGGGGTGGTTTATTCAGAAGGGAGAATTCTTGAAACCGCAAAACTTTGAGCAAATATTCTAGAAGGCTTGTGGGATCCCTCCTACCAATTCTATCTTCTTGTTGAAATCACAGCTGGTAATCCCATACATCTTCTGAAAAAGAAAATGTCTCTTTGGTTTTCCAAAGCTTTTTTATCAAACATTACACTAGCAAAATTTCTTAGAAGATGTCCATTTCCTGAAGGCTTCAGGGGAAAGCACCCAAAGAAAGCATTGTTTGATGTGGTACAAGAACTGTGGTTTGGGAATTACTAGAATAAGTGATTTTAGGGAAAGAGAAAATGAATGAACAAAGACTATAACTAAGAATTTCATCTAGCTAAAAGGCAGGCAGGCCAAGAGAGAGACCCAGTGCTTCTTCTGCCCTAGAAACAGCAAAGTCATTACTCACAGGACTTCTCTGGGCTGGAAATCACTTTAAAAATGCAAAATGCCTTGGCACAGTCCCAGAACAGAACAATACTTACTGTGGGGAGCTATCAACTTGCTTTGTGAAAAAGAACTTGACATTTGGGGTAGTCTATAAACACCAAGAAGAAGAAGCTGGGAGTGCAACCAAAAGCACAAACCCATTCTCGCAAAGTACAGATGGGGCCTACAGAAATACCAAACCAGAAGGATTGAATAAGTAAGTTACTCCTCCCTCTCACCCTCTCCCCCTCTATCTGTCTCTGTTTTTAACCATCCTGAGCTTTAGAAATGCCAGCTTTTTTAATCTCTAAAACCATCTGTGTAGCTTTTCTCAGTTGTATCCTTTCACTCACATCCTGGTGTCATTGGTTTGTCTGTCTCTCCTGATGTTGATAATGTTGTTAGCAGCTTCTCTCGAAGTTTCCTATGAGCATACTTTGAATGACAAAGAGGGGTAGGGGAAGGACAGGCAAGGCAAAGCAAGTACAGAGCTGATTTATACAGCCTTGTGCATATTGAATAAGTTTAGTTCTGTCTTGGTCTTTTTTCCTTCAGCAGCAAAATTTTTAACCACAGAGAATTTTGTAAGAATGGGCGACGTCTCCCCAGCTGCTGCCCCTCTGCCCTGCAGCAGGCTCCTCAGGGAGGACCTCAAGGCACTGTAGAAGTCTGGCTATTGTGATACCATTGTTGTTTATGCAATTATTTGATAAAAGTCTCCATGATGCTTTCTCAAGCTGCATAAGAAAAGGGCCCTTTGGTTAACCACCGGAGACAGGGGATGCTCTTAAAATCAGGGTGATTGTCATTTTTTTCTTTTTTCTGAACAACAAATTAACTGTTTAGTCATCATGTAATCCTGATATTTAAATAATGCTTCTTGATTAATAATAATACCTTCCTTCTACACTTCTCTCTGTGTCAACTCTTCCTCTTTGCAAAGACTAAGTGCCCCAAAGGTACTTAACTGTAGCCCACAGTCCAAGGGCACTAAAATCCCTTTATTTCTCCCACTCCTTCAGGAATCCACACTAGCACTTTTCCTTGAAAACAGCACATTTTGCTGTTTATGTCTCTCTGGTGCAGAAACTGTGCTGGTCGTATGAGGAGTGGTTAATTCCACAGTTAACCTCTCTCGATCTTTCTGCCACGGCAGATGAGCAGGCCTCAAGATCAGGAGGCCAGGGAATAGGGTGGTGAAGTAGCTATCAGCTCTAAAAATATATTCTGTTTTGTTCTGTT
Source organism: Serinus canaria (assembly GCF_022539315.1). Lineage (NCBI taxonomy): Eukaryota > Metazoa > Chordata > Aves > Passeriformes > Fringillidae > Serinus > Serinus canaria. The sequence continues at coordinate 44,823,897 of NC_066314.1, forward strand.
CTGTTGACACCATGCCATTTCCATTCCATCCAGTCTGTACCATCAGCCCAATGACTTAACTCTTCCCAATCGATCTCCCTTCCGCCCTTGGCAAAATGAGCAAGTCAGACAAGTGCAGTCAGCCCAGCAACTGTGTCAGGGCTGGGCAGCCTCCTCCAGAGAGGCAGTAAAATGGGAATGGCAAAGCTGTCCAGAAGAATTTCTGTGCATCTTTGGCACTGATAATCGCTGTTTCAAAGGATTACAGAGGACAAGACCCCTTCTCAGCCTCTCATCCCAGCACTGGGAGGTCTCTGCACACCTGGAGCAGGACTGTGCTGAGGTGCCAGCTGGGGACAGGCAGCAGGCAGCAGGAGTCCTGCCCACTGCCAAGCTTACAGGCAGCCCATAGAGCTATCCCCCCATCCCTGTGGCACCAGCAGCTAGGACAGATGTTAACTGCTGGATGTGGATGTTGCTCCAAGCCCATCTCCTTGCTGCTCCTGGCAGGTGTGGAGTGTCACACTGTGTCTCAGCCTGTATTTTCCCTGCCAAGAAATAGATATTTCTTTGAGGAACTAATAAACAAGCTGCTTTCTGTGTGTTCAGCTGGCCACATGCCGATGAATACATAAAGAGATAAGGAGAGATTTGACCAGTGTTTTCTCCATCTTAGGTATTTCCAAGTGTCTTCTGATGTTCATGATGACTGCTAGGAATCATAGGGATGGTTGGACAGGCCAAGAATGCCTCAGCTCTCCCTCCTCTACAAATCTCTTTCCATTTTTTGCCCCAAGATAAACTTTGGAAACTCATACTATCTCATTGGCTAGGAAATATGATCATACTCTTGTGAATGGCTTACTACAAGGTCTTCAAACTCTGCTGCCCAGGGAAGTCAAGGTTGGCTTTCAACATCAGGGACTCACAAAGGGCTTTCTGAGTCCCCTTTCGCAGCAGAGGAAATTTGGGAAGTGACTTGGGAACTACACTTCCTAAAATACAGCGTTCTTCTCTGTCCTCAGCAATCCATACACTTTACCAGCTTTCTTCCTAAGAAGTCTTACCCAAACTGGATAGCTCTAAGTTGCAATTATTGCACAAAGGGGCTGATGCTCAGTCTTCCCAGTATTCCATAACTGGAACAAGCCCTTTTTGTAGACCAAGGAACAAAACCGAGGCGCTGAGACCTTGCTGTTCTGACATACTAAGAGCCCTTACAATCTTCCACTGTCAGAAGTCCATGACCTTTTTCCTTGCTTCCCATTCACCCCAGCAGTCTAGGTTTTTAGCTGTTTCTAACTGGAAAAGATCCAGCTCTTCTCACAGACATGAGAGAGTGCAGAATTTCAACCCTCAGAGTTGCCTCCATACCATGTCTTCAAACACCTGCGTGATCTTTCCTGAAAATACCATTGTTACAAGCCTCCAATTGTGTAGTTATCAGTCATGTACTTAAATGGAACATGCTGGTTTAAATAGAGCTTCTATTTGCATGCCTGTCATTGTACTTCCACAACTAAGTGTGAACAAAAGCACTGTTGCTCAGCAGTTAGCAAAACTGATTTTGCTAGCACAAATTCTTTTTAAAATTCATTAGAAATCAGGATCATTAATGTTTTGAAAATTTTTGCACAGCCTGGAAACCTTCTGCAATCACAACGTGGTGTTGGGCAATACAAATCCCATGCAACAGCGTCTGCAACTTTGCTGACTGGTCCTTCCCTCCTCCTGCAAAACTATGCTCCTAGCTCTGATGTGATGTCTCCAAAGAAGAGCAGGTAGAGTAGAAGTAGAATTTATGGGTGTAGAAGGGAAGGAGATGGAGCATTTTCCTGTGAAAGGCAAATATTTGCATTTTTTTCTTGATAATTGTTTCAGCAATAATTCATCTGGTCAAAAAAAGCTGAAAAATACAAGTGCAGAGAAACACAACTTTCCGGAACTGCCATCTGTAGATAAACTTGTCCAGGTTTCAGCAGTGCAAACTCACCCAATTACTGACTGGGGGATACACTGAGTCTTACACTGAGTCAGTGTAAGACTCTCCTCCACTGACAAAGTCCAAACTCAGCGCACTTGCTTCCCCAAAATGGTATTTTATCTTCTAAATTGAAATTTCTCCCATTTGAAAGAATTTCTCCAGCTTAATACAACGTCACGTTGCTCCCACAATGCTGATTAATACCTTCTTCTGTAGAGTAGGATGGAGACAGACAGAGAGAGCCAAGGAAGTGGGGAAGGGCTGTGGTTTCCCAGCCATAACAGAGGGCAAATAAACTGTTCTTCAGGCAAGTTACCAGAAATCAAAAAAGGGAGTGGAGAGATCTGCCTTGGGCACAGGGACAGTACAGGGATGGCCTGAGAAGCTCAGGACAGTTAAGCACAGGCCAGAGACCACAGTTTAAAATAGCTTTGACTCATCTTCTTATCATCTTAATTTTGAGCTTTCCAGAAGCCACAGGGGCTTACCAGGGATGCCCCAGTGACACCCCAGCATGATCCCCTCCCACATGCTGCAGCCCCATGCCACCATGTTGAGCCCAGACACTTCACCCTGAGCAACTTCAATCCACCACACTTGGTCATCTCAGGAGCAGCACCAGCCACTTCACTGAAGAAAACCTGGCTCCTCAAGCCAAACTGAGTTCATCAGGGAAGGCAGTGACAGGCACCACACAAACACACAGGTGGCCAAAAGGAGCTTAAGTCCAAAGAGGATTTGAGGTCAGTGCCTGCAAATGGAGTGCTGCTGACAGGCTTATTAGTCAATAAACTCTGTAAAGGGTAAAAACTCTTACCATTCTTCAAAAATATGTGTCCTAAAAAGAAATGGTCATGCTAGGAAGATAAGGGGAGGAATGTGTCAGGATCTGATTTTTCTGCCTTTTGTTTGAAGCCTTTATTGCTCACTCTCTTCAGACCCAAGGGTCCAGTTTGGCTTTTCAATTCGTAATTCCCTAATCCAGATACAGCTCATAGAATATTTGAGATCCCCTATCAGAATTTAGTGATGTTATCTCACTGATGTCAATAGTTGTGATAACTTGTAAATGTTCACCTGTAGGAGATAAAAGCATACAGGCACTTAGCAGTGAGAGACTCTTGGACTTGAGAGCATCTCAACAGTTCTCAGTACTGAAATTTCAGAGCTGGAATTCAAACTAAGGTTCTAAAACACTGAGCAACTTTATTATTCTTCTGTTTGTTTCGTTAGCAGGAAAAGGCAAGTTCTTTCATGTAGAGTTACTGATAACAGAAGCTGGCTAGTGCCGAATGCCCCGCTGAATTCACAGTGGGGCTTGTGGAATGGGATTGTATAGCAACAATTGCCAATTGCTTAATGTCTCACTGAATTGTAAATGTTTACTGTTTAATAAGAAGGAAAACAGTTAAGGTGGTTTCCACTTAATTTTGCACATGTATAAAAAGCATGGGACTGACACTGACAACGTAATTCAGGAGAATTAAATTACTGTTTCACACTCCTTGCAAATCTGAGCCCTTAATAATACATACATTACCCCCATTCATATTATGCATTAGGATATAATTATTATTTTAAAAAGAAAAGGCAGGTCAGATTTTAAAAGACCTAACACCTTTTTTTTTAAGGAAATGATTTTTTTCCTCCACGTCTAGAGATTTTCCCCAAAAGGTGTTAATGCATTTCAGAAGAGGAATGACAGCAGAAGGTTCCTTTGCTTTGTACTTAATTTTTTGTATGAGTCTGTGTTTACCATTTAAATTCAAGTAATTTGAATTAGGCTACAGCATGCAGCTTTAAGCAATTCTGCATTGGTGAAACATGAGGAGGCCCTAGTTTTGTTCAGGTTCCATCCATCACTGGGGTGGGAGTCACCTTCTGCCACAGTAGGTATGCTCAGCACGGTGCACAATTAATGCCACGGTGTTCTTCTGGATTTATTCAGCATTGCCTTCTGATGGGTTCTGCTCTCAGCAGCTGAAAAGTTACACCAATTTTATACAAACTCCTGCCGTTTCCACCAGCTCGCGATTAAAGAGAGCTGTCTGCAAGATTAAGCTCTACAGAAAAGAACAAGTAAAATAAATGAGAGGGCATCCAGCATCCTGCTAATTATTGTGCTTGTGCATGCACACACAGTCTGTGTGTGGGTGCATATGTGCGTGTATCTGCCTTCTTATCAGCAGCAAGGCCACTACAGGAACTACTTAATAGTAAAGTCATCCAGGATTTGCCTGCTTCATCTGCTAACATTTTTGCTAGACTTTAACCTGTTGTACTGAATTATTCCAGGCAGATTTTCCTGCAGGCTGTGTACTTAGGGAAATATCCAACTTCAGACTGTTGGTTTGCTTCTTTTCCTAAGAAGTTTAAGGAAAAAAATATATATCCTAGCCTCATCTTGAAAGGTTAACAGTGCATTTGCTACTCCTGTGCAAATCAACCCCAATCTGACCATTTCTGAGATCACAGTCCAAGCACAGGAAAGCAGTTAAATTCCTGAAAGAGTCTGTGCTTTCAGGGCACGGGCCCCACTGGGGTGCCTCGGCATCGCCCAGCAGCTGCTGTCCAAGGCTGCTGCTGCTCGGCTGGAGACAGTGACCAGGGCTGGCAGCAGAGCCCCCGCTTGGCTGGCTCTCAGGGATGACACTGCCCTCTTCAGCTGGAGCCAAGGGGCTCACGGATCACTGGCTGTGGAGGGGGTGACAGATGAACCTGTGTCTGTCTATGGTGTGTCTGTCTCGAAGAGTTGGGGAGGCACTTGGGGCTCCAGTGTTTGGGGCTCCTGTGCTTTCCCTGTCACCAAGTGGCCGTGATGGCTGCTGCCAAGGCTGTGCTAGCACTGAACCACATAAAGGCTGTGGCTAACTCTGTCAGCTTTCCATAAGGGTAATCAGCAGAGATCTTTGGTGGCTGAAATTAGTGGCACCTCTGGACCAAATCTTCCTTCTTTTTTTCCACCTGAAAAATTAAGATAACAATGTCCTTTGATCTTAGAAAGGGAAAACAGAATTCAATGCTATTTGTGAGTCACCTGAAAACAATAACAGTGCCTGCCACCAAAAAGCTGCTGATGGAATTAATAATTATGTATCCAGATCACAGCTTGAATAGAGTGCAATACCCGAGACATGGGGCCACGTGCTGAACTACAAAGATAAAACAGAATATTGAAAAGCTGCCCAGCAAGTGATCCTAATCCATCCCAGCCACCTGTGGGTAAAAAACATGTAGCTGTATGATGGAGCACTCACTGTAATGCAAACAGAATTCAATTCAACATGCACAGGCAAACTTGATTCTGGTATTTCCAGAAAATTCTAAGGGCTTGCTTTTGTAAACAATGATTTCCTTTCAACGTGTATTTTTGAACATGATATATGTATATATCTTATGTATAAATACAGGTATGAATGCACACTTTGTTCCCTCATTTGGCTTTCACCTCACTCTGGAAAAAAATATTGCCTACACCTTGTGGAGGGAGGGAGGGAGGGAGGGAGAGGGAGGAGGGAGGGAGGGAGGGAAGGAAGGAAGGAAGCAAGGAGGAAGGAAGGAGGAAGGAAGGATGGAAGGAAGGAAGGAAGGAAGGAAGGAAGGAAGGAAGGAAGGAAGGAAGGCAGGAGAAGGAAGGAAGGAAGGAAGGAAGGACACGAATGGAAGGAAGGAAGGACGGAAGGACCCAGGAGGAAGGAGGAAGCGAAGGAAGGAAGGAAGGAAAGAAGACGAAGGAAAGGGAAGGAAGGAAGGAAGGAAGGAAGGAAGGAAGGAAGGAAGGACGGAGAAGGAAGGAAGGAAGGAAGGAAGGAAGGAAGGAAGGAAGGGAAGGCAGGAAGGAAGGAGAGGAAGGAAGGAAGGAAGGAAGGAAGGAAGGAAGGAAGGAAGCTCTACATGACCTATTAAAGTGAACCATACAGCTAGTGATCTCCAGTGCTTTAAACAAAGCAAGGGACTTAAAAGAGCCCTCATTTGCATGCTCAGCCTACTTCCAAAGCCAGAAATATTATGAAATATTACGTGCCTGGACATATACTTACCGACCTGATTATCATAGCAATCTCAAAATCTTGATCACACATTAAATTGGTGCAACTGTCATGAATATTCTTAGGTGTACAGTTGCTGATGACAGTAATAACAAAGTTCAGCACATCTTTATTTTCCATATGCTGAAGACACCAGGGCAAATACTTTCAGCTGTAGAGATAATTCATCCTTTGCAATTTTAAGCCATCTCAAACAATTAGTGTTTGCAGCACTCCTCAAAAATCCCCAAACTGGGGTGCTTGGTTTAGCTGCTTGGAAATCCAGTCTTGGGAGACATTCAACTCTTGGTTTTGCTGCAGAGCAGCAGTGGCAGATTAGCCATTTGCATCAGAAATGGCCAGCTCTTGTAGCTAAGGCAGCAGCAACACAAAGGGGAGCAGTTTGAAAGAACCCAAGGGCAGGACTTCCCAAATATGTAGCTCCACTGACTAAAAATCAGCAAGACATTCACTGTTCACAGTCACTGCCACAGTAGCCTGGCTGGGTTTCACAAGTTTCAGAGGAGGGATTTATTCTTGATTTGACCCCACTTGTGTCACCTCTGCAGAATCCGGGTCAACATGCTGCAGATTGTCTCATTAGTGACCACCCAAACACTGCATGGACATCCTGGGGTGGCTGCTCACAGGGTGCTTGTGGAAGAGGACACCTGCAAACATACACCAACCTAAAGTAACATACTTATGGGAACTGAAGAAAATACCATCTCAGCATAATATTTTTCTTGCAATGATTCTCTAACCAGTAATGAAATAGCATTAATGAAAATGTTCCATAATAAAAATTCAAAGTCATTACTCTAAACACTGTAATGATTTAGGATTACTAAGCAATTTGCACAAATTAATTGGAGGCAATAAGTTAAATGCAGTTTTCTACTATGTAATCAAGCCAAGCTTTTGGGTCAGGAAGAATTCACAAATACCTGTAGCAAACACATCCCTACCTTGCACTCCTGGTGCTCCCTCTAGCACTGAAACACCCAGCATTTGAAGCTCAAGTGACACATCAGTGCTGGACTAATGTGCCTGTACTAGTGCAAATTACTGCCTAGGTAGTTTGTCCAAAGTTTTCCAGCAAAACCTATAATCCAATATGTTTGTAAAATCTTAGGGCCACATTCATTATTGGGAAGGAAAAAAAAAAAAGGAAGTAGCTTTTCTTTTGGACAGGAAGTAAACCTTACCTAGTAAACACCAGTGAGGATTTATTATCTAAGTGAGTTCTTCCCATGGTGAACTTCTCAATGACCTGCCTGCCAATACTAATGAAATCAACCCACCTTTCCTGTTTTGAGCAGTGCCTATAAATTCCTAATTGGGTCCTCATGGTCATGTACTATGCCTGACCAGTCAAAGCTCACATCTCTAATGAGATTAGGCTTTCTCAAACTTTGAAAAAGAGTTTAGTAGCTATCTCTAAAATTGATGAGGGCAATAAAGTTGAAAAACTATCTAAAAATAGATCTCCTTACTTTATCTGCCTGAAAAAAATCTTGGTGCACCTAATATAAATGCCGCAGATATTTCAAAGGTGAAATACAGACAATTCATTTCAAGATTCCTTATCAGAAAGTTCATATTTCTTACTAAAATAATGAAAATATTTTCACACCTGAGTAATCAAAGTGGGCAGTAACAACACCTACAAATCAAGAATATTTTCTCAAGAAGACAACTTCTGGTTAAGGTAGAGATTACACTAGTTTTTGGCTTCACTTTTTATACCTACATATAAATGTAATATCAGGGTATGGTTTTACAGTTATTTGGGCCTTTAGTTGACACTTTCCTCAGCAAAGGATTAATACATCAGAAGAAAATTAAAATACTCTAATGGTGATACAGCTTGTTTGAACACAATGATTTTTCTGAGTTGCCAAACTCCTTATTCCACATGTTGCTGTTACAAAAGCATGCATAATGTGAATTAGAGAAAGAAAAGGAGGCTTGCATTCACATCTGGACTTCTAACTGTTACCATTTAAAAGGGCTGTGAGGTACCTGTAGGTACAGCTCATTCTTTTGTGATCAGTGCATTTAGCAGTTTATTCATCTTAGGTAGAGTTTATTTGTTATTTTGCAGGCTGGATTGCACTGGAACTTTGTGGCTGTTCTCATGGAGCTTGATTTCCTGCTGTCTCTCTTCATCACCTTTCTCCTTTTGTAGATTCCCCTGCCATTCTCCTGCTTGTATCTCTGAACAGTGGGCATGCTTTTCATTTTAAAAATTACTCCTACTGTGAGCTCACTTAACGGGGTTGGACATCCATGATTTTTCTCTTCAGTAGGTCTTTGTGCTTTTGATGAAAGAGCTCAGGTCAGGTGTGTCCTGGTCATTGCTGCTTCCATCCCAAATGAACTGCATTTATCCTTTTTTCCCTGCTGCCTCCTTGTCTCATCAGTTTTAAAAAAGCCACTCTTTCCGGTAAAGTGTACATGCAGATACTTTTTAATTCTCACTCTCCACCCAGGAGACCCACACACACACACCATCCTTGGCAAATACATGCTGGGCCTGTTAGCCAACAGCACTGAGACATCAAATTGGAGGTCCTGTGCAGAGAAGCATTTCTAGGCTTCAGGTTATCATGGAGACACTGATGTCACTAATTTTTGGGCTCCTCACTACAGCATCTGGGTGCTCCCTCTGCAAGGCAGCTTGCTTCTGGCAGCCCCTATATGCCCCACCTGGCAGCTTCTGGCCAGGTGTTTGTTGCATTGCAGCCCTTCTGCACAAATTTTCTTTCATGCCCTAAAGAAACATCACTGCTGGTCTTAAGAAGCAGTATCATATATATCAAATAATAGCTTGTGGCCATTCTTCATTGTGCTATATCAGGCAGTTAAAACTGGCAAAATTGTTATTGTTTTTTCTACCTATTCAACCTACCACTCAGTGCCACTCTGATGGTAGCTACAGCCTGGTAAAGCAACTTAGTTATTCTGCTCTCTTGGTCCTTCCTTCATTCACTGCAAAGTCCAACATCTTCCTTAGTCAATACTCAGTTGTTCTTCCTCAGCCTAGCTTGCTTGCACAGGATAAAATGCTTGATGCACTGAATCTCTCAAAATAAATATTGGAGCCTTGGAGCAGAGATATTATCCTTCCAGCCCATCTTTTACTTATTCCATGACAATGCTATTTCCAGGGGGGGTACCACAGTGTTCTTTAAAATGCATGCCTGTGGGTTTCATTTCAGATCTTTCAAAGTCGGGTACGTGCTCCTGGGAAAGCAAAGGTGTCACAGTGAGTGCAGTGCACAGAGATCACTGTGATTATGCCAGTTTCATTCTGGGGTATTGAGAGCTCTGGACTGTAATGCCCAAGTCCTAAATAGGAAATGAAAATTACAGTAGCTTTATGCCAAGTGGAAGTCTTTAATTCTCTTTGATATCTTCCGACTGTACCTGTGAATTTATTTTCTTTACAAAAAATTTCTTTTCTAACAATTAAAAAGGTGAAGTAAAATTAGAACGTGGAAAATGAAGGCTAATAGAAGAAATCTAAAATAATAATTTCTTCCTTTTCATCCTCATGGAATGATATGTTCTTTCAGGATGAAGGTGAGGGATAATTACAGCCCTTGTTTGCACGAACATAGGTGGATAGCATGGATAGAGCCCTCTTCCACAGCCCTAGAGACATGAGTTCAGGGATTCTGCCCAGGCCTAGACAACACCTCTCCTAAATAATGTTCTTTATGGGAAGAGAGTTGACAGCTACACTATCAAACACCTCACAGTACAGTGCAAAAAAAATAAACTTGGAACTATGAATTCTGTGTTACTTGTCACCTCCTGGCCATATATTCAGACAGCTCTTTAGCTTATCCATTGGTTTCTGAAGGGTCAAAATTAAAGTTGGATGTTTCCACCACCTTAACAACAACATCAGAAATTTTGGTATGATTTAAGGGCTCTCTGCAGGCCTAAGATGCAAAATTTTAATATTTTGTCTTTTGTACACCAATTACATTAAAAATAATATTGGTGTAGTGGCACTATTTAATATAGAAAGCCTCTACTAGAAGGGCTTGGGACCACAGACTCCATTATCAGGCTTCTACATTACCCAGGAGGAACTACAAATCTAAAGGTATGAGCTGTATTGGGGACAAGATCAGAAGAAGAAAAGCCTCTACTCATTGTATTCTCAGCTGCTGACTTTAAACAGCACCCATGGTAAGGGATCACTCCCTGGGGATCTGTGGTGTGTGGGAGCAAGAAACATGTCTGAGGATGCACACTTCAGAGAAATAGCAAGGAGGCCTTTGGGACCACAAATAGAATGAGCTGAACTCACCTGTGTGACACTGGTACAACCTTCTTGGATCTTAACCTCTGGCACAAGGTCACGGAAAGCGAAGAGCTGCGCTCTGCATGTTAGCACTGAAATTTGCTGCTCTGAAAGGATCCTGTGAGAAGTGATGATGACAAAGTATAAAGCTTATTTTGGAAAGAGAGGGATTTTTGAAATCCAGGCTAGAGGTTATGACAAATGAGAGTGATATCAAGATTCAATAGCTACAGAAAGATAAGAAAAGCTGAAGATGTGATAAAAGAAGAGAATTGTACAGTAGGAAGCGGGCTGCTAGCATTGTACCTCATGAGGAAGCTAAGAATACTTTACTGCACAATTAAAGTTAAAAAGGATAAGGGAAAAGTAGCTTAGTGTTCTTCAAGTCAAAGCTAAAGATGGTGTGCACGATCAGAAATTATACCATTCCTTCTTGGAAACAAGACTTAGTGGAGACTTTTTAATAAGTCTGCTCTGGAACATTCTGCTAAAATAAGCACAGAAAAATCAGGTTGTCCTGGTTTTTTTCAGAGGTGCTCTTGTCTTTTTAAAGAAAAGCTTTCCTTGTCCTTCCACAAATTGTTATTGTCCGTCACTAGCCACTACCATTTAAAAAGCATGTTTCTCTTAAGTGCTTTTTGTTCACAGAGCACCTTGAACCGAAAGGAAATGGAGACCTTTAGAAATCTAATGGAAGTTTAAGGAGCTCAACACCTGTGAAGAGAAAGTTCTGGTTTTCTAGTTTCTCTCCACTCCCTTTTAAGCTACCTTTAATAAAATAATGTTGAATTGCTCAAAGTAATGTACACACACAGGGCCCTGGCTGAACAATGCTTCTCGTCTTTTGTTTCTGATGTTTATGACACAGCCCTTTACTTTTGTTTCAGAAAGCTGAGAGGCAAAAGCAAGACTTACTGTAACAACACAGTAAAGACAGGAACGTGAAAAGCTGTACAACAGATTCAAAATAGGCAGTCACCTGATGACTGTTCCATTCCTGGATTTATGCTGAAATATGAGGGAGAGTGCCAATGCATTTGTTGAATGCATAAAATCTATGAGGCTGTCTGTCAGGTGGGAATCAGTCAGGAAGCCTGGAGCAAGGATACCCATAATTATGCCGTCAAAAAGCTTGCAATAAGCAGCAGAATATTTTATTTGCCGTCAATCCTACAAAAAGTCTTTTATAACATCTGTGTCAGCAGATTCCAGGTCCCGAGAGGTGCCACATTTTGAAAGCAGCAGAGAACTCAGTAAGGGTTTGAGTTGTGTTTGCAAAGTACATAGTGTGGAAAATGTCACCTTAATGAAGTTGTAGGCAGCAAAGGATATTTCAGTTTTGCCTGTGTTTGAGGCATTGTTTCTCAAGGTGAGCTGGACTTTTATGTTGATGATGCTTATTTAATTTTCATTGTTAGAGATTCCCGTTACCTAATGCTTGTACTTCAATAGCAGCTGAAGTCTTTGAACAGCTCCCTCTCACCCTTGTGCTCTTCAGTGTGCAAATGCATAAGAAAAGTCACCTCTCTCTATGTGTTAAGCTGACACATAAATCCTGGGAGAGGATTTGCTGATGGGAGCTGCACCATACAGTCATTTCCGCCAGCAGAAACCCACACCAAAACTTCCACACAGGGATGATGTCAGTGTTTACAGGCTAAGGCTCTTCCCATGAGCTGCAACACCACGGCATACCGACATCGCCTCTGGGTACAAGCTGGCTCATATCTGACAAGTATACATCCTTGTCACATCCTGCTGCACATCCAGTTCACAAACTGGCCCAAAGGAAGGCAGTATTTCATAATTAGCCATTGCTGCTGAGAGGCTTTACCAGAGTAGACTGCCCTAACACAGCCAGGAAGTTCAGTTATCAATGCTATTTACTGGAACATTGTTTTTGGCACACAAGACAGACATTGCTCCTTCTCTATCTGATATTACAAAGTGCATCCATATTAGTAAATAGGGATCATTCTCCAGCCCTGAGATCGACTGGCACAGCACTGCTCTCATTTGTATGGCTACATTTCTTTCCTAAATGGGGGGTCACATCTGACCTGCAGTCAGGCAGGTCCTTAGCCTGTGCTAGCCCTCAGGCTGTGTCTGAAACCTAGGAGGGATGATAACTGACACAGGTCAAAACCATGTCAAGGACCTTGTAATGTAAATTCCAGTATGGATAATCCCAGGCTAATTTGCAGACCCATACCCTGGCCTGGTTCACTGCCATAGACAAAGCCATATAATATCAGTAGCTTAAAAATCAGAACTTTTCATTTTGGTGACTGTAAATACAAATATCCCACCATACCTCAAAGAAGTTGGAAAACACAGCTCATCATTTGCTCATTCTCTGAGTACTCGTATCTCTTAATTTATTTTCCCTGCCTTGATAAACCACTCTGAGGTCAATTGTATCAAATTCAGCTAAATTGTGTCATAAAGCCTCTCTTATGACAATTTGTAGTTACGATGTAATTATCTTAATATTGTCTCTGATGAGTCTCTTTCATAGATCGAGGTTTTGATTGACTGTATCTGTGCCTAAAAAGGAAAAAAAAAAAAAAAAAAAAAACAAAACCATGCTTTGCTGAAGCTTTTTTCACTGCCTGTTTCATATGGTGCCTGCTCTCTCTGGAACTCTGTAAGTGGTATGTGAAGAAAAGATTCTGCTTGTCAGCCTGCTTCACAGATCCACTGAAAATAAACACATCAGACACTGAGCTGAGCTAATGGCACACTTGCTTCTGGTTGCTCATTTTGTTTTGGGTTAATGTTATGCTCCTGCACGTACCATCTGGAGAGGGAAAACAGATTTAATCAAAAATAAAAATGGCTGGTTTAGGCTTAAGTTTTTCTTTTGTAATATGAAGTGCAGGAAGGGAAAATGAAAGGGTGTCATTTGCTGTGACCATTGACTAAATAAGAGGGGTGAATGCCAGCAGGTCTGCTTCTCACCCATGAATCCAGCACTTCATTTGTTTGGGGGAAAAAGCTGTGTACACCTTTCCACTGAACCTCAGCAGTGCTTCTCAGTATAAACAATAGCTCATATTGTTGAGGAGGCTTATCAAGAAAGTTATGTCAGTAATGATGGGGATTTTCAGCTGGCATTCTCTGGGATTTGTGAAGCATTTGCTGCTGGTAAGTGTGCTGATAAGCTGCTCACTGATTAGAATATTCTATCTGCAGTGCAATCGAGCTTCTGTTTCCCTGACATGTCTCCTCTGTGTCTTAAAAATACCAGAAGCACATCAACAGCTTATCACAAGAAGCTATATGAATTCAGAACATGATTCTTTTGCAAGATTGCTCAGGTTAGGTGTCAGCACAGACTGAAAAAACAAGGCACTAGCAAAAGGTGAACATAACAAGCATATCTCATAATCTTTCAGTTGTTATAGCCCTCATTCTCTCATTCCTGCACTTTTTGAGTATTTGTAGCCTTCACTATCCTGGTGTCTGCTTTTGACTGCAGACTCCTCAGGGCAAGTGTGCCTTTGTGTCAGTAGTACATTCTACCCCCTAATGGCACTGCATAGGCAGTAATGAGCAAGCCCATCACAAGCAGCCACAAATCCAAATATCAGCAATAGCCTGGATGCTCTGCTCTGTATTGAAATGTTTAAATCAGAGTCACCTGATAGCTTATCTGAATAATCTCACAGGGGACCTGGATGTTTAACAAGTCTAATGCAAATCCAACAGCAGTCATGCAGGAGACTTTCCCATCCCCATCATGGCATCTAATGACAGAAGAGCCATAAAGGACTGACTGCAGTGATGACTCCCACATGGAAAGCTGACATGCCTTAAACAATCAGCACTGTCTGGGTTCACTCAAACATTGTGGTAGACTGTGGGCTCTTGAAAACTTCACTTCTCCTTCTCTTAGTAGATGTGGAGAAGGCCAAGGAGAAATAGATGTGCACACCGACATACATTTGGCATTTGTTAATGTCGTTTACAGTTGCAAATATAAAATGTCACCATTGTTGAAGCCTTCATCTCAGGAGCTAATAGGTGCTCACTCTTAGGGTTTTCACTCTTTTTTTTCTTCTAAAAGCTCTTAAAATTGGTAGAATTTTGCTTCAGATTTGAAAATGTTGTAATATCATTGTAGTGTCTAGCGAGTGAGCTTTCCTGTGTTGTCTTAACAGCAAATATCTTCTCTGCATTTGCCATGTGTGTATACAGAAAAACAGACTGACTCAGCCAGACAGCTATGGTTTCAGTTTAATCTGCTGTACTTTATCTGCTATATTTATATTTTAAATAATTTATGTAATTTTTGATATATTCAAATTCTCTGAAGCCTGTAGGGTGAGAATTCACCTCACTCTCTACCTCTGAGAGTACTGAAGTCCTAACTCAGATAGTGAAATAGCCATGGGTTATGTTGTAATTCAAATAATCTCAGATCAGTCCCTTCTTTGTCTTGTTCTTCAAGCAGAGAGACCTTGGATCAGTCCTTGGAGCAGTGAAGAGGATTTCCCATGCCAGACCAGAAGGGATAGCCCCTATGTTGCAACAATCTGGAGTGGATTCCCTTCTCTTCCCAACCCCTGTGCAGAGCTCGGATAAGCGAGCTGCCCTGCCTGCTGCCCTCAGCCAGGATATGAGGAACACACAGACAAACAGATACCCTGATATGAGGGGCCCACAACCAGAGCAAGACAGACCCTATTTCTCTCTCAGAATAAACACAAATTTATTTTGTATTTTTGTTACAGAAACTTCCCTGATGCTGGCAGTCACACCCACACCACCTGAGCTAGGACAGATCCCTTCACGGTACCTGACAGGTGCCCTGTTTGACTCCCTGTACTCACCACATTCAGTCAGACCAGGATTCCTTAACAGTTCCACCCCAGGTTTCCCAGAACAGTATCTCAGACATCCCAATCCTTAAAATAATTTAGTCATGGTGCAATAACAGCGTAAGCTCAAGATGGTGCCTCTGAGAAGGGACCCTGAACATAGGAATCCCTGGGTTTTTATGCCCTTACAGTCAGTCTGAGTGAGTCTGGGGTCTTCCAGCTGAGTCCTCAGCTCCTGCCATGTCTCTGAGTGTTTGGTCCCTCAGCTGGGCCACAAGTCCCTTGTGACCTTTGTTGTGCAAAGGGTTGGCACCACTTTATGGCCCCTTGCCTGGGGCTCCAGAGCTCCATCTGCAGCTCAAACTGCTGCTGTACCCCTAGCTACCTGCACTAAATGCATTCTTTAACATTTTTTTTCTCTCAGATGGCTCAGGCCAAAATTTCCAAAAATTGCAATACGAATTTCTGTCGTATAAAATATTCAGGGTCTGACCGATCACTGTTTGTGTTTTCGTTAGAGTATTTGTACAGAAAAAACATTCAACACAGCATCTCAAACCCACTTTCAAAACACTGGTTCTGTTTTCAAAAACTTTTAAATAGGCTCCATTCTAGTGCCATGGAGGTAAAAACCTTCCAAGAAGTTTTTTTTTCCCTCTGTGAAAAGTTTGTTTCATTTTAGCTAAGAAGACCTTAGAGCCCCATGTATTTATTAGTGTATTTATTAATGGTAAGCATCTGTACCTGCAGCAGAGCTACAACAACAGCACCAATATACCCTGAAGCAATTTAGCACAGCCAAAGTAAAGGGGAGGACATGTCATCCCTGTTTGATATGTAGACTTCTTTTTGGTGGGAATAAAACTAGGACATCTTGACTGCACAAGTAATTTAACATACTCAGATTTTCTCCCTCTGACAAACATTTTCACCTATTCAGTGGCTATAAGAAGAGTTTGGGCTGTTCCCTGTGTGCTTTTTCATCACACCTGAGGACTGGAAATATCTATGGAAAATCTGAGGAGGACTGACCTAGGTATAAATGGAATTCCTAACCATCAAACCTCTTCTTCCCTTTGCTTGTAGTTGTAAGATCAAGGTCACCTTTCAATTTATAAGTTACCCCTACATTTGAACGAAAAAACCCTTTTATTTTCTAGAAAGCAGAGGGCTAAGTCCACACTAGTGCTGAAGTTCTGCTTCTAAATGCAGGTATTTGTAAGCCCTGTTTGTTTTACTCCAAAGCACCTGCAGGCTGTGTGTATTTTACAGTTCAAACATCACCTTTTTCTGGTCCAGTATCATGCAAAGAAGCCTCTCTCTCAGCCTCAGTGAGTGGCTCAACCCTGACTTAGACAGGAGCACAGTCAAGAGTCCCAGACTAGGGGCTGTGCTCTTCTGCAGTGCTTGCTGCAGTGGGGGTACACCAGGGATTTTTTACCTGGGACTCAACTGAGTTGTTGCTCTTACTCACCTGTACCAAAGGGGATGAACCCCTTGCACTGCCTGACAGGCTCAAGGATGCCTTAGCCCTTGCAGTTTGAACTGCTTCCTAAGCTGTGTTTGGACGAACTCTGCTCTGGGCATGTTGTGCTCTGTACAGAACAATCAAACACTTGTTGGAAATGGGAGAAGGAAAGGTGGAACTTGATGCTCTCTTCATAAGATTCAGTCCTTCTTTGAAAGCAGAAAATATGCAGTCTGAGATCCCAGTTATCTATGAAGTATTTAGTAGTCAGTACCAAAGAAGAACTTGGGAGCAAGGCACCCAGAGCATCCTGCTATTCAGAAGCTTGAACATGCTTTTCACATCAGCCTATCTCCAGAAAGGAAGAGCCTTCCTGAATGCATGGAGCCTTCCTGAAGGCTTCCAAGGGACAGCCATTCTTTAGGCATGTGCAGTGTTAGCTGTTGCCTATCTTCATCTTCTCACAGCAGGGAAGTGAGACACAGAGTCTCCTTGGAGACCCCCTCGACCCAAGCACATCTTTCCATGTGCTGGATAGGGAGCCTAGCACAGACATTGGGAATGCAGCAAGGTGACTAGGAAGAAGGCTGCCATCCCAAGCACACTTTCTGCCACCAGAAGAATTTCTTAGAGGGTTCTGGAAACCTGTCAATGTTATGTCCATTTTATGAATGCTGGATAATACTTTTATGTTCCATTTTTTCTGTCCATATGAGGTGATTATTTCTAGACCCACATGACCATCAGTACATATTGTCCGATTAATGTTCATGCAAATTGCATTCAACAAGGCAGTTACCTGAGATCTGCAACATCACCATGCACACAGCAATCATTTTTAAAAGAATAAAGGGCTTTTAGCTGAATCTCATCAAATCAAAATTACTTGTCTACAAAAATGGATACTATGTTTCAGAACACATAATTGCACTTGCAAAACTAGTTACAAAAAATTAGAGCTGGGTTTTTTCACAATGACCACATGAATTTAGCTCTTGTTTTTGTGAATTGTTGGCAAACTGCAGAAAATTTTTTTCACCTCAATGCAATTCACTGCTAGAATCTATTTGTCATATAATCCAAGCATATATTCTTGATTTATAGTTTGTTCAGAGAAATTTATGGCAGCACTCAACGTTCTTTGTTGAGATGTATTGGTTAATATTGATTGATAGTGCGTATCAGATGATAGTTTTCTGTTGCCTGATTAGATGATATTCTTATAGAAAGAGTATTCTAATGCCAGTTCTAATGCTTTTTAATCCCAAAATTACTTTTGATGAGAATTCTCTTGCAATCATTCAAAACAGCACTAGGTTTTCACCTATCACTCTTGCCAGCTAACATGTATCATGGAGTATTCAAACAAGGAAAAAATTTAAAAAGTGAACAAGTGCATCTGAAACAAATTCTAATGGAATATGATGAATTTTTCACCTCCAAAAAGAAGCCCAAACTTTTTCACATAATTGTATACACTCATATGTTGTAACGTTTCTAAACTCGGGATTTAATAAGTCTCTAAAAGATAGGGGGAACAATTTCCTCTCCTCCAAGGAAAGAATATTTTTAAGAGAACTATTCCTGAGCATAGAGAGGCTTAAACAAATCAGTGCCCTGCAGTTTTCACCCCAAAGGCAGAGAGCGGGATGTGAGGACTCCCTGTGTCTTGACCCCGATACAACTCTAGGTTGGGAGGGTGAGGGAATCCTGCCTCAGGTCGGGATGCACGGCGAACACGCGTGTTTGGGCGCTTTAGCACAGCTCAAGTGCCACAGCCGGATCGGAGGCAGCGCACCAGGGCACCTGCGGCTCTGCTGCCGGGCCGGCCGCGCGGGGCGGGCAGTGGCCGGCCCGGCAGTGCGATGTGGAGCGGGGCGGTGCGGGCCGTGGCAGTGTGGGCAATGGATATGGTTCGGTGCAGTGCGGTCAGTAGATGTGGTGTGGTTCGGTTCGGTTCGGTTCGGTCGGTCGGTTCGGTTCGGTCGGTTCGGTTCGGTGCGGTTCGGTTCGGTGCAGCGCGCTGAGGGCCGGCTCGCGGCTGCCGCAGTGCGCCACCGGCCGGCATGACCGCGCGCGGCCACCCCCGCGCACGTGCGGCCGGGGCGCGGCCCGGCGGGGCCCCTGGGCGGCAGCGCCCCCTGGTGCCCTCACGGCCCCGCGGCGGCGCCGCCCTCACGGCCCGGCCGGGCTCGGCGGCCTCTCGAGCCGTGTGGCTTCGCCCGGTGCCGGGTCGTGCCGGTGGATGGGTGCTGAGCACTTGACCTGCAACACTGGTCCAGGCTGGAAGAAGGAAGCTTCTAGAGTCACTGTCACCTGGAAAACCGTCACTCAGGGACAAACGGCATAGGAACCTTGGCACGGAAACCCAGCATCCTTTCTCCTCAGGGCGGGACGAGGGCCTGCCTGAGTTCACATGCTGGACTTCGTCAGCTAATGATGCTAGACCCGGAGTGGGGCTTCAACAAACCAAGGGTGACAGGACAGCATCCTGTGTTGACCAGCATCCATTTGTTGACCAGTCAGGCGCATGAGAAGAGTGAGATGAAAGGCTGCTGGAGGTTAGTCTGTAATCAGATGTTTCACACGTTATTTGTACAGCTGAACCATGAGGAATCCCCGATTTGCCACTGCTATTGGGTTGGATTTTTTTTTTCCCCTAAATTTAAGTTCCATTCCTCCACTTAAAACTTTCCTTTGTCTCAAACACAGGCTCTCCATTCACAAAGAGTAAAGTGTAGTTTCTCAAGGGACACCAAAGGTACTTGTTTTACCCAGTGTCAGAATTTTTATGTAAGGCTAAAAGCAACTGCTGACTTTTTCAGGCCAGCCCAACACTGCTGCTGCATGGGTTATCCTTGTCATTCAGCCAGAGTCATCTTCCTAGAGGACGGACTTCTGCAATTCCCTCTGAAAGGTCTGATGAGCTGTAGAAAAATTGGCAATATCCAAGGACATCCATGTGCTGTGCTAGAAGCCATATGCTGTGGTTGTCTCTGTGCAACAGTTCACCATCCCTTTACAGCCCTTTGTGCTTTAAGAAATCTGTTGTCACGGGCTTCTTCTCTCAACTGCCCTGAGCTTTCTGCCAAAGTTGTCCCGGTTCTTGACTCTAGGCCCTGGCTTCTTGCCCATCTAGCAAACTTCTTAAACAGCTCCTGATTTTCAGGCATTTTTTTCTGCCTTTTATCCACCCTCTAGTCAAATTCTCTTTAATGTTCATTAAGGATGAGAAGTTTGTTTCTGTGAAGCTCCAAATATAAATATTACTAGTTAGAACTGTCTTTTGTCCATAGTGAATGTAACCAGATCGCATAAGCCTCGATCAACAACTTGTAGTCCTAGTATTATTGTTGGAATGAGTCTCCAAAAGCAGATTGCTGTCACATGCAATCTCCTTTTGTGGAAAGAAAAAAAAATTCAATCTCTAAAACTTGTGATGTTTTACTACCAGCTGCGTGAGATCCTCCAAACTTAAGTTCTCTATAATAATGCAATTTTTATCCTCCAGTGCAGACAGATGCTTTAGGAATAATTCATCTTACTTTCTGGTTTGATTTAGTGTTTTGTAGCAGATCTCATCACTTCATTACTCCCTACTCCCTCAACTCCTTTCTGGAGTTTATCATTGGCATGTTTGCACACTCCTCCGGTTACTGATCATTGTACAGGGGGTAGTGCAGGGTGCCATCCCTCCCCCTCAGTCCTTCCTACAAGAACTACACACTGATTTCAAAGACTCCATTCACATGAATCACCCTGTTAATGCTCTACAATGACAGCTACATCAGACTTCCTCTCATCAGTGAGAATTTCAGTGTCCTTTAGCACAATAATTACCCAGCTGTTATTTACACATGAGCTATTCACTTGCTCTTCTTCCCAGCCAGCTCCAGCACTGCTCAATATAAATATGACTTCCTAAGGCTGAACTACATTTTGTTTCCTAGTATCCTTCATCTTTCACTCCCTCCTAGTTGCTCTCCTGTTTAGACTATCCCTTTCCCCTCTCTTGTTATGTTTTCTTGTCTGGAGGGGAAAGCACCACAGCCCTGAGGCATGATGGCTGTGGGAGAGCAGCTCCACAACTGGAAGGGAAGAGTTGCCTGTGTCCCCACTTGAAAGTTTTGGGAGGTTTCCTGACAGCAAAGCTGGTGCATCCTCTGTTTGTCAGTGCAGAGCAATAGATATGCTGAGGCTGAATGTTGTGCATAGCACACTTGGCTCTGCTGGGCTTCTCCACTGAGAGTAAAGCTCTGAGAGTGCAGTGTGGCTCTCTGTATCCTCAGGAGAGGCTCCAGTCCCAGAGGTCAGACTCTGCCTTTCATTAGGCAGTGAATGGGAAGAAAGTGAATGTCTCAGCTAGCTGCAGCAGCTTGTCCATCACATCCCGGGACCCAGAGCCCTCCCTGCTACTCTGGGCTGCCAGCAGCTACCTCTGAGGCTGCCAACAAACTCTGCTCTACTTCCAGTCTTTGTAGTTTCTGCTCGGGAGCCCATGGGAGAATTAAGCCCTAATACAGCACTGCCCAGGGCTAAGCAGCATAATGCAAAATTATCAATTTGCAAATACACATTCAGCTATAAACCCCTTGGGGTTAGAAGCATCCCCTGGGAAACTGTGGAGAGTGTGTAAAGCTTACATCCTGCATAAGCAAGCGATGGTGGAGCTTGCAGGGAGCCTCAAGGCAGCTAAGTAGAGAGGGATCAGGGACTAATCATTAGAGGGAAAAGACAGTAGGACAGACCTGTGCAGAAGACCATGGAATTCAGTTAACCAACCCAATTTTGGGAGAAAAAGGCTTTCCTTTCCTCACATCCTTCCACTTCTGCTGCTGTCTGCGCAAAAGAGATCAGAAAGGCTGCCTCCTCAGCAGAGGCACATTGAACCTACAGTGTTTAAATTTTGCAGTTTGTGAATCCCAGAGGATTTGTGACATGTGTGCCTGCGATTTAGCCTGAGCAGCACAAGCAGAGCAAGAATAAAAACGGCAGGTGAGTGAGAACTTGTTGGCTTTCCACACATCTTCTGTGCTGCTGGGGTAAACAGGGTCTATATGACTTCCTAGGAACCTGAGTCATGATGAGATCCACAGAAAATGGTGTTTTGGAGGTTACTGGGTAGGCTATTGAGCTGCCAAAAAGGCAACCCTTCAAAGTGATACCCATATCTGCTTCCTTGGCCACCTACATGTTGGCTTGTGGGAGCTGGTACTATGTAGGTAGGGTATGATCAAGACTCAGCTAGTGCCTGAGGGACAGTACTTCGCTTTGAGCTGCAGGGGTAGCAGCACAGACTCTTGGATTGAATTTGACACTTTGGATCCTAGCTGTGGTCTATTATATTCACAGGAACTTCCTAGAACTACTCAGTGGTATATTAAAGTTTCATTTAAAGGTTTATTTTAGACTCACATTGGAAAATATTTAAGCATTCAGAAGAGAAAAATTCAGAATTCATTCATTTCTCCTGTCCTGGCTGTAAGTCAGCTTTTCTGCAGTGGGATTTCCAGAGCTTTATTATGTTTCTCTCCCTTCTTCTCTGTGCTTATTTGACTGAAGCAGATCCCCAACCTCACATTTGCATTTTCCACTTTTTTAAACAGAGATTTTAATTATCTTCACAGATTCACTGGGGTCTTCTGTAAATGTACGCAAACATTACCAATTAGAAATCTTCTCAGAAATCTCAGGAGACTTTTGGATAATCCAGATTGTGGATTCAAGGCCATGATGAATGAGTGGATGATAGTTGGTGGTGCAATAGGTCCTATGGCCTATCATCAAATTGTTTTATATCCTGTGATGGTTTGAGTGAGTTGGCTGCCCAGAAGCTTGCTCTTATGGAAAGGACATATCTTCACCAGACACATGTGACAATATTTCTTGAAGACTTCCTAGGGAAAAATATTAAGGCCCTAGACTTCTTCAGAGGTAGATTTGTTTAGATGTTTTCTGTCATCTCTGATTTAGAAAGATCCAAGAGAACAGAGGTTATCATCTCCTAAGATTTCTGAGGGGATGAAAGCATGGCTTTGTATTGATGGAGACTGAGAGGGGGGACCTCTGGGCTCCACTGCTTCCTGGTGGCAGTGAAGCATAAGGGTCAAACAGGCGCTCAACATTCCACTAAATTTTTAGAGATGAAAATAGATAATCTTTTGATCTAAGTGACTTTGTAGTCTCTGGTCACCATCCTCTTCTGGGCACCACACAATGGAAATAATAAAGACACTTCAGAGGGCATGTTGATTAGCACCCACTCAGCTTCCAGCAAAGTAATCTTTTATGACTTCTGCTTTGGATGCCGTATTCTGCCCCACACCTTCATAAGATGTAGCAGCTCTCAGTATGGTCTACATCTGCACTTGGATTTCAGATCATTTTGAGAAGCTGGCTGTTAACAGGCTGCTCTCAGACTTTGGTCTGGAGCTACTTGTTACTATCCTGCTGCAGGACTGAATTTTAAATAATGAATGAACAACAAAACACACATATATTCTTGGATATATGCAAAATAAATGCAGAAAATATCTGATATTTTCACTGTAATAGGACATATGTGAATACTACTCCATGATAAGATAACTGTGTCTGGTTAAAACATGCATTTTCCCCCATAATATTATCCTAGTGTTTGATAATTCATTTTAAGAGAAAAATATGTCAAGTGAATTTAGATATGTAGAAAATTTGCATCTGAGCACCTTTCTATATATAAGTCCTTCCAAAGCCCTTGAATATAAATTAATCTAAGTTATTTCCATAACACATTGAACCATTATGCCAATGAATGGAAAGCTCCTCCTAAAGCTGTCAATTTATGTTTCAGGTTGTATAACAGGAGCACAATCATACTGCAAACGTTTCCAAAGCAGGAATACTCACATACAGTGTGCTGTATGTTAGCCTAGTCTAAAATGGGTTTTACTTACTCTTGTGCTGGTAAAACTGCACCTCACTGTAAATACTTCTGCAGTGGTGGAGAATTTCTTTTAGCCTCTTTATTATCAGTCATATAAAATTCAGAAGAGATACTATTTCTGAATTTTTCCATCCAAAACAATAATCCTGTCAGGCTTATCAGTAAATATTCTGAGCATTGCTCTAAGAAATTACCTGTGACACCTGCAGTATGTTCTCACATAGAAGGAGCAATAACATTGCCGCTAGAAGCAACTTATTAATAGTGCTTCTTGTAATGCAGAGTTATATTTATTACAGTTTTGTGCTACACTCCTATCTATTGGTCTAAAACCAAAAGCAGGAAAGTTACTTAAAATATATCTCTAGCTGAAATCATCTGCATTCTTAATTATTATATGCAGTTTTCTGAACAACAATGCAAACTTTGTTTGTTTTATAGCCTCTGGGGCTATCCTGTCAGAAGTTCAGCCCTGGTAAATCAGCTTAACCTACTTGTAGGTCCTAGGGATGAAGAAAATACAGGGAACTTTGTTTCAGTCTGCCAGCACCAGGCCAGATATACTATTTTGTCCTGCAACCTCAGCTCTGCTATATAGCTTAAGAAGCAGAGATTAGGACTTTGTGAGTGTTAGGAGACTTGGGGAAATGGCAACTTTCTAAAGGTTTATTGATTAGTTGACTTTAACCTTCCTTCCTGCAGATTCTGTTTAAATTCCTGATAAATTTCTTTCCTCCATTAAATTTGGTTCTCTGCTGAGACACCTTTCTCTTTGAAGATTTATGTCACTTATTTGACTGCCATTTACTTTGTTGTTCATTCACTTTATTACATTCTTTGGAGCTTTTTCACTACCATTAAGTCTGCAAAGCCTCATATTCCAGACCCATCTTCAAAGATTAATTCTTAAGGCAAGTGAAAAATCCTACTGTCTGGAAAGTCATTCAACCAGGACAGCAAAAACTATTCCAAACTTACCACTTAAACAAGACATGATAAATTCTTCCATCTAGTGTCTAAGGAAACAGTTATCTCCTCTCTGAGGGATGTAGTAGCATGGTCCAAGTTAAATATCTAACATTTACCTTTTTTCATAGTTACCACAAAGGATGAAGTTGCTAACTTTATAAATAATCCCTGCTGGGAGCCCAAGAGAATCTCTTGGGAAAAGCTGAGAGGGTGGGAGGCTGAGGAGTAATGAATCCAGCAGACCTGCAACAGAGATTTGCCAAAGCAGTTTTGGAGGCAGCTGCACAGGAGCCAAAAGGCCAGTTCTCGCCTCTCACTTCGGGATGTAGGATCAGCAGTCTCAGCAATGCTGCCCCCAGGGTTTGACTGTGATTCCACTCTTCCCTTCTTTGAGTCACCTGGGACATTCTGTACACTCTTTCCCATCATCTTACTCCAGCTCCTGCCTGACCAGGAAGTTGCCCAGCCCCAAATCTCTCCTCTCCAGCCATGGAATCAAGACTGCAATCAGCTTGTCTTCCCAAAGGGGGTATGAGGAAACACAGTTCTTCTGTACATTAAAGCCCCCAATAGTCAGTATTTTACCAAGAGTCTTCTTCAGTCTCAACAGTCTTCTTACTTATCTTTGTATTCATAAATCTTTTGGCATAAACCCATTTGTATGAAAACTGTCTCTTCCATGGACCAGATGGCCTTTAAGTGGATTTTAGTGGAACTGCTCATCATCTGGGTAATGGGATAGAAATTAGACTCCTTTTCACATCTCCTATCAGTGCATCTTAATGATGTAAGGCTTCTTAAAAACACCTATGATCAGATGGAACAAACTTAGTTAGAGTTTTCTGAAGAAAAAAAATAGCATATTCAGGAAGAGAAGGAAGTTACATGGCACCAAAACTGTGCATCATGTATCATTGCTTCTGGTAAGCTTTCAAAAAAGAAATTGAAATTTGGCTTACTTTTCCACAAAGATTTTTCATCCAGCATCATGTGCTAGTCCCCAGGCTACATAATTGCAAAAAAAGAAAAAAAAATCTGACTATCAAGTGTTATAAATATCTTAAATCAGGACAAAAATGTTTTGAAAAGTATTTTTTTCCTAAGCCCAAGACTGTCTGAAAGGGGCAACTAGCAATTCTGATGGGTTCAGAAGAAAAATCTGAAATCAGAGAAAAAGGTGACTTAAAGCCCTGACTACCTGGAAAAAAGAAATAGGCAAACCAAAACCAACCCTGCAGTACCATAGGGTCTGATTTGTTGAAACCATCTCAGTTTAATACTAAATTATATATATTTTAAAAGGGCAATACAAGTATGATCAAGAATAATAGGAAGAATATATTTGTTTAGGATATTAATGCAGACATTTCCTGCAATTCAGCAATTTCTGAGCAACTTAATGGGTCCCATTTGCAGTGAGCTTCTGACCTGCAATATAGCTGTAAAGATCCCTTTGAGATTTGTCTGTTCTCCTGGATCTAATCTGCTGGCTTGATTCCTGATGTTTGTTTGGGAACATGATAGGTATTGCATAATAAACACCACATAGAGGGTTTCCTGGGAAAGAAGGATTTTAGACAGAATTTTTCTGTCTCAAAAATAGAATAGGGACATTTTAAATGCCAAGATTTATCAACAGGTGGAAAATAATAAGTAATCACTCGGTTCAGATTTCTTTAATGCCTTTAATCCAGCAATGGAAATTCAGGACAGATGTGTATGGCTGGGAAAAAAGGAGAAGCCTGATTCTTCAGCAAAGAATCTAGGTGAATCCTCCTCACATGCCATTCTTCTTGAAGAATTTTTATTATCCATTTACTTGATGTGCACAAAACCTCCTCCCGGGGGAAAAAAATGGTTCTTATTTCAAACCTGATCAGACTTGAAATTACTAGAAAAAAGGTATTAAAGAGCTTGTGCTCAGGAGATCTGTGACCTGATGACTTAACTGAAGAGGTCCACAGAGGAGAAATAGAATTAGCCATAGAACTTCTGAACATCTGGCCAAATCGACCTCCAAAGCTTTGGAGATTTCTCTCTTCCTACATAAATATGACAAGAAGAGATATTTCACACCAAATGTTCTTAACTCTGTCCAGCTTGGAGAAGCCACCAGGGCCCTGCACTTCACCCATTCTAAGTCTAAAGAACTAAAGGACTTCAGACTGCAGGATGACAGCCTGGTTCCAGCAGAAGTGTGGGCAAAGCTCTCACCGGGTTCTGTGGAGCCAGAATTTCAGACTGGGGGTATCTGTTCCCATTCCTGCCCCGCATGCTACTGCTTACTTACATTTACACACATGCACACATGCACGCACTCACACACATGGCTGCACCGACGCTGTGCAAAGCCGTATTGCAGGCTGGAACATTACTGGCCAGAGGGAAAATTTGACTTTGCTTCCTTACATTTCTAAGGAAGCAAACTTCCTGAAATCCAGCAGAACCAGAATATCGGCATCCTGACACTGTTACTTTTGATTTGCATTTCAGCCAAGCCTTCTTTCTGGGTTAAATAGCAACAGTATTGCTGCATAAGGACAGTATGTCTGCAAAAGGACAGGGCTTGTCACAATGACCATGGGAGTCCTTCTGCCCTGCAACAATTTCCTGCATCAGTCGGTGCACTGACTTCAGAGTACAGACCTACTGGCATTCGTAAAACCTTTAAAGTTTTATTTGTACAAGTAATGTAGAAGAAGAAAATGCATAGGTTGTGTGCTTGGGGAAAGAAGAGGGTGTGCTGTTCATTGCATTCAAATTAGAACGCCTTTATGGACAGAAGTCCTGCTTGTGTGATAAAAGGCAGGGCATTTATCAATGTTCCTCTTCCTTATTGCTATTCAGTCCTTTATGAAACTCAGCCTAGAAACATCTGCTGAAACTCTCTTCCTCTTACAATGTACCTGCTTTAAATAAAAAGGACTTTGGATAGAGCTAAACCATTTTCTTCTTCCATTGTTAATACTGACTTTTCTTTCCACTTTCTGAAATCTGTCTGCAGCTCACTGCTTCCTTTTCTGAACATGTAGTTCCAAGACCTCCTTTTTTAAGCGAAGAAGATTCACTTGGGGACTGTCTCCTAGGATATTTAGATGAAGATTTAAGAAGAACATCACATTTTAATCAGAACTGTGCACTTTGCATACAAATAAATTGCCACATAGCAGTGAATGTCTTCCTATTAATAAGAAAATGTAGTAATGATAAAATGGAAGCTACTAGCACAAGAGGTTGGCAGACATTTAGATCTTATTAATAATTCAAGCGATCAACAAGTTGACAGTTACTCCAGAATGATAATCGGATTTAAATAGAGTTTTGATGTAATGCAACACCACTAACATCATTACCTGCAAAATAAGCCAATGAATGGTATTTATGTTGTAAGGCAGTCCTGTATGAAACACTTTTGTCAGGTAAATGCAGAATAAACTAATTGAACTAATCCTAAAATTCGTGGTTATTCAGTTGTTTGCTTGCATTTTCTGTGTTTTATTTCATTGACTACTTGACAAAAAGCTCTGTTCATTAAGTACAAACATCCTCACTCACAGAAAAAATATTAAATCAGCATATATCTGTGAAAAGGACTTTAAAAGATGATAGAGGTTTTGTTAGTCTGAGCTGTAATGAAGTCACCATTACAGCTTTTTCACCTGTTTTTTAATGATCTTTTCATAGATGCAGATGGATTAAAAAAGGTATGTAGCCTTGAATTGCCAGTTTTCCCACTGCAAAATTGGCTGCATGTGCCTGCTGTGGCGTGAAACAAAACCCCTTCTGAACAGGAATTTCAAGTCTTCCAAATCACATTAGGAAGGAAGAACTTGGTATCAAAAGGCCAAGCTGTCACTATTTCTTCCTGATGACTCTCATTTAACAGCCATTAAAATGCAAATAGAACTATGATTTTCAGATCACAAAATTAACATTAACAGCTGGAATGATTGATTAAAGGTCATGGCAACTGTATAACTTAATTTCTTATGTAATTGTGTTCAGTTTTCTACAGATTGTTTGGATTTGTGAATTAATTTTAGCTGTTGCTGAACACTGACAGGTGCATTTATTGGTCTCTCATTTTTGTTAATATCTTCCTGTGTGAATGATTCCCTTCTTTCAAAGAAAGAGAAGTGTACCCAGAGGGGACACTAAAATTACTGTCTTCAACTAACAGGCTTTGCAGCACATTAGCAGATCTCTCAGAAGTTTTTTATTGACCCAGACAAGACCAAAATGACGTTTCATGGGTATCTAACAAGTTACTCCTCCAGGAGTTTTCTCATGTGTGTGTTTACAGAACAGAATAAAAATGGCACTTAAGTTCCCAAGAGGCTTTGAGCTAACAGCTCAGATCCTATCTGAGCAGACCACCTTAGATGTAGCTTGCTTTATTGGATGAAATAAGCCACAGATAGACCAACTCTCATATTACTTTTGAGTCAAGGCATTGGCAGGATGAGAAAGGAAAGGTTTCAGACAGTATCTGTCTGTGCATTTCCTTATATGTGCAAAAATGAATCTCAGTCGTAATTCTTATTCTACTGTAAGAGTCAGTCATTTTTCAAAGGCTTTTGGGGCAAGCTCTGCAAATACTCATCACCTGCAAATGCAACCAGAATTTTGGAAGAATTCTGTCCAAGAGTCTGAGCTTTTTTGAACTCCACCTGCTTATTTCAGTGCTTGACTGAAGGCATGTTTGAAAAATAGACCCCAGGGACAGGTGCTAAAAATTTCCAAAAATTATCCAAACGAATAAGACTGGAGGCCTGGAAGAGTCTAAGCTAACACAAGTTGTACCTAATCTCTTTCCCACATCCCAGCAAGAACATGACATTGGCTCCAATGCCTGCACCTCTTCCCAGCGAGAGCTCTGTCCTACATCTTTGGTCACTCAGTCGAGAGTGTGCCTGCCAAGACATGCAGTTATTGTGTCTATTGGGAGCCAGAAGAGATTGCCAAAATATTTCAGTGTTTCAAAAATCAGAAGAGTGTGTCAGTCTGAAGTCAGGGAGAGACAAATTGGCACAGAGATAAAATATGACATATTTTATTTTTTACCTGCCTTGGTACCTCTGGGGACAGACCTCTTTCAGAACCATTGAGACTTACTTGACTGATGAACTCCATCATGGACTCTGTTGAAAAAGCACGAGGCAGTGCTGATGATGGGAGCAGGCGATGTGCCTGCTCCCATCCTGGGGAAAAGAGTAACTTCTGAGCTTTCTGCTCTTTGTACTGAGCTTTTTTATGAAGTGTTGGAGAGGGTTTGTGGAGAACAGGTGAGGCAAAGCATCCTGGTTGCATGTGCCTGCAGGCAACTTCCAGGCTTGTACTGTGGTTTGGGTCCTACAACTTTCCTTAAGAACTCCCTTTCACACCCTGCCCTTTCAGAAGGAGAAAAAGCTGATGCAGAACATGCACATCAGGACAGGGAATGTTGTAATAGCAGTGAGCTTAGGCAATCCCCCATATGGGGGAAGATACTGGATACTTTTTATTTTTGTAGGCTTCCTCACTCGTTGAAGTATGAAGGTTTAGCTGTGAAAATCCAAACTGCTTCAGCAATGCCCAAAGGTGTAATTGTTGTTAAAATCAGGAAACACAGATCCTAAAATTACCCTGTTCAGGCAAATGAGAGCAATTGGGATATAAAATAGTTAGTTTTCCACAGGCAGACAAAAGGACTGAAACAAAATTAGCCTTTAAAGTTTTGTCACAGAAACCAGGATAATGAGTCCTTTTCTGCTTAAATGAACTGTGTGTTCTCACAGCAAAAGTCTCATCTCAAAGCTACATCAGTGGTTTCATAGTCATTATTCTCTGCTACCCACCTTCTGAGATGGCTCATACCTGAGGGAGAACAGAGGATCTTGACACTTATGAGAAGAGGATTTTACCTTGTGGGTTTACAACTAGCACTTGTAAAAACCTGAACTTCTGCCCTTGAAAGTCTTTGTTTGTCAGTCAAATACAGATTGCATGAGGAGCATGACAAAAGCAGTCCTACAGCCATTGTCCACATAGTATTATCCCAGTACAGAAGGACTATCTGTAGTGAGAAGAGGATAATTATTTTCAGGCACACTAATTCTTGATTTCTGTAGTAAAATTGCCAAAGGGGGGCATCAATATTGGTTGTAATGGACTTGACTGCTCCCACATCCCATCTTTTACATATGCTATTCAACAGCTGTGGATGGAATCCTTTTGGGTTATACAACATTATGGATAAACCAGCCTCTTCATGTGAAATTGAAATACATCAGTCATAATTCTCAGGATTTCATTAACAAGGAGAGAATTTAACCCTGTTTAAGAGTTAAGTGTTATTGTCGTACATGCTTTTTGTTATATAGCTGTCAGAGAATGTTCGGGAAGTACCACAGTGACTTTAGCTCACATCGGTGTAGCTTTATAGATTTATGTTGCACTACACCTAATTACATGTATTTGAACTATGTTTTTAAGTTAACTTTTGGTATTATTTTTAAAATATCTATTATTAATATATAGAGAGTATTGATCTGTATAAAAATAGCTTTGAATTTTACAAAACTGCAGTTTATGGACAAAGGACTTGTACTTTTTCCTGCATGAGAATACTTGGCAAAACTGCGCTTATGAAAAAACTTATTGGCCCAAGAATATTTTGTGTTTAGCATCTAAAAACATACCTGAAAAGAGATGGTTTGGAAACACAGCAAAATTTATAGAAAACTGATTTTTCAGCATTAAGGTCAGTTCTGAATAACACAGAATTTTCTCTAAGTGAAGAGAATGCTTTTCCCAAGATCAGTACTTCTGAAAACTACAATTGTAAAATACAACTCTAAGAATCATGCCAATTCAATTAAAATGTCCTTTTGGCTTAAACTGTCTGAGTAAATTATTTCTAATTTGCAAAAATGGTAAGGCTAAAATTATGCAAAAAGGTGCAGTTATGTATATATACATATTTGAACAACCAGAAGGATTAATTAGGTCTTAGTAAAACACTCTTATGGAGCTTGAAATATGAGTGATCCAGACTCAGAAAGGGAAGTTTTTAATATCCCAATATGAAATCAAATAGCATTTTGATACGCATGTTGACAATTTTTCTTTTTCTTTGCCCACAATTTTGCTAAATTGCACTAGCACTGAGCCCTTGGCAAAAATGTTTCCTTCATTATGTAAGTGATAAATAGTCAGATTATTATTCATTGAGATTCCCTGAATGGTTTTATTTTTGCAAGTGCCGGCTTGCTTTGTTTGCAAAGTTTGTTTGTTGTTTACATTTGCAAGTGCCGGCTTGCTTTCTCTCCCTGTTTTGCCAATATATTCAGTACCTGTGGGTTTTCAGGGGGGGAGGAGGGAGGAAGGTTTTGTATGACAGACATTTGGGTGGTCTTAGATGCTTTATTGCTTTTATTCCGTACTTTTATATATTTCATATATACTCCTGCAATATCTCTCTAATTGAATTTGTAAGTCAGAAGTTTAAGTGCACTTTATAGGTATTCTCCTCTTCCTGCTTCTTGTTTTCAATTAAGGTAAAAAGCCCATATTTTTGTTTTGTTATTAATGGTTCATATTTCTGTAATTGTTCATATTTTCATTTAAGGTTTTGGCACTCTTCTGAAACACTAACTGAAGCCTTGCAACCATTTCAGAAGCCATTAAGGCTATAAAATAGAAATACCTTGTCCAAATTTACAGGCAAAGTGAGGATCAGATTTGAGATTAGATGTTTCAGTTTCAATCTTACCCCCCTGAAGTCTGCAGATGATCTGCCATTGATTTCCTTTGACTTTTAACCAAACTCTGTACCATCTGTCTCTTCTCACTCTGATTTCATATGGTGCATTGCTGTAATCTTACTAGGGGTTACGAACTTCACTCTTTTCTAACATTGCAGTTAGTGCATGCCTCATTTATGAGGGTCTTCACCTACCTGGTAAAACAAACAAACAAATAAATAAATAAATAAATAAATTAAATTTGAATGATCCTTGAATGGATGGAAGCACCCCTGGCTTAAACACAGGGTACTGCAACCACATCAGGTAATGTAGGACTGTGCATTTTGCTAGCCACAGCTAGCTAAGGCTGCTGAAGCTTTCTTTCACTTTGCTGATAATTCTGTGGCTGATTCTGCCT
Source organism: Serinus canaria (assembly GCF_022539315.1). NCBI lineage: Eukaryota > Metazoa > Chordata > Aves > Passeriformes > Fringillidae > Serinus > Serinus canaria. The sequence continues at coordinate 44,856,539 of NC_066314.1, forward strand.
CTATGTGACAAACTGTTCTTGCAAGTGGAAAAGATACATGATTTTTTTTACCCTGTTATTATTTGACTGTGGGTTTTTTTTAACATATGCATTATTTCAAACATTACCTTGACAGCTTACTCAAAAATAAATTCCTGTCTGCATTTAATGCTTAATCCACAGAAGGGATTCAGTTTTTGAAATGTCATGTTCTAACCCTTTGGATTGAGTATATAGTTCTCCATGCATGATTTTATGCCTTGATACAAATTATAACTTTGAGACTAGTATTTCTACTTTTAAAATTTACTTTTTTTTTTTTTTTTAATCCAGTGATCTGGGGTTTTTTACTTGTGGATTTACTCATCTGTTTATAAAAATTTACTTAAGATATGAGCTTTCAATAAGCAATCTTGCCAGACAATTCTTTTGACAGAACTTAAATTTTGAATAAATAATCTGGCTGGAAGTTTTTGAATAGCATCTAAAGAGTTAAATACTAAGTTTGCCAATGCACATAGAAGTTTTAGGGATATTTATCCAACCCTTCTACTTCTATGAAGAACACAAGCCACTAATTGGTTTCCATTCTGGCTCTAAGAGAGGTTTTTGTAGCAGATCCCTCTGCAGACGGAATTGTAAAAGTTCATCAGAAATAGAACTGAATCTTTTGACATCACAGACGTGATCAGTGTGGTTTGATTCCTCTCTTCTTTGTAAGACAAAGCACTTGTAGAAGTTAGAGAAATTAACAGCTTTATTCAGCCCTGTCTTGGGGAATATGAAGTGGTAACATTATATCATTTTTTCATAGTAGCTTCTAATTGGGAAAAGAGTGTATTTTTGTAAGAGAGAGAGACAAAAGGGACAGGGGGAAAAGAGGGAAAATTTTGCAAACATTTGTTTCAAAGCCAGTAAGCCCCCTGTGTTTTATGCTTCAAGTGTAACTTTGAAGTTCACACTCTCTTAGTTGTATGCTTTCACTATATTTTGAACACTGAAAGAATACTAAGTAATACTGTCCCACAACCACTTATTATTAACAATAGTAACAAGCAACCCCAAATTTGATTCATATGATTTTCCAATCTGACATCTTAGCTGTCAGTAAATATTCATGCAGTCAAGCTTCACTTCCACTGATGTTCAAAACATTGATTTTCACCTTTGAATGCTGAGTTATTCAGAAAACAAACAAAAAGAAAAAAACCCAAACCAACACATTTAAGGTTGATTGTTATAATTTTTATTGAAATGGGTGATTACATAAGTCACTCAACCAGAAAGCAGAAACAATGCATGCAACTTACATAATTAACACCCAGCTGGAAAGTAGTAAATGTTTGTGAAACCTTTTTCTGTGCTGTTCCATGATGAAAACATATTTGGGAATAAATTCTTAACCATTTAAAACATGAAAAGTAGATCCACTTTATTCCTTTTTTTCCACTGATCTTTCTCTGGATTAGCAAAATTCCTGGTAGAGATAGCCATAAAGTAGTAAATCACTCTTCTCATTTGCTTCAAATTTTTAAAACAACAGGGTTTCTCCATGTTGCTTAATAAAGACTCAGCTCCCAAAAGACTTTGTGTCTCAACCTTGCAATTGGCATGGGACTAGGAGACACTAAAGCTGTTTGAAAAGAGGCAGCTGCCAGCATCACATACCCTGCCATGACCAACTGATCCCATTATGCAAACAAGAGGGTCCCCTGGCAAAGAAATCCGACAAGCTCCAGAGTGTATAGTTGGACTTCAGTCAGTAGCTTTGAATGAAAACAATAAGTTGCAGAAAGGAAAAGGTGCTGTGTAAAAGTACTTTTCATCTGTCCTTTCTCTGGAGTTGGTGGGTGAATGCCACTCCAACCTTTTCCAGGAAAAGGGAGTTATTAATTACAGGCATCAAAGGATTGTCCTGCAAAGCCAGCATGGACCACATGCTGATCTGAGGAGTGAGCTGTCTTTGGAGTGCCTTAGCTGTGAGCATAGTCACAGTGGTCTGTTAACTTGATTGTGAGAAATACCTTAAAACCACATCTGTCTCCTGTGAGGCTTTCACAGAACTGCTGTCAGGGAGTGATGATCAAACTTCCCTATGTCCACTGAACTCCAGAAAAGCTGATATAAACATTTCAGTGGGGAAATCAGCCACCCACTGATCCCTTCTCAGATTCCAGTAAAAAAATTAAGCAAATATAAGACTAATGGTGGCATTAAACAGTGTAATTTGAATGGAAAAGTCAGAACCATAGGAATTGGAAAAGCAAGACGTACAAGAGGTCTGGACTCACTAAACAAGATTGTCTTTTCCCTGCATAGAATAATCTTATCTTTGAATTGTATTTCTTAATTATATTTCTCTCACAATCCTGTAACTACACAAATAAGTGATTACCAGAGTTGCCCTGGAGTTATCCAGGCAATTGTCAGTGTCTTCAACAGACCTCTTGACAAATCCATCATTAGCATAATTTTGTACAAAAAGTTTGAATTGCTATCCAGAACCAAGATGCAAATTCCTAACACAGAGTAGGACTTTTCAAGAGGAGCTTTTGCCTCTCATTGCTTTGCTTCCAGACAGACAGGCTAATGCTAGCACTGCAGAAAAAAATTCATTCTAGCATTTCAGTGTTATCAACATGCATTTTTACTTCTCGCTGTCCTGATCAGTGAAGATGTTTTGTTTCTTTATGCAGCATGACAGGCATCTGGCACCTCACAAAAAAGAAAAATATAAGTAGAAGATCAAGACTCCTGCTGATGGAGCTTTTGGAAACCACTGGAGCACTAACCCCTGGCTCTCTCAGGTCATTAACTCAAATTCTGTTGCCACGTAAGCATCCAAAACCAGGCTGTGAATCTGCACTCTAAGTATGTCTAAGACTAGGTTCTCCAAAGAACCAATCCCCTTTTGTTTAAGGAAGAAAAACCCCAACTATTCTATTATGGAAATAACTAGGCAGGTTATGACAAATTTCTTGGACATGATATATTAATTTCGCTTTCTTTCATATGAGAAATATGTTCCTCTGATCCAAAATAAAGCCTTCCTAAATATATAAACATGTTTGGTTTTTCTTTTTTCTCTTATTCGTAAGTCATAATGTAAGAGATGCTGTTCTCTGTAGCTTCAAACAGAAAGATGTTTTGCACTTTCACTATTTTTTAGATTCTGAAAATGCTGCAGCTGGTTTAAACTTTCTATTTCCAATCAAAGATGCTGAGGCTGCAGAGTCAATCTCTGCAATGGTTACCATCTTCAAGTCTGTCTCAGATATCAGTAAACAGGTATATAGCTTTTCTAATAGTTTTTCTATTTATTCTCTTGTGTCTGGAATTAAGGTGGAAATTAGGCTTTCTTTATTGATTTACAACTAAAGGTTTTTTCAAGATGTTGTCAAACAAAGCTAAGAAACAGTACAATTGCACAAGGTGTTGACAAGAAGCCATTTATTCTATTAAAATTGAAGGGATTGTTTTAAAGAATATGAACTGCTAAGCGGTATCACAGCTACAGATTACCAGTGCAAAGTGCAACCAGAAATCTTGTCTACTCTGAAAACTGAATGTGAGTACAAAATCACAGCTCTAGGCAGGAGAGCAGCAGTGAGAGAGGGGCCACAACCATTTAGCATTTGACTCTCTGACACTTTAGATACTGTTTCCAACTTTTCTTTATAAGCCTGACAGAGCTTCTCTGAGAAAAAAAAAATGCAGATCTGTAGGTCCACTTTGCAAACTCTGGTGTAGACCAAAAAAATGAGAAGAGGAAATGGCAAAATAAAGAGTTTAATGGAGACTGTGGCAAGAATGGGGAAAGAAATGGATGAAAATATTCTACTTGGAAATGAAGGTGCATAAAATAGCTGTTGAAGGCTTTTGTTGCCTAGTAAAACACATAGTTACTGCTGACAAAATAAAATAAAAAATAATTCCCTTTTCAGCCTCCAAGACATTTGGTCTTTGGCTTACAAAACCCCAAAACATCCTTTCCATTTTACAAGTTTTCAAACAAATTCTTTTCTATTTCATTTCCCATAGGGAAAAACAAGCTTCTGCCAAGGCAAGAAGTATTTGATATTTTCCACATCTAATTTACAGTGCAACTAAGAAAACAAAAAGGCAGCTTCTTTTTGAAAATTTTCAAGCTTCCATCTCTCTTTGCCTTCCAATCTTGTTGCAGAAGGACTGGTCTCAGATTTCCTGAGAAACTTGCCTCTGACCTCAGTGGTTGCAAGGTTTCATATTCCACCTCTTTTGCTCTTCTGTTTACAGGGATTTTTTTCTTCTCTATCTGCTTTTGAGAAGTTCTTACTCCTCCCACAACCATCAATAGGCAGGGAAAGGACATGTTTCTGAAATGCCCTCGTTGCCCACAGCCTCCCCATCTGGTCAAAGAGAGGAAAAGCCCCAGGAACACGGTTCTGCCTGCATCCATCTGACACTGAGTGGGGGATGGCACAAAGTGTCTTGTGGTGGGTGCCATCACACGTGGGATGAAGGTGCAAGGCAGGCCAGGGAGCTGGTAGCCAGGAGCCTGCTGGACAATTTTGAAGAATCACAGGTCTGGTGTCCTAATGACACCTTCCAACCCTTGCTCAGCCTCAAAGCATGGGTGCTGGGCTGGCATTCACTGGTGACTTCCTTTCACACATCTCTGCTTTCTAGAAGATAGTGTCAGTTTCCTCTCTGGAGTGTCATGCTTTGGGGAAAGAAGCATTTGACTAAAGCAGCCTGGAGGGAAAACACTATTCCTGCACTAAAGAGGATAACTGTCTTCTAATCACATTCTTCCTGCAGAGCTGATGAGCCAAGAGCTGGTGAAGCAAAGGAAGACATTTGTCTAGAAGTTCAATCGTTCTCTGATTATCACATTTCTTAAAGCTTCCCTCAAAGCCTCAGGCATGGAGTAGCTGTCAGCTCCTGGAACAGCTGAATCTCCATCCTGGCAGTCCTTCTGTCCATTCAGTTCTGCAAGCACACATCACTAACAGAATCCCAGGTTTTATGTGTCCTCCCATGCAGCCTGGTTCTTCTTTGGCTTTTTCCCATTATTTAATGAGTCTTGGATTTGACAGCTATTATCCCTAAACAGAAGTCAGTACAGACACAAATCTGTAGTGGAGAAAGTATCAGGATATAGTCATATTCAATAAGAAATAAATGAAATCTCTCAAGTCCCTTTGATGTCATTAATATTGGAAAAAATGTTAATAGTAAGAATTTATATGATGATTTTGCTGCATTTTCAAGTCAGTCTATCTCTCTAACATTAAGCCGACATGGCACTGTAAAAGTTACCACACTGAAAAATTCCAGTCTCATTTTATGTACTGTTTCAGTGTCTCTGGTTCATTTCTGTGTTTAGTGATGAAGTGCTACAGGGGGCTTCCCTCTAAGAAAATCTTCCTACTGCCTCCTAGAATATTTATACTGGGACATTAATATCTCAAAGCCACTTTAATTTTTGCAATTCCACAGGAAATACACTTCTCATATTCAAAACCCTCTCAAAAAATAAGCTTTAAATGCCCTCCTTCTTTCTGTCCTGAAGTCACCCCCAAGTTTTACTTGTGGAAGTATTGTTCTTCAGGGTTTTCTGATGTTCCTTAATTTCATTTTTCTTCCTGAGAGCTGACTGTGTGCTTCTGTGGGGAGAGCATTTTAGAACTGTCTTCTTTGATGACAAGGAGAAAATTACTAGTTTGTTTGACGTATAAATATTGGGGAAGATGTTACACTTTTAATTCAGGAGAAGTTCTGTTGACTTCCATACGAAGTTTGCTAAAATGCTAAATTAAAGGTACCATTTCTAGAATTCTGCTTAATCTGAGCCACCAAAACATACTTGACATAAAATCTTGATGCTGAGGACTTAAACCTACATTATTAACTTCAAACAAATGCACAGTTAATTCAGGAACCCTCTAATACATGAAGGAGTACACTGGGACAATTCTACCTGTGATTTGTGCCAATATGTAATCTATCCTGAGCCAAGGCCTCAAAATAAAATATTTCATTTTTATCCAGAGATGCAAACATTGATGTTTTTGAAAGAGAAAAAAAAGTCATTTGAATCTTTTGTTGTTTCAGTAGCACAGAGTATTCCTGTGTCCCTGACAAAGGGCTTCTCTCTGATTTTGGGCAGGGCATTTAGACTAAAATGTTTATAGGTGATCACTATTTACCTGTTCCACATACACAAAATGTGTAATGTGAATTCCCTGGGCCAGATCTGGATGTATGGCTGTATATTAGACCTGAACTCACTCATTTCAATAAAATCATTAACTTTAAAATGTCAGGCTCAGGGTATTTTGAGCAGGGTATGTAAGTGGCTGTTGAGCACGATTGAGACTTAGCCTTTCTGTATGACTGACCTACTGCATCAGCCAAGAACCTGAGCTCTGAGGCTGTCAGTAGATACTTGTTAACAAAAAACACCTTATGATATACCCTTTAAAACATATTTTGGTAAAATGTTAAGGGTTTTAATGATCTGCTTTCATTGCTTTTTTGTAATTTTAAAGTATTTCCCTTTTTAAATAAATTACTTAAATATATCCAAACTGATGAAAGTTCTGTGAAAAAAAATATTCACACTCATATTACTAACATCTGTACCAATAATTCCTTAGAGAAATGGTGACCTTATTAATAAATTTCAGTGATGCAAATGGAATCACTATGCTACTACTAGGACTAGGTTACATCATTTTCTCAGAATGGTCTAGGTAATGTAAGTCTAATTTATTGTTTATTTTCTGCCTTACTGTCTGGCCACAGCTCAGATTTGTGTTATAACATACTTTTCTGGCATGTCACTATTTATGACCAAAAAATCTGGAAGCACCAAGTTTGAAAAAGTTTAATCAAGTACAGATTCACCTTCTAAATTTAGCTGTACACAGCAGCAAAGAAAAATAAATGGTGTATGCTTCCCAGACAGAAGCTTGTGTGCAGTGTGAGAGTGTCTGTCAGTATCAGAGAAGTAAAATGTAAGAGCACTTTAACTGCCTAAGAGAGACATTACAGTGTTAGGGTACACATTGTAAGACTAAACTGAGAATGCTTGAAAGTGGAAATGATCTTCAGGTGTAGTTCTAATCTTAGCTCTCTTCCACAGCAATACCAGGCTTTCAGTCCTCCCCTCTGTGTACCTTTTTATCTGTTACACAAAAGCGCTGGGAGCATTCTCTATGATCTGTAGAAGTAAAGCAAAGGATTCAAAGGTTGTGCCAATATAGGAATGAGATTGGATTTTTCCCATATAGAGCCATTCTGAATTCTCTGAGGGCAGGTATAAAAAGCTTGTTGCTCAAAACCAGTGGCAGAGTAGAAAGTGTATCCGTTCCTGGATGATTGCAGCATCAAGAAATATCTCAAGAGACAATCTCTTCCTAAGGAGCTGATTTCCTCAGATGCAGTAAAGACCAAACTAAATTGACCCAGGCAGGGAGGAATATGATTCCCACAATTACTACTCAAACCTGCATCAAAACAAGAAACAAAGATTTGTGGATAATTTCTTTTGCACGGTGATTTTCTGTTTGCTGGCCTGGCATATGGCATACCTGTCAGATCTGTGCTGGTCAGCAATAGATAACAAGAGCAGGTGTATGAAGAGAAAGGAGGCTTTTGCAAGATGGTGAGTGAAGCAAAGTAAGTAATATCATCAGGGATTTTAGTGTTTTGATTTTTCACAATGAATACTTGTAATGAATCTTCAACTTTCTTATCTCATATTGTCTTCCAATGTTACTTTTTTTTTAAGGAGTAAAAACCCCAGTGTATGTTATGCCACCTTAACTCTCTAAACATTCAGCATTTTCTTTTTGATCTGTGTTGGTCAGCTTTTATTTGCCAGCCAAGTCACCCGATTTGTGCTGTGTTTGTTTCCTAGCTGAATCCAGGTGTGAGTGCTCTCAGCATGAATACTGACAGATGAGTGTAAAAAATTGCTTCCTCAGAACACCTGCACCTGTCGCTATGTTACTTGTCACTAGATTTTCATTTTCTGAAAATGTTCAGAAATGTTAGGTGAATTTCACTGCAAGCAAATACAAGGAAGGAAGGGTGAATTCAGCTGGAGGAACTTCACTTCCCATTTTAATTAATAAGCCTTACAGATCCAGCCTGTGTTTTTTCTGGGGGTCTTGAATTTCACAGAAAGTTTCAGAGAAGAGACACTGCAAGTTTTATGCATTTTAACACCAGGGTGTCCACAGACCTGAACCAAATAAGCACCTTGCTTAACTTATCTGAAATGGGAACAAAACATCTCTCTTTGCTGCTCATTGTGGTCCCAATATGTGAAAGAGGAATAGTCTTTACTGAGAATTTCAGAGTTGAGGCCAAGATTGAGTTTATAATGGAAAACAAGTTTCGACCTTAGCAATGCAGAGCCAGTAGCCTCTCCATAATACAACTGTCAGTTCAATTTCTGTCAGCGACACAAACATGGAATTGAAATAAGTGTTAGACTAGGATTTGGATGAAAGTTTTAATCAGATGAGCACCTGCACTCCAAGTCTTATTAAACCATTGAGACTGAAATTGTGTGTGAAACATTGCCATCCAGTGGCTGCTTGTACAATTTCAAACCTGCCACAAACACATTTGTGGAAGAGAAAAATATTGCGGATTATGTCATTCCTCTTCTCTTTCACAAAACGACAGCGGTCTCCGCATTAGCATCACAATTCTAGGTAGCAAATTCAAACAATGATGGACTGAAGTTCCCTGAAGTTTTCATTTTAGGTAAACATTTGTTTCTTATGTTTCAGAAAAAAATTTCACTACTGCATCTGCAATGTATCTGTGAAAAAAAGGAGATTGCAGCTAAGGGGTGAGAGCCCAAAGGAGTGAAACATCAAAGGCCATGCAGCCCAGATCCTGAAATCACAAGAAAATGTTGTTTTTCTAGCTGAATGATATTGCCCACTCCCCTATATGCCATACTGTCTGTGCCTTGGGTGTCCTGGTATTTCCTCCTTTCTTGACAGACCCACTTCTGATTTTTTTCCTTAGAGGGGTTTGAAACTTTTGAAAGCTGCACATGCTGCTGTAGGAACTAACTTCTGCTTTACCAAAAAAATGCTGGAGCATGACTGATAGTGACTTTTCTTCTACCACCCTGTCACCCACACTCAGCACTGATCTGATCGGAACAAATTTGGTCTTTAGTAAGTCGTCTGTACCTCTGCTTCCCATTTTCTGATGTCCAGAGTGAGGGACAGCTGCAAAAATTCAACCAAGGGCTTATTTCTGTGGAGAACACTGCTGGTTTTCAATAAAAGCATCTGCAGCAGTAGCCACATTTTTGCGATGGGAGTGCTAATCCAAAGGAAATGAGATTGAGTGTAGCTAAATTAGTTATTGCTATGACTCAGTTCGTTTGAGTCATGGCCCACACAAGGTGGAAATTAAGAAGCTCTGCTCCTATTCCACGTCCATAAACCACTTGGTTTTACTTTCTTATCACCACATTCATCTGATGTCCAGGTTGTGTTCTCATCCTACACCTGTTGCTATGCCTGGAATCCCATGACAGTAAAGACCTGATCCCCATTAAGGAAAGCTGATGCCCACAAGTACAGCCATCATGTCACCCAGGCAAAAGGCAGTATTTGTAGCAGAAGACTAGAGCTTTTTTCCTCACCTCTACAGAGTTGCAGCATTCAGGCTGGATGCTACAAAAGAACACAAGACCTTTGAGAATAAACATTTTGCTCTCTGTGTCACACCAAGCTGGATTGATTATGGCAACTAGGTTAAAGGTCATACTTATTACTACAGATAAGAGGGATAGTACAAAAATGTAATTGACTTTGTTAAAAGTAACTACAGGATTGCAATACCCAGGCAAATAAAACAAAGAAATTAGAATCTTCTAATAGGCCTGAACTCCCAAACTGTTTCACATTTTTCCTTTTGGAAGTCTGGCCTTGGCCAGCCAAGCTCAGGAACAATCTGACAATCCTATTAAATGCTATCCTAACAGAATAAATCAAAAGGACACTAAATAACATGTAGCTCTGGGACAGATTCATGAAGCATTTCCCGGTCTTATAAACATGCCTTATAGATTACTCAGCTATGCATCTAAAGAATCAAATTCACCAAGCAGTAACCCATCCCCTCCCATAAAGAAGAGGAACCCATGAGTCTTGCTGTAAATCTGCAGAACATCAGAGGATTATAGTATTTAAACAAAACATCAGAGCCTTTCAGGTTCTCTACTTTCTTTGCTTTGCTAATTAACTTCTGTGTAACTCATTGTGTTGCCTAGCTGCAACAGGGAGCTGGCACACTAATCCATCTGCAAGGTGACCCCTGTTGTGTGCTATGCAGATTGGTATATTGATATGCTGTTGTGGACTGCAAGACATATCTGTTTCTGTCCCTTCCCTGTCATTTGTAGATACAAAGGGAGGAATGGCTGAGTGTTTCAAACAAGAGAGTTTGATCCCACTGTGTGTCTAGGTTAATGCAGGGAAGAATAAGGCTGGGATAACCATCCTCACTTAGACATCATGGTGATTGGCTTAGATGCCATGCCTACGATTGATCTGTGCTCTGAGAGACTTAGTTAAATCAAAGCTCTAAATAGATACAGCTTTTGTCATTGTTAATTTCAAGGCTGGATTTGGTGGTTTTTAGCTCCTAGGCTTATCTTTGCTCTCTCTGCATTTGGCTCTATATAATCAAAGTCCCTTTGGGAGCTGTGACTTACTGCAGTCAGACTCACTGCAGTTATGGAGGCCCACAGAAAAGATCAACACTTTTTTATAAGTCCTCTGGACTTTTTGTAAAAGCATCTGAAATGATGATCACTATAAATATTTTTCAGCAGGATTTACTCTGCAATGAAAAAAAAAAGCAGGTGTTAAAGTTATTAGAAGTACGTCAAAAGTTTGCCACTTAATACCAGCCTAGAGGTATGTTTACCAATGATAACTCCAAAAATAAGGAAAAAAATGTTCTGCAGGAATTAGGATTTGTCAGGTTATTTCAGAAAGTTTGGGATCATTTGGGGAAAACCAATTTTTAGCAGAGAAGGCTGTATGAAAGCAGCATTTCAGCAGTCAAGACTCTCTAAATCCAAAATGTAGGAAACCTTTCTTGCATGAAATAGCGTGTTTCAGTTTCTAGTGAAATCTTTTAAAGAGTCAGTCAAAGATTAGAGAGTTTACTTGCCCTGGGATCCCAAGGTGACAGCAGAAGTGTGGACAATGACTTGTAAAACAAGTCATCTTGTTTTACAACAAGAGCAGAACCAAGACTTTCCAGCCATTTCCAACACAGCATTTAAAATATACACCTTCCTTTTTTGTACAGCACCCCATCTTTATTTCTGCCAAATAAATAGGAGTGATAACAGATTTGAGACATACAGATTGTTCTCATATACATTCTATCCCATCAAAACAGTTCTGCATATTCTTCTGTCCCCAGCTCAAAAAAACACATCGCCTAGATTATTAATTCAAAAAGAGCTATACACAGATTTCTAGTTATGACTTTTGCTCCTGCAACTGCTACAATGGTCTTTTGAGCAGCCCAAATTTTGTAACCTGTTGGAGTGGGGGAAAGGGAGTTAAAGGCCAGAGAGATACAAACTAATTCTCTGGAATGTTTTGAAGTGGGGTTTGAGTGTAGATTTCCAAGAATGTGCTCTTTTAGAGAAAGAAGTGATTTTTGCTGAGAGCAGTGACTGTTACTGATTTACTGAAGTTGATATTGACTAAGCTGCCTGGTTACAGTCCCAAGCACAGAATTATTTGCCTTCCAGGCTGCCAACATTAAGTCCTTCAACTCATCTCTATTTACTTCAGACACAGTCCAGGAGGTAGGAAAAGAGATGCAGACTTTCAAAAAGAAGTCAAGACACAAACAAGCTGGGAAAACAATGGTTACATTCACTAGCAATTCCAATTTTCCAACAAGTTTGATCCAGATGCCACAAGTCCATGTCCAGATCCTATGGAAAAGGATACAGGAGACTATTGCTATGTCTCAGAGAGAAGTGGGATGTCATGCAAGCAGTTCTTTGTAGGTTGTGTTTATCATGGGAACTGACCTGTAGGTTGTGTTTATCATGGTAGACTGAAAAACCTGCTGGCTTGACTTTTTCCTGATACTTAACCAAAGCAGCATTTGCTGAAACTTCAGCTGCCATTTTCCTTGGTTTGTGGTGCTGAGCAGTGAAAACAATTGATCACAATTCTCTTTCCTTATAATAATCTTTTAAACTTTACTGAGTTGAAAGGTTATCAGCATTACCTCTCCCCAGTCATAGTTATTTCTCTTCCAAAAGTTAACAAATCCTTTCCTCTTTCGTTTCTCACAAATAGCACTTTTAAAATGCCTCTGACTATTCTCTTTGCTCTTTTTGGGTAGGTCTTCCTTTTAATGTCTGGTGCTTTGACCTCTCTTTGCAATGTCACACCAGCATTGTAAAGAGCAAATTCTGCTCAGTTCAGTGACACTCTTGCTAATACATCCCAGAGGGAGATTGATTTTCTATAGCACAGTATCTCACTGACTGGCCTTTTTTCAGTTTTTGACCCAGTATAAGCACCAGACCCTGTTCTGCAGCTCTGCTACCTTGCCAGGCATTGGATATTTTGTTCTTGATTTCATCTTATTATAATCTTCTACACTTACTTCTACAAAACTCCACTTTGTTGACTTTAGATCATCAGTTTCTCCATCCAGGCAGGCTCTGCATTTGGTACAAAGCCAACAAGTACAGTTGCAGGCACTGTTTTCACCTGTAGAGATTCTGCTGCTCAGTGTCCCAGAAAAGCAGAACCAAAGCTGGAGCTGGGCTCTCTGGGACTGGGGTCCCTCATTAAGGAAGGCCCCTCAGGAGTATGTAGAGGAGAAAGAGCAGTAATGTTTGAGATGTAACACACTTTATGATTATATTTTTTTCTTTTGTTATAACTCTAAGAGCGAAAAAAAATTAGGAAAACCATCCCAACCCCATCTTTGTTCTTCTGCTGGTAATGTCCCTCAAGTGCTTTGGTCTTTCAGATATTAATATCTGCCCACAAACAAAGGACTGGGTCCCATGCATGCTCAGTAGGTCACAGCAGAACTGACCCCTTTTAACTGGCAGCCTTCTGAAAGCAGTTCACATGCTAATGGAAGAGAATGTCACAGCCCAGGAAAGTCTTTGTAGCTCGATGGACCTACCAGCTCTTGACAGCACACTTTATTGTACTGAGTAGAACAGGTTGCTTTTAAAACACAACTGTTGGTAAGACCTGTACATACTGGATTAGACCTAATGTATGATTTTTAAAAGTGATTAAACCAGCAGATTGAAAAATTAAAAATAATGCCAATGTCTGTATTCACCAGATCCTTGGGTTTTAGGAGAATGTTGTTTCCATCAAGGACCAATAATAGAGAAAATATATTTTTAAACTTCTTGAAAGTCACAGCTGGAATAATGTTACTGTAATAGGCAGGAATCAGTCTTGTCCCAGGGGCCAAGTGGTGCTGCTAATAAAATGCCTGCATAGATACCCTTGTCACAGCAGATGACATGAATATTTCACAGTGCTGAAAGGAATGTTCTGTTTCTCCATCCCCAGCAAAAAACAAAGACACTGTTTACTGAAGTATTCCTACATTTAAGTACAATACTCAAGACTAAAGAGGAGCCTTTTCCTCATCTGACTCATCCTAGCTTCCTTATATTTTCTTTAATAATAGCTACCTGCAAGCACATCCTGTATCTAAGAACTTGAGCCAAGTGTGTTTGACCAAGTGGGTCTTATTTTATCAAGAAAATTTATAAATAGTTACATATATGCTTCTTCTCATTTATAAACTGTGTCACAAGTGAGTTTTTTCAAACTGTGTTACACTGGCCTAAGATCCTACAAGTGAAAAATTATCCAGAACTGCATTTTTACTTTATTACAGAGAACACCACAGGCATAGGCAGGGAATTTCCCACACTGTCTCTGTTTCTCTTGGCTTCTTTTAATTCACTGTCTAGAACAGAAGTATTCACATATAATACCATTCTACTTTTAATTTCCAATAGCTTGCTTTGGAGTCTGGCTCTTGTTTGAATCATAGACTGAATTCTCTGTAGCTGATAACAAATGAAATTCCAGTCCAGCCAAAGGAGACTTTTGCTGAATCCAGGGCCTTATTACACCCCATGAAAAAAGGACTCAGACAGTTCTTGATATGCCTGCTTTGCACACACACCATCACTGCTTCTAGTTAGAAGGTGTATTAAGAATGGTATGAATTCTATTTTATGGATCAATCGTTACTAAAAAAAAATTACACAGCATTAGGCAGCAGCCACTTTCAAAAATGTCATTATCACAACTGCTGGATTAATCTAAAAAGGAATACCAAAGTGATTCATTTGTATTAAGAGGGAATAGGCTGCAGGCTTTGATTTCAAAAATCAATTTTTTCAGACACAGAAATAAAACAAATGTATTAAAATGCAGTGCCTTGTTACAAAACAGTCTCACACAGTTCTGGTGACATGCTGTCAACACCACCAATGGACAAGAAAAGCTTTGTCAGTGCTCCTTTCCAGCCATCCACACCATTCACTTGGTACTCTGGGACCAGGAGCCGTGGCAAACATCTCCTGAAAAATTACCCTGCAGGTTCAAATATAACAAAAGGCATATTTTCAGTGCATGGGGAGTTTCATTCTCATAGATCTGTGTTATAACTTTCTGGGAGATTCTTGCCCACAGGTGAGGCAACAGCAGCAGCTGTTGTGCGTGGTGGCTCTCAGCCATTGCACTTCAGACTCCAGTACAGCAGCTTAAGCCACTATCATTGAATTCAAACAGTGCAAACTAATGTATCAGGCTTTAAACCAGCTGGGGAGCCACACCATACCGAATCCTGAGCTACACTGTGCCCACCAGTGCACTGGCTACAGCACCTCCTACATCCCACACAGCCCCAGGCAGCGCTGCTGGAACTACTGCAGCAGCTTTGTCTGCTGTGGCACTGATAACACTTCATGCTTTAGACTCCTGGGCTGTTTTGGTGGTAAGAGATAGCAAAGGCTACAGGCTGGATGGAATGGAGGTCAGGTTGAAGGTGAGCTAAACAGTGTAGTTATTTCCCCACCAGCAGTTCAGTGTGAGACATTGTTTTTTCTGTGAAAGCACAGACTCAAATGCATAACAACTGTGCCCTGCAGATATTTGAATTCTGTCTAGCTTTGATTTATAGGTTAAATACATTACATAACACACAGAATCTGTTATACCAAAACCTGAGACAGAACTGTCTAATTTCATGCATTCCTTGCAGCGTAAATGTGCGAGGCACAAAGAAAGACATTCCCAAATTTACTGGGATATGAGGTAAACCTAAAGATACATTTAGGCCATGACTGTGCAAAATAAGTCTATTTTCTGGTGCAAATGTGATTAGACATGCGTTAAATATGTGGATATTGTTAGATATGGTCTGTATGTTAATAAAACAAGTAACAACAAACTAGCAGAGGACCTACCATTCTCTGCAGCTGGAAGAACTTTTGTTTCATTGCAGTTTGGCCTGATTTCACATTTGTTTTTCTAGCTCCTACAGTTGCCCTCTTTGTCTTGGCAAAAAATCACCTGCTGATAACTCTTGTCTCATTGTGAAACATACAATATCTCTCTCTGAGGAGAGAAATGTACACAACATGCAGTCCAAGTAAATTGTGAAGATTGAAAGAAAGTGGTTTAAAACACAGTCACTGGAAGAAGAAAATAAAAGAAGTCCTGGAATTTAACTGATCATGGAGGAAAGCACGCATGGTTTTGGAGAGCCTACTCAATAATAAATGCAGAGGACAATAAAACAAGAACTTGTTAGTGGGATAGTCTTTCCACCTAGAAAATAAACTGAAAAATTCTAACTTTAAAAATGCAACTCAAAAATTAATGTTTAAAGATCAAAGACAAACCAAGAAAATGTTACATTTCAATGTCATATGAAGAGTTCTAACACTAGCAAAGGGGAAAAAACATATATGTGTGTGTATGTATGTGTATATATATATATATATATATATAAAGCCTGTAACAGGAAGTAGAAGAAAATGAAAACATCATAAAACAAAGTAAGCCATGTTCTTGTATCCATACCAGTATCAGAGGCAAATGTTCTTTGTCTTCCTTAAGCTATATACTGAAACTAAATCCTAGATGGAAGTAGACTGAGCAGAATTTTTTTCATTATTATCCCTGTATATATTTTCCCAGATAGGTTAATAACAGCAGCCTAGCTGAAATCTGTACAGAATTCTGAAGAAAAGTTCAAGTTATTTTAAGCTGCAAGGATCAAGGTTTCAAGGTGGTATTTTAGGCAGTAGCAATCTCCATCAGAAAACTGTCTTAAAATTTCTATCCACAACTCTCAGCTGCACAATGCCACAGCAGCTGGACATGCTGCTAAGAGTACATCACATCAGCAAAATTCATGGCCACTAATTGCATTACTGGTGTTCCTGTAATTACTTCTGCCCTACTGTGGTAGTGCCTGTAGCCTCAGGATCTCATTACATTCAATATTGTATAAGAATATGAAAATTAGATGGTCAGGTGTTTACATCATGTTAATAGAGACAGTGAACAGGGTGCAAGGAAAGAGTTAGGTGGTAGTGCTCACTGATGTAAAAGGTGTGCACAGAACAGTGGGTGTCACCCCAGTCTTGGGATTTGCAGTGAAGAGCTTAACACAAGATTGTATAGAAGTTTAAACAAAATACCTTTGGACAGCAAATGAAATAATGTAGCAAAGTATTTATTTCTATTTATTTCTATTATAGTGAGCTGATATATCAAAACAAATGTTTAATTTCAGTGATTGAAACAGTAAGGTGCAATCTGTTTACTTGATCTATAAAATTAAATTGAGATAGGACAAAAGGGACTACATTTTCCATGTTAGTCTTTGTCAGACCCATAAAAAGCAGAGTTTACCAAGTTCAGTCAGCATGTCCTTCATGTGACTAATCTCAGCTTTCTATTGTGGAGTGTCAAAATGTGGTAGCTGACCATACTTATCTATTTTTAGAAGCAGATATAAAACTGAGAAAAATCAGCCTTATTGTGGTAGACTTTGAAGAAACACAATGTAGATACTCCTTAACACAAAAGGGCATATGAGGAATGTGGAGAAAGCACACAGAAAGCTAAGTGCAGGTTTAGTAAATGTCTTTTAAAGTGCAGAGCAGCACTTTCTACTGCCAGCTTCCAGAAAAGCCCAGTATGCTTTGCATTGCTGTTGCTCCATTTTGCTCTTTTCCTCCATCCTTCCATATCCCAGGTTAAGATCACAGTAATTTTTGACAGTGTGTTTTCCCAGATTCTCCTTTTCCCCTTGGACACATTTACCTTTGAGGAGTTGCTGTGTTTGGGATTCAGTGTGTCTGGGTAGACAGAACTGCACAAGCTGTGAGCAGGAATCTTGGTGAATGCCACAGCGCGCGCTCCCTGTGCGACATCGATGAAGCACAGGTTCAGTGTGTCAGACACGAGGAGAAACAGTACTTGCAAAGCTCTCTCTGCCAAGGGCATCCCCAGCAGGCACATGAGAATCCATCCTGATAAATTAGTGCTTTTTTGCTCCTGTTCCTGATGCTGCAAAGAGCCCAATGCCTGTCAGTGTGAGGACAGCAGGACAAATGCAGACAGCTGGTGACACCATCAGCTCTGAGCAACCTCTGTGGGCAGACAGCCCCAGGAACCTGCTGCTTATTCCTCCTTAGCCAGGCCACCACACTGCACTGCTTCCAGTGTGTCCCAGCTGCCTCCTGCCCCTGGGTACTCCTGCAGCACCTGAAGGGGCCCATTCAGCCTGGTCCCTTTTTGGCCTGATCCCTTTTCATCCTAACCCCATTTGGTTCAAAAGCCTGTAAGGCCAGCCTGGGTAAGGCCTGTGTGCCCACAGTGCAGGCTCCATTCTTGGTTCACAATCATATTCATAGAATCACAGAATTATTAATGTTGGAAAAGACCCTTAAGGTCATTGAGTCTAACCCTTAACCCAGCACTGCCGTGTTCACCACTAAACCATGGCCCCAGGTGCCACATTTGTATGTGTATTGAACACTTCCAGGGATGGTAATTCCATCACTTGCCTGGGCAACTTTTTTCAATGTCTGACTACACAGTGAAGAAATTTTTCCCAATATCCAATCTAAACCTGCCCTGGTGAAACTTGAGGCCATTTCCATTTGTCCTACCACCTGTAATTTAGGAGAAGAGACTGATCTTCACCTTGATACAACATCCTTTCAGGTGGTTGTCAATAAGAGGTCAATAAGATTCCACCTGTGTCTCCTTTTCTCCAGGCTAAACCACCACAGCTCCCTCAGCTGTTCCTCATCAGATTTGTGCTCCAGCCAATTCACCAGCTCTATTGTCCTACTCTGGACACGCTCTAGAACTTCAAGCTCTTGTCTTGTAGAGAGGAGCCCAAAACTGAACATGGTATTTGAGGTGCAGCATTCAAACAACTGAATGCCAGCAGCATCCAGCTTGAGAGGTTTTCTTGTGCTTCCTGCCTTGGGTTACCTTTCCAGTGCATGTTTTCATCTCTGTGTCCTGATGCAAGTTACACACTGGCCATTTCCCTGCTGACACAAAACACACTCCACATGGAGCAACTTTCATAGAATCATAAAATAAGCTGAATTGGAAGGTACTCATCAGGATCATTGAGTACAACTCCTAGCCCTGCACAGGACACTCCAAGAGTCACACTCTGTGTCTCAGAGCATTGTCCAAATGCTTCTTGAGATCTGTCAGGCTTGGTGCTGTGACCACTTCCCTGGGGAGGCTGTTTCTCGGGGTCTCTTGCTGGTCAGAGTGACCACAAGATATGTTAGAAAGTCTCTTTTCTCAGCTTGGTGCTCAAAGAAGGAGTCAGAGCTCTTCAGTTCTCAGTCTCAAGATTGCTTATTGTATCTTATCTATAAAATTTTTTCTTCTGTTTAGCCAAGGTCCGCTTAGCAAGACAGTCTGAGGCACTCTACTTGCTCTTGGGGTGGTGTTATCTTTTTATACTAAAAACTACGTATACAATACTTACAATTACTTTCCAATACCTATCACTTATGTTAGACAGTGAGCTTCTACTCTAAACTAATCTAAAAGTGCCAATATCACAGCCGAAGATGGAGGCCAAGAAGAATTTAGAAAGGCTGGACATACTCAGGTTCCTCCATCTTGCTCCCTGAACTCTCATTCTAAAAACCCCTAAATTTATTTTTTCACTCCTTGATAAATTTACTATCATTCTACTAAAACTGTCATGGCTTGCAGATCTTCATATAAGGTTGGTAATTTGCTCTATGGGTCATAATCAAAACCACAAGCACCTTGGGCTCTGTGCCAGGGTCTCTGAGCTCCCTGGCAGGGGTCTTGGCCGTCCAGGACAGCCAGAGGGATGTCCCGAATTTCGACACCTGTTCCAATGCCCAGCCACCCTCTGGGTGAAACACCTTTTCCCACATTGATACCCACATTGTATGTCCCCTGACTCAGTTTTGTGCCTGAACTTTGTGGAGGCTGATGGCTGTGGCTCCTGGCTGTATGTCAAAGAGAGACTAAGTCTCTGTCAGTGCACACCCATTGCAGAAATGCGATTGCAGCTCGCCCAGCTCAGCTGGGAGCAGGAAGGTCTCTCCTCTCTGTCCAGCGAGGGTGCCCTGCGAGGGGGAGACAGGCGCGGGCTGCCAGCGGCCGCGGCGGGCGAGCTTCCCCTGCTGCCCGCGAGGTGTCCCCCCGCACCGGCGAGGTGTCCCTCCGCCGCCCGCCAGGTGTCCCCCCGCACCCGCGAGGTGTCCCCCCGCACCCGCCAGGTGTCCCCCCGCTGCCCACGAGGTGTCCCCCCGCACCCGCGAGGTGTCCCCCCGCTGCCCCCGAGGTGTCCCCCCGCACTCGCGAGGTGTTCCCCCGCTGCCCACGAGGTGTCCTCCCGCACCCGCCAGGTGTCCCCCCGCACCCGCGAGGTGTCCCTCCGCCGCCCGCCAGGTGTCCCCCCGCACCCCCGAGGTGTCCCCCCGCACCCGCGAGGTGTCCCCCCGCTGCCCCCGAGGTGTCCCCCCGCACCCGCCAGGTGTCCCCCCGCTGCCCCCGAGGTGTCCCCCCGCACTCGCGAGGTGTTCCCCCGCTGCCCACGAGGTGTCCCTCCGCACCCGCCAGGTGTCCCCCCGCACCCACGAGGTGTCCCCCCGCACCCACCAGGTGTCCCCCCGCACCCCCCAGGTGTCCCCCCGCTGCCCACGAGGTGTCCCCCCGCACCCGCCAGGTGTCCCCCCGCACCCGCCAGGTGTCCCCCCGCTGCCCCCGAGGTGTCCCCCCCGCACTCGCGAGGTGTTCCCCCGCTGCCCACGAGGTGTCCCCCCGCACCCGCGAGGTGTCCCCCCGCTGCCCACGAGGTGTCCCCCCGCACCCGCCAGGTGTCCCCCCGCTGCCCCCGAGGTGTCCCCCCGCACTCGCCAGGTGTCCCCCCGCTGCCCACGAGGTGTCCCCCCGCACCCGCCAGGTGTCCCCCCGCACCCACGAGGTGTCCCCCCCGCACCCGCACAGCCCCGCAGCGCCGCCCGGCAGCGGCTGTCGCGCCCGGCACGGAGCTGCATTAACCCTCAGGCTCATGCTGGCGATGATCTCTGTTCCGCTCTGTGCTCCAGCTCGAGTGTCCGTGTGCTGAAACACGGGCCGGCTCCGGCTGGCGGGTTGGGACCGGGACCGGGGTCTGTGGAGTCCCCGATCACCACAGGGGTCGCCTCTCTGGAGTGGTGCTGCTGGGCTTCGGACATCCGATGAGATAAATGAAAGGCTTTATACTAGAAACAGTAAAAGGGCAGGGAGCAAATAGTGTATTTAATTAATAATATTATTTATTAATTTATTCTGATTTCCATTCATGCCCAGATTTTGCCGATGAGGCTGGCAGACACCCTTCCAATTCCTCTATGCTGCCCGCAGCCAGAGAGACAATAATTTCTGTATAAAACCAGAGGCAACATGTGACTGGCAGAGGGTATAGAACGGAACAAACCAAAGAAATGCAACTGGTCTGTACATGGGGTCATATCCCAGCCAGTGCACAGGCGTGACAAGAAAAGCCATGAGAAGGTGCTGAAGGTCAGCGTCAGCATGGGGCACCATCTGTTTTAAATTCTAGTTTGAAGCTAACGCTGGTTGGCCTCTGTACTCAGCAACCAGAGTTTTCTGTCCTCACAGGCGGATACAAGTGGGTAGAGGAAAGTACATCAGTAGGTTTTGGATATGGTCCAGTGAGCCCAAGCCCAAAATGGATGACCTCCACTGACTGCAAACTGATCAATTTTTTGTATTCAAACAAAAAAAAAGATAATCCTGCCTAACCTTTCTAGATTATTCTCCCACAGCTGTGGAAATGTCACCACATTCTATTTATCTCCAGTGCAAAGTTCACATGACATTACATGGTATTCACAGCACTGGTTTTCTTTAAAAAACTTATTTGCATTCAAGGATAGACAAGGGAATATATGTGGCACTAAAACAGTAAAATATGTCCAACTGTTTTATAATTTGGGAGGGAAATATCCTTTGCTATTGAGAAAAATGCAGAAATGTGGTTTAATTATCCCAAAATTAAACTAAAATTTGAATACAACTTTCAATATTTCAGCCATAAAAGACCAGTAGTAGCAACACTTACACATATGCAAGAGTATTGTAGGTAATATGAAAATGAACTATTTAAATACTAGAAAGATGGAAGGGAAAGTTATAAAATTTTGAACATTAAAGGCATTCATTCTAGTTCCTGGTATGCCAGTATTAAATTCCACTATAATTAGCCATTAAGAATCATAAGAAATTTTCTGAATAAGTACTTCCCAAACTCTTGGTTGAGAGAAGAGCTTCACAGCCTGACACAGACTGTGGAAATTTTGTGTCCAATGAAAGAAGCAAAATCCAGATCAAAACTGAGGAACCCCTATATACTCTTCTACTTCTCCAAACAGGCTCCTGCTTTTGTAAAAAGATAAGAATACGTCTCGTTTTAAAAACTAATATCACACCAACTCTGTCTTTAGACATTCATGAGCTTCAGATTACCAGAAGACAGGAACATGTATTAGGAACTGCAATTCCACACGTGCACTTTTCTCACATTCCTTTCAAATTTCCCACTGTACATACAGGCATATTTTGGCCAATCAAGAATTAAAATTCTTATGTTATTGCCCAGCATAGTTCAAGGAATGTCTGATAATCACAGCAGGATTTTCAGTGTGATTACTGGGAAAACAGCACAAGGTTAGAATAAACTGGTGGCCAGCAGCCTCGAGAAAGCGAGCAGCTCCCTTTCCTCCTGGCATTTAATGAGATGTTTTAGATAAGCTGGGGCAGGTTCTGAAGCATCTTGAGCACAGACACCAAAACAGTAAACTGCACTGAACACTATAGAAAGTGCTTATAAGAGACAGGAGGCCAAGTCTGAAAGGCAGCACCGATCCGTCCTGTATCAATCAAATTTTCATTCTTTACTGATCAGAGTACCTAAATACTGAAAATTTCAAGTCCTAGTAAACACAATGCAGTAGTCTAGCCAAGAATTACATCATTGTATCACTTGAAAAGAGAGATAGAGCTTCAGGGGGGAAAAAAATGCTCATCCTGGGTAAGTCAAATATTACCTTAGCACTGTAATTATAGGTGTTTAATTGTGTAGAGAATTATTTAAGTTACCTTTGTAAGCATCTCTCTTGTTTTATATAACTCTTCAGTATAAAATAATATTTAAAACAATGCTTTTTAGTTTCAAAATACCTTGAATAGTAGGAGGTTGTGGTTCAGTTGCCAAGCAAATTACAGAGATGAGTACTCTCCTTGGGTAAGAACAAAGGAGACATTTCCATAGCAAGCTTGTTCAGGGAACTGAGAGTAGTTATTTCACAGCTTCAGACTCTAGATCTTTAGAGCCACTGTTCAGAGGAACAGAGAAGATGCTCTGCTTGTGCTTTGTCCAAAGCCAAATTCAACAAGGTGAAACTGCAAGTCTTAAATGCAGCAGCCCAGAGATGGAGAGAGTGGGACAAGGGTGTGTATGTACACCAAAACTCCTGTGAATAGCATCTACTAATGCATGCATTCTTAAATTCTTTTCAAAAATGGTATCACTACAATGTGGGATTTCTATTTGGCTAGTCCATATCATACTGCCTGTCAGCATTTTCCCTTGGTGACTGCTGCTGTATTTCTCATAACTTCTCTTTTCATGTCTGAAATAGGTAGGGTTTAAGAAAACCTGTGCAGACAGCTGAGAAAAACGGAAGCTAATGCTGTTTATATACATTTGCAGATATTATTGTCTAGTCACAGGAGTTTTTCTGCTGAATGTAAAAAGCCTCTTCTCTTTCAGACTAAAAACCTCAAATTGTCACAGAAAAGAAATTTCAAAATCATGGTTTTCAAAAGTGCAGAACTCTGTGTTTTCTACCTTTCCACAAAGCTCCCTCATGTTCCCCAAGGCTTGCTACACCAATGTTTGGGGTAGATGGGCAGCTCAGGGCTGAGCACTAAGGATTTCCTCACTGCTGGCAGTCCTGAGGTGAGGTTTGTAAAAGCTGAGTACAGAAAAGCCGAGTTTGCAAAGAGCTGCATGCCTGGCTCCAGAGCTGTGGGTACTCAACTTGCCATTGCCCCTTGCTCCTTCAAGCTGGCAAATTCTTCTCATGCCTCCTCAGCAGACAGTTCTATTCAATTTTTTCTAAGACATCTTCCAACAAAACACTCCAATTTTGATAAGTCAGCACTTTTAGATGAAAAGTAGTTCTACCTAAAAATAAACAACTAGCTTCAGCTTTGAGAGCTGTAGATTAGTTAATTGCATCAGCAAGTGCTGACTTTGAAGCTTAGATATAAACACCTTTCTCATACCCAACCAAACTCTGCTAAGAAAGGATGATTTATAGAGCAATGCAGAAGCTGGCACAGCCTGAGGCTTGAGATTAAACCCTACCTTAATACTGGTTGATAATACTGCATTCTGTGACACCCAGAAGGGATGATACAATGCAGCAGAGAGGAACCAGGGGCTTTTGATCACGCTGTTTTCTGTTCCTGTTAATTATCTCCTAGGTCAGCGTGCATGTACTTGGCATATGCATCTGCTAATGGCAGAATCTGTTACAGTCACAGTAAAAACATTTTGCAATCTGACCTGAGTGATAAGACAGGGCAATGTTATGTTTTGTTTCACAAAGAATGTCCCTCTGTTTGGGTTCACTTCACCAATTACGTTCTAAATGTTTTTTATCACACTCTACTGACCCCTAAAAGTAAACTCTAAAATTCATAGCTAACTTCCTCTCCCATTTCAACTAAACTGGGGAGAGGCTTATGCCTTTTTATGGGAAGCAGTGATGAGATATTTTTCTTAGAAACAGTTAAAAGTAACACCTGGAAGATTTAAAGTTCATGCCACCTGGGCACTATGTGGATTATATTCTCAACACCATGAATTTAAAGGAAGGGAAATGCATCAAAAGCAGCTGAATGTGTGACCCTGACTGCCCTGCACAGCAGAGGGAGCACAGAGGTGCTGCAGCCCTTGGTTCCAACAGACACCAAAGTCTGGAAGTTTGCACAATGCACTGGCTTCATAGTGACTCAAACACACAGGTTAGGCATGGATGGTTCTGTGAATGTGAACACAGACTTCTAGGGCAGTGGTTGGAACACAGGTTTTGAAACTCTAAAATGTTTCTGTGAACTGCTCTGATCCCATAACTGTGGTTGTACAACTCTCGGGCTCCATGTCTAATTGCTGAATTTTCTCTTTGGATAACATGCAAAAGTCTAATCTACAAAGTGTATCTGTGGCATCGTGTGTTTTTAGAATTGGTTATTCCTTTTGTAAGTTAATAATGGTTTGGTCCTCGGTTCCCCCCCCCCCCCCATATACTTCCCTCACAATGGTTTCTCCCTAAGCTGTTTATCCCTTGTTTTCCCGCCGGTGGTTTGTCCCTCAGAACCTGCCTTTATGCCCTTATAAGCTTATTTCCTCCCTTTCGGTGCTGCCTACCCCCGCTGTCTGTCACACTAACCACCCCCCTTTATCTCCAGAATTCTCTATGTCAACCATCCCTTATGCGATGTATGATTTGCCCCGGGGGTTTCTCCCCTCCCCTGTGTGATCCTCAGTGGCTCAGCTGTAATCCCCGCTCCTCCCTGGGTCCTGGTTATTGGTTGGCTTTGTGTCTCCTCCCATCACACCCACTCCCTTTATCTGCGCCCCCCACGGCCTCCTCCCTGACACCCATCCCTGGCGGTGCCGCACTGTTTCAAGACCTTTCGTATGTTCACGGGTGTCCGCTTCTCTTTCCTTTATCTCGGTACCTCGGACCCGCGCTCCTGCCTGCACCACCCACGCCGCAGACGGTAACCACTACCCAGGAGTCCGGATGGGTTCCGGGAGTGGCACATCCTGTGGCATCTTCGGCCGGATCCGGGGGCACCCAGCCGGGCTCCTGTACAGCCCCCGCGGCCGCGAGAGACGCTACAGGTATCCTAATCATTTGACATTTCAAATCGGTTTTAACTTCAAAATAAATTAAAATTGAATTTGGCGATATCATATTAATCGTATACAATATTTATTACGTATATTGTTCAATGTGCATAAAATTTCAGAATCTTCAGCATACCAAAATATCCATATCACAAAAAGCAACTCTTACGATATCTGAAGAGGGAGGACATCAGCACAGGCTCACAGGCAGGTGGTTACACTAGCCCCACAAGGTCCCACTGCTTCCTTCTCCCAGCTGAGGCCAGTTCAGAGGGACAGCTGAATCCTTCATGGTTCTGTGGCCGAGGGTCAGAGCACGGTGCCACTGACACAGTGCCGCTGCTAATCCATAACACGCTGTGTGACACGGCAGAAGCAGAGCAGCTTCAATGGCTCATGAATTGCCCAAGGCTCTCAAGCCCCATTGGAGAGAGCATAGGAAGTATGAGAAGGGTGTGAGCTTGAGTCAGTGTAAATACTCACTAATGAGCAATTTCCCATCTGAACACTAGGCAAAGGACAGGAGACATTCACTGTCTCAAAGGGTCTTGTAGTTCAGCCTACCCACAGAGGCTCTGCTGGTCTAAAGGCTGCAGTAGTCACTTTGGTGACATTACTTATTTAGAAAAAGCTCAAAGGAATTTGACAAGCCTCTCTGGACCCTATCATCCATAAGTTTGTCTCAAGACTATTTTCTTCAATTCCTGCAAGCTGTGGCAAGGCAGTACGTGTAGCTTAGGTGACACTCCTACGCCAAGGCACCTCGGGATAGTGCAGAGTAGCCTACCTTACCCTCTTTGCACAGCAAAGCTGCCTCACCTGCTGCAGCTGCTGCAGCCATAAAGAACTGCTTGCCCCAAAGCATACTTTAAACTCTATTACTATTTTTTTCTTTCTTTATTCAGAAATTTGTTGTTCTTTCTCCCAGATCTCTCCTAACTTCTATTTGCAAGAGTTAGCTACAGAGCAATTTACTATCCCTCTGCAACATTTTTGAAGCTATTTAAGCATGCAGAGATTCAAAAAAGGGAAGAAAATCTGGTCCAGAGAATGGGAGAACTGTTGTAATTATGGTGCTGCTTTGGAATTCTCCTTGGAAGAAATACATTGCTGAGAATACCAAATATATGTACTGGTTATTTAAAAACTCCCTGCTTACATATCTTTGCTCTTGACGGTTAATACTTAGATTTTTATTAAATATTGCCACTTTCTTGTTTAAATAATTGGCAATGCTTCTTACTTACCCTATTTTTCTCTTCCTCCAGGCCAGCTGGATTTAGCCATAGAGCCCCATTCCACTAACCTCAAAAACAACCCATTCCCTTTTATATCCTCATTTTTTTCCGGTTATTGTGCGGTTTCATCCTGTTGAGTGTTTATTCCTCTCTATCTACCATATAATTTTTCCTGAGCACCAGCATTGCATAGGCTTGAATCTTGAGGTAAATGTAATAACTCCAAAGAGTTTGTACAGGTGTATCTGTGTTCTGAGGCCTTAAACTAGAAATGAGCACCAAATTTAGATCAGATCTGTTACACAAATCAGGATTTTATTTAATTTTTTTTCCTGGTATCCTGAGTATCGTAGTATCCTGTGGTGATATATGCAACCAATAGAAGCCAGTTATGTCTGTAACACTCACTGTAGGTTAATAAAAGAGGGAACACACTGAGATCTCGTAGTCTCATCATCATCATCTGTGTCAGTGGTGAAGACCTGGCTGTAATTGGAACCCTTAGATCTTCTGAATGTCAGTGTTGAAGGGCTCTTCAGTGCTTTGGAAGGACTTGCCTGGAAGGATTTGAGAAAGATCTGGAAAAGAGTCCTTCCTCCCTATAGCTTGTTAACTAGTACCATTGTGGAGGGAATGTATTCCATGTTGGGAAAAGTCTACACCTTCTGTTCTACCCAGACCTTTGAGTGAATATTAAAATCTTGGCTCAGGATTTTAAGGGAAATGGTGAAATTCTTAAAAACATATCAGAATCCACTGGTACTCGATGAGCTAAAGGCTCTTTCCTGAGCAGAACAAAAAGTAATAACTTTAATAAAATGTTACATTAAAAATCTAACATAGATTTGGTAGTTACATGCAAAACCTTAAGCCATGTGATAGAAGGCAGGGACCCACACGTACACAAGTAAAATTAGTATGTTTTCTTTTTTAAAAGCTGCAGTTTAGTTCAGCCCAAGTTTCTTTGTGTCTTTTGTTTTGCAAATCTTGATTACAAATGGCTTTTCTCTGAAGAATGCTTGACAATGCTTGATCATTTATTTGCCTTCCAGTATTCTTCAAGGCCAAATGAATTATCTATCAGTTTCCCTGAGTTAAAAATCAAAATGGTTCTGTCTTGGCTCCAAGTAGCCAAGTTGCAAGAAAGATGCTGACTGACCTAAATGCCCTCAACACTTGGATCAGAAGAAAGAATTTTGGATGCTGACCACAGACGCACCAATAAGTATTTGTAGGCTGCACATTTACTTGGATTTGTAATGGCTGAACATGGATTGGCCTCCTTATAATTTGTCTTTCTATAATTTCCATTAATATTTTCTGTTTGTCAGGTAAAGCATTAGCATATGGTGACCTATAACACATTTGCCACATAGTGAGGCTAATGAACACAGAAGTACTTTATCAACTTCATCTCTTGTGCTTTTACCAGTTGATAATTGCTGTAATGGGGCATTTGCTATTTTGATCTTGTAGAGCATGAAGTCCCATTACACTCGTACACTAATCTGGGCTATCAGTCCCTGCTCAGGTCAATAACTGTTTGCAAACTCTGTTCTAAAATACTTTGCCCCATGCTCTTTTTTTCCTGTAATTTCTGCTGCTTCCAGCACACCAGTGGTCTGACTCCCACACCTTTCCCAAACCCCTCCTGTAAGTCCATCATACATGGGGCTGTGTATAGGAGAAAATGATGCTGTTTGCAGAACAACAAAAAAATCCTCTCTCACCATAGACTGAGAAGACCAAAGAGTGGGTATAAAAAAGATCAGCTATTTTAAAGTACTTTAAAAGATGATGAAAAATATCTCCATTTCAGATAAATGTAGAAACCATAGCCAGATGCTTGATAGAAGAATCCTTCATAATAAAATATTTCCAAAACCTTTTTGAGTCTTTCTTCTCATGCTACCTTCTGCTACAAACTTTTTTTCTATTCCAGTTTTTCTGCATTTGGATTAGAGTCATACAATCAAATTAAGTCATATAACATTGTTAGTTGCTTAACAGCAGTCTCATCTATGAAACTCAGCCTCATCTATGAAAATGTATCTTTGCAATTTGCAAAGTTGGTAAGATGCTTACATATTCCAGAGAAAAATGCAGTTCAGTGACTTCAGCAGCTACTATTAGGCATTGCTGTACAAATGACACAGTCATTGCATAAAACAATCAGTCCAGCTGGCCAGAGATCCTGCGTCCTTAGGATATGGTCTTTGATGAATAGACCCTCTTATTTTTCATTTCCAATCTATTATTAATAACATTCTCTGTGATCATCCAGACACAAAGAATTAAGACAATAACTCTCTAAGTGAATAACTTAGAGTTAAGAGCCTTAGCTTGCCCAATGGAATAGCAGCCATTAAGCTTCTGCCAAAAGAGCATTGCTTTAGACAGAAGGATGAGCAATTGCCATGCAGGCTGGAAAGTGTTCATACATAGTATATTAAGCTAAAACATTCCCTTTTCTTAGGAGTTCCTTGTGGTAGCACCAAATGCATCAATTAAATTACCTAATGAAAAGCATTTCAATATAAAACAATATTCATTCAATGTAACTGTCTCTCTTGTAGTAATATAACAAGAATATAAATTAAAGCTTTTGTGTATGACAATGTTCTCACAGACAAGCTTAATTTTAAAAAAAGGTCAGGCTAGATAATATTTCTGTGTCAGTGAACAACAAAAAATTCTAGAAACTAACTTCTTGGGATGAGGAGGGAGATACAGAACAGGAAGCAACAATTTCCTTGTCAACAAGCTTTCCTTTATCCCGCCTGACTTTGGACACTGCAGGCAGCCCAGAATAACACTCTGCTAGCCTCACACTGAAATGCTGCCTCTGTCACTCTGCAGTGTTGTGATTTAACCACAGCCAGCAGCTAAACACCACGCTGCGGTTCATCCAATCCTTCCAGTGGCTGGGGGAAGAGAATAGGAAAAGAGAGAAAACTCAGGGGTTGAGACATTTTAACAGAAAAAGCAAAGGCCACACACAGAGACAAGGCCAAATGAGGAATTCATTCACTGCTTCCCATGGGCAGGCAGGTGTTCAGCCATCTCCAGGAGAGCAGGTCTCCATCAAGTGCAAGGCTTCCTTGAGATGACAAACTCCATCACCCCAAACATCCTTCACTGCCTCTTTCTTCCTTCAGCTGTGTATCTGAGCTCTTCCAGCATGTGGTCTGGAATACCCCTTTGGTCAGTGGGGTCAGCTGTCCAGCTGTGTCCCCTCTCAGCTCCTTGTGCATCTCTGGCCTCCTCTTTGGTGGGGTGAGAATCAGAAAAGGCCTTGGCGCTGTGTAAACTCTGCTCAGCAATAACAAACACATTCCTCTGTTATCAACACTGTTTCCAGCACAAATCCAAACCACAGCCCCATAGGAGCTCCTATGAAGAAAATTAACTCTCCCCCAGGCAAAGCCAGTGCAAGTGCCTACACAGCGAGGAAGTGCTCACAGTGCTCTAATTAAGGACTGCAGTTAGGAGCTAGGACAGGAGCAGTCACAATGTGGGCATCACGTTGTCATGCAGAGAGGGATGAGGAATGCAGGCACAGGCACCTGCTGAGATCTCTGACTTCCTGACAGTGTGCATGGCACTCCTCCTGCTGTTGGACAGCCCCAACACCATCACACATCCCATCCTTTTTCTGTACCGTATCCATCCGTTTAGGACCAGCCATTAAACTGCCATTCTTCATGCATAACTTCATGCTGTTTTCCCTTTCAGGAAGTGACCTGTCAAAGGCAGACAGCACACTGCACAACAATCATTTCTTGCCTGCATTATTTGAACACACAAAGGAAATACGGTTTGTGGGCTGGACAAACCAGAGTTTCAGACTTCCAAATTTCATATCCTCCTCACGTGTATTCTGTGTATATTTTCCTCTTCATAGCTTTTGCTACTTGTCTTTTCAAAACTCATGAATCCTTTCTATTTCACTCACCAAAATCTCAAACTAATTGTTTTACCACAGAGGAAGTTTAAATATGGAACTAGCATAAGGCAACACCCAAATTCAGAATGCATCCTGAAACACAAAGGCATCAGAATCTGAGATACATATCTATCCACAACTTCCTTCTGCCAAGTATCTCAGCCGAAGTTCTGCATCCGGTCTGCAGAACTGCAGTGCTCTCCTGACCCTCCCTAAATTGTAAGGAAACTCAGGTCTAGATTTAAACTTTACACACAAGCATGTCTCTTGTTAAGAGAACAGAAATATTATGAGCCTGCACCACCGTTTGCAAATGTGTGGAAAACAGATTGCTAGACTGCAGTTACAGGAGGTGGTGTATGATAAGAATGAAAGCTCATGTTATGAACATAGAGAATGTTCATAATTAATTTACCTAAAAAAAATCCCCAAACCTGTACATTTTGCATTTAACCTCTCATCCAAAGAAAATACAATGTTATTCAATGAGAGAGTCAAACTTCAGGAACTCTCTCCTGCGCATGCAAAGGTTTTTTTCTGAATAAGAGTGATGACCAGAAGGTTGCTCAATGAATCCATTGATCTATCTTCTGATACAACTTCTGCCCTGAATATATGTCTTTTGGTCAGATTCCCAGACTGATCTAAATAATTTCACAAAGCTGCATCCCTTAAACTTTCAAATATTCTGTGGAGTTGCACCAGTTGATGGATGATGTAGAAGTGATTTCAAATTTAGGGATTGACACACCCCTAAGAGTTAAATACCTTTGTTCTTGCCTTCAAGAAATTATCTTGAAATTATCCCTAATGTAACCCAGATCAATACAGAACAAAAATTAAGAAGCTTGCATTCAGCCTTGTACTGGCATTGAGCCCCTATACCAATGTCTGTTTCCCCTCCTTTGTTTGAAAAAATGCCTTCAGGAAAATATACATTCTGAATATATTAATCCTTATTTATTTAATGGTGAGGGGGTTTATTTATTAGTAGTAATTAACTGCTATTAAAAATACTAATATAATTATTCCTTATAAGTAAATTTAACGTTTTATGAGTTTACATTTTTAAGTCTCTATAGGAAGCAAAGTTGCTTTATAAATAATTGCTGACAATTTACCTATTTTAGCTCTTTTTGCCTGCAATTGTACAATTTTATGTACCTAAGCCTTTTAGAAACACCTTCTGGTTTCTAGATATTATTTTCATTCTTCTTCTCTTTTTTGGACTGTACAGGTCTCTTTGGCATGCACCTAACCTAGGAGTTCACTATCTGCCAGGTTCTCTGATTAACACATACTGCTCCTACTGAAAATAGTCAAACTCAGCTTTAATCATATGTTATGAGTGCTATGAATGACTTTCAATTCTTAATGCACAGTTGCAATAACTTTTGCCTTTTAAACACAGCTGAAATTTCTTATATACTCTCTTGGCGCAGAAGTTAGATTTATTTAAAAATTGGTAACTTCTGACAGGTTCCATTGATTTTAAAAATTAAAAGGCATTGTCCAAAACTAGTGAGGTTTGTAGATGTAAAACAAACATTCACTATGGAAATGACAGGTAAGGAATTTACTGAACAATATAGGACTTCTGCATAAGAAGAAACAAGATTAAACATTATTAAAGTCCATATCAAATGTTTGACGAACATGTTGACACATGCAATATATTACTTATCTGATGTTGTGTGTCTTACAGGTTAAAGAAATGTTCCAAGAACTTTGAGGTGTGCAGAATTATGTACACTAGTCATGGCTCTCACAGTTCTTACTCATAATATGTTGGTTGTAGAGTTCTTGTGATAATATGAAATAACCTGTCCGAAATAATTCTGAAAAGCTGAAATTTCAGACTCACTGGAACAACAAGTTCATTTTAAAAAAGTTATCTAATAAATTTGTTTAAATTCTTTTCTTTAAACAGAGAGGTATGTAGGGTGAGGATTTTTCCCATGTCAGACTGAGGAAAAATTTGATATCTTCAGCAGAATTTTGTCAAAAGTGTAAAATATTATTGGTTTTTAGCACTGAAGCTCTTTCAAGTAGCTCAGTCTTCATGCCACTCAGAGAACAATGGTTCTAAAAATATCTTTAGCATTTCTCTTTTTACCTATCTTAAACTATGTCAGAAAAGACTGTGGCCCCTTCATCCATGTGAACAGAGGAGCCTACATAATTTCTTCCAATCCAAACAGAATCTACAGAAAAAAATTGACTTTTTCATGTCTTCTTTTTTTCAGTTTCCAAAGTGCCATAATTAAAAGCCAGTGTGTCAACCTGAGAATGTTTATACAGCAGAGTGAAATTGACAAAAAGTACTCCCTTTCTCTGGCTCCAGGCAAGAGTTCTTGAACCCTTGTAGTTATTAAAGAACAGTCAGGATCATACATTTATCTGGGAAACCTATCATGTCCAGTAAAGAGGACTTACACTGCAGAGACAGGGGACTGGGATGGAGTGATGATGCAAGTTTAAACATTTTTTTCCTCTCAGTCAGTCTTGCTACACTGAGAAAGGGCAACCACACAGTTGCCCAACTCTGGGTGAAAGGCTTAGTTTCATTTTTTTGCAAAGTCCTCAAAAATGTAAATCCTTACCACATGCATAAACAGGGAAAGAGTCTAACACTTTCTCCATTTTCTGCTCCTCTTTATCCTTTCTGTAGTCATTATTAATAAGAAATGGACGAATGGACCATGGGCTGGTTCAGCTCTGGTGAGAGCCCTCAGGATGCAAGGGGCAACCGCTGCCAAGTGCTTCATTTCGAAACGGAAATTCTCCTATGAACACTCTCTGTAAGAGACTGACTGAGTTTTGCTGCCAAGTGAAACAGGCCAGTCCCATACTTATGACATTTTTGTAACTCCTTTCCTTTCCAAGCACACACTAGCAAAATACTAGCCATGGTTTCAGTTAAGAGAATGTGAGGGAGGGGGAAATGAAAGATGCTTTCTCTTGCCATTTTGACCCAGATTGCTAATATTTCATTCTATGAGCTCATTTTTTGAGTAAGCTGAGTTGCATTTATGAGATATGATTCTCTTTTTTCCATTATATTTTATGTAACAGTTCTATAAAACAGTAACTTCACGTTTCATTTATCAAACTAAATGTGAGTTGGTAATTTTACTGACTGTAGAGTAGAGCACTTCAGAATTCCACCAGAGGGAGCCAGTGCGATTGAAAACTTGAAAAGCTAAGTTCCAAAAAAAAAAAAATTTATAAAAACCACTTAGGGAAAGGTCATTATCCTGCAGAATTGCAGACTGAAAAGAAATAAAGACTGATCTTCAGAAGCATAGTGTTTGTGCCTTTTGAAGCAAAATTCTTCACATGCAAAATAACACATAATGGAGATCAAGAACAAAATTTAAAATGTTATTTTAACAACCATGCTAATTTTCTTCCCCCGGGAAGTGCATTATTTTGCATTTCACTGCATTTTAACAACCCCTTATTTTGATTATTTATTATCACCTTGACAGTGTCTCTCTTCATATTTTTTCCCACATTAATTCCCCAGCTCTTTTCTCATCTTTTAAAATGGGCATCTCCAAACCAGTGGTTGCAGATCACCATCTCCCCCACATCAGCTGGGAAAAAGCTGTAAAACGTCCTGTGACTCTGCCTGACAATGTATCTGATGTATCTTTTCTTTAAACACTTTTTTCCTTGCTTTTACTAGAATTAAGAGTATTTAGGTATAGCAAATACACAGTAGAGTTAAGATCTGATTTCAAGCAGCTGTTCTCTAAGCACATAATTTGTCTGGGGAAAGATTGAACACAAAGTAGAAAGCATAACAAATGACAGTTTGGAATCTTCTACATGGCATATGAGTTGATGGAGCTTATAAAAAGAGTGTAATTTCTGTTAGCAATCTTGCTTGAGGAGTTTCACTAGAGAAGAACTTCAGAATGTGATTAACGTTTTGGGAAAAAATAAAAAAGAAAAATATTAAAACCCCCAAAGGTGCTAATAACAGTCAGCAAAAGGCAAAGTTGACAACTTACTTATTTTAACAACCAAACTAGGTCAAAGCTGCCAGCACTCCAGCAATTTGTGGTAGTGCAGGGTTCACTGTGCATTCCTGCATGAAAGTGTGATGATTTCCAAGCTAAATTTATTGCATATAGACTCATTTATAGTTTTGCAAAACCAATATGTTCAAAAGTCTCCCTCTTCACTGTATAACTAATATCTCTGCATGTGCCTTCATCTCATGACATCTTTGTTGCATTACCTAACTTCAATCTATGATGCTTCTTCCTGTATTACTTTCTCTGGGTTTGCCTATTCCATATTTTTCCTGTCTCTACACTTAATATAGCTTTATTATTATCCATTATGACATTTGTGATTCCTTTTTTTAAATTTGAATGACAGTTGTTTACTTCTAGAATGGATATGATGCGAGAGTCAGTCCTGATTGTCATAACTGTATACTAGAGTATTTGATTTTTCCATGTTTGTCCCTAGAATTTTCCTTCAAAGGCATTATGTGACAGGTCTATTTTGAGACTAATCATTGACAATTTCAAGGTTCTAAGACATACCATATTTCAAAGCAAGTCAGACCAATAGTGAAATTTTTGAGTCTACTGCAGTCTTTCATCACAGCTAGAAAGTTATGGTTGGAGTAATTTGGTAGACACACTGTGGTATCCAGACCTACATTACAACAAAATACTTAGATTAGTACACAAGCTATTTGGATTTTGGAGTGTCTTCATATGTGTCTAAAGACTTTGCTGCATAAACCTTTTGAGATTACTCTGAAACAATATACCTCATTAACAAAGAGAGGTTTATTCTGCATACAAACTTAAATCCTCTTCCTTTTAATTACCAAGTCTTCAATTACCTTCTATTTCTAAGCAGGACCTCTCTCAGTTTTTGCAGTTGTAAAGTTGAAATTATTCATTAAAACCAGCCAGCCTCTACTTTCCCCAGCTTTCAGTTTTCCAATATTTATAGTAATTCTTTAGTACATTTGTCTGGCAATCCCTTCTGAGGACAAATTATGAGAATGTAGATCCCCTCTGAAAAGGAGTTTATTCTTATTGGAAGCATCCAGTGGATGTAAACCAAGCTACAAGAATAAAAATGGCCAGATCCAACTGTTCAGATTTTTACCTAAACAGAAAATGCAATTCAGCACGAGCATTTCTTGTCTATTTAATTTCAAAATTCTTAGGACATAAATATTCAAGCCCTGAGATTTTTCCAACAAGTTTTTTAAAGGCTCCATGTATTAGGCAGTTCACATGACTCAACACAGAGGGAAAGCTGCCCAGCTGTGTGACTGCTTTTAGTACTGAATAACCTATGCTAGGGGAAACAGCCCTTTAATTAAATAATAAATAATAAAATAATTATTTAAGGGGAAAGCCCCTTAAATCCCTCCTCCCACTAATCCCCCAGGCACTGACATACAGTGTCACAGACCTCTTTAACCAGAATTTTTTCAGCTCTTCAGCTGTTAATTTCACACAGGATGCCTGATCACTCCTTCCCTTAAGAGGTGTAAATGGATTTTTCTAATAAATTCTTAAACTCCATTTTAGCTAAACCAAAATACATTAGCACGGAAGGAGATCACTGAGCCATACAGACCTCACTACAAACCCATGACACTGAACAGAAATTGTGTAATGCCAAAATTATACAGAAAGAAGCCCTGTGAGTTAAGATGCCATTTGATAACTCACATGTTCTTACTGAAAAGCTCATTAGATCTTTTGCTGTGAACATCACAGAGTGCGGGAACAGACAAAAATAAAAAGGAAAATAAAACACAAAGAGCAGATGGAGTGTTGGATATGTGTGAATGGGCAGAAAGAAGAGCATACAAAATAGCTATGAAGATTAATCAGAATCAAATGTCTTCAAGTTGCAGCAGCTGTTCAGGATTGTGGCACCCTAAACCCTGAAAGGGCTTCCCTCCTCATCTAGGATTTGTGTTTTTTCACTGACTTGGAAGAATTGATTTCTGCAGCTACAGGAGGCTCCATGACTGATCAGTGATGCACCTCAACATGCCAATAACAATGTATGGTAGCTGCCAAGGCAAAGGGTATCAGCAGGTGACTCAGGTGGATGACATTGAATTGAGGGAAGCAGCTGATTCCCTGAAGGCCAGGGCTGTCCTTAGCAGGACTCTGAAAGACTGGGGGCATGGGTCAGTATGAATTTCTTCCAATTCAATTAAGGCAAATGTTAAGCCCTGCACCTTGGATATTATAACCCAAGCAGCCAGGAGCTGACTGACTGGGTAAACAGCAGCTTTACAGAAAAGGTCCCAGTGCACAAGGGCAGCCTTGAGTGAGGGATTGCTCTTATGGCAATGAAAATTAGTGATAGGCTGGGAAATATCAGTAACAGCCTGGCTAGATCAAGGGAAGTGATTACTGCCCCCATCCCCTGCTGGCCCTCGTGAGGCTGCCTATGGAGAGCTGTGCACAGCCCAGGGCAGGGTGAAACAAGAAAGATCCCAACAAACTACAATGAGTCCAGTGAAGGGTCATCAAAAGAATAGAGAGCTGGAGCATGGGACAAACAGAGAGACACTGAGAAAGGTTGGTTTGCTCAGCCTGAAGGAGGTTACAGGATGATCTGACTTATGTCTTCAGCTACCCATTGGGAGGGAATAAAGAAGATGGAGCCAGACATTTCTTGGAGGTGCATGGCAAAATGATCAAGTTGCAACACAGCAAATTCCAAGGAGGGGTGCAGTGTGGAAATTCTTACCAGTGAGGGTGGCCAAGAGGTCGTGGAATTTCCCATCCATAATGAGATTCAAAACTCATCTGGACATTTTGTAAGATGAGCTTCAGCTAAGCAAGCTGAAGGGGAGGTAACTAGCATGCAGCCACAATGATGTGCTAGATGCTCCTGCCTGTGGCTGTAATGGGCCTCTTACAGGTGACTTTCACCAGTCTTGTTTTAGCAGCCTCTAGGGACAAGCTAAACACAGAGCTGATGCAATGATGAGGAAACCGTGCAACAAGATTGCTAGAACTGGACACGTGAAATAGCTGCATGTAGATCCTGAGGAGAAGATGGAGCCTTCACAGATCTTGGAGCATTGATCATAGCTCCCAGTACCTGTTCTGCTTTGTATTTGCATGACACTGTGAAAAATCAACAAGGAATGTATATCTGCTCTATAACTGCAAATCATTGCAGCCTCATAATAGTCCATCCACTTCAAAACAGCCCTTTTGCTGCACTGACTCACACCTCCATGTCTCTTCTTGCTCCCCTTCTTAGGTATTTTTGGATAAGTCATCTTCTTGTTTGGGGTACATAAAGATGTCTGAAGCTCAGCTCCCTGACCACAAGGTTTAACAAACAGAAGGAACTGAGGAAATTGCAGGCAAAAAAAGATCTAAACTAAGTGTGTGTGATCCTATAAAATGCAAACAGGCAATGTATGAATCCTATAAAATGCAAACAGGCAATGTTTGAATCCACCAGAAAGTCTCCCAGCTTCAAGCAAACAATTAACATCTTTTGAATACAATTTGAACATGCACAGCAAGTGCAGACCAGCCTGGAAACACTGGTTTTGATCCTGCTCTGGGAGGTTTAAAGCCAGATCACAGCCCTACAATATGGCTCATTACACTACATCTAAAGTCTTGAAATTGTTATGAGACTGTGGTTGTTATTTTTCACTTTCCAGGACAAAATTGAAATCTGTTTCATCTGCTGAGAAACACATTCAAATGTTTAAATGAGTAGGCCAGTTCTCAGAAATACATTGTTTACAGGTCACTTATATTTAGAAGTCGACATAAAGGAAGCTGTTTGCTCTTTAGCTATGATTATCTGAAAAAGCTATTTGAAAAGATGGGGTTCATTTATGCAAATACAAGCAATAGTGGGGCCATCAAAAGAGAACACCATTTGCTCCAACCACTTGTTTATTATGTGGTGTTAATTCCTCATCTCAGAAGTCAGCAAATTAAATATAGTTCCTTGTCTAATGTCACTGTCATACAAACTTACAACCATGTTTCTGCTGACCGGGTCAGCATCAAGCCAGATGGTCAGCCCGTGTCCTTCTGCCTTTTACTCTCAAATCTCAAAGTAGCCGGTTTCCATTTCCCTCGTTCCTTTTTTAGGTAGGTAAGAAGCAGGTGCTCCGGTTCCTTAACCTCAAGGACTGCTGACTCCAGCACTTCTCAGGTTCCCGTAAAAAGAAACTCTGCGTGAACGAGATGCAGAACCACAAACGCAAAGACACCGGAGCTGCCGGTGCTGCTCCGCTCCCGCCGCCTCCAGCCGGGCACTTCCCTCCCGCGGCAATTTCCAGGGATCCGTGCCCGCAGCTCCCCGCGGGGCTGCGCGGCGGGGCCGCAGTGAGGCGGGTGTGTGTGGAGCTGTCTCTGTCACCGTGACCCTGTCTCGGTGAGCCCGTCCCTTCCCCTGTCCCTGTCCCCACTACGCTCCCCCCGCCACACCCATTCCCACCCGCGCACGCACCCCGGGCAGAGGCCCAGGGGTCCGCATGGGGGGTACTGAACGTGCAACTCCTCGTTAGTATAGTGGTGAGTATCCCCGCCTGTCACGCGGGAGACCGGGGTTCGATTCCCCGACGGGGAGAGCTGCCCTCGTGCGTTATTTTATTTCCCCGCCCCGCGCGAGCCGTTTTATGACGCGGACTGCAAAAGGCGCCGCCCGCCGGCAGGAAAAATATTGACTACGGCCTCCCCGTCGGGGAATCGAACCCCGGTCTCCCGCGTGACAGGCGGGGATACTCACCACTATACTAACGAGGAACTGCCTTGAGCAATCTTGTCGCAGGGCAGGTTTTATCAGCAGCTCCTCACAACTACGTTCTTGTTGGTGAATTATAAACATTGTGCTGTGAGCGGAGGGACAGCAGGAGCGACCTCTGGCAGCGGGAGTATAGACCCACGAGCCTGCGTAGGGCGGAAACGGCGAGGGAGGCGAGCTGGACACCACCAGGGAGCGGTAGCGGAAGGCCCTTGCTGCTGCGGACCACTAGCGGGGGTGTGGGTGGGGGGAGTTGGCGTGCTTGCGCGGGAAGGCGGTAACGGAGCAGTACCGGAGCAGAGGGGCCTGCTCAAGGGCGCGGCGGCGGACGGGCAGGGTCCTGGGCCGCGCCGGCCCAACCCGTCCCCACCCTAAACCTCCGGCCGCGAGGCTGCACGGCCGGCGACCTGCGACGGCCGAGTTGTATAGCTCTGCTTAGCAGCACTTAGCAAGACCTCGTGGCGCAACGGTAGCGCGTCTGACTCCAGATCAGAAGGCTGCGTGTTCGAATCACGTCGGGGTCACTAGCTTTTTTTTTTTTTTTTTTTTCCTTCCATCTGTTGTCGGCTTTTACCGCCTTCCCCGCGCATGAAACCGAGGAACGTTACTGTTGGATGATTTTTTATGTTTGTCTCTACAGCTTAAGGTCTCCTCTTTTGCTTGAGGCTGAGAGGGCAGCGCGACACAGAAGGCAAAACGAGCGTCAAGGCAAGATCGCATTGGATAAAACTGGCATGTCTTTGTTCATGGTCTTTGTGTGCATAGGACTGTCTGATTACACGCTGAAAGACAAAAGGCAAGAACATGTCAAAAGTTAACTTTATTAAGGCAGCCGACAGTATAATTTTAAAGGGGACAGAGGCCCCAAAAATGGCAGATACCATGTTTTCAGTACAGAAATTCACATAAAAAGGAGTAAAAGCAAAGGCAGAGGCAGGAAATGGTCTGGTGGAGCCAAGAATTCAGAGAGATATAGAGAATCCCGCAGAAGAATGAAACCCTTACAGGGAGAGGGGGGGACCAGGGTGCCGGTGGGGGGAACCCTCGAGGCTAATGGGGTTAGGCTGCGTATCACAAGAGTTTTCTCAGAGTAGCTGTTTCCACATGCTGAGATTGACAGGTACCCAGAGCAGAAAGGCACAGAGGACTTAGCTTTGATTTAGACATGAGATAGCAAGTCTTAGAAATAATACTTTAGTGATTTAGATGGACTGGAAAGTTTGACACTTGATGAAATTTAAATGGGAGGAAAACAATAGTTCGTCAAGGGCCTGAACTGAGAGAGAATGCCAGAGATACAATTCTCACTTTGTAAGCACTGATTATTAGTGTTGTAAACCATAGAAGAAAATGAACACAGAAGTCTTGGAAATCAGATTCAGCAGACTCAACAAATTATGTTTGGGATATTAAACCAAATACATTGGATTTTACAGGCTATGGTTTGTTCTACATACCTTTAAAACCCTTTAAATACAGAAAATCTGGATCTTCCTTAAGTGATCTGTTGAAGCACTTTGCTATTCTGACAATTACAAAATTAGCATACGT
Source organism: Serinus canaria (assembly GCF_022539315.1). NCBI lineage: Eukaryota > Metazoa > Chordata > Aves > Passeriformes > Fringillidae > Serinus > Serinus canaria. The sequence goes on from NC_066314.1 coordinate 44,897,621, forward strand.
AGTTTAACCCTGATGTCTCTTCTGCCTTGACTTAAATCCAGCCCCCATGTCATTGCACTGGAGAACAGTTTCTCCCTTCCTTTTTATAGGTACTTCTTACATGTTTGAAATTTGTTATGCCTCTCTATAGATGTTCCAGTGTAACAGACTATGTTTGCTGGGCCTCTGATTATTTTATCGCTTGCCTCTGGAGCCTTTCCAAACAAGTTGCATTTTTAAGCGCTCAGAACTGGTCACAGTATTTCAGCTGACTCAGATTTTCCAGGTCTGAATGGACAAGGAGGACTGCCTCGCATGCTGTGCTGACAAGAATTCAATTTAATTTGGTTAGCCCTTTTTTTTTTTAATGCACAGTCTGTTAGATGGATGCATTTTGTATGAGATGCATAATCTGTTAGATGTTTCCCTGGTCCCACACAGTATCTTATCTCTCAGCCTCACCACCCACCAGAGAGCTGGATGTAAGAAGCAGCAGCAATCTGTTTGCATTCCTGTACCTCTGCCAAAGCAGGTGCCCTGCTCTAAACATTCTAGATTGTTGCCAGACAATCTCTCTGCCTTGCAGTAAGGGTAATATCTGCTTCTAGGAGTCAAAGTTTTCAGAATGTGGTTTGCACTACTATACCTGCCATGTGCAGGTTGTCACAAAACAGTCCATCTTGCTCTGCCCTGCCCATCCCTGCCTGTGCATTTCCCTCCTTCCACTTGGATCACATCTTGCTGTGGCATGCAGCAGCTGCCAGCTCAGCATGAGAATCTGGTGGCACAACTACTAGATCCAGCACAGGAAAAGCACCAGGAGCACATGGTCTGGGACAGGATAGAGAGCAGGATCATCCCCTTTGGCAGCAACCACAAATACTAGTGGTTCACTTTAAGATTTTGTCAGCTGTTCTTTGGGGGGAAGAGGTCACTGTACTTAAATCAAAATCATCTAGTGATGTTTCACAACTAAGTGAATGAATTAAATGTCCCTTAGCTACCTACAAACTCTCCCACTCAATTTCCTATTGGTGAAGTGGGGATAATGGTTCTCTTTGACCTTACAGATGTTTTGTGAGGTTGACTCCATTAATTCTGAGGCATCCAAGTATGCCAGAGGGTATTTGTCTCTCACCAGCATTTCAATAGCCCATGTGCTTCTGTGCTTTTTGTCTCTTCCTGACTTCAAAATACTGCATTTTGTAACCTGACTGTTCTCTTAACACAGATGTTTTTTCTTATGGAATTGTTACTAGCTAAATATAGACAAAAACTAAAATCCACTTAAGTTTCAAAAAACAGTGGAGCTGAAATAATAGTTTATATACGGTAAATATAGCTTCTGTCTCTGTTTGACAGAAATAAATATCCAAATATTTCTGGTCTGGAAATGATTGAGTATAGGAAACCACCCTGAAAACTGTCCATTTCATTTCTGACAGCATACTTAAACAGGAACTGACAGTTCTGTTTTAAATCCTTGTTGGTATAGGCCTTTGACTATCATAAGATCAGCAGTAAGAAGTTTTAAAGCAGTTGTACAGATTTCTTTCCTTGCCTGGCACAGCCATACAGTGCTGGGTATCCCTTTATTCACCTGTCTGTCCGCTGTTTCAGGTGACACTGGCAGAGCAGTGTTCTCTGTGGCTGCCAGCTCTGGTACTGCTCTAGAAGCAATATGCTCATTATACTAAGGCATGCTTTCTTTCTTATCACTTTTCCCTTTCTACTTCAAAATCAGACATTTCTAATGAAAAAACTAGAGGTTTTAAAAAGCCACCTAATTTTTCTAAATCAATCAAGATTGTGAAAAATAAATAATTGATTCTAGAAAATACAGTTATGCTGTGCTACAATGATTAGACAACTGCTTGTTTTATTTCTAGTAAAGCTTTCCAGTTTCTGTTGCATTTCTCAAAGGGAATATAATTTTCATAGTGAAACCTGCCAAGACTGAATTAATACTTCATACAGCTTTTTTACATTTCCTTATCAGCTCAGTCTAAGACAAGATCATGTCTGTAACACTTGCTTAAATGCCTTTGCTATGAATTTATAGTCGTTATGTTATCTATTGTGAGACAAATGTTACCTATGAATGCAAATTATACATCTATACTTCATTATATGCCATTTTCCAGACCTTCCACTTAATTTAGGTTACTTTTTTAAAAGCACATATATAGAAAAATCTTTTTTTTTCAGCATACTGCAACATAAAACATTTGTCTTATTTTTATGGGTGGCATTAGAGGTTAGAAATCACAAACTTAGGGAAACTCGAGTCAGAAATCTGAGACAGTTTAAAAGGCATTCAGTGTTTTCATGTCAAAGATGAATATATGCTTGAAAAATCTCTTTCTTTCTCTCAGGAAAGCTAAGAAATTCCAGACATTTGGGAGGGTCCTACAAAGGAAGGAGTTTTGGCTTCTCCTTTCAGCATATTTCACATTTTTAGGCAAGCTTAGAACACTTTTTTAACCACCGGAAATGGCCATAGTCTCGCAACATTTTCACATTTTTTTTCCTAAATTTTGCTTTTGTCAGCATTTATACTGACGAGTGGTAAACTGTAACGACCTGTTTCTCAGGTAGAGGCAGGTATTCTGGTCTTCAAAAACCAGAACTTGCAGTTAGTACTTTCCATTCAAGTACTGGAAAGATTCACAGCAGGCATGGTAAAACAACAGTTCCATGCTCCAACCTTTACACAGCAAATTACTGAATAGGCATAGACACCAGAGATTTCATATTTGTAGCTTTTTTCCCCCCACTGTAACAACATTAGAAAGATTTTTTGAGCTCATTCATAATGAACTCGTTCCCTTCGTCCCTTTGACTGCTGCCTCATGCTACAAAATGTGACTTCCTTTTTCCTTCAAACAGAACAAACACTAGAGGTGCAGATCCTTTGCTGGATTAAGGTCTAATTGTGGTGACACCTGCAGGTTTCAGTGTTAATTATCATGTATTTGCACATTTAGGTGCTTTCTTATACTACTTTCCCTGTCTTGACCTTGCCTGGAAGATGCCTGTTGGTCCCAAAGTGTGACAGTAACAAGTGTAGAACCAATAAGGGACAGTTTTGTGCCAAGGACTGTTTAGGGACTTGGCTTCCCAGAAAAGGCTATTGCTCCAAAGAAGAGTGACACTGAAGTATTGTATCATGCTGCTTTAGATTTGGCTGCTTTGGAGGCAACTAGAGGTAACCAATAAAAGAGTTCTGTGTCCATGCAAGGCAGTTACATCAGGGTGACAACATAATAGAGAAAGTAATTCACAATAAATACACTTTTTTCTTTATAGTTGGGGAAAATAACTTTCAGAACTTTAATGGACTGTTAATATGAACTTTAAGCAATATTAATCAGAGCCACAACTTCAGTGGCTCTGCAACAACAGTGCTGGAGTTTGAAGAAATAGCCAAAACATGATAAGTTTCTGTTATCTTTATGCTTCTATGCCAGTTTCATCTGACAGCAAAAGCAGAAAAACACAGAACCAAGATAAGACAAGTCAGCCCATCCATTTGTTATGGCCAAAGCTGAACGTGAGGCTAAGTGTAGGGATTTACTACTTCAGAGTTTATTCCTGTAGGGGTTTTCTATGCTACACTTAATGCATTAAAACCAGGCCTACCATCAATGTACTTAGACTTCAAGCTCAGCAGTTGTTCTTCCTTCCACTCCTGAACTGTCACTCACAAGAAAAACCAGCACCACCTGTATTGCAGAATCTGAACAGTGAGTTGTCAATTGTGCCTGCACTAAGAAGTACTGTCAAAAAACAAGCTTCAGAGCTATCCCACCATTACTGTCTGTGGGGAGGTTAGATGGTGACTGCACCAACTTTTTAGATTGTATTTTCACTATTAAGTTTGCCAGACCCAGTTCCCCTTATGCTGCTTTAAAACATTTTAGACTTGATATGAGTTAAAATTGTTATTTTTTACATTAGTATGAGAGCTGAAAAATCTCTCTAAAGTATGCTGTGCAACTAGTTCTATATCTGGAAAAGAAGCAAATTCTTAAAGGTTGAGGAAAGACTATTTCCCAAGCCACCTAATAGCTTTTCAAGGTGAAAAATACTATCTATGATTTAAATTAGTACTATCAAATTTGAACAGGAATTGAATTTTTCCTTTAAGCATTTCCAAAATACCTGTCATATCTACGTACCTGGTAAAATTTTGGGTAAGATATGCTGAAAAAATAGATAAAACCATCTAATTTGCTCTATTCAAGCTTAAAAGTAAGTGATAGCAGTCAACCTACATTGATACATTACTTTTTACTGTGAACATGTGTGGTATTAATGGAGGCAGATGTTTCTACCCACTGTTCAACCTCGCTGCCAAGCAAACTGAACAGGTAAAGTGTGTACACCAAAAACCGAGCACTTTCAGATCCAAGTTAAAACGAATTTCTGATGACTGCCACCTCACAGAGAGACTAGAGCAACAAGGTAAATTAAATGCCCCAAGCTAAGCTTCTCCCTCCTCTTAATTACTTTGTTACACCACACCACACCAATTCTTCAGTAGGAAGCGTCAGGCTTCCTGTGGGTGAGTCCTTGATCTGTCTCGAAATCACCTACCACAAAAAATAATCCTCATCGCTGTCATCCAGTTGATACTGAGGCTATGGTAAGGTAAATAGGAACAACAGGCACCAGGACATGATGGAGCACACAACAGTAGTGGAAATCCCTTTCCCCAACAGCAATTTATAACTCTTTCTGGAATACAAAGAGGAGTAGGTGCAAACACCAATGATCCCGTTTCAGATCCATGACTGATGGGAAAATTAAAGTAGCCACATTTAAATTCTTATCTCGGGTATACTGCAAGGCAGTTCTCAAAAGCATAGGACAGATAGTTAAATCTAAACACTGAACCCTTCCCATCACAAACCAGAAGCAGTGCTTGTTCCCAGCAAGCAGCGTGTAAACACAGAAGGATTTAACCCGCTTGTTTAAAGACTGTAAGACTGCAGTCTTGAACTCAATCGAACTTTCCCAGCAGGGACACACTTCGTCTTTACAAATAAATAAATAAATAAAACACCTACGAGCCTTTCAAACTCTGCGGTACTAGAGATGCGAGTTCGGGGGTTTTTTTTTGCGTTTAAGTCACCGCAACGGCGGCAGTCACACTAAGAGATTAGCTACAGATTTCCCAGCTGGATTCCTTCTGGAGCCCACCAGCCAAAGGGCCGGGCGAGGGCGGCTATCCCGGGGGAGAGGGAGCTGCCGTGCCCGCCGGCCCGCGGTGCCGAGCGCGGGAGGCACGGCCGCCGGCGGCGCGCTCCGCCAGGGCCGCAGGTGCCCGCGGGGCAGAGGCGGCGGCAGGTGTCGCGGCAGGACACCGGGATCGCGGCAGGTAACAGGGATCGCGTTAACCGCCTCCCCCGCTGCTCGCGACAGGGAGGGGCGCTCCCGGCGGCGGGACACACCTCTCACCCGAAAGGGCTTCTTTCGGAGAGGCCCCGGCGCCACCGGGACCCGCGGGGCGCGGGCGGCGCCCTCACCCTCCCCGGGCCCGCGAGCGCCGCCCCACGCGCCTCTCCCGCCCGAGCCGAATTTAAACTGCGTTACTGTCCCTCGCGCAAAGCACCAACGCCGCTGCTCCCGCGCGTCCCGCCCCCTGTGCGCCCGCCAGCCAATAGCGGGGCCGCTTCGTTGCCCTCCCCGCCAATCAGGGCGCCGTTTATTGCTGGCTGGGAAGAAGCGCTCGGTGCGCGCGCCCGCCCGCTGTGGAGCTGGTCCCTGGCGCGGAGCAGGCGAGTCCTTCTCCTCCTCCTCCCGCTCCCCCGCCCCTTCTCCCCGCGCTTTGTTGGTCCCTCTCCCGGGAGAGCGGCGGCGGCTGCGGCCGGCGGCGATGCCCGAGTTCCTGGCGGATCCGTCGGTGCTGACCAAGGAGAAGCTGAAGAGCGAGCTGATCGCTAACAATGTGAGCCTCCCGGGCGGCGAGCAGCGCAAGGACGTGTACGTGCAGCTCTACCTGCAGCACCTCACCGCCCGCAACCCGCCCGCCCTCGCGCAGCCCGACTTTTCCAGCGACGAGGAGCGGGAGCCCACACCTCTCGGCGCCCGGAGCCGCGGAGCTGCTGCCGCCGGGCGGGTGAGTACCGCTGCCTCCTGCCCGCGCCGCCTCGGCTTCACGGCAGCCTCGGGCCCGCTTTCCCGCCCGAACGGGGCCGGCCGCCCCCGCCCGCCGGCCGCGGCTCGGAGAGAGGCACAACGCGGCGGGGTCCCCAGGCGGGGTCGGGAGCGTCTCCGGCTGGGTTGAGGGCGGGATCGTGCCTGGCCGGGACGGTCCCGTAGCCTGGGGGAGAGGGGCAGCGGCGCTGCCGGGCGGCCGCCCCGCGTCGAGGACGAGCTGGGACGGCGGGTCGGTGCCGGGTCTGCCGGCTGCTCCTCCTGGACACGTCCCGCCCTGCGCGCCCTTTGGAGCGGCTGGCTCGGGGGGCAGGGGCAGCGCGACCGCGCGTGGAGGGTGCGACGGCCCCCCGAGGGTCAATTGGGAGACCTTTACTGTAGCTTGGCGAGCGGTGTCCTGTGTGCTCTCTTTCGGTGTTGGAGGAACGAAGGAAGAGAAGTACACGAGGCTGCAACTTGCTTAGGAAAGGACTCCGGTCCGCTGTCGCGGTTGTACGGCAGCAACGCTACTCGGTGTAAATGCTCCTAAATGAAAGGGTGAAGCTGTGCGGGAACAGCTGGTTTGTTTCGCTTGATGAAGTGGACTGTTTAGTGTAAAGAGGGTCTGTAATGTAGATGTCTTGCTCGTATAAGATGTGTATTATAGCAAAGCGCCTCTGGTGCCTGTTCAGTTAGTCCCCTGTGCTTGTTTTCTTAGACTTTACACATGCAAGGAAAGAGGGGAAGCTGATGCCATCTGAAATTTTTCTCTTTAGGCAGCTGTGATTTAATTCTTAATTTTTCATAAGTGGACTATAAATTTGCATATCCTGAGAAAGCAGTCTTGTAATTGATAATTGTAAGATGTCTGGTTTTGAGAAGAGGCTTAGATAATGTTTATCAGCTTCCGGTTCCTAATATGTGTGATAGTGAAACTATTTAATTGTGTCTCAGTTACTATGTTTCAAAGGTCATTAGTTAAGGGAGTGCCGAGAAACGGAGTCCTTTGTAGGTCTTTCACGATTTAATCTTCAAAAGCCCAAGAGAACAGATTTTAAATTAAAACATTGAAAACTGCATCTTCAAGAGGAAGAGATCTCTACAACCAAGTTATTTACCCTAACATCTATTTCAGACACTTAACTGGCATTCACTGAATACAGTTACAGTGAAACAGACATTTCTGATTTAGAGTGGTCTGCTGATAGCATTCATAAGGTGCTTTTGAGTTTAACAGGTTGAGCTTGAATCTGACTTGTTTCATGCTTGTTGGAGGAGGAGCATCTCAGAACTGCTAGTTCCTATCCTAGATCTGAGTTTTCCTTCCTACAGTACTTAAGTTTAAACAATTATGGGTGACTTTTTTGATGTTTACAGAATGGGTGGTACTCCTACACTTTTGTTAACAATATCTGGAAGGCTCTGTACTATTTATGCTTATCTTGTGTGTTAGTATCAGAGCACTGTATCATCAGAAGTTCCAGAACTTCAGCAAATACTCTAGTTAGAGCTGCTCAGATTAGGGTCTGTTGTGCCCTGTGTTTTGTCGCCATCCCCTTGTCACCCCCTCCCCAAAACAACCAGCCCTAACCAAAACACTCAGAAAAATCCCAAATAATACCTGCCAAGCAAAACAAACTTGGATGATGTGTGCTTGTTGCCTTCTTTGTGCTACTTGAGTAGTTCTGCAACTGCTTGTAGCCTAACTGTTGTCCCTGTTAATGTCTTTTGGCATAAGGGTGTTTCTCTGATCAGCCGTCCTTCAAAAAGATTAACACTCCTGTCTCTAGAGCAATTTGCTCCTAGAACAATTGGAAAGAAGAGGAAGAGTGAGGGAAGGCTGACATTCCAGGGGACTGGGATTCGAAGCAAAATATTTTAATAAGATTAAGAGAGGACAGGAGGGAAAGCACTCCGACGTTTGAAAGAAGTTAGAGGTAAGGGGCAAGGGAGGAAGCTGGAACTGCAAGGATATATGGAGAGGCGGAATAAAGCAAAAGAACGGGCCTTCCCCCACCCCTCTCTGGGCCCGCTCGCCCTTCCCTTTATTGCCAGCAAATAGTTAGAAGCCTCTCAGAGGCTGCAGCCTGGTTGAGTTGCAGTCCTCGTGTGAGCAGGGGAGTCGGAGGGTGGGGCAGCGCCGGCGGGGTCGCGGCCCGTGCGGCGGCGCGGGCCGGGCGCCAGGGGGCGCGCCGGGGCCGGGCCCTCGCAGCGGGGCGCTCGCTCCGAGCGGCTCCTCCTGCGGCACCCGCGGGATCGCTCGGCTGGCTTAGGGGTCCTGGAGGGGGGCAGGCACCGCTTTTCTTAAAGGGGATATGAGCAACAAGTACAAAGGAATCATCTGAATGTCCGTGCTGCACTCACTGAAAGCTACAACCGCACTCTTAATACTGCCACTAGAGCTTGGACACGGCTGTGGTCATTAGTAATTATGAACTGTCTACACTGTCATTTTAGTGGGGTTTTTCTAAATTATGAGCATATGATAATGCATTTAGGTGCTTATTTTCTATTGATAAAATAAAAAATAAGCTGTGCAGAGACAAAATCCCATAGGTTGAATTCTGTTGCAAATTATGTGTTTTGACTATGTCAGTCTTCTGGCTTAGCTCTATCCAGCCCAAGAATATATAGCTCACTTTGGCTACATATTCCTACCAGAACAGAAAAAGCTTTTAAAATCATGCCTGCTTGTGCCTCAGTCTGATAATATTGTCTGGAAGAGCCAGCTTCTCCAGCTCTAATGTTTTTGAGCAACTGTTTTGCTTTTTTCTCTTAAGCCTGTTTAGCATAGTGGTATGTGAGGAGGGTGACTAGGTATGCAAGACACTGTTTTGCTGCAGGGTGAGCCATCTGCATCTGAATGCCCCTTGTCCTGGTTAGTTATGGGCTGAATGTCAGTAAAGATAGCTCACAGGAAAAGTAACTATAAAATTACATTTTTAGCTCTCTAGGACCATTATTTTAAAGCATGTACCAAAAATATTGTCTTGATGCTGTTGTCAAACAGGAACTGTTCAGAGTTTAAAATGCATAGATTATTATGGCTGAGCTTGTTGTGTATTTCATGTCCTGGAAGAATCACTTCTAAAGCATATATTGAGTGATATTTTTGACTTTTAAAGTGATTATATGAAAAAGATCAGTCAAATGTCTCCTGTTAATGAAAGTATGATGAGAACATCTGGACCTGAAGGGCCTGTTTGAAAGGTCATGTATGAGACCTATCAGGTAAAGATGTTTGGTTTGATGGGGGGGGAGGGGGGAGAGTTGTTTGTTTGTTTGGGTTGTTGGGGTTCTTTGTTCTAATCAAGTAGCCAAGTAAATAAAGAGCCAGCTCCAGCTCTTCATAGTCAGAATGCTGTGGTTGTGATATCTGTAGCCGAGGTAACAGCAGCTTCAGCCCTTTCCCTGTTGGAAAAGAGAAGGTAATAGTAAAACTGGTGGTTTCTGAAGATAAGGTTTGTGGAAAGTACTGGACAGGTGAGGCAGTGTAAAGCATCTGTGTGTGCCCAGTGAAGGAAGAGAATCTATTCGGTGTTTCCTGTGTGGCTCTATGTCTTCATTACAGCCTGCCGCACAAACGTCACCCAGAATACAGTTTAAATCCTTTGTGGCCTTTTTAAAAGTGCTCATGTGCTTAGAGAAGTGCTGACAAGTGCTCATCATCTGCGAGAAAGCTGTGGGCAGCAGGGATGAGATGACCAAAGTAATTCCCACTACAGTGAGAAATCCTGCCAGGCTGTTCTGCGCCTTCAGACTTTGAGTAGGTGCATTTCCTTCACCAAGTAACATGGAAATTAGTGTTTGGGAGGAGAAGGGGTTGGAAAGGTTGAATAGTCCATAATCTTATAATTTATGATTGTTACTGTACATAGGCTTGGTGATTTTAAGTCTGGCACTTACTAATTAAGGTTAAAAGGTAGTGAATTCTCTAAGTTGCATGTATCAGTATCTTTTGAATTGCTGCTGCATAATTCCCTTTCCATTGTTTATATTGTCTGTTCTGTGGCTCTTGGTTAATATTGTCTCTAGGCCTTTAAGGTTAAAAAGTTCAGTAGGACTTGATTTTTAAAAAAGGAAATTCTATTGTAGGAAATTATTGTCTATGGTAGAATAAAAAGTACAAGGGGAATAAAGACCTATCTATTTCACAGTATAAATCTATTATTTTGCATATGCAGTTCCTTAACGTCACATCTCCTGAGAGAAATAGTTATTTGCTACCAGAGGGAACTCTGCAAACTGGAGAATTAAACAGCACTCTTGTGGTGTGAATTGGGCTTTCTTTAGCCTATCTTAACCTCATTCAGAGAAATCGTAAATAAGCCTGACCCTTTTTGTGTCTAGTGATGGAGCTGCACCTGTTTGGGGTTAAAAACCTTGTATCCTGATGTAGATGCCATTTACCTTGGAATTTGAAAATAATTTTTGATGATGTCCCGTAGTTGTTGGTTTTATTTAACAACTTCTTCAGCATGTTTCTTATGCTTGTCTTTGGGACAGTGCTGGGACTAGTACAGGCACTTATGATGTTTGCCTAATTAAGCTGGTCTCTGGCTGTTCATTTCTACTCAGCAGAAATGCCTAAGGTAAGGGGTAGGTTTTGAATTCTGGTTGCTTGCATTGTCTGCTCTTCTTGCTAGCAAAAGAATGTGAAAGCTTTGTGCTGTCAAGAGATGATACTTGGAGAAGATGAATTTCTTATGCTGTGGCCCTAGTGCTGAGAATGATATGTGGTAGCCCCATGCTTATAACTCACTTCAGTACTCATTTGAAGAGTTAGGTCCTAGCCAGTTGGAAACCAAGCCTGACAGATACCACTACCAAATTGCTATCTCTCAAGTGAAGTATGCAGATAATCTTCCATCTTCTGTTTTCTAGAAAATAGCAAAGACTAGAAATATTTTTTATGCTGTGAGCTCTGGATCGGATTAGAAGATGTTCATATAAGGATTTATTGACTTGGGTATATTGTTGCAAGAATATTTACATAGATTTGGCTGTATTGCTGCAAAAATATTTACATTATGGGCAAAGTGGTCAGTGGCGCTACCTTACATTGGCAAATTCTGCCACAGTTTCATTTCAGGCGCTTCATCTCTGCACCACAGTAAGACAAATCTTGCCAGTGGTCTTAAAACAAGTAAATGAGGGTGTGAGTTTTTTGGGTTTGTTTGTTTGTATTTAATTTACACTGTTAAACTTTTAAGCTAGCTCTCTTGATCTCTCTCATGGTGTAGTCCAGCAGACAAGTTGTCTTGATTCACAGGAAGCGTAGTGATGCCTTATACTATAATGGTAGTGGTAATTAAATTTAGTGTTGTTGCTGAAGTTGATGCTGTCATGCCACACCTGAGGTGTGAGAGTCTTCTATCCAGCCTTATACTTCTAGGGATTCACCTTGTGGTCCAGTGAATGGTTAGATGGCAGCTTTCTACTTATACAAGGGAAGTCATTTGCTCCTGCTCTAAGGAGAAAGGTGTTCAAAAGTAAAAGCTGTGACCTTGCAGAACACAAAATGAACACATCTGGCCCAATTATTGAAGAACACAGATTACTTTCAACTTCCTTCATCCCCTCCCTACTCTTTTTCTTTGCTGAAAATGGCTGTTTTGATGATCTCTGTTTGTAACAGTAGTGCAGGAAAAAGTGAAATGGTATTTTGAAGGAAAAAAGCCACAAAGAAACCATGAGATATGTGAATTTACTTGTGTTAGAGTACCCTGGTACTCATTAGTTACAGTTAGATTTCTGATGGCTGAGATTTCTGTAAAGCATCCAGAATGCTGAGTAGTTTTTCTGGTGTATATTGTTGTAGTCTCTTCTGTGGTCTCTAAATGAACAAAGGTAGAGATACATTACATTAGGATTCCAGTTTCTCTAAGTGTCATTGGAATGTCATTTTCCTGCAGCATGGTAGCTTTTTTCTGAAATGTGGACAAGTATCTTGATTAATCTGCTTGGTGATGTGGGCAAACACCAGAGCTGTCATTGTCTAAACGGATCTCAACAAGAAATCCCAGCATTTTTTTCAGAACTTTTTAGTTTGGACAGTCCAGTAGTTCAGAAAAAACCACATTGAATATGAAATGAAAGTTAATGCAATATTTAACTTGACATAATGTTATGACCAACATGTTCAAAAGTGAATAAAAGTCTCATGCAGCTGCAGGATTGTTTCTCGTGCATGGCTCAATTGCTTTAAAAACTAATTAGGAGTGGAATGACTGATAAAGTGAGTTGTAAATCTCTCTTTAGTCAAATTTGCTTTTTTAGTGGTCCTATACTTTCTTTGGACAGTTTGGAGTTTATTTCTTAAAATAAAGAAATGCCATGATCCTTAGAGATTCTGTTGCTTTTCAGCAGCTGATTCTAAGTTTATCATGCTGGAATATCCAGAAGCCAGAGGAAAATTTGGAGTCAGATATATTTGGGAAACCCTCATTCAGTCCCTGCTTAGTTTTAAAATATTTTAAAATATTTGAGGCAAGACCAAGTTTGCATGCAAACAAATATTGAACCTGCATTAATAGTTAGATAGATTCTGTTAGCTCATGTAAATCGTCTCAAAGTGTTTTGTTGCTATCTTATAAAATGCAACAAGAAAATTATCATTGAGTGTTTATAGCCTATTTGTATTTGGACTTTTTAGTCTTTTGTTAGTACAAAAAAAAATAAACAAACCCAAACAGGCCCTCTGGACAACTGAGTTGAGAAAAATACCAAGTGCAGAAATTGTTTATGTTCTTATAATGCAACTTTGAGATACAAATATGGCTTATTTCAAAACAGTATCAAGGTCTTTCTTAGTAAAGAGCATGCAAATCCTAAGCATGCTTTTTTGTGTCTTACTTCTTCACTTTTACAATCCCTATTGCAGCAACAGAGGCTTCCCAAGTTGAAGTGTTATGATCACTCTCTTTGGATCGAGCAGAAACTGCTAATTTAGGAGGAGCATCTCAGCAGATTATTTTGATAGCCATCTGCATGTGGTGATGGTGCATTGCCAAGTGTTCAAGTAGTGTTGCCAGAGTTGGGTTTAGAATTTTTTAGAGCTACAAGTAGCAGAGGCCTAAGCAGACAAGCAGGATTTTGAAAATATGAGACTGTTTCTGATTTTTGCCTTTCCTCTACTCACCTTGTAATATCATGTAATCTCACAGAGAATGACAGGTCGAGTAGGAATAGGGGTTTTGGAAACTTGGTTGAAAGTATGTAGATACTAAAGAGCTTGTTCCTTGTCATTAGAGGAGGAAATTACCTATCAGGTAGAAAAATAATGCAAAGAAATGCCAATGTAACATAATATTTGTATTTTGTGTAGTGACGGTGAAATGGCTGGAAGCTTACTTCTTCAGTCACAGGAAAGCAGTCCCTTCCCACTGTATATATGAACATGAAACTAAAACAAGACCAGAATGAGTGATTTTAAGAGGAGACTTGTAATGGGTATTTCCCTCCTCAGCAGAAAACTTGTGCATTTTTTCTTAGTAGGTGTAAATGTTTGTACTGTTTCACATAGGCTTTAGTAGTGATCATGGGTGAGAATAGAATTAATTTCTTCTGGGTTTATATGTTTAGTACTCTTATGTTTTCCTGTTCCCTTAGAAGAAAAAAGGTGTGTTCAGTATTAACTAGAAACACTGTCTCTCATCTCTCTCTCCTGTTCCAGAAAGCCACAAAGAAAACTGACAAACCCAGACCAGAGGAGAAGGATGGCCTAGATATAACAGAGATGAGTAATGAAGACCTTCAAGAGCAACTTATGAAGTATGGAGTAAATCCTGGCCCAATTGTAGGTAGGTCAATTGAACTAGTAGATATTAATCTGTTTTATTTCTCACTATACCTCACTTGTGAAGTTTCCCTGGTACAGATACTTTTTAGTACCAGTACTGCTGCAATCCTACTTCTCACCTAGGATATTTTCATTGGACTGTTTACACTAAGAAGTCTTGAAGCATTGCAGCGGGCAAGTCTGCAGTTTGTTTCTGGTGTTCTAGGCCAGCTGGAGATGTTCCAACTTGTGTTCTGAAGCTGTGTGACTATTAGTTAAAGTTCAGTGCTGGGGTAGTTAAGTCTTCTGATACAGAGGTTTAGATCTGGGCCCGCTTAAATAGGAAATACATCTTACATAATAACCTAATAGTATTGAGAGCCAAATGAGAGCAGGGAACTTCCCTTTCCCTAGAGCATTTCCTACTCACTGCATTGTGCAGTAATGTTTTCCTTTGCTAATGTTTTTTTCTAGTCTAGCATTCTGTCCTGTGTGCTGGCCTATGTCAGGAGTAGTCCTGACCCCAGCCTAATCTCCTGCCTTGGATGCTGTCTGTGATGTGAGATCAAAGTGCCTTGCCTTTCAGATTGTGCAGTAGCCTAGCGGCAAGGGCATTTGATTTCACAACTCTTGAAAAAAAGATTGTTGTCTGTAATATGCAGAGCCTTCTGTGGAATGTTCTTGAATCCTAGGTAGATGGAAGTGTCCATGACTGAGCCTGCAGTCCTGTGTGTATTCCTAGTCTTATCTGTAATATTTTCAGTTAGCTGATTCTGCATGCCTTGCCATTCATCCTGTACCTCTTGCATAGTACTCAAGAACCTATGTAGTCCACTGGAAAGGCATTTACATTTGGTCTAATTTATTGCCTTTAATTCTTAGAGGGTATGGATTCTTTCTTGAAAGGCTGCCATTTCTTTTAAATGGTGGTTTCCTCTTATCAGAAAACTTCAAAAGCTAGATTTTTTTTTAATGCAGCTAACAGCTCAGGCATCAGTCACCTCTTTGCCAACAAAGTCCAAATATGGAAGTATGTGCTAGAATTAAAGTGTTTTAGACAGCTGTTCTTGCTTGTCCAAGCAAGCCAACCTGATGGCTGGATGGCAGCAAGCACAAAGTTCTGTTGTTGTTGCTTGCTTGCACCACCTCTGATGCTTATTGGTCTGGATTTTCCAACAAGGCAAAGACAGGGGCTTTAATTCCAGGGTAAGGGAATTAGGAGAATAATGGAGCAATCTGCATGGAAATTGTTTCCCTTGCACTATCGAATTCACTTTTTTTTTTGGGTTCTTTTTTTTTTTTTTTGTGAAGTAGAATATCTAAGAAACAGGTAAATTCCCTTTCCATAGATTTCCTTTCTATAACTTTCAGTGTACAGGAAGGTCTGAGTTAATCTAAGAATTCTCTTAAACTGAAAAGTTAGAGGCTTTGGAGGCAGAGTTGTGTACCTAGAGGTGTGTGTGTATATATAGAGAGACACTCTGGGCCATACAAACTGATTAAAAATAAACAAAACATTATGTTCAGAATTTCCCAAAGAATATGTAACAGTAAAGTTCTATCAGTCAAGTAAGGAAAGATTTAAACTGTTTCTTTAGCATGTATCCTTCCTTGTTATAGCTACTACTAGGAAACTTTATGAGAAAAAGCTTTTGAAACTGATGGAACAAGGTCCTGACCTGAAGGCACCTGTGCCTCTCCCAGCGATTCCGACTACTGAGAACACCAGGCAGAATGGAAACAATGATTCTGACCAGTACAGTGACAATGAGGAAGGTAAGGCTCGAGTGGAACTTGCATGGGAACAGTTTGAATTATACATGAGTAATACTTGCAGTAGAAATAACCTACAGAGGTATGATCTTGCTGTTGGGTGAGGCTGTAAGATTCTGCTGTGGGCCATGTCAGTCATGTACTTGATCATGCAGTGCCAGCAGAGTGATCCAGGTGCCTGTTCTGGGAAAGGAAACCTTTTGCTACTGACCTGGTCCCTTTTATCCATTTTCCCCAGACTGGATGGAGCCTGTAAATCCAATAGACAGGAGAACTGCATATTGGGTGTTTCAATGTTCTTTGCACTTCACACTTAAGTACTAGTCCAATTTTCTCTGACGGTGCTCACACCATAGTATTAGTAGTTTTGTAGTTATAATTATAGTAGTTATTCACTGTGGGATAGTGAATAAATGTTTCTTTATTAATTTTCTGTTCTTTTTTGTTTAATGGCTAACACTTATGATTCAACCCTTTTTATGCTCTGTTCCTTATGGACTTAGTTGGGGGTGGATTGATTGGTTGGTCCTGGGTGTGTGTGTTGTGGGTTTTAATATCAAGTTTGTATCAAGCATGTGTAGTGGTGGGGAAAGTGGGACCAAAAACACACCATCGTGCAATTTACAAAAAAAAAAAAAACCTGCACAGATTTTAAAGAATTACTTGAATGGAGTGTTAGAAGATGCTTATTTAGTGTGGTTTGGTTTTGGGAGTGGGTTTGTTTTCTTCTGCTTTTTACAGGAATTTCCATGGACATAGGACAGAAAGGGCTGAAATACAACTAGCAATTGGATTGATCTCCCTTGCACATTTTTCAACTTTTATATTTTGCACTTTTAAGGGGAAAGGATGGTAGAGATTGATTTAGTAATGTTTGGGACAGCCAAGAGCCCAGTCACAACTGACAGCTAACTTCTTATAATTACATATGCTTCATGTAAATACTGAACTCTTCACACACTGGGAAAAGACCTCAAAGACAAGTATTCCCCTTTTCCCTTACAAAAAAAAAAGGTTTTTTATTAATAAATCTTAAATATGTTGGTGTAAAGCTAAAATTTTAGAAAAGCAATGGAAATAATGCATCCTTTTATTGGTGAGATGGCTGCTAACAACTCTCCTTTCTACTGCATCAAAAATGGGGTTTTATATAAAAGGACATATATTAGAGGAAAATAAGCTAACAACTTAAAACAACATTGACAAGCTTCAATACCTTTAGTACAACCAATAGAATGGTCCTTTGGTTAAAGGAATTGCAATTTGATAGCAGTTTCTAAATGGAGCTTCTGGATTTGTCAAGGCTTATCTGAAATGTAGAATTTTTAGCAAAAAAGGTGAATACATGGATCAGTGTTTTGAAATAATTTTAAGGTTATTCTTCAAAAGTCTTTGTTCTTATACATTTAGTAGAGAAATATACTTGTTTCACAGCTTTTTAAGGGAATGGTAGCTCATAAGAGTTATGTTGCCTCTCAAAATGAATTTTTATTAAAATGCATTTGGTTTCAACTAGTCTAACAACCAGTAGTATTATAGAAACTAGTTATATTAAAACTGTTTGCAGATCCGAAGACTGAGCTGAGGCTTGAGAAGAGAGAACCTCTGAAATCCAGGACGAAGACGCCAGTAGCACTCAAACAAAAAAGAGTTGTTGAACACAACCAGGTATGTTTGTCCTAGCAGCTCGTGGAACAGCTACTGACTGCAGGTGATGTGCTCACTAAACACCTTGCTACCTTTAACATCACATTTGACTAAGTAAGCCATGCTGATTTTTTAAAAGTTCTTTTAGAAGCCTGTTCTAATATAGCATGAAAATCTTGTGAATTAACTGTAGCGGCTGTTTTTAGCATGTCTGATAATGTTCAAAGTTATGGTCTGCTAAAAGCTGTTTGTCTGACTTGCCAGCTGCTGTAGCACCTCCTAGAGAAGAATAGTAGGCAACCTTATGATCAGTTTAGGAAACCTGGCAGATTAAGTCACATGGACTGATGCCTTTCTGTTGGATGCTTGTAATGAACTTGTTTTACTAAAAGCAGTGGTTTCTCAAAAAAAGAAAAGTTAGGAAATAAGGGTGCGTGGAATTTTTTTAACAAGTGTTTTTACATATATATATATTTAGATAGCTACAGATACAGGTATGCATTTTAAATCCATCTATTTAATGATTCCTTTAAATGTAATCTGTGAAGCAATGTATTTGGGTATATGCCTATATATATATAGGTGTGTGAATGTGTGTACACACATACACTAGCTATGTAATATATTTTCTTCAACTATGTTTGTAGCAGCAGTACTAGAGTAGACACAAATTTGTTTAAAAACTTCTCCTATGAAGAAAAAGAATAAATAACAAGTGTAGATCTCCCACCTGTATGTACCACCTTTCTTTACTTATAAATATTAGTTATGCTGTCTTGATGGAAGAGGGATTTTACAGAATCACCTCTGATTCTCAAACTGCTGAATACAGGGTTTGGTAGTTGATGGCTAATCTGTCCTTCTGATGTGAAAGCATCACTAAATGCCCTCTTCCCTACCTTAGTATACTTAAAGTCTTTAGAGTGTTGTTCGTCTGTCTAGTAAGCAGTGGAGTTATGCTGCAGTAAAGGACTCATAAAGAAACATTCAGTGACTCAGAATCTGGCTTGTTAATTGCTTGGTGTATTTTAGCAGAGCAGTGACTTTTCTCAATACTTTGTTAAATGCCAGATGCTTGCTATTTTTTTTGTGTGTGTGCATAGATGTATAAACATGCTTTAGCTATGGACGCTTTAGCTATTTCACTCTTTAGCAGGTGAAATGCTGCTCTATGACCTTGAGTAATACAACACAGCTATGGAGATCCATAACTAGTTTGCTTATTTTAAGTTGGAGTTTTAGGGTGCAAGCTGAACAGATTTTACTTCAAAAAATTTAAACACACACGTAGTTCAGTGCGCCAAACATTCTTTAATTTTGATCAGGCAACTTCTGCTTGTAATGGTCTCTATAATGAGCATCTTAATCTTTAGATTCTTGTATTTCAAGAATCACTTTTTTCAAAGTGATTATTCTGCCAAAAATCCCTATCAGCTTCAGTGTAATAAAGATAGTTAATTCTGCTGTCAACAAAGAAAACTTGTAGTCTTCAGGAACTCATCTACAGAACAAAAGAGATGTAGCAAGGTATTTTTGTGCCATTTTAAGTGATGATTTGTTTACTCAATTTTTTGTCATCTATTTTCACTATATTAGTATCATGTCATTACTCTTTTGGCAATCTTACATGTGCAGTACAGATGAGATGCAATATTTTGCAACTTGTCTTTTAATTACCAGGAGTTAATCAAAAGAATGATGAAAACATTATGTCATTTCAAAATTGCCAAATTCTTCAGAAACTCTTTAGTTCGTTAAACTTTTTACTTTTGAACTTCTGATTGTTTCTTGTCTGGTTTTTTTTTTTTTTTCAAATACAGCAAATAGACAAAACCACTGAAAAAACCCAAAACAAAACAGCCCCACCCACCCCCCAGTTAAATTTTGCAGCTGCTTGAAGCCAAGAACAACTTAATGCTTTTGGCTAGCAAATGTGTGTAGTCATGTATTTTGCTGAGAACAAAACCAGAACATGGAGATTTTTTTCTTTCCTCCCCTTCTTCCAGTGGAATTGCATTGTAGGTTTTCATCAATGTGTTAAGGGACTATACTCATTCTGCAGAACTATTTCAACTGTTCTGCACTGTGTGGCCACACAGTGCATAACAGCTGAAGTAGTTCTGCAGAATGAGTATAGTCTGGAGCATGGTGTGGCTGAGCTGGTGGGCAGTGTGGAGTGAGCAGACTTACTAGTTACTTCTAGGTCCTGTGCAGCACTGGTTTTAGACCAGATGAAGATGTATGTAGCTTACAAGACTGTAATTTAGCATGGCTGGATGTAGCTGTTCTCTTGAGAAGAGAGTGAAAATAGATAGCTATTAGGCAGACTGCTGCAAAAGAAATTGGGTGGGGAGGTTGAACATGGTCTTATCAGTCAGTTAGCAGTGGAGGGCTCGATGAACTTGAGCTCAGCTGTTTGTGTTTAATTACCTCTTCATAGTGAAAGGTTGGTAGGAAATCCTAATTTAAATACCCCCTTCTAATCCAGTAGGTGAATCTAGAGTAGGAGTTCAGAACTGAGCCTGGCATGTCATAGTAAGTGGCATTGGGCAGAAGGAGGCAGGCTAAACAATGTAAATGTTCAGGAGTAATGTAGAACTCGTCTCTCTTCTGAAAGTTTGTCCAGTGACATTCTGCATGTGCCGTGTTCCCCTACTCCTCCCAGTATTTTTTTTTTTTTTTACTACCTGTATAGTAACTTGGTAAGTGATAGCTGAGGTAAAGTCATAATCTGTAGTTTCACTGCTCATGAGTTATTTGACAGTTAGAAGCAGATACTGAGCACTGCTTGTGTACCACACCACACCATTGTAGTTTCTCTGGTTACATTACAGGGTAGTGGTGTACCCAACATGAGCGTTACATTTTGATGGGGTTAGAGGCCTGCTCTGTTGACAGGATAATTATAACTGTACACAACAAATTTTATTTCTTCTTTTTCATTTTGTCTGTTGACTGTGTTCTACTGAAATCTGGGAGGGGTTTTATGCAGTGGATTCTGGTTTTTCCTAGACTTTTCATGCAAGAAAAAAATTGAAAGTTGGTACTTAAAACATGACTAAAGTATCTGAAGAAGAGAGGCAGTTATTAATGAAGTGCTGTCTTTCATTAGAAGACAAGTAATTCATAGTCAAATAGTCTGTAATGAGGAGCTCGTGGTTACTAGAATGAATGACTTTGTCTTCCTGCTTTCCTGAGTAGATTGTTGGAGTAGAAACACTCTGAAATTAGTATTTTTTTCTTTAAGCTTCTAAAGAACACCTTTCAAATAGAAAGTGTATGGGGTTGAAGTGGGGAATTGTGATTGTAAGTTGCAGGAAGTAAGAGAATCCAATGTCTGGTAAATATTTAAGAAAGGGTTAGAAGATGTTTCATCACAAGTCTGTTAAAATTGTAAAGAATTTTGGAGAAATAGGCTGTAATCTACAATTCTAAAAAAAATATGAATCTGCTTGGACCTGAGGTCTGTGTATTAAAGTGCTTCAGTGATTTTTGGAATGAAGTGAAACACTTGTGCTCCCTCTGCTGTATATGTAGTAGCTGTTATACAGAATTTGTCATAGAACCATAAAGCAGCTCAGCTTCTAGTTTCACTGTCCCCTCTCAATTAATAAATACTTTTCAGCCTGTTCTCTTAACACATTGTTTTGGGGCTGAAACTGTTCTAGTGAAGTAATTTCCACTATTGAACCTGTAACGACAGTTGCAGTGTATAACTTTATTTAGCAGTGAGTGTAACTTCCAAAAACTTGGTAATACATCACTGTATGAGGTATTAATGTGCAAAGATAGAAGTATTAAAAAAGTAATATTTTTTATTTTTAAACTTAACCAAATAAAAAAGAAAATCTTGTATGTAATCTAGATGAAGCAGATCCACATCTCCCTTTCCATCTTGGAATTAGTTTTGAGGGGAATATTTGCTTTGAGCATGAAACTTGCAGTAAAGCATAGGGAATGATCTGCATTTGTTAATGGCTATAAAAGTTTGGTGCTTCATTCTGTTACTTCAATTTGTGAGAGATCTGTATCAGGCTTGATTGTTTAAACCTGCTGTTATGTGAAAATTGTTAGTTTCATCCCTGTATGTGGAAACTTTTTAAGATCATTAAGTGTCTCTCCCTGCTCCCTGTGGCTGAAGATTAGTTCCTGTTGAAACACAGGTGGCTGTGCATAAACTGCCCAATTTTGCTTAAGAAAATAGAACCCTATCTGTGTAGAGAAAAAGGTGATGCTTTCTGCTTATGCTCATAGATTTATTTTTGTATTTGTGTGTGTAGGCAGGAAATGTAATGGGACTGAAAGCTTCATGTCTGCTGTCCATGTCTTAATGTAACTCCTCATGTTAGCTCATTATACGGCAGTGAGCAAATCAGCAGTTTTTACTGTTGGACATTATCTATTCTGTTCTGTATTTGAGCAACAATATGCTCAAATGTAAGTATTCTGGTCAATGCTACTAATCTAGCTAGCTATTCATTATTGAATGTTTTAGGATCCACAGTTTTTTGATTGTAGACATGTTGCTTCTGGAGTATGCATGCTATTTTGGCTTTTGGTTGTGAGTATCTGATATTTGGAGCTGGTTTTCATGTATATGATCATGTGTTTGATGCTTGAATAGACCTATTCTCAAGATGGAGTTACTGAGACTGTCTGGACAAGTGGATCTTCAAAAAGTGGACCTCTGCAGGCATTTTCTAGGGAGTCTACAAGAGTGTCAAGAAGAACACCAAGAAAAAGGGTGATGAGAGGCTTTTATAATAGACAAGATTTTTTTTTTCTCTCACTCTTAGGGTCCCAGTGGCTCTTTTATTCAATTGTTGTCTTTTGTTTGTTTTAAACAAACAGGTGGAAGCTACAGCACAGTTGCCTGTAGATGATGCTGTAATATCAGAGAGTACTCCCCTAAATGAAACTGTATTGGCTGCAAGCAACGAGACCCTAGTAAATATGCTTAGTAAATATGTTTAATCAATTGTGCTATTCTTCTGTAATATTTTCATTGATAGAATAATTCTGTTTTGCACAAATAGAAGACTGTTTTAAGGAAAGTAAGACTCTTCAGTATTCTTTAAGAACACATACTCAGTATCTGTTTTAGTACCTAGTACTCTTCACTTTGAGATGGGACTAGGTCAACACCTAGGTCCCACCTAATGTTGTTTGGGGGGGAGGGCTGAAAAGAACCACTTTACAAGCTTAGATGCTTTCTTAATTTATTTAAGTACATGCAGAATATTTGCCTTTAAGTTTGGCTTTTCTTGTGAACTAAATAGCTTTTATGTTTCTAAATGGCTTAAAAGAAACTACTTGGAATGATAAGCAGTGTGTTTCCTTTGCTGATCTTGGAGCACCTTTTACATAACCTTCTTCAGTTAACTGCTAACATGCATATATTCAATGCACATAAAGGTTTTGTTTTTTGGTTCTGCCACCTTGCCCCTTTTCATTTTGTATTTTGGCTGTTTCTGAGTTTGAACAATTTTGAATCTCGGCAGGTTGGCAATAGGGTGCCTGGAAATTTCAAGCATGCAGCTCCTACGCTGTCAGTCAGTGAACTCTCAGACATGCCCAGAAGAACACCAAAGAAACTACTGATGACAGCTGAAGTAAATAAATTAAAACTTAGATTGCTCTTGCTTACTCTCTGTGAACAAAATTCTTGTGTGTATGTGCTTACTTCTTAGTACAGAGGGGGGTGGAGGATGTCACTGCCAGGGTGACACCAGTCAAAATAAACTAGTGTTGTCACATGACATAAAACAAAACATAAACTTATTTTCATCTTCCCCTTTCAGATTTGTGTGTGTGTGTGTGAAAATCTGATTTTTCTTTTTTCCTAAGACAAATATTTTGATGTGTTATTTCTCCTTGTGCTGCTATTTTTCTGAACAAAATGTAGTTGGTTTTTTTTGGTTTTTTTTATTCTTTATAGCTCAAAGTAGAGTAGACATAGGTTATCTCCCTTTGAGCATGTAAATCAGCCTATCCTGAAAAAACACAATGTGCTTTAATTTAGGGAATTAAGTTATAGAATCATTTTAGACCAAGTGCCTGAATTAAAAAAGTATCTGTAGATTTATGACAGTTAACAAGAAAGAAAAAAATTCTTTTACTGTTAACCTATTCAAGCTGTCAAAAATTATATCTCTTGGAGAACTGTCTAAAGCACCTGCAAGTATATGTAATTGTATTAATGTAATACTGTAATGTGGAATTTTACATTGCAAGATGTGTTTGTCTGTTTATGTAGCTCTAGATAAAGCTGCTGTTAACACTTCATTTACAATATGACTGCAATGTAGACTTAGTTGTCAAATAGAATGTTGTGGGTCAACTTGATGTTCTATTCCAAACTGCTGATGGGGTTTTTCAGTCAGTATTTTACTGCACTGTGATTTATTACAGCATACTGTATGGTTTATTGCAGCAAGAAGAGACAGATTGCCCACATCAATTCTTTTTAAATCATGTTGATCACAACCAGTCCTGTGATCTGCTCAACACAGCCATGATAGAGGTGATGGTTAAGTTTTTTTGATCATCTACATCATCGGCTCACAGGTGTACAGGATTTATACAACTTATTCTTTATCTTAAAGGAAACTGAGGCGATCACTGAATGCTTTAGGACACCAAAAGTGACCGAATGGCTGCCAATAATTAAGGTTAAACAAACTTCTAAAACACAAGAAGTAAACTTCTTGAATGGCACTGGGTGACTCATTCATTCTTACAAATTGCACATGGTATGGTAGTGGTCACTGAGATAGCCACTTCTATCAGGTGGTCACTGAGATAGAAACTTTTTGTTTTGCTGTCTGTTCGGCCTCTAACTGATTTTGGTTTCCTAGGTGCTGGAGAGAACTACAGAAGAAAGAAGAGTAGAAAGGGATATTCTTAAAGAATTGTTCCCTTATGAAGTATCAACACCTACAGGAATTAGGTAATTCTAAGGTTTATGGGGACTTTTTTCTTGGTTCTTGTAAACCTATTTAAGCTGAGAAATATCTTTTGATTATATTGATAGATTTCTGAGGAATAGTTTTTGCACTCTGGCTCAATGACATTTGTGACAGCCACCTATTCTATTCTATACACATAGATTTGTCACGAAAACAGCCCCCTTTCTATTGAAATTGGAGAAGGGAGATGGGTGGTACTATAGTAGGAATTATTACTGGAATTTCTACATGGTGAAAGTTAAATGGAAAGGGCTTTTCTGTGGTAACGACTTGCAGTATTTAAGTTTTTGACAACATGCAACTGCTTAGGCCTGCTGTAAATTAAGGAAAGATCTTGCAGCATATATTTGAGTTTTCTTTTGCAAAGCAAGAAAGAACTTTCAGATACCCTATTTTTTCCTTTAGGTGGCAGTCATATTGATTACTCTTGGCATGAATAAGGAAGGCATCTAGGAAAGGCTATTACTTGTGCATTTTGGGTTTTTTTTGTGTCATATATTTAATCAAAAATTGAACCTCTGCATGCAACCCTCTGGTTAATTAGGTAATTTTAAAAATTGCTCTGTTTAGAGGATATGAGAAAGTTTACCCATGTTAAGATGTGAAATAATTTCCTGTGTTTCCAACATACGAATTATAGCTTCGATTTAAACTGTAATTGCATAAACTCTTATCCATAAGGAGAATATATAGTACTAGTTGCTACTACTGTAGTGTGTCTGCTGACTACTCGAGTTTGCTCTCCTGTTTTGAGGTCTAGTTAAATCCATACCACTTTCTTTTCTTTTAAATAAAAATCATATATGTGTACTCCTTGTATTTAGGAACTTGGCAGTGTACATGGGTTTTTTTAATCCTTGCTGCTTTGTCTTTTGTCTCTGTGTATTGGCTTAGCCATCAGTAGATATTTTATTGGCCAGAGATAATCTTATGTTTAGAAATCCCAGCGGGGCTGCATAAATAATGATTAAAAAAGCAAATAGAGGGAGATACTTTCTACAGTTTGATTGCCAGCTATGATCCTTTTTATGTGGATAAGGTGAAGTAGCATTTGAAGGTTTTGTAGAGTGTTTGCTTGAACACTCGGTTGTTAACATGTCCATCTGTCAAGCTTCAAAAGTAGTATTACAGGTAGTATATTCACCAGAAATAATTCTTAGTTCTTTAATTATACTAAAGCTTCTGTATGTACTTTAGATTGCTCTCTTAAATATGCAGTGTTTCAGTTGACTTTTTTTTTTATTAACAGTGCTAGCTGCCGTAGACCAATCAAAGGAGCTGCCAGCCGGCCTCTAGAGCACAGTGACTTCATACTGGAGGAAAGTTACTCTAAGTATGCGCAGAAATATGGTACCTCCGCTGACATCAAGTCAGAGAAGCCACCAATAAAAAAAGAACGCCCTGTTCCTCTGTGGATAAAAGTTCTTCTCTTTGTTATTGTTTCAGTCTTCATGTTTTTGGTTTATCAGTCAATGGAAACTAATCAAGGAAATCCTTTTTCTAGATACCTGAATATGGTCAGTCCAGGCAGTGCCGAATGAATAGCTTTCTGAAAGGCACACCCAATTCGATCTCCTGTTTTTTAATTGTAGAGAACTCTTCTGCCCTCTCATCGGCTCAAGGACTTCTTACAAATAATGTGATTGGAACCTGATAAATTGGATAAATGAAGAAAGATAATATTAAATGGACATCGGTAACTTTCTGGACTTTGGACAAGTAGGAGATCACTGCCATAGGAGTAACATTTTTTTAAATCTTTGAACTTTTTGTAGGCTTTATTTTTTTAATGTGGACATCCTTTAAATTCACTTTTGAGAAAATGTATATTTGTTTTTGCAAGAACTTGGAAGCTGAGAAGGGCAAAAATGTAGTAAAATGTGAAGCTGTGTTTTTAAAGCTTTTCCTTTGTACAGAAAAGAAGTTGTACTTGTCTCTAGACTATAGTGGAGAAGGATTTTAACGTGGGAAAAGGGAAATGCATTTCTTTATGCATTTTTTCAGTAACAACATAACTTGAATTTGATCTCTTAGGATGTAGAGAGAGTACAACAACAACCTTTTCTGTAGATTACTGTAACTTTTTAGTAAACGTAACTGTAAACCTGTTTGCATTTCTGTAACAGTCTTAGTATCATATTAGTAACTCTGTTTAAGTGTAACTTCATTTAAATGTATCCCTTCATTTTAGTGATTACAGTGTTGTAGGAGCTGAATACAACTCTAATTGGCAAGAGGTGTCTTAGAGGAACTTATTTATTAGTAAAATGTATGGAAAATAAAAACAGCATCATAATAATTTGCTACTAAAATACTTTTTTGGGTCAAGATTGTTATCTGAAGCAGTCAAAATTTCAACATTAGCAGTGGTCTTTTTTTTAAAAAAAAAGCGAGGTCTTTCCAACACAGCTTTATGTGATTATCTTTAAATATTCATGTAGAAAAGTATTCTCAAAGTGTGAAAATTCCGTATGAAGTTTTATTCTTGTATGAAGAGGGCATTGCTGCATTTTCTGCTAGTTTCATCTTTTAAGGTGAGATTTACTACTTTCATGCCATTGACTATTTTTCTCAGTGGAAGCATGCTGAAACACTCTCTATTGTGTAACTTGGTTGAGCAGGCAGCTGACTTCACTACTACCAATGAAGAGTGATAAGCAAAAATCTTTTAAAAGTGAATGTATACATTTTTGGTGTGCTTAAATCTGCAGCATACAGATGTTCAGTCTTATTGCTTGGTACAAAATTGCAATAAATCATACTACTTATTCTTAAAGTGCTACTTATAAAAAGCTGAGAACATTAGTTAATAGTCAATATCTTTTTACTCTAGGTACAATTATTGTGTAGACTATAGCTATGGGGAAGCTTTACTTTCTGTGAACTTTGGGACAAACATGGTAATTTGTAGCAAAGCAATAGTTTTGGGGTTTTTTTCCTGTTTAATGTTTTTTTCCTTCTAAACTGCTTTTTTGAGTAATTCAAATAGCTAAACTTGTGTCCATCCTATAGGGAATTGTAACATAAGACATTCACTTTTGGTGTCAAAAATGGAGAAAAATAAAAATGATTTTAATGTGTGTGGATTTTCCTTATCAAAATAAATGCATTGCTGAAAGACAGC
This sequence comes from Serinus canaria, assembly GCF_022539315.1. Lineage (NCBI taxonomy): Eukaryota > Metazoa > Chordata > Aves > Passeriformes > Fringillidae > Serinus > Serinus canaria. The sequence continues at coordinate 44,925,033 of NC_066314.1, forward strand.
AAAAGCAAGACAAATGATGTATCAGTGGTGTCATTTTATGCTGCTATATTCTTCCATATTGAAAAAAAATTAAAAATCTGACAATGAACTCAGGTCAGTTCATGTCACCTGGTGAGAGAAGCATCATCATATTTGGAGTATCAGAGTTTTGTGCCATAGTCCTTTAGCCTATGTCAGGCCTTTAATTTGGATGGGGGAGAAGATAGCTTTCATTTGTTCTTCAATGCTACAGAACTTCCTTTTCACTTTAAATTATTTCTCACACCGCTTTGCATGTTTCAGTATAAAATATAGCTTTTTTTCCTAGTTACATGAAATACTTTCTCTTAACCTCCTCCAGGGATACTACTAGCATCATCAAAGGAAAAAAGCAAGCCACAATTGAAACATACTGCAAACTGAATTTTGTTACAATTAAATGTCATCAATCTTTCATTTTTGCACTCTTTTGGAGAATGCTCTCAACTTCAGTGTTGCCTCACAGATGGTAGAGGTTTCTAGAACAGTCCTCAAAGTAACCCACATCACATTCAGTTGTAGTTGGAAGGCATTGCATCTTCAAGAAAGGAATGGGGTTTTTTATATTTCAGACATTTAATGGTGGGAGGTAGCCCTGAGAGGAGATTTTCATGGTATTCTAAGAGCAACACATAGTAGTGCTATGAGCTGTATGTGCTTAAAGCTTTCTAAATACTCCTGTAGAAGTTAAGTTGAAGTATGTAATTATACTGTTGTCTTTTTATCAAAGTGCTGAAGCAATAGGCACTGATGTTCCTTTTTCCCCTTCCTTTTACACATTCTTACTTTTGTTCCGTGAGTTCATCTTGGTTTTTTTAGTCAGAGACAGCTTGAACTTTCACAATCAATGACAAAATAGAGCAACTTTATGGACTAGTATCCAAAATCCAGTTGCAAAAATGAGTGGAGTTCTGATGTGGTAAGTCCCTTCTAGGGCAAGGGCTACAACAGGCCTGGAAAAGGTCTGTGGAAGTTAATGGGCGTGACAGTGTTATTTTGTGTTTGGGTCTCATGATTGGCCATACTGCTCAGAATGCTGTGCTGAAAATCTGGCAGATTTTGATTTCCTGTCCGAATTGGAGTTAACACCCAGCTTGTATTTTCCCCTTTAAATTCTGTGCTAATATTTCAACATGTAGCCAGTCTTGGGAGCCTGGTATCAGGCTGTGGATCACTAGAGGATTTCATTTGCACTCTTGAGATTAATCATACAGCATCTGATCCATGGTGAGAACGGGAGAGCTTCAGTAGTGTCTAAGACAATACATTTTCATGAAGGATCTTAAATTTAAATTCTCTGTGTGTTTTAAGAACTTTATTTGTATTTGCATAAGAAACAGTGTGAAAGAACTTCTCCAAGTTTACTTGCTAAAAAGCACACTCAGCAGTGGCCTACAGAATGATTTTGGATTCCTCCTGGGCTTGGTCTATGTGCTTTGTTTTGTTTCCTGTGGCATAGCTTACAGAGCTCTTTATGGTATTAAAATTCCTGCTAATTGCCTTCTTCGCTAGTTTTGTGGACAAGATATCTTTTTAAAAATAGTTTAACTAGTTTATGCAGATTCAAAGCAGAAGAGCTGAGTACAAAAAGAATACCTATAAATAATACAGGTCTCAAAGAAGATTCAGCAGTAAAATTTATGTAATTGCAAATGAAGCTGGTAAAATTGTGTGGCATACCTTGTGCATGGTACATTTGGCTTACTTTGATATGGCTTAAGTAATGTGTTGGGTGGAATAGATACAGGGATGAATAATGTTGTGAAGTATAATTTTAAATTTTGTGTTTGTAAAGGTAGGTGTTTCAGCAAATCGTTTGTTGTCTGTTAATGTGGCTTTTATTGTGTGTTTGGTAAGTCTACCTATCTTTGTCTAAAACTGTCCTTTGACTTGCTTTTCTTTTTCCTGAGGGAATTTACCAGGCTGCTTTACAACAGCAGATTACTACAATGGATATGTACATGCATATTTCAGACAGCGCAGGGTATCCAAGCTAATTGGACTTGTAAAGCAGTCCTAAGGTGGCATAGACACCTGTAAGTACTGTGTATCTGCTGATATTAAAAAAAAAAAAATCTCACAAATTTTCTGTTCCACCTCACTTTGTTAGCATTGGTAGCCTGTGGTTAAAACATAATAACTGCAGTGTCTTATTTTTTTATTCTTTAGGAAAAAAATTGTGATGCTTAAGTGATAAACCATATAATGTGTGAGGAGAATGAAAAAAAATATTATTAGACAAGGATATACATGGCATCAATTAATTAGAGTAGAGTTTTCACTACTTTTTATGTTGAGAACATGTGACTGCTGTTGTTTAACATTGGAAGCTTGGATCCTGGTGAAGGAAATGCTGCAAGCTAAGGTTTCCCACGGGCTGTAAAACCTGATCCATGACTGATTCTAGGGCCAAGGTTTCGTAGTTCTGATGTTGCAACAAGGAAAGTGTATTTAAAGTACAAGCTTACAACCCAAGCAAATGCTGCTCTGCTAACCTGGTTATCCAAGGTGTGGATGGTTGTTTCAGTATCTCGTGTATTTCTGAAAACAAGGTCACCTGGGAAACAAGCTCCTAAGAGCTTTGATTTTGCTTGCAGTCTTCACCAAAATGTTAGAACTGTGAAAAGTTACTGTAAGATAAGAACTAGCCTGCATTTCCTTGATTGTATGCAGTGTGAGGTGAAATTGGGGTCGGAAATGGAGAGGGTACGAGGTGGGTGTTAAAACACAAGGATAGATGAAATTAAGAAAACTCCAAAGTTGCAAACTGAAATTTTCCTAACCTCATAAAACATGTAGAGCTATTGATTGAAAAGATGGATTTAATTTACAACAGCTCTTTTTACTGTGAATTGGACAGAGGTTGACACTAGAAGGTAACATCTTACAAGTCTTCACCTTTTACTACCTGCAATGTCTCTCAGAAATTAATTAAATTAATCCAGGTGGTTTGAATTACAGGCTATTGCTATTTTATTCCTTCACATCTGGGAAAAGTGGTCGGTATTTTCTTTGTGAAATTATATATATTCAGCAAGAACATACATTATCCCTGTATTTTCATGGGGCTATGCAGTTTAGTAGTTCTTGTTAATAATACAGCTGTAAGAAGTTAACTGTCAGTTAAAACAAAAACCAAATTCACAGTTTGTTCCAGAAAAGTTCTACAGACTAACTCATAAGCATCTGTACAGTTGTGCACAAAAATTGCCATTAGATGTTTATAAGTAGTCATCTACTCATCCTTCATAATTTGAAGGAACAGAAGTTTTCTATGTGTTAAAAATTGGAAAAGTCTGCAAGAATTGTAATCATCTATATGCAGTTTTAAGGTAAGAGCCCAAAGCTCAATCATGTTTAGAGGTTAATTGAAAATAAGTGTCAGTGTTTGGCTTTTAAATAAAACATTATTACCAATAACTGTTTAGAGGTAAATGAGTAGAGCAGAACAAGTAATGGCAAAATTAACAATTTTGCTTTTTTTCACTGCTGCCACTAGCAATGAATTCAGCAGCACTTTGGGCTCTCAGCTGGTTGCTAAATTAAAGTATTTGGAGAATGCAAGTTTCATTTGTCCTTTTCCTACTTGAGCAGCTGGAGTGTAGTTTATTCAAGAGGCACTTAACCAAGGTTGATATCTTTGACAGTGCTATTGGGCACTTTTGTCCTTGTAGGACAGTCTCCCTGGATTCACAACTTTGTTGTAAAATAGAGCAAGTAGAGCCTTCCTTGGAAGTTTGATAGCAGCCCCTTAGCTGACCAAAGTTGGGGTGTTTCTTCAGTGTGATGCTGCTGGTATGTGATCATTTGTCCAGAAGTAAGAGCTGGGATGGTCAGCATGTCTCTTGCTTTCCTGGCTTGAGTGTGTATGCTGTTGCAGAGCACTATAATCAAAAGAATATGATCAAAACAATGAAAAAGTGGAGTGATTGCCTCTTCAGTAACTGGAGACACGAACGTGTCTGTGCTAGTCTTGTGCTATGTAAAAATGAATGTAATTACCCTGTGCTGGAGAAGGCCTAGTTAAAGAGAGGTAAGGCCAAGCAGGGGTCCGGTGTTACAGAACATTCTGCTTTTAACAAACCAGTAAGACAATTCTGCGAGCAGCTGCAGCCCTTGTAGCATAGCCTGTGTCATGGTGCCCTGCAAGCTGAGCCTCCGAAGGTGGAGCTCGGCCAGGGAGCCTGCAGACAGCGCTCGGTGCTAGATGTGACCGTGCTTGGGCTGGCAGAGCTCTCAGCCGGAGTCGGGGGAGAGGGGTGAGCTTTCTGCTCAGGGAGCTGCATCCTGTGTGTTTACCAGGCTGATTACAAAGTATCACTGGATGTGATTACCCGACGTGGAACCGGGGGTGATACCGAGGACTTCTTTAAACGAATCTTTACAAATGGGCGCGATGCGAGGGGTTGGATTTAATCTAAAACATCTCTTCCAACCCAGGTGCTTTCATGATTCGGTGTGAGTGCTGCAGAGCACGGGTCAAGGCCAGCACAGGGAACTCGCGTTCGGGCGCGTCTCTGCTTTGACATTGCCCGGGGCAAGGCTGCGGGAGGCACGTGGCGCGGCTGGCAAGCGCCCCGAGCCGGGCGGCGATAAGGAAGGAACAGAAGGCGAGGCGCGGGGTTTATCGCTGTAGGGCGGGCTCACACACCCCGAGCAGCGGCCGCAGCGAGTCAGGGCCGGCGGAGCCGCTCCCGGGGCGCTGAGGGGCGGGCTCGGCCAGGGCGCGCAGCGAGCGCGGCCCCGCCCGGGCGCAGGCGCGGGGCGGGAAGGCGGTGGCCGCGCGTGCGCGGCGGTTGGCGTGGCGCCTCCGCCAATCGCGGCGCGGGTCGTTGTGCGGCGGCCCCGCCTCCGGCGCGGTGAAGGACAAGGTGACGGCGCGGGGCCCGCGTTCAGCCTCTGCCGCAGCGGCTCCATCTTGCGAGGTGAGTCGGGGCGGCGTGGGCCGCTCGCCGCCGGGGCCGGGCTCAGCCTCGGGGCGGCAGGGTCGCCTCGCGGCTGCAGGGCCGGGGCTCGGCGGCCGCGTCATGGTAGGGTTTTCTGGTCCTACGTCGCTCTGCTCTTCTCGCCCGCCTCAGGTCGCCATGTTCTCGTCTATCGCGCCGCTCGCGCGGCATAACCCGTTCTACGCGCCGCACTTCCAGCTGGTGCAGGACGGCGTGAGAAAGCGCCCGGCGGAGCCCGCGGAGGCCTCCGCCACGCGGCGGGGCCTGGCGGCCGCGTCCGCCGACGAAGGTGAGAGCGGGACGGAGGGGCCGCGGCGGAGGCGAGGCCCGCGGGCGTGCGGAGCTGGCGGTGCCTGCGCTGACCCCGCCAACGCGGGCCTGTGCCCGCCAGGGCGGCGCAGGGGATGTCAGCGCCCAGCGGGGCTCGGCTGGGCCGGGAGGGGCCGGTGCTGGGCCTACGCGCCCGCTTGGAGGACGAGGAAGGGCACGGGCGGGGGAGGCGCTGGCAGTGCTTCCGCTCTCCCGGCGGTGTGTGCTGAGGAGCAGGAGGGATCCGGGTTTGCTGGGAAAGGGCATCGGAAGGTTCGAGTGCAGAGTAATCACAGAGACCCATGTAGATTTTGTCTTGGGTAGCAGAGAGCGCTTTTTCTGACTCTGCATGGCCTGCAGCCTCGGGCACCGAGGTTGTAGGCCTGTACTTCTTTCATCGGTGGAGAGGAGCAGCGATTGAATCTGTGGATTCGAAAGACCATCTCTCCCATCCTTTTTCCCTTTATCTCTTATTTTTTTTACTAGTCTATTTATAGCTGGGTACCTGAACATCTAGATACATTAAGAGTGCTTGCTGCTGTTCTTTTTAGTTCTTTTTTTTTTTTACTAGTTGTGGGATGTATGCCAGATAACTTGCTATCTAAGATACAGGCATGCACTTAAGAGTTAAGTGCAAGTGCTTTCTGTATGCTTCCCAGTTAATTTGTTGACTTCTGAAGGTCAGACCTTGATGATACTTGCAGTACCACAGAATGGATAAGGGTGAAAAGGACCACAATGAGTCATCGTCATCATCCTTGCAGGTCCCACTTCCCTGCTGAAGCAGGGTCATCCTGGAGCAGATTGCTTAGGACTGTGTCCAGATTCTTGAATATCTCCAGGGAGGGAGAGTCCAGCCCTCTTTGGGCAACCTGTTTCAGTGTGTGGTCACTACAGTAAAGAAGTTCTTATTTTCAGATAGAACTTCCTGTGCATCAGTGTCTGCCCATTGCTTGTCCTATTGCATGGCACCACTGAGAAGAGCCTGAGTCCGTTGCCTTGACACCCTCCCAAAAATAGTTACACACAATGATAAGGTCCACTTTCAGTCATCCTTTCTTGAGGCTGAACAGACCCAACTCCTTCAGCCTTTCTTCATAAAAGGTGAAGGTGAGGTTTTCCAGTCTCCTCATCGTCTTTGTCACCCTTCCCTGGACCTGCTCCAGGAGCTTCATGTCTGTCTTGTACTGAGGGTGCAGGACTGGGCACAGCACTCTAAATGTAGCCTCACTAGGGTTGAGGGACACTAGAGTGAAGGGACAGAATGACCCTCAAGCTGCTGGCAGTGCTCTTTCTAGTACATTACAGGATACCCTGGTGGAGTGGCCTTCTTGGCCCCTGGGACACACAGCTGGCTCATGGACAGCTTGGCTGCTCAGCAGGACCCCCAGCTCCTTGTCTGCAGAGCCATTTCCAGCAGGTTGGCCCCCAGCCTGTGCTGGTCCATGGGGCTGTTACTCCCTAGGTACAGGATCCTACATTTGCCTCTGTTGGACTTAATTCAGTTCTTCTCTGCATGCCTCTCCAACCTGTTGAAGTCCATCTGAAGTAGAGGTGGATATTTAAATTGTAATTCTTTTAAGCTGTCAATAACGTGAAAATGTCTCCCTGGTTTTACTTAAAAAAAAAAAAGTAGGAATTACTTTCAGCAGGCTACCTTTCTGAAGTACTGTGATTATTGAAGTATTTCAGTGAGTTGCATGAACATTCATATAATACATGAAAGAGGTTAATTTTACGAAGTTTTCAAGAAATTATTTGTGGCTTTCAGTGTAGTAATCCTGCTGCCAGCTAACTAAAGCCCTAAATCGCTCTTTGGTATGCTAAATATATTCAGTAGGTGCACTTATTTCTTTAAAGCATTATGTTTAATCTTCATCCTGTTAGTTGGCAGTTGAGGTCAAAGGTGGCCAAAGTTTTTCAATCTTTATAATCTTTTCTGCTGAGTTCATTATTTCACGTACCCAGCTGGTTCTCTGGCTTTTGTGTTGAGAACATAACACGTTGCAGAAGATATCTGAACTTGCACAAGGTCACACAAAGTCAGTACAAGCCACACGACCTTCTGAGATCAGCTCAGGGCATCAGCCACAGTGGCGCTCAGAGACCCAAGTATTTTATGACTGGCTCATGGAATTTGTCCTTGTTAATGTGTCAGATTGGAAGCAGAGATATGAAATAGTTACTATGTAGCTGTCTCAATCGAGTAGATGTATTTTTATGCCGTATGTATAATTTGTGTATCTTGAGGGTATTTGTCTTAAATGATTACCTGGGTATATTACAATGACTTTCTTGTCCTCTGTGCCGCATGTTCAGCTGTTTTTTTAGAAATTTTTTAGAAAATTTGACTCTACTTCTGAAATAAAAAGTCCAAGATCATCTGTGGCTTTATTTTCCTAATACTACTGTACCACTACAAACCTAGGCACCTCTAAAGAGCTCAAGCCTAATTGATATTGGCTTTCTTACTGTACTTGAACACCAGGCTGACAGGTCAGTCTGAACAGCACTGTAATTCAGCACATACATAAAACTCTTCTCTGGCTGCTATAAAGGTCTGTCTCTGTCATTTGAGGAGTATGACTTTAATTTAATGTGATAAAGGCAATGTGAACAAGCTGTTCTGAGATTGGGCAGAATGGTAGCTGCTGCAGGGCTGTGGTGCTGTTGGCAAAGCACCACACAGCTAGGCAGAGCTGGCCCAGACAGACCTAGAGTCTGTTCTCTGATTACACCTGCCTGCTCTGTGTGTGTTTAACCAGCCATTCTAGAAAGAACAGACTGTTTCTGCTGTCTGTTGATCTGCTAGCCAAGCTATTTTAGAGGTATGTGTAAGTCCCAGACCAGCATATTTACAGTCTTTAGCAGTGTCTCAATAAAAAAATAAAGTATTCTGATAACTGATTTTTAGCTTTTAACTTAGACTCACTATGGCATCTGTGATTTGATATTTATTGTTTTAAAAAAAAAAAACCCTTATTTTTTGTTGTTTGGGCAATTTTTAAAAGTAAGGTGAAAAATATAAATACACACAGTAATGTAAAATCTGGAACATGTGTGGGAAGGAGTTCCTTAAAAGTTAAGAGCTGGATAAGCCTGCTGGTGTCATCTGCTGCTCTGCTGGTGCTGTTGAACATAATTGTCAGCTTCTGTTGATGTTCATAAAGGCATTCAGAACCAGAAAGATGGCAAAGAAGCTCTACATAAGATAGGGTTTTGCTGTCTTTTAGTTTTCATTAGTGTTTCTTGGAGATACTTCTTACTAAGTTGTAGCACTTTGATGTCTATTCCATTATATTGGAGTGACACCACTAAATTTAGTAGCAAAAGATTGTTTTTCTACTTCAGAGAATATTTTTTACGTAGTTATTTTTTTCTGTATGCTTATTCAGTATGTTGGATTTGCTTTTATGTATATTTTAAAAATGTTGAGCATAGTAGCAGAACTGTGCTGCTACTTTATGCTTATTTTTTACTGTTCATTGTAAAGTGTTTCTTGTTTGCACTCATAGCCTCTGTAGCTTCTTCAAAAAGGAAAGAAGAAAATGGATTCTTTTTTTCCAGCTCCAGTAACTTCATTGTATAGGAATATGTGAAAATTAATAACATATTCTAAGATTGGATGGTTTTATACACAGTATATACACTGTATAGGACAGTGCATATGAAGTATCTCTTGATTACATGTGACCTGAAAGATTCTTAATGAACATTGTGTGAGTATTCAATGGGATGATAAATAGCAATCTTCAGTTTCATTAAACAAGCTGTATACATGTGAGATTCTGTATTTGAAAGACAGTTTGCAAAAAATCTGTGTAATAATCTGAGAAATACTTGAAAATATATCTGCATATCTCCAACACCAATATTGTACCTTTTTATAGTCTCTACTTAAACTGTCATAGAATATTTAATGAAACAAGCTTTGTCTTTTGAGTACTAGAGGACTACTATTCTTCTTATTTCCTGGATTTAAGAAATTGTTGGGCATTGCGTCTTTGAGTCATAGTTAACTTTGAGTCATAGTTTCTGCTAGTAACTTCTGGGATTAATTTCTATGGTTTTAGTGTGCTCTGAGCTAAAACTTCAGTGTTTCTTCTTTTGCTTATTTAAAGGAACAAATTCAATTTGGAAGGCTTAGAATCAAGTCTTGTCAGTCCAAAATGTTTTAATTTAAAGCAAAAGAATAATTTTTCATTATAACACTATATTCCAATCGTACAGCATGGGAGATTATTTCAGTTTAATACTTTTGAGAAAGCAGCACTTAGTTTTGTTTCTCTTCTGATCATTGTTACCATTTATGATTGATCATATATGTGTAATTTTTTCCAATTAACTAGAATACAGCTGTGCCTATGGCTCAAACAGATTCTTTGTCCTTTGTGGCCTTGGTGGGATTATTAGCTGTGGAACAACACATACGGCACTGGTTCCTCTAGACCTGGTTAAATGCAGAATGCAGGTTTGTTCTGCATGTTGGTATGTGCTGACAGAGCATGTTCAGTGTGGTATATTTAATTACTAATGAAATGGAGGGATAAACTATACCCTGGACATGGCTGTCCAACAGTGCATGGTTTATATAAAAGCATGGTGTGTCTTTATTTTTTGCTGCAGAGTACAGTTGTGAATATGGCTCGCTCAAGTTTTATGCTCTCTGTGGCGTTGGTGGGGTCCTAAGTTGTGGCCTGACACACACTGGTGTCGTACCTCTGGATTTAGTGAAATGTCGTATGCAGGTTTGTATGAACTTAAACATTTCTTGAACTTCTGTTTTCATATTAAGAGGTGGCAGTAGGGATGCAATCTTTCCTGGATGAGAAGATCCAAGTAAACTTGAATGCTGCTTTATCAAATCTACTGCTGTAAGACTAGCAAAATACCACTTTGAAGAGAAGTAAATGTGTTATGGATAATCTGGATGCATTATTTTTGACAGCATTTAAGGCACATTTAACTGACTATTTGCTAAAAGGCATCCACCACAATGGTATTACTCTGCTGGCTGGCTGGCTGTCCAGCACTATTCCAGTGCTTTTGGAGTAAGGAAATAGTATCTTTTGGATCTGTGTTTTTTAGCATGGAGTGACATGCATGTGTAATTTGATCCATTAACATCATGGATATCAATGCACGGCTTATGGATTGGACATTTTCTAATGATGCTGCTTTGAAAAGAGTGGCTAAAACTTGATTTGGTATCATGTAGGCCGTTGATGCTTGCAACTGCTTTCCTTGAAGTGGTTTTTGATTAATCTAAAGGGAGCATCATTGCATTGCACGTATGGCACATTAAAATAATTTTGTGAACAGCCATGGGTGAAAACATACTCATGGATTTATTCAGGCAAATCTGCAAGAATGAAGCAAATTAAAGCACTATTGTAAATTTCTGGAAATATAGTAGTTAATGATTTCCCTGTTGCATAGGCTGATTATAAAAATGGCCATTTTGTAATTATAGAACTCCTGAAATTAGGAGGGAACTATGAATTAGTCAGACCTCCTTGTCATGCTAGAAGTATGTGTGTGCTATTCTTCAAAACTGTGTTATTTGGAATGGCCTTTTTTTAATGTTTACCAGAGAGACTTTCTCACATTCTTGAGACCATCTGAAATTCTGGTCTCAAACTAGGAAATCTGTTACACATCAGACATGCTCAGTGTGGGCTACCAGTTCTGGTTTATTATATGGTCAGCATGGTGGTGCTTCCCCTTCCCTCTTCAGCACTTAGAGGGAGATTCAGGAGGGGGGTTCCATGTGGATTCCAGGTGTGATCTCGTAAAACCTGTCAGCATTTATCTCTTTACAGATCCAGTACAGAGCATGTTATTAATCCTTCCTAAGTTCTCCAGGAAGAAACCTGTTGCCCGCCCTCTCATGTCTTACTAAGAAGAGGTCACCCTTGCCATGGTTTTACTGAAACCAGGACACCTGTTACACACCTAATAACTAAGCATGGTTCTGGCTTGAACATAGTCCCATTTCACAGTGCCCGATTAAATATCCAATTTTCTAAAATAAAGTCTCTTTCTAAAATTGACATATTTAGGTGAACTAGATCTCAAGTATGTTGTTCCTAGACTGCAAGACAAAATACCAGTCAGTGCAGGTTGGCATGCATGTTTCGTAGCTCTTTCTGAAAGCTTTGATGGGCATCCAGTTTGATATCTTCCTTTTTATCCTTAGAGGAGCTGTTGGATGATGTCAAATATGAAAAGTAACAGTGGGATGTGATGTAATTACCTGTTGAAAAGTTTCTGCTAAATGACTTCCTTTCACCTGAAACAAAATTATTTAAGTCAGTCTGCTAAATTTCTGATCAGTTAATAAAATCTCACTCAAAATTTTATGGGCAGAAGACAGTATGTAGCCTTTATTGCCAAGTCAGAGTACAAGTGTGGAAGTTTTTGAGTAGTCTTTGATCTGGCTTGCTCCATCTGTTAATCTGACTATGTGGAGAGATCACACGGGAGAAGCAACCTCCTCTGATTAGTAATCATGTGAATCACTGGGTTTCTGACAGTGCTTGAGTGTACATAGGTAGAGTGTGTAAAGTAGATGAGATTGCTGACAGGACCCATTAAATTTTTTTAAAATCTGATCTAGACATAGTTGCACCAGTAGTAGCACCACTGACAGTGTTAAAACAGTGATTTCAGTAAGTCTTTTCATTACAGTTGCATTGTTAATTTGGAGAATTTAAATGAAACAAAATTCAGTTTGGTGGTTTCTGAGTATTGAGGAAGAACATACTGGCTGTTAAAGTAAGTCAGGGTTTGAGACTAGCAAGTAACCATTAGTGTAACTTTGTGGTGTGTACCTCATCTGTCCAGGGAATTACAGGAAACCAGCTGTCTGAGGAATAGAAAAATTTAAAATTTTGGGTGGGGTTGTGAGAAGGAAAATAGTAAGCTATGTCAAACATTTAACTGTCCTTTTTAGGTCGATCCACAAAAATACAAGAGCATCTTCAATGGCTTTTCAGTGACAATCAATGAAGATGGTGTTCGTGGCTTGGCTAAGGGATGGGCCCCAACTTTTATTGGCTATTCCATGCAAGGGCTTTGTAAATTTGGTTTTTATGAAGTTTTCAAAATCCTGTATGGCAACATGCTGGGAGAGGTAAGCCTTAAATGTTTTTTGTAAAGCTATATGTCTGCAGCATAATAGTATTAGTGATAAGGAGCAATCACAAAAGCACGACTTGTTAATAAACATGTGTGTTTCGATTCCTTTCAGGAAAATGCCTATTTGTGGCGTACCTCGCTATATTTAGCTGCATCTGCCAGTGCGGAGTTTTTTGCTGACATTGCTCTGGCTCCAATGGAAGCTGCTAAAGTTCGCATTCAGACACAGCCTGGATATGCAAACACTCTACGGCAGGCTTTACCCAAAATGTTTGCAGAAGAAGGCATCTGGGCGTAAGCATCCCTTCATTTTAATTGCAGTTCTTGATTTTCAGTATGTTTTCTTAATGAAGAGCTGGTGCTATGACTAATTTTGGCCTTTGCCTGTAATATTTTTTGGTCTTTGTATTTCAAGATAAGAACTTAACATACTTCAGGTGATTTGTGCTGAACTGGCTGTTAATTTCACATGCTCCTTAGATCCATCTTTGTGAGTATCTTTGTGCTGAGTTCTGCTGGATAACTTCAGTTTCTAGCAGTTCCAGTCAGAGATACTCAGCAACTTTCTGGTTGTACAGTCAAAGATGCTTGAGTCATTGGCATGTGAGAGTAATATAACTGCATGTTAGCTTTCTGTTCTGATAGAAGTGGCTGTAGATGTACAGGTCATGTTTCACTATCAGGACTTGGCTGGTATGCAGACATTACCCTTACTGCACTGATAGTATCATTACTACCTTGCTGCAATTGTAATCTGAAAAGTGACTAAAGAAACTGCTGTGCAGCCTGGGGATCAGGAAAATTTCAATTTGTGTTGCTGTTTGAAGGTAGTACTTAGGAATTTAAACAACTCTTAATTTCTGTAGGTATTGACAGCATTACAGGTCAGTATATAGAAGTTGTATAGCAGCAAAATAAACAAGGTAATTTATTTCAGGTTAGAAATACACTTCAAATAATGAAGGAAATGAAACTGAGATTGTCTCTTGTCTGATTAAGTTTCTATAAAGGTGTTGCTCCACTATGGATGAGACAGATTCCATACACAATGATGAAATTTGCCTGCTTTGAACGTACTGTTGAAGCTCTCTACAAGTATGTTGTTCCCAAGCCACGAAGTGAATGTACAAAAGGAGAACAGCTGATAGTCACTTTTGTTGCAGGATATATTGGTAAGGAATCTTTAAGCTCTACACTTCATTCATGGATTACTGCAGATCTAGAGACCTGTTGCTTTTCAGAGTATTGACTGAAAAGTGACATTAGCAGATGTCACTGACATGGGAGAACTTAGCTGCAGCAGCTTTAAAATGTGCAGGGGAAATAGCTATAGAATCAGTCTGTTAGGAGAAAGTGGGTCTGTAATAGGACACTTCTCTTAACTGCTCCTATATGTTACCAGTATTGATGGCCAGCTTTAAAAACTGAAGCTGATTTCAGTGCAAATTTGCATCTTTCTCAGTCTTGGGAATCATTGGATGGAAGGGGGGAATTTTTGATATCCAAAGATTCAAAAGTTTTTTTTCTGGCAGTTTTCTTCTGTTCAGAAGTTTCACCTGGTTGTACTTAGTGTATGCAGTAGGGGTACAGCTAAAACACCACAGAACTAATGTCAAATTATTCTTTCAGCTGGTGTATTCTGTGCAATTGTTTCCCATCCTGCTGACTCTGTGGTGTCTGTGTTGAACAAAGAAAAGGGCAGCTCAGCTTCACAGGTTCTTATGAGGCTTGGATTCAAAGGTACGTTCTTTCTTTCATGTATTTTGGATCAAATGTTTCTGGTGTTTAGGGCAGGAGGTGTTTTCTTCATGCCATTTTATTTTGTTCATGCTTTGTGGTTTGCTCTCCAGGTGTATGGAAAGGTCTGTTTGCTCGTATCATTATGATTGGTACCCTGACTGCACTACAGTGGTTCATCTACGATTCTGTCAAGGTTTATTTCAGACTTCCTCGCCCACCTCCACCTGAAATGCCAGAATCTCTGAAGAAGAAGCTTGGTCTAACTGAATAGACAACTCATGGACTGACTGCTGGCTGACCCAGTGATGAGTTTCATGAAACTTTTATATATTTGACTATGTAGAAAACAAACTATACAATGTCATTATTGGTTGTGCCCTCATCTCTCATGAGGGTTTAAATTCTACCACTGTCATTGCCTGAAATAAATGAGAAACAGAGTGCTTAGTGTCTGTTTACTACTGCATATGTAAGCTTCATTTCATAGTAGCAAATACCTCAGATACTCTCCTGGCTTCCTCCTCTCCCACCCAAAAACATTTTAAAAATACCCTGTTTCACACTTAAGAAACTAGAGAAATGTTACTCTTCCACTTAAAATTAGGTTTTCACTGTATCCAGAGAAGTGCCAAGAACCTGTCCTTGCACTTGGAGCCCACTGATCATTTGCCTGTAATAAGCTGTTGCTGTGGAACAGCTGAACTCCTGAATGGCTGAGATGAGACTGGAGTCTGATTGGGCATCCTAGTCATGATATCAGTGTTTCCCACAGAGATAAAAGGAACCTTATGCATACCAGAGCTGTTTCTGCCTTGGGATGGTCATCCCAACTTAACTTATGCTTACTTGACTAATTTCTGCTTCTGTTGGCTTTGAACCACACCAAAGAACTTGGCCCTTCTGATTGTCCTGTGGAATTAAACAGTAGTTGCTACCTCTTAACTAGAGAAAAGCTGATGTTAATAAAGATTTTCAAATATATTTGACTACTAATGGTGTACTTCAGCTTTACAATGAAATAAAAATAGCTTGTCTTTTATTGTAGAGTTTGAAAAACTTGCCAGCTTTTCCCAACACTTGCTACAGCTGTAGTTTTTTATTTGTTATTTTTTTCTGAATTAGTAGAATACTAAATTGTGGTTGAACCATGTATTTCTGGAGCTCAAGGAGCCATACCAGGTTTTTTGGACCTTGATGTGAAGAAATACATGCTCCTCAGCACACAAGAGGAGACAGTTAAGGCAATGTTAAGGTATATATTTTTGAATTTTTTTCTCAAGTCTTAGTGAAGGGAGGTGGTGCTGCCTTCTGCATTTCACTTGTTTGATAGCCCACAGTTGGTAATTGCTGCACCCTATCCAGTACTGCTTTGCTCACAAAGTAGAGCTGGAGCTGATGTGGTCTTTTTGCAGTACTGTGGATAGGCTGCCTTACAGTGTGTGAGCTGTTGATGCTGAATTTAGCTTGGCACTTCCTTATGTTCACTGCTTCCTCTTTACTCGGCTCCTTCAGAGCCAAAAGGGCAGGTGCCCTTGGAATATCATAAATGTACTGACTGCTGCATCTTGCTGGAGTCAGATGTGCCTGCTTTTGTAGCAGTGAGCTTCTCACCCCCTGGGAAAATCCTCCAGCTTCCAAGATTTTGAATGATTATGCTAAACAAGAAAGCTGGACCTTACTTTGAATTGTTGCCCTTCAGAATGCAGAGTAAAAGCTAGAACCCACCCCATTTCCCTGTCACCATGACAGTAACAAAGGCACTCAGAGCGGCTGGTTTCTGCCTGCATTACACAGCGAAGTCAAATTTAGACCCTAACTCTAAATAAAATACTTGTACAAGTACTTTGTTGTTGAATTAAAATTATCTAGTGCTAAAAGTATGTAAATCTTGTTTCCCCATTGTGAATGGGAAGCTCTGAAATTATTTAATGAGTCATTAAATACTTGCAAGAGCTTCCTTGGAGAAGAGCCCTTACTATGACTTGTATTAAGACTGTTGATGTTAAATCACCTTTTGAAGTTGTGTGTCTGGTGCAGCTTGCTAGGCAAAACTGTCACTTTCGTGTACTGAAAATCAGTTTCTTTAGAGGCATGTTTTAACACAGTAAATTTTTCTTTGCTGAAAGTTCCTTCTAATCCTGGGGAAAGTGAAGAAATCACAAATTTTAAGGTTGGCAGAAGAGTGAGACAAGCTTGGCTCGTGTGGTGAGGTAGTCTGTCAAGCAATCTAGTGCTGAGATAAATTTCTCAAGACTCTTTCTGTATGTGGAGCAAAGTCGCACAATTTTTCTCTAAGATTGAGTCAATGTTGCACAGTTATTACAAATAAGTACAACAATAAGAGACTCTTAAGTCCATTTTCTTATTGCTCACTGGTAGACCTGAAACTATCTTTTAACGTGCTTGAATAATTTTATCAAGGTAGACCTGAGATAAGACTACAAGGAGCAGCCAACAGTTCCTCTTTTGTAACTGAGAAAGGGAAAACACACTTAGTGCTCCTTGCAGTGTTGTATTTCAGTGGAAAACCCAAGAGGGGGAGAGAATTCCCTTGCAGCTGCCAGCTTCATTGACATTCAGCCATAGGATTGTTCAGATGCTTGTTAAAAAAGGGTGTTGCTTAAAGGGTTGCCTGCTGGTATTTTAAATAAGCTTCAGTGGGAAAAATGTAGTATTAAAATGCATTTAAAAGGTCAACTTTGTCATTGATAACTGCTTTGTGCACAATGCCTGGTACATTTTTGGAAGGTTGAGATAGAGCAATGGTGCTTTTGATGAATTTGCACTTCCATTGCAGAGAAAGTCCTGTATCCAAAGGGGTACCCCATTTTGAACTTAGGTAACTCCAGACCCATCAATAAGCCCCAAAGTGCTCTGTAAAACATGGATTATGTATATGCTGCTAGTGTATATTTTATGAAGGAGAAAACATATTTTCTTGCTGGTTTTGGAGCTGAGATGAGCTTTCTGGTTCAAAGCATAGCGTATATATAAATTTGGAATAACAACTGCATTTGCACGTGGTGTTTGTATCAGGTTGTTCGACAGATGAAATGTGCTGACACTCACTGATACTCGCGGAAATGTCTGTTGCATATCATTTTAAAATGGGCTGTAATAATGCAAAAACTTGTAACTCATTTACATTTTTACATAGAAATGATGTAGTCCACAGTGAAAACAATAAACATCCTGCTTTTTTATAGCAAATATGAGTACCTTGGGTAGATGAGCTTGATAGCTGCATGGCCTTGTTACAGAATTCAATTTTTGTAACTCAGTTCTAGGGAGAGAGATACTGCTAGCAGAAAATTCTTGGCTGTGCAGACGTTCTGGTGTCTAAAAGTAGATTTTATTCTTTGAGGATTAATTTGCCTGTGTAATTTTTCATCACTGATCATTTAATGCTGTTGCTGGCTTTTGGGTTGTTTTTTTTTCCTTTCAATTGGCCAGTTTTGTATCTAAAAGCTAAATTAAAAGCAAAGATGGCCTGAATGTCACTACAGTTTGGGCTCAATGGGATGATCTGTTTTAAGTAGCATAGCGGTAATTTTCATTATTACATGAATCTCTCAATCATTTGATAAAATTGCAGAGTATCAGTGCATGACCCTAGACATGAACTAAAGGGTTGTAGTTTCACTGAGCCAATACTCTCCCCAGTGCTGACCGTACTAAAACAGGGAGGCAAGGTTACTGTCTGCTTTAAATTTTTGAAAAATACCTCACTCTCTGTTCAAATTTTCCATTGTAGAAGGAGCTCTCTGCCTCCCTGCTTAGAGCAATCTAATTACAAAGCTGCTATAAAACTTCCATTTTTTAGTGCAGTGGAGATGTGTGCCTGAAGGGCAAATAGAGATTTGTAATACCTGTGTGGGAGAATTTCCAATCACTTGCCTTACTGCTGAGGTCAGTACAGTGGTGTGACAACTTGAGATACAGATCATTCCAAAATATTTTTTTCAAGTAAACTTTACCTTTGTGATTTTTTTGTCTTGCTTGCAGCAAGAAAAATTTCTGAGAGGATTATCCTGGGAAGTAAGGGCAGGAAGTCTGCATACATCTAAAGGGAAAGGGAAATGGATGGTCCTGTAACATTTTTTGCATGCTTAACTTCCCTTAGAGACCACACTCCAAGGACTGTACACTCAGCTTTTCACTCAGAGACGTGTTCTAGAATTTGGAGGTTGAAAGTGAAATCTACAGTTGTTTATCCTGGCTTGTTTTCTGGTTACAGTTCCAAGGAGTAAGTACACTCTCTTCATGCAGACAGACCTCTGCCGTGTGAAGGCTGCTCAGATTAACTGTGCAACTGAAATGTATTTTTTTCCACA
Source organism: Serinus canaria (assembly GCF_022539315.1). Lineage (NCBI taxonomy): Eukaryota > Metazoa > Chordata > Aves > Passeriformes > Fringillidae > Serinus > Serinus canaria. The sequence continues at coordinate 44,943,520 of NC_066314.1, forward strand.
TCACTTGTGTAGATGTTGCTCTACCAGTTCTCCAGTTCTGCCTCTCCAGATTCTTACTGGCTACTGACCACAAATGATGCATTCATAAAATTGAAAGCAAAGCGAATAAAATGACTGTAACCTATGATGTGTTTAATCCCCAATATATTCATTATGTAACCCTCAAAGCCCCTAAGGTGTATGTGCATGTGTACATACATTGCTTCAGGTATGATAGGCAATGCATACTTTACCATGGCTGTTCTTTAATTTTGCTGCCTCCTTCAAATACCATTTGGTTATTTTCAGGAGCTCACTTAAGAACTGTGTGGAAGAGCAAAGGGACAGGGGTTGGTAGAGAATCTGTGGATGCTCCTAGGAAAACTTGTCTTTTGACAGGTTTATTTTTGCCAGCTGTCAGGTGGGCTGGAAAGGGGAAGAAAAAAGGGGGAGATAGGAATGGACCTGTACCAAAAAGAGGAAAACTTTAAACAAAGTATTGGAGGTTGACTGTGGGTAAATGAAGCAAAGAAGGTACAGAAGACCAGCAACATGGAGCAGACCAAAAGACATGGAATGCTGAATGAGGATGAAAATAGTGAGGGAGAGGAATGCTTGTATCTTCCATACAATCAAGTGTCTAGTTGCAAGATGTTAAGGTATGGCCAACTGAAAAGTTATAAAGGCTTTAATATATACTTACACTTCTTGATATAATTTCATTTACAGGGATTTTCTTAGTTGCTGTATCACTTCTAATTGATATTTATAGCCATTTTTATTCCTATTTAATGCACTTCTCTCCCCCACCTTCCTCTGCTAAAACCATTCCCACTATCTTGTTACTGCCTTCTTCATTTTCAATTGTCTCAAATCTGTTGTTCTAAATAGTCCCAGTAGTTAATAGCAGTAGCCTTTTGGGATATAAGCAGCTTCTCTTTGCTAATTCTGCTGCTCACTATAGTATTTCACAGACTAAGAAATAATCAATGACTGACACTGTAAGGATTCCTGAGCAGACACTATGACACTGGGATAAAGCCAGCAGCAGCATTATTAGGTCTTTCAGAGCATTGTCCCTATAGAGCATTCTGTGTTTTAACGACAGAACGGTGCTGCACAGTAATTTTGCTTTACAATTATAAAAGTCTTACACAAAGCCTTATGCAAATTATTCCATCTAAAGGTGTGACAAACTTTCTGGAAGGCATCAGCAATATTTCTGAACATTTCTTGCTTCACTGCATTTACCTTGTTGAATATTATTTTAAAAAGAAACTAGTTTACAAAAATCATAGAGTGAATAGAGACAAAGTGCTACTGCTGTTGGACTACCTCTTGTTTAGCTGGAGACCACAATTCTATTCCTTCCTTTGCAGCAGCAAAGCAAAACCAGAATCTGTCATTCTTGGGTCCTGCTTTCTTCATGAAAGCAAACTCTAAAGCTAAGAACATAATTTTATACTTTAACACTGCTTTATTGTACAAAACAAACAATTTATTAAATATAGCATCTCTCATTCTTCAGAAAGAAAAATACATGCAAAGAGGTACGTTTTTTGTTCACATTATTATTTCTCCCTTGAAATAAGTATGACTTTTTCCTGTCCTGTTCAAAGGAAAAGGACAAATTTCAGGTTCAGGTGTGCTTCTAAATGAAGCCTTTAAATATTGTCTGTCTTCTCAGTACTACACTTGATGGGAGTTGACACTTCTCAAACACTGTTCTTTAGGCAGTGGCCTTTCAGTGATCAATTAATGTCTGAAATCTTGGTTATTTCATCTTTCACATCCTTGATCTCGGTTTGAGCTCTTGTTAGATTGGCCAATTTCTCATTCAGTAAAGCAATTTCCTTCTCCCTTTGTAAGACCTCCTCCACTAATTTTCCTATTCTCAGTGTTAGGTCATTTATTAAGGGCTCTAAGATGGCAAACTCCTTTTTAACTTTGTACATCTTAGGTTTTAAATCATTAGCAAACGTAACTGCCTTCAGAACTTTTGCTCTGTCACCTTCAAGATTCAAAAGTCTGTTGGAATGCTTGTTAAAATCACTCCTTAACTCAGCCAGTGCTGTCTTGATTTGCTCGATTTTCCTTGCATTACTGGATGCCAGGCTTTGTATTTTCGTACTTCGGTCGATGCTACTGGTAAGGAGGTCACCTATATTTTTTACTGTTGCCTTTTCACCTTTTTCTACTTTATCTTCTAGTGTTTGCAAAGAATCTGTCAGTGCAGTCATGTCTGAGACCAGGCCTGAAATGCGCCTTATGTCAGTTTTTACTGTCACAATTGTCAATGTTACATTTTTTGCTACAGAAGCTGCATTCTGTTCAGCGCTTGAAACTGCATGAAAAAGGCTTGTTAAATTCTTCTCCAGTTCTTCTTGTTTTTTAATTATGCTGCTAGACCATGTTTTCATTGTATTAATATCTTCCTGCAGATATTTAATGTGAGAAATTATTTGAAGATCTTCCAGCTGTTTCATTAAGTTCCAAGTCTTTTCACACTAGAGGGATACAAAAACATTTCTAGCTTAACAACTCAGTGTCAAAATTCAAGCTATACTTTAATGAAATATCTTACGATTCTGACATTCAATTTGAGTGCAAACCCTGTCTCTGGAAAACCTATTTCTGTTACAACACAACCAATTTTTTTTTTTTCTTGTAAGTATACATAATAAATGTTAGTACTTCTTCTATTACAACAAAAAATTACAAGAAGGTGGTATATGACTTTCCAAGGTGACCCCTGAAAACACAAGTCATCAAATGGAATCTTCTTCCATACACTGGAATTTTTAAGTCTCCATAAAAGCTATTTTAGTGAAGGAAAGCTCATGCCAAAAAATCATGGATGTTTGTCTTGATGTGCTAGTTCACTCTTTTATATTTATTTTCTCATGATTGGTTCTTGGTTTTAGAATTCGAGAGGAAAAAAAGGAAATTATCAGAGTCATACTATCCAATTCAATCCCCAATAAGTCAGGGTAGAACTTGAACAGAAAAAACACCAAACAGGCAAACTGAAACACATTCTATGAGACTAGAATTAGTTTCATATTAATCCTTTTCTGGACATTAGTAGTAAAAATATCATCCCAGAAACCAATATTTTAACTCTTCAATAGTGCTGGTTGTTCCTCCATAGCTCAGAACTGTTTGCTCAAAAGACCAAAATTCAGGTTGTGGAAAGTTGTGCTTGTCTCCTACTTAACACTTCCAAGGATGAAGATTTCATGTTCAATCTCCTGCACATTCACCTTTCAGTAGGGTTGAGGTTGATGATAGATTAGGGATCATACCACTGTCACTCCCACCACCCTGCCTCAAAATGATACAAAGTAGAAACACTAGAACTGGAACACACTTGTGAAAAATATTAAAAACAATTTCTTTAAATCATAGCTTTTCCTAATAGGACAGGGAACACTAAAGTATTTACTCTGTTCCTCCTTTCTGGAGGAACAGTTTATTTTGAATTAGATTATGCATCAGGACAGGGAAATTCACTACAATATATTTTTATTTTGAGTATCACTGTAAACAGAAATTCATACATAAGCAATAATTATATGAAACCAACACAGTTTGATGACATTGAGAAACACTGGTTTCATAGTCTCTTGAATGGGCAGTGTTACTCATTTAGTGAAGATTTCAGTGGAGTTCTAAACAATTAATCTACAAACCCAGACTAATTTAAATTAGGTCTGATTAAGTCATACATGTGTGTTCATACTCTTTCTACTAAGCAATCTCCTTTATGGAGAAATACAAAATTATCAAGCCATTAAGTCTGCAGGCAATTTGTGTTGTCCCTGAGATCCAAATTTCAATAAACATCTATCAGGCCTACAAGGTAGTATTACATCACGTGTAAGTAGGTCTGTGGGTAAACTGGATATTCCCTACTCCCAAGCACATAACTCCACTGATTTAATGAATTACTTTTGCAGCTCTTGGTTCAGCAAACTTTGGGAAAGAATGTTAGTGACACTGTTAATTTTTTTTTTCTTTTCAAATGCAAAGCAATACAGGACATACGTGATGCTGAACAAAAAACATTCTACAGGAAAAAAGAAGGTTAAAATTTGTTTCTAAAGCACCAAAACAGCCCACCCAAAAATGAAAACAACCAGCTGCTATGTAAATGCCAGCTTATAGACACCAGAACAGTACAAGGCTCTCAGCAGGGGGTACTTCCCTAGGGTTTGCTCTAAGGGTGTTTGTTGTATCTGAGCTTCAGCTGATAAAAATGTACTCAGTGCTCTCCTGCAACACGAAACCATTATGGTGTACAATACTTTAAAAGCAAGGTACAGCTATCTCAGCTGAGAAATAAGGGATTCATTGTTCACTGTGTTACAAGTCTATGGAAAATAATACACAAAGTAACAACAAAAGAAATTAAGCAGTGAAAGCTAAACAAACTAAAAATATGAACTTTTTTCCCTTAAATCTAAATACATGGCTTAAAATTATTTTTAATAAAAAAAGATCTTTTAATAAATAAACTGAAAATAATACTTAATTTAAGAAAATATTCCTCTCGTTCTATAACAAAGTATTACTTTCTTGCTCTCTACCCTTTTTCTCAACTTTTCAAGCTGTTCCAATGATCTTAAGATCAATGACAGTACATCAGCTATCCCTGACATAGATTTAAATCACATTATTTATTAAAAAGTGCTTTTTCATCAATGAAAAACCCAAGACCAAATTCACTTATCCCCATTCTGGTCAATATCTAAGTTAAAGCTTTCTAAAGTTACTTCTTCTGCTTTTGAAGACACTGCTATGTCAGGCCCTGTTTCGAGAACACCTAGTCCATGCTGCATTTTGGTCAAGCTGCCATTGGACTGGAGGCCTTCAAGAGCCTTCTGCATGGCCACTGTATCAGAAACAGTTTTCAACATGTCATTTTCCACAGCATACAGCTGTGTCTTCAAGTCCTCTATCTTTTTCTCCATACCGAGCAAGTCACTTGACAGCTTAAGAATAGAGTGAATAGCATTTTCAATTGTTGGCAAATGGGTCTTGCACTCCTCAATTTTAGGTTCATAGTTTGCAAGTTTCTGATTCAGCTCTGTGTCTTTGGCTACCAGACTATTCTGTTCTTCTTCTAGCTTTTCAACTGACTTTGCATCCAGGTTCAGCTTTTGTTCAACTCTAGAGAATTCATCATCTTCTTGCTTTTTCAGTGTTCTGATATTTCTGGCTGTACTGTCCTCCAAATCTTTTACTCTTTCTGCAAGGGATTTAATTCTTTGGTCAACTTCATTGATTTTGGAAGTAACTTCTGTATGTATGGACTTTGCTTCAGATTTTAAACCACTAGCATTAGTGTTCATTTCATCCAGGCTTCTTCTCCAGGAATTTGTAACATTTTGGAACTTCTCATGAATGCTCTGCATCTTTAGAGATAGAGTCTGTTCATTGTTCTGAATATCATTTATGGTGTTATGAAGAGAAGATATTTCCTGCCCAAACTCAGTCATCACAGAGATGGATGAGGCAGTTTCTCGCAGGATACTTTCAGAAGACTCAAGCTGCATTTACAACACAAAACAATGTCTGTGTCTACTTAACAAAAGTAAGAACAGAAAACCCTTTTCATTTATTAAGAGATAATGAAGTCTCTTAAAAACCACTGTACTTGTTACAAAGCTCCTCCATGGTGTTTCCATCTTTAAAATATTGTTGATTAACCTAGCATGAAACAGTCACAGAAAAAAGCTATGTCTGTTGTTGAACTTCTATAGCATATGTGCAATTTTCCATACTTGTTTTTTTTGTGTCCCAAACACAGTGAATCCCATGCAACATTCTGCAATCTGAAGTATAGTATATAAATATCCAAATTACATCATGTATAAATGACATTATTCTGAGATCAGTGCTGAAACAAAAATCACTGGCATGAGCCATGCTGTGCTACCATCCTTATCTGTAAGTATCAGGGATAATTCAGCAGCCAGCACAGATTTTCTATTTGATAATGTCACATGTGGTAATATCTTTTTTCATTACTATTGTATTTTCTTATCTATCACTTTCTTATGTCTTCATATCATTAGACCAGGTCTGCTACATAAAATACCGGTAAATTTTCTTCAAATCAATGTATGTTAGAATTGCACACGAGAGAGGACTGCTAAAATGAAATGTGCATGTATGTAAGTTCTTAAAAATAGTTCCGTTTCTAAGAAATAATACTGAGATACAACCACTGTATTCGCACACTGGAACAATGGCATGGATTGACATGCTTTGTCACATGAAATAGTCTCTAAATGCCTCTTCACAGACAAGTAAAACACATTCTGAAAACTTGTTTTAAAACAATTAAATTAACAAAATAACAATGAAGTAAGCAATGACAAATATTCACCAAAGATCATCCAATTAAGATGTTATTACCTTTTCAGAAATTAAGTTTACTTTATTTCCCACATCCATGATTTTTTCAGCTTCTTGATGTAAAAAATTGTACTCTCTTTCCAGATCAGCAAATTGACCTGACTGCTGAAATAGAAACCTGCAAATTTCAAGTAAATAAACAGAAAACATAACTTCTTAATTAGTATATATTAAGTATATAGGACTTGATTCACAGTCAATTGTTACTGGAGGGGTTTGTGTTCACAGAATTTGCTACATCAATACATGACAAAAAAAAAAAAAAAAAAGAAATTGATCTGTCTTGACACTGGAGTTATCTTCTAGAAGGGGTATGAGAGCAAGGAAGCATCCATAGATGTCTTTGCTTTTACACTGCATGCTAAGGTAACTAAGGCACTGATGCTGCTAAGGTATTTTAAAATCTTAACAAAGATTTCAAACAACATCTTTAACAAAAGTATTTGACCTTTACTAAAGACTCCACCTGATGAACAATTTATTACACTGCTGAGCAAATTATTTACAGAAAACTCTATTTCACCTCTTCTGTCCAATTACTTATTGCCTGCCAAACTTCCTGTCAGCCTAAGTTGCTCTCCAGGTAGATGCAGTCTCCAAAGCAGGTATTTAGAATTCATGAGCAAGGCACCTTCAGGGGGATGTAACAGATGGAGCTTCTACAGTAACTCACTGCACACCCATGTTGCCATGCTTGCCAATACTGCCACTCTTTCCTGGATCCCTCTGGCTCTAACAAGTTTCTGCAGACACTTAGCCCAAGCACTCTGTTAATATGTAATTCATACAGGCCACAGAATACAAAAGAAAATACTGGAATTCTCTTCAGAGGGTTACCTACCAGCTCACCACCAGGCAAACAACAAGGGAAATGATACTCAAACTCGTTCTTGGGTCCATCCAAAAGGAACTGTGATTATTGCTGGTCCTGGGACTTGCCAGCTTCCCATAATTACTGTGCTTCTCAGCCTTCTGTGAACCTTCACTGGTCTTGGATGAAGAAATACCTTTTTTCCTTGGCTTAACTTCAGACATTTTGTGGTTTTAAAATGCAGAAGCAAAGGAGAGAGCTAGAAAAAAAAACACCCAGAAAGGACTAGTTTTTACTTCTTACATTTTAAACATCCTCAAACATAAACGTTAAGTCCACAAATACACCACCAAACGTGCTTATTTTGGTGTTCACTATGCTTCCTAGCTATGTGAACTTCTGTAAAGTATGATAATACTTAAATTTGCTTTCTATATTACAGAGAACTGTTTTCATATTTTCTCCAGCTGAACTAACTTTCCAAGCTTAAGCTAATTTCATCTTTCCAGAAATATTTCATCTGCTGTAGAATAAGCTATTTTAAATATGTGTTTAAAATTACAAGGATTAAAAGTATAATTCTTTCTGTAGCTGATGACTGTCACAAGTTCATCAGCAATTTCACTGAAGAACTTGTGTTTTACCTGTAGATTTGAAAAAGAATTATTACCTATGCCACACTATAAGGGGAAAGCTAATTTTTCAATTTAAAAAATAAATTTGCAAATCAAACTTTAATTTAGTAGTTCTGTTGTAAGACTTTCATGTCATCTGTAAAATAACAAATGCTGGTTAACAAAAAGTCATGGCAGAAAAATTCAGAAGATTCATGAAATCATGCCTCTAGAAAAAAGAAAAACTGTAACTTCCTTTTGATAAAATTAAGGTCAGAACAGATTGAGGCAACATGAATCTCCAGCTCATATTTTAACCGTCCAAGTGAAGTACAGAGTGTCATTTTTAAGCCCAAAATCTTCCACCATACTGCTCAGAATAGACTTGATCCTTGGCAGAGTTGCTTTAGCCTAATTTGAGACCAAACTGTTGTGTTGGTTTTTTGGCTCACTTTGCAGCATTGCTGCTTAGTCACACATCAAAATATAAATATTTGGAGATACTTACATAGTCATGTACAGGGGTAAAAGGCATTGTTTAAAGTCTAATCTGACATGCAGGTAGCTTAGAGCTGTTTGAGCCACAGTACTAAGAAGCTCGCTCTGAGCTTGAAGCATGGAGGAAAAAAAGTGTTTCATTTCCAAAAAAAAACCCACCAAAAAAATCCCACAAAAAAACCCAAAGAAAACCAAAACAAAAGAAGCCACGAAAACAGAAAACTTGTATTTTAAAGCTTTTAAAACATCTTTGGGTTCGAGAGCACATACTATGAAGTAGAAGTGGAGAAAACAGAAAGAGCTCTGAATAGTAGTTAGGGAAAGAGTTTGCCAGAGAACAGCTCTGCTCTGAAAGGACGGCTGCAGCTCGCAGCCCGGTGCTGTACAGAGGGATGAGCCGCAGCTCCCCAGAGACCCTTCCGGACCGCTCCGCTCCCCCCACAGTGACCGACTGCCCCCTGCGCTCCCCTCAGAGTGACCGACTGCCCCCTCCGCTCCCCCCACAGTGACCGACTGCCCCCTCCGCTCCCCTCAAAGTGACCGACTGCCCCTGCACTCCCCTCAGAGTGACCGACTGCCCCCTGCGCTCCCCTCAGAGTGACCGACTGCCCCCTGCGCTCCCCTCAGAGTGACCGACTGCCCCCTGCGCTCCCCTCAGAGTGACCGACTGCCCCCTCCGCTCCCTCAAAGTGACCGACTGCCCCGTCCGCTCCCCTCAGAGTGACCGACTGCCCCCTCCGCTCCCCCCACAGTGACCGGCTGCCCCCTCCGCTCCCTCAAAGTGACCGACTGCCCCCTCCGCTCCCCCCACGGTGACCGACTGCCCCCTCCGCTCCCTTCAAAATGACCGACTGCCCCCTCCGCTCCACATCCCCTCCAAGCCCGCCCCGTAGGACGCCCCCAGGCCTAGCAGTTCCGGCCTCCCATCTCCCCCTCTCTGCGGCCGCTGTCCCGTACCCGCCGCGCTCCTCCGGCCTCAGCGGCTGGGGCGGAGGCGGGCAGGGCCGCCCTGCCCCGCAGGCACCACGTTTACAGGGCCCGGGGCCCCTCCCCTGCCCGCGGCTGGCGCATCGCCGCCCGGTGCGCCACGTCCGGGGCCCGCCCGCCCGCCGCGGGCGGCGATCCCGGCACGCACAGCCGGGGCTCGGCAGCTCCGCGCCGGCGCGGGAGGCAGCGCGGGGCTTTGTTCGGCGGCGGCGAGCGGGCCGGGCAGCGAGCCAGCTGGCGGGCAGGGCCGGGCCGGGCCTTCCCCGCCCAGGCCCGGAAGGAGGAAGCGCTGCCGGCGCCGCCTTCCCGGGAGTCGCGGGGCAGGGGCTGTGCCTCGGGGCTCGGCGGCACTCGGGGCCGGCGACTGCCGGGGCTGCCCGCCTGGTGAGCGGCGTCCCGCAGGGACGGACCGGAGCGGAGCGGGTCGCGAGGGGTTCCGCCGGGGCAGGGCAGGGGCCGGCGGGCGGTCGGTGTGAGCGCCTCGGTTTCTGTTTCGTTGGCGGCTGGCAACAGCGGCGCGGTGTGAGTTAACTCTTTGTTTTGTATGTTTGTGGAGCGATTTCTTCTGTATGTGCCTCGCGTGTGGCTGTATTATTGTTAGTATCCTTTTTTTGATCAGGGAGCTTTAGCGTCCCCTTTCCTCCGCGGTGCGGTGGGATAAAGGCTTTCTTAACTACGTAATTTTTAGTGAAAATAGGAAATTCTGTCAGCACAGCGGAAAAAGCTTATCCAAAGGCAGCTGCTCTACATCTACCCAGCTCCCGAAGGAGAGAGTGCCGCAAAAGGTGAACGCTTCTGCCGGCACCTCCGTGGGTGCTCTGTGGAGGAGTTTGGACTTGTTTATGGAGCTTTCCCGGCAAAAGTGTGATCGGAGAGAGCGTTTTGGTCGATTGGGACTCTCGGAGTCGCCGATCGGTTCTGGGAAACCTTTTTGCCGTAGTCAATAGTTTTCACCTGTTTTCTTCAGACATTTGGTTTTTCATGATATGGAGGAAGAATGCGAGTTTGAAGTTGCGTGTCCAAATGCTGATAAAGGAAGGTATAGCGCAGTCAGTGGCAGTGTTGGGTGCTCCCTCTTCCATCACATGGCAGCATCCAAGTGTCCTTGTATGGAGTCTTGAGTTTGGAGACAGCAATGCGTTTACCCCGTGCGATGGGACCAGTCCTCTTTCTCATCCTGTTGACCCAATCACATGATCCAAGGATTTAAAAAAATTTGGGGGCTGTAGTGAATGGGGAGAAGACCTTTCTATGGAGACATTTAGCAAGGTGCTTTGGTTTTGTAGCTCTGAAAGTGTTTGTTTATAAACATAAGTTCATAGGAATGGGGAAAAGAATTCATATTTTCAGAATTAGCTGGCACATTGCTATTCTTTCTGATTTTAACACCAAAACTTCTAAGCTGTTTTAAAACTTCCTTCCTATATGCTTGTAAGTTATGTTCCCAGTCTGACTTGACTTCACCCCCTCTCCCTGCTCTTTTTCACACTGAAGAAATATGGATGTCAAGAGTAGAAACTATTTGCTTATGAATCGTCAAGCTCTGGAAAATGACATCAAGACTTCTTATATTATGGATCGTATGATTTCTGATGAAGTACTGACATTACAGGAGGAGGAGAGAGTGAAGCAACAGGTAGAATTCTCTCTCGCTGCAATTTCTCTTCCTAGTCTACTCACATATTTTGCCTGTATTATATCCTTTCTAAAAATAGTATTTTCTGACTCTCTGATTCCTGGATTTGTCAAATTTCAGCACACAGTTTTTGTTGCTCTTAATAAGGCTAAGGGCTTGGTAAGTTAAAGGATATTTCTATAACTATAAATAGTCTATCATTTACAGAGTGATAAATTATTTCTGAGGTTGCTTAGTTTTGTATAATACCTCTTCTGTTTTTTTTCCTAGAATACACGGAAGGAGCGAGCAGCTATGCTAATAAACATTATTCTTACAAAAGATAATAATTCATACAGATCCTTTTATAATGCACTGCTCCATGAAGGGTACAGAGATCTTGCTGCGCTCCTTCAGGACGGCATTCCTGCCGTCTCGTCTGGTAACAGAAAGAGTTCAATGGATGGAATGACTTCCTACGGTCAGTGAAACTGCAGCTGTCCCTGTGCTTGGGTTTGAACACAAGCTGTCTTTTTACTCCTTAGAAAGTGGCTATGTGTAATAATGTTCCAATGAAAAAGGAGCCGATGGCGTATTTGTTTGTTTTGGTGGTGTAGTAACTATGTCTATTTCATCTACTCAATATGGCAGGAGAGTTGCAACAGTTACAATTTTTATAGGTGATCTTGAAAGCATTCGTAGTGAATAATGCTGATTTTAAGAGGCAGGAGAACTGATGCTCTTACAGTTTTCTCTAATTTGTAACATTTTTGTTATAAGTGAAAGGAAGACTCTCATTTGTATGCATTAAAAGAAAATCTTGTAGCCTCCAATATTCTGATATTTATCTTGAAGGGTAATCTGGAATCTCTCAACCTACATTGATCTAGTTGATCATTGATTAATTGATCTAATTATTAAGTTACTTAATACTTTCCACCAGATTTTTTTAGGTACTCTATATAAGTTATATATATAACCTTTACCTGCATTGTCATCAGGATCATCTTTGACTGACCTGAAAAATAAATGTGTAGTTTGTAAGGGGCAGAACCTTCTGTCTGCATATGACTAACTGCCATATTTACTGGCACTGTACATTTAATAAGTGTCAAAGACATGTGGAGTTCAAGGCTATGTTATGTAATCAAAGTTTATCGGTTATGTCACTCCACATGGCCACAAAGTGAGCAGATGAAATGCACATTTCCCTTCCTGTTATGCTTTACCTCTTTTAAGTTATGCTATCTCAGCTTAAATCAATGGAAGTCTTGTTTGGACCCCAGTGCTGTGCTGTGAACTGCCAAGGAAAGGCCCTACACAGCATCCTTTCCTCACTGCTGCATCCACAGTGTGGTGACTTCTGGCTGAGAAAGTGACTTGTTTGTTGGGTAGAGTGATGTTGAGCTCCTGTGTTTGCCACAGTTTCCATGGGAGATGTTAATTCTCTTTTCACTTCTAGGGATTAATGTAACAAGCTTTCTTCATGCAGTTATTAATTTAATCACTGTTTTAGACAGGGGGCTAGTTACATGCTAAGTAATTTATTTCTAAATAACTTTTTTTTTTTTTTTTTTTTAGTTTTTGGTATTTTGAGTCCAGCAGGTTTTAGGGCATTTTTATGGAACGTGAGGTGGGGAGGGAGCCCACTAGTTATTTTGGGTGAAGAGTTGTTTGGTTGGGTTTGAAGAGGCATCACATTTAGAACTCATGTTTTATTTTGATGTTTCTTGTTCTTAACTTTAGTGAAGACCATTCTCTGCGAAGGGGGCGTACCACAGAGACCAGTTGTGTTTGTCACTCGACCAAAACTGGTAGATGCTATTAAAAAGAAACTGTACTGCTTGGGAAGTGACCCAGGTTGGGTCACAGTTTATGGAATGGCAGGCTGTGGGAAGACTGTTTTAACAGCAGAAGCTTTAAGGGATTCTCAGCTCTTGGAAGGTACTTTCAGAAAAACATCTGTATTTTTATAAAAATCAATTTAGATATACATGTATTGGACATGTATGGTGCAATATCAAACGTCACCTTGGAAGTGTTTTGGATTTCTAAATTTCTTAGGTGATTCTGAAATATTTGCTTGCAACATACAACTTTTATAACCATGTAGTGGTTTAGGACCACTAAGTATTCTATTAATTTTTAGAAAAAGGTTTTGAATAGTTTTTCCCTTTAGAATCTGCATTGGTTTTTGAGAGTAGATGCATCCTTAGTTAACTTGAAATTGTTATTTTTGTTAGTGCAAAATAATATACCTAGTTATATTCCTTTTGGGCATTGCTTGTAAGGTCCTCAGACTCCTTGCTATGTGAGTTTAAAAAAATCTTGCTCTCACTTTTACATAGATTTTAATAGTGAAAGGCATTTGTGGTGATTAGTCTTGCCTTACCTTAAAGTAGGTCATAGATGCAACTGTTTAATGGCATTTTTCCTTGCATAGGACACTAGGAGGAGAAAGCAGGACTTGGCATTTAAGAAAAAAACAATGTAGGGATAGCTACTATAGCGTCCCCTGCTACAGCTGACTCTAGATATCCCCTTGGTCACTGTTTCAGGGTTATTTTTAGACCCCAGGCTCTGAACTCTTGCAATACTACACAGTTAAAAATGTAAATGGTAGGTGAGACTAGCAGGAAGATGGATGCAGAAGGGGCTGTGGAAGGAAGATGTGTAGAAAGGAGGGACAGCAGCATCAGTGATGGTGTGGAATTTCTGTGGGTACTTGCCCTACAGAGTCTTTTCCTTTAAAAGTAAACAGGAGTGGTCTTGTAGAACCACCCTGTGGTGTTAAAAGTAGAGATGCAAGGATGGATTGCAGCAGATTTTAGAGGTTTGTATTATAATTAATGCTGACTTACTACTGTAAGTTGCTATAAAATATTTAAAATTATTTCAAGTATATTAATATTGCTTTTCTTGTTAGATTGCTTTCCAGGAGGAGTTCACTGGATCTCTGTTGGGAAACAAGACAAAGCAGGGCTGCTCATAAAACTTCAGAATCTCTGCAGCAGATTGGAACATGACTCCGCTTTTTCACAAAGGCCACCACTTAACATTGAGGAGGCTAAAGATCGTCTTCGTTTGCTGATGCTGCGCAAATACCCCAGGTGATGTCAGTAAAATCAAATACTACTCTTTTAACTGATTAAACTTTGCAGACCAACTTTGGTCTAATCATCTGAGCTGTCTGTGTTGTGGTTACATGTGTCTACACAGGTCTACATGTTTGGCTTTTTAACCAACTTCCTAACTTAGGCTAATAAGACTTCTATCAACAAACTTTCTATCATGTTAACTAGCTGTGCAGGAGTCATATTCGCTTGAAAAAGCAAATAGTGAAATAATGAAAGATGGGTTTAAATAGTGAAAGATGGGCACAAGCAACTGGAAATAAGGATTTCTCTAACTTTCAGTGTTCTCACTGTGTGTGTAGACTGCTTTCTTGATATGTGAGGATCATACTGCAGAAAAGTCTTCCTTTCCAGGACAGATGGTGTCTTTAGAAAGTGTTTGGTCTAGAGGTACCAAAATGAAATCAGGTTTTCATGATGTGACCAATTCATTCCAAGAAACCAGTGTCTTTCTCAGTCATTGCACAGCTTTTTTCACCTTTGAGCAATAGTTTTTGTTATTTGCTGAGGATTTAATTACTCTCTGGGAAAATTTGTACTAAACGAAATGAGCCTGCTTGTCAGTGAGTTATCTTGGGAGTAATACTCCAGCCTTGTGATCTTTGTAAATAGCAGAGTAGAATATAGTATTTCTGTACAGGGAAAAAACCAAATCTTTCTTTTGAAGAAAAGATGTGGGAAATATTGGCAGGTCCTCCAAAAGAAATCTATCAGCTGAAAGTGCACTTTTCCTTGAAGGATGTGAAGTGGTTGTCTCCACTGACACATTTCCGTTGTTATTTCTTGTTTATTAACAAACAAATCAAAACTCTTCAATACAGAAGTGGGCATGGCAGGAAATAGAGGGGAACATGCCTGGGAGTAAGGATCATAGAGGGTGCTAAGTGTATGGGAAACAAAGCTTCTCTGCAGCTTGGAAAGAAGCTGCTTCTGCTTCTCTGGTTCTTCCAGAATCGGAGAAGAAGCTGGTTCTGGAATTCTCTTTGGCAACAAGAAGTCACTTAGCTATACCTGGATTCAGACAGCCAACCCTGTACATCTCTTGGGAATAAAGTATTAGACAAAGGATTCAAATTTTGAAGCCAGTATGTTTCTTGGGATTAAATTATTAGTCAAGTTAAAAATGGAAACTATGTTATACTTTAAAATGAGAAATTAATCTCCTGTGATTGTAATCACAGGGTTTTGTTTGTTGCTTTGGGGTGTGTTTTTGTTTGGTTGGTTTCTCTAAGTTTTTTTTAAATAATCCTAATTAGAATTTAAGATTTGTTGGTGTGACTGGAGGAGAAAAGTCACTGGTGCCTAATGAAGGGGAGGACTTTGAAGTGCTCAGATTAATTTAAAACATACAATCAGGCTATAATTTATGTCACCCATCATATTTTCAATCATGAAAGAACAATAAAATGAGCCCTTTATGGCTATGCTAGTATTCTTGTAAATGGTCTGATTTATCAAAAGGTTATTAATAGAAGATCTGTATAAAAATGTGATGGGGTATCCAAGACTTAAATGTATCTTTGAGAATGCGGTCTGATGTGTTTGCACTTCTTTAAGGAGGATCAAATCCTCATTTATGGGCTGTGATGGTGTAAGTGCCATGTAACTGAACAAAAATGTGAAAGTTTTGTCATGCTTCAGTGAGAATTGGACAACTTAACCAGTAACTAGTGGAGTGGAAAATTCCATCCCTTAAAAAACAAGCAAAGTAAATGGACACAATTTGTAGGATTAGGTGTCAATAGCTAAAACTCACTGAAGGCAAATTACTGTTATTAAGTTTCGTACATCTGCTTGCCAGCTAGTCCTTTTGACTTCTTGCTCCCTTAAACCCAGTCTTTTAAAAACAGTTTTCAGTAACTTCTCTGTCATATATAGGCAGGTGTAGGGAAGTCTACTGTACATTATTCTGGTGAGACTCCATCTAGGAATCTACAAATGTGGCTGGCCATACAACTGGAATATGTAGTCAGTATGAAATGTCATTTATGTAAGAGCCTTGCCATTCAAGACAATTGCTTTACAAGAGGGTTAGTCTCATATAGCTTTCCAAAGATTCAAGAAGAAAATTGAAAACTCTTGAGTCAAAAGGAAACTTAAATGCTTTCCCACAAATGTCATCACTAACCTGTGTCAGAGTTATCTACTTCTATACAACTCTTTTCTTAATTTATGATACCTAGTGACTTAAAACCAGTAAATATTTCTGGTTTTCCAGGCGTCTGCTAATGGAAATGTTTCCCAAAACACTGTTTGCACTTCTGTTGTAGCTATGAAATAATAAATGGTAAATGCCTTTTTGATTAAACTGCACTCAGTTTTTTGCACAACTGCATTCAGTTTTTTGATTAAACTGCATTCAGTTTAATCACAGAATCACCAAGGTTGGGCGAGACCTTCAAGATCATCAAGTCCAGCCATCAACCCAGCACACCACCATAATCCCCTCTCAGCCTTATCCCCTAAGTGCCACATCCAGATAGTTCTTGAATGTTTCCAGAGACCATGACTCCACTGCCTCCCTTGGCAACTTATTCCAGCGCTTAACCACTCTTTCACAGAAAATTATTTTTTCAAATATCTAATCTGAACTGTCCTGGTGCAATTTAAGGCCATTTCCTCTCATCCTTCCACTTGAGACATGGCAAAGAGACCAACTCCCACCTGGCTACAACCTCCTTTCAGGCCATAAAGATTGATAAGGTGCCCCCTGAGCCATCTTTTCTCCAGACTAAACAAGCCCAGCTCCCTCAGCTGTTCCTCTTAGGACATTTTCTTGACCCTTTACCAGCTTTGTTACTGTTCTGTGGACATACTATTAAGATATTCTGCATACTAATATAAAAATATGCAGTGATACTTTGTAAATTATGAAAATGTCTTTTCTTTATTAAAATGCAATGCTTTATTTTAGCATTAATAGTTATCTGAAGTATTTTTTCTCTCACTAGGTCTCTTTTGGTCCTGGATGACATTTGGGATTCCTGGGTGTTAAAAGCATTCGACAACCAATGTCAGGTACTCATCACGAGCAGGGACAGGAGTGTAACAGATGCTGTGGCTGGTAAGGAACAGTTTCCTCTCCTGCACCACGGGTTTTGTGTGTCTGTGTCTCCAGATGGTTCTTGTGAGCTTTCAAAAGAATTTGATAGAATCTGTGCACAAGTGGCAAGGTTTTAGAATTCTGCTTTGAAAGATTTTATGCTCTTTATGAAATAAGTGTTGTATGTTATCTCGAAAGTTACATGTTTACATTGATGAGTGCAGTAATTCTCAACAGAAGAAATTAACCTCTATGACACTGGTGCTGTTAGACTGATTATCTCTAACACTATTCACCAGTGACTGCCCATAATGCATTTGTCATTATTAGCTTATAGTCTGGTTTTTTTCTGTGTATGTGTCTCTAATGCAAACTGATTCTGATAAGTAGAATTTATACTCTTCTTAGTCCTATAAAATACTATGCAAAAAGTCATGAAGCTTTGCTCCAGATTTTGCTTGGAAAATACTTTGAATTTCCACGTTTTTTTGCATTAGTTGAATTTTTTTCCGTGTTTCTGTTTCTAGGCAATAAATACGAGGTTCATGTGGAAAGTGGACTAGCACATGAGAAAGGACTGGAGATTTTATCCCTATTTGTGAATATGAAAATATCAGATCTTCCAGAACAAGCTAACTCTCTTGTAAGAGAATGCAAAGGTATTCTAGTTGCTCTTTGTTGTACAATTTACAACTGAATTTAATTTTTTTTCTTCTATATTTTGACTTAAAAATAGAGATGGGGACATCCTTTAGTACTACATATGTTAAGTAAAATACAAGGGCTTGTTAAATGTTTTGGAGGGTTTTTTTAAGCTTAGCTGAAGTCTCATCTTGATTTTTGGGTAGTTTTCTTCAGTATATTTTCTCTCTGCACCACAATTATGCTTAAATATGGGGATGTTAAGCATATTTTTGGGTAGTTTTCTTCAGTATATTTTCTCTCTGCACCACAATTATGCTTAAATATGGGGATTTAAGCATATTTTATATGCTTAAATTTGGAAATGTCTACATGGGGTGTTTATTTTATTTAGCTCTGGTCCACACCTCAAGAATTTAATCAGTGTATTGGGAATATTACCTGTTTCAGTCACATGACCATCAACTGTTGGATTGTGTTCCTTGATGACCTCTAAATCTGATTTAATCTTTTCCTTCAGGTTCTCCTCTCGTGATATCCTTGATAGGTGCATTACTCCGAGACTTCCCGAGCCGCTGGGAATACTATCTCAGGCAGCTGCAGAATAAGCAGTTTAGAAGAATAAGAAAATCTTCCTCCTATGATTACGAAGCCCTTGATGAAGCAATGTCCATAAGTGTTGAGCAACTGGATGACAATTACAAGGACTACTATAAAGACCTTTCTATCCTCCCAAAAGATGTTAAAGTACCTACTAAGGTAATAAAAGCAGTGCAGAAACCTTGTGGTTTTTAGTGAGATACAAACAACAACCTTAAAGAATTCTCAAAATTTATAATTGTCATGAATAACTTCTACGGTATGTAACTTAATAATAATTGCTAGATTGGGTAGATTTGTTCCATTATTGCATCATGACTTGTATTGTTAGTAGTGAAACTAAAATAATCATAACTGAATGAACATATTCATACAGTTTATCGATGCTCTGACTCCATGATTTCAAAAGGCTGAACAAATGCTTTATTAAACTATTTTATATTTCACTAATACTATATTATAAGTATACTAAAGAGATACTAGACTAAAAAGATACTACTCAAGAAAAACCTGTGACTGTCTCCTGACAGTCACAACAAAGCTTTGACTCAATTGTTCAATCAATCCAAACAACCATGACCAGATCCCAGTTAACAAATGACTCTCAGTAAACAATCTCCACAGCACATCCCACATGTGCCAAACAACAGGAACAGCGAGTAGGGATAAGAATTGTTCTCTTCTCTGAGCTTCTCATTGCCTTCCCCAGGAAAAATCCTGGGAGAGAGAATTATGTCTCTCTGTTCAAAGAATGTGAATACCACATAAGCTTAATCTGCATTCCGTATATTGTTCTTTAATTAGATTGTAATTGAGCTCACTGAAAGCTTGAAAACTGTTATGTGGAATTTGTCTCCTTTTATGGTCACCATAAATCAGCACAAATAGACAAAACATAGGTTAACTTCTAATATCTGTCCTGTGGTTTGCTATGAAGGAATTGGTAACTTATTAAATTGGTTACCCTTTGGGTCTATATTTGTTAGTATGCATTTTGTTGACAGTTAATTGGTAGCCTTTTATAATGTTCATACAAATCATATTACAACTTGGTTCTGATTCTCTTCTCTGTTTATGTGTAAATATTTTTTTAGGTTCTCTGTATTCTTTGGGATATGGAAACTGAAGAAGTTGAAGATATCCTACAGGAATTTGTTAACAAATCACTGTTGTTCTGTGATCGTAATGGGAAGTCATTCCATTATTATTTACATGATCTTCAGCTTGACTTTCTCACAGAGAAGAATCGCAACCAGCTTCAGGTAACGTGTCAACTGAGACTTGCGTTCAACTTTACTCTCCGAAGCTGAGCATCTTTCAGAAAATGTTGCTTTGTTAAATGGTACCCTTGAGTAGCTTCATAGCATAGGTCCAAATTAAATTTAACTTAAGGCTGACCAATTAAAAATATTTATTTTCAGTTTGAAACTGTGGGGGGATTTCTTGATGGTTCCATCTGCAGCTAAGAAACTGCACTGAGAGAAGACTCTATAACCGTTATTTCTCTATCAGATGTTTCCAGCAGGAGATTTAATGTTCCTCTGTTGGTTCCAAAGACATCAAGGCCCTACCAGAATAGAAAAAATGCTTTTTGCTCCTTTTTTTTTTTCAGTTTAAGTCAATACATTTAGGAAGATGACCTATAAGTTGGGCTCAATTTCAGTTCTGAAAGACAAGGCAGAAAGAGTAGACGGGAAGAAAAGACAAGTTTTTTGTCTTGCTTTAGAAGGATCCTTTTTTTTTTGTTGTTGTTGTTGGCTACCCACATTTAAGATGAAGAGAGATTTGGTAGCTAATCTCAGTCTGAGAAGGAGGATTAACAGCTTGCTTTTCTGTCTTTCAATATACAGAGAATGTTTCTGGAGAAGTCTTTAGCAGTAAATTAGGTTAGGTGTACAGTTTTTGGAAGGTAAGCTTTTTTATTTCACTTGTTAATGTATTACAATTTAGAAATAATATTATTCCTCAATGCTATTTACAATGTAATATTAATACTTAAGTGCTCAGTGACAAAAGTGTGGTTTTTTTCACTTTGCAGGACCTACATAAAAACATAGTAAATCAGTACAAGAAATACTACAAGCTTAATACCCCTGTTCTGTCTCAAGAGGATTGCATGTACTGGTATAACTTTCTAGCATATCACATGGCAGGTGCCAAAATGCAGCAGGTGGGTTCTGACAGGTGTCCTGTGCCTCCCTTTTTCACCCACTCTTACCTCTGCTTTTCCCTCCAAGCATGCTCCCAGTTAAGCCTCTCTTTTTCTTGACTTTAGTCCAGCTGGATGAACACTCAGCATAGAGTCTCTAGGAGGTCCTCTGATACTCACTGTCTCTTACAAAAATTGCTTTATTTCTACCCTTTGTTGAGTAGAAGTCTTGTTTTTTCAACCAGTGCTTGAGAAGATTTCCTATTTTATATCATGGCTTGTGGTTTTCTTTTCCTTTTTAAGAAGCTTTAATAAGAAATTTTCTCTAAACCTTTCTGAAAACCCAAACTCTTCTTTATTGTGTAATAATACGAGTAAATTGATTTCATCAGAGCATTTTATCAGTTAATTACTTTTTTATCTTCAGAATTCTTGTTAGCTTTTTTCTCTTATGTCATAGAGATTTGTGTGTAAAAATTCATTATCTGATTTCAATAGCAAGAAACCCCCATCAAGAGCTAGATGGGCAAGTCTCTTGTTTCCAGAATTGTCTTGGCACCTTAAAAAAATTACTGTCATTTTTGCCAGCTACTCTTCTTTAGATATTGAGCTATTATGAGAATGAAATCATGCAGAAAGATTAATAATTGGTAGTTTCACTTGAATTTGAGTTTCAAATGTCTTGAATAGTGTTTGGTCATGGTTGTTAATTGCTTTATTTCAGAAGTACTCAATCCTTTTCATTTGAGCTTCTTTCAAGATGGTTCATCTGACTTATCATATAATACACTTCATGGATTTATCTCTTATAGGAATCTGCATAATTAATGTTGGTTACAAGTCTAGGTGTTTTGAATCATATTTGTTTCTTAGTATCTTTAGTTTCAATGTGTAATGAAAATGTTTTTACTGGCAGCCTTTCTACATTTTGTAGAATTAGCTTCTCAGAAGTCTTTGGCCTTGCTTATTGTGACCATATGCTTCCTAGAGTTTATATTCTATGTATCACTCATTTTTCATTATTTAGAAATTATTTCTACTTGTTGGAAGGCTAAGGAAGCTAGGAGGTATTATTTTTCTTTGTTTAATGATGATAATCTTTTAATCCTCGTGGTATTTATTGATTTTAAATTGGAATATGCTTTACACCTGTGCAGTGTTGCTGCTAAGCAGTTTTTCTGGAGGAGAGCTAAAGAAAACATTGTACCAATGCTTGTTAAAGATGGTCATCTAACTAATAGGGATAAAGTTCAATGCTTTTTTTTACCTGAGTCTTTAATAATACTCTCAGACCTTGTATGCCCAGCCCCCTGGTTTGAGGACTATGAGTGTGGGAACAGGGGCTTTTCATTTGTGGAGACAGATGTGAAATTTTAAGGGACTGACTGGATCAGTTGAATGTTCACAAGTCCATAGGGTCTGATATGATACAACCCAGAGCACTGAAGGAATGAAAGGGTGTTATGGCAGGACTCCCTTGATCATTTACCAATGGTTTTAGGAGTTTCAGCATCTCTTGGGAAGATCAACAATCATTATTAGCAGTGATCTTTGCTAGACTGAACTAGAAGCTGCTTTTTCAGAGTTAAAAAACCAGGTCTCGTGTGCTGCAGAAGCCAAGAACGGCTCTGTACCTCCATCTCCTGTCTGACTAGCTGTATCAAAGAGCAGTTTAAAATAACAAACTTAGCCTTCTGTACACTGAATTTTTATAACAGAACAATTAAGATACAGGAAACAGGAAATTGCCTAAGTTTTCAACCAGAGACAGTTGTACCGAAGTATATTAAATACCTAATGTATTTCCTGTGTTTTTCTTTTTCCCCCTAAGTAGATTCTGTTGTGAAACCTATACTCTTAAATAACAAACTTAAATTTGTATTTCTTTTAGGAGCTCCGTGATCTTATGTTTTCTTTAGATTGGATCAAAGCTAAAACAGAATTGGTGGGGCCTGCTCACCTGATTCATGAATATGTAGAATATAGTTCAGTCCTGGATCAAAAGGTATGATTTTAAAAGGTAAATGATCAGTTGGTTCCAAATACAGTTTTCCATTCTGTAATTGCATTTGGTTGGATGTATATATATGGCAGGTGTACAGAAAGCTTACAAAACCAAAGCATGAAACCAGTATTAAATTGAACTTTAACTTGGAGAAGGTAAAAATGAAGGAAACTCAGTTTTCTGTTTGAACTTCAGTGTGTAAGTGGTTGGCCATGGAACCCACTAGCTATAGTGATCAGTACCTAGGGGTGGGTGTGTAAGTGCTCTGCTTTTGAGGAGGTGTAGAATTATGCTGACCACTTGGAATAGTCTTTCTGATATTTCACACTGCTTATTGAATAAATCACTATTGCTAGTATTCTTTGTTTGAAAAATAAGGATACTGTGCTTTCTGAATAGGAGAATGAAATATTTCAATCTACTGTATGTATTTGCTAATATAGCTTAATAAAAAAATAGAGCTAAGGGCTTCTATAAGAATATTAGCTGTCTAGAAATTTAAAAAAACCAAGGAAATGAATCCTAAGATAAATTTATGTTATCAAATGTCTGCTCTGTATTTAGGATAGCACAGTGCGTGAGAATTTCCAGGAGTTTCTGTCCTTAAATGGGCACCTTCTTGGACGGCAGCCGTTTCCTGACATCATTCAGCTGGGTCTTTGCCAGCCAGAGACATCAGAGGTGTATCAACAGGCCAGGCTACATGCTCAAAGGGAAACAGGAACATTTTATTTGGAGTGGATGTAAGTAGCTGCAGCCCATCTGCTGATATGCTGATCCCTTGACCAAGGAAGTAATTTAATATGCAACTAAATACCATGTATGGTAATAAAAGGATCTGTGTAAGAACTGCTGGGGTTTTCTTCTGGGGAAAGAAGGTGTAATAATTTTCATGAACTTGTGGGAGAAGGGGAACCCATGATATGTAAGGTGACAGCAATCATTACATAAAAAAAAATTGAGTAAAATATTTACTTCTGTATTCAATTATTGTTCCTTTTTAATAACAATGCAAAGATGATGATATGATACTTTGAATCTTCTTTAAATAGTTTTATTTTAAAGTTAGAATTGTAGTGCCAGTATTTGGTATGTTAGTGTATGTTTTTAGGTTTTAAGTTAAACTGTGACTTTAAAAAGGAGAGCATTTGTGCCAGCTTGCAAAGTTTTATAAAGTAGCGAGATGGGAAATTGTAATCTCTACACAATCTTGAAACTTGTCCAATTTAAACAATTCTTTGTCATTACTGCATTTTTGGAAGTTGTTTAAGGAAAAAATATATAGATCTACACATTTTCCCAGCCTTGTTCAATAGTCATTTGACCACGTAACTCTTTGATTCTGTTTGATATTTCTCTTCTGCTATTTGTAGTACTTGGTGCTTATAAAACAGAGTGACTCCATGTCAAGCAATTATAGGTCAAGCCAGGCAGATTAGTGCCCTCTTTGAATATTTGGTGATTTTATTTAGCAAAACTCCTTGGAAATGGCATGGTTCAGAAGAGTCAATATCCAGTTCAGGAGAGAGAGGTTGTGATCATTCATCACCAAGTCATCTCATTACAGTGCCAGCTGTCTGTGTTAAGATCTGGCTAAACAGGATGACTGTGATTGTTACTAACTCTTAAGTTTTTGTTGAAGTGAGGCAAGAGTCATTTAAGGTGAGTTAGATCCTGTACCTAATCTGTGATTGAAAAGTGCTGATAGACACAGATCTTATTTAGCTATCTAGTTATAAGAATCGAGCCATTGTCATGGAAATTAAGGAAATTTGCACAGATCCAAGCAAATCTACTAGTGTTTTTTAATATGCTTGAAAAGGAAGAGTTCTCCTGCAGAACAAGAATTTTCAGGAAAAAGTCTATATTTGGAAATACCATATTTCAGATCATAAAAATGTTATCTTTCTTGGTATCTAAGCTGGAACTGTTGGAGCACAATATAAACCTTTGAGTGAATGTTGGAATTTGTGCTTCCTTTATTAGTTCAGCATGAAGGCTGAGAGTTAGGGTCTAGTGGGTTTTGTTTGTTTATAAAGCTTGCTGCTCAAGATGTGTGAAAAAGTGTTAATCTTCTTAGAGATGATTTTGAACAACATAAAGGCACTCATCTAAACAATTGTCTTACCCTGTAGAAATAAGAAGTCCTTGAAAAATCTCTACCGGCTGGTTGTTCGTCCACATAGAGATGCAGTTTACCATGCCTGCTTTTCTAAGGATAGACAAAGAATAGCATCATGTGGAGCTGATAAAACTCTTCAGGTAAAACACCTGTGAATGAGTCAAAAGAGGTGCTGTGTACCATTTCAAAAACATTTGTTAAACAGTCCTGTCACTTTTCTTCTGTTGCTAGGTGGAAATGTTTGGATCTAGATCCTAATTGGAGACAAATGATTGAAAAGGATGTGTCATTGCATAAATGCCAATTTTCATGTTCAGAATAGTAAGCATTATCTTCAAGAGCTGAATGATGGGATTTTAGGGTTTATGCCCTCGCTGCCCTAATGTGTGAACATGAGATGATATGGAAAAGGTCACAGCCCAGCAATGCACCCCAGCTTATTTAATATTTGCTTGCAAAAAATGTTGTTTCCAGTCACAGTAGGCCTTCTACAGTACTGAATAGCAGTAAGATGTTTTGGGTACAGCTTTACTATTTATATGAGATGGTAGTGGATGTTATGCCGCTTTAGTGTTTAATTAGTTAAATGCCTTAATGCATAAGAAATACATCTGTGGAGAAAATTCCTGCAGCAGAGGATGGTATTAAATTGGATACAGGCCCAAAGCGCTTAGAAAGCAGTTTAGAAAAGACAGAGAGGAATGTGACTAATATAAATTTGCCAGCAGTCTGCCTGGAGGGGAGTCAGCCAGCTCAGCAATCAGCCAGCCAGTAACCTGGTAAAGTACCCATATTCAGACAGCCAAAGGTAAGGGAAAAGAACAGCTTTGCTGCAAACCTTTGGTATTGTTTTGGATGCTTGAGAAGTTGAGTACTAAGTTGCTGCTCATTTGGCTACTTACTGTGTTATTACTGGGTTTTTTATTTGCTTATTTTATTTGCTGGCCTGTACAGAATTATGATCATGGCATCCACCTAGGAGATGGCCTGGTGGATGTACTCGTGCTGTGCTGTAGTTGCTGTGCTGGGCTTCTGTACTGAATGGCCTCATTATTGACACTGCAGATTGCTTATTTTTTTTCTTCATTTTACACCCAAGAAAATCTCTGGGTTGCAATTACATTTAAACTAAACTTTCATTGAAGAGATAATAGGAAAATTAGCCATAATCCTTTTTTTGTTTTTTAAACTTTGAGCTAATTCATTTTTTTTCCTAATTATGGCCTAAACTTTTCAGTTTTCAAGGCTACTTAAAAAAATGATTGCTGGATTAAGAACAGATACTCTGCAGAACTTACTGTGAAGGTAGATTTCCTGTTCCTTCACTACTTATGTTCTTAATTGAACAAATACCAACCATTTAATTGTCATTAGTATGTCTGTTCAGTAAAAAAAAACCTCTGAAAAGTGCTGCAAAGAACACCCTGTGGTTTGTTTTAATAATTAAGAATATGTAACCTGAGATGGAAAGGGACACCTGATTTCCACCCCCTGCCCAACCCAGGCTGTAAAGTTAAATCCCAGAATTTGAGGAAATGGATTAACATATAGCACTTTTCCCCAACTGTCCTTTCATTGCCTCTGTCTAACTTGAGACTGAAATATGTGACAATTTTCCTATCAATTTTTCCCTACTTATTTTTGCTTTTTGTTCTTCCAATCATCAATTCTGTTGAAATTCTTACTTTAGATGTATGGGTGTCCCATACATATAAAACTGGAATTTGTAGTTTTATGAATATCTTAGATTTTGGGAATAGATTGTGTTTTCCAGTTACTGTTAGAATAGGCTTTGAAAGGGCATGGCTCTTAGCTTAGAGTGGGGGTAGAACAAAAAATATTTTGAAAAGTCAATTTTTGCTAATTCTCTTACAATTTTTGTCATCCTTGCAGGACTTTACAATTACGTTATTGTCCCTGAAATTATGAATGCTTTCAAAAAGCAACCCATTTTTTAAGAGCTTGCATAAAGAGAGCTGTTCGAGCTGATAAAGGAAACTTTTATATACGTTGTCAAACTGTCTGCAAGTTATAAGGATTTACTGTTCCTTGGTTTAGGTGTTTAAAGCAGAAAGTGGAGAGAGACTCCTGGAGATAAATGCCCACGATGATGAAATACTCTGTTGCGCTTTTTCTGCAGATGGTGAATTTGTAGCAACTTGTTCAAGTGATAAAAAAGTCAAGGTAAGGGAATGAAGAGAAGATGATCCTTTTTTTCAAACTCACAATTTGAATTTCTGTTTAACTAACTCAGCACAGATTCTTAAAACTAAAGGTGTTTTAAACTGTCTTAAATTATATGTGGATAATTTAAAACTTGACAAACAGAAAAACCCCACTTGTTACATAAAATAAAAGATACTTAATGTTAACATCATGCATGCAGAATTAATCACTTATTTTTTTTGTATCATCTGATGTTTCTTTTTAACTAGAACATAATGTGTGAGTCCAGTCCTACTCATAACATGAGATGAATCTATTCATAACTCTTTTTTTAATGCTTCTTTTCTGTTACCTGGGAAACAGTTGGGATTTTTAATTCCTCATTATAGTAGCAAAATCTTATTGGAATTCCAGAATTTATGAGATTCTAATTTTGAATTATGACCTTTGCCTTCATAATGTCTTGCTTCTTTATTTAAATATATACTCTTTCCTCTTCAAAATATTTTTGAGGTATTATTAGAAATGTTTTAGGAGTTTATCTGTATTTCCAGATTTTTAAAAACAATTACTTTAAATACATTTAAAAGTGTGTTCATCTTTTAATTCTGCCTAGGTCTGGAATTCAAGAACAGGCCAGTGTAGGTGTGTGTATGAAGAACACTCTGAGCAGGTCAATTGCTGCCAGTTCAATAACAAAAGTGGTCAGTACCGTCTGGCCACCTGCTCAAATGACACTTTCATCAAAGTAAGTGGAAAAGGGTGAGGTTATTCTCATGCTGTTTGTCATAACAGGGTAGCTGTTGTTGAAGAAATTTATCTAAACATGGTGAAGTAATGTTTTTTTAATGAGCTGGTAGAGGAGACATGGCAACAGATCAAGAGTGTTGACTACAGCTCTGTTATCAGATTTCAGCAAGGCAGAATAGGAGTGTTTATACTCAGCAAAGGAGAATGGGCAGGTCCTCTGTTGGTAGGGCATGAAGGTGAGGGCTTTGGTCTGATGATATTCAGACTGTTCAAGACTAACTTAAGAGACTTAGATTTATTTAATTCTGATGTTAATAGTTTTCATGCATCTTACCAGATAGAGGTAAATTGTAGGGTAGCCCAGTGCTTAGCATCCAGTCCATGAGTATGTGGGTAAAACTAAGAAAAAATAAAAGTGATGTTTTGGTTGCCCCTGTATGATTTTGAGAAGAGAATGAATGATCTGTCTTTCTGTCTTTGAATGATTCATTAATGTGATGATATTTATATGTTTATTTCTCTTACAGATTTGGGATTTGAATGAAAAATACTGTAGAAATACGATGATAGGTCATGAAAATTCTGTCAATCACTGCAGATTTTCACCAAATGATGAATATGTTGCTAGCTGCTCAACAGATGGAACAGTAAAGGTATACAGTATATTTTTAAATCAGCCCTTTGTTTTGATGATGGATGGGCAGCTTTTACATCAAATGCAAAATATGTATAAGAAAATTTTATGTCTGCATGATCAGCTTTAATGAATTAAATCCTGAAACAGTTGATTATTGGTCCCATTTGTAATGCAGGATTTTGAAATGGCTTGTCCAGTTCTGGGGGGAAAAAAGTTGACTGCTTGTAGTTGAAAACAAATTCTAACTAGCCTCATTTTGAATGTTTTTGCTCCCTAATACACTTTGTTAAGAAAACATGAGTGGGGAGTAAAAATTGTTTAACCAGAAATAGTAGTAAATTTTTAGGTTAATTGAAAGTTTTGTCATCTCTGAAAATGAATCATCAGAAGACATAAAAATTAAAAGCAATTTCCATGTGCTGTTTTCTTGTATGCTCTAGAAGAAAACTGAGAGGTTTGTGTTTCTCTGAGAGTGTAAGTATCAGGAAAGAAGGATTGCTGTAGCTGTTGTTCATAAGGAAAAATATGGTGAAGAGGATAGAAATATTCCCTAGATTTTTGATAGGACCCTCAATGAAATTAAGGTGCAAATCTAGATGTGTACCAGATTTCTCATGGTGAATAGATTGTTTACAGAGTTGCAGGGTAGGTGTTATGTTTGGTTTTATTCTTTTTTAAAGTAGAAGTTCAGGCAGCCTTGTGGCTGGAATGATAGGAGGGGAAAAGGAGAATGTTCTGCTACAGCATAATCCTTTTTGTGGTTTGTTTTTATTTCTTAATTTTTCTCCTTTTTTTAGTATATAAATAATTTGGACTTGTGAATATTCTAGTGCTATTTGTTGACTAGGGAAAGTTACAAAGAGCTTTTGTGTTTTATTCTCTGCCCTTTTTATTAAGAAGTAGTTGGGAGCTCTCTCCTGTTGTATTCTGTACCTACATCAGCCAATAGATTGTGTCTGTTTTCTGTTTATTCCAGCTTTGGGAAGCACGCTCAGGAAATGAACTGAAAAGCATTGAGATAAAAGATTTCTTTAAAAATGCAGATGAACAACCAGATGATGTGGAGGTTTTAGTAAAATGTTGCTCTTGGTCCAGAAATGGTAACATGATTTTGGTGGTAGCCAAAAACAAGCTTTTGGTAAGTACCTCACTTTGGTGATCTTTTGGAGGTAGTGTATTACAGTATAGATAGAAATTATGATTACAGATAAAATTCCAGGCCATTAAGATCTTTCAGACAGAAGTGCCTGATTTCAAGTGTGAGTAAATAAAAATATGTCGTCAACAACCCTGTGACTAGAGAAATACCTTCTGAATTCAAGAATGTAGAGTGTTGAGCATAAAAGCTATTTGTCAGTAGTGAAGTCATTCAGACAGGGTTTCTGTTGCAATTATGTGTTCACAGCTTTTTGACACCAACACCTGTGGTTTGTTAACTCAAGTCATTGTCAGCCATCACAGCACAATCCAGTACTGTGACTTCTGTCCTGGGGATGAGTTAGTAGCAGTTGCTTTGTCTCACTGCTCTGTTGAGGTAAGTGTCTGCCATATACCACTGAAGGCTACTTGCAATTTAAAATGGTACATTTGTCCTGGTAGTTTCTCATATGCAGAGCTAAAACAAATGCTGGTTTTAGCAGGCTTTTGGTGTACTCCATTCTTTTTAATTTTCATTTGCTTCCTAAATTTAAAATACCAGCTGGGAAACAATGTTTTAAAGTTACATGTTGGATGATGGAACCCACATTTATCTAAAACTAGACTAGTCTACTAAGTGTATCTAAAGCTGTTCTTGTCACTCTCAGGGGTATTGCTAAACTCAAACCAAACCCTCTTTCCTTCTGTGTGTGGGTACATAAGAAGGAAGGAAACATCTAGAACAACTTTGAGGGTAGCATGGCTAGAGTAGGTCTGTACAAATATCAAGTTTGGGGTTGGGGTTAGTTTGGGGTGGTTTTTTTTTGTTGTTTTTGTCTTGGGATCTTTTGGTTTTTCAATCTTCACAGTCAAGTAGAACTTGTATTTTCTTTATAATGTGATTTTTTTCTTTTCCCTGTCTCTTTTAAAATCATGGCAGTCGAAGAGGCTGCTGATTCCATTTCCCTGACCATTGAAATCTGATAAGCAGGCACAGTTCTTGTTACATTTGATTTCAGAAAAAGAATTAAGTAAACACTAGAAGACATAGTAATTAAGTGTCTTAGTAAGTAAGTAAGCAATTAGCAAGTAATTAGTGTACTTGCACTATTTTCACTGTAAATGCAATTTAAATACTTTTGAGTTTTTGTCTCATGTTTTTATTGTAGTTATGGAATATTAAGTCTTTATCAAAAGTGGCATATTGCAGAGGACACATGAGCTGGGTTCACTGTGTGACATTTTCACCAGATGGATCTTTATTTCTGACTTCATCTGATGACCAGACAATACGTGTAAGATAACTTTTCTTTTTTGAAATATCTGAATTTAGATAGATATTAAGTCATCCTTTTAAGGAATTTTTTATTGTAAAATTGTATATAAAATACATTAAAATATACTTGTGTGTTTTTAATGTAAGTTTATAGTCAATATAAATGTAAATATTTGTTATAAAGTAATTTACATATACTGTAAAATGTGCTGGCTTTTTTGCTTTATTTACTGTTTATCTAAATTTCCTCTAGTTTTATCTATATGATTTTTTAAAGTCTGGTTGCACTCCAAGAGTGATTATAACCTTCTGTTTTGTTTTGCACTTTATCTGAATTTTGAAGATTTTTCAGGATTCTAGCAGACTTGATATGTTTTGTTGTTAGGTATATTTGCCTGTTAGTATTTAGGATAGATTACTGTAATTGTAATGTCTCATTAAAACCTGTGAAAATATGACTTTATCTTACCAAGGCAGCCTTTCCCTTTCTCCCAAGTTAACCCATACATTCTTGAAATTTTGAAAGCAATTGAAATGCTTTTTGTAATTGGATTTTAATTCTGCTCTTTGTATTAGAAAATTTTGGATGTTACAGCTGTGACTCTACACACAGGGGAGTCTTGTAGTCAGCCTGGAAAAAAAAAATTCTATTTCATCCGTCGCAATCACTGTAGTAACTGCACAACTTTCCCCAGTATCAAGAACAGCAGAATTTTCATTTTCATTGTTTTAAAAAGTCAGTGTTGCTTAAACTTTATAAGCCTTCGGTTTCAGGTACTGTTACTCAGCAAGTTTTATCCTGTTCTTTAATAAAGCTAATGCAACACTGTGTTCTTCAACAGATCTGGGAAACAAAGAAGGTGTGCAAGTCTTCTGATGCTGTGCTGAAGAGTGAACTCGATGTTGTTTTTCACAATGGTGAAGTGATGATTTTAGCCATCTACAATCAGAAGTATTTACAGGTAAGGTGTATTTACCAATGTTTTAGTATGTTTGACTGTTACCTGCAAATCTCAGTGGGAAACTGAGAAAGCACTGAAAAAACCTCTTGTGAACCTCTGGTTCTTGGCTTTCAGGAGTTGAATCTGTCACAGATGACTCAGTGTATGATAACATTTTTGTATCTAGAAACTGTGCCTAGTTTAGTAAGTGAAAAAATAGAGTTTAGGGGAATTTCTATGCTGATGTTGAAACTGAGTCTGGATGCAGAGGACCCAAACTCATCCCTTCCTGATGGGGCTCTGTGGGCCCTCCAGGTGGCTCAGATGTGCACAGCAATGTGTAATGTGTACAGCACCCATAGATTGGGTGTTACACAGCAAAGGATGTAATGCTCCAAAGCTCTGTGTAACAGCTGAGGGAATCATCTCCAGCTGGGGCAGTGAGAGGTGTGAGCCCAGATTTGCACTAAAGGAAGTAGTGGCTACACTCTCACTGCTGTGGGCCCTGCCACACCAAGTGCTAAGTACACCAACATCCAAAGTGGTTTATGAAAGTAACTCGTAATTTAAAGTTCATGCTGTTCCCTTTGGCATTGTCAGCTCTATATGGTAGTTTATTTAAGTTTAAATTTTAAAATATTGTAATACCTTAATTACATTCCTATTTTACAGCTTATCAATGGAAATACAGACAGTGTTATTATGAAGACAGCAGCCCAAGAATCCCCCATTTCTTGCTGTTGCTTGAGTGAAGATCTTAAGTTTGCAGCTTTTGGACAGGAGAGTGGAACAATAAAGGTATTAAATCCTAATTCTGTTTTTAAAAACAGTGGAAAAACACTCTTTTTTATGCTTTTTCTTTTAAAATAAATGTTATTTGGATGACTTCATACAATCATATTCTTCAATATAGTAACTCAATTTACATTTGTGAGTGATATCTAAATTAAAATGACTTAAAGGTAATGCTAAGAATCTAACTCTGAATTTCATTTTACCCAGACTAAGCCAATAGGAATTTTTGGTTGTTCCAATGCAGTGACTTAAAATTTACAGTCTCATGTAATTTAAGAAAGAATTTGCATGTTCTTTTTTTTCCTCAAGTGTGTCAAATAAATGCAATTATTATATTGTTCATTGTGAAGATACTGCAGTTGTCAGATGGGAAGGTTCTGAAGTCCTGGGAGGCCTACAGGACATCTGTGCAGCGCTGTCGATTCACACCTGACTGTCAGACTCTCATCTCAAGTGCTCATGATTCAGTTATACAGGTTTGGGCAATATTTAAAAATATAATGCTGTAACTTACTTAAAATAAAGGGCTTTTATACTATAGATAACATAAACTCAGTAAATGACTACTGTATTCTGCATTGCTCCATCCAGGGGCAAGGGAGTGTAGAAAGTGTAGCTTTTATGTGATAATGAATATTACAGATTTTCTGTTCTTACTGCTGTGGATGCTAGAAAGGCTTTGAGAAGAGTAAAAGAAACATTAGCTGTCCAACAAGGTGGCTCAGCAGTTCTGAAATGAGGGTTTGGGATGCTGTAAGTCTGTCAGTGTGCTTGCTTCCACTGTCTTGGGAAGTGATGTAAAAGGGGGCTGGTGTGCCCACCCTGTCCAGTGCAGTGCTAAGAACCAGCTAGAAATAGAGTGGCTGCACTAATGTGGGCTCAATTAGGAACCTCTGCCTCTCAGCAAGGTGGGTTTGCTGCAGGGGTGCATTCTGGTGTTTCTGTGTTAGCATCACCCACCTCTGGGCTGCAGTTCTGCAGTAAAGATCCATGTTTCACTTGGAGCTTGCTGAGCCCTGGTTTGTCCTGCAGAGCACTTCAGAGTGCTGGCAGGATCCCTAGGAACGTGGTCCAGCTGCTCAGGAGCCTTCAGGAGCCCACACAGCCAAACCTGGAGTTTGAGCAAAACCTCCAAAGCACTCCTGGGTGCTGATCCTCAGCCTGGGATCCTTCTCCTGGCCCTGCCATGGGAAGCATTTCTGCTGGCCCTCAGCACCCTCTGGTGGGCTGAACCCCTGGGACTGTCCCCTGCACACACAGCTTTCTGTTCACCCTGCTGCAGGAAACCTGTTCCTTTGAAAACTATTAAATCATTGCTGCTTAAAATAAATTGATGTTTACATAGTTTCTGAAGAAAAAAATTCACAAAACTCATTTTGCAGTGAATAGTTGAATCAAAAATAGAAGTGTCATTTTGTTATAAATGGCAAAGCAAAATGGCAGTTCATTAAAAATGCCCTTTAAAAATATAAAAGAAATCGAATTTAAGTAAGCAAAACATGAGGTCTGCCAGGTGAAATAAGCTTATATGTTGTAACAATCAAAGGTTTAAAGCCCCAAACTACTGAGGTGCCTGAAAGTTATTGGTTTTCTGCTTTTCTTTTTTTTTAATTACCAGTAAATTTTAAGTATCAAATTCACTTTGCAAATAAGGTGATATGTGTATTATAAGGAACTCTGTCATGGGTTGACCATTAAATGCTATGGCACCCTCAATCTTCAGCATCTCCATTATGGACCACTTCAATATCTAACATTTTAATTAATCACCACCACCATAAGAACTTGTTATTAGTCTCGTTACTTAAAAATAAAAAATTAGTTCATGCTTCTTATGTTTGCTGTTTCACTTTATTAAAAAATGTATTTGATTTTTATGATTAGGTATGGAATTGGCAATTGAGTGAATGTGTGTTCTTAAGAGGGCACAAGGAAGCAATCAAGGATTTTAGACTTCTGGAAAATTCAAAAATTCTCTCTTGGTCGTTCGATGGAACTGTTAAGGTGAGTAAAAGGCTGTGAACTGAGAAATCACATCCAACACATTTGACTGTCTCTTGTAACATTTGGTATTCCCTACATTTTGTGTGGGCACACATTTTACTGAATCAATTGTAAAGTGTAAGCTGACTTGTAAGACAAAGTTGTGGATTTTCTGTTTTCACTAAGATCTGCACTGTTGTATTTTAACTATATCAGTGAGTATAACAAAATATTGGCCACATTAGAACTATCTAGCTGAGTTTTATCCCTTATATATTGTTGTGTAAGATGTGTTTTTACCTTATTACTGTGTTAAAAAAGTAACTTTTTATTTCTGTATATGTGATAGGTTTGGAATATCACTACTGGGAGCCCAGAAAAAGATTTTGCTTGTCATGGAGGTGCTGTTCTTTCCTGTGCTGTTTCACCTGATGGTAGTAAATTTTCATCTGCTTCTGCTGACAAAACTGCAAAGGTTGGTTACCTTCTGTATAGAGATAAAAATGGTGCCTTATTTGTCCTGAAAAGTAGTCTGTATTTTTCATTTTGAGGTACCTAGTGATTATTCAAGTTATCCTGTTGTATTTCTAGTTTTAAATTTCCTATATCTGTCAACACGTTACTAAAGCTGTTGCAGTCATTTGCAATTGATCTTGGATATAACTTAAGCCTAGTGGCTTCTGTACAAATAAAATGTGTGTTTAATGCACAGCTTTGTGCAGAACACTTTGTTTATTTCTCTGTATTGATTTGTTGATAGCCTGACATTCTCATTTTGTAAAGCTAAGAAAAATTTCTGAGACTTCCAGTGATGTTTCTGTTCATAGGTTCAGAAGGCAGGTGCACAAAGTAATGAGCTGGGGCTGCCCCATTATGTTCCTAAAACATTCCATTATATTTCTGAAATATAATTTTCAAGTGATTGATGAATCCTGTTTCTGTGAAGCTTTAAACTTCCTTGTAAATATATAGGTTTCATTAAAAGGTATTTTCCAAGGAAAGATACATACAGTCTGTTCAGTAATTTGTAGCAAGTGCATTCTTGCTACAAATTACTGAAGTGATTCAGATAATAAAAAAGAAAACCAGGCTTTACAGTATAAGACATTTACATAAATTCACATACAAATATGCATATGTAGAAAAAGTCTTATGTACCTTATGTGCCTTTTAGAAGAAATCATGACTGGTTTGGAACTTGTCTTTGACTCCTCTGTAATGTTTTCCATTTAGATATGGAGCTTTGAAAGTTCATCTGTTCTTCATGAACTGAAGGACCATGAAGCCTGTGTGCGGTGCTGCACTTTCTCTCCTAACAACAAACTGTTGGCCACTGGAGATGACAAGGGAGAAATAAGGGTACTGCTCTAAGCTTGATGTTATTTCATCATTCCATTGGTTGTCAGTTCACAGAGAGAAGAGTTCTTATAGTTTGTGTACTGCATGTCTGATTCCATAGCATGGTGGTGAACATTGGGGTGAAAATAGCAAAATTTGCCACATGAGGCTGTAGTTTCTAACCATATTCATAGATTTATGGTCCATGAATGCTAAGGAACTGATTCACATGATTTAATAATAATTCTACTGTGAATTGCATGTGTGATTAAATTCTCTATATAATATACAGTTCTAAGACAAGATTTTTTTAAAAATTATTTTGTCACTTCAAGTAGAATATATATATGTATTCCTCTAATACAGAAAATGCATTTCAGGTTTCCTTATTTGAGGCATTTTTTTTCCCTGTTAAGTTTCCTTCTATAAATACTCTTTCCTCTCTTTCAGATTTGGGATGTTTTAACAGGTGCATTGCTTCATTTCTGCTCCCCAGTTACTGTAGATGAAGGAGAGCCAACACATGGGGGTTGGGTAACAGACCTCTCCTTTTCTCCTGACAGTGAAATGCTTGTGTCATCTGGAGGCTATCTTAAGGTAAGCCTTGAAGTAAACAATACCCTGCCATACCTTACTAAATGGCAGTACTCTGACAATTAAGACTAATTCAATAAACAGACCTGAAACATGTTATTTAACACAAAGCTTCTTTATTCTTGTGGTGGTCTTGCACTTTTCACTTCTTCTCATATCTGCAAGTCCCCTGTAAAGTCTTCTAAGAATTCAGATTTGTTTTCAAACTCCATACCTTCAATTTTTATTAACTTCAGATTTTCATTTGCAATGTCCTTCCTTAACTTCTTTAATTTTTAAGGTTCCAATAATTTTTGTCTTCCTTAATATTACTCATTTTTGACAGCAATAATAGATTTCTTTTTATTTATTTTTTTGCGATACTGAGGTTTAAATTTTAAATTTTGTCATAAGTAGAAATCCAGAGGATATTGCAGGTGATGATTTCTGCCTTGAAAGACATTTCATAAATAATATTTGGAGGAAATCAGTGTTTTCATCAATCTCTCATTGGTTCAGGCATCTACTGGGCATATGTTTTTTGGGCAAGGGGAAGAGATGGCCTTTTTTTCAGTCTGTGAATGGTTCTTTGTAATTTTAAATTTCTCATGAGGTTTTGTGTTGGTTTTTTCCCCTTTGTGACGCCAACACCTGTTATTAGAAAGGTGTTATCTGTGTGTGTGTGAAATGACAGGTGGCAAAGTTCTCACCTCGGAGGGATGGAGTTTAGCTGAGTGTTGGTCAGTGTCTGGGTGTTAGACATGCTATCAGACTAATTCTTTGAAGTCAGTAACCATGTAACAAAGAGTTGAAATTTCTAAGTTAGTTTTGAAAGCACCTTCTGATGTTCATTTTATATTAAAGAACAAGACATACTTTCTAGCTTCCTCCTCATTTTATCTTGTGGTTACACAGTATGGCATGGTGATGCTTATTGGAGTGGAGAATGGTTTAGGATGTTAGGAACTTCTGGAATTCTTCTAGTCCAGCCCCTTGCTAGAAGTGATTTGCCGAGTTAGGTAAAATTTTTTAGGGCCTTGCCCCATGAAGTATTGTCCCAAATCCAACAGGATTGCCTCTGGGCCCTGTAAAGAGTGTTATCTTTAACCTCTCTTTTCTCTAACCCTCTTATTAGCAGCAGTTAGCCTCCTAAACAAATGCAGTGCTGCCTTCTATGACATCTGGTCTAGGTGTCCAGCCACCCTAATCACCATGTGCTGGACTTGCTCCAGTTTGTCAGTGTCTTTCTTGTACTTGGGCAGGGCTCCACACACAGTGACTGAACTTACAGCTCACTCTGTTACCTACCCTGTATTCCACTCAGCCAGTCCTTATCCCTCCAGTTTGGCTGTAGGGATGCTATGGCAGACCATGCTGAAGTCAAGGTTGCTCACATCCACTGCTCTTGCCATGCTCTTTGGAGAGACACCGTTCTTGTCAGCAGAAGTCAAGTGGGTGCTTCAGCATCATTTAACTGTGGTGTATCTCTGTTAGTTGTTCAAGATCACATCCTTGCTTTTCATGGGACTTGAAATGACTTCCAGAAAACTTGTTCCATAATAATCCTGGACATTGCAGTGAAGATTACTGACCTGTAGTTTCCCAGTACCTTCTTTGCTCTTTGTGAAAGTGGGTATGGCATTTGTCTTTTCCCAGTCATGGGACCATATTCAATGACAATGTCTTCTGAAAGTATTGTATTTCTGCTTCTCTTTCAGGATCTACAGATAGATGTGTATGATGTGCATGAAAGCACACACACACAGAGCAATTTTCTAGGGAGATACTAGTCAGGGAAAGTCCAGAATATTTCAGGAGTCTGGACCCCTAAAAGCTGGACTGAGTTGGACTGTCGAGTTACGTGATTGATACCTTTGAATGAATGAGTCATCTTAGTCACAGATGAGGAGATGAGGTGTATCCACCTGGGTTCTATTGAACTTGCTGTGTCAGTGGATCCCACTGGCAAAGCACTTGCTCATTAATTCAGAACAAAGGTTCAAAAGCTCCTTAAGATCCACTTTTGGTTTGGTTTTTTTTTTTTTGAGGGGTCTCCATCAAATAACAGACACTTTAGGAACAGTGGCTCCTAAATCAGAGCATTGTAGTTGTGTAGTTGAAAATCTGTATTATGCACACAACTGTAATGTTACATATTTCATGAGATGACTAAACTGAAAAGTAGTAATACCATTTGCTTTTTAGTGTGATCAAAGCTGAAGGTGATCTCTTGTGCTATTTTGCTGTTGCACTCAAATGCTGCCAGAATAGAGGGTAAAGTTCCTACTGGCACAATGGAATAACAGCTTTGTGCTGGATTGTGTTAGGTCCAGTTTTGCATTGGTCTACAGTTTTTCTGAGAAATGGGAAGTCTCAGACCATGGTAGCAGGTTTCTTGGTTTCTTTGTTGTTAATACTAACTGTGTATTCTAACAAATATTAATTGTAATCTCACTAAAAAAGAAGTCAGTCCTACTAAAAAAACTGCAAATGGTTTCTAACATGTACATGATCCATCCTCTTGTGTGTCTAGCTAAGTTTTTAATTCAGCTATAGTTTAAGTTATCTGGCACACTCCCATTTACATGAATGTTTCAGGTATTCATTTGGTTATATGAAAATGCATAATTCTTGAAAGTTTGGACATATTGCAGCTTCTGTCTATTGATTGCATTTTGTGATGGGAGAAAGTTTGGACATATTGCAGCTTCTGTCTATTGATTGCATTTTGTGATGGGATAAGGGGCAGTACCTGAATTTATTTTGTATGATTTCTTGAGATTTAACAGCTTCAGTCTTTTTGAAGGTTTTTTTCATCTGAAAGCCTTTTATTTAGTAATTAATCCTAAACTTATTCTACTTAAAGATTTTTTGGTTTTAATGTTAATTAATTTGATGGTTTTATTCTTAATTCTACCTATTTGGTAAAAGCAGACAACTGGCTTAGCCAGTTAATAGATTGCTAAGCCTGTTAATAGATTCTATTCTGAACTTCTTTCACCTAACTGAAAGTGGGTTTATTATTTTTTTTTTATAGTGGTGGAATGTAACTACTGGAGAATCCTTACAAACCTTCTACACAAATGGAACAAACCTCAAGTCAATACATGTGTCCCCTAATTTCAAAGTATATGTGACTGTTGATAATCTTGGTATTCTTTATGTATTACAGAAGTTCTGATTAATGGTCTGAACACTGCGAAGATAACAAATTTTTTAAGCTGGAGAGAAAATTTTTCTTTGTCTAACTGTCATTCAGCTGTGAATTATATTTAATTGTTGTATTCATGTATATTTATGTACTTTTATGCATGTTTTTTCAAATGAACTTGCATTTAATCTTGTTTTTAATAAGAATTATCATGATCCTTAAATCTTGATTTGCATCTTAAGTATGTTGCTTCCAGTTTTGTAAGGAAATTATATTAAGATTTATGCAAATTAGTTGAAATTAATGTTAATAGCAGTGAAGAAAGAATAAGCGTATGATACTTTGAAATGATATTTTATGCTAAGGTTGATGGCTAAATGCTCTCCAGCCATGAACACAATTGTGCAAGATGAAAAAAGCCCATTTTTTGGTGCAATGCAAGGATTTTCATTTAGTACAAAATGGGAAGAAGCAGGGGCATTCTTCATTTGCAAAATGGAACCAGCCATGGTGGTGCTTGATGTTCAGAGCAAATTGAGATGTTCAGTTTACAGCAGCTGTGCCTCCCACTTGCAGTAAGAACCTTCATGCTTCAGACCTGTGGAGATAAAGCCCATTGTAGCATGGATGAGCTGTTCCTATTAAAGGGAACATCCTGAGTCTTCTCACGGCAAAATCTGAAATCCAATATTGCAATAGAAGTGGAAGAGGCTGTGCCACATTTCCAGTCAGAGGATGAGTACAGCTAACCAGCTAAAATGAAAATGGAAATGGCTCAAAAGTTATGTATTGGAAATGATAAGAAGGTGTGAATTTTAGATTTTTTTTCTTTTGGAAATAACATTCAGTTTATACTATGGAGACACTTTACTGTTGTCAGCTTTGTTTACATGGGATTCTATGCCAAGTTGATCTCTTGCCTGGTAATATGTGATTTTTATGGGTTTTTTAAATGGTTTTTTTTTTTGGTAATTTTTACAGTCTATTTATAGATTCAATATAGGGTAGAAATATCAATGTTTTGTACTAATTGTACTTGACAAATGCTTTCTGAATAATTGGGTAGCAATGTTTGATTTGGTACCTAGTAAGCCTTTTTCTATTCAATTGCCTCTTAACTGCTATGAGCAACTGCACAAGCATTAATATGATTTTCATACTTTTGTAGCTGGCAGTAGAACTCTGTCTAACTACTGGATTGTAAAAAGTACAGTAAAAAAAGATACAGCAAGTATCTCAACTGGTACTGAATATTGAAATTTTTACTTTTAGTATTTTTTGTGTGCATTTCATAAAATTTAATAGGCATTTTTAGTATTTCCCTGGTTTTGACAATCACCAGTTTTTCCTCTTTTCAAACTTGAAATTCTACTCTTTCTAAGGTGCTGTTCAATACGGGTCAGTATAATCAAACTACTGCTGGCAGAAATGTAAAGAGAAGAAATTCAATAGAAAAGACCATGATGTTTTGTATTCCAAGTATGTACAGTACTTAATAAAGGTGATCCAGGCAGTATTGGCCAAAGTTGTAAATGAATTTGAATTCCTGAGTCAGTTTTTTTATACCTGGGAGGGAGAGGGATTTCTCCTTCTTTTATTGTGGGGTTTTTTTTTTAAGTCTAAACATAATGCTGCTTCACACACTGCATCAAAAATATGGCTGTGGAGGAAAAAGGAAACAAGGAAAACAAAGTCTTGGAATATGTTGCTTCTGGTGTCCAATGGGTAGAGAGCCCATCAGTACCCTCTGAGTAGCTGAGGCTCCAAGGAGCAGGAAGCTTTTCTTAGCCAGTATCCCTCTATACCAGAGACCATGCTGTCCTTACTCCTTAGGACTCTGTCAGGCTGAACTTAAAGACTCAACCAGGGTAAAAGGTACAGGAAAAATATTTCCACTGAAGAACCAGGGCAGAAAGTTCTCTTCTCTGAGAACACAAATGAAATTCTGATGATAAGAAAAAAATCACAGAAAAAACTGATCACAGTTTAATGCAGAGAGCAAATGGCACAAGAGCAGAGTTCAGAGACAATTGCAATTTTGAAGTGACTAGGAAGTAAATAGCACAGAAACTTGAAGAAATGTGAGATAAACATGACATTCTTGGATGTTCTGGAAGAATGACAGCACACAATCATTGTGCTTGTTGCTGGAACTGGGGCAGCTGTTCTTCACAGAAGGTGGTGTTGGGATGGTTGCACTCACATATGTAGAAGTCTGGAGCTGGCTGTAAGTATTTGAAACTGAGGTGGAACAGGAATAGTGATGAAAATGTCTGAAGAGCCAAAGGATAGGTCTGATTTACAGGAAAAATATGTAAATATTCAAGTGAAAAATCATTGAAATGATTTTTCCAGGAAAGGAACTTCTTCAATTTA
This sequence comes from Serinus canaria, assembly GCF_022539315.1. Taxonomy (NCBI): domain Eukaryota; kingdom Metazoa; phylum Chordata; class Aves; order Passeriformes; family Fringillidae; genus Serinus; species Serinus canaria. The sequence goes on from NC_066314.1 coordinate 44,985,265, forward strand.
AAATATTTAAGAAGACAGTTTTCTGTAAAAAAAGAAGTCTTGCTGTATCATCAGATTTGGCTGTTCTCTTCAATGTTACATGTATTGTAAAGGAAACAGAAGAGAATTTGGCTAAAAGCAATTTTTATGTAGATTGAATATCAGTGCTCCCATTATCTTTTTTAATGTCAGATTAAAATGAATCAGTCTACATTAAAATTTAACTAATGATCTACTGCTAATTTTATCTAGTTCTATTGCTGAAATTATAATATGCTTTTGTGAAAACAATTTGTGTACTTCCTATTAACCATGCCCTATTGGTTTCTGTAGAAATTGAGTCTCTTCACTTTGTCAATTAAACCTACAGCTCCTTCACATATCACCTTTTTCTCTTTCCTTGGGAATTGTACCCATGTGTGATGCAGCTGCTCTAGAGGATGCTTTATATTGCCCTGAAGTGTACCATTCCTGCAACTACAGTGTTCTCCTTCCCCCTCTCTTATCTTACACAGTTGTTTGAAATAGAACTGTGCACTGAGTGCCTGAGGTTTTTCCAAATAGATCTCTTGTAATGCTGGAATGGGGGGCTAGAACTGGAACTGGTGACCTGTTGCCAGTAGAGGGCTATCCCCCACCCCAAAATTATTTTGTCTCCTTTTGAAAATTGTGCAGTTAAACTTCCCTTTACAGAATGCTGTGCCAATTGCTGCTTTGAGGGGGTTTTTACAATTTTTAAATTCAGTGAAGTCTCTGTGTGGGGCCCAGTTCCTCAGGTTGTATCTAGCCACCACAGAATCTGTCCTTACCACTGCTCTCCCAAGGTGTTTTGCAGGAGCTGATGCCCTTGCAGGTTTCTGGGGAAAGCCAGGCTGTGAGACTCTGACTCGGGTGGTTTCCTCTGCCTTCCTGGAACAGAACATCCCTGGGAGGCTGCTTGTCCTCTTCTTCAAGAAGGTGCTAAATCCAGAATGGCAGCAGATCACAGAGAATTCAGGTATGGTTTTGCAATTGATAGTAGAAGACAGACTCCTTTTGAACTCTTTGGTTTCCCTTTCTCCTTCCTAGCAAGTACAGGTTCCATGGCAATGCCCAGGTGTGGAAGAGTCAGCCTTGGAGCTGTATTTGCCCCTGGTAGGACACCTGAGCTCTCAGGTGTATTTGTCCACCTTGTGCTTTCCTCCTCCTTGTGTCTCCCATGGAGGCAGAAATTCATTTGGGTTCCTAGATGGTGATGATGATGCCCAAGAGCTCTGAGGACCTGGGACACCTCATTTCTGTCCTGATTCCAAGAAAACCAGAAGCCAAATGACCTTTACTGTTTGGAGGACAGGGAGGGTGCCAGATATTCTGAACACTTCCAGTATGATATCTTTTTTTTCTTTTTCTGTGCTCAGTTTCACTTTGTTCTTTCAAGCTAGTAATGGGGCACAGTCACTGGCTCTGCCAATGTGCAGTGAGATGTTAAGCTGAGACCAGGCTTGTTTGTGGCTGGAACTCTACAGTAGATTGATTGTGTTTTTCAGTATTTCCAAAGCTTCTGTGTGGGCTGTGCTGCTGTCCATGTCAATGATGGTGTTACTGGGATCTTTTATTTTTTTTTTTGAGGTGGGGGCCAGTGGGTTTGGAGCACAGATGCTGGCTTTTCTTGGGTTTTAAGAGGCTTTTCTTCCAGATTAATTCACTGCCCAGCTTTCTTCTAGGAGGGGTTTTTCTGAGAAACCTTGCAATTAGATTTAATAGAGGCCTAGGCTGAGACTCTTAGGGTACATCCTAAAGGAGTATAAAGGAGCCACATTTTCAGTCTCCACGTGCTACTGACAGCTTCATCACTTCCTGTATCATCTCCTACACTTGCACTTGAGGGATAGAGCACAACTGAGTGATAATTGGACTAGAACTATTTAAGCTGCCTGTGTGTGTTTGTTCAGGAGGATGAGAAAGCTAAAGTATCTTGTAAGTGTTTCAATAGGCAGTTTCTCTCTTGGGGCCTGACTGTTTACAGAACAAATTAGCTTCCTGTGCTTGTTTCCATTTAACAAACCATATGTTGTACACAGGAGAAGTGCTCTGAGAATGGTTAGATTCATGTCCTTCAGGCTAGAGAGGATTCTTATTCTGTACTCAAGAGGCATCTTCTGAGTACTACTTAGGATGCTGCAATTAGATTCCATGTGTTTATCTGGTATTTCTAATCTCTTACTGTATTAGCCTCCTTCAATTTACTTGTGTCTCTGATTTATTTTTAGCTTTGTTCATGTTTCTCTAATAATGTATTCAAAACTCAGATGAGTTTTGACAATCGTGATGTTTAACTCAAAATCAGGCAAAGACAAATTTACACATTCAAACTGTTCAAAAGTAAACATGATGCTCCTGAGCTAAAGCATGTGTTATTTCTAATGCATAAATGCACATGAAGTATGCTTGATATTTAAAATACCTTTTATTTTACTTTTCTAAAGCATTAGACTCTTCTTCTCTGTAACTGTATAGAAAATATAATTTCCATATCACTTTTCTATAGTACTCCCTAGCACATGATAGCAGTGTTTTATTTCTAAAAATCATATTATTTGCCTGCCATATCCTCCAAAGATAGTAATAACTGTTCATATTCCTCTTCCTCATTAGAGTCAATATCTGGGTTGATAAGACTTTGTAGCCTGCTGGTTCAAACTCTTACTTCAGTGCTAAGAAATCTTAACTTGCTCTCAAAATGTGTCAAGACTTTCCTGTCCCGCAGTACCAATAAAACCATTTTTTTTTGGTGCTTCCCAGTTATAACCACTTAAATTCCTCCTTTAATTTAATATTGTCATCAGTACTGGCTGTTGTTTATAAGCCCCTTGGCTGAAGTAGTGTAGGGAAAAAAAGATTAAGGAAAGGCTGAAAAAATATACTTCTGGTTTAATAGCCCTGAAATAATACCTGAGAGGAATAGCACATTTTTAATCTGAGACTTGGAAATGCTTAGAGCCTTTTTAGAAGAGAATAGATGAATGAACAGACTATAAGCATAGGCCAGTGGAAATTTGTCTCTAAATGCAGATCAAACATTTTGATGGAAAGAGTCCAGCCTGAAGCCAATAATCATGTCTTGATGGTTGAGCACTAAGCATCTACACAGTAAGGTAAGATTTACTTAAGGAAGCTGGGAGCTCCTGATTTTTTCAGTGGATTTGCATGATATCTTAAAAGGTGCTGTGAAGTTTATTTAAATTCAGTACAGGGTAGCAATATAGGTTTATATTTCCAGCTGAGATCTTGGAGAGAATGTGTGGTCTTACCAATATGTGCCTTAAATTTCAGAACTAGGAAATAGGAAGAGAAACAGTTTCAAAGAGTACGAACAGAAGAAATGTTGCCTAAATTTTACCTGTATTTGAGTAATAGCATGAAAATAGGTCACCTGAATGTGTCTGAGTTTTCAAAATATTTAAAGAGATGTTTTAATGTCTTGCAGATATTGCACTCTCAATTTATCAAAGCCAAAGAGTTGTAGTTTTTCTACTTTAAAAATTATAGAGCAGATACTAATTTAAAAAAAAAATTCTACAGTATCAAGGATTCAGCTATTAAGTTGTTGTTTGGAGTCAGCAGCTGGTTTTTTATACTCTGGAGTACTGGGCTTGAGGAAGATCTTACAGGTACACATTCATTCAGAGAAATGGTTGAGGGGCCAAGCTGAACTTGTGGAAGAATTGTTTTTTCACTATGAAATTGTATCAGTGAATTCCTGCCAGAGATAGGTACAATTCAACTGAACCTCCTGTGACCTGGAATTTTCTTCACAGCATACCTTGATCATTTAAATTTGGTTAAAAATATATTAAACACAGTAGGTGGCAATAAGTGATAAATCTACCAATTTGACTGTTTAATCTCCTTTCCCAAAAATGTCTCTGTTGAAAGGGTTAAACTTTTGGTAGCTCTAGAAAAAGAAGTCTATTCCTTGAGCTGTGGTCTACTTTTCCTCTTAAGCTTCTCCTAGGTGTGAGCTCTTTACCCAAGGCAGCTTCTCAAGCCCCTGTACACTCCTTCCATCTCATTTTTAGTTCTTAATTACTTGTGTCAACCTTCCTTCCAATGAGGGGTTCCACTGCTCAGGGCTCTAGTACTGGTAGTGTTAGGGGAAGAATTGCTGCAGCAAAGTTGGGCTTCACTGTTCTTTTTTTTTTAATCACAAAGTGACTCTGTGGAATGGAACATTTTCTCAGTTTGTGTTCTGGATCTCTCTGGTTTCTTCAGCATGTAATAGCAGAAAAAGGAGTGATCTTTAACAAGCTGTTACATTTATATGTTATATATCATAAAGCTATTTTTTTGCTAAAATAAAAATTTAGGAAATTAAGATCATGTTCTCTGAAAATGATGATCTTGTCTATATTTATTTTTATTTTGCATACAAATTACATGTCCTCCTTTTCAAAAGTTAAACCACAGTGCTTCCAGCTCAGGCAATTTGTCTGTCCATTTTGCTTCACTTATTTTGCTCTTTATTTGAGTTCTGTGATGGGTTAGACATTACTTTAGGATTGTTATGTATCTGCCAATGTGGTTCTTTTGTTTCTCATTTGAAAAATGAGAATTTGATCACAGTGAATACTTTGAGCAGTTAGCAGCAAACACAAGAGGCCTTAACTTTGTGAGACAGAGTATATCATACTTTGGATGTCTCAGTTGGAATTAATACCTATGACAGGAAGCAAGGGGCTTGGAACTTCAGTGTCTTCTGTTTAGAATGTATTTCTAACTACATTTGAGTTCTAACAAAATGTTTTTTCTATTGAAACTGGGATTTTTAATCTTGTATTTCTAAATGGACTGTTCATTGCTGCTGAGATTCCTTGAAGAGAAAAAGAGGAATGCTCATAAACCCAGTCAGAATGTCAAAGTGAGAACAGCTGAGTCAGGTATTGTAACCCAAGGACTTGGTCCAAGGGGAGGACTGCAAAAATTCTTCCCCAAAAGAAGAGAAGACAAGACTTGAGCAACCACTGTCAGAGATGAGTGGCACAGATAACCCAGCAGCAGGGGCACATTCAAGGTGCAGCTGTAGTGGTGGTGTTTCTGTGGTGGCTGGCAGAAGCAGCACTTTTTTTAGCAGTGAAGCACTTTTCTCTTACCATTTGAAATACAAGGCTTGCTCTTGCAGATTCCTGGACTTTTTCATTCTCTGAGCAGATTTTAGAGGGTGTGTTGAACAGGATGTTCAAATAATTCTGGCATTTCCTTAAGGACCAAGTAGAGTTTGAAAACTGGGTACCTTAATCCATCCTTCCCTTTCAGAGTTGTTTTTGTCCCGACAAATTCTTGTTACACTAAACAAATGAAGCCATATAGCAAACATTTCAGTAATCAGGCCAACATGAAGTACTCATAAATTATCACCAAGCAGCTCTAAATCTGTCATAAACTCTTACTGGCTGGCTCAGAGAAATGTTTATGCAATTGAGAGGAACTATAGAAAGGAAGTTAAGTCTCCTTTTACAAGTTAAATCAACCAGAACAAGATGAAAAACACCCACACATTTGGCTTTGGATCAGCAGAGATGTTCTTGAAAAGCAAACCTTTATGAAATCTCTATTATGAAACCAATTTCAATGTGTAAAAAATTAGAGTTTTCCAGGTGTCATTGATTGTACTCTGCTTGCATATTCCTTGTACAACAAGGTATCACCTTGATCAGGGAGTTACAGACTTGGAATCATTCCAGCAAATAAATCTTGACGTGGTTGGGAGCACAGATGTAATGTAGGATGTGTAAAAGCTGGAAAGCTTCGAAAGGGGGCCAAGAAGTCACAGTTCCACAGATGTGAAAAAAGCCACCACACCACCAAACCATGAGATGTTATCTTGCATGACATCCCTTTAAAAAACGTGTAGAAGCTGCAATGCAACACAGACAAATACATTAAGAGATGATGTTTATAATATTTTAGAGTGCAAATTGTGAAGTATAAGAGCAACTGATAAGGGTTTTCAAAGCAGGGAGTGAAATACCAATAAGAAAAACAAATGAGGGATTAAAAACCTATGTAAATAACCAAAAGAAGCTTATTCCATTGATCACAGTGACACAATTGTGAAATGTGATGTTGGAAATATGGCATTGGAAATTGATAATCTTAACACAACACTTAGCAAGGATGCATTTATTCAAACCAGAGAATTTGGAATCACCAAGTCCAAATGCTAAATGGCCATTTGTCTGCAATAGATAGGATGAAGAGTCCTTTGAATCACACCTGGAAAATTCATCACACGTTAAAAAAATGAGAAATTACAAAAGGTTGTGAATTGTTGCAGGTCTGGTGTTTTTAAAGAGGTGACCAAGGCAATTACTGACCTGAAGTCAGTGCTGAGGAAAACAGTGGAATGGCAGATTTGTGGTTATACAGAAAAGTAGAGTCTATTCTGAGCACCACAGGAATTTTCTAGGCCTTAATGACTGCTGTGTTTTTTTTGAGAGACTGGTTTTGGCAAATGTTACTGACAGATTTCTAATTGTTTCACTTATTTTTTTTTTCTTTTTTGTTCTTAATGTGTCATTGTCAATATGTGAACTTTGGATTTCTTAAAGGAATTTGATTTATTACCACACCATACTTTGATCTAAAACAAACTTGCAAAATCATATACAGCAGAGGAAATAGCTCTTAATTCCTACATCTCTATGCAAAATGGAATCTAAACAAATATCTCAGGTAAACATTCTGTTTCTGCTTAACTATTTCCAGATGTTCTGGGTGTTTCAAATGTTATGGGTAATTATAAAGCTGAGATCTTTATTTCCTTGTTTTACACGTCTCACCTAAAAATAGGTACAGAAAAAACTTCAGAGACCCCCTGATAATGATCCTTGCCTCAGGTCTGTAAAATTCTGCTCTGGAGAAGGGACTGTAATGAAACACTAGGATTCAGAGTTTTTGTTGGTCATCTGCAGATCAGGAAGAATTTAATTCTTGTACTGTGTAATTTGATCTTTAAATCTTTCCACCTTCCTATGAGATTGGCTTTAGGATGTGCAGTATTGAACACAGGTGATCTGCACCTTCAGGGGCAATAGATGCTCATATTTTTGTTTCCTTGCAGACTGCATCATGCCAGGGCTAGACTTCTGACTGGGAAAGAAATATCCCCAGAGTATTGGGCAGGAATTGGCAGAATTCCTGCCAATTGACAGACTGGCAGGAATATTTCCCCCCATCTTTTTATTTGTCTGTGGAGCAGGCTGCATGTATCATGAGCTGCAATTACTTAGGTACCTCTCTCTAAAGGGCTTTCCTGCCTCATCAGGGGCTGGGGATCATGTTGGCACTGTAACAGCCTCTTTTCCCTAGTGCTTTAACAATCAGTTGAATTTTCCAGGTTTTTGAGGTACTTAGCTTAGTTAACTCTTCAAGTTTTCTGCAAGTATAACTGAGAAATGGCTGTGACAGAGAGATGGCCATGGTGACTATGGAATGGCTGTGACTGTGTAATGGCTGTGACAGAGATGGCCATGGTGAATGATCTAATATCTTTTTATACTAACTTCCACTCATGCACAGCATTTCCAGACTCTTGGATGTTTCAGTACATTCACTCAATTCCAATGCAGAATTATTCACTTAATCCATCACTGATACTTTTATAGACTTACATGTTGTCTGGGAGGTAAATTGAAGAAAAGAATATTACTCTTTGCAACATTAACTCAGGAAAGAAGAAGTGCTAGCCTCAACTACACACTTTAGTATATATACACATACAACTCAACTACAGACAAATTTTTGCTTAGGACTTGCCTGACATTCTGTAGCCTCACAATTATCGTGATCCAATTCTCACAAGTGGAAGAATGCAGACTGCACTGCATCTAATGTGTTCTTTAAATTAGTGTGGTCTATTTCTTTTTTTCCTCATGGTGTCACTATAGGATAAAGTTAATGCTCATTGGGTATTCTCGATACTGGAGCATCTTTGCATTTCCTTTGTCTCACTGGATTTCTGATTTTCTTTTATATGTTTGGAAAATATGATAACAAACATACCACCTTCAAATTTCAACATGTTCTCTCAAGCACTGGCTATCCTTAACACTGAGCATGAATTTTTATTTTTCTTTTCCTTTTTTTTCCCCCTAAGGATTTAATATTAGAATGAAATTAGCTTTATAGAAGGGTGTGGGGAATTCGAGCCATTCTAATGACTTGAAAGCAGGAAATGCCACATTTAAAAAGACAAAAATGCACATATCTTACAATCAAAGGAGCTTAGGAAGTTACCCCTGTGACTGACTTCTTGCTGACACCTAGAAACTGTATGAATCACAGAATGGGTAAGGTTGGTGGGACCACAGTGGGCCCAACCACCCTGCTCAAGCAGGGTCATCCTAGAGCACGTGACACAGGCCTGCATCCAGGCAGCTCTTCAATATTTCCAGTTCTTGAAAGCTTCATCTTTCCTTATGTTGCTGTAATGGCTTTCGAATTCAGCTTTTATGATTGCTAGAAAAAGCAGTTTTCCTATCCAAGCTCAGTGGCAAGAGAAAACGGGAGAGAAAGAGAGAATTTGGTTTCATTTACATTCTGATGGCACGGATGGCATTTTTGTCTGCCTGGTTATCACCACTTCACCCAGACCCACATTCTTGAATATATCTAGGTACCTTTCTTCTCTATAAAGTAGGATTGAAGAGAAATTTGCTTGTGGTCTTGACAAGAGCAGGAGCTAGGTGGAGATGCCATTTCCCCTTCATGCATTTGGAGCAAAGCCTTTCTGGGAGGCAAGGCCATTTCTCTGCTTTCCCTCTTCTGCCTCTTCAGCAGGACAGTGGTGCTTGGGCTGGAAGCACTCAGGCTTGTAATGAGGCTGAGTGTGACTGTCTAGTCAGTAGGAATGAAATCATCCACCAGTTCCACAAAACCTGCATCCAGTGCTTCCCTTGTGGCCAGCCTCTGTCTAGCTCAGGTTATCAAGTGTGCAAGTTAACTAGAACCAGCATCTGGTTAACCAGGATCAGTGTGGCCTGGATAGCAGTAGAGTCAGTTTGCTGATTTAGCAAAGCAGTTGTTTCACCTAAAGAAGCCAAAGAACACTGAACAATTGCAGAATTTTTCAGTAGAAGCCTAAGAATTATCCCCCTGGGCTTTTCAGTGGGCTGAAAATCCTGCCAGGATTTCCAGCCAGTTCAGAGTCCTTTTTTCTCCCACTCTCTTCAGATGGTCTTTGAACAAGAGATAACAAATATCCCTCTTCTTGGGTAAGTGCCCCCATCTAAATATTGTCCCTAACCCCTATGCTATGTCTCTCATTTATGTGCTGGCCACTGCCATGCAGTTCCTTCACGGAGTCTGTTGTTCTTTGGGCTGGTACTTTGGAGATAGTTAAGTTACTCTTTCTAGATGGTTGTCTTGCTGACATCTTAGACACCATCTTCCAGTGAGGTGTGAAGCAGCCCAGCTGAACAGCACATAGTGAAAGAAATCTGGGGCAAAATCAGAGTCCTGCATGTGGCACAAACTGCCTGTTTTAATCTAGAATGGGAGATAAACTATTCCCAGCTGTGTGTGCATTAGCTGTCTAGCATGCTGCTTCTTTTCCAGAGGACAGACAAAATCTTCACAACCTGACAATTCCCTTGCCAGTGGTTACCATTGTATGGCCATGCCAGATTTTGATGCTGAGAGGTTGATTTCAAACTACAAGGCATGTGTACCTTGTGGCTCTGCAGGCCAAGCAGCCTCTCCCAAACTTCCTGGCAGGATACCAGAACCAGAGATGCTGAGTGTTTCTTCCTGCCAGCTGTAAGCAGTGGCTCTTCTGGCCTTTAATAAACACCAGGCCACTTGGGAGGGGTTGCTGATCCAGTCTCAAATGCAACACCAGCATCTGCTTTAGGAAACCCCCTAACTCCACACACACAGAAGTGCCCTGTTGTTTGTTAGGACTTTGTGCAGTTTTAAGCCTTGTCCCAGCAGCAGCTTTTTTACTGTGCACATGTGGTGGTGCATGCCCCTCTCACACTGGCCCACACTGATTTCAGAAATGTTTGATGAATGGCAGCTCAGCTGAGCTCCTTGAGCTTATCAGAAACACTGTGTGCTCCCAGGAACTTATTTTGGCTAATGAGCTCCTGCATTTTAGCAAACAGTCTTGGAAACCTATTTTCCTTGCCTGCCTAAGGATGCAAGTGTAACACTGCTTTTACAACTGAACTTTTACAGAAAGTTACTGACCTGAATTGCGGCCAGGATGGAAAATTGCTGTGACAAAAGAAAACTCTCTTGCAACCCTGGAAAGTGCAGTTCTAAGGGAGACCCTCTGACCACAGAGGGACCACAGAGGGCTGCAGCCAGCCATTCACTCTGAGCAGGACAGTCCTTCGAGAGAAAATTCTCAAGCTCACTCTTTTTGTAGGACCACTGCCAAAAGCCAAGGATGGAGCCTGGGCTGATACCCCCATTCCTCGAGGCTTTACCCTTCAAAATGATGCTAAGGCATCCCACATGAGTACTTCACTGATCCTGAGGGGAATTTTTCACAGGTGTGTGTCCACACTCCTTTAATGTGTGTCTGCCAAGCCTGAATATAGTATTGCAAATCTTTGAGGTTTAAAACCAAACAACTGCTTCTGGTCTCCCCAATCCCCTCCAAAAAGGCAAGAGATTATGGGTTGAGATCACAATTTACTAGAGAAAAAGCAATGAGAGAAGGGAAACAAACAGTAACAGCAAAGAATACTCATAACAACAGTGAGTATTACATACAGAAAGGTGCTCCCCACCCCTAGCCAGCACCACATGGCCACCAAGACAAAGACAGAATGGTGGATGCTACCACAGCCCAGCAGCTACACGGCTCCTCCCGAGACAAAGATGTGGCGGATGCTCCCGCAGCGAGTGTCCTCCTTCCCCAAGCCCAAGCCAAGGAGAAACAAGGATGGACAAACCTCCCAAGCCAGACTGTCTGCATGGCACTGACTGCCCTGCCTGCACTGACTGCCCTGCTCCATGTCCACACCACCTCAGGGGTTGTGGGCACCTCTTTGCTCCTCCAGAAAAAAGGAAAAATGTGGTGCCATTCCTGCTGCACAGTCACCTCCTCTTCTGCCTGGAACCATGCTCCCCCAGGATGACCTGGATGGTCTAGAAGAGCAGCCCAGCCACAGGCTCTGCCCCTCTCAGCAATGGTGGGAGAGTGACCTGTCCTAGCCAAACCAGGACACAGGAGCACTGTGAGTGTTGATCTCCATAATTCCTAAGTACATTAGATTCCTGTGCAAGGTAGGCCTGTGTATTACTGTCGTGCTCACTGTGATTTCTAAAGAATCTTTTCTTAACTTGTGTAAATTAGGCTGTCAATGAAGTGCTGTTAAAAGCTTGAGGCCTAAGCCATTCATCAAGTCTGGCAAAAGCATCTACTCTGAACTTTGTGACTCAACAGCAGGGTCCCCTCCATTCCCTTTTATCCTTATGCTTTTCCATCCTCAACATTTTCCCATCCCCATCCTCCACACAGATAATGTTAGACTGATTTTAGTTTGACTGATTTTTGGTTTTAGTCCAGTTTTTCTCTGTGTGCTTCAACTATGTAGTTCAGGAATAAACTTCACTGTGCTTTCACTTTTTTTTTATTAAACCTGCTTTAGCCAATACCTTTGACAGTGATTCTTTGAGCAATCTAAAACACCCATTCCCAGCAGCATATTAGGGACCTCACTACTCACATAATTCTCAAAACCCTTTGTCACCCACATCTCATTTGGATTTCAATTTGCTTACCTTCTCATGTCAAATGCAATCTATTCTGTATCAGCTCTCTTCTTTTGCCTATTCTCCACCTTCCTCCTCTAAGTCCGTCATTGGAATTAACTCTCGGTTTTCCAGCATCCAAATGCTCCAGTTTTTTCCATATGCCCTCCCTGACCTGCTTTTGCTTCCCTTTTACCCTAGAGGTCAAGAACAGCAATTTTCCTGACTTTCTGATCTTATAGAGGTCTCTGTTTTTTCCCTGCCTTCACTCTTAAGACTGACCATTATCCCCTCACTGCTGATGCACTTCCAGCATACCCGGAACTTAAATGAAAAGTCATCTCAACCAAAAAGGACAAAAGGTCAAGTGGAAACTCCATTGGATTAGTGCAAGTTTGTAGAAGTCCTTTTGGATCTCAAGAAAGGACTGCTGAACCACTGTCCAGGCTAGAGGAGACCCTGTGGGTGTCTCTCCAACTGGCTTACACTAGTATTGGTGACTAGACGGATATGTTTCCTTCTAAAACCCCAGGATTCTGCAAATACAGAAGTCCCTGATGGGTGTTAATTCTTATCTTTCCTTCCAGTTTAAATCTGCCTGCTGTGGGGGCTTCAGTTGTTCACTGCCTGTGTCCCAAAACCTTCACACTCAATTCTCTGCCCTACCAGTCTTTCATCTGCCTCATCTTTCATCAGTCCTGCTAGTTATCGTCAGTCTCTCTTGCCCCAATTATCTCTCCCAAATGAGTTCAGCTGCTTCCTGTGCCACCTTACCTGCTTGACATCTCTTTGATGAACCCAGATCAAATTCTTCCTGCAAGGTGGCAGTCCTTCCTGTTGTTTCACACCTTTCCTTTACATCTGCTCAGAGTTTTGCTGCAGCTCCTGTCTCATCCTTTAATTTTAGGGGTCACTCAGCTGCATAAGAGGTGCCCCAGTTTTATACCCTGAAAACCTGGCCCATTTGCACTGTACGTGCCTGAAGCGAATGTGTTTTAACATAACTCCTGCACAAATCTTTACAGGGTGTCATTAAATATGGGAAGTCAGCAGTTGAGTAGAGCATGGAAGAACCAGTTAATTGAGGACTTCAAAGTGTGATGTTTTTACCATCTGTAAACAAAATCTGTATTGCGATCCAAAATTCTCTCCACAGCAATTCCAAGGTTTCCTAGGTACAAGATCCAAAGCCCGGTGAAATCAGTGAAATGGGGTGGGGGGGATCTTTCACTGATTTTAGTATCCTTTGCATCGGGCCCCTGATTCCCCTTAGCAATGATAAAATCATACACAAAGCTGGGACTGTACAACTTCCTTTTATTTTGTGTGCTTTTATAGGATATAAATAAATGACAAAATTACAAAATTTATAACTGGAAGCCCAAGCATATTTACATAAGTATTTGTTGCAGTGAGGCTACTATTTACTGTTCTCCTATACAATTTTCCTTTTGGTACCATATTTTTAGTGTTGGTTTTTTTTTTTTTTTTGTACTGTCAGTTGACTAAGTACATATCAACAGTGAATAAGCAAAAATATGTACAAGGAACTATTTTGTTCAAGTAAATTGAATACTGTATTAAAAGGATGTCATCACTCAGAGCTATGATTAGGTTTAACTAAACCATATACAGTTATCAGTTTTAAACCAAGTTCAATTATCCATTTTTTGGAATATACCAACTGATGATTCTAACTGAAAAACCTCAGCTGGATATGAAATAATAATTAAAAAAACATTAAGACAACCACACAATTTATCAATATCTCTATAATGAACTTCAAAATGATTCACAATTTGACTGGAAAGAACAATATACGTTAAAATGTCATTTTTCTCCTATAATGATATTTTACTGTTATAATTTCAGTTCTACATAAATATACATCATGGTATTATACAAATACTCCACAGACATTAAAAAAATTAAAACACTTTAAAGAAAAAGTAAGTAAATCTTGTTTAACCAAATATTAAGCAAATGCTTAATTATTTTGTTTCATGAAAACATTTTTATTACTTTGGAATTTTTTTCTTTTTCTTGCTGTTTTTATTTAGAAAATGTTTTGCAGTAGAATTTTATCAACACTCTTCCAAACAAGCTTTCTGTGACAGAAATCTTGATAGCAAAATCCATGGTTTTGACTTTTTTTAGAACCACTGAGATTATTTTTTTAAAAATACTATTAGAATCATGGCTATAGCAATGTTGAACTGCATAAACTATATGTAGGTGTAGTATAATGACCATTCCACTTTCATTTCAGACTGATCACACAGAACATCACCAGTGCACTGATGCTACAACTCTTATAATTTTCATAATGCTGCAATAGCAGTCATTTATTAACTTTAAAATAAACAATATTTCTCATAATTAATCTGGCTTCCTTCCATAAATATCAATATGTTTTCCTATAGTACTTCTCTTCCATAAAAATATCTAATAAATGTTTTCTGTGCATTATTAATATCTTTTTCTAACCATTCACAAAACTCTGATCCTTTGCTACAATGCAAGAGGTTCTCATTTCTGTAGAGGATCAAAGGACATCAATGATTACATATAAAATCAGTGCACACAGAAATCAGGGTGCCTAATTTCTTGTCACTTTAACGAATTCTTTATTCAACACAGTAATTATTAATGAATTCAGTGGTTTCACAAATAACCTATTTATTAATTCTGGTTCTATTTCAATTAAAAACTGCCAAGATTTAAATAAAAAACCCAATCAAATACTCTACTTGTAGGCAGCATTAGTATTAGTTTAGAGACATTTTGTTGTTTTTTTTTCTTTAAAAAGTAGAATTCTAAAATAAGAAATCAAAGAAAGCACTGTGGCAGAGTCACAAGGGAGAACTGCACGAAAAATAAGGTTTCTCACTCCTCTTGTGGACTTTAATTTTAAAAGTCTTCATATAGAATCACTCTTCAGTCAGTGCTGCAGGAAGAAGAACATCACCAGAAATGACTGTCAGCCTTTTTTGTTAGTTACAAGGCCACTCATACAGTGCAGTCTTCCTCTCTGCTGGATTGAAACGTTGCCATAAAGGAAAGGCTGTGCTGTGACTGCTTGGCGTGCAAGGCACAACAAGGAACAGGGGGACAGTTTTGTATCAGAAAATTGTAGTTTCATACTTGGTATTAATGCCTCTTTTGGCCTCTTGTCCAGGTTCAACAATCCAGGGTAGATTCGCAAGAGTCTTTTGTTCGGATGGATCTATCTGCTTTAAGACAAATGCAAACATACAGACGGGTTACCATCTCCGTGCACGGCAGCTCGAGCAGAGGGGTTTTCGTTAAACTAACAGGGCAAATCCCGAATTGACAAAGTCGTACAGCAGCAAGTATGGTGGTGTCTACACTCCCATGTACTCATGGCTGCCTTCTTCTTCCTGTTGAGATCAGAGCTGTGTTTACCCCCAAGCTATAGGGCATCAGAGTTCATTAAAGCCACACTTCATCCTGAGAAGTCTGTTCGCTAATGAGACAGACGATGGCATCAGGAAATGTTTCTACTTAAGGTTTTATGGAGGAAGATTCTGTGGCAATGGATGACAAAGTGTACAGTCACACATTTCCCCCCACCCCTTCCCCTCACCCAAAAATTCAGTGTCATAGAGTACAGTTCTCAAGTTATAGTCAGTGAATATGATACAGTGTGCGGTCATTTTTCTCCTTTCCCTCCCAAATCACCCTGTGCCTGTGTTTTCAATTTATAATAGTTTTCATAATTTTTTAAAAAGGTCTACTGTAAAAGAATATTTCTGTCATCTCTGCACTTCAGGAGGGCACTTTTAAGGCTATCAACACAATGAGCTTTGTTTCTTAGGAGTCTGTGATTAATACTGAAAAGGTTTATAGAATCCCAGATCAAAAAAACCCCAAAAACAAAAGAAAAAAAAAAGGGTAAGAAAAGAAGTTGCTTGGTCTGACAGAATAATTGTTAATTGATTTGGATTTGCAATCTGATTAGGATACATATGCCATGATTGTATCCCAAACAAGTTAGGTGATAGATTAGGAAAGTCCATGAAACTGCCGAGTTTGAGAGGTATGCATTGATTAAACTCAATCAAAGTTCAGTAATTACTGTAAGACACAAGACTAACCAAGCAACATCTTAATCTGGAAAAATCTGAAATAAACAGTTGTTTGAAATGGCTGCCAGTGCTGTGGTGACACAACCCTGCCAGCTGATGAGCAGAGGTGGCATGATGGAGCATTTCTGACTCAAGAGGTAATTTTATTTGTACAGCTTCCAGTATATAAACTCTTAACTGTATGGTTGATATATTTTGGATTGTTTTGCATGCATTACCACCTTCTACTTACCACTGACTTCCGAATACTAACACGTGGTTTGGGAATAGGTTTAGAGGGTTTGTTTTCAAAGCTTTCGGGGAGGGTTGAAGAATGACCCCCTTTTCGTGCCTGTAGTGCAAGCTGATAGGCCACCTCAAAGGCTTGTCCTAGTGTAAGAATGATTTCATAAGCTAAATTCTGGAACAAAGCAGAAACAGTTAAAAATGAGGTGAGGTGGAATTACTGTCAGACACATGAAGTAGGGTAGTGATTTGCAATATAAATAATTAAAATCACGCTGGTAATGGGCTCCTCAGTCTCTGATGTTTACATCTGTCATTTGATTTCTCACTGATTAAAAACTATCTAGAAGTAATTTATTGTATTGAAAGTAATTACTTCTAAACCCCTTGAAAACATCTTGCTAAACATGAAAACATGAGTGGGTGAGTGTGTTGCCATCTCTTTTTAGAACGAGTACATTAACCTTCCCACCTTCCCAACTCATCCCATGTCTCTGTTCTCGGGATCCAGCCCCTCTTGCACTGCTGCAATGTGACATTCGGCCTCGCTCTATTTCAGAACTCCTGTGCTGACCCTTCCTCCTCCAGAGCCAGCAGCCTGACTTGCTGCTTCCCTGGGCACATGCCTTGGGATGCTCTGTGCTCACCAAGCAGCACAGGAAGAGGCTGCAGCCTGGCTGTGATGCTTCCAAGGGGACAAAGAGCCAGGGCTGGGAGTGCATGCACTGCAGGCAGCGTGCAGGTCAGCTCTTCCAGTGCGTGCTGCAAGTCCTGGGGAAACCTTCTCATGGGCTTGTTTGCTAGAAGTAAAACTGAGCTCTCACAGCTGTGTAACAACATCCTGTAAGCAAGGGGAATGGAGGTTACTGGGCATAATCAAAAAAGTCAGGCTATTATGCCTAAAACCAGTTCAGTGTTATAGGTGGAATACTTTAAATCCTCTTCAACTATGGGGAAGAAAAACCTGTTGAAATATTTATAAAGCATGAATGAGGTATCAGAGGGGTTGATATAAATATCTTTTCAGTACAGTTACACATCAATGAAAAATCAGCTAGGAGTTTCAAATGTGACCTTACTCTAAATGGAAAGTGAAGTCCTATGGTAATTTTTCTTCAGGTTTGTGGGTTTGTTTCTGTATATTTATTTTCAGGCTCCTACTGCAGCCTATTTTTATGCTCCTACTAGAGCCTATTTCTGGGCTACTAACTCTGCACTAATCTTTAGAACCCCTGCAGAGCAAAGGCAAGCCTGTTGGCTTGCCTCCATATGATGTCCTACAGTCCCCTTGGAATAATTCATAAACCTTTGATATGATTCAGATGTTACTCTCTCCTTCCCCAATCTCCACAGCCTATAGTAGGAAGCAATTCTGCATTGTTTGAACCTAGGTGATTCCCATAAAATTCCCACATTTCTGATGCTTTTTCAAATGAGTTTTGTCTTTACTAGTCAAGTTTAACTCTTAAGTTTGCAGTGAAAAAGCAATGCAATGCACTTGGAAGCACACTATTTTCAGTCCCTTCAATCATTACAACAAAGTTAAATGGACAAGCATTGTATTTCATGCCTTACACTTTAATTTCCCTGAAGAATTTCCATTCCTTTTTTATCACTCTTGTATACTGATGTAACTCAGGCTAAATTCAGCATATTTTGCTCATTATAAGAGTTTCTTATAAAGGTGCCAGTTTTGCTCTGTCTTAGGTCAGACAGAAAACAATTATACCCCTGCACTGGGAGTTGCTCTCTGCTGTTACAACTACAGTAACAACAGCAAGCCAGCCAAAATTTTACAGCTTCCCAAATAAAAATGCCTGATTTGATAGCTGTAGTCTCCAAATTATCTCCCCTTTAACTTCAAGGGAAACTGTCCAGAATTGAAAAACACTGAGGCTGCAGTTTGCCAGTGGAATTATAAAAGAAAAACTAAAGATCCTGTTATAAAGTGCTCTGCCTTTTAGCAGAATGCTGGCCAAGGAATTAAGAGCAACAGAGTATAGTTGTTAAAAATGTAGAGAATAATATAATTTCAAATGGAGTGTAATTTAAGTGGGATAAGAACATTATTTTAAAGAGAGATGTCTTTAGAATCAGCTGTCCTGACAGTAAGAGAGTGTACTATATCATGATGGGATTGTCTGCAGCGGATATTATTAATATCACTAAGGAATACATCAGCAGGACATGGCGTAGGAATGGCTTGCTGGAGAATATGCAGACTGCAGTACCTTGTGTACCTTGTGAAATTGTAAAAATTTATCTGGAAAAAAACCCATAAGTAAATAAACTTGGTTTGAGGAATTTCCCACCCTATTACTGGGAGAGGATTATGAGGACCAGAGTTGGTACAGATTCTTGCAGGGACTTTATTGGACAGGTAGAAGCAGGATTCCCTTCGGGACAGGGGTGGAAAACCACACCAAAATCCATTGTGGAAATTCTTCTGGTGGAATGAGGAGATTATCTGAACTAAAAAGTTCAAAAGCAGGTGGCACAAAAGGAAGGATGCAGGTCTCCCTCTCCGGCAGACAGTGAGCATGGCTGCTGTAGAGCCCCTGGCTGCTGCAGGAGACACTGACTCTCACAGCACCCCACCAAGCACCTCAGGAAGGAGAGAAAGGCCTGTGCTGCTTCCCAGGCTGCTGCAATCCTGCTCCTTGTGTGGTGAGGCAGACAGGGAAAGTGAGTAAGCCACAATTTCTGGGAGGTGAGGAATGAGGTCAGCTGCCTTGCTTGCCAGGCAGTGCCACAATTCAGAGCTCCAGCCCAAGTCTGAGACAGGATTCTTCATCTGTAACTCAGGCAGCCTATTGCACTGGCTGATTGTTTCCTTACATTTTAACTGACACTTTTGTTGTCTTCTGTTCAGGGGTGCACTGGGCAATGAAGGATTATCTGATGGAAATTACCTTGGGTATCTCCAATACACAAACCAGAAATCAATACAGGAGCTGTGTCGATGCTTTGTTTCTCCAGAGGGAATCCTTCACTCATAGATTTAAGGCTGATTAGTAAAAGAATGAAAGTGAAGTGGATCTCAACTATTGAGCAGTAAATCCTCTTCTTCCCCCAAACCTTTTCCCCTTCAATATTCTGTAATAATGTCTGATGTTTCTGCAATTTTGATTGTAGAATTTTAGCTCTGAGTTGAAGTTAAATTTAACTCTGAGTTAAAGTACAGTTACTCCTAAATGGTATCAGTAATGTTTGTGGTTGCATGTCACTACACTAAAATACTTCCCTACCTATAAATAAATTATTCTTGCCCACATTTCCTGAGAAACTGAAGGACCCAAGAGAGTGATTTTTTCTTTTCCATAACATTGCATATATTGTATTACCAAAATAAATATGGTTTAAAATGCCTTACATCTAGTTGTGGATTTCTACCATTTTAAACCCTAATTTTCTGAAAATGATTGTACTTCTATCCATTGGCAAATGGGTAGGATTGTTTCTATTAGCAAATGGGACAATCAGTTTAACGTGGACATTAGGCTTTAAATAGAAAATGTAATTCATGCTGTGCTTGCACTCATAGCTGCATCTAGCATAGTTTTTATGCATCTAGCTGGTTTTTATAGAGCTTGTACTTGCATCAAAAATGCTAGCTCCTGAGGGAAAAAAACAACAAACCAATACAAAAAGAGGATATTTGAGTAGGTAACACCCAATTGAGGATTAGGTTGCAGGAGAAAACTAACTTAAGACAGGTAAAGTTTCCATATTGCTTAAAATAGCTATTTAAACTGCTTGGGATATTAAATGCTCCTCCTGAAGTACAGGAAGTGGGCAAAATAGAATTATTCCTAGATCACTTTTCTTCCCTTGCCAAGAAAGGAGATGAATTTCACCTGCAATACCTGAGTCTACGTTTCTGCTTGATTGCTAAACCTATAAGTGAAACTGCAGTACTTCAAAACCACTAATTAGAATTTAAATAGACCAGGAGAAATAAAAACCTCACTCAATCAGTCTAATTTCAGTTGTTCACACATCACTAAAACCTATATAATGTAGCATCTTGTTGATAATTTTCTATATATTTTTAACACAATTTCAAAGTTTTCCTACTCCCCGTGGATACTAAAATGTCAGCAGAGAATTTAAATAACAAAAGCACTCAAGCAAAATGCTAGAATTCCTCTAACCTACCTGCACATCTTGTTATTTAAATTCTGCCACACACTACTGCTGTGCATGTTAACTATTTCCCCAGTTCCAAATAAAAAGCTGCAGTTCAAGGTACCCTGTTCTTTTGATTTAACTTATTTATATTCATACAAGCATGTTTCAAGAATTCTCACACATTATACACTATTAAAATGTTTTTTTCTTCAATGATTTTGAAGTTTTAATTTTAAATTTCTCTTGTGCTCAACTCAAAGAGTAAGTTTTCTTGAAAGTTTTGGATTATAAATCTTAGTCATAAAAATTTGTAGCCACCACTTAGGTCACCAAATTTAGCTAAAAACTGCATGACTGATTAATTGATACATGTTCATGATTTCTTGAAACCATAATAGTTTGTGTATCCCCACCTAAAAAATATAAGTATAGGAAGAAATTATCAATTTTCCATTAATATAATAGGAGCTCCAAGGACTTTTGCTGAAGTAACATTTTGAGATATGTAGGCAAGAATTACAGAACAAGGAAATAAGAATGAAATAATTAATTTGCTACTTTCAAAATAAAAGATCACCAATCTTTTGGTGTGTACTGAGATTTCAGAATGGCTGGCCAAACACACTTGTTACCAACTTCTGGAAGCCTTAGGCTTGTAGCTTAGGTTATGGGAATTTCATGTCCAGGCTTGCATGAAAAGCTACTCACTAAGTGTACAGTCAACAGCTGAGGTGACAGAGGTGACTTATTTCCAGTGGGAAAGGAGATATCAAAGGAAACCTTTGCTCTACTCCAGGAATATCCCTTTGCTATCCCACAGCGACATTCGCCGGGGGTGAATGAATGACGCCTTCCATCGATCACCACGAATTTATCTGAAAATGTTGTGACAGAACTCAGTGGCTGTGCCAAGTAGAAAGAACTATTAAAGGAAGCATCTTCTAGGAACTGACCACATCAAACGCAGTGAAAACGTGGCAGTAGTGGTGATTGGTCTTCAAGTCTTTCGTGATGTACGCAAACGTGGAAAGGTCCTCGGGGTCTTGTGCAGCACAGGAAATGTTACGGATTTCGTGTTCAGCAATAATATTCTGTTAAAAAAAAATATTTCCAATCAGTTTAAGAATTAAATTTAAAAGAGCTGTAAAAGGTATGGGTTTAGGTTCACATTTGAGTTGATCTGCTGTACCAAAGCATTACAGAAATGTCCTAATAAGAGATTTAATAGACCCCATGTGAGATCTTGCACAGGTATTTGGAGTTTTGACCTTCTCCAATTGCCAATTGTCTGGTAGGAAACCATTATGTTCTAGAGTCTTCCCTATGAGACCACTTGTGCTCTGCAGTTTATTCAGGCTCCTTTGACAAAGAGACATCTTTCCTGGCACACAGGACACAACTTCATAAGATATTGGTATATAGTGCTTCAAAATCGTATTAATAGATACAATTTCAAAGCACTATACCAGCATCTTATGAAGTTCCTGAGCTTTTGTACAAAGATCACAATGGGACAGTTTCAGTCTACTGACAGAATCTGCTGAAACCCAGCAAGCTCAATGGCCAGGTTTTTGCACATGCTATTTGAATAATTTTAGCTATAGTTCTTCAGGAGAAAAAAAACCCCCACCAAACACCTCTTATAATTGAAACTGTGAGAAATTTAAAGGATTCTGATTACTTAAATGGTAACTATGGGGGGACCTGGCAGCTTATCTCCACTTACTGACAGCAGCATCCTGTGGGAGACATGTAGGAGAATGAAACTGTTCATGCACTGAACCACACTACTTGCATCAGGTAATGTAAGCCACAGCACACCACTGGGAGAGAGGTGGGGCATGTCTGTCCCATGGAATAAAAAAAAGCTGTCTTAAAGCTTTGGAGAAAATTATGAATACTCATTACAGAAACTGCTGATACATAATTAGTGTGCTCAGGCCAAAGGAACCATGAAGCCAGAGAAGATACAGCAGAGTGGCTTATGGTTAGGCCTTGCTTCAGCAACACACACATTTAAATGGTTTGTTGAAAGAGAAGAATGATTCACTGAACAGGAGTTTACTTAGGGGTCAGTTTATATGATTTCTTGAATTATAGCCCTGCTGGCCATAGCTCTGGCATTTCCACAAAAGCCCACAGTGACATATCCTGCTGCAGCATGACATCAGGACTGCATCATGGAACAGGTGACACCTGTAGTGTCCCAGCTCCTCACACAGCCACCACTTGCTGATGCCACAGTGGCACCTGTCCAAGTTAAAACAATCTCTGAGCATATCTGGTTTTCCCTCTCTTTTCCTTCCTACCTCGTTTCCTCCACCTCCACCTTTTTTTAATACAAGCAACCAAATTACTTCAGATGCTTTGCCATATCTTCTCTCATTTGCTAAGTAGCAACTTTCCTCTTTGCATGTAGGTGCCAAGTTAATGAAAAGAAGTATTAACATATCTAATTGAAGAAATGATGACTTAGGAAAAAATTTAATAAAAAGCATACCAAATTTCAAATTATGGGAAAACTGAGATAAGGAAACTTTACTGAAGAAAAGAAATAATCCTCTTAAATTGTTGCAACATACTTGATTATTTCTGTTTAATGCATTATTCATAAAAATGACAAAACCAGTACTTGTGTTTCAATATATGCCAATTTATAATGACATGTATAATCTCTGCTCAACAATTGCTTGCTTTTTCTGTTACTTGAAACATTTTATTTTCTTTGTTCTCAAATTGATAACTTTTACCCTCAATAAAGACTTTGATAAGAATTAGAATTATCCCAAACCCAGGGATTTAGACATCCACAGATGGAGCTGTAATGCACTGTCATTGATGTCATTGCAGTTCAGAAAGCAGAAAGAATTCAAGCTTGGAAGGTGCTAAAATCACATGTGAAGTATTTATGCCAATTCATGAGCCACAATGCGATCACCTGAATTTATGCAGCTTATGTGGAAAGAGCTCTGCTATGCTGAAACTTTTCTTAGGTGACTTGGGGTTGACACAGGGATTTGCATTAATTATTTTCATGTTTTAAATTTAAATCAAGTGAATTTTAGAAACATACTATTTTAGAAACATAATATAAAGTATACCTAAACAAAATATTCAAGATAGAAATTGGTAATGAAATTGAGATTTTTTTTTTCCTAGCTGCTCTAGGATGTCCTCTGTGTCTTCTTTTCAAACTCAAACATTTTTCAGTACATGCCTTTACTGCATCCAACTGTCACACTTCAGCAGACCATGGTCTTATTCTGCAGCAAGTAGAAGGCTGTGAACCAGCTTCCTGTTCTGGGTACACTCCTCAGACACTGACTGACACTGTACAGTTGTTCTAAAATTTGCCTTTCAGTTTGGCAAGAGAAACCTCCAGTACTTCTCAAAGAGTGGGGAAGCTGGAAGTCAGTTCTGGTTCTGCCAAGGAAATACCTTGGAGACACCAGGTTTTTGCTAAGCAGCCTTCCTTTTGCTTGCCTAACCCATGCCAGCCAATCCCCCTTCTGGCAGAAATCACCCAGAAGTTAGGGTGAGCTGTGAGCCACAAGAAAATTCTGTGAGTCTGCCTTTTCCTAAGCAGTAATTTCTTTCTGGCCTCACTTGCAAAGGAATGGTGTCACGCCAAACTTCGAGGCGCCACTGAAAGAGCTGACGTGGAAGGAGGTCAGGGCCCCTTTGTGCCCTGAAACTTTGCCTGCTATGACTAGGAAGACAAATTCTTAGCTTGGTGGCATAAAGGAAAAGGATGAGCAGCCATGAGAGCTGAGTTTCTAAGCAAGAACTGCTGGCTAGTTTTGTCATTGTCAAGGATGTGTTTAGTGCTAAGGGGTGCCCTGCTCTGCCAGCTAGGAGCTCATCTGGAGGCAGTGCAAGTCTGGACAGGCTCTCTCCTTAGGGCTAATCTGTTTGGGACTTGAAGGAATTTGGAACAGCACACTGTGGACAAGGATGATAACAACACTTCTGGGCTATTACCTGGTTTTACAGAAGGGAAAGGCAGTGCAGATTTTGAACTGGAGAGAAAGCAATCTACCACTTGAGAGAAAACACTGGACTGTGGCAGATTTAACTCCATCAAATATATCTGGTGCACTACCAGGTTTCAGTGGGACATCTAGAGTCAACTAATGCAATTTGCCAAACTTCTTTTGGCTTTCCATCTTACATAAGGCTCTATGCACTGTGCAAAGAGACACAAGAAGCTCCTCTTGTTCTCCTGGGATTTTTTGTAAACCTTAGGACACTGCAGTTACATCCTTAATGCTACAGAGGAGATTTAAGTGCAGAAAGCAGTATTATCCAAGTTGGAGTTAGTGCATTACAACGTCCTGATTTATGCCCTACACATCAGAGAACATAAAAGGAATGAGGGTTGTAGAAGCTCAGTTTTGAATCAGTGGAATGAAGAAGGAGCAGACAGGAATCCCTGGTCCCTCTGCTCTGGAAAGTATGCCAGACTAGAAACAACAGTAATTTCACCTCAGTTTTCTATTATGCCATCTTCTAACTCTAAATATGGCTTCCAAACTCCAGCAGAAGTTCACAAAACTGCTTCCATCCATCACTTACAACACAGTTCTAGTTAAACTTAAAAACTGATTGATTTGGCAAGTTTGAAGGATCCTGGGTTAGGTGTACTGTGTGGTCTGAATGTTCAGCAACACAAAGCTGCTATTTACATTATTAACCTGGTCAGGCAGCTGAGCTGTCAGATCTAATTTTTATATTGCCTAGTCAGTTTTAGTCACATAGCAGAAAATAGAATTTCTCTCCTGTTCTTATAAAAGCAACAGATTGTATTTCCTTGCCATTTTAGACATACAAAGAAGAGAAATTAATGCAATTACTTTACTTCTCTTTATAGAGCTTGTACATTTTATTTGGCTGAGCAATAATCCATTGCTCTATCCATCACTGAGTTCTTTGATCTCTTCATTTCTGCTTTTGTGGCTTTGGTTGGGGTTTTTTTAAAGATTTGGGTGTATTTAGAAATGTAAGAAACAAAGCACAGGAATATTGCCATGCAGGAAGATGAAAAAAAAAAAAAGGAATAGCAACTATTAAGAAGCTGCTGCAGCTCAGGTAGTTAAATTGCTAGCATCAAGAAAACAGCTCACAGAGAGGCTGTGGTATTTGAATGTCTGGAAAGGATATTCAAGGCTTGTGTTCCTTATTCATTGAATAGCTGGCCCTGGATAAAACTGCTTCTTTTTTCTTCTTTATTGAGCCATCTTTTTTTAAAAATCAAATTATATTAATGAATATATATATATATATATATATATATATATATACACACACACACACACACACACACAGATATATATATATATATATACATAAATATATATATATATTTTTTTTTTTTTACATATCTATGGAACTGTATAGAAAAGAATATGGTAAAGGATTCCACAGAGGCTCCTTGCTGAATGTCTTTTGTGACAAGCTTGCATATGAGAGCAGAACACTGGACACAATGTTCTCCAAATAAGCCATTAAAGCTGCTTCACTTGCTCTCCAGCCTGAGTTTCTGGAGAATGACAATTACATTACATCCATTCTGGGCAAAAGAGGAGAAAAAAAGGAGAGGAAAACACAAACTGCAAATGTGTCTCCTCTCTGGCCTGGCCTTCATAGGTATTACTACTTCTCCCAGTTGTGAGAAACAAAAGGTAATATTCAGTAATTGCACATACCTTATTTGTAGCATCAATAAATTTGACTCCCTTGTAAGAGACAGACAGGACAATGGTTGGTACTTTCTTCATCTGTTCTGTAGACTTCTGAAATCAAAACAAAGATATCATTATTCTTAGAGTTGTGTTGCATTGCAATAACAGTGCTCTCTTCTTCTGATTAAATACCTAAGTTAAATAAATATTTTACTTTTTCTTCAGCCAGCTGTGCTCTGGGTTTATGCTCTCTTGTAGTAACAAAACTAAAATAGCTTTAAATTTGTTGTGAGGATAGTAAAAATTCTCTTTTTTTTTTCTAGCACAATAGGAAGAGAATAAAGTAAATTTTCCAGGCTTAAAAAGACCAGTCATGCAAGCAGTGTTTCCCAAAATTTGTGTGTTTAGGACATCTATCTGGTGTGCCCCATCCACTGCTGCCTCCCTCCCCTTCTCCTGCCCTTCCCAGCTGTAAGAATCAACAGCACAGTACCTCTTGCAGTACCATTTCCTGGCTGCAATCAGTTGTTATTTAGAAATATTTCCCTGTTTTTCCCCTCTTTGCAGCTGTATTTGTGACATGAGGTATCCTTGCAGCCCTCTAGGCCTGCCAGTCAATCTGTCAGCCAGCACTGTACCTTGTCAGTCTGGCTGTCTGCACTTGGAGTGTTGCTGCTGCTGCTGCAAGCTGCTTTACACATGAATTAGCACAGAGGCTGATTCTGCATCCCCTCAGTGTCAGGTTCTCCCACCTACAGTTCATGCCCCTCTATAAGGTTGTGTTTCCTTTTATGCTAGTCTGTGTGCCTTCAGTGTGATGCACACAGCAAACATATTTCCTGCTGAACAGACTGGGAAAACATTTGAGGCAGAATTAAGTTTTCTGCAGAAAAAAAAGTTCTTTATTTACAGATTAAATTTACTACAACAGCCCCAAAACCAACAAAACAAAACCCCAAAATGTGGCATAATAGTTTATGACTGATTTGAATTATTTTAAGGTTAATGACAACGATGGACCAGACTATTCTGCACAGAACTTCTATAGTAACATTCAGAAAATGCTTATTTATGGGACTAGCTGCAAACAGTCACAGAGATCAGTCAAATATTTTCCTGAGAGGAAATGAACTATTGACAGTTACAGGTAAACATGAGGAAACATCAGCACACAGAAGGAGAGTGTAAAGACACTGAGAAGTCTAGAACTGGCACATAGGAAGATCATTAAAGCAGCTGAACAAAAGTAGCAGCAGTGGCTTTGTATTATTCAAAAAAAGCCCAAAAAAGCAGAGATAGAAACTTGAAAACACAAAATGTAACTAAAAAATATCTTTGAACTAAAAAATATCTTTAGTGCTAACTCTAGAAAGCAAAATAAACAGAAACTTAAAACAAAAAACTGCCCTGAGATCATGTCTCCTTATTGGCTCTCGATCTTCCCAGAATCAAACAAGGCTACATTTCTGTCAGCACGAAATTCAAAGCTACAGATCCAGCTATGTTCTGCAATTAGTGTCCAAGCAGGCTAAAACCTCATATTAAAGTTTCAAGGACAGCCCCAGCTGTCTGTGTAATGGGGAGGATTGTTGGATCTCTCTGTATCAAATGACTTGAGACACTTGAGACAGCAATCAAGTGTCAATTTACCCCAGAGAAAACTCCTTTCACCCAGAATGGTCACCACTTTTGAGAAATGAAAGCTTAAATGATAAAACATCCTGAAGAATTTTAACAAATGCTGAAGAAAGACACTAATCTGATTTGCATGCCTCTGAACTGAGTGGACTGGCATCCCTACCAAAAGCAGAGCAAGCAGCTACCTGTGTGTGTGTGTGTGTGTGTGTGACTTTAACAGATCTTTAAACAGATCTTTTCATAAAATTCAATTTCAATGCACAGAAAGCATGACAGTGACTGCACAGAACCTGCAGTACATACACCTATCAGAATAACAAGCAATAACCCCATCTATGCTCATTCTAGACAAAATAGTCACAAATACAACATCACTTTAATCGTCTGGCAGGGCAGCAATCATTCAACTTTTGTCCTTTCAATTTAGTCCAACAGCTACACACAAGAGAGCTTTCTTTTTCATTCTGATTATTGTAATTACCTCCTTCCTTGCCTCCTTAGCAGCAAACTTCCTTTTCTCCACCGTGCTATACAAACACAGGCACTAAGTTCACACATTTTTGTTTTTCAGTACAATTCCCACTGTCTGGTATTTGCCATAAAGGTGAAGCATCCTGTTGGCTGGGCCACGTTGTATCCATTACCTCTTTCCTCTGGACCTTTAGTTTGTAATTTAATCATCTTCATCTGCTCCACATTCACCTGGGTTTGTCTTGACCAGACCTGACCTCTAGTATTTAATCAGGGTTGCAAACTGCCAGAAGACTGTCTCTGAGTGAAACAGCTCATCAAGATGCTATTAAATTACAGCTGGCAAATTAGGAAACGAATCAGAGACTGATGGACATTTGTAATTTATTAAGCCAAACCATCTCAGCTGGTAAGGAGCATAGGCTATTCCTCATCAGCTTGCAAACCATACAAATCCCAGGATTTGTGCTGGAAGGTGTTCTGGAAGACTGCAGTCCAGTGTGAATCTGGGGTAACAATTCTGCACTTGTACTCTCATTGAAACCAACAGCTGGGCAGTGGAATAACATCCTTTGCTATTACAGCAGGGCCATCAAGAAAAACAGCAAGCTCTATTCCCTGGCTCCACTCTTAGTGATACAGTAACTGAGGTCCACCAGATAATTATTATTTCCAAGCAGTTTCCAAGCTTCAATGGTTCTAAGTTGTCATGGTGAGCTCACACTATTTGCTTGTTGTTCCTTTCTTTTTAATGAAGGACTTGTCTGCCAGAATGTGTAACGTGTGAATTCAGAGACACAGAATGAATTCCTTTTGCTCAGGCACTGTAGGTGCTTTGGCTCTGAATTCTAGGATGCTGAGATGAAGTCCCACAGATTTCCTGGTCAGACATTTCACACCTCTATGCAAGCCAAGTGGGCATCTCTGCCCAAGCCTGTGCCCAGAATTGAGAAGAAGGTGGGGCACAGGAGTCAGTATTCCCTTTCCTCGGGTTTTTCAGGTTCTAGCCACTGTACCAACTCCATGAGGGCACAATGAGATGACAAAACATTCTTGTCCATCTGGTGTCTCTATGGGAAGCACATGGACTTGGGCCAAAGTTACAGGAGCCACAGCTGAAGGCTGGCCTTGGATGTCATGTGCATGCTGACATATGGTCTCATGCTCCAAGGCTTGTTCATACCATAGTAGCAGGATTAGATTTCATCTCACAAAGAAATAATCATAGTGACAGGACACTGTCTTTGGGCAACTGCTCACTAGCCTGGAACTACTCATAGTTCCTCTGAACTCTGCTGTTTGTGACTGTAACTGGCTCTTCATTTCAACACCCTTCTATAGGAACATCACCTGGGTGAACAGCAAGCCTATTCCAGGCTCCTTGCCAGTGCCTGTGGCTGACCAGCTGGTCACCTAGTCAGGACAGATGTGCATACCCATCCCCATGGGTGCACTGCTCCTGCAGGCAGGAGCCTCTGTGCTGCACAGTCTGCCCTGCCAGAGAGCTGAGCTTTGGGGCCACCTCTGCAATCCTTGCTGCCAGACAGGTAAATGACCATGTGAAACAGGCCAGGTATAATTCAAGAACCATAAAGCAGGCTTGTGTGCATACACAGGAAGAAAAAAGTGTCACCATCCTAAATCTAGTGTGACATATGTGCAGCTTCTCCAGACTTCTCAAAAGACACAGAGCATCTTTCTCTTCAGAACAAGGAACATCTGGAGTACCAGTCTTGTCTGTATTTTGATGCAGCTGCTGCAATGAAGCTGCTTCATCCCCTCAGCACCCACAATGCAGACCAGCTGAGTGGAGGAAGGCAGAAGGTACCCTCTGCATAACTACCTGGTTACTGCACAGGTCTGAACTTCAGACTATTCTGAGTCTGCATCTGAACCCACTGCTGCCATTTTTTAGGACAGTGCCAAAACCCTGCTTGGACACTGCTGGTCCCAATTTCTCCTGTTGAAATGGGTCACGAGGAGATGCAAGAGAGGAAGTTCAATCTTGTTCTCATCTTGTTCATGGATTTTCTTTAGTTTCACTGAAAAAAAAATCACTCTCATATCCAGAGCCTAAACTTATTTTCATATTATAGTAGTACTACAAATTGTCTTAAGTAGGTAAAGCATTTCCACTTGCATATTGATTTTGAGTTAAAGGCTGTGCAGAACTGATAGACATTTATTTAGAATATAAAATAAAATCCAACTGATTTGAGATCCACCCTGCCAGCATGCCTAACAAATCTAGGTAATTAACAATGGCTTAAGAGGAAGAGGACTTAACAAAGTAATATAAACTAGTGGTTTATTTTTAAAAAGCAAATAAAAAACCTGCAACCCTGAAGGGCCTTTAACCTTTTCAAGACAGGATTGTACCTCAATACTTTATTCTGTGCAGAACTGAGAGCACTAATTCAACACCTTTGAATGCTCCTGCAGTGTACAAGCAAACCATGGTATCTCTGAGCACACACCCACACAAAGCAGCTGAACAAGAAATTCAGAAACACACACAGAATGGTGTCCAAGTAAGATGCTAACAAATTCCCTTGATATACTGTAGCACATGGTGCAACACAGCCCCCTCTGAAAATCTTGCATCTCATTTCTTTA
This sequence comes from Serinus canaria, assembly GCF_022539315.1. Classification (NCBI taxonomy): domain Eukaryota; kingdom Metazoa; phylum Chordata; class Aves; order Passeriformes; family Fringillidae; genus Serinus; species Serinus canaria. The sequence goes on from NC_066314.1 coordinate 45,015,857, forward strand.
TTTTCTGCCAAGAGGAAAGGGGATTCACTGGTACTTCTACTTTGCCATGTTGACCACTGCAACATACTTATACATGCATTTAGAACTAGATTACTCAGCTTTCATAGAGTGGCCAAAATGAAAACAGATTCACTTTTAGGTTTATATGTACTTATATTTGATATTGCAAATACTCAGGAAAGAAATATTATTCACCTATGACAAGTCACTAACAACCTCATACGTAAATAAATTCCAAGTAAAAGTTTATGAGCCTGTAAAATCTTAAGTCCTCATCTTGGCTTTCTACTTTTGCATATGAATCTTCAGTGCTATATTGTTTTTTGATATCTATATGAACACTAGCTGGCAATTCTCCTATTCAATAATGTATTGGAATCCACTTCATTGTAAGAATCTGAATATTTTCCCAAACTGGTAACAACTATTAATTCTAAATGGCATCAGACTGCACATTTTAAAACATGTGTTAGTACCACCTACTATCATACCACTAAGTCTGGTATTTATTTAAGGCTTACAAAACTTCACTAAATAGTTCACAGAATCAGTGAAATCTCAGTTGGAAGGGAACCTGAAGAATAATTAAATCCAATCCAACTCCTGGCCCTACAGAGGGTCACCCCCAAAAGTTACACCTGTGACTGAGAGCATGGCCCAAACAAACCCTTCTTGAGCTCTGCCAGGCTGGTGCTGTGACCACTGCCCTGGGGAGTTGTTGCAGTGCCCAAACACCCTCTGGGTGAAGAACCTTTTTCTAATACCCAACCTAAACCTCCCCTGACACAACATCAGGCCATTCCCTTGGGTCCTGTTGGTGACCACCACAGAGAAGAGAGCAGTCTTGCCCCTCCTCTTCCCATCATGAGGAAGTTGCAGACTGCCATGCAGGAGCTGCCCTCAGCCTCCTCTACTCCAGGCTGAACAGATCAGTGTCCTCAGCTGCTCCTCACAAAGCTTCCCCTCAAGGCCCTTCAACATTCTCATGGCCCTCCTTTGGATGCTCTCTAACAGCTTTATTTCCTTCTCACAGCCTGGTGCCCAAAACCACACACAGGACTCAAGGTGGGGCGGCACCAGGGCAGAGTAAAGGGGGACAATCACCTCCCTTGACCAGCTGGGGAAGAGGAGCTTGAGTGAATCCCTTTGACAAGATCATGCACGAGATGAAATTGAAATAAAAACTCCAAGTCCACATGTGAGCAGTTAGTTTTGAGGCCAACTGGCCTTTTACCAAATATTTACATACAATTGTACAATCTGCCTTTTAACAAATACTTACTAACTTCTCTCAGTCTGAAAAGTTTAAAAATGCATTGTTGACATAATTTAACACTTGTTTGAATAAAACTACATCTGCAATCCTCATGGTACAAAACTCTTTACTGCTCTACAATTAGTGGATGCCTCCAAGCTACATTCTTAATATGAATAGTGCACCTGTGGTGCACCTGTAATGCACCTAGTTGAGAGAGAGATGTTTTTTCTTTTGCAGTATCTCTAAACATTCCTCTGCATTGGAGCTGCCCTTTAGATTCCTTTCAGCCAGAATTCAAGGATGTACCATCCTCTGAACACATGGTACAGCATGATGTGGATGTGCATAGAGACTGAATGTTCATAAGATCTTCCAGCACTACTCATTTTTTCCTTTTGGGTAATATCCATGGGCCTGTTCCACTGCAGACCCTCTGAAAGCAGTGGCCACAAGAGAGAGGCAGAGCTGCAAGTCTCAAAAGAGCAGAGACTGAAGAATCTAAATCCCAAAATAGTGTTTGATGCTGACATGGTATTTGCCCAGAGAGTTTCACCAGGAGGCAGATGCAGACTTCTACTTCTGGAGGAAAAATGAAACATAGATTGAAAAGTAAGAAAGGGTTTAGTAGCAACATCTAAATTTGGTTCCTTCTTTACCTAAGAAGAAATGAAAGGAGGAAGAAAGGCCCTAGATGCTGCCTGTTTTCAGTGAGTCAACTCTGCCTCACTTTCCTCTCCAGAGATAAGAGAATCAGATTTTATAGCAACTCCAACTTTGACATTTTGGTCTTAAGTCAGCAAGACATTTCACCTGCTTTGTGAGCAGAATTATATTGCTGGTTCCTCAGAACTCTGATCTGAAATTTAAGAACCTATTCCTAGCAAGAAAATATTTAAGAAAGAAATATAATAGTCAGGAAGGTGGCAGGATCTAAGAAGCAAATTTAAGTTCCCTTCTGCTGCAGTAAATATTTGACTGGTTTGGACTGTTCAGTTGGTGTATGCAACATCAGTGATTTAACACAGCTGCAAAGAAAGAATCTACCTTGTTGCTGTGCTCTTGCCAGTAAATATAAAACAATCCCCTTCCCACCTGGTCAAGGAATTCCGATCTGTAAATGCCAAATGAAGTCTTCTGTAGAGAACAAATCTCTTTCCAGCTCAAAATTCACTTTAACCCTTGCCTTTATTTTGATGCAAACACATCTTATTCTCCCTTCACGTTCCTGTGATAAATTGTGATGAAGGCAGCGATCTGATTGAAAACCCAACTTGCAGTATTTCCCATTTCACACTGAAAAAGAGGAATTCTTAATTTCTTGAAGGAATCTCTCAAATATAATTAATAAATCTACTCTGGCCAGGACAGCAAGATTTAATCTCCAAGTAGGAAAGGTCAGTTTACAGTGAGAATGGAGATAAGGAGACAGTGCTGTCCACTAGAGAGGGAGTTTGTGAGAGAAAATAGCTGGAAACAAGTAAGAAACTGTAAAATATAAAGGAGCGCAAATATATTAATAGAAAACTGAAGTTCTTGACAAATATCCATAATTTTGTGTGGTTACATGATTTTGCAGTTTGGATGGGGAAAAAAAAACATGTATAACCTTGACCCCAGTGTTGAGCTCCAGATATTGCATCTGCATGATTTTCCCCAAACAAATCCATCAACTGCCCTGCTAGAGCACACTGCTGAGAAGCACAGTGGATTTCCAAGAAGAGTTATTAAGGTAAAGGTTCCCAGGGTTTTTTGTTGTTGCCCTTTCGTTTTCTTTTTTATTAAATTATTTTTCTTGGTGGGTTTTTTTACATTATAGAAGATTTAGGATCTCCTTTCACTTTTAAGCCATAAGAAGGAGGCTGCTGTAAGCCTCTCTGCAAAGAGACACAAGGGATATCCACATGACACTTCCCTGGAGAACCAAAACCATCAATTGCAATAATTGAAAGCCCTGGGAGCATCTACAACTAACAGTGAGGGCTCTGCAGTCAGCAAACATGTCATTTTTCTTGTTTCCCTGTATTTATAAATGATTAAGGAAGATCAAGATTTTTTTTCACTGATACCCTTCTTTCATCCTTGTGCACCTGCTGACTGCAAGACATCCAGTGAATGTCAACATTTCTGACAGCAGCATTAGGTAAAAGATGGAGAATCAAAAGCCACATTGACAGAAAAATTAGGTACCTAATTTGCAAACATTCTCTATAAAGCCATTATGTGGCTGAGTCCAGAAAGATTAAACTAATTGTGGGGAGTGACCTCCACCTGGCACAAGTTTATATGTGACATACCACCCCCCATACCCAACATGTTTCACACTGCAGCAGGCTACAGTTTTGCAATATGTGCATGGAATAATAAATAAAATACCAGAAAAAAAAAAAAAAAGGTTGTTCTATCACAATAGTAAACCCTATGTAAAGGTCTTGTTGATTCCAGAGACACTGGACAAGTGTAAAGAATTCAGTACCTGAGAGCCAGACAAATAATACATCCAGCTTTTCACTTCTCTTTCTTGTAAGTGAAATGTACCTTTCAATACATTTAAAGTAAAATGTAGCTGTAACAGAAACCAGCTTTTCAATGACAACCCCAGGTTACCTAAATAAAATAATGAACATCACAGCAAAGTTTCAGGATGACTTTGGACAACCTGGACTCCCAATTCACTGACAACAACTTTCAGAAGACATCCAGAGGGAGGAAGGTTTGGAAAAATATACATTTTTCTCACAGGCAAACAGGCTAAAATAATAATTTGTTCCCATTAAGTCAAACATTTTTTGCTTTTGACTTGAATAGGAACATGATTAAAAGGACTACATAGAGAGAATAGATGAAATCCTGATTAAAAACTGTTTTATTCAAATATCTTTGCAATGAAAAAACCCTCACACCACAAAATAAACACTTTCACAGAACAACTGTTACAAAAGAGAATGTAAAAACCAAATGTACATGAACACCATCACTGTATTATATAAGTGTCCTGTATGGCACTATAGAAAAGAAGTGAAACTGCACTATTTATATAGGAAATGTGTATTTTAAATATGTTTTCAAACACTTGGTTTTTTTGGTTGTATAATTTTAATTGGCCAAAGTTATTACTTATAGAAATAGATATTAAAATGCCTATAAATTATTTAGAGTGCCTTTTTTGATGTTAAGTCTCCTAGTTCAGTCAGAAAACTTACTGAAGTTGTCATGTGCTACTATAGTGCCAGATTCTGCCCTAATTTCTGAACATGAATACACCCAAAAAATTGAACTGCTAAGCCTGACAGTTTCAAAGCTGGATTGGGAGATGGTATGCCTGCAGCCTCAATTAATTCCCCAGAACACGTGTATGTGATTGTAGATCCCTCTGTGTCAAATTGCTGGGTTTTTTCAGAGGAGTTTAAGCCCAGGTAAGGAATGATTAGCATGTAATTAGCTGAAAAGCCTCAGGTCTTCAGGCAATCTAGTAATTGTGAATTACTAAACCAGCTTGGGTGGAAGTCTGTGTACTGCACACATGCATCCAGCAGGAAATGGTTGTCTGATTGCATGAATTTTACACATTTTCCAGCTTTCTGATCTGAATGTCACCCCTTGTGCTCAGAGACATCTTGCATAAGAGGTATTTGGATACACAGAAGAAAAGATTTTGCTCATCCATCTAGGTAATTGTACACCTTTGGTAGATTAGCAAACAATTATTTTCTTCATTAATTAATCATGCCAGCCCATGATATGTTCACCATGGCTGGGAACAGGTGTGTTCTTATTACAGCTACAGTTGGGAATATCAGGCTATGGCTCGTTTTGTATGTCCAACAGCAATGCTTCTTGGAGATAGACTACTGCAATTTGCTACAAACCAGTATCAGGCCAAAGAGCCACAGGAAAACATATTCTTAACAGTCTGAAGGAAACCTAGCTGCTTTCCCACTGTGAGATGAAACTGAGTTAGACCCCATTTCACCCTTTAATCAAAAAGCATATAAGTAAGTCATAATTAAAGGAAATTCTCATGTGAGTAAAAATTATCCATAGGATTATGTGGCTGTTGGATTAGACCATATGTAAAAACCAGTGTGTTTGGTAACATGTTATATATTTACTACTACATATTTAACATTGAAAATTCAATCTAGATGATCATATAAAAGCTACAAATTCTGTTTATAAAACAATTGGATTTGGGCATGCCAAATTGTGTGGACAGTACTTTGAAACATCCTCAAAGATTCATGAGAAATATAACACAAACATTTGAGGTTTTTTGTTAGATACAACATGCAAAATAAAAAATTACCTTAAAATTTTGGTATTACTTCAAATTAAGATATAAGACAGAATAGATTCCCTATTGAATATCAATGTAAAAGCAAGGAAAGGAAATGGATAACAGCACATTACAAAAGCAAAAAGGATACAATACAAACAATCAAGTTATTTAATACTAATACAATAGAGAAGGAGAAGGTTTACAAACTTACCCTCATCTTTGCACATGCATCCTGTGTCGACTCTGTGCCTCTTAACTCTTTTACCAGCATGGAACCTAAATACTAGAACAAAAATCCATTGAACTTAGATTAGCTGCAATTCCAGAACTGACAAACATCTGCAGAAATGCACAAAAAAATGCTTAAAAAAACCTAGTGGTAGCAATCAATTTCTTAACATACTGCTTTCGATCTTTCTTACTCTGCAGCTCTTTGACAAATAATTTAAACTAATATGTTAATTAACCCATGAAACAAGAATGCACAGCAACAAGTGTATTGAACCAGCTGGAGTTCTTTGAAACAATATCTGAAAGTTGTCTAGCTTATCATTTTAGTTACTGAAACAACAAACAAATACTACAGATTCCATCTTAAAAAAAACATTAGATTATAAAATGGAGAATTTGCTTTTTTTAGCTGCCATCTGCCAAACTCCTATTGTTATGTGTGCAATCACGTGGATGAGAAGGCCAGCAGTGACCTTAACCTCAGTGTACTCAATCTGTAACTAATTTATCTGCAAAGAGGGCCTGATGTCAGCAAAGAGAGACAACAAATCTGTACTAAAACTAGCTTAAAACATTATTTCATCCAAAGGAAAGGCTGACCCTGAACTATTATTTTGAAGCCCTTAGTGATCTGGAGGCGGCTGTGCGAGAGGAAGCAGCAGGGCGCTGTGTCCTGGCTCAGATCTCTGCGAGGAACCCCAGGGAGGAGCCTGCTCATCTCCAGGGCTAACAAGGCAGCATGTGCCCCAGTGACACAGCTCCTGTGCTACAGACCTCTCCCTCGCTGTGCCACTCGTTGGCACATGCAGTTTGAGCCCTCCTGCAGCCTCTGCTCCCCGGAGGTCTCAGCACCCCCTGTGCCGTGGCTGAACGGCGCTGCTCCTCCAGGGATGGAGCTGGCTGCATCCTCCCTGCCATTCCCACCTAGCAGAGAGGGGTCTTGTTACTCCTACCTGGGCTGAACCAAAGCCACACCATGCTCAGCATTTCTCCTGTAGGTGCCACAGGCCTGCATACCTGTGGGGGGGGTGTGTGCTCTTAGAGCTCTGTATTCTCTGGCTACATCAACCCTGTGATGATGCAGCCAGAGATGTGCCAGAGAATACAGATGTGCCAGAGAATACAGATGTGCTGTATTCTCTGTACTCTCACTGCAGCACAAGGCCACAGCTTCTCCTGAGTCCAGTTCTAAGTGAGCAGCATGGGAGCTGAAGGGAGTCATGCCATTGTGAGAATATGGTAAGTAGGCTGCAGGAGGAGAGAAAGCACTGTGGAAGGCACTATCCATATCCATATCCATATCCATATCCATATCCATATCCATATCCATATCCATATCCATATCCATATCCATATCCATATCCATATCCATATCCATATCCATATCCATGTCCTCAGTAGCAGCACCAGGTGCCATTATTCAAATCTGAGCACCTATTGGTTTGACCACAGCTTCTCAAAAAAACTCACTTCCTCTCAAACCATGACAATGAGGATGCTGTGACCCACCACTGCTGACCTGTCTCACTCTACCAGAATGTCTCCTCTGGGAAACAGCCTAAGCTGACCCATCCAGATGATGAACCCTCTTCAGCTTAGACAAGAACCTCTCAAAATGAACTTCAGTTACAGATGAATGCAAGCTGGAACTGAACACAGAGTGTACTGGTTCAGTACTCTGCTCTCCTGACCTAAACTGAGATATTTTCTTTAAAGCCTTCAGTTTACACTGTGTATGGTGGGAGTCTCTGACCTGCAAGAAAATGCATAAATATTTCAATGCAGACAGTAGCCAGCACAGCAATTAGTGAGAAACTCTTTATAGGGCATTATAAATGGGCCAGTGAGCAACATCAACACTACCAGATAAGCACAAGCATAAAGGAATGAATGAAGGGCATTCCTAGAGGACTGCAGATGTGAAAGATTCACAAACTGACCAGCTGTGAGTCCAGCTGGGGCCTTGCTGGTGATGTGAATGGGGCTTTTGACATTAATTTGATGGGACAGTTTGATGTTGCCCTTGAAGAAAAACAACATATTTAAAGCAAGCTCTGAAATTAGAAGAGTAAACAAAACCATATTGAACTTAACTGTATTTTTCTAAGTCCTGCTGTCTGACACATCTGGAATCCTTAGCCTTCTCTGGGCAGGTTGCAATTAATGTCTTCAGTTTTTTGGTTGGTTGGTTAGATGGTTGGGTGGTTTTTGTTTTGCTTTGGGGGTTGTTTGTTTTTATTTTCTCTCATTTTTTTATAGACTACAGTAAAACAAATTGGTTTTTTCCTTGAAAGCTACTAGTTAGTCAGGCAGCAGGGTAAAAAAGCAGTGCTTTTTGCTTATGGCAGAAGAGAAAGAAGGGAAGGGAAGGGAAGGGAAGGGAAGGGAAGGGAAGGGAAGGGAAGGGAAGGGAAGGAAGGGAAGGGAAGGGAAGGAAGGGAAGGGAAGGGAAGGGAAGGGAAGGGAAGGGAAGGGAAGGGAAGGGAAGGGAAGGAAGGGAAGGGAAGGGAAGGGAAGGGAAGGGAAGGGAAGGGAAGGGAAGGGAAGGGAAGGGATGGGAAGGGAAGGGAAGGGAAGGGAAGGGAAGGGAAGGGAAGGGAAGGGAAGGGAAGGGAAGGAAGGGAAGGAAGGGAAGGGAAGGGAAGGAAGGGAAGGGAAGGGAAGGGAAGGGAAGGGAAGGGAAGGGAAGGGAAGGGAAGGGAAGGGAAGGGAAGGGAAGGGAAGGGAAGGGAAGGGAAGGGAAGGGAAGGGAAGGGGAAGGGGAAGAGGAAGGGGAAGGGGAAGAGGAAGAGGAAGAGGAAGAGGAAGAGGAAGAGGAAGAGGAAGAGGAAGAAGAGGAGAAGAGAAGGAGAGCACCTGTTCCACCTGCACAGCAGCAAAAAGTCTCAGCTGAAGGCACTCAGAAATGCTTCCCAAGGTGGGCTCTGGAATAGACACACAAATCACAGCAGTGCCATCCCATTTAGTTGTCAGAAAAATCTGAAACTCTTGGAAGAAATTTTGCTTCCTTTTGACTTTCTGTGCTTTTGGAAACAGTCCTTCTCAAACACCCAGGGCATGTGGGAGCAATACAGAGAACATCCAACAGTTTAACTGATTGATGTGGCATTGAGTGAAAGCTACCCCAATTATAACTTACAAGCCAGGGTTTTACTCTATAAAGCTGAGGTCAATGCAGCTCAAGGAGCTGAAACAAAGGGGTGACACGTGGTCCTTAGGAAAGGAAGGTCTTTCCTTAATCATCACTAACTTGGATATTCCTGGTCATTCCAACTTCATTTCCTTAATGATCCATCTTCCAATCTACTACATTCAATTATGAATTTACTGCTGGATCATGCAAAAAGAGAAAAGGCACTCTTTCACTTCACTGAAAACTATGAAAAATAATTAAAGAAGTTGCTAACCTTCCTTTTCAACTGAGGTGAGCAAGGAGGTTTTGAACAGTAGAAGACAGAGAAGGTGAGATGGTTCTTGACCATTGTGCTGAGGAAGGCAGAGGTTCTAGCTACTGTCCAGGGATGATCATGCATGGCAATTTTTAACCCCATGAGGGTCCAATGGAAGATAAGAGATGTGCTCCAGAGAAGACAGGTCTGTAACACTCCTTCTGCCCCTCCTCAGAGGGAGCCAGGCTCTGTCTCACCTGCATTTAGTCTCTAATTCCTACCTTTCCAGATATGCTCCAAATCCAACCCAGCAACCTCCAACTGTTCCCCAAAACGCAGCAGTATTTAGTGAACAGAGCATTATCCTAAAAAGCACCAAAGATCCAAGGCCCTTCAAGTGAAGAGGATCTCAACCCCAGGTCCTGGACCAGCAGTTAACCCCCAGCTATCATCCTACAGTCACTGCAACTCCTGAGCCCCTTTCCTTTGTCCATAAGCCAGCCATAAGGTGGCCACCTCCAGAGCACTGTGGGCTGGCAGGCACCTCCAGCAGCTTCAACAATGCTTTCCAGCAAAGTCAGATGGGGAAATGTAAGCATTTAAAAGGGTGGGCTGAGCCACCTCTTCAGCTCCCCAGAAGCTCCAGCTCCTCCACCCTGTTGACAGGGAACTCAAGATTTCAGAAAACTGTTTTTCATTAAAAAAAAACCCCTTCCAATGACTTTCTGTACTGCAGGAGACGTTTCTCTCCTCCACAAACATTTATAACAGCCAGAGAAGACTAATTGTCTTTGGTTGTGGAGGGAAGCTCCATTTCTCCAGGGATGAGAAGTCATAACTGCCTGCAGCCACATGGAGGTAAAAATGAGTATTTTTGCCCTGATGTAACTGACTGATACTGGTGCTTCAAGAAGCCATCAGGCTGGGAGAGGTCTGAATGTGCCCTTGCTCCTCAGATGAAAACCACTCAGGACCCTCACTTCCTTTTTGCCTATTAAGGGTGGGACCCTCACCTCCTCTTTATTTCCTTTCCCCAAAACACCTGCATAAAGCTCAGGTGAGGCAACACTTACTCTAACTGCTGTGCACACAGCATTAAGGTAGGTATGAGCTAGGTATGTTTTATTATTCTTTCATGGCTACCAGACAGGGATTTGTAAGAGATTGAGAGTAGGGGTGCTTGCTCTCACTGTCACTTCAACAACACTCAGCCACTTACTCACAGGGCCCTTTCTCTAACACTAATGCCACATGGACTGCAATGTATCACACAACTCATAGTAAAGAAGTACTGTGCATCCTTGTTTCTCATTTATTACAATTACAGTGTTCCAGAAGCAGTGACCAGTCTCTCTAAAAGCAAGTAAAAAAATATTATAAATGAAAGTAAACCACAACAGCCTACCAAACCCCAAGTTTAATATATCTACCCCAAATCAAAGCACTGCACTTATCAACACTTACAAAGGCTTTATAATCACATGACTGGAAGATGAGTTTCTCTGGATGGTGTTGCCAATATTGTACAGGCGTTGATGCTGTGGCTTCATTTGGAGGTCGCAAGGTAATTGAAGGCTCTCCCCAGTCTCCTGTCTGAAAATCACAGTTGTTCAAGATGTAAGAGTATGTGCAGGAAAATTCACTATAAAGTAGCCCTCCACTGTTGTGCTCAATTAACAAGGATTTATTTTCTACACACAGAGCCATGTTACTAAAATAAGGGAACACAACTCCTACAACATTTTTCGTGATTTAATTTATAATCCAAAGTCATCTACTGCAGTGTTTAATGAGGCTTTAATTAAATCTCTTTGCTTTGAGAATAAAATCATTAGGCACCGGAAATGTTCCTTAAAAACAAGTGTTTACAATACATATATGAGGATGAGAGCACTTGAAAAAAATCATGAGATGCACAAAAATGCCTTTCACAAATTCTGCTATGTGTTTTACGAGATTTTCTGCACAGTTAATATGCCTTCCATTATCCAGTTCATATAACCAATAACTAACTTTCCTAAATGGCTAAATAACACAGACTTTGCTTTGATCTGAAGACTTATTATACATTCTTCAAACACACGAGGCATTCTTTAATCTCTCTGTGAATATTTACTTTGATCACCTTCTCTTGATGCCTCATTGTGGAGGTACAAACATTGTCCTTCCAAATTCATCATTCTCATTGATATAGGAGATTGCCTTTCTGAGCTGTCATCTCCCCAGTTTCCTCAAAGCCCTCAGAGAACACAGGCAGGAGTGCAGTTTGCTGCCAAATCCCTTCACAGCTCACTTTTCTTCCCTCCAGAAGAGCCAAGGCAGGCATCAGTGGAGGAATGTCCCCAGCCTGGCAGTGCTGGTCTGGGTCTCACTTGCCATTGTGTATTTTTGGTCATGGCTCCATAGGACCTGAACTGACCTCTCCTTAAGGGCTCCTTCTACCTTGCAGGTCCATGCATGAGCTCACTTTAACTGGAAATGACCCATGCATGGACTTCTCCTCTTCCTAAGCCCTCTTCCCTCTGCCACCACTCTCACTTCCCTCCTATCCTTTCTGGTCTGGACTGCCTCTCAAATCCCCTCTTCCCACAACTCTGTCTTTTTGCAATTACAATTGTCCTTCCTGATCCTCCTTCTCCTTTTGCCCATTCTTCTCTCTCAAACCATTTTATCCTTTCCTATATGATAATTTCAATTTGGATTATGCTACCTCTTTCTTCACCTGCACTTATCTCTGTGCATTTTCTATGTATGTCATATTGTTAAAATATGCTTTGAAACTGACAAGGAATTGTCATCAGCATTTCACACAGAACATGGATAGAAGTTCAGACTTTTACAGCAAAAAGAAGTTAAGCATCAAAAACACATGAAAAAAATCTTATTGAAGACATTCAAAGTCTTGCAATCTATCACATCTTACTAATTAAGTCAGGACAGAGTAAACAGAACAAGTACATCATTTTCATGTGTCACAAAATAACAAAATGATACGCGTTTGCACAGCTCTGCAATGAAAAGCAAGAGATAAATCTGGAAACATCAACATTACCCTGCCAGTATGGCAACTTCAAGCAAGAGAACATCATAAAACAAGTCAAACCTAGTTAGTTACTGTTGGCACCATTAGCAAGTAGTGTCATTTCTGTTTTGCCTAGTTAAGTTGCTTACATGCCATGGATATGACTTCAGCATCAGATTTTGAAAGGAAAGCAGCAGGAGCAATTGCTCCAATTTTTGGCAGTTTGTATCCACAAAAGTGAATCCTTCTGGCCACTAATGCATAAAAATTTCTATCTTATTTAATCTGAAGGGGGAATTGGACTTCTTTACGAGGCAGCTCTTCTCATAAAATAAGATTTCCATCATATTACAAGGGGCAAGGATCTGCATCCTTATTAGTGGAGTCTGTCTTTCACAACAAGAGAAGATGGATTGCACACATCACAAATTCTCACAGTGTGCTCAGCAGCCTCTTATGAACTGTTCAGGGCCACAGCTAACAGACCACTTGATTTAGTTCTTCTTTCCCTCCCTAATAAAGACACACTCCTGCACGTTCTGTGTAAGGAAGCAGAGCTCAGGAGGTACATCCTGCCCATTTAGCAAAAGGGTCCTATGTGGACATGGGGTAAATTCAGGACAGGAAAGCTACAAAAGTGCATCTTTTGACTACCAAGTTTCTCTACCAAGGAAGCACAGGGATGGCCATGAGGCAGGGGCAGGACTCCTACCAAACAAGTGACCAGGGGTAGTGCTCCAAACCCTTCTATTGCACTGCTCAGCAGGTGGCTTCCCTCACATGCAGGAAGGGATAATAACACTGGCAAATTAAGCAGGGTACATGAGGAGAAAAGTGAGTACATCATTTTACAGTTTGCTTCCCTTTTGCACATTAAGTATAAAAAGCATAGAGAACTGCATTGTTTCTGTCTGTAAATAAAGGGCAGGAAAAGGGGAACAATGATTACCTCTTGTTTTGGCTCAATTTGATAGAGAAATGAGAAATAATCTTCAACCAGGCTAATAAAACTTGTGTATGAGACACTTAGAGCAGGACCATGTGGAGACCGTGTTTGTATCCATTGAATGCTCTATAAATATAAACCTCTTACTACCTACTCCTTTTAAATTAGACCAAACAGAATTGCCAAGATTGCTCTACCTATCTTTAGGATGTTCTAACCATGCAATAGAGCTGAGGTTAGGGGACTGCAGACATGCAGGATTTCTGCTGTTCCTGACACACCACTGCCCCTGGAGGCCTTTCATGTACTTCCATGTGTCTGTAGAGGAGCAGCTTAAGAAAAGTTTATACAATTAAACACATGGATATAGACTATTAGGATGGATGGAGAAGTTATTATACATAGGCAAAATTTTCTTTTACAGCTGTACCATTGGTGTTTTTTTAATATTCAGCAGAAGTGGCTCCTGGTTTCCTTTCCTTTTGTTTCTTACCAAACTCCTTAGACTTTTAAACAGTACTACTGTTAGTATTCATAACCTATTTAGGCTGAGTTGTAACAGGGTAGTCTTCAAAGCCCAGATCCATGAAGATGTTTAGAAGTGTAATCCCTACTACATACTCCCCATGCAACTTCCTTTCCTTCCCCCCCCCTTTTTTTTTTTTCTTGAGGGAAGAAACACTTTTAAACAAGATTTAGAGAGCTAAATACATTCATAAACCCGTATCTAAAAACCTCCCCAAGAGGAAAGGCAGCTTCTCAGCTGACTGGCTCTAGTCAGATACTGAAATTCTGAGATTGAGGATGTGATGATGACAGCTAACATCAGGTGAAATAGGACCATCTCTAGGACCATCTTTGACCTAGAGAAGACTTGAAACCACAAGGCTCAAGTCGGGGTGGAAAAATATTAATTACAAATAGTCCTAAATCTGAGGAGTTGATATGGAACAATTTATGGGTGATTTATTGAGATTCAAGTCCTTCATAAGCACCCAATACACTTTTCAAGCAGTACAGAAACGTTAATAAATTGCTGTGCAAGACCAACTATAATGTTTGATTTAAGTTTTAAAAATAGATATGGTAGGATAAGGATTTTCTGGTTTGAATAATTAATTTGCAATTATAAGAAATAATCAAACATTTAAGCTTATGTATTTTTTATGACACAATATACGGATGGAGATATTTATCTCTCTGATGAAGTAGAAAGGCAGAGATAATTTCTTCCTCATCCAACTTTACAGCTCATCAGACAGCTGTGCAATTTATCACATGGATTTTTCTGTATTGCCTGTGGTTTAGTATTTTAACCTCCCTATGACTTTAACCAGCACCTTTCCTCTCTTTGGCCTCAGCTAACTTGAAAAAGAAGATCTTTTGCCCTACATTTTGCAGATAAATAATTTATAATCAGAAAATGGTCTCAAGGCAGGTGTCAGAGTGGTAAGGATTCAATCCTTTTGCAGTGACAACTTTTAATAGCTTTAGAGACCAATACCTCGTGCTCTTGCAGTGTTTTCTAACCCCAAAAATGGGCAGATACACAGTTCTCTGTGCTCTGGAAAAGGCTGGATGCTTGATGTCAAATGAGCTAGAGAAGCAGACTACAGCTATTATTTTCTCTACACTTTTCTCTACAATTGCTGCACATTTTCCTATCTCATCCATTCTCTGAGAAATGTATTTGACTCATATTAAAGGCACCTGGATGCAGAGATAGTCGCAGATAAGAAGTAACCTCAATAAATCTTCTATAAAAATCTAACACCTCCCTCGTCTTTTTATAAAAATGTCACGTTAAAAAGCCTCCATGCTAAAAGGAAGAAAAAGCCAAGAAGGCCTGGTTTTGAGTGGTTTGAATGCAGTTATTTTTAACAAGGAGCACATCTTATAACTTTTCACCTGTTAAGCCTTATGCCTGGTTATGGTAACGTGTATTAGTCACCATGACAACAACAAATTGGAGCACACATGGATACAACAGCTCTGGCTGAAAAATTTATAATTTTTTTCCTGTAAAAATTTTAAATGCTCTGCAGACTAGTCGAATCCTCATTATTTTCTTGCGTTTTAATTCCTAGAGGAAGACAATTCTAGCTCCTGAAATGTTTGGCTTTGAAATAATGGAAACAGGTTCACGGTGTACTTCAGATTTAAAACACTTCTGATGCTCGGTGGCCAAAACGACCCCTCTCTAGCAGAAATGTTCCAAGGAGGAATGACAGACTGACGAGAAATCTACAGCTGCTCTCCAATACCCTGCTGAACACTGGCTGCCGCCCTTGCCACAGTGCAGAATGGATCGCCAGGTTTGCTCTCCCCTGCACAGCGCTTGTGACCGCCACAGAGAGGTGACAGAAACCAAGGGCACCATGAGTCCAACTCCCCCAAAGAGCCCTGCAAAGGCACTGTGCCACCTCAGCTGGGCAAAGCCTGCAGACCGACACAGAGAGGGCAGCAGGACACACGGCGGGGGCCAAACTGTGCAGACCGAGCTGTTTGCACGGTTTCCCGCTTCGGAAGAGGGAGCGAGCGGAAAGACGAGGAACAGAATCCACAGGTGCCCCGGGCGAGCCGGCCGCCGCCCCGCTCGCACGCACACACGGAGCCGACACACACGGCAGGACACACGGACGGACGGACGGACGGACGGACGCGCGCACACACGGTCCCGCACGAGGTACGGACTGCTCCGTCATCCCAGCGACACGACACCCGAGAGAACACCACGGCAACAGACTGTACATCCAGAGAGGGACAAGACAGCCGTTCATCGCTGTATCTTACATTATGAACCTGATGGATCGAGGAGAAAGGATATCCTGCATTCTGGTTGGTCCAGATCTCACAGACCGAAGACTGCTAATATAAACAGAAAACTGTATCTCATCTCGTAAATGTTAATGCACTGCAACTGCCAAAAGGCAAGAATAATTAAGAAAAGGTTTGCAATAACACTAAAGAAGGAAGTAAAACAGTCGTAAAAAGTAATTCTATTATTTATTTGCTGACAAAATATTTTTGGACTGACAGAAAAGAAACAGTGTATTCGGAGACTTTAGAAGAGGTTTCAGACTGTGAGTACAAGAAAACAATTTAGTCAGAAGTGCTCATGATGTAGAGATAAAGTTATGAGAGCATAAATAGAAACTGCCTAAAGCAGAAGAAATATTGGTTACTTTCAGGTTTTGGCAGGGAAGAAGTTTGAAGTCAACATCCAGAGTAAGTTTTGAGACTTAAATCCCTCTATGTTGGAGACATTCACAGGGAGAAAGGAAGGGAAAAATCTGGCAACAGGATCAACAGGAAAAATACATTTTCTTTATAACAATTACCAGAAATGAATGCATTGCAATTTAGTGAAGCAGCTGCCCACCATCTCCTTCCAACAACAGTCCCTTTGCACACTAAGATACAGACAATATTACCTTTGGCATTGACCATGACCCCGGTGTGTAAATGTAAGCATTCAGCCTACCCTCTACATTATCATACAGAGAATCTGTAGTAGCAAAGCAAAGTGAGCATATTGTAGCATCTCTTGCAAAAGCAGCAGAACTAGGCAAGCACAGCATTCACCAGCATCTTTTATATATTTCCTTGTTTGGACAATCATCAATAAAGCATCTGTGGCACCTCAGCAAAAGCTAAGATAACATTTTACAGTAGCCAGGCAACTAAAACAAAGCATCAGACATAGGATCTGCCCACGCTATCTTCAGCAGGCAGCAACAAAAGGCAATAAACAGACATGAAAAATGCAACTGCAGCGTCCAGAAGAGATAGCAATTAATATTTCAGTAATTTAACAACATCAAGAACGTGCATTGCTGGTTTTTGTCTGCAGCAGCAGAAATTTAGCACTAATGCTCAAATCAACCCAAAGACGTGCAAGTCGTTTTAAAATATGACTCTTGCTCTTACCTTTTGTGGCCTGCACCCTGGCTGGTGAGAGAACAAGTTACCACTTCTATACACTGTCAGGGAAGCCTGGCATCCTCTGGACTGACTACAGAGTGCTGCCAGACAGCCTGGTGGCTGTCTTATGTTGTTAATTGTCCCTTATTTCCTTCATCATCTGAAATGCATGAGCACACATCCCTTCCTCCAGCTTCAATCATTTTAATACTTTCACAGATGTGGTTAATTCCACCTCCCTTATCTTGTTTTCATAGTTCTTTGCTTCTCTTTCCTGATGTGCAGGGCTCTACATTTTGATAGCATTAGCTAATTAAAACTTTAACTTTTTTCCAGTCTTCTACCTCATCCCCTGCAACCTGCTACAAACTAGTCCTCTAGTCCTCCTCCACGTGTTGAACACATAGTCTCAGTGCAAGATCAGCAGCAAATCACTGCTGCAGCTTCTTCTGCTGAGCCATCCTTAGGACACTGCAGCAGTGGTTACCAATGACCTTTTTCTGTGTATGTCAACAAAACTGACTTCAGGATGTTCCGGCCATACCCCACCGCTGTGATGCCTGTATCTGTTTGCCTGAGGTGGGGAAGATTCCTGAATAGGAATCCATGGCAGAAGGCCGTGCCTCTGCTTTGCAAGAGAAGAGCAAAGAGAAGGCATTTCCATGCTGGTGCAGCATGCCCAAACTTCTGGTAATCAAGGTAGCCAAGAAAACCGAGGGCACGGCTATTTGTACGCACCGAGGCGCCGAAAGCAGGAGGGGATGCAGCAGGGTACTGCATGCTGGCAGATGTTTTATTTCTCCCCAGAGCTGGCAAGGGGTTTGCCATGATGCTGCCACATTGTGCAGCCATTTCTCAGCATCGTGATATTCTTCAGACCAAAGTGTGTTTTAAATCCTGCCCCTCTCAAGGACTTGCCTTTAGGGATTGGCATGACTCAGCCAGCTCAGTCCTTCAGCTGCCCTGGTGCTGACCCAGGGACAGGGAACCCTGCAGCACCTGAGTGTCCAGGCTTCAAGCTGCTCCATTTAAAAAGAGGGCAGTGAATGAATCCTCTCTTACACATGTCAGTGGTACCCATCCGGCCCCTCCCTCCCCAGCCCATCTTTTCCCAAATGGAAAGTTGTGTGCAAGTCTCGGCTTCATGAACTGTTCAAGTGAACTTTCCCCAACAAAAAGATTTACCTCCAGAATTACAGGTTTGAAGGATTTAAGCTTAAATGAAACCATCTTTAAATACAATCAACAGTGAGTCAAGCAGACCAGCAGAGACTGAGAATTTCCCACAACTCCACAAATGCCCAGTCAGAAGGACAGCAGCGCAAAACTCCTTGCTCAGTTTTGCTTTCATTATTGTTTAAATGACTAAGGTACTGAAATGCAGTACAGATGGAATATTAATTTTATGGATGGTAATGAATTCAAATTCAGAAATCAACCTTTTCCTTGCACCACTGTAGAAATATTTAGCATTTACTATATCCATAGTTTATATCTTCAATGTACTTAAAATTTTTAATGAGTTATGAAATACCCAGAAGAAGTACCTAAAGTTGCATACCCCTGTGGTAGAGAAGAAGGAACCAAGGCAAGGAGAAAGGTTAAGTGATTATCTGAGGCCAAAAATAGGCAGCAGAAAGGAGAATGCGGATTAGGCTTCAAACACTCACAACTTTCAGCTCCCAAAACATATGCTCTCAAAAAAACCCTAAAGAATTCAATCTGTGCATACACTTCCACCACAATAAACACAAATACACTTGGGCACCCAATACCACTGACACAGAGGGTCTGTGAAAGAGTTTAAGAAAGAACATTTTCCTAAGTTATATGGCAAAGAAGAGATAAACAATAGCATAATCTATTGCCTGATTAGGATCAAATATGCCATTATCTTAATACTTCCCAAAAGATAAATGCTTATGAGTAAGGTCACAGCAAGACTCTGCTATCATATCCTTTTCGTGGTGTCCCATGCATAAAAGGTTGTCCTGTCTAGTCATGGTGGAACACAGCTCTGACAAGCAAGAGGGGCAAAGCAAGGGTGAAAAGAATTTTCCAGGGAAAACTTTAGGCTTCCTCCTTATAGACTAGGAAAACATGGCTGGTAATCTGAAGAAAGAAACGATAAGACTGATCATAGAAATCATATGCTTTCTGAGCAGAGGAAAGTGGCAGAAAAGAATACCTGGACCCCACACACAGGAAGAGCAGGAGCTGGGTGGAAGGCAGTCCAGATGCATTCATTACAGCTCAATGAGTTTCACTCAATGGCATGTTAGAAGATGTTAAAGATTTACCTAAATTAGGAGAAATTATCCTTGAGAAGTCACAGAAGATACTAAAGGACCAAAGAAGGGCTAAAAGAGTATTTAAGATGAGAGAAAAGGAAGGTTCAGAACGTTACAGCCAGCCTAACTGCAGGGACCAGTAAGTGATTAGAAAACTTTAAAAATTCAGACACCATCCCCTGGTTCTCATGACCTTCTGACATCACTCCTGGCCATCTGAAATAAACACTCAGGAACATATGTATGCATGTGCATATTTATATCTATGCATACATTATTGAGAATAACAAAGAGAAAGTGTAATATTGCCTTCCATGTGCTACCAAGACAGTTTCTGTGCACTGTGAAAAATTCAAGATGTTCGCAATGAGATCCTTCAGTATGAATCATTTAAATTCAAATTTCCTTCCTGTGTTGGAAAACTGGCCAATTAAATCAGCAGCAGCAAGGAGAAGTACAGCAAGGCTTGGACACTGTGTGACTCCTGATGCAGCATGTTTCGAGGATGATTGTTGGTATTTAAGCACAAATGGACTGAACATGTTGAGGGAATCTGCAAGGACCTGCTCCATGCTGTGGCTTGGAGGGGTGCCAGTGCTCTCTAAGGAGGATCCAGAAGTGAAGGACTTCTCAGAATGGGGTAGGAACTGAAAACAGGTCAGACGACCTACAGATCAGCCAGAGGAAATTTAGTAGGATTACACAGAGCAATACAATAGCAAATAAATTAGCAAAGTGATTTAGGTTAGGGGAAGTCAAAACAGATCTGAAAGTTTCAGTATACTTCAAATTAGACTGAGCAGTCTTTCAAAAGAATAAGGACATAAATCACAGGATAATTCCTGCTGCAAGGAAGCTCAGGAAAGCTCCACTCCAACTGCAGCTCAAAGCAGGAGCAGCTGCGAGATGAGACCAGATTTCTCAGGGCTTCATCCTGTCAGGTCTTGAAAACCTCAAGGACAGATTCTGCGAACAACCTGTCCCCATGCTTGCCTGCCTATATGAGGAGAAAGTTCCTCAAGGCATTCAGAGTCCCCTTTCAGTTTTAGTGCCCAAAAGCCACATCTTCTCCAGCCAGCCCTGGTCGTTCAGACTCTCCTCGGTAGGCAACTGCTTCAGCTCCCAACCATCTCGGTGGCCCTTTGCTGAATTTCCTTCTCCCATACAAAAAAACTCAGGTATGTATTTAAAAGTAAATGCTGCATCCCTGAATGTTCTCAAAGCAGAGGGGAGATCTTGCCTTACTAGCAAAAAAAAAAAAAAAAAAAAAAAAAATCAGAGTGAAATTTGTATTTCTTTTAGAGAAGCAGAAGCTCAAAATATCACTTCTTATTAGAAGAATTACACTTTTTGCAGCAGTGTATTTCTTCTGCTGC
The DNA here is from genome assembly GCF_022539315.1 of Serinus canaria. Classification (NCBI taxonomy): domain Eukaryota; kingdom Metazoa; phylum Chordata; class Aves; order Passeriformes; family Fringillidae; genus Serinus; species Serinus canaria. The sequence continues at coordinate 45,036,570 of NC_066314.1, forward strand.
TCCTGAAAATACTTCACATGAAAATTTCCAGACAACAACTGGGCCCCTAGGACTGGCTCTCTTGCAGGCAAGAAGTGGGTGATGGGTGAGCTCCTTCTCATTGACAATACCCCTTCTGCTGGTGCTGCCAGCTGCCAGTGTACCCCAGCATCCTAGCCTTGCAGAGAGGATACAACTTCTGGACAAACACCAATGAAGTTGATCAGACTATAGGTATCTACCTTCCTGCAAAAAAACCACTCCAAACAGCAAAAAAGCTCTTTCAGAAAAGCACCCCAAACTCTAAGCACAGCTTTCTTCCAGCAGATCAAAAATGTAAATGTTAGGTATTAAAATTCAGTTTTCATAAAATCTTCTCAATGTAGACCTTCTAGTTCACAAGACCGAGTGTGAAAAGCAGTAAATTAATAAAGAACGTTTGTCCTTTTCCTGGTGTGGCATTTACAGCTAAAGTTTGGATCATTAATACTGAATATAAAAGAGGCTTCCTTAATTCCATTTGCTGAAGCAGCTTGTAGGTATGATCCACCTCACATGAATTCAGCTGTAAAACATTAGCTTCTATAACATTCTTGAAAAAATTCTCTCCCTCTATTCAGGCAGAAATTAGGAAGACTTCTTGTAATGTCTCTATTGGTTTACTTGTCCATTGCCCAGAGAAGTGTTGGATACCCCACCCATGGAAGTGTTCAAGGCCATGTTGGATGGGGCTTTGAGAAACCTGCTCTAGTGGGAGGTGTCCCTGCTCAGAGCAGAACTGTGTATTTCATGGAATCACAGAACCATCACTGAGCTGGATCATCTCATTCCAACGTCCCTGCTCAGAGACAGATGATCCAACTCAGTGATGGTTCTATGATTCCATGAAATACACAATTCTCAAGGGATCTGTGGAAGAAAATGGGCTGAAATTTACAGATCAAGATACAGCTGTCTATGGTGTTTGCATCTGTGTGAATTGCAAATACAACTGCCAGCAATAGATGTAGTTAAGCATTTTTGTTTTGATGTTAAATTGAAGGTTGGCACAGTTCAGTCATCTTTCCACATTAAAAATATAATGCACCTAAAATATGAACCTTAGAGAATTTTGTTCGGATTTGACTTTTTGGTTAGACAGCTGTCTATTTATCCTCCCAACATAAACTATTTTATGCTTATAAAAAAAGGAAATAAGTAGCCTAAGAAGTAACAAGAGAGTGAATCTAGATGACCATATTCTTGTATTTATTATTCATAAATAAACTAGTAAAGAATTCTGTTATTTCATGAGTAATTGCAACTATTGATAAAAAAAACCTTCTTCACTGCTTCTTAGATAATCTCATTTTACACACCAGTATTCTCTTGGGCATATTCTTCCTCATTCACAGTAATATTTTAATCCTTCAAAAGCAGAGGAGACGAGAAAACAAACACGAAACAGGTAAAAAAAAAAGTCATATTGTGGTTTAAAGTTACAAAACTAAAGATGACTTCTTTATTTTAGGCTCCTTCAAACTTTCTATATCATCTTATTCAACTTTCAACATCCCCGTATGTCAGTTTTCCTTCTGAAAAATGGAAAATACGATTTTAAATCACAGCCCCACAGTGCACTGGAAATACAAATGCGTTACTATCTGTGAAGTATTTGGAAGACATTGCTGAGTTGAAAGTATTATTTCAGAATTTTACTCTGACTCAGCACTCCAGGCTGGAGCTGTTCCAGAGAGGCTCCTGCCCACTGCCCCCAAGAGCACAGACCTCTCCAGCTTGGGCTGTGGGACAGCACCAGGGGACACCTGCCCCAGGTCTCCTTCTGCAAGGAGTGCCATGGGCAGGGCTGCTTCCTGCACCTCCCTGCATGCCTGCCATGGAAAGGTGTTTTTGTTCCTCCCTCCTGGCTCAGGGCAGGGTGCAGAGCTCGGGGCACCACAGCAAGAGGTCTTATGGACCAGGGTGGCCAAAAGCACCACACACCACTGGCTGGGGCAACAAACAGCCTGTGCCTCGGGGCTGGCAGTCTGGAATGTGCTTGCAGCTGGTACCTAAAGCTTCTCTCCTGCCTGGAGAACTGAAAATCCTCAAAAGGTGATGTTTTGACTGATGTCTTTTAAGGAACATGGCTATGATTCCTTTCAACCTCCAAAGTTCTTCCCTGCATCTATTTCAGGGGTGAATGAAGAGCCCAATCCCTTCAATGGGACTCCTCCTCCTATTGATTTTGGTTCCAAAGTACTCAAGCTATGCCTGCATGATTTCAGTTCTATTTTAAAGGTTTAGGCAATCTTAAGATCAACCTCAGCTATTTTAAACTACATTAATTTGATCATACTAACCTACAGTTTGCAGGCTCAAAATTCAACATCCACAGCTAATGATGACTCAGACTACTAATTTCTTCCTAGACTTCTTTTCTCCTTTTTCTTTGGAAAACAAACCATCTCACAACCTCCTGTATTACCACTTTGGCAGTTATGATTTATACAACCAGACATCACAGACTTTTGGAGCTGGATGATCAATGGGGGAGTTGGATGACCAAACCTATTCCACTGGGGAATCTAAATTGGTTACACACATTGTTTATATTACAATTTTCCCCTTAGGGCACAAATAGTCTGCTAGGGAACTGTAAATGAAGGTACGTGCTGGCCTTGAGACAAAACCACCCACATTAAGTAAATTTAAATCAGTGCTTCCTCCAGGAAACAAAGAGTTGTATTACTTACAAGCAGATTTGATAGTGGTTTGGAGAACTGTTTAAACACATCTAGCACATCAAAGGAAAACAGATTTAAGCTGCTGTGCTCATTGTTTAAGAAATATTGGTTGGTTGCTGCAAAGATCAACATGATGGATGACTCCCTGTAACAGTTTAGTGGAAACAGAGGCCACAGTAAAGATGGCAATATCCAGTTTCATCTAAATATCCTCAGATTTTATATTTTAAATGAAGGATAAGATAGTCTCATTCTATCATTTTTTTTACATAAAATCAAGTTCATGAAAGCAATACAATAAATAAGTTCACAATACCATGTTGGCCTCTTTCTTCAAGGCCAGAAAAACACCCACTAATCTCATCATCCAGAACATACCTAAAACTTCCAAAACACCACAGCATCCATTTATGCACATTTGTGAACTGTAGCATTCAGTACACATGCAGATTCATACAGCAGCATGCAAACAGCCTAGCAAAGAAAGGGTTAGAACAAAAGAACATTCTCAAAGCAATTCAAATAATCCCTCTAGATCATTGTGCATGAGAAAAGTATTGTAGCTGGGAAGCTGGACTGGTATCAGTTCAGAAATTGCTGCTGATCTGACACAAGCCAAAAGAACTTGCCAAACTGCAAGGAGAAAGTTGCTAGATGAAAGAAAAACCCAAAAACCCCACAACACACAGAGCAGAAGGTTCAGTTGGATCTCCTTTACTTTGCAGAAACAATTATTTTACTTTTAATTTCAAAGAGGCTTTGGGGGAAAAGACTGAAGGAAATATAGTTCATTTTGGCAGAGCACACATTGCACAAAATAAATTTAAGAATCTATTTTTGGGCTAGAATGGTTGAAGAAATCCCTGATTAGCCTCTTAATGGGGTGAATCCAATTTATTGAGAATGATCACCAGAGGGAGTCATTGACTTTCCCATTAAAGTCAAAGGGAATTTTACATACATCAGGAGTGCAGAATTTGGGGGCAGAGCTGAAAAAGACTTCAAACATTGGAGTGATTGGAGTTCAGGGAACAACACAAACTGACTCCCTGACTGGAGTTCAGGGAACAACACAAACCACGGTTTTATGGATTTAATCTGAATCCATTTTCCCCTCTGGAGTCCCAAAGGATGACAGCTATATTCAGTGGTTAAAATTAGAGAGAAGGCACTGAAGTCATCCATTCAGTGGGTACACACCCACAACAACAACAGAAAAAACCCCAACAAAAACGCCCCAAAAAACACAAGCAAAAAAAAAAAATACAACCCCAAAAACCAAACCAATTATCCATTCATCCACCCAACCAAAAACCCATCAACAACAACAAAAAAATGCCTTTAGCACTTAATTGGTTGTACAGGGGTTTGGAGTGGGGTAAGTAATAACTGTTCAGTTTTCTCTTTGGACATGTAACATATCAGTCCTTCTGGAAATGCAGTATTTAACAACACAAAGAAAACCTCCAGGTGTCATTTATTGGAGTATGCCATACCTCTTGGGAATATCAGTAAAACAAAGGAGTGAAACTGAGTCAGAAAGAATTGTTAGCATAGGGATGCTTTTTTGTTTTGTTTCATTTTATGTCTTCAGTGCTAGTGACTAAAAGAGGTAGCAAGTATAGGGATTTGTAGCAAAGTGATAAAATGAACTAATTGGACAAACCAGTGTATTCAGCCACAAGTAAGTGCACATTTTATGCTCAAACACCTAAATTTCATGACCTTCAAGAAATATTTTCATGTTAAGAACCTGTCTTTTCTTTGCTGGACTTCTGCTCAACCATATTCTTGCCACAAAAGCCCAGCAGACTTTGGTTTGAAAACAAGCTCATTCAATCAGCAACTTTCTCCTTAATTCTGTACAAGAAAATTTTATAGCAGACAATTAGATTAAAAAAGAGCAAGGCAACAGCCCCACCCAACAAAATGCAATTTCACTTCCTTAGAAATGTCCTCTGAACAAATGGAATTCAATTTGTTTCTGTGTTCCCAGGTAATGGCAGCACCTTGTTTTGTTTTTATGTAATTACTTCTTGTTCATGTAATTAGCTGGCAGACTGCAGCCTTTTGTTCATTATAATACAGTTATTTGCATAGCTGTTTCCATTTTGAGGCTGAATTTTGGACAGAGGCTCTATTTTGGGTTGTGGCAAGCAGAGCCACTGCTGGGAAGCCTCATGCAGGGAAGCATGCAGCAACCTGGTCCTTCGTGGAACGAGTTGCTCCAGGAACTGCCCTGGCTGCCCATCTGCTTCTGACAGCAAATCAAACTCTTGTTTCCAGCATGCAGCACAAGACCTGGCTGTCTTTCATCATCACAGGTATCAATGAAAACCAGCTGAGCTCATTCTAAAGCATTTTCACCAAGATTGTCCATGCATAATTTATTGTGCTTTAGACTGAATATTAGAAAAAATTTCTTCACTGAATGGGGTGGTCAGGCATTGGAGTGAGCTGTCCAGGGAAGTGGTTCAATCATCATCCCTGGAATTGTTCAAACAACATGTAGATGTGGCTCTTTGGGACATGGTTTAGTGGTGAACATGGCAGTGCTGAGTTAAGGGTTGGAGTTGAAGACCTCCAGGGTCTTTTCCATCCTACATGGTTCTATGGTTCTGTGGCATCACTCAGTATATGCTTAATTTAAAGATATCAGTAGTCTCTCAGTGGTTGGGTGAATAAAAAAATTTAGACATGGAGGCTACCTTAAGCTTTCTTTCATGAACAGCTTGATTTAACACCCAGTTGAGTCTAGCGCAATTCAAATAATTTTTTCATAGTTAAATCTTATTTTGAAATAATCAAAACATATGCCCAGATCACAGTTTTACAGAATGCTGACCCTTCCCATTAATAAATGCAGCAATCATCACCCTCCAAGTCCTCTGAGTTTCCAGCAGTGAACTGATGCAAGCTTACTTTTATCCGTGTTGCTCACAATGTCAGGAATCTGCACCTTATTATGAAAATGAGGGGCAGAGTCAGTGCTGGGGGAAGACTGCACACTCTGGTGCACAGATGCCACCTTCATCTCAGCCTCCATGCATCTAAGCACCCTCAAACCTCTACCTCTGAGGAGAGACTGCACACCAACACATTGATTCACACTACTTGAAATACAGAGAGCTGGAACAGACAGCTTGGAAAAATTGTCAGCCTTCACTGTTTACAACTCAGCCTTCATGTACAACCCACTGCTGTGGTCAGGATTAGTCCTGTAACCAAAAGCAGCAAGGCCCAGCTTTTTAAGGGCACTGGTTTTAGTCCTACCTGTGCCATCTGCCTCTCCAGCTTTGACCGGGGAATATCATCAAAATAGTTTTCATTTCTTCTTCTCCTTGCATCGCCCTGCATGATAATGTGGGGAACGTCCAGGGAGCCACCAGTAGTGAAAGTGCTTTGGCTAAGTGATGGAGACAACTGAGGAGGAGTGTGGTTACCACTGGGTTCCTGGACAGAGAAAGAAAAATGCAGCATAAGAGGAACAGCGTGTTGCTGACTTCAAACCACACATTTAAAAGCACATTTGAATTGCTCACACTAAAAAAATTATGGAACAGTTCCTGCAGTAGAGGTTACTGTGGATGAGATTTGCTACCTGAAGTGCAGAGCCCATGTGGAAGGAAATATAGTTCACTGATTACATGAACTAGTGGCAAATTTCCTCCCCAAAAGCTCCTTGTGTAATATATACTCTCTCCTAGAGATAAAACGGTGAGCTACTTCTTGTCAAGGCCCAAATAAAGCCATTATTTAGGATTAGCTATTTGTAAGATGAAATACATTCCCACCACTTCTGATCAGCTGCTCTGAGCAGTGAAAGTGATTTGAACACTAGCAACACCTCTTGCTGGAAAAAAGAAAGGCGTGCCCATTTACACAGTATAGACATTTTGTTGCAATTTTTACAGGCTTTGCAGAACATCCATTTTAACTTGAAGCACCAGATATCAGACACAAGCTAAATACCAATTCCTGGAATGCACGAAAGCATCAGAGTACAAATATTTCACCTGGCTTTTCTCCTTACCTCTATTGGGCTGTAACCTTGTATCAGTCAGTGTGAAAATACCACATAGAATTGATGCATAAGTGCTACCTAATAAATAAACAGGTCCTCCTGGTGGACATTTCACCAGGATCTGCCACCACACTGCCCACAGCCAGACGTGGTGTGTACCTCTGGAAACACCCAGTCTCATGCACACGCCCTTGGGGCTCCATCAGCAGGAGCAGGGAGCTACAGAGCACTGTCCAGTCTGCACCAGAACCACCCTGTGTGAGCAGGAAAGCACTCCACAGCAACTGAATGGGAAATGGGCCTCTCTCAGGATGGAGGGTACTGGGCAGAATGTACCCAGGAGCAGGTTTGCTCAGGGCAGACCTTCTCTAAAGCCCCTGCTGCTGCTGCAACGCTCTGTTTCAGTACTCAGCAACAAGAGGGGACCTGAAGATGGTGGAGCAAGCAAAAACCTGCTCCAGTGTGGAAGGCAAAAAAGTTCTGCCTTTTTATTTAAAGAGAGAATTAAGTGGATGATTCATGCATTATTACACTGAAGCAAGCCCAGTTCTGAAAATCATCAAGGTACTTTACTCCATGCTGTTAAGAAACAACACCTGGTGTAAGAAATCAGAGAGTTGTAATCTCTTCCAAATGGAAAGTTCAAGTCATAGTAATGCCTGATGTCAATATTTGAAGAGTAGGAGTCTATGTCACATTAGTCCTTGCAATCACAGTAATGGATTAGTATTTTTCATGTTGCCAACAAGAAAAATGTTACAAAAATATAGCTCTTTAGTAATTTTTAATTAACTGTGATTTTAATTTTTTAAAAAAATTCTCTGGCTTTCCTATGATCTGAGACGAGCACTTGACATTTCCCAGGGCAAAGAAAAGAACATTTTCCTCTTAGGAATAATCTTTTCCCTCCTTCACAAAAATCCACCTACATTTGGCCCAGTTAAAAGCTTCTGGAAAGCTGCATTCTGCACATGCTCAGGAGGTTTGCTGAGGCATAACCTCTAAAACCCACCTTCCCTGGGCCTAAAAACATGGTGCACACACACTTCTGCTCTGAAAATAACCTGAGTACGTGGGCACCAAACAAGACCCTCTTTAGTGAGTGCTCCCTGCTGCTTTGGCCAGGAGGGTAACCTCTCTCTGCTCTGAATCAGGGATCACCCACCGCTGCAGGGCCACCAGTGGATCAGAGTGACAGATGAACACAGAGATTCCAGCCCTCATCCAGCTTTTCATATTTTATCAAACTGCATATGAGGAGGAAATTCACTCTGAGATCTATATTGGAAGATTGCTGGCAAGGCAATACAGACGAGAACTACCGACTCAAGAAATAAAAGAATTACTGTGCCTCTGCACTATGGAACAGTATGTCATTGTACAGTTTTATGCTATTTTCTCAAAGTTGTCCTTCACAGCACAGATGGATCCTCAACTGTGCAGCGTGTTGTCATCTACTCAGCACCGTGTTATCATTAGTTACCATCTAGTCAGTATTTTATCCTTGCCTTGCTTCATGGCCCCAAACCTCTCTCCTAAACCCTTTTAAAATCCTGAAGATAAGATGATTAATATTGTCATAGTCATGATGCTCATAAGTGCTTTACAAATGTCAATCAATTAATTTTCACCACACCTGTGACTTCTGGCATTTCATAATCACTGCTTTATCAAGGGTGACCAGAGACACACAGACAACAAAGGTTAGAAAGTACCAGTCACTCAATTACAACATCTCTTGCTCCATTTCCAAAGTGCTTGAGTTCCAAACTCCATGTCTGTTGATCTAATTTTCAGCACTGTGTACTCAGCACTTGTATAAATCAGACTCAAGGCTCCAATCAAATATGTAGATTGTCAGTAACACACAATTAGTGTCTGTTTAGGAGGCAATTAATTAAACAACTTACCACAAATTATCCAAGTTTTTTGTGGCAAAAACAGGTGTAAGTCTACAGTTTCATAGGTGTAGCTGTTCCTTTAATCATGAGCCTGTCCTCCATTCTTCCTTCACTCCTCTTCCTCACTCCATACCCACCTTTTCACCTCCTCAAACACAGCTGCAGACCAGGCATGGACAGCCTTGCAGGTGCCACCATGGCCTCAGCACCACGCTGCTGTTACTCCCCAGGCACTCAGGTCGTGTTTCTGCCTGGCTGTGAATGCAAGGACACATGGCCTGCAGGGATGACTGATCACACACTTCACCCTCTGCCTCAGCCCCTCTCAGACCTGCTGCTCAGGTACACCTGGAACCACAGAGGTCAGCGCTGGAAGGGAGCTTAAGAGATCCTTTCCCAAACTGCCTGAGCACACTTCATGTCCCACAGATGTTGGTCTAATCTGAAAGCAGGAATTCTCTCCAGTGAACTAATTCTTGTGTTAAAATATCATTACTATTGCAACACTTCTTCTCCAAATTTTCTGCCAAAATTGTTGGTCCTTCAGTTTAAATTCTGGCCTCCAGTGCTGACTGGGTAAGGAAGGGCTCCCATGAAGAACATGGAAACTGGTCCTGTAATTAAAGATTACTCAAGGAAAAGATGCACTTAAGAAAAGAAAGCAAGACTGCATAGGTAACCTGAGATCCAGCAACTTCTATACTTTCATGTATAGAAAAGTATATTTGTATAGTGTCTGTGTGTATATATATATGCAATATATATATATAAAACATATATCTATTTGAATAATTTGAAATCAAAATAGTGTTTCCTTAGTACACAGTAACACACAACAGGGATTAACATATGTTGTGGATATTTTTAAGATTTTAAGGAATTTTTGCTTTTTATCAATATTTAACCTTCTACTTTGAAATATTTTAAAAGCTAATACAAAAACAGTCAAAAAAGATGAAGCATTAGCATTGCTTAGCTTGAGCTTGGGAACTTAAAAGTAGACTTTAAATAACAAATTACTTTTTCTACTGATGTAGAGCAGCCTGATCTAGTTGAAAGTGCTCCTGTCCATGGCAAAGAGGGTTGAAACTCGAGGATCTTTAAAGTCCCTTCCAATCCAAACTGTTCAGTGATTCTATATAAATCAATCTTACAGCAGCAGCAGCAGACATTTTATTTAAGCCAATTTTCAAAATACAAATTATTGCAGACTACAAACTAAATACTATGTCTGTGTTTCGTGTGAAATGGCATCGTAGCAGTTGATGGGAAAGAAAAACTTCATTGCAAAAGCATTTCCTCCTCTTTAGGATTCTCTGTGAAGACTCCAGTTCCAAGAGGTGATAAATGACATTTAGCACTGGCCTGCATCAGTAACTCTAGCTGTGCAGCAGCACACTACTCTTTATCATTTTGACTACAGATGGAGGACATCCAGCTTTCTCTTCCATATTAACTGAGAATATACAGTCCTGACCAAGAATGTGGACTGTGGAAACCTTCCCACTTGCTGAGTAGGAATTAATTAGCCAGTCCAGAGTATTAAAGGCATTCAGCAAAAAAGTCTGCCTGTTTATCTATTTCTGTTTCCTTGGAGTGTTTTAACACCTGCCATGCATCAGGAATCATTCACAAAATACAAGAAAAATATCCACACATTTGTGCAATGTGCCTTGGAGCACATTACAGATTTGTCAGACCTTTTAAAATATGGCATTGGGAATAGCTTGAATTAAGGGCTTGGATCTAAAATGTCTGTATAGGGCATCTGAGAATAAGCAGGGTGAAAACAGGCTGGTCACAGAAATTTTAAATACACTTAAAAATAAGCCCTCATTCTGTCTTTCTGTATTTCTCTTTACACCAGGAAATTTAACTTGGGAGCACAGACACTCTCTGACATTTTGAAATTTAATCCCCAACAAGATTCCTGTCAGAAATGCAGCCCCATGAAAATAATGGTATCCAATCAAATGCGAAAGGTGTGACCTAAAATATCAAAATAAAAATGTTGCTATGAACTCTGTTGGAGAGAACCCAGTAGGAAGTGGCCATCAGACCACAACTTGGTAAGAGTAGCAGACAACAAGTAAGCAAAGGCATTGGATGGGAGAAACTGAGTGAAGGTGGTGTAATGAGAGGAGACTAAATGTGGTCAAGTGTGGAAAAACCCCAGGGACATTGCAATAAGGTTTCTGAAAGAGGGAATACAAATGAAAATTAAAAACACGATGGAACTTTTGATATACAGAGACACCTTTCTGGCATTTTTATCTCAACACTTTCAAGGTGTTCTCCTTAAAGAAAGCTTAAAGCAGATGTCTGAAAAGTAAGTGCAAACATTTGAAAACATGAAAGGAAAATGGTAACTCTCCTGCAGTATTGATCAGCTGGGCTGGGAATCCTGTGGGCAAATGAAGACATGCATCTTTTACATCCCTGCTCCTGAGCTAGTTTCCTTAGCAAAGATAAGCTGCTACTTCTAAGATTCTACTGATCTTATCCTAAGGCAGACATCTGAAACAGGTCACACGGATCACCCTGGAAAAATGTCAATACATCTCTGCTGGCCACACGGGGAGGTGTGCCAGAGCAGGTCAGCCCAAGGTGTCCAGAATGTACAACTCTGAAGGGAGGAAAGGGGAACCCCACTCCAAGCAGCCACTGCTTTCATGTGAATGTCATGAAACCCTTGCTGACTTGTCAAGAAATGCAAACAAATTTCCCTGGGGACTCACCCTGAGGGTTATTGACCGAGGTGGTTTCTGAGGAGGATCTTCGTGAAGCCTGTCTCCCAAGGATGCCAGAACACGCTTCCGGTGGCCAATCAAGCTGATTTTTAAGACCTGAAATAATATCAGAAATACATCATCAAAAGAGCACATGGCAACCATGACATGAACATCCATTCAGATTGAAGCCATTTTCTCTTTAAACCTTTTAACAAGTTAGTCCTCTAGACAGGCTGAGCAGACAGGAAACTGTGCAAGGCAAACAATCAGCAGAGAAAATGAGAGGTGAGGAAAAACACTGCAAAATGAAGGAAGAAACTAGAGCATGTATAGGTGTGAAAAACTGAAAAAAACCAGACTCAAACATGAGTAAAGAGGAAATAAAAATGAAATGAGGAGAAGGCAGAAGAGCAGGAAGAAAAAAGGGAAGGGGATGAGAAGACTGGAGAAGGAAATGCAAAGGTGCATGCAAGCAGTGAGTGATGAGGATTAAAGTGATTCATGGGATGGATGAAGAAAAGAGTGAGAAAGGGCCGGTGAATGCTTAGAGGAGGCAAGAAGGGAAAAAAGGAATTGTACCATGAGTAAATGTTACAACTTTTAAATTTATTCACCATGCCTTTAATTGTTGCTAGGAAAGGGCTAAAACTGCAAGATTTGGCAGAGAAGGAGGGAACAGCTTCTCTCAAAGTGACCTTGCAGCTGGGAATGCTAAAATTGTTGGTGTGGGAAAACTCCATTTATTATGCCGAATGTTGTTCATCCTCTACCTGTTTTGAGAAGTGGAAGTCCTGTGGAGAGATAACACACTCTCACAGACATGGGGGAAGCCTTGTCTTATAGAGAGGCAAGAGCCCTCCCCTCCCCTCCTGCCAGCCAGAATGGAGCCATGTCCCCATCCCTCTGTCACCTGGTGTAGTGAAATAAATTCATCCTTTGCATTTCAGCTCTGGTTTGAGGGTTGCCCTTGGTTACCAGTATGTGTAGATTCACACACACACAGGTAATCTCTAAATATCTCATAGTTTGTGTTATTATGTAGAATCAGCCTTGTGTAAGAAGCTCTGGGTGGACAAACTTTTACCCCAGAGTTGTATAACTTTTTTTATCAGACACAAAACCTCTGTTGCACAGAAACGGGTCCATTAGTGGATACATTCACACACCTCATGCTTGTCCAAACTCCCTAAACACTGCCAAAAAGTTGTCCCAAATTTACAGCAACCATTCCTCATTTGTATTTCTCTGTGTCCTTGCCTCCTGCAAAACCACCACTGCTCTCAGGAAACGAGGGAGAGCAGAAGCAGCGAGTTGGAAATTTTAAGTATTAGCGGGAAAAATCACATATTTCAATGGTACTCTTTAATGGCTACAATGGCTGTAGTGTAGAGTGTACAGCAGCACTAATTGTAGCAGCAAAGCCTCTGCTCTGCAAACAGCAGTGTCCTTACATAACTCCTCCAGACTGTACATGTGGTTTCATACTCCAGAGCTGCCTCCATTCCCTCTCAGAAAACAGTACTTCCCACTATATTTAGGACCACCGTGTGTCAACACCCTTCAGCTGAGAGGAAGTTCTCACTCAACCTAGAAAAAGTAATAGTCCCCAAAAAACCTGGAAATGCTGCATCTTAAATGAACAACTACCTCAGCTGAAGCGGTCGCACTAAGAGCTCAATTCACGAGAACAAACAGAACCCAAACCCCAGCGACTCCCCTGCTACATCTCTTAGATGCAGTATCTCCAAACATGGTACAGCAGCACGCTGGCATTATTCCAGTATCCATGCCTACCCATCCATTATCCTGCCCATCCCTGTTTCCTCTGTTAGGTGTCTCTGTGCTATCTGATACTGCTGAACACCAATAACCTCTTTGCTGCCCACATCTCAGGAGTGATGGGCTATGACATGGAGCAGATGGAGGCCTTCCTCCGAGAGGCAGCTCCCAGGGCTGCTGCAGACCCAAGCTGCTGTCCCACAAACCACCCTGCTATGTGCTCTCCTTTCAGTCTAAATCTAGAGAAGCTGAGATAATGCAGCACACAGAGAAATGCCTGAGGCATGCAGGAGACTTAGTTATGTATTCAGTTTACACTGAGTGTTAAACAGAAGGGTGCACAGTTTATCTCTGTATTTAACTATGTGAAACACGTGAATGAACCACAGCTGCTTTAAGCATTACTCAAGTAATGCACTTCAGTGAACCTGCTTTTTTCATAATGCTTCCCCATCAAGATCATTTATCCAGAGATTTTTAAGCCAAGCTAAAGTTCTTTGGGTTGTTTCAAGGTCCTCAGCACTCTGACTGCCTTATTAGCTATATCAAACCCCACAAAGCAATTTTCTCTGACTTCACAGAGCTGTTGAACAGCAGGAGAGAACAAGACGTGTCTTGAGGGACTACACACGTAAGAGATCGGCAGACAGGTCTCAGTGAAGAAATTATTTCAAAAACTGTTCTCCATTTGAAAGTAATAAAGATCTTTAAACACAGTAGGCACTGCTAAGCTTACTCCACATTTTGTTTTCTATTATAATGGTGGTCACCCCAAATGTGAATGGGAGGGAGTTAATGATGCAACCTAGAGAAACATATGGTCCCCAGGCAACAGGCAGCTGCATCCCAGTCTCATCTGGAGCACATTCTACATTAACTGGAGACAGCTGTATTCTTCTGGAAATTACTCCCTAGCAATTTTCCTACTTGGAAAACCTGTTTCTCAATGTAAAATACTGTTTTCTGAAACACTTCTATATTTGAGTTATGAGGGTTTAACAAACATCCTGAAACTAGGGAAACTCATCCTGCGATGGATTAGCCTTGACAGTATTTATCAAAAATGTCAAATATCACAAATATGGGTCAACAGTTTGGAATGGTACAGCTGCCTAAAGCAGTACCATAGAAATGTGTTACTGTTGAAAGTCTTGCATTAAACAGCCCACAAGTTAGCTTTCCTGGTATATAATTTCTATAAATCAGGTTACAGTGAACACTGAACTAACACTGAATAAGGACAGTCAATAGAGTGCACCTAAGTGTCATGCAGTGAGGCATTTTGTCAAATGGATTGTAGCCCACTTGCTGCACAACAATGAAATGAGTTTTGCAGTGTGGCTGCAGGAATCAGCAGCAACATGCTGCCAAACTGTTCAGAGTAGCTCAAGGCTGTCCACACTACGTTATTTCATCACTGGGACAAAAGGAAAAACAAAAAGCATGTACATGGCATGCTTCTTTCCACACTGATGGCAGGATACCTGAGACAAGAATGGTATCACTCAATTTCATGTATTTGATGTTGCAATAAAATTAAAAGAGAATGGGGCAAGTCATTCATCCAAAGCACTGACACATGCACAAAAATTTAATCTTATTTTTACTTCTGTACTCTGCAATGATTAGCATACAAAATGAAATTCCACTAGGAAATGTAAGAAATCCACAAATATAGCCAATGTAACACTTTGCATTTAGATCTCTGGCTTAGCTGACAGATGTTTCAAAAGATACATGTAGCCCAATAACTCCCTGGTGACTGGGTATGTGCAAATGCTGGAATTAACAAGTTATTCCACCTAAAAATGAGCTTTATTTCTGCAACATTCTTCTGCCTGATCTTTTCTCTAATTGAATAATAATATTCAGTACTGTATGATTCTACTTTTTTTTCCCCCCAGAATATTACAAAGAGCACAGATATTCAAGACATTAATTCTCCTTCTTTTGGAATAATCTGAAAAAATTTTGTATGGACTAAAATTAGGATCATAATAGCAAACAAGTGGTCTGGACTAAATGTGTAGCAGCAACTGGACATCAGGAACCACCTAAAAAATGTAAAGAGTGATCAGAACAGTGCTAGTGATTCTCCAGTAGCAGCATCAGACAGCAGAATTAAAGAAAACAATGGTAAATGCAAGCCAAAAGAGTGGGATCTTCCTATTTCTGTAAGAAAACAGCTCAAAACACATGTTAAAATCAATATTATTAACCATTTTACTGCTGGTCATATTGGAATAAACTGCAAGCTATCTGGAATTCCAGATGAAGGGGTACATTTGATTATTACCCCTCTCCTGCCACAATGCTGCCCCACAGGGCTAATCCTAAAACATGGCAGGGCCCAGAAAAGCCAGAAAGTGACTCCAGATCAATTGTACAGCTCACCTGACCAATGGGATTGAAAACTACAAAAAGATTAAACATGTATAAATTTTCAGCATCAACTTTACAGATCCTAACCACAGAACTGCTGTCAACGTTAACAGTTAAAACAAACATACAAACAAAACCCACCAAACAAACAAACAAGGTAAAAAAATCTCTATATTCTGCATACTGACTGAGATTACTTGGTGTAAAAATCGGTATATTTTGAAAATTAAATAGGCCCAAGTCAGCTATGATACTTAAATTCAAAGAGGGCAGGTTTAGATTAGATATTAAAAAGAAATTCTTTACAGTGAGGATGGTGAGGCACTGGAGCAGGCTGCCCAGAGGAGCTGTGGATGTCCCATCCCTAGAAGCACCCAAGGCCAGGCTGGATGGGGCTCTGACCAACCTGATCTAGTGGGAGGGGGGCATGCCCATGGCAAGGGGTGTGGGACTGGGTGCTTCAAGGTCCCCTCCAACCCAAACCACTCTGTGGTTCTACAAATGCCCAGTGGCTTCAGCAGCACCAAACAAAGCCAAATCCAGTGAAATCATGTCAGACTTCTACTGCATTTCTCACACTTTATGCTCTTTCTCAGCACATGGCAACAGAGAAGCACCAAAGCATCCTGCTGGTCACAGGCTTGCTGCCACTTCTCTGGTGTCCACAACTGCAGGGGAAGCAAGGGTCTATTATGCCAAAGAAGACACCTGGAAGAGACTTATTATTTCATATCATAATGATTTCATATCATAAGGATATGAAATATGGGTCACAACCCTCTGGAGTTAATTACCCAACTGGAAACAGATGTCAGCTGACTTGATGACAGCATTTCACAAAGGCCAATGGCTGTCCTGTAAGTCCCATTTCCAGATGTTATCTTGAGGAACTGATGTTTGTTTGGTCCCCTATCACTCAAATAAATAATTGAGATGTAGATTTCCATTTAAGGGCATTGAGAAAGCAAAGGCCAAGAGTTTCCTCCAAGTAAACTTGTCATTGCTACCTCAGGTCAGACTGAGGCAGGTGAGAATTCACTATTTTTTGTAGGAGTTCTCAGGACAGACTTAGACCTGACTGGGCCAATCAAGCCATTTTTGTCATTAAAGTGCTTTCCAAATTGGCTAACAGAAAATACCAGGTGCTAGTATTTTTGCTCCACTAAAGATAAAAATAGTAATTTTGTGCTTGTAATCAATAAGCATTAGTATTTCAGTGAAAAAAAAATCTATTTTATATTTCCTTTAAAAAACTCAGGAAAATGCAGTGAAATAAGACCTGGCTGAAACTAACACCTGACCACTTTGCCTCCTGTGTCTCAGGCTACATGCTGGACTGTTTTTTAAAAACAATTTTTAAATTAAAAAGTTAAATGCATGGCCTCTTAAGAAATAAGTCACAGTTCAATCATTTTACAAGTCTCAGATGTAATGATAAACATTACATATGTGCATTTTTGTCACTTTAGTCTCAACCTCCCATAAATCAGAAACTCAAAAGATCTGTTATACATACAAACACCAAGATTGCTACAGCAATGATTACCTATTCTAAGAGACAAGGCTGAAAATATTATTTATGTGAAAAATGGCAAGCACTAAGCAGGTCTGTACATGAAGGAAAACATTCAATTTTCACAGGAAGTAAGTGGAAAAAATATTAGGCAATTTGAGAGGTGGAACACAATCCAAATGTGTGCTAGGAGACAGGCTGTGCCCTCCACTAAGGACCTGCATTTTCACCTGTGCTGAGCTAATGAGAGATCCAGTTACTGGTTCAGATCAGACTGAAGGATGTGTGGTCACAGAGACCAGGAGCACTCACTCCTTGAGCTCTTCAGTGTTATTCATACAGCACTACAGGAGAGCAACTGCAATACCAATATGTTATCCCAGAGTATTTCGCAGGATTACTTACACAGCAGATAAATTATAATTAAAGTTACTGGTACTACAACACATTTCATAATGAGCTAATAATTTATTTATCTATTTTTAATAGGCAATTATCAGCAAAGCACATTAATCTGTACACAGGCATGAAATACAGCTCATGTAATGAGAAATAAGAGATGAAATAAAAATCTCTATAGAAAATTTTAATAGCTCTAAAATGGATCCTTTTTTTTTCTGATTTTGATCTATTTTCTTTGCAGACTTACTTAATTCCAAGCAAAAGGAAAAAAAACCCCAAACATTGAAGCCCATTTAAGGAATGGGACATTTTTCTACTAAGTAAATAGCTTTTTTAAAAAAACCTTCTAATAACATAGAGTAGTAAGAGTTTTTACAATATCAGAAGAAGCAAACAGCCTGGAGTAAAAATGCAGATTACTCTAGCTCAAAGTCATAACCAAGGCTGTCATGAAAAGGTTAGCTCTGCAATATGTGAATAGCATTAGTTAATTATAAAGGTATTTATATATTAGGATTGGAAATTGTTTACTTCTATATTGTGCAACTATATAGTCTGATAATAATTGCAGCAAAAAGAAGATGGTGTTAAATATCTTCTGCTACTAGAGTTTAATGAAAGTCCCTCTATGCTTTTTTTATTTTTCTTTTAAATCAGCATTATTTAGATGTACAATGAGTGCAGAAAAGACTGTTATCAACATACAGAAGGAAAACCCAAGCACTGGGGAGAAGAACTAGTGTTGTTAAAGAAATGCTATTCAGAACAGACTTCTCAGTATATTTGCCAGTTACCAGATGTGTGCGTGAAGACCTAATGACTTTTGCATCATAATTATTTCAGTTTAGTAAAACGATTTTTCTGTATTGTATTCACATTGAAAGTATCAATTCCACCCCTGAATATCTAGTTCAAGCCAGATCTATGCACAGAGGCTATGGCTTCACTCCAGCTCTGCCATCATAGAGCCACAGAATCATGGAAATCATTTAAGTTGGGAAAGGCCCTTAAGGGCACTGAGTCCCACCACAGAACTAAAACTGCCAGGTCCAACACTAGACTATGTCCCTAAGTGCCACATCTTGACATCTTCTACGTATCTTCAGGAATGGTGACTCCACCACTTCCCTGGGCAGCCTGTGCCAGAGCTTGACAATGGCTTTGGTGAAGATACTTTCTCCTCATATCCAAACTAAACCTCCCCTGGTGCAGCTTCAGGTGATTTCCTCTTGGCCTGTCACTTGCAGCTTGGGAGAAGAGGCCAACCCCCACATGGTTACAGCCTTCTTTCCATATAGAGAAAGAGAGCAATAAGGTCCCCCCCCGAGCCTCCTTTTCTCCAGACTAAACACCCTCAGCCACTCCTCATCAGACTTGTGCTCCAGACCCTTCCCCAGCTCCACTGCCCTTCTCTGGACACAGTCCAGCATCCTATGGAGTGGTTCATACAGGACATACAGCAATCCAAAATGTACTTACCCCTTACAGCAGTATATATCCCAGAGTTAAAAACATGACAATGCATTATTGCTCTATTGCTAACATTAATATTTACCCACTTTTTAAGGGGAAAAGCTGTAAAAGCATCATCATGATAAAAATCTGATGAGTGTAGGCTTTGATACAAGCACTGCTAATGTCAGTACTCTACTAGTATGGACAGACAGCATGAAGCTGAGGCCACAACCCATCCCAATTCACTGCCAAAATACAGGTGCATTGTCCTAGAAATCTCATGAAAACTGCATGGAACTGCTTCCTTAGAAGAAAGATCTGCAGAAAGAAGTACCAGGGTTTGGTCCAGCAGGAGGGGTTCTGAGCTGCAGTGGGAGCACTTGCAGCAGAGCAACCTTCCAGGGATCTCACTCCTGGGATCCAAGGGTGGACCTGGGAGGTGGGCAGGGAGCAGCTCTCTGTATGGCCAGCTCCTCAACTCCTGTGTTCCTTGATCACAGAAATGCTAACATTGGCCCAAGTAAATGGGCTGGGAAGTATAGCCAGAGATGAAGGAAAGAAGAAGGGGTGGAAATCTCATTTTCAGCAGCTGCTGGTGCTTACAGCAGCAGGAGCTAAACACAAGAGGAACCCGCTACAGGGAAACTGCAGCTTCTTTCACAATGGACCACCCAGAAGAGGAGGGCAGCTAGGATTAAAAAAGACTGCAAAGAGACATAAAGCAAATGCTTTAACAGAAACCATGGTCTCTAGCTCATGCACTTGAGTGCTCAGCAGCTCCTAACAGTTATCAGTGTGGATTCATTTACTGCAGAGTGGCTGCTTGCCCTCAGCCATACCTGTCATTGAGTGCTTGGCACACTGAAGGAAGAACACATTTTGTGACATGATGGTAATAGGCAGCTTTAACTCTGGTCTTGGGCACATGTGTTTTGCCATCCAGGAATGTCACCACTATCAAGATCTTAATTTCATTAATTTACAGGAAATATGCACCAACAGATGTGACAGGGTGTAAAGAGGATCCTCAACTATTGCTCCACCTGCACTGCATCAACAGCCATCTGACCAATTTCATCACTTTTCTTCCAGCAAGGACACTCCCTAGAAGAATAAATTTTGAATAACTGATAAAATCAGTATAGCTTATGTTGTGACATATAACATTAGCATAAAAATAATTATTAAAATTTTTTCTCCATCTAATTGTTTTTCCAGACATCTTTTACTATCTTGGTTTGTAGTCTTTGCTCACTAAACAATTACTGAATTAAATGCCAGCCCCTCTCCCCAAGCTTCATGTTGCCATCCACCGTCATCCAACTCATCCTTTAACACTAAACAGAAGCCACTGCAGACATCAAAGCTACCAATTCATCCCAACTCCAGCTAAAGGAGTCTACTGTTTTCTTTCAGGTAGTCTGATTGATCAACCTACTTTAAAAAAATTAAGAGAAACTTTGACTAATCTACATTCAGTTTGGATTGTGATGCTGCTTGCCAGATTCTTAACCCCAAATCTTGCACACTTTCCAAATACATGATATGGCTTTAAGAGCTATTAATTCTCCCTTACATCCCAGCTTTGTCTGTAGCCTTAATGCTGCCAGGACGGTATCAATGATAGCCCTTATCCTAAAAAAGGCAATGGCCACCATGGCAGAGCAGAATCACACATCACAGGCAGAGCAAGCATCATCCTGTACTTTGACTCTTAATCTGTGAGGAGGAAGCACTGTGGGTGGGAAAGAACAGGCTCTATAAGCGCAGCAGGATGGCTGGATTAACTCTGCCAGGGGCAGCAAGGGGACAGCAAAAGCATTTCTCAAAATATCTTTTTCTTTCATGCTTTGAGGTAAGAGCAGGAAGGAATACCATCAAAAAGTGCCATTACAAAAGGATACAAATAAAGTGGCAAAAATATTCATTCCTCAATAGCTCAAGTAAAGTCTTCCCATGTGGCTCTGAGAAACACAACAAATTCCAGCAGAAAAGATGATTGTCTGCATGATTTGAGAGAGATCGAAACCACAAGGCAGTTCAGATCTTGCACATCTTATGCAGATTCCTTCATTAAACATTCAACATTAGTCTGGCTTAAGAAAGAAACATTTCTGTACATTACCAAATTAGAACAAAGCAAGCTGTACTGAAGAGCTCTCCAAACATGAGGCTGATTTTGTACTATGGTTTAAAAAAAAAAAGATAAACCAAACTTCTTATTAACAGTGAAAACAGGCAAAGTTTTGGTCATCTCAAACTTCTTGCCCCTAAAGATATTTTATATATGAAAAAGAATATAGATGTATGCTTCTGAATCCACAGTTTGGGCAGATCCATTATTAATGAAGCATTCTGGCAAAACCCACCAATGAATGGGCTGTCATGGGAAAGGCTTTCTTGATACAAATTCTATTTGAATTTTCTCAGTGAGAAGGGCTGTACAGGACTGACTACTCGTACAGGGTAGAGCAGCATGTCTTCTACACCTCTACTCTAGCTCCTTTTTCTCTTCAGCCTTATCAAAAGTTTCTGAAAAAGCAAGGTTCTCTTCAAAGGGATTACAAACATCACCTCCATGGCTCATGCTTTGACTTTCTTGTTCTTTATCCTAACTCCGTCCAACCCATAAGATAAAGTCAAAAAAAGGAAAGACAGTTCCAAGGATTCCATTCCTCACTTTTCCCACCAGTAGCAGTAACACCAGCAGGTCCTTTTTGGCAGTGTTACATGAGAGGATATTGGGACCTCCATGAAACCAAAAAGACTTATCAAACCTGTGGCTTCAGCTAATTGCAGCAGAGTAGGCCCAAGCTGCAAGAAGCCAGATGCCCAGAATCACATCTGTGATGGTTTCCAAACCACACTGAATGTTGTCAAAGATCTCCCCAATCTCTAGTCACGTCTTTTTATAATTCTAAATATTGTAATTCAGCAAATATCTAGGCAGTGCTAGCTTGAACTTAGCATTGTAAGCTTAAGAGTTGGGCTCCATCATCTTAGAGGCCTTTTCCTACCTAAATTATCCTATAAATATCCTTAACACAACAATTAAACCCTCCGATTCTTGAATTATGGTTTTTGTTAAATATTTAACCTAAATGACCACTTCCTTGTTCTGTCCTCACTGATTTCTGAAAAAAATTCATCATTACAAATAATTTTACTTTCTCCTGCAACTAATTTACTTTAACATACATACAATTTTGCAAAATTCTCCTACCAAGAATAGAAATTTGTTTTCTTTCCCTAGTTTATTTTAGGTGGACATAAAGAATACAATGTATAAACATATTATCCCAGGTGAAATATGAAGGGAACAGCGCTAGGGGACAGAAATCTACAAGTTTTTAAACACACTCACCTTGCTACTATGCACAACATTCCTTTTTTTGTTTTCTGTGTTGACTGATGTTCAGTCAAATACCCAGTGGCTCTTGTCCTCCTGCCCAAATTATTCCCCTGTGCTGCTCTTCAGTGATGTACTCAGAGCTCATTATATTCTCATGTGATCTGTACTTTCAAAATAAATCACTTTCACATTTCTTCAATTAAATCTTATATAACTGATTCAGCCCATTTATGCATTTTGAAGATCATACTCTATTTTAATCCTATTTTAATAATGTTACTACAATGTTAAATAATCACCTTTCAGATCAGAAAAAATGCCACGAAAATCCACATTTGTTTGGATGACGAGTTTTGCTACAGCAAAAAAAGGGATTAGTTTACATGTATGTTAATATCTCTTAATTTACAGTATTAGGTGTAAAAGCCAGAGGCATTATTGTGAAGCCAATTAAGTCTCTATATGATCTTGTCACAAATGTGCACTACTGTACAGATCACATTAACTCACTACAACAAGAAATCTTGTCATGAGCATTTTACAACAAATCACCACATGAACTGTGATTAATGATGAATCAGAAGAGTAGATTGAAATGAATAGCAAGCAAAGAGAAAAAAAACTCTTATTATGGACAATTAGATGATAATGTAACCTACATATTTGCTGTGTTCTAATATGCAGCCACCTAGGGTATGTTCACGTGACTTACTTAAAATGGATTTCTGAGTTGTACTAGAGAATTAAATAACATGTTGGCTTTTCAAATTAGTCAGTAAGCCTAAATTTAGTCACTGTTAAATATAGTTTTAGAAAGACTACTATTCAAGCATGCATCTCATTTATGTGGGTTTTTTAATTCCTGTATTTGTGATCCAGGTCTGGACTCAGAAGAGTGTAAGCCTTTTCTCGTTTTAAGAATCCTGACATTTAAACTTACTTGTTTCTGCTGGAGGAACCTCTGAATCATAAAATATTTTCCATTCATATTTTGTGTCCATATTTTCATTTCAAACAGATTTTTCACAGATACTCAACTGCATAAGTAAATCAAATTTCTGAGCAGAATTGTAAGGAAATGACGGTTGAATTTAAAATATGCTTTTGAAATGTTATGTTATATTTCTACATTAAAAACCACAAGCTTACTTAGCAGTGGGAAGTTTCTTCATTTTCAGGAGCTTTTTCTGTGTATCACCCTAAAATTGGTCCAGTGGTCTTTCATGAATGAACACTCTCCACAAGGAATTTACCAAGCTGATGTTCCCACTGAGCCCTGGGAGCCGGGTGCCCTCCCTGCCTCCTGGCCCAAAGGACAGAACCAGCACAGCAGTGCTGCAGGCAGGTGCTTGCCATCAAAGTGTGGCATGGATGGACTGGGAGAAATGCTCCAGACTCCTCACACTTGAAGATCGAGAATTCTACTTAAAATTAGCAAAGCATTCTCAAATCACAGAACCATAGAATAAGCAGAGTTGGAAGGGACCCATCGAGTCCAGCTCCTGGCCCTGCACAGGACACCCCAAGAGTCACACCCTGTGCTGAGAGCAGCGTGGAAACACTTCTCGAGCTCTGTCAGGCTGCTGCTGTGAGCACTGCCCTGGGGAGCCTGCTCCAGAGCCCAGAGCCCAAAACACTGAATGTACTGGCTCTTCAGGATTGCTCACGATAGGAAAAGGTGTACTTCAGTCTGGAAAACAAGGAGCAGAGCACAGAGCACTAACTAGCTCCCTGAAATTTCAAGACTGTTCCCAGACAACAGCTATCAGCTGGCAGAGCCTTCTTGGGGCTGACACAGAAGCTCCTGATCAAGACCAGGATGCTGGTAGGTTTGGGGATGGAGGAGTTTGAAGCACAGGGGAATGCTACAGTGCACAAATTTTCCTACCACCAGCCCAGAGTGCCCTTCCTGCTTGGAGCTGCTTTGCTGCCATCCTGCAGCTCCACTGCTGCAAACAGGGTCATGCTGGATGCATTGCTGCATGCTTCATCTCTGGCTTTATCTCAGGCATCAAGGAATGCTCTCATCTCTCTGCAGAGAGCTAAGACTGTGGAACATTACAATCTACATTTGTCTTACAGACCAACGGGAAATGAGACCTTGTACAGGCCAGGGATTCCTCCACATCCATGCTTGTGGAAAGCAAACAGATGACAAAACACCATGTGCAAATCATAAATGAAAAGATGGTGAGAGACACCACGAGTTACCATTAAGTACTAGCTGTACAAGGAATTGTATCTGTTGAGAACTTGAAATGCAAATGTTAAGTTTTGCTAATCTGCTCCTTAACTGCAGATACAACCAACGCAAGCTCCTGGAATAATAAAGCGAAATGAGAATTTGGAACCTACGAGAGATGAAATGAGTGCCGGAATTTTAAGAGGATGAATTACATGGGAGAAGAATAGGAAGACCAGAAAATGGGTCATTATAGTAATCAGATGAGAAATAGCTAATGGAAGGATTAACATTTTACAATAAAATTTAAAAGCAACTAGTTGAAGGATATCAGGAGGTGACATCAGAAGGCATTTGTGATAACCATTGTAGATTATTTTATCTGTCTCTTCTGGCTGTTCAGGTAACTTTCCTATTTTCTTCTTTGGAAATTCAACTTCCTTCCCTCTCTGTCAACCTTCTCCCTCCCTCCCCACATCTTATTTTCAGCTCAAGAAACCCCAAATTCCTTTTCCCTTGCTGCTTTCCTCTAAGTCCCCTTCATTTCTTTACCACCCATCACTCACCACCCAGCTCAGCAATTTATTTGCACTTGCAACCATATTCCCACCTCATTCAGCCAACCACTGCAGAGGTGACAGGGAGAAATGACAGCAAAAGAATGAGCAAAAACTGCCAACCAGTCAATAAGGGAAAAAGTCCACAGAAAAATGGAAAGGAAGCAGTTGGATTAATAATAAAATCAGATTTGATTTAATGGCACCTGCTCTTCTCCATATAAGCAATGAAATAACAACTTAATGAACATTTTTAATGTATGTTTAATGTCTATTATATATGTAATTTCCAGGATAACTGCTCAGGGCTGCAGAAAAAGACCGCCTCATTCTTCAGCAATCTCTCCTTATTTTGCAACTCTAGGATACCGTGGAAATGAAGAGAACAAACACCCACATAGGTTTCTATTCTTTCATGGTCTGTGCAGTCTTGTACAAGTGGTGCTGCAAGGAAAACTGCAACCACCTCCCCTCATCAGCTGTGACACAGGACAACTGAGTTTACTACCACACATAGTATGATTGCTTGATTCTTTATTGAGATAAAACATAGAGTGAACACAACGTTTTACCAATAGGAAGCCTTTTGCTGAAGGGCTGGCTATTCAATAACATTTTGAAGAAAGAACTGATTTTGTGAACATGGGCTCCTGCTATGAATTATTATTTGTATAAAATTGTGCATCTAAGTTTTAGTTATTTAAAATCTCATTAAATCCCCTCACCAGGATACATTTTCTTACTATCTAAACCAAAAATTATTACTGTGTCATGATGCAGGAAATATTTAGAAAATATAAAAGTTTACTCTTGTATGTTATCATTGTATCATTTTGATTAAAAAATTTCATAAGTCCCCAGGAACAGGCATGTATGTTAAAATCATCTAGGGTCATCTTTAATAATTTAAAAGATTCAGTGGTTCAGATTTTCATTTTTTAAACAAAATATGGCATGTGTTTGTATCAGCAAGTTTCATCCCCCATTATCCATCTCCCTCCTACACCTTACTAGCATAAAAACCCCTTCTGCTTGCTGACAGAATACTAATTTGGCTTCATTTAAATGCTAAAGCAATGTAGTCCAGCTATCTCATTTAAAACATATGTAAAGCTGTGAAACAATTGACAAGCACAATGAAGAGTGTCTACCATAAGATTTGCAAGGAATTATTTTTTAATAGGTGTTAAAAAGCCAAAAGCTTATCCTAACCATCTTTTTCCCCCCCAACATATATCTCTTAAAATCAGGGAGGGGAAAAGGGCAGCATTTCTCTCACAGCTCACCACTTCCTATGACCTGATAAGATTAAAGGCCAGGTGATGTATATAGAGAATACATGTGTGTGTGTGTGTATATATATATATATATATATATATATATATGTATGTAGGTTTCTCTTTGTGCAAGGGCAGTCATTTATTCTCTAAAGTTCAACCACATTTTTATTCTTCGTGTGTGGTAAGGAAATGTGCATTAACAAAGCCTGCATCAAAAATAAATGGAGGGCAGGAAGAATTTCCATATATGAAGAGTATAACAACTCTAAATACAAAGTGCTCTACGGACAAGACCTGGGCTGGTATCCCTCCCTACCAGTGACCTTCATTGACAAACCTCTCAGACCACCCTCCTCATAAAAGCAGAGTTTTAAGGCATAAAATGGAAAGTATACTGAATCTTGCACTGGCATGATTCATTGAGTTGATTCAAACACTTGGTGTGCAAGTATGTGGGGTTTAAATAAATACACCCACTCTTCAGTAAAAATGCGTGATGTGTGTTACCATCTTTGTACATGCACAATGGCTGGAATGCAGGAAAGAAAAAATGTGCAAGAGACCCCTCATACTGCTGCAGCAGAGTCAGCCACAACAAGCCTGAGAAACAGAGACCCCCAAAGCCTGGACTGGAATAGCATCAATATCCTCCAGGTCAGAGAAAACTGGGAGGTAAGCCTCATCTTTCTGCGGTACACAACCGAGGAATTACTCATTCAGATGTTCTCACAGAGGCTCACACAATCTATTATAAATTCAAAATCAAGGCAGCTTCCCCCACCCCAAACAAAAATGCAGACACAAGCTACTGTGCTAAAATGTTCCATACAACAGCAGAGAACGTACGTGGACAAGTGAGATAGCAAAACCTGATACAATTTACAACTGAGATTAAGATGAGATGAAAAAAACCTTCTCCCTCTAAAACTGCTAATTCCTGAAAGGTTAAAAAAACCCCAGAGATTTATCAGCAGAAGAGCCACTGGTAAAAATAATTTCTTTCAGAGAGTAAATACAACTTTTGCTGTGCAGGTTGCAAGAAGACAAGAGCCATTGTTGGACACATCTGTATTTTTAGATATAATCATCTCATTTACAGTTCAGCACTTTAAAGAAATGAAAATGTGGAAGATCTGATTGCAGTTCTAAACCTGTTTTGTGCAAAGGACTAATGCAAGACTGCCATAAGAAGCTGACCCATATACTGAAAAATAGGATCTAAAATTAAATGGGAAAATGTACATCATTATTTTAACTTAGCTCCAAGTTGCACAGCTAAATCTCTGTGCAGCAACCTGAAAAGTTATCTATACTCTGCAGATTATTATGCACTCAGTGAACACACATTCAAGTAATTTTTGCTATGTTAGTTACATTGAATTTTTCATGCATTTTAAAATTAGACAAATGGTTAAGAAAAATAACTCAATAGGTCAGGTGTTTCATTACCTTATATATTAACAAAAAAAACCCTCCAAGCAGAATCAAATGCTGCTTTTTGGTTTTTTGTTTCTTTTTTTTCCCACCCTTACCTGTGGACCCATGTACTTTTTCCAGGGCAGGAGAACCTAGTGAGAAGCCTTCTCAGCTTGCTGGAAGTACCAGGGTGCTGAACATCTGGGGCTGTGCTATCTATAATCCCTACAGAAACTGCTACGTTTAGATCCGAGCTAACACTTCATCTTTTGTCCAGATTTACACTTATGTTCTTGGTCTGAGGTGCCCTGTTCCCAAAGGAATTTTTGTTTTGTAAGAATTTCTGAATGTACACTGAATACCAGCTCGACACTGTTTAATAACAAAGCATACACGCACTAGAATTTTGAAAGCCCTTATAATATTTTCCACAAGCTTATAAATTACCTGCCTGCAATGATCTAATGCCAGTTAAAGGCTTTCTTTCAAACAGCACGTACTGGTAACAAGGATGAGAACCTGGTTTTCTTGATGTCAATGTCAAAACACCATTGACTGGAATGAAGCCAGTGTCTCGCTTGGACATGCTGTACTCCAATAAAATAGGGATTACTCTGCATTGCAGAACTGAAAAGGATGGGTAAAGTCAAAACAAAATGGTAGAATGAAAGCTGACCATGTAAAAATAGTGTTTTCTTATTCAGCAGACCTACCCTACAAATATATTCAATCTCTTCACTGCTTATACTCAGAGCTAGAAAAACACCCTAGGATTACTTTTTATTTCAATTTCAGAGATGGCCCAGTTATGGTGAGTGTAAGCAGATCCCATATATTGTCTTTCACTCTTGTGATTTCATCACAAGTCCCAACAAAGTCTCTCTGCTTCCCAAAAACACAAACTTTTGAATTTCAGCTTTGTTAGGAAGACAAATGCACAAGTCCCATGACCACATAGACAGTTTTGAATTATGTAATTTTTTTCCCCTATAATATTTCAAGCCCTGAGGTTAACTAGTTTTTCATCAAATAGATAATCACTAATTAAAGGACAACTGAACTTTCACATTCTGCACACAGGAACAGTCTGCCCAAGCCAGAGGAGCCCTACTGTAAATTGCCACCTTATTACTGTATAAGGGCAAGAAAGAAGTCTTACAGAGACCAAATTAGACTTTCAGGAAACATGCATATTCCAATTAAGAGAAAACTCTTATTTCCAAACTTGACAACTTTTTCCTTTTGGTTCACAAGGCAAAATGAACAGGGCACTTTGTAACCCTCCCCTGAAGTGTCAGCTTTTCCCAACACTGGATTGCCAACGATTGTAACTCACTGAAGTACAAGGAATTCACAGTCTCTGAGGGATGCAAAGAAAAGCTTGGACACAAGGGTAATCCAACTACAAACCCCAAAACCATATGCAAAGAGGAGAGAAGTTGTGTGATGGTATCTCTCCCTGTGTTCTGTAAAGGGCTCTGTTGAGACTTGGGTGTAAAGGACACTGCTGTTAGTGCTAATCCCCTCCTGCCAACCCACGGCCTCAGAGTGTAAAACTGAGGCAGATCTGAGAGGAGCTGGGGACAACCTGCAGTTCTGACGAGTTTCTCCCTTCTCTACAGGAACCCCGCCCAGGCTGTCAGCGCTCAGAGCACAGATAGCTCATCCCAGTCACAACTTTAATGATATGCTAAGACAAGATGCAGACGTTAGCAACTTTTACTAATAGCTGCTCTTGATCCCATATTGTCAGCTCAACGTTTCCAGCCTGCTTTGTTAACACCCACGTTTTATTGCAGTGGAAGCTTACAAGGATCTTGGGTCTCAAGAAGAATGACACCCTTGGTGAAATGAAGACAATTGGATGCATCCCATTTGGTAAGATTTGTCCTTGCATCTCAGGCATCCAGGACTTCTTTCACTCCAGGCTGAAGCATAAGAGAAGACATGGGCCATCAGGATGAAATGAGAAAGGGCAGTAAACTGAACATCAAAAGAGTTTAGAACTGGACTGCAGGGTGCAAAGTACAAGCACTCAGACACAGCCTCCTGCCTCAGGAGATAAATAAGAAGAGGGTAGAGCAAGGTGTTTTAAGAAGAAAAATATGACACAGTATGTTTTATTTCACAGCACGCTAAAAAATGATTAAAGAAATGTGAAGAAGAACAAAAGACTTGTTCTCTGAGCTTTACTTTCAAATACAGCTACATAACACAGAACTATTCTGATATGTGGCTGCATGCATCACTTCTATGTCTGTTAACCAGTTTCCTGGAAAATTAAATCCAAACCTACACATTTATCTTATAACAGCAGCACAGGTTTTGTGGAGTGAGAGCTTATGAATGGTAAAACACGAATTTAGCACAGTGAAAAACAGTCCAAGCTCAGGGGTCTATTCCCACTGCTTTTATACACTTCTAGTATTCTGGAAAGTTAGCAGAAGCATTAGGAGTAGAATAGACTGCTGTGAAATGAGCTCACAAATTAAATTAAGAGAGGGAGAGAGCAATGAATAACTGAATCCCCTGAGCCAGAAGAATGCCACGCTGGAGGGTCACAGAAGCATACACAATATGTGCTCCTATGCACCCACTTTGCAGTGGACCCATGTAATTTATTAACCTGACAGCAATGCCATACATACCCACAGGCTCTTCCTAACCTCCCTCCTGCCCATCAGCATGCTTCCACAGAGAACTGCTGAGGAGACTGACACAATGAAAATGCAGTGGGTTTGGCAGCTTTTCAACCTTCTGTGTACCCTGGAGACATAAGGATTACTTATTATTAGCAATTAAGAAATTTAATCTACTATCCTACATTGCATATGATCAAGCTTCATTGTACTCTAGTGAGTCTTATCATAGTACAAACATCAGGCTATGAGCCCATTTTTTAATGCATTGACTTTAATTTTATATAGTGTCAACCTTCCCTGTTGCAATGTGGTCACTGGATTCTGTATTGCTGATGAGAGTGTGGCTCTGGAGTCTTTGAATAATGCAAGTGTATGTTTCTACCAGTGCAGAGAGGAAAATATACTAACTTGATTTTTCTTTCCTATTTTCTTTTGAACAAATGCAAACCTGTGGATTAACTGAAAAATTTGAGGCTGCAGGTGAAACCTGGCATACTAATAGGAATGAAAACCCTATCTTCTAAATCCTAACACATGCCTTATTCATAAAATCATCCTGGATTTACTTTCTGTATCCACACAATCAGGTGAATCCACACAATCAGGGTGAAACAAGACCATTAAAAATCATCTGCCATGTATGCAGTCTGGCCAAGCACTGTAAGAAGTGATTCACAGTCTTCACTCTCTGCAAGCCTAAAATCAGACGTTCCACTATTTTCTTATAGCGGTCTTTGTTCTCATTAACTAATTATAATATGTTGGAAGATAACCACACTCTTTCTCATGGAATACTTGTTTAAGTGAAAAATTATTATGGCTACATAATAGATATTGCATTTTCTGATCAAAAATATAAAGAAAATCCAAATCAAGGACTGTCCAGCATTAACCCCTGTAAAAAAAGTAAAACATCTGACTGAAAATATGTGAGAAAGCAAAAGTGGATTTCTAATGTCACCATCTATCACATCACTTCCATCCCAGATAGAAGGTGTACTTATCTGCCTCTGCCTTCCCAACACACACACCAAGGAACTTTCCCACCAGCCATGGCATTCTGCTCAATCCAGCTCCAATGCTTTTTCCCTGGAGAGAAGACAGGAATACCAGGTGCTGGTGGCTCTCATCAGTCAGGGTGCACTACTGCAGTGAGAAGAGCAGTGTGAGAAGTCACCTGTAACTGAGTGCTCTTATTTAAGCCAATATGCCATTCATCACACAGTGACTTGTTTTAAAAAGGCAACTGGTGATTGACCAGGACCACCAGCAGCATAAATAACAGCACATTTTCCTGTGGATTTTCATGTCTGTCTCCACAATCCTTCCCTTGTCCCACAGCAGAACTCCTTCTCTCTCTGTACCTCTTTCCCTGTATTATTTTCAGCTTCCTCCATCCTCACTGTAATTTCAGCTTCCCACCACAGCTCTACGACTCAACTGTGCTTTTTCCTACCCTCAGCAGTGCAAGACACAATATCCCCACCACAAAGAGGATATGAAAAGAGTTCCATCTAGTCACTCCCATGAAAGCTGTGGGAACTTAATATCTCTGAAAGAAACCATTCTTCCAGCTCAGATGCCCAATCAGTTTGGAAGACCAACAATTACTGAAGACCATACTGCATGAGGTTAAAAAGTATTCTCCAAAAGGCAATTTTAATGGAGCAAATCAGTGACCAAAAATGCTAAAATATGTGTCTTTTAATAATACAGTTCAGAACAAGAACATCAAATCTCGTTTCTTATGTAACTTCACATAACTGCAGTTATTTAATTACACTTCACCTCATCAAACAAGAGTATTGTGCTACTCTTAATATTCTTTTGCTTAAAACAGAGAAGTTAAAGCACTCCAAATTTAGATTCAATTCTATCCTTCTGCAACGATTAACACAAGTCAGCAAAGCAAACCTGGGCTGTGCACTCGTGTTTACTTAGATGACATGGCATTCATGTAGAGTGAATGTCATGTCCTGTCAGAACAGTGATTAATTAAGCAACTGCCTTCCTCATTCCTCTCACCTGAGCATGCACATCCAGTATTTACACAGAGCATTCTTTTGACACAGCCTAGAAAGAGAGATCTGATGCTTAGGAAGAGCAAGGATCAGACTGATTTCTGAGCTTATAACACATCTACACTAACATATTAAAGTATTTTGAAATCAGAAAAATTCCACTTCTTTGATGATTTATCCACAAAGGAAAGCATTTTTACCAAAACAGCCATACAGGTGACCTCCTACTCAGCAAAGAACCAAGTCATCAACCTGGCTGCTCACATAACAAAAACATCAGGCAGGCAAATGTTGTGCTCTGTCAGTATCATAACTACTGCTGTGGAATTTTAAACAGCAGGGAAATGTAACACAAAGCTCACTAAATCTGGGGAGTTAAAAAGTCCTACAGTCCATGTTAGTGTGCCTCTGATGATGATGATCCAAGAGTTCTCTAGACACTCCCAGCACCAAGATAAATCAACACCCAGCTCTAACACACTGCACACTAGGTGCTGTCAGAAGAGGTGAAAGTGAGGTGAGGATGGTCAGACAGGCAGAGACCAAGGCTGAATGCATGTTTCCTTAATGCATAACTTCCACTTGATAGGACATGAAAATGTAAAAAAAAAAAAAAAAAATTTCTTCTAACTTTAAAATAACAGAATTGTATATACTGAAGTCCTTATCCAGCAACGGCTCCATATTCCTTCTCCTTTTGATGATCTACAGAAAAGAACCACCCTCATTCATCCTTTTGACTCATGCTGAAGCATAATTGCTGCTCTTTTTTTATTTATTGCAGCACCCATTTTCTCCCATTTGTCCTTTTTGTTTTCCTTTTATTTATTTCGAACTTCTACATTTATAGAAATAGAAACAGTTTTCTAAATTTTATTCTTTTTAACCCTATTGTGCTTTGGCTTTTCTTTTTCTTTTCTGAAACTTTTCAGGAAAGCCAGGTACTGTGAAAATGCCATTTTGCCTTGTTTTATTTACTCATTGTTTTTGCTGAAAGGGAAGCCAAAAAGATAAGGAATACTTTAGTTCTTAAGACACTGTCCAAGCCTGCAGCTATTTACTTATGAAATGATTATGTCGATGACTGTGTCAGAAGTCATTAGAAGTCTAAGGGAAAATGTCAAGTGTACAATACAGAAACCACAACAAGCTGCAAATATTTCTTTGCACAGGTAAGGCACATTGAGATAAATTTTGCTCTCTCTTCTATCCTGGTTTTGCCTACCCATCCACTGTCCCTTGTAGACTAGTCTTGTTCTCCATCACAGACTGCTAAATGCCCCATTTTATTTAAATTAAGCAAAAAGAACCCCAACAAAACCATGAAACTGAATGATCAGGACTACAGACTAAAAGCCTTTTTAAAGGTAAAACCACCAGGGTGACAAAATCTCTATGAGTGAAGTGGAGGTGAACTGCAACTTTCTGAAGCCGTATGTGAATATTTGGAACCAAAATTGAAAGTCTAACAGGTAATCCTGCAGGTTATAAAGAGTTGCAGCTGCTAAAAACTGATTTACTTGAGGAAAAAGCCAATGTTTACTCTAAAAATAGCAGAATTATGCATGGGATTTATTGTTAAACTTCAGTCCTTGCAAGAAGAAAGGTGTCAAACACTTAGGCAAGGGTGACTTGAATTGAAGCACAGAGCTAGGCACTGATATTTTGTCTTTGGTAACTAGGACTGAGGAAAAACCTCATTGGAGTTACAACTTCCTCATGATGGAAGAGGAGGGGCAGGCACTGATCTCTACTCTATGGTTAGCAGTGACAGGACCCAAGGAACAGCCTGAAGCTGAGTCAGGAGAGGTTCAGGTTAGATATTAGGAGGTTTTTCACCCAGAGGGTGTTTGGGCACTGGAACCACCAGGGAAATGTGACAGCACCAGCCTGACAGGGATCAAGAAGCATTTGGACAATGCTCTCAGGCACATGGTGTGACTCTTGAGGACGGTCCTGTGCAAAGCCAGGAGCTGGACTTTGATGATCTGTGTGGGTCCCCACCTACTGAGGATACTCTAGGTTTCCATGAATCATACTGAAAAATGTTCAGCCATACCACATTCATTAATTTGGCTCGTGCTGAAGACAGCTTTCTTCTGAGTCAATGTGGCTTCCACCACCATGAAAGAACAACTTCACTCTTCTGCTTCAGTGTGACCACAAAAATCCTCCTTGCTGTACCCAAACAGTCTTCCTGCATCCATGTTCTCCAGTGAGAGCTGGTATCTCACAAAACAGGCAGGGATGAAGGTGCTTACCTGGCCAAGAGCAACCTGACCTAAGAGGAGCAAGCATCACGACGATGGGGACACCACCAGGACTGCATATGCTTCCCTCCCACAAACAGCAGCAAAAAATGAGCAAGATGAACAGCAGTGACATTGTGGCCATGGACACAGCATCCAGCACCACCCAGTCAGTCACTGTGCCAGCAGTGGCAGCAGGTGGCATTAGCATTTGCCCTGAAGGCAGCTGTGACCATTCTGAATTTCCAGACTTGTGTGAGAAAGGAGGCAGTGGAGTGGCCTGGAGACCACCTGCTGGTCTTCTTGGAGGCAGAACCCAGATGGCAGCCTGCCACAGGAAAGGAGCCAGCTTCTGCCCTGGTGACTGGCAGGTTTGGCCTTGATCCCTGGAGGAAAATGCATTGCTGCTGAAAAAGCAAGCCTGTCTCTGAAAGGCCAAAAAAGCTATGAATGGACAATTATAGCTACACCTCATAAATCCCCTTGTTTTGGTAGCACTTTACTACTTGTTTTGTACCTGAAAGAACCCATTTTAAGACACCAAATAAATGATACAGATTCTGGTGCTTTACTAAATAACTGGACATTCTTAGTAATTAAGCATTTATTCTACACAGTAGAAGGAAATATTCTAATGAACTGATTATATATTTTTTCCATGGTATGGAGCACATAAAAATAAGCAATTTCAATAATCATTATTACTGCTCCAGTATATATTAATACATTTCAGATAAATCATTGCCTCCACTATCAACTCAGCTACTGCTCCTGCAAATAAAGCAATACCTTGTTACCTAGCAACGAAGCAAGTCCTTGCTATGGTGCAAAAAAAAAAAAAAAAAAACATAAAAAAGGAAATATATATATTTGTATATTCCTGTCGTTTCATGTTGAGAGAACATCCATAAAGAACAAAGAATAATCCACTCAAATGCCCTCAAATTCAATACTTCAGTAAAATGTTTGATCATCCACATTTCACGAGTGTTTTCAGAAGCTCGGTCTTGATTAAACATGCATAACCTCTTGCTGACAATATAATGTTCTTGCTATGTATTTCTTGGAACATTTTAATGCATACATAAGTGCACAGCCATAACACATATAAGTCATGACAGGCTCTTAATGCTACATCTGATCTGTAACAGAACAGGAACAGGTATCACAGGGCTTGTTTAAAGTTCATTTGCTTATGCTAAATCAGTTCCTCTCCTATTTAACACAGCAGTGCATAGTATCGCCTCTTACTGATGCAATATCTCTTTTCAGGGCACTGTCATTTGTACAAAATGTTCCTTGTGTTGCATTTAAAAAGGAAATGTACTAAAAGCCCCACTACTTTGTTGCTTTACATTTCATGTCTGTTTCTGACAGATTGCCAACACTGCGTGGACAAAAACAAATAAGAGTAGCTCAGGAGTGCTACTCGTGTGGATGAGCTACAGAGTTGGGCAATGTGCAAATCTGACAGCAGCCTCTGAGCTCTGTGGTTACCAGCATGTGTCTGGTACACGCTTTACTCAAGAGCTGAAAGAGGCAGCACAAGGATTCACGGCCCCATGAGCACAAAGTATGAAGGCATATCCTTCCCTATGACAAGGACTGCAATTAAGCTTTTGCAATAGAGAGAATATGAAGTCATGAAAATTGCTGTCCTGAAGGCCTACAGTTTCATTAGTAGGTTCCTACATCCAATAATGTCTAGGTCATCACATTGCCCCCAGATAAAATACGAGATACATCTTAAGATAATACAAATTTCACTTAAAATTTGATGGCTAATCACACGCTACTATTTCTACTCACAAATGAGATGACCACTAAACACCACACAGAAATTTTGAATGTTGCTCTTGGTAGCAACATCTTTAGGGAAAGCATTCCTGAAATATTCTGTTAATGTTCTCTTGAAATTTTTTGAAGTCACCTATCTCTTAGCATGCAAGGATATTGGCTCAGTTGATCACAGCACAAAGGTATACACAATCCATATCATGCTGCCTCGAACATCTGCTGCTGCTGTAATCCTTCATAATTCATAGCAAAAATATTCAGAAAATTGTATGCTTGCACCCAA
Source organism: Serinus canaria (assembly GCF_022539315.1). Classification (NCBI taxonomy): domain Eukaryota; kingdom Metazoa; phylum Chordata; class Aves; order Passeriformes; family Fringillidae; genus Serinus; species Serinus canaria. The sequence goes on from NC_066314.1 coordinate 45,073,242, forward strand.
AGGCACCTTAGTTTTTGTGGCTCTTGCCATTATCTCTGAGCTTTATATACCAGTTAGAAATTTTTTGCAGCTTGGTGTTGCCCATTTTTTACTATTCTTGCAGTCTTTAACAACCAGGGATCATAGTTCACCTCTCAGAGGAGTGTGTGGAGTTCAGCAAAATGCATAATGCATACAGAGGGAGCAAGGATGAAGCATCAGCTACTGTGGTGCTCAGAAGCCTCTTGCTTCTGAATAAAGATTTTAGAAGTTAGTGTAACACTGGAACTTATACATACTCAAAGGATAAAGCAAACATCAGAGACCGTACCCTACAGGCTCTGCATGATGAAGTCTGTGCATGTTGCCTCTCCCTCTGGAACGCAGTCTTCAGTGACAGATGGCACAACCACTACCTACAGATGGCTCCAATGGGGGCTCCATAGCTTTGATAAATACTGCAATCAACTCCTAGGATAGGTATGGTTCAGGCAGCAGAGCAAACACAGGGAATAAATCCCTCAAAAATGTAACTGTATAATAATCACACACATAGTATTATCCTAAACAGACAGATGAAAGGCCAAGGGTTGTTACTGAGCTGACAGAAATTCAGGGCTGCTTAAGAGGAGGTCAGTAGTTTAGGATAAAAGTGTATGAAATGAGCATCACTCAATTTGTTATCTACTTTATCCAGAAAAACATTTTCACTTTCATCATGGACCAAGTGCTCCTGGTGAAATTATTCTTGCTTTCCAGTGGGATTTGTTTTCCTTTGGAGGAGCAATCAACCCTATCACCAAACAAAGCCTTGGTTTGGTTGGTAGAAAACATCCTTGCCCCAGACGGATGATTCACTACAGTGAACAGAAGTATTTGAATCTACTACTCTAACAAAATCAAAAATCATGGACTGATCCTGAAGCTATTTGTAGCAGACTAGCACAATCTTTTCTAATCTTCTCTAGAAGGCTTGAAATAAGAGCAACTGGAGTGATTTCATAAAGGAACACTTGCTTTAGTTGAGCCAATGGCTCAGAGACCCTGCTCTCTCACTCCTTACTGCTCAAATAAACCAAAGATGACTTTGCAATATCTTTTGTGGCAACACAGAGCTACTGATGAGCCACATTTGCTACAACAGAATCATAGAATATTTTGGGTTGGAAGGGACCTTCAAGAACATCTACTTCCAACCCTACTGCCTGGGCAGGCAACCTTCTACCAAGTCAGATTACCCAGAGCCTCATCCAGCCTGGTCTTGCTCCCCCAATACATTAGGGAGTGTGGGCTCAAGTTCCATACGGAGTCCTTGGATTACACATGTTCCCCAGCCCGCACCTGGAGTACAACAGAGAACAATATCTTTACAGAATCCTCACAAATGTAGCCCAGTAAGTCTTGCATCCCAGAAAATAAAATAATCCTACCCCATTAGCAGGCAGTATTTCAGTCTTTCATACCAGCCCTAGCAAAACCTAAGCAAGAATATGACTATTGAATTCTTGTCTGTGGAAGAAGATACCAGAATACAGATACAAACTGTAACAATTTAAACCTTGATTATGGCCCAATTAATACAGTATCCAGAATCAATCCTGAAGACCTGAAGTTCCTATTCCATTCTGCCATCACTGTTTTCCAGACTACAAACACAAAACACTAAAATTGCTGTTTCCAACAACTCCTGTTCACAATTTAACAAGTTCCCTAACTTTCAACCTTCACAGCCTGTAAATACAGAATACTGTAGAGTGAGGGAGAAGTCCTCTTTGTCAGAGCTTTAAGAAGTAGAAATAAACTCCTTTATCTAATTTTTTTATGATGATTAACTAACTCAACTTTTATCCCTTTTCAGACTATAGAAAACCATGACTGACACTCTTCTCTCTGAAAAACTACCGTGTAGAAAAAGGGAGACAGAGACTGCTATAATGTCAATGTAATTTCGGAATGCATCACACAAACTTTTGTAGTATGTCAAAAGCATAAACAAAAACACTCCATGTGTCACAGTCCACAAAGGATATCATGTTTGATAGCATAATAATGCATGACAGGTCTCTTAATGCTTCCGATGTATCAGTAATTATGGAAATGCCTTCCAATTTGATTATACACTCGCACACACCATTAACGTTTGAGCCAAATTCCAGCTGCCTTATCCGTGAATTCAGCAACATGAAGACCTTTAAACCAAACTCTGTCATGTCAGTTTTCATACTGCTGGACCAGACCCTCTGCTCACCACAGCACTAAGAGTGACTTGAAGTTTTACTGTGGTGCCCTAATCCTCCTTTTGAATCTGTAGGATACGAGGATGCCTCAAGACTGGGTTAAGTTTCAACCACCTGCTTCCTCCCACGGGCAGGGAGATTCAGAGCTTTGTCTCATCACTGGGGCCCTGTGCTGAGGCAGGAAGTCAGGAACAGCAGGAACAACAGGAAGCCAAATGGTGAGATCCATCTTGGAGACCATCAGCCAAGAGGATTCTCTCACACACGCTTTGGAAGTTCAGCACCACCTCTCCTTTGCCCATGGAGCAGCACAAAGGCATCAGGGCAAAAGATCAGGATTTGTTTTTTGGGAATGGCATAGGTGAATAATGAAGTATAAGATCCATAATACAAAGTATAAACTTGAACTAAAAATCAGGGGGCAAGTAGAAGGAAAAAAACCAAAACAACCAAATCCAAAACTGCTAAATTCCACTTAGTTTACACATCCAAATCAACCTCTTTAGGAACACCTGACTGTTAAGGATTTGCTACATTCCTAAAAAATTAAAATAATACTTCAGGGATATTATTAGTTTTTAATAAGCCCCCTCACTCTCTTAGTTATGTCATCACTGCATTAGGATCAACATAACAAGGTTTTAAACAGAACTGGGCTGTGGTGGCTGAAATAAGATATTCTAAAAACAAGATTTATAAAAATGTGACACATCAGCCCCTAGCAATAGCAACAATACCAGATATAGCTTTTGTATAATGTATGAACACAGGATTACTTCCATGAATCAACAGTTTTGCATTAAAGAATAAAATCATCATCACAAACGGATAACTAAAAGTGAAGATTGGTTAGAAAAGAAGAAATTTTACTTTCCATGAGTATTTGTACCTCCAGTATAGAAAGAAATTATGAAGGTCAAAGAACAATCCTATTACTTAAGTTACATAACTCAAAGCAGGGTGCATGCCAATGTAAAAACAACATGGAACGATGACTGCTGGTTTGTGTTTATTCACTGCTTCTAACTCAGATTGTTTATTTTACAGTATTTCTGTTCTCAACTGCTTTTGCAAAGAAATTTTTTTCTACTGTAAGTCAAGAAAGACATTTTTAAAAACCAATTCTATGCGATGCTCTGCAGATAAAACAGGATCTTTCTCTTGCAAAGATCCCAGCATAGATTACCAGTCTCAGACACCAAAGAGTGAGTTGCTGGGGAATCACTGACCAAGCTGCCATCCTCAGCTGAGGTGATCTGACCACTATGGGCATCACCAAGTCCTCAGGCACCACACCTGTGAGATACTGCACCATACTGAGAGTCAGCAGTAGAAGCAAGCAGCAGCTTTGCTTTACTTGTGGAAGTATTTAGGAAACTGTTCAAAAGAGAAAGGAGCTTGTAAATTTTCTTATAACTAAAGTAGTCTTCAGTCCCTCCAATAACCAAAAACTGCAATCTCAATGCAGTCAACTGTTTGAATGGGGGGAAAAAAATGCCATTTTGGGGGGCTATGATCTGCTCTCTAGCTTATGTTTTAAAGAGCATATTTTTTTAAATTAACATTAACAATATTTTTATTACAGAAGTGTAGACCTGCAATACTACCTTTAAATATCAAGGCCAAAGGATTTCAACAAAATTTCAACCTAGGAACACCACTTGCCTGTATGTACAATAGAACACGGCATATTTAGTGAAATATACTTCAAAGGGAAACTTAACACTCTTCAGCCAAGCTTTCCAGATCAGGACCACCTAACTTCAGTTTCCTATTTCCACAGCTGAGCATTTACAGAGAATATCAATTACACTAACACTTCCTCTAAAGGCACCTTTCCCTTTGAAAACCACATATCGAGTTTCCTCTTCAACATTTCATTTTCTTTGAAGTTTTAGCCAATTAATTGGTCAATGCAAATGAATCAAGGAGTAAATAAAATCATGTCAAAAGATGGCCTGTTTAGCAAGACTGCACAGAGCTTCTCTCAGTGTCAGAGCTCTCCTGACTGTGATAGCAACAGGAAGATTCTTGCTAGCTTCCAAAAGGTACGTGTGAAGAAGGCCAAATGCTTCTTTGCCACAGTCGTATCTGAACATATGACAACTGAACATACCCCATTGCTTGTCCTTCTTCCCAGTGTCCAGGAAGATTATTTCTGACAAGGTACCTGAGACGTGCTCTTCAGCCTGTGCAGTCAACAGAATCAGTGGTGCTATGACAATCCTCACCAGCTGAGAACCATGTTCAAAACCTCTGAGTGCAAACCCTCGGGGTACGTGACGCTTCCTTCTGCCCTACGCTTCCCTGTGCGTAACATCACTGCAGAGCTGCCCTGCTTAGCCCCAGACAGCTCTGAAAGGAACAAAAGTGGGAACAGCAAGGAATAGGCACAGCCAAGAACTACAGCTGTCAAGGGCATGCTTCATCCAGGCAAGCCCAAAGATTATCCTGCACTGGCTGGTGGATGCTTATGAAAGGAACGTGATGCGGACAGCATTAAACAATTAAACTTGCTATTACTGTGCTGTGATTAATATGGACACAAAGTATTTAAAGGACAAGTATGGAGCTGTCTGGCAGGGTGCTGAGATGGTTCAGGGCAGGCAGTCACTTGGCAGCACTCAAGTCCCACCACCACATGATAATTCCAAAATCTGTATCTTGTGCTAAGGGTCACACAAGTTAAAGATACTCACGCCAACAACAAAAATTAGGATCAACAGAATTCAAGCAAAAAATGACAGTTGTAATATTTCATGTTCTTTGCACATTTTAAGGTTTAAAGAAGTGCAACTTTGCAGTATAGAGACAATATTAAAGAATTAATGTCATTCTGCATATGTAAAAATTACATGGACAGTTAATTAATTAAATTAATAAGCAGTGGGGAAATGCCTAGGAAATGGTCAGTGCAGCAGGTTTTTAATCCTGTCAACACCTGTTAAACATAACACTTTCATGTGAATTTTTAATGAAGAGAAGGTTTGGAATTTTTTAATAATGTGCTTCTTGTAGAGCCAATCTTTGCTTCTGAAATACCCAAGCTGGGCATAACTTGGATTAGAATGAGAAGCACTCACAAAAGCCTATGGAAATCCTTGAATTCTTGTTTCTTGCTAGTGCTAAGAGCCAACTCCACACCACACTCAGATTGTAAAGAAAAATAATAACTTACATCCACTTTATAATGACTTCAGTAAAAATACAATGAATCATACAATATTTCCCTTAGGTTTTTGCTAAAGTATTTTTCTGTGTGACTATACACTCTAATATCCACTTACCTCTGTGGTGGTTTATTAATATTGGTACAGAAAACTGAAGCTCTATGTATTTTGATTGTATAATAATAACACAGGTGCTTCACAGACCAACTGTGTACTCATTAATAATGTACTTTCCATGTGGCTGCACTATTAACAAAGTAACACTTTTCCAAGGTTTTATAGCTATATATGAAAATATTCCTGGAAAACAAAAGCATTAACAAAGCACAACAGTGGCATAACAGCTCTTTGATTACAAGATCCTGAAGGAGATAATTAGCCAGTTTTCAGTTAACTTAAAAATTAAGTGTTTTAACTATTTGCAAGCTGGCATTTACCAGCATATCTATTTATGCTGTGACATTATCTAAGATTGTATAATAGTAAGAATTTACTAGACTATTATTACACACATTTTTTATGATTCTCTTCAAAATTATTGAGAGCTTTAATATCAGTTTCAGTGGGGTAAGATGAAGCTTGAGAACAGTGAGATGATCATGCATTACAACAGTAAAACTTCTGGAGTTAAAATTATTCCTATTATACATGCACACACACATACATTAACACATATTTTAGTATTATATAATAATTCTTGATGATCACTGTAACTGACTTTGCATTTTCCTATATTGGTAATAATTACATCCAAACATTTTTGCAGCTCACCAATTTACCAGTGGCTTGTACCATCACTGTATTGAGATACTTAAAGATATTGTGTGTAATAGTGTTCTTCACTGAACAGATACATGGAGAAGAAATAAATTATCTTCAGAATACCCATGGTAAAAGTGTCACATATTCCCACTGATATCCCTGCAAAAGCCTTACTTCAAAGTACACAGAACCAACTAAGGCAGCATACAATGGAAACACCCAGAAGCACTGAAGGTCTGACCCCAGTCTGTACCAGAAGGGCCAGTCAACTAACTGAAGAGTTTAGAAAATTATCTACAGTTGGACAAGCAAAACAAGTGTTTATCACCTTCACATTTTGTGACATTTCAATGTACTGCAAAACTAAATGCTTATTCTTTGCTGTAGAGAAGCACTTTCTGGAAAAAAGAACTTCAAAATTTAAACAATGGTCTAAAATCTTCTGTCAAAGAGGCAAAACTCCCTGCTGACTTCATCTGCTATTATTGCAGCTTTTATTAAATTTAGCCTTTTTACAGCCTCAGAACTTAAAACATTCTAAACAATAGGAAAAACTCTCTCAATGTATGATGACTGCAGGAAATAAGAACAGAATGAAGAACAAACCAATTACATGTAACAAATGTCGTACAAATCACGTTGGATTTCCTGCATCAAAAAGCTGAAAAAAATTAAGAAAAATGACATATCTTTCCTTCACATGTCCCAGTTTTGTGTTTCTAGAAAGAGGAAACTCCAAAGACAAAGGCCTGGGAGAAAGAACTTCCATCTCAAGCTTCCCAAGACCCCAGCAGACACCTATTTCAGGCACTGCTGACAAGCCTACAGTATGCATGGTACATTTAGAAAAAACAGGATGGTTACAACTGCTTAGTTCTGGACCAGCTGGAACTTCCAGTTGGTTTTCCCAAAGGAAAGGTACTCTCTTTTAGCAAGGGATCATGCAAGCCTTGGAAACAAGCCAAGATATGAATATCCACAAGGGAAAAAAAGTACAATCTTAACCATCTACAGGTTGAGTGAATTCCAGCATTGAAGACTCCTTTCTAACATTGAGCAAGTGCCCTCAAGTGATAGCACAGCCAGAGATTTCAGGAGCTCCTCAGATACACTGTCACTGCTCGTTACATCTTCCCTTGATCAAGCTGTGTTTCAGGCATTTGACTTTAACCCAAACTCAGTTCTCAGGGTACAGATATTCTGGGATTTGAGCCCTAATGAAAAAAGAGACCAAAGCTGGGTATTGTAAACACCGATAACCCTGCAGGCTCTGTGTTCTTGTTATTCCTCTCAAGATACCACAAAGATACTACCCAACCCCAAAGGATGGGCCAAGCAAGGACCAAATACCATTTGCCTTTACAAAGGCATCACAAAATGCTCTAAGATGTTCTTCAGTCAACAGAGCTAGAAATAACCCCCCAGTAAGAGGCTGAAGGCAATAAGGAAGGAATGGAGGAAGAACAGATATGGTCCTGGATTTTCTGTCTGCTTGAGCATTTTCATGACAACAAGAACCTCTTTGACTCTGTGATCAGAGGACAGAGACAATCTCCAGGAGATGTACCAGAACTCCTCAACCAAGAATGACCATCCCTTTATCAAGGAAGAGGGACTATCTGCCTGGTGGTTTTCCTTTGGTTAAGGTTTGTTCAACCCCAGTATCACCATTTTCTTAGGCCAGACATAACAATTGCTATCTGCAGCTAACATGAAGCCATCTGAAATGTTGCAAGATACTTCACTTCAGAGAAATTAACTGCAGGGTGACAATGTCAACAAGATCCTTTAACACTATGCTCAAATTTGCCAGAGTGAATCCAGGCCAATTTTGAAGGGTTTTTTAAAATGAAGAATCTTTGGAGAGAGGAAAAAATATTTCTACCCGACTGAAGGACTTTTAGAAAAATTCTACTGCTCCAGAGTACGTAAATAGAAAAGAAGGAAAAAAAGCCCAACGGAACACCATGTATCTCCTCTTCTCCAAGAATACTTGGCAGTATGTAAGTCTCTATCAAAAGCAATATGACCACTGAAACTGACCCAAGAATGCCCCACTGTGTTTACATGTAATCTGTAAAACAAGACAATCTCTAAGAGCAATTCTAGGTGCAGACTTCATATAGCTTATACTGCTTAGCTCTATAATAAAGGTATGTGAAGACTGCATCTTTGAACTGCAGTGCCCAAAATATTCAGCATGAAACCCTCTGATGAACTTACCATCTTTTGAATCTTTTATCCTCATAGGCAAAAAAATACAGAAAGTCTATGGATAGAGACAGCAAACAAACTAAGACAATGAAACAACTTTCCTTGCTTAATTACCTTGTCAAAGCCATCTTTATCTGAAGCATAACCCCTTGAAACTTGGAACCATGACTACTGTCTTGTAGACAAGCTGGCATAGTTGGCACATGGACTAAAAGACCAAGTACAAGCAGCCCTCTGTTATTGCCTACACAAAGGGGAAAATTGCACTGGATGGTAAAGAGTGCCAGTACGGCACAATTTTCTGAAGGTGTTATTCTCCAGAATTTGACTGTGATTTCTTAAAAATAAGCTTGCAGCTCGTAGAACTGTGAAGACAACATTGAAAATGTGAACTAGTATATGCCAATATGTTCCCTAATGTACAAACACAAAAATTACATATCTCAGAGTAAAAACTGGCCAGTTCATCACAACGAGTGTTGATTTGGAAGATTAATATAAAATTTCAACATTTAATAAGCAAAGAATTATAATAATAGGATCATCAGAAAAAAAAAATCTATTCATGATTGATATTTGGCAACTGAATAAGCTTGGACCCAGAATGGTGTCATTCACTCTCATCTCTGCTTTAACTTGCAGTCTGCATGCAGAGCAGGTCTCAGGACCAAGAGCCAAAAGAGCTTAAGTCCAAGCCTTGACAGTTTCTCAGTCTGCCCAAAGCAAGGCGAGAATTTACTATTTGTGGAGAATATTTTTCACTATGCCTATCACTAACATGCAACAGATAAATACAAATATCCTTACCAAAATGCCAACTGTTCGATGTTAAAACAAAGCAAAACCTTCATCCTTCCGAGTGATGGAAACAAAATTAACATTTCCAACATGGAATTCTGATTCCTTCGACATCAAAGTGTCTTTTTCTTGGACTGTAAATGAAATCATGACTGACCCAGGCCACAGCTCCCTCTTAAGTTCCTCAGCAGCAAAACTTTTACCTAGAGCCAGTTTACTTTAGGTTCTTACTTCAGTGCAGCCACCTTTGATGGTGGCTTCACTGCTACTTCTGCTCCCGATTTTCACATCCTCTACCCTCCCTTTTTAACTCCATGTGCCCACTTCCAGCTAGAGGTGTCAGTCCTCCCTCCCCCCCACCCAAGAAAAATGCAAAGAGGAAAAGCAGCAGACCCTCAGCTTTCTGAATTCATTTTGGGGTACTGCATTTCAATGCCCCCTAAGTAGAAGTAATATGTACAGTACATTTTAATTTGCCTTCTTACTGGATAAATTTATCTCTTCTTGACTATCACATCTCCTTTCTCTGGAAAAAAATTATAAAGGAGCTCACCAATAGTACAGGAAGCAGAGCTTATTTTGAATACATCAGAGAGCACTTCCAGTTCTCATCTGTCAACCACTTGCAGAAAATCTTGAAATAGAACTTCTCAGGTGTGTAAAGTTAAGAGGGTGTGTGAGCAACAGCACAACAGCAGCTTGTATGCGCTATACTCACATACCAAGAAGAACAGATCTCTTAGTGAGCAACTGCCAACAGACCAAAATTTTCTGCTAAAATCACTTACTCTTCATTTTTCTTCAGAGCACCACTGAAATTTTTAGAATGCTATCAGAGAGAAGCTTTAATTCGTTATCCTAATTACACACCATAGGATCAAGGCTTTGTACTGAGCAAACAAGTATCAACTTCACATGAGTGCTTACAGTTTGTGATCACATTTATACAGGAAAAGATAGCCATATGAACAACCTTCCACTGAGGTTTTTTCCCTAGCAGGTGACTATATATTACATTTTGGCATATACAGAAGAGGATACAAATTAGTCCTTAAAGTGCATTCAAATGGCAAGTTGCTATCCATCATGCCACGGTCTAACAGCATTTTGTGCCTCGTTCAAGGAACAAGTCAAAACGTTCTCTATGATAAGATATGTCCTATCGGTAATCCTGTCACACATGGACACCGTAGCCCTCCTCATTAGCACCGCTGCTCTCAACGGTGTGGAGTACGCCTTGATTTTGGGCATGTTGGCACACACACACTGCCACTGCTCGCACAGCTACAGGAATTTTGCAAGGCACATGGCAACATGCATCACTCCACATGCTAAAAATGCTGAGGAAAACTATCACTGCACGTGTGCAGCAAACTAAATTCCTGATTAAATTCTCAGGTACCGTTTGTCTCCCAATACCAAAACTGCATTCTCGCCGTACGGTACAATACCTGTTCATTACTGTGTATTTTTCAAACATGAGTCGTTTCTGAGATACGGAAACATAGACCGTCATTCTGATCTTTACACACTTCTGCTTTTCATCCCTTTTGTTTTTTCCTTTTTTCCCCCCCCCACAACCGTAACATTTCGCCCAACTAGCGTTCTTGAAATACCGAGCGGACAACCAGCGGTGCCGTGAAAGCGAGACCTCGCGTAGCAAGTTTCGGACCAGGGCACACCATGGCCAAGTTGCCAGAGCCAAGCAAACAGAGCTTTGCAGCGCGCATACGGACACGGCCCCCCCGACAGCCGCTGCTGTGGACTCTGCGCGCCGCGCTGCCGCTCTCCCGTGCGGCACCAGAGGTGGGTGCCCACCTGCCCGCTCCCCTGGGATTAATCACCGCTCCGGACGGCTCGGAGGGAGCGCACCGGGGCGGGCGGGGCTGCCCGGGACGCCCTGCTCCCGCGGCCACGCCAGCCCGGTGAGAACTCACCAGCCGCGAGCACCGGCTCCGTCAGGCGGCTCCAACTCCGTCCGCCCCGCCGCCTACCGCTGCCCCGTGGCCGCCTCCCCGCCGACCCCCGCCCGCCCCGGAGCGCGGCGCCCCGCAGCGCCGCCGGGCGGGAGCTGCCGCCGCCGCTCGCCCCAGCGGCTCCGGCGAGGCGAGGCTTGACATAATCCTGCGAACGCAGCAACCGCAGGCGCCGCCAGCTCCCGCCCGCCCGTCCCCTGGGGTCCGCTCCCGGCGCTGCCCTGCGCCCGGGGCCGGCGGGGGAACGACACCCGCTCCGGGCTGCGCGGCGGGGCGGGGGCGGTGCCCGATGGCCCCGTGCCCGGCCCCCCGTGCTCGCCCGGCACCTCCCCTGGCCCCCGGTCTCACCTAGGAGCGGCGGCGGCGGCGGGCTGAGCTGCCGAGCCCGGCGGGGGCGGGGAGAGAGGGGGGGCCCCGACGTCTGCTCCGCAGCCGCTACCCCTCGGCGCTGAGCATCTTCCCCGCGCCCCGCGGTGAGTCAGGCAGGGAGAGCGCCGCGGAGCCGCGCGCACCGGAGCCCCCGCCGCCCTCCCCGTCCGGCCGCCGCCGCGCGCGCGCCCCCGCCGGCCCCCCCGAGCCCCCTCCCGCTTTCCCCGGGGCCGCGCGCGCGCGCTCCGGCCCGCGCCGCCCGCGGGGGGGGGGGCGGGAGGGAGGGGCGGAGCGGGACGGGCGCGCGCGCGCGCTCACCGCGGCTCGGTGCGGTCCCGGCTGCGGCGGGCGGGAGCTGCCGCGGCGCCTCCCCCGGCCCCCGCCGTTACTATGGATATGGGCCCCGCGCGCCCCCGCGCACTCCGCGCGGGCGGGGCGCTCCCGCGCGGCGCCGCTGCCCCGGGCCTGGCGGGGGCCGCCGAGCGGAGCCGGGGCGGCGCGGGGACCGGGGGAGCCGCCGGCGAAACTCCGTCCCCGCCGCCGGCTGGCGAACGCTTTGCCTTGTTCCCTTGGCAGAACCACCTTTTTTTTCCTTTTTTTTTTTTTTTTTTTTAACACGAGTGTCTACATAAATCACATCCGAGCTCGAATTCCTGCGTTAATAGGAACAAATAAGCATCCCACGGGATTATTTACTTCAGTGACTGCATCCCGTTAAGCAGCACCCGCGCCGCCTAATAAATGAAATAAAATACAAAAGATAATGCCCCTATAATTTAACTTTACAAAATGTCAGAAGACAGAGTTGCACTTTCAGTCCCCCATGGTGGCTCTTATCTCTTACTCTGCCTCCCTGAGGAAGTTACACACTTGATGGCTGAGCACATTATCTGACAAGCTCAGCCGGTGGAGACTGGAAGAAACATTTTACCAGGTCAAAAAATTTTACTCAGTTACAGCAGGTGAATTGATGGGGAGGATGTGGTTAGTAATGCCTGCTGCATTTCTCCAGCCCGCTCCCGGCATATCTATCCAAAACATCAGCCAGGCAGGTGCCTCAGGCCCCAATCCTGCCTTTGGAGGCTTTCTCTCTTCCGTGAAATAAAATCCTTAATAAAGAACTGGAAGAAAAACTAAGTGTTTCTTTCTGGGCAGCACAGCTTTACACAGACAAGCCACGGTGCTGAAATACAGTATCATTTTCAGCCCTGCAAGAAGAGCAGGGATGGATGATGCAGTAGCTGCAGATCCAGCACACCAGCAAGGCAAACTTTCCAGGCACACAAGTTCATAGTCAGACTTCTCAGAGACCTCACACTGATTAAATGTAGAAACCTAATTCACCAGCCCTTTGGTCTGACATGTTCGACTGCATGTGCTTATATAGAACTTCAAGCATAGATTGGCTTTGAGCACCAAAATAAATCATACTTGGGGCTCTGAGTGTATGTCCCTCAGAGCATTAATTAGGTCTCAAACTAATGCTAAGCTGCATTTTTTCCAAAGCAAGTCTTTCAAGGAGTAAACCATCCTGTTCAGAATGGTTCTCTGGGTTACAAAGAGCGCTGATAACAAGCACATAGCCACCAGCTCAGCCACTGTAGCGGGGTGGCTGCACTGACTCAGCCACAAGATAGTGCTGACTTTGAATGCACTGCTATGTGTGTGAGTAAAGGCAGCAGTGTTTGCCTATGAATCACAGAGATCAACTGCTGATTATTTAAGAGTTGAAAGGAATGCTTAAAGTAGCAATGAAAACTCCTGGATATACAGTTTTCTATATCATAACTGATTTCATCCAATTACTCCTGCCAAAACAATGTTGGGGAACTCTAAGCATTAGCTCTAAAGCACATTTTAGAATGAGATTTGGAAAATTATTTTGATTTTAACTGAGTACTCTCTGCTTCTTTGCAGAGCTCTATTGTTTCAATAAAATCTTATAGACACAGTCTGGTGTTTATACAGATTTGATGTAGCCCATCTGGAGAAGGACTGAGCAGAATACGAGAGTTTAGTTTCATCCTGAATCAGGAGAAAACATAAACATTTTGCAACATATACTGAACAGAATTCCAAACACTGAGTCTGGAAATATGAAAATGTCCATTTCAAAACATTTCTTTTTCATCTTTTCAAAACATGTCAATGCAGTTTAAATTTTAACGTCTAGATTGTCAGTGTCACTTTTGTTCTGACACGAACAGATCTTTTCAAAGCAGATGCTTTGGCAGCATTTCCTTCAAATGTTGAATGATGTTTATAGATTTGTCTATACTTTTTCAATACCTTGGGTCTCCACATCTCTATCCCTGCAACTAACAAGACTTTTAGCACAGTCTGAACTTGCTTTGTCCTGGATTTTGTGATCTGCATTTTTAAATTGAAATCAGATCTTTAGAATAGGTGGGATGTGATCCATTAACAAGTGTCTGAGTTAGGAGCAATAATTACGTGGAATTGCTAAGCCAGAGGAGGAACCAGTTAAGGCTGTCAGCATGAGGCCAATCTGATGATGGCATGGCATAGTGGATGTGCCAGCCAGTTTCTCTACCTGCCATAAACTTCATTACTTCTATTGATTGTAACATATTCCAGCCCAGAGCAGCTCTCCATGAAGGAAAAAGGTGTGTAACACACAGCAAGTCCTAGGAAAGGATGAAGACTTCTAGCAAGATGGTGAAAGAAAGGACATTTTTAGACATTTAGAAGCTTAGTGAAGAGGCAAACACGAACCTGGAGTTTGTAATATTTTGATAGGGAAGATCTGTGTGATTTCACCACTAGGTACATTTCCCATTCAGCCACTCTGACCTTTTTTTTTTTTTGCCTGGCTTCCTTTCCAGCCAGCAGCACTTTCTCTAAGGCCTGACCACCACATGGCTGTGTCAGTGGTGAGTGAGCCACGTCTGCACACTGCCACTTGTAGCTGGTGCTCACCCTGCTCGTGTGATGGAGCTGAAGAGAACGCTGGCTGCTCAGCATCCTGACAGGGCCAGATAAGGAAAGACAAAAGCCAATGAAGTGAGGGACCTGTGTCATAGCAGGAATGTACTTTGGGATACCTCTCAGTCTGTTTAGAAGATCTGTTACTATAAAGGGAGAAGAAAATTGCCTCTCTCATAGGCAAGAACAGGCCATTTCTTCAGTTAGTGTTCTTGGGGGTGTTACAGGCTGGACTGAGATGGGTGTGAGAAGCAGAGACTCTGGACAGACTGCAGTCCTGGCTTGAGGGCCATGTGGGCCATTCTATGTTTCAGCAAGTGTGATCACTGTCTTTTCATGAAGACAGAGTAAGAATTTATTTTTGTAATGGGGATCTAGTTAGAAGAGAGAGGGATCCATTTAATGAGTTTTATCAAATATTTTTTAAGCTTCAAAATCTTAGATGTGTATGTTGAGGCCAAATTTTGTCAGTGATTATATGAGTGATTATATGTCAGTGATTATATGAGTGGATCTGATCACAAATATAATTTTCTGTTCTTAGAAGTTCCCTGTGATTTTCCTTGAACTGATCAGCAAAGTATGCTGATGTGCTGATCACAGTGATCAAAGCCTGGCCCAGCCCTTCTTTTATCTGTAGATCTGTGGACCACTATGAGGAGCTGCTATGGTGGCCATGACTCTTCTAGAAATGAATTAGGCAGCTTGCTTTCTCCTTTACAGCAATGGGACAATCCTGTCCAATTGCTTGGTTTTGTTTTATTTGGTATTATTTTTTTGTGCCATTAGACATTCCTGCAAGCTTCATCCATTGTGGCTGATTTGTGGACCTGGTTCTCTTCGCTGCTGAGATGCTAGAGGCAAACTCCTAGGTGCTAAAAGCAGGAGAACAGCAGACAACATGTGATTCTCCTGCCCTGGCAGTGGCTCAGGCTGAGCAGCAGTGGTTCAACCTGGGTGTCTTCAGCAATGGCAGATGAGGAGCGTGGCTTGCTAACCAGCCCCATGGCAAAAGGCTACCATTGCTGTCTTTGAGTGAATTAAACTTATCTCACCAGCAGGGCACTATAACAAGGAAGTCTCCCAGAGAATGGCTAGAACAGGATCTGCTTTCTTATACTCAGCTGGTATCCAGATATGCCTTAAAATCAGGCACACTGGGGAATTCCTCATTGTGGAAACCACCTGTGGGCAGCAACATTCCATAGATTCTAGAAGTGAGTCACCTCCATGTGAAAGTAGCAGAAATTTCTTCTACAAATGAGATTGCAGAAATTGGATTATTTCTGGAAAAGGATCACTGTAACCTATGGCATAAAAGACAGTTTTAAATAAAGAAACCAGTTGCCACATGCATGCAGTTACTTACATGCAAGATTTCTCAGGCTTATCACCTCACTGCACATTGATGTATAAGTCAAAACAGACCTAGATTTTTAACAAAATGTCCCCTAAAAGTTATTTTTTTTTACTGACAAACAAAGCTACATGTATTTTCACAGAAAGTGAGATCTGTTGAAACACAGGGAGAAAATCTGTTTTCTGCTTAAAATTCATTGTTAATAAACACTTGATTAGCTTCATACTGGAAGTTTTAGTCATAAAAATTAATGTCTTCTAGCAATGAAATTTATTTCTGAAAATAAGTTGAAACAGCTTCTTCTTAGTAAAATGTAGAAGTACTATATCCTGATTCTTCAAATAATGTCTCCAAAAGTTTCTGCTCATTTACTTTCTTTCACCAGTGCTGCAAAGTCTGTGTTATAATAACTCAATTCTTTTTTCTTAGACATAAGTATTTGCTAATTGAACTGCTTTGCTGATGTCCATACTCTTACTAGTTTATAGTCTATCAAGGAGTCTAGAGAGATAAAGCAAGTTAAAATTAAATCATATTCAAGTAGAGAAGTGATCGTCATTAAAAAGCAAGATAAAATGATTGAAAATGTTTAACTGGACTGCTTTTACAATCTTTTTTCAGAGCCATGTTGATTTTGAATTTCCTGAATTGGGACTGAGCAGATTGGCTCTATACCATAGGTTAGGAGAAGTACACATAAACATGATAACATTCAGATATTGAGTAAAGCAATTGTTTACATATGTTTACTGAGAAAGCATAACCATAACGTGAATCTAAGAGATAAACAGAATTTGAAAATGTTTGAAAATGTTACCAGTGAATCATTCTTGCCAAAACCAGCCCCTCTAGCTGGGGTGTATAGGTGCCTGTAGCTGGGAATATACAGGTGAGAAGGCACACCCTGTGGAGAGGGAGGGTTGCAAACAAGAATCACAGAAATTCTCTGCACTTGGTAAAATCTGCTTAGGTAATGCCCATGCTAGATAACTGGACAGAGACTGTAGCACTTGCACCAGGGCTGCAGCAAATCAGGACAAAGGGAATTCAGTAACTCAAGATAGATGGAACAGCTGTGCTGGCTTGGCTAAGGAGCAGGGACTTAGGTTCAAAGTAAGGAAGAAAAAGGAAGTTGTCATTTTTTGAACACAGAAAGGTAACAGAATGATGTTTGAAGCAGGGAAATCTCATGGGGAATTTAAGCCAGTCCTGCAAGCTGGCTTTATTTTCAGCTCTAGGTCAGCACTCAGATGATGGGATCTTGCTGTATAGGACAAACACTTCTGAAAGCTTAAATATTCTAAAAAAAAAAAAAAGTCAGGGACTAGAAAGAAATTTAGCTATCATACTACAACCAGAGCTGTCTTCATACATTTCTTTTAATTCCAATCTCAGAATAAGAAACTGAAATGCCCTGTTTCAAAATAATCCGTAATTTATTTTGATTTTTATTCTTAAAATTGTCCAATGTTGGAGAGAATTTTCAAAGAAGATGATAAATTTGGACTGTACAGTCCCTTTGGAAAGAGCAAGCTCCAAATAAAGTTGTGTGGGCAAGCAGTTATTTTAGGAAGTAAAGAGATAACTGCAGGTATCTTCTGGAACCACTGGAGTATCTACAGGAGCTGGGCCTGTGGTGTGCTGGGGTTTGAGGAGAAATTCTCACTGGCAAACATAAATTGTGCCTTTCCCTCCCCCCTGCCCCCTCCAGACAATCTCCTAGGTCGATAGAGAAGTGTTAATCAAAGAAATTTCATATCTGAAGAGCAACTGAATGTACACAGAGGTCTTGTCCATACAGACTCCCACAACATCTGGTTCTTGCTTGCTGAGAACTAAAAAACATCTGGGTGCCAAAGGCATGGAGTAAGTACAAATCCCCTTATCCTGCCTTTGAATGAAGTGTCAAGAATGGATCTGGTCAATTACTGATGCTGGTGGTGCTTAAAAACATGGAATGTGCTTATGGGCATGGAATATTGGTACAGTCAGTTTCTCTGAGAGCAAAATTTCCCTAAAAGAACCACATTGCAACCTGAATTGAAGCAAAAAACCAAACCAAACCAAAACAAAACAAAAAAAAAACCAAAACAAAACAAAAACAACAAAAAAAAAAACCACACCAAAAAATCCACATATAAAAATAATTTCTAGAAAACTGTAGAATCTAGTTTGAATATCCATGTGGAATATTGATATGAATATGAAGTATAATCTGGTTTCAAGTAGGTTAATGGAAAGAAACAGAGAAATCTAGGAAAAGTACATGGATCCATTTTATTCTTGTGACCACAATGGTTATTCTACCTTTGACTAATTAGAAAAGAAAATGAAGAGTTGAGTGAAGATATAATCTAATGTGTGATCAGAAAGCAAAGCAATGAAAAAGAGTGAAAATCTGCTCTTAATCTTGACTAAGAAGTGTATAAAGTGGAATAATATCTCAGAATTATAGGGCAGAATATTTGTTTCCTAGTAATGAGATAATTACCCATGGAGCCATGGAGGGGATGTATGTGAATGTTAATGTGCATGTATTTACTGGGACAAGGGAGACAATCATGGGATATTGAAGTGAAGTAGGGAGACACCCAGATCAGCCATTTGGTGGTTTTTATTATGTAGAAAAGGAAAGCATAAAATCATAGAAGTAGCTTTGTTCTCTTATTTTTCTTGAAAATGTACAATTTTTAAAGCTTGGAAGTTAGAGAGGAAGGAATAAATGCTTCCCAAAGAGTTACAGAGAGAAGGCTACTTGAGGAAATGAATTTGGAGCTGGATGGTATAGCTAGTCCAAAAATACCATGAGATGATCAGCTTCTAACAGAAAGAAAATTTGACTTTGGAAACACAGGCAGACACATGCAGATTGTGTACCAACACTAAATACATGGCTTCAAAGATATATTTAATGTCACTGTAAGCTGCAGATAGATGTTTTAAAAAAATCTAAATACTGAATATTGGTATTGGTGTCAAAGGCCATGCTGCAAATAATCACTGTGTTGTAATGGTGGTCATATTATATTTGAACTATTCAAATGTTAGACACAAACAGGCTATTTCTAAGACTAATCAGCATAAAATGTCTCAAGATATTACAAGCAGATTGAGAGACAGATTCTAAAGTAGAGTGATCAGAAGAAAGTTGGAAGAGAATAAAAGGATTTACAGTATGTTTACTAGGGGCTTTATGAATGTTGTGTTTTGAATGAGTAAAACAAAATTAAATATTCCATATTAATAACTTATTTCAAAAACAACAAAAAAATTCTTTACTGTCTTTCCAAATCAATGGCTTTCTCACAGGATCTATAAGTAAGATTTCTATTTTTTCCCAGAAGAAGAAAAAGAATCCCTTAAAGTCTTTTACTACAGGACAGGATTCCTTCTGAACAAGTACCATGGTGAATCAGAGGAATGAGCAAACTACAAACTATTATAAAATGTATCTATGAATACTGATCCCACATGAAAATGAATGGAATGGTTTGAACTACAATGCTACTATTTTGTTTTTGCCTGAGAATTCAAAACAAATGTCTGTCTATGACCATAAATGTGGACATACTATACATGCAGATTGTGTTCTGTAAACATTTTCAGAATACTTTCTCCATTAAATATTTTTGGATTTCAGTTTCTTGCCATGAATCAATTAAAAGACATTTCAAAGTTATAGAATATTCACTGAATGAAATTCTTAATATTTATTATTTTAAGAAAAAAATTAAAATTTTAGGCATTAGTCAAAGACAAACCCACATTAATGATTCAGAAAATTCCTATCTTTTATGGCCAGAAGGTATTGCTACATAAAAAATGCAAAGCAAAGGTACAATGACCTTTAGTTCTCTCCCCAGGATCAAACATAAATTTATCCTATATTAATATTTCACATGGCTACAAAAGAGAGAAATGTGTTCTTTTTCTGTATGAAGATGCAGGAATGTCAGACTAAGCCAATTTATGGCTAGGGGCAGGACCTGAGGAAGCTCTCTGCCACCCCAGGAAGGACAACACCACACACTCCTCCTGGGCTCAGCAGAACAACATCAGCTCTGCTCTCCTGTGGTCACACCTGGCTGACCTGGGAGGGAATTTCAGCATTCTCATGGCTACTGCATCTCTTAACATCTCTCCTAATTTCTCCCCTAAATTGGCCTCTTCCTCCCCCTTGTTTGCAGGGTTCCCTTTGGGCCCAGAGGTTATTTTTCATCCACTCTGGAAAAGCACAAGGCAAACACTGAGCAAGGAGGCAAGGCAGTACTCGACAGTGATTAAAGACCAGAGAATGGTCGGGGGATGCAGCATTTAAAAGGATGTGCTCTGGCCAAGCAAGCTGAGTAGACTGGAGCTGAACAGAGGTGTTTGGAAAACAAGACCTGTGTGGAATTATGCAGCCAAGCAATTTCCATCTGGAGCAAAATGAGATGACAAGAACTGTCTGCGAATAATGAAAGGCATGTCACAAAGTAGGGCATATTTTTTGATTAATCAAAGAAGACTGAGGAACTCATTGAACATGCAGAGGGGAAAATTTAGGTTACACATTAGGAAAGGCTGTGTAAGATTTGAACAAATAAGAATTCATATGCAAACCAGAGTGTGCCATCACTGGCTTAAAGTGAAACACCGTTCGAGAAGTCTTATTTTCTTTGGGGTTGTTTAGAAATAATTAAATAAACTCTGTGCTTTATGAGAGAATGTAGCAGGTGACCCCTAGAGGTCATCTCAAGACTGAGCAACTCTGCAGCTGCAATCGCCTCTGGCTTTTGTAACAGGCAACAAAACCATGAAACTGATTAACACCTTTGTGCTTTACACAGTAACACTGTACTTTAACCACCCTCTGGGTAATTCAGACATCTTCATACTACCTATGAAAACCATTAATTTTCATAAATGGTTTGGTTGAAATACTGTTAGATTAAGGATGTTGGTGTAACCTTATAATATAAACAGAAAGTGGTGATGGATGGGCATGAGTGAATAAAAGCAGACTGAAAAGCCTGACTATGAAAGAATAAATTTTGTTTTGTCAGTAGCAACGTTCTCAAGGCTGCTGTAGAAATCAAATCTAAAGTGTTATAACATAGAATTGTGCATGACAGTGACTACTTGGTCCCCAGTGTTATAATTTGCATTGTGGGGAGACAATCACTGCCAGCATGGTGCAAAGTCCAGTGCCTCACAAAGGACTTTGGATGTTGCATATTTTCATCCATTAAAAAAAATATTTCCAAGAAAGGAATTTTTTTCTCTCTTCCATTTCATAATCCTGCATTTGGAGATCTTCCAAATGTCTTTCTTATTTCTAATGAGCTTTTGTGGACAATGGGACTACACTTTTTTCTTTCTAAAAGAAAAAAGTTTGTTCCTCCCAACTCTGTATTAGTCAGTGGCAATTTTAGCAATCACATTTTTGTCAAGGTAAAATCTTATAGATGCTTCAACTCATTATTTTAAAAAAGCATTCATAATTGCCTATTCAAATTATTTCTTGAATTTAGCATGGTATTCTGCAAAGGCCAGAAGGGCTGTTAATTAGTTTTTAATTAAGCTGAATGTGATAGCTTTTATGCATATTTTTCCAGCATTACATTGTAAGTATGCTTGGTACATCCATCAGTAGGAAAGCAGAAAGGGTCTCAGTGACAAAACTCTGTCAGTAAATGAAGATGTGTCATAATTCTCTATCCATTCATTTATGACAGGGCAAATGGGTGTAGTGGAGGGAGGATTGTTTAGAAAATTCAGTTGACTGCCTCAAGGGAGACATAAGCAAGGCAGCCCAACCAGGCCATTTTAGATTTTTGTTATCAAACTTCTGCCAGCTTTTAATGCCAGTATTTTATATACATAATGTTTTCATACAGTATCTGTATTGATGACATCAATACATAATCAACTACAAACTCCAAGTACAAGCACAGAAAAATATAACTCATTGGTAATCCATGCTTCTGGAAAATTTAGCTGGAAATATTTTTGGTTCAAAAGCCTGAACTCTACCCACAACTTTGGGGTTCAACACAGCCTCCCCTAGAGCAGCCCAATGGGTTTGAGTTTCTCTCATCCATTCTGTTTCTTTCATGTTGTTTCAGGCAAAATACCAGCAAGATGGAGCATGTTCCTGAATGGATACTGCTTTTTTTTTTTTTTTTTTGGGTAGTCAGCAGAATCTGGGCAGGCCAGAAAGAGACCCTGATTACTTTTTTTTTTCCTTTGATAGTGCATAATTTTGAAAGTTATTTTTCATTAGAATATGGGAATATTCACTCATTACAATCTATAAAGCAATGGCAGGTGGTGATAGTGAAATGAGAGCTTTCAGGGTGTCAAAAAAGGTAGCTCTAAGATAATCACCATTTTCAAGTTGTTTTCCAATCTGGTGCAAGAAATCAAGCAGCTTACTAGTGATACAGGCAGTTTTGGAGTTTGAGAAAAAAACCTATACTTTGTAACATTTAAATAATGGATATATCAACAGGTATTTACTCACCAAAGCACCACATTCTATCAAATAAATTCCATATTTTAGAGGCCAAAGTCAATTTTAATAATATATTTTCTTCAGCTAAAATAACCTATTAAAGGCAATCCTAAACAGACATATTGGGGGGCTCAAATAGAAAACTTTAATGACATTTGTAATGCTTTCAAACTTGGAACTAATTTTTTATCATTCTTTCTCAAGGTACCTTGCATTTTTTCTACATGCACAGTACTGGAGATCTCAGCAAATGAAGAATACTGGAATCACAGACCAGAATATAATTATTCTTTACTAATCTGGAATAGTATAGTGATTATAGTGGCAAGGGGGCCATGCTACTGGAGCAACCTACCAGAGTGTAGGTATGAAATTATTCAAAAGCAAAACACTTCAGACTGAGCCTAGAGAGGAACAGAGTCTTCTGGATAAAAATAGAGTGGAAAATATGCTAATGGTTCTGTAAAGATGCTCAGTCTGGTTTTGGTAGACAATTAGGTGAAAATAACTTGTTCCTACAAAACTACTTATTTTCTTCTTTGCTTTTCTTTAGAAGCTATTGCTCTCTTGGGATATTGTAGGAATTAATTAAACTTTACTATTTTTGAATACAGTTCTATAAAAACACAAACTGTTGCACTTTCTGTAATTATTTTTTGTTATCCAATGCTGCATAACCAGCAGCTGCATAAATCAACATCTCTAAATTTTCTCTCCCTTGTGTTAGCAGCAGGTGATTCAGTGGTCATTGGAATGAAATATTATTGGGTGAAAGAAAATTCAGGGTAACTTCTGACACCAGTATGTTCAAAGCTAACTGTAATAGCTCAATTCCAGAATTAGAGTTCTCATATGGAAAACTTCTGCTGAAGTTTTAAAGATGTGAAATGAAGTATCTTCCCTTACCTCTTTTAGATGAATGGAAGCACAGTTATCTTTTAAACTTGAAAAAAACTAATTTGCTACTCTGTATTTTTCATATGCCAGGAGAAAAATTAAGTTTGTTTTCCACCTTTCCCTGTATTCTTTGGTAACTATATTACACAACTGTCTAGTGGCAGATTTCACACATTTCTCTAGACAGGCCTATTTCCAAACATGCAAAAAAACCTCCAAATCTGTAACCAAATAAAACAGCCTTTTGTATTTCAGTGACATGCCAGTATATTTACAGCTACCTAGCTATTGTATTGAGTGGAAAAAGAAATAAAGAAAAGGGTGACAGCCTCAGGATAAGATTCTGTCTTAATGAAAAATGTGTGGTCAGCAAGGAATGCTTTGAATTAGGTCTTAAGCAGAAAGAGCAGCAGCAAGGGCTGGTACCATCCCCTGACTCCAAGCTCTGAGCAAAGACTTGCCAAGAGCAAGAGGTCCAGGCTGGGCCTGGATGGTCTCCATGAACCAGAGGAATGACCTTCCAGGAAGGAAATAATCCCAAAAGAGAAACTGGATGATTCATTTTCATGGAAATATTGTGGTTTATCAGATTTGGATAAACAAAGGCAGACACAGCAAACATCTGATGTTCTTCTTCTCCATGCAAGACTGCTGAGGAAAAAATTCTTCAGATCAGTCAAGAAATTGCTGTTATGGTTCTCCAGTGAAGACCAGGTTTGAGATAAGAAAGGAAGAGAATCTTCCACTGAGAAGGAATGACCAGTAAGATGTTTCCCTGAAAAAGAAGTTCCTGATCCTGACAGAAAGCTGGATCAGTAGAACATTTTGTGTACTAGTAGTGATTTGATTTAATCAAGTAAGACATTTTGTGTAGTAACAGACATTTTTTGTGTAGTAAGACATTTCATGTGTGTTAAACAAGGAGGAACTCCCCAGCTCATCTAAGTGAGTGTTACCTGAGCATCATTTTCTTACAGCCCAGTCAGCTGTTCACTTCTGCCTGTCTGTGCTGAAAATGTCACTTGGCTGGCAAGTATCTGAACATGGCTGGTCCTGGAAAAGGTGACTCAATCCCAGGCTGGTGTCACATCTTTCTTAGGGCTGTAAAGCTTTGATTTAGGGCACAGAAATCCCACCAAACCCATGAATGGCGAGGTAGTAAGAAAACAGCTAATGCCAACTTCAGAAACAGCAGAGGTTGTGTCTGATCTTTACAGGATCTTTTCTTCCAGATACCAGGGGAAAGGGACTTGAGACTGTCCAAAGTGACAGCTACACCCTACTGCAGCATGATTAAAGAGATTTCACAGCTCTGAATGAAAAATTCCTTATTTTTAATATATATATTTGACCCCCTTGCATCCTCTCCCTTATAGAGCAGACATCCCATGCAGTACACTGACAAAAATAAGAAATTGAGATTTGTATCAGACATTTTCTGGGTGATATTTACCTTCCTGAAAGGCCTCTAAAATCTTCTGAAAATTCACAGGTGCTCAGAACTGACCATACAGGATGAAAATGTTGAAGTGCTTTACAATTTTAGAGATCATTGCAGGTTACAGTCTACTAGAATGTTAAACAGCTTTTATATTTATCATTTGGACTCTATAGCTGCCAGATCTTGGTAATAGCAGTCCTCTTTATTGTGATGGATCTTGTGGAAGGAAAGCCCATAACAGAGAACAAAATGCTTCTGGTTGTTTAATGAATGGTGCTTTTCCTTGTGAGTAAATAGCAAAGCAGTTCACAAAGCACAGGCTGTATTACACAAACATGACACCGAGCTACTTGCAGCTGGAAGGGGGAAAACACTGGTAAAGTTTTCCAGAAAACAAATCAACCTTGCTGATTGACTCTGATGTTGGATAATTTACTTCACTTTATTCAGTAAATTACTTAAATTTTGTAAATCTCATACTTTTTTCATTTGATGATCCTCTTTTATCATTATTAATTTTTTTTCCTGCTATTTCTCCTTCTGTTCCTGCCTATTCGCCAGATTTATTTTTTGCACCTTGCATTCTCTGATCTTCACTTAAAACTCTTTAAAAAAACTCCTATTTTAATTAAATAAAATGAGTTTTTAGTGATGTTAAAGTACATATAAAGTGAGTAAATTCCAGATAATTTAATGAACTATAATCTTAATTACAAATCAGAATTTATAAAGTTCCTAGTGAGACATCAAGGAGTTTGATGAACATGTACAAATGTTTTACCAAGAATTTATTTATTATATTCATCTCGAGCTATTTTGGAAAAGGAATACAGACATTACAGGCAGATATTCCACCAGGTCAATCAAAGGATGCAATTTCAGTACTGACAAAATAGAAAAGTACTGCTAAAAATGATCAGAGCATCTATATTAAAGTTGGAGAAAGATCAGCAGCAAAGAGACTTTACAGTTTTCCTGGGAATAAGCACTGACATAAAGAGGACTGATCCTGTGTGTGGCTGCAGGACAGAAGATTAAGGTGGTGACAAATTACCAGCTGTAAAGGGCAAATTTCATACATGTAACATATTGCTGCAAACTCTGTGTTAGTCTGAAATGAGTTTTTATTACATCTTCCAAACTATTAGAAGGCTTAACCTCTTGAGAAATTTTCATTAGTTGTACAAAAAAAAAAACAAAAAAACAAAAAGCCATCAGCCAGCTCCCTTTTGCCAGTCAAGGATTCCACTCAAGAAACTCTGTGTAGCTGCTGGCTTTGATCTTTGTCCCATTATTTCAGTTTCATGCTTCCTCTCAGAGAGTTTTATAATATCCACTTTATGACAAAAATAATTTGAGAACTCCCCTGATAAATCTAGGGTTTCTGGATGTTTTTAAAAGCATGATGGAATCCAGCAAAAACTACACTACAACACACCCTTTTAACATCTGAAATAAGCAAGATAAAACACATTTAAAAACAAAGGATTAAAATGGGCATCTGGGAAAAAGGAGCAATCATGGTAAATATGAGGAAGAGTTACAGCAAGATCACCTTAGGAACAGTCTCTCAAGATTTGGTGTAAATTTTAAATGTGAAAAGATGCTTGGTAACAGTGAGAAAGTCTGGCAGCCAAGATGTTTCTACATCCAAGATACAGTCATTTTCTGTCCCAAATTTCATGGCAGAAACCCTAACAAACATGAAAGCCCAAGCAGCAGACATTTGAGGTCTATAAATGAAAGGCCCAGATGGAAGCTGGACTTTTAAATTAAGACATATAAGAGAAAAATACTGCAAAGTGGAATTGAACATACTTACATTTTTAGGATAAAAATCCTGTGACAGGGAATCTTATGATTTTTTTTTTCCCCCTAAGGAACATCAGCATAACAATATGGGCTTTGGTAAGGGCTTTGCTCATCTTTACAAACCTAATTTCCATCTGTAGTACAGGCCACTGACCAAATGAAGTATTTTAGGATTGCCTCACTGGATCTCTAGTTTCTCCTAGATTTACCTGTTTCTTCTGGTGCTTTGCTGACTCATCACTGTAATTTGTTTACTTCCCTAACCACAACAAGATATTGCCTCAATGACTTTAAGTTTCTATTTAACATCAACATTTCAGGTTGTCTTGCCCAAAATTGATTCCAAGAAGTTAGAGCTGGAGAAGATCTTTCTTAGTGTCCCATTAAATCTCTGCAAATACAAGTATATTTTCTATATTTCCTAGGGTTTTTTTTCCCCAGAAGAGATTAAAAGACCCCAAATAAGAAAGTTTTGGCTATTTTCACAACAGTCTTGTACACTGCACCTCAATGATACTTTCTGTTACTGATACTGAACTCTCAAGTTTGGTTTTTTTTCCTTTGCTTTTACTAATGGCCTTTGGTGGCATTTATGCTTCTGTGAATAAATTTATTCTTATTTCATATTTCAGTCATTTGCACACTATTATGTTACTTCTTGTGCAGGAAAAGTTACACAAATATTCCAAAGAGTGCATTTCCTTAATCAAACCAGATCTATTGAATGCTTTGTAATATTTTTATTTAGTCTCTGAAGACCAAGGCTTATTTGCTCTACTGTGCTTCCTGTTATTTCACTGACAATGTTATTCTCATAAAAATTTTGATATTATTTTTGCAGCTCATTTCTACAGATATGGTTCAAAACAAGACAGCAGCCTTCCTAGATTTATATAATTTCTAATAAAATTTTCAATTTGGTTTAAATAAAGCATTTCTAAAGCTTACTGAAACCCCTGTTTTATCAGAATGCCCAATAAATCCAGTAGGATAAGAAACAAAAACCACACACCACCTACCAAAAGTAGAGCCACTGAGAATTGACAGTGACAAAGTGCCAGAAGAAGATGTGCTAGGAAGTGATTACAGACAGACACTTCCAATGCAAATTGGTCTGTTAGATCTGGAGAAGGCAGGAAGGAATAGACCATAATCCCCAATAAGCATGCAAAAGGATCACAAAACTGCTGACAGGGAAAGCAGACATTTCAATGTTCCCTTTGTTGAGGGTTTCCTGAACAAAGAAGGCTGTGGAACCTTTCATGGCTTTTCCACTCAAAGCCCCATATTCATTTATGTGTGCCCTTTGCACTCCTATTGCTGTTCCCTCTTCCCTGTTTTCCTTCCCCTGCCCTGTGAGCCCAGAGATTCTGTTTGCCCGTGGTGAACTCTGGCTGCACAAGGGCAAAACAGAAAATGTGTGTCCTTGACAAATTGACTGTTTTCAGTGCTCTGGAAAAAATAATGGGAGGGAAGAGGATTGGCACAAATTAGCTGGCTGGATGATAATAGTAATAATGAAGTTGAATAGAGAGTCTAGAAGTGACAGTTCTTTTTGACATGTAGTGGACAGTCGAGGAAAGACAAAGGAACAAAGTGCAGAGCCAGCAATTTGTTACTCTGTTGTGCCCAATAACTACCCACAGCTGGAATGCTGACAGAACAGGGAGAGTCCTGCTGCAGCTTCTGGCAGAGGCAGAAGCTGTTTGATAAAACCATAGGAAGGGGCAAATTCTGACAATTCCTGCAGCTTTTTTTGGAGAACTTTTTCTATTCCTGCCATTTCCTTGCATCATCAAAGTAAGTCACTTCAGTACTGATGCTTGTCACAGAAAGGAAGGAATATATTCACCTGTCTGTCACATTGAAGAAAACACTTGGGATTTCCCCCAAACTGAACATGACATAGAAAGACAAAGTGCTGGAAGGAGTTACCAAAAAAGTCATAATCTAGATTTGTAAGGAAATTGTAGGAGAAAACATTCTGGGGTTTTTTAGGACAAATCTTGACTCAAAACCTAATTCCTTTCTTGAGAGTCTTAATACAATACTGGGCAAAATAAAAGCACAAGGACACATTCATTGAGCCTTTGTTCAAGTAATTGGAAAGACTAAATTAAAAAAAAAGGTGCTATTGGAGCAGAACTCCTTGCAATACCACTCTTGCTGTACTGTATGTGTGGCCACTGTGGGGGGTCAGAAGGATGCAAAATTCACCATTGAGCACAGACTCCTAAGGTTCCTCAAAACTAGCCAAAGAAGGGTGAGCAGGAACAAAATCCTGCAGTAAAGGCCTGTAATTTCTGACCAGAGAGAAGAGCTGTTCAGATGCAGAAGACATTGAAAAAACTCTTGAGAAGAGTTTTACTACCCATGCATACAAACTACTCAGTATTAACTTTAAAATCAGATTACATCTCTTTATGTGGACAGCATCATAATGCAGTGCTTTTTTAAATGCCTAGAAAAAAATGTGATATATTTATGAAACTATATACCAGATGAATAAAAGGGGCTTATTTGTCTTTTGGAGAGAAATAATATAGTTCAATGTGAAATGTTGGGGTTTTTTTTATGGTAAAAGGAGTATACCATTGAATAGAAATGGTGCAGTGACACATAAAATCTTAGGTTCTAATGCAAATTGTCAGTAGTACCTGAAGACTCCAGCCTTTGCAAACATATTTTTCTAGCCCTCTTTCCTTTGAGTCCTCTCATCTGGCACAGATGGCTTCTAGAATTCCCTTCCACTTTAAATTACATGGGATCCTATGAAAGAAACAGGGTAGCATGGAAGTAAAAGTAACTAAGACCTGAAGATATTTTGGTGTTAATTATACTTTAAAAATAAACTCTAGCTTCAGTGTTCTTAGCTGATAGTTAGAAGAATGCCTGTATTTGAATGATGAATTTATACAGGCTGCATTCTGCCCCTAGTTACTCAAGTTCCTTCTCACTGACTCCCTCAGACTCTGGAACTTGTTCAAGCAGGATATAAATTAGTTCATGGAGTGCCACCAGGCCAATTCATTCTGGGGAATTTATATAATGTCTTTCAATAAGTAAATTATTTGTAGTCAGACACTGATAATTTCTTTAGATTTCAGTGACATTACCACTTAATCTGACTGCCCAATAACCAAGAGAGGCAGAAGGTAACTTTGAAAAGCTTTTCAAAACAAAAAAAATACAGGTTAAAAAAGTAATCTTCTTTTTAATTTCATGGAAACACCTGATTTGATAATTAGCAATCATATTATTCTCAAATTGCTACTCCTTGTAATACCTGCAATTAGATATGAGCAATTATATAATATATTTGTGTGTATTATAATTTTTGTATGAGCATATGAAGGTTTTCCTATCAGTAAATTATACAAAATTTCAAGAAAACCGTAATATGCAATAACAACTACACTAGTTAAATGACAAAGTATTAGCCACATTAAATTGTTATTGCATGATAATTACCAGAAATTAATGTAACTCATTTAAGATGTTATTCTTCCCCTAGAAACAACTCTGAGAATGGCTACAGCCCGTTTCCAATCAGCATCAGAATGTATTATTAGGCCTGAGGCAGTAAGGCAGGTAAGCCTCAAGGACTCCTGTCCAAAGGGCAGGAGGGTGTTTGGATGTAGGCTGTGTCCAGGTCTGTTACAGAATGAGAACTCCCTGCATT
Organism: Serinus canaria; assembly: GCF_022539315.1. Taxonomy (NCBI): domain Eukaryota; kingdom Metazoa; phylum Chordata; class Aves; order Passeriformes; family Fringillidae; genus Serinus; species Serinus canaria. Next base: position 45,103,381 of record NC_066314.1, read on the forward strand.
CAACACAAAAACCCCAACAAGTCTGAGGAATTTGTCTTTGCCAGTGACCTTTAGCCAAGTCCTGAATATGTCAGAATAAATTATGAAAGGCAAATACCCCTACCTTAAGAGATAACTTACTCTTTTCTTTTTTCATTTCAATAATGTATAGATTTTGCATAAAATTTACTGTGATAATTCTACCAGGGTATGTAATTGGAAATACTTTCATGGCAGTAAAGAAACTTGAGGAAAATCCCTTGACTTTTCTGGTTTCTATCCACAGGGAAACAACAGAATGTGATGCTTTCAGCAGAACCAAGTCCTAGGTTGTGTTCAGGTATTCTCTCTGGCATGTACCAATTAGCACTGTTCTATCTTCTCCCCAAAAGGCTCAGATGGTTTGTTGGGCTTCATTCCTTTTGAGTCACAACAAAAAGCAGAAGTAACTCCTAAGTTCAAATGCACATACCAACAATGAGCTACTGTCCAGAACAAGATCTGTAACCTTCTGATTGTTCTCTTTCACTTCCCTTTTTCTTCAGCTGACTGAGTTAAGTACTGAGGTAAACTGTTATTCAGGGCTTAAACTGAGATCTGATTAGAAGTACTCTGTGCAAACACACACGTGAAGCATTGTTCTATTTATTTTTCACACATCTTTTGGTTTTTGTGAAATAAAATTGGAGTTGTAGAAATGAAGAACAAATGTAGCCATTGACTATAAATACCCTAAAAATCAATCTGAAAATAATTAATGCATCCAGTGGCACAAATAGACCAGTTATGTGAAATTCAAATTTAAAGAATGCTAGAAGTTATTTCTGATGCATCCACTAGCCTGCCACAACAATTTTATTTTGTGACTATATTTTACTATATGTAAAGCATTTTACTATATGTAAAGCATTAGTGTTTGATACTTACTCAATAATAAATGAAGTATAATTGGAAACATTGGAAATTGCCAGTAACCAATGCCCTTTAAGAACCAACTACATCCCATAAAGGGAAGCAGTCAAAGCACCAGGATGCATACTAAATAGAAAACCTATTGAGAAAACCAGATAATTCCCTACAGTGGAAAGCATTATCAGTTCCTCTCCACACTCCATTTAGCATTCCCCTATTCTTATGATCTTTCTTCTACAGCTGCCCTTTCAGCAGGGGCCCAGTATCTCTCTCTGGATTTCTGCCTTTGGATGGGACCCCAAAGCAATCCAGTGGGAGCCACATGTACTTGGGAACTTGCTCAGCACTTTGCAGAACTGGAGTCACTGAAGAGTTCCCAGGCAAGCACTGGGACAGGGTGAAGCATGGGTCACCATCCCTGCAGAGCCCCTCTGCACTGTCAACAGTGATACATGGAATTGTGTCAGTCACTGAAGTCAGTCTGGGTTTGATTCTTTGGGTTATGTGGCAGCTGGATTAAGAATTTATGCCACAGTCTCTCTCTTTACCATTGGAATTGTTTATTCTTGCATAACAGTCAAAGGAAAAGAGAAATACTTTGTGGGAAAACAGTGATTTAAAGGGATCAGCCTCCCACTGATGTCCATGGACATGGACTCTGAATGGCCCCTTTTGGACCACACTCTTCTCAACTTAGTTTAATTAATTTACTGCTTTTAAAAGGATGGGCAGTGAGTTTTAATTCATTATGTTTTAATGACACTTGTTCATGCTTGGATTGGACATTCCAAATCAAAGTCTCTCTAAAATAGCTTAAATTGAGCAGCAGCATTAGAAAGTAAAAGATCAATGGCTTCAGACTGGTAACATGTTGGAACAAATGAAAATCTCCAAGCTACTCTTTGTTTTACCTGGAACTAATGCACATGCCATTAGAAAAACAAAACCAAAAAAGAAATAAGTTGACAGTTGCTCTGTGGCTCACTGATAATTACTTTCCTTGCCTTTTCATGAAGATTTAGCACCACTATCATGCCCAAGTTTCCCAATTTAGAGATTATTTGGCCTGAAGATGCCAAATCCTTGATCCCTGCAGGTGAGGAGGTGTCCATATTGCCCAGCAGTAATTCTCCTGGGTAACTACACTGTGTTACACGGGTTCTCAGGAGTTCCCAGGTCAGGAGTCAGTGATCAACATTAAAATATCACTTATGGTCTTGTCCACAACAGCAGAAAGGAAAAAATAAAGAATTCTAAATTGGGAACTTGAGAAGCTCTTCTGAGGCATATTTCATTACCATTTATTCTGAACAATTCTCTGCTCAAGTTTTCCTTGAACTTGAGGGGATTACAGATAAATCATGAGGAGCACACAAATGTTGCTTTAGCTTTCCCAAAAAATGAAAGCAAAATGAAAAGTTCTGTCACTGGGGGTAGGAGAGGAAGGGAAAAAGATGACTAAGCCCTGCAGTTCTGGCACATTAAGGGGAGGGAAGGACTGTCCTGAAGCAGGGAAACAATAACCTAAAAAATAAAAAGAAAAGAAAAGTTATTAAGGCACTCAGAAGATTTCTTTTTATATCTGACTTTTAGTTCAGTTCATAATCAGATTTTTTTTCTATTTATTTCTGATTGTCAAGAACTGTGGTTTTTATATCAGTATTATTTCAGTGGGTTCTTTTCTAATTCCAAAAAGAGTTCTGGGGCATGTATTGGGCAGAATGTCACCAAAAAGGACTTCAATAGTTCCAGCTCTTACTCAAGGCCTGGCCATGGCAGCCTTTCAAATGAAATATATACTACCATGCCTGCTTGCAGAAATTCCAGCAATAATCTAGGCCTTTGGAAACAAACATTCAGCAGGAAAAGAGTTGGTTAGGAAACTACACAGAGCACCCTAACAGCAACTAATTTACAAAAAAATTGGATGAAGTGCAAAGAATAAACAGACCTCTTTTCCTCAGGACACTTTTTCTAATTAAAAGTAAACAAACTTCCATTTCATAAAGGAGACCAGCTTCTTTAACAGCTATTCTTATTATCAGCCTCATTTCATGCTTGCAATAGAAAATTCTGTAGAAAGGAGTTCAGATGTCATCTCCAGAGAGACCAATTCCATAATGAGCTGATGGGTTTCAGGAAGATATCCTTGCTTTTCCTTCCTGTTGCCATGTGCTTTGGAACATGCTTATATTGAATTACAAAAAATCCCAGTGGTGACACTTATTGTAGAAAATTTTCATATTATTTGGTTAACAACTAGAACAGAGAACTGCACTGTCCACAACTTTCTGCCAATCAGGTAGTGCAGTGTGAGGAAGGAGGAACTATTTTAAAGTGCTCTAGAGTCAAACATTATTTTTCTACTTAGATCATGACTTGAATTGATGGTATTATGTTAGTGCTTTGGCTGACAGTCTTTGATAGCCAGATCCTCCAGACTTAAGAGAGGCTTTTGAAGTCGTTGTGAAAGTGCTTTTGATGGCTGCTCCTGGAAGATTGTATTGAATTGTGAAGTTTTAACAAAAACTGAGTCTGTTATGCAGTATCGTGGTTTAATCCAGTTGGGATTAACTCTAATCCAGCCAAAACCAGCACATGCACAGAAATTAAATATATAGATAGGATTATGGGAAATTTATAGAGGTCTGGGTTTGTTATTTGTCCTGAAAAATTTAAATTAAGTCTTTCAGCAAATGGAGCATTTTCTATAAAAATGCAGCTCTTCTCTATACATTGAAGATTTTAATTGAAAAAGTGCTAATTTACACTCGGTGTAAAATTATGCCCTACGTTGGTCTATTTCACCCTGAGACAGGTTGTTATTACTATTTCAGTCACCTCATCAAGCAGTCCTCTCCACAGCTATCACAAACAGATTGCTCCACATCTGCTTTGCTCAGAGAACTCTGATCCCTTCAACCTATGACCCACCCCATTCATTTATCTGATTCTTACCTATATGTAGACATGTTCAAAACCTGGCAGTTGGTAATTCCAGCACAAGACAGGGCCTTTGAAGGTGAGTCAGCTGCATGCAGAAGTCCTGTGCCTCTGAACAGGCATGACACAAGATCCTGATGTTTTGTGCCTTTAAGATGAGGCACATGTTAACTCTGCTTCTTTGATGTCCTAGCAAGTCACACTTATTGTAATTAATCCTCTTTCCAGGGGGCAAGTTCCTTGCCAAAGTTCTCAGGGTGAATTACCAAAACTCAAAGTCAAAATTACCTTTTTCAGTGCGCAATTCCATACACTCTGTGTGAGAAGCTGGACCAGATTTTTACCTGGCCGTCAGCACAGAATCATGACGTGTGTTCAGTATTTTGGGTCTGATTTGAAATACATCAAACATTTCCCTGAGACCATGAAAGCCATCAGAGTGCAGCCAAGAGAACTATCTGCTTTCACCTGCCTTCAGCCTGTTTTCTGCCCAGTGAGAGTTCCACCATCAGACAGCATATGAGAAAGATAAGTAACAATATTGTAGAAAGTCTCTAATCCAGGCTGTACAAAGTGCTTTAAAATAACCAAGTCTCCCAGTGCTGCTTGCCGTGTAGGATTTGAAAAATTCTGTGCTACCTCTATATTTAGTAATGACAGGACAAGCCTTCAATGTCCTTCAGTCCTCCAGCTGCTGAGGTGTTTTTCTAATGCTACAGCACCTTCAGAGTATTACTGAAGCAAGAAAACAGAGCAGTAAAACCAATGACATTTTCCCCCCACTACACATTTTAATCTCTTATCTGTAAATCAAATGAGACTTCTCCCATCTTTTCTGATTGGTTTGACCATTTCATCTTTTGTAACTGCTTCTGATCCTCATTTATCCACTTGGAAATGTAACACATTCAGGAATAAATATTAATGCCCTTGAACTTACCATGATCATATATTAGAATGAAAGAAAAAATGTCCAAGAAATGCACTAGGGGAAAATTTACATAAGGTCACAAATTTGGTGCCATACCAAACTTTTAGAGATAATAAGATTTTCTTATACATAAAATGAAATTAAAACTGCACCCACTTGAGGCTAAATTATTTTAAGGTTTCTTTTAAAAAACATATAAATGCTATAAGCTATTGTTACATAACAATTAGAAATTATTTTTCAGTAAATTTTCCCTTGTAAGTTACACTTAAATTTTAGCCTTATCATGATCACTAATTGGTACAAATATTGCTGCTTCACTTTGCTTTGGAGTTGGGGTCATAAAAGTTCAGGCAAAGCAATCTAGAGTTTTAGCTGCTGTGTAGGTAGTTCTTCCCCTATTTCATCACCATCTTGTGGAAAGGGAGGTTGTTCCTGCAGTGTTAAATCAGAGTTAAGAGTCAGGACAACGTTTTATACATCAGGACTTTAACAGCCTTGTGCATCCCTATTAGTCCTCCCTTCTTAATCATTCCTGCACCTCTTGAAAGCCAGGCCACAAAAGGAGCACTGTGGTATTTCCAGTGACTCAGCTCTTTTTTCACTTCCGACTGGTGCACCTCTTTTGACCTTATTAACATTCTGGTCAGAATCCCTTTCCTTCTCGCACAAAAAAAGATAAAGTGAATGGAACCTGAAGGTCCATGAATATGTAACAGCCATTCCTTCTTCAGGTGTCCTGTCCAGACACTGCTAGTCAGAGTAGATTTGAATCACTGCTTAATGGGTCTGCAAATACTGTCCTGCCAAACTAAGCAGCTGACCCAGAAGCCATATCTCATTAATACTATTTTGTACAGAATTAATAGAGATCCTTCAAGAACAGGAAGATGTCAGAGACTTCCTAACGATATGTCCACTCCTGCTGTCATCAATTTAGTCCAAGTTCTTGGAGAAGGAAGAATTGATACTACCCTATACCTCTTTTCTATATACTGACTAATTCATCTATATAATGACTGAGAAGAAGTATCTTTCTACAGTTGCCATAAAAGTAGGAGATAAAACATCATTATAACAGATAGAAATCTAGATTTAGAGATTTCTTATTCATATTTCAAATTAATTTTTGATTAACCTGAAATGTGTATTTATATTCACATTTATGAATTGGCAGTCTTAGAAATAAAATCATAAATAAATTCATAAGACTCCTGGTCAGAGCCTGCCTTACCAAAAGGATTCTAGGGGCAGTTAAGTTTTTGAAGAAGAGCAGCTGCCACTATAGCTAGCAAATTCCTCTAACTGGAATGTGCCGTAAGACATACAATACCTGTGAAAAAATTGATACATAAAATAAAAAAGAATCCACCATGTTTTCAAAGTGATCCAGGCTCTATCCTTGCCAATTGAAGTTCCCATGATAGAACTTAGTCCTTTACTGGTGAGTAAAAATTAACAACACCTTTTATATGTTTTTAAACTCTATCATGTGCAAATGTAAATTGATTGTGTGCAGGGATATAATGTGCTGCAGCTGCTCAGTGATACTCAGACAGAAATTTGTCTAGACCATTTAAATAGACTAAATATGAAAAAAACACATTGTACTGGCACTCACATGGGATCAAGATGCTGGTCAGGGTCTAGTTTAAACCTTTTGGTCTCACGACAACTTCCTGGAATTGATCATTCCACATCTCAAAGAGAACAGCTTTTCAAGGAACATTTAGATCCTTTCTTACCATACCCCCTGTATAGTAAGAAAGTGGTTGATAAATTTTCTTGTCCTGTTTATGAACTGCAGCTGGTATCACTGGCAGAACACTGCTGGAGGAACGAAGAAACTTTGTGTACTTTTTAATCTTGTTCACAGAGAATCAATTAGTAAAACTGTAAGTTATATCTCAATCATGTGTTGTTTAAAAGGAAAGATCATTTCTCCAGTGTGATGTATTTTCCCCCAGTTCAAAAGAATCTGATAATGGCAGCTTATCTTTGGCAGTTTTCAGCTGACAAAAAGGTTAAATATATCTCATTGAACTAGATCTCTCTGAGCCAATTCACGCACTCACATTGTTCCCCCCTGACTTGATCCTCTATGCCATTATCCTTGCCTACAAAAAGCAGGAAATGTTGTTTAACACCTATTGGTCACTCTCAATTTTTTTTGCCATTTGCTAAACCCTTGGTCTCAGGATGCTGAGGAACTTTTAGGTGCATCTTTCCAGTTTGTGGGTTTTTTTGGTTAATAGCATACTTTATTTATGGCTGGTGCTATCTTCAAAGAAAGGACAGCCTGTCTTAGAAGGGTTAAAATGAAGTTACTAGTTTTACTACTTTTCAGTCCTTTGTCTCTGCTTAGAAAGATGTGTGGTAGTCTTTGAAAGGCTTTTAGACTGCATTGCTGGGAAAACACTGGAATAAAAAAAAACCCAAAAAACACCAAGAAACATTTTCAAATCTTACTCTTCTTCCTGGAAAATGCTCCTCAGTAAAGGAATCAGAAATGTTTCTTTTTTTTAGCACCAAGTACAGCCTAACATGAAGTAAAAAAACTGGTATCAGCAGTTAATCCCTTGCTTTATCTGTAAGAGATGGGAAAGGGAATGAAAAAGAAAAATCATGTTGCTTTAATAAAACTGAGCCTCCACGTTAGCAGCTGCACAAAAGCTGAAAGGAAGAGTTACATTAGAAGAGAAGAACAAGGAGAAGAACTAGAAGAAATGCCAGAAAAAGTCAAGAAAAGGAAGACTGCACAGAAAACATTTCATCCAGGAAAAAAATTCTGCATATGAAACAGTAGAGCTGAGCTCACTGAAGGACAGTGATTGACAATGCATAAATGTATTGGCCTTTCTAACCCTGTCCTAAAACCTACTGAGGACACAAGACCACTGCAAGTTTTCTACTTATATAGGAGAGACAGACCCTCCACTCATTAAGAAACAAGAACAAGAACAGCTATGATCCACGGTTGTACAAATATGCATTCATCCTACACATTGCATTTTTGTATACTACTTCAGTTTTCCAGTCTACTATGCTGTTCTACCTCAAAGCTACAGTTTCATTACTCTGGAAGTGCATTTTACTGAAAAATGCCATTCAACTGCATATCCCCTTTAATGACTTTTATCAACAAAATCAAAACAGGTACTATAGTGTGCAATCATTTCCTACCCAATATTAACCACTCGAAACCTAAAATCCATTTTACAAATAAAGCACAGTGTTCTCTTGGTCATGACCCCAAAGCCCAAGAGGACATCTGAAGAACCAGTGTTGCACTCTATTGAGAGCATTCTGACAGACTCTCTAGATCTGGTCCCCATCCATCACCTCTGTGTAAACACCTTTCTGATGTGCAGGCACTACAGACATCTACCACATGAAATTAGTATCATTCTGTAACTTGGATATAAGTAACATCTTCAGCATACAAACAGCAGTAGTTTTTGTGAAACAGGGAAGCATGAGCCAAGGTGGATCTTTCAGAATAATGTATGGAATTATAGCACCACTTATATCTGTTTCAGGCAAGAGTTTCATTATTCAGTGTTTGGAGAAGGGTGAAATTTCAAAATGTAATGCTACAAGGGAACTTTACAGATATTTATGTTAATGGATCAATCATACCTAATCAACTGGTACTTGCAGAGTCTTTTGCCCAGTGGTGAGAGGTCACATATTAGCTCAGAGAATCACAGAGGTTGGAAGGGATGGGTCATTTGATCCAACCTTCCTGCTCAAATAGGGTAATTCTGGATCACATTGCACAGGATTGTCCAGATGGTTTTTGAGTATCTCCAGTGAGGAAGACTCCACAACCTCTCTGGGCAATCTGCTCCAGTGCCCAGTCACCTGCACAGTAAAGAAGTTCTTTCTCAGGTGGAACTTTTGTGCATCAGTGTCTGCCCATTGCCTCTTGTCCTGTTGCTTGGCACCACTGAGAAGAGCCTGGATCTATCTCTTGACACCCTCCCAAAAATAGTTACACACAGTGATGAGGTCCACTTTCAGTCACGCTTTCTTGAGGCTGAGCAGACCCAGCTCCTTCAGCCTTTCTCCATAAATGAAGTATTCCACTCCCCTCATCATCTTTGTAGTGCAGCACTGGACCCACTCCAGGACTTCCATGCCTCTCTTGTACTGAGAAGCCCAGCACTGGCCACAGCACTCCAAGGCTGAGCAGAGGGAGTAGGATCACCTCCCTCAACCTGCTGGCAATGCTGAAGGGCTGCAGAGCACTCTGGAGCATTGAGCATGCCTCACAGCTTTGTGCCGTCAGTGAATTTGCTGAGGAAGCATCCGCCCCCTTCTCCAAGTCATTGAGGAACAAGTTAAACAGTGCTGGGCTCAGTTTGGAACCTTGAGGGACACCACTTGTGACAGGCCTCCCACTAGATCCTGTGCCACCATCATAACCCTCTGGCATCTGCTGTTCAGTCCTTTCTCTATCCACCTCGCTGTCTACCCATCAAGTCCACACTTCCTGAGTTTGCCGATGAAGACATTGTGAGAGATGGGGCCAAAAGATGCTGAAGTCAAGGCAGGCAATATCCACTGCTCTCCACTCATCCATCCAGGGAGCTGTTTCATTTTAGAAGGTAACCAGGTTGGTCAGGCATGATTTACCTTTAGTGAATTTATGCTGACTATTCCTGATCACATTTCTGTCATCCATGTGGACAGAGATGGCCTCCAGAATGAGCTGCTCCATCATCTTTCCAGGGATGGAGGTGAGGCTGACTGGCCAGCAGTTCCCTGTGCCCTACCTCTTATCCTTTTTGAAAATCAGGACTTCCTTCCAGCCTGTAACAGACACACCCCACAATGTCACCTTTACTAGTTTGCCCTAGTTTTTATCCTGACCCATAAGCTCTTGACTTGCTCATCATCCACCCCAAGAGCTCGATGCATTCCAGGTGTTGCCCCACACAGAGGGCAACTCCACCACTACTTGTCTGTCCTTGTCTGTCTCTCCTGAGAAGCCCTGGCATGACAACACTGCAGTCACGTGAGCGATCCCACGGTGTTTCCATAACCACAATGAGGTCACAGCCCTGGGACTGCCTGTGGATCTGTAGCTCACCCTGTTTGTTCCCATTCTGCATGCATTGGTGTACAGGCACTTTATACAAGGGTTTGATGGTCTCAGGATCCCAGCGGGGCGGGGGGCTGAAAAATGACACGCCACAGTCATGTCTTGTGGTTATGTCTTTGGCTGCTGATGCTTGCTTGACTTTAGAATTTAGGGACTAAAACCTGTAATTTATCTTTTTTATGCTGTGTTTTATGGCCAGTGCAGGCATATTTTGACTTATCAGAATATATGTCTATTAAAACCCCTACAGTGGTTGATTTACCAACATTAAAATGGCTGATTATAGGCTGATAAAACTGGGGAAGAAGTAGCTTGCCAGATGGCAGGGGCTAAACACTTTTTATGAGATACAAAGTGCACTTTGACTGCAGCTCAAACTACTGCTTTATTTATGTTGTCAGACCTATGCTCTGTGTTCAGCCTGCTGTGCCAAAAAAAATAGACTTGTCCCACCAGCTGAAGCTGCTGCAAAAAAATATCCTGTAGTAGTAATGCCTGGTCCCACCTCCTTCTCTCCTTGATGCATGAAGGTAAAAATGATCTTCCATGCTTTCCAAAGTCATCAGTCATCATGACTGCTCATCTATTCAGGGCAACCCAATCATGTGAATTGCACTGTTAATCACCAATGTTCCCACCTGCTCTTTAACATAATGTTGAGATAATGTTCTGAAATCTGTTTGGAAATAATTTGAAAATATTGCTAGCTGGGGGCAAATAAATGAAGGAATTGGTGGAGTTTGATTGGAACTTCAGGAATTTTGCTCCATAGATATCTCAACAACCACCCTGAAAAGATTCCTTAATGTGTCAATATCTGGTCAGAATGTTATGTAATTGTTCTTAAAGGCAATCCTCAAGAGACACCAGCATCCTAACATCCAATTTCTAATGAAAGGAGGAGAAATGCCTGCAAAAGTTGAAACTTGGCAAAATTTTAAAATAAGTAATCTTGCTGGATATTCCCTAAATAAATTTTTGCTGCGTAAAAAAGTACTAAAAGTACTGTCTCAGACTGGGACCTTATCACCAGGTATCCATTTATGACTATCATCTTATTAATAGCTTAAAAAATATGTAAACAGACTTTTGTGACCAGAAAATATACCCTTTTCTTAATAATTTTTGGGTGTCACATAGTAAGTGGAAAGTGAAAACACTACTTTTAATAATTAAAATAACTTGAAATTTATTTTGCCTGATCCCCTACAAAAATGCAAAAAAAGATGATCCAGCTATCTAGGTATACAGTACCTGCCAGTATAGCTTCTGAAAAAAAAAAAAGAATTTAAAATAATAATCTCTCTGGGGTGCAAACAGCAATTAATCATATAGTAATCTTGAGATTACATCCTTTTGATCCTATTCATTATCCATTGTCAAGTGAATTGTTCTTTCTAATTTTCCCAAAAGTAATTATCATTCAGTTTATTATAATCATTTTCTTTTTTATTGTTCATGTTCCCATTTAACTCAGGTTTCTCTTAACTGCTTCCAACTGTCTGTGTATTTCATTAAACCTGTTTTTGTCATTTTGTTCATTCTTTCAAGTTCCCACTCTCCCACCGGAGAACTGTATCAGTTCCCATTGCAAACTTCCCCACAGCCCTGCAGCACTCATCAAACCATTTTGCAAGCATCAGCCTCACAGACATGCAAATAATTTTGCCTTTGAGTACACACAGTCTTTAACCAATACCACTGACAATTTGTAGCAAATATAGAAGCTGGAATGGCAGCCATGAAATACATTTCACATAGTCCACTCCAGAGTCATCAAACAGCAGTATTAACAGCTTGGTATTAACAGCTTATGTCAGCTTTGAAGGACTTCAGATCCAAAATGAAAGAGCAGGCTCTGTATGATGCTCCTAATTCCTCCTCTTATCTAGATGCAGAAAATATGAATGTGTATGCATGACTCAAAGGAGTTCACTGTTTCCTGCAATTCAGAAAACCAATATCCTTGTCAGTGCAGAAATACCATCATCTATTCCCACACTACACAACTAACAATGCTGAGGTTTAAACAAACACAATACTAAAGTGTACCAGAATTATTAGGCAGGTATTAGTCAGCACAACATGAAGCTTGTTCTTGGTTCTGTACAGTACTCCCTGGTCCAATATCATACTTTTCCAATATCTGCTTTTGCTCCCTTGATCACCTAATATAATTTCTCCTCAAAGCTGAGAACACAGTACCTGACAGTTGTCTTACAGAGTGGATGTACAATGCCTGAAAGATATAATTCTGCATAGCCTGCAGTGTCCCTCCTTCTCCCTCACAGCTGCTGGAACACATCACAGATTCCCCAAGAACTTGGTGCACTGAGACCAGACTGGTTGGACAGTAGTAGTGAGAGAGAGAAAAACATCCTGCCTAAGGCCCTGGAATCCTTGGTGACTCTCTGTCTAAAGATGTAAAAGAACTGTGATAACTCAAGGCTACCATGATCCATTTCTGTTACCACCTTTATCGAGACAGCATCAAATTACACAGTTCATTACTAATCCAGTGATGTTCAGTGATGTTCTTCTAAGATACTAATGCTTATCTACTGAGCTGTGCTCCATGAGACATTTTCCACAATTATATATCATATCAGAATATCTTGCTACAAGTCCTAAGCATTAAAACAGGGCCATGGAAACAGGAACAATACTCTAATATTAAGAAACACTCTTTTATAAGAATTTTTCTTCTTTTATAAGAAGAAACAGAGTCAATGCCTGAACAAGGGAATAGATGGAGGTTTTACTAAGGATGTTTTGTTGGATTTCATGTTGATTCCCACTCCCACTTTTCCTCGCTTTTGAAATGTTTATTGCTTATCTTTACATCTATTTTTACTTTCCACTCTTATTTTTCAGATGTTCAGAGTGCCACTGTTCTTACAGGTTCTGGAACAACAGCAAAAGTAAAGCTATCTGGGCTGTGCTCCTGTTAATAGCACTTTCCCTCTGGACAGGGATAAAGGAAGGCTCTCATCAGAGTCACAACATTGGTACCATGCAATCAAGTGCACCTTGAAAAGTCCCAGGTGGCTTATCTCACCCAAGAGAAAATACCATAAACCCCACTGTATACTCAGCAGTATTTATTCTCATTTTCAGCTTCTCAGTTGTTTGGGTGTGGGTTGGTTTTTTTTCCCCCCCAGTTCTACACCCTTGAAAGAAAGTTTTCTCCCATCAAAAACAAAAAAACCCACCATCAACAAAAAGAGCTTTCATGGTCATGTCTTCCTTTCTAATGAACAATTTTTAGTAGGCTTGGAGTTCTACTGAACTTTGTTTCTTTTCCTGCCCCTACAATTAGACAATAGTGGTTTACAATTTTTTTTCTTGCTGGTCCAGTCTCTATGCAACAAACACCTTTCAAACTAATTTTCAAAATTTTACTGTTTTCTATTAGTGCAAGGAAGACTAAAATGTAACCTTGCAATGTGAATACATCAAAATTATTGCCCTCTCAAATAAAAGCAAATGAGAGACCATTCAGAGTACTTGTAAAATATTTTCAGATACATTTTTGGAGTAATTTTGGAAAAATGGCACGAAACTATCTAAAAATACCAATTTTTACCCTGAGGCAGGCTGCACTAAAATGAAATACTTTTACTTTTAAAATGAATTTAAATTTTTATCACAACTAAATTGACTAATTCTGAATCTTATTTGAAGAGAAATGGAGGGAAAACCAGGAAGGAATAACTACAGTTCAACTGAGTAGAAGAATTCCTAAGATTAGAAAAGGAAATGTGCACCATCTGGAACTAAACTTCGGCTATTAGGTTATTTGGTTCATGATTAAAATCTGGCAAAAGCCTCCTTTTCTCTGGCAGAACAGACAGTATCTTGACTCTTGAATAATATTCATGATACTGTCAGAGCAGGGAACATCAGTTTCTAGGGATATGAAGTTCTGGATCCCCTGGGAAGAGGCCAATCTCTTGTTTGAGTTGAATACATTTCACAGATGAAGGGGAGGAAGGAGAAAAAGATCTTGCCTATTTACCATGGATGCTATCAGTTGGGAAATCAGTTTGGCAGAGCTCCAGACAGTGGGCTAGCAAATATCAGTAATAGTTTTATTTCTTTGGTTGAAAGGACACAACTGTTTGAATCAGTCCCAGTAACTATTTCACTTTTTAATATATCAATATTCATATTCCAAACTAGAGCAATTAAAAGATAGCTTTAGTTTTATTAAAAATATATCTGAATTTAGAACTACTTTTTTTAGCTGTGCATCTGTTCCTTATTAATGAAATTATGCAAGACCATCTTGAAAAATCTGGGTATCAGAAGGGATTTAGGACACCTGAGAAATCATTTCACCAGGCATTACACCAGAATTTCTTCTGTGCAAGGAAAAAAAGGAGATTAAATGAAAAACAGGTAATACCACTCAGAATAATGTATGAAGAAAGAAGACATTTTATAATTGCTTAACTTTACACTTTTACCAGAGAAGAAACCTTTTCAATCATGATGAGGCAGCACAACTCAGCACAGAGTACCTCAGTGACTTGCAGCTTTGCAGTCACACCAGGGAGGGGATTTGCCTTGTCCAACATACACCACTTCTGGGCTGAACAAATCAAAGCAAGCAGAGTGCAATAAAGCAGCTACATGGCTTCTTACCAGATAAGTTGCCACTGTCTCCTGCAAATACCCTAGAGGTTAGGGCTGCACAGAGCTGTCTTCCCCAGGGACTTCAGCTCCTTCTAAGGCTATGTTCTGTGTTTAGCTTGATTATCCAAGAAACTGTGTATTTTATTGAATTCTGGAAGATTGACATACTCTTCTAATTTTTCTATTTTTATAGATGTTTTTGCAATAATAATGCCAATTATTTTCTTCCAGTCTTCTAAATTCTCAATTCACATATTGAAAGTATCCAAGAGAAGATAGTCTTGCTCTGTTCTACATTCTCACCCTCAGATTCTAAAGAAATTACTCACAATGGTAGTATTTTCAGTTAAATGAATGTCTTGTCTTTCTTCATCAATCTCCATGTACACAATAGAATATGAGCATAAAGTGGATTAAAAAAAAGGTGGGATAATTTATCCACCTTAGAGACATTTGGACAATATGTCTTTTCATACTTAATTTTTTTCTTGGGTTTCTCAGAGGCTGTGGAATATTCAGGGTCACTTCCCTTTACAAGGAGAACAAGCAGGCCAGAATCCCCTCAGGTCAGGAACTATCAAAACTGAAGAATCTTTTTCCTAAAACTGATGTGAAAAAAGATAAACCACAAGGAATGCAACAGCATGGTAGTCTAAAGTCTCAGCATGCAGGCTGCACACAGGAATTTTCAAGATCATATATCTGATTGTGAATCAGGGGAATTAGTTCCATGAATTATAAGAGAAGGTTGGAAAGATTAGAGAGCATAACTGTTATGTAAAATTTGTTGAAAATAATTTGGGAAGACTGGTGTCTGATGGTCTGTTTAAAATGTCAGCAATGCCTTCTTCAGGCAGAATGCAGAAGCTTTTTCCTTTTGAGAAGAAATGGAGGTTTCTGATTTACTGCAGACCAGCTGGGTGCAGGAGGCACCTTCCCCTAAAAGATGGCAGAAAGCCATTTTTCATTCTAGGTCTTGGGCAGCTGATCTAGCAGGGAATGGAAGAGAATGAAGGTAAAATGAGCTAAAACAGCCAGGAAAGGAGCTTCTAGTATTTGAATGCAGAAATACACGTACTGCAGCTGTGGCATTACAGAGGCAATTAAATGGGTGTTCCAGAATCTTAGCTTGACTCACAAGCCAAATGGGATGTACCATTTTAAAATTCTGCCTTCATGTGCTACATACGTGAATAAGTGCTGTATAATAATGTTCCAGCTCCAGATCAGTGGAGACAACATGACTAAGCTTGCTATTTTAATCACCTTTGCAACGATGATTACTGTAAGACGCTTCTGAGAGTCTTTAATCTGAGACTAGTCATTCATCTCCATTTCTTCCTTGTCACAATCCACCCAGATGCTGTCTAACGTGACCTTTCTGCTCCTGTTTCACTGTGCTGTTTGCCAGAAGATTATTTTTGATCTCCATGCTACTTCGTAACAAATATGCCTTATTGCTGTCTTTAGATAGACTGAAAAATAGTGGTTATCTCAATATCTATGATAATCTGTTTAAAGAAGTCCAGTGAAAGAGATTGCACAGGAAATGCTTTTATTTAATTCTGCTTCTTCCATCTGCTCTACCTTTGTTTTTAGAAAGGGAGAAAAGAAGCAGATGCAGGATGTTTTTGTGGGAGAACGGGAATTTTGGATAAAACTGCTCTATTTACTAAAGGACTGTCAGTGGGATACTATCACTGCAAAGCAACTCACTGCAGAAATAACCTTTATATTCCCTTTGTGCTACCAAATTTGTACACTGATAAATAACAGTGATCCTTAGCTATTCTCTCAGGATGTGAAGCTCATACAGGAAAAAAATTGCAAAACCTGCATTCATTTGATCCAAGTTTCTGCTACATCTTTACTATTCATAAAATAAAATGATGCTGATCCCAAACTGGTGATCTCAGAGGGCCTCAGGTAAGCCAGCAACATCTTTTTATGAGAATTATGTTAAAGAGGCTTACCCAAAATTCAAATGGAGGGTTGTGTGTTATCTTCTGCTCTTTACAGAAAGTGTAGAAGTGATGGACCAAAACTTCCTATATATTTGGGCTCCCATTCTGCTATGCTCCAACAGATGGCAGGGCTTCCAGGAATTTCTAGGGATTTCCTGCTGGGATCCTATGTAAGGTATGGTTGTCCCTCTGCGTGAAAAAAAGGCAGAAGAACAAGCCATCATAAAGCATAAGGGATATCCTTGTGTTTATTTTGCTAAATGAATTTACGTAATTTAAGAAAGAGAAAGCTATAATTACCATTTTTGACTGCTAGATAGTGTTGCTGACTTTTTAAGCACATCTCTATAAAGGACAAAATATAAAAGTTCATCTTGTTCTAAAGAAAGCATTTGATGTCAGAGCATTACCTGTTATAAGTGGTGGGATAGCTCTGGAAAAATAAGACATATTTAATTGTGCCTATTAGATTTCAAGATAATTACTTATTGGGAACAGCTTCACAGAGTTTTGTGTAAGGTTGTCAGATGGAGCATCTGCTAACTACTTGAAATAAAAACAAGGCAATTAAGATATACAAGTAGGAGAGAACTAATAGTCTGTGGAAACTCTGGCCACGCTCTGCCCTCAGATCTCTTTTTGTAGTTCCAGAATAAGTCTTCCCATAGTAGTTACTTTCTGAAACAAGAAGACTTAAAGCAGTACTTGCTATATGTCTGGAAACACAGTGTTAATTTCTACCTGAGACTACAGAGGTGAACAAAAAGGAAGGTCAAATATCACCTTCAATAAATCTGACCGATATTATTTAAGACACCACGTGACTAATTGTCTTGCTGGTTGCATTAGCCCTAAAAATACTACTTGAAAAGAGTGGCAAGAGATCATTGGCAATTAAGATATATAAATGACTGTTTCTGATGTAGCAAACTTATAGAATCTTTGATTATGTTGAATGAACTCTGTAGCACACTTAGAGCTTGCTGTAAAATATATGTAACTTCCTCTCTTTAGACTAACATATGCTTGATTTTAGTTACCATAGAGCAGGAAGAGTCATAGTGGACATGACAGACAATTTGAAATTCTTACATGTTTCAAGTCTACAGAGGATTTAAGACTATTCTGAATTTTGAATTAGTCCCACTGAAGTTTTTAAAATAAATTTAGTTAGTTATGGTCAAAGTACATGACATTAAATGTCATTATGACCCTAATGGTGTCTGCAGTATGAGCCTATACTAATGAACATATTCTTATGCATAACTTCCTTTTTAAATTATACTAACCACTACAAAACTGTGGAGAATGTAATCAATAGATTTTGTTCATTTCTGTCTCTTCCAAAAATTATTAGAGGTAAAGG
The DNA here is from genome assembly GCF_022539315.1 of Serinus canaria. NCBI lineage: Eukaryota > Metazoa > Chordata > Aves > Passeriformes > Fringillidae > Serinus > Serinus canaria. Next base: position 45,121,221 of record NC_066314.1, read on the forward strand.
GCAGGCCAATCAAATTTTAACAAAGTATTTCATTCCATTATGGAGTGTGTGAATTAGGTGATAGGGCCAAAAGTAACCAGCTTAATTCCCCATGATGTATCAGCAAAACTGAACAGCTGCCTTGGGGTATTAATGCCTTAGAGTTTAAATTTTTAATCACTACATATAAATAATCACATGTCAGAAATATGCTTCTGATTTAGTGTATGATTTAGAGTAACAGATATATTTATAGCTCCTAAATCAGTCCTCCAGTCAAGTATTAGTTTAAGGGCTAGTTCCTTTAAGTGGTAGCAGAGTAGAAAACCTGGGAATACAAAAATGAGTGTACAGTTGCATCCTGATATTTTGGGCTGGTATTCAGTGCTGATGATATGAACTCGGACACCAAGGGATACTAAATTCCTTTCCTTAACTACAGCAGACAGTACCTCAGAATTGCAAAGGAGCTTTCCTCCCCTCCCTCCTCCCCCAGTTTGCAAGATCTTAATATTCCCATGACAAAGTAACTTCAAAAAAAAATATGTCAAAGCACATCTGAAATGGCCAGTTCATGAGGTATATATCTACATGAGTGGAATTTCCAGAAATACTTACTTGGAAAAACGCTGACTCTACTGTGGCTGTGTTTAGACTCTTTTTGAGGCTAGTTTTTGTGTGCCTATTCAGGCAAATGAGTCAAATAGCAGGACAGTTAACAAAGGAGAGAACAAGAACACAGAAATTTTTGAACTTAGAACTAGTCATAAAAATTTATAAGTTTCTTTTAACCAGTCTTGGAACACAACAATACTATGTGACTCATATGTCCAATCAAAGCTCTTTAAAACAGCTAGGATGTTGAATTTAAAGTATTTGCAAAGAATATATACACTAAAACTTACTCAGAGAAATTTTCTAATGAGTACATTTGAGAAAATTATAAAATGTTCATGCAAAATCACATGCAGAAACAGAGCTAAAACTAATTAAATCAACAATTTCCCAGGAATTCTTTGAAATGTCTAGTTTCACCAATATCAGATACCAAACTTCTGAAATAAGAGTAATAATGCTTTAAAGCAAGAACACTATCAGTCCCTTCCAACTCACCACATTCTGTCTTTCTGTGACAGTAGCCAACATTCACACCCTTGCTCATGATGATATTACTTACATTTGTTTTTAGCTATGACAGAATACAATCAGTCATTTTTACTTAGCTTCTCATTTTTATTACACTTGTTTCTGAAAGAGCTCAGTATTGTTACAACTACTGAAAGCATGCTAGATGACTTACAGTACAGACAGAAAAAAACTAATTTTATGAGTTTATTCTAAGAATTTTTTACTCCACCTTTCTGCCAATTTCTTATCAAAACACCCCAAAGAAATTGATTATTTGCATATAATCAATATGTAACATATATTTGGGTAAACATAAGGTCACAGACTTCTATGCAAACAGATAATGAAGCAGCAAAATAAAAACTTCTCTTGTTCAATTTGATACTGTGTGTGAAAATTACTTACAACCCCTAAAACTGTTAATTTAGCATGAAACCTTAAATCATAAGACTAAATAGATATGCAACATCAACCCAACAGTATGGCTTCAGACCATATGAATGTTCTGCAGAGCTCACTTAACTCCCAGTAAAACGATTTCCTACTGCTGTGAAGTTGCTAGAAACAAAGAAAACAACCAGAGTGAGAAAAGCAACCTTCAGATTGGAGATATGCTAATATTTCCCTAATCAATAACAAATTAGGAATGGGATGGTGCTTTTAGAAGGAGCTGGAAATTCCCCCAGAAGAAATCTATTCAAGATGTGCTCCACAGGAAAGAGGAAAGTTGTTTGGAAAGTCAGGATTTAAATTTGAACTTTGGGGATAATAGCCCACAGTAGGGCTTTTGAATGGTTTCTCTCTCTAACCAAGAAACTGTGAGGAGGAGACTGCTCTCCCTCAAGTCTACAAATCACAAACAGTTGCAAAGTGGAACAGCTGAATCAGTAGCTAAATCAAATAAAACAGATTTATTCGAGTAATTTTTTACTACACCTCCTGCAGTTTTAAAATTCACATTTGTATTTGAAGGAGATGACTTTGAGGATGGCCTGAGAGATACAGCAATGCAGGAAGAGTAGGAGACATGATGTCAGGTATATCATACAGGTGGAACCTTTTTGAATGAAAAGGTAAAGAGAGACAGAGAGGGCAGTGCAATGCACTGCAAAGATGATGATTTATTAATGCACTAAATTATTTAAATGGATGTTAGTTGTTGTGAAATGTGAAAACCAGCTACTTCTATAAATTCAGGGTTGTTCTGTAATTCACTCTCATGATTCAACAATGGACATAAACAGTAACATGAAAAGCTGCCAAAAGGTTATTTCTTCTTATTCCCTCTTCCTTCTCCAATAGAAGACAGAAGGATAATATGAAGAGCAATAGGTCTATAGAAATAAAGAAATGGTTTCAGAGAAAAACTAGTCTTTGCTCACTAGCAGCAAAAGTGGGATTCCCCTTGGTGCTTTGCAACAGTCCTGCCACTGCTCAGACAAAAAGAGTGAACCTGTGCTTACCTTTCCTATAGTCACAGCAGAATGAGGTCACCAAGAATTGAAGGTTCAGGATATCTTGGGAGACCTACTTTTATCCCCTGAATAAAGGCCAGCCACACTATGCTCGATGTGTGGTAAACAGGCAGGCATATGCCACTTCAGACTGGCATGTCATCAGAAAAGCAGTGTGGACACAAACCTGGGTGTCATCCTCTAAGAAGCAAAAATAAATAAAATACAGCATTTTTAATGATCTAAAACACAGACACCCGTGTGTCAGCAGGAAGGAACAGAGTAGTTTGAGTATTTTTATTTTTTAAGTCTTATAGGAGCTTGGAGGAATTTGCCTTCTGGAGGGCACAGATTCCTTCAAAAGGTTCTCAGAGCTTTTTAGTCTCAAAAAGCAGAAGCAGGATATTCATGGAATATCACGTTGCAGAAAGACCAGACTGTTATATGCATTTAAAGAAAATATTTTTCCACATTTGCTTTTTTTTTCCTTTTTCCTACCAATTTTACAGGGGACAAAAGTTTTCTGCTTCTCTGCTACTTCAGATTTGATATACAATGCACTTGACCAAGGACACTGACAATTTGGCTGAGTGTTTTCATTCCTTAAAAAAAGTCATCTTAGGAGATTATTTTCTCTCTATCTTATTTTTTTTCTGCAGTATTTTTTTTTCTTGTTGCTACTGATCCCATTTTTCCAGTACTGTTTTGGTATGCTGAGGATACAAACTCTATGGAAAGTCAAAGGGGTTCACATCTTATTTTTGTTAACTCTTTCCCCCTTTCTTATTCTGCTGGGCTTTTGCCATTCAGGCTATCTTCATGATTCCTTGCATAAAAGGAGGAAGGTGCCTCGGTCTTCTGTTCTTCTGAAACCTCAGTTGCTATGCAGCTGAGCTCTCTCCTGGCCTCTGCTGAATGACCATATGTGATGTCTTCTCACTTGAAAAAAATAAAAAGAAGAAAGGTATGAGCAGGTTAGCAGGGCTATTGTGTATTCCATTTCTCATCAAGTTTTAGACATGCAACATGTAAAAGATTGGCATTGAAGCCACTAATTCAGATCCTCTGGGGATCTCAATCTTAGTATGATAAATCACTTTATGGAAATGCTCCTACTTAGGGGACCAAACCAGGGTACAGCAGTAGATAATGTTAACCTGCATATTTGATCCTAATCCAGAAGATCCTCTTTGCACTGGTTAGCATCAGTTACAGATTTGGGAGACCTCTTGGCCTCACAACCTTGGGCTATCAGTATTAGTAAATTCAGTAGAGAAAGGCAAGCTTAATAAACCAGCATGGGGAGAAAATCTTGACAATGTGAGGTGGCCACCTAAGTATTTACAGATAGAAAACTAAATAGGCAGCTGTTCCAGTGCCATCATCTAAACATGTTGATCAATTCACTACTAGTAGAAAGACTACAAATAACAAAGTAGGCTACTTGCTTTCTAGTAAATTGATTTAATGTTTGCTATTTCTTCTTTGGAATACTGACATTCTGCAAGGCATTTATCTTTTACAGTAACAATGAGATACCATCTTTATTCTGGGAGCTAGCATAGTTCTTACATCACATGTGAATATTAAAAACCATCAGCTTCCTAAAGTGCAATACAAAACCAGGAAAGGGTTTATAAGGGATATTGTGATTGACATATGCAATCATAGAGAGAGACATTAATGAAACAACACATCAAGTCCTGGATGCTGTCTCCTTAAATTAAAAATTATTACATCAATTCCCACAAAACACACACACCCACAAAAGCTGTGACATTAAAAAGAAAAATACCTTGTCTGGTGGCTTCACTTTTTGATAGCTCTCTGTTTCACTTATAGTAAGCTTTCCTGCTGGTCCAGAGAGGTGCTTTCCCTTCCAGGGGTGCTCTTTCTCTTGATCACCATTTTGAATGGTTTCTGTAATACCTGCCCTCCCCTCATGATACAGGAGATTGTTCTTTGGTGCTGTTCAATAACATGGTAGGCTCTGCAAATGCAAAAAACTTCACAATCTATTCCAAATCATTTAGGAAGAAGCAGATGTATCAGCCTAAGTTTCTTTTCCAAACTTAGAAAGACATGGCTTAGCATGTGGTCCCATCACTCCTTGTTGCTGTCACCAACATCTGAATGATGCCTGGAATGCTTGCAATAATAAAGATGAGATGATCCTCCAAGATGAAAGAGCCACTGCACCTCCTGCTTGGTTGTGGGCTTCAGAAAAAACAGCTTATATAGTAATTACTGACACGTAAATAGGTCTATTGGTCAAAAGGAACCAACACCACCTAGAAATACTGATAATACAGGTTGCAGAACCCATCTAAGTAATCAGAACTAATTCATTAAGTCTCAAGAGGTAAGCACTTGCCTCCTCCTGGCTCAGGAACAACTTTTGCTGAAAACCATCCAGATACAAGAAAAGTCATATCCTCCTGGAATCACTGCTATAGCACAGGAGAGGGAACTGGGTTGGAGTCTGAACAAAAGTCTGAAGTCTGGGACTGCAGCTTCATATTTTCCTGGTGTTTTTCTCTAAGCTCTTCTGGGAAAACAGTCCTTTTTGTGCAGTAGGGAAAGAAAGAATTATAGTTCTCATAAAAACAAATGCAGGCTGCTGCAAATCTAATTCACCCATTGCACCCAAGAGTAAAAGATCAGTGATCTGGATTTGATTAGCTACTGTGTGTGTATATATATATATATATATATATTTATATATATTTTTTTTATATATATATTTATATATATATATATTTATATATATATATATTCAAATTTTTTTTTTCTTTAAATTCCTATAGAATGAGACTTGTGCTGTGGGCCAGGGCATTTTTAATGCTACACAAAAAACCGGATTACTTGTCTAGGTTGCTCACAAGTTGCCTTTATCTCATAATAAAATGGCAGTAAGACTGCATGAAAGAGAATAAGGTATAAGCTGGTCTTTTCCTTCCATTTCAGGCTCCAGGTTCTGTCAGTGTTCCAACAGAAGGGCTTTCATCAATTTATAATGCAAGGCAAGAAAAGAAAAGCAGCAACCCACTGAACAAGACTAAATCACAACTTGCCTTTGAATCAATGAGCAATGCCCATTAGCCAGCCTGAAGCCTGCAGAGAAAAGCTCCTAATTCCAGCAAGGATAGTTATTTGTGGCTAAACTGCTCAGTGGAATGGAGCCAGGGAGTGAACCCAGGCACCACACTGCTGATCATACATGTTAATTAACTGATAGCCTTCACCCTGGGATGGCAAATTAGCACTCTCTGTGGCATAGTTCTCAGGACAGCCTGCTCCAGGGACCATTCTCACTGGCTAGTTCAGACATCATCACCTGTTCTTTTGGAGGTAAGGATGAGATTTTTGCTCAATAGGTGTCCATCAGCTCATGCCATTTAATTTCAAAACCCATGAACAGTCCTTAACCATGTTCAGTTTGTAATCTAACTCAGCCTCTCTGTGACTACTCTCAAAATAATCCTTTAAATAGTTTCTAACTTTACCATAATGTATCTTATCCTATCTAAGTCCATCAGCAGAGAATGGCCTTGATGGCTTTCTAAAACCTATGTTTCTTCATACACAGGGACTTAACTGCTTTTCTTCAATCCCTAAAAAGCTCATATGCTCTGCTATTTTGTCAGTGTTCTTACTGCAGTTAAAAATAGAAAAGAAGAAAATTCAAGTTTTGAAGTTGTAAATACTACATGATAACTGAAAGTGTCAATCAGAGGATTTCCACAAACCAGTGAGCAGCATAAACGTTGCAGAAATATCAAACAGTACTCCATTTCTGGGAGTCTGTATCCATTTTAACATTTAGGAGTTTCTCCACAACTATGAGATATACAACCTATACCTGAGTGGAAGTATTTTGCTTCAGAAATAAGATAAGTTGCTTTCAAATCTTTTTAGGTGAAACTTTTGCCTTCCCAATTACCCCCAAAAACCAAACTTAACCTCAAAAAGCATACAGACTCTGACTCCTCTGGATTTTGCTTGCTTCTTTTAATGGGTAAGAACATTTCTTTGCTCAACTCAGATGATGTATTTGATGTAATAGAAACAAGAAGCTACTGGATCACTTCAAGAATGATTAGAAACATTCTAAAATTCTTCCTGCTCCACCCTTCAAATCAGCCCAGAGGATCACCACACCACTCAGATTTGGTGATTCATAAAAGTCAGAAGTTTTCTGGCATATTACTCAACATGCAGTCACTGCTCTGATGAGAACATTGCTCTCATCCCCAACCACTGCAGAAGAGATCACTACCCAGACAAAAAAATTTTCCAATAGAAGACAGCTCAGTAATATGGAATCTGGATTTCAGCACAATTTTATTCCCCATCACACAGTCACCATTGAACAGTAGAGGTCAAAAGCACAACTTCAGAATAAACCAACAGTTTGGCATGTGATAATTAGCCATGGGAGGGTACCTATTTCCTTCCATTGACCTTGGAGAACACCTACAAAGTAGCAGGGATACCAACATGCTTATTTTAAAGAATAGAATTACCAAATAGTCTATCTACACTTTTGTGAACCTAAATATAATAATAACTACTGTATTTCTTTGTTAAGAAGTACAGCACTTCATCCAACATAATTTATTTTCTCGCATTTGCAACTGAAAAAGAACTAAATGGTAAGAATGTGATATTTTGTGGAAAGTGTCAACTTTCTACCAGCCTTCATAGTCTGATCAACTCAATTTTTAGAAACCTATGAAACTTTGAAATTAATTTATTGAAGTATAGGTAGAACAGCCCAAACAGTAAGAAAACCACCAAGCTTCATAGTCAATTTAGTTAAGAGAGCTGGATTGTCATACACAAAGGAATGACAAGCCAAAGTCAGAAATCCTAGAAATTGTTATCGAGTAGAAATATTTAAAATGTTCCTGTATCCTATATCCTGAGGAGTTTCTCCAAAGGCAAGCTTCAACACCTGCACAGTAGGTATCCTCAGGAAAGGTGTCTCTGTTATACCCAGATTTTGACATAAAGGATAAGGAAGAACAGAAGCTTGCATGGACGCCTTGTAGCAACCTTCCAGTACCTGAACAGGGCCTAGAGGGAAGCTGGAGAGAAACTCTTCAGAAGTTGCTCTCCATCAGCTCCTTATTCTTCATCAGGAATAAGGATTAACAGGTACAACTTGAAAGAGAGGAAATTTAGATTAGATATTAGGAAGCAATTATTGTGAGGGTGGTGAGACACTGGAGCAGGTTACCCCAGGAGGCTGTAGATGCCCCAACCCTGGCCATGTTCAAGGCAGGTTAGACAAGCCCTTGAGCAGCTTGGTCTAGTGGAAGGTGTCTCTGCCCATGGCAGCAGGAGTTGGGACTCAATGATCTTTAAGGTCCATTCCTACCCCTTAACATTCTGTGATTCTATGATATAAGCAAGCAGACTATTATATCCAAATCTCTGAACGTGCCAAAAGATCTAAACAATCTCAAATTCCAAAAAAAAGTAGTGACGTATTGTAAACTACATAAACAGCAAGGATGTTACCTTCAGGATGATTTTGACAACTGAAGGAAGAAAAGGAGTCACTAGGCTCATGCCATTGCCATGAGGCATTCAGCTACTCTACACTTCTGGTGAGGCCCAGAGCACATCCCCTCTGCTGTCCATGGCCTCATGGAGGCTCCAGACACCACCATGGGGAAGCTCTGCACAACAACAGCCCTGGGGCCATGTCTGAGCCCAGCCCCCACACACCCTGCCTGATCCTGACACCTCTTGTGGGCCGATATCCCAGCACAGCCTGTGCCCTTCCCCAGAAGGTGCCTGATCCCTGGGGCTGCCCTGGTCCCCTGCAGATGCCCTGTTCCTGGCTGGGGTGGTGGGATGAGGCTCAGCTGCCAGGCCCTGCCCTGCTGCCCTGGGGAGCCCCCAGGCTTGTGGGACCCTGTCACTTCTGGACCCTTCCTAAAGGGAACAACCCTTCTTGTTGTTCCCTTGTCTATTCTCAAAATCCATTCCTTTCCAGCAGCAATGGTGAAACATGAGTTTAAGCATTCTGCAAAGCGACTCCATCGAGCAGAGGATGGAGCTCTGTGCCATGTGTTACACATCCGCTTAGCTCAGTTTGGAAATACTACGGATTAAATAACAGCGCTCCAGACTTCCGCCGCTGTCTTACAGAAAGGTTGAGTCATCCCTGGCTCAGACACTGCCAGTCAGAGGGAAGAGGCTGTGGGTAGGAGGCTGCTGTGTGCCCACACCGCCCCACCTGCCAGGCACAGCTCGCTGCTGAAGCGCTGAGGCACGGTCGGCGCAGCTCCGGGCTCCCCCTGTGCCATCCCTGCCCCACTGTGAGACACAGTGGGGATTCCCAGTGGAAGCAAGTCACAGGCTGAGATGTACAGAAGCACCAAGGGACCAGCTGCCCAGGTGTGTGGCCTCAGCCTGTGCTGATGTCGTGGTTTGAGAGGAAATGAAGTTTTTTGTGGTGGTGTGGCCAAGCCAATTGGTGTTCAGATTTTAATATTGGCACCTGGTTTGTCCACTGAGGGCATGGATACGCCTCTGAGAACACAGGGGGTTAAAAGCTGTGAACGGCAAGGGGAATCTCTTTTTGAGTTCCGGTTTGGGACTGAGCAGACCCCCCTGCCCAAGGGGAGAGGGGAGCCATGTGGCCGGAGAGAGGTAGGCTGGTAGGCCAGGCCTGGGCCCAAGGGTGGAGGAGAACATTGCAAGGGCTTTGGGCAGCCATCCTCCATTCCCGCCCCCCCCCCCCCCACCCGGAGAGAGAGAGACAGAGCCGGCACCTGTGATAGCGCGGCCGGAGTGAAGGAGAAGGGGGGGGTGCCCAGCAGGGCAGCCAGGCGTGGGAGTCCATGAAGCAAACCGGCAGAGCCTGGGACTTTTAACCCTTCTGGGGAGGATGGGAACCTTGCAAATGCTGATTCCTCCTGAAGTTGATCAGACTGAGAGATGTTGAGAAGAATTCTAGGTGGGAGGAGATGATGGAGTGGCTTTGGGCTGGACTTTTCTTGTGTAGCCACAGCAGAACCACTGGTGTTCCAGTGACACAGAGACTGCATTCTAGGGGGAGGCGATGGCTCAGAGCCAAGAGAGTGCAGTGATGTGGAGGTGTGTGAACAGAGACGATGGGTGAGGAGGGTGGTGGTGGTGCCCTCCGTCTTCAAAGAAGAAGAAGATGATCTCTCTTCAAGAGACCCCTCGGCCCCAGGGGTCGAAATTTGGGGGGGACAGGTGTCCCAAAAGGAGAAGGACTGTGCTATCTTTGGAACTGGACAAAGTATCCTTAAAGGGAAAAACCCTAGAAGCAGCTCTGATCCATGTGCAGTGGTGAGAGCACTGGACATGGAAGGAAGAAGTCACGTGTGGTGCAAGAGGGACTCCTCTCTTCTCGAGGAACTGAGAATTGGTTATCTAAAGGGTGGTAATGGAGTTGGAAATTTGCTGGGGGGAGGAGGAAGAATTTGGAAGGTTTTCATCTTGTGTTCTATGTGTTCTGTGGTTTTTTTCTTGTAGTTTAGGTTAATAAAGTTTTTTTTCCCTTTCAATCTTAAGTTGGAGCCTGCTTTGCTCTGTCTCTGATCGCATCTCGCAGTGGATGCCAGGGAAGGAGGTATTCTCGTGGGGGCGCTGGCATTGCGCCAGGCTCAAACGATGACAGCTGATGTACCTGGGTAGCACAGCTAATGACAACACCACACCTGGGGTACCCCAGGTTTCAACAGCTATTCCCTGTTGAACAATTCATCTCCAAAGAGATGGAACAATTCATCTCTAAAGGATAAATGGGCTTCCATGGGGTAAGCCAGGGTGTTTGAGACCTCTGAAATCACACTGTCACACTGCAGTGCAGGCAGAGTCACCCTGGTGATGCAGGACAGCTGGAAGGCTGTGTTTTGGTTGGTTTTTACCTGATCAAATGAAAATAAAATTTAAAGCACTCATAATAAAATATGGATAAGCTATTTTTTCTTCTGGAGTGGACAGAAAAACTGATTATGAGTCGGAAAGTCCCTGTGTCAAACACTGTGCAGATAATATGGTGACCCCTCCTCTGAGGAGTTTGCAAAGTTAAAGTAGTTATGTCTGCAGAGTGAGCAATGGAAGAAGTAGCAGGCTTTAATTTACAGCTGATGTCTAAATTAGAAAGCAATCTGAAAACCTGGGTATCATAGAATGTGAGAGAGCTGACAAGTAGAGCAAAATTGTTGGAAACAAGATAATAATGGAAGATATATAACAGCAAGTGCCTAGATTATTCTCACCCATACTTTGAATCAACTCTTAGAGCAATTTTTCAAACTTATGTATAGTAATAAAGTAAAACACAAGTAATAAGGGCAGGCTGCCAAATAGTACTTAGAATACAAATCAAAGGAGTATGCTGGAGTACACATTAAAATTTAAACTTTTCATCTGCTGCTCATATGACAGTATTGTGAGAAAGACAGAAATGGAAAACTTTTGTCCCTAATTAAAACTCCCTGTTGAGATGCAAGTCGTTAGAATTTCATATAAAGGGTTGTTACAGCAAGACAGTAATGAAGATGGGTTTTGGTAACTAAGACAAAGAGGACAAAGAGTTAAAGATAGACATTTGTCATTGTAGATAACAGGATATTTTTAAACTTGTTTAATGCATGTACATACTTGATGATACCAGGGTAAGAATCACGCTGAGGACACAAATTTTCCTGCCTTTTTCAGAATACTAGGATACAATGCAATGAGCAGGAAAATAGAGGAAGAAGCAAAAAGAGAATCTTCATTCTTTCAAGCACCTCTTCAGTGCTAGTAGGTACAAGCCAAAAGGATATGTAGGTCCTTCTGAATGTGTGCTCCAGTGCCTGGACACATTTCCTGAACACTGTTTAATTTACTAATATAGACTTAGCTATGGAATCCATTACTCTGAAGTCACAACTACTTTGGCAATGTACCATAAAACAGAGGGGTTATGTCTGCTGCTTGCTTATTACTGCAGCGAGTACAAATCCACCAGCAATAAGAGACACACAGAATTAAAGAGGTACTATCCTGGGGCGTCCACATGGAAATGAATAAAATAATGGCTTGGAAAAATATGTGTGAAATCAGAATTCTAATCAAAATTATTCTTCAAAGTTTTCTGTCTCTAGTAGTTTCCAAAATTGTCTTGCTGTGTCAAAAACCATCAGGGCAATCTGTAATCTGCCAGGCTAGTCTGTGACATTTTATGTGTTCTCCTGAGAAACAACATACCATAAGAGGTTACTCTAGAAATAAAGCTCACAATGACAAAAAATATTTAGGACATAATAGAAATAGTCTTTTGAAATACCGAGAGAAAAGAAAAATACTTACAGGCTTCTCAGTTCATGGTCAATTCGGGCAATGCACATTATGAACCACGTGATAAAGCTTTTCATGCCAAAATGACTGATCCCTGTGTTTTTTATTTTGAGTAGTAAGACAAGTTTGAAATGTCCAAATGTCAGCAGAAGATTATTTTGTTTTCATATAACTAGGTAAATTTTGTAGATCATGAATAATGGAATTCTCCAAGTATGCACTCTTCCTTTGTTTAAGGTAGGGCTGGTGGGCAGAGCTGAGGCAGAGGAGTGTTGTCACAGCACCAGTATTGTTGCTATCGCACTGCTTAGAAACAAAAGTTAAAAATAATGCTCCTAGCTAGTTCTTCACACTCACAAATGCCTTAGTATTGGTTACTATGATAGTTCCTGGTTATGTCAAGCAACAGCAGTCAAAAGAATTGAAAAGCAAACTTCTACTAATTGTTAACTCATGAGATTCTGGGGTTTAATCATAAAGACTGAGTAGTTTTTTTGCAGTTGAAAGTTATGTGTGCTACAACTTCACTAAGAAATTCTGGCAGAAATAAATTTTTCAAATTCACACATTTCTGCACCAGTACTGGCCACTGCATGCTTAATTTCATTTGAGTACAAATTTCTGTATTGCAATATCTAGTTCCAGTTGGTCTTACATTTTTCTAGAATAACAGAGGTCACAAAGGTATTTCAACACATGAATCACAACCAATTGTACATTTGATCTTCTATTTTCCTGGTATTTTTAGGCAAGCTTCCTAGAGCTTAGAAGGCATTTACATCACACCTATGTAGTACTTCTGATAAGGAGGGTTGGCTATGGCAAGATGAAAGAACGGGTTTGAGCTTTAGAAAAAGTGTACCTTTTTTTAATTATAGAAAGATGGAGCTTTCTATCTCTGCCAGCCAAATGATTGCTTTTTAAAACATGCCATAGCACTTTTCAGAGTGGTTTACTCTTTTTGATGAATGCTTTTTGGATGTTGCAGTCTTTTGAGATTCTTGTATGCAGGGAAATACCTCTACTTCTAGTCTTATTCAACAACTGAAGTAGATCTCCATTCTACACCTACCATGAAAAGAAGCAAGAAGATTATCCTGGCAAAGTGGGCCACCAGTCCAGTTCCCTGCATAGGTTGTGTGGCATGGCATTAGATGAAAATAGCTGATGAGTGGATGCTCTGCACTTTTATATTTAACAGAAAATGCACAGCCTAATTTTAAAAGCTTTCTTATCAGTGAGCTAAAGAAAAAAAAACCAGATACCAAATAAATCATAACTATCAGTAGTACATGATATAAGCTCTCATTCTGGCCTCATGGGAGTCTGTGTTGCACTGTGGACCTCTGTGGGTTTGACAATAATTTCTAGTGTCTCAGCAGGACTATTGTCAATAGGCTTGTATTTGCTGCATATGAACACACATGCCCAGCAGAAATAATACCACACATAGTGAATGAGTTTAAAAAAAATCAGAATTGGTTTTCTGGTGTGCACACTGGCAATTTATCATATCTGTTATGATTTATTATCTATATTATTCTCTGTAATATTCCAAAACTCATTCACTAGCATATTAGGAAAATGCAAATACAGCTGAAACAAACTAAACTATGTCCTGTAGTTTCTGGAAATATTTATAGTAGTTACCTAGAATGAATAACATGAGTCTTGTTTGCAAACTGTGTAACACCAGAAATGGCAGAAAAAAAAAAAAAAGACAGAAAAAGATTTTGTAGAACTCTAAACCTTCTCAAAAGGGTAGGATTTGTAGTAATGAAAACCACCTTTTACTAGACCACATGGACATGTCTGGGCAATCCAAGTGATACAAGTGTTTGGGCAATAAGGCCTTTGGGTCTCAGACAGCAATTGCAGCCCTTAAAGGAGAATACAAGTTGAGAATATACAAGCTGCATGCCTGAACTTGCATATCTCAGGCTGTCTGAGAGAAAAAGTTGATAAGCATAAAGTGATTTTACTAAAAATATGAGTGGCTGCACCAGGCCATAGCAGAGCTCCAGAGATGTGTTTAAATCAACATTCTCACTTAAGCAATGACCTGTACTAAAAGAAAGTTCACCTGGTTGTTCATGTTCTGTTGTCATATTCTACTTTAGGTGATAAAAATGTTTCAAATGTAATAAATTTACCAGTTTAAAATTCTACTTAGACTGATGATACTTCTCAGAAAAAATGTAATTCAAAGTCCATCGTGAGCACAGTACAAGTTTAAAAATTCAAGGGAATTTTGAGGGCTGAAATAAAACATGGCTCTAGCAGTTTAAATAACTATGTCAGGAAGATAAATACTAACTACTCAGCAATGGAATTACACATTATTGAAGTCTCATACCTTGGTGTTATTTAACCACGGGTTAATTTTACCCTTAATCAACAAATATAATATTAGTGCTAAAATCCAAAATACAACTATTTGTTTGGATTCTGACATAATCAGAAGAGTTAAAAAAACAATCAAGAAAAAAAAAAAAGGCACGGAATTCCCGTGCACAAACATTCTCGATCCCTGTTAGAAGAGCACCAGATCCACCTAGTGGAAATTTCCTTTATTACAATGACTCTAAAATGCCATCTTGTAAGCAATATCACAATATATGCTGCTTGGTGGAAAGCTAATATGTGTTATTATTACTGAATCACAGAATTTAGGGCTGGGGAGATTACTGCTAGATTTCTTCCTGTCATGCATGACTATTATTCTGGCTTTCACCTACCTTAAATTTATGAAAGGATGATGCTTACACTGTTCATTTAGAGAGAGAGAGAGAGTTTTCTAATTTTTCATATGTCATGAATTTTTTTTTCTTCTAACTAAATTAAATGTGTCTTTTTTGTGTAATCTTTTTTTTAAAGCAATTGGATACATTACTCTGACAACCATCTGGTTTTAAACTTCAAACCTATAAAGTTCTGTCATGTTCCACCTGTACTCCACAGCAGTGTTGGTAACACTGTTACATTCTGTTACTGATATAATTTAAACTCTCTGGTGAACTTTTTCCTTTTTCTCATAATTCCCTAAAGCACATATTTGTATCTTTATGTGCAAAACTGTACTAAGATGATGCACAGAAATATCAAGGACACTTAAAAATACGGTGTTTTACAACTGTAAGACCATATTCAAACTATTTTTAATCTTAAATCAATCTCAGAAATATGGGCAGGAGTTGGTGATTCTGCATGTAGGACTGTCTTCAGCACATAAGACAGCATAATCAGATTTCATTCCCTCTTTGACATATACATATGTCAAAGAGGGAATAAAACATTAGAAAAATGTTTATAAAGTTTTCTAGGCCTCAAATGTAAAGCAGATGTATTAGCTGAACCCACAAGACATGCTAAGCTATACTTGCAGCAACTGCTTGGTTTGACTGCTGAACATAGAATTAATATTCATGATCTTGCTGTGAAGTTTACAAATTATCCTAATCTACAAAATTTATCCTTAGGAGGTGCAAATGGGTTCAAATCTGTAGGCATAGCTGTAAAGAGCACAGCCCTTATAAAATCAGGTCTGTGCTATTTGAATGGGATTTATCTTGCCTGAATAAAAAAACCACAGGTCCTGAATAAAAT
Organism: Serinus canaria; assembly: GCF_022539315.1. Taxonomy (NCBI): domain Eukaryota; kingdom Metazoa; phylum Chordata; class Aves; order Passeriformes; family Fringillidae; genus Serinus; species Serinus canaria. Next base: position 45,136,721 of record NC_066314.1, read on the forward strand.
GCAGCAATTTAAAATGGAAATTGGAAGATCAGTTTTACATGGGATTATTCTGGATCTTTTCAGTATACTCACTTGTTAGAAAAAATGAGGTTATTTACTTTGTTCTTTCTATTCATAACTAGGAGCGTGGATTTAAAAAGACATGGTCAAAGTTGTTCTCTTTTGTGGTACAAATGCCACAGAAGTAGGAGAGAGATAGTTGCAAGACTGAAAAAAACAGACATGTGATACATGGAGTTCCTAAGGAGCAGGCAGCATTCAGCAGTCTGGTACATCCAGGGGCTGTTAATGATAAAATGTGTTGGTATATGATGGTGTGCTACAATCTCTTTCTCAGAACATAGAGAGAATTTCAAGCATGTTTCCTCAAGTAAGAAACAGGTTTCTGGGGGAAACATCTCAGGAGTTTTGATACTGGGACTAATTTTTAATTATCATTTTTCCTGTACATCACAATTTTAAGTCAATAATTTCTATTGTATTTTCTCAAGGAAAAATCCAAGTAGAGATTCAGAGCAATTTTCATTTTATGGCATATAAAATGTCCACAACAGAGATCTCAGTACTCATGTAAGGATCCCTTTAATTAACAGGGAGAAATAGGCACCTTTAAGGCATGACTCATTTGATATAATTTAGGCATTTGCTTTGGGACTAGATGAATCACATCAGAGAAATGGCTGCATATCTTCAATGATTATAGCAAGAAGCTAGACATGTATCTCCTATGACTGGGTTGTAAATATGAATATCACTGATATGGTCAGAAATTGAAATTTTATTTTTCCAATATTCCTCTTTTTGCTAAAGCAGAACACAATTCAGCATGTTCAATACAGGTCAAAGAAAACATTATTGGTTTCATTCCGATTTCAAGTGGTCACCTAGGTACATGAAATAAACTTTCAAGATGATTTTTAAAATATATATTTTAAAATTATATAGATTTTCAAATGCAGTTTATTTTTATTTTTTTTGTAATAAATTTCAAAATTTTCTTTCCATAACTGTGACACATTTATGAAAAAGAGTGTCTGCTTCTTCAGCCAATTTATTTTAGTAAAAATAAAATAATCTGGACAGTTACCACCATATCTATGACTGCATACTGTAGGACCAATCATCATAAGGAACTTAAAAATTAACACATGCATAGGGAAAACACAGTTTTTTCTAATAATGCAATGTCTTGCTCCATTTCCACCCACTTAATGAGTGGAATATGCAAAATAATTCATATAATGGGCACGTGAAAAACACAGTTATGAATTTTGCCCAACATTGCCCTTTATAATAATATAGTATTAGTTGTCCCATATAGTTATAGGCCTAATTAGTTATAGTTGCCCTATATAATAATTTAGTAAAGTTGTGCTGTAAACCCTTTTGAACTTCAATCATTTTGGCAATGGCTGGTTAGAAGATGCAATCTAAAATATCAGTAATGTAACTGAGGGTTCTTCTGCTTATCCATGAGGAGAGAAACTGGTTGAGTTAATGCTCTCCAAGAATACTGTTAGCCTTGGTTTTTATTGCTTATGCTGTAATACCATATGAAGACTGGCAAAAGAGAAATCTTAAAAAATAAAAGCGAGGGGAGGGAGGCCATAAGTAAATTAAACATAACTCAAGAAGCAGATGAGGATAAGTATACATTGAATTATAGCACCCTGCTAAATGATTGTGTAATTTTTTCTTTTTTTAAATTCTGCTTTGTCTATAGCTTCACATATCAACTGAACAACTCATGGTATCCAACCACCAGGGACCCTTGGGTGCACACATTTCAAACATTCCCAAGGGCCTCATGGCAAAGCAATGCACTGAACGAGCATGCTGGGTTCCTAAAGTATCAAGAAGTTTCATGAGGAGATACAGAAGAATTCCAGGTTTCCAGCTGTTGGCAAGACAGCTTTGGTGATAGCACTGAAGGTATAAGCCCTCCATATATGCCTCAGAATGTCCACTGCACTGACTGGTGTTTGTTCTTTCTGCACCAGGACCACTTACTCTGGCCATGTCAGCTAAACTGGGTTAGGAACTCAGGGGGGAAACTCACAGTGAGAGCAAACAAAGTTCTGAAATGTTTTAATGGGAAACTACCCTTGAGATAAAAGAGATGAACCAGAAAACAAAATGAACAATGAAAATAATTGATTTCCCACAGTATTTTTCAAAGCCAAGTGTCAGCTAGCTACTACAATAAATAAAATATGCTACTACTTATTATTATTTTACTAGTTATGGGTAAAAACTAACTTGGGTATTGTCACTAACACTCATCTCTTACAATTCAATAAAAGATTTGTTATAAAGATATAGCTCTGTTGATAGATACTTGGAAAAGGTTTTGGGATTTTGTTCCTTATTTTTGTTTGTTTTTAATTTTTTTTTTTACTTGCAAGACATTAGGAGGACACGATGAAGACTAAGTCCAAATACAAGATTTCACATAGTCAGAATTAAGTGTGCTGTGATTTTGATGGCAGTTTTCTGCTTATCAGTAAACACATTTCTGACCCTTCTACTCAGTTAAACTTACCTTGACATTTTCCCATCAGAAAATTTATATTTCAGAACCTCTGAGTCTATTTAGTGTCTTGATAATTGCTACATGCACAATCAAACAAAATAGGTGAGTTTCAGGACCAAATAAAATTCTTCATTTTCCTATTGATTGGTCTGTGTTTAATTATCAGCAGAATCTTCCTTGATTCCTTGTAGAAAAATGCAGCAGCTAATTCCACACTTACACAGAAAAAAATACTTAAGTTAACATAAACAAATGAGATGCTAAAATGCTGATGCTTATGGAAATATAACAAATTGTCAGCAGTAAACACAAAATCTCAGCCATTTTGCTTAACAGCACCTCCTGCAAAACAGTGAGGGAGTTTTATCCTTGACACATTGGAATAATCCGTGTTAAATCCCTGGGGAAAGGCAAAGAAGATAGCAGTCAGATTGCTTCTCTGCCTTATCTGAGTTCCAGTGTCCATTAGAAATCTTATGGTGAAAAGCTGAAGTACACATCAAAATCCACAGGAAAATATTTTGCCAGCTTAAATGAAATATCTCCAAAGAATCTTTTATAAACTTTTAAACTCTTTCTCACATCAAGGCATTCTGGACACAAATGGCCTTACCTGAAACACTTTCCCATGTTTTATTTCTTCTATAATATATGACATGTAGTCGTCTTTCACATTTTCTGTAAATCATCATTTTCATCTCCATAGTATTGTTTATTAATAACACCATAAAAATACTGAGAGACAGTATAATTTCTGATCATATTTTAGAGAGAGTTCTAGGAGTTTGCTGTCAAACCTTGAGGATGATTCTCTGATGCAAAGGGTCAGCAAGCTGATTTGACTGAAGAAAAACAGAAAACCTAATTGTGAGAGCAATTTAAAATATTTGAAACTCTCTATGTAGCTGTGTAGTCATTTGCTTTCATTTTAAATAGACATAAAATAAGGGCTGTCATCTTTTTTTATATGATACTTAGATACTCTGTGTTTGTTTCTTCAAAATACATTTCTAGTCATTCCTGCTAAGCCCATTAGCTTCTCATGCCACTTGTTTCTGGCTCTTGATATCTCATCCTTGCATATATCTCATTTACTACTAACTCTCCTCAGTTCTCAGCTTCCTCTTTCCCATGTTTCAGTTCCAGCCAATTTCCAAAGCCAATCACTCCATATGCTTAGAGGCAGATTAGACTTCTGTCATTTTTTTTTTCTCTCACATTGTCACATCTTATGCTTCTGATTCCCAGAGATCCACAAATTACCAAAAAACCAAAAAAATGTTCACAGATCAGAGCAGATAACCTAAAATAATGAACTTTGTTTTGGTGGATGTCAGGTACTACTGCTACTGTACACTTTGCTAGGAAAAGCAAGTGAGAAGAATTATTTCTGCTTGCAAATTGTTGCTCAGCTTCAAATAAAGAAGCAGAATAGATCTATCATTTCTCTTTAATAATGTAAATTTATGAACTAGCCTGGTGTTTTGCCATCCATCCTCCTCAGCTATGGCTTTGATGCTTATCTGTTGCTTATATAAATCTTACATAAATTTAACTTATAAAGCAGGAAGCACAAAATACCTTGCATTTGGTTGTGCTCACTGAAAACACAGTAGAACCATATTGTGTGTGGGAACACAAATGTTTTAAGTACTTAGCTCTGCATAATTCTTCTTGTGCTTTAAGTGTGCACATGAGAGCATATGTATTTCTTTGTGGTTTACTGGAGGGAAAAGTATTTTATAGAAAGTCATTATGACTGTCTTTACTGTTTTCAAGTAGATCATGCATGTAGAACAGGAAAAAATCCTTAGATGATAGAGACTGAAAGACAGTCACTAGCAGCTCATCTGCAACCACTGAATAGAATTATTATTAAATGTATTACTTTAAAGGGTAGCATGAAGTCCAGACCCTGAGAAAATCAGGATGACCAGGTGCTTGGTTGATGCCTCAAGAGTGATAAAAAATGCCATTTGGAAAACTCATATATGTCCTTCCTTCACTGACCTGATTAGCTCAGACAGGTTCTGATCCAGCTTTTAATAGAATAACCAAAGTCTAACTGTATTTTTTCCAGTAGCTTCTGTCATTAATGCATCTGAATCAGGCACTTAGTTCATAGATTAAAAAAGCACAGATAAAGCATTCTAATAGATTTTGAAACTGATTTTCTGTTTTGAACCCCAGAAAATGATAAAGCTTTCTAATTTCCTCCTAATAGACACACAGACTTGCAACAGCTATGCTGTAATTCATTATCTGAATAACATTTTGAATATCATTGCACAAAAACCCCAAGTTTAACTGCATTTTCTCAAGTTATTTTTCATATTATTGAAATGCAGTCAAATCCATACACATACTGCTTTTGGATGAATACAGCATTTTCAAGGGCTCTACGTGGTACGAAGAACAATCTTTAAAATAAGCAATGAGCAAGAAAGTACAATCTGTGGCAGGAATCTAAATCAGGAGTTAAATGTACATAACCTTGCAAGGTCTTGATCATTATGAAAGGGATTGCAAGTACCTGCCAATAACTATTTCAAGGATGTAAACATTTGGTCTGCCAGTGTGTTATTTACATCCATAGAAAATTTATAACTGGAGAAAATGGTATTTAATTTTGAAATAACACAGACTGAATATGCCAGGTTTCTTGGCACCAACAGCTATTAGAATGGTGCATAGCCCTTTATGGAAAGTGACTGAAACCTTATTCCTTTGGAAGTTAAAAACAGTGAAAAACAAAAATCCTTGAAGATGACTTTAAGGACTCAAGCCCTGTTGGCTGTAGGCTGCAATAGAACCTTTTACAGTTGAGTAAGTACTTCCTTTCCCCTCAACTTTATTGTTTTGAAAAAATGTTACCTTTTTTCTATTAATAATCTTGCTATAATACTTTCCAGTCTTTTTTGAAATCCAGGGCTGTATCTGTGTGACACAAATGCAGTGGACTGCAGAGATATCCAAAGGAGCTCTGAACAATATGAGACAGGAGACTCAAGCAAAAGACCCAGGGCAAGGCTGCTGTCCTAATTCTGGAGCATTAATCACACTGATAGGTCTATATGGCACAGCACTGCATTGGCTCTCACACCTGAGAATGTTTAAAAAATCTGTTAGAGAGGGAAAATATTTCTGAAGTATTTCTGATCTTCAACATCTTTATAGTTAAAATGACTGCCATTCAGTCCTCTCTATCTTCAGCTATTGAAATCAGTTGCACATAGAAGACAAATCATGCTAGTCAAGATCTGATACACTTGGGAATTTTAAATGGAAATATCAACCCCTCACAACATCCTATAGAGCAATGCAGAAGCAGAAAAAAAATTAGATTTAAGAAGATTTTAAAGAAGAGTTATTTCTCCTTTGCACACTACTGAACACAGTATTCTTTGAAAAGCACCAAAATAGTACTGCAGTCCTTAAAAAAAAAGTAATAAATTCTGCAGCTTTATTTCTTTGAAAAAGGGGGATTTTTCTTTATGATTTTCATCACTGCAAATTGCCTCAAAGTAAAAGCAGAAATACAGTTTGCAACATTAACACAATTATGTTCTTGTTTGCTTTTATGTATCATCACCTTCAAGTATTTTGTATTGACCTTCAATCAACACAATCTGTTATAAAATGCCTGAAGCTAAAACTATGAGTTGTATGTTTTATGGGCAGAAAATGCAAGCATTTGAAACAAATAATTTATTCCAGCTCAAGTATCACAAATATTGTCTACAAAATAAAATGCCCATAATGAAATTTTTTGCAGCACCTATCTTTTATTACAATCAACAATTCCTGTTGTAATGAAGGATGCTGTCCCAAGCCTGCACATTTCAGAGGTCAAATTCAAAATAGGATATGTATAAAATTTCTAAATTAATATCAGTTTGATCTGAAAACAGATATGATTTTAAAATGGAAATCCAATTTCCTTGCTGGCTCATCAACACTTAAAAGGTTAAGCTGGTAAATATAATTCTTTATTCAGGCCTCTTCTAAGCTACTGAAGGCAGAACAAGTTGTTGCCTAGGACAACAAAATATTTAGTGACTGTATTTTATCTGTTTTTGTAGAGAACTTGTGGGCTGGCAGAAGAGGTTATTTTCCAGGGGTTTTAAAGGAAATAAGAAGTCTATTGTACTCCCTGGAATGGAGATCACATTCTGAAACTTGAAATATGAACATTCTGATAGAACACCAAGATTTTAGACAGAAAATCAAATGATAAGGCAATTTATTTGTTCCCTCAATGGATAGAGATTTTGTTAGGCTACTTCAGAGACAGCACTCTCTCTGGCAATAAGTAGAGGGGGTTGCTTTATAATGCAAGATAATTTTTTTAATAAATCAATCATTTGTGCTACCTTGTGTGTTACAGGACAAGAAAATGATCCTGCAGATGGAACACAATAGGTGCTAAAATTGCTCAGCTTTGATTATTGTGCTAAAAATGACTGCCAATCACTACCTGATTATAATTTGTTTTGAAGAGAGCGTGGGGGAAGAAAAGGAATTAAATAAAAGAGAAAAAGAGGGGGGAAGTTCTGATTTTAAAAATTCTTAAGCAAATGTTTGCCTCAGAAAGGAGGGAAAAGCAATTGCTGTCTTCCAATTTCAATCAATGACTAGATTTACAAATCAAACATGGTGGTTTTAACATCACTTCTAAGTCATAAACCAGTATTTTTTTTGTTATTGCCATAATGTAAGGAAATAAAAGAATAAGCAAATATTACTTCAAAGTATTTATAACATGTCTTGTATTTAAACAACCTGTAGTACAAAATGACATCAGGTGGATTAGAAAAGAATCATTATGCTACCAAAAGAATAAATGTCATGACATTGTTCACAGTGCAGCTATTCCTTCCTTCCTTCCTTCCTTCCTTCCTTCCTCCTTCCTTCCTTCCTGCCTTCCTTCCTTCCTTCCTTCCTTCCTTCCTTCCTTCCTTCCTCCTCCTTCCTTCCGTCCTTCCTTCCTTCCTTCCTTCCTTCCTTCCCTCCTTCCCTCCTTCCTTCCCTCCTTCCTTCCCTCCCTCCTTCCCTCCCTCCTTCCCTCCTTCCTTCCCTCTCTCCTCCTCCCACTGCTCTGAAGTCTAAGCACTGCCATGATCCAAAGTGGGAGTGGGAAGAGGTAAACACAAGATGTTTAAAGGAATTGCCATGGTTTATGTCATCTCAAGCTCTTTTGCAAGTAACAGTACAGAGGAAAGAGAATGATGTGTTTTAAAAGTATTTTCTTTAGCGTGAGGAACAGATGGAAGCTTGCACATCAAATCACTCCCAGGCTGTAAGATCACTACCTATGCAAAACATTACATGCAGAAACTGTACAGAAGAGTTAAACACATTAAAAATACTGGCACATGGATTTGCTGAGGATGCAGAGCTTCCAAAGAGATTCTAGAGACAACCACTGCAATACTACAACATAACAACAGTTTCTAAATTATAAGTAACATCCACAGTAATTTAGGAACTGAATGATGGAGATTTTATCAGCACTCAAAACAGAGTCTGACTGCAGAAAGAATCATTTTCAAATGCAAGATTGAAAGGAACAAATTTAGTACATGACTGCAATTGGTACATATTGAATTATTGCAAAAGAAACAGATATGCATTATTGAAACTACTTTGAGACCTCTGTGGGTGCCCTGGATAGAGGAAATATATATAACTCCAGTATATGGAAAAAAAATGCTATTTGTATAATATTGCATGGCTTCTTTTGTACATTTAATGAACCTACTGGTCCAGTGTCTAAGGTAAATAGAGTAATTTAGAGTGTTATCCTTTGTACTTAAAACCAAAGTGGTGAACAGATACGAATGTAATCCAATTTACATCATTGTCCTACTAATGCAGGAGCAACTGAACAAATCCATATACATCTTACCTCATGAAGATGATGAAAGCCATTCAGTTCCATACTCATCTTTTTGATATGAAAAACACAAACAACTCTTCTGTTGTCAAAAGAATGCTTACTATTCAATCCTATGTAATTAATTATATTAATTATCCTAATTAATATAATTAGGATAGCTTTGAAAATTAAGCCAAAGAATTTGAATGAATATTGAAATTTTCCTTCATATCTCCTCAAACAAACCAAGGTTGTCCATTACCCATTTCAAAATTGTACTTATTTAATATGAAACCCACCATAAATGTAGTAGAAAATGTTTCCCTGAATGTATTAATGCATCTTATACATAGGTTACTACTCTACTAATGAGTGAGAAGACCCAAGGTTCAGTCTGCCTGGCAGAGAATTTTAAAGATTCACATTAAAATTTCAAAGGCTAGAAATATCTATTCCTTAGTAAAAGAGGAACTCTTAGTAGAAGAGTTCCTTTGTTTTTGTAGGACATCAGACATTCTCAAGCATTTTATGCTACCTAGAAACTTTGAAACAGAAGACACTTGGTTTTGCACCAGTACATCAAAATGATTGTGTCTAAAGAAGTATTGGCTCACACAGATTAACTTCACAAACTTAATCTAGTACCCTAGAAATATGCTTTCAAATGTTTGTAAAGACTGAACAAAGAAAAAGTCATATAGACAACTTTCTACACTCCACAACTCTAGAAAATATTTTTAATAACTAAATACTTAGTAACTTAAGATCCCACAGCCTATTTCTAGTGCAGCCTCATGGTCTTGAAAGCTCTTCTAACCAAGAAAATTGTTGGTGCCATTTAGAAAGCAGGTACAGGAAGAGCTATGGCATCATCAATCAGCAGTGTTTCTGGGAGAACAGAAGGGACTGTGGCACTAAACTCTCTTTTCAGTGATATGAAATCTAGCAGGATGCTTTGAAGCACAGAGGAAAAGAAATAGGAATTGTAATTCTGGAGTTGGGATGTCTCAGAGTACATTCTGTTCCTCTCCCAAAACTGTCTCTGCAGAGTGGCACACTCAGGAAATGAAGTAACAACAAAAAAAGAGTCACAGAGTAATTTTTCAGAGAATCTGAAGGACAACCCTCCTAAGAAATGACATCTTTTCATGCTAGATAGCATGGGAAATACAGCTGTCAAGTGAGCACTGTACAACATCCATCCATTTGGTGTGCCCTACTCAAATGGTGGAGTTACTTTCTGCTTTGCTGGAGTAGATGAAGAGGCTGCTAAGTGAGGCACTAACCTGACCAAGGTATCTGAATGCAGTAAGTGCAGTAAGTTTAAGTTCTTTATGCACAGACTATACATGGCATGGATATTGTAGGTGTATTAGTCAGCTAAGGCCTCATGAGAGCTCTGAGCACTAAGTTCAACACAGTGGCTTCCATAACTTAGACCTACAGGCTCAAGCTAGATATGCAACAAGAAATTCTGACTTTAAATTAGACATGTATCACTGCCACTGTGTGACTGCATTGGAGCTGTAAGGAGAAGGACCAGAAAGATACAGAACAAGGATTTCTGGATGTCTGAAATTACTAAATGATGTAAGACTCTTTGGTTTGCAAATGAGACCACTTACAGGAGAAATGATAGAACTGTGTAAAATGAACCATAGCACAGAAAAGATAAATAGAGAAGGAATTCAAAGATGAATTTGATGTGCTACTAGCAACAATGTGTAACTTTCCACTTAAAAACTTGTTATCTGAGGACTGGAAAGTGACAAAATTGATGCCAGGTTTGAGAATAGTTTCATGAAAGATCCGTGGTGATACTGGCCCCTACACCTATCCCAGGTGAAATAGCAGGAATTTTAAAATGCACACTAGTAATGCACACATGAATAAAGACAACCAAGAAGAGTTGAAGTGACTGCATGTAAGGATGCCTCATATCTCAGGAACCTACTGGTGTTCCTTGAAGCAGTCAAAATCACACAGTGAAAGTTAACAATTTGCTTGATCTGCTTGTTTGCCTGAACTTCTAAAGCCTTTTGATGAAGCCACTCTTAAAACCCTTTTACAAAAAATACCCCAAAGGCCACAAAACAGCAGTCATGACATTAAGCCATAAGAAGAAGTTCTTTCATGGAGAAATAGCTGTCTAAACCAGGAAACTACAGGAGAAATCACAGTTTTCAAGGTGGAATAAGGTTTCTAGTGAATTCCTTGAGATCTGTGAATGAACCTCACCTCAGCAGCTCAATATATTTATTATTTCTATAGGCAAGAAGACTAGCAGTAGGATCACAAAATTTGATGATGATAGGAGCTTATTCAAGGTTAAAAAGTCAAGGACCAATTGGGCCCAATTTCAGAAGTCTTTGAGCTCAAAACTGTTATTTTAAGAATGCTATGCAAATAATTCATAATATACTTGTTCATAATATACTTGCTACGTAGCTTTCCCTGGTCCTCTATTTATAGTGATTTTTATAGACACCACAGTGGGTTACATAGACCTACTGATCTGCCTCACCATGGCTGCTGTTAGGCTCTTTCATTCCTACAGTAAAAACATCATGGGCTTCAATAATCATGTACCCACTTTAAATAAAACTAAAGAGTCACTTTTCCATGCAGTATATAATTCAATTAAACTGTGGGACTCATCAGCGATCTTGTGAAAGGTCCAGAGTATTTACCTATAAACTAATTGGTAACTAATTTCTCTCTCATATTTTTTGCTCTGATTCTGAACAGCAGCCATTATATCCTAAGAGAAATCAGGAGTGCAATTTGGGAGAGATTTTCAAGGACATTTACCAAAAAGTTCAAAATCTGGACAGTAATTGAACCATGGCATAAAGATTAATTTTACAGAAGACAATGACTGAATCATCTGTGTGAAAGAACTATGTGTGAGAAAAGAAGATCAGAGTGCAAGATGAACTAATTGAGGGGAAATGTAAACCAGGCCACTTCCATGTAACCCTCCTCCCAGGAGTTCAACTATCTGTGATTCCAGACCTACTTTCAGTACAGTGCAGCTGTGCAACTGTTCTCAGTTTCCTTCTGAGTAAATTGCTAGGGCGTGAGAGGGAGCTGTGAGAGGGTACAAAGGCTGGAAGCATTTGAGATAAGAAAGGTAAAGTTGCAGACATAAGTAAGATTATTGAGACAGGGAAAACTGGCACCTCAAAGATTCAAGGAACAACACTCACATGAAAGGTCAGAAAATCCTAACAAGAAAAAAGAAAGGGAAATCAGAAGATAGCAGTTCAGCACTAGCACAGATCAGCCTGTTCAGTGAGCCCCAGAGGCCAGCTCTCCCCTTACCTGAGTGATGACTACTTGCCCATTATTCTGAGTGACTCATTTGGTGGGGGTTGATTGAATGCCTAGTTCATTAGTCCTACAAAGTATAATGTGTTACACGACAAATAATCTGCTTTGTGCTTTTAAGGTGTTTATATCTCGCCTGAAGAATCTCTATGGTAAAAGTTCCCTGAGGAGAGCGAGTCCCACAGGGGGAGGGTTACATAAGTAATCTAGAATAACAGACAAGGATAATATGATTAGTCATATAGAAAAGCATTTATTCTTCAAAGCACAGGTGCACAGGAGGGTTAGGGGATTATAGAACATGCTGGACTTTTTTTTAGCAGATGAAATGTATTTCAGAAAAGTTCCTCATGACTACAGCATTTAATTAATTGGATCTGAATCAGGATACAGAATCTGATCTCTCTAATGAGCCAAGAAACCTGGGAGACAAAAGCAGAAGAGTTGGGAAAGCCTGATCTAGGAGAAGGCATTCTGAATACTTACAATCCCAGGATAAGAAAATTAGAACAATGCTTCCCAGAAAGCACATCACAGGAGGAAATGGATCTGGGAAATTTCTAAATTATCCAAATGAAAAATTAATTAGTGAAACAAAATCTAAATTTCAAAGTCTGACTTGTTGAAGAAGGACTGCGAATGCTGGTGGGAGCTTACAAGAAACACAAGTGAATAACTTTTACAATTATTCTTCTGATTCAAATGCTTTTAGAAATTGCTGCTTGATTGACTTTGAAGAAGCACATGTTCTACGTACACACAAAAGTTTGAAAGAAACTAGCATGTAAGTCAGAGATGACAGTACCTTGCCAGAATAATTTGAAATAAATTTTAGGAAGATGAATATTAAATTTGTTTTTTAATGCCAGAGAGCTGCCTGGGGAACCAGAAAACATGAAGAAGATGCCCTTTCCCACCAGTGCCTCAGGACACTGTCTCGCTTGGTGCTCTCCTCACAGTGGTTTTAAATGTGCTTACCTAGATGATAATTTACAAGAGTAATAAAACTGTATTTGAAATAAAGTAAAAACTGTTCTTTTTAGGAAGACAAGAAGACTCAAAGTTCTGATCATGCCAGTGTCCTATGGGAATAAAGGAAAAATCACAAAGGGTAACTTCAGTCATAGAATCATGTAAGTTGGAAAAGACCTTGAAGTTAATTGAGTTCCACCATAAACCTAAGGCTGTCAGATCCCACTAAACCACATCTCTAAGTGCCACACCTACATGTCTTTGACATATTCCCAGGGATGGTGACTCAACACTGGAGACTTCCCTGGACAGCCTATGTCAGTGTTTGACAACTCTTTCTTTTCAGGGAAGAATTTTTTCCTAATATTCAATATGAGCCTTGAGGCCATTTCCTCTTATCCTATTGTTTGCTACATGGGAGAAGAGACTGACCTCCAGCTTGCTACAGCCTCCTTTCAGGTAGGTGTAGACTGAAAAGGTCTCCCCTGAGCCTCCTTTTCTCCAGGCTGAGCACCCCCAGCTCCCTCAGCCACCCTTCACAGGATGTGTGCTCCAGACCCTTCACCAACTTCGCTGCCCTTTTGGGATATGCTCCAGTGGCTCAACCTCCTTCTTGTAGTGGGGGATCCAAAGAGAAGATATTATCTCTAGCACCAAACCTGTTCCTACCCCTTCAGGACCCATGGTCGATTTCCCTATAGCTAAATGGAAAGAAGCACCACATATGAGCAAACGGATTCCTTGAAGTAAATTAGGCATGACTTTCATATCATATTCAGTGGCTGAAACTGTTTAAAAAGCTGAAATGAAGAAGTTATCATTTCTGTAGCCCTTGCTATATTTTTATTGCATATTAGGCATAACTTTAATTTAAGTTTTTTGTTCCATCTACAACTTAAGCATCCAGAGCCTCCAAACCAAGGGTACTCTGAATTATTTTTATGATTCTGAGTCTGTTGCTTTTTCTTGTTTTTCAAGTGTCTGTATTTTGACCTACTCAAGAGAAGAGTCCTGTTCCTGAGATAGTGGCTTTGAACTTTATGCATTCTTTTTTGAAAAACTTTCTGCAATAAGCTTTTCTTTGCCATCAACTGAAGAAGTGACACCTTTGAAATCAATTTCATACAGCAGGACTGCCAGTTAGAGCTAAGTGTCTCGTTCTGACAGACTGCACAATGCTTCAAACCAATTTCTTGTCCATTTCTGAAAGATTCCCTTCAAATGAAAAAAACCAATAATAGTAAATACCTTTCTGAGCTATAGATTTTCTCAGTGAACATAATATCATTACATTGAGCTCCTACTGATTGGGAGGAATCAAATATGGCAGGACAAAACCAGTAATTCCTATAAAGCAAAACTCTTTTATTAACTCTGCTCTTGAACAATATAATTCAAACCTATCAGGTGGAAAAATACTTATCTTTATAGATTCCTATATCTATAGAAGTACTTATACAACTATTGAACAGCTTCTTCCTGCAACTCATAGCAAAAGGAGGTGTTTTCCCAAGTACAGCCCTTCAAACTGAACATAATGTTAGGCTTCAAAGTTAGAGGGACATAGGGGTTTGGTTTATACTAGTTTTACAGAGGTCTATTCCTGTTAACTTCAGTGCAAGTACTCCTCTTTTCATCAGTTTAAGCAAGTTTGGAATCAAACCACAAACCTTTAATGACGTTTTAATGATCCACTTGGGGGAGCTAAAGGGTAATTTGTTTGCAAATTGATTGTGGCAAAACGGGATGCAAAATTACAGAAAACAGAGCAGAATCTTCTACGTCTTTCAACTCAGTGCTGATTGATGACCTATATTAGCTTTTGAGGCAAAGGGTCCCCAGTTCTTATTAAAATTCCAGCAATTTAGAGAAAAAAGAATCCCAGTAATAACTAGCTTAGCAGCAGACATCTGTAATCCATCAATCATATCCTGACTTCCATTATATACCTACAAGGTACATTAAGTGAGACAAAACACACAAGGCAGAGTTTGGCCCTTACACTACATTTTTCTGCTAGTTAACAGCAACTGTGACAGCAAGAAAAGAAAATCTAATGTTCAATGGTTTTGTCTTCCAACTAATAGGAAATAACCCCTTTTATGCTTTTCTTTTGTTTACATGCTGGTCTCAGGCTACAGCCGCCTGTGCCTTGTGCAGAAGTTACTGTGCTGCAGCAGGGCTTTGCACCACAGTTATGTTCTTTATTTCTCCAGCCTGGGACACAGTGGGAACTGCTTCCTAGCACACAACTACAGCAGCTGCTTTATCTTATGCTTGATTGACTGTGGTTACTGGTAGCCCTTGGACTGCTCTGGGACTCCGGCACTAATCAGAGGCAGAGATGCAGCATCTGCTGTACCTGAAGGAAGAGCAGAGCCTTTTGTCTGTGAAGAATCAATAACATAAGATATCAGGCTTCTCTCCATATAGAGGTTGCCCTAAAAGTTAATATAAACTGGTATTACAGTTGATTTCAGAAGCCACAGCAAAGCTACAATCCTCGGTCTTTTATAAGAGAAAACAACTCACTTTCAGACACATAACTCACATGAAAATTCCTCTGGCAGAGCTGTACTGTCAATGCCTTCACTGTAACATTACAAACTTCACCATAACAGCACAAACTTCCTCTCATTCCAAATTACCCTGCAGAGCAGTCCACATTAAAGTTTATGGTTGCCCATATGTGGACATCTAAATAAACTGAGTCATGTAAATGAAGTTTCAAGCAAAATTGATAATTAAATAAAATATGGTGTTATTTTAAAATAACTTACTAACTATAATGTTTCCTTATTTTATGTCTAATTCAGCTGGAGCTGTGTGTTTTGTAGCTACAAACTCCAAAAATATATTTTTAGATGTCATTCTGCCTCCTGAAGGCAAACACAATCTTGCTGATTGAATACCATGCTAAAGACAATGGCAAAGTAAATGGAAGCAAAGGGTACAGCCAACCCAGGTACAGGCATGAAAGGTGTAGTCATTAAGAGCATTTGATGACTGTGTTTGTGGTGTAAATTGCTTTTATGTGTTCTCCTTGATGTACAAGGACAAGTACTATACAATGGATTTGGGAGGAACTACTGCTATAAATTAATCAACTTACATTAATTAATTCAATCTCCCATATTTTTTTGACAAGGTCCATCGATGTATAGCCATTAATTAGAAAGGATTTGGTATAGTCACCCAGTTCAATGGAATCCAGCCATTCAGCTACAGAGGAGGGGTTGTAACCGTCGTGACCGATCTGCTTCATCTGAAAAAAAAGGATGAGCAAAAATTACTGGTGATACCCATTAAACACCTCTCCAAACAGTGTTGTTTTCTTTGAGTCAGTTATCTTCTTCTCTGATCAACAGTCTTTTAATGGTTAGTACAACATGAAACAATTTTGTGTTTAAGCAGTAATAGAACTTAGGTTTTTGATGCATCTTTTTCTTATGGAATCTTGCCTTTTACATCAGTGTATACCAAGACTGTAGCTGGAGTTCAGTTCTTTCTAGACATCAGAGAATCCATAAGTGGGGGAAGGCAAAAGGGTAAAAGAGACATTAATATCCTTACTGCCCAAAAAAGTCGGATTTTCATCTCAGATTTCACAGAAGGGGGAGAAATTAGACTGAGAAATGGTTCTTTTGGTATCATACTGCAAATGAAATATATGGTCCTGGTTGTATTATTCCTAATTTATCTTTCCTATCAGGCTATATGTTATTTTATAACAGCTGAACCTGCATTATATTTTTCCAGCCCCAGAGGAGGTTTAAAAAAAGTTTCTTTCCTCTACCTGCTCACATTTTTCATGGCATGGGAATTTAACATGTTTTAGATTTCTCACTGTCTGTTAAGTTGCCTGAGACTGGACAACTGAATCAGATATTATTGGAATGGAATTGACAGAAGAACATACACAGAAGTGCACCATTTGCATCTATATAGAAGCACAGCCACCTAATGTCATAAATCTTGTTTTCATAAAAAACTAAGAAATACCACTGGCATCTAATTTTTCTGAATTTTGTTAAGCTGCCAGGAAGTAAAAGCTGCAATTTCTCTTTTACAAATGCCTCTCAGTGACACAAGTGAAGACTTTCAAGATAGTCATTAAAGCTATTAAAGCTAAAATTTGTAAAGCCTCTACCTGTGCAGTTTGTTACACCACACTGTTACAATGAATTTTACAGTAATCTACAACAGTGGCAAAAACAAAAGTAGAATGAGGTAGAAAAAATTATGAAATAGCCTCAATTTTCAACAGTATTCTGCACATATTGTCTTTCTATGGAAATGTAACTATTGCTAACTTGATAATACACTGAACCAGTAAATTGTTAAGAAGCTTTAGAGGGTTAGAAATCATGGGTTTTGCATAGGTTCTCCTGACTGTGCAGGGGGGACTGTGAATAGTAAAAGCCAGTCCCCATTTTTGCCTACTAATATACATCCCTACTTTATGAGAAACAATGGAAGTGTGACAGAAACATAATGCTTTGAGCTAAACTCTCATTTTCACATTGCAGTGTGCCTGCATCCCTCCTCTCTGGCATACTGATTTTAAAAAGGGTATGCTTAAATAGACACTTGTAAAGCAAGAACCCAATAAATGGAAGAAGAAAAATCTAGTATAGAGAAGACATGAAGACAGGGAACAGACCCACAGGGAACACATGAGTTCTGGAAAATATAAGGTATTTTGCTTTCCTTTCTCTAACAAAGAAAATGGATGCACCATGAAAACAATTTTCAATCTATTCAGATAGGGCATGTTATGCAAATTATTTATTGTGTTTCTTATTATTTGATCTTTACATTTAATGGATTCTGATTTTAAATATTTTTTTTGGCATCCTGATTTGCGAAAACCCATGCAGTCTGGTCCACACTTTTGCTAACCCATCAGCCTCTATGAAAAGTCAACAGAACATGGCAAGTTTCTAAATTCTCAATTCCCTCTGGAGAGCTCCATCAAAAGAACTGTTAAAATTGATATACCTCTGCTACAACAGAGCTGCAAAAGGCTGCAGGCAAGTAAACACAGGTGAACAATACAATGAACAAGAGGCTGAGAACAACTGGATGTGACAATATGAAATGGATGTGACAATTTCTGTGTTTGGATTTGGTGCCAATAGACAAAACTGTTATTGGGTCACTCAATGGCCTACATGAAAATACACTGGTCTGTTGTAGGGCAGTAGGTGATTTTGCAAGCATTTTCCCTCTCCCAGATTTCTGTCTGCTAGTATTCAAGGCCATGCTGCAGGTCC
The DNA here is from genome assembly GCF_022539315.1 of Serinus canaria. Classification (NCBI taxonomy): domain Eukaryota; kingdom Metazoa; phylum Chordata; class Aves; order Passeriformes; family Fringillidae; genus Serinus; species Serinus canaria. The sequence continues at coordinate 45,154,710 of NC_066314.1, forward strand.
TGCAGCTGCTTAGCCTTGGATCAGATCTGTGTGAGGAAGAGCAGTGAGAAGTCTGGCCAGGGCTTTAGCCAGACCCCACCTTTTGCAGGAGCTGCACCTGAACTCAGGTCCATGTCCTGACACTTACCTGAGCTATGCTGTAGGTATGTCTGTGCCCAGCCCACATTTGTTCATCCTCAACCACTGACTGACCCTCCAAGGTGACCTTGTCCTGTCCTCATCCCTGTGAGTGTCCTGTGGATTGGCCCTGGGATGTGGCTGCTCACAGGCACTGCCACTGTCCCTGCCCTACTCACCTTGTCCCAGTGCTCTCTGCCCACGCCTGAGGTCCCAGCCCACCTGCCCTGGTAGGACAGTTGCCACTATCACAAAAAATTAATCTGAGAATTAAAATATTTACCATTGGTTTCAGCACATAAACATTATTTTGTTTAGTCATGAACAAAGAACTACTCTTGAATCTAAAACAGCTTTTCTAAAATGCATCTAAAATGAAAATTAATAAAATTTCAGTATCTGCCCTCTTGTATGGAAAGTCTCTTTCTGTTTTTTAATAATACTAACTATATTAACTGTCATTCATAGTTACCTGAATGTTTTCCTTTCAAATACTTACTGGCAGACATATTGGTTATCTAGATGTGACAGTATCATTAATAGTTTCTGCTTTTCATATAAAATGTTATTGAGTTTTTAAGTAAAACCACTTTGAAATATCTGCCTGGAAGTGCTGCCCTTTTACTTTGTCAGAGATTCAGTTTAGTTGCATCTTACCCCAGTCCTCATTAAGAGGCCATGACTCTTAGACTGCATCTTTTCTTCTATACTGCACTGTAATCTTGGACCCCTCTCACAGATCATTTAAATCCTGTAGGCTTCCTTGTTGATTGATATTTCTTGAAAGAAAAACTCCCTCCTACCTACTGAGTGTATTTCCATGGATATTTCAATCATTTTGCACCAGCTACAACACAAGCACCGGTGGTGTCAAGCATTCAACTAAGTTGCACACTGACTCAGATCAATGTAAAATCTCTGAGCTGCAAGTCATGACAGTGTTTCAAATATTAACTGCTCATAAATAGGGGCACTATTGTTCTTCCACAGACACTACTGCCAGTTCATTCAGCTGTTTAGAAAACAATACCAGTGTCAGCTTTTTCACTGCACAAGATTTTCATGTGCTGACTGTGGAAAAGGCTAGGAATTGAAGCCCAAAGGATTTAGAGAAAAAGAAATATTTAAGAAAGTATGATTCAAAAAAGTATGGAAGAAGATACAAACCATATGAGATTTCTCTCTTAGGTCCTATTGATAGGATCAATAGGATCCTATAGGATTGATAGGATCATAGGATCATCAGTATCACTTCCTTTAAAATGAATAGAGAGGAGAAGCCAGAAAGAGATGTTTCTCATAATAAAATAGCAATGTCAAGTAGTATCCTAATGGTTGGAGAAACCCCTCACAAGAGACTGTTTGCACAACAGACTTTTTAAAAGGTATATCATTGCTGTGTTGATAGAGCATTTTACATTAGGATAAAAGGCACTTGAGTTTTTTGTCTCTGAAAGGTGGCCAAATAAAGACAAACAGAGCTTCAAAGTAATCACATATGCACTAGAAAAAAATCAAGGTAAATTCAGCAGCATGGACTGTTACTGGTTTTCTCTGATCATCACAGACAGATAGAGAATTAATACTATGTTCTCCAAAGGCAGTATCACTATGCAGTGGAGCTTAGTGTGTGTACCAAAATCAAGCTTTTTATGTGCTGTACAAGGAGGATGAGATTACTTGACTTTCACTGCTTTTTAAATGGTGGCTATGATTGCTGTGAATTTATGCTTGTGTATGTTTGGAAGAAAGATCTTTTAGCAAGCATACAATGCTTTCTTTTACACTGCTGGCCCATTCAAGATCTTTAAGCAGAATTTTTGGGAACTTATATGAAACTATCAGCTACTTAGCTAAGAAGTTTTAGGTGGTTGTAATGAGGGATATATCAGTTGTTTTTTGTTTCCTCTGTCAGCTGTTATATATTATGTGCTTCACAAATATGGTCAGTTGGAGTCATATGGTTGGAAGAGGAGATCAGTCCTCCTCTGGGGTGTTGAAAGAAAAGGCTCAGAAGAGTGACACTTCTGAAGCCCAGAGAGCCTGGCTGGAACAGGGGCACCACATGGAGCTGGTGCCTGCAGTGGCTGGGCAGAAACTGAGCCAGCAGTCAGGGGCAGAGGGGCAGCTTTCTCAGGGGACGGGCACAAATGACGAAGGACCTGAGAGGACTTTGCATGTTCTGCTGGTAGAAAGGCACTGCATGAAACAGGGTCTGCCTGCTGAGAGACAGCAGGTGAGGAAGAACGGCATATAAACTTTTTGGGTTTCTATTCCATCTAGCCTGTCACATATTTAAAATGTTAACTATTCAAGCTTGTGTTCTATTAATGTTAGACTTTTCTTTCTACTAATCAAAAGCCTTCTGTCTTCTTGTGGAGCTTGCTAGAAAAAGGCAGCACAGGCACATTCACTTCACAGCAGTGCCTGATTCAGGATCTTGCTTCAATGGAAGGTCCAGAATACCCCTAACTGAGTTCAGTGTTTCCTACCTAAGATTGTCAGAATTGCAGTAGCCATCCATTCTATGGTTTTTTCAGGTGGAATCTGTCTTCCAAATTTAAAGGAAAATAGATGCACACCTAGGGGCTTTTGTGGTGGTTTTGTTGTTGGTTTTTTTTTTTTTTTTTTTTGTTTGTTGTTTTTTTTTTTTTTTTTTTTTTTTTTTGAGGGATGTAAACAGTTCCATATCAGAAGAATGAAGAAACCTCCCAGTTCTTCATGAGATACAATATGTGGGACAAGGGAACAACAGTTGTCATTCAGTGATAATGTGTGCAGCAGTTTGGACATATCCATTGCATAAAATGTAATCTTAAAATCTAAAGATTAAATTTGTGGACTAAGTGGAAGCTATGACTTTTGATCTCATGAAAAAGTTTAAATCAGCTCCTTCAGGTTGTCATCCTAGTCTTGTTACCAAAAAAAGGGGATAGCACTTCCTCTCATGTAGGGCTTTTTCTTGCCTGCTGACTATTCTCAGAGCAGCCAGTAGATATTGTGGAGCCAGTCACAAATAAGAAAGTATAAAAGAAGCAGGAAGGTAAGTGAGACATCCTGCATGGCAACAGTGGCAGGACCAGCAGCATGCTACTGTGATCTACATGACACAAATAAATGTCAGCATGTGATGTCTAGAGTGGCTCTCTGGTAGGCTCAGATAAGAAGGAAAATGTTTGATACTTCTTTCATCAGTGAGTTTTGAAGCACATGCCTGGAGAGGTCTGTGGGACCAGTCTGAAGTTGGTCTGAAGTAAACACCTGGAACTATAGCTTGCATTTATCTAATTGCTTCTACTGATTTTATTGTGCTGCATTACTTAAACAACATAGACTACCCATTTGTATTTCAGACTTGAAAAATTCATGTGTTGTATTGAATTCTAATTGCTTTTTTCTGTCCTTGTGGTTAAAGGTCTTGCAAGTGGTGCAGTGAACATGTGAGCAGCCTCCCTTCAAACCAGGAAAGTAATTTCCAGAGGCATAAGAAGCAGGGAAAACAGCAGAGTAAAAAGCATGCCCTTTGAATCCCATTATTCATCTTCACTTCCAGCAGACCAGAAACAAGAAGTCACAGTCAGAAAGTGTCATCAACATTTTGCAGCATCTCCTAGTTTGGAAACTGTCTTAGGAATGGAAGTGCTAAATGGGGGGTAATTAAACACCAGGACTGAATGCATCTTGCTGAGCTCTTGTGTGTCTAAGCCAATAGCAAGATAGCAACAGCAAAGATCCCATGATGTGATCTTCTCTCTTACATACACAGCATAGGTAATGAGCACATGCACAGTTCTGCTTTCCTAAATGCCAGACTCACTGTGCTTGCCCAAGAGTGTTCCATATGAGTAATAAAAGCAGCACTTTTGGAAGCAGAGCTCTATAACACCACTTGCAGACAGGATGTGCTCAGAGCCTGCTCAAATCCTACTTGTCTCGTTTTGCAAAGCACCCAAGAAAAGAGGCTGGCTGCCTGCACACCACTGCTATTCCCAAACCTGCTTGTGCTGAGACCTCTCTGTGCTGGAAGGAACAAGCTGCTTTAAGAATAGCTCTGAAGCCAGAAGAAAGCTGCTCTCAGCTAACATCTTTCTTCCATCTGTCAAATGAGAGCATGTGTTCCCATTATATGCTGGGAGAAGGAGCCATACACTGAATATCCCACACTAACCAATCCTCTTTCTTAGATGAATTCTGAGATTACCTAGGATAATTGTCATTTAAAAAAACCCAACTTTTTGAGGAACCCACTGAGAAGTCACTTGTGCATAGGTTTGGGAGGATGAATAGCTGGCCAATGCTCCTTAGGTTTTCTATGTAACCTAAGTGTGACTAAAACTTTATGCCATGACTGTTATTACTTTCTTAGTCAATTAATCATACACTGCACACAATTCTTTTCTCAGTATTAACTTTTTTTCTGAAGGTATTTGCACCTTCAGTATCTTTTTATATGTTATCTCCATTTCTCAACGTATCTGAATTTCCTTTCAATAAAGCATATAAAATCCTCTTCCAAAAATTTATTGATTTCATTTTTTCATACAAAAGTCTTAAACGCAATAAACTCTGCTATGAAATTTGCTTTAAGACTGATGTAATGCATAAAATACTTCAATTTCAAGAATTAATTTCGCAAATTATATTTCTACCAGACTGTCTTAACCTTATATTATTAAAATAAGCCATAAAGTGCTCTAGTTAATATTAAAGTGAAACTTGAGTAATTTAAATTACATTGGTACAAGACAAGAATTAGAGCTAAAAGCTCGAATCCAACAAAAATAAAGAGTATTTTGGAAAGAAGCATTCTGTCTCAAAGGTTTCAACCCTACCTACCTACTGGTGAACATACCATTTTCCCCCCTTATGAAATGTTCTTCTCAAGTACAGAATATAATGGGAAAACATTTTGAGAAATCCAGGTAAACATACCCTTTTACACCTGCATAGGAGACTACAATGATTAATTAATTAATCTATATTTGGCCAAAATGTGGGTATTTTTCTTTATTTAAGATCACTTCAAGCTCCAGAGAATGGTTCCTAATAAGGATTCACCACTCTTTAGGAAGGCAGCAGTTATGAGTAAAAGATTTCAGATACTAAATACCTGCTGCACTTCCAGGCTGCAGAGATGAATACAGATCAGAACAACAAAAAAAGCTTTTAAAAAAGGTATTTTAAAACCTTGATGATAGATTTGTTGCTTGATTTTTACCCTTTTAACTTATTCAGTGCTGCCTGGGGCTTTAGGGAAGTGCTGTTTGATAGGTGTTTTTCAAAGCACTTAACTTCCACCTCAAAATATGAGCTAAAAAGTATCTCAAGACAGGAAACATTATTAGCAAAACTAAAAATAACATCATCAGCAATGTCATTAAGTTAAAAATGCATGGAGTCATCTAGATTTAAATTAAATGAGGAACAGAAAAGAGGTACATGTTCAAAACAAACAAACTAACAGAATTTTTATCTAATGAGATTCAAATTAGTGAGACTCCAATTATGGTTTGAGGTCTTAATGTATTTAGATGGCAGGCACTATTTTGAATGCAGGATGACAGAGCTGAACTTATCAACACACAAATAGACATACAGCAATGTTTAATGGTTTGTTGCAGGATGTGAAAGTGTTTTATGTATTTAGCAAGCTGTTGTGGATACAACAAGGGTGTGTTACATTAGATAAAACTTCCCATGATCCTAATTTTTGGGCTCTATAACCTGCCTTCAAAAGAACTCAGTTTATATAGAAAATTATGTGGTTTTACTGTGTAAGCTCTCTTACATTGCTGAGTCATTTATGTGGAGAAACATGATGCACAGCTTCAGCTTGCAACTGCATTTAATTTGGTGTAACATCCTTGCAACAAAGACACATTATAAATGTGGTCCTTAGGGACTGCCTTTTTAGCTCAAAAGGGAAGAAGCTACAAAAACTATCTCACCATTATTCAGCTTCAAGCCATCCTGTGTCACTTAACTATCTTTGGTCCAGAATTCTTCTGAGTAACTGCATAACCATCCTGTTCTCAACTGGTTTCAAGAGCACCCCTAGATCTCGATCCTGTCTCACATCAAGCAGATGTTAAAAGGACTGAAGTTGGAGCTTTATAACAGAATCTGCTCTCAGCATTAGTAAACTCTCCAAAAGCAGGCCATATTAGCAATGTTTTAATAAACACCAGCCACTGAGTGCAGACAGCACTAACACGATGACTTTTTAACAATAATTTTGAAGAATGTTAACAAAACCACATGAAAGCTGATCTCTCTAAGAAGCATGAGAGACTGTATAAAGATACCAGCAGCTACAAGCTCAGTTAAAGATTACAAAAGTTTTGTTTGAATGATAGTATTCCTGAAAATTTAATAAATTCATAGATAAACCTTTAATAGCTTTTTAAATTCATTGAATGCTACTTTTAATACCCTACTTCTTGCACCCTTTATCTCATTTGTCTAATATGGTATGTAGAAAAGGACTCTTTTTAATGATTTTTGGTGTTTCTGTGTGCAGGCTCACATTGCAGTATATACTTGATTGACTAACACCTCCAGATACAGAAATTGCTTCACAACTTCTGCTTTTCCCATACAAAAGAAACCTTTGCAGTCTTTTACAAGTCATCCATCCAGGAAGCCTTGATGCATCAAAAAGCCTTTTCTAACCGTATCTGCTTCATGATCTAAAATGAAAAATCCTTTAATAGCTCTTGTCATTCTCCAGTATTAGAAATTTCAAGTGGAATAATCTCTATTTACCTTGATTACTTCCGACATGCTGCTACCAGAACACTCAGTGCACTTTACACTTGATTTTTTTTTCCTTCCTTAGTATTTTGCAGGAAGTATCAGCATCACATGTGACAGCCTCCTGAGCCCTACTGGTGTCTGCTATTTGTCATTCATTCTCCTTTAAAAATTTTCCAAATGAAAATAGTAATTTTTCATGCTAGGTCCACTATCTCTTGTTTGGAATGGTAGTAAAAGCCTCCAGTGATACATTCTGGTATGCAGAATATTCCATCACTGATTTTAAAATCTAGATTTTAAATTGGCTAGCACTAAAAATGATTGGGAAAATGGCTGCAAGCTTTTCTGTCTGCAGCTGAGAAGCAAAATTCATATACATAGCAGAAAATTAAATATGCAGCCTGCAGGAAGTCTCTGTATCTCACACAAAAGGCAGGTATTAGGAAAACAATCTTTCCTCCAATGCTTTTAAGAGTACCTATATAAGGGGCAAAGTATTTCCAGGGCAACTCCTATGTTAAGAATGGCATTCTGGGATTCATGGGCAGCCTTATTTACACATATGTATTGGCAGTCTATAAATAGGCTGAAAGGCCAAAAGGAATTCAAATTCATTCTAAACAACCACCACGTCAAATTACAGATTTTACTTTCCTCTGCTTTGTCAATTACATCTATGCAAGGGGAGTCCAGTGCATTGACATTCTTTTATGCCATATTTACATTGCAGAAAATGTGTCTACAAAACCAGTAGAGTTAAATCTATCTCCATTCAAAAAAGTGTTTTAAATAATGAGAATACTGCAAGGGTTAGTTCCCTCACTTACATAATAACAGAAACTATACCTTTGGGAGAAGCTGGATTGCTTGGAGTATTCTCTGTCTGTGCCCAGAGTTAAGGATTCCTATTTCCAGGAGATCCTGGTCCTCCATCACGTTGCTTCCCTAAAAATGGGGAAGAAAGGTGAAATAAAAATTAAAAACTGAACAGATGCTCTCAATACCCTGAAACAGGCCCTTCTGTAACATTTAAAAGAGAACACTTTGCTTAATATATAGCATGTGACAAGAATAATAAATGACTGATGATTGCACTCATTTTCATGATAACAAAATATGGTGGCAGGTGCTTGAACCCGTGGACTATTGCTGCACTGCTGGCAGCACTGCTGGTGGAGAAATTGTAGCTCTCACTCAAGCCAAATACCAGATGTGATTGCTCTTTCATTTGGAACCAAGGACATGACTACAAAATTGTTCAGAAACTCTCTATTTTTTCAATTCACCTTCTACCTCACCTATCTATTTATGATGTTCATTTTTCTCCAGATTGAAAAAAACCAACAGAGAATAAGATGAGGAAAGTGGGTAAGGTTAAAATTATTTAGTTCATTGACAGTAAAATGATGAAGAAAGGGACTGGTGTCAACAAACTATGCAGTCCCCATCCCCCATTTAACTGTACTAGTTCAATCCTAACTTCTCTTGTCACTGCTTTTATCTTCCTGCTCGTGGGCAGGTCAAATAGTTCCAAACATTCAAATAGCTGAAAAAGACCATCTGTTCAAAAATTACACAAAATAATTGCCCAGAAAATTTCATGAAAGAAACCTCCACAATTCGAGCATCTCTTCATAGGAGTTGCTAGCAGTAGGAGCTACACAAACAGGACAATACAATTCCTATATTTAAGGAGTCTGACACCACCTAGTAAGTCCAGCATTTGAAGGTCAATGATCTAAAGAGCTGTCAGTGACTATTGAAGGAATCATTGGAGGCATGAAAGTGGCTCAAAAAGGGAACTGAAGACAGGGATCGAGTTGGGACTGCTGGCAGTCTTGTATTCTTTTTTGAGCTTATCATTTCAGAAAAAAATACATTTTGTTTTTAAAAAGTTTCTATTACAGTTGAAAACAAAACCTGAAAAAAACTGATGACTGTCCTGATCTCTTGCCCCTGCTGGAGTCTCATGACACTAATTGGCTAGAAGCAAGAATTCTTATTTGTACTCACCTAATTTGATCACTAAATAGGTGTTATGTGAGCAAATCCATGAAAACTTCATCTCTAGCTTTCCATTTTGCTTGCTGCTTCTGACTTAGCACAGCTCTTAAGCAGCAAAATGAAAAGCAAATAGGCACATAACAGAACACGCTTAAATGCTTTGCTGTGTCAGAGCTTAATAAAGGATATTACTTCTTTCTGAAAATAAATTCTCTTGTCCCAAAGCAGAATGGATTTCTTTCAAAAATCACCCTGGAATATGAAAGACTTCACTCTGTTCAGCTGCTAAATCTTCACTCTTTTCAGATGGACTGGTTAGTTTACAGGTGTACCCCTGAAGATTCTCAAGTCCTACTCCACAGAGTACCCTGCAAAATCTAGGTGATGTCTTTCTAAGGGAATTGAGGAAACTTTGCAAAGCTATTATATTTTAAACTATACTTTACAGTAAGTGGTATGGTTTAAGACTACAAATCTGCAAATCATACCCTGAAACAATCAGTGAGCAGCATTCAGAACAGGGCAGGCAGAAACCTGCTCTACCAGGAGAAGCTGTGCAATGATGCCAGCTTAAGTAGAACACCTGATATAAGAGTGCCTGCAGCATGGGCTGTGCAACCAGTGATAGTGATTAGGGGGGTTAATACCACCTTTATCTCCCTGGTAAACACATTAAAAATATCATTTCCTCATTCTGCCTTTCTCTTTTAAGTAACCAAAAGGAGGCTGTAAACCTACAGAAAAAACTCTTGAAAAAAGCCATCCATTTTGGGCTGGATTCTCCAGCGGCTGGAAATAGCTAGCATAAATGGATTTAAGGGAACTGAGCCAACTGAGGATCCAGTCCAAAACAAAGGCTATACATTTCCATTCATTTTAATACATGCATCTATTTTGTTTGCAGCTACTGCTTTCACTTCATTTAACAGTTTTTTAGATTTCACCTTCATTACTGCTTGATGTTTACACACAATCATGGTGTACTCATCACTGTTTACTGGTGCCAGTAACCTTGGCACACAGCTTCAAATATTACAATGTTTAAACTCAATTAAACTAACAGGAACAGGAAAAATATTTGCATGTAGTTGCTGCATCACAGGGAAACCATTATTTTGTTTTATTAATTCTTTGCTATTCTGTGATATTAATTCTTTGCTATTGTTTATTCCTTATGTATTACTGAATGTATTTTTTTAAAGTAAATAAAAGGTTACAAAAGCAAATATTTAAAACTCAGGAAAGCCTGGAACTCATGTTGCCTCAATAAGGCAACAACCTTGTCTTTGAATGTGCTCAGGTTTTAGAGCTTTCCTGTGTCAACATTAAGTATCAACAGTAGCAGACACTCATCCCTCCTGTAAAACTGATTTTATTGTCTTCTGCCATGGAGCTAAAACAACTTTTCATCTTACCACAACAGCAAACCAGGGAAATTTAGATACTCAGTATAATCCACTACTGCTTAGTACAGAGGAATAAACTCATAGCAGTAGAAAGCTGCTGTTAGATTTGCAGAAATACTTGTGAAGAGAAAGAAACAGCCTATCCCTCACAGTCCTATCTCCCAAGTATCTGCTCACATTGCCCCCTTAATTGTATTCCCTGATTTTTTTTTCCCTGATTATTCCTTTCATGCTCTTGCAATCTCTTTCCATAGCCTCCTACATTGAGAGTGAAGAAAACCTAACTTCCTTCTGCTACAAGGGGAGAAATTCTTTCCCTGCTCTTAGCTTCCATCTATTATAAGCTGGGCCAAAGGTAACCTCAGTTAACTTCAGAGATGACATGGTAAATGCAATTAAAATGAATATGAATGCAAGAATTTCTTGTCACATTGTTTCATCCTTAAAAATAGTTGAGCTACATTAGTTGGAATATTCACCAAAAAGAAATTATCTTAGCAGACACCTAGAGAACTTGAGTCCAAAAATTTAACTTTTATGTGCTTACATGTAAAACAGGTTCTTACAACAGGAAATATAAGTGAGCGATCTCTACTGAGCTTAAAATGTTTTCTGTAATGAAAACAAGAGACTTTATGATACTGTAGATTCTTAAGTGTACAGGAAAACTTAGTTGAAAGGAAAACTTGGAATTAAAGCCATAAAAACCCATCAAAATTGCTTATACAAGGACAGATTCAGATCTTATTCACTTCAGCTTACAGTGTTGAAATTCCTGTCTTATTACTGCACAATAGTCTAATGAACTGGAAAGATACTACTTATGAAGTTCCAGTTAGGAAAGAGTGTATCTGAAACCCTCCACCCCCAGATTTGTGGCTCTGCACAATTCCCAGGATCATCATCTTTTTCCCTGTAAGCACACACAGGAAGCTCATCTCCTGAGCAAGAAGGCAGTAGTTTCACAGAACAGTTGGGCTCAAGAACGAAGGAAAAACTGCATGTGGGAGACTGGAGGCATATGAAAAACAACATAATTTTAAAAACCCAGAAATTTTGCCAAATTCTGAGATAGTTCCTATAAATGAGTTCGGAAAAAAATGCAAAATGATACATTATGAGATAAAGATGTCACTGGCATTTATATGGGTTGTTCAATACAAAATCACCTCCTGCATGCTCCACCTAAATACAGTCATTTGCAGAAATTCTGGATTAGACCTAAGCACCCACATGCATTCCACCTTTTGCAGAAACAATAGAACTCTGAAGGTTTGTCCCGTAAGATATAAAATATTGAACAACATATTAGAATGGCAGGCATGACTGTGTGTTTCACATTCTTCCTTTTGTATCTATGTTTTTAATTTTCCTTCACATTTTTTTTTTGTGCTGGAGAACCATCATGAAAAATTCTAATGTCTGGTTCTGCCACCTAAGTAAAATGGTACAGAAGCTTTAAAATAGTTGGCAGATGTATCACTAGACTTCCCTGGAAATTCAACCACTGAAATTGGAAGAGATGAGCTGTGGGGAACAAAATGACTGAAAAAAGAAAGAACAAATTGACTTTGAATTTAAAGTTTTCTTTCTGCCTTGCAAAGGAAAAAGACTTACATAAGAAATAGAAGATTTGGGGGACTTTTTGCTTTAGGCTGGCAATGCCAACTTAACCTGTTCTTTCGGTGTTCATCTGTGTCAGCAGAGAAGCAAAAGTAGCAAATTGGGTACCTAAAGCTGTGTAAGAGCTGCTGCTCGACAGATTGAGTCAAAGTCATTTGCTGTGCAGTCATTATTGAAACCAAGGTGGGCTGGAGAAACCCAGTGCTACAAGGCAACAACAAGGTAACCACAACTTCTGGTAATGTTCTATGTTTCTGATGTACTGGAAACTGGTTTGACAAAGAACAGGATTGGTATAGGTAAGGGAGGGATGACTTCTGAAGTAACTACAGGGCTGATGGGGCAGCAAAGGTGCTTGCATCACTCCAAATGTGCAGGGAGAACTTTACACTCTCCTTTGTCCCCCCTCAGTCATCCATGTAGTAATCTGCTGCATTATCAAAATAATGAGACCAGAAGAGACTCTGAGGAGCTGGTACAGGTGGCATCCAGCACACAGCAGTAGGTAGTATCATGGTGTAAGGGTATGACAGACAAGGTCTGGTGGGTGTTTGAAGTGCTTGCCAATGTCTCTACCAAAGTGTACAGCACTGTGCCTCACCCTGATGGACTGAGACCTGGCACTGCAGGAGCACAGCTGGGGCATTTCAGTGGAGTTGGGCAACAGGCCTCATACTTGGGCTTACAGAGCTGCTGGAAATATGGCCTGGCACAGAAAAGAAAATCTGCTGGGTTGTACACTTAGCTGGAGTACCTGAGAGTGTCAATATTCCTGTCACTCAGATTAGAGAGGTGGGAGCAGGGCAGGAGCAGATGGGCATGTTCTTCCATTGCACATGGTTGGACACTGAAGTCAGAGAGAGAAAACTCAGATCAACAGCACCAAAAAGCTCTATTCTTTCTTACTTTCTGCAATCCTAGATGCATAACTGGTGAGGGAATAAGGACTGATATAAAGCACATCCTCAACAGCTCACTTAAACAAGCCTCCTCAGCTGGAATTGCTTTGTTTCTCACCCATCCAACCCTAATATCCTTTCAAACTATATCCTCTTGAAATAATGGACATCTAAACTGTCATCTGGCTGAGAACAAATTAAAGACATCTCACAATGTAATTAAAAACACACTGAATAACTTTTCTTTTTCATAAGCTAAATCAGAAGCCAAAAGGTTTCTTCAACACAACACAATTTTCCCACAAGATAAAAGAATTTATTTCTTAGAGACTCGCAAAAAAGGACTAGAGAAATGTAGCTTTCAGTAATGAGCATTGCTTCTTATTAGTGCAAAAATTTCAGGCAATGTGTCACATATTTTATTTCCAAACAAGAACTGGCAAATGACCAGAATTTAGCAAGCTTCATTATAAGTGAAAAGGTTGCCTCTCACTAGTATTTCCACTGTTAACATGAAAACAAGATCTGTAAGAATGATTACAGAGTTAAACACCCAACTTGTACCTTCAGGTCAGAAAGATTTCAGACTCCTTAAGATACTGCAGGCATTATTTAATCTAAAAACATGACAAGATTTTGTTAGAAAAATCCCCTGCAGAAGCATGGAATTTTATCTTGGGAGAAAGAGATTGATTATAAAATATGTTCAGAAGAAAGGACCAAGCAGGTTGCAAAATAATTATTTGATAACATTCTTCCAAAATTAAATTGCTGTGAAACTACTGATACTCATTCTCAATCCTCACCTCGCTCTCTTTCCAGTCTTTACATTTATGACTTTCTTAGCAATTAAAAAACCCACAAAAACCAGAGAAAACTGAGAGTTTTCCTTGTTAGTGTCATTTAGTCAGGAAGTAAAAACAAGCTGAAATATTCACTAAAAAAAGGCCATTTCACTCAAAGATAAGGATGGGGTGATAGCACTTCTGTGTACAAATTTGCAACCTCCATAAAAAGTGGTGATTTAAGCAGGGTCAGTTTAAACAGGAGTCCCTACAGACCTGAGGCCCATATGACTTAAGCTTTAAAGATCCTTCTCTGGTTCATATTCAGCTCTTCCAGAAATGAACCTGAAGCAACCAGCGCCATCCAAAGCTTTTCAAATATTGACATTCAAATGATCATACAGTCACAGACCTTTCACACAACAGGAATAGTTAATTAAAGTGTAGTGGTAATTAACCAACATGGATAGCTGGGACAAGGATCCTTGTAGGAAGAACTTCTGCTATTTTTATCCCTCCTCCTTGTAGCACTGATTCATTACAAGCAACACAATTGTCACACGCAAATTAGCTGCACAGATAAGGTGGCAATTGAAAAAATTACCTCTGATGTCACACTTGGCCCACTTAATTACTAATGCTGTAGACCCAACTCTGTCTACCTATTTAGTCATAACAATTCAGTAATATAATTATTAATACTTTCCTAAATTACATCTTAATATCTTGAATGTATATTGTGAAGATAATTTCACTTCATTTGAGTAATGAAAATTCCAGAGAGTCTTTATTGTACCATTATTCAGATTACTTGCTATAAATGCTGCTTAGCTTGGATGCTAAATTTCTCAAAGGACCCACTTTAAAAATCAATATTACTGTGAGCTAATTAACAGACTTCTAAAGTCTCAGAAAAATATTCCTTTCTCCAATAAGTATGTAAGGCTGTGGAAGGCTGGAAGGGGCAAAGATAATATTTTCAGCCCTATGAAAAATGCTGAAAACCTACTCTGCATGTAACATGGAGTTTTAACCAGCTAGCACTGTGGTATTGTAATAAATAAGGAGGTGATAATAAAATAACAAACTAACTTTAGCAATAAAATTTGGTGGTGATTGCTGCCAACATGCCTTCACTACGAGTAAACTGAGCCTGACAAATTTGGTGGCCTTCTGCAATGCGGTTACAGCACTGGTGGATAAGGAAAGGACAATTGGTGTCCTCTACCTGGACTGTGCAAAGCACACAACATCCTTATCTGTAAGCTGAGGAGGCATGGACCTGACAGATGTGCCTCTCAGTGGGTACAGAATTGGCTGGATGGTTGCATTCAGAGTTGTGGTCAATGGCTCAATGTCCAAGTGGAGAGAAGGGATGAGTGGCGTCCTCAGGGATCGGCGCTGGGATTGGCACTGTTTAAGATCTTTGTCAGCACCATGGACAGCAGAATTGAGTGCGCCCTCGGCAAGTTTGTCACCAATGCAGCTGACACTGAGGAAAGGGATGCCATCCAGAGGGACCTTGACAGGCTTGGGAGGTGGGCTCATGTGAACCTCATGAAATTCAACAAGGCCAAGGGCAAGGCCCTGGACGTGGGTCAGGGAAATCCCAAGCACAAATACAGGCTGGGCAGAGAATGGAATGAGAGCAGCCATGAGGAGAAGGGTTTAGTTGACATGACCAGGCAATGTTACTCACAGCCCATAAACCCAACCATATCCCAGGCTGAATCAAAAGAATTGTGGCCATCAGGTCAAGCGAGGTGGTTCTGCCCTTCTACTCCACTCTAGTGAGATCCCACCTGGTGTGCTGCATCCGGCCCTGAAGCCCTCAGCACTAGAATGACATGGACCTATAGTCCAGAGGAAGGTCATGAATATGATCACAGGGCTGAAATATCTCTTCTCTTAAACTAGCTGAAAGAGATAAGGTTGTTCAGCCTGGAGAAGAACTATGTGTTCTTTAAGATCTCTTCCAGCCCAACCTATTTCATAATTCTGTCATTCTATGATTCTATGAAAAATAAAAACTCAGTTTACCTCTCAGAGCGTCCTATACAAGTATTTCTTTCCCCATATTTTTGTCAACCATAGTCATGGGTTTTAAAATGTGAGCCACCCAAACCACCCCAAAGAGCACAAAATGCAGAGTCAAATACACTAAAATTCCAGACAGGATCCATGCTTTAAAAGTAGTTTATTGCCAGAAGTGGCCCATCAAATAGCAGCAAGGAAAACATTCCCAACAGAAAAGTTTTCACATCCTTACACCCTAAAGTTATGACTGCCATCTTCAAGCACTTGTACACCTCCTGCCTGCAACTGAACCTTGCTCACACTGGTGGCTTTGCCTGTGGGCTGACTGGTGTTCAAGTTCAGAGCAAACAGAGCAACTTGGAAACCACATCAATCCTTTGTGGGAGTCTAGAAAGTTGGCCCTCCTCTGAAATGTCAACAGGGCTTGATCTGGTAGGGAGTCTCAGAGCATGCCCAAGGCAGAAAGAGGAGCACGACATGAACCAGCTGCTGCTCTGTCTTAAAATGTGTCGAAAGGAGGAAGAATGGCTTTATCTTTCTTTCTTTCCTTCTTTCTCATAGAACAGCCCAACTGCTAGAGGATTTATGCAGAAGGTAGGAGATCAGACTTACCCATCTTTCTCATACTCAAATTTCCTAAAACCAGAGGAAACTACACAACAACCATCAGGAAAGGGAACTCTGGGTTGAGGAGGAATTGCCCATTGGTCCTGCTGAAACTAAATTGCTGTGAGGTTTAGTCAGGAAGTCAGAAAGAATAACATCCTTTAGACCAGTGACAGCTGGTTGTGATAAATCAATCTCCTTGTGCTGTTTCTACAAATGTTGCTGGTTTATATCTAGTGACTGCCAAAAAAACCACAAAAAGGCAGAAAAAAAGCTAAAAATTCACTACTTTCTTTCATCCAAGTATCCTAACTTCTAAGCTACAGGCTTATGCTTGTGTTTCAGTTTGAAAGAACAATGAAGCAGTTGTCCTTATCCACAGGGTTGATTCACATGTCAAGATCCAGGGAGCAGGACAGGAGTTCCAGCCTTCAAATAGCATCTAATGCAGGGATGCAAGTGGGGGCAAAAACTTTGAGATATAAATCCTGCTTCGAAGCATCTCACTGGCTTCCTCGGCTCAGCATTGCACACCCTTTTTCTTCTTGCCCTTCTCCTCCTGTTAAGTTAAGCAGGGTCTTGTTTGCCTATTCAGTAGTAGACATCCTACTCCCAGGAACAGAAACTCTACAGTCAAAGATCATGATGCTCACAAATCACTGCAACTCACTGTGTTTTTATCATGGTCTTGGAGGCCTCACTGGGCTGGTTCTTCATTGCACCGTGTGCTGCGAAATGGAGGCACCTCCGAACTGCCAGGTGCCCAAATCATTTTCAGGATCTAACTGGAGGTTGTTAGGTTGACTGAACTTGCTGGTTTGTTTAATATTACTAAATATAATAAAATACGATGCAGCTCCCAAGAATGAGAAAGGCTGTAAAATAAATGGTGTTTTCTACACACCACTGATTTGCTATGTTTAAATGTATTTCACAGTCCACCATGCTGTTTTTGATATGCAGCTGTGCAGTAAGGTTAAAAGGTAAGAGACATTGTGAGATAATAAGAAACTGGAATATGCTACCTTTTTCTAGTTAAAAATTACTGTATTTCATTTGCCTGCCAAATATAGCTATTAGATTGAGAAGCATTTTAAAATATTCTTACAGATTTTGTTTGCTAAGGCAAGCACAAAGGATAGCAGGATAGAATAAGGTTTTCTCATCTCCCACTGCACACAGGTACCTTTTACGCGTGATTTTTCCTATACAAACCTCTGTGATTTATTTCCACAGTATGTGCAGAGATATTACTAGCCAAATCCCTGAGGCCCAAGAGGTAAGCGGAGATGGTCTCCATTTTCTTCAAACCCCCTTCTAAAAATAAGAGAACATTTGATTAAGGGTTGACATTTTTCTTTTCTTCCTTTGCTTGTTCTTGTAATTCGTTTCACATGGGAAGTGGGCTGTGTTTTTCTTATCCCTTCCAACTCAGCAGCCAGGAGGCTGGCTTTGCGGGCCCACTCCCGTCACCACGGCAACCAGCGGATCGCTGCGGCGCCATCCCATCCATGCGCCTTGTGCCACTACACAGTGCTATTGTTCTCCTGCAGCCAGAGTGGAGAGGCATGCCAATATTCCCCCGAAGGAGGACTGATCAGCCTTCCGCTGGTCATCCTGTGCATCACGCACGGACTGCTGCATCACCATGGGTTCTGCTTCACTTCCCATGCAGCCGCTTTGGGAATGGCTGGTTTGCTCCATGAAGCCTATGTTCAGCACCAAGCAGACCCTGCTTCTTGGAAACACTGCAGACAATCTGAATTGCTCCTGCAGTTTAGAAGCATCAGTATGACCACACTAGGTGAGATCAAACGTCTTCCTAACTCATTGGTTCAGTGTTTCTGCTATTGGCCAAAACTGCCCAGAAAAGGAAAATGTATCAATAGTTTACCTACTGCATATTTTTTTTCACTCTCATCTTTGGGCTAATTTAAAGTTAAGCACATGGGCATTTAGCTACACCAGAGACTGAGTGATATAGATATATCTATATATACCTAGCTGGAGGAAGACCTGATTTTCCTAAATAAAAATCTACCATTAATTTGAATGGATACATGAGATCCAGCAGCTCTTTAGCATTTTGAGGAAACTGATTTACCATGCCTTTTCTAGACTGCAGCAAAACATGCCTGCACTGCAAAGCCCTTTTTCTTTTTTTATTAATGCGTTGCCCAGATGACAGAAACACAGACTATCTTTCTTACAAATTAACTTTGGGAAGATATGTTCCACAAGAATAGAAGTAAAAGCACACCCTTCCAAACTGTGTTATGATGGCAGACCTAAATTTGTAGAGATCATGGAAGAAGGACATTTCTGAATCAACCTCCCATACTTGGCACTGGTGAGGCCACACCTCAAATCCTGTGTTCAGTTCGTGGCCCTTCACTACAGGAAAGACACTGAGGTACTGGAGGCAGTCCAGAGAAGAACAGTGGAGCTGGGGAAGGGGCTGGAGCACAAGTCTGATGAAGACCAGCTGAGGGAGCTGGGGGTGTTCAGCCTGGAGAAAAAGCTGCTCCAGGGGGACGTTATTGCTCTCTATAACCACCTGAAAAGAGGCTCCAGCTGGGTGGGAGTCTCTTCTGTCTTACAAGCAATGGGACAAGAGGAAATGGTCTCAACTTGCACCAGAGGAGGTTTAGACTGTATATGAAGAAAAATTCCTTCATTGGAAGGGTTGTCAAGCATTGGAACAGAGTGCCCAAGGAAGTGGTTGAGTCACAGTCCCTGGAGGTATTTAGAAGACACATGGAGCTGCTACTTAGGAACATCATTTCGCAGTGGACTTGGAAGTGCGGGGGTAATGCTCATACCTGATGATCTTAAGAGTCTTTTCCAAACTAAATGATTCTAACAGAGTCATAATCACAGACTAGTTTGGGTCAAAAGGAATCTTCAAACATCATCTAGTTCCTGTCATGGGCAGGACATTTTTCATGTTGCTCAAAATCCCTTTCAACTTGATGAATGAGCCCAAAGGATGAGAGAAACACATTCCATGGATGCTAACCTTATCCAAACAGAAAAGGCTTCATTTTGGAAAACAACTGGGTATCCACTGATATGTAAGAAGTGCACTCTAGAGTGATTCACTACATTTCTTAGTATTTATTTTTCAATTCCTCACAACATATTTCTAATATTACACAGTATCATTTCATGTAGCATGGTCTAGCTGCATCATGGATAATGCAGCAACTGTCACCCAGAACGTATTAAAAAAAAAGTGGCTACCACTTTGTAGCTGTTGACTGGATTTCATATAAAACAATAAATACCACAGGCTTCAAAATAGCTTGCCCACAAATTTTAGGTATCTTCCCATTGAACGATAACATTCATAATTCCAAAACCTAAAAATAAACATGCACATCCAAAAAATAAACAAATGCAAAATCAGATTTCTGGTTGTGTAAGCCAGATAGCAAGTTGCCTATTTTCTGTCCGCTTTTTTCCTTCATGTCTGCTTCTTTTTTCCTGTGCAACTTATTCCCAGCCCACATATTTTAAGAAACAGTTCTAATATTGTGACCTTTCTTTCTGTACACATTCTCTGCTTTTTTTACACCTTTTCACTCTTTTGCAAATGTTCTTCTATTGTTTATCTCAGAGACAACACAAAAGCAGTAATTAGACTACAACAGTTCTACACTTTCTACTGATACCTGAGTAGTTAGAAGCTACAAATACTCACACAAGATGTCATTTTCACACCAGCTCATAAATCAGTTGCATATCTAATGGCTGACATAAGATCTTATTACCAGTGAATAAAAGGAAAAAAAATCCACCCATCTGAAGAAGCTTTTTCAGAGAAATGAACTACATAACTTGTGTTCAGCTGAAACAATTACTGGCTGTGAAACCTACAGCCACATATTGGTTTCATACACATAGTCCTAGCACCTTGACATAGCCCTCTGAACTCTCCATCCTATCTAGCAAACAGTATTTGTCTTCAAGAGTCTTTTCAATAAAGGTGAACTTCTGCTTTTTGTCCAAGGGGCTGATTATACCTTTCATGATGTACTGCATTTTCTTAAAAATCTGAATAAATATGTTCAAAACTAATGAGGGAACAGCTTGATATACTCTTAGGATAATGTTAACTGTACATGGACTAATTCAGCTGCAAAACACTATGGAAGGATTCTGCAACGTTGCTATCCAGATGATTTTCAAGGTGTTGGGATATCTACTGCCAAAGTCCATTAATCTGGCACTCAAGTACCTCTTTCCCTCAGCCACAAGGAAACCTTCAGGCAAGCCAGTCCACCTTTTCTGGCATCCCTCTTCCTGATGCAGTTGGGATGAGTGTTTCCACCACTCCCTTTCTATACAAGGATACTGCATTTGACAAATAACTAGGGATCCTTTGGGGCCTCCTCCTGTCCCAACTCAAGACAAGTGATTTACTGACAATTTACACATTGCTCCATGAGCTGGATTTTTCTAATTTAATTTTTCTTTGCAGTAAAAAACTGCTCCTGATAGTTTGGTGAACACTTGTGAGTTTCCCTTGTCCCTCACACCTGTGGTATTTGGTCCAAGCCAACCAGAGCTATCAACAAAGTGCACAATACAACAGTATGCTCCCAAACCAGTGAGACAAGATTGTGGGACACTGTGACTTCACTTGATATAATTTCTAGATTGCAGTACACCTTCCTAAAAGGAACAGTCACTTCAATGAATAAAACAGACAAAACAGGAGTTACTAATCCCCACTACACATTACAGGAATGTCATGAAGCTACAAAATACCAGACTGCAGATTGTTCAACATTGGCTAACTACCCTTCGCCCCAGGTTACATATCCCACATGGCACCAAACACACACTATAAATACATTTCTGAATAATCCAAGAATTCAGTACAAGAGGATGGGTTGTACTTGGAAAATAAGGCAGCTGATATTTCTTCTTTTAGCCTTTATCATTCTCTGTGTGGGTCCATGTCTTATATATAGCTTCCCATTGAAGACCTCACCAGTAAGAATGACTCACTTTCTTCAGACTTTTTTTAGACATTCATTGAATATTAGACAGCTCCAAACAATGATTTAATGTATTTTATAAGACTCCATCAAAGCAAGGTGGCAATTTAATACCCATTATACAGATAAAGAATAAAAGTAGAAAAAATTAGGGCTAGAATTAAAAAAAAAAATACAATATATTACTTCTCAATGCATAAATGCAGAGATTGCTTTCTTCCATTTCACTAAGTACTTAGTATCTATCTACATAAGTATTCAAGGGACAACTGTAGTTATATTCAGTTTTAGCTGTGAGCACTCGTACTTCAGCAAATCAAAATCTGCTCCTTCCCTTCGCCATGTGTATTAAAGGATTTTGAGTGCAACAGTTCTATCAGACAAATTTGTCACAATTTGTAGCTAGCTGTCCAGGTAAATAAGAAGCCTGAGATATCCTGGAAAATGGAAAGATCTGAATGATGTGGAGCTACAAAGCATGCTGGAAAGCATGGCCAACTCTCTGCAAGAACTCATCCTAAGCCCAAAAAAGGAAGTCAGTTTTCACTCAGCACCAACTCTGTTGGGTTTGAGGTGTGAGTGACAGGAACATCATTGGGAAAACCATTCAGTTAAACATCCCCCTGCTTTTCAAATCAAGTAAAAATGCTTTAGGTCAGCAAAAGAACATGGATGTGAAGCAGACATCTTCTGTCCCCCTCTTTGTTTTCAGTTATTTCATCTCCTTTTTTCCTCTTCTTCCAGTATTCTCTTCCTCCCTTGCTCCCTCCCTCCTGTGATTTGGAGACCAAAGAAAAGAAATATAGTAATTTTTACTTAGGAAAGAGGAAATGGAGAAAAGTAGGACATGGGCAGCACAAGAAGAGTCCAGCCCGCAGGAATGGTGAGGAGAAAGAGATCTCAGAAACCAAATGAATTTTGGGGAAAAGGGTCAGATGTAGAGAACCTCAGAAATAAACAGAAAGGAAGAGTGGCACCCAGGCATCTCAAGGGGAGACAAGAGGAATGTTAAGAAACTGTTTCTGCCATGAGTTTGGTTTATGAAATAAAATGCATGACTTAAAGATTAAGATAATGATAATTTACATTTAGGAAGCTCATACACGGAAAAAAATGTTCCTGATTAATTAAAAAAATAATTAAATAAACTATTAAATGCTTTTTTTGCTATTCCGCACTATTTTGAGCTTAAGTCCAACCCTTGCCACTGACTTAATTCAGAACAGAACTGAAGGTACTGAGTGAGATTCCTCAGGTAATCTGGCTACTCCGACTCCTTCCTGAGAAAGTTTTCTTCCCAACTAAAGGAACTCAGAAATCTGGATGTCAGAAGTTAGACACAAGCAGATAATTATCCAAGACAGCTCAAAATACACAGATATTTCTATCCCAGGATCTTCTCTTGTTTTCCTATATGTAGGCCAGCAAAGTTATGTAATTTCCCTCAGCCAGATAGGGGAATAGAGAGGCATTTTCTCCAAATTCATAATTCAAATCAAAAGCTGACCCCAGAGAAGACCCTTAGATATATTGTCCTATGTATTCTCCATGGACCAGGCTGCATCTGCATGTCCTAGCAAGTTTTTTCTTTATTCTCTTTTCCCCTGAGTCTCCATTTCTTCTTTTGAAGAATGAGGAAAATCAGAATGCTTTTTAAACAAACATATATTTGAAGCAGAGTTAGGAGATAGAGGGAAATCAACCATACAAGCAGCGAGAGCAGAATTTTCTGACAAAAAAGCTTGATATTACTGAGAGTCATGGATTTGTTGGTAGGTTGGTTCTTTGATACAATATTCCACTCTTGCTACATAAAGTTATTTTTCTGAGCAGAAAGCGAAGATCTACTATTTTTATAGGCAATAAAAAAACTACTTAAAAATCAGAATGTCAGGAAATAAAAAGCTCATGGACAGAACAGACACACTTCCAAATTCCAAGGGAGATGCAAAACAAAAAAAAAAAAATAACTTGCATTGACAATTTGTAATTCCTTTCTGGCAACAAGAGGAATGCCTAGGGAGTTCAGAGAAGCTAACAGGGCTATAATATTCATACTATATTTAAAAATGGATCAAGGCTAAAAACCAACTCAGTTGTGCAATCTTTTATCTTGATGCAGCATAGCAGCTAAGAACTGATATTTCTTTTCAAATGCCATCTTAACTTACTTCAAGAAGTGGCCTTTCTACCTGATTAAAAGGGGAGCTGTTTGGAGAGAACAAACCTCAAAAAGTGAAAAAGCTGGGAAATAGTTCTGAATAGTTCTGAAGAACAGAAGTTATCAATAATTTCAGAGATTGAAGAGCTGTAATCAGCTGCAACAAATAACAGGTTTTCTTAGTGTAGGCTGTAAGATAGCAGTGAATAATATACAGGTTTTTTCCCCTTCTTTGTGACTGCAAAGGGGGATAGTGCGCAGAGGGGCCACTCTTTGCTAATTCTTGGCTGCTAAGTAGGCATTCAGACAAAAATGCCATTTGAGATTTATATTGGAAGGTAATTTGATAAGTATTTATCCAGTGTATTTTTATTAATGGTATTCTAGTTTTTAATGTTTATTCACTTCTATTTACAGGAACTTAACTCCCCACTTCTGTCACCTGAACAAATACTTTGGCTTTTATATGTCAAAACTTCCACCTAGGTTTAGACTTTGGACCAAAAAAAAATTCAAACAATTATTACCTAATCAAAGACTTTCAACACAAATCAAGAGCAGGTATGGTACATCTTGCAAATTTAATCCATTGATGTTCCCATCAATAGTGTTATTAAAGCATTCAGTTTCCAATAATTTAATAAAATACTGCATAAGATAAGAGAAATAAACATCTGAAATATGAGATTTCAGTTAAGTTAAGGGCTGCATTTGCAACAAGTGCATGTGCCTTCAGTTTCATCAGTAGTAGCCACTCTAAAGTAAATACAGTGTATTGCTGTTTGGAGATTATATCCCACATGCACAATAATCGAGGTATAATGGAAAAGATACAGAATAGAACATGTTCCACAGTGAATGAAATGCTTGAAGTGTTTAATATAGAGTTTTAAAGACTACAGAAATAAATCATTTGGGGATCAAAGTAACTTAGTATTTCCTGTTTTGCGAAAATATATTTCAATCTGGATTGGGCTAAGAAGAAGACCAGAGAACTGGTGTGAATTTCATGTGTGACCTTGTACTTAAAATGAACAAAAGCTTTCTGTTAATTCAACCAATTATGCAAATGTGGAATAAAATCATAGTTTAGACACAGCAGCTTGCTTTATCTGCACTGGGCCTTTACTTTCAGCAGATTTAAGAATCTATATTTTGTCCCCTGCAAAGTTGCTTGTAACTGAGCTTGTGCTTTGACCCATGTGAAGCACAGGCAAAGTTTTTGGAGGTGACTTCTGATGCACAGTTCTCAGCTTCTGAAAAAATTCTATGTTTCTAACTGCATATACTTATTTTCAAATGTCTAAAGTTTTAACCTGAAGTACTATAATTTTATGTTTTCTAACTCTTTATAACCCAGTTTCTAAAATGCAAATGCATGCTCAGATATATAGGTGTTTTTTTCTAATGTTCCAGATTAGCAGCACTATGCAAATGTACATCCTTCTGAATGAGAAAAGAAGGAAGTTTAGGGGGTCTTATTATTGTTTTAAATGACTGCTGGGCTAAGTCATAAAATTCAAGCAACGTAGCATTAGAAAAATAACAAAAGGTTTTATTTTAACTGATAGTTCTTTGAAATATGTGCATACTCAAATCTCAGTACACTTAATGAGAAAGGAATTTTGAGGGGAAAAATTAGTAAAGAAACCTGTGATTGAAGACTCTATCATAAAGCTTGTGAATGAGAGGGGTAAACTGAGGTCACCTAGGTACTGTAACTCTCCAGTTCTTTATTTCTAAGCATGTGGAATATTTCATTGTAATGAATTAACCTTTTTGTGTAATATGTGTGTGCACAAATGTGAGTGTGTGTGTGTGAACAGACAGAAAGGACAGCATGGTGATAAAGGCTACATGGGTGTCATGCCAAGGTTAAAACAGATGCTGGGGTGTTGATACCATAAACAAGGCAAAAAGTTCAACAACGTGTGAGAAAACAAAAGATTTTCAAACTGAAGGACAGTAAATTTAGATACCCAGGAAATTTAGAAGCAGTCAGGCAAATTGTACCAGGAATGGCTTGCTTGCATGGACATTCTGGTACATTTTCTAAAACAGCTTTTAAAAGATAGCTGTAGTTTTACTAGCAAAATTAAGCTTTTCTCCCTTGTCGAAATTTTAGTGGCTTTTAACAGAAAATAATTTCTCAACAAAATAATGTGGGGCACAATGTGTTGTACAGTACATCTGTTTCTTTACTGGCTCCCTTTAAATAGTTCAGCTCCCAGCTGCTGAGTTACTTCATTTAGCTTTATTTCCTTCCCATTACATTCCATTGCAGCATTCCCTATACTTCCCCATTTTCCCTCCACCAGAGTTAGTGCTAATGACAGTAATTTCCTGTTGCAGGTAACACCACCATATATTTCCTCCTTGATTTAGGCAAAGGTTGTATGGTGAATGGTTGAGGACAAACAGCCCAGGAGGTTGGAAATCTATCCTGAGGAAGAATCCTGTGATCTGACATACATATTAGTACTACATCTATATTTTAGTTGTCCTCTAATAATTTATTCATTCTCCAGAAGTTCTCAAATATGATTGCTAAATGATTTGGTATTTTCTCTTCAGTTTCTTAGAATTCTTTATCAAATATCACCTAACCTAGGTGATTCAGATATTCCAATTACCCAAGTGCTCTTTTGTCTGTTTGCAATATGACTATTCTCACTCTTTGTCTTCCTCCAGTTTCTCAGTGGTCTTCACCAACACTGTACTTGATTAATTATTGTATTTTGTTCTCAATGCAAAACTAAAATGAATTTTATCTGATTCCAGCAGTGGTAGTAGCTTTTAAAATAGTCTTTTTAGCTACAGCATATTGATAAAAATTTCTCTGAATGCATTCTACTCACACAGTTATGGACATTGCATTTTCTCTCCTATTTCTTTTTTCCTTTTTGTATTTTTGATTATTTATCTGCTCTTCACAATTCATTCTTTCTTTATCTTATATTGTTTCTATTTTTTGATCAGCATTAATACTTGTTCATATAACTACCCGAGCTTTTCTTACATCACCCGGTCTTCCTTCCAAAAGGATAACATGCCCAAGAATCATGTTTATTTCCAGCTATCTCTTTGTAGTCATTAATCTTTCCCTGAAAACTCTTTCAGAGTCCCACCATGCCATTATCTGTAATCAAGCCACTCTGTACTGCTCTGTCCTTTAACTTAGTCAGGGAAGTCTGTCATTGCTTGAAATTTATCTGCTGTTCCAGATTCCATTTAATTGCTTCTTGTTGGACCATGTTGTTCTAATCCAGTAACACACACAACCGTATATTATGTTGCTTTGAGAATTTCATTCTGTTGATTTTTTTAAATTTAATTTTATTAAAAAGTATTCCTGTATGGAACAACCACGAGTAAGTTTAAACTTCCTATTACATACAGGATGTTACTTTTAAACTGTAACTACAACTGAAAACTGATTGTCCTGTGAATCTTCAGCTTTCTTCCCTGAAGCATAAAACCTTTTAGATTTTTTGCCTTTCTTAATCTTTAAGTTTTCTGTTATTTAAACAATGTTTATAACTTGTCAAGTTTTCCATAGCTTTCATCAGTTATCAATAACATCATCCTACACATCACTCTATACCCAAACATTTCTAATTCTTGAAGATTTACCTTTGTCCCTTTTGGTCAACGCAATCAGCTGGAAGGTTTAGTCCTTAAATAAATACATAGCAAGAACGTTTTACTGGCATTACACCTGTTTTTTATGAGTTACTAAAACATCATGCTTCATTCTGGTTATTAGAGTTTTCATCCACTTTATCAAACTAGCTTTCAGATGAAATACTTGTGACTAGTTTATGATAAAATTGCATTTAGGGCCAATAGCCAATTCCTCACATATGTAGTCTCAAAATACAGCTCATCAGTGTTTGTACACCAAAATGAGGCCACCCTCTGCACTAGGCAGGCTTTTAGCTTAAACACACTGTTTAACATTAACATTTAACATATTGTTAGAACAGATGGGACTAATTCCAGTCCTCGTGCATCGTATTCACAGATCTATACCATGAAATGGTGTAACTGGTAGTAGTGACTGTACAGGTGATGGCTTTCAAGATCTGGATTTGGCCCTTTGTTCCTAGGGAGAGTATGATTGAGCCCAATACACTGCTGTGTACCTTGGACAAGCTCTTTCTTCTAAGACTGAGCTTAGCAAAATAGCAAATACGCAACAAGCGTCACTAACCTGAATGGCAGAGGTGAGTGCAAAGACATTCCACTCAAGATACTGGCACCTGGAAGGTTGACCAGGAGTGCAGCCCAAACTCCTGTCTCTCTGCCTGGTATGTACAACCTTGCATGGAACTACATTTAATTGAAGATGGCCAAATATTCCAGAACAACCAGAGAAACCTTAACCTAAAGGTTAACTTAGCAGAATGTAGCATACAGGCAGATGGACCCATCCCTGATTATACCTTCAAGATACAATTGCTTAGACAGGTTTAGATGAAAACATACTCTCTCTGACTCTCAAGGGATCCACCATACCCAGGATGTCTTAATGAAGCCAACAGTCTGTTTGGAGGTGTGTTCCTTATGAATCAACCATTCAAGTGAAATACACAAAAACTTTGTCTCCCTGTTGAGCAATCATTACTGCCAAAACCTACATAAAGTCCTTTATCTAGTGCAAGATCAGTCCCCAGCTCGCAGTGCGGTGTTTTTTGCACACACACATTACATATATAGATATAAAAACATGAAGCAGATTCCTCTAAACTCCCTTCCCACTGGGGAATGAGCACTACCTCTCCATAGCATGCACTCACACAGGATGATGCCAACTTGCCAGACACCTCAAGAGAGAATGACAGTGCAAGCTATTATTTACACATGCAATACTGGGTAGTACATTAATAATCCCTTCTGTCTCTTGACTAGCTTGAGGAATACCATGACAGAAGCATTAACAGGAGCATGTGGAATGGGATTATTTGTTAGACTCGCTGCTGTTGCAGGATGACAGGCACAATCTTCAACTCTGGCACCCACCTGAGCTCTAATTTGCAGTTTCTATAGTAAGAATTCCTACTAGGATGAAAAAGATCTTGAAGCCTCAGGGCTAGATGTTCTGAGAGAGGAGAAAAAGAGAGGAGACAAATAAAAATTGTCTTCTGTTTCCATGAACTTTGTATGGATTCTAGCCCAAACTGAATGATCATAAATTTTGTGTCTAGCTATTATAGCTTAGGAGATCTAGTACAAAACCATCAATAGAGCTTAGACAGTGGTTCAGCTGATCAGATGAATTTACTTTAATTTATCCTCAAATAACAACCCTAATAGTTATTCAGCCACCCAGGTAAATTGCATTCTGTGCTCCAATGGCTTTAATGTCTGATTAGGTGCTTCACTTAGTCAACCACAGAAATGAATTTGGAGTCATCTGAGGTGCTGCAAATGTACATTGCCTGGAATCTGATTGAAACTCCAGACAGGTATTGCTATTTTATAGATCCTGTACCATAAAGTCCAAGCCTACACAAATGTTCCAGACATCTCAATTTCAATATGAGGGCAACTGAACTGAGTCCTAAACATCTACTGATGTGTAAATAGACATGTCATTGTTTATATCTGAACTTTAAATCTGTCTCATTCTCTTTGAGCCAAGGGGAAAGGTGGCCTGCTTGAAGACCTACAGGTGCAAGGTTCCTGGGGTAAAGAAGAGGAAGACTCAGAAGACACCAGAATGACAGTCACTTTACTCAAGCAATAAAACCAGTGCTACACTGATACTGAGAGGAGCTCCACATTTTTAGTGTTAAGTTTGTAGGTCTGCCATGAAACTAAACGCAAGTCCTGGGTATGAGAGCGAGGCCCTAGCAAGGGGACTTGTGGTTCCAGGAATCTATTCTAAGATTTTATTAGATGTGTGGTAAATCTTAAACCACAGCCTATTCCAGCATCAGTGGGACGCTGCTAAAAGTATGGCTTGCTGTATATCACCAGCTTATCAACAGCCAGTTTTAAGGCTGCCTTAAATAGTTCTTAATTTCTGGGTAAAGTACACACAGACAATGTCCTCTAAACCTTCCTAGGGTCCAGATGAGGCATGAGTATCCCAAAGAGTCCCAGCAGTAGCCATTATGGGCCTGGAGAGCTGACAGCCTGGAGGCTGCAGAGGTTGACTTGCTTGTTAGGAGTTGGCTTCTGGAAGTCACCAAAGTCACTACAGACTAGAACCCTTGTCTCAAATTGGCCTTTTTTCATCACCAGTCACGTGGTTAAGTTAAGAATGGTGTTGGTAGACTGACAGAGTCTTTTTCAGCATTCATCTAATGCCTACATCATCACTCTCTGCCCTAGATATTTTTGATGAAAATATAGGTGGTCTCCACAAATACAGAACTTGGAGTTAATGTACATAGATATTTTCTTTTAGGTGCATTTCACTCTAAGGAAATTGCTTCTGTCCTCTAGCCTTGATACAGAGTATAAGATCCTCAAAAGAGATTAAAACCAAGAACTACTGTGTATTCCAGAGGAGCAATTCCCAGGAATGACACCTGAGAGAAGAGAGTCTTCAGGTAAACTTCAGCTAATCAACCGCCAGAGCTAGTGAAAAAATTCAAGAGAAAAAAAAAAGACAGAGAGGAAGGGAGAAAGAAAAGCCAAAACCTTACTCAAAACTAGATCCAAAGCACTAGCTAAGGGGAATTGAGAAGGTAGACCATGTTTAGCAGTGAGAAACCTGGTAAATACTTTTGCAGGTAAGTTCACAGGATGAATACAAATACAGAAAATTATTAGAGGGTAAAGAAATGCATATGCAAATAAGTGAAAACTCAAGACATCTATGTTCAGTTTCCAGATGTCACAAACTCTGTATAATTTAAGATTCATTTCAGCTGCCAAAGCAACAGGACTCTACAGATGTCTGAGGAGTTCAGTGATATCCCACCTGAACCTGATAATCATGAAGGGCCTGGTTGTCTCTGGTTCTCAGTGATATCTGTCAACCTTGCCTAGATCTTCTGGATTCCTTATGGTATTTCACTTGGTACTAGACACCCACATTTAAACAAGTGACTTGATCTGTTAACATTATGTCAGCAGGCATTTTGAGAATGAGTGCCTTTTGTATCAAATGTGTAAGAGTTTTACATTCCACCCTGCAGTGATCCTATGTCTCAGTTTCCCAAGAGTGGAAAAGAGAGAATTAAAAAAAAAAAACAAACTACTTATGCAAGACTTAGACCATCAGGCAATGCAAGCCACTTATGTACTCGGAGTGGTAGAGATGCTTGTCTTTTAAAAGCAGCTATGAAAGTCTAGAGTGTAATGCAAATATTAACTGTTGACAGTGAACAATATTTTAAAATGCCAAAGATATAATAAAATGCTTCATATTTTTCTGTTAACTCACTTTGAATGCTGGTCCCTGTTTCTGTCATAGTGTGTTTTATCAATCTCTTTAAGAGACATTTTCTTCATGGAACTGCAATAATAAGCGATAAAACTTCAGAATATTTTAAATTATTAGGACAGCCTATAAATAGATAGTCCTCATATACAGTCCGTAATCAGAACTAGTCCCCACTGGGCAATGATTTGATTGAACTGCTTTTATCTCTGTGAATCCAGAATGGAGTCTTTGATGAAGTTCCACAGTTGTAGAAAACTGCATGAGAGCTTTTAGTGACCTCGCACATTTATATATTTACATCTGTTTCTCTGCAAGTCAGCTTTTTTGTTCCTCAGCATACTAAGTGACGTAGGCCTGCAAGTCTGCATAAAATTATAGCTTGTCCCAGGGATATCCATTGCACCTATGCATCAAAAAGATGCCTAAGTTTTTTTATTGTTTACATCTAATTCATATACTGTGATTTATGACTGATTTAATTGTTTTCTTGCACTTTGGAATTGGTTTTCCTGCGAAGCAGCCTTCACTCTAAGAAACTGCAGTATCATCTGCATCTTCAAATACAGAGTATCTGCACAAAGTCACTACAAATTTCTACATCTGAAGGACACTACAGCCTGGTACACAACAAATTATCAAAGTTAATTATGATTGCATATCCATACACATATTCAAGCACATGTGAACCAAGACTTGGGACTGAATCTGCCTGGGGGCCTACTAAAAATGATGGAGGTGTCATTCCTGCACGATCCTAGCAGTGGGTAGGAGCTGCACTTGGTATGTGCGCAAACATGCTGTAAGTAGAATTAAAGTATTTCATGAAAAAAACACTAATTTTTTTAATACTATGTTTCGATGCATTTTTAAAACATATATATTGATAAAGTACTGAAAATTATTTATACTGTAAAGTTAATAGGAATCCAGCTGCTTCTTCCTATAAAGTCCACACACTTCAGGTAAGATAAACAAATCTTCCTAATTCTAACCACAGTCTAGTGAGTAACTTTCCTAATGCCCAAGGGAGACTAAACACAAGGAGTTAATTTCCATGATCTAATGAATTATTAACCATGAAATCTTTCTATCAGAAAATCACCTTTTTATTAAAATGCTAATTTAATTAATAGAATTTTGCTGTTGAGAATAGCATATATGGGATATATTTGTTCTCAGATGTATGCTATTCCATGGACATTAATTATAACATTATGATATTCCCTCTTCTGTTCTGAACAGCTAGTAAGACCTGTACTACTAAATCATACTTAATAGGAGTGTGATGGTTGTTGCTTAGGCAACAGAATGAATAAATGCAGGTCAGACTGTGCTTCCAGAAAAAACAAAAGCAGGAATATAGTACAGAATGAATAAGAAATATGTCTTAACTGATTTTTACTGCATTGAACTATTAGACTTCTTCAATGTAAAGCAGTTAACCTATCTGAAACATTTAAGTTAATAGGACCTTGAACTCCAGTTTAATATGTAAACTGCTGTAATAAAGGCAAAGCTGCTCTCTCATATTAAGGAAGAATACAACATACTAAGTTTGGAATAATCTGAATTTTTCTCTTAGCATAGTAGGTGTTTCTCTTGTCATTTTCGTATATACTTTCTAAGTTTAATTTTCCCTTTAATATTTTGGCTGGGATGAAAAAGAGCTTTTAAAACACTTGTTTAAATTTTTCAAGAGAGGTTTTCCTTACATAATGCTGATGTATTCAAATAAGCGATATAAAAAGAAATCAGTGGTTTATTTCCAATAAAATTTAGAAAATATTTGATTTCTGGTACAGACAAAAACTGAAATATGCAAAAGCAGGATGAATGGTGAAATCAATAAATTGGAAATTATAGAACTACTGAAATTATAATTTTTTTAAATTACAGCACAATTTCACAACTCTTTTATTGTTATCGGAATTATGAGTCTAATCTTCCATTCAGTGCATGCTACCTCAGCTAATATTAAGAGTAATTATGTATTTCATCTGTAATATAGCAGAAAAGGCTTAAAATTACCAGAAAACACTGGCTTACAGAGAAGCATGCAAACAAAACTTAATCTGCCTGATATGTTAGAAGTTTGACTTGCATATTGCATAACAAAATCTTGTATGTAATTTGTATGTTTACATAAGTACAGTAATAAGAGATGCAGGAAAATCATATAAATTCCCCGAGACCATGGTTCAGGCCCCTCCAGAGCCAGGGTATGACTGAAAAGCACTCCAGGGCAGTTATTTGACTTCTCTGGTGCTCATAATTTACCTGTGGTAGGTGCACCCCTCTGCATTTGTTATGCCACCTACAGCCTCTTGTGAACAGTTTCCTTTTGTAACCTCTTTAAGACCAAATGATCACCTACTTATGTAACTAATTCTACAACATATATAAGAATATGTAGTTACATTTTGGGAAACTGCAGCATGATACACTTTTTTTTTTTCTTCTTCCCTATATTGCTGGGCAGACAGCACAGCTTTGTTTTAAAGAATATTTAAAGGTGCAGATGACAATGATTTTTACTGATCTAAGCAAATGATTATATGGTAGCCATATAAAACCAGGAAGAAATGTCTACACTATTGTAATGTGGAAAAGGCAGAGATATGTCTCCTAATTTTTTGATCAGTAGTCCAAATGCATATAATAATGTTGGCAAATTAATGTAAAGAGGAAGGACACAACTTATGTGGTGATTTTACAGATATAATAGTCATGCCATTTCATTTCTGTTTCTTATATGGCAGATAGAAGTTATGAAAAGTTAGAATTGTTCCAAGATATACATGCATACCTAAAATATATTTTAAAGATATTTTGAAATATGTTTTAAGACCTGATACTTTTTAAGAAATGCAGTCGAGATTTTGGAAGAGGGTCAAGTAGGAGGAATACTGAAGCAGGTAGAAAAGTGATTATATAACAGCTTTAGAAGTAAGGCTTCTCTCTTTACTGTCAATATTCATTTCAATGGAAAGTTTGTGCATGGCAGGTCTGTTACTTTACACCACATGGTGATATTGTAAATCCTGACCTAACTAAAATTTCATTTCTTTTAAACATTCCTGATAAATGTCTAGAGTTAAAACAAAAGAATGGAACAATTAATAGGAATGCATTACTTTTTCTCTTAGGGCATAAGTTTCAACAAGTGAATCCCAGAGCCTGATTTTCTAAGATGCAAAAATATTTAACCGAGACATCCAGAATTACTTGCAGAAAGAGCACACTTCATTAAATAATTTTCTGTTATTAAAATACCTCTCCAGGCAAGAATGGCATTGCATGTTCTTTAAATATCATTACAAGTTAATGATGAAATAAAAGTAAGAATGTGATGCACTGCAGAAAGGGGTGTTTGCAGCTTTTTCATACTATGAAAATTCTGCAATGGATTAAAAGAACTGTGCATTTTTCTTCTTTAATCGGGGGATTGATGAGGGAGAGAAAGAGCATTGACACTCAGTTTTTATTTTACCAGATTTCAGCCTAGACTCTTTTATAATGTGTATATTCTGGAAGTTTATAAAAAGGCAGTTGATATATTAATTCAGCTGCAGATAGGAAAGTGAAGCACTAAACAGATCTTAGTGCAATGCAGAATAGCTCTAAGGTTTTTACGAGCACATACGAGACAGACAAAAAAGGCAGCTACAGTGTATATACACAGCTATGCACGGAAGATTTCTTACCATGAATTGCACATTGTCAAATCCATTAGCCAGCAAGTGGTTTTCATACTGAGGTAGCCCAATATTTTCCAACCATTGTCCCACTGTCTGGACAGGGCATCGGGGTCCTGTAGGAGGGTGAAGAGGGAGGCGTTTAAGCAACGAATAACCATCCACTGGATAATAGCGGTAGTCCTGGGCTGAGAGGTGGCATTGCCACATCGTGTTCCTGGAAAAGTTGGTATCAAACGAGCCCGCCAGCTTGACAGATTAATGTTTTCAGCAAACAGAAAAGTCAGAAGTAAAACATAGTTTTCCGGGCAGTATAGAACGTAAGATCTGATCGCAGCTCTACATTTCTTGGTTATTAATCTTTACTACAGACCAGTACGTCATACAGTAGAGGAAAAAAAAAAAAAGGCATATCAAGCTGTCAGCTAAGCTGCTCTCCGTTATATGTGATTGTTGGAATACTCCACAATGAGCAATGCACTGCCAGCAGCAAGAATTCTTTTTATCAAGTACTCCTACACTCATCAGTATGCAGCTCCATGCTTCTTGCTCCCCCTCGCTCGCTCCCCTTCATTACCCAGCCTAGGCTACACCTCGCATTTTCAATAATAGCCATCAGATAAGGCAGATTTTTTTTTTGTCTGCAAGCTGTAAGCCTGCTGCTGCTGCTTCCTCCTACACACCCATCCAAGCGTCAATCTTGAATGATGAGAGCAGTCAAAACAAATGCAGAAAATAGCAAGATTCAAAAGCAACCTAGAGCACTTAAATCTGAATAGAATCTTCATACCAGTTATGCTTTACATATCTATTTGTTGTAGATTTTAACATTTCACAAGACATTAAGAAACATAGTACTTAAAGCATAGCCCGTGGCATGGTTTACTATGCCTTCCCCTTTCCCCTTTTAATGTAAGATAGGCAGTGGTCTGCCTCTCTGCTTATATAATAGCAAAACCCTTTAATGAATCAATAATGAATATATTTCACAGTTTCTCTCGTGTAGTACAGCAAAAGATATAAAAGGCACAACAATTTTAGTCAAAGTAATTAGATTATCTGCATGATTTCTTCAACTGTAAAATTTAAGACACAAGAAAACCTTCATGCCGACATATAATAATTCAAATTGAAAAGGTCACCATTTCAAATGAATAATTAAGAGGATAAAATTGTAAGTTTATATCCTTTCTTACAAAAATGTGAATGATAGCAAGTAGACATAAGATTTGCATGATTTTTAGAGAGGATTTAAATTTTATCAACTATAACTGGAAAAAAAAAGATTATGAATTTTAAATGAGCGGAAAATTCATTTTCTGCATAAGAAACCAACTACCTCATGATGTATTTTATATCTACATTTCATCTTTGAGACAGTTTCTCTCGAGATGGGAATATTTTATTCCTTTGTTCTGAAAGGAATGTCTACTAAACTTTTGTTTTTCATAACCATATGAAAGGACTTAGTAAAAAAAGACAGGAAATAGGTATATTCAGGGTACAATTCTAGAAGGAATCCTGTCAGTGGTGCTTCATTTACTGAGCAAATTAATTACTTTTTTGTTTTTCTT
This sequence comes from Serinus canaria, assembly GCF_022539315.1. NCBI lineage: Eukaryota > Metazoa > Chordata > Aves > Passeriformes > Fringillidae > Serinus > Serinus canaria. The sequence continues at coordinate 45,190,778 of NC_066314.1, forward strand.
ATCCATTGTGAATCTCAAGCAATGACCATCTCAAAGGAGAAATGTAATTCCAGGCATGAGGAAATTATAGATGTTTATCAAGGGGATAATATGGGACTGATAGTACTATGGTAGATAATTGTTTCATAGAAAACCAAACCTACAGTCTGACCAACACATTATAATACAATGTCTCTTCCAGTGCCACACAGAAGGTCCCTGAGCAGTTGCAGAACAGATTCTAAATATATAGAATTAACAATATTTTAAGAGTTTCAACTATAATCTTACTAGTCCTTGGACTAAAACTGGATGATCTTTCACTTTGATATTGCTACCTGGATTTTTGAAACATGTCATGCAAACTAAAGTCCATAATAATTTTGTAGAATAATTTTAGTTGAGCACAGAATATCTTTCATGAAGTTGAAAAGTTGCTTAAGGTCTCTTATAAGATATTCTGTTATTCCAGGTATTCTAACTGACTTGATGAATTTACTACACAAAGTGTGAAAGGTTCATTATGTCTTTAAAAAGAATACTGAACACTCATTGGGCACTGGTAAATGTGCAGTAGCCAAAGAAATTTTTAGGAGTTTTCTCATTGCTAAATGTACTTCAAATAAATGAATGGAGGATTAATTCCTTCTCAGAGAAAGTAGGAATGCCAAACTGACAGGAAGTCTAAGTCTGATGGAGACAGAAATGCATTTGTTCACACAGGTCTGCAAATCATTCCTATTTTGAAAAGTTTTCTCTACTATGGATGAATACTTTTTGTATATAGACAGATCACAATCCCTTCAGAATAGTGCCCAGGCATGAAGAAGGGTAGGCTATGCTGAGCTGAGATATAGGGGACTGCCCCCAAATAGGCAAATTCAAAAGGCTGGGCAAGATCTTTAGAGGGAAAATTGAGAACAAAGGTATCTTAAATAAGATAAGAATTCTATCCTTTCTGATTTTTTCTTAGTTGACTGAGAATTAATACACTTCTTTTAAAAGGATTCCTGTTACTGTCTTCCACTTTTTCCTGTAAACAGAAAAATTGATATCAGAAAGAGATCTAGGGAAGCATAATCCCTTTGAATAGATTATGCATGACTGGCTCCTTATCTCCTATAAATGCAGAGACACAAATGTCTCTACATTGTGTTCCCCAACACCAAAAATTTGCTGCCCACAAAAAGGCACACACAATAATCAATATACTAGTTTCATGGTCGAGCTGCTTCTTCCTTACCTTACTATAAACAGCATGGAAGCTATGCTGCCAGTGATGAGTGCTTGGCTCAATGCCTAGCAACAGTGTAGGCAAAATTCAGTTGCTGAGTGGCTCCCCAGACACATTTCCTCATGTAGCTGTTGGTACTGTGTCTAACTGTCTCCATGGCTCCAGCCCTGGATGATTATAGCACTGCTGGTCCCACTGTGCACTCTCTCCAACTCTGTCCTCTGCCAGTATAACTACGAGCCTGAACCCATCAACACAACATAAGGTTGCTCAGCAAGGGGAAAGAAAGCAAGGAGAAACAGTCAGCTTGCTGCCTAGTCCTCACCCCTGACTATTGTTTCATTGCTAAAGGATCCTGTTATCTACAAGGCTTTTCTTCCCTCCCACTTCCACCAGAGGTGATAGCAAGGCAAGGCAGGCACAGAGCCAGGACTGTTTGGATTAGGGAACTTGCAGCCCGTTAAGATCTCCAGGTCTTTAGCCAGTTCAGGTGTTTTACCTCAGGGGGTTGCTTGGGCAGTTTTTCTGAGGCAGTGCAATGGGAACCCAGAGCAGATGCTCCTGCTTTGAGACTAAAAGGCTGTCTCTTGATTTTCTAAAGTCTATGACACAGTGCCAGCCCCACCAGTGTGCTGCTGCAGGCAGTGCCTACACTTTGCCTATGCCTAAAGCTGGTGCTGACATTGAAAACGCCCTGCAGGCTGCATGAGGTGGTCTCACCTCAACACACTTACACACTACCATGCTTTCCTGTGATTCCAAACAACAAAAATTCCATGATAATCCTTCTGTGATCCCACAATCAAAAAAGATTCACCCATTCCTACATGGGAAAACTGATGCTTAAGTCTCTTACAGAGCTAGCAGTACTTGGCTCTTTCTTCTCCAAGGCAACAGAAGAAGCACACTGAAGTGATGTCTGCAAGAAAGATGCCATCTGGTATGCTATACGATAATTTCGACAAGACATCTTGTTCCCAATGGGATTCAGAATATGTTTATTGTGGGCTCTGGAATGGACTGAATCTGTGATATCAGAGGGCACATGATTTCAAACCTGCTGTAAGGCAGACCTGCTCTAAATGCTAAGTAATTTAAGGGCCTCTCAATTTTATTTTTTCTACTGTTAACAATATGAATTTTTATTGACTTTTCTTTGGGTTTTTTGACTGAGGAGAATCATAATGAACAGACTATTTTAAACAATTCTTTTTTGGTATATAAATACCTGTTAAACATTGCTAAACCTAACCACTTCTGGTGCTAAGGAAACAAAAAGTGGAGGATTTTAGTAGTGAGTAGTAGCGACCAAAACATTTCTGAGTAGAGAATATGAAAGAATCAAGCATTTAGGTAAGTTGGCAGGTAAGTTTAGCAAAGCTGGAAAAGAAATTGATGCTAGAGTAAGTACTGAAAACATTTTTTTTTTATTTTAAATGAAAGCTTTCAGCCTTGTAGAAAGCTAAATAGGATATAATTTTTATAGTTATGATTTCAGGCAGATAAAAAATTTATCTGCCTAAATTGTGACAGCAGTTAGCATGGCAGGGTGTTCTAGTGAATAAACTAATGTAACGCATGTATCCCTGAGAGGAGATAAGGATAGCTAGGAACAGGATGTTGTATGACAAAATCTACACCAAACATCCAGCAGACTACTACAATTAAAGTTTATTATGGGAGAAGCATCCTAGGTTCCAAGAAAGGTATGCAGGATTCTGGTTTGTATCACACATTTCAGTTATAGTACAAGGCAGCCCCAAAGGTTTAGAGATTTTAAATTATCTTTTTCATAAAACTCTGAAAAAAAAAGGATGCCCTGCATAAAAATTTTCAGCTTCTATTGGCAGCCTTGCTCTTTGGATGATGATGGCACCGTGGATGATAATATTTGGTGATGCTGAATATTTTTCTGAAAGTGCTTTTAGATACATTTTTTCATGGCATATACAGAAAGAAAACAAAATCAACAGGGACAGCTTGAATTTAAGTAACACTATCTAGTATCTATGATCTAAAGGTTACATTCCATTGCTTATGTGTGGCTCAGAACTCACAAAAATAGCTCTCAGATCACCGCTAATCAAGCTAATGGAAAAACCCTCAGTGACTAGGAAAAATCATCCTCACAGCTCTTTTCTGATTTTTATACCAATATTGATTATAACTCTACATTACCACTGTGTAAGTGCTGTATCTTTAAAAACTATAACCTCAAAGTCAACAAGGAAAATTCATTTTACTTGACAGATGATTTGTCAGCAGTGACCTGTACTTTGTGAAACACAACGGCTCTTCTACACGTTTGCATTTCTGCCTGTTGATGTATTATTTACCCAGGAAGAGCTCAGTCAAAGCACTCCACTGTATCATGAAACATACATTTATCACACACACTTCAAAGTTAGAATATTTTTCATGTTCAGTTGATTGCTTTGACAACTTTAATTTAGCCTCCTTCAGAATGCATGCTGTTCAGTCAATGAGGAGCAGATCTTATTGGAAAATTAAAATACCTGTTTTCTAGTGCACAGCCACTGGACTAGGACTCATTTCTATTCAAGAATGTCATTACCATAATGCAGAGAAATATCTATCTATCTATCTATCTATCTATCTATCTATCTATCTATCTATCTATCTATCTATCTATCTATCTATCTATCTATCTATCTATCTATCTATCTATCTATCTATCTATCTATCTATCTATCTATCTGTCTGTCTGTCTGTCTATCTATCTTGTCTGTCTATCTATCTATCCACCTACCTACCTCTCTATGTATTTGGTAACATATATTACCATGCAGCAAGACTCCTTGAAATACAGCTAGTCTTTCCAGATTTTGATTTTCTATTTCAAATTAATAGATTTTGAGATTTTTTTTTTTTTTTCTAAAGACATTGGGATAATCAAATATATATATTATATAGTATTGCAACACACATGACTTCAGTCAGATGTATATCCTTGGCTTACAGAACAGAAATACCACATGCAGCCTACTGAATCACAAGGAATTAGTTAAGAACAAATGGATGTTTTACTGCAAGACCACAGGATCAACTGCAGTGGATCAGAGCACAGCTTCATCTAGCTCATCTAGCTTCCTTATTCATCAGCTTCAATCACAGTGGCTACTATTAGATGACCACAGAAGAGCATAAGAATAAGATGGACATCCAGCAATCCTTTCCTAGCATTTGTCAGCTTGCAGAAATTTGTAGCTAAATGTCTTCCTGAAAGAGAAAGTGTCCTTATGCTTAATTTTCCTTCATGTATTTTTCTGGCAGTTTGGTGGTTGAAACGTGGTCTAAGAAAGTGTCTTATTCTGACTTCAAGGGAAGTTAATAATATTTTCTGAAAAAAGGAGTTATTGTCTCAGAGCAGTTTCTGTCCTTTTCTTGGGAAGTTTTATGGGATAATAGTAACACTACACTCACCACCTATGAGTAATCATTTTCACTGCTTTCGTCTAGTAAGGAAAAAAAAATCCCCTTGAAAATTTACATGACACCATGACCAATCAAAATATTTTACTTAATTCAGTAAAAATTTTAGACTACTGTTAAAAGATAGTACACTGAATGCATATATATATAAAAATGTATACTGCATAGTCTTGCTAAAAATACTAAGGAAGCTCAACCCTTTATCCTATAATTCCTGGCACCACAAAACCAAATTTATGTAATTTCAAATTTGAGCAAGTCTTTTTGCAGCTCTGTGCTAAGCAACTCTGGACTAGCAAACAAGCAGAACTAGGTAACATAGAGCTGGGTAACAGAGAATTATTTGAAGAAAATGCTTAAAAAAAGATACCTGCACAGAGATATCTCAAGAAGTTACATACAGCTATTAAATAAACTATAGCCTTGATTTCATAGATTTGGTAACTGCTGCAAGGTCCTGTGAAGAGCCGTGGAAATAAGAAGAATGTACTGACACATATTTTTGAAATCCTGAATCATGAAATGATACAGGATGGAAGATTAAAGACTTCTCCTGAGGTTATTTTATAAATCAGATTCAACCTGAGGCAGTGTGGCACTTTTTTTTCTGGTTGCTTTTGCCTAGCTGGATTCAGAGCTTCCTTGCCCCAGTGCACCGGATTTCAGAGTGAACTTCTCCTTTGAACAGCTGATCAGGAGATCAGCTTCTCTTCTTTTATAATTAATTTTCTATGCTCTCTGTTTATCTCACTTCTTGTTCTTGTAAGTTATGGTAATTTGCTCTTTCATTATCCTTCACCTCCACCTACTACAATTTATTGTTTTGTTTCGCATCAGTCTTTTTCCTTTTCTAATCTTTTTCTTCCACTTCCCCTTTCAAATATTTTAAAACAGGCAAAAAAAAAGTTTATTTAAAAATAAAATAACTTATCTGATATTAAACTACCCCAATATTTCTTTTGAGTTAAGACTAGGTTGGATTTGGTATTTCAGGTAATACTAACTTAACTTCAGTGGTCAGTGGAGCGTGTCACCAGCACCTGGCTCTGCCCACCACGGGCAGACATCTCCTTGCTTTTTAGGGAACAACTATCCATCTCTGCTTCCTGACAATAAGTCAGGCTCTCAACAGGAACTTGCCTTATTACATACAAACTCTATAACCACCTTCTGTAATATTTATCCCTTACTAACACAGGCTCTGCAGCACCACAAGAAAACTGCAGCATCTTTCAATGAATAATAAAGACGTTACTTGAGTGGGTGGCATGCTGGCACAGCTCTGGCAACTCACTGGACTGTTTGCATATGGATGAGCTTATATAAACCCAGTTCATCCTGTCTGTGAGCTCCCTCATGCCAACGGCTCTGTTCTCACTCTCCCAGCTCTGGAGCTGAGGGTCTTGTTTCAAGGATCTGTGCTGACGCTTACAACACTGCAAATACCTCTCGTGGCATTGTACTTAGTCCTGCATGGCTTTTTGTTCTAGAAATTGCAATGACACAAATGAATCTCTTCAGACAAGTTTCACAAGATGTACTCCAGGAATGATTCCTTATCTAGTTCATTTGTCAAGGCTAAAGGATCTCAGCTTGAGCTCAAGTGGTCCTGCAGGTACAGGTTAGCAGAAAATGCACTCATCAGACTAGTTCCACCAATATTTTACAAAGACTGTTGCAGGTTAATGACTATTTCCCACACTACAAGGTAGACCAAAACTTGACGTAGTTCAATAAGCAAACCCAACACCTACATGTAGCCTCACATTCTGGTTTAGAGCTGTTTAGCCACATTTCTTGCTGCTCATTTCAAAATTTTCAAGTACATGGATTTTCTTCTTGCATAAATTTGAGAAGAATGGCTGGGCTCTATATCAATACTGTATTGATACACAAATAGGGGGATTTGTGTACAAAATAATGTATTCTTTAGAATTGTGGTCTATGAAACACTTCAAATAGCCTAGCAGAAAACAAAAGTAGCACAAAGTAGCTGAGATAGGCCATCGTACTCTGTAAATAGAAAAGCAAACAGCAGAGTTAGTAAGAAATATTTATCTAAACTCACACATGAAGTGCAAGTATTTACTGTCAATGAATAATGTATACACTTTAGAAGTAGCTTCCAGAACAACTTTAGACTAAATGCTATTTTTAGCATTTAATGGAAATTCATATTATCAATCAATAATTTAACCTCAGCTATTCTCAGAACTGTAATAATGCAATAACCTAAAATAACGAGGAGTAAGGATAAAAGTAGAAAAACAGTTTTGTAAAATTCCTGGAATCATGAGTTATGTTGTAGGGCTGGTAAGTAGCATATCACAAATAATTTTTGAAAGATGTGAAGGCATTCTGATGCAGCACCCTCCAAAATACAGGGCAATGAAACAAGAAAATACTGATCCTAGCATTACAGTCATGGACTCAGGTTAACAGTCTGGGTTAGAAAGTAAATGAACTCCCTTAATAAGTTCAATATTCTGAATTACTTCATTTTCTGTAGGTGGAATGAAAACTAGAAACAATTTGATGTGCTGTAAATTCTATAATAAGCCAAAGATTTTTCAACTAGCATGTGATGCTCTTGTGATTACTCAAAATGTGATTACTAGAAATATTAATCCAAAGATTCATATCTATTTCAATCCAAGGACTACTAGAAGGAAATATGAGTGAATCAGCTGAATTTTCAAGAAACCACTGCTAATACTGTTTTAGTAGACTTAGATCTCTATATTATTTATGAAAGATAAACTTCATCACAGTTTCATTTGCCACAACATCCCCAACCATAACATATTTTTGAAAGTAACACTCCGAGCATTTCATACAAAACATCACCAGAGATACTGAACAAAGCTTTAGAGATTTATCATTACCAATCACACATGAAAATAACAAACTCATTATTAGAGACAAATCTGTACAACTAATTTTAGAAGTTAGGAATATTCTGCTGCCTTTAAAGTATTTTCTGGCTACAGGCTGAAAAAGCCTCATTTTTCATCAAATATTTTTAATTCCATTAATGTGCTGATTCCAATTCTGAATACGTTTTTCCAGCCTGGTATTGAATTTGACTCTGCTTTAGAAATAAACGCTGTTCAATTTAGTCAAACAAATTGAATTAAATACTAACATACATGTGTGTAAGGTGCTAGATAGTTGCAAGGTACAGATTAAAAAGCAAGGAAAAAGCTGAACCTAAACATGTGATTTCCAAAACTTTCAAGTAATCTGATAGTTCTTTTAAAGTCATTTATCGTGTCTTGAAAAAAATATCTTTTAACCTCTGGAATTACAGCAGGATGATTATTAGAGCATTATAGAATGAGGGCATTGCTGGACTTGTTACTTTCTAGGCACACCAGCAAGCACTCTGGCATTAACTTTGTGAAATCCAGCCAAACTGTTTTCGTGGAAACTCCCCCCATACCATTATTTCTCAGTGGAGAAACAGGCAAGACCTCAGTTTTACTGGAAATTACTTTGAAAATGTTTTTTTTTTTTCCCAAGTTCTGAAATCCATAACCTTCCTTTGTCGATCCTTTTATCTCTTATCTAGATGGACCAAGCTTAGACATATATTCAACCCCATGGTGGAAAAAGATACATTCCATAAATCTCAGTGGCTTGAGGGACTGGTCTGATAGAGGAGAGAATTGACCAGGAAGAGCAGAGTGCAGCATTAACATCATCCTCAGAAAAGTTTTTAAATCCACATGGTTGTTAGGAACCCATTTACTACCAATAGAACCCAGAAGGTAATGTGAGGAATAATATTTTTTAAGCAAATTTCACAACCAACTAATTTGAGATCTAACATGATTTGTTGTTATCAGTGTGATTTTGTAAGGTTGGGGCCCTAGGCAGGTATAGCCAAACTTTTAAAGTGAGAATAACTTTTATTCACTTACTTTTGATTTTCTGTAGAGAAACACAGACGGTTTTTCTAAGCACTGTCCCCAGACATGCTTAAACATCATACTACTGAATTCTCCATTTTACTTTTATTTGTCAGTATTTCTGAGCTTCATGCCCTTGGAAGTCACTGAAAATCTGATTTTCTGAGTTTTGCATTCTGTGTATTCATACAATTCTGCACTCTATCTCAAAAAAAATACTAGAAGTGTATATAATATAGCTATATCATGACATATTCACATACACATCTTCTTTATAACTCAATATCTCTCACTTCTTCTAGAAGAAAATTGTATAATTTGAGAATATTTTAAAAATACTGAAACAATGCTTTGGTAAGCACACTATTTGAATTTCCATAGATTTGAGAAGCATTCAAACTGTACATAAATGGTTCACATCTGTGGTCACAAAGACTTCTTTTTCAACCTTATTTAACAATAGAATGGATGCACCAGCTATTAGTTTAAGAACAAAATAAAAGAAGAGATGGTAGGGATTCAGCATGCATTCCTATTTCTGAGAATAAGTACATGTAGAAAATGAAAAAAAACCCAAAAACTTTAGATCCAACAAAATTTTCCAAAGAAGAATACCTTGTTTGTATTCTTAAGGGGAAAAAAAAAGTCTGGTTACTCAGAAAAAAATGGCACAGCAGACCAGACTGCTGATGGTTTTAATTTTTATTTTTTAAAATGGAGAAAATTTCAGTATTGAAATAGGGCCTTAATTTCCTATGCTGTTTTAACAGCATGTTACATCCGATGTGGGAAAATACCACTGAAAAGTCCCAGCATACTAAGTCAGTCCAAATGACAAGTCAATCTTCCAATTTAAAGAGAGTTTGTAGAAGACTCCTCTGTTCAAGCAGTTCTGCTGCAGACCAGGTCTGACAGCCAGTAGCAGACTACACCAAAATTGACAAGAATTAAGCTATACATTTACTCTCTGATGGATGTCAATATTTATGACATTATAGCTCCATTTTCCTAAGTCTCTTTGTTAGCTATCAATATTCTCTATTCCTTCTAGAAGACATATGACGGATATTATTTATCCAAGTCTGTGAATATAAAGACCAAATTGCTTTGCAACAGTTTTGGAAAAAGAAGCCTTACACTAAACACAAAAAGCATGGACAGAGATAAAAGGTAAATGTTGATTGGCACTCACAGAGAGAGTGGAAATGTAAAAAGAAAATGTATCAAAGTTAAAGACTACTTTGGTAAATATGGTCCAATGACTTATATTTTTACTCTACTGTCTGCTTAGCCTGAGTCTTCCATTGTAGTAGGCTGTTTCAAAAAAAAATGTTTTATGAAGAATATAGAGCTAAATATTACATTTAAGACACTACAGGGTAAAATTGCTAATATAATAGGAATACTTGAGTATAAGAAAATAAAATACATGCCTGCAGCTTTTGCATCCAACTCCCATTGCATTTGTTATAAAACATAGCTAAAGGCTCTACAATTATCTTGCAGTTTGCCCAGTTTCTGTAAGGTTTGTGTTGGGATTACATGAATCATTGAAACAGATACATTTTAATCACTTGTTTAGTTTTTTATGATGTAGGAGTAAAAAAAAAAAAAAATACCCCAATTATATGTGATAACTTCTGTAGAATTTATATGATCTTTAGGTAAGTTCAGTGACATGCAATACATTAGGCCTATCATGTCCTCAGTAAATAAATGCTAAAAATATTCCTTCCTAATATTTTATAGCTACATGCCTTCTGTTCTCCACTATTTTATAATCTAGATGATTGCATACACTTAAATTGCCATTCAAATAATTTGAAATGAAGATATTATTAAAAGAAATAGAAATATTGGCATGAATAATGCAGGGGCAGAAATGCATATGTGAAAACACCAGAAGATACAGTGCCTCAAACAGTTAAAGGCATGGTCTGTACTGATAATCAAGGACACTGCTGGCATGGTGAAACACTAGGGAATATGTTCCTGTCAAGAGGAGGACTGTGCTCTGATAAAACAACAGCTCAGACAATTTATCAGCAGAAGACCCTGCACTACAGCAACAACATTACGGCACACGGCATGTGATATTCATCTTTTTGTTATTACAAAGGATGGCCTAAAATACCTGAGAAAAGGAAGCAAAAACAATGAGTGCTACTGAAGGAAATTTTGGATCCAAAGGGCCCTACCACAGCAAAGGTTGATTCCTAAAGGTCTATGAAAAAAAGTTTGCTTGTCCTAATCCAAGGGAATCCAACAGATACACTAAGAATGCCCCAGTCAGCCTACCACAACACACAGAAGTGACCATGGACAAGCAACTTGGCCATGCACACAGGCACCCCTCCTTGCTCCTGGGTACTCAGTGTGACAGGCTCCATATGAGAGTGGGACTGACTGAAAACCGTTCCACCTAAAAGAAAAGTCACTTCTGTCTTCCCAAACATTGCATATTGACTTTGGTTATGCAAATTCCCCCCAGCTGTTCTGCCATTGCAAATGAAAATTCCACATTCCAGTTGTTGATAGGGTACAAGGAAGGGCAGAACCAAACACAAATGTGTGGCTCTCTTTCCTAAAGCACAGTCCTGTAATTGTTGCTAAAGAGTTCAAAGACAAGCAGCTTAGTGATTTTAGACTGTGTTGTGCATTTCCTATTGAGGAAGCACCAAACAGCACTGGCAGCAGACACCAGCTGCTGGAGCTGCCTTCTCTCATCAGCTACAGAGTCAGGTTTCTTCTGTCTTTTTTGCCATCTATGATAATACAGGTATTTTGGTCTTTTTGCACAGCATACCAGCTTCAAAGGGAAGGTGGGAGAGAAGTGGTGTTATCCTTATTGTACTGTCTGGTTGTTGGTGTTGGCTATTGCAAAATTATAGTTATGTGTTCAAAACGGTAAGCTTAAGAGGTATCCTTCTTAGTGAGAAGTTTCATGGCTTATTTTATTAAATTCTATTAATTAAGTCCACTTTATCAAAGATCTTATTTTAATCAAATGGAGATTTAAAAAGGACAAGGTAAATGCTGCAAAACAGGAACTAAATTACAAAAAAATATATACTTTTAAGTCTATAATGTACCACTGTGAAATCTGCCTTATGTCAACATGCCTACACATCTCCAATTAAAATTCTGCCTTAAGTACTTATATTTTATCTGTTTTCAGCTCTTGGAGGAGGGAGGATATTAACAGCTTTGGAGGAAAACCACTTTGCCAAAACTGCAACCATATGGCAGCACACAGAAAAGGGCCAGCCTAACAAGGCTTTGTTTAATAAAAGAAAGTTTGACTTTTCAGTTAATATATTAGCTTTTATAGGCAGAACCACTCCAGGGATGATGAAGGCTTCGTGTCTGAACAGCGGCAGTGGGGACAGGGGGAAGACAGGGAGGAAACCAAAGCATGTAGATTCAGGCAGCCAAGGGTTGTGCCCAATTTCAATTGTCTTACAGCTGTACAGGGCACAACATGAACACTTACTCTTCTCATGTGGGATGAGGATGTGGGCCCACCTGATTCCATCTTTTCCTAAGCTGGTGAACTCACGTCTATTTTATTCTCCCAATCTTTGTGTTCAAAGTAACTTCCCTCACAAATCTGAAAAGTAAAATTTCTTAAAATTTTTCCCATACTGCAAAGGAGAAATCATCAAAAATAGCTTTGTTTGTATCAGTAGAGAAGGTAAAAAAGAAAGAAAATAACTTTTGTATGATGACTGTCTACAAGTTTTATGCTGAAATGGAAGATTTGAGAAAGAACACTATAAAATGTGTTCTAATTCAGTGCTCTTTGACCTACTGTCAGTCCCTGGCATTAAGTTTGGACTACATGACATTGAAACCCAAACATGCAGTGGGCACATCAAGAAGCAATAAGGTCTTGTTTGTACAAAAAACCTGACATAATTGTAGATTTATTCAGAGTACAGCACAATGCAGTGGAGTCCTGCTTTCACATGAGATACACCAAGTGCAGTCAACTCAGGCAGAGCCTTCAGTGTTCCAGAGTCCTTCTGGTTTCAAAGCAGCCCTAAAAGAGCCAACTCATGAGTCTCTTTGAAGCTGTACACATGAGAATACATACTGCTAAAATAAATATACCACAAGATTTGCTAGCTTCCTTGAAAGTATTTTTTTTTTTTCATGTGATGTGATTCTATTTCATATACCTCTTCCAGTAAAAAGCAACATTAATCTTTGAAAGGCAAGTTCTCAGGCTGTGTCATTGAGCAAGGTTTGTAGCCTTGATATTGATATTAAGGCATAGATGCTGCAAGTGGTGCTAGGATTATCTCCAGGCACAGGAAAAGGCACTGCTCTCACAAAAGGGCAACACAAAACCCTGAAAAATACAGTCTTCCTAAATGCAATAAGAATTGCTTATTTCAGCTGTAACAAAAAAAAGGTATGACGGTATGTTTCAAAATAAAATTTTACATCAAGAAAATTAAGTTATTTCAGTAAACTCTACCCTTTCTGCCTCTAGGTGGAACAATGAGAGCACTCAAGGGTAGGTACATTATCAGCTGACCAAAAATATCCTGACTTGTATACACACAGTAATTGTTTAGTGCATATATGGACAGCATCCAAAATAGAATTTATGATCAGTAGAATTATGAAACTGTAAATCACCCTCCATGTGCTAGAACATATTTGACATAAGTGACTCGCTCAAAAAACTAAAATGATTGTCGACTATTTTGATGTGGAATGACTTTCAACAATTATTTTCTTACTCATTATTTTAACTGCTCTGATTTGACACAATTCTAGCTTTAATCATGATGATGATATGATATCCATTACCCATTTTAGTTTGGGTTTTTTTTTTGAAGTAGATTATTTTTTATTATTCCCTTTCAAGTGATTTGCAAATATAAGTAAACCCTGAGTCACAAACCTGCAAAGAGCAACCAAGCTACAACTAACACAGGTCTACTGATGTGTATGTCTTGAAAGACTTATTGTTGGAAAAAAAAATTGTTTAGAATTAGGCAAATAAAATATGAAATTTTAGTGTTTCTTCTTTTTACTTTACTTTGTAGATAGGCTCCTTCTAAATCATGTTATTACAATCATTACAAAATAGACTCTAAGGGGTATAAACCAGTGATCTGTTCCATTCTGACTCAAGCCAAGGTCAGAAATATCCCAACTGTTATTCTTTCTCATTCTGGCAACTACTCAAAAGTCTTGCAGATGCTCCTGGAAGTAAGCAAAATTATAATCTTCCTAATAATAATAATAATCCATTTGGATGCTCCACTATATCACCTTTATAATCTTGTCCTGAGGAACAGAGGGAGATTCATTTTAGGTAGTTTTAGACAGCTACATCTGAGGAGTTCCTCTAAGACCCCAGTGCCATTTTGCATGCTTCAGACATTTAGACATGATGACCAATAGCAAACCAAGTGCCTGCTTATCCAACTCAGCATTAATGGCTCAGATGTGCTCACAGTCCACACTCCAGAAGTCTGAATTTAGACATTACCAATAAGATTAATCTGTCTGACCTACCATTACTTTTATTAAGCTCATGCTTTCTCAATTAATTTGCAAGAAAAACCGATGAGACAGTGTCAAAACCCTAACTGAAGTCCAAATATTGGACATCCACTGTTTTTTTCCTTACCTAATATTTCCTATCCACTCCTAGAAGAGAATTAGATGGCTTTAATAGGTTTGCTCTTGGGAGATCCATATTGTTTGTTACTTATTTCTTCTGTCTACTTAAAGTAGTGTATCTGTTCATTGACTTGTTTATTAATTGAAAATAATTCCCCACATTCTTCTTTCTTTCCTCTTTTGAAGATAAGACCTATTTTATTCTTATCTAATCTTCTGGTACTGGATACATCCCTCATGAAATCTCACAGAAAGCCACTAATAGGCCAAAGTTTTCCAGACAGTTAAAAAACCTAACCTATATAATCTGTTCTTTCCTTATCTACAATTGAGGTTTTAGCTCTAGGATTAACTGTGCATGTCATATATTCACTAACAACCTCTACAGTAAAACTCATGCAATAAAAAAATCACTCTGTGCTTTTCCCTTCCCTGCTCCTACTCCATGCACCCTTTCCTCCAGAGAGCAGCTCTCCCTAAGGTACTGAAGACCTCTTTGTTCCTCTTCTATTAATGCACTAATATAATTATGTTTTATTAAATCTCTTCTCACTGAGTGCTTTGGCACTTCTGCCATGTCTCTACACACGTGTGCTATTCCACCATGTTTAGATAAGAGAAATTTTCCTCATTTTGCCTAAGGTGGAAGAAGAGAGGAACATTTAGCTCAGAGGGCCTTTTCACTTTCTTTTCTTCACACTGGTGAAGATTGTACTACGTCCTTTTGTAGATTTCTGTTGAAAACCCCCCAGATTTGTCTTAAACCTGTGCCCTATATATTTCTTAAAATAAAATCTCTGAATTTGTTGACAGCTACCTTTTTCAGCTTTTTTTTCCCCTGGGCAATCTGTCAGTGTAATTTCTTACACAAAAATGGCCACTAAAAACCTCCATTACTACCATGTCCAATGTCTTTGGAAAAGATTCAAGGACAAATATATTCTTCACTGCTTCCCTGGACACCAACACATATTTAAAAGCTCTATCTAATCCTATTTTTGAGATCTCAAAGCAACTGGCTTTGAAATACAAGCCAAAAGTTCCTCTCTTCTTCCCTGCTTCTATATGACTGTACTACTATTGTGATATATATTATAAAGTACCTACAATGTAAATTTTGTTTTCATATCCAATTAATTATTGTTTTCCAAATTAACTCTTCAGTTATTTCTCCTCTGTTCCTTGCTATTCTGTCAGCAGCATGCAAACAGCTAAGGTACCTTGCAAACTGACTCATGACTTTCTCAAGACACTTCTTTAATCTTGTTTTAAATAATCCCAGGGACAAGACCCATGTTCAAGTTGCCTTATTTAAGATTATGATTTTTGTTCTTGCCAAATGGTTCTCATTTTAAATTTTTAAATGGTTCTAATTTTAAACTCTTCTCTCTCTCAGGAGAGAGAAGAGTTACATTATACATGCATACATACAAGGGTGTATCTGACTGATGCTAGACTTGGACATGAGATGAGAGACAATATTATCTTGAATCTTCAACTTCTTTACTCACTGCCACAGAGGCTGATAAGAACTTTTGATTTGCTAGGATAATTCTTAGCAGTACCATTATTATTTTTTATCCTATGCTAATCATTGATGCAATCCTTTGTGGTTTGGAAAAATTTGACTCTGAAGAACCACATCAGCCATAATTTAAGTGCCAGGTGTTGCAGATGTTTCCACATCACCTTGAGTAGACGATCAGTAGCCAGCAGCACCTTTTATTTCCTCTTGGTAAAAGGGATTTTTTATTCCTTGGGCTAGGGTTTGGGGTTTTTGTCAGTTATCAAGAGTTGTTCTTACTTGTTTCCTGCTTTTACTTTTTCAGAGAACATCAACAGGCATCTTCCTCTCTGTAGTTTAAGTCTGCTCCTCCAGTACCTGTTCTGCTACCAAATGGAAAGCTCTGCTTTAATTTTTTTGTTCCTGAATGCATGCTGTGGATGAAATCCTCATGAGCATACTCGGTTTTGAATCTCTCCTTTTACTGCTCCTCTAATTGCTTCTTAAGAGATTTCCCTGGAGATCCAAGAGAAGTCTTTCCAGATACCACCAGTAGGAAAATACAGGCCAAAGTTCTGGCAAGTCTATTCAAGAATTTCATCACAAGATGTCATCATTGTCTAATTTTAAATAAAGCTATTTAATTATGAGCACACGAGATATTTCCTCTCAAATATTTTTTAATAAGAATGAGATAGCATGTAGTGCAAAAAGCTCTTTATGACTGATAGAGTATTTGGGCTTGAATTTTACATATTTTTGTTTTTATTAGCCCTTCATGAAAACACTGAAGTATAATATGAAGTACAGGACTAAGCAAACACTAAAATGAATGATTCCATAGGAAGCTACATTTACTCTTCAGTATTACCAGAAATTTTGTTACTTGCTAAAAAGTTATTAGACAAGTGAATTTGCCTGAATACAGTGCTCAATGATCTAGATGCTTACAGTTCAACAGTAAAAGTTTCTTTTACTAACACACTCTGAACATTAAAAATATTATTTTTAAGCATTACTGGATAAGCTTTTTCCACATATATGCAAGTAAAAATTAAAATCCCTAATATTTATACACAAACTCATGAAGTATTTCAAAATTATATTATGTGATACTGTAGTACCTACTTTTTATTCCTAAGCATAGGCCAGGTCTTTACCTTTGGTTGTGCTATGTTTAAGGAGAAGCCTGCTAGCAGTGAGAAGAAAGAACTCCTTATTTCCTCCTAGATAACCTATTACTTAGTTATTACTTAGACTAATAAAAAAAAATGTACTTGAAGTATAACTTTATAGTAAATCAAGGCATCCCCTGTGGCAGGGAGAAATGATGCATCTGACTGTACTGATATTAGAAGGCTAATTAATTACTTTATTATATTATATTATTCTATACTATATTATACTATAGTATATTATGTCTAAACTAAAACTGCACAAGCACTCAACTCAACTGCCCTGACAGGCCAAGGAAACAAAACCCCATCACTCTGGGTAAACAATCTCCATACTGCATTCTACTTTGGCACAACACAGGAGCAGCAAATGAGATAAGAATGGTTTTGATCATTCTTTTCTCTGCTTCTCTCAGGTTCAGAGAATGTGAATCCCACATAACATGTCTGATGCATGTAATGCATTTAATTCAATAATAGTTCCCTTTGCTTTGCTGCCTAAATTGTGTTTGACTGAATCTGGAAATGGCCAAAAGGAATGAAAAGTGGAATACATACATGTGAAGCTGCATACATTCAGGTCTATAGTAGAAAGACATGTCTTTATTGCAAACTGCATGTAAAGCAAAACTGATACAATTTAAGGAAAGATAGCTGTATTTTGATGGATCATAGCTTGATGTCTTAATTAAGATCAAAATCAAATTATCATCCTAAACTAGCTAAAGACTGCTAAGAAGTTGACAGGAAAGAAAAAAAAGTTTGTGTTCAGAAAGCTGCACACTGAATAGAAAGGAAGTAAGGACTCAATGTCCACTCTGGGAAAAGAAGCAAAGAGAAGATCTTCTGCCATCTGCAAGGGCTGAAACACCAATGCTGTATTTCTATGTCAAGAAAAATAAGGTATGCAGTAGAAGTACAAAATGGCTGATGACAAGAGTTGTAATATATTTTCTGATCTTAAAAAGCAGAAAATGAAAAGCAGTGATCAGTCATGGGAACAGATAGACTAGTATTTACACATCACTAAAACATGGAGATTTTCAAACATATACTGTTGCTATTGTCTCCATTTCATGGCTTTTACTTGCTCTGCAGCTTCTTACCCTACACCAAATTTTGCCTTTGATGCCTGTGTGCTGCTGTGGGAAGTTGACCCTGGCTGGATTCCAGGTGCCCAGCAAGCCACTCCACCACTGCCCTGAGCAGGACAGGCCACAGGAGGGAGTAAGACAGAAAAAAACCCCTTGGGTAAAGATAAAGGCAGTTTAATACAACAATACAAAAGAAAAGGTCCGTGTGAAACCAAAGGAAAACAAAAGATTTATTCTCTACTTCCTGGTGATATTCAGCTGGTGATATCCAGCCTCCCTCTCCTTTTTCCTAGCTTTTATTGCTGTACAGCCCTGTATGGTATGGAACATTCCTTTGCAGCTTGAGTCAGTTGTCCTGGGTGTGCTCACTCCCAAGGTCTTGCCCACCCTCTCCCCACTGGTAAGTGGGGAATGTTGGAGAGGCAGCCTTGGTGTTGGGTGAGCACCAGGGTGTTTGACAGCTTTCCAGCTACCCACGCAAAGAACTGTGAAGGCTGCTGTAGGAAAGATAACTCCACCTCCAGCAGACCCAGTACAACTACCACGATAAAATATAAGACACAGAAAATCCTGAATTATTTAGAATATCCTCAGAAATTATTCACTGCCTCCTAATGTGGAGTTTGTCTGTGAACAACTCTGTTTTTCCAACCTTGCAAGTTGCAGAAAGAACAGACTGCCAGAAAAACATACCTAGCATTTCTCATTATATTGTCCCTTGCTCTTTTTAGAAAAAAAAATAAGCTGAGTTTGCTTGTTTTATCTGCAATGATATTTGCATTCAAATCAGTTCTTTTCTCTTTATCCTAGATCCCCTTTTCACCGCAAGCTATGGTTAAAATAGCTGTGTCAATTATATTTCATTGATAAGACACAGTTTCATCCTGTATATACATAATGCTCCATGAAATGGACAGTTGTTCAAATATATCCTTTTCCAAATTTTAAGTGATAAGGTACAAAACATCCTGCCCTACATATAAACCCAATGCAATTTTTAGCAGGGATGTACCAGTACAGCTGAGTAACACAGCTTTGCCTCAGGACTAAATTATTTGGACATGCAAGTCAGTTTTCCCTCCTTGAGTTAGGGAGAAGACATAATAAAATGCTTTAAAAATTCTTATCAGCACAGCTGCTCAGGTTTATGCTGACAGACCAACAGGCTAAGCATGACTTAGGGTTCTTAGTAGCAGAGGTTTTCAAATTTTCCCATCATTGCTGACACCAGTCACTGTCTGTCAGCAACAGTTTCAGCCCTGTGCCAAATATTTCTTCAAAGCAGCATTATATAATACAATTCTTAAAAAAGTGTCAGCAGTTAATGGATTATATACACTAGAGTTCCATCATTCCAAACAAAAGCTCATCTGAAAAAGATTGTAAAATACCCCCCTAGAAGAAAGGCTTCAATACAAAGACATTAATGGAGTATTTTTTCTGGTAAGATTTCAAAACAACATTAATGACTCCAATATGCTATTTAAAGCAGCAGCTCCAGGACACTGGGCCTAATGCATCTCTAACAGTAAACAACACAGATTCTGTTCATGGTTATTCAAATATCTACAAATTATTTCAACACAGTGGGTTACTTAGCAATGTCTTATCCACAGTTTCTCTATGGACAATTACGTCAAAATTAAACAATAGTTGCTTGTTTTTCCTTACTTGTGGCGTGATCTTTCATCTCCCCCAGTCCAGTATTAATTCCAGCATCTATTGAACTCATGATTTTATCAATCTGCAAAAGAAAGAACAGTGAAACAATTGTGGGATCCCATCTTCACATTTTATTTTAGTTTTTCATGCATAGATTTATGGCATTATTACCCTCGTTAGGAAAAAATAATCAAAATTGTAAAAATGCATAAATCAAAGGTAGACAATTAATTTCTCCACTTTGATTTGTAGATTGCAATTTGATATGCAATTTTGAATGTTAGCAAAAATTACTGCTTGGGACTAGTATTTCTTTTTCCATGGTAGACTTGCTCACACAGTGATGACTCTGGTGATCTAGGTATCACCACTAGTGGTTTATTTAAGCAGTAATATTAATGAATTAAAAAAAAATCTTGCATGTTCCACAGTATTTAAAATACACACAATTAGATCAACTGTTCAATTAATATTTCCAGAGAATTTCCTAGCCCCCTTTTCTTTCCATCTGCCCCAAGGACACTAAATAAGTATGAAACATAGTTGTGTCCCCACATACCACAGAACAACATTCTCTGTGAAACAACACTGCACTGATCCCAAAACTTACTCACATGTGTCTAAGGCACATTGAACTGACTAGGTCAAAATCACTGTATCTATTTTATTTTCTGTGAGAACAGGACAAAGCAAAAAGTGAATCAAAAGGTTGCTGTGGACTAAGAAGACAGACAAAGAGAAACACACTTTACTAAACTTAATATTAGGACTAGTAGGAAAAGTATGTATTATTCAGTGGTGACAGGAGAAAGTCTGGAAATTACGACAGAATCTGCAGACTGAGCATTCATACTTTATACATAAATATATACATATATATATATATATATGGCACTGCTTTACTTTTAAGATCAAACATTGATGACCATGTAGAAAGGAAAACCTGGACCTGATTCTAATCAGGATTTTATAATAACATATCCAAGTTGTAAAGATCAAAACCTGATATCCTTAGTACATCTTCACTGAGAGAGTATTTCCCTTACAAAAGTCCCTTAAAATGCCCTATCAAATCAGACACTTAGGTTAGCTTGAAACATTTTCCTAGAAAAATAACCAACCATATAATCAAACTCAGGGTTCTTTCTGAACACAATAGCACCCTGGAGATAGATTAATTTTCCCACTGTAGCAGTTTTAAAGAGAAATTCTCACTTTGTAGGAGCACCAAAGATCCAAACATTTCAAACTCTTCATTTACCTCAGTGAGATGGGTACTCTGTGCCTATGAAGAACCATTTACATTCTTGAAATTCAGCACAGGAAAAAAAGTTAAACATACAGTATCTAAAAATTAATTTAAACTGAATTCTAAACCCAAAATAAAGTCTCTCATATGAGCAAGCATGTGCTCTACAAATTCAGTGTGGAAACTTCTGTTAGTAGTCCTGAAGTCATTGCTGCTATAAGAGTATTCCCACTACACACAGCCAGGTATGTGCCAAGCATTTTGCACACAGGCTACACACCAATTAGAGGATATGATACATAAGGAGGGCTTGTACAATGCCCAATCAACTCTCTCCTGCTGCCATTTTCTCCTGCCTCTTCCTGATGGGCACTGTCATGGTGGAAATTATTAGCAAATATGTAAACAATAGGCACAATTAGTAAGGATTTTACCAACATTATTATTGTCAGCGGTGAGGGCTTCAGTAGACAATAATTTCAGTGCCACAAAAAATTGCAGAATTACTTCTGGTTAACTTCATTCACTAGGGAAACAATAGACTTTACTGAGTGGGCAGCATTTGAACAGAAATGCTTTGCATTTTGTGCCAGCTGTTGAACTCCCATGCAGTACACTGTGACATTAGCAATAAGGTTTGCAGTATGGAATATTCACTTTTTATTTTGTCTCTGAAACTTAAAACAATAACAGTGTCTCCACAAGACCACAGTACTTATAAAAGGAAAAAAACCCTTACTTCTTCCCACTCTGATGTGAAGGAAGGTGTTCTCTCTGAATTCCCTCTGGAGCACTGCGGCTTTGGCGTGGGTTCACTCCAATTGCTTCTTGCTTTTTTATCATTTGGTGGATGGGTGATAAGATTAGAATCAGATTTTGAAACATTTTTGCACAAATGCATTTCCAGCAAGGTCTTTGGCAATGATCGTATTCTGCCCAGCGTGCACGCTCGCTCCACAAATCCCCCAGTGGTAATAACCCATTGTTCACTGATCCTTGGTGCACCAACCAGGGTATGATTTTCTGCTGGTTTATTCTTAGTATGAAATATGGTTCTGTTTACAATTGGTGGCTTTTTTTTCTTAACAGGAGGGTCAGAGCTGCTCTCTTTCCGTAGCTGTATCTGCTGTGCTGCGCTCTTGCTCAAAATGCTTTTTTCCAGTGGCCCACTGCTCAGGTTTACTTTGCTGTACAGCTGCAGTGGATTTTCAGGTGGGTCACAGGCAGGGGATGATCCATGAAGTAAACCTGCAAACTGCTCAGCGGGGTGTCCTTCAGGAAGCTCACTTTCAGTGGATGTTTCACCCTGGCTACGTTGCTCTGAAATGAGAGAGAACCTTGTAAACATAAAAGGGTGATAAAATACTGCAAACAAAAAAATCCTTACTCCCCTCAAAATTACTTTTTAATGCTGTTTGGAACGTTCTTATGTAAAGAAACAAAAGGCAACTATGCCATGAACTGATTTATTATTCTCTTAAAAAAACCCCTTAAATATGATTATTTTACCCTGACTAAAATATCTGCTGGTAGAAGGACAGCCAACAGTGCTCAGTGCTATATATAAATCCCATGAAAAAACAAATTTATAGGATAAAATAGGCCATTGCTATTCCATCAGCTTGATGATGTCTCTTTTAATTTGCTATTGAGTTGAAATGTGCAAAAATTATATACTTTAGTATGATGAATTAGGTAGGTAGTTTGTAGGTGGTAAAATACACGAAGAACCATTATTGTCAGGAGTATTCTTAGTAATTTTTCTTTTTATAGCCATTATAATAATAGTGAATTTACACTATGATGCCTTTTTACTGACAGTCTCTAAGGAATAGATCTGAGTGTTGTTTTTATTTTCAGGAACTTTTGAGAATAGTAATAGTAACCATTGGGAAAAAAGAACACAAAATCAAGTCTTTTCAAACACACTTAATATGTAACTTAGCACATGCATAAACACAAAAAGCAACCACAGAAAAATGCACTACTTTGGCAAGGTTTAGAGTGGAATTATTTAAATTTTATGGCTCTTTCTTATGCTTGTTGCTGAAAGACCTAGGAAGGGAAAAAAAAAAAAAAGGAGGCCTGAGCTGCCTCACTTGAAGTGTTGGTGTGGTTAACATCATTCTATCAACATGGCATAAAGTCAGCATGTTCTAGTCAGAATAACATGTCCCTACTAATGGTCACATCTCTAAAACTACTTCATTAAAGACAAATAAATTCATCTCACTCTGCCAGAAGTTGTATGTTCTAGATGGACTCTAACTGTAGGACTGTGAGCACAGCAGTAGCTACCACAAGGAATTGAGCACAGCATCATGACATAATGTGCAAAGACACTGAGCAGTTTTCTCCAATTAACTAAAATATCTGCTGGCAAAAAAAAACCCCAATCAAATCTCAAAATATCCTTTCTAAAAGAAAGCAGTGCTTGACTTTATGAATGAGAGAAGAAAGACTTTGGTGTATAGTTCAAAACTTCATCAACTCTTTTACTAGTCAGCAGCTTAAAAATATAAAATTAAGTGTTTTTCTATATATGATAAAATTCTAATAACCTAGAAAATATATAAAAATATATAAAATTCTAATAACCTAGAAAATATACTTTTCTTCTTTGAGAAACAACCAGCTAGAATATACACTTCAGACATTTTGCAATCAAAAAGATGTGAGGTGTTATGGAGAAAGGTTAAATGTAGGACATGACATAGCTTAAGGGATCAATAAACCCAGAAAAATTTGGTTTAGGGGAAAAAATTCAGGGGAAAAAAGAGGACATGGGGCATCCTCTCTTTGATTTCTGAAAGTTGCTGATTTATACATATGTCTGCAATTTTGAAGGTGAATTCAAAATTAGGAATAAATTATGTAAATAATTAGTGGCTTTGGTGCTTTTCCTTTACATGAAAAACTCAGTAGCTGAAATTCTGCTCCAGATTAGGACACATCATTTTTCTACATGGGTAAGAAGCATGTTAGCTCCCACCATAGTCAGAGATCAGATTAATAAAATGAGTGAAATCTATTAATCCCTGTACTCTGTTAACTGGGCTAACTACACTGCCACTGACTTAAAGGAGAGAGCATTCAGTTTGTGACCAGATATCTTCATGATATATCTGTCATGAAGTGAGTCCTATTTTGATGTTCCAGACAGGTATCTCATAGCTGTGAATTGAACTCATTGAAGAGATAAATATTTTTGTCAGGACAAAGTATACCAGGAGGGAATAAATCAAGAAAAACAAAAGCTTACAGAACCTGGATTGCTAGAATTTCACCACTAGCTTTGCTATGTCTATGTTGCTAAATAGTACTGGCTAACAGCTATGAGGATCTGAAGGAATTACTAGGCTCATGTCTTTTAAATTAAACTCTCCTTCTCATGACAGAGCTGGTCCATCCAAATAATGACTGGGAATAGTCTCTGGTCCCAGCTAAAACTTGCCCTGTGCCTAGGCACTGTCTAGGTGGGTCTATTCAGTATTGGCCCAAAGACTGGCAAAATGCAAACAGTTTATGAGTACAGACTGCCAAGAACCACTGGCATCTCATGCCCTGATTTTGCTCAATTTATTACTGTAAACAAAGTAAGTTCTAATGGAGAACTCCTATTCCCCTGTGGTCAATTAATATATGTACTGAAAGTATGTGTGTGTGTCACTTACTTTCCAGCAGTGCTGCAGTGACAGCATATCAAAACATTAATTCTGGTTGTGTTGATAGTTGATGTGGCAGCAAAGATTCCAAATATATTGTATGAGCCTTTTTCAGCTTGATCTTTCACAACCCTTGCTGTACACATAAGTATATATATTCCACTTTAGGTATAGCCTTCATCTTTAAAATACCCACAAAAATACTTTAAGGAAGTCAGGAAAAATTAAAACAAGGGTTGCTTGTGCACCCGTTAGTCTTCTTATGTGTTAGCAAGCACTCTATTTCACTTTTTATAAGATCACTACTAGTTTTCAAAAATACCCCATTTCACTTAATGTTGAGAATGAAGTTTGCTTAATGAAGAAGAACTCTTCAACATTTCCATAGTATCACAGAACTGTTCAGTTTGGAAAAGGCCTCAAAGATCATCAAGTCCAACTGTTAAACCAGCACTGCCTACTCTACCACCACCACCACCAATCCATGTCCCTAAGTGTCACATCTTCACACCTTTTAGGAATCTCCAGGGATTTATATAGGAGTGGTCTTATTACCTATTTACTGCACAGCATCTAAATTTTTCTTTGAATATCAAGTTCCTTAACAGCTTCTCAAATTTTTATGAAGTCCACTATCTAAGAAGTTCACAAATATGAACTCATATATCCTTCTAAGGTGAGACTGTAATGTGATATTATGCTAATTTGAAAAATGGGAGATAAGGCACAAGGATATAATGCTGAAAATGCAAAAATGCTTAGGCATCTGATTTGAGATTCCTCAAGATTTTCTTTGTTCAGAGTATTAAACATTTTTAAACACAGAATATTTTTGAAGCATGGTCACTATTCATTTCAGTAGATCAAAAAAATCAGCCCCCTAATGTGTCAAATTCATCATGCAAAAACCAAGGAATATGGTTAATGGCTACTTGGATAACCTTTGGTTATTGGCTACTTGGGTAACCTTTGGTCTGTCTTGACCAGAGTAAAAAAAAGCCCTGGCAGAGACAGGGAAACTCTTATTAGAGACTTTTAATAAGAGCTTTGTTAGTTATGTGGCAAAGTAAGCAAAGATCTTATAGCCATAGCTTCTTCACCCCATGATTTTGAGCAGTGCAAACCACATCTATACTAGGCAACAAAAAGGACTGGGGGCTGTCAGGAAAAAAGAAAATCCACGTGGTGATGACAAAGGTTAAGGAGCAAGGAGCACTGCATGCTGCACTGCAGCCCTAAAAGAGCTTATGCAGAGTGGTGCCAGCTGCATCCCTGGACAGTTTCAAGATCTGGTTAGGAAAAGACATGTCTGATCTCATGATGACAGTCCTGCTCCAAAGGGGAGGATGGACTAGAAATCCTCCAGATATCCAACAGTTTAATGAACCAATCATAATTCTGAATCTTCTGCCTTTTGAACTGATAACTGTTAAGGTTAATGCTCTTAGAATACTGACTTGCATTATTATTTTAGTTTCCTAATGCTGTTAATATTTAATACTTTTATGTTCAGCAAATAAGGAGAGCACAGAGATGGACTATAGCATTGCTCTAAATAGTACAGTGGTCTATCACTCCCTGTCGTGTTCTTAAGAAATCACAGAAGGAAAAAATAAACCACACAACAGATAATCATAAAATAATTTCCTAGAGTATGCTTCTCATTCTTATTCCAAGTCAGTATTTGCTGACCTAAGACCTAAAATGTGAGATGTTAAATAAGCTCTTCAAACTTCACCATTATCTAAAAATACAGATTCATTGTTCATGGGAATATCTAAGATCTCCATTTCAAGAACTTAAAGAATGAAAAGCTTTACATAGGATAATACCACTAAATAATACCCTTGCTAAAACAGGCAACTTTATTAGAAAAATTTAAATTCTTGCTTTTATAATAATTACCCATCTCTGAGATAGATTTTTTTAATGCTGCATATTTCTGTCATAAATTTAAAGGAAGATGATACCAAAATGAATACTTCTCCTGAGGCTTAGTAGAAATGCAAAAATGTTATATTTTATAAAATATTTTCTATAATATTATAGTAGTTTCAAACATATAAAAATAATTCTTGTTTTGAATATTGCTGTGTATTAAAAAAAACCCCACGCTATTGAACCATTTACTAATTCTTAATTTTATGTCTTTTTATTATTATTATTATATTATTATTATTATTATTATTATTATTATTATTATTATTATTATTATTATTATTATTATTATTTCAACCAACTTAACTGGCACTAAGAATTTTTATAAAGAATTACATTACATAGGTCTATACTCGGTGAACAACCATTGAATAATGACAGCTTTTTCTTCTCCCAGACATTTGAGTGAGCTTTGGGAGAAGGAACTTTAGGAAAGAGGGTAGGGACACAAGAGAACAGGAGAAGTTCAAGCTCTTGGACTCAATCCCAGTAGAGAGAAGCATTCAGCTTATAAGTAAAATTTTTTTTTGGTAAGTACATTTATTTTTGTAA
Source organism: Serinus canaria (assembly GCF_022539315.1). Classification (NCBI taxonomy): domain Eukaryota; kingdom Metazoa; phylum Chordata; class Aves; order Passeriformes; family Fringillidae; genus Serinus; species Serinus canaria. Next base: position 45,217,837 of record NC_066314.1, read on the forward strand.
TAAAAAAAAAAATAGCCACCAGAAAGACATCTTGCTTCCTTACCAGACACTGCTTTTCTTACCACTTTATCTTTTTACTTGTAAAGAGTATCATAATACCAAAACATAAACATATGTCATTTCTACAGAAGTTTAGTGTTATTACAACTGCACGTACAGCTTATCCATCTGAGGATTACTTCTGAAAATCACTGTGATACTGCCATATCTGTGTTACAAGGAAAACATTTACATTTGGAACTACAAATAAATTCAGTTGTGCCATAATCTCAAAGCCACAGATACATATTGCTATTATCACCAGTTTATATACAACCAAACTGGTATTTAGGCAGCAGATTGCAATTCAATCAGCTATTTATTCTCACACTGATGCACCCCAGCACAGTTGCTCGTGGTACAGATATAGAACTCTATGGAATACCATTTCTCACTTTCAGTATTTGAGAGTTATAATTTACAGATGCTTCATCAAACTCAGATATTTTTTCCTGATTCTGACTGCAAGACTGCAGAGCACATTAAGAAAATCAGAAGCATACTGAATACTGTGCATTTTGCATTCATGTAAAATTGGAAATCGTCTTATTCACATTTGTATCTCAAGAGATTCCATGTTCCTAACTAAAGTGCATTCAGGAGAATAACAGTTGTTAATAACACTAATGAAAAGAGCTGTAATAGATAAATTATAATGACAGAGTTAGATCTTTAACAGGCATTGCCGTTGCCATGGCACAATATTTCTAATGTAAAATAAAGATCCACTAGAAAATTGTTCTATAGCTATGGTAACAACTGTATTGTGACATGATTATTCTATTCAACTTCTGTTTTCATTTGATCCAGAAAGATGTTTTTAGCATCACACTTTGCACATGTGTAATATCTGCCCAAAAATGTATTCTCAACTCCCTATTCCCCACATTCAGTTGACTGCTAAAACCAACAGTCAGAACTGAGCAATATTTGGAAACTACCCTCTTATAGAAGGATGGGTAAGCATATCTCCATAGCAAAGACTGCTTTGCAAACACTAGGATACCCTCAGTAGTGAGGATATCAGTTGTATTGCCAACACGATATAAAAGGGGATGATCAGCAAGAAAAGGTGGAAGACCAAGAAAATTCATAGCATTTAAAAACAGAAGTAGCAATATTCAGGAAAGCTTCATTTCACACAGCAAACAACATTGTGCTCTGACCAAGCTACAGCTCTTTGATGGCAGCACTTTGGCTGCAGATATCTTAGATGAGGCAGAACAATGTTTTCTCACTTAAGTCAAAGTTATAGCAAGGACCTGGGAGATAGAACAAGATTACTGAGCAAGTGGTGAAGACTGTGGGCTTCTACTGTCACCAGCAACAACACGGAAGAGGAGCAATAAACTGCAGTTTCTTCTTCTGGTTATTCCTTAATCTGGAGAAACCCCCAAAAAATGGTGGGCAAGGTTGCTGTGGATGGTCTCAAGGCTCTGTGCCTAGGTTCCAACACTGCCAGCTTCTCAAAACCCATTCCCTTAGAAATCACAGCGAACGTCTCTGTGGGTTGGGAGTTTGCTCTTGTAAGCTTCAAAACTGCTAATTCATCCCTCAGTGCTGCATTCTGCACTTGACTTTGTATTGAGGGGTTTTACTGCCTCATTGTCTCTACCTTCATCGTTTCCCCATGACCCACCAGGAAATGAAAAGATGAGAATGATTTTCAGGGAAAGAGATGGAGTTTTCTGAACATTGCTTGCCAGCATCTAACGAAGAAAAAAAGCTTTAGGTGAGGAAGGATTTATTACTGCTAATTCCAACCACATTATAATGCCTAAATATAGTTCTTGCCCAAATTTTCAGCAATAGCAGTGTAATCTGGTACAAACAGAGTTAATTTTAGCTCTTATTGAGCTGTTTTATCTCTTCTGCACATCTTCAGGTTTTTTTGATACATGTATATTCTGTATTTGAGGAGAACATACACGTAATTTTCATAATCACATAAAGGGTTAACCTTTTACTGCAAAATTCAACACAGACAAAAATAAAGAGCTGCAGCTGCCACCTCCATAATGCCGTTTCCATGAGGATTTCTTTCTATGTGACTATATAAGGCTTGGTTCCTAGACATCTTAAAGACAGACAGGCTCTCATGAACCATCACATTTTACAGCACAAAATTCTGCCTTATGCCTGAACATCAAAATAAGGATTCTTCAGAAAAATACCATGCTAACATTTTTATGGACTAAACATATCAAACTGATAAAATAATGGTCAACATCCCTTAGGTGAAATGCTGGACAAATTCAACACTCACATTCAAGCTAAAAGTCTGCTGGAATGCTTCAGCTTTGCAACAAAGCAAAAAGAAATCCTCTCAGTGTGTCTGTAACTTTTAGTGATTGTTTCATAAGAAATTCTGAGAGGTGAATGGCAGTGGATGTAAAATGTAATTCTGCAGAGAGATCACATACAATCACATGGAGAAATTCTGTGGGGATCTCTTTTTTCAGCAGAAAGCAGTTGAGTGGGTTTTGGCTGTGCTCAGAAAGTACATATTAATTTGACAATATAGTACGGCAGGGCAGAGTAATACAAGAGGAAAACTTGGTGACACTTAATAACTAAAATCAGTGCAAAGCAATATCAATGTGATAGATCAGCTCTTGAAATCATATCCTTTGGTTGAAGACTGTAAAAAAACCCTGTTACATGTTCCACTCCTGGTCTTTCAAACATCACATGCAAAGAAGGAACGACAAATTCCTCCACCAAGTGGGAACAAAACTTACGACACACAAGGCAAAAGAAACTGTAAGAAATGGTGGATGATTCTCAGAATAATGTTTCTAAAAGGAGACATTGCACAACAATTTTGTTTAAAAGGAATTATTTGCCCTAGCAACAACTCAGTTTCCCCCAGCATGAGACAAGACCAGAAAGCAAAGAAAGTGTATGTTCTGCCATTTGCACTGGCCATACATTTCTCTTTTGTAACCTCGATATGGAATATATTTCTGATCAAAGCTGTATTTTTAAGATACTTCATCTTGTCTCTTTCCTCACTCCACATACAAGAGCATCTGTGCTATTTTTCAACTTATGTTTCAAATCCAGAAAGAATGGAATTGGTGATTTCATAAGAAATAATATAAAATAAAGGCCCCCTACCCCAGTTTTTGCTAAATCTGTTAGGTTGTAGGGAGAAAAATGTGTAGAAAAAAATAAGAATGTATAGAAAATATCTCTGGCTGTAGAATGACATTTCATTTCTAGCTATAGGTACATATACAGTCATGGAAAATTACATTCAGATTTTCAACTCTATGTGGAACATTCACTGAAATTTTACATAATTGCTTACATGTGATGTTATTGAAACTAATCATTAAAAATCATAGTCTTTTAGCAAGCTTGCAGCTCACCACATCTTGTAGTTACTAACTCTGACTGGGGAAAATTAGAGAATAAAAACCAAATTAACTGTATTTACTTTCTCCAAATGATTTATTTGGGGGTTGCAAATATGAGAGGATAACCACTTAAATTCTTTTGAAAAGTATTTATGAAACCTAAATGATCTTAAAAAAATTGACAAATAATGTGCAAAATATTTTATCTAAGAATGATAACTTTTTAGGCATATTTAATATCTCTAAAAGTTGATTACTTTTCACAAGTAACTGTATTTACTTTAAAAAGTAATATTACACACAGGATGCTTAAAAGAAGATGTGAAACAAAGAGCAGAGATTCAGGTGGCTAAATGCAGACACATCTGGCCATTTTATACACTGCAGGGTATCCTGAGTGACTGCAATGGCTGACAGGTGTGACACACAACTTGGAAACCTTTGTCTTTCTGGTGAAACAGCAAGAGGTCAGAAACAGTATTTGTAGTATCCAAGTTGGTCTAGACACCTGGTTAGGCACTAGAATTGTTTCTTAGAGATCAAATGCTAGCAGAAAAGGAGTACTGAGGGTAGATGTAGGCAATACATCTCAAAGAATCCTTTACAGTATAATAAATAATTTCATATGTGCATATACTCCATTTCAGATGACTTAGATACACTTACTTGAAATAGGAACTGAAAACGTGTTACTATTTTAAGTAATGATTGTTGATACTTCCACCAAAATAGCCATCAAGGTAAGAGTCCAGAACACCTGAGTGTCACAGAGCATGAAAGGCTGGCTGACACCAAGTCAGCTCCAAAATATCAGTTTATGATATTTTGGAAAAATATGTGCATTTGGAACATGAAATTAACCTGCTTTAAGTTAACTATGACTACTAGGGGAGTAGCATAGCTATATGTGTAGCTTTTTTTAAGCTACTTGGATGCAGAAAAGCACTTCTCAATTTTAGATACAGTTAAAGGAAAAACCAGCATTAGACTACAGTTGCTCAGACATGGAAGAGTGGTGAGTGGTGTTGGAAGACAATTACAAACTTTCATGCTGCACCACAAATGACATTTCCAGAGCTCTCTTACTATACAAATACAACCAAATAAACAAAAATATTATCATGAAAAACTGTATGAATCATCAGCTAGTTGCAGGACAGAAGCTCCTCCAGAGACTGAGAGGCACAATCTAACATAATTAAAACCCCTCTTACACAACAAGCTGGAAAGTCACGCAACACAAATGCTACACATAGACACTCTGAATAATTTACCTTCAGTTAGGATCACATAGGAGTTAGAGGACAGAGTTTCACCTCCTGAATAGCTGCAGCAACAGAGTACATTACCACTCACCCCACTGCTCTTCAAACAGAAGGTATCACCAAGCAGCTCCAGGGCCAGAGCTGAGTGTAAGAACAGCTAACCTGCTTATAGGGCTCACCAGCTGCCCCAGTTTGGGCAGACTAGTTGAATTCACCTGGTATATTTTGCTTGAGCTGGATTAAAAGTTCTCACAGAAACTCTTCTGCTGAAGCCATATCTGGGAACATTTTATGAAAGAAGTGCAATGAGAGAGAGGGACTGGTCACATCTTCAGCCACTTCCATGGAACTCTGCCATTCATGAACAGATGATACTCTCTGGGAAGAAGGGTCAGCTGTTCTCTCTGAAACACACAGGCAGATATCCCCCAAAGGCACCAAATAGCCCTGCTTTTCAAACATGGTACACCTACTAAAAGGAATGTTTTCTTAACTAGGGATAATAATGTGCATGACGTTAATAAGCATTAGCAAGGTCTAATAAAGAGGACTTATTTATCGAGCTAAAAGCACTATAATGGTACAGCTTTCAAAAACATCCTCCAGACCAGTAGAAATTCATATCTAAGTTTGCTTAAGAGTCCAGAAACTGTAAATAGGAAAACAGAAACTCAGTCTAAGGGATCAGAAAACAGGCTAGTATAGGTGGGAATGATACCATTCTAATCCCATAATTTATAGTCCAGATTCTGTTCAGGTAACACTCTGATCAGAATACCAGGAATAATAGATGGTAGAAAACTCTTCTTTACCAAATAACCTCATCCAGCCATTGGCACATCTTTAATAAGTAAATAAAACTTCTTACGTAATTAGATATTTTCAATTTAGAAAACACCTTTTTCGATCACGAGTTATTTACTTCTCATCTACAATGCTTCAAGACAGGTGGTAACAAGTTCTTTAGGGCCTTAAACCAGATACATTTGGAGAAAGGCAGACCTAGAATTTTATGATTGTTTAATTCTGCTCTAATTTATTTATGTTATACTTGGTATCATCAATAATTTTATTTACCAGTGAACTAAGGCCTCAAACCAGGCAGATCTTTCATTTCACCTGAGAAGACAACAGATCACTGAGATCTTGTTTTGTATATATGTAGGTGGGAAGAATCTCCATCAACAGGGAAGTTCCCTGTAAAAAGCAAGGTGAAGAAATATAGCAAGTTGTCTAATTTACCAAACATACCCATGAGAAATGAGAGTGCAGAAGTAGTTTGTTATGTCAATCATAAGTAACAAATTATTGCAGAAACAATATTTTGATTGTTTTAATTAGCACATTCTTCATTTGGAATAAACTGGAAATCCGATTATCATGGTCTCCTGAGAAATTTAAAACAAGTCACTTTTACTCTCTTTCTAAAAGCAAACAAAAGCATGACTAGCAGCTCAACATATGAGATAGCACTCGAAGAGATATACCAGAAAAAAAAATCTGCAAATTATTTCTTTTTCTAAATTTTATTGTTAAAATAACAAGAAATTACCATGAAAAAATTTAATCACTTTTCTTATTAAAAGTGGGCACACACCTTTTTCTTGTAAGAATAGGAAAGAGAGAAGAAAGGAAGGCAGAGAGAGCAGAGGAGGAAAGAAAGAAGCTATTCTGATGACCACAGATAGTAAAACCAGAAACTCTTGATTAGACTTTCAAATTACAATTGTTCCCAAAAAGGACTATTTTGAATGTGCAATGTGGTTTTATGTTTTGGGGGTGTTTTTTTGTTTGTTTGTTTTTTAATTAGCTTGCAAAAATCTCATGAAGACACAAAGACAAAATGTCAAATCTTTAGACAATGCTTGTTTCCTGAAAGCATTTTTATGGAAGCACCTATAATGAAGCACAGTAAAAAAAAAGCAAAGATGGTCACACCTGGAATAGGTTGCCTTGAACTTTATAGTGTTTTTGCATTTCACATTGAGTTGGTTAATTATTCCTCCTGTCTGCACCAACCTAAATGAAAGAAGGCTGGTGTTGGTAATAAATGACATGCATCAGGTATTTCCAAGGAGAATGACAGCAGTTCTTAAATGAACAGGGAGTCAGCTACCAAATGGGACATGGATACTGGCCTCTTTCTAGCCCAGTTAACAGATAACTGAATTTTCTTCAAGTCTTTAGATGGAAAAGAAGGCACTATGCTGTTAAAATCTTCTCTGCTCAGAGAATACATGGCAGGCCAGAATTCAAAGATTCATAGTAATTGAGACAGCTACAATACTGGTAAACAAAGAAAAAATCTGCACAGAGGAAAGAGATACATATAGACTTTTTTTTTTTTTTTTTGAAAGCAGCTTACCTTCTTTCAAGCATAACTTGGACAAATTTTAAAAAAACCCAAAAAACCATCTACACATATATGAGGATATACTACGTGTTTTCAAACCAAAATTAACTCCACTGATTTGAACACTGATCAATGAAGTTTAAAAGTAAATTTAAAGTGAAACTTAAGTTTACCACACAGTCAATCAATATGAAGACTAAAAGTCTGTCATTTGTAATTGCTTTCAAGTTCTCTAATCAATCTGAATTTCAATTTTTTCTGTCATTTGATAGAATCCCAAGACATGCAGTACTCATCACAGAGAAGTTTCAATCAAAATAACTGCCTGCTGCTTAAAAATGGCTTTTTTCTTCTACATCAGGTGAACCATACTTTCTACTGGAGCCAACACAGCAATGTTTATCATAGCAAAGACAAAGATTCAGAATAAGTCAGTAATTTTCAAGGTCTGATTCTTTTTGCCAGTTTCTGAAGCCAATTAGTTGAGGAAGACTATTAATAAAGAAAGACCATCACACTTAGATGATTTTACTTCACAGTCCTCAGATGAGGGGTGGCAGAGTGCTAATCCTATAACAACTCCTGTGGGAAAGTAAGAATTCTGAGCTTTGTGGTATGAGTTCTTATTGTAACTTGGCAGTCAGAGAGACTGAATCATAGAAAGTAAAAATATTTCATCTTCATTGTGGGGATGGAAGTACTGTTACACACCAAGATGTGAGAGGTCTATGGTGAGGAGGTGATCTTTCCTCTCTACTCCACTTTGGTGAAACCCTACCTGGATCCAGTTCTGGAGTCCTCAGTACAGGAAAAGTATGAACCCATTGGAGTGGGTGCAGAAGAGGGCCCCAAAAACGATCAGAGAGGTGGACCGCATCTCCCATGAAGACAGGCTGAGAAAGCTGGGTTGTTCAGCCTGGAGAAGACTGAGTGAAGACATTATTGTGGCCTTTCAATAATTAAATGGGGATTAGAAGAAAGATGGGCACGGAATTTTTAGTACAACCTGTAGCAATAGGTCAGGGGGTAATGGTTTTCAACTAAAAGAAGGCATATTCAGACTAGATATAAAGAAATAGTATTTTACAATTGGGGTTTCCCAGAGAGGTGGTGGAGGCCTTATTGCTAGAAACATTTGAGACCAGTCTGGATGGGGTTTTCACCTGGTCTAGGAGATGTCCCAGCACATGGCACAGGTGCTGTGCCATGTGCTGATGACCTTTAAAGGCGCCTTCCAACCCAAACTGTTCTATGACTTTTAAAGTTAGGCATCAGACAAAAGTTCTCAGCTGATTAAAGTGGACCAGAGCTTAAGGCAGTGCTGGCCTTTCTTCTTCAGGTGTGGTACAATGACTTTTGGGAAAACACAGCAGCTGGCAACACAAAATAATAAATTTAGGGTCAGGAAGTACCATTTCCATTGGCCCTGCACATAAGAGCATAGATAAGAAGGTTCACCTCCCCTGAATACATCTGACATTGAGTCACTAAATATGGAGATCAGATTTCAGCTTTAGTCACGGGATATTTCTTTCACAAATTAGTGTTTGTTGAAGTATTCTAAAAAGACAAAGCTCCTACAAACTCAATTTATTTCTATTTCACATTGTATTCATATATGGAATATACAAAAAGGCTGCTTGAAGATTCGTGATAAAGAAACCAGAAAAAAGAGAAAACTTAAAAGAAGAGCTACAGTACTAGAAAGATTTAAAATATTCTAGAAGAGTAAGCAAGAGAATGAGCGTGGGAAAACACAGAAGCAGAAGTCAAGGGCGAATATTAATTATACATATGGAGATTTACATATTAATAGTTCTATATGGTTATATATATATATATATTTATATATATATATATTAATAGTTCCAGGGAGCTCTCACCAGAACTGCACTACTCCACAAGGGCTTTCAGTCTTCTTGCTACATCTGTCAAGAAACTCCTTTGATCAAAATACTGAAATTAGACCTCTCTGTCTTTCACTTCTGCTGTTCCTTGCCTATATTATCACAGCCACATCAACTCTAAATTACTGCCCAGGTACAAGCTGAGGTTTTCAAATATTTGTTGAGTGGACACTACTTAGTTTTCTGTTTCTTTATAAATTAAGAGAATTGCAGGGAGTTTTTATTTTTACTGTGCATCTTGCCTAAAGTCAATCATATTTAAATGCAACTTTTCTTACACAAATAACGACATTATTTTCTGTATTACATTTTATTTTCCTACTTTAATTAAACCTATAGATTTGTCATTGACAATTTCCGGACTAAGTCGTAATAGTTTTCTCAGTATCACATCACAATCATGACAATCATGGGAAAACTTAAGACAAAATCAAGGAGAAATTTACAGTAGCTAAAGCACCTTTGAAAAACTGTGTGTTGACTCAATTAAAATAAACAGAATAACCCCAAACACCTTTTAGTTATTAGTTTTAGATTTTTTTTTGATAACCTAATTTTAACAGATGTCTTCTTCTTTTTTTTTTTATTTTTTAATTAAAGCTTCCTCACGTTTAGCTGTGCCACAGTGACTTTCTTAACATATACCATATTCACTCAGCAATCCTTTAATCTATGTCATGTGGGAAGCTTAGCCATGCTGTTCTGAGTTGTAAACCAGGTTGTAAAGTCAAGGCTATTGCTCAGCAAAGATAGCCTTCAGTCATGAAGGCAGAATTTTTTCAATGTCAGCACAGCAGACACCTTCTCAGTCCTTATATTCTTATTTCTTTGGTGTGCAGCCTTATATAGGGCACATGTTTTGACTCCTGAAGGAGGATTGGTATATTCCTGGGCCTCAGATCAAAGAGATAAAAGTCTGGTGTCCCAAGTGTTTTTTTCAGTCACTGTAATGTTCTAGAACAATTTGAAAACAAAGAACCTACATCCCAAACCCAATGAAAGAATACAAAGCTCAAAACTGGAAGCCAAGCTTCTGGCATAGTGCAAGTAGGTACCAAGACCATATCTGATTCCTAGACTAACACAAGGAGAATTCACCACCTTGGGAGAATTCTAACAAAATCTGAAAAACTAAGGGCAGAGGAGGCAGAGTTCAACCAGACAAGTGAAAAGAAGATATAAGGGGTCAAAGAGAAGGAACAGAATACTGAAAGTATTTTTAGCCTGTTTCATGAAGCGATGCCTTTCTTTCAAAACAAAAAATAAAAATCCAAAACACACATGCCCATTTCTACACAGACTTGTATTTGCCATCACAGGTATTGTAAATTGGAAGCTACCAATACACACTCACAGAATGTAGTTTTCCTTCTGCTAACTTTAGAGAGAGAGCCCTAATCTAAAAATGTAAAGTTTCATTCTAAATCTTCATGAGATTACAAACATATTCATGGAGACTGTACACGTAAGAAACGGATCGGGATGGCAGTAGAAATGGAAAATAGCTTAAGCAGATAAAGAAGTCATTGGGATCTATCACTTTAAAGAATATTAGAAAATCTTAGGATGAATTTCAGCCTTTTCTCTATACCTTTCAGCTTTTTGACAAAAAGTTTATTTGATGAGCTAGGAAATTATGTAGCCTATCAACTGCATTCTTCAGAAAACAGAAACACTGCTAATATGCAGATCCCACGTTGGTGACAGAACAGAAGAAAAGTTTGGAAGCGTTATGCATGAGATTGCTATTGTTCTGCTTCCTCTACAACTCCAAAGCCAGTTAATACAATTAGGCTCCCACATGCTCTTAAATTAGACATGTGAATGAGACAGACTTCTCCCTCGATTTCATATAAAACCACCACGATTGGTTTGGAAGCATCACCCACAACTGAGTGCTAGGTGTGACTCTCATCCCTTACACACCCTCAACCCCACTAAATCATACTAACATAAGCATGGCACACAGAGCCTTTACTGGGGAACTCTCAATGGCATCAGGAGCACTTAATTGACAGCTGTGATCCTAGAGACACCAAGAACAATTTTTTAGCAGTAGTAGATCATCTCTCACATCCCACTCCAGTGACACAGCCGGCAGTGTCATCGGCCACATCGCTGCGTCTCCAGTGGCCTCCAAGCATGTGCTGCTCAGAATCCTGTCTCCACCCCAAAGCTTTTCATCTTCTTACAAAAGAAACTACCTTCCCACAATTTCAGTGGGAATACAGCAGTAAGTACATGGTAATTGTTTTTTTTCATAAATCTGCCATGATGACAATTTCCACTCTCCTAATTAAAAAGTAGTTTTCAAGGTAACAGCTCTTTTTTCTTGAGAATGTGGGAATGGTGCAATGGTGCTTTTTTGGAAGATGCTTTTGCACATGTGACACAGACTAGCTGAATATTAATAATACTGATTCAACTACATTCACCAATATGAAGCCATTTTGTGTTGACTTTTTTTTTCACAGCAGAACATTCAAAACCTACTAAATCAAATCTAGAATAAAGATTTTACATATATAGAAAGAAACTTGATTTTTATATATAAACCACTAGAGAGAAATTTATTTTCTTGAAAGACCTCAACTATTTATTAGGATTTTACAGACTGTCAAGAATCACATAAATCAGGAGATTAGGATATTTTTCATTTATTTCTGAAGTGAAATTTTTTTGAAGTATGAAGGAACAAAAATTGAACATAATTTAAGCTTCTAGTCTTAGTATCAAACTCAGGCTGAGTCATAAATTTCACTAAGGACAGCTGTGATTATATAAAATTTACTGTGTACCAGCTGTTCACTGAGAGTATAATGTTAAGAAATTGCCCCTTCCAAATATAAATTGTGGTAGCCAAAATACCTGATGTGGTACTTTCCCGTCTACTAAGGGGACATCAGGTTCTACACAACTCCTTCTAGATACAAAAGAGAACAAATAGACTTTATTTATGAAACATAGAAAACTTATTTATTATGTGGTTTAATGGCAAATTGCTTCTGGTCTGAAAGATGCTCCAGCTATCAGAAAAAAAATTTAAGAAGTTAAAACTAATTTGAAGAAAATAAGAGCATGCATTGAAATTCCTAAACACCCATCTGCTCCAAGTATTAATGCAACTGTACACTAGAAACAGACTCTGCAATATGAACACTTCAGAACTATCTTGTTCAGTGGCCTACAGAAAATCCACAGAAATCACTTTAATGTAACTTAAATACCTTTGTTTGCATTAAGTTCTCTAATCAGAATTTAACATTGAGGATGAATCACAAGGGGGCAAAGAGGTGATAGGAAAGGTCAGCAGGAAGGAAAATAACCAGAACTTCTTAAAGAGGCATGAGATGTGACCACTCTGCACTGACAATAGCTACAGCATTTTGTACAGATCAGGAGAGCTTCAAAACCACCCTACTTGGTTAGAGAAACCTTGCAATATCATCATGGTGCATTCAATAGGCTGTGAAGCTTGCTCCCACCCTGAGCAAATTAGCCCATGTTATGCTGCATTTCAACACCAGTTCTCCAGCTAGAAGCAGTTTAAAGATGGCACAATTGTCTGCTGTTTTGCAGAAATATTCTCAACAATTTAGTAAAATACCAGGGCTGCCAGGAAAGACTAAGGGAATTAGGCTTTGACTCACTTTGCCTATCATGCATAGATATCTTTAAAAATACCAACCTCTTTATTTTAAACTGTCCACAAGAACAATGTTACAAATCATTAAAATAATTTATTTTTCTTAATGGAAGACTTTCTATTTTAAGCAGAATAAAATCAAGAAAAAAACCACAGTGGTCCAAACTAAAATCTGCTGTATTGCAACTCAGGAGCCACTCCTAGCATTTTCAGTTGTTTACCAGGAGAATTTTGAAAATCACTTGAATATTAGTTTTCCTGAATTCCCTCAGCTGCAATAACATCAATCCTTCTAAAGGGCTTTACGACCTGCTAGGGAAAACAGCACTATAGGAAAGCTAAGTATTATCAGCAACTTTTAAGATGTTTGTCAGACTTCACCATAAACCCTAAGTTTTTCAGAAGTCCTTAAAAAACCTCTTGTACTGTAGCTTTATACTTCTCTAATGTTTGTAGGAATCTTTATTTAAAATGAAAGAAACTGAATGCATGTGGAAACAAATTTAACTACAGAGTATACATAGTTTCATTATATATATATAACAAATTGAAAAATTGGAGAATGTTTTATAAAGCATTCTGGCTATAATAATGACGTGTTACTCCTAGGCACTCATACTTCAAAATAAAATGGTTATGGTTTAACTCCAACAAAATGAATTTAAAATATCTGAAAGATTTAAATGATTAAATATTATTTTGCAAAACGTGATTTTTCACACAGTATGATACACTGAATTTAAATCAGAGGCAGATGGTATCCAGTATTCTCACTGAGAGGACTGGTATGTCAGACAATTTAGTATTTTGTTCTGTTTAAGACAAACAGGGTCTCTAGGGTCTTCGAAAGTCATTCTGTATTGGAAGGGGAGCTAGAAACATGGTGTTCACTTAAAACATTTATTTACTGTGCAACACAACACAGACAAGTAAGGAGAAAAACTGCATCAGGAGTCTGCAATGTTGTCATGAATTCCAGGTTCAATTAAATAAATTGCCCTTTCATAATCTTTCTCACAGCAGCCCATCTAGCTTTAAGACTACAATTCATCACCATGTTTTTGGGTAATAAAAATTGCATTCACATTCTTTAATGCTGGCAAGAAAATCCTCCCAAAAATCTCCAAATAATCTCTGCAAATATAACCTTATTTCAGAAGCTGTGGCTGGCTCACTAATGATGACAGAGATGACCACTGACCATAGACTTTTCTAAAAAAAACAACAATATTTTTTGACAAGAGATATTTTCAAGAAACTTTCTAGGTAACTAGGCAGTCATTGAACTTACTGCCTAGAGCCTGATATCATTTAAGGTCATCTGAGTCACCTCCAGAGTTTAATTCCATACAAAAAGTAACACCCCTTGAGATTTTATACCTGCCTCTGTTGTGAGAATTAACCTTAGAAAAGATGAGAGTTGAAACTCTATCAATCCAGCTATGAAACTTCCATTTAAAAAATCATTCCTAATCTTCCCACTACACAGCTCCATCCTCCAAAACAGGGTATCAACCCTGTGCCACACAGCCTTTCCTCATTGCTCCAAGTTATGACCTCAAATCGAATCATCTGCCTCTTCCTCTCCTACACATTCCATCTTTTCAGAAACTGACTCAATTCCTATGCTTTCTCACTCTTCTTATCTAGTTTCCCTACCAAGGTAAGGACAGTGATAAGCAATCCTGCACAGCTGTGGAAAATGGTTTTTCTAACTCTGAATATAATGCAATGCAAAAATAGAAGCCCAGGTGCAAGATACAGCCTTCTACGTCAATATAATTTTGTCTGTTTCATTTGCTCTCTCAGGAATAACAGGTCCTCAAATAGGTCTACAGGTTAACTGTTTCTATTTTCTGAATTGCTGGGTTATCACACATTCATTGTACAACACAGAAACACCATGAAATGGAGACAATACTGACATCTGTAAGATGGTATGAGAAATAATTAACAAAAATACATTTTTAAAACCCAGATATTTTTCCACTTTTACTACTATTCTTAGTGTTAAAGACTATTCAACTATCTTCCAAGCTGTTTCTTTACTGAATACCATCTATTTGCCATAGGATTGAGGGGAGAAAAAGACATTTATATTACCAGAGAAGGATTGCTTTTTTATTTCCAAGTCTCTCTCTTCTGGGCTCTCTAGACCCATTTCTTCTTATTCCAATAGTGGCTAAAACTTCTTAGAGAAGATGCTTGTGTTGTACCAAAATGCTGTACCAAAATTAATTTGTATTAACTACCATCCATTCACTTCAGTTCCAAGAACAGACTGATACTCTCATGGAGGAACACCATCACTAAAGGCTGCACACACCCAGGATGGGGTCACTGCATCTAGTCCTTCCTAAGAACAGGCAGTGGTGCTGAGAACACTGGTCTGAAGAGTTCAGAGACCATCCGTAGACATGCCATGAACTACAGGTCCCCAAGCAGCTCTTCAAAACCATTTAGGACATACAGCACACAAAAAAATCACCAGAGCTTGCACTGCAGTAAGTTGGCAGGAGAGATCAAGAATACTTTAGATGTCCTTGGGTCTTTCATGCCCACGCAATTCTTTATGTGAAAATACCCAGAGGATCCTCTGCTATACCTAACATTCACAAAGCTGTTCCTGACTAATCCATATGGTGTGAGCATCTGCCACTTTTCAGTATAATATTCATTTCCAGAGCATAGCATTTTCCACAGATAGCATGAATGACTAAAAAATAATAATTTTGTGATAATTCTGCTTCTGGGAAAACATGAAATGCTGAAAAATTGACATTATCTTTGGTATTTGCAAAGCCTCCTGAAGTGAATGAATATATGGTACTGCCTCAGCACACAGTCAAGGACTATATTTCTTATCAGGAACATTTGCTCAAGGAGTTTGTAGAAAGGTGGGGGCTGGCCTCTTCTCCCAGGAACCCAGAGACAGGACAAGAGGAAATGGCCTCAAGCTGTGCCAGGGGAGACCAGACATCAGGAAGAGTTTTTTCACTGAAAGGGTGAAAGCACTGGAACAGGCTCCCCAGGAAGCTGGTGGAGTGACCATCCCTGGAGGTCAAGAAATGCATGCACTGGTGGCACTGGTGCTCGGTCAAAGGTGTGCTGGATGATACTGGAGGTCTTTCCCATACTTACTGATTCCATGACTGTGAAGACACAAATGTCTTTAGGAAGCAAATTGTGTAATGGAACTGTTCAGAACTAGAATGCATGTTTTTTACATTATTGAAATGCAGCTTATTCAGTTTAAAAATACTGAAAACTAAATAAAGTCAAAAATCCAATTTTATTTGATATTTACATTTCAGTACAGACCTTTCTTTTATGTGGTCGGCAAGTGATTAGTCAGTGTTTTCCCTGCAGGAAGTGAAATCATATTAAAATCACAAGTATAAAACAGATTTGTCCAGTCTGATACAGAAGTATTAGAAGGCTAATAATATGATAAAAACCTATGAGCAGTAATTTTGCTACTGTCAATTCTATACTTTGACAACTACTCCTTAAATAGGATGGACATTTCTGAAGTTAATTAATAGCATTTTAAAAAATTGTGGAAATTTTTGCTTTTCAAGAAAAAAAACCCTTATTACAGAATTCACAGAATTACTTTGACTTTTTTTTTCCTAGAAAAAGACCAAGTTTATATCTAACTAAGGATATAGGTAACTTCATTCATTCAAACTGACTAGTGAATTCCAGCTTTCATCTGTGTGAGCAAAGCCACATGGGTATGGAACTGGCACATGGACTGCAGTCTCTCTACAGACTCTTTTCTCCTGATACTAAAATAGCTACAAGGCTGGATTTTCAGTTTAGCTGTAAGTGTTACAGAAGACATAGCACTCCCACCACCCCCACAAAGAAGGGACATTTTATACATGCAAAAAGCAAAATCACCATCTAAGTTAGTCAAAGGGCAGCTTTCAAATAACAAATTAACTCTCTCCACTGTTATTTAGTCCCAGAGCCAGGCTGAAGAGTGACATGGCTTTTTAATACTCACACCCAGCCTGGCAATGGGAAAAAAACTTGTGGAGAGCCCCTGGCACTGTGTTTAATTGTTCAGGAGGCTGTAAACTATAAAAATGTAAAATTTGGGAACTGTTACACTACAGATCATTGTGATGATGGAATATGAGGAAGGAAAAACCCTCAAATCCATCATCTCTCCCTTCAGGTACCAGAACTCCACACTAAACAAGTAAGATAAAAGCATGTGAGTGCCTTATCCAAATGTGCAGAAAAGTTGTGCTCCATTAATTTATACTAAAATCTAGTTTTGTTTTCTTCACCACTAAAAGGAGTAAAAAAAGGAATGAAATGTTTCATTTTTCCTTTCACTGTATGTTCTTAAAATACTGTCTTACTGTCCGGAAAAGAAATGTTAGTGTAAGAATTTCACCTTTTCTCATTGTATATACTCAACCCCCACCCAAATATTTCTAAAATATAATTACTGGTTTTGATATTACAGCATCTGATCCAAGAGTACTTATTCTAGCTAATACTTTCAAGAAACATACCATGCTTATTTTTGATCTTCCATACATTTCAACATAATTGACTGCTTAAATTTTCCTGTGTATTAAACAAAGTTGTTGAAATTTTCAATTTGTAGTAGAACAAATCAGACTGATAAATTTTCTTGAAGTACTGGGCCTACCACTCTCTTTCTCTTTAATCCAAGAGAAGGAGCAGTTGATTTTTATCTTTTTATCTAACAAGAGCTCAAGAGTGAAAACCATCAATAGGACTTCTGAAAATAACCTGCCCAGAAACACCGCTTCACAGAGCTACCAATATTTTGGGTAACACTTAATCTGTGTGCAGAGGACATGAAACTGTTATAAGAGTTTGGGATCTCCTGCACATCTCTATGCTACATGTTTTATGTGTGTCTCTCAACAGGTCACAGTACTTGCCACTGCTTCAGGTTTTTCTCTGACAAATCCCCCTCTAAGAACAGATGAAGGCTCTTGTCCTCAGATGTGCACCCTTAGTTCTCTGATTTCACCCAATGCATCAGCTCCAGCTTCGTGTTTCTTAGGAGAACCCTCAACACAAAATACCACAGCTTTTTTCTAACCCAGGGGAGGTTGTTCACTTTCCACTTGGTGAAGTGTGATGGGCAATGCTTTCCTTACAGCTCCTGACACTGGGAGCTCACACAGCCCCAAATGCATTCAGGTTAGAAGTGAGGAAGGAAGCACCGGGTGCATCCCAGTCTTGGTATTTTACTGGTTGCTCAGGCAACCAGCTCCACTGTGAGGAAACAAAACATGGAAAAAGTAATCTCACTGAATGGAAATCCACTTAATTCAGAATTGGCATCCAGTTTATAAAGTAGTCTGATGTTATGTAAGACCAGAAAAACAGTCCAGATTTGATACGCATTTTACATCAACAAAATTGTAAAAGAACTGGTACTAACAACTTGTATTATTTCCAAATTGCATTGAATCATCAAATGCACAGAATCACAAAGAAAGCTGAATGTTAAAGCTGAGTTTTAAACTTGTTTTTCAGAAAAAACCAGTCACTGATATTCAGCAACATTTTCATATCAAATAAAGCATTAAAATATTTGTTACTAATTTCTGTGATATCTATACAAGGTTTATGGAAGCCATTCCCTTATTAATGTCACAGAAAGTTTTATATCAGTAAGAAATAATGGATAAGCTCTTCTGATTTGAATTACCAATCTGATATACTTTATAAAGCATGGGCTTTATAAAATCACTGCAATCTAAACAGCAGTCCTATTGCAATAAATTAAGGTAGTCATAGCACAGTCTTGGTATCAGCTTTCATTTTGCTGATATGGTTCAGGTGATCTCTCACAAAAAAAGAAATATCCAGTAATCTATGCTTGAACTTTTAAAATATTAATTAGTAATGGAATAAAGAATATTACCTACACCATTAATATTACCCGCCCTTCCAGAATTTTTGAAGAAATATTTACCATAAAGCCAGCTTTCATTTTAGCAGTCATTCTATAGCTGTATTTTACAGAGCTTAGTCTTCACAGATACTCTCAAGTTCATTTGAGAAAAAGGCAAATGAATATCATCTGACACAAACAGAAATATAGTCAGGGTAGGTTAAGCCAGAAGGACAGTACAAGCAACTGAAGAGTTCACATAGTTACACAGTGAAGAGCTCAGTATTTAGCATACTGAATTACATTAGAAAAATAGAAGATGCATGGTCATTCCTTATATTTTAGAAAGGAGGAAGGGATCCCTCTAAAGACATGGGATCAGTGAGAAAGATGTTAGAGCAAGAGTGATTAATTCCAGGAAACTATGTCTAAAAGTAAGTAATTTTCAAAGCATCAAACAGAACAAAAAGCTAAATCATAGCAATGAAGAAAATATTGAAGTAGATGCTACAGCTGCTCACAGTTTTTCTTTGCATATCTCAGTTAAAATGTAAAATGCTAAGAGATGGCATTTAACCCAGTTCTTCAGTTACATGCTAAATACATACTTGATTTTTAGGTATGATTTCCACTAATAGGAAATCTAACAATATGTCACTTACAATAGTGTCTGCATTTAATATTTTACACTCAGTGTAGACATGAGCTTATGTCTCTTTTAAGAGAAAACAAGTATTGGTCTACTGCTGTGCCACAGATTAACTTACAGTCAAGGCATATTCCTCTACTGTTGGATGTAAACCTTGCACATTCTCTTTATTTGATATAAGTATTCAAGAAGTCAGAATCCATACTTCAGCTTTTAAGAGAAATTTAAATTAATACTTATGCATTATGTTTTATTTTAAAATACAGTTGATCTAAGAATCACATCTTTGGCTGCTTTATAAACTGAACTGGATCAATCTCTCAGTTTTTCAGGTTTTCCTCTAGTATTTTACTGCCAGCCTCAAAAGAAAACAAAACCAGAACAATTGTCATTAAACAGCATGTTCATTTCTCAATATCACAAACTGAAAGGCTTATATTCTTTGCCTACACACTGCTATAGTATGCATACACAGAAATGTATGCAATAATTCTCTTTGCAAAATAATAATTCTCCTTGTACAGAAATAAATTAATAACTGGAAGCACAAAGAGTCCCACAACTGCTTTGATCCAGAGATCATGAAACACATTGTAACTACCCCAAACAGAGGCAGCTGCTCTGAAGAATACAATGGCAACCATTCAGCAAGCTCATGAGCAGCATCACATATTTTCCTGCCACAGAAATTAAACAATTCACTTGCTCACCTCACATTTTAGATAGACAAGGATGTAGCCTATATCATAAACCATGATCAGCTTCTGAATGATGCAACAGCCAGGAGAGAATTAATACCAGCCAGAACTGAAGACCTTTTGTTCTTGGACTGTTTTCATAAAAGGTTGAATTTGTGTGCTGGAAACTCTAGGAAAGCATGACTATGCAGAAGCATACAGAAGTATTTGCTTAACTTAGAAGAGTCATTCTCTGCATTAAGGTTATAGATACTTTAATTAAGGAAGCACTTCATTTTAGTTTTTCAATAGAAGTGATATTCAGCAAAGAATGTGCCATTTATTGTACGAATTAATCCTGATTATTATGCCAATAATGCCAAATTAAATCAGTATGTTTCTATTCTTTAATCAAATCAGCATTGCTTGCCTTGCTTAACTCAGTTTGCATTAAGCACACACCAAACATTGGATTAAAAAAAATTATATGCAAAACTTGGGACAAATAAGTCAAGTAGTGTAGACAGCAAACAGTTTAAAATGGTACATTTCAATGTTATGGAATTTGAAGAAAGGCTTATATTAGACTGATATTATGAAGAGACTCAAATATTTCAAAAAACAATGATGAATCCTTTGATTAAAAATATTTTTAAGAAACCAGCACTGCGTCAAAAGATCATAAGAAATCTTGCTTAAACTGAAAGAAATGTCTCTATAACTAAATTAACACTGACAGCTGCTTCATAAGGGCATGGTTTTTAACTGATATTTCCCTGAAGAAAGCTCAGTTTCATGATAATGCAGCAAAAACAGGTCAAAACTTGAAAGATGAGAAAATTACGCTGCAAGTTTTTAATGCAGGGTGAGATAAAATTTCCACCTGCAATTTTTGTGTTCATTTAATCTTCCCTATAATAAATTACAGTACAAATGTCAGTGATTAGAGTACATTGCAATTTTCTTTTTAAAGATGCAAAAGGAGCTTCATGAACACAGCAACATTTTGAGTATCAATTTAAATTCCTTGGAGTGAATTTTTACCATCTGGGAAATGCTTCACACTTAACTTATTTTCAGTAACTCTTTGCAAAATACCAGGGCAGCACAGTTTTTACCAAATCTTTCTTTATCACAATTCTATAATTCCAATATGCTATCTAATTATATAAAAATATGCAGAATCACACTTGAACCATAATTGGGAAAAATTGCATCGGTTTTGCTTATTCAGGCTTTGAGCTTCAAACAGCTTTGGTAAATACTTCACTGGAAAGGTACATTTCTATTGATAACCACACTGCTCAAAAGAGTTTTCATGTTTACTGTGCATCTCTGGGTCCAGAAAGAGGATCAAAGTGACCAAGAGATGGGATCAAAAGAGAATGCCCTTAAACTTCTATTTCTTAACACTACACCATATACCACAAAACAATGCAAACACCATTCAGATTTTGTATAAGCATCTTCCAGCCCATTACATGTCCCCAAACAGGGCATTCCAAAGCTGTATATTCACAGAAATTCGGACACAGAAAAGAGAATGTCACATTAATTTCTACATGTTTAACATGCTTATTCTCAATTTTAAGTTTTATATCATCAACCAAATTCGCTGATGTTTTATGTCAACAGAAGCTCCCACAATGGATCCCTAGAAGGGAATGTGCCCTCTCCACCCCAACAGAGGAAGGGATTGTGGGATTTGCACTAGACCTGGGACGGTTGTGAACAGAATGGTGGCAAAATTAATAGCTTCAGAGATCCAATGCAGGCACTGAAAGTTCTAGAACTATTTCTAGAATGATTCACAGATCCTATCCTTAGTGATAATGTGTGCTGCATTCACTTTATGTGAAATCTCCTGATAAACCATACTAACACAAGCAGGTACAATTGACTAAAATCCACAGCAGCAGAAATGATGACACAAGAGCTTCATTGTGATGATCTTTGAATATTCAAGGGTTCAGAGTTATGCAGAAAATTGGTAAGAAAATGTTGTGAAAACCAGATGGTAGTATTGGGACTATAGCTGTGATGGTCTGAACTAGGTATCTCTTTCTATGACTTCCTATTTATATACTGCTCTGAATCTACACAGGGCCAGACTCTGTACTGCTCCTGATCTTCTGTGGATGTGTGAAAGCCTGCCACAAGACCTTACACCAGCTAGCAAGACAGCTGTCCAAAAACACCAGACAGAAATTCTCCCTGAACTCCATGGTAAGGACTGAAGAGATAAACCAATCCTCTTTTTTTTCTGGCAAGTTACATCTTACACATCTGAAGAAAAGAGGCAAAGAGGTAACAGTTCAAATTATTTTGCATGAATTTGCACTGTTAAGTAAAAGTAAAAAAATATTAAAAACAACATTTTTTTTCTAAAACCTCCATGTTTTTCTAATAACTTCTCCAATGGGATTCAAGTTAAATTTATTATTAGCAAAATAACCAGTGGACAACAGTCCCTCCTCTTTATTTCCCAGAGCAGGTTGTGCCCAGCTGAGACAGACTTCTTTGATTCACTCCATCAGGAAAACTTTTGTGCCACAATTTAGCCTATAAAGTTGTCTGGGTGCTAAATGTTCAACTTAAAATTAGGAGTTACATATTATTCTATTACTAAAAATGATATTTTTCCTGAGCAGAGATTGACTTCACATCTGAGGAAGCCACAGAGAATGAGTTATTTCATCTACAGGCAGAAATAATTTTGCTTCTGGCATATACTTCAAAGCAATTTTTAGAATCTGAAACAGAAATAAGTGATGTACTGTGCTAAAATGTCCCAAATTGATTGCTAGCCTTAGAAAAACAGGAAGCATGCAGATTTAAATGCCTTTTTAGAGCACAGAATAATCCCAAGTCTTGTCAGTTAAGTGCACCAGTCCAATTCAGATCTGTTTTAAATCACTGTTCAGTTCTATCTTGCACATGTTCTAATTTGAATTATAGACTTAGTCCAGAATGATATCCCACTGGTTTTGAACTAATGTATTTGCCTCCAGTGTTTTTAGAAAGAAAAAGCTCTTCAACACCAGTAATTTTTAATGTGTTAGAGTCTGATTCCATCTGAAATCTGCTATACTAAGTAAGAAAATTTCCACTATTAACCATAAGCTTTGGATCAGGCCCGTAGAGAATTTTAACTGATAATCAGCATTTAAAACACATTTTCTTACCAAATTGCATATACTGTCAGTATCAAATATGACACCTTCTATAGATAACTATATAGGTATAGTTATATATACCTGTAAGTGTAGGTATCTTGCAGAACATTTTATTTTGCAAAACACATTTGCACATTTTGGTCTAAACAGTGGCTTCAAAGAATAATTCAGCCTATGTAACTACAGCATGTAATTAAAACTCCTTTATAAACAGTCTAATTTATTTTTCAGGTTATGAATGAATGAGTGATAGCATGCAGAACAGTTTGCTGTATCCATTAAAAAACAGGTACTTGAAAGATTGATTTTAAAGTATGGATAAGAATTAGCAATCAAACGGCTGACTACTGTCTTCTCTTCCTCTTCTCTCTCCTGATTTTGACCCATCTATTCTTTTTTCCTGTTCTCTTTCTCATGGTTCTGACATTTCTAAGTCAGAATACAAAATTTCTCGCCAGATTTAGCATAATCGTATTATAGAAATTCACCTAAGACAAAAACTGGAACTACTGCCATATCTTCAGTTTATTTTTAGTTCTCAGGATTCCAGGGGATGAGGGGTATAAGGCCTGCTAAGAATTACATTTCTTTTACAAGACAAATTATTTGCTTAGAAACCTTTTTCTTTTATTTTGTATCATCACTGCCATTATCCCTGGATTATCCCTATTGAGGACTAAGAAAACTGAAAGCAGTGAAATGCAGTTAAAATATTTTTTACTATTTTGTGTGTTTTTCCTAACACTATTAATGACAGTATTTAGTAAACAATTCTTTAAGCTTAATTTGCTTACAGATATGATGCTAATTGTACAAGATCTGCTGTCTATGGTGCTGAGGTGGAATTGAATTATACAGAGTGATGGGTGGGTTTTTTATTTGTTAACACCATTGTAACTCAGTATCAATATCTGAACATGGGGTTTGGAAGTGTGCATGGCCTTACTGAGTGTGACACAAAAGAATGAAACAGGAGGAGAGGGCATATCCAGTAACCCAGCTTGGTTTCCAAGTGCTGAGAAGAGTGCAAAGAGCTCCCATAAAAAGAAATAAAGCTCTCATAAGGCAAACACAGTATGACATCTAATTACAATGAGAAGTTTAGAACTTACTCATGGCATAAAAATCAATGATCATTTAAATCCCAAAAAGTGAAGAAAGACAACAACTATATGGCACTTTCTAAAGTAATTGTGCTGATCATTTATGCAGCTGATGTAAGTATTTAAGGCAACTCAATATTATCTTTGGAGCAATAAGAGGCAGAGTAGTTTAGACCAAAAGATACGACATTATTAATCTCAAACAGTGCAATTTAAAAATCTAAAATATTGAAGTATGCATTAAGAGTGTTTCCTTCATCAAGATTCCAGGTAAACACCATCATGAGATATTCTTGCTTCGATGTTGTGTGTATCTCATTTTGTGATAGTGGTTTGCTTTCACTGACTGAGAAAAAATGTTTCCCCATGGCTACTGTTGCTATAGGTGATGTTTCAATTGCTGCTTTACTGTGGAAGAATGCTCTTGAGAGAATGAATATATCAGTTCAGAATTTTCTGAAATCCTAAAATTATCATGTGTGATTATTTCCTGAAATAATCATTAAGACACATTAAAACACTTGATTAGAATTTGAAATGGGTCTGTTCTAAAATTTTTACAAAATTAAATGAGGCACTTATTACCTCATAAGATGCCGCTCACCTTAACTTTAATTGAGATTAGTGTTGTTTCCATTTCCCCCATCATTTTCAACATGTAGCTATATGATAAAAGACAGCACATCACTCAGGCATCTTGTAGTACCTTATCAAGAGTTTACTCTTAGCATTCCTACATGGATGATAACCAACAGTGTTTCATCTCTATTGCACTGAAGATAAATTTAGCATTTGCCATAGAGTAAAAGCATGAAGATAATCAGAGGGGGCTGGTTGCTTGTTAAACCACCAAAGCACAGCTGCCTAAATTCTCTCAGAAACTCATAAGTGATGCACAGTCCAAGGAGAACTTCCCCTGACAACAGCAGACACCCCATGCAGGCAGATATGGGCTGTCAGTCCCGCTGGCAGTACATCCTATACTAGAGTATGGTAAACTCTGAAGGGGAGTACATCCCTCCCAAGGGAATGAAAACATGGACAGACCATATACCATTTTACAAAATGAACAAGGAAACAGTGATGAACATTTATTATTCTGTGGCCATGATATAACACTACCTCCTAAGTCACAAAAAAAAAAAAAAACAACTTGGGGGAGAATAGTTCATGCAGCACATGCTGCTCTAAGGAATGTCTGTTTTTAGCTTTGTGAAAAATGCCTGGTAATACAGGGAAAAACAGTCTTCCCTGTTCCCTGAACCTGTATTTTCAGCACTGTTTTTTTTCTTTTATGTTGTTAATCGATTATTTTTCTTTTTCAGTGTCTCATTTGTCTTGCCTGTGAAGATGACATAGAATACATTTCCGAAAGAGGAGGAGGGAGGGGAAGGCAATTTTCAGTATCATCTTACTTTATCTGAGGGATATGAACTAGCTAGCAAGCAGGTAGGGGTTATTCTAATTGCTTGGATAGACAGCAAGCGATTCAAATAATTGAATATTTATGGTTTTAACATCTAAATCCTGGAATTGTTCCCAGAAAAGAAGAGCAAAACAATAAGCTTGGTTATACAAAACCTGTATCTCATAGTTAGGCTTTCTGATGGTAAAAGGGACAATTACAGCTTTTTCTACAGTTGAAACATTCAGAATCTCTCATTTCTCATTGTTTTCATTCATCTAATTTTTTTCATGGTTAATAGGAGCTCATTTGTACTGAAGGCTTACAGGTGCATCTTCATTAGTGTTTTAGTTTGGCTGGGAAATCTCTCCACAGTTCATATTTATCGTGGTTTTGTTCACATTTTGGAGCAATCTTGAGGTTCCCTCTTTCTGGGTAAAATTAAGTGGGAATGTGGGCTCAAATGTGAGCACTATACCTTTGTTTACTTTTACATGATTTACATGATCTGTTCTTCCATCATTTTTAAGGTGCCACTAGTCTTTTAAAGCCAATATTTTAAGATCCAACAAGGATCTATATGATACACAGGATTCATTTGAAGGATATTTGGTTTTTAGTTTTGCCTTAGTAATAGCAACATTAAACTGCCTCTTAGAAGACCGCTGCGTAGGCAAAAGTTGTTAAAATTCAACCCATTTATCAGAAACAAAAGTCCTCAGTGACAACCTTATAGTCCTACTCTGAGAAATGCCAAATTAGAAATAAAAAAGTAAATTAACTTTTAATAATTTGTTACCGAATTCTTTCTATTAAATATTGAATTCAACCATAGTATTTGCTTATAGTATTCTATGGAATCCAGTGAACACTAAAACTGAATAAATCTACCTTTCTCCTGATTAAAATTCATGGAAACTCAGAGTAGCAGCATCACAGAGTCTTAGAAGGGACTCTGTGGAAGGGACCCACAAGGGTCATTGAGTCCAACTCAGGCCCTGCACAGCACCATCCCCAGGAGTCACTCCCTGTGCCTGAGAGCACTGTCCAGACACGGCCTGAGCTCTGCCAGGCTGGTGCTGTGACCACTGCCCTGGGGAGCTGTTCCAGTGCCCAAAGACCCTATGGGTGAAGAACCTTTTTCTAATACCCAACCTAAACCTCCCTTGACACAACCTCAGGCCATTCCCTCAAGTCCTGTCACTGATCACCACAGAGAAGTAACACTACAGCTCTCAAGCATGCCTAGGTATATATATGTGTGTGTCTATGTGTGTGTGTATCTGATATCTTGATACCTTGATAAATTAAAAGGGGCTCGGGAAGCATTATACTTGAGGAAAAACTTAAATTTAAAAAAGCAAGCATGCCCAGACCCAGAGATGTATTTAAACTAAACTAGATTTTTAATTAAAGTTGCACTAAAATGGTATGGTGAAATTATTTCTTGCATGTCTTTGTGTTTTCACGTATGGATTGAGGTTTTGTGTGGAGATTTTCTTTCTTGGCAAGCAAACATCTTGAAAACAACTGCACAAGGACATACTTCTCTCTACAGCCACTTAGAGCCTGACTTGTGCCAGAAACACAGATCCCATTATCAAAGCTACAATCTACATGGTATTCAAAGAGAGATTGCAGATAATATTACATTGATCATCAGAAGTGTGACACAAAAACCTTGGTGTGTGTTGCCTCTACTGTTGACAGAATGGATTCTGGGAAGAAGAATTATAGAGAATCTTGCCACTCTATGAGATATATCTGGAGGCACCAGTTCTTAAATATTTTCTTTAAAAATAAAATACATAGGAGGCAATTAATATTATTCTTTGTGAGCTGTACAAGTTTGATCCAGAGTTCTTTCTTAAGAGGGCACTTCAGCATGACTTAAATACTAAGAAAGCATATATAATGCCACTACAGAGTAAGTCTTCAACACTTATCCTTGTAAATACAAAACCAATAAATGGCTGCTAATGAGATATACAAAACACCAACAAAAGTGAAAATAAGACTTTCCTTCTAAATGATTTAGCAAAGGTCTTCCTTTCATATAAGAAAAATTTGCAAAACTAGAAAAAAAAAAAAGCCAAGAGATTAGTTCAGTTGGTCAGAGCGTGCTGCTAATAACACCAAGGTCGTGGCTTCAATCCCTGTATGGGCCAGGCACTTAAGAGTTGGACTTTATGATTTTTGAGAGTTCCAGCTCAGAATATTCTGTGATTAGAGAATTATTCTATGTCTCAGGAATTGAGAATCTTAGTTTTATGAACAGTGCTGCTGAAATGCAGAAAATTGGCATCAGATAGTGTCACAATTTGCTGGGTACAAGTGACACAAATGAAACCTCTAGAACATGAACAATGGACACACTTTTTAGCCTTCTGAGTTTTGAAATAATTATTGAAACAAAAGATGGAACTCCCTCATGGTGATTAGGTACTTAGTTAAGGTGTGTAACTCCTTGCAAAATTCCTTGTGTGAACAAAATCTGCATATGGGTTGCATGGAGAATGGATCCATTCATAGAACATACATCCAGTAAGGTTACATAACACACAGGAAACACCCAGGAGGTGCTTGGGCTTAGGGGGACCTTGGTCTGCCAACACTCAAAGGCTGTAACACTCTGAAGAGGGGTCATTATGCCACTGTTTTGCAATTACACATTTCCCAAGGGCATTCATAATTGGTCAAACATGGCACAGGGTAGATAAAACTTTACTCTTACTGACACCAACCACATTATTGTCTGTCCTGCTGTTTTTTGGTAAACTTATGAGAACTTATTCCATTGGATATCTGACAGTTCTGATGTATTTTCAGATTACAGGTGTGTATCTTCCCCAGACATGGCCATGTGCATTTTTCTTCTTCAAATGAGTAAATCCAAGCTCTCAGTGAACCCTCTGCATAGCTCTAAGAAGATAATTAATCTCTCACTACGTAAAAATTAGAAATGTAAAAATATCCTTTCTATTTATTCAACTTTACCACTAGAGCTGTATTATAAATCCAAACTGAAAAGTCGTAGACATAACTTGTAGGACCAAGAGCTAAATTAGGAGTAACATGTAGTGATTCTGTGGATTTTCAAAGACATTTTGAGAGCTTCAATTTTATTATACACTGAATTTTTACAATCAATCATTTCTACCAAAAGGTAGAAATGCTCCTGAAAGCAAGGAGTATTTTTATTTTTTTTAAACCTGCCATTATTTTTAAAATTTCTAATTACAAACCAAACCAGCCACTGTATAGAAGTTATTCAGTATAGCAAGAACAAGATGCAAAGAATTTAATCTTGTTTTACAGTAAGATCTACTCAGTCATTCTGAAACCATTCATGGAATTGTCTCAGATTTATTGACCAAATCTTGCTGAATGACAGTGGCTATTCCAGAATGAGGGAGACTGGTGTTAAGCTTCTGTCTTTCACTAAATGGCATCAAAGTTTAGTTTTCCACAAGAACACTATAATCAGCAATGCACTGTGATATTTGTCATGTTTACATTGTTCAGCTAGAGCTGTTTATAAAATGCATAAGCTATTAACTAATGAGGAAGACTGACTCTACCCTAGTTTTTGGATATTCACCAAAGGTAAAGAAGGCTTGTTTTCCCTCCCCATTTTTTTATACAGCTTGGAATGACATAGAGAGGATTACATCAAATAATACTAACATTACAATGGGAGAGCAAGGAACAGAAACAAAGAAGGAAGTCTAGTGAGTTGCATACAAGAAAGAGAAACAAGAATTGTCTTTAATTTCAGAATGGCCTTAGGAGAAAATATAAATTTTTTTTGTTACTGACTGGTATGTTATACAGAGAGCTTTTTGTTTTTTTTAAAACTGGATATCACTAATTATACCCAGAGGACTAAAATTTCTTTTAAAAAAAACTGGCAGATTTTTGCTATTTCCTTCAGTTCTAATCATCTCACATATGGCTTGGCTACTCACAGCTGGTGAGTAGAAAGCTTTCTAAAAGATGCAAAGGAGAAGAAGCAGAAAAGCAATTAAATATGAATAAGAGGACATGACATAGGAAAAGAAAAATATATTGAAATGTAAGATAGGATATTCTAAATAATGTTACAATCACTTTAAATGCATTCTCAGGGCAAAAGAAAGCTTTACCACAAACAATATTGTGAGGAATTGAAGACTGAGACATCCTGGTGCTCTTTGCACATTGCCTTTGTCTCACAATGGCAATTCTTCTGACTGATGAAGTGATGAAGTTTTCAAGAGCATCCCTCCACAGCTTGGTCAATCTTATTTACAAAACATCCAATGAAAAGATAAGGGAACAATACAAGGCATGGTGACAGCATAAAGACTAAAACAATCTGTCTCTGCAAATGGTCCTACTACAAGTTAAAGACTTATTTTGCTTCTGGCTCAGTAAAAAACCCCAAACCTAAACAGCAAAGGGAAGAGCTGACTAAGATGACAATCAGATAAATATGAGTATTGTCTACAGTTACTCTGCTTCTAGAGATGGCTAAGAAGTGTAAATGACACATTACAGAAAATATTTCTTCTTTTGACCTTATATGTCAGGATAGTTATTACACCTGGAAAAAGCTATATTAAATATAGATAAATACCATTTTTAATTACATTGCTTCTAACAACTGCACTCATAACCTCAAAAGAAAGTTCCTCAAAAGAAGGCTCCTCAAAAGAAGGTCCTTCGACAGTCCTTATTGACTTCATATAGCAGTATCTGCTGCTCCTTCAGGAAATCATTTTATGGTGTGATGAAGCACTTATTTATCTGTGCTGACACCTCTCAAGAAAGGGGATGCATGCAACTAAATGAAGTGTAAAAGATTTTAATAGTTGCAGATAGACATGTATACAAACATGCATATACTGCAGTAAGCTTTACATTATGCTTACTTCAAAGGCAAGAAAGGATTCAGAGAAACAGCTAACTCCTAGACCTGATAGCAGTGTAACACACAACGCTCCTAAGGATCCTGAGGGAAATTTTCCCCACTTTTAGGACAGTCTCTAAAATTTTCATCTCCAGCATCATCACAGCATTGCTCTATTTCCTACCTTCCTCCTTGCCAGACTGAGGCTTAAGAATACAGGCTTTCAAAATTAGTAAAAATAACTAAAGTACCAGAACAGATTTTTTTCCTGTGTACTGTCAACAATAGCTAACTGGTTTTATTCAGAGTAAGCAAATAATGTGAGTGAAAAGAGCAAATCCTGTGAAGAATAGCCATTTGAAGAAAAGATAGGCAGGCACATGGCTCAACACATGCCTTTCCACATGTGGTCAGATGGTTCAGAATTTGATTTGAAAAGAGATAAGCTGTTCATGTCATTCCTTGTTTGATTAACACATCCAGTGCTATATCTGACAACAGAGATTCAAGACCCATCTGCAGTTTTATTCCCTCAATATGCTTGCTACAAATTGTTTTATTTTCATATTACTTTACCCTTTTTTAGCAATCAAAATGTCCACGTAGTGAGTGACATATGAGACAGTATGTTTGGAGAGGAGGTTCACATGAACAACTAAGTGGGTTTAGCCCAGATAATTTCTTTAAGCCTATGAAAAGACTGAATGACAACACTGCAGAGGCATTACTGAAGGGCTGTCATGAACTTTAGGTTGGAATAATATTGTTCATTCCAAGGAGATTGCCTTTAATCAGGTGGCATGAGATTCAGGGTCATATTGGATCTAATGTTTCATGAAGCACTAGCAGAAAACAATTTCTTGGAAAAAGGTTTACTGTTTTTGACTGGAACAAATGGAATTGGTTTCACCCACAGCTTTCCAGATATTGCCTCAGAAGACCTTTCTGCCACTACATCTTTGGATGTGTTGACATATTTGTAACACTGAGATACAATTACAATGAGCTGCATGAAATTCATTTCTTTGAAACTGGACTGGTGCAAAGACAATAATAGTTAACAAAAAGTAGTTTATAGTATTCAACCCTACATTTCTCTGTCCCTATGGGACAGACTGCATCTTGCCTTGGATAACTATGCATAGGCTGAAATTAGAAGCAGCAAAAACAAGGGCAACATAAGGAGACCTCAACATGCTACATCTGCTGGACAAGTTAATTAGAACAAAAAATAAACTGTAAGAGACAGTACAGAGTATGATCCCCAGTAGCAGTTCCTGGAATAGCTCTACTATGTCTTACTAATTGCATTCAGTTGAATGTAGCTACAAATTATAGGGGAAAACAGATAATTTTCCCAGATGAAAAGGTTCAAATTAACCTGTTTTGAAGAATGCCCTGGCAGAATTTGTTGCATTGTAATCAAGATGATGATGAAGAAAATTAAAAACCAGAGAAAAGAGGGCCTGCATTTGACCTTCAAAGCCATTTCATCTGGAAAAGAGTTTTCAATCAATGACAAGTTGGTACAGACTGGCAATACCTTTTTTTTTTAGATATTACCTCACTGGATGTACAGGTGTCTGGATAAAGGAGATTGGAAAGCTTCATCTACCAAAATTTGTTTATTAATCTTATTTCATTACAAGCCAATATTTTCCCCTTTTTCTGTCACTTGAAAACCATGTGTTCTTTGGCTAATTAGTGAGGTTTTGTTAACAAAGAGTGTACCATGAACTTGCATACAGCACACCCAAAAAAATGTACTGACAATAAAAGTTACTTTCTTCTTCTTGGTATTCCTTTAATTTTGTGTTTCACTTCTAGTCATTCCAAAACTTTTTATAATTGAAGAAACAAGGCTTGAAGAGTCTACATAGACATCAGAGTTTGATCTTTTCATATCAGCTCTTAATATATGAGATACTTGAATGAGAAAGTAATGTTGACAAATACGTGACCTACTTTGAAGAGCAGCTTTGCTATTGTCACATAAAGTAACATTTCTGCACCAGAATAAATTCTGACTGCATAAAGGAATGCAACATAGCCAAGAATTTTAGGCCTGATCTCTGAAAGAAGTTTCTAATTCTAATAGGCTGTATTGCTTCATTCTCTCAAAAGAAAAAAACAAAACTACAAGTTTTGAGCTTTTAGGGCTACTTTTGCTTCTGAAATAGGGCTTGAAAGACAGAAAAATTTCATCAGATATGTACTGTAAAGAAAGATCTGAAGACAATGATAGAAGGAATCGAAGGCGTGACTCAAAAGCAATTTTTTCAAAGGTAAAAGAAAAAAAATTATAGTCTACACAATGAAGATTAAATTCTTGAATTGTTGATTCCAGGCTGTTTTAAGGAAAAATGTAGCCTTCTTAGATTAAATATTTCTCACAGTCAAAGAGCATGGAATATGAAAGCAGTAACAGCTACTTTAAGGTCCTCTCCAGTGGAGACAGCCTTTCTAACTAAGTGATAACTCAGCAAATACTTCTCAGTCCCACAACAAGATGAGGAAAAACTATATCCTTGTTTACAATGAATGGCATATTCAACTTATTGAAAATGTACAGATTTTCATGGGCTGAAAATAAAGATTGTAATGAGATTACCTCCAGACATCTGCTGGCATTTTTGCTGCATACATGAATCTGAGTAGAAACCTATTTCGTGAGCTGAAACAGAACAAGAACCTCTGGAGAACTGTCTTTTTAATTTCATGGCCCAATTATACTTGGGACAAGAAGACATAATGAAATTATATGGTGTAGAGAAAGATCCATTATTTTGACTGATCAAGTAAAAATGAAAAAGAAAATCATCCAGAATGCAGTTTCAGCTGCAAGTGTTGATTGTGCCAAGCCAATGTTACCAAAAGGCCACAATTTTGTTGCCTTCCATCTTTAAGATTCACAGTTTCAAGAGACCTAGAGGAATATAGAAAACAAGGCAGAGAGATCTCTTAGGCAGGCATTTCCCTGAAAGCCCAGGCTGCCCTCTCCTGGAGTGAATTATCTTGCACATCTGTGGTCTTTGTTCATGGTCAAAGTAACAAGAGGAACATCTCACAAACAACAATCACCTGATTATCACCTATTTAATTTTTCATGTGTGTTATCTTGCAGAACACCTACTAAACATGTATTCAGATGATGAAGAAAATCACATGCATCTTGCTGGGACAAAGTTGCCTACAGAAACGACTCCCTGTGCAATGAAGTTGTCTCACTTTTAGTATAGTAACTTATTATACTACTGTGTGTAGTAGCTGATATTACTGGGATGCACTGGCCTCCAGCTTCAGGTGAAATGCAATGCTACGAAAGCATGACCATTCACTTGGAATTGAAGAATGCTTCTCTGATGTCAATGATCTAGTAGCAAAGCCCTGAAAAAGGGTCACACCAAAGCTGCATTCACGCAGTCTGCCCTACATACACTGGAGTGAGAGAAATGTTGCCAACTTATTGCAGTTTCTTCCACCACTTATAGTTCAAAACAAAGGACAGAACTTATATTCTTCCATCAGGCAACCTGATGTCAAGGTATCTTCTGTCATTCATGCATACAACATACCTGGTTTGTCTACTGTACAAGGCTATCTGATGCCAAAGCTGAAGCACATATTTACCATTGTATGTGGCCTGTTCTCCAGAAATTTAATCAGAAATGTTGTCATATATTGTCATTCAGATAATATGTCTCAGATATTAAATATATCTGTGAAAGAGTTCTGTGTTTCTCTATTTGATAAAAATACACTTCTTAAAAATCAGGACCCCTGTTTCAATTTAGGTGATGTAGGGAATTAGCAAGCACCAAGAGAAAAACTGCGATCCCCAAACATAAAAAGGAGCCATCAACAACAGGTTGGTTATTCTTTGGTAGCAGACTACCTCTAGACTACCTGAGGCAAAGATAAAATTTTTAAAATAATTATTTCTTGTATTCATCTCTCACTTTTATCTGGATTATAATGAATCATTGCAAAAGAAGAAAACATAAAAAGCCCTTTAATTGGGTAGGGAAGTATGTATGCCTTATTTAGATGGAAATTTATGATTTAGAAATCCTGTAAAAAGCATTTAAATTGTTTCACTCAAATGCACAGAAATGTTCAATTAACCTAGCCAGTATTTTAAGATGCAGACTTTCCATAAATTTTCAAAAGATTATATTTAGGTCATATGATGAGTTGTATTTGTTGTCACTGTAGATCTTGAAAAGAAACAAGGGACCTTTCAGTGAAACAACAGCTAGGTAAAGCAGAGAAAAGCTGTAGCAGAGCACAGAACACTGTTTCTGCTGCTCCTTGCTGACCATTGCTATTCCAGGTTCAGCTGTTTACATTTTAGATAGGTGACAATTCTTAAGGACTTTTCCAAGGGAGACAATTTTGATCTGTTTCTTCCAGATTTTGTTATTCTCCTTTCATATTAGTACTCCTGGTCTCTTGCAGAGTTACCACGCATCATCTATCAGTAAGGAGTCAAAATGAACTAAATGATCAAAATAAAATATGTTTTTTTTCATTCGGGGTAATAGTGTGTCTAATACAGGATCCTGTATATTAATTAAATAATTCTAGGATACCAGCTGAAAATGGAGGACAGAATTGTAATTTTACTGTAATTATTTAATTTACTAATGGTAAATTAAGGGTTACTGATGGTGAAAGGCACTATTGAGAATCTTGTCGAAGATGCCCTGAACTTCAGTCATTTTGCCTTGTTATTTTTTCTTAGCTTTCTGGGCAGAGATAAAAGGAAATTCAGCTTTCTCTCAATCCATTAATCAAATCATCCACAAATTAGAAGCATAAAATTCTAAGAAGCATGACTTTATAGTCCCAATCTCAGATAAAATTAAATGCAGTAATTAGAAGTTACTGAGTGCAGTCCATTGTAGATTTAACCAAAGAAGATAAGAGTCAAGCAAATCCAGATACTATGAAGAACTTTAACAGAATTGTGCAACAGCAGAAATCTGGAGAAATTCATTATCTAATGTCAGTGCATGTTCTTTCTGTTTTCTTGACTTTGCTTTTAAACATCAAGAAATATTTAATATCATACAACTACCCAGAATAAAATTGTGATTGCTGAGGATAATTTACCATAGGAAAAAAACCAAGTAACAACTGAAAACAACCAAAACATTAAAGAATCAAATTACCCCAGACTTAGGAGTAAAAGATACCATTCAAATTGTTTCCAGATAAGTTTGAAAATATTTTCTATATCCTTGATATAAACACGTTCATTTAGTTTCAAAGATGACGCATATTATCTTTGTTTATATTATAATCCAAAAAACCAGTATGGATAATCTCTGATGATTTTAACTCTCTCTTCATCAAAGACAGGATTTATCACTCTTATTTCACAATAATTCCTTAAATATATAGGTTTCTATTGTTCTAGCTATAAAATTATTTTTTTAAACTCTAACAACTAGAAATGAGGAGGATTCATCTCATTTCAAGACCAATGCTACAAATACCAATCGATAAGTTTGCACTGAATTTCAACATTTTTCTTATTTTTATTTTACAGTAATCTACTCCTATTTATATTTTAAATACAATACCCTTTTAAACTTGATCTGCAGATCCCATAAATTAGCTACCAAAGATATTTGTTTCATAACATCAGCTTTCCCAAAAACTATACCCTTCTGCCACAAATTTAGCCTAAATAAAGCAACTTTTATATGGAATTTGAAAAGACAATAATTTGTAAATTATTATTTTGCTGACAATTTTCCATTCTTGAAGCTTTGATCTGTGAAAAAGGAAATACTTTAATCCATTTTAAAGCATTTTCATTATGTAAATATCTGTTTACAGATAAAACCTTCCCCGTTCTATCACTCCATTCAACACTTATCAGAGCAAACACATTGAAGTTTTCCTTTAATGAATCCCATCACTATTGAAGAAACTATCACAGGTTTCTTAGAAATCTTCCCTTCCTCATCTTTACTGGTTACATAATGATTTCTAATTACATTTTTTCAACGTAAAATTCTTGTTGGAGTATATTGACCACACAATGATGAAAGTAAATGTACGAATCATCATAATTTCAAAAACTACAACACCTAAATTCTAAACAAGTCTGGAAATTAAAGGTTTCTTATTCAAAATATAATATTCAGGAAAAAGTATGTCTCATAATACTGGTCATAAAATTATCAGAACTCTTTGTAGAGTAGTAAGAAAAAAAATCAGGAATAATTCTGTGTATTTATGATAAATGTATTTTCCTACCAAAGACAACAGCAATTAGAAGTTAAACCCAAACACCTAAAGTTTTATAAAGCTTTGTTGACAGACAAAGTAAGCTTTTTTTCTATACCTGTAAGTTCTTTCTCTTCAAGATTGTATTCCAGAGATCCAAAGGAATAATTAGCTGGACTGATTGCAGGAGTAGAAATAAAACTTGCACAGCCAATGGATGGGTTGATTTCAAAATAATTGTGGCTGTGATTCATTCGGTGAAATTCCAGAGAAGATACTATGGATGTACGCTGCTTTGGCTACAAGAAAAACACAAGTTTGGCATGAAAAACACAGACTTTTCATATAGTTTGCATCACTTGACATTTAATAAACCTATTTTTCTTTGTTTTTACTTTTTTTATTTGGCTCAAAGGTTATAGTAGTAAAAATCATTTGATATGACAAGCTGTGGTGTGTAGAGATAATTTCCTTCTAAAATCTGGATTAATCTTTATTAGAAAAAATGCATATCTTCATTCTAATCAATTTAATTCAACATAAAATAGGCCTTTACAGCCTTGCATATAATAATTTCAATCATCTTTTGATAAGAAAGGGAGCTCTTCACCAGCTGCATTGCTGGGTACATCCTGCAAAACAATTAGACCGCTGATGCCTGTATAATGAAGTTTACTAAATAATATCAAGTGCCCATCACTTGAAAGCCACCCTCTGCTCTTTATTCCATTTATGAATATGCCTCAAATATTCAAAGACTGAAATGTCTGGAAGATTAAGGGAAAAGTGTCAGCTTGAAAATCATACATGAAAATCAAACTTTCTCCATGAGTTTTCATGCAACAAACAACTTGGTACTATATTTCAAATATTTACTTTCAAAGGAAACCTCTGAGGAGACCCCATTTAATGGCTGTGCTTTGGACTGCAGAGCAGTTTTAAAGCATGAGAGACTAATTTATTTTGGGTGGATCCACATCATCAAGTGTAGAAATTAAATCTATATAATGCGTTCATCAGGTCCAGCAACAACTTTTTCACTACATGGACTTGTTCCCATTGCACTGCACTACGTACTAGTGCAGGCATAACCTTCATGGTCAATATTATGGCTTTTAAGCCACAGACCACTGCTGGTTTGCAATGCCATGCTAAATGCACTCATTTGGTTCCATACCCACAATACCCTAACCCCATGATGCTCCTTGCTGCTTCAAGATCAATGGCCTGAAACATTAAACCTCTCCAAAACAGAGGAGGCCCTGCATCCACATTTATATCTGTCTGTATATTTATTTCACAATAGAGAAAAACATCTCAGGAAATTCTGCCTTGGAAAACCAAACCTGGACAAAAATAAGAAAAAGAGAATAAAAGATGCTTCATCTCTTCTTGTTCTAGCATGTCAGGCTTAACATGTCAGAATATTTGTAATGGTCAAAAATTTATTCCTTATTAGTGTCATAACCTAATTATTACCTTTGGGAGCATAAGATCCTCCTTGGACCACAAAGGTATTCATCATCCCTTATCTATTAAATCTATCAATCTATTCCAGTGAAGTGATTTTCAAATTTGTTTCTGGTCAATTTAATTTTTAGGTTACAAATCCTGCAATGCTTGTGTTATAAGTACTGAACCAGGCTGTTTTCCCTAAAAATTCACCCTTCATACTGGAACATCAGACAGAAAAATTCAATAGAATTAGGTCTGTATAATGTTGATTATTTCTTCAAGTTGTTTTAGGCATCATGTGAATTAACTGTCATGTCAAAACTGAGAAAAAAGGGAAATTTTGGTAAGCATCTGGAACTCATCTATGGTCTACTGAGCAGACTTACTTTCTTTAATAATTAAAACCAGTTTCTGCTTTGAAAGCCTGACTCCTAGGTCTAGTAATTTCATGGGAGAGTTAAATGAACAGGGAGAGACTCCAACATCAAACAGTGTGGTTGGAAGTCATTGTTTGGGATCTGAGCCAAAATAACTCTCAGATCAGACCAAAAACATTCATCTGTATTAATCAAATCTAAATGGCACACTTTTGCTAGAGTACAGATTCATGAATGGCCTAATTATTTCTAAAACTGACAACGATCTCTGGTCATTCAGAAGTACCTTCCTGGCCCTTTCCCAGGCAATGGTGGCTTTGCAGATTTGCAGGTCTTGAACTCCTCTGTTGAAAAGGGGACACTTCTCTTAACATGAGGTGTGGTGCTTGGTTATTTTTAAGCTGAGACAGTTCCTGCCTAAATGGGCAGCTGGAATGGTCCATCTTTGTCTCCCAAAGCAGTTCAAAAGGCAACTGCCCTGGCCTTTGTCTAGTCAGCCCTCCAGCCACTGTTTTGTCTGTGTGCCCCTTTCTTAGAGGCAGAAAAGCAACATCTGATACATCACTTGGCCTTTCACTACCTCATTTTGGACTTGGGCATTATTATTACTGATTCAGGGAAACATATCTGTTTCAATATGTCTTTCCAATCTAAGGCTCCTGCACAGAACCTCTCTCGGCCTCTGGTACTGCACAGCATAACGCTGCTGCAATGTATTTGGCGTTAACAAGGTCCATCACCCATCAACATGTGCCAATAATTTTTATACATTAATTAGTCAGGAATCCAGCATCTAAGCCTTTGTAGCTAACTAAGAAACTAGAGGAACTGGAGGAATTTTTTGCACTTTTGCTGTGTCCTGTAAAATGTTTTGCTGTTAAAGTACTAGTTGCTCATTATTATATGCTATGAGAGACTCAGTAAACCAGTTTGTGCTGAGTGTATCTCTCTGCCTTTATCTCTCTAAAGCACTATTTGCACAAAAAAGAAACTAACAAAAAAAACCAAAACAGTAGAAAAGAATCAATTTTTTTTACAGTTAGGATTAAATTTCATTTCCGATTCCATCAACCAGATTTCCAGCATAGCTATTTACATGTACCCTAAGTATTTAAGCTCCCAGAGCAGTCAGTTGGGATCTAGCCAATAAAATCACCATCTAGTGTGTGTACCATCAGGAGTTCAGAGAACAATTCTCCCCACTCCAGCCCCCTTGGTATTGATTGCCTTGCCTTAATGCAGGTATCTACCATCACTGCAGATTCCTTAGGGCATCCCACCTGGCCTCCAGCTGCCATTCGGAAGAGTGCAGGTCTCCTGTATAGATGCCCTGTACAATACCTGTACATGTGCATTTCAAATACACCTCTATAGCACCTTCAATGACATTAGATACCTACTTTTAAGTAGCTGAATTGAATCCTGCACCTGTCCAAAGCATGATGGGAGATTAGGACTCTAAATCAAAGAGAGATTCTTATACACAGAAATGAAAGCAGAGGTGTTTCAGTCCCAGATTTAATCCCACGTCCAGCTCACTCCTAAAAACACTCTAGAAATCTTTTAGAATCTGATGCCAAATTCCAGAGTAACTGGCAGTAATTCCTGACTTGGCTTGCTGATTGCCCCTGTCAAAGCCATTGTTTAACTACATTTACCAAGAACTCGTGAGATTGTTTCTGAAAAATTCTATTATTTACTATATTGAACACCAAAACTCTGTCAAGGGTCAAGAGTTCATGGTTGTGAAACACAAACACAAAACTCTGTCCCAAAGAGATAATGCTTCCTTCATTCTTCAAAGCTAGATTTGTCATTACATGCCTTCCTTGTACTACTCCAAAGGTCTGGACATGCTTAGATAACCCTTGTGAAATTCTGGCATACTTATGGCTTCACTTCACCCCAATAAGCACACTACATATAATGCAGATTTGTCCTTCAGTAGGTTTTTATTCATTGGATTCATGTGTTTAATTTACTTGTTATGTGTAAATCTATTTAATGACCAATAATTACTTTTTAGGTATTTCTTCACAAATATTATTTCAATTGTCATAATACCAACCTAGAAAACCCTACACCATCCTAAAATAGCATATCAAATCAGGCTAATGAATAAATCTTTTCAATGCATAAGAAAAAATGTCAGTACAAATCTTTAAAGATACTTCAATAATAAGATTTAAATGACTGTTAAATCAGGTATAATAAACATATTTTCATGTTCAGTCTGCAGTGAACATATATCAATGAAAAATACCCCTCTGAAATAACAAAACTAAGAAAAACATCAGAATACCCATATTGAATTGCTTTTTTATTAAAAAGACAAGTAAGAACTTAATCCCCCCATTAATGGAATTTGCATGCAAGATCTGTAATGCTACCATGACTGGCATGTAATACTATGAGCAGGCAAGGGATTCAAATATTTCTTACAACATTTAGCAGAGGCAATAGGGCAAAACTCATTTCTCAATTTAACACCAAAATATTTCTTCAGCTTTGAAGTATACTTTGCAATACAAGCTTCTGACTTTGGGATTTGAGTAGGTAGCGCTATCATAGTCTTAAAAAAATTAATTCTCACAACACTTGGTACTATGGCAGAGCTAGCTGCCCCATTTTACAGGTGCTGAGCAAAGGTACAGATGTTTCCCAAGGGACAGTGTTGGGGAAGATGAAACAGGAAAGCCTTGTTCAAGTGGTTTGTTGAAACACTGAGAACCAATGAGCCTAAGGAAATTCTTCATTTGGCAAAACCTGAGAAATTCCAGTTGCCCTATATAATGTAGAAACTGGTTTCAGTTGCCATAATACATCATGCAGAAAATGTATGCTAGAAGAGAGAACTGCATCTACATTCTCAAATTCCAGTTAGCACATAAAATACAGACTTACCAAAGAAAGCAGAGGCTGCAGCCCCTTCCCCCAGGCTCATCTCACATATTCAATACTGCGTGACTGCACTTATGTGGCCACTTATATCCCTTATTTTGATACCTGCCCAGATGATTCAATTCTTTCAATTCTCTGATCAACTCGCTCCTTCTTCAGAAATTTTCCTTTCTTCATCTTCCTTCTAAAATCTCATTCTACACACTCATTTTCCCTTTCACAGAATCATAGAATGGCTTGAGTTGAAAGGAACCTTTAAAGGTCATTACATCCAAACCCTCGGCAATAAGCTGGGATATCTTCAACTAGACCAGGTTTCTCAGAGCCCCATCCAATCTAACCTTGAACGCTTTTAGGGATTGGGCAGCCACAACATCCATGGGCACCTCTCTCTTCTTTTGTTTTCTCCTATCCATTCTTACATTCCTTCCAAATCTACTTATGTTACTCTAAAAAGACCTGCACAGTATCCAGTTGATTCCAGTTCTATTTGGTGTTCCAAAATCTGATTTTCTGTTTTCTCTGTGGTTTTGTCATCAAGGTCTCTCAAACAAACTCCCTCATGGCTCCATCTCACACTGGCTTTACAGTCCCTACATTCCTCTCATTGTCCTTGAACACAATCAATTTTAACCTCTGTCCTCCCTTTCAAATGCAACTTTCACATGACTTTTATGTCTTCTGCCTTTTGCAGAAGCATACCAGCTTGACATTCCAGCACACCATCTCTGTTTCTATCTTTGTCCCTTTTGCTCATGTACACTTACATAGGAGCCCAAAACATTCAAAATTTTCTCAGTAAAATACAGCCTGTGACAGGACAGGCTTCCTTGTTTTCTCCTGTCCCCAGTCTGATTTGCAGAAATCACCAGTTCTGATACATTCTCATCAGTCAATGCTGCTGTCAAGAATTATTTGATTTATAGGATCTGAGCTAAGGTGATCAAGTAGCCTTGAAATTGCAAAAACTGGAGATTACAATGCATCTGCGTTTGATTTATCTATGTCACCTAGAAGTGCAAGACTACACTGAATTATTACTAGACTACTGAATCAATTATTCTGTCAAGCTTCAAAATACTATGTTGAAAAAGCTGAAGACACATTTTCTTTTTAACACAGTAATACAATTTTCTCTTTTTTCATTTCACAAAACTTTATCTTACATTATGACAACAATTAAAAACAAAATTTAGGCAGTTTCAGCACCCATATCGACATTCTTGATTTTACTTGTCAATATTTTAATTAAGTTTAAGAGCAGAAAGCAGAAAATACACTAAGGCTGGCACCTAATAAATCCCAAGCAGCCACAACAGGAAGCTTGCAGGACCATGAGATTTAAAAAAAAAAAAAATTAAAAAAATGCTTTCACTGTGTTTTAGCTGTAGATCCTTTATGATACTAAAAGCATAATGCATTCTGAAACTAAATTGATTTTAATGACATCATAGTGTCAAAGTCCTAGCAATTTCTTTTTGATTGATTATTAATTTAGAGAAAGACACTGCTTGCATCCTGCATGACCAGGAAGTGCATATTACCTCAGAGTAATCTCATGGTCCCTCAGAATACCTGGATCAGTCCCCTGTCAGTGCCATGCTCAGGAGTGACAGACTCAGCTCTTTGTGTAGCCTGTGGTCAGGAAGCCAGGCTCTGTGACTCTGGGGCCATACAGACACAGTGCTTTCTGCTCTCTCCTCTGTACCTCATCCTACCTCTGCCTTAAAAGCCTCTCACTGGAGTAAGTAACTAAAGGTCACAGGGTTCCTGCCCCTTCTACCCGTGGTCTTATCTCAGATGACAAACCACACAAGAAATAAATAAGAATAAATAAGAGAAAAAGTTGCTCTCCCTCAGTTTCTATTTTCCTTGCCTTCTACTTTTACTTTAGTTGCACCCATATTGCAGCTGGGGGTTCTGAGGAGCAGCAATCCTGAATGCCAGAAACTGCAACACCATTGGAGCAGTTTCCCTCCTTGATAGATGTGACCAGATCTTGAAGATCCACAGTTATACCTATCCTGGGAAAACATTGTTTGAAATGAGCTCCAAATAGCAAGAGATAAATTTGATAAATAAGAGGAATGTCTCATTCCTCAGATATAAAAATTTTCTGTATTTCAAAGATTAAAATAGTGTTACTTTCACTGAAACAGTTGGAAAATGGGTGTAAGACCATTTTCTTCAAAAAAAGCTTGACTTCCAGCTGCTAGTATCATCTTCCTTTTCACCTGCAGATGATGAAAATTACTTCCATCATGATATTTTTATATCATAAATTTTGAAGGGCCAAAGTGATGGCTGTTTTTTCTAAACTGCATGCTACAGACAACATTCATGTGTGAAAATGTGCATTATCAGATGAAGATAAAGGGTTACTGCATAACTGAGGTGCTCAAAACCCCCCCATACTAACAGAAACAAATGAAAATGTTAAGAATATAATGTAAGAAACCCATGAAGGCACAATAGATAAGGCTTTAATCTTCCATATTCTGAGTGTGTTACTCTTTCCAAGTATCATGTGCACTAGGGCAGGGCTATTGGCATGGATTGGTTCACACCCCTACAATTA
This sequence comes from Serinus canaria, assembly GCF_022539315.1. Classification (NCBI taxonomy): domain Eukaryota; kingdom Metazoa; phylum Chordata; class Aves; order Passeriformes; family Fringillidae; genus Serinus; species Serinus canaria. Next base: position 45,261,757 of record NC_066314.1, read on the forward strand.
AACCTCATTATATGTCAGAGAAGGGTCTTCAAGGCAGAATTATCTACCAGGAATGGTGCTTGCTCCATCCAAATCACAAATCAGGCCTGACAGTGGATATGTTTGGAGAAAGAAAATTGTACACTACCAAAATTATACCCGGGACTGTGTCCATAATTCAACAGTGTAGATGACAACAATTTCACTAGCATTGATGTTCCTTTCAGTATCTGAACTACCTTTTAAAACAGTAGTTCACCTGTTTGTTAAAAGTTCGTATAGGAAAATTGTTCTATATTTCTGCATGATTTGTGTTAATATTGTATCAGGAATCACAACCCAGAAAATCTCTCCAGGTAGGAAACCTCTTTCAACTAAGAAAGACAAATGCACATACAAGTGACATTCTAAAACTTAACACTCCTCACAATAGAGTGTTATTCTGCTTTAATTTATACTTGTGTTTTAGTATCCTGTTGAACTGTAATTAAATACACTAACACACACTGTTTGCTGTTTTCATTAGTACCATGTACTGGGTAGATGTGTTTATGTTTTCTTATTAGACCTAATTAAAATATATAAATAGAATTATGTTTTATAGTTACTTGTCAAGGAGATCTCTTACAGTGCATCTCTTTAATAATATTTTGCTCCATGTTGTTTTAAAGTAGTCACAGAGTATCCATTATGCTCCAAGGAATTTTTTTCCCAAATATTCTCCTTTGAAGCACTAACACATCTTCTGCCCATGAATGCTGTGGTAAAACAGGTGAGTGTGGGGGGAAGTGTGCTGGGGGACAGGGGTGTGTAGGAATCAATCCTTAGAAACAATTCCAACCATAACCTTTTTTTGTGATTAGTACTCAGTATTCCATAATAAAATCATTTCATAATGTCTGTCCTATTTTCAGTCATGCATAGATTAATTGCTAACCACATCTTAATGGCATTGACAGTATACCTCTTACTCTGCTTTGCTCCCTTTTTTTCAAGGGCTATTTAGGAGCTTTATTTTTTATTCATCATTGGAATGAGAAGACATCAAACTGCGTGCAGTAGATTTGTACAGACATTTCCTCTCGCAGAGAGAATAATCTGAAATATATTTACATAGAAACAAGGTCACTGACTGCTGACAACCACCTTAATGTGCTTGCAGCCCTAAGAGATACGCAAAACATTGGAAACAATATTTTCCAGGGAAAATCTCCAGACCAGGCACAAAAAGCATGAGCACTAAATTTATCCATGTGCGGACTGTAGAATATATTTTTACTTTAGAGGGTTTGGAAAATGCTCAGCACTTCCCAGAAGTTCACAAAAGCATGTACACAGGAGTGGCTTTTACATTGGATATGATAGCCCACAAAATCATAACTCTCAGTAAAGTTGTTTTGGTTTTTTTTTAAGTCATATCTGCCTCTTGTGCTAAGCACAGACAGAGCACAAAGTCCAGCACCAAAACATAGTAGCAGCAGAAGTGTGCACCTGAACAGGAAAATCTTCACAGAGATTTTCCTGGTTATTCCCTGCCTGGCTGAGCACGTTGTAAGTGGAGCTAAGCACAGAAAGCAGCTCACAGGACATAGAAGGTCCTTGCACCCCCTCTGTCCTGTGATCTCATTAGAGTGTGCAGAGAATTTATTGCATATCATTGTTCTCCAGCCCTCCTTTTTGTGGTAAAATGGAACAAAACAGATTTTCTGTGTATGTGTTGCAAAACAAGTTCAGTAGAGGCAGCACAGAGTTCTCATGGTCCTGTGTACTGGGGCAACAACCTCCAGCAGGGATTTCACTAAGCTGCCAGAGACAGGGATGTGCCAACTCAAGCCAACCGCAACAAGGCGTGCATTTCATTTGTGAACAACTAAGGAAACCAGCATGGTGCTAGTACAGGGGAGGAACCAGGCAGAAATAGGTTCATTGTTTCAACATGGGGAAACAGTGACACTAATCCCCTTGAAAAGCCTGTCTATAGAACCATTAGTTCTGAAAATTTATTTTCTGGAACTGTGATTTTACAGTTTCCACTAAGACGATTTTTGTTTGATTGTTTGTTTGTGTTCAAAGTAATTCCTGCCCCTATCAGCAAAAAGAATGATAAATAATTTCATTGACTGTAAATTATTATCAATTTTTAAGTCAGCTAGGGAGGCTCTAGAGCACACATCTCCTACAGATGGCCTGTCCATTCACATCCAGGCTGACACAGGGAGTGGAATGTCCTGGTCCTTGGCTTTCCCTATGCCTCGATGAGCCACAGATCCACTGGTGTGACAGGCACATTGTGCATGCAAAAATTGCCATACACCTGGTAGCCCAAACAAGTGGAACAGGTCTGTCAGAGGCTACACATGTCCTGCAGGATTCTGCCAGCACTTGGAGAAAAAGGAGACAATTTCTTTTGCCTACCAATGTTTAAACTATTAGCTGCTACTATATTCATAGATGTTTTAGCCAGATAAATGAGGAGCCATAGATTGAATTGCAACTTTGCTTACAAAGGTTAAAAAAGATAAATGGGAAAAAAAATTTGATTCCTGTAAAGACAGCATGTCCATATTGATAAGAAAAAAAAAGATATTGTGATGAATAGATTATTACAGATCTTAGCAATAAAGCAAGAAAGAACAAGATTATGAAATTTCATCATGTCAGAAACACTGAAATTCTTTGTTTCTTTGTCCTCCTACCAGAAACTCTCTTAATAGCATTGAAACAACACTTTTAGAAAATTGGGTTATTCACATAAAATAGGCAAAATACTAATTCATGATAGATAACATCAAAGTAACTTTTAAATAATCCACATTTTGACATCAAAAGCTGTACCTACAGTAAGCCATTTGAAACATATCTCAAAAAGACAAGAAGACAACATGCCAGTGTTGGACTATATTAAATAACTAAATTTAAAGGTGAGAAGTCAGAATTCAGTTTATAAGCATTGGCCCAAGATCCACAAGTAAATAACACTGGCAAAAGAAACACTCTCATATGGAAAAGGTGCTCTTTCTTCCTCTAAGAACACAGTTTATTTTTTTAAATGGAGCTGAACAAATAAATAAGAAGAAGCTTATTAAACTGAGTAACTAACACAAAAAATACATGAAGCATCACAAGCAGTTTAGTTTTGTTCAGACTTCATCCAGACTGAGAGTTACAGGAACTGTGATAGAACAAGATCCATTTTACTATCACTTTCTAAAATTACAGTCTGATAAGGTAAGTAATATTTTACTCTATGTATTAATATAACACTTGTTATCAAGTTAAACTATCAAGTTAAAACTTGAAGGAGACTTATCTACTTGTTCTCCTACCCTGTCTTATTTTGGATCTCATATACACAGCAGCATATATCCTTAATTTGAAAGCATATTGCCTTCTCAAAGTTTCCATTAATTAGCAATTCAAAAGTTAAAAACTTAGTAAGTCTCATCTGGACAATCAGAAAAAAGAGACCTGAGCTAAATTCTGTTTACTTATTTTCTGCATATGTGCAACTTTTCAAAAAACTTTTTTTTCGGGGACTGACCATGAGAAAATTTGAAAAGAAGAAATTCATTTGCAAAACACTAGATAGCAAGTACAAGGTTCTATCTGGGCTAAGGTGCACAGATAGAAGAGCACACAGATTCCTGAGATACTGTTAACTATGCCAGCCTCAGGACTGAAGGTAGCAGAAGTGGGTGGCACTGTGGCAAGGAACCTAATCCTCAAATACCTCCAGGGATGATGATTCCACCAGGTGTCATCCATTCGAGTGTGTAATCACCCTTTGAAGATTCCACCAGGTGTCATCCATTCCAGTGTGTAATCACCCAATTTTCTGTGAAAAAATTCCCCCTTATGTCTAGCCTAAACTTCCCCTGATGCACCTTAAGACTGCATCCTCTTGTCCTGATTGCATAGAAACACGCTGTTTCTCCTCACTGCTGGTAAACCAGTATATGTACCACCCTACAGGAAAGACAAGTAAGGCTGCAAATAAGAATAACTATATGTGTTGAAAGGCCCTGTCCCTGGCAGATCCATCCAAGCTGCTGAAGCGTTTCCCATTCTGCCTTTACTGGCACTTTCCTGTGCTGGATGCACAAGACATGAAAAAGGGAAAGAAGTGACAGCTGTTTTGGAAATCTATATGATCCTTGGTTTAGATCTCTTAAAAATCAATCTATTTTGCTAGAAAAATGCAAAGAGGCCCTGGCAGCCAACAGAAAATTAATTATTTTGCATACATTGTGTAATAGTATTCATTAGTTTTACATGAATGGTGAGAGGTCAGTCAGGAATAGAATCCCATTGTGCTACCCTTCAAAGAGCTTGCCATGTAATTGAATGGAAGAAAGGAATTAAATATGCAGGCAGAATGAACACTAATGGTTAGCAAACAGCACACTGCAAATATCTACACAGCTTCTTTGTCTAAATTCTTCAGCTGAGGTCTTAGGGGAAGGTGATTTTTAAAAAGCAAAAACAAAGAAAATAAAGAATACTGGGGGATGTGCATAAAACCCACGAAAAAAGGAGAAGCATAATGGGATCTGAATGCTACAGCATATCCAACTTGTCGTGTATTAGCAGACAGACTTAAACCATAGATTATGCCTGTCTGCTGTTGTTTTCTGCACAGGGAGCATGCCATGTGTAGGGCCACGTGAGAGACATTTTAGGAAATGTGGTAAAGTTCTAACCATATATATCACAGAGCTAGCTTTTGTTCTGCAGAACGATGAGAACACTGTGAGTCAGTAAATGGAATAATTTAAATTTGAAAATAGCTCCCCAGAATCTGCTGAATCCATTCAGAGTTAACTACCAGGAGAGCATCACCATGAAGTGTTCTGGGTCCATCTGTTGGCAATATCATGATGGAAACAGCTTTTTAAATGCTATTTTCAATAAGCTATCACACAACAGCTTGTTTCAACAATATTTCATTACCTTTCTGTTTGTTTGCTGCCTACTATAAAAAACAGCTTGGAGAGAAGGAGGCATTTCAGTACTATAGACTGATGTAGGGTGGGAGGGACAGAGACACTACAGAAACAAGCAAAATAAGAAACAACTATAAAAATAAAAAATAGAAGAAACTGTAATTTTAGACTCTCTGCAATCTAGATTTAAGCCAGCATGTGGAACCTGAACTGTGGTGGTGTCAGAAGGAGATGGTCTGCACCAGCCTGTCACTCGAATTATTGTACAGTGACAGTGTCAGCCACAGGAAGCCACTGGCTCCTAGACAGAAATGGCAAGTGCACCTAGTAATTACTCTTAATTCTGCAAGAGCTTCTCAACTGTGCACTCCAATGAGAACTGAAAGGAAAATTCACCTCCAACACTGCGACATAGTCACTTGTGCAGTACCAAAACGACCTGGCCTATACTAGTCCTAGGAAAATATCATGTGTCCATCAGCTTACTCCTCAAGTAAAACAAGTGACATACTGATGGTACAAAGCCTCCATCCAACAGCATAAGAGTGGCTCAGCTGCAGAGACCAGCTTAGCAATAAAGAACAGATGGCTGCACTTGAACCCAAAATTAGTAGGAGATGAAGTTCTTTTGGTTCACATTAAAAAAGTTTCACAATTAGTCAATTTGGCATGTAATTGTCTGAGCTAGCTTTGGCACACCTAATGTCATGGCTTTTTAAACAAGGAAACAGATCATCCCAAGGTTTGTTCTAATTTATCACATGGTCCCATGATTTTAAAATAAACTCCTCTATGCTGATTAACTCTATATTACTGATTCAAGTTCTAACATGTATTTACTTTAAAGTTTTGGTTTTAAAGAGATGCACTCCTTAAAGATTATATGGAGAACTCAAGTTTCCTACACATTATGCATCTTGTTTCCCAAACAGTATTAGAAATATGGAAATTCATAAACAATACTGCATGGGAAAGTAAAAGAAAAAAGGTATGAAACATTATAATTTCATGCAAATGGAGATGCAGAGAAGTAAACCTGAAAAAGTAATACGGAAATATTACTGGTAAAATCAAAACATAACCTTGAAACAAAAGTAAGAGTATGCAAAAAAACAAAATACTGCATAAGGACTTCATTCATTACTAGTGCGATAAGAAGTATGTACAGATACCTCTCTGTACATTTGGGCTCATTTATGAAATATTTGATCTTCTTCTGCTACTAGGATTGACTGTTAAGAAGACAAAGTATTTTGTGTCCTGTTAATGTCTTTGACCCACTCAAATGCATAAAGGCCATAACCTCCTCTTAGAATCCGTGCATCACAGCCTGCTATTGAAAGGAGAAATACCACAAATAAGAGGATGCTTATGGTGAGCACCTACCTGAGGACGTATGACTTTCACTATGTTTTTGAGTGCAGTATCTGGTGATGGAGGAGAGCAGTCAGGTGTTGGGCCTGTGGAGCTGTTTCTATGGTTACCAGATCCTGGTGCAGTAATTGCTACCTGAGGTGCATTATCTGTGAATAAAAATAACATCTATGTGAAATTACAAATACTTTGTATATTTTAAAGTAAAAAAGAACTTTGAAAACAGAAGGTTACTCAGAACACTATTTAAACTTATAAAACCTAATAGAATTTAAATGTATTTCTCAAGGAATATATTGCATATCTACGCTTATTTTTTCAGCCCATACATTCATCCTATTTTAAGACAAGATAAAGAATTCTCTCAGTATCTAAACAAAATGAGTTGGAAACCAAGTATGAATATTTTACTTTCATTACCTTGAATTACTAACAGTGAATTCAAATATTATCACAATAACAGGGGTGACTTGAAAGAAAGGTTTATAATGCAACTTCTAGCTCATCCTGGAAAATCCTAACAGACAGGATCAAGCTCTACATCTATCTTAGTGTTACACAAACACATACTAACTTAGAACATGCTAATAGTCATCATTGATAACTTTCCTTAACGTTGTGATCAGCATAACTGACCAGCAAGGACTAATTACATGAAAATATGCTCAGTTTCTCAGGTAAAATTTGCATCCTCCATTAAGTTCTGCACTGCAGTAACTTTCTTTCCAGCAGTACCTCAGCTATATAACCTATAGCTGGCTTAAAAATACCTGCACACCTGCATGTGTATGGGAAACTGCTCTTTGGACTTATTTCACTCTTACGATTTCATGGCACTGGGAAGGACCATTAAAAGGACTTAAAATATCATTCTTACCTCCTCTAAATGTTCTTAATGCTGTTGATCAATGTAAAGTTAGTGAAAATCAGATCAGAGTGTAGAGAGGACTATGAAATAGCTTCTCAGCTGTGAGATTGCACAATCACTGGAATGATTTAGCAGAAGGCCAAAAACTCCACATCACTTCAGGCCTCTGGAACTGTACCAGTAAAGAAATGCTTTAATTCAGATTCTGGGGAAAGTGCCATTGCCTGTGCATGGTTATGGTGGTTATTACATTGCCTGTGAATTTACTGAGCACCTTTCTATGTGAGTTACAAAGATGTGCTCCATGCTCCTAAATGAGCTGTTGTACCTGAAGCACTGCATCAAGACAATGATGTCAAGTCTCATGTCTGTGGGTCTCAACTGACATCCTGCAGGGTTCACAGAAGAAAGCAAGTGTTTTTGTGGTTGTGGTGGTTCTCCAATATGTGCTTCCACTCTGTGGACCAATCCACTCCAGAAAAACCCAAACAGCAATAAGCAAAAGAAGCTCTCTTAAGCTGGAGGATTTTTGCCTGACCAACTTCTACAGGTACACACATGAGCTCCTCCCTCTGCACAAGTCACAAATGCCTCTGTGAAAGCCATGACAGAAGCTGCTCTCACAGTCCTACTAACCTGAGAGAATTCTTGGAAGGGTAACAGAGATATTGAAAAGAAGGAAATATCCAGTTACATTAACAGAGATAATATAGGATAAAGGGGAGTTGTTTCAGGAAAGTAAACTTGATGGGCTTTCCAACTTACAGATACTTTCACAGCTTGAGTGATTCTAGGAAATCTGCAGGATTCTTCCTGCAGAAACACTTTGTAACTGGATGAGGTTTCTAATCAAAGTTTCTAATCAAAAACAGCTTGAGAATTTATTCTTCTAAAACAAATGCCAAGCTGGAATGTTTTAGATTTCAGAAATACTGATACAGCACACTTAATGAAAGTATAGACAAAAATTCAGATGGCAGATTGGCATACATCCAAAATGGAGACATCCTGTAGATAACCTCAGGCGTTACCTGACAGAGTGAACCCTTCCTGTTACAGAAACAGAAAAGTCCAACTTTTTTCAAAAGTATCTAATTGAAATTGCCAGTCCAATAGGTGTGCAGTCTTACCACACAGATGAGTTCTTCCTGAATCATCATAAGTGTGTACAGAAAGCTTGGATCCGATTTATTTAATAAAGCAATAAATGTGTGTTGATACAATGTATCAAAACAATTTTAACACAGCCTTAGAAAAGAAGTGAAAATGAATTCTCACAATAACATAACTAACATGGAAGGATTTTGATAGCATTTCAGAAAACCTTAAGTCTCTTATATTCTTTCCTGCCTCACCAGGTGTCTAACTTTTATAATGTTGTTCACATGCACCATGTAAATGAGTATTCTGTGACATGAAAGCCCAGCTCATCAAAGCAGGGATTGGGATTTGGCAAGAAGAGAAACCTCGAAAGCCTTGCCATACTCTGAAAATCTCGAAGTGAGAACAAAGGCTAGAGTAACACTTTAAGTGAGCTGAGTCTTCATTCATACCTTTTGCTCCAGACTATGAAACAGCATTTCCTTTCACTCTATGGACAGACAGAATCTATCATCAATGAACCTCCCTTACTGAGGATCAGAGAGTTGCTCTAAGAGATCCCTGCCCTCTGTTTGGGGAGCCACCAAGCAAGGGACTACATTATTGTCAAGAAATGTGAGAACACAGGCACCATATAGGAAGGTAAAAAACTGAATTCTAGAGTGAGAAATGCTCCACATGAATCCAGCTAAGTGCACTTAGTGCACTTATTTACTCAGGTGTGAGAAACAAACAGAATGATTGTCTCTGATAAACAGCTAAAGCTATAAAGAACACAAACTCCTCCATACTCCAGCAGTCCCTGCCTTTCTGTCAGTATTTCCCTGTGAGCCTGTGTGGCTGGGCTTAGCACAACTGCCCTTGAGCTATTTAGCACATGAAAGCCCTGCAAGTGAAATCAGGCAGTCTTGCAGATGCAGGAGTATCTCAAGGATGGATCACTCAAAGGACACATCCTCAGAAACACAGATTGGTGTCGCTGGTAACAAATGCAGTTGTCTGCTCACCAGTTTATTCTGTTTCAAAGCCTTGTTGAGTCACCTCAGATCAGTTTAACCATACTTCAAATATGCAGAAGAGGGCAACAGAGGAGTCAAGTTAATGAGCAAGGTTTTGGTCTTTGCACAGGAAAGAATTCTTGTTGACCTTTTTCAGTAGTAGCTCACTGAAGGCCACGTTTTCCCACTTCAAGCATGCCACACGAGTGGCTTCAAACCAACTGCAAGTGACATTCTTGGAAGGAAAATTTACTGGAAGGCATACAGGAGGGGGAACAGGGCTGTTACATGCCCCACAAGGAAGCTGAGAAAAAATTCTCCAGCTACAATGTGTGAATACAACCATAACCAATTCAGCAATATACACAATATGCAGCAACCTCAGAAAAGAGTAGTTACAAATTTTCTTTCCAAGCAAAATCAAGCAGCAATACAAAAAAAAGATCATGTTTATAGAGTCTAAAGCAAAACTTAGCAAAAAGAAGCTATAAATTCCTTTTTTTTTTTTTAATAAACAGCCCAGAAAAAAAATCCAACTGTTCAGTATTTCAGGTCTTTCCTTCTTTCTCAAGGGGCTAAGTTAAGTGTCTGACATGTAATGATTTCTTGTAAACAATTTCTTTATTGTGGACAGCTGTTTATTTTCACAGTAGGATGTTCCCATTAGGTAACCAATAATGATTTACTACCTGGGTCTGCTCCATCAGAGAGTGAACAACACCATCAAATTAGTTCCTACAACCAATCTGCAGGACCTGTTTATGTATACAGTACTTATAGTTTCATTTAGAGTATCTTTGAATTTATTTTCTTTGGTATTAAATTATATAATATTTTTTTCATTTTCCCTGGTGACAAAACTAAGGCAATTTTTTCCCCTTCAGGTAACTACGATGGCAACACTGCAAGTTTCAGAAAAACATTTCACAGACGCAAATAGAACTTAGAAATTTAAGAAACTACCAAACTTACCTAAGAAAGATTAGCTCTCATGCTGATTTTCTGGTAGGTGCTACAGATGGGGCCAACAGGGAAATATTTACAACTGTCATTCTCTTTCAGTTCCTGGCTCACGTTGCAATAATCTAGATGTTTCTGTGTAAGTCACATAACAGCAGGCTCCAGGGATTATCTAGCAGCTAAAAACTAATGAACTGCAGCATGCTCTAACAATATTCCTTCCTTCCTCCATCACACATGAGAAATCATCACAAGGTCTATGTAATTTGAGCTTACTCTGATTTTTGAAAATGCTTACTGAGGACTTGAAATTCTCCATTTTCTTTATTTCAGAGCAAAGGAAATAGACCAAGGAAAATGTATGAATGTGGTCTTTTAGTATATTGCAAGAGCAAACTAAGGTGTTATTCAAGGGCTGTCTTCTAAGATGTCATATTTATGTCACAAAAACATAAAAAGGTCAACTGTTTGACTGAGATGATTTAAAAAATAGCACTATACAGGGAATTTTTTTCCTTTTCCTGCTGTGTGACATCAGCCATTGGTTTCACATCTCTTTTTTTCTTAGGGAGCACTGCACAGAGAAAAAGGCCCTCATGGATAATAACAGACCATAACACCGGAGTTCAACGAGTGCTTCATTGACATTTTCATCCCACTATCTGTGTGCTGTGAGGACAAACCACAAACTGCTCACTGAAACTTTTCTAAGAGATTTTTTTTTTCCTCATAATGTACTCAGAGAAGGCACTCTATGTATACAATGCCACAATATGACTCATCAGGCAATACTAAGTACACCAACCAGAACACTTACCGCATCCCAGCAAGCAAAATATCAAAAACCAGACACAGCCCATGTTCCAGAAATATAGTTCTAATTAGATTTCTCCTCAGAAATAAATCTTTAAAATGGAACACACAGTTAATCTAGTTTTCTACTTTCATTGCAGAAACATGCTAGCTTCCATGTAAAAATTTACAGTTATTAGCTATTACATCAGTTATTTCTGCAACTTATTGTAATGGCAATGGATCAGCAGATCAAAAGCAGTTGACCTGCATGACAGTCCATTTAGAACATAGGTGGGTTTGAGCTTTTAGCACTATCTAGCAACTTATTTATTCTACCAAACACCCCCATCATACATGCTCCTCACAACTTCCAGCATCCAGAAGGACCCTGTGCTTTTGGTGCCCACCTAAAAGGGAGCAACACATCCAGAAGGAATCTGGTTGATGTGCTCCAAAGCTGGCCTGTGACTGAAGAAATTATTAGTAACTGCAAATGAGGATTTATTTCATATTCACATCCAGTGCCCTGAGCCAAAATGCAAATGTCTATTCCACCTATTTTATTTCCAAATTCCAACTATTTGTGGAGTCACTTAAATACTATATTCTCAGAGTCACAATTTGCTATAAAAATGGAAGAAATGTGTATTTCACTCTAGAGGTATGGATCTAGATAGAACTAGATTATAGACTACACACCTAATGCTGTGTTTAAGTACATATACTAAATTCTAAAACATCCAAAAAGACAATAGTAGGCATGAACAACAATATTTGAAGCACAAAGCCGAATCATTATGACCTTGTAGAAATTTGTACTACAAACACAGGGCCTGGACAGGTTTGTTCACTGCAAAACTGGGAGAGATAAAAGACAAGGGTGAAAAATAAATGTGCATGAACATACATACACAGAAATATATAGATACACCTGCACACATAAATGGAAAACAAATCCAAAGGCATCCAAATATTAGATATTATTAGTAATAGCTTCCTCAAGCTTTGCTCAGTGTGGACTATTTCACACAATGTTTCAAACTACTTGAAGGTGGGTCAAAATCCTGCATCTGTTTTGGACACCCCATCATCAGGGATAATGCAAAAATGTGCTTTTCAAAGGTCCAGATTGCTCAGTGCCATCTGGGCTCAAAATGCTTTTTAGTGTGGTAACAAGACAGACCTAAATTTGATAAATTATAGCAGACTCAATTTGCTAGATTATTATAAAACTCTTATCTAGTCTGGCAATTTCTGTGGGTTTAGATTTGTCTTTGGAAAAAAAGTTGGGAGTGCCTTTGTCTGTACATGTTACATGTCCTCTTAACATCAAATATGTTACATGAAAGCAAAAAGCTCTGAAAAGAACATGGCAATGCTAATGATCTGTCCTGGACAGAAAGCAGTCATAATCACAATAGAAATCTTGGAAGAGCAAAACAGAAAATATTATGGAAATAGCACTATTTCTGGAGGATCAGTCTGCAGTGAATGAACTTACATATATCTCCTTGCAGAGAACAGAGCCACCAAAATGGCTAATTTAATTGACTGGTTAAGAAATTGACACAAATATGTAGGTCCCATCATGTGTGGTACCATTAGGAACAGATTTTAATGCTCTTTGGTAATGGGGGAATGCTCATCTAGTCCTTTTAAAATCTTCATAGCTGGAATGAAAAAAGAATTGCCACTTATAATTCCACTGGAGAGCTAGATAGACTGGGAATTTCTGATTCCTGTGATAATCAAAGATATTGACGTTTCATCAGGGATATGCTGATACTCTCATGCTGAGGAGACCAAGGAACTTCCCTGATTCCATTCCAGGGAATCTTTGAGCTTGATTCACAAGCAAGAGAGAGACACAGGCCCACATGAAAAGTCATCTAAATCTGACTCTTCATGGTAAAGAGAATTCTAGCCCAGTGATGCCCTGAATCTTGTAGAGGGCTCATTAACAACCCTTTCCAAGGCAGAGGAAGGAGAATCAACTCATTATTTTAAACCAAATGCACAGACTTCTATTTTGTCAGATAACAAAAACATTCATGTTACAGAGTAGCCTCAACCAGGACTAAATAATTTCCCATAGCATAGGATTCAGCTTTAAAATTGTTTTAACTTGACTAAATCCCCATAGCAAATCTTCTCTCCAACATGACTATTCAATATGGAATAAATCTCCAAACTGCAGATAAGGACAACCGTGTATTTCAGGATTTCAAGGCACAAACATTACCAGAGACATTTCAAAAGAACAGATGGAATAGTGAATAACAGAATCAGTAGGTAGCTACATTGGATGCATAGGGAGAATGGTTGGACTCAATGGTTTGAATTGGCTCTTTTGAATTTGCTTGGTTCCCACACACTTAACCCTGAATAACTGTTGTTCTGAGTAGAATTGAAAATATATATCTGCAACTGTCTTGTTGAAAGCACTCGAAGCTATAACTGGCCCAGTCTTGGATGTGGCAGCTATTTCAGGATTGTATTTGGAATTAATTACCAGTGAAGTGCATTCCAGAGGCAGCAGGGGGTCTGTTTAGTTGTTTCTGCATCATCCAAGAGAGTTGGGTATGACTATTATCAAGTTTTTATTTCCTCTAATCACCCACCTGCACAAACAGACTTTGGAACTGCTTCAAGCCCACATAACCCTTGTAATACCAGGCAACTGTCTGGAAAAAACATCTCTCATTAAGTACTAATGAGAGATGATGGGTGATTTCCACCATTTCCTGAGTAACCTTTTGGGACTGCCTCTGCAAGCTGCTGATGTCTAATTGAGCATTCAAAAACAATACCACACAGTTGCCATCTACCTTTTTTATTTTTGTGTAATAGCTTTTTTGTTGGCTTTTCCATATTTAAAAGGTTTGTAGTGAAATGACTGCACTTGTCTGTGACAGATATTTCATAGATTTCTGTATTTGCACTGTCTCAACATACAGGCACCATATTTCTGGGAGTTCAGTAAAAAGCACAGGGTATAGTTACATGTGCCAAAATATTTTTGGTTATCTTAGCCATTAACTAAAAGCTGGGATACCTAATAGTCTTGTAAAAAAAAAAAAAAAAAAAACCACCAAAAGAATGGTAGATATTGGGGATTTCTGTGATTATTTTTAAATTAAACTTATCAGTGAGAAGTCACTGAATGTGATCATATGTGTGCCTTAGTATTTCATAAGGCTCCTCCAATAAACCAAAGAAAATAACCAAAATGTGGTGTGCAGAAAAAATACTCTACTCTTACAAAGGCAACAAATGACTACTGAATTAGGATACACTGTCAAATTATTTCACAAAACAAACCACAAAAGGTGGTGAGAGTAAGTGTTCTCAAATCATTTAAATAAAGCCAATGATAGCCATAAACCCCAGGGACAAACTTCAGTTAATAAATAATTTAAGCAGTCTTGAAGATAAACCACCCAATACAGATCTATCTACAGCTACAGTGAAAATCAATTAATGGAAAAAACCTATATTTTCAGCTCTTCTAAGTATCAATTAATTAATAAAGCTCTTTATCAGAACACTGAAGTCAAAGTGCTAACCAAGATACTTTAAAACCAAAGAGACAGAAATGCTTTAAAATGTTTCACAATCCAGTTATTCCTATTTAAAGTATCTAAATTTTCAAGCAGCTTCAGAGAGATTTAGGAAGCTCAACTCTCAACCTAAAAATTTACATTTTTATATTTAATATACATTTACACTGAAAGAAGTATCTTGTTAATACAGATTGCATTTTGTATCATGTAACAGTTATATTCATTAGGCATAAAGAACTTGTCCAGCAGCAGATAGAATACACTGCAAATACACAGTCAGAATTCAGGGAATCTTTATGGGCTTTACTGTTCAATTTGAAAGAGATAACAAAGCATCTGGACCAGAGAGGACCAGTTATATGGACCAATATGCTGCCCTGATATTGTCCAAATGACTTGAGAAAGAAAAAGGAAAGGCTGTGAATAATTTTGGAATAATTTTGGAATAACAATCCAGTTTTCAACCAGCTAATTTTTGGCACTACAGCATTAAAGTTTCTAATAACTCAAAACCCCCAAAAAATGATAGCATTTTTTAATTTCCAAATTTTCCATTTTAGAATTATTGTCCTGAAACTTTTTCACCATATTTTATATATTTCATTTATACATATCATTTTCATCTGAAAAATACTAAAATTCTATGCCTTTTACTAATATTCCCACATTAATTAATTTTCTATCTCCTGCAATTCAGATAAAATGATATATTATAAAAACGTTATATATTTAGGCATTATTAATCCTACCTTCTGACTGACAAGCAGGATTTACATAACTTCTCTGAGTGTTTAGAATCTTCTCCACACTTCAGCCTATTTAATTTGCTACCATCCCAGGTTTCTCCTCTTATTTTGGTTTTAGGTTCTCTAAGATCCATATGCTAGCTTTGTAAATTTCTTAAAATTCTTCCCATTATGTTTTCCCACTAATACAACCTACTGCATTTATTATAGAGACCACAGATATCTAATTTGGATAGACTGTTGGAATTTTTGAGGGCTGCAGTTAACTATATAAAGGAATTATAAAATTAGCACAAAATTTTGTATATATTGAAGAGCCATTTGTACTTGCTATTGACAGCAAATGAATAAATCTCAATTTTTAGACCATGCAGCTTTGGCCTGTTTGGCTGATATAGAGCCAAATCAGTAGATTTAGACAAGAAGGAGTATTCCAGCACAATGGAGCAGAAACAAGAAGGGATTATAATTAAGTAAAACTACTGGGAGTTTGTCAAGTTTTATGGAGAAAAATATGGCTTGGATTTTCTCAAGTTTCTGTAACTTACAGTTCATAAATATAACAAAGAATCACACTGGAATACAGGTAAGAATTTAACTAAAAGACCCACAAAAGTCCTTTCACTCTTACTGGCAGAACTTCTAACCAGTAACAGCTTCCTACTGCAAATGCCACTGTTCCATTAGAACACACTTTTGTTAAATTGATCACTAGCAAATTCTTCTTGCAGTTATAACAGTTTGGATGAGAAAAACTCTGAAAGACAACTTACATAACTGATGAGAAAAAAGAGGTTTTTTCAAAATTTACTTACATAATATTCACAGAAAGTTCTGATATCTTTTCACCATAATGTAACTCATAAATAAACGTAAAAGTAATGGAAATGCTCTTGGATAAATATTTAGTGTCAATCCCAGTCCTATGGGTAAGAAAATGGTTTTAATTGTGATGCACTATTTATTATGTATCTCCCATCATGGAGAAATTGATTTCTGAAAGAAAAAGGACATGGGGTGAACTGGAGCTGGAGCTAGACTGGAAAGAGTATTCTTACTAACAGCTGGTTTTAATGTCATCATCCAGAACAGTCAAAACCATATACAGTGATATACTGGACTACAAAAAGAACACATCCTGCTCTGGAGCCACAAAATACAAAATGGTCTTTTTGAAGACTTTCTGTTTTCTGATAACAATAAAGCAGCTGGGCATGAACATGTTCTTTCATATGGGTTCTTCCAAAACTGAGATATTTTAATGCATATCAGGAAAAAAAAATTAATTTGAAATTCTGTTGCAGTAGTAAATTATTCTTTTATTAGATACTATTAAATGTGTGCTGCATTTATATGTTTGTGGATTAGCAATAGAAACCCTTTCCCACCCTATTTTAATATATATTTTTTGCAAAATCCTACATCACTTCGACATTTCCAGTTTTCTTTTGATGTGGCATTAAAAGAAAATGGTATAAAAAGAATAAAAACCAAATTTCTGTAAAGTAAGAGAAGAAAACTTTTTGGCAGCAAGCTACATGTTGCCATCAGGACTAGCAGATGAGAAAGGGAGACAGAAGCAGAGAAAATGGAAGTAAATGAGTGGTCTTTATTTAGCTTCAAATAGAATAGGAGGAATTTTTTATTTTTAATGCAAGACTGGATTCCTTCACTGGGAATCAATGTTTTTCTATTTTTTAATCATTCATTACACTGAATAAAGCCAATAAATCTGTTAATTATGTACAAAATTGGTTTATTTTAGAAATTCCTTAATATTGTCACAAATATTTTGACTTTAACAAAATTTAGAAAGCTATGCCAAGGTTTCTGCTTTCTGAGTGTACCAAAGTTAATAGAGAACTTTATTAAAAATTCTTAGAACGTATAATTCTCATTAAAAAGAGTTCCCAGTGGAACACAGTTAAACATATTCAAGTATTAAATAAAATCTCTTAATTCTTTTTACTAAACTACAACACTTCAGCTGTTTTTTACTGAAGAAATAAAGACAGTAGAAAGAGGAGTATTTTTTTTTTAATAATAATATCTAGTATTTCAGATCAGATTCAGGCCAATGCTGAAATAAAATTGTTAGTGTGGCTATTAAGTTGGTTGTATGATATCAGCTAGAATTATATCCCAATTTTTGACAAAATCAGTCACCAAAATAAGTTATCTAAAGACTGCTGGTCAGAAGAACCAGAAAAAAGTTTTTTGGTTGTTTGGTGGTGAGTAAAGGGAAGAGTAACTGCATGGGGTGTCTGGCATGGAGCTGGGATGCACACAGGATGTACCCAGCATTGAACTGTGATACAGATGTAGTCACTCATATTACAGTCTGATGCTTAGGGTTCCCCTGATCTTCCACATCCCTGATATGGGACATAGAAATTCAAGGGACTGCCCAGGTAATCAAATCTAATAGCTAAATCAAAGGTAATCACATACCAAAAGCTGTGCTACACAACTACTCGCCATCTGCAGCAAGTCACAAACCATTCCCTAAAAAACTGTGTTAAACTTGCAACCTTCAATACAAAAATACCAAAAAAGCTGGAAAAACTACACAAGGAGCAGGAGAGATCAGGAACATTGGTAATGCTGAGAATGTCTAGAGTACCCTAAGATAAGTATATGCAGTGTCTATTGATTAAACAATTAGAGCTGAGCAGCTTTACCATCTGAAATTAAGAGACCAAACAGCAGAGAAATTGATCTTCCACAAAAGACAGAGTTCTTTGTGTGATTCAACACATACTTCTATTGCAGTTCCAGTGTTTCTGAAAACCACTTTAGCTTTTCTTACAGTACTTGAACTGTAGTGCATTATAGACATAACTCAACTGAAGCACTACCTCTTGAGCACTGGGTCTCTCAAACTATAGGACTCAATTTCATCTTCATGCAAAATAGCACAGTAGTCTTGAATAAAAGAGGATAAAAATTATGAGCTCAAGATAACTGGTTCTTCCCAGCTTCTAAAATGGAGTAAGATTCAAACCGAAAAGCTTTGTAGAAAATTCAGGGTAAGGTTTGCAGAAAATTCACAGGTGCATCAGGAGACACATAAGATTAGCTATATACCTATTAAGATCTCTTTGGAATGCTATAACTATTTCAAGTTTATATTCCTCTAGAATGTACCAGATGCATGTAAACTGCAAACAAATTAATAGATGAAGTTTTACTGTTTCTCCTAATATTAGCAATTTGGTGAGTTTGACAGAAGTATTAGTTACCATTTATCTATTAAGTTACTGCCACTTATGAAAAGCACTATCATTTACATCTGCTCAATTATCAAACAATCCCATCAGCACTCTGAGGTGTAGTATTACTTACTAGAATGGATTATGTTCTATCTGGTCTATATATATTCCAGCCCTAACTCAAAAGTACTACAAAGGATGTCGCAACTCGTAGTCATTGAACAAAGAAAAACTCAAATCCTGCTAAATAATATTTCCATGTAGGCTTTAAAATGCAAAACAGCCAAAAACAATTATGTTCCTTTGAATTATTGTTTTGATTTGAAAAAGGGTTTTTGTCTGACAGCATGCAGTCAAGTGTATAATGAGATCATTCTAGACAGTAATCACACCAGGATGGATGAAACTGAGCGTTGGTCAGAATGCACACACTTTGATGAGCACTCATTTGCAAAAATTGTCAAAAACTCCTGTGAGGGCTGACTTTTTTCAACTGCATTTTAATGAATAATAATAAAACCCAATGAAACATCAGAAAATTTTAACATATGCTGAGCAGAAGCCTTTTTCCTTGAGTTTGTAGAGAAAATGGAAGCTAATCCTTTGGAAAATGAAATGACTTCAACATAAACATATTTACTGGAACATAATGGATGGGCGGAGAGTGCACGCATTTTGATAATGAACTGATCCCATGGCATCAGCCATGTGTGTTAACTTCAAACATGACAGAGTGGTTTTAAGAATAACATTTCATTCTTCAGGATATTATCAGAGATGCTATCCAGGGGAGCATATGATGGGGAGCAATTATCCTAATTATATACTAAAAACCTTTTAGAGGGATGATAAGGTTTTAATGGAAAGTACATTAGAGCTGCAATACGTAAGAATTGACACCTCAATTGTGCGACCTCAATTCAGTCTCCTGTGCACAGGCACTCTAAAGAAGCCTTTATGATCATAATGCTGTTTCTTCACATGACTTCTGCTGCATTAAGGTCATAAAAATGTGAGAGAAATGGACAATGGAACAAACAAAATTATGGTACATCACCCTAGAAATGTGGCAGGAGCAATAATATTATAAACCGAGAGATGAAAAATAGTTTCCCTAAATATCAAACAGAAACTCAGAGGATAATATTCCAAACAAATATTAAATGAGAGTTACTAAAGCTAGAAATTCTTAATCAATATATCTAATTTATATCCAAGATTTCAAAAAGATCTGGCAAGAATCCATCTCAATAAATGGTGCTGTTTCTTAATAGTACCTGGCATATTGATAAGATTTAAGAAGACTAAAAGGAAGCTAATGGAGTAACCTTGGTCATTGTAGGCTTTCAGCCTGAGATCAGGAATAATGGAATAGCTGATATGGATCACCATTAATAATAAATGGAAGGGACAGAGGTCATGCAAATTAGCATTGCTTCAGAAAAACTGGATCTTAGTATTTAACCTTGGTTTTTAAAATAAAATGTAAAGTTTTTGGCATAGAGGTACGTACTACAAGTAAATTTGGATTATTAAACTTTATTCAAGTGGTCTATGTTTGCAGTGAGAAAATGAAAAAATGTTTATAATGAATTCTTCCAGATAAATGTGCATGAGAAGAGTGTATTACCCAAATGGAAAAAAGGTAACAGTTTTAACATCCCTATCCTGCAAATCCATGATGGGTAGAAGGAGTGTCAAAAAGCCTACATAAACCTCATTCCTTTAATGCTCTTTGTCAGGATTCTGAAAGCTGCCAGTTAAATGGGGAAGAGTCAGCCAAGAAAGCACTCTAGAAACAGCAATCACTGAATACTTCTGTCTGTTCCACTGTCTACTTCTCAGTTTGTGACACTGAAGTTTTATTTTAGCCCTGCAGGAAAAATTCTCATTTTTTACAAAAGTCAAGAAGTTAAATGAAAGAAAAAAAGAAAGAAAAGAAAAAAAAAAAAAAGCAGAACTTTTTTATTCCCCACACTGCAAAGAGTTCATTTTTATCATAGTGCTTTGGAGTTAGAGTCTGCCACTCATTTGATGACGAAATTGGAGGATTGCAATTTTCTAGTAATTAATTTGAGAATTTTATGATAAAAAAGGTTTGCCCAAATATAAAATTTCACTGTTTAAAATGGAATAACTAAAGGAACAGCTGTGTTAGAGGAACCTATGGCTTTATCTCATGCTGCCCAGACTGCTTGGAGGGGAAGCCAGAGGATGAACTGCTACTGAAACTTTTAATAGTTTATTTTCCCTCTTCTCTTAATTTGTTCTGCTAATACATTTATAATTAGAGTCAAATCCTAATGAAAATTATGCTTATTTTGCCCAACAAAATTTTTTTCCTCTCCCTTTGTAACTTCTAACAAAAAAAAAAATCTCACATTGTGCAGAAAATTGAAACAATAAAGCATGTATATTTTCTTCTTTAAACATTAGGGAGGGGAGATGTGCACTGTGGGTGTATCTACTGACAGCAGGCTACAGACATGGCAAGAAAGAAGTTGGGACAGCCTCTGTCTACAAAAAGTGAATACAGACCACCTGGGTCTGTTTCTTGGCTAAACCTCCAAACCTGGACAACCTAGGAACAAACTTCACTGTAGAAAGGATTTTCAGGCTGTCTCACTCACCTCCTGAACACTACCCAAATATAGCTAGGGTGGACCACAGCTTCAATATTTTGTCACAACATGATTCAAAGGAGGTAGTTAACAGGGCAGAAATCAGAATTGCACACATCACTGACCAGTCTACAGCCACTTCCAGCTACAACAGTGTAGCAGATAATTTGAGAGGCATCTTCTCCTGATTTCAAACAAAATCAGAAGGGCAACATTCTCATAGTACCTCATTCTTCATCTCATAATACAAGACACATTTTTCCCAGTCTCATATCAATACTTAACTGACTAATTCCTAATTCTATTGAAGACCCTTCTTTTGGAAGATGATGTACACAGTGAAAATCTAACTCAACTAAAATCAGTGTCAAAAAATGTGCTGACATCAATGACATTAAAAATACATGTCAGCCTGAGACTCAGATCACTTGAAGACCTACTTATTGAGACCAGCAGGTCTATAACAACTGTCAATAAAATAGTGACCAACACAGACCACAGATGAACTGTGCTCCTATAGGAGATACAGTGTTTAAAAAGTCTATAGAAAGCATCCTGATTAAATAATATCAGAAATACAAAAAATAGGTATGAAAATATCATTATGATGAGACAAAACTCCAAAGCTTCTCATATTTTGGGGATTCATACTTAAAAAAAAAAAGTAACTATAAAATGCCAGAAGATACTCTAAAACTTAAAAGAAAATTTTAAAATAATTTCTGTTACAGAAACAACTACAGCAGCAAATACTCTAGGCATATATTTCAGGAATCTTTTCTGGTTTTGATGGGTGCTCAAAAAAGAACTAGCTGTACAGAAGAAAAAAAACCCAGCAAAATGCAAGATAGAAGAGCTATTGTATATTTCACTCTTCCATCAGCATTCTCTTGATTTTCACTAAAAGATCACATGAAATTAAAAATCTTAGCTGTAAGCACATACTAATGTACTAGACAAAATTGGTAAGTGTGCACTATATCCTGCACTACATCCAGTGGCAGTTGGAATGACAAACACAAAATGTGCCACCACACAGGTGACAGGAGAAAGTGAAAGTCCGGAGAAGGGTAGTTTGGTGTCTGGTACAGTGTGCTGGCAAAGATGTGTACCTTACAACACTGTAAATTAACCTGTTAAAACAAGTCAGTTGATGCATTCTGTACCATAGCCAAATGACATCCACTTAGCTCAAACATGGGTTAAAGTAAGGAAAACAATAGGAGAAAAAAAAAGTATAGATCTTGACATTAAATTTCACTGTTAATAAGTTATTGATTAAAAGTTCAGCTGAAAATTTTTGCTAATTTTCAATTTTTACTTTCAAGTAAATTTTACTAAAAAGCACATAAACAGCAAAATCAAACTATTTTCATTTGGACTAAATATAACATTTAATTGGATAAAAGGTGTCTGTTTTCCAGTTCAACCACTTCCATTGGTATAAATATCATAATCCAGATTTGATTTCAGAACAGCTCTTGGAGAGCTCCAACTTCTCCAAAGACAGAATGTTAGGATATCTCTGTCTTGACTGGAGTTGGCCATGAATACACTGAAGTTGGAAATGAGAAGCTTCTTAATAACTAGCACAGAAATCAGTGATTCTAATACAGATGACTTTGAAAAGCAACAGGCACAAAACCCAGACATTTGGAAGATCTACCTTGAAAGGAACTACATATGGGCTAGAATCTGACTTTTCTCCCTTTAAGGGGAGTGTTGTCATCATTTCAGGGCACTGTGAGGCTCTCTTGCTCATTCTTTCCTTGCCTTGTGTTTGCCTGCTATGGCCTATGATACTCTTTCTGTGCTAAATGCAAAGGGGGATTATATAGTGCTAAACATCCTGACAACTGGAAAAGTTTAGTTAGCAGTGGGAGCATTTCTCTAAGGCAAAAAATTACTTGGAGAAGAAAATGCTCGCTGCTTAAGATTTGTTCAGCTATTAGGTTGTTATGGAAACACAACCCTCTTTTGTCAGTGAACCAACTCCACCAAATGGATGCAGGGCTCACATTGCAATACCTGTGCCCTGTGCTCTGTTATTGCAAGCCCTGAGTGGCTCCTCACATCTCACTCAACATACAGACCTATTATACTCTTTGGAGATAATGTCCCCTTGAGTAAAAGACAGAACAAGAAAGGACATTTGATTAGCACTCATATATCATCACTGAATCACAGAATATTCTGATAATAATTCCTTGGAAGGGGTCACGACCATCAAAGTCCAACTCCTGGCCCTGCACAGAGCAGCCCCAAGAATCACATCATGTGCCAAAGTGTTGTTGAAACACTTCCTAAACTCTGGCAGGCTGGTGCTGTGATGTCATGTCAGGTCCTGAAGCACTAGTAAGTTTTAATGGCTCTGATGAGCGTTCTCAAGTTGCCCGTTCACATCCCTGCTGCTTAGAAAATTCAGCACTGATGGCAGGCAGGTAGTAATGATTTATGATATGCACCACAATATCAAAAGCCTTCCTAAATGTCCAGTTGTTTCAGAAACATTTGTGTTACACTAAATTTCATAGAGTATTTTCAGCTGGTTTAGACCAACTGTTACCCTGTCTCCTTTCTTCCTCCTACACAACTAAGATGATTTTCTTGATCATTAAATATCTTTCCTTGAAAGTATTTAATCCTGGGGAGTTAGACTGTAGGTCATGTGTCTAAGTGCACTATATCTTGCTATCTCTGGTTTAAAGAGCATACTTAAATGAAATACAGCTCTATTCCTGCCTGAAGCAATTCAAGTGTGAGTGGCTTTCAGAAAGATTTGTGTCTGACCCTTCAGATCAACTGGAGTTTCAAAGTGGTGAAGCATCGATGACTAAAGCTACACTCTTGAATTTCCATTCATCCAGACAATTTTTTATATCTGGCAGTGTGATGGTTCCTTCTTGTGGCCACTTTTCACTGATTTGCTTATAACTAGAAAATAACTGCACAAAATTGAAGATCTCAATTAATCAAGTTAGAAAATATGTACTTGAGATCTTAGTCACTGGAAAACTGAAGTGTGCAAATATTCAGAATCACTGAAATCAAACTGACGATCTGACAAATAGATCTTTATTTACCAAGCCAAGCATTTGATGATTCTGAAACTAAGTAAAAGACATATTTTAATGTTGATAAAAATGTTACCACAGCAAGGCTCTTTTTTCTATTCAGTTTTCTGGAGAATAGTCTCCTATATATCTGTGTTATATAGCTGAGGTGATATGACACACTGACAAGTGTTTGGGTTAATTTTCACTGTAATGTCAGGAGAGGGATGCCAGGCTGAGAAAGAAAAAAAAAAACAAAACCCCTAATAGTGCAAAGAACTGGCCAGCTTGGGGACAGTTTTGTAGATTGTATTAATTCAATGTCAATTACTTTTTTATTAATTTCCCTGCTGTGATTATGAGGCTATAAGAAGAAGGTATGATTAATTACAGATTTATTAACTGCCTGGTCCTCCTAAGGAGTCACTGGCATTTAAGCACAAACAAAGCATTTTTTTAAGAGAACAATAACATCCTGACTGACAACAGCAAGATTGCTTCAAAGCACACTTAGCTGGGCAAAGGAGCAGAACAGCTGCTATTTCTTTATGTTTCAACTCTTCACCTTGTGTTTGCCTGTATAGGCTACTGGCAACACATCACATATCTAAGGACAATTTCTATCCCTGATAGAATCCATATCTTGGATATAACTGGGTACAGTAGTTGTACAAGAGCTAGCTTTACATTTACTGCCTTGGGAATTGCTGACTGTGCAGTGGCTGAGAGCTCAGCACAAGTGAAGCCCTACAGTATTCACCTTATTTCTCAGCTGGATTGTGCAGCCCACACTGAGTTCTGCTTTGCCACAGCTCAGCTATTTTCAGAGTTGGAGATGGCTCACTAAGGTGTCCCTGACCTGCAGCCACAGCAAAGTAACATAATGAAATATAAGAGGTTCTTGAACTAGAATTCTCTTATCCAATGATGATTCTCATGCAGTTTGCATAGAGAAATGTCTCTTGTCATTGAGATCCTTTATTAAAACCTTTGTTAATCTGCATAGACAAAGCAAATTTCCCAAGGAAAGTTGGTTGGTTTTTTCTTCCACGAGTTATTTGGGAGAAACTTAGCTTGAAAAGTTCTCTCTATTTCCTGATGATACTCAAGGAGACCTAAAAATAGTTCAATTATTACTGGCCATCACTCACTACTATTGAAAATTTAACATGAGAAATGTCCCCTGGTCTCACTCATAGGGAGTTTCTGCAGTAGAAATGGTAAAATCAGACTCAAAGAGATATAAATCTCCCTACTGGGTAGGGACACAGACTTAACTACAACTAAAAAAACCCTAACATAGCTCAGATTTCATTCAATATTTCTCCTAAACAAAATGGATTGTATTACAGAATGCCTAAGCTACTATGGGTACAAGTCTGTAAGGGTCTTTAACATCAGAGCCCCAAAGCAGCCCCAATACCTAAATCAGTGTTCTGGACTCTATATAAGTGATCAAAACCACACTAACTTCATGAACATCTTTTTTACTTCCTTTACACCTTTTCCAAGGTGATTTGTTGCTATAGTTCACAAAATTTCATTACATCCCTAAAAGCAAAAGGAAAATACTAATGCATGGCTTATGAACTAATAAAATTCCATGACTATTTTTCAAGATTAAGTATGGCATGTGAATTTTTTAAATAGAAGAGCAGTGTAAAAATTAAAATGAGTAGCAGAAATGCCTAGTTTAAGGAATATTGATACTGTTGGACACATAGCCAACAGGACAATAGCCAACAGAAGAATCAGTCAGATTGATTAATGAATCATTATTTTATATTCAATTTATGAAATGGATCTATGAATTTTTAACACCAAATTTATATTTTACTTAATGGAAAGAATATTTCAGAATATTCCTATCATTTCTTAACTACTAGTTTAAAGGTAAAAATTATGAGAAATGCTTATACACTCTGCTGAACTTGTCCTATTACTCTGTCACAGAAAAAAAGAACAATTTAACTTGGACTGAGACACACAAGCACTCTTTTTTACTCTTAAATCTGTGCTAATTAGAAGCAATTCCTTTAACTTGAGCATAAAATAATAAATGCAACTGTTCCTCTTCCTATATAAACCTAATTTCTTGCAAACAGACATAAAAATCACACAAAATAAGGTTAAGAAGTAGAGATAACCAACTTTATGAGTACTTTTATTTGCTTTCTATTCAGTTTTTTGCCCCAAAAACATTTTTTTTACCTTTACCATTTGTTGCATGGAGTTCTCTTCCTCTGTGATTCCCTACCAGTTTAACAAGAAGATTGAAGAGAACTACAGAGCAGTCTGTTTTTTCTCCCCAGAGCCCTACATATCACATAATACAGAAATTTGAAACAGTATTCCCAAAGCTGGCATGTCTCAGTGACACAAAACCAGGAAGAATTAGCTATTTATTTTAAATAAATGATCTATAATCATATGTAATTTATTCAAGCTATAAATCCACACAACCTAAAGTGGCAGGATGACTTTGCATACAATTACACCTAGTGCTAAATACCTTATAACTGAGACTGTCATGATTTATTTCATTTGGTCCATTTCTACCATAAGAGCCAAAATTATTTCAGATATGGCTTGCAAGCCAGGCCAGTTAAATAATTTCTACATTTATAGCTTAAAATAAAACTACATTTTTCTATGCAGCTGAATGTTCTTCCCAA
Organism: Serinus canaria; assembly: GCF_022539315.1. Classification (NCBI taxonomy): domain Eukaryota; kingdom Metazoa; phylum Chordata; class Aves; order Passeriformes; family Fringillidae; genus Serinus; species Serinus canaria. The sequence continues at coordinate 45,288,645 of NC_066314.1, forward strand.
CAAAATGCCAAGAGGAGAATATCATAGTGGTATATGGAAAATTAACAGAAGGAATTACAGTACATTTGTATTGTCAACTCATTGATCTTGTTAGATCTTCTAAATATCATGCATGTCCTCATGAATGTCCTACAGCTTCCTTGGTTATACTCTAGGCCTCTGATACATACTATTTTAAACTTATACAAAACATATTTCCAGATTAAGGCATAAAAATGTCCTTTATAAGATCTGTGTTTCATGCTGATCTTAATGGATTTACTGTGCCTAAGAAAAATGCTTATGTTCAGCACACAGCACAATTCCAAAGCCTGGTATTTAAACTAGTGAAAACCCCATCTATTTTTAAAAATACTAATTACAACAGGAAGATTTGTTGTTGAGCCCCATTACTAAGAAGGCAGGTAATGAACTCCCCCTACCAATTTATTTGGTATGTGTATGGCAGTCTTTCCACTGCAATACATATGTTTATGTTAATTATTCAAATAGAAGTGTGAAAAACAAAGATACTTTGTTATTTTCTTCCTTTACTAAAAAGCAACCCACAATCTTGTCCTGCACAGACTAATTTTGTTTTAGATTATCAGAGCCAAAATCATCAAAGTCAGAAACAAGTGGTAGAAGCAAGTAGTCATGCTGATGTTTAAGCCAGATTCAGGTCCATTCTTTGCAGCTATGCTGCAATGATGCTATCCTATTTTGTGCCAGCTTTTAGACTTCTGCTTATAATGCAGGTTCCAGCAAGTCTTCTTTAGCTCAAATTTGATAGAGAGGTAGGAATTACGACCCACTCCATCGTACCTTGCAAACTCCAAAGCTGTATCTTGCTATCTGGCCCTCATACTCTATGCCTGATATAGCTCTGGCACTCCTTCAATATCAGTTCAGCTGTGAAATCAAGAAGGTGCTTCCCCTTACACAGACCAGATCAGTGGCACCATGTTAGTCAACAATCATCTGTCATCCCCCTACATTACCCAAATCATGATTCCTAGCCAAGATTGCACAGGTCAGAAAGTCAATTGCCTGTTTCAAATAGGTCTCTGCTGCTGAGAACTGTCATTTGTCACAGCAGCCTCTCAGTCCAATTACTTAAAGCAAAATGAATAGATTCTGAAATTCCTGTACCAGGTGGTGACTAATGAAGAGCTCAAACAAGGGTAATGGAAGAGATCATATAATTTTGGAAAACATACATACAATTCTTACAGATAATATCATACTTACAGATAATATCTGACTTAGCATAATTCTATTAGTTTTTAACTATTTTAACTCGTTATTCAAACTATATATAACATAAACAGCAGTCTGTCAAACTGTCAGTTAATATTAAATATTCTCTTAATTCTCATTCACTATTTAATTTTCAAAAATGGATCAGATATTCTTCCATGTAAAATGAAAATGCAGAGTACTTTGAATTTTGAAGTAGTTCCATAATGTTATTGCTAAGGGGTACTTTGAAAAAAAAGGAACAGTTGGTTAAAGGATTACTTCAAAAGGCTTGTCTACAAGAAGACTTTCTAATTTGGCTTTCTGCAACCTTGTATTTATCTAGGAAAGTACTTAAACATCTTCTTTGTTTTCACTTCTACAACATTTTGCTATTAATCTTTATTCTGATGTGAAGCTCTTAAAGGAGCTAATGGAAGACTATAATCACTCTGTGATAAACAGAGAACTGCACGCTTAAAAACAAAAACCTACACATTCTATAGATTAACACTTCCACCAATAACTGTGTAAAGGATTATTTGGTGATTTACCTGGTCTGGAGGAAGGAACTCTTGCTATCTCTAGGGAACAAGGCTTTTTGGTGACTGCTACGTCTATCGAATCACAAAGACTGCCGTCATTTTCTGAAGGAACTGCATCCAGAGGTACAGAGGGGATTGCTTCCAATGCATAACCTCTCTTCTTTGAATAGGATTCCTGAAATGCAAAAAATTTAAGCAGGTAAGGGAGATGTTTCTCAGATGACACAGGAAAAGGACCAGGCTCAATAACTCTGGCTAGCACCAGCAAATTCAATACTGCATTCTGCTGAAATCCAAACTGCAACAGACCAGAAGAATTACTTGCATGCTAGAAGAAAACATTTATTTCTTTAAATTTTTGTATAATACAGTTCTTGTTCAGTTTACAGAAGAACTTCATTCATCAAACTTTTTATTTAATGAAAATTGGATTACTGCTTTTGCAATACCTGTTTGCTGGGTTGTAATTCAAGAGATGTCTCATTTTCTTTTTTAATTGTATCTCATGAGAGCAACAATTACATTAACCACTACAATTACCTTCTCTTCAGGGATGGTTTTACAAAGTATTTATATTACATATAAGAAAACTTAAAACATGCCTTCTGTATATGGATGGCAGGATCCCAGGCTGTGAATGAAGATGAATTACTGCTCTACATATGAGCAAAATAATGACAAAAGGTCCCATAACAGCGATACATAGCAAATGTTAAGGGAGAGGGAAAAAAGGAATTAGAGGTTTTGCTGGTACAGTAATCCAGTCAAGCAGACTGTTTCTAGTTTTGACCATGAATAAGTAGATAACATCCAGTTTCAACAAAGATTTTTTTTAACCCTGACAGAAAGCAATTGCATGGGCAAAGACGTATTTCCACATCTTTCTTACATTGGATATATGGATGTCTCTGAAAGTCAAGCATCAGACATAAATCAAATATGATATAATAAAAGGCAAAGGGCAAGAAAGCACCCTGACAGTTAGAAATTATCATAGCCTACTAAGAAAATGATTGAAGAAAGTGATATCCAAAGCAAAATGTGGAGTAACAATTTCTTAACCAAGAACCTGTATTACCTAAGGTAAACTATAGCTGTAGGTAACAGTGCCTTTTTGGATAAATGATTTATACTGTTAGCAAATAAACACATGACTCTTTGGTTTTTGGGCTTTTTCCTGGTCATTATGGTCATTTTATCTTTATGTAAGTTTGGCAATAATTCAAGGCCTCTTGAAGGATAGGGTTAAGATGACACCAAGAGCAGCTTCACATCAAAATTATTGATGGCTTTGGTAGAGACAGATTTAAATCCCAGGTTAAACTAACAAAGAACTTGAAAATGAACACTGGTAACAGTCACCAGGGGAAAAATCATACAAATAAAACAAACAGAATAAAGAGACAAATAAATAAATAAGAAATAGAATACTAAGATGCATTTCTAATTTTAAAAAAATTAGTATGTGCTAGCAAATAATACAAAATTGGTGGTCAGCATTCAAAAAACATATCTAAATGAGGAATGAGATTGTATCTCTACCTGGTTCTGCCTTTCCACTTTCTACCTAGCCAGATTATGAGCTCTTAGTATTAATAATCTCACATATACAGACTATTAATAACTAGTTTCAGGTATTAGACATTATAAAGATTACAAGATTTTGCAAGTAGGTTTCCTGCAGCTCAAAATGTAACTTTTTTAACTTCAGCCCTTTTATTCCCTAAATTAAGTTAATAGAAAATTACACAGAGGCATCGAGGCAGCTGAAGTGAACCTGCAGGACAAGAGAAGGAATCCTTCCAACCTTGAAAAAAAGAGAATTTTTAGCCTGTCCATTTAAGTCTGCTGTAAAAAGGCAGAGGCAAAAATTTATTTACCAAAGCAATGACTGAAACAGGAGACTTCAATTTAATCCTTGTACTCCTCTAGAAACATGCATTTAAATCAGAATGCCAAAACCCTAATTATAGTACATCTGCCTAGAGAAGCCCATGAAGAAATACTGCAGCCTTAAAATTGTCACAAAACACCACAGGGAAATTTTGTTCAGTGCCTGAATTCAGCTACATTAAAAAAAATACAAAACAAAAAACAACAAAAAAAAAAAAACACTATTAAAACCACCAAACATTAGAATAGACTAGAATTAGAATAGTAGAATAGATTAGAATAGATCATTAGAAGAGATCATTCTTTGTGTCATCCAACGTTCTGTCTGTAAAGGCAGCCAACAGTGCTGACCTAGAGAACAGTGAAACCAACATGAGATTAGGTCAAGCATGCAGTAACTGCTTCTCCTTCTGCAACACCTTGTGGGTCTCACATTTCATAGTCAAAAGGTTTGTTTGGCATGTCTACCAATCCAACTTTCTAGCATTACCTTCTCAAGTTGCCTTTAGAGCACATGTCCCCTTTCATAGTTTTCATGTCCCCATTTTGTTTTTATCTATCTCACCAAGTTTGACACTGTTGTTTTATAATTTAGGTGGCAATGAAGGGTTGTTCTTTATTTATCCTCTCCATATGATGTCACAGACATATGCACTTGCCATGTCCTCTCCTTTAGGGAATGAGAAATACTAGCCTACTTACCCAGCTGTTCCAGGATTTTGACCATCCCTGTCACCCTTCATCCTCTCAGTTTTCAATGATGTGACAGGGATGACATTTTCCCAGATTTCCTCATTCAAGATGATGGCTCACCAAGCAGTCATACTGACATAATGATTTTTTTGTACTCTACTCCTTTCCTAATTGTTCTTAACATTCAATTTGATTTTCTGAATGTTATTCAACATTCTTTAATTAACATTGCATGAACATAAATGTCAGAGAAGAATAAATAAAAATGATGGGGTTACTCAGAAAATTGTTAGAATGTAAGCTACCAGCAATTAAAGTCTTCCTGATTATCTCTCTAATAAATAAAATATAATAGTATGTCCAGCAGAAGTTAAATGAGTTAGAGCCAAAAAAGGATTGGTAATACTTTAGAAAGCCAGAAATTCTATCAACCCATTAAGTGAAGATGATAAACCCCTATTAAAAAGTGCTTATGTAACAAAAAGAAAAAAGAAAATTTCTCATCCCTGGCATTGTAAAGTCTTCCAGCTATCGCAAAATGTTCTCCCTTTTGCTAATACTGAGCATTTCTAGAAATTTCTAAGATCTAAACTAATTTACCAACTTAATGTTAGCATATGCTGTAAGATTCTAACTATCAAGTGTGAAGCAAGGTGATTCTGTTCTTTTCTTGAAAGCTCTAGACCAACTGCAACAACTACAGTAATTCTACATGCCCAAGTTATTATCAACCCAATAATAAAAGATCCTAAAAATACTATTCCTTTATCTTTAGTCCTGAAATCAAAATCAGAGTCTAATTTTTGTTTTAAAAATAGAGATTATTCAATCTCAAATTTCTATTAACCCCTCCAAATTGTTGAATATGAGATATATACCTGACCACCAACATCAAGACAGAATTTAGTCTTATTTGAAATGATAACTTCACAAAAATAATGTGATGGGCTTCTAGCACATTAAAATATGTAGGGTTTTTTTTTCGTGGAAAGGATAAAAATACATACACAATAGAAGTAAAAAAAACTCCAACATTGAGAGTGAGTGAGTCACTCTAGTGGGAAATCACTAGAGAACAGCCACCCATACTGATCAATGTAAATTAGATTTTTTGTCTTGTAGAAAGAAACATAATGTGACACTGAAGGTGCAGAGCACATGACAGGGACACACTGTGGCCCTTATTCATAGGCCTGCAGCCAGCCAGGTCTCCTCTGAGCTAAGTTTAAAAGTAAAACACCTATGATACACTGTCTGAAACCTGCACAGGGGTAAGAGATTGTTAATCAGTGGGAATGAAATCGTTCCTAAAATATCTATTTTTGCCCATTGCAAAGGGTTATACACAATTGTGAAATGATGTGCCATAATATGACTAAATCTTCAAGAACTACATGATGTTGAGTTGGACCTTTTTTTTCGCACATTTTTTCTAGGTTTCTAGCTTCCCTTGCTTCTGCCTTCTATATAGTCTTGCCTTCCTTTGGAGAATCAAACTGAATGATGTATGATTAAGGGCTGAGGTATATGCAAGTTTGTGTTTGTAAGAGCTATGAATAGAATGATAGAGACTCAGGAGGCACCTAATCTGAACTGACACTCTGACAAGAAGATAGAATTTGTACTTTACAGAATTTTTTTCATTCTGTCAATATCCTTTCCCATAAAAATCAGGTCACTTGAAGCTTTATTACTTCCCTGGAACATGGGACAACCTACCAGGGTCACACATGACTCTCCTCTTAAAGTAGAAATAATCTGGGAAACACAGAAAGGAAGAATGCAATGTATCGGCCACCTTTAGAAATATCTTTTTCATTTATATAGATAGTGAAGAATAGCTATTAAATTCTGAGATACCCCTTGAGATCCACCAGGGTATTGTGCTGTCTCCTCTGGCTTGCTGAAGGCCAGAGGACCAGCACCTAGAATCCAGGTGGTTGCCCTTCTATCACAGTATGATAAATTCTGCCCAGCTGCTCCTTAGAAGAGTACTATGACATGTTACTGATGAAACTTTGGAGAATTATTATTATTATATGCTCCATCAACCCAAAGCTCCTGATTATCCTGAGAGTGAGCAATGAATATTGCATTTATCCCATGTATGTCAGAGAGTTATGGAATGGTTTGGGCTGGAAGGCACCTTTAAAGGTCATCTAGTCAAACCCCTTGCTATGGGGAGGGGTATCTTAAACTAGACCAGGCTGCTGAGAGCCCCTGACCTTGAAGGTTTCCAGGGATGGGAATCTACCTCCTCCCTGGGCAAACTATTCCAGTGATTCACCATCCTCACTGTAAAAAAAAAAATTCCTTACATCTAGTCTGAGTGTACTTGCAGACTTCTTGACATTTGTAAACAGACTGATACATAACCTTGCTGGACTGGGACACTTCACACTGAAATAATAATGATGAGTAACTGAAGGTTGCTGAGAGGAATCAAGAATTCAAGCAAGAAAGAAGTCCTGACCAGTGACTAAAGATAATTAGAACAGCTTTCTGACATGCAGCAAGGTGGAAAGGGAAATGTGTGAACCTGAATGGCATTGCACAAGTTTGCCACAATAATGTACTAAGCAAAAACAACTGAAAGTATTTCCTATGTCACAACAAGCCCACACCCCAGATGATGAAAAATTTATTTTGACTGCCTTTCCAGTCAAAGATATAAGGAATAGTACTATAATTTATGGCTAGTAAAAACACACCTATTACTAATAATTTAACCAAAGCAAGTTTCATAGTATCATACAATTAGAATAATTTTTCATGAGTCAAACTATCATAAATGTTCATTGTTATGACAGCTAGAAACACCTGAATGTGTAATTTGTCATAGAACATATAATAAGGTTCATGATATATTGCAGAATCTGGAAAATCACCAATAATCTCATTTAAAGGTAATGACACTGGAGGATCTACTGTGGTCTGCACAAAGTATTTCTAGTATGGATTTTAAGAGTAGGAACTTTTACTCTTTCAGCAAACATCTGAAATTACAGGTTTGCAGTTGTAGGAATAATACATGTACAGAGTTCACTGAAATACTTATTTCCCTTCAACACCTGAAACAGCCTTTTTAAGTTTCAGAAAGCGTTCTACAGAGCTGAGAAAAACATCAATTTTAAAAAGCGTGTTAGAGTTTTCCTGTTTAGTTAGAAATGTAAATATGATGCTTAGTTTTTCAGAAACCATTCAAAATTTAGATTTACTTTTTCAAACTTTATGTATGAAAAAAAATGAGCCTTATTTATATAACACCCCAAATATAGGTTTATTTTTCTCCTTTTCCAATGCGTAATTTCCAAAATCCATGTTTTGAATTTAATAGTTCATACAAAAACTGTACAGACATAAACCCCTGTAAACTAAAGGTTCCTACAATGCCTTACAACACAAAACTCACTAATATAGCCTAAACTATAAACGTGTGAAGACAGGGGTAAATTGTGAGCATAATGAATGCAGTGCTAACCTCAGCAGCAGAAACATGTCACTATATTTTATGCAGTGTTTTCATAATTCTAACTGGCAGATATTCAGCATTTCAAATGAAGCTAGATTGTTGTAGTCATGTTACATGCTTTCCCATGCATTCAACACTCAGGCCATGGAAAAGAGCAGATGCTTCCTCTAATAAATAACTCACTGTGACAAAGAATATACTAAAAGTGTACATAATCTGGTTTATGCAAATACTTATGGTTGTGTGTGGTGATATAGTGTAATATAATAAAAGATTCTTAGTTTAGCTGAAAAAAATACAACTATAAACTAAAAAGCAATTTTCAGTTTAAATTTCCTCCCTTTTTTTCTATTGTTTTCATGAAAGGTAGTTTAAAAAATTATGTCTTGTTTGAATTTGAAGCTGTAGGAAAATGCCTCTTTAAAATAAAGGCTATTATATTAAAAAAACCCATAAAATGAGCTTAAACCTAAGCTCCATGGAAACAATATTTCTCTGCAAGATGCTTATGCTCTAATGCCTAGGTTTTAAACATACACACAGCTCCAACTGAAGCAGCAAATATGAAAACTAACTCCTCACATTATAAGGGCAGTAACCATGGAAAATGTTAGATACTGAGAAACCTTATACTGAAGTCAATATTGGACAGCAAATGCAGAAAACAATTAATGCACTACTCTATGTTAAGCAGACTCACATTTCTCACATTTTATCGCTTAATTTCTGTCAAGTGCTGTGCCATTAAATGAAAATTGCATGTGTTGCTGTGAAGGTGAGAAGAACTGAAAGCACTTAAGTAAATCTTGAAGCAAAACACAACTGCTCTGTGAATAACAACCTTACAGCTGTAAACTGACTTGATTGGAGAGCAGATAACTTCACTAAAATGACATATTATGGGAGAAATCTTCTTTGAAAGGAGAGATTTAACACCAGAATTCAATCCATTATCTATTACAAATAACTTACACCTTTTTAAAAAATATTCTATCTCTGCACATGCATCTTTTTCTGTAGTAAATACTCTGAAAAATTTGCACAATAGAAACCAATTAATGTTATCACATACAATGAATTTGATAGATGAGACAAATAAATATTCGCTATTTTAGGAAAGGCAATCTTCCATGTTCAAAAGTTTTTGACGCTGAAGAAAGAAAAATTGAAATATGTTTGGTATAAAAGTTATTATTGCAATAGCACAAACCAAGACTCTCTTAGAAGAAATCTCTCCTACACATGCTCCCAACAGTAAAATAGAAAGAACAAGAAAATGTTTTTCAAAATACTAAAGTTATGAAGAGTTGTATTGTCAAAGCGAAAGAACTTTGTTGTGAATCATACTTTTCTTTGTTACATAACTGAAAAGTGAAATACAAAATTACCAGGAAAAAAGTTTGAGATTTTTCTTTAAAGATCCCAGCAGCATGCAAAATTTCTAAAAGCTAATACTTGCTAAATAAATAGTACCAAATAAACTTTGCAGATATTTCAGAAATGTGAAAACTAAGCCTAAGAGTAAGAGACAGTTGGAGGGAAAGTAAATTCATTCTGTAAGCTAGACTTGGTGCCTAAAAACAGTAAAACAAGTTATTCCATGGCAACAGGGGAAATATGCACATTAGCACTAAACACAAGTTAAGAGGTTATTGCCTGTATCTCCTATATTCCTAAATAACCCAGTAATTTTCTATTTCATACCATAGAATGGTTCTGAATGGGAACCTATGAACTCTGCTGTTTCCTGGCCAAAAGTGTGCCAAAGCCCACTCACATTCATAACATGGATTTTAGTTCAATGGATACAAAAAGCTCCACTGCTCAGTGCTATCTCCTCATACTGCCTATAATCTTGGCAATTTTATGAGGGCTGATGTGACCATGTTGAATTTCAGCAGGTAAGATGGCGATGTCTGTGGTATGACAATCATTCATTGCAAATTCTCAGCCCTAGATATTGTGAAATGGAAACAGAATGTAAAGATTACATAAAACAAAATTAATAAAGATTATAAGGGAACCTAAATCACATTTTCAATAACATGTGAACTTAAAAATTTTTCTATAGGTTCACTGCAAGATTCCAGTTTGGAACAGTGACCACTCTGCCTATTTAACAAGAATTAAGGGGTCTTGCTGCAGGTTTGCAGTCATACTAGCTGTAATGAATACTTTTATTACAGGTAATCTCTGTTAATGTTGTTAATTCCTTCATATGTAAAGAAACTGCTATGTCAGAGTTTCCCAGAACCAAGATGGTAAAAAGTCCTCAGAAAAGAACTTTTTCCCTAATGATTCTATTGCTCGAGGTTCTGATTCAATTATTCTCTTATATTTCATCAAATAATAACTCATCTTCAAAATAGCAATGTAAATGCTAGAAGTTAAACACTCAAGTAATTTGCAAACTCAAGATCCTTTCAAATTTTCATTATTGAGAAAACAGTGTTGTTAAATAAAAGAAATTTCCTACTCGGAATGTCTGGATGTCACAAGAAACCACCTAAAGCCAGACAACAGGAAACCCCTGGCAATGGGTCTTTCTTCCTGGGTCAAAAAATTACATTCTAGCCACTAAAAATCCAAACTGTGGAGTGTGAGGAGTTCTTCTTTGAACTTACAGTCCTGATGAGAAATAACTGTGGGAGAAAGATGTTTAGATTGCTATCCTTGAGAGGCACCTCATAAATTGCTCAGGAACCTTCCAATAGAACATTATTGCATTCAAAAGAGATTGTAAAAAAAATACACTCAGACTGTCCACGTTGGAAGTGGGAAGAAAGGACTGAAGCAAAACCTTCTGCTTTGTCAGCTGTGTACCCTAAGTGCCCTGGTGTTTAATTTGCACATAAATTCAGCTCACAAACTAGGCATGTGGTTAAAACATCCCTAAATTCATATCTCACACTGGCTGGCTCACAGTGGCTTCCTGTTCAACAGTAAAAAGCAACCAGTCAAATACCTTCAGAGATGTTGACACATTCTTAATGATACACGGAGCAAGAATATCCAGATGGGTTTCTGAAGGAATGTTCTGCTGTCAATATTTATTTGTCACAAATGCAGTTCACTAAAAAAACCTTTATGTGTATATATAACTGCTGTCTGTATGTAGTATTGCTAATCATAAAAGCTAATAAGGGACAAACCTTTTAGTTTGCAAGCACTTAGACTGTTGGGCTAAAACATTGTCTGAGAATTATACACTCAATTTTGTTAAATTCAAAATTAGGTAGCTATAAATAAGATTTAGCATTGCCTAAAGATTTTATTTTCTCTCTTTTTCTTCACAGTATAAAATATTGTGAAACAAAAACTAGGATGTTAAAAATTATAGCACCTCCAAAAATAACACAGTTGGCATGATACTGTCAATTTATTAATTTACCTCAATGTCTTCACACTTACACCTTTTATCTCCTAAAATTGCAAAATGCCTAGTGGACTGTTTGGGTTATACAAAGACATATTTATAACAAGTATTTTCAAAAAAAGCTATCTCCCCCTTTCACCAAAGGAGCACAGCTATTCTCCATACTATTAGGAGCATTACTGTGACTTCCTTTTTTCATAGTAGATTTTATGAAACAAACTGCTTATTGCTTCTGGAAAGTGAATAGAACATCTACATTCTACAGCAATATATATGATTAACATTCTAGGTAAAAAACCATGAAATATGAGATTGCTGTTTTCTAGCTGAACTGCCTTTTTGAGTGACCTTAAAGTAAAAAGAAGTATTTCACTATAATTGGTAGATCACATTTTCTATCCAAAGTAAATCCAAAATACTTTTTCATGAAAACATGAGACAATGTAGTCTTATATATTTCCCTTTGATATCTTAAATACAGACTCCCCCAAATTGAGTTTCATTTCTTTTACATCCAGTTCATGAGTTCTTCTCAATTACAGGCTGCTAGCAGTGAAACAAATCATAACAATCAGTTTGGGATTTTAATAAACTGTAAGTCTTAGACTAGTTTTGAATTTTGATGAAAATATAAGGTATCTCTCTATAAAGCTCCATTTGCATGGAAACCCAAGTGGGGTTGAGACAATAATGCTTATACTTAAGAAATTCATTGATTCAGGATCTATCCCATTTTTAGACTCAGTATAATGGACACCAGCATTCAAGGTTTTCAGTAAAATAAAACCACGAGACATGACTTTAAACCCAAGCCATGCATTTCCTTTTGCACAGCAAGAGAGGATTCACAGTTAGATGGTACAGAGTTGTTCTTTTTAAAAGTCCAGCTGTCAGTCAGGTCTTTTCTTCAGAAAGAAATAAGGTCTATAAATTTTACAGACTTCTCATGGACTCACTCTACAAAGACATGATTTTCTGTACTATGAAAACTGAAGTAAGAAAACATATCCCTCCCAGTTCCAGTATTAGCTTAGTTCTCAGATGTATTTTTAACATAATTAAAAACAAACAAACAAAAAATAGAACATAGGTTTTTATGCTCAAAAACAGTCCCAAAATGTCAAGTGTCTTTGAACAGCCCTTCACAGAAATACAACCTGACACAAAGCTTGACTGCATGGCTAATCAGTGTAGCAAATCCATGTCACAATCACCATGTCCAGATATCCCCACTCAACAGATATATTAACTCCAGACAATTCAACATCAGCACTTGTGTGCATAAACTCTTCCTCCTGTTACTATAGTAGGAGCAACAAATACAATATATCTATGATGGCTTTTCCCCCCAGGAAACATCAAGACTGAATAAATAGTAGCCCAATTCAGTCAGAACCAGAAGATCAACATAAGTTTTCAGGTTTTAATATACTGCTTTACTATTTCTGTTATGAAGCTGTTAAAGTCCAATCACTAAGTTTTTAACATGAAGTTAGAATTTCTTTCATGTACAAAACTAACTGCCATGTGCTACTTCTATCTATTCACTGGGCAATTCAAATTGATTTTTTTCCATTTTCCCATAATTGGAGAGGCAGCACGGAAAGCAAAGACATTCCATGAAAGTGTGTCTTCTGGTTACCACTAAATTTTAAACCATAGATGTAGTTATACTATGTAAGATCCTCACAGATTACCATTGTGACATGTTTCAGCCAGGTATGTGACAGTGTTCAATTCAACAGTAGTTTCAACATGAATTTGAGTACCATTATTAGGAAATAAGTTTAATCTCGTAAACCACTACAGTCAGCAATATTTCAGATTATTTCTGACATACATCAAATAGTTCCAGTACATTTTGACACCTCTCTCCTTTCTTTCTCATCCTGTTTAATTTTGCTGTTTCATGATCACACCAAGAGATAACACATCCCAACAGTGACCAGATTTACACAGTGCTGAACAGGGATAGCCAAATTTTCAAAACCAGTCATTTACAAACTGCAGAAGCAGTCCTAAACTTTTAAAGAAATAATCTCATCTGAGGTCACATAGCCTTACAGAAGATTACAGAACATAGGTGTTAGCAATTATATGAAAGAGATCTCTGGAAGTCATCTTGTCCAAACTTGCAGTTGAAGCAGAGCTTAGGAGCTTGATCAGTCAATTCTGAAAATACCCAAGGATCATAACTTCTCTGGTTGTACTACCCACCTGTGTAGGGGGGTCTATTTTACACAACTAGCACATAAAAAGCCATTTGCAAGAAGACACAAAAAATTTACATGGGTGACTCCAAATTTACTGGAAATTCAAAAGCTACATATGCAATACATACCATATGCAAGAATGAAACGTTCAGCTTCATTCCTTCAAACACAACCAGAAAATGTAGCAAAGCACTAAAATAAAACACAATGTTTTCAATATACTTATTTTCTATCACCATTCAGCAGGGTATAATCATCACCTGCTGGTTCTTTCTAGGCAGAATGCATATTGCACTTTTCGGTAGCTGCTTCAGTGTGTGGGTGGTGTGTTCCTGAAGTTACTAATAAGACTTTAAGCTTACTGCAACACTGCAAATCAAGAATTTAACAGAAATATTTTTTATGAGTAGTAGAGCTTTACATGTTAATTTTACATTTAAGTAAAATTATAATTGATTCCACTAAATTAGGAAGAAAAAAATATTTTTCAGAAAAGGTTAGAAACTATAGGAAAGTATTACAGATCATATAATAATCTTACTCTGGCTATCCATACTTATAATAATAATATAATAATCTTACTCTGGCTATCCTAAAATATACCTGAGGAGGGCCTCAGGTATATTTTAGGTCAAAGCTTTCTCCACTTTGTCTATATCACCACTAAACAAGGAGACAGGTTTCCTCCCCTAAAACATAGAAATTAGATAATGCCACAAGAATTTCTGTTTCTAATTTTGGACAACTTCAGCACTAAGAAAGATCAGCCAAATCTGCTTCTTTACCAGTCTAGTTTGAAATGTGCTTCCACTGAATGCACTGAAAGGTAAAGTTATTAACGGATTGAAAAACCAAGCTGAAGCACTTAAGCCATTATTGTTTAATTAAAAACCTGTTCTTTGTTTTTGTCTGTTTTGATTTAGATAGAAAGAAGAAACACTTTCTCTTTTATATTACCTCCCCTGCATCGTAGCAGTTCAACAATTACTTGAACATTTGCATTGAGCTAAAAATCTAAGAAAATTTTCGAGGCAACTGAAAATAGGAGTTCAAACTAAAAGAATATGTTAAAATGAAAACAAATAATGCCAAATAAAATTCCCAATATTAAAATTCCCCAGAAAGAGACAACATAGAGCCATGTTGCCTCTTTCCAGAGAGCATTAGTACAGAGGGCTTTTTAGGAGCAGATTTGATCTCCATGTGAAAACTGAGCTAGCTCCTTACTTAATTATTCCATTCATTTCTCATGTATCCTGAGCTGACTTTGAAAATTTAAAAATAATTGCAACAGAATAATTTTCAATATCATGCTTTCTACAGAACAGCCTTAACTAGCTTCTACAATACAAACGGTATACAAAATCTCTTCCCATTAAATATTACTTTTTAAAATTTACAATAAGAAGTACAGGCAGACAAAATGATCTTCTGGAAGGCAGACATGAAATACATAACCCTATTAAAAGATGCATCAAACTCCAAACTTTAAATATTCCCAGCATAGCCTGTATTGATGAAGAAACTATTGCATACAGTTCTCATCTAAAATAATAGTTAGGAGTCCACTTTTTCTTCCCTCCGTCTAAATAAAAGGCATTGTGGGGGGAACGTCTCTCTTCCACAGGAGAACACATGATAAATTTGCTGGAGTTCCTGCCTCTAGGAATCCTAGAGTTATGTAGCAGAATGTTGATCAGTCTTAAAGGAAAATGTCAAGGTCTCCCAGAAGTTCATTCCCTCTTAAAAGATGAAAATTTGACACTAAGCTAGAAACATAGCATTTAAATATCTAAGTAAATTTTCCATATATTTTTTGTGAAGAGCCATGCTTCCCAGCAACTGGCAACATGAAGATTTATACTTAGGGCTTTTGAATCAAAGTTCAAATTTTCCATAGCAACTGCACTGCTCTCTTTACAGACATTGTTTTCATTTTGTAATAGAGGTGTAACAAATGAGGCGTTCCTGGCTGTCATCATGTCAAACACACAGAATAACTGTCAGGATTTTTAAGCTGTACACACAACACAATTTAAGTCACAGTTCAGTCAAGCTGACCCAGCAGCATCCTAAATGGGACAGAGCTAAACCTGCCTTATCTCACAATTACTTTATATCATAATTAGAAAAATATGCTGGCATGGCTGTCAAGATTAAGGTGTGTGAACTGCTTGCTTTAAACTGATAAAACTGGAGGGATCATATAGAGCTCTGCAGCACACATCTCTCTGACATTGCAGACTGCCCTCTATTTATCTCTGTACATCAGGCCCTGTTTGCCTCTTAGCAGAGAAATATTCAAAGTATGCTATACATGAAAAAGAAAATGGAATTATATACATATATTCAGAGTATGCTGCTCTATTCTCAAGAAAATGTGAATATTTATGTGGGTACTGAATTTTTGCCCTAAACCAAAGATTAACTCCAGAACAAAGCAACAGCCCAAATTAACCTTAAATCATAACCAACAAATGGAATACACTCTCTGCTAAAATAAGAAGACATGTCTCAATTCCAGTCTCCAAAAATCCAGCTGCATATTCTAAACCCCTGAAATTTTTACAAGGCACAAAGATTTTTCCATAAAGCTCTTCCAGCACTTCACCAATTCTGAGACTGTAAAAGAGAGTTGATTGTTCTGAGAACACCTGTATTACTGCTATGCTAGGTCTTAAATAACATTTCATGCAGAACTTTCTACAGTAGCCCTCTCTAAAATGACAGTTCCCAGCACAGCAGAGACAGCAATAACACACTGCATGCCAGAAGTACCTCCAGACAAGCTTTTTTTCCCTAACTGCAAAAAAGAAATCAAGTATGACAAGGAGATTACTGCCCTCTCCTTTGGCATACTGAAAAATGTTAGCTCATTAGGTCATAGATGGACATTTTCATAAGCTCACCTAAAAGTCAATTTCATGTTATCATTGTGCCTCTGACTGTGTATACAAATCAAGAATCAATCTTTATGTTTGTTCACCTTCGATGTGCAAACACATTTATATGATTGTAAAATCTATTTTTAAATAAAGAAGTGTAAAAATGAACTTGTTTGAGTCCAAGAGTAACTGATAGAGCCTTTTCCCTATTTTTGGATCTTTAGGAGAGTATAAATTTTAAGACACCATGTCAAATACCCCTATCTCACTGCTCCTTCATGATGAAGTCTGTCCTTTCTGATATGTTAGTGTACTGACATGAGTATCACAAACATATTTTTGTACTTCTACCTAAAAAATGCTATTGCACACAATATATAATTTGTTAGACCAATTCCAGATACTGTTCTTAATCCAGAAACTTACACATATACTTTGTGTTTTCAATCCCTTGGAACAAGATGTTCTCTGCTGCATTCTGAAGTAAATGTGAAAGATCCAAGAGATCAGCTAACAGCCTGAAAGACTGCATGCACTGATGGCAACAATTTATAAAAACCAAAGTCACTGGCTTTTAGTTTGGAGGCTTTTCACTACCTAATTTCTTTCCTTTCTCCCATTAAAAGAAATCAACAAAAGACCAAAACCATCACTGTCATGAATTTTCATGGATAGAAGCAATCTAGAAAGGCAATCTGTCATATCATAAATGAAAGCACAATAAATATACTCTTTGTTGTACTTATAATTAAGAATCTTATTGGTCTCAGGGCAAGAAGCATGAGATATCATAAGTTTGAGCTTAAAATTTAGGTACAATGAATAACACTAATTCAGGAATCACTATCTTAAAACAGACATCATAGTTGAAATGAATCTCCCTTTACAAATAGGAAAGATATACCAACCAGCCAAACAACCACACTTGATTACACTTTTCAAAGGCATCCCTCAATTTTATAGCACCCTTTATGTATACCTTACCAAAAGAAAAAACAAGAAAAACAAAAAATATTTTCTAAAATTAGGAAATAAAAACAGCATGTATGTTCATCATAGGCAAGTTTAACAATAATTAAACCACAGGTGATATTTCAATAAGAAAAGTTCCATTTAAGAAATATGTTTTGAAACAAATCCTTGAAAACGAGGAATTAGTAACTAGTACCCCCATTGTAAATCAGGATGATTCCGACAATGCCCCACTTTGCCAAATGTCTAAAATGATGGATAGTATGAAGTAGGAAACAGCTACTGAAAGGGGAAAGGAACAGAAAGGCTCCTTATCAAGAGACAGGGCAGTGCTCATTGTTATTCAAGCACATGAGCTGCCATATCCTGTTTCCATTGACTGCAGGGAAGGCTTCAGCATTGACTTCAAACAGGTGCAAGTCCACGAGACTTAAAGGGAATAAAACGTACAGTCACGGTATGAAAGCAACAGTGTATGAATTGTGGGGAGACAGGATATGGAATTCCAATGTGGTACACAAGAATCTGACAAGGCTATTTAAATGCAGTGCCAAGTTAGGATGCAACTGAAAAAAACCAGACATTTCTAAACAGAAATTTGGCAGGTCTTCATTCAATGCTACAAAAAAAAAAATGCTACACAAACGAGAGTGCTAATTTATGGTGGGGGAGAGAGAACAAGGGAGACCCAGAAGCAGCAATAAGCATCATCCTGTGCTGGAGCAATACAATATCACTTGTTCAGGACACAGCTGCTGGAATGCTTTGGTAGATACTGTAGACTGGTCTGCTCCAAGAGTTGCTGGGACTTCGACTGAAATACATTACCCACTTCTATTTATTCTCTTCTGTATTATGATGAGCATTTGAAAACATTTGGGGATTTTTTCTTTAACTTACATAATCTTCAAAAAGGAGTCTTAGGCTATATTCTTACATCAGTTGAGTTATGCATGATGTCCTCAATTAATTCTATAAAGAAAGTAGCTGAGATGTCATTATATTAATTAGAAGCTGGTCAAAAATAGAGTACTTATCCCAAAGGAAGCTATGCAACTTCAAAATTTGTTTCCAGATGGAAAAGAAAGCTATCCAACAGAGCAACTGTCTAAAATAGGGGTAGTAAACATCAGTCTCCATATTAAACTGTTATGAATAATTATTATAGCAGGATGACTGAACCTTCAACATTTAATTTTGGAAGCAGCTTTTGACATTAAAATGAAGAGTGAAAGTACCAATTTTGAAGGGAATTGGGCAAGACTATAAATAACTCTAAGGGTTAAGGCAGAGATGAAACATCTCTTCCATAGTTACTAAGTTTTATGATGAAAAGGGAATCACATACCTGTGCAAGCATGGGAAATCCGAGGTTCCTGCATCCATTACAAGGTGTGAGTGCCTCCCATAAACCAGAAGGTCCACAAGTATTTTCAGCTGCATCATCATCTTCTTCCTCCCTTGGTGATAAACGCATTGAAGAAGGCCTCTGTGCATAAAGAAACAATACTTTCAAATTAAACACAATGATGTATATTGTAAAGAATCTTTTTATCTTATGAACTTAAGAGTGTCCCATTCATAAATACCAAAAGATAAACTGCAATTTTAATCCAAAGTACCTACTCAAGTGTTAAACTTGTATGAGAATAATACTTTCTAAGGAAGGTGCATATTGAGCTATCTGTGATTATACTTTAAAATTGAGTGAACATATTAATACACATAGAAAATATTTATTGTCTTTATTATCAAGAAATTGGCAAATTCTACTTCATTTTACTCTAAAATTTGCTGTAATATCATTAGGTTTAGGATACTCCACAAATAATAAAAACTAACATTTGCCTGGACGGGTCCAAGATTTTTGCAGACAGAAACTACTAAATCAATCAAAAGATGAGGTTTCAGGTTTTGCATTATATTTATCAGTAATAAATGTGTTATCTTGTTTTTTAGGCAAAATATGTATTTAAAAATGACCTGTATTATTTTGCTTTATAGTCTGGAAGGGATGAAAAGTATCAGGAATAATCACTGACTCATGAACACTGTGGCTTACATATTGATCTGAGTGATAAGGGAAACATGCTGATTTTTGCTTAAACCGGTATCCTAATTTTCTATGACAGACAGAAATAGGAACAGCGGTCAGTTCCCATATATTTATGTTATTTTGCTACACAGGACAATCCCAACTGAATTGCAGTGGCAATTTTTACTAATCTTAGGAGAAGAAGGAGGAAAGTTAACCCAGTAAAGAATGATTTTTAAAATCTCATATCAACAAAAATTGTTTCAAGTAAAAAAAAAAAAGAACCAAAACAACAAAAACAACCAAAAAGTAATTTTCATACACTAATTCTTTGTCCCTATTTAAACTGGTATATGAAATAGCTGTTCTAGCCTGCTTCAAATTTGCTTCAGCAATCTGCCTGATATTCAGATACTAAATGCTGGGTTTAGGACCACTTCTTTCAGGAGTGGCTGGACCAGAATAGCACTGTTTGAGACAATGGCTGATCACAGCTGTCAATCCGATGGTAACACTAACTCTAAAGTTATGCTGCTATGGGGTCCATGTAAAAATCATCTTAAAAACCCCAACCCCCAACAGAAGGGGGGAGATGATTGGCAGATGATTTTAGCCAACAGAATAAAGAAATGCATGGAGTCTGCTGCAAGGAAGGGAACAGAGAAGTGAAAGAAAAGTAGGGAGGAAAAGCAGAGAAACAGCAGCAGCTCTAAAGATGGAAACTGCAAGACAAGCAAAGGCACTGCACAGACAGGCACTAACTCAAACTGTGTAACATCTAAGGATCACTCAACTCTTGACTTTTGTGCTAACTTCTTAACACAAAAGTTGTTGGTATACCATGAATTTAAGCAGGGAAAATATTTAGAAATTCTATCTCAACTGATGCATCAAAGATGATAAACACAATATACCCCACTCCATTATTCTAACTAACTCCCTTGGTTAGAAAACAGTTGTTCCCTTGTTGCAGACTTCATGAATCTATCTGTATCTTGTAAAGCTAGTTGGATTTATTTACTTTTTATTTTAGAAGTCAATTTCTAAAACATTCTTAGCATGGTATTTCATTAGGTTATTTTGACACTCTAGTACTACCACAGAATATGTTGCCATGGCAACCAATATTCTCACACTGATTATTAAAAGCGTCGGGTTAATTCTGCAGAGTGTAGGTCGTGAAAGACTATTATTGCTAGGTATTTGCATAGACAAAGGAAGCAGACTAGAGGTCTTTCCCCTCTATTTATGACACCATCTTCCATGGTGGCTGCCCTACACTTGTATTTTAAATCCCAGAATTGCTGTACCAGAGAATAAAGCATTTCTTGCCCCCTGGAGTAAAAAGCAAAGAACTGCAGCAGTGCTCAGCACAGGAAAGCAGGTAACACACATTAGCTGTAACCTTACAAGCCAATGGAAGTGAATAAATACAAAAATCATATAAAAATGTCAGTGCACCCTGTAAAGGTACAAAACACACACACACATAAGTGAGAAATTTTCAACACAACTAAAGGAAGATGAATTACAACAAAGTCACTGAAGGGGGAGCATATGAGTATTTAGCCATTATAGGAACAGAGTGAAAAAAACCCATGCCAAACAATTATATGGTATAAACAAAATACACAAGCAGAATGAGAATTGTATATTTCCATTAGATGTATTTTATATAAATAGCCTAAGATAGAGTGAGAATCACAGGAATTTAATGTCAATGTGAATGAGAGGAAGTGCAAAGTATTAAATCAGATCTCCTGATCATTTGAAAAAGGATCAGTCAATGCCAGAGTTCATTAGGCACCTGACTGGAACACACTGGTACTCCCATGCAACTAGACAATGCAGGTATGAATGTGATATAGACTAATTTACAGGCTACTGCAGATCAGGGTGAGCTCTTTTTACACTTGCATAGATTTCTGCCACCAATAAGGCACTAAAAAGGCACCATTAGGAAAAGTCTATTTGGAGGGTGAAGAAACAGTTATTGCCATCACCTTTCTCACCCATCCCTGCTTGACAGATGCCCAGTTCCACCCAGACAGTGGGAAAGAGATATGTGGGAATTACTGCAGGGAAAGAGAGCTGCATTTGCAAAGAGGAAGGAAGGAGTTAATAGTTGCTTGAGACAAAAGGGTCACAAGTGCCCCAGATTTGATAGACTGGTGTTGCATGCCCTGGGAAGAGGGATGTGTCTGGAGGAGGCAAACGAGATACAGAAAAATCTACAATCCATTCACAGAGCTCAGACTGTCACACAAACCCATAAAACTCCAAACCCAGACCACACGGCTTCCTGTTACTCTCTCACAGCCTTCATTCCTTTCCCAGAACTCCCTAATTTTTCTGTTCTGTTGTATAATTTAATTTTGCCTCCTTAGAGGTCCTTTGAACATGAAAATCTAATTCTGTGTGTGCTACTGGAAAGCCTTGATATAGCCCTGTAGGGAGAGTTTTAGTAAAACCAAAGTTATTTATGCCTGCTTCTCAGAAAATAAATAAATAAATAGAGTGGAAGATATTTCTGTCAACTAAAGAAAAACAGGCACCATTTAGAACCTCTTATTCATGCCTGTTTTTTTCTAAAACAACCCAAACAAATGTAGTTAAAAATCTAAATCACAGTTACTCGGTTAATTGAATTGGACATTATGAAATGGCAAAGGCAATATAAACTGCAGTACTAAGCTTCAGTAGGGGAACTTCTGCCTAGGTTAGAAGAGACATAAGCATAAGCAACATATATCCTCAAAGAAAATAGACAGAAAACCTCACATTATATTAGATATAATATGCAAAAGGAAAATTTGGTGGAGAAATCACAAAGATATTAATAGAGAATTAAAGCTTTATTAAAAGTTCTGGTTTTTACTGGAACACTGAATCAAGTATTAGACATTGCTTGCAGTAGTAAAAGGCTAAGAAAGTAATTTCTCTGTGTAAAGAGAGAATAATAATGATACAGCAGTGAGAGAGTGGTAAGATCTAGCATAAGGACCTTCTACCACTACAACTAGTGACAAATTTTCATCAGACACTACTAAGCCTATCACATCACCTCTCATTTTCCTACTTAATGAGTATTTAAATCACATCTTCCGAAATTTAGGTATGGATACCCTCCTTTTCATGCCTCCATCTAAAGGCAAAAATTTGGGTACTGGGACACTTTAGACTGAAGGTCAGTTTATAAAGAGGTTATTTATTCTCAAAACAGGTATGTACATCAGATTGTCTATCACAATAACTTGGAATCTCTATCTTAATCTATGAGAGCAATGCAATATTTATCAACGGAGAGAATGATGAATACAGAAAGAAAAAGCAGAGAAAGTCTGTTCTACTCTTAAAAGTCAACAACAAGAGAAGGTGAGAGCAGCTTTAATCTTAACTATTATTTACAGTCACCAAGTTCACAGCTCAGTGGCTGTACCCCATCTATAAAACACACATAAATACCTTTATGTATTTATGTATTCTTTTTATCAAACGTTAGCTATCTCCTATCTAACATATGGCCTTATTACCTAGACAAGTTTATTTAAGGAATACAGTAAAATATAAAAGATGTCTTATTTCTTTTCAGTCCCTCCTTTTGTCTCAGCTTTTACTGAAGACTGGTCTGCTTTCTGCCTTGACATTTGTAAGCAGCCACTGCTAGGAAAAATATTACTCAATTCCCTTGTTTTGGAATACATAGGAGACTTTACTGAACTAGTCCAGTGAAACCTAAAACCAAACATCAAAACCTTTCCTTCTTGTATCTGGTTTTTTCACAATATCATCCAATTGCAGAAGTATTTCACATAACCTTTCAAACAGTATCTGCTAGAGCAAAACATCATCAGCAAACTATTAAAAGTGCAAAATAACAGGACATTTACTGTTTGCTATCGCATCATAGCTCTGGAGATATGAACATTACCTTATAATTTATCTTTGTTAGGAAACAATATTTTTAAATGGAACAATAAAGATGAAATCCAGAAGGCAATACTGTTCTGCTTACAGGAGGCAGAAAGCAACCAGACATCTGATAAGCCAAGTGCTGCCACTCAGTTTGAAACAATGAGGTCAGTAGGAAGTTTCTTCTGTAGAAATAATTTGTCAAACATGTATTTTCTATCATCCTAACAGAGATGTGCTTCTAACTCTCCTTGGCCCAAAGGACATGTACCTTACACTGTAAAATAAAAGCAAAAAATTACAGGTCTGTTACCTAGTATTCTATTTTGGCATTATTATTATTAAGAACTAATAGAACAGGAAACTGTTCCTGAATCTCTTCTATAAATTTGGATAATCAGGTCTATCTCTGCCACAGCTGTCCCCAGCAGCTGCAGCAGTCAAGCCAGGGACAGAAGAGCTGGGACAGTGTTCTGTGCTCTCAGTGCTCCCCCTGCTGCTGCCCAAGCTGCTCTCAGGGGAAAATGCCTGAGGTATGCAGAAGAAAAAAGAGCATTAGGGCATGACATATAACAAACTCAGCGACTGATTTTTCTACAGCAGCATCCCTGCACTAAGCAAATACGCCTTTCTGAGATTCAGTAAGGATCCTGAAAAGGAGGTGCCTCAATTATGACACACATCCCATGTCTCTCAGTCAGTGAAAGGTTTTGGGAACCTGGGCACACCTCTCCCACATCCCCCAAGGCCTTCTCCCTACTAATGATTTTCTGTTTCCCATCCTCATTATCTTGTCTTTCACCTTACACTGCACATCTGCTGCTGTTCTTTCACAAACATGTTCCAAGTCTGCATCTCTTTCATCGGCTCTGGTGTGGGTAGAGTTTGACTGCACCTCCTGGATTCTGCAAAGAAGTATCAGGAAGACAAAGACAGTCTTGTACTTACAGCAGCAGAACGATGGAGAAGAGTACTCTGCACCTGCCTGTGCCTCAATCCCTGTGGGATGCTGGGCATGTCATTTCAACACTTCCAAGATGGTCACTAAGTCTGTGCTCCTGATCTGCTGCTGAAACTGAAGGTGAGTTTGCACACATGCTGGGCTACATCAGGAATCATCTTGGGAGACTCTGTGACTGTTCTCTGTGGTATATGAGCCTAGGTACCCTGCAAATCCCAGCTCTAGAAGTCCCAGATGTGGAATCTTGGTCTCTACACCACTGCACATCAGCCCAGTTGCATGTGATATTTTCTGACTGGGGCTCAAAAAGCAACACCACATCTGAAGCAGTTACACCCTTGGAACTCAAGATCACAGTGATAGCTGATTCTGAGGAGAAATTTCTGACACTTGAAGTCAGTAGAGTCAAGTGAAATAACTACATGTAGCAAACACAAAATGTATTAACTAGGAAAATGTGATTAATTCGCATATATGAGGAAAACTATGTGGTTGTGTAGCTGCTGCCCCTCAGTGGACATGTACCATTGACACCTATCATGATGAGCACCACAAAATAAATCACTCTGTCTCCAGAGCAGGATCTGACACCATACAGGAAATACATCCTGGAACCAAATGGCAAGTATAATGCATACTGAATAAGGTCAAAATTTTAAGTAAAAATGAGATTATAAAATGAGTACATCTGGACATGTATTGAAAGTAGAGCAATACATTTGAAATTTTAGTTCATCCTTGCATTGTAGCATAAATAACAAATATTAAGATGATTCTGAATTTTGCACTACTCTCATAGAAGGATGCAACCATTCATAAAACAAGTTTTAGGATTTAAAAACCTAATAGGTGATCAGTTCTCTAAAGTGATCAGTTACAGGACCCATTAAAAAGGGCCTAAAGTTGTGTCAGGAAAGGTTTAGGTTGGATATCAGGAAAAGGTTTTGCACCCAGAGGGTGTTTGGGCACTGAAACAGGCTCCCCAGGACAGTGGTCACAGCACCAGCCTGACAGAGCTCAAGACACATTTAGACAACACTCTCAGGCACAGTGTGTGAGTCTTGGGGATGCCTCTGTGCAGGGCCAGGAATTGGACTTGATGACCCTTGAGAGACCCTTCCAACTCAGTGTATTCTGTGATTTAATAAAAGTTATTTAATAAAAGTTATTTGATCAAGCTACTTCTCTATAATGTATCAAAACATAGGCATTACCATAACTTACTCCACTCTAATGTATGTGTTTGGGACAGGATTGAAGTGCCAAATTAATTTCTCTTTCTTAACATTAGCTAAAATAAAGTGAACCTGTGTTTTAAATACTTGTCTAACACTGAGCACATACCTAATACTAATAAATCAGACTATTTGCTCATTTAATTTTAAATGTTTAATATCAAAGCATTTCAAGGGCTTTACTTTACCATGGAAAAGAACTTAGCACATGAAGCATAAAGCCCTAAAATAGAATTCACCCAGGAAGTCATACAGACTGCAAGGATACTCTGCTACAGAAATGCGTCTCTAGGAGTGCCTTTCCATCCCACAGGCACAGTAGATCTGACCTATGTTGGTATGTAGGAAGGCTATACACAAATATGGGCTGTGCAAAAAGGGAAGGAATTTGGTACCTTTTTTTTTTTTTTTGAGTCCTGGAATTTAACCACAGGAACAGTTGCAACTAAGTTAATGGAATTTCTCATGTTAATGACAAGGCCTTTTGCGTCTCCCTGAATCAATATGCACATGACTCACTCCAAAATGTGACTCACTGAAAAACTCATCTACCAGATGAAAAAGAAGAACTTGATAATGAAGGGCATAGGAACCCACAGAAAAGCAAAATCAAGTGTTAATAATTTAAAAAAAATTTAATAGAATTAAAGACTACAGAATATTTGCTCTTGCATAAAGGAAAAAAATCCTAATTCAGAGTAATGTCAACCACTTTTGGCTTTAAATGTCTCAGAGAAAATACTGCTTGGAGAAAAGTTACAGAGGCATCTCTGTATTTAACAGCCCTATACCATCTGACTGTTATCATACAACATTTGAAAATCTCAGTGCTATGCAATTGCCAAGAAAATCAGTTGTAAACCTTGCATTTTTTCTTTTTTAAAATTGTGAAAGAGAGGGTGTGTAAGTGGGTGGCAGTATGATGAAACTTATAGAAAATACATTATTTCTCATGAAATAGAGCAGAAGGAAGAGAAATTAAAGTAGGGGAAAAATCAGGTGGCAACAGAGTAGGCAGAAGTCACCACTTTATTACTCCTCCAGTGCACAGCTTTTTATTTAGCTCACATAATCTCAGTAGAAATGTGTCAATGAAAATGCAGTTATTATTCCATTAAGCTGCTGGTGCCTTAATAAAGAACATAAAAGAAAATCATACCTGAATAGACAAAGGCAATCTATATGCAGTACTGAGTTATTCATCTGAAGGTGAATGCTGGTTAAGAGTGGACAATCAAAAGAGCTTTGAAAAACATTTTTGCTATGTGATTTTCAGATCCAGCAGTACAAATTACTAGTGGTATGCCATATTAGCAGCCAAGTGCTAAACATAATGTAAACACAAAACAGTAGAACAGTTGACAGCTGAAATGTCTTAGAAGGCTATAGAAGTTGAAGGCCTAACTAGAAAAGATCAGCCAAAGAGTAATCTACCTTTTGTTTTCAGAAGCATGAGCAATGGCTCAGACTCCTCTAAAGATGCTGAAAAGGATCACACCCCACCAGAGATGCAGAATTCCATCAGCTGGAGAACAGCTCTCAATGCAGCCTGATTGACGTGGCATGTGTAAGCAGCGTTCAAAATCATCTTCCCTAGGAAGGCAAAGTCTTTGCTATGGCCAACAGGAAAATCTGCCAGTGTGAAGTTCATATAGTGCAAGTTGCTGCTTTTTCCTGTCTTATATAATTAAACCAGGGATGTCACTGCAGTCATCTCAATAACCACTACTGCCTGAAGATGTAGGACAGGGTGTGCTTTTTCTGTGCTAGCTCAGTGGTACTGCTTCCTTTTGCCTGTGGTAGATTCAACACCACCCATTCAGATCCACTGCAATACAAGCACACCATTATGTTCTTTTCCAAACACATTCCTAAGTAGCTGAAGACTCTAAATTCTTTCTCCAGCCATTCATAATATAATGCCTTAAAGGTCCTATAAAATACAGATAAACAAGTCAGTCAGTAACCTGCTCTCATCTGTAACTCCTGTGAAGCACTGTATTTCTTAGGGGGTATCAATGACTAAATAAGTGATTGTCATCTGTTAGAATTATTTAGATTTCTTAAAGGAAACACCACTGACAGAAACAAAGGCAAAGGCAATAAATATTCCAATACCTGTAAGAAACTATTAACAAGGGAAAGACAGACCAGCATAGCAATAAAAAAGTAATTATATTTTAATATTATTTTTGTCTAAGTTTGACAGGCAGTATTAAGGCTGCTTCTTTACAGATTGTGAACAGCCCATATTTCAGAAACATTAGGCAGAGCACCAATATCAACAAAAATAATAGTGGTAGTATGATGCAAATTGCTTAATCTCAAATAATTACTGAAGTAAATAAAACTGAAGAACCTCTCCTGAGATTTTCCCCCATGACACTAAACTGAAACTTATGGTAAGTTTCAGTAAGCCAAGAGAAGAGAAATGAAAATAGATATTAAAAAATTGTGTATGTCGCATTTCTCTGGAAAAATTAAGAATCTGCTGTAAGGAGCAACACATGCTTCATGTGACACAACACATCAAGTAAATCTGGTTTCTGCTTTTAATCTCAGTTTAAAAATTTATACCACTGAAGTCAGGCAAGGATTCCAGTTATATTAAAGTCACAGAAAAGCTAAGGGGTGCATTTCTAGCACACTCTTGATGTCCATGGGCAAACTTTTCTAATGCATAGTAAATAACAGGCACTTGCCCTTAACTGAATTCCTTAAGATATAATATTTTATAGAGGTATAGGAATCTGGCCCAGCATACTTTTCTATTCATTTTCTACTTGCTAAGCTTATTAACAGAGGCTGGAAAAATCTGCCAACAGAATACAAGGAAACTCTATGTTATGAATGGTCAACTTTCAAGACTTAAGGAAAAAAATACTGATTTTATATGCCTATTATAAAACAAATCTGGCTGTTGCCATTAGGATAGAATAAAAATGAAATTAAACAAATAGTCTAAGCAAATTGCCCAATGCTCTAATTTCAGCTACTAAACAATTTTAAAAGAGAGCCATATTTTGTATTAGCTTGTCATGGGTGGTCATTTTGCCCTGTGAAATATGGCACATTATTTACAATTAGTATTATTTGTATACCTCTTACTAAGAAGCAAAGAAAAGAAAGTGAGACTGCTGCTTATAAGAAAGTACCTACTTAGCCACCTTCAAAAGAATCATTGAATCAGGTACAGTGAAACCATACATTTAATTCCCACCCCTTAGGATCCTGTAGAAGTTCACATTGCTCTGATGGATTAGCAGGCTCCCTCTCCTGGTTATACCATTGGGATAAAATGATGCTGTTCCACTCACTACAGAAAACAACAGAGACATCCCCATATGGTTCTTACTTTTCTCATGCATTTCCTGTCAATGGTGATCATCAGGCTCCACTGCAAGTTCCAAGCTTAATGACTTAATTCTTACACTAATGGAATAGACATTAAATCACTGCTGACTTGAGTTATATACAAAAACATTTCATTTTTTTTCCTCCTCTACTCTTTGTAACTTGATGTGCAGGTATAACACTCATTTATTCTGAGGTCACTATGTATGATAAAGAACAATCAAACCTGCATTGGTACCTGCTGGCAACAGTGATAAGAGTTCTAAAATATGACAGAAATACCTATCTCTTGAAATGCAGAAGCATCAAAAGCTAAAATGTTCTAGAACAATATGTTTTTTGTTTAGATTGTAGGATAGGTTCTCCTTTTTTCCTTATTAACTCAGTTATCTTTTCCCTCAGGTAAATATCTACTTATGACTGTGAAAAAGAAATCTTCTGCATATCTAAGCTCAGTCTTCTTATATTCTACCAACAGCAGTTTTTCCAGAGAGCAAAAAATATGTTTTCAGAAATTAAAATCTGATTGAACCTAAATGTCAGCAGTGTTTCATATACCTTCTAGACCTCGGACATTGCTCCATACTCTATGGCTCAAATGTGATAAACCAATACACCTTTGGAGTATCAGCATTCCTATTGGTGATGCTCTAAATCACATAGGCAGAAACTGTATTTTGAGAAGACCAAGGAAGATAAAAAGAACTTTTTGTTCTCCTGTGAAGGAGAATCTGAAAATGTGCTTCTGACTGGAACACTGGAGAACAGTCTGAGGACAGGAGAAACCCAAGGGAAATGGAGAGTAGGAGTCCATGACAGATGTTTTTTTAGACAGATTTCTAAGGAAGGTCAGTGCTTGAGGGAAGCACTTCTGGTTATCAATAACTTAGTGCTCCTGATGATTTCATTTTATAATAATATCACAACGAGAGAGTTGATTTTAACATTAAAAAAAGCCACTTGTCTGGGTGGAAATTTCATAGTATTATCTTCTCATTCTGTTCTCCAGAAGTGACTGAAACTCTCTTGGAAGGTCCCAAATGAATCTGCAGAGTGCAGCTTAAGATGGACATCATGCTGTACACTACTGAATACTCCCAGGATGACGGACCCTGAGGGCATCCCAAGAAATGGAAGAGAAGTGGTTCTGCTGTGCAGCACTGGCAACAGTGGCACAATGGCACAGGCAGCTCAAGGATGTTAAAAAAAAAAATCATGAAACACATATGAGAAAGAAGGTTCTCTAAAGCATTGAGGTAAATTAAAAAAAAAAAAAGATATTTAATGCAAGCAAATATATTTCATATTGGGAAGATGATTTCAGGATCAGTTCTGACAGAGCCCTCAGATGTTGGCTAATCTTACTGAGATTAGTAGATATCCTTGGTGTTCATCTAAGTATAATGAAACAGAGATGACTCTACATATGTGCTCAGTATTGAACTAAAATTATTCTTGTAAAAAAATAAATCTACTGTAGTCAAGTAAATAAAACCTAGCTATCAAACAGAATTTTTGAGTAGACAAAATTTTACTAATCATTGCCATAGCACCCCAAATTTACAGACAGCTTTATAACCCTAAAGACAAACAAGCTCTTTGATCTGAAAGGCTTGTATTATAATTACTTTATATGGAAAAAATTCTAAAGCCATATCCAAGATCCTTATGTAAAAGATTCAGCTGAGATGAAAGGGTCCACAGCAGGGCAAGTGAAAGTGCTTGGCAGCATGGAAAGACTTACATACCAAATAAGAAAATGCTACGATTACTTGGTCAGGAAAAGGAAAGCTTTAAGAAAGAACAAGACTGAAATACTGCAAATTATGAAGGGTGTGCACAAAGCATTTGTTCTTTTCTACTCTACCAGATTTCACCATATAAGAATAAATGGAAGCATATACTCAGCCAAGAAGAGAAAATGCCTGTGTCTAGAGCACACATTCTGCAAAAAAGCAATACAGGGTTTTACACGGTGGTAAACAATGTGACAGACTGGAGCAAAAGGATTAGGTACCTTTAGGCTTCACCACTGCAAGCTAAACACATATCAGCATTCAGAGAAATGCATTTGTCTGTAAGCTATTCTCCTGCTAGTACCTGATAGGCAAGGAATTTGCCACACACACACATAATTGCACAGACTGCTTAAATATTCCAGAAAATCATTCTAGTGGAAAAAAGAGCAGGTACTTTTTAATGCAGATTAAATGAACTGGTGGTTTGGCCAGCACATTCCCCTAGTTATACTTAACTCCATGTAGTTTAAATCATACTAAGTGTTGCCATGTTTTGAGATCTTACATTCTTTAAACAAGCACTGGCTCTCTCACAGGGTAGGTCTGTGCAGCTCACTGGAGGATTGGCTAGCAATCCTTCTACCCGAAATCACAGCAGCAGGGAGCTGCAGGCTAATTTAGTCAGCTGTGAAGCATGATACCAGGCAAATTATTCTGTGTGGAGTTCCACATAGCTCCTATTAGGACCCATCCAACATAAATTTTCACAACACTGTGCTGAAGCACAGCCTAACCTACAGATACAGAACATCATCTTTTTTAATAGCTACAGAACACAGATTAGGAAAGGATACATTTAGAACATCTGAACTCCCCTTCACCAGGTAGCCTAAAAGAGGGAGGGCAAAAATTTACATCCAGTTGTTTTCCCTCTGCTTCTTTGTAATCACTAGCTCATTTGTAAACAGAATTTAGAAATCATTCTGTAAAGCAGTTTATGGAAAGTATATAATTCCACGTTGACCAAGTGGATGTTTGGTACTAGATGTCCCCTTATAAATATCTAATGAAAAAAAAGTAGCAGCAGCAACAGTTCTCAGCAGGAAATACTACTGTGTGCACTAGAAATTGGGAGTAGCAGATGGTTTTTAGTGGGGTGGAAGCTTTCAAAATCAGTTTTTAAAGTTATATAATCTTATCTTCAGAGTGTGGGTAGAGCTTTCCAACAAGGGAATCTCAAAAAAGTTATGTTTACATATCCTGGGAGAGATGGCCTTCATACTTTTACTTCCATAAAATAAGAGTCAGCATATGCTTGCAAAATAGGATTCATAACTGAACTGGTGAAAGAGCAACTTAATAAAAAATTCTTGCAACATCAGAATTTGGCAATACTTAAATTATCTAATCCTATAATAAAAAAGGAATTCAGTAAAGCAACAATCTTCCAAACAGTCTCTCAATACAATTCTCTTCCTTTTTTTAATACATCATAAATACCTGCAAAACGCATTGGAAGTTTTATTATCAAATTCAACAAACATTACTATATTAAATGACTTAAAATTTACTGTCCTTGAAGCCCCATGCAATCAGGCCTGATTATCTTACTATTCCCTAATGAATAAGCAAACAAAATTGTTCTGGAAGGTGTTTTTACTGTATCCTCATTAGTAAGCCATTATACACAATTCTGGCTTACTCATCACCATTTTTCTGTGAATTTTTTTATCCCTCTCTCAATAATGCATGCCAGTGTGTGGTATTTTTAAAGGCTCAAGACAGCAATTATTTTACTCGAGCACACTTGGTCACTCTTAGCTATTTTATTTCAATCCAGCCATTATTTGTTTAAAAAGTAAAAACCAAAATAGTATTCTTGAATAATGCTACTAAATAGTTTACTTCAATATTCTTCAACAAGTTCTAGTGATTACTTTGTGAAATAATAAATAAAGAAATCCTGTGCTTTTTATAAAAAAATTGTTATTTTCCTTAGAGAAAAAAAATTAATCAGAATAACTGACTTCTGAAAATCCATGCATAAATTCTATCCACTCTATTATATTCTCTTAGTCAACTTCTTTCAAAACCACATAATTCTATGATTTTTAATCTCTCCTTAGATATGAACCAGACACGATTATAGTTTTATTGTTGCTATATAGCCTCATATTCTTGATATTCTGACATAAGAGTAAAAATTGTATCTCTGTATATGCACCATCACTCTTTTCAGAAATAATCTTATATTTTTAAATATATTTTTTCCCCTCTCTCAACATGCACAAGTACCAAATTCCCATTCTGGATGACAGAATTAAGCAGAAACTGACATTTATATGCCTGTGATGAAATCCAAATCTTTTCCCTGAGACTACACAGAACCTTTCCTCATGTTTAAATTTAAATTACTGCTGCCAGCTTTTATTATCTATTATATAACCACATTAAATTTAAACAGATATGCTGCTGCCACTTCCATGAAATCCCTCTGTAGTGCAGTTACTACACGGTTTTACTATCTTCAGTTAAAAAAAAAAAAATTAGGGGCATCTTAAGTTTCTCAGTATTTATGCCATGTAATTAAGCAAAATCCTTTAACATACACTCTGCTTTTAAGAACACAGAATACTCTCAGGAACTCTTTCTTTAATCTAAACTTGTGTCACAAATGCAAAGACAGTAAGATATTGCATTTGCACTTGAAAATCAATAACACATCTTTTTTATTATGCTTCTGAACACAACAGCATAAATGTAAAAGAAAACACTGCAAGCAACCACCTACTCCACAAGATTAAAGAGACTGTTCTTCAGAATACACTTCAATCTGGAGCCTCAGTTCTATTGAAGTGGCACATTTTAAAATTAGTTTTAGTTCAAAAAAATCTTGGGAGTTCTCAAAAATATGGAATAGTTATGGTTTCTACATGAAAAGAAAACCACACTTTTCAAAATAAGGACGGAAATAAACTTTTGAATACAGAGTAAGATGAAGCCTTTTTAAGAGAAAATTTTAGTATAATATTTTTCAAATAAAACATCAAGTTTATGAAAGAAAAATTCTGAGATTTACTGTATCCAACATGTATGTCTGGCAAATGTATATATACACACAAAGACGAAAGTGGAGAAGTTCTTAATCCCTACTTTTTGTTTTTCAGTCACAGGTTGTCCAAAGCAAGTAAAAAGTCAAATATTCTTTGAAATCCATAGAAATTTCTTACATGTAAAAAAAGCCCATATTTTTATTTTCTGATATTATTTTTTTAAAGAACACAATGTGCAAACACATTGCAATACAATTAGAATTCTTTGTCCTGACAGGAATACATACACAGGAATCTCACACCTGACAGGAAACTGGTAATGGTCTTAGAATGCCACCAATAGAGGAATCTAAACCAATTTCCTTGTGGGAGCTCAGGATTCTCAGAAAACCCACTTTGACAATCCTCTGTTCATTTTCATGACACATAATTTTTCTGGATCCCTGCTTTGTACATTATACCTATTTAAATTTTCTTGCTGGCTGTTTAATTCACACAGATCATTTGAATGCATACTTGGTGTGTAACCTCTTTGCAATGGTACACTTCTAAATTTAGTCCTGATGATTTAGTTTGTAGTTAAAATGTATGTCGTGATGTTCCATACATTTTTCTCCTACAGGAATTTCAGGTGTTCATTTTGAAGCAGTTTAGACTATCAACTGTGTTAAAATGCACAATTTTAACACAGCAATGAAAAACGTTGGAAAACTCTTATATAAGATGGTTGCTTTTGTTCTTGAAATTACTGAACCAGACTGCCATCTATTGGAAAATAAATATTTTTTTAATTATACTTTAGAAAAACAAACCTGAAACTGCAATCACACGTAATTCAGCTTGAAAAGGAAACACATTTTTAATGAACTGTGATAAAAATCAAGGACTTTGCTATATTTTTTTCCACCTCACATTTTCTGAAATATGTTTTGAAGCACTGTTGCTTTTCTGACTTGCTGAACAATCAAATTCTAAGTTTTTTGAAAGACTTTTATCTGGGGAACATAGAAAAACTGTATTATGTCAGCACTGAGCAAAACACAAGTATAAAGCTTCCCAAGCTTACAGCACCAGTCAGGGCTTTCCATGCCTTTGCACACATAGGTCAACTAAAAAGTACATTCAAGTCACAACGACCAAAATGGGAAAAACTAAGACAGGATCTGGAGGCACAAATCTATTAATTGACCATCAACTCCACCCAGCATACAAGTAATTAAGAAGTACTAGGAATTGGATCTAAAATGATGCATAGGTGTATGAACGCCTTTTGGAGCTGTCTCTGAAGTAGAAGTGCAGAACTGTGCTCAATCTGGCCTTCAATTTTGTTGAGACAATGAACAGGGACTCGCTGCATGCTATGTTGTAATCTACATGTTTTAATGACTGGTAAAGGCAGACCAGGAAACATGGCATTAATATCTGCAAAACAGCCCACCCAACACAGCCAGAGTGGCAAAATAAAACCTTTAAATTATGACATTTTCAGTCCAGCTTTGACTTCCTTTACCTTATCCTTAACAATGTACTCTTCAAATTGAAAGAGAGCATTAACTTACTCTCATCTGACTTTCTGCTGTTAGCATTCAGTCTTTTCCTCCCTCTTCATTAATCATTCCCTCCCATTCAGGAAGCTAAGACAATCTGTTCTTCTGTCACAGTTCCCCTTTCAACTTTTGGAAGGGAAGCATCCTGTGTGGACATTTTCACTCATCTCCAGATCTGTTCCTATTCAAGTCTACACTATGGGTCTACTGTTACAGTCCTTACTTCTACTTACTGCTCCATTGTACTCTCCCTCTCCCAGATGTTTTGCCTTCTAGTCCCCAAGATCCTCACCATCAATTTTCCTAGTCAGCTCCTCCATGTCTCAAGGAAATTTAAGAGACAAAGTTGACTGGTAATTTGGAACTCAGAAGACTAAAGCAAACAGTTTCTTTTTTCCTTTCTTTTTTTTTTTTCATCTAACCTTAGAGCTGTAACTCTGCTTCCTATTTGACTTGAAAATACTGTAAGCACATAAATCTCTGGGGTTTTCATGCCTTGTCACAAGTCACACACCTGGTCAACAGAGACATATAAAGTAATAAAAACATTGTTTTCAATGCAAATTTTGATGAAAAGAAGTAGTTCCTTACTACAAACATTCCAGAACAACTTGTTACGTTGTTGGATGACTGTCTAATAACACAGCAAATGTAGGAATGGATTCAATTCTGTCCTTGACCTAAAAGACTTCCAACCTACTTCTTTCAAAGGAAGTATAGAATTCTACAAGTGTTGTTATCATTGAGCAACAGACCATGCAAGATGCCTAAGACCAGAAAAGGAAGAGAATGTGCATGTGAACAAGGCATCCAAAGCCCTGCTCTCCAGATTGCACTGGTGTTTTTCCAGTGGCTGTACAATGCAGAAGCAATACTAGAAGGGATCATAGCCTGATGATCTGTACTTCATCGGGGAGAATATACAACCAATGTTGAAACTCACCCCTATGCCATGGACAGAATTGAGCATCAGTTTTCCAGATGAAGCCTTTACTGTCAAGTTATTGTATTAAAAAGCAGGCATTCACACTACCCTTACACTAAACAAAAACTGTGAGCCCCACTGTTTCAAACAATAGAGGTTGGCAGTTAAAATTCAGGACACAATTCCAGGCTGTGCATTCTGGGTAGACAGACACTCCTTTTGAGTGCAATCCCAAATCAACCATAACCTCATTTAGCCACAGCAGTTTTGGCCCTCCTGAGAAAAGCCAATTGTTAAAAAAAATGCTTTGAAATACACTCTGCTTCCTGATGCCTTCTCTTTCCCAAGCCTATGCTATTCTCAGGAGGTGGCTCCTGATACTCTTTGCTCCAGCTTCCTAAGTTTATGATCCACAAGTTGCTATTCAAATCAGAAATTCCCCAGTCTTGGCCCCCTGTTTCTCTGAACAATAGCATGATGCAAAAAATTCAGATGTCTCCAAGCTGTCAGTGCCTTTGCAGAATCTCCTTAAGGGTGACCAAGTGGCATGACTTGGGATTTGGAAACTTTATAGATTGCTGAACTACATGAAGTTGAAAAGCTTTCAACAGTCATCGTCTCTGGAATCGACATTAATTCAGGAAATGGCACCATCTCACACATCATCAACTGGGAGTTAACTTCTACACCTCTAACTTCTACACCTCTTCAGAGCTGATGCCAGCACAGCCAGCAATGAAAGTTAGGAAAAATCTGCTGATATGAACCTGAAGTAACTGCTCCTTCGTGGAAGCACAGCAGGTGTGGTTCCAGCCCTCTGTTGGAGCTGGTAACTGAGAAAGGCAACACTCAGTCCAGCAGGCAGAAAGAGTCTTGCTCCAGACAGGGGTGCTCTGTGCTGCCCATACTTTCAAAGGATCTTGGCACGTGCAGCAGAAGCAAATGAGAGGTGAATAAATGCAGACAACAGATAAAACCCACTCAACCTATTGAGATTCTTACAGAAACTTCCCATGGAGGTGAAAACTTAAGTAAGAAAAAGCTGCAAGAATCTCTCTTCTTTAATACATACCCAAGGAATCTATTTCTGAGTCTCCACATCTATATACATCCCTACTTCTTTCTCTCTGTATCTTGATGTTCTTATACATAAATATTCATTTAAGTTTCTTCAATCATCACTGTACTGTCACACATCTTCCTTGACTACACTTGCTGGTCTTGCCCCCAGAGCAGTTTGGCAGCATTCACCTTTGCAATCATTTTCAGAGCTAAACATATCTCTTCACTTTAGTGCTTCTTCCCAATTACTCTTCCATGGCCCCTTACAGAGCATGTGGATTTTCACATCACCCAGGGAGCCTAAACACAAAGGGAAGGCAACACCTTCCCAAAATTAAAACGTGTCAAAAATGGAAGCAACTTCATTTTTTTTTCTGCAAGGCAGCCAGGTAGCAACTGAACAGACTGAATTACCCTAAAATACATTAAAAAATGAAATTGCTCCCTTAGAAAAAACAGAAAAATCTCACATCACAGCAAAGAGCCCTCTCCACACAGATCTGTATAGCTGCAGGGGAAAATGTATTCTGCCCTCCATCCTAACTTCATGTTGAGAGTGCACACCCATCATCCTGACTATAGTTTTCTCTAAAAGAAAAGCTGGATGCCCCAGCAGGAAAACACCATAAAATGCTTCAAACAGTCCTCAATTTTGAAGATTTGTTTCCACATCTAGTTCAATTGAAAATATATGAAATATCTAGAAAACATATTGCCTAATTTACCTTTTTATTTTCCTGTCACAGAAATTACAGATTTAGTGTCTGAATACTTTCTATTCATATTGTACTTCATTTAGGCCTGAGCAGACATTTATATGGAATACATTTTCTGCAAAACAGCAGCTGAGAAGATTTAAATAGCAGTTAGCACCTAAATTCAGAGAGTCACTAGACAAGTGTCTAAAAATGATTAAATGGGATTGGTATCTTGTTAAAATTGAGTTCAATATGAGTAATGTATCTAAATGTTCAAACATCTAGAAGGGTTTTACAAAAGTATCTACTGCATTTCAGGGTAGCTACACATCTTTGTAAATCTCATTTTGTCTATATATGTCATAATAAATCCTCCAAAACATGAAAGTCTTTAACTTGACGTGGTTTTCTTCACATAAGTGAGTATAATTCTTTTTAACTTCCGAAAAATGTTAACTGAAATTTAGAACTCAGCAGTTTTCCTTTGTTCTCTGCTTTATTCCCTGGGCAATCACATTTATTTAGTGTCATGGTTTAAGTTTAAGCCTAAGCCAGCTGAAACCAGGAAACCTACTGAGGAAGAGAACTCAATTTAAAAACAAACCAAAAAAGAGCCTTATTAAAGTAAAGAAAAAATTAATCCTAGAATATTTTCTTCATAATATTAGTAACAATGAAGTTATCTTCAACTGTAGCTGGAAACCACTGAAGTATCACAACCACAATTATCTGTATTAGAGATTCAATCTTCAATACCATTAGGCTACCATGAAAACTACATAGTAATAAAATGTAGAAGAAAAATAACTGAGGATGTTTAGCTTGTTCTTTTGGAGGCATATCTGATGAGATTCTGTTAGCATTTAGTATTCAGTAGAGTATTGAACATACTGATCTCCACTGATTTCACAAAAAAACCCCTTCCTTGCCCTCTCCATGCTCAAAACAAGTAACCTGTAAGTATTAGTGGTGACATAAAAAGCCATTCTGAGGTGTGGCAAGCAATACCTTTGAGAAATTAAGTGAACATTACATTCTAAACCTGTAAGAAGCATATGTTATATTTTTTTATTATAATTTTAACCTTGTACTATTCTCCCTCTTTCATTATTTCTTTCTTGAATGTGCTATAAATAAATCAGATGTAACTGAATACATTGTCCTTGTATCCCATCTTACTTACTACATTAAGCTTGGTTTGGCTTCCACTGGTCATAAGATCTTCCTCTGATACTTTACTAAAATTTTCCAGATAATGGTCTGATAGTGTATGAGACAGATCTTCAAAAGAGTATTCCTTTTCTTGGCACAATTTGATTTCATCTAAGAGCTTTGATAGTTCTCCAGTCACAGCTTCACCTTTAAAAACAGACACACCATTAGTCAGTAATTAGAACACCGGGATAATTTATGCCTAAAAAGGAAATGCACATTCTTTAAACTTTATTATCCGTTATTTTCCACACCTTATCTTCTAAACAATGATCTTCATGCACCATTCTCTGCTCAAAAATAATGGCATCTTGTTGCAGGCTAGAAATTTGCTTGAGGCAATCTACATACTTCTGCATTGCCCTATACCTTGCATTTAATTAGAATGAATATATATTTACCCTTTCTACGTTTTCTAATGCTGAAGATATATAGAAATAGCAACTATCCAAGAATGTAAAATTAATCCAGGAAAGTTTTTGCAAACATACAAAATCAACATCCCATACTCTGCATCGGGTTCATGTTTGCTGCTGTAATTAATTAATACACTACATAAGCTCTGTAAACTGTGAGTGACTAAGAATGCATATCTCCCCCCATCAAAGCAGCTAATGCTTTATGAATAATTCTTGCTCACTCTCCCAGGATTAAATGGAATGGTGGAAGAATATACTGGGCAAACCCTACATGCTTAAAACATGCCTTCCTACAGCAGTCCATCAGAAACCCACATTTAGTACATTCTGCATTGTGTTTCATGTTTTCTCCTTAATTTATCAGATTTCTTAACTACAGAAAACTACCAGAACAGTAAGACAATAGGCTTTCTATGTCTATACTGAGGACCACTATTGGAAAGTAGCAGTAGTAATAAGTATTAGAATCACACTGAGTGCTAACCATTCTGCAAATAATCCACTGGCAGCAGCAAAGCCTCCACAGACTGAAAAGTTACTCATTATGATCAACCACATTGGGTTCTGATTATGTACTGTGTGTGTGTTACACAGCTACCTCAGTAATAGCAATGAAAAATGAAAAAGGCCAAGAGTTCCCAGGAGCAAGCAAGAAACCCCTTTTTTAAACTAGGTTTACAACAGTCATATTGGTGGAAACTGCAGTGCTTAGACTTGATAAAATGCAGATGCTCCCATGTTACTCCATCTTTGGAAATAAAATGCTGAAAAGGAAAAACAGAGTGAGCATATTAAGCTCAGCATACATAAACCAGACTTAAGTGCACTCACATAACTACAGAATCCACTGATAAAACTGTATCTGCTTGGTTTAGAGCTCTGTTTGTTTCATTTTTTGTCATAGTTACTGTTTGCTATGCTAAGTAAACACAAATAGTCAAAAATTTATTTAAAGTATAACCATGGCCAGTTATTATCAAAATTTTCAGACAAGAACAGAAGTTGTTAATTAAAAGCATTTGATTGCTTTTTAAAATCCAATGGGAATTTTGCATTCCAAACTCTTGCTACTCTTAGTCAATGGTAGCTTTGCATGAAACTTGTAAATTAAGCAAAATTATAATCAGGTTTATTCATATTTTGCTTTTTAATTATAAAATTGGAATTATTCCAGAATAAGATTATAACTAACAATTGGAAGTAAAATACCTAAATATTAAAAACTATTCTAAAATCATGATACTTTTCTAAAACTATTAAAGAACCAGAACTGCTGCTTCCTACAGAACTATATTCATGTCCCCAGCCCCACATTCTCCCACATATGGCCTGCAGTATTTCTTACTGGGCAAGAATGAGTTTTTT
Organism: Serinus canaria; assembly: GCF_022539315.1. Lineage (NCBI taxonomy): Eukaryota > Metazoa > Chordata > Aves > Passeriformes > Fringillidae > Serinus > Serinus canaria. Next base: position 45,329,429 of record NC_066314.1, read on the forward strand.
GTAAAAAAACTGGACTGACCTGGTGAAAGTGCACTAGTTGACTGGCTGATTGCAGCCAGAATACATAAAATACAGATTTTGCCTATTTCTTTCAGGGCAGGTACTAATTAGGGTCTTTCACCTCTATCCAGCTCCCTATTTTCATGAAAGTCACAGAAAGGTAATTGATACTGCTATCCCTCTTCCAAAGTTGATTTAAATTATCTGAAATTAGATTGTCAGTGAATGGCAGACAGATGGATGGGAAGCATGATCAAGTACTATTTCTCTCCTTTAGTATCAGATTACAGAATAGTCAAGCAAAAGCCAGCTAGCACGTTTTACATTATTTATACCTTGTAAGAGGAAATAAGGAATGTGAGATCATGACCTTATTGTTAAAAACTAAAACATATTTTAAAAATATTTGCTACTTAATTTCAGGGCAGACATTTCTATTGCACAGTTGGCTTCACAATCCTGCTAATCTCAAAGGAACTATTTATCTTCACACACCACATATGTGCTAAGTACCCCAATGGGAAATATTATCGGAACTACAGCATTTGTTCACTACTACCATGAAGATCATAACCTGGCATGCATCAGGAAGCTTCATTCTCTCATGAATAAATACTCTCCCAGTGAACATGTTAAAGAAAAAAAGAACATGTTAAAAAAAGACCAAAAAAGCCCAACAAAAGCCCCCCAACAAACACAAAAAATCACTACTAAACAAAATAACACCACAACTCACACAAGAAAACTAAGGACAGGCTCAGTTATTTGCCAGCAGTCAATTACATTCAATCTGGAAAATTACAGAAGTCAGGTTAGGTTCTACAGGAGGATGACTTTCATGAAAGACACCACATTCAGGAAATGCCACTGTTTTAGGGGCTGTGGTGTGGAAATGGTGAATCAGAACATAAAATGAAAGCACATGCACACAAGTGACTGCTACAGGGTATGAAAGCTGTGTTAGAAGACAAATGGAAGAGCAGTACATTTGTGACCTTTGAAAGAGGCTTCCAAAAGTGAAACAATTGGTAGATGACAATACCTGCAGAGTATTTCAACATATTTAGTATTTTTGTTTTACTTGATTATGCAATGGATAAGGTCAGATAAATTAAAAATATTTAAGATCAAACAATGCAGTGCATTGTAATCCATTAGTAACTTGTCCTTTCTGAGAATACAGTTCCTTGCTTTTCTATATGACATGGATTACAGTGTATGTAGTCAAGAGAGGTGATTCATATTAGAAAAAACCCATACTTGATATCAATAGCTTTCTTTTTTTTTTTTCCCAACTTTGTATGAATGTTAATATTAAAGAGAAATTCAGTACAGCTTTTGCATTCACAGAGTGCATGTATTTACTTTTAGCCTTTGGAGATGGAGGAACTTCTGGGGATAAAACGCAAGATTGATGTTCTGCACATTCCAGTGGGCATTCCTCTGAAATACTTGCATTTCCTGTTTCCATATATTCTGCAAGTTAAACATACAAATACACTTTAAAGTCTGAATTACGAGGGTGTATTTCAATCAAAAGTATATTTGCTACTTTCTTTTTCATTAAAGACTTTTCAAGTTTTCATATTACAACCCTGCAATAATGATTATTCATAATAATAAAAGTATTATGAACATTAATATTGTCATTGGCAAACATTATTATTACAACCCTGTAGTAATAATTATTCATCAACACCCCTGCCAGGCAGTCATTTGTTGAAAGTACTGTAAAATGGCCAGTCCTTCACTCTGTGGAAACTGCTACTGAAATCTCACTGTAAGGGTAATCAGTTGAGATTAACCCTGTGTTTTTCTTGTCTCCTTGAAATATCAACATAACCGTTTTATTACATTATTACAGTTAAAAGAGACCTTTATTCTAAGTTTGTGGAAACTTTTTTGTCAAGATATTCAGGATGTTCAAAATACATACAAACATTGATATTGTTTAAAAATCCAAAGACTCTGCTTGCAGCACAGATACAGTACATGATGAAAAACAAAAAAGCAATCCTGAAAATTTAGTTTAAAATAGCAATCTAAAAAGCAGTGTGCTGAAATTTCTGGTTTTTCTTCTTTAAACTTCCCTTGCCCCAAGTTCACAACAATGTTTATAAAAACAGAAAAACATGAAATAATGAATGTGCTAAACTTTAGTTTCACTACTGTTCTTTTCTTATAAATATCTACATTACTTTCATGTTCTTTTCAACACAAGCTACCTAAGTGGAAGACCAAAACATTACTGAATTGCAGTGCAAAAATTAATAAGAAAATAATTTTTGTAATAGTGGCACTTTTTTTTTCCCAGCAGAGTAACTGAGTAGCTCTCAATTTGGGCAGTTATTCTGCATCTGCATTTTCATGAGCTTACAAAATTGTTTAAATAATTACATTGTGATACCAATAGTAACCACAATAGCATATGTTGCAACACACAGAGCACCAAAGCACAGTAACGTCTCTAATCAATATCACACTGAAGGACTAAGGAGTTTCTGGGAAGTGAAATCTCCCTGATTTAATTTCTACAGTCCACAAATGCACTTGTTAAGCTTGCTGTTACTCATGATTAAATAACAAATCCCAAAACCTAAATACAATCTGTGATAAAATAGGCATCTGAGAAATTGAAATTGGAATTGGCATAGAACAGCATGCAGTTTCAAAATGCTTTGCAGATTGTTGGGGTATTTTTTTAAAAAAAGGTATGATTTGAAAGTACCATATATTAAGTTAAATGACTGGCAGTGGTAGTCCCTGGCATAATCTGTCATAAATTTCATCACATGAAAATTTTGTGTTTGTGTGTGTGGGGTGGGGGTCTGAAAGCAAAGATGGACTGTAGGAGACCATGAGAAAGCTAACACCACAACAAAATGCTCTGGAATGTTTTCCAGCTCCGCCAGAGACAGTATTTGTAAAGTTAATGTGCAAGATGGGGATAACATAAAAAAGAAGGCATACCCAAAAAAGACTAAAAGAAAAAAGAAATTCATGTATGAAAAATGTTTGCTTGGTAATTATGCAATTGTCCAAAAGGAAATGAAATTCTATCAGGTGAACGTTACAATTATTAGATTATTACAGCTATAATTAGCAGAGGAAATGAAGGAGATATTGTGAAGGTCTCTAACCTTGTTGTCACATAATCATACAAGATTGTGGTTTTAAAGTAATTCTCTATTTTTGCACTTTGTCATTCCCCACTTCCAGACCAATGCACTTACCTCCTGGAGGCTAGTTCTGAAGAAGAAATCCCAAGTTCAACATAAGTCTTAAATACTTACTTTAAAAAACAGAGTTCCTTCCAGAAAACCTTTACAGCTGGCTCTCACAAGGTATGGTACAAAAGGCTTACAACAGGCTGGCAGCATGCCAACATTGTGAGGGTACAACCCTCGAGACTTTGGGCTTTTGTGGGACTACTACTCCTAACTTGGTTTATGCTATTGAAAATTCTACCTGATACATACAAGATAAAGACAGGGCCTCAGTTTAAAGAGGCTTATTAGGTAGGTAAATGTGCACTTACCCATAACACTGCCAGAGAAAGAGACACAGAACAAGTGACCTGTATCAAGAGCCAAAAAAAACCCACTAAAATCTCCGGCTGCTTTCACCAGCAGCTGCATTCTAATCACCTGCAGCTGGCTAGGAATCCATCCTCAAATCCTGCCCAAACTTACTCACTGCTGGGTGCTTGAGAGACTGCTCAGGGTGGATCATTCTTCTCAAAGCAAAAAAAGAATTCAGAACAAAGCTAAGCTTAGTGACTTATAGCACTGAATGACCAGAACAGTGTCCCCATCTGTGGTTTCACACAACTTTAGAAGAAAAACCCATCATTCCTACCACAGGGGAGAGTCAAGGCTGTTTAGGACACAACTGGTCAAATTCATAATGGGAAGAATGGACCATTTTACTTCTTCACCTTACCCAGAATGAACTTTACAGGTCAGTGTGAAGTGAGGACTACTGCAGCTCTTAATACTAAGAGTTCAAAACACTTGGTCAGTTTAGTAGGATTGTTTTCTGTAGTTACCAGATTTTGCCAAAGTCCCACTCAACCTAAATTGGGTCCTGTGCACAAAAGGTAATACCATAAAAGTGGTCACACAGCAGTGGAAATAAGAACAGTGGGGACTATAACTCAAGAAGGGAACAAGCTCTGGGAAGTTTCAAACAGCTTTCTTAGTTTCTGTAATACCAGTTAGGCCACACCCAAAGAGATGGGAAAGACTGAACATAGAAGCAGAGAAACACAGCTGCATATCCAGCATGAAGAGAGCATGGCCCAGCTAAGCTGGAGCTGCTCCTGAACTTCCAAGGAGTATAACAGCACAACTTACCTGAATTTCAGCTCCTCTTAGATCCTAATTTCTCACTGAGGTAGTAGGGTTAAGAGTTTTGCTTTGTTTACAAACCTTGGCTTTTAGAGTAATGGTTATATTTACCTCTGAAAACTTTTTATTTTAATGGAAAATAAAGAACCCAAACAACTTATTTTAATCCTTATTGTCCTTTAAATGAAGTATAGGCCACTTTCTTTTGTTTTTATACCCTACTTCAGCCATGCCATGCAGTAGATTCATAGAGAATTCTTTCTAGAACAATTTTTCCCTAAGGAGACCAAAAGGCTCTTTAAAACTCTAAAAAAAAAAAAAAAAGGACAAATTTGACCAGAATATAAATATTAACACTCACCTTTTTAAGCAGAAGACTTTCTGAGTAACTAGATCAGAGAAATAAAACTTACAGAAACCAGTCCCCTCCATAGCCAATATCCCTGCAGAGGGGTGCTTACACCTCCTTCACATCTTTCTGAAGAGCAGCAATCTTCAGAAAAACCTCTGCCCTCCCTATTACTCTTCCAGAACCAGTCTGAGGATTCTGCAGCTCTATTGAGTCCTGGCCCAGCCAGAAAACTCCCAAAACAGCTCACTTGCCCCCATGGGAAGGAACCCACCTGAGGCTTTGTGACCCAATTTCTCTTCTCTTTAAAGCTGCTGCAGTAGCAGGACACTGACTGCTAACTACCAGGGTCAGGTGTGCTAAGGTGACAGACAAGCTGAGATGGAGGCTGGTTCACTTCAGTCTCCTAAATTTCAGAGGACAACTTCTAAATGATTCAAGTTAAACTGAATCCCAGAGAAAGCTGTAATCAATAGATGTTTTTGTGCATGTGTTCAGGGAAGATAACAGAAACAGGCACTGAAGTACTCCTGTGATTGTGAATAGGTAAGGTTGCAGCCAAACTTTCAGTCTCAACAACAGTAGTTAAATTAATTCATGAATGCAGTCAATGCTCTACAGCCTTTGCACAAGAGCCTACAGAAAAAGTTGAAAAGTCTCCAGAAAAACAAAACAAAATGAACCCATAAACTAAACAAAACAAAAAATAAAAAATAAAACCAAAACAATGAAGAGGAATTGAGATCTCCATAATTTTCATCCCATGCAGCTGTAATCAAATCCTTGATTGAAAACCTTTTCCATTCTTCCAGCCTTGACTGAGGCTGGCCTCCTGCACTCAACAGAATGGAAGATCTACTTGTCCACAGAAAGAGGAGAGAGAGTGAGAATACATTAAGGAAAGAAAAAAAGAAAAGCCAGTGGTAATGTCAGCAAAGCTATTGAAGCAGAGAGGAATAGAAAGGAGTTCTGGTTCTGCAGCTGCTTATGTATTTTATGTATTTTCCATTTATGAATAATTTGGAAACAGGTACAAACAATGTTAGGTTCCTAAGCATCTTCAGCAGAACAGAGGAAACAGTTTTCCACTGCATCTCCCTCCATGCTGTCTATGCAGCAACATTTACTGGGGCTCATGCCATTTTTCATCTGTTTATCTACTATCTTTGTTTCATAATAACGAGAATTCTGCTTCCAGAAATAGTAGAAGAGCAAGATTCTACTAGAGAGCATAGTGGGCTGTGCAGAAAGAGTTGAAAGACGGTGCAGCTCACACCTGCATCACGTTCACATGTGCTGACACTAAAACACAGCTGGTTGGTTTAATTTTAGGCCTACTAGCCTTGGCAACATCCCTTTTATCTCCTATGCCTAATTATAAAAGCCCTAAGTGCCAGCACTGTTAACTGCTTCAGCACTGAGTGCTGTTGTTTCACTAAAGCCATGAAATCCATCCAGTAGCTTGGCCTTGCTTGGCACAGTATCCTAATTCTCTCCTCTTCCAGTACATAGTACTTATACTGCTATTTCTTCCTTACTACATTAGGAATCTAAACCCTAACAAGTATTTTTAAGTGAGTTCAATGCTGCTCAGACCTGATGAAGACACAGAAAATGATGTGACATATACAAAAAAACATAGAAGTAAAACCTGAACTGTCATTTCTATTAATTCCAACTATAATTAACAGGCAGTAAAAAAAAATTTAGGTGTTCTATAGCTTACTCAGCCTTTTTCCTGCTGCTCTTTAAAGTGATCTTTTAATTTATTTTCCTTCTATCAGATAATGTGCCAGCATCTCAAAAAAGGCTGCAGACTTTGCAAACACACAAAAAAAAAAAACTTTTGCAGGAACTTCCATTGCTCTTTTCTCAGGATAGTGAGAAAATATGTAAAAGAAGGATGACAAGAATGCTAGGATCACTTCTAAAACCTCATGAGCAAAAGGCTTTGTTTCTTTAAACCTACAATCTGTAAAAATTAATTGTCTAAATATTCTTTAAAAGAGGGAGAACAATTTCTATTTACAATCCTTAAAATCTGGGAGGGCATTTATTCACAGGTGGCTACCAGCCCTATTGGGTTTAGCATCAGCTCATGTGATTTAGTGTTACTACCTACATTAACTGCTTCCAAACACAGAAATTACTTTTATCTCCTTCAAAGAAGTTTGTTATAAATATCCCCAAAGCCAACTAATTTTCTTTCTAAACATTTCTTCCAACTCTGTTATCCCTCAGCATACCAGGCCCACCAGTAATACCAGTCACATAATTTCCTTACCCATTACTTCCAGCCTGTTCATATGCATTCTTCAGCCTTTGTTTTATATTTTGAAAGCTAATGTTTTGTGGCAGGGACAAATACAATGCTATGTTAATACTATAAACTGTAAAGTGACACTCAGAACAGTGCAAGAGGGAGCCAGAAAAAAAATAATGAGAATGCCTGGTGATAACATCTTGGTCTACCCTGGCAACAAGGTGAAAGAACAAATCAATGCCACTATGTCTGCATAAAGCACAAAATTAGCAAGAAACTTAAAACATCTGGCCAGTAATTGTCTGACATCATTAATTTAATTTCTATTTCCTATAAGTCTACATGAAAGAGCCATGTAAGCTGCTCTAGACAACCATCTGAAGACAGCAGCCTGAACAGGAATGTATTAGGAAGCTACTAAATCTTTCTCAGTAATTGCCCTTTCTTAGCATGGAATTCATTATGCACTGAAGTCAAACTCAATTACAGTACATTCAAGATTCCAAAAACTCTAATGGTTCACTGATTTATCAGCTACAATAGGATAAATACCCATACTTTAGTGAAGAGTAGAGTCAGCTCTCTTTTAGAGGAGGGTAGGTCAACTGTATCATCAGAAGTGCTAGTACTGAGTCCTGACACTCCTGATTTTTTCAACTTCAGCTCAAACTTTGATGGATAAAGATTCAGTGAACATTTTCCTGATGAAAAATAATCTATGTAAGTTCCCCAAATGAGTTCTGAAGGAGCTCCTCAGGTTGTCTTAAGAGTCAGAATGGCATCTTTGTGACCATTTTTCATTTTTGCACATCACTTCTGATTATAGGCAGAGAGTAAAAATAAACAGCTGCTCATTACAAGACAGTTTCATCACACTAATAAGAGCTGAAACTACTAAACAGTCATTTTTATACTTCAAGGCACTCTTTCAAAAAAGACTGCATGTCAAAGCAACAAAAAGGATTGAAATTAATATATTTCTTTTTGTGTGTGTGTGGTAAAGACTGAGGGCAGCTACTGATCCATCAACATGAGAAACCCATGAGAGGGGGTGTGGTTCTTTATTACTCATAGAGAAACTTTGAAAAAAATGTTCATCAGTGGGGTTAGAGACTGCAAGGTTATCACAATAAGGATAAAATGGAACAATAAAGAGGTAATAAAATTAAAATTAGTTTAGTTGGTGATTCATTTTATGAATCTTAAATTCATACCTGAAGGATGATTGATTTGGATGTCTAAGAAAGTGGGAGCTCTGACTGACCATTTTCCTGCCACTGAAGAGGTTCCAGAATGACATTTACCCTCTTTTCCTCCCCATGGTAGTGTGCTCATACTGCAGCTCTGTGAGGACTTGAAGTTTGAGTCTGACTCAAATTAGAAACACCCTTCTGCTGCCAGGGGAAGCCCTGTGTCCCCCACACATGTCTTCCTCCCACTTTTCAATGCACATTACTGTGAGTTACTTGGGACAGAGGTAACTTGGAGACCTGAATCACACAGGAGGCTAGCAAATAAAAACTACAGAAAGTATAGTTCTGTATTTTTAATACTATTTTTCATTATTTTATATACAGAATAAATATATATTTTTGTATTCTACCAGTTCTTGTACTGAATCAAGTCACTTTGAAGTCTGATATAAATGGGGAATATGTAAGGGAACTGTGTAGGTGGAAGTAAGGGAGGAGGAAGGGGGGAAGTGAGGGAGGAGGCAAAAGAAAATAGGAAGAAGGGAGAGAGGGAGACCTCAAGGCAATCTGTTAACTGGTTCAGCTCTAACATGAATCTGCTCCTTACAGGAATACCTCTCCTAGAGCCTGCAACATTTTCAATATCCTTATAGGAGCTTTGTATCTTCAGTCCATCATCTTACTGGAAAACTTTATGGAAGCTGGTCAACCAGTTTGGAAGTAATTCAGAAAAGAAATGACACAGTATGGCCACATGACCTTGTTTTCTCTAAGAAATATTCTTATAAAATACAGTTATGAGGGAGTCTGTCATGTGTAGAACCAACACTGAACTGATTAAAATGGCTTATTTAATAGTGGGAATAATCAATACAGATGAAGATGCAGCACTGATACCTTCAGGGACCTCTTCTGTCAAATGCACTTAATGAAAGGCTAAGCTGAAAATGCAGGCAACAAATTCTATAGAAGAGAAGAAATGATGTTGAACACTGAGTTATGTTGTAGTTCATGTTTCATCACTTTACATCCATCTTCTAGAGTAAAAGATTGAAATAAACAGTGAACTTCCATCAACCTTACACTATGAAAGTAAGATGGGGAATGAGAACAAATGCATGTACAAAAAACTTATTATTTCTCCTACAATAACAAGAAATACTGCCTAGTTTATATTTTTTCATTTAAGGAAAATGAAAAAATATAATGAAATGGTTTGAAAATTTGTCATAATCTTTCAGTCATTTAGTTGCTACAAATCAAGCATTTCAATTGTAGGTTATCATTACAATTTAATGGAACTGCTACTGAAATATTGCAATATGTTATGGTGTAATGAAGAATGTTAAAAGACTATAAGTGATATGCCATGGTAATGTCAGTGGCCCACAAAAAATGAAAGGGTTTACTCTAAAATTCAGACATTGGACAACTTATTTTAGTTCAACTAGTCTTTTTAAATCAAAAGACTGCTCCTTTGTGTAATGAAACATGTAAAGATTAGAAATTACAATACACAATAATATTTCTCTGTTGTCTCTAAATGTGTAATTGAATATGCCTTACCTTGAAGTAAAGCTGCAATTTGGAGAGACTGCTGAGATGGATGCTCTTTAAGTATATCCAAAACCGTTCTACCCAAACTGTCCTTTATGTTGGTATCAATTCCTGAAAAAGAAATGAATCTGTGGTGGGATATTTAACCCTAAATGCTTCAGATTATAAATGTGTTATATCAGCCTGAGTTATCTGACAAATTGAAAGCAAACTGTATTACAGCTGAAGTACAGGACACATTTCTGTTTAAAGTTTGAGTAGCTTAAAATTTACATGCTGACATGAATGGTTTTTATGCTTCTGTATATCATGGGGATATAAAGTCACCAAATTTGGGATTATTTTAACAGATTTTCCTAAGGAAGAGGCATCCTGAAAAGGATATTTTGTAAAATCAAGAAATTCTTTGAATGTTTTTCCTACATTTCTCCAAACTACTTTAATTCCTTGGGAACTTTCTAGTCCAGAGTTCCAGTATGTGTTTCCAGAGCAAGACTGAAAAAGTTTTTATCTATATGTTAATAAAGTTGTACTTCATGGCAACATCTTCAAAATTCCTTCCATGAATTGACTGAAATATCCACATGTAGAATACAGGCACTATAAACAGCCACAGGATTTCCTCACAGACCATCTATTACTGGTAACAAAGTGATGGCTGGGCTTAAACTATGAATTAAGTTTGAGGCTTGCCCTGGATGTACAGGATACTGCATGACTCTACCTTTGCCTTCTAGGAGCTTCCTTGGAAATTCTGCCTTATGGTAGAATGCTCAAGTTGTTTTTCAGTTTAGATGTGCTTTCATAACGAGTAAAGATATGAAACGTCCTAGCAAACAAGGTGAAATTCTTTTCAGGACACCAGAGAAAAACAGAGGAAGCAGGATTTAAAAGGACATTCTGAAAGCATTCTGAAAAGGCTGCAATTTCCTAACCTAATTGAGATTTTCCTAATTTGTTTTGTGAGAAACACAAAATTTTCTCACTGAAAAAACCCCAAAATATTACCGGGCTATTTAGTGGTGGCAATTGACTTTCAGAGGGCAGACATACCAACTCATATATTTTCCTTTGTAGTGGCTACTTATTACATCTTCTGACACTTTTTGAAGCAGAACTAGAAAAGAGGGGATTGTTAGTACAAAAGGCAGAAGATGGGGAGTGTTGCAGAAGTGCAGAGCATTTGGGGTTGAAGGAGTTCACAGTGAAGATTCTACTCCACTGTCTTGACAATTGTATACTGGTAGAGGCTGTAACATGTAATAATCTGAAAAAGGTGGGCTTTTTCTGTGATCTAAAGGGCTTCCTATGTTTGTGTGATGTTCTCCAGTCCTTCCTTTTTTAGGAAGTAAAAAGGCCTTTTCAAGGGCAGGTAAAGATCCCTCTCAGCCTCTTCTTTTTCATCCAAACAGAGAAGCAACTTGGAAGGACCATTTTTTTTCTGAAACCAGGTCTGAGATCAGGGATACACTAGCTGAGATTCAGAAGAAGAGCTGTGATTAGGATATACTTTCTTTTGCAATATATATGTAACACCACAAGAACTGATAACAAAGATCAATGAGATCCCTCTGTAATGGAAGTTCATGGATCTGCAAGAAATTATTTCTAAGTATTTTCATTCTCATAAGTCTTACCATTTACCTGAGAAGACAGTTGTCTAGATGAGTAATTTACCTACAACAATTCTGAAACTTACTATGCAGTAGATGGGTTGTTTGGACTTTATATCCCTGTTCTTCTTTTCTTTCAGGACAAATGCAATTCTCAGAGACACTGTGCCTTCCCCTTTCTTTGCAGGCACTCAGTTTATCCAGGAAATGAAGAAGCAAGCAGAATGGTGTGTATGCTAGGAAGAGCTAACTGAAGGAAATAAATGTGAACATGAATCTTCTGGTCTCTACATCAAAGAATAGTCTTGGCTGCCTTTCAGAGTGAATAACAAAATTTTATGGAGCCATTTTGTTCTCATAATACATTTATTCTCAGAATACAGGGGCATACACTGAGTCATATATGGAATTTCTGAGTCGGGACATCACCTTTGTTCTCTGTATATAGCAATTTCCTTTTCTAAAAGAACACTGTTCTAATGAGAAGTACATGTGATTAGATTTGCAAAGGCTGATCAAGATAACAGTAATTTGTATAACCAAAACTTAAGGACACTTACACCAAGTTAGGAAAATTCAGGGTATTTGTTTAGTGTTTCCTGTAAATGAGATTTACCTGTTTCAAGCAAAATGCGTACTACCTCCACCTTTCCAAATAGGGCTGCTTCGTGTAGGGCACTCCCTTTTTCTGTCTAGAAAAGAAATATTGTGACATTTAAAATACTAATTAATATTTCTGTAAAGAATACACTTGGAAAATAAAAATTTATCTTTTCCCTTCTATTTTACCCATACATATGAAACAAGGTATAGGCAAGAATAAATACTAGAATACAAGATTTTTTTATTATTGTTCAAGACAAAACCAAAAATGCTATCAGTTCTACTGTAAAATTAAAAACTATATAAGAAAATACAGTAGGAATGGAATACAGCTCCCTGTCAACAAGCCTGAGTTTGTGAAAAATTCCTAAACTCCTATTACAGGCAGTGAAAATCTAGTCAGCACCATCAGTGGAACACAGCTCTTCAGCAGAGCCAGACAGTTTACATGTGGACATCTACAATCAGATGTTTTAATGTGAAACTAGATCACACCCTAGAAGGTCAATGCAGTTTTATGTGAGAGATGCCCTAGGATATCCTGGTGTCCAGCTGCTGGTTCAGTTGATGTTCACATTTGATCTGCCTCGCATCTGCCCCATACAGATGCCTTGGATACCCTAAGGCACCCCCAACAGCTTTAGATGCCCATGCTCATGTCATTTGAATTCTAACTTAGATGTCTGTGAACTTGATTTTGCAGATTTTTTTTGACACAGCATTCTTTGTGAGCAGACTTTTGAGCAAATAAAATTTATAGTACTGAAAAACACTATCTCTCTTAACAAGCTACTTTTCTTAGTATTTTATACTGAACAGAACCACTTTCCATCCAGTAGCATTAGCTAGAGCCCTACTAGATCTCACTGGGTATCTGACTTACCTCCTTTTTTTGATAGTAAATTAGATTTTGAAATTCATTTGTTACAAATATTAAAGATTTTGCTGCTTGAATTTGGTTTTTTTTATACTTTATCCAAGTTGTACTCACTATAGTAGAAAGACCATAAAGATACACACATACAAAACCCAATTCTGAAATAAAATAGTAATTCATTATTAATTAGTTGTGTTGGAATGCATCAGAGTTAAAGCAGTGCAATGACATGATATTTAGAAGTAATCAGAGATCCTGAGACAGGATGTGAGCACACTGTAAGCGTACATATGTCCTACTACTGCTTAGTACAAGGAGGTAAAAAGTAGAGCATGCCCAATGACATCTACATTCTGCACACCACTTATACTAACAGTATAACAGAGAGGAGAAGGGAGTCAGTAAGAGGATATACATACAAAACACATATCTCAAAACAACTTCTAATATTTCCACTTTCAGAAGCAATCCAGTTGAACATTCCTAGGGGTTTATTTGGAACAAGAAGACTAAATATGCAGATTTACTTAGAGATGGTTTCAGAATCCTTTACTCAAACAGTATCTTCAGGATATTTCCAGTTAGTGCAATTGACTTCAAAATGGGATAACTCTGCAATGACAATGCAACCACAGAGGTACACAGAGAGATTAATGTGCAGCTCAGAAATTTCTGGGAATGAGAAAAGTTCTCAGAAAAGTCACTGATTACAGCTGATTACTGAAAGAGGCTTGACATCAGCAATTTTGAGAAAAGCCTATTATCCTCTTGGTGTCATATTGCATTTCCTTTGGATTGGTCACTTACTGGCATGACTATTGGGTGGACCTGGTACTATTAAGATAAAGGTCTCTGTCATAGAGAAGGAATGTTAACAGCAGCTCAAGGGAGGTGGCTCCCCTTCTGTTCACTACTGGGAGGTCCACACCCAAAATGCTCTGTTCAGTTCTGGGCCCCCCAGCACAAGATGGAGATGGAGTTACTACAGAGAGACACTAAAATTGTTAAGGACTAGAACATCTCTTCTATGGGGATAGGCAGAGAGAGCTGGAACAGTTCAGCCTAGACAAATGAAGGCTTACAGTGGATCTCATCAATGTGTACAAATATCTGAAGGGAGGGTATAAAAAAGGCTAAGCCAGGCTTGGTCATGTCCAGTGACAGAAGAGAAAACGGGGGAAAACTGAAACACAGTAGATTCTGTTTGAACATATTAATTTTTTTTCTTTTTTTTTGGCCTTGCAGGCAACTGAGCCCAGTACTGGTACAGGTTGTCCATGAAAGTTACAGGGTCTCAGTCCTTGAAGATATTCAAAAGTTGTTTGGACATGATCCTGGGCAACTTATTCTATGGAATTCTGCTTGAAAAGGGGGAGCTGGACCTGATGACCTCCAGAGTTCCCTTCCAACCTCAACCATGCTCTGATTCTATCAATGATAAGAATTAATGATGTACATATCAACAATGAAATCCATAGAGTTTCAATTGTTAGAGGAAGCCAGAGCACTAAATTTTATTCCTATGAGACTGAACTGCAAAAATTAAAACCAGCTGCACCTTGACTAAAATTGTAGATATCATTCTGTACTAATAAGGATCCCTGTTTAATGGAAAAAATGGACTACACTAGTGATAACTGCACCATGATCTGACATTGAGAAAGATCAATGATCTGGCATACTCAATCAACAGCTTTGAAGATGAGGAATAGGATTACCCAGTTAAAGGGTGAAAGGGATCCTGATGTGGTAAGTGGCATGGGCAGCAGTCTTTCTGTTCATCAAAATTCCCCACTGGAGGAAAGGTAAGCAGTATTTTCCTTGATGAGAGGACACATCTTGTAAGAAATTGAATTAAAACTAACAGGAGAAGAGGAACTTCCTAGATGTGTAAGGCAAACAAATCTATCTGGGGGCAACCTAAGAACCAGAAGATAGTTCTGCTATGCATAAAGGGAGTACAGGAACTTAACCCACCTTTACACATGCAATTCATAGAGCTGGGAGAGGAATCCAAACTTAAATGCCATTTTTTTCCATATATACTTTCTTGCTTCTTAGCCTATTCTACCATGATATTCCTGTCATATCAGAACATGATCCTAAAATGCTTTATAGACATTCCCCACTGCCCTGCATTCTAGGTCAATCTGTGCTTTGTAACTCTGAGCCATCAGACAATAGTAATGAATGTCACATCCTGGAAATGAGATATATATTATGAACAATTTGTTCAAAAGAGGAATTTAAAAGGCACACCACATAAAAAGTACAAGGATCTGTACACTACAAAGGTGATTTTCTGAACAAGAGGGCAAATATTACCATGAAACTGAACTAAAACCAATCTGAAAATATGGAGATTGAAAGCACACTTGTAAGATGCAGACATGTAATCCTGCATAAGATGTCATGGAGATGAATGCTGACACAAATCTTGAAAGCCCTAGGCAGGATTTCATGGTAATAGTGAATAACTAACAAGTGAATCAGATTCCTCGACCCAAAAACTATCCAGAAGGCAGAAATGCCCTTGTTACCAGACAGTTCAGTTACAAAACTCTGCTTTAACTTAGAGGGAATGCTGAACCTCAGGATGAACAGGGCCAAGAGAAATTCAGGGTGGCTAAGTAGATGTATCTCTCTTTTTAAACATACATGTGCCTTACTACTTGAAGGTAGAAGTAAGTTCAGAATGTTTCCTTCTTGTGCATTACAGCATTTTCACAAATGGCAAGGATTAAAAAATGTAGTTGCAAGTAATTTCTATATATTATTTAAAATGTCCTAGAACTTACTTATAACAGTGTGCTTGTGCACTAATATATTCTTCTTGTCTATACTACAGCAAGTGAGTTTAAGATTTATAGACAATTTTCACTGCTTTACTTACTGAATCTTTCATTGCCTTGGATCATATTTTCCTGGCAAAGTAAACACTACCATTATGTTTGGAAAGTCTTTCCCAGTGATACTTAATACAGAAACTGCTGGCAATTTTTCAGGAACAAGGCAAGCTAAAGTATACTTGAGTTTGCTCCAATGGATAATATATTGACACTCTGGCATAATTTTCTGTATATGAAATACAGAGAACTAGAGCACAAATTGTGCTAAACATGATAAAACAGTCCCTGTCCCCGCTTACTACTGAATACAGGTACAATGTCACAGCTGGACACATAAACCAAGGACAGGAGGACACTGTCAATAAGCACACCAGAATACCCAGGTCAACTTGGCATACAATTTGCAGGCTCACAGAAAAGCATCAAGAGTTTTAATAATTACAGATTATCTTTTAATCATGTAAATATGCAAGAGCTTGTTAATCAGGTCACTTGTCTCGTCCTTATTCATAGACAGGTTGCTATAGTTCTGACATGGATTTCAGACAGACTCTGAAGGACAGAATGTAGCTTTGCAAACTGAGTCATAGAATATCCTCCATATACAGTGAGAGCAAAAAGGAAGGGGCACAGCTTTTGGCAGAACTACCAGTGATAAGCAGTGGAAATTGCCATCATTATTGGAACAGACAGGGAAGGCAAATAGGGACAGATGAAAGTTGGATAAACAGAAGAGGCCAAGATTTCAGGGTATTTATAATTATTAAACTACTGTTTACATGAAACATACTGAATTGTGCAGTGTCTTAATTTACTGAAGGCCCAAAGTCTATTGCTCAACCAAAACATGTGTATTTTGAATATCTTTCAATTTAAATGAAAACTCCAAAACATAAAGAGATGGAGCAGATTTGTATTGCCCACTCCTAAATAATTCCAGATTGAAGGATAGTGGATAGACTTGGGAAATTAATAAAATGTGTGATTAATTAAATAAAAAAATAAATGCTCTCTTTTATTAATCCAAAATTTTTGCTGTGGTTAAAAGTGCTCAGGGAGTAAAAAAGAGAAAGATAAGATGGCTAAAGTAAACCTCCAATTTAAATAAATACATCTTTACAACTACAAAGTGATACAAGACAGGCTACTCCTATTATCATCTCTAAATATTCTGAGAGGTCTTTATGGTGATAAACTCAATTTATTTAACATGTTTAAACATGTGCAAAGTTGTTGTTTACCACATAAGATTTTACTTTGCAAATTGTTCTTTCCCAAACAGTGATGCAGATCAATTTAATTAATAACAAAATAGTTGAGTTCAGTTTTAAGTGACAGGCTGATATTTTGTGTTCTCCTCAGTTTTATAAGCTGCCAGTAATCATCAACAGAATTTTTCAGAGGCTATAGAAGTATTCATTTAATAAGCCAAATTACCAATATGTTAAGTTGCTGAATGAAAAGGAACATATTGATAGAGAATCTGTATACCATCAAGAAAATAAATAAATTATATTTCCTTATGGCAAGTGGGACAAAACCCCTAAGAAACAAGACAACCTAGTGGAAAAAAAAATATCTCTGCCTCTGAATAATACAAAAAAAATTTATAAGAACATAAATCACTTAAAAGCAATTAGTATAAAAAAATATAAAACAAGTAAGCCCTATAATTTTATTGTAGATGTCAAAGAGATCACCATTACTAAAAAAAAAATCTTTCACTTCTTAAAAGATTCCGGCCACTGTATTTTTTAAAGTCTAGTGAAAATTTTAGTATAACTATAGATAAAAATGGCTTAGGAGAATTCACAGTAGTGCTAAAATTATCTAGATTACATAAGAGGAAGAACACATTTCATAAAATCATTGTGTAATATTTTGCCCTCATGTAACCATCAGTTTGTAAGTTGCCATGACAGAGACTATTTTCCTTCAATTATTCTATTTCTTAAATATAAATTCAGGCACCAGTTTCTTTCTGAATTTTTCCTCATTCTTTTGCTAGAGATAAAATAGAAATTATACATTCAAAAATATGGATTTGAAAGTTCAGTGTTGCTGTAGCATTAGACTTTTCTAAATTATTGAAGATGTAGTAAATAGCAAAGGCAAGAAAAAATGAGCAACAGATATTAACCTTTGCAAGTGTCTCTTTTTCTAGTAAGGAAAATCATAATCAAATTAAATTGAAAGCTTGATTGGCAACAAATTCACAGGCAACAAATCACACAAAAATGTTTCACCTTAACAGTTTGAAGCAAGAATCAACACTAATCCAAAACATGCAAGAAGTAATAAAAGTAGTAAAACAATTTTACCACATTTTTCTATGGAAGGCACTTGAGAATATCCACTTCTAATCTTAAAAAAACACTAATATTTTCTGATTTGCTTTGTTGTTTTTTTTTTAATCTATCTTTTCTTCCCCTCTTCACATTCTTTTTCTCAAAAGTTGAAAAAAATGATCTTGATGGAAGAATCCAAAAATAAAAGTGTATGGAATCCAGGTCCAATCTTTCTATATAAAAGGGAATTTTGTGTATAAAGGAGCTTCATTAAATGCACCTAAAGTTTAAAATGGATAAAAATTTTAATAAAGCTTAGACAAAGTCTGCAAGATTTGTTCACAGATTCACAGAATCTTCTGAGTTGGAAGTGACCCAGAAGGATCAAGTCGAACTCTTAAGTGAATGGGCCATAGAGAGATTGAACCCACAACTTTGGTGTTTTTATCAGCAGGCTCTAACCAACTGCTAAGTGGTAGAGAATGTCTGAATATGACTGTAAAGTAAATGTAATTAAGTTTGGTTGGTTGCTTGCTTTACCTGAAAATAGATATAAATCTGAAACAACCTCAATTCAAAGCATATTTTCTACAGTGAGAGAGAGACAGCAAGGAAGTTACTCCATTTATGAAAATTTAATCCACAACAAACACAGTGCCATCAATCAAATCAAGTGAAATCATAGGATTGAGGCAACATTTCAGAACATATAACAGAATCCAGTCCTCCGTAGTTAAAAGGCCTGGACACCTTCCAGTACAAAGAATTGAACAGAAAATTCACTTCTGCTGTACCTTGTGTCTCTCCCCATCTACGTCTATTTTATTTAAAGTTACTTCTTTAACATCCTTATAACTTACTGTGCATAAAACTAGATGCACAGAAGAGCTGACAGGTTGGAGACAGTAGCTGGGAGAGTGTATTGCTATGGAATTTTCTCTTAGATTTAGACAAGTCTTTAGAAATGCAGAAAACCAAAATTGTTATTAGTAACTTGAGCTTAGAATGGAATAATTACAAGAAAATGAGCACTCAATGAAATGCTGTTTTAGATTGGCCATAGCTCTAGAAAATCAGCTTACAACCTTTACAGCCACTGCTGTAGAAAATATATTTATACACACCTACATGAATGGTTGATATGATTTGTGTATCTACTTGCTTCAAGACAACATTAAAACATGCGTTCAGCTTTGAAGATATGTATCTTCCTTGAGTTATCCCTTTTAACACATTGTTTGAGTTTGAATAATAAATAAAGCTGTGTTATATATCACCCTGCATTATTTCTAACAAAGTAATTGCAAGTGCACTTTAAGAAAAAATGCAAGAAGTAATTTCATTTAAATCATAGTCTAATGGAGGGGGAAGGAAGGAAAGGAAGGAAAGGGAGGGAGGAAGGAAGGGAGGGAAGAAGGGAAGGCAGGAATTACACACTAACTTGGCAGCTGACATCCATTCCAGCCTCCAGAAGCACCTGCACGACAGCTTTGTGGCCATTACGAGCAGCAAGATGCAAGGGAGTGTGTTTCCTTGTGTTGCAGTTCATCAGATTGGGATAGGCTTTGATGATCATTTTCACAACGCGCAGACGGCCATAAAGAGCTGCCAGATCCAGAGGTGTTTCCAGTTTGTTGTTTCTTATTGTGGGGTCTGTCAGCTCTTCTAGCAGAACAGCAACAACTTCTGAATGACCATACTGGGCTGCACAATGCAGTGCTGTTTCATTTTCATTGTTCTGTTAAAAAAAACCCAAAAGGTTCAGAAATTCGTGTTTAATTCACAACAAAAATGCTCAGCTTCTATAAATTGCTTCCATGAGATCACTACAGAGGCAGAGTTTGTAGTATAATGTATGGTAATATATGTTAAATGCTTCAAAATTACTCCACTGAAATTTTAATAATAACACATTAATACTTCAGCTTGCTGCTCTCAAGCAGATGAGCTCCCCATGTGTCACCATTGCTCCCAATCCATTTTAACAACATGCTCCTCAAAACCTTGCAGCTCATAATATGCCAAAATCTGTAACCTTCTTTGATTCAACTGTTCCTGAAATTATGATTGAGTCCTTCTCTTAAAAATACTCTGACAGTGAAGTCTCTCTTCTTGATTTTGCTGGTTTTATACCATAGCAGTTTATTATTAGAGAAATGGAATTATGGAGTAAAACTGTGCAAATGTATCAGGCACAAGGTTAGTTTCATGTATCACTATAAAAAGTTACCATCCAGACAACAATTAAAACTCTGAAGAAGATAAAATTGCACCTATACAAAGACATAGCAAATCATTTAAGCAGTTGGTCTTGTCAGGAGTCCAGAAACAGGTATCTATGTGTTTTAGGGCATATCAGTATGCATTTGTTCACAAACCTATATGCAAATAGGTTTTTGCTTTATAAAGCAATGGCCTCCAAGTGTTTCCCAAAATATTACTCAATAAACTTAATAATAAATATTGAGAATAAGCATTATATTTTTAATTGTTTCCTTCCAATTTTGTCTGTATACTTGCAACACCAAAGAGACAAATAACTTCAGGCAAAGGAAATAGTTTATCAAGCTCTCTGAATTCTATATGACATCTATATTATTAATATATCATGTGCAGACTTTCCAAAGCTTTAAAAAACACTAGACGCTGTAAATTGTAGAAGTATTTACATTGACTGCCTCTTCTAATAAATTATTTATAAAATGCTGTGACAGTTTAGGAATGCTGTAAAAGTACAAAATCAATAAGCTAATGTGCTATATAAAAAGATTAGGATTAATGTAGATTCAGAAAAGATACTAAAGAAGGGTAGAGATATCATTCTAAAGGAAGAAAGAGTGGCAAATTTGAATCCATAGTTCTATTTTTCAAGGAGACAGCTAAAGTTCAGGCAACAGAGAACTGAAAATAGAAAAAAAAAAACAATTGTCTTTTAAGAGACAGAAGGAGTCAGAGTGGATTCAGGATTCAGTGAAAGGAGGCTTTGGACACTTACTCGAAAGCTAGCAAGGATAATAATATTCATGGGGCACAGTAAAAACTAGAAAGGAGGAAAAGGGAAGTTTTTTTTTTGTTTTTTTTTGGTAATGATGTTTCTTATTCTGTAACCAAGAACTCAACTCTTGGGTTTGTGGTTTAACAACATTGCTGTCATTTTCATCTCCTGCAATCTAAGATGACTCAGGTGAACTTGGGAAACAGAAGAAAGATCAAAACATTCAGGTAAATCAATGCTGTAGTCAAACTCATGGGTGTCTGCAACACCACAGAAGATCTGAGAGACTGGAGTGTGTTTCCTGCTAAACTGCAACACAGAGGCTGCAGAAGATCCAGGTGGAGAAGCTTCCACTGGCAGACATGGCTTGATGCCTTGTAAGTATTTAAACCATTGTGCATCATTCAGACCACCATGTGGGCTTTCTTTATTACACAGACCAGAATTTCAGATTGAAATATATATATACTGTCACAATACTACTCTGCTGCAATGTTCTACCAACTACCTGAAACAAGCTTTTTGTGCTCTAGGGACTCCTAATACATCTTTAAATAGGACTGAGCAAAGCAATTTTCTTATGTACAATTGTATGCCCACAAATCACAAGCACAGTTTCTTAAAATAAATTTTTAAATTTTCAATATTTCATGGACAGCTAGATGAACAGGCAATTGCAGGCTGATTTTGTACACAATTAAATATGAACATCAGATAATTGCACACAAAATGGACAGTCATGGTAATTTTTGCCTACAGTTACTGTATTCATATGTCCAATGGACATAGTTACACCAAGAATTTATATGTATAACTATATTGGCATTCTGGGAGGCAAATAACAAAATACATGTTTACAATTAAGCACCTGTCCAATATCTGCTTATGTCTGAGGGCTTTTTCAAGAACTTATGGAAGTACTAATTGAACTATTTCAAATCTTGTGCCAACGATGCTCATATTGTAGCTGAAAAGTATTCTGAGTAAATTTTCAAAGAAACAAAAATTAATTTTACTGTGGGCCTTTTCTCAAAATGTGATAAACAGATACAGACACATAGAGATCAAACAGTACAAGTCCCTGCTGCTGAGCAGCAAACTGGAATTTTCTCCCTCTGAATAAAGAATATCCAGATGAATTTTTATACAAAGCCATATTGAAAAGAAAAGGTACATTTTAAAACAGCCTGATGCACAAAAGCAAAGTAACAAAATGTTATTATTTTCAGATGTATATTGTTGAACATTTTCCTCTGTTTTTATTTGCCAAATAAAAGCTACATTTCAGTTCACGAGCAATTGAACTACTAAAAAAGTATAAAGAGCTACATATCACTGAAATAAAGCAGAAGAATGCAACCTGGGCAATCATGGTAATTAAATTACCTACATATATGCCCTCAGAACAAGCATTGCACATATTGTGTTATCAGAGGTGAGAGGTACTACCTAATTTAAACTTGATCATAAAACATTCTTCCTTCTTTAAAATGCAAATTAATCTTTTCAATTCAGGTAGAGAAGACAAAATTATTTTTAACCTTCAAAGAGTAAATTAAAACTTATTTAACTGCCCTCTAAATTCATCTACTTTGACAATTTAGTACTACTTATGTAAATCAGCTTAGAACGGAAAGGAGAGGAGACTATTGATTTTAAGGTAGTTTGTCTTCATATCTCCAAAGTCACACACTGTTTTGAAGCAATATTTTTAAAATGAAAAAAAAAAATCGTCAAGAAATTGGCAATGATTTAGTGCTGTTGCCTGTATTTTCAGTTCCAAGCATAAACAATTGTTTCTGGAGTACAGAAAGTTTTTGTGTTCACAGTCATTGCAATGAGCAGGTGATCTGCTAAAAAATATCAGCAAGCAAATTACCATTCTGTAATTAGAGCTTCAAATTTGATATCCAAGGGCTAAATAATACATCTAGTGCTGAAGAAAAAGACTAGAATCCTTGCAGAGATTTTAGATACTTCATGATATGTTAGCAACTACAAGACAGATTCTACACCTGAATGGTTCTAGAAAAAGAAAGATCGAGAAATAAGAACCAAGAGAAGACATACAAAATGTAAGGTAAAAAGAGTAGACCAATACAATGCAAACACAGTATTTTAAAAAAAGTCTCTAATATTCACAAAGAATAATATTTTTGTCAAGTAGTTACTCTTATGGTCAAAAGGACCTCGTTCAGAAATAAGGACAGCATTCCATGATTCAGCTTTTAACCTTTTTGAATTTTCTTCATCATTTGTTTCAAGTGTTATTTCATGGGCAAGATCCTGACCTTTTGTAGCTTTTCTCTGAATCTTTTCTCTTCCACATACAGCCAGAGCTCAGGCTGAACTGTGCCTTCACAGCCCTGCATCTCATCAGAGTTTGCAGGCTGTGCTACTTCATTTAGCTGCTAAGGAGGTGTGCCACTGCAAAATGTACAATATATCTTGAGGTCTATTCATTAGAGGGCAGATTAGCAAATACATTATAGAGACAGTTATTGTAGCTTGGCACTCTGATAGTGAAGAAGTACAGGAAGTATCAAGAGAATGAATGGCTATCATGAATATTAGATAGGCCCTTGTGAAGCCACTATTAAACTGTGGGTAAATTCAGGACATTTATTGTCTAGTTGTGAAGTCCTTTTTTTTTTTTTTGCCAAGCAAGTTTTAAATCTCCTAAAGTCCACGCAAGTACTGCACAAGCAAAAATAACTCAAGTACTGATTTAACAGACCTTTCCAAAGGATGCTCAATTCCTTTTCTTATCAAAGTGTTTTGATGCTGAACTTGAAAAAGGAGACTTCCTAAATCACTGAGTCATTTCTTTGTCACATAATCCCAAAGTAAAGTAAGTGAACAGGAAATTTTTTATTAAAAGCTTTTTGCTATTTCTCAGTTATGATATGAGAATGTAAGTTTAAAGAAGGAGGGAACAATGGGAGATTCTGGTGGGAGATGGTGATAACACCTATCTATATGCTGATTAGAGATAGTCAACTAGAAGAAAAACAATACAAAAATAAGGCTTTAATAACTAAATAATTAAATAGAGACAAAAGGAGTGAAAAAAACATATACAAGACAGAGAAAGGAATGACCACAGGATGGTTTTACTTTATGTATTAAATCAGTAAGACAGTTTCCTGAGAAGTTCCACCAAGAAGTTATTAACTCTGAAAAAATAAAGGAAGTTTGTCTGCAAGTTACTCAGTGTGAATTTACATCAAATCTACTGACTTCCCATTGAAATTCACTTTTACTTACGTAAACATGATAAAAAAGTAATGTAATATGGTTGACTACTTTGAAAAAGCTTTTCTTCCAATTTATTGCTGCAATTGGCTTAATCAGAAAGATTTTTTCTCCTTCGAAAGAAAGTATAGTAAGAGCTGCAAGAGAGACTCTGAAATTCATATACTAGTATCAAATTAATTGAGGGGCAAAATAAAATAATGTAAAAGAATTTGAAAAATACTGGGTTTGCAGGCTGTTTTGGAACTGATTTGAACTTATGGAAGCCCATGAGGTGTCACTGAGAGAAGTCTGTGTTTCATTTGGATAATTTGAAAAGTTCACAAATATGTTAAAATTTAGGTGTTTACATCATATGAATGCATCCTGAACTCCTTTTCTTCAACTTCAGAAGAACTGTTGAATAGTTTTAGAGAAATGCGGATGGGCTTTGTGGCCATTACAAATTGATGCACAGGCAAATTCTACAGCACACTGAATCCATACAAATTTCAGAAGTGTTCACATTTTTTCCTGTAAATTTTTCACAATTCATATTCTGTATATTTATGATTGGAATATATTTTATTCATATTTAAAAAGGCATATTTATATTTATCCCTGATGTTATATTCACATTTTTCCTGAAAAAAGCCAAACACTGCATATTGACCTGTATGTGGCTGTTATTTATTAACCATTTTTTTAGATTTGTATTTGTTATCAATTATGCAATTTTATGCTGAAAGTTGCCACAATAAATGATTTAGCTATCCAGATGTGTTTTACAGAAATAAACTGTAAGTAGTTTGCCTGTTAACAGCACACATTTTTATTTTATTATCAATTAACAAATCTTCATCTCACACTATTTTAATTCAGTTTGTAATTTACATAATTTAAAATCTTTATCAATGAAGTTAAACACTTACATTTTTGCAGTGTCACCACATTTTGTGGTTTATAACATACACCATGCCTGTCAACTAAGACTCCTACATTAAACAGTGATAGAATTCTTTATACATAATTGTTATGCTCTAACCATTCTCTGTGTGTAGAGCTGCCAGTCTATATTCCACCACCCCCATAACATAATTGTCATTTAACTGTTTGTCTCTTTACTGTTTGTTCCAATTTTATGTAATAGGAACAGCAGGGGGCATTCAGAGCTTTAGATGCTGAATATGGTTGCATATGATGCTATCATGCTACCTAACGGCATTTTGAAAGTGTAGAATGCAGTTTGATCAATTTACAATACACCATATAAAATCCATTCTTTCATCTATTATACATTTATGCATTGTGAATTTGTCATTTATTTCTTTGTTCAGTCATCCATTGCTTTCCCATAAGTTTTTAGAAGCATTTCTTTCACATAGAATTTCAATCAGATAAATGAAAACAAAAACACGTTAAAATTAGTTGCAATAATTTTTAAATCATGAAAAAAAATTTTTCTTAAAATGCAAACAATTACATCTTAATGTGATCCTTGGGAAAAAAAAAAAAAAAAAAAACAAAAAACACCACCACCAAAAAAAAAAACAGAGGAGAAGTCTGACTTGAGTGCCCTATTTGCTGTGCTGAAAAATTGTTATGAAAAATGGCTGTCTTTGTCTCCAGATCTGAGAAGAAGAAGCAAAGAAAAGTAGTCCAGGATTTCTTACAAGCTATAGCTTCAGCTCCAGAGAGAAGTTAATAGAGCATTGAGGAGTCACCTGCCTTGCAGAGCCGGTCTGCAAATAAGCAAAAGCCTCA
The DNA here is from genome assembly GCF_022539315.1 of Serinus canaria. Lineage (NCBI taxonomy): Eukaryota > Metazoa > Chordata > Aves > Passeriformes > Fringillidae > Serinus > Serinus canaria. The sequence continues at coordinate 45,355,363 of NC_066314.1, forward strand.
GAATCCCAGAGGCTGATGGGAATGCACAACAGGTAGGAGGGTGAGGATGCCTCTCCGGTGTTTTTTGAGGATACATGGGTGGAGGTGGCTCTGTAACAACATGGCATTCCCTCTTGGTAGGATACAGAGGATATTCTCCTGCACAGAGTGCTAATTAGCAAGGGGAGGCAGGTGCCAGCAAAGTAATCCACATACTAAACCTGGCCACTGTCTGGAGAAGAACACCAGGGAATTTACAAGGCCAGAAAAACTCTGTATACATGAGTTAACTTCAAAGTTTAATATGATCATATGATTTACTTAAAAGACTTAAGATGCAACATTTCTCGTGAGGATTGCTCACACATTTCCTATTATAAGGTTTTTGGGTTAAATGCATAAACAGGAGGACATCTGAGGACCTTTTTTGTCAGTGGGGTTTAGAAGTATCAGCTGTATCCCTGCTTATTTGCTCCAGTGATCAAACCAGATACAGCACAACTAAAGAAGTCTTGACAATATTCAAGAAGGCTGGGGGTATATGTAGGATTGGGGAGAAGTAGGTTTGAATTTATATTTCTCTTTCTGATCATACTGAAATATCTGATCATACTGAAATATCTTTTTGACTCTCACCCTCTCAGAAGATCCTACTCAGCTTCCAGTATTCTGTCAGTAGAACATACATAATGTCTCGAAGCAAATGTGTGACACACGATTCAATAGCTGCTTTTTGTTTTGTTGCATAAATAAATCTGAAAAAAAACCCTCTCCTTGACAAAAGGTAATCCTACAGTTCAAATCGTTTCAATTCTACATAAAACAACCGATGAGAATGAGAAAGTTGGAGAATTGCATTAATCTGAAATCACAAAATGACAAATTTTTGAGTATCATTTTTGTCTTGAATGTGCCAAAGTATTACAGGATATCTCAGAAGACTCTCACATATTATATTACTTTACTTCCCTATATTTCCTGCACTAATACTTGATATTCATATCTTAGTTATTGTATGGATTCCAATGGCTAGGTGTATAACCTGATAACAAATAGATTACTCAAAGCATGGTGTTTTGAGTGTTTGTAATCCAGGTCTCACATTTCTTATCTTCTCACAGTTTGCCTTTGGGCCACACTACTGCAGGCACGGAAAGAATAATTAATTTGTAAGACTGCACTTTGCCATTTGAGGTGCTGCGGGGTGCCAGGTGGGACCATACCTGGACTTCACCACTCACTCCACAAGGACCCGGAAATTCTGAGCCCCCTCTGTCACACTCTCAGGCCCATGCAGATGTCTCATTTGCTGCAGGGTCTCAGAAGATACTGAATTTCTGAGTGTGAACAGTTGAATCCCTCTTTTAGTCATCTGCTCCTGCGATTGCACAGCCCAGACCTCTGTGGAACCAAAAGGTGCAAATGCAGGCAATGTAGATCTGAATTAGGAGCTGACTCCCACCTTCACATTCCAAGTCTCTGACTACCCTGGCAAATGCAATTGCTTAATGGTTACTATCTGCATTTCATAGCCTACTTCCAGTTCTTAAGCAGCTCAGCCTTGATGGCGTCCAATTTTAATCAGCTTCTTTCTATTTCTAAATACTAATCCTATGAATGGACCTCGAAAGAATATAAAGAATAAAAACAGAAGGTGTACCATATGTCTGACAGCAGAATGCAACATGCTTATACTGCCCTTACACACTATAATATTCATAATTTTTTCTTGGTCTTTTTATGTGTCCTTTCTGCTGCATGTGCATCATGCAGTCCATCTGGTTTGCCATTTACCTCTGCATATCCGATTTTTTACAGTACTCTTAAAATATAACAAGGACAATAATTTTATCTCAAAGATTTTCAGGAACTTATTATCTCATAGAGTAAAAATATGTTTGTGCAAATTTACAACCATACAGAAAGAGGCAAAAGTTAGAGTATGTCTTCATGTGATTTTTCAAAAACAAACAGAAGGTTCCTGCATACTTTTTAAATTTAATATTCTATAAGTCAATGCTTATTCCAAAGAAAGGTATCTGGTATGCTTATAATGGAAGATTTTATCAATCTTGGAGAAGAAATTACTGAAACAATGGAAAATAGACTTTTAAAAATTTGTCTGTAAATTGGTCATACCCAAAGAATATGTGGTGGGGTTTTTTCTGATGATACACATAAATATTTTTTATCACTTCACCTGTTCATTCACTCTGGAGTGTGATGGTCCATGATGGATGAGAATCTTCACAATATCTACATCTCCTCTCCAAGCAGCCAAGTGAATAGGAAAGTAACCTTTATTATCTGCTACATTGGTTGATGCTTCATACTGAAGTAATTTGAGAACTATATCCCTGGAAAACAGGAGGTAAATCTCAAAATCAACAGGAAGCTAATTTTATTATGTTTTTACATGAACATACATTGACCAATATTTTTATCCTGGAAAATAGAAAAAAACCCAAACCCGTACTTCAAGCAAAGCAGCTACAAAAAGTGAAGAGAAATAATTTCTGAACATAAAATAGATAGTGAAACATAGACAAAAAGCTATTAATTGTAATGATTCTTACTTATGAATACCATCAAAAATATTATCATCAGCTCTCTGAATCTGTTTCTTTCAACAGGATCACCTGGCCACAGAATCCTTTTTAGAATTTGCCTGTACAGAACATGTGTGTGTCCCTCAAGGCACTAAAGCAGAGAAGTACTCCTGTCCCCATCACTGCTGAACTCTGGAGGCAGGATGACAAGAGGATAGTTTGATGGACACTATTACTTAAGCCTTACAGTAAGAAATGTCTTTCCTCTTCTTTAAGGCATTATATCACAGATAGGGAAAGTTAGTGATGATTTAGCTAGATATATGAAATAACTTCTTCTTCGTATAACTTCTACTAAATACCTGCTATTCTCATTTCCCACATTCAGCTGCCTTGTAGCAGTGAGGGGGAAAGTGACTTATTACCATTTTAATTCTCTTTATATTCCTTTTGGCGTGGCTTATCATACATTAAGTGAAAGATTAGCATAAATTGGTATATTGCATCCCTGATTTTTAAGCAGTCTCCTGTACTTAACTTCAAAAGCTGAACTAAAAATCAGCTGTGTGGTATGATAACATTACCAATATGTCAGAAAGTAAATAAATTCTGCCTTGCTGCTGCATTTGTAGTCTTATAGTTTGACACAGTCTGGCTTCCTTAGTTATTAAGCTAAGAGAATCTATGATCCAGTGTGGGCAACTCTATGCACACTTTCTACAGATATGGAAACACTGATTTGGCTCAAAAAAATCAGTGAGAGGAAGGAGCTTGATGTAGCCTATGCTATGACAAAAAAATGACTACAAACTGACTACAAATTAAGATAAATCTAAGAAGATAAATCTAAGGCCATTGATCTTCCAACCTTGATAGAACCATATTTAATTGCAAATTGAAAGAAAAGTGTGGTGAGTTATGAGGGAATATATCCAGCTCAAAAGAAACTGCCAGTTGACTTCAAAAGATACTGGAGTCATAACATCTAAGCTTTGAAGAAAATTTAAGCTGGATTTTGGTTAATCCTGACAGGGTCAAATGCCATGAGAACAGCCAAAAAAGAGCAGGTCCAGTACAGAAAGATTTCTGTTACACAAAAAGTTCCAGAACAGTGACTCCCGAGGGAAACTTTTTAGTACGTGTAAGGTTTGAGATACTTCCCATTAAATAATAGTTAGTTTTGTAGCAAATCATCCAATGAGATACACAACAGCTCCTTTGAAAGGAAAACCAAACAAAGGAGGCATCAACTGAACTAAGTGGAAAAAAATCAGAAGAAAAGCCCTGCACAGAGGAAACATACAGATTAAAAAACACAGGATTTTTGGGAATAGTCTATTGCGAGATTCAAGTTACAAAATAGAACATGCATCTCCTTCATCCTTCAAGAATGCCCTGACCCATCATGCTTATCTAGGGTGAGTCTTTTTTAGTCCTTTAGCAGAACTTTTTCATTTTGTACAAATACATTTCAGAGAGGAGGAGACAAAGTCCTTAGCCCAGTAACATTACTGGGCTAAGTGAAATTACTTAGAGAGACTGAGATTCCAGTGCCTGCCCCAGATATTATTTAATTACTTTGTAAAGCAGAATGGTTTCACAAAGAAAATGGTCCCACAATAACCAAGAAGGAGGACATTCATCACATTCAGTGATCAAGCAAGGATTTGAGCAATGGTGTCCAAGTATCCCAAATTCTTACTTTTCTTGAAAAACTCTGAAATCTCTCACATTCAACCTAGTGTAAAGTGGGAAAAGTTAAAATCCCAGAAGTTTTTAAAGGACAGGAACTTCTCCTAAGTGGGCGGATTCTTGTGTCAAATGATTGCATGTCATTTTGATTTTGAATATCAAGTCTGAAAACTCAGAGTGTAAAGTAATTTATTGGTTATTTGTAATGACTAACAAAATTAGAACCACCAGATGTCTGTCCAATTCCCTTGCTGGCCATTGCAGCAGGATCAGTAAAATGGCTTGGGTAATAGCAGGTCCTGAAACCCTCATGACTTATCACAAAATACTCATAATGTATTTCAGTTTACTTTAATACAACAAGGCATAGTTGTGATGCCAGTTACTGCTACTTATCCTGCTGAGAGTGTAAGGGGTCATGGCAGCCACCACTGGACTTGTCAAAGGCTGCAGTTTTATCTGCTGCTGTACATAAGTCCACATTTTTAAGTCCTCCCTGACCTTGGAATAAGTTTGTTCAATACTTTGCCTAATATCATGATTTGGCTTTTGTGTGTTTTGGGACTTTATATTGCTAGGATTCACCTGAACCTCTGATAGTTTCAGTATTTAATTTAATTTATATTACAGTGTTCGGTATTCAGCAATATTTTTAACTTTCTGTGTAACTATTAGTGTATTGCTAGTATTAAATACACTAATCCCAGTTTTCATCTATTTAAAATCAGCAATCTTTGCAAGCCAATGCGTGGGGTTTGGTCAGTCAAAAAATAGCAATAGCACAAGAAACAATCCATAAATCATGAACAAAAATGCTGAGTTTAACAGGCCATTTTAAGAACTTAGACCTAATTATAAGGAAATAAAAATATATTAATGGATGGTTCTGAACCTTCCTATGCAGCTGAAACTTTGGAAAATGCACAGTATCTAGTTCAAGAGTTTACTTTATCTATTTATTTTGAAAGAATATCTCATATTCATCAAAAGACTGATCCATCCTAAAGGAAACAGGCACCTTTCTAGAATACAATTGAAGACACATCCTAAAGTGTTAATTTTTCCATAGAATGATGCAAAAGTTTTGCAATGAGTAAGCTAGATAAATAATAGTTATATATCCATGTGTTATTTTACGGACGGTCCAAAATCATATTAAAATTCATGCTAATCACTCTTAATTCCACTGGGTTTGGATCAATTCCTTGTCTCCCACAGAGGAGTTAACCAAAGCTTTATGTCAAAACTTTCTTTAGTGAAAACACCCTTTTTTACCCCCCACTTTCAAGGGTATAATTACTAAATATTCTTTCCATGTTACTTTTGCTTTGATAATGATTAATCTCTACTTTCTTTGTTTCACAAAATTGCTTCCTGAAAGGTTCACACTCTACACATATGTGCATACATACAGAGATATAACACAATATTTTCTCTTGCAATGTAAACTACAGCCAATACTAGCAGCAACAATGCTCAATTTCCCCAAAACTGAGGTAGAATTTGGAAGAAACAGTATAGAATCAATAGCTTTCAAACTTCATTTAACATTTGTCATTACTACTTATTGATATGAGAGGGTCAAAACATCAATTAATATATTCCATTTGAAAGAAGCCTCTTTTAAAAAGTCAAGGTTTGCCAATTTTTGGTACAAATCTTAGAACTATGCTATATTTTCTTGCATTGCACATTTAAATATCATTCTACATAAAAACAAAATGTGAGGCACTTACTTGTGTCCATTTAAAGCTGCATGATGTAAAGCAGTATAACCTGAACTGTCAGTGCAGTTTATGTTTGGTCCTCGCCAGATGCTGCAAATAAAGAAAAACTTTGACGTTAATTTTTTGGCTTGGCAAGTACAGAAGTGTCAGAAATTTGGTCTACAAATAACTTGAAGATCTCTGCAACAAGTGTGATTAAACTTTAAGAGATTAATTACCTTGAAATAAAATTAAAACAGCAAGTGGCATCTTGATTTCAATATAATTTATTTATAAAAATAACTTTACACATCCATCTATATAAGAGTCATGAACTTTATGTAGGGCAGATTCAAAGACTAATAACAGAATAGTCATTTCAATTAGAACTGTTCTCCCTCTATTACTCTGGTAATTACACTGAGGTTATCATCTGATTTTGTACTACTTTTCCTCAAGTGTTCATGGTCTTTTAGGTCAGTAAGTCTAGAACCAAACAAACATCAGATTAGTGAGAACCAATCATATTGTTTAAAGGGGCAGAAAATTTGTTCTTTCTACTTAACTTAATACTTTAGCTCCCACTTTAGCTGATTATATTTTTAAATAGATATAATTTAAAATAAGTTAAGTTTTGTTATCTTGCTCTATTTTATAGACAACCTCATTACATGTCCTGCTTAACCAGTTTCACGATCTATTACAGGCTTTCCAAAAAACAGTAAAGGACATATTTTGTTTCAAAGTGGAAAACATGGCTGCTAATCTACCAAAACCAACAACAAAACAAAGCCCTGGAAATTGGATAACAGAGGTGTATTGAGAACCAGCAGGCTTTTTTATCTAACTGACCACATTTGAAAGTGATTGTATCCTTTATAGAAGCAATTTACTTTTCTGTAACAGTTTTCATCATTAGTATTAAAACTTCCAGAATACAATTGAGTCCTGAATTACAGTCTATATTCATTAGTTTCTAATACAGTGCTAAACAGTCACTAGCAAGCCACATTTCCCTTCACTTCATACATTAAAATTAAGTGCTGATGTTTAAAGAAAGTAATTTGAAGCTGCTAATAAATAAAAGTAATTTTTATGCTGTCATTTTTCATTATCTGCATCAGTAAAATGACATGTTATGCTTAACAAATGATTTTTAAGATTTACTATTGAATCTGCATTTTATTACCTATAAAATGGAATATACATATTTGTACATATATATATCCACAGCAGGGAATACTGATGGAGACTGGTCTCTTTTTCATTGTGTGTATTTGAATGACTCATTAGCTCATAAACTTAAGCAGTTGTTTTTCCACAAGTAATACTGTGTGCATACAGAATTATTTGTGGGAAACATTGTGTTCTGCACAGAGCATAATTCTACATAATGCTAGGTACCTTACCTCTCCCTGCAATTTAATTTCTTGGAAGAACAGGATTGAATTATTTTCTTGGGTGCAAAGAGGCATAAAAAAGTAACTTTTTAAAAAATCTGCTCAGACATCTACAGATGTTCTTTTGTACAGAAGGCAACTTTCAGATAAGAAAAGTCATTCTGATCTTTTAAATTAAAGGAAATTATTTTAAGTTCATGGAATAGAAAAAATTGAGTCCCTGAATTGAGAGCTCCTCTGAAATAGACAGATGTCATTTTTACAGCCAAGAGAATCCTTCCTTTCTATTAGAAGGAAAGAAATCCTTATGTGTGGATAAGGTACAACCTCTCATACTTTTGTATAGTGTTTATCAATTATTGTTTATTATATTTTCATCCTTTGAAATATATACCAGCTTGTAGGAGAATGAAGAAAACAACAAGTGGCATAGAAACTAAGATTTGAAATATTACCCAAAAAAATACACTACCAATCACAACAATTTACTTGGTTATGATATGGTTATAATTTGCTTGCTTTGAATTAGATTTATCAGGATTTGTCTGTTGGCTCTTTTTTTGAAGTGCAAGAATCCAGGAATTCATATACTGTTCATGATGCACTAGGCATCATGAATTTAAAAAAAAATTTAAAAATCAAAGAAAAACTTAAAAACTCCTACCAAAACTCCCTAAGATAATCCTCATTCGCTATCCCCTAATTGTCTTCTTTAATCCATTCACAAATTAAAATATTGTTTTATTTCCTGACTCTGGTCTTAGGAAGTATTTTTCAACTGAAACTATATGGATTTTAAAAAAATTAAAAAAATAATAAACTCTCACTTTATCAGAGAGTATATAAATGCACCTATGTGAAACTCTTCATGACACACAGGTTGGGCAGCTGAGAGGCAAAGGACAAAAGACAATGAGTAAATGCTGATGACTCAGAGACCCCAGACAGGATGGTCAGACTAATCACTGTCAGCTCCCAAAGGTACACAAAGACATGCTTGAAACCACAGTGCGGTTATTGAAGTACAGAACACAGCAAACACGAGCAGGACTTGGCTGCAGGCAGCTCTCTTCCCTTGGGCCCATGCTGAAATCTTTTCCCAGAAGGTCCTGCATTGCAACAGGTGTTCAGTATACACACAGGATATTTATGCTTTGATAACTGAGAATCAAATTCAAATTAGACGGTCTGAACACAAATTCTTACATCCTAAAACTCCCAGCTTCAGCTAAAGCTCGTCTCTTGCAGCAGGACAGAAGTCCAGTCATATACAAGCTCCATGAAAAGCAGCTGACTTAAACAAAAGTGGAGTAGAGACTGAGGAAAAGCCTAAAGATCCCTTCTTTAGCATCATAAACATATATGTGAAGAATCATTAAATATATTTATTTATCTGTGTATTAAAACATCTGTGAAAGTAACACTAAGGAGGATCTGGCAGAAAACAATACCATTCACTCTCCAGAAAAGAATATTTGTTGAGAGAAAGTTAGCAGCTCTTCAGAATAATGTTAATATTGAATGTTCTCAAAAGCATATTTCTTCCAGTGATGCAGTCAACCAAATTTCTTAGTGTGGCAAGCATTAATAAGTTAGGAATTTGTTTTCCTATGTACATCAGTAAATTAAAACCTTCCCATTACTTAATGAATTTTTTACAAGTAATTGAACCTATTTTTTGTGAAAAAAAAAGTTTTCATTCAATGGTCAATTAAAACACGATCATCAATTATTTTCTTCCATTACATCTTGCCAAAGTAAGGCACAAAGAAACAGAAGTCTGTTATACTATTTACAGTATTGCTGAAAGCAGAAACATCTCCTTAATAATCTGCTCTCACTATGGACAAAGAATATTGACCTTATGAACTGCTGTCAAATATTAATTGAAAATACTCTTTACTTGGTAACAAAATTACTGGGTTTTTTTTTTAATGAGCTTAAGTAGTTGCATAAAAAGGGTAGAATTTCAAAAGAAACATGAAAATGGCAGATATAAGAAAAAGATGGTTAGTCAATTGATTTCTTACTTTGCTATGCTTTCCGAAAAGAAATAATTGTGAAGTGGCTGTTGTTACATAATATAAACAGAAAAGCAGGGAAATAAAAGCTTTTTCCAGCTAATCATCACACAGACACACTCTGTGTGTGTACAAGAACTATGCTTGCAAGTTTTATGCATAATTTTTCCATCACATTTCTTCTCTCTCTATATATATATATCTGCATTATATCATTCCATTATCATTCCCCTATTTCATGACTACACAATAATATTTCTGGTCCTTATATGGGAGTTTTGCTAAGGTGAAAGGAAAACATTCTTGGTAAACAAGGATAAGAATTTTTAAAAGCCTTAGAAGGCTGCCTGATGGCATGACATTCTAAACTTCATGCTCTTTCCATTGATGTCAGTAGCAAACATCAACCAGTTCAGATTTACACAGCCTCTTACTGTTCCTGTGTTCCACAGAATAAATACATATTACAGGAATTTGTCTTGTTCTGAGACAAAATCATCTAAATTTTCCATGCTGTTTGTTAATCTGGCAGAAACACATTGACTAAAGTTTCTTAAGCACATGGCCAGGCTCTTTATTAGTGCTCTGCCTAAATTCATACACATGTTTCGTTGTATAAACTCAGTTTATATAAAGTACATGGACAATTTTACATAGAAATTTGAAAATGCAATTTTTTACACAGTAATATGTATCATCATTCAGATACATAATAAAAATATTACTTGTTGTAAATAGCAGAAAAATAGCTCCCATTCTCTATTTCATGCACAAATACACCAAATTGACAACTCTTGCTCTAACCCATAAAACTTAATAATGTCACTTATCAAATATAGAAGCATCTCATTTTAGTAAATGTGATTTTTTTCTTTCTAGGGATTCCTCTTTGTTAGAATCCAATGTTATACCAAATATATTATCATATTAAAAATATATATATTTATTTTTCATGTATGGTTTTACCTATTATGAACACTCCTCTGCTGAATTTGATGTATGTCTTCAAACAACTTCAAAGAAAGTAAATTTAAATATTTGCCTTTAGTTGCAGAGGAGATAAAACCTTCTTAGAAAGTCATATTTTAAAGCCTAACAAATAACTGTACATGCAAAAAAAACCCTGAAAAATGTATTTTAGGCTTAATTTCAAGCAGGTGTAGTTATAGGTATTAAATCGAAAAAAGTAGATGATATTTTGAGTAAGGCTATCTTTGATTTTCTTTCCAATATAAAAAAACCTGTTGCATGAAGCAACTGAGAGTGAAAAGTCTCAAATAAAAATAATATATTTTATTATTTTAATTAAAAATAAAAAGAATAGCAAATGTATTATCAATTCATTTAATGCTAAAAGCTTATCATACACATGATTCTGATTTAGTACTTTTGTTGTATCAGTGTGAAATGTGACTATTTTAAATGTGCCTATTTCATTTTGATTCCTCTTGTTTAGTTTCCTCAATATAAATAACACAACTAAATTCATTATCAACTATTCATGGGATTAAGGATGTTACTCAAGTTCAGGTTCTAAAGCAGTTTATTCCACTTACTTTCTTTAACCTAGATCTGCTTACAGCCTTGGCCTTAGTATAAGTGCAAAACTGGAGGATTCCACCAAACTGTGATGTTATTTCCATACTGAGTGTCTTCAATTTGTGATTTCTATTTGATATAGCAAGTGCAATACACATCATGAGTTTATTTAGTATACAACCTTTGGTCATTACTATACTTAGACCTAGCCACAACAGTGGGTTAGAAAAAGATCTTTTGCCAAATATGCAAACAGCAGAATCAACACTTAGAGTGATAACAGAAGTATGGAAGTAAAAAGTGTAATTTAAGAAAACATGTAGAAGAACCGGACCATGTCCAACAATGTAAAACTCAAAAAAGAGTATCTTAGCAGTAATTACTGTTTTTCAAGTTTTGTGGAGAATCATTGCTAAATGAACACTGATAGATTCAACAGGCTACATCTGCCCAGACTAAAATTTGGAGTAGAGTGGCACTATTCAAAAGCATGCAAATAACCTAGTGTCCAACAGATAGCCTCAGAGATATTTGCTCACTTAGCATTCTCGCTGTTACTAACTGTGTTTTTGGTTGGAGAATGATGATAACCATCATTACTCCAACCTGCCATCCAGTGCTTCTCCGGGGAAAGAACTACAAAAAGGTTGATTATAAATGACTGAAAGTCTGTGTGTTGCTGAGCAGAGGCAGAAAGCCAGACACAGAGATACCAAAGCGTTGCAGCATATGCCACAGCACATGCCACAGTCCAGAAGGCCACAATACACAGAGCATCACCATACAATAGCAGAAGGCTTCAACTCATACAGAGTAACACAATACCACATCAGAAGGCTTCAGACATCTGCCCATACAGACTAACATCATATCACATCAGAAGGCTGCAAACATCTGCCCTTCTTGCTCTTCAGCCCAACCTTTTATACCCCTCGTAGCTCATGCACTGCACCTGTGTGCCTTCTGTTACTTTCTGTGATTGGTCAGTACACCTGGGCACTCCATGGCTCATTACCTTCACTGCTGCTCACCTGCCCTGCACAGCTGTAGCACATTGGGGATGAGGCTTGGCCGCAGCCCCACTCCCCATTACCACAAACTGTGTGTGCAGCTACACCAAAGTCCTGGCTATGCAGGATAGACTTGGTCATGATGAGCCTTGCAGAGAGACAACATGGCCTTATCCTTTGAATAACTTCAGGATAAAAGAATTGCAATTGAAAGAAAAATGTTTACCAAAGTGTATTTTGATAGAGTTAGGACTTAAGAAACAACTTTAATGGAGCGCCTGAGCTGAGAAATTATAGAACCTGTAAATGAGAACATTACGATTGTGAAGTACCCAAAGAACAAGCTGGAATAATACTGAGATGATTGGAAACTATACAAAGTCTTATTCACATGTTAGGCTATGTGATAAACAGCTCCTGTTTATCCACAAGGGAGCACCAAGGGACAACACAAAGTGGGAGAATCAAGTAATGCCCTAGCCCCACTACTCTGGAGCTCATCAAAGAAGCATCACCAGTGCATTAAAAGCCCATCCATGCAAGTCCAGCAGAGCACAACAGCACCACGGCAGGCAAAGACACACCTTGTTGGGATCCCTCTCAAAACTGCTGGGAGAGCCTCCACCCCGCTGCCTCGGGGTGACACGTATCAACATGAAGCAATGCTAGATAACACCTCAAGCTGAGAGACACCACTGTCTAGGGATACGGGACACATGAATTGAGCAGGATTTCTGATGGGATATTTAGGGGAGGACTTAGGTGATTTGGGGAGGAACAAGTTTGAGAAGATAGAGGGATAAGGGGACAAAAAGGGTTGATCACTTGTGCATAGTTGGTTCTGCAGCACAATAGGATGGTCATGTCCTGCACTCAATCTTATTAAATTATGATTCTATTTCCCTGGACAAGGGCCTCTATCCTTGTGCATTTATGAGGGCCAAACTACCTGCACCTTAGTCAGATGATGAGTTAGTAAGAATATGTCAGTCTGGCCAGGAAGTGGAGCAAATGAGGGTCTGTGTACCAGAAACTGGAGGGAGACCTTGGATCAGAGGACCCACACATGTCTATGGAGGCTGCAGCTGTAGTGTGAGTGTGTGAGACAGTGTGTGATTGCTAATGAAGACCAAGCTGGATCAGTCAGCAATGTAGGTGAAATAGCCTGGGAGCCAGTTGTGTGGCTGTATGTCTCTGAGGTTAAGACATCTATATTGAAATTACTAGAGAAACCAGGTCTTTTATGGTTGACATAGACTACTGGGAGGCATGTCCAACAACTCTTTAGATTGGACAGTTTGTGCATATGTAACTACATGCAAATTTATGTATGCCCAGTTTGGGAAAGAATCTACCCAGAAAAACACGTTGATGAGCACTCAGTCTCTCCAATTAAGTACTCTGCATGGTAAAATCTAAATAAACTAAACCTGAACAGAAGTCACATGAACTATTTTCACAGAGTTAGAACTCTGTTTACTTGAAGCTGCAATCAATTTCCCTCACCTGAGCATACTGCATAATACTGTGGCTATATTCAGAAAGCAAAATGTTCCTGACTAGTACTGGTTAGCTTTTACAGTCAAGACCAATTTGCCTGGAGTAGTTAAAAGAGAGAAAGCTTTCATCGGCTAAGACATGAGGGTTCCTCTGTATTCCACTTGTCTATAGGGACAAGCTGGGCTTTGGCTTAGTCCACAGAGAACCACAGTAATTTCCAGCTTGTCAGTGATGAGTCAGACAGATCTTTGGATTCAATCCAGGGTTCTGTCCTTGAAAATCCAGTCATTCTGACAGGAAAAAACATTACCTCTCATTTGACATCATCCTGCAGAAGGATGCTATAAGAACAACTATTAAATTATGAAAATACACAGTCCAAAACCAGAGCAGCAGGCAATACCTTTAATAAGTAAAAGCATTTATGTTTAAGCAATGTAAATCATGTTTTAAAACCATTGCCAATGATATGTATGATCTCAGGTGATCTGAGCAATATGAAAGAATACCACACGGCTAATGCTGAAGATCAGTGCATCAGATTAATTGTTCCTGTGAAGAGCAACTCCACACCCATTGTATCCTTAGTGTGGGCTCCCTAATATGAATAAGATAGTTGGGTTCTACGTATTTGTTATGAATCAGACCTATGCACTTGGTATAAGATCTACAGATTGATCAAATTAACCAGGAAAACAGCCCACTGTGTTATTTGCTTTTAGGCCATACAATAGAGATAGGCTAATTGCCTTGGCTCTATCTTTTTTCAGTATGAATACAATACTTACAGGAATATTCATATATTAAACTCCATTTATAAAGAAATACTGGGTTCTTCCAACTCTTTTTAGACAACTAATACTTAATGAAATTACATAAACAATAAGTATTTTTCTATCAGCACAACAGAAATCAGTCTTCTGAGTGGTTGTGAAAGCCCTTGCATATCTCATGATTTTAAGTACACCAAACACTCACTCACCAGTTGGTTGAGGGAGGGGATTGTCCCATTCTACTCTGCATTAGTGCAGCCTCAGCACAAGCGCTGTGTGCAGGTTTGGGTGCCACAATATAAGAATGATATAAAGCTATTAGAGAGCAACCAAAGGAGAGCTACAAAGATGGTGAGGGGCCTTGAAGGGAAGCCATATAAGGAGCAGCTGAGGACACTTGGCTGTTCAGCCTGGTTGAGACGGGGAAAAACCTCATTGTAGTTACAGTTCCTCATGATGGGAAGCGGAGGGCAGGCACTGATCTCTGCTCTATGGTGAGCAGCGACAGGACCCAAGGGAATGACCTGATGTTGTGTCAGGGGAGGTTTAGGTTGGGTATTAGAAAAAGGTTCTTCACCCAGAGGGTGTTTGGGCACTGGAACAGCTCCCCAGGGCAGTGGTCACAGCACCAGCCTGGCAGAGCTCAGGTGTCTGGACAGTGCTCTCAGGAACAGGGAGTGACTCCTGGGGATGGTGCTGTGCAGAGCTCGGAGTTGGACTTTGATGACCCTTGTGGGTCCCTTCCAACTCTGTTGATTCTATGATTTTTAGATTCCATACACTTATATGAATATACCCATGAATGCTGAGGTATTTTCTTTTGAAGAGCAGAGCACATTCTCAGAAAGACCATTCTGACTCCTTTCACAAAAAATAGATGACATTAAAATAAAAATTTTTAAAAGCCATCCTAATATTACTTTTATCAGAAATAAACTGAAGCGAAGTCATATCTCTCTTTCTCTCAAGAATACAGATATTATGCCATATTTTATTAGCAAAGATATTCCCTTAGCCATTCTGTTTCCTAATTCAACTGACCTTGAATCTTTAGTAAGAAAAGAGGATTTTTTTCCACAATGCATTTTTGGAGATCCAACACAATATTCCCATCCAGCATAAATTCATGGTGTTTGCAATTTTAAACACATTCTTATCACAGAGAGACAAAGTCAATATTTACTAGAAAAGGAGATTTTAAAACCTCTAAATGATTAATTATGCATCCTGGAACACTTACTGACATTTGTTTAAGTGGAATAAAAATTTCTGAAGCTCTGGCACGGGAAGCAGAACTAGGAAGAGTAACAATTTGCATCAAAGATTTTTGAATATGGATGCTGTTTAGATCTGTGACCTCAATCCAGTACTAAAGATTGTTCATCTTAGAAACCAACCTGAGATGAGACTCTGTTATAGCTCTAGGACACACAGAACAGAGCTTGCTATATATAGAGTCTGCAATTCAGCTGGCTTTAATACCTTGTCCTTCCTCATCTGTGTTTCCTCAAAAGTAGAATAATTCTTTCAGACACTAGCAAAATAGACACAAGAAGAAATGCATGATTCCATTTCCCCTTGATTCTTGAAAGCCTTCTCACACCTCATTCTCAATTTATGCTGAGATTTGAAAATGAGATTCAGAAATCAACTATAGTAACATTAAAACCTGCATCAATGTGATCAATCCCTATCTTGACATACGAAAATGTAATAGATGTGAGTCACTTCTTGTGTTTACATTCACATGATATTAAATGCTATCCAGATGATTTTCCATATTCTCAATTCAAAGCCTCCATATCTTCATCTCGTAACAGCATCAATAATGTCCAACCTTTTTTGATAACCTGCAGTAACAGCCTCAATTCAGAACTGTGGAAGACTACAACTCTAGGAACTCACTTCCAAAATATGAATCCTGAGATATTAAGGCTCTTGAAGTCTATCAATGACCTATAACATATGTAGAATATATGCCTAACATTTATGCTTTCCAGTAGAATATGTCCTCAGTTATACTGAGGCCTCCATGGGCCTAAGCAGACAATAAGCAAGTCAGTGAACATCAGAAGTGTGCAACAGGACATTTTTACAAGATATATAAGGTAACTGAAAGTGACCTTGATCAAAATTAATTCAAAAGAGTACTAAAACTCCTTCCTGTTGTCCTGGGGTGACTTTATAATGCTGAACTGTATAATACAAACATCGTGTTTATATTTAACAACATAAATATTAAAAAATTGGAGTCTGTTCTTTGGAGAAACATAATTTTAAATCAGGGGTGCTCTTATTGCATTTGCTAGAATGCTGCTGTGGAGTATCTGCATGTTGACTGCCTCCATCCAAGCGCTAACACCCATTCTTTCCATCAGCTTTGAATAAACTTCATTAACAAGGACACAGCTTAGGAAAGACATACAAAATATAGATATGACAAAAATATTATAGATAGCCACTGCATAGGAAAAAAAAAATAGCACCTGTTCAGATTACACTAACATTTCTTTCTTCTCTTAAATTGATTATCAAGTTAAATAAGGAAGTCAATCAGGGTGAAATTAGCTACTGCATTAAGTACAACTGGGCAAAACAAATCCACTAATCATGTTTTTTCAAAGCCTTGAAGATTGGCTTTTATCAGACATATTGCAAACTCAAATGGAATTGTTGTACCATCTAATCTTTAACACATAAACTATAATAAAGTGAAATGTTCAAATGTTTTTGGCATAGCATAGAAAATCTGAATAAGAATTATATTGGATGAAACTATTGCATGATATAAAATTACTAAATCAAATCATGTTATTAACTAAGGACAGTTTGAGCATAAATTCTCTATCCTATGTTAGCTAGCTATGCTCTAGCTAACTGGAACAGCAGGACAGAAAAAAGCTTTCCAACAATAAAAATATAGAATTAATTCCTTAATTTCTTCTCTCAGCAACATGTCATATTTGAAATAAATAATATCAAAACAAAAGGATGCTACTCAGCACACATTTCATTTGCTGTGCTTTGCCAACAGAGGTCAGAATTACCTCAGCAGCATCCAAAGCATTACTATGATCATGACTAGAAATACTTTTATTATCACAAAATTACCTTTACAAAGACAAATAACATACTTTAAATAGAGACTGAAGTTTCACAGTGACATACTACAAAAGTCTTCCAAAGCTTTTGGATATCTAACAACAATGTCACCACTTAAAATCTCCTGAACGTTGTTACTGAAATAACTACAAAGGTCATATCCATCACATGACTGACAAAGTATTTGGTAAAATATGCTAGCAATCATTTGGATCATTCAGAAAACATCAATTCATCCAACATGACACTTTCCATTGAACAAAATAATTTATGACACACAGCTTAGAAGGCAAAATGTAATTACAGTGAAAATATTCAGTATATTTTCAGTCTATTTATGTTAGAATTCCCTATTTAAATGCATTAGGAGTTATTGTTTCTACTCTATTTAAAAGCCTTATCAAATGTAGAAATGAAATCCAAAACTAAGACACAGAAGTTTCTACTTTATAGGAAGATTTGGCTGATGTAGACTTTCAAACAGCTTAAAAATAACAGTAACCCGTCACTTATTTCCAGATGTATCTAAAGTGAACACTGTATTTTATAATTTTCCAATAAACAATTACACATCAAGAAAGAAATATTCTTTGTACCTCAAGCAGTTTTACTGTAGAATGTTTTCTAGAAAATGAACCTGAGACCTACTCCAAAAGTACTGCAAGTGTTTCATAGAATTGCAGCTCTCTGGATCATGAACTTTTCAACAATATTAAAATAAAAATGCTAAATTTGGGGGAACATATTTAAAGAATAATCTTTCAGCTACTTTCAGCATCTTTCTGCTTCTTTATATTGAACTGATAAGATACTTCACAAAATCTGTTTTGGCAAATACCTTTTTGTAAAATATATAACAAGACTCAGCCATAACAGGAATAATTTAATGTATTTTCTGAACTGCCTGTTCAATAAGAGATACTTAGAGAACCCAAAGTTGTCTGCAAATATTTGTCTTAATATCAACAGTTTAAAAAAAAATTGCAAGAGAGATCCCAGTTCCACAATAAGACACCATGCACAATGATTCATCACATCTCTGTCTCTAATTTTGTATTAGCACTATGGTACCTGAAGGACTCATGGAACAATTACTGTGATTTTTTCAGCGGTGTTTAATCCAAATAATGTTCCTAAATCTTTATCTAATTGAGCAGGAAAAAACCAATCCCCAGCTAAATACCTTAGGTACTAAAATGAATGTATCATGCAAGCCTAGGCTGGCCTACAGCAAAAAGAAGGGAAATGATACACCAAAAAAGGTTATGAAATGTATGTATAGATGGCAAATTCCATCCTACTTTCCTCTATTATATATATAAATCTCTTTTTTTCCATTAAAGGTCATACATTCACAGAGAGGAAGGCATTCTTGTTTGTGAAATCTCCAGAAAGCTGTAGGTTTTTAGAAAATTATGGAGATGGGAAGGCCTCTGACATACACATGGGCTAGGTTCTCCAGAAGCTACTTAGTATTAACTCCTAAAAGAATCCAGACACAAAACCCCCAAGAAACAGACCCCAACTGAGTTTTCCTGATTCTGAATTCACGTTAAATTCCAATTTTCTTTAATCTTGGAAAGAAAGATCTTTTACTATATCTCGTCCTAAGGTCACTTAGCAAGTAGATTTGACTGCCAGTCCAGTCTTGGCTGTACAATTATTAAGATGAAAACATCATTTCACCAAAGGAGGCACAATTGGATTCCAAATAGTAAGAAGAAGGACATTTTCCCCCAAGTGCTTAAGGGCTAACCAAAACCACACTTGTCAGATTTGGAGTCACACTAGAAAATCCATATGTGTGTGTATATGTGCATATATATATATATATATATATATATATGGATTATATAGTCATATCACGACATGTAGGCCCCCAAATCACGACATGGGGCCCCCACATCATATGACGCATATAATGAATTATAATATATATAAAATAATAATAATAATGTATTATAAATATATAAATTTTTGAAGTGGCCAAGGCCCCCCTAAAGCAGGGCAGAAGATCCATTGTATTCATCTCTGAGACAAAATTTCAGCTTCTGGAAGCTAGTTGGTAGTTCATGGCTGGCCCCTTCTTTGCCTATACGGTGGGTGCCCCTGGCTCCCACCGTATAGGCAAAGAAGCTCATAGAGACATGTCTGAAAGCATAAGTTAGCAATAATCAAGGAACTTTTCTCTCCTAGGGTGAGGGGGTTGTAGTAGAAGGTAAATGTTTAGGAACCATTTAGTTACCGGAATATCCATCTCCTGGATTTTCAAGAAGCCACCTGAAAAGAGTGCAAAGTGATCTGAAGGAACTTGGCATCTTAAAAGGCATGAAAACTCAACCCAGATTCTTATGAAAGACCTGCATAGCACATGATTTGAAAAAATACAGCACAGCATTACTCCTATAACACTGATTATTGAGACACTGAATTAACTGGGGGTACATTATTAGCATAAAGATCCCATACAGCCATGATTCCATACAGACTTTGATCATGCCAGTTCAGAGTAGACTGAATGCACAGAAAATTTCCAAGTATTTTCTCTAAAAGCATAATCAAAACTGGAAGGTTAATTTCTCCCTGAGCATGGAAACAGAATACCAGGATGCAATTCATGGTTGCAGAAATTCTAAAACTATACCAAATCTACAGCAAACACAACAGAAACCAAACTTCTAACTTTTTTTTGTAAAAGAAAACTTTAACAGTCCAACCAATGAAGGGATAGATTCTCATTATGTGAAACAAATTTTAACACAGTTTTCATATAGTTCTGTCACATAGAAGATAAAACTTTAGGAGAAGTCTAGTGTACAAAAGAACAGCTTGGAGGTTTTTTTAAATGGCAGGATGAATTTTACAGTGTTTTGTAGTCATAACACTTACAAAAATCTTCACATAGAGGTAAATTGGTACAGGATTGCATTTTTAATTTTACAAACAGAAACTGGTTTTTGGCTTTCCCACATCACCAAGTCACTCTGAATAACCTAGAATCCCTAACAGATTCTCTAGACAATCATTTTTACGCAGTAGAGGTTTTCTGTACTTCTCTTCCACGTCACAGAGGCACAATTGTTTCAGTCATCATTTACAAAATGGCAGTGGACAGTCTGGGATCTGGGATATTTATATACTGTTGAGATCAAAGCACAACTGATATCATAAAAACTCTCTGGCTCTGCTTAGCTCCCAGAAAATATGTCATGGATTGTATGCAGGTTAGGACTCCCCATTCTGGCAGACCCTGAATGCCATGTCAGTTCTCTTGTCACTTCAGCTCTGAACCATTTAGGAACTGAGGCTGCACCAGCAATAGTTAACTAAACATGTTTGGAACTTTCTTCTGGCACTAAGGTAATGCTGGCATAGAATGCTCCACACCTACACTACTCAAACCTTCTAAACAGGATAGCTGCATCCAGATTGTCTATCAGGCCCTAGGCACATGCTAATTCTTCAGCTGTGCTTGGTAGCTCTTTCCTTGGGAGAATGCCACATGGCACCTTCCAGTACCCAGAAATGTTCCCTGGCATGTGAAAGTTAGATGCAGCCTCACATTCCTGTCACAAATTTGGCAGAAGCCTGTCGCTCACCTGCAGCATTTATCAGCTTAGAGGATGAAAGAGCATCACTGTTTTGAGGTTGGGTCCAGACACACCATGATGAGCCTCTGGCCCACAGTTCATGTTTCTGCTTTATGCCTTTGATTCTCTCAGCAAAGGGCATAGAAGAGAGAAGCAGTGGTACACTGACCCCAATTCCTTTTTTAGCTCATTGCTTGACTGCTCAATGCCAGGATAGGGGATAAGGGGGAGGAAAGTTGTAGATGTGAAAATCCTAAACATTACACTACTCTTGCTAACCTCTTTTCTCCTCCTTCACATGCACACTCATATTGATACAAATTCCTAGCAGTGTTTCCAAACTGCATAGTACACCTGCAAAGCAGTCTAGGAGTCTTATTCTGGTAAAAATTAAAGAAAGGAATCCACAATGGACTCAGAATTACCTTATTCAAGGAAAATATTGCTAATGGCTATAGCAGCATGAATCTCTTCAACTTATTAGCAGAAAGAACACCAAAAAAGCAGTCTTTTTTTGGCTCAAAAAAATCAAAGGTAGGCATAGGTATGAAAATCCTTCGCACCAAAAATACCTACACTTAGGTTTTATAAACAGGGACTCTGGAAGAATCTTCATATTCTACAGAAGGAAGCCAGAAGTGACTGGGTAGGAAAAAATAATTAATCCCACCAATACAAAACAAGCCGAAACTAAAGACAGCCAAAGCTGAACTGAACTGACACATTTCTCCCTTCTGATTTCCCAGTCATCACAAACCAAGGAGAAAGAAGCCTTCTTAGGTGAGAGGGACCTAGTTAAACATTGGAAATTTGTCCCACTTAGAGATATTATTTTCCATAATTAACTAGATGGTCTCTCCAGAAGAAAGAAAAAGTTTCTGTCTTGTGAGAACAGGTCAAGGATGAAAGTGAGAGTTGGATATCCATACCCATGATGAAGAATATGCTGGAACTAGGAACTTCCATAGTGCCAGTCTGTCAAACTGTCTCTGAAAATCCCTTAAAAATGAAAAACAAAGTATAAATCAGGAAAATTAAACAGAGAATAAATGAACTCCAATTCCTCATCACAACTGAAGCAGGGCAGAAGACCCATTGTATTCATTTCTGAGACAAAATTTCAACTTCTGGAAGGCTGAGGTAATAAAATCAAACTACAGAATGCTGTCTCAAATCCCCTACTCACAGTTCACAAGCCTATATAGGTCAAACTGTTTGATAATGTTTTCAGAGCTTCTAGGAATTGAAATCTTTAACTGGATATACTGATCTGAAAGATTAGCCAGCTTCCAGTATAGCAGAGAGAATTTTGTATCACTTTGTTTATGGATTACATGGTGGCACAGCTCTACTTCCACACCTGATCATTACAGTGAAGTTAAAATTGTGCTCTGATCCAGGTGAGCATAGGAAACTGTAACAAAAGATAGTTGGAATCACAGAGTCCAAACTACAGGACTATATACTGGAATTATTCATAACCAATTTTAAGTTAAAATTCCCACAGATAAATCACACTATGGAAAAATACTGTCTTACAAACCAAGAGACACAAATGACCTCTGTTGATTTAAAGATAAAATAGCATTGAATTTCATCATTTGAACTACTCCTCAAGCTCAAGATGGACTCCTTTTTCTTTCAAACTTGAATGCAGCTGTTTTACCATTGGTTTCTTATGCAATAAAAAAGGAACTGATTTCTTGGCCACAGTCACAAAAAGTTAAAGGAAATTGGAACAGCTATGGGTTGGGAGGAGAGACTCAAGTAGATGTCTTAACCAATGCCAGTAAAAACTAAAACACCTATAAAAACAAAATGCAATTAATATTGTGTATTAGAAATAAAATGAATAAAAGAAAACAGAGGAAAGAAATCGAAATTAAGTTCACGTGACTTGAGCTCCTACCAGTTACATCCTGCAATTATAGCCATTAAAAGATCACAGAGATTTGGTAGCAGACTGTACTACCTTCTTTACACTTGTACATGGTGGATGAAGTGAATTACAGGCACTGGAGGTCAAGGAGTTCTAATTTCAGTTGCATTGTCTTATGTGTGCAGAAATCAATCAACCACAAACTTGTGGTCAACCACAAGATTAAAAATAAGAAGAACTCAAGTTAGTTATACTATAAAAGTAGTATTATTTTTTTATTCTTCATTTACTATTTCAAGTGATGTGGTTCACTATGTACTCCTTTTAGTTCAGTGAAATAAAGGAGTACATAGTTCTAAACTTAGACCCCAACTCATGGATCTCAAATGTAATATAAAAGAGGAACAATAATCCATATGTATATAATCCACAATCAGAAACTATCCATCTATCTCCTTTGCACACTGTAAAATGTAACTTTATCCTAAATTGAACTAATTTTAAATATGGCTACGGCAAAAAACAAAGAGAGACATCTGCAACTACAGAATAAACTCAATTTCTAAATGCTCCTCCACATTCTGTGGAGGGCTTAACAAAGATGTGCATATACTATGATTATTCCCTTGTTCCCAAGGCCATTTCCATTCTTTGGAAACTGTTTTCACACTTAGACATTGAGCTACATCAAACAGAACTCACATTTGTAACCTATCTCAGGAAAATAGTTTCATAGTTTCCAAAAGACATTATGTAGATTTTACCCTTACAAAGGTGACCATAAATCTTTCTATCCTGAACACAACCTAAGCATTGAGTGAATACAATATTATACCAAATTCAACATAGTTACTATCAAATCATCATCAATATTTCAGCATTGTGAAGACAGCAACATAAAATTATATTTTACTACAACATTTGGTACTATATTCTAAATCATTAATTATGCATAAAATATTTTGAAGTCAAATGCGAGAAGCTACTTTGTCAATAATTCAGGCAATAAAAGAACAAAAATTCCCCATGTTTTAAGTGTTTCCAACAGCATTTGATTGTATTTTTATTAGTTCTATTGCTGTTTCTTTATTCCTGTAGTTAAGATGATAACATAAAATTAGGGGTGAGAATTTAACTGTGAAGACTTTCAGAATATATGAAATGGACCTTTGGAATCATCTCATTTCACTCAAATCACCATTTTATTCATGTGTTATGCAGTTATAACATAGCTGCATAACACATGAATAAAATGGTGATTTTTTTTCCTCCTGATATTTTTCTGAATTCTTTTTATGTATGGGAATAAAGTTTCCTTAAGGACTGGAGTATCTTTTAAGAGCAGAAGCTGAGTTTTACAGCACTGTTTAGGCTAGGGAAGGTTTGGGGAGGATCTCACAGTAAGCACACAGTGGGAGGGTGTAGGGAAGGCAAAGCCAAACTCTTCTAAGTAGTGCCCTGTGGCAGGACAAGAGGCAACAGACATGAAGTTCAACACATTAAATTCCATCTGGAAATAAGAAAATGCTTTTTTTACTGTAATGATTATGGAACACTTGAGTGGGATGGCCCCAGATTCAGAGTGTCCATTCCTGGAGGCATTCAAGATTTGACTGGGCAACCTCTTCTAGCTGACCTCTGCAGATGATCACCTGAGGTCTCTTCCAGCATCAACTCTTCTGTGATACACATTCATTATACATGAAGATGTGTGGGAGGATAGATTGTAGGTGAATAGAGATAGTGCTGAAGGCAATCTCACCCCTGAGGAGTTGCAGCTGCCCTTAGTAGGCCACAGCTATATCCACTAAGGATGGGTGTTATAAAAGAGTGGGTTAGCTGGTTGAGAGAGGTAAGTTAGAGGTGGAGCTGTGAGGAGGAAAGGTCAGGTGGTTGTGCAAGGAACAGGAAGGAGTCAGCCAGCCATGCGGAAGAGAGAGAGAAGGTGTCAGTGTTGCAAGGAGCTGCCCATGAGAACTCACAGAGAGGATAGGAAAGTTTTAAAGATAATAAGCTGGTGCCAAGCACCAATGCTGACAAAGATGTATTAATTTTTTACTAAGAGGTCCACCTCCTGATGTCATGCATGGAAGTATATATAATAGAAAACTCATCTGAATTTTTTTTTGTTGTCAAATCCAGAGAATTCAAATTCTCCTCTCCAACTATACAGAGCTTTATCTACAAAAATTAATCTAGACACCAGTTAGCAGACTGCATGAAGAATAACTCACTGATGGAGTGATGGAGTAAATATATCCAGTCAATCCAAACCAACCAGATTTTTTCCTTTCTAACATATGTAAGACAAGTGCACCTCGCATTCCATTCTAACACACTTCCTAAGAAACTTGGAGCTAGGATGCATTAATAACATCTCTGCTTTTGGCGGTCCTAGAGAGGCATGTAGGAGATACATTGAACTGCATTGAGGACTGCCATAAAGGCCTCCCATTAACCACTGGGATAAGAAAAACAAGACTGGTCAAAAGTTGATCAAATGACTCTTACCAAAGTAAAACCACAATACCCAACTACCCAAAAAACTTGCAACATACCTGTTTCTTTTCTCCTAAAAGCCTAAATGCTCGTGGTCCAGATGGCAAAACAATTTGAACAATTTCATCTCTTCAGTGTGTTTGTGACAATGAAAATAATGGACTGAATGGGGCAACAGAAGTTGTATCCCACTAAAAGATAACTGTCTAATTTTCAGAGGCTGAAGGAACTTCTAGGTACCAGAACTACTTTTACCATGAAGTTGTTTGTGAAGAATGTCACCTTTAACAATGACAGAATCCAAGTGGAAAACAAAGGGAACATGCAATCATCTCTACGAACTCAAAATGAAGAAAGTAACAGATAAGGAGAGTTACTAAATTAGTACACCTTAAATTAGTCAATGAGAAAATAATGCTATCAAAGAAAAAGGGAGGAGAAAATTACTCTTGTCCAACAGTCTCACTGCTTAAGAACCTAAGCAACAGTAGCAAGTAGTGAACACAATTGATCACAATCAATTCTTTGGCCAAGCTTCAGCACCAGAAGAACTTGCAGCTGTGGATATTGTTGCCAGAAAAGACAGAATGCTTATGGCGAGAATTTAACTGTGAAGACTTTCAGAATATTTGAAATGGACCTTTGGAATCATCTCATTCAATCACTTTCTCTGAGATATGTAAATTTCAAAGCTGGAGCTAATTTTGATGTTAGTTCAGTTTGCTTGGGAAATTGTGCAGTCAAGTTTTAAGTCTCTTCAGTCATGGATATGACATCACCTCCCCTGCCAATCTTTTGCAGAGCTTGATTACCCCGTGATTTTTATCTGTAATATATGACATAAATTTCTTTATGGCATTTTCTATCTGCCCCCATTTTCCCCTTGCTGGGGACATCTGATAAGACTGGGGCCTTTTTAAGACCAAAAGAAGTAGTTTAGTTGAGGACACCTTAATGAGATTCTGTTTAGTGCTCTTTTCTTCTGTCTGAACAAACAGCTCTTTCAACTTCGTGTATGTCAGCACTCCAGCCTCTTAATGATCTTGCTGTGTTTCTCTCTTCTGGGTTTTCCCCAGTTGGTTTGTATCTCCTATAATGAAGTCCAAAACTGTATAAGTCTTTGACCAGAGGTGAATAGGTACTTCCCTCAACTTGCTGGCCATGTTTTCTGTTGACCCTCTCTACTGCAAGGGCACATTGTTGACTTATGTTCTCCTCACAGATGGCAGACAGGTTAGCCAGCTACAAATTAGCCTTGGTAAATCCAGGCTGATGCCTTCATTCACCCTCTTGTCCTTTATGTACTTGGATATGCTGTCATGAAAAAATAAATATTCTCTGATGGGGCTGAAGATATTAAAAAGCTGAAGATTATTCAAGAAATAAATAATAATTTTACATTCTTTATTCTATACATGGTTTAATATAAGTCATTATTATAATGGCCATCTTTCAAATCTTGATCTTACTTCCTTATTCATAGACTGAAGCCTAGATATTTTCCATCAATTCGCTACTGTGAAACCCTTTGAATTTTCCAGTCCTCTTCTAAAAAGGAGGGCATACCAAATTGTAAATAAACACTACCTGGATAAAGCTGAAAGGCTATTATGTTCTGTGCTCTCTCTTCAGGTTCCTATGACCTGAATTTTTTATTTCCATTAATTTTAAAGTGCAGTTGTTGTTTTCTAAGGCCTAGAATTATGAAAAGGACATTACATACAGGATAGGTACTATGGTTCTTTTTCCTCAGGTTAAATACCTATGAACAAATAAACATAGATTGCATTGCCAGAATCAAGCAGCTCAGCTAACACTCAGAGTAATCTAAATTAAGAACACTATGCAGCTCCTTAAATCTAGTCAAGAGGAAATTCTAAGACATACATGTTTCTGAAAACCCCTCTTCTTTCAAGGATAAGGTATCTCAAGACTAAAGAAAAATGTCCTCCATTTACAACCTATAGATTGGAGGGCCTCTCAGAAATATAAGTAGATATCTCCTCTTCCCTAAGAACTCAGAAAAGCTGACTTTGTTCTTTTCAAAGTGCTCAGCAGTGGTGGAAAATCCTTAAAAAGGGCAATGAGAGCATTCACCTGGGAAATACCCTGACCTCCAGTCCCTTAACTAGCAAATGACTGTATATTTTATATTTGGTTAATTCTAGATAAAATACAGAAACAATTGTAAGAATAATAAATCCTGACACAGGCTTTGCAAGAGAACCTTTCAAGCATGAAAAAAAGCAAGGATTTTCTCTCAGAAACCTATAACAAGTCTCTATGATAAAGCCTGCAGTGAATTATGCAAGAGATTCTGCAAATGGCTTGTGGTTTTGATGACAGGTAATTTATTAAAATCTGTCAAACACAAGTGAGAAATACAGAATTTGTGGCAAGATATCCACACAAAAAATTGTATGAAGTTACATCAAAGGAAAATTAGGACATCTAAATTTTACCTGCGATAGCTTTCAAAAGCTATCCCAGAAATGTGCCATATTTTTATGATTGACTTCTTTCTAGGATGTAAGACTGAGAAATTACTACATATCAGAAAGCATAAAATAAACATTATCCTACACTCCATAGGAACTTAAATCCTTACTGATTAAGTAATGTCACAAATAACATTCAATTCTTTAAATTACTTCATTTCTTCACTACTTAATTCATTTAAGTAATGCTACAAATAACATTTAATTCTACTATTCTCAGCCAGGAGGTTCTACTACTCATGGTCCTCCTCGCACAAAGGAGGAACAGAATCTTTCATAGCCAGCTCAGAAGAGAAGACAGAATGGTCCAAGGACCTAGAATCCTTCAGCATTAGGTTGGTTGTTACCAAATGAATAGAAAAAGTAAATGAAAGTGAACTTCATTTAGTTGTGTAGATTTTAGCTGTGAAAAGAGCAGTAGGCATACTCCCAAAAGAGTACAATTGTGCTGATAGTATATGAGACAAAGCTGGGAACAGGTATGGGAGCTGAATTAACTTCGAATTTTAAGGACTGAGACATTTCCTTATGGGATTAAGGGGTTAAAGCAACAGATACTCTCTCATTGCTTACAGCCTGGTCTGTCAGAGTTCAAATTTACCAATTATCCTGAAGCCAGCTGTCCATACTAAGCCATTCTAAATGTAATAGTCTTTAGAAAATGTTATCTTCCTAAATTAGAATGATTTGCAAAGGACAGAGTAAACCACTATCAAGTAAGATATCCACTTAGGCACACACATATATCTTTCACTCTCACTGAACAGCCTCCCTTCTTTTACTGTCCTACACTATACACTTGTTCCTGAAGAGCAGTACAGCTTTAAAGGCTGTACTTTTATCCATTCTTTTCAGTACTTTTATCCATTCCAGCTTTAATCCCTTTCTCCTACTTTATTTCTCCCCATGATAAATAAGAAGCTTGTGGTAGAAGCTTCCATTATCCAGATGCATATATGACTTTGGATGCCCATAGAAATATGAAATTTTAGTTATTACATTCTTTCTTGCTTTATGTTGAATTCTGCAATTTCCAATCAACTAATTTTAAAGTATTCGCTCATAAATTATTGGATAGTCTTACACTGTCATCTTTGTTACAGACTAAATCTGAAGTTCAGTTGAAAGCATCACCATTCAAATTTGATTTTAGGGCAAAAGATCAAGATAAACAGAGAATTGCACACTAAAACTTGGTCTGATATTATACTAATAATACAAAGGAGATTATAAGCATTAATTATCCATGTAGGATCTCCTCAGATCTTAAATTTTTTTAATAGATGCTCTAGTAATAAAATAATTAATTAAAATTTCAAACCATCTTCAGAATTTTGTTTCATTTTAAGTCTAACAAAGAACAACAGCTTGGATTTACTTTGACCACAACTGTCCCACTTTAGAAGGAGAATCTGACGTATAGAAGATTTTGGGGTGATGGGAAATGCTAGACCCATTTAAATTCAGCCTTAATGTATTTGGTTAATCTGTTATAAGTCAACTGCATGATGTTTCACTGACATTGCTCCTTGTAATTTCTAATACACTGTCTATTATGCTTTCTGGGAATTTTCAATCACGCACTTCACTATTCATAAACACCTGAATCGGAAATAGTTTCATACACCTGCCATGGGATAATGTAAAACAAAACTAATGCATGATGCACTCATTCCAACTGTTTAAATATCATACTCCTCTCAGAATAGCAATGCAATACCCTGAAGATGTGCTCAGGTTCCTGTTGACTTCAATGTCCTTGGTAATGTACTAAAAGGGAAACATCTCTTGAAGATTGTAGAAGAATTTTACTTCTCAGGTACAGCCTCAAGGATCACCACCTGAAGGTGCTTTTTTAGACTCACTGCAAACTGCATTTTCAGTATGGAAGGACAAATACGATGGCTCTCACAGATCCATTATAAAACATAAAGATCTATTTCAAAACATGGGCACCTAGACATAAAGTTTAAGTTATAATAAACATGCTGGGTGCTGCAAATAATCACTAATTTTCACAGCAGTGAAAGCCAGATTATCACTAGGTTTGATAAAACTTCTGAAAATGAAATGGCAAACCTGTACACAATGTATAATCTTATCAAGAGAAAGCAGAACACATTAGACCAGCAATCTTCTGCCATGAGAAAATTTTCACCAATCTGAGGATCTCCTTTAACATAAAATTCTTTTTGAAATTATTGAAAATACACCACAATTGGTGTATTAACTGTCTTAATACATCTTTTAAGTAAAAA
The DNA here is from genome assembly GCF_022539315.1 of Serinus canaria. Lineage (NCBI taxonomy): Eukaryota > Metazoa > Chordata > Aves > Passeriformes > Fringillidae > Serinus > Serinus canaria. Next base: position 45,385,358 of record NC_066314.1, read on the forward strand.
ATATTATCATTACTTAGATGGCAAGAATAGATCCTGGTCTATAGTGCTAGATTAGCTACATGTTCAGGTAACAAATTTTGCTTTAACTACCTGCAGGTACTGACACTCCCTTGGGTGTTTTAAAAAAAAATGATCCTGACACCAGGATGTGACCCAGCCACTAACTGAATAAAATACACTATTTTTGTTACAGATATCAAAAAAGAGGAACAAAAATACCAAGATGCACCTACTGAAATTGAATTGAACTGAATACAAAAATGCAGACATCTGAGGAACTCCAAATAAATTCAAACCACTAGCCCATACTAAGAGATATGAGAAAATTACAATTTTGGTACACACTTTTGTCCTCTTGAGAAAAACTTGAGATAAGCTGTTGGGAACTTTTCTACTAGTGTTGCTTGCCATTTCTGTGGCTTTGTATTGTAAACTGGGACTAGGAGTATTCTTACAGTATGTTGTTAGAGAATTTAGGTTCCCAGAGCTTTCTTGAGATCTCTCATTTCTTTTGATAGTATAAGAAGTATATGCATAAAGAATCTGATACCAATTTCTTCATACTCAGTGTTCTTTATATAATTTGTCTTCAAAATTTAATTTTTTTCTTAAAAATATTCTTGGCTTATCAAACTGTTCATGTTTAACCCATTACTGCAGATTATCAAGGTTTTACTACAGTCTAATCCTGTTTATTATAAAGTATTTTGCAATAGTTTCTAGTTTTTCAGTATCTGCCAATTTGACTAATGCAATTTTAGTTTCTTTCTCCAAAACAAAAATACTCTGCAGAATCAAACTTTGTTCAGTGTCAAAATAAATTACCACTCAGAGAAAATGTCAAAGGAAACAAACAGCTTAGAGGAATATGGGAACTCTCAGACTAGACTTTGTTGAGATCAGCTTGGGAGTCAGCCACACTTAAATGCATCTTCCTCTTTGTTTTACTGTTAGAGTCACTCTCTGGCTACTAACATTAAAATTTGGTAGAATAAGGTATCATTTATAGTCCCTATGTCTAAAGTCTCTTATCTAGTAACACTTTAACCCATGACAACATTCATGCTCAAGCTAATGCAATGTTTGGTTTTTTCCAACATTAAGGTCTTAAGAATCACAGTATCATTTTATTTACTTCATTCTGAATATATATATTTTTTTAAATGTTGCATATTCTGCATTCCTTTCATTATCCAATTTTATAATTATCTTTTAAGATGGGACCTAGTTTTACATAAATTATCATTCATTATTAATGTTTTCTGCTCAGGTTCTAGATAATGAATTATTTTTTCCTTCATATTCCAAGTTAAATGAGAGCAAAATGCCATATTAGAGTTAGAGAAAGCAATATTTATAGTCATATTTTTCTTTTCTGAAAGCTATACACCATACCAAGGGATGACTTCAGTTCTTCAGTTTTCTTTAAAGAAGAATTTTCAGATACGGCAAAAATTTTCAAGCTAATAATCTTCATAAAACAAAACATCCAGCATATATATTTTTCAATTAGTTATATAGCATGAATTCTGAAATTTTCATTTCTTTACAAGGTCTTCTCCCATTGTTCATCAGTCAAATACTTTGAGAATGTATCTTTTGTGGTTAAGATGGATTTATAAATGTGTTTAATGTACTGACATCCTAAAACTGTTTCTCTCCTTGTTACCAATGCACAAGTTGCAGTGCAATACCTGCATCATGCATATATATGCTGGATGTGAGCAAAACAGCACTTTTCATTGCACAGAGGAATTCTCCCATTCACTCTGCAGAGTAACTAATCAAAACAACAAAATTAACTTCACTTACTGAAGGATTTATTGGTTCCTTTTAGATATATTTATATATACACACATAAAAGGAAACACATTTTCCCCCCTTTTCAACAAAAAACTTTTTGATTCCAACTTTTCAAGCATATTCATGCATGATTTTTTTGAGAAGTCACTTAAATCTTAAGATTCCTAAAACTATTCCCAAACTGCTTGATTGCAACATTCCCTTCATTCTACTACAACAATCACATTTTCTTTTATAAACAAGAAGTTCCCTGAGTGCACTATTTACACACTAGTGCACTCCAAGACTCTGTTCATCCTACCATGTAGAATTAAATAAATCACATTCTGCACATGCTAAAAAGCCACTGCCCATCAGTAAAATGCAGACTCAGATATGTTCTTTCACTAATTTTTCTTCTTTATGGATGGTGAATTTAGCAAGTGCTCTAGCAACACGGCCTATTATGCATTCCCTTCACTCCCCTGTGTGAAAGCACATTTTACTTTGCTTATGATTAAACTGCTTTGTTTAAGTTGCAACATCACATGTCAGACTTCTAAGAAAGGAGCTCTAGAGTAGAAGAAAATAGGGGATGAGGGAAAGAAATCTGAATTAGCATATTAAGGGAAATTCACAGGAAATGAAAATAAAATTAAATGAGAAGACAGAAGACCCAACTCATGAAGGTAAAATATGAAATTTGGAGAGGGGCTGTTGAAATAATTTAAATAGATGAGGCAAAGACTGGCAGGATTAGCCTCCCAAGGGTAAATTGAAGAGCTGTGAAAGCACACAAAGAAACACAGGATATTTAGAATAAAGTCTACAGCTAAGAAAACAGTAGGACAGACTAGAAGAGCTGAACATTCATAAAGTGACAAGTATCTTACACTTGTAAAACACTCTTCCAGAACATGTTTTCCTAAAGTGAATTCCACAATAACTGGGCAAATGTCAGCAACACTTTCAATAAAATAATAATGCACACACCACTGGCTACCTGTACCAAGCATCCTAGTCAAGCCCACAGAGTTCTGTGCAGCACATCCTGAAGTGCCATTTCTCATTGACCTGCATCAGGTTCAGGTAGTTAGTGGCTTACAAGCTTTACAAGGCCAAAAGACTTCTTTGGCCATGAATACTCAGGGTCTTAGCCCCATGAGTTGCTATCATGCAGCTGGTCAGTTATGATGCAGAAATTGAAGAGGCCTAATGCATCTGAGTGTTGATACCACAAACATGATGGAATTGCTAGTTTATCATGGCTTTTTTTACTAAAGAAAAAGGAAATGACATATATATAATTATGTAAAAATAATATAAGAAATCCCACTGAAAAGACAAGAAATGGCACAAATAAGTTATGCATGCACTTTTTTTCTTATTAAACCTGCCTCAGCCTATGTAACTACTCTAAAGGTAGTTCATGAATCTGTACAACAGAGCCTGCTAAATGTGAAGTTAAACAGAAAGAGAAATATATTCTGAATGGACTAGAGGACTGCATGGAAAAAATGAATACATTTGTATGCAGGGTAGTGCAATACTGACCTAGAGATGCAGACTTTTTGTACCACAGAGGTTTTCTGACAGTAGGAAAGTCTCTTAAATCTAACTTTAAAATAATGATGGTCAAGCATGTAACTTTCAGAGTACCCACTTCATAATCCCAGTTTTAACTGCACAAGCACTATATGCAGCTCCTCTGCTAGTCAGAAGAAATTGTGCTTTGCACTTTTAAATGGTTTGTGATGACAAATATTCTTCAAAATCAGAAAGCAGGTTTTAGGTGTTTTGAATCAGGCATCTAAAATTACCCAAGAACGTTGACCCCAGTGTCTCAGGGCTTCACATATCCATTTGTAAAGTGGAGTAATAATACCCTGTCATCAAACAGGGTTGTTTTTGAAAATAAATGCATTATACTTGCAAAACTCTGCTGTGAAATAAGTGAGGAAAAGAATTCTCTTTATAGAAGCACCCACAAGCTGTGTGTCAAAGGCATAAGCAAACAGCTACAATGAGAAAATAAAATACTGAATAACAACTAAGAAAGTACCATCCCTCTCATACGATTAAAGTGGAGTGAGTTTTATCTGAAGAACACCATGTGGTAATGTACAACATTCAGTGATACACACAATATGCCACCAACATGCCACAATTCATGGGCAGACTATCTGCAGACAAATGTGGGTACACAGACATAGGACTGCCTGCAAAAGCCACTTTGGACTTAATAGCACTTCTTAACCAACTGTATGCATTTATAATGCTCATAAAACTAGCTGAAGTCTGAAAGAATTATAGCCTCATTTGCATGACACTGAATCTCAGCTAAAAAGTCCCACTAAACCCAAGCTTGCTCTTTGTAGATCTAGGCTGGGTATCATTGCTCCACAGATGTAAATCTAAAGAGAACCATATATAGATTATTAGATGGCTCTGTTGATCCTGGCACAGATAATGTCATTTACAGATAACACTGGTGCATGCTACCTCACCATGCTTTCCAGTACTACAGCATCTAAGAGATCCTAAATTTACTTTCCCCACTTTCTATGACTCTTTGCCTAGACATAAGATCTTCAGGAAGGAATTTTAAAGGGGAGTGCAGAATATGACCTTGTTCTCTGCATGACAGCTTTTATACTCATTAGCTGATCTACCTCTTTCTCAAGACAATTGCATCCTGAGAAGGACTTCTCTTCTGTACCTTTTCTTTATATCTCTTCTAAATAAGTATGATTATTCATGCTTGTGTTTTAACTAACAAAATCATGTCTCCAGGCTTTTTATACACCAGTAAATCAGCCAGTCACTGTACTTTTCCTCACTCTGCTTTTTCATTACTTTAATTATCTTATTCCAAAGCAGTCCCATTGTAAATCTGAAGCACTTATGTGTGAAGTTCTTTTGTTTACAATACATTATAAAAAAGGCCCATCCACCACAATCTAGCAATATCACCAAACCAATTAAAAGGGTGTGATCTAAAACTTCTCTCTTTACTGCCAGAAATCCCTAGTCACACCTTTTTCTTTTTTCACTGCCATTTTAATTATTTCTGAAAACGTGGGAGACACCCTCATCTTCAGCTCTCTTTTCTGAAGTAGTTTATGTTCTTATCTGTTATTTCTGCATAGGCTTTTATTTTTTAATGAACTTACATATAATCAGTCAAACCATCTAACAATTCTTTAGGATACTTGCTGTCACTATTCTGCTAAGCCTCAGTTCATAGAAAAGAGTATACAACCCAAGCAGATGTCCATATTCTAAATAAAACATGTCTTCTCTATTTCACACTTTTCCTTTTTAATGTTGGATGGGATTATGGGTGACTTGTCCTGTTTTAGTCTAATCATACTTGCCATTGGCTCATTCTCAGGAACACCAACTTTTTTCCTAAACAAAGACATCATTTTCTCTCTTTTCAGACCACTTTGTCACTGTATCCTTCCATCTTACTATTTTTAGCTCAACAGGCAATGCTTCCTGATTTCTGTTCTTGTATTATTTTGCCTCAGGTGATTCTCTTTATGGCTTAAACTGGAGAGAGAGAAGAGAGAGATGGTGGTGGGGCAGAAGCAGGGGCAGAGATGTGGTGAGAAATGGATGAATGGAAAGGTAGATTAATGGAGATAGAGTGATGGGGCAGAGACAGGCAGAGAAGGAGGAAACAGGCAGGGGGAACAGGTGGGCAGAGAAACCAAGAGAGGGAACAAAGGAAAGGGGAAGAAAAAAATGGAGATATTAAAGAAAGACCTCTATGCTCCAAATTTATATATTTCAGTAATGTAATATTTTAATGAACATATTTTTCTTCAACCAGTTCAGCCAGAAGTCATACATGAATAGTAATTACTTCAGCAGATGAAAATTATTGCACAAATATAAAACTTCACCACAGACATGAATGGATTGATGATATTCATCTAAGAAAGGATCAGTTTTAAATCTTGCTCAGTGCCTAAATAAATGAAACCTATGACCAATACATTCATAAATGCACACTTCTGCTAAGTCTATAAAATTATAGTCAGAATACTCTGAGAAGTTCAGAGTCCTGTACTTCGAAGTCTACAGAGAAAACTGCAGGTCCACTTCAAACAGTGCTAACACTTCTGAAACTACCATCACAGCACTCTAACACATTTCTTACTCATTCAAAAAGTTGTCACACAAATACAATTTAATTGAAAGATGTGGTTCAGAAAAGTTTCAATACAGTACAAACAGAACACTCCCTTACTTTGCAACAAAATTGCCTTTACAATTCACTTAAATATTTGACTTCCAAATTTTGAGTCTCTGGTAATTCCACTTTCCTATGTGAAACTTAAACTAAGAATCATTCTGAAGTGGGAGTTTTTCATGTTGACTTTTAAGTTTTTTAAACAGAAAAGAACAGAATGCAAAACTCAAGGCTTCTGGACTATGATGGGAAGATTAAACATAAAGTAATCCTATACCATCATTCTGTTTCCCAAGCAAGTGTAATGTTCAACACTGCTTGTATGTTTTGGATTTAAAATCTTTAATCTCTTTCAATATTTTTATGTAACTCTGTATAATCTTTGGTCTAGGGAAAAGTACATGCCGGGTAAACCAGTTATTACAGAACTCTCTTGGGGTAAGACCAGAGACTTGAACCTGAGTCTCCACATCAGAGGTGAATTACAGGGTTATCAGCTTAACTACTGTTTTGGGCTCTGTTACACTCTGTGCTGTTTCTGTGGGCAGACACTTAGACCACAACAAGTATAAAAACAGTTCAACAAGAAAAGCTGTTTTGTTTTTTTTTTAATTGAAGCTGGTTTTTGAAAAAAATATTTTAAAAAATCATCCACTTTAATTTTAATACCAGCTGCTCTTCAGAGCTATGTGAAACATTCATGCACAACTACAGACATAGAAACACCTCTATTTTCTGGAAAAAAAAAATATATATTGATTAGGAGGGAAGAGGACATGCACCTTCAACATCATCATATTATTGATGCATGCCTCTAAGGAAAGGAACTTGGCTCTTTTCACTGAAGCATAGATCTATAAAACAGACACAAAACTACCTAACTGTGACTGAGCTCATTTCAAGATTTTCCAAGGTTTCCTATTTAGGCAAGACATAACTCAAATTTATTTGCAAAATGTCTTCAGTATGTTTTCTCCCACTTGTATTATTTTCTGGAGGATGGTGATACCCAGCCCTGTCTCATTAGCATTGAAGTAACATCCCACAACAGAGGGGAGGGGGGAAAAAAAAAAGAGATGTGTGAAGATAGAGTAAGCAATTATTTACATTTAAGTTTTTAAGCTGCAGTGGAAAATACTGACCTATTGAGAAATTGATAGGCTAGCTCACTATTGATTAACAGTGAAACACATAAACACAACTTGATAGCGTTTCAATTGGAAAAGAGAATCTAATGATCAAAGCACTAACAGAATTGGAGACGTGTAACACATAGCACAGTAACACTCAGCTACACAATATCATTAATGCAGCCAGTGTATAGTTACAGAATGCATTGCTGTTAGCCAAAAGGCATTTTCCTCATTTGGAATGTGAACTAATGTTTAGGTGTGCAAGGCTTCAACTGTTATGTTAAAGATAAACGATCTCAGCTTTAGCTTGAGAATCCATTTGAAGGGATACAAGGCAAACTTCTCTTTGCATACTGTAATTGCTATTTCTGCCGACTGACCCCAAAGCCTGCTCAAAAAACAACCACTTGAAAATGATGGAAAAAAATCAGGTACTGGTACATACAGCCAACTTCTGTACAGCAGCACAATACCAAATTAAGAGACATATTACACTTCAAATGAGAAACTGAAATCAGGCTAATTTTTCCTTTTCTGACAATTTTTAAGGTGGGTCACAAATCTCTAATCTTAGTCCCAAGTCTTTGCATGATGCCCATGAAAACTAAACTTAAAACATCTTTAGAAAGTAAGTAATTCTTCCTGTATGAATCAAAAATGGTTTAAATGAAAAACAACTATTTTAATCATTCCTATTATTGTCAAGTTCTGTATGCTTAGATGTGTAATAATATACCCTAATGGAGATGAAAAGGGAAAGAGATTTGTCATCAAAATTATATTGCATTTGCCTGTGATGATCTGAATGTTAGGCCATGTGACTAAAATGCAGAAGGATGCCCTGAGCAGTGCTATCACAGTCAGGACAGCCTCCTGTGCTGCTCTGGAAAATTTGAAATAGTTCCTGACTACTCCCTGCATGAGCATCAAGTCAACTGCTTTGAAAGGCAGCATCTGCCTTATGGTTACAGTGAAAAGAAAGCCATCCTTTGCTGAGTTCTGCATGCTTTACCTGAGCTTCATCTGACGCCCAGTAAGTTTGGTAGTACAATACTGTGAAATGAATGTGATATATCTATATATTTTTCTCTCTATGGAGCAGAGAAAGAAAATCCCCAAAGACCCAACTTTTCAGGAATATAATGAATTGTCAGTTTTACCAAAATGCTCATTTTCACAGTTGCTGGTGATACAGCACCTCACAAGTCAAATAAAACTTGTTTAGAGATATGCATATTATGAGCTGACCTTCAATAATTGCTCTTGATTCTTCTTTAGGAATTGTGACATCTTGTGTAATTTAACAAAGTCATATTTTCAAAGGAGATTTGGATAATTAGCTACTATGAAGATTAGCCAAAATAGTAAACTTTAAAAGAAAGAAGTCTAGACATTCTGGCTCTATCCTTTAAAAAATAATCCTGTGGCCTGCTTTCACACTCTTGACTGAGCTTTTTTAAACCCAAGAATATATTTTACCAGAAATACCACAAAAGGACTGAGTTCCTTCCTTCTGCCATTTTTCAGAGATAGTGAGTTTGGTTTTGGCATTTTCCCAAGCAGCTAGGAAAATTCATCCACATGCGCTATGGGTCTCTTGGGCAAAGACCAGACAACATCCAACCACCTGCATGTATTTTCACTCTCTAAATAAATTTATTTGCCACTTCAAAAGTTGTCATCAGTCTTTGAGAAAGGTTCTGAAAATGGACCTCTACCATTTTGCCCAGGAAATTATCATGCCCTACTTTGTAAATCAGTCCTGTACCCCTGATCTTACATTTTTGATCAGTACTGTGTCTGTTCTTTCAAACTACCCCATGAATTCTGCTTTATGTTCAATTTTTCCATGCCATTTCCAGCCTAGTGCCTTCTGCATTCAAAGTCATTAACCTAGATCATCTTTTTTTTTTTTTTTTTTGTTATATAGACTCCCTGGCCTTGAGCTGAATACCTGCAGCAAGGTTTTCCTTTTCAAGGCTGGCATAAGCAACCTCAGGATTCTTCACATCCTAAGTTTCTCCCCCCTTTCAAGCTGGCTATCACAAATTTATAGTGGGAAAAGAAGAGATGGTGGTGATCAGAAAAATCCTATGAAAACAATATTTAGCTACTAAGGGAAGAGAAAGAAATCTCTTCATCTCTTACCACCATCATAATTAGCTGATTTATTCCCTAGAGGTTATCTACTGAAAAAGGCAGCCTAACAAGCAGGATGCTCCCTTGGCATTTTAAAAAGCAGGCACTTCTAAACAACCTCACTTGCTTTTCTCAAAACTCAGTCTGTGTCCTGTTACAACCAGCTGAGCTTTAAAGCAAAAGAAGGAGAGCAAACATTACAACAGTTCATGTCATAGCAAAAACTATTCAGGCACTGGAGATGCATGACAAGATTTCTGCTGCTTTTACTGCTTTTATGCCATTTATGCCTGTGTAACTCTTTCTTGCTTGAATGACAGACACATGGATGCTCAGTGCTGAAGCTCCTCTCTCTGCTTAAGCAGTAGCAGCACAGTAAGTACCACAGACCAGGAACAGCTTCTCTTCTGAAGTAACTCATTAGTTCTGGTCCACAGTTTAAGTGAGAAAATGACACACATCCCATTTATGCCTCAAACTGTCCTTCTAGGGCATAAGAGGAAACATTCCATCACTGGGGAATGACCTTGCTGTTTCCTCAATAACTGTTTCCCACAAGAGAAGAGAGAAAAATAACATCTTTCCCCCACACACAGCTCATTCATTTCATCTTCACACTTACTTTCAACAATTAAAATTTGATTTTTTTTTGCCTCACTTTTGCTGTTTCAGGTAATATATTGAAATTCTTGTTCAAATGAGTATCACTAGTCACTGAAAAGAAAAAAAAAAAAAAAAACCATCTTCCAGCATCTTAAATTCTACATAAAGTCTCAAACATATTAGATACATATTAGGAGTTGTAATTTTTTGTAAGTTATTAGAAGTATCTCAAATTTCTTTGTGGTTTGCTCACCACAATATGGGTAGTCCATACTTACAATCTCAAAAGAAATATATTTTTCCTCTGAAAAAAATATATATATTTCTGTGGAAATAAATACATAACTATATACAGAAAGGGTGTATTAAAAATTGTTCAGATTGCAAATGCAAGGATTTAAATTCTGGTTAGTAGGTGTTATCCTACTAACACGTAAGTATTAATAATAGTCTTAATCACATGATTTCCTTTTATTGTCCTTTTACTATTCTTTTTATTGATCAATGAACGATCTTGGAACAGTTGAAGGCCTATCTCCTAAAATGGGGATGACTGAATAAAAACTCTTTTCTTTTTGAAAATCAAAGGTATTAAAAGGTGCAGTGGTATTTATTAAATCAATTAAACAAGGTAAGAACAGGAACAGCAGTTTAATGCTGCACCACAGAACTGCATTCTATCCACATCTGATCTTCAAAAACAAACCTCTGAATGTCTGAACAAATCTTTATACATTTGAACATATAAAATGCTACTTAATTTACAGAGAATGTTCTTCACATAATACTTCATTAAGATGTGAAACCCTTGCTGTGAGATGTCATGAATGCTAAAAATTTGCATTGCTTCAAAGACCAATTGACAATGCATGGAAGAAAAAAATCCATTGGAGCTTTTTAAGACAAAGACAATACATCTGTTGTAGAAAGCTGCTGTAAATTGCTAAAAGCTGTGAGAGTACACTGGAGAAACTGTTACATACTATGTGTTTGCCTTGCCACTATATTCTTCTAAGAACAGGCTCTTGACTCACAGTCAAAACTGGAGAAGAGTACTCTGCTAGACAGACATTCATTCTAACCATGAAGAGCCACTCCTCTAATTTTATACTAACTATATTAATCCTGTGAAAAATGAGCTCTTTGAAGTCACCAGATGGAAACACCAATTCAACACATACTTCTCACCATAATCTAAGAGTGCTTCAGTCAGCATTTTTAAGTGCAGCTATTAAAACCCTGCCCAGTCACTGAAGTACAGGGACAGTAAACTCATTAATGCCGTGAAGCAGTCAGATACCATAGTGACAAACATCACCAAAAAAAGCACCCAGGAGAAAAAATAATCATTCTTTTTCTAGAGAAGAGTTTGAATTTTGTGCAGAAAATGCAGCTCAGGGCTAAACACTGAGTAGTAAGTTAAAAATGCTGAATAACTGCTTATTTAATGAGTACTGTCTATCCTGGGCCACAGGTGAGGAAAGCGAAGAAAAGATTGTGTCATTAAAAAAAAAAAAAAACCATCTTCCAGCATCTTAAATTCTACATAAAGTCTCAAACATATTAGATACATATTAGGAGTTGTAATTTTTTGTAAGTTATTAGAAGTATCTCAAATTTCTTTTGGTTTGCTCACCACAATATGGGTAGTCCATACTTACAATCTCAAAAGAAATATATTTTTCCTCTGAAAAAAATATATATATTTCTGTGGAAATAAATACATAACTATATACAGAAAGAGTGTATTAAAAATTGTTCAGATTGCAAATGCAAGGATTTAAATTCTGCTTAGTAGGTGTTATCCTACTAACACGTAAGTATTAATAATAGTCTTAATCACATGATTTCCTTTTATTGTCCTTTTACTATTCTTTTTATTGATCAATGAACGATCTTGGAACAGTTGAAGGCCTATCCCCTAAAATGGGGATGACTGAATAAAAATTCTTTTCTTTTTGAAAATCAAAGGTATTAAAAGGTGCAGTGGTATTTATTAAATCAATTAAACAAGGTAAGAACAGGAACAGCAGTTTAATGCTGCACCACAGAACTGCATTCTATCCACATCTGATCTTCAAAAACAAACCTCTGAATGTCTGAACAAATCTTTATACATTTGAACATATAAAATGCTACTTAATTTACAGAGAATGTTCTTCACATAATACTTCATTAAGATGTGAAACCCTTGCTGTGAGATGTCATGAATGCTAAAAATTTGCATTGCTTCAAAGACCAATTGAACAAATGCACGGAAGAAAAAAATCCATTGGAGCTTTTTAAGACAAAGACAATACATCTGTTGTAGAAAGCTGCTGTAAATTGCTAAAAGCTGTGAGAGTACACTGGAGAAACTGTTACATACTATGTGTTTGCCTTGCCACTATATTCTTCTAAGAACAGGCTCTTGACTCACAGTCAAAACTGGAGAAGAGTACTCTGCTAGACAGACATTCATTCTAACCATGAAGAGCCACTCCTCTAATTTTATACTAACTATATTAATCCTGTGAAAAATGAGCTCTTTGAAGTCACCAGATGGAAACACCAATTCAACACATACTTCTCACCATAATCTAAGAGTGCTTCAGTCAGCATTTTTAAGTGCAGCTATTAAAACCCTGCCCAGTCACTGAAGCACAGGGACAGTAAACTCATTAATGCCATGAAGCAGTCAGATACCATAGTGACAAACATCACCAAAAAAAGCACCCAGGAGAAAAAATAATCATTCTTTTTCTAGAGAAGAGTTTGAATTTTGTGCAGAAAATGCAGCTCAGGGCTAAACACTGAGTAGTAAGTTAAAAATGCTGAATAACTGCTTATTTAATGAGTACTGTCTATCCTGGGCCACAGGTGAGGAAAGCGAAGAAAAGATTGTGTCATTAAAAAAAAAAAAACATGTAATGCCTGCATTCAGTGGGATACCTAAAAACTTCACTAGTAACCTCAATTTTATCATTCATAAAAGAAGCAAACTAAAACTCCTGAAATTTCACCCTGTAGTGTCATCTTGCAAAACTTGACTAGATGATTTATCATAACCATTTCTTCCACTGAAACTAATGTCATGACTGTGGCCCTTTATTAACCACTATTACAGGAATTTATTTTAGCACTAAAAGAAAATGAGACAGTTTGCAAACGCTTTTCACAAATATAGCAAGGTAATATGAAAATGTCAGGCTTTAAATGAAAACTATATTTCAGTACATACACATTTTCTTTCAATTCTGTTGAATGAATTTTTCTTTATTCTGCCCTGCTCCTCATAGCTCATCTTCTAAACTTCTCTCACTGTCCTCAGTGCTGCTAACTGCCACAGTCAATCTCAGTTCTTATTCCTAATCTCAATTCTTCTACCCATTTCCTTTACCAATAACTTCTTTTCAGAGTTTAACATACAGCCTACTTGCCAAACCACCCTAAATACATTGATTCACATCTCCTCCTGTCTTCTACCCCCATCTCCTCACCCAGAACATATGTTTATTCCATACCTTTAGAGGCTTCATTTTCTGCTTATGACAAGATTCCTCTCCCTCTGAAATCAAGACTTACATAGTCCACATGAAAGTAGGAATATAGGGAATAGATTTAACTGTTGTGACAGGCAAACAACAGATCTGCAACATGTACATGTACTACATGCTGTATGCTTTATTTCCACACATGATTTATTTGGTTCTCTGAAGCATTACTTGTGCACATTATGTGAGAATTTCCCTGGCAGATCTACCACTTGGTTATGCAAGATACTGCTCTGCAATAAATGTGCACAAAACAGGAAGCAGGGTGATTGCAAATCACTTATGAGCATATTTTGACAAATTAACTATCCAGATAACAAGAAGGACATGAAAGTGCATAAATAATTACTTGAGAAAGCTGAAAGCTAAAAATAAGTGCAAATTATGTTTTTAAGAAACCTTACCAATGACTTAATTGAGATTCTGGGGTCAAACCGCTAATATGAATACGCTGGGGATGTTAAATTGCAAAACAAAAAATAATCCTAGAGATTCAGTATTCATATGGAGTGACATCTTAAAATAGAAGACAATGACCCCAACAAGTCAGTAAGTAAACATGGAAGACATTATACTCAGGAGTTAATATTCAGAATACCAGTAAAAATGACACAAAAAGTTTTATCATGAAAGTTTAAAATTCAAGCAATATGCAAGCAAAATTCAAGCAATATGCAGAAAATAGTCCAAAAGATAGTCCCAATTCTGATTTATAAAACGCTTATTTTTTCTTATTTTCTCTAAAAGGCATCTATCTCTTGAACACTTCTTATTCTGTGACAGTGTGAATATTTAACAACTTAACCTATTTCAGCATTTGTCCAGGTGATAAAGGATTAAGAGAAAATCCACATACCAATTACACCATTCCTACAGGAGAAAGAAATTACCAATGTGTGAATTCAAAGACTAAGTGTGAGTTTGTGGGTTTGGAATGACTAACATGTCAGAAAAATATGTACAACACAAAAAACTGTCCAACTCCAGCAAAAGAACCTGTGGTGGTGTAAGAGGCTATTCACGCCCAGCTGAAGGACTACACATCATTTTTGCCTGAATTTCATGAGGCTCCAATGACCCCATTTCTCCAGCCTGTCCAGGTCCCTCCTTACAGCAATTCTTCATATGAATGTTTTTGCCACAGTTTGATGTCATCTACAAACCTGCTTTATGCAAAATGTTGCAATCAATATTGGCCCTTGAATCCTGAGGGAACCCTCTAATAGATCCCAGCAGCAGGATTTTATACTGTTGATCACAGCCACTCACAGTCCATCCAAGTTTCAACCCATCTTATCATCCTCTTATTCCGTCCATAGCTCATCATAAGCTTAGTAAATCCATGCTGGCTATTATCAGCTATGTTCATATCCTTCCTGAGATCAGAAATTATATGCAGGAGGATATGCTCTGGAACCTTCTCTAGGACTTAGGATAGACTGATGAGCCAGGCAACCCCAGAACCTTGCTTTTGCTCTTCCCGACGGGCATGACTGTTATTACCTTACTGCAAAAGTTCCATATCTTCTCAGTGATCTCTCACAGACACATCATCACAGCACTGACTCCTTCTTCCACACAGCACATCCAAAATCTCCAGATCTCTTCTCAACCAGCTAAGCCACTCTTTTATAGCACCCATCCTGATTGGACACAGCTGTGGCCCATTAAGGGCAGGCCTGCTCCTAATCTTTGGCAATTAGTACAGCTGCAACTCCTCAAGGGTGAGATTGCCCTCTGCACTATCTCTGTTTTCTTCATTCTATCCCCTCATACATGACATTTTCCTTTTTCAGTCATCAGAAACTTCCCATGTTTGACACAATCCTCCAAAAATTGAGTGTCCTCATAGTAATATGGGTTCCTCCAATGTAAATGTTCCCCTGATCTTCCTCTACTGTGGGGACTGTTTCAAAAGCTGGGAAGTCAAACTTTATAGCTGATCAACCAAAGCAGAAAAGATGAGTCATTGCCTTGTCCATGAGCTTTGTCACTGGGTCTTCTGTCCCACCAAGCACTGAGTCCATATTTTCTTTCGATGTCAACTTGTGTTTACTTTTGCCTTTCCTATCTTCCTAAGTTTCAACTCCAGCTCATGTTTTCTAATTCGTTTCTTGTACACTTGGACCATTTTCAATAAACCTCATGTGATACAACATCATGCATTTGAAGAAATTTTCATGTCTAACTTCAACCATCCAGAATTCTGTCCCTTGGCCAGCTAATCTACTGATTATCGATCAGTACCTACTGTCTACTGCTTCTGAATTAACACAAACCAGCAATACAACACAGAAGCAAAGAAATTCCACCCAAATTTAGCTTCAACCTACCTATATAAGCAGTCATTTTTAATATATTCTACCTATACTTTCAATTACAATTGTTTTCCTGTTCTTTAATGTTTACCTACAAGAATATTTAGATAAGGGATATGTTTCACCTTGAAATAAAATCATTCAATATCCACTTTGGGGTGAGATCAGACACTCTCTATGCCCCCTAACTGACTGTAATAGCAACTTAGAGACCTAGCACTGACATCAGCACCTACAAAAACATAGCTGCCACTGGCTGTTTTAAAGAGGAACTGAATTGCACTCAAGATGTCATTTTGAACATTTTTTCTTGCTTTAGAAAATGTATGTCCAAAAAATAGGAAACAGTGTAAAATTATTATATTAAAAGTACAACCTTGTGGAGTTAAATCTCACAGAACCTTTCTCACAGTGGATACCCGTACATTATTAGAAAGTCATAGATATTAAGTGAGGGGAAGAATAGTTGTTGTATCACTTCTTAATGCAAAGTGATCATACTGAAATACTGTGAGGGAAGAATAGTTGTTGTATCACTTCTTAATGCAAAGTGATCATACTGAAAATACTGCCACCAGGAAAAAGTAATTAAAAAATAAATAAGGTCTTCCAATAAAGGCTAGAAAGTTTTAAAAAAATGTATTCCCTACTTCCCAAAAGGGTCCACGTGCTTGAAAATGTCATATGAGTAGGCAGAAATTAACACTACTTACCATGCCTTCCACATTTACCATTAAAAGCTGTCAATATATTTTACCTTGAAGTATTAATATAGGATTAGGATGTGTATTCTAACTGGAAATGGCCAGCAGAGAAATTCCATGGCAGAAGGGAATTTCAGCTGCAGAACTCTTGTATCTGTCACCTCCCCAGATGAGCAGACTAAGCTTGCTAAAGAGAAGGCACTGTAACTGTGCTCTACATTATACTGTCCCTAACAGATTATATACGAGTTGCATAAATTAAAGCAGTTTATAGGATGCTTCAACTAGTGCCTTTGTCAGGAAAACAAAACAAAAAAAAGGCCTAGAGCTGCAAGCACTCCCTAGCAGCTCATCCAGGAATACTAATACAAACAGAAATTGAGGCAAATAAAAAAATCTACTGTGGTCTTGCCCACAACGGTTCCAGGATGAGGGAAGAGACGAGAAAGTTGACTCCATGTTTCAGAAGGCTTGATTTATTATTATATGATAGATAATATATTAAAACTATACTAAAATAATAGAGGAAAGGATTTCACTAGAAGGCTAAGCTAAGAATAGAACAGGAATGAAAACAAAGGTCTTCTCTCAGACCGAGACCGGCCGGACAGGTGAACTGTGATTGGCTCTTAATTGGAAACATCCTGAGGAGGCCAATCACAGATTCCCCGTTGCATTCCACAGCAGCAGATAAGAATTGTTTACAGTTTGTTCCTGAGGCCTCTCAACTTCTCAGGAGGGGAAAAATCCTAAGGAAAGGATTTTTCATAAAACATGTCGGTGACAATCTACCTATAGAGTTTTGGAAACATGGCTATGTCCTGGATCCCTACTGCAGTGACTGTGGAAACACCTGCCCTAAAAGCATCTGTATTTGCTCTTCATAACATTTCCAACCATCACAAGATAGCAGACCTTTCAGATTACATAATTCTTCATTCCCTTTCGCTTATTTCCCTTTTAGTTCTATTACAACATTACTATTTAAAAACAGTAATGTCATGTCAATGTCAAAAATTTACAAAGCAGCATTTATTCTACTGAATTATCAAACCTCTAAAATTATAAATAGGGGGATAAAAATTATAAAATTATATATATATAAAATTATACAGGAGGGATGATCACAATGACTTTATAGGGTTCTCTGTGGAATTAGACACTAGCCATCTAGTGGCTAAGAATTCCACATGAATTCTAAAGGTATTGTTTTAAGTTACAGACACTTCAATCTTCTGAAGGTTGTGTCTTACCACCTTCCCTTTGACAAGTTGGTCAGATTTTCCTTACTAGTCTGCCTGGCTCCATCATAAACTCCATCAGACCTCCCAGTACAGTTACCATATCTTGATCCTATCCATGGGCAGATAAAATTACCTTTCTAGATTTTACACTAGATCTACAGGTCTTGCTGGTCATTTTTTGCATTTGGTCTAACACTTAAGAAAATTAATAGAATGTACACTTCACCAATACTCAGAAAACTATTTCTGGAGTAAGGAGATGTGAGAAGTTTATCCATAGAGTTTAACTAGAGAGCTTAAATCTGGGATATACTGAACACCTTGGGAAGATTTATTACATAGACTTTGTGAATTGCCTTGCCCTTAACCATCTATCAGATGTCCTGGATATTGTTATATTGCTACCTTTACATATTGTAAATATTTCGAACTAGAGAAGAAATCTGAGTTCAATAGATAAAATGTTGTCTGAACTTTGATTGAAATCATTTATCAAAAAGAAGAATAAAAATAAATCTGAAAAGGGTAGAAGATAACAAAATAAAGGCTAAGAGAAGCTCACACATCTGCAAGGGAAAGCAGAGTCAACGCAGCAAAAAATCAACCAAAAAGCATAAACTAACTGTTGTCCTGATTATTAGTTTGCATTCCATACTGAAAGGCAAAAAGAAGAAAGATTAAATATGTCCTCAAAAGAATTAGATTAACTTCTCTAACAGGATTAAGAAGGTAATTGGGAAATCTGGGAATGCTGGTCTCTGCTTAGGACATTGATACAAACCCCTCCATTAATTAAAAGTAGTATAACTAAAATTAGAAATAAATATAGAGTTACAGGATGCCGCATCAAACTATGTAATAAATACTTTCCATTTTATTATCTGTGCTGGTTGTCTGAAATAAAAACCTTGGAATTATGTGAGCCCTGGAACTGCAAGCCTCACATAATACTATCTTGTTAAGTTCTCCTTACTTCAAACAATGCTAGTTGTAATGATAAACAGAAATAGATCCCTTATTCTTGTTAAGTTGATCCATTTGTTATTCAAATTATAACATGAAAAAAACTTTAAAACTGTTAACTAAAGCTTCATAAAGTATTTCAACATTTTAAACACTTCCTGCTCTACCAGGCCTACCAAGTGTGATCTGTTTTCGTGAAGGAAGCTGAATGAATCACAGGGCTCTGCACAAGGACAGAAGAGGATCTGTGTGGTTTTCAGCACGCACTGAGGCCATCAGGCTAAACTGTGGCTTTGCTGCAAGCAAGACACTGCTCTGAGAAACAGATGAGGAAACAGATTGCAACTCCCAGACTGACAATCTGCTTGCCGTGTTTCTTACACTTTGGAGGAGAAATAACTTGGGCCAGGCCTACACATGGTGTAGCTGCACTAAGTAAGGCTGAGCAAAGAACGAAACCATTCCCTGCCACAGTGCCAAGTGTGGAAGGGGAAGGAACCAGCTCCAGGCAGGCTGCTCCACCCTCTCATGCTGTGTAATGGCAGCAGCCAACAAAGAGCAAAAAAGGGCCAATTCAACCTTCCCTACTACGCTGTGCCAGTTCATATTAATTAATATTCAATCCCACAGTCCCGTTAAAAATCCAAAGCTCTTTTAACGTGTTCAGTTTAAAAAGACTAAAAATAACATAAAATCAAAAACTATCCATTCCTGCTAGTAACATAGAACAAATAGGCATGTGCTTGGCTACATGTGGCAAAATGAGGTAAGGTCTCTAAGACATTAAAACCTCCAAAGTTCTTGTTCCTAAAAACTCTTTGAAAGAAACAAAGGCTGTCTCTATCCAACGATAAAAAACTTCTGGTCAATTAAAACATGCTATGTAAACAGAGATAATCAAATTAAGTAAATTAAAAATACCAGGTTTGTTAGAAATCCTTAACTCTTCCTATGTGTTAAATCCTTTAATATGCATTTAAGAATTTGGGATACAGAAATTAAATGATACATTCTGTTAGAGAGACTGTGGGATTTTACTGTCTAGTTTTTGTGTTTACACTGGAATAATAGAAGAGCCAGTGAAATCACATAAAATTTGCAAAAATTCTATTTGCAATCTGAAAAAAAAATCCCTAATTCTAAACTTCAAAATCTTTTTTTTTAGTATGAAACATATTTAATGTACTAATTTATGACAATTCCAGGCAGTGGAATCCACAAACAGAAAAATTAAATTTAGACTTAAGCCTTCTAAACTTTGAATGCTTTATGAGGTGTCTCAACATAGTAAAAGAAGACACTCTAGCCCTGCACTGATGTTTTGGGTAAGAGACCATAGGCTAAACATAAAACACAGATGTCATTTAGATGTCCTAGTGTATCACACTGGGAATTTAGATGTATCTACAGAGTTCCTGGCTCTTTGTCAAGGTCCATCATTCCATTCAGAAAACACCTGGGCACCTAAAGTACCAGTAAGTACCCAAGTTTAAACAACTAAATTACATCAAGCATTTGCTAAAGTTACTTGCTTTACTATGTTGCAATGCTTTATGCTGATCTTTGCACCTGAGGAATTCACCCTCACTATATTGAGCCACAATCTTTATAATAAAGAGCAAACTATTGAGGATATTGTGGCAGGGGGCACACACTGACCCAGAGCAGCCTTCCAAAGCTCCTCCTAAGCTGAAATGAGTTAAAGAGTCCACACAGTCAAACATCACTGATTTTTTGTCATTGTTTTAGACAAACCAATCTGGCCATGAAGTAATATGTAGTATCACAGATATATGGGTGCATATGAGGTCTTAATTAAACGTACATCATTTTTATGTACTTTGCACATACTCTAAGCACGTGTTTAAATTCTTGCAGGAATTCCTTCATACATTTATACGTGTGCTTAAATAGCCTTCCAGAACAGAGCTGTTTTCTTGAACTATTGTCATAATTTAATGTCTTGGGAGTTAGAAGTCAGCCTTGAAAATTTATATAATTTAGTCTGCAATTAGCATCAACAAATAGGTCCAGCTATAGAATACCCATACAAAAGTTTGCCCTACTTTTCCCCCCAAGTACCATAAAGCACATTAATCAAGAAAAAAAAGCTGTTATAAAAATGTAAATAGTTTGTTCATTGGTTCAGATAACAATTAATGTGTATTTTCCAATTTATGAATATTAAATTTCTTTCACAGGGCACATAATTACTGTAAAGCCAGTTTCGGCCAAAAAATCACATCTATCCATAGAGCCTTCAGCCTCATAAACTGAGTTGTCTTCAGCACTTGGAAGAAATAGTAGTCCTGCTACCTAGACCAATGCATCAGGCACAGTATTAGTCAATATGCATGCTGAAAGAGTTGAACTTTTCCAAGCTAGCACTAGAAACAGCACTGCCAAAAGGAGAAAGAAAGGGCAACATGGACATTTCTCACCACAGTGGGATACGTACAGTCCTGGGGCACCATTTTAGAAACTGAGCAATAGGTATGATCAACAAAACAGCAGGAGTTACTGTCAAAATTACTAATAAAAATTAAATAAAATTTAATTTTTATTAGTAATTTTAAAAAATATGCCCCTATATTTTTCTCTGTTGCTTTTTTTAAAACAACTTTCAGAAGTTTTTATTTTAATGAACTGTATGCAAAGATACCAATATAGCTCCACTAGTAAACTTCTTCATGTTTTCTACTTAAAAAAAAATTTGGATTCCCCTCAAACTTTTATACTGTACAAGTATGGCTCTTCTAAAGCTTTGCTATTTTCTGTAAGTGTTGATTTCCCAAACAGGATCAGGATGTTCATATGACTCTCATACTGTTTCCATGTTGTCTGTACCAGGATAGATCCAACTTTTAATCTTGCATGTCATTCTGGACTTAATCCATAATTAATGGCATCAGTTAGGTCATGGAACACTTCCAAAAAAAAAAAAAAAAAAAAAAAAAAAGAGCTATGTCAAAATACCTGTCACATATAATTCTTTCTTGATAAACATTTACTATAATGCATACTGGTTTCTGTTTCGAGCATCCCTGCTGAACCCTCTAAGAAGTTCTATCTTCCATAGTGTATTAGATTGTGAACATTTAGGCATCATTAATGATGCTTACTGGATTCTTTCTAAATTAGAAATATTTCATCATACACCTGGATGCAGCATACAGCTGAAAGTTCACTCTTAATTTTTGAAGCTGTGTTTTACAGAAAGCCACAGACATTCTCGTTGACATTAGTAAGAAATGCCATAAATTAAACAGTCTATGTTTTACTCTGCTTCACTTCTCTTCAAGCTAAGTGCACTTCCAGGAAACAAAAAAAAAAAAAAGCCAGTTGACTTTACAGGCTAAAATTCTTCAGTCCTGAGAAACAAACAAGGACTGTGATGACCCATCTGTATATACAAAACACACGGTTCACGTGTTCTGTGTACACAACATACAACAGTGCTGTTTAATAAAGGGAGGCAAGCACAAGCAAACACACCCCCTCTGGATATACACAACTCACAATATACAACATGAAATTAACAGTGCAAGAATACAGCACAGGCACTAGCCCTGGAGAAAGCCACTGCACAGTCCATGTGTTAGAACTAGATAAGAAATGGCCAGTCATTGTACTGAAGTGAACTTACTTCTGTACTTAGAAAAGCGGGTATCATATTTCAAATTCAACTGACTAGCTGGCACACTTCTTCCTAAGCACATTATTCGAGTACACTACAAAAAGCAATCACATGGTGTGTTTTGATTTTGGTCAATGGGCTAGTAATTCAACAGTGGTGCAATAGCTAATTGAACTGGGGCACCACAGAACTTTGGTAAACTATGAACACCTGAACTGTTGTTTACAAATAAAATAGCAAGATTTTATAAAAGAGTTTAAACAGTATAATTTGGAGAGTTAACATTAAATTTTCCCTGATAGGGAACTTGGAAATAATGTAAATACTTTGACAAGAAGGCACTGGTAACAAAAACATTTTAATTTAATCAATTTCCATTGTGCTAGGCCTTTTCTTTTTTTAAGGAACAAACCCCCCCCCCAATTTATTGAAGTTCTAGGTCAACAGTGTTTCAGTTCATTTTGTCTTCTTTTGCCTTGCCTAGTTTAGTGCTGAACACCAGCACTGGACTGTGTGCTGCAGACCCTCTCTGCTCTGAATACAGTCAAATGCCATAAATGATTGTGACAATGCTGTGACTTAAGAGCATGATGAAACTTAAAGTCAAAGCTACGCTGTAGATGGCAGGAGATACAACTAATGACTGAAGTTAAGCCCTATCACCCAACATGGCCAGTAACCCAGTTTCACTCCTCTAAACCCAGGTACCTTGAAAGTAATGCTGCTCTTACCTAACCTGCTCCTAAGTTTGACACCTCCTCTGCCTTGATGATCTCCCACAAAAAAAGATTCCCTTTCTTTGTTTTGTAGGCTAATTCTGATGGCATGCCTAATTTCCTCTGCAAGCAAGGGTAGAAGCTATGGATGAGGGTATGGGGTGAAGCTATGTCTTTTTACACAGAATTCCACGATGCAATGCCTTGCCTGTGATAAACACTTCCATCTGTGATTAAAGTAACAATTTGAGGATGGAAATATCAAAGGAAGGGTAATTAATACATTGTATGTATTAGCCCAGCAGTCAAAACATAAGTTCTGCACCACAGCTAGTAACAGAATGAACAAGGACCCTGCAGACGCATTGAAGGCAGGAAATTCAGTACCACTACATTAATAAAATGACTGCCTGTGACTTTAAACCCTGGCATGCTTGTACTTGGCGAGAGAGTGAACGATTTATTGTTACTATGAAGGATGCAGGAATGGAAATGAAGATGAGAGGGGCGATGATAATGATGACAGGGAAGAACAGGTTAATATCCCCAGCATTTGATGGGGAACGATGTCCCTACCTCAATAAGCTGGATAAGGGAATAGCTCCAGATCCACTGCCCAGGATCCCTCCTTTCCTCCCAGAGAGGAGTTTCTCCACCAGAGCCACATTCCCAGTGCGAGCGGCTTCCAGCAGTTCCTGGTCCTTGCCCATGGTCGGGAACCAAGCAGCCCCCACGGGAGAGCTGCACCCCGAGCCACTGCGGCCCCCTCCCTCCACAGAACGGTCTCCCCTCCCCAGACCCTGCCTCAGAGCAGAGCACAGCAGAGATTCCTGCAGTCCCTTCCAGACCAGCAGGAGCAGCAGCAGGAGGGAGGAGGAGAGTCACCTCCTCCTAGTTTCACTGGATCATTTCTGGGTGGAGTGTGGAAGAAGGGGGGAGGGAGAGAGGGAGAGAGGGAGGGAGAGAGGGAGAGAGGGAGGACGAGGCCAATAAAGAACCTCCCCCCACTCCCATGCACACACGGCCTCGGCCGAGAAGATCGGGCGGGGGGAGCGGGCAGCCTCGGCCCCTATGGCCGGACGGGCCACCGGGGATAACGACCCTCCCAGATGGATGAACGGACGGACGGACGGAAGCGGGGAGGAGCGGGCGGAGGGAGGGAGGGCGGAGGCTCAGCCCTGCCGTGCCAGGCCCGTTGCTGAGGAGACGCGGCTGGCGCGCTCCCAGTGGCTGCCCGGGCGCGGCGCCCCCTCCGCCCGCCCCGGTGCTCCGCCGACCCCGCGCTCCGCGGCCGCCGCGCCCCGGCCCCGGCCCTGGCCCGCCCCGCGCTCCACTGCGGTGCCGGCAGCGCCGCCCGCCCCGCCAGGTGCGCCGGCCGCGCCCCCCGCGGCGGCTCCGGGCGGCCTCAAGCAGCGCCGAGCCGGGGCCGGCTGCCCGCGCTGAGTACGGGGGGGGGCCCGGGGGGCTGAGGAGCCGCGGGAGCGGAGGGAGCAGAGGGCGGCTCCTGCGGCTGGCGCTGAGGGACACACACCCGCCCGCGGGGCGATTGCCTGCAGGTGCGGGCGGGGCGAGGGGCCCGCGGCACAGCGTGTGCGGGGCGGGGGCGCCGGCAGCACTCCTGCCCGGCCGAACAGCGCCGGGGGCCCCGCTGCACGAAGCGGTGCAGACAGGCAGGAAAACCCGGGCCCCGCGGGGGTCGTGATAGAGTCGGGCAGGCGGGACTGCCGGCACCTGCCGCACGCCGGGGTCGCGGCTTCTCAGTGTTTCCAAGGATAAGAAACACTGAGTAGTATGTACTGAATATAGTAATATAACTGTATATATTTGGTATCAAATCCAGTCAGCCCTTCTGGAGGTCCTGGTTCTGTTACAGAGACCTTTTAAATTTTGTGACTTTTCCAGGCTCCAAAATTAATCATTCCTCGTGGATTTTGGGTTCTTTCAAGCCACACTGAAAATATTCAGTGCTGGCCAACTCATAGGCACATCCTTGACAAATGCACCGTTTGTCCTGTGCATGTGCAAGAACTAAATTATAGTCCCATGTTCCTGTTTGAGTTCAGTAATTGGGGTAGGTAGGACCATAGGCAAATAAGTTGTGATCCCTCACCCTTCCTACACTGAGATCAGCGGCACTCTCCCATGTGTTCCCACTCTCCTCTTGCGTGTTCACAAGACACGATGGGAGCAGTGGCAAAATAACATTGTGCTAGGCAGGATTCTAATGTTATGTTTTCAGAGAGTGTTTGTTATACCAAACCTATGGTACATTAAGGCAGTGGAAAGATCCTTGTTGATTTCACAAATGATTTGTTTTAGTCCCTGTCAGTAACAGTTCTACAATGTTTTTGTGTTTCTGTTAGCTAATTAAGCAATTTCAATATCTTAAAAATTGATAAAGGTTCATTGTGGGGTCTGATTTTCTCTTAGAAAGGAAAAAAACAATCCTTATGTAGACCTGTCATTTCAATAAAGTCATCCACAGAAACAAAAGAGTAAATTTTAGCTAGAAAATGTAATTTACATAGTTTGTCATTTTCAGGATGTAAAATGATCTTCTCCAATATTGTCAGCAGGACACAGAACTGAACACATGCATAAAATTATTAAGGACTCTGTAACTGCAGCTTTTCTTATTGAAGCAGTCTGATATAAATAGCACTTTTAAGGCCTGATTCTGTGATCACAAGTGTTTCAATGTGGTTTGAATATATAAATATGTAATCACATGAATTACGATTTATAGTTTAAGTCCTTAGCCGCAGCAGTCACAGTGGAAAACTGTAATTGAAAACCAACTAAAAAGTTGTATCTTGTTGCCAGCCACTTGAGCATTTACTAGTTCCAAAGAAGGTAGCCATAAACTAAGAGCACCTCATATTCTGAATTCGTATTAAGGTTGCCATAATTTCTCTGTATTCCTTCCTTGCTTTTGATTTTGTACACAGTCACATGCATTGCCTGATAAACATCTTCTCACATGTATCCTCTGCATGCTCTGCATGAAGAAATTCCTTCCTGTTTGTGGAGAGCCTTGGAAGAGGTGCTGGTATTCAGTGAGGAGCTGATTGTAAGGCAGGAGTCCATGCATAAACCTGCACATTTGTGAAAAATTAGATTGGAAGCAGATGCTAAGGAAAATCTCAGGTTTTCAAGAATTTGTATTGTTTATGTGGTTGGATCAGCAGATGGCAAATATGACTCAGTATAAATGTTACATAATTCTTCTGGGGAAAATAAAATCTCAAGACTGTGCTCTAATTGAAATGATCGTCCAGAAAGCTGTTGAAGAACAGTAAGGAGAATCAGCATAGAAATATCAATGGAGCAGATGCATGCAGTAGCCAGCAAATTCAGAAAGATTTTATGAATGTAGAAAGGCTCAAAACCCCGGTAAGCCCATAGCCTAGTGCCCAAAAAACCTGTGAAGGCCAAATAGAAGATTTAGTTTCATTAACAGATACAGCAGACCAGAGTAATTCCATCAATTTGAAAAGTGAAAAGGAATGTAAGCAGCACTGTTTAATGGAAGGGTCAAGGGCAACTGAAGCGAAGAATGGAGAACATGGGCTGGTCTGTTTCCAGAGATGAAATCGACAGTGGGCTCTAGTAAGAAAAACAAAGTATCTAGACTGAGTTGAATGTAAATGGCCAAACCCATTCGTTAGATTAAGTGGACTCCTTTGTGTTTTAAATGTCATGTTTTTTGCTCCTGGTAATATCAGGACAAGACTGTGGAGTGTTAAAAGATGTATGTATGATAAATAAGTGAATTAGACACAGCATGTAGAAACATAGCTGTATAATTTGCAGTAGTTACAGATGAGAAAAATAATATGTAAAACAGCTAAGAGATCCTTCAAAATGTTGCATGCTTTTTGAGTAGTGATGTTCCATATGACAGCACAATTTTGATTCTAAGGTTTTAGTATTTGTAAAGACATTTTAAGTTATGACCACTGCAGCTGTCAGTGTCTAAGTGGCATCACACCTTCATTCTTAAAATTTCTCTCAACACAACATATGCTTTACCTTCTGTTTTCTTCCATTTTCTAAAATACCAGAGAGAGCACTTAGCCTACCTAGAAATTCTTTAACTGGTTTGTCATTTGAAAGAACTAGAAGTGACTGTAAGAAGCAGGGAGTTTCCTAATGTTTTTACAATGCAGCTATCACTCGGCTTTGTTCTCATATCAGGGTGACAACTTCTTCATTCTTTCCCCCTGCAGCCTCCCTGAATTACAGGCAAATTAAATGGGTGCTTTCTAACATTCCATGACTTTTCCCTCTTTATTTTCAAGCAGATGCTTGAAAGGCAGTATGAAAAACTGAGTGGTAGGTATTGAAGAAAACACTAAATCCATGATATTAAAAAATAGCTGTGTAGAATAGCGAATATCTTGACATCATATTTCAGGACTATGTATTATCACTTCTCTCATGTAAAGATATAGGGAAGGCCTAAGATCCCGATTACAAATTCTGAGGGGTATTCTGAAACAGAGCACAAAATGCTAGAATAAACCATCAGCTCTTTTTGACAGCAGAAAATAAATTAGCATTAAATAGGCCTGATTATTATTCTAATTTTTGTGAGGGCTGCCCAAGAGAAAGCAGTATTTTTCATGCATCTGGGTGGCAAGTGTTTTTCAGTCTTGATATTGTCTTTTGCTCTTTAGAGTGCATCTCTGTAGCATAAAAAAGAAACTGAGTTTCAAGCCATGAGCTCTTGAGGCCAGGTGTGAATGGCATCATGTCCTGGTTGCCTGCCAAGGTGGAACCCAGATGCAGGTCAGCCCTCCTCAGGGATAGGCTCAGCAGGTAGATGGCACAGTGGACATGGCCTCGGTTTGGAAAACTGGGACACACCATAATACTCACATGACGCTTAGTTTAGCTCTCACCACTGAAATATGCAAAAGGACTTGCATCCTCCCCCACTGTAAAAGAAAATTATAGAAACTGGAGGTACTAAAATGAACTCATGAGGGATATAAAAACACCAAGAGTTCTGTGGTCTTAAAAAACTGCACAGATTCTTGGACTCACCCAATTAAGTAGAAGCTGAAGTAACATGTGAGGAAAAAGCCATTTTTGATAACTTACCAACAACAATCCTGTCTCTGACTGAACAATTCTGACTAGATTCCATTTTCTATAAACACTTCTTTCAAGCATGTTGGAAATTTGCATGGGAAAAGAATGGAAAACCAGTCCCTTGGTGATGTTGCCCAACAGCAAGGCACTGCCTCAGCATTTGCAGTGAGCTCATGGCATCATCTTTATGGAGTTCTGAACACATTAAGGAAGAGCAAGAAATTAAACTGTGATTCTGTCTCACAGCCACAAACCTTCAGAGTCATCTGAATATACCATGGGAAGTGTGCTGCATTCCCCACAGGGCTGAAATGTCCCACTGCTGGAAAGTGTCAAGGACACACAGATTGCAGGTTGTGTCAGTGCTGGAGAGCCAAACCTCCACAATATGGGCATGGGATAGTACCGACAGAAAGTCAGTTCTGTCTGCCGTGCCATTTCCAGTGCAGCTGTGATTTTGCTCTGATGGCAGATGCTAAGGGTAACTAGGATATCTATACATATCTTTACATGGATTTCTTGTGTCAGAGCAGGTGAGATTAGCAGTATGATTGTTCATCCAGTCCTTCTGCTCTGTGTTAGGTGAACATCAGTGTGCTATCAAAATATGCCTGAGACTATTTTTCATGCATTAGAGAGAAATGCACAATCAAATGTGGATACCAGTTGGTAAGAGCGGCATGCTAATTAGATGCCCCAATCCAGTGTGTGCTGACAGATACAGTGCAGTATTAAAGCTTTGCCTGCACTGCTTAATGCACAGCTTCTTGCATAAAAAACCAACTTGTTTCTACCTTTGATACATTGCAACCTCTTTCGGACTATAAAATATTTTCATCTTCTTATCTTCCTTTGAGGATATGTACAACATTGCCTACACATCAGATTTTGACTGCCTGAAAGAAGGATCATAGAGAAGTCTCAGCTGCAACATGCAAGTGACAAAGGGACTTCAACTGCAAGTACAGACAGCTGATGGAATTGTGTGCAAGTGTTATTCTTGCTCTCCATCAGTAACACCCAGGAAAGCAGCACAGGGGGCTGGTGCACTGTAAGGCATAGCTAGAAGTGTTCTGCACAGGAGGGTCTGTTCTGGTTTTTTCTCTTCTAATAGTAAGTATCCTTCATGAATACATAGTGGTAAATCACTCCTCAGAATTGACATAAATGGTTGAGTGAACACTCATACATTGTGCATTCTTTAGGTATGTTTGTATTTGTGCATACATGTGGTAATGACCAACGAGGCAGAATGCATTTGAAATTTCAAAGGAGAAATTCTTGACAAAGATTTTTGATTAAAGTTGCAGTGGGAATTAACCTGGAACCAAATGGACACAGCACTCTTTTTTCTCGGTATAACATTGTCAAATGTACAGTCTTCCACTGATTCTCTAACTCCCTTTAATTTACCAAATCCATGCAAGTTTTAGCTTATTCTTAACACAAATGATGCAGATAGCTAACTTTGTATTGGATTCTTGGTCTGGCCAGGTTTTTTTCCAGTGAATATAACTATTTGTGGAGAAAAAGTAGTTGACATTTCAACTACTGGGGCTTTTTTTTACAGGCCAAGTCCAAGGTGTTAACTAAATTACAGTCTCATGAGCAAAGGTTTTGTTATAACAAATCGATAAACAAAAATAACTTACCTGGACCAGGTTCAATTCCCCAAAGAGTCTGAAGAACCTCAGATCTAACACTCCCAGAATTAAAATGATGACGTGTGAGCTATTGTTTCAATTGGCTTTGGTACTAGATGAGTGGAAGGTGGCAAATGTGATCCTAATAACTCCTAAGGGGCTTGAAGGAGACCTGGAGAACTACCGAGTTGATTTGCATGCTTGGATAATTGGTAGACACCTGCCTGCACACAACAGTGAAGATTCAGCTTTTGGAGAAGCAAGTCATGTCTCGTGTTTCTTAGGAGTTCTTTGGAGAAGTCAAAGAGAATAAAGAAAATTGCAAGTCAATCAATAGGTTGCATTTGGCTTTCCAAAAAGCTTTTGACAAGGTCCGTAGAGAATTTTTAAACTTTTTAAAAAATCAAATTGTTTTGTGAACTTTTTAAAAAATCAAATTGTTATTAAGAGGGACGATTCTCTAGTGAGTAGTTAAAGGAAGGAAAGTAAAAGGGAAAAATGACCAATTTTCACATTGGTGAGAGGTTGCCAGTAGCTGTGGAGAGGTTGCTCCTAGGACCTGCACTGTCCAGCAGGCTCATAAAAAGCCTCTGAAGAGAATAAGAAGTGAAATAAAGTAGCAAAACAACAGGTTTCAGGATAGCTTGGACTAAAACTGAGTATGCAAGAGTACATTGTTCTAGTAGATAGTAAAACAGAAGGTGGAACTCAACATTGTCAAAAAAAGGAATAATTCTTTAGTGAAGGGATATTTTGGATTCCCCTTTTACAATTCCACAACTGCTGTTACATCTCCATACATGTGTATAAAAATGTCCATTTAATGCTATATGGTAATCAAAACAGCAAACACAATTATTGGGAATTATTAGGAAAGGAGCTGAGCATCAATATGTCAGTATAAAACCACTGACTTTGTCCTGTCTCAAAAACATTACATCAGAGCTAAGGAAGGTACAGGAAAGGCAAAGAGCTGTGATCAGATGTATAGTATGTACAGTGTTTGTAAAGCCTAAATAGACCAGGACACAGCAGCTTTAAAAAAATTATAACCATAGGGAGATATAAATAGAAGTATATAAAATAAGGGATATGGAAAAAGTAAATACAAAACAATTATTTTTCCTGAAGAAGAACTTAGGAATCACAGTGGTCAGGGGACAAACTTAAACCAAGTTAACATGTTGTTTTCATTCAAATATTTTAATTTAGAATAGGCTTGGGGTTGCTTTGTATTCCACTTCCACATGCTTTTCTTCTGAGAAATTACATGTTAGCGTGGACGTGCATGTGTGCACACAGCACAAATAACAGGTGTGTAAGCTTTGCTCATTGCCTTGCTAGTTTTATCTCAGGTTACTGCCTTGTGTTTGAGTGTAGTTTAATGGAGTCTTCATATGTAAATTAAAATACACAGCACAGTGTTTGCTGTGGTTTTGTACAGTATATATACAACCACACAGTTATTCTGATGTTAAGGATGCTGCTGCTGTCTGTCAAAAAAAAACAATTAATATCAAATTTGTCAGAAATGGTGATTTTATGAAGCTGGTACTTTGCTCCTAGCACAAGATTAGGGCCCCAACATACTTTATTCAGTTAGCCCAACAGTAAAAAGGTTCTTCATTCTTAATTACTTCTTCAAGCCCCACAAAACAACATTCTAGAGTGTTTATTAAAATTAGACAGCTAGTCCTGCACTGCCTAGGGAAGAAAGTTATTGCTTTTTGCATGAGGACATGTTTATGCAGAGAATTTCTTAATCTCAATTACCTTTTGTGTAACTGGATTACAAAGGAAAATATTAACATGAGTAATTTGTTTGCTGATGGGCAACTCCCTCATTTTGAGCCTTCTAACAATAGAATAAGTCTTGGTCTAACAAAATAATTGGTAAAGTCTATGGTTAAACCAGCCAATTAATTTGATTTACACTTACTCATCTGAACTGAAGGTGACTATCATCCCCAGGCAAAAAGCCCTGATTTTATTTCAGCAGCTAAGTAAAAGCAAGATCTCAAAGGAAGAACCATGCACAAAAAATTATTCCATGTAAGATTAATGTTTCAGGAACCCAATAGTGTACTGACCTACCCCAGAGCATCAGTAGCAAAGGTAGCAGAGAGGATTGCAGGAATACCAGCATATCCACAACACTCTTCTAACTGGAGCTGATTCAGAAAAACAGATCTAGGAATTAATCTTTGCATTCTTTCTCATTGGAAGGAAACTGGTGCAGCTATTTGGGATAGAAGTTCTATTTCCATATTCTATTAAGAGAATAGAAAGTACAGAGACACACTCTGCTATGGATATGCAAATAGGCTGGCATAATCCTAGAAAAATAGGCAATAATTAATGCAAAGTAATCTTTAATCAAACAATTAAGTATACAACAAATTAGAGCTAAAAAGATCCACCTCCAATAATGCTGGGTGAATAACTAAAGTAGGTTGAATAATTCAAGTAGGAAAATTCTGAAGTCACATAAATCTGATAACTGCTGTTTTCTTACATTTGTTTCCTCTTTTCCCACCTCCGGACCTACCACGCACTGTAGTTTTCTGAAAATAGACTTTGTAATGGCAAATTATTAAGCTTCTATGACACTATTATTTTATCACATCATTCATTTTTATATTGAAGATAGAATAAAACATTTTTAAACTTGAAACATCAAATATGGAACTGCCCAGTTTTATTTTGATGCTAGTATTTCGTCAAACTATTGCTTTTCTCAGCAATATCCCAGTGAAGACACCACCCTGCATTAGCCCAATCCCTTTTCACAGAAACCTTCAGGTTGGAAAAGACCTTTAAGGTCATCGAGCCCAACCATTGCCCCATCACTGCCAAGTCCAACACTGCACTATGTCCATCAAGTGCTACATCTACACATGTTTAAAATACCTTCAGAGATGGTGACTCCACCACTTTCCTGGCTAGATTGTTCCAGTGCTTGACAACCCTTTTGGTCCAGAAATTTTTCCTGTTGTCCAACCTAAACCTCCCCTAGTACAACTTGAGGCAGTTTCCTCTTGTCCTATCACTTGTTTCCTGATAGGAGAGACTGAAACATTTCACCACCACCACCACCACCATTTGAGCAGGGAAGCAACAGTTCAGATTTTCTGTGGAAGCCAAGTCAATTTCTTTTCTTTCTTGTAGGATTTTTTTTACATCAAATCATATTTTCCGATTATTTGGAATGTTTTGATACATTTTGTAATGTACCTGATCTAATGCACATTGTGAATACAGTAACTAAACATTTGTAGCACTTGATTTACTTAATATTGTCTGTTTATTGTGCATTTCTCTCTTGCTGCAATTTTGAAATTTCCTTTCATAGAAATTCTCAGTCTCTCTTTTCTACTTTCTTCTATAATACAGCCCTCTCTTTCTCACATCCCTGTTGTGATGGTTGTGAGAATGTACATGATGCTGAAGATATGTTTGTGCTACAGCTCTGCCCTGTCTTTAGTTAAACACAGCTTCAGTTAAGTTCTCACAGTAATCACCTCCAGTGATTAGGGCTCAGATTTTTCTGGCAGGCCCATTTCCAGTATCAGGTAGAGTGGGTGACATTGGATAATACTGAGTATCTGATACCTAAATTTCCTGTTATTCATAAATCCCACTTGAAGTAGAGTTTCCTTATTAGCATAAGAAGTTTCCAAGGGTCCTTGAAGTGAAAAGACATCAGCAAAGTGGGAGATTACGACAGTGTTGGTCAGTTGGTATCCAGCTAACACATGCAGTATGATGTTGGTCCATATGAGTTTTATCACCAGATGGAGAAGAAAAAAATCTGTTACTGCCTATACATTACTATTTGCTGCTAAGTAAAAATATTCCTTTTGATTCCAGCAGCTGTGGATTTAAAGGCAGCCACACTGACATTAAGGATGACAGCTATTCAGCCACATAGGAACATGTTTTCATGAATAAGGTGCTGAGAATTTGTTTTAATGTGTTGTTTTCCCTATGCTTATTTCAAACACTCTCCCTTCTTCCTCCTTGACTTGGAGCAGCTAAATAAGAGACATGTTTTGCATAATGAAAAGGCAAAAGAGATTAACTCTAGGTTGGCTTTGCCTGCTGAAGTATTTTGTGAAGTCCCATTTCAAGGAGTCTTTTTAAAAATCTTCTTAATATTATGACTTTGAAGGAATTCTTTCCTGTTGCATAAGCTGAAAATGCTTCTGATAATAGCAAAGGAAAGTTTAAGAACAGCATTCAGGTCATGACCCCTCTCAGATATATCTTCAGATGAGCATGAGTTTGAAACTTAACTTGTAGTTTCCATGAGTTACATTGCAGCTGTTAGGGATTTGGAAAAATGTAGGACACAGTTAAAGCAAATAGCTCTGATACTGCTTTAAAGAATTTCTCAATGACTGTTTGCAACTTACCATATTTCTTACATTACTTCTGGATAGGAAATTAAATGCTGGGGCTGACATATTTGTTATATTTCTTTAAGAAAGCTGTGGTATAAATACTTTCAAATATAAATACACACACACAATAGACATACAAACTCAAAAAGTCTGTAAATAGATTTTTTTTTTCTGTGAATACTGCACCAGTAGCAAATCTCATGTTTAGAAGGAAGTGATTTTTCAGGAGACTTCCTGCTATCTTCCTGCTAAGTTTGAGCAGAGAAGCCTCATTTCTACATAAAAGTCAGTTCAGGTAAGCAGCTGATTTTGCTGGTGTCCAGTATCTTGTCATGTTCTGCAATATATTCTAGTATTGGCACAGCAGGATGACATCTTAAAAAACTCTCCATTGTACCTATCCTGATTTGCAGGCTCTTGTTAGAATTAAAAATAAGTGGAAGGAAAAAACTACATTAATATTCCAGTGGAATAAAGAGACAGCTGCTTTCTATGCTATTTTCTCTATTTGACAAAAATAAAGCAACCCCATTCCTACAGTAAATTTTGTATAAATTGCTTTTCTCTCTGCTTAGTTATTCTGCCTGTGAGTTTTTGAATAGCCAAACAGGATATAAAAAGAAATAACTAAAGATCACTTAGCACACACTATGGTGTTAATATAAACTGTCATAAACTTGGCAAAGGTGCACAAGGTAAGCGTTTGTAAAGGATTACATTTGGTTATTCCCAAAGAAACACAGCAAATCTCTATATGTTCCTTTTGTTAAAATGAAGGGGTTTTTTATAGTTAGCGAGGAAATTGAACAAATAAATTGTTGATATCAAAGTGGAGCTTTTCATCTACACAATGATAGAACCAGAAAAAATTAGTCTAAACTTCTAAGAGATAATGATGAAGCACAACAAATCTGTTAAAAATATTACCATAAAGGGGACAATCGGTAGAAAAATAAGTTTTTATAATTTATTTAAAGCTAAAAGGGAGAAGAAAAATCTTTCTTCTGACACTGTTCAGGCAGTTCATGCGATTTAAAGAGGCAAACATATGTCATAAGTAAGGCAGTAGAAACAAAGCCAAGTTATCTAAATTTAAAACAAAACAACCGTGATTTTCAGTCACGTTATGAGACGGAGCATCATTCGCCGCTGGGAGCTGCAGGCTGGCCGGGGACCCTTCCCAGTGGCGGCTCTCGCTCCGCCCCCTGGCGGCAGCGCTGCTCAGCGCCGGGAGGCGCCGCTCACACCGACCCCCGCCCGAACGCCCGCAGCTGAGCACGGCTCTTCTGCCCGGCAGGACACTCACCGGCACGGACTGCGACGTGGTAATTCTCACTGCAAAGGTGTTTTCCAGTGCTCAAAAACTCCACGTTACTAGAACAATGTAATTACACAGATAGAAGTTGTTTCTGGCAGTCGCACCCTCCGTGGTAGCGGTGGAATGAGGTTTGCAGATTTGTTCCACAGACAGGTTGGGCAGAGGCTGCCTCTTTATTCAGCACTTACTGACTCAGACCACCACTTCCGAAGTGCTCATCTGTCCATGTCTCTGTCAAATGTTTAAAATACTTACCAATTATCTAATTCAAATTAAATCACGGTGGTTTCAAACAGACTCTGTCCTAGGAAAACTGCATTAACCAGTTCATGCATTATGCTCCACACACTGCCATCTTACTCTCAGAGAAGATGCAGCATAAGTACATCTTATTTTTACTTCCGAAACAATGTTCTCAGAGATTGTTAAAACAACAGTAAGATTGAATACTGAGATTACATGGCAGAAAGCTTTAGGAAATACGTATATTCCACTTCCACTCACAATGAAATGAGTGATGGCAACAAAAGAAAGGGCAGGAGATAGTGAAGGAACAACAAAATACTGATACTTTAATGTAACAGCTTAGGAGCAGCTTGGGCAGGCAATGGCAGACAAAACCAAAAAAATGTCCATTTGAAAAAGTTATTATCTACCCATTAAATAGGTGGCAATATGAAAGAATCATCTCTTTGGGATGCAGAAGTTACCCCTTATTTTGGGAGAGAATATAGCCTGTCAAGAGTTTAGTTGATTTTTGAAGATTTAACCCCTGCAACTTGTTTCAGCTGGCAACTAGCATAACACATACTTGTAAGACATTCCATAGTATTTGAGGAGCTGAGAGTTGCAAAAAAGTTCTTGAAATATTAAATTGTTCAAAAATGTCTTCCATAAACTTTAAAATCAGAACAACTCTAATTAAGTTTTTATATAAGCATGCTAAAAATACCTAAAACTGTAAACAACTGTAACTACACAGCTTTTATTTACCAGCAATCTTTATGCTTTTCCCTAATTTTATTGAGAAACAAAGCTTTGTTCCTCCAGCAAAGACCACTATTCCTGTCCATGTTTTGCATCCCTTAATGCCAATTAGCATGATCTTGGTGCTGCTTGTGCTCTCAGGTTTCCTGTTGTTATTAAGATGAGGAGGTCACTGTCAGGGACCTCAGCTGAGTGAGCTGAGCAAGCTGCACCACTGGGAGCCACAAGCCGTGCTTCAGCACTACAGAGCCTGCCACTGGGTTCACAGTGAGGCACAGGAATTGGGGCTGCTATTCAAAAGCTACTCAGCAAAAGTGAAGTGGCATGGGTTGGAATTAAAAAAAGATAAGGTTGTACTGAGGGGCTGTCAAGAAACTCATTTCCCTATTGGGAGGGGTGAATTAGTGGATTTCACAGCAAGTGCCCACAATTTCATTGGTATTTAACATATCAGCAAGGTGATGCTCTGTTCGTACAGCAAAGAAAAAGACATTCAGCTGAATTGGAATCTGATGTACTCTCTAAAATGTGCAGATGACAGCAGTGAACTGAAACTCCACTTGAAGCATTTTGTGATGAACGTTTTAAGAACTAGACCAATGCAAGCACTTTACATAGAAACCATTGTGTCCATCATTACTTTGTCCATCATTACTTACCTGAAATGTGGTCACTGCAGGGAGTTTGCTTCTGCAATACTTACATACACTTGGTACTCTTGGAATTGTAGATGCTTGATAAAAGTCTTTACCTTTTTAATCACATTCTCCATACATTTATTATAAAATTATTCTGAATAAAGGTAACCATTATCATGGCAAACACAGGAAATTTTCTGCAGCTGGCAGTTATCCTTTAGAGATCATTTGTGATCCCAGATTAAGACTCCCAGATAAATTCCTAAGTGAGACAGTGTACAAACAGAACATGGCTAATGGAACTGGGAAATAAAGGACTTGGCAGAAGGGGCCTGAGCAGGAATGATCTCTAAAAAACTCCCTCTTCACCAGACCTTCTATAAGTAATACTGCAAGGCCACAAAATTTTGATTTAAAACTGGTGCTTACCAACAAAGTTAGAGTTGCAGTGAGAACTGGAACAGAACATGCCAGAAACATTCAGCGACCAAGTCTGGGAAAGGGCACAGCCTCTTTCAGGTCAACTGATGTGAAAGCTTCATGAGATATTAAACCAGCATTTCTAAACAAGATGAAGAGTGTTAAGCTAAACTGCAGACCAGTTTAAATTTCTCCAGAAAATATAAAACAAAACATGGTAACAGTTTTCCTACCAGACTTCTGGAGTCAGTTTTCTATATACAATGTTGTTCTCCAAACTATCTTCCATTTATGTGTTTGCAGAATAAAAGCAAGAGGCTCTACCAAGTAACACAAACTTCCTGTCTAGGAGATTATGAACACAGCAGAGCCTTGAGGACAAATTAAGACTTTTTTTTTTTTTAATTCTGAGGCTTTTTGTAACTATGTTTAGTATAACCTATTAGAGCTTAGCTTAACTTTGCACTTTAAAACATTAATAAATTACCTCTGCAGTTTTTTCAATAGCAAAACTCATTTCAGAATGACACTGTACTATCACTCTCAGTATGTCAAGCTCACAACCAAGCACACCCATCTCCTCTGAACTGTCCACAGGTGATGTTCAATACTGTGCAATGGCTGTGAAGCTGAAAATGTATTCAGTTACAATGAAGTGCTAGGAAGTGATACCCTCAATTTCAACAATTGTACTGAGAAGGGCTGCTTTGGCCTGGTATTTTGGATTTGGTTTGCAATTGTTTTTTTTTCAAAACAAGCAAGTTTTAGTTTATGCAGTAAAAAAACCCCAGACATTTGATATTGCTATTTATTTCTTTTTAAAAATTAGATAATTCTCAATGTAATATTCTAGCAACATGCTACTAAGCACTCTATACATTCCTTCTTCAAAATAATTCCAACTAGATCTTGGCAAGGATAAACCAAAAAGAAATACTTTAATAGTACCAACCAGAGTTAAACCAAAGGAGAATTCCTCCCCTGAATCTGACATCATATTTATGTGAAATTGCACCACTCATATTTAATACTGTGTTGTCTTATATAACTATTCAAATACAAATATTTAATTTCTCGAATAGAAACATTGTGTGTTTATTTTTTATCTAATTCAGAATAATAAAATAAAAATTTCCATGGGAATTAAGAAGAGTTTCAATTAGGGTTTCATATGGCAGGCTTTAAAATAGTGCCTGAACCAGTTCTTCCACAGAGTTCTTGGTTAAAATCTACACACTTTCAAGGACTGTTTCTAGCAGCGCAAATTATGTGTCCTCCAAAAAGTTTTAATGAAAACAATTTAATTAAAACTGGTTTGACAACCTGAGTATGCAAAGTCAAACCACAGGATACTAAATACTTTTTGAGATTTGTTTGCTTATCTACAAACAGAACTTCCCTCCAAGATCCCATGGAGCAGAAACAATTGTGGTAGCAATTAAAAGATTTTCATTTGTCAGATTCAAGGTCACTAGTTAAATTATTCAGTCAGTTTTACTTCCAGCAAAGACAATCTCTTACAGGCATATATGGTTTTGTACATTGTTTCCTAAATTGTTTAGAAGCACACTCTTATAGTCTCTATGGTGTTGTGCTTTTTTACTTATTCATCTGTACCAGTTTTTAGCTGAAAATTATTGTTCAATTTGTACAAATCACCCATAATTTAAACTGTATAATTACATTTCATGTAATCTCACAATTTCTGTGGGTAATTAAGTGATTTCTCTACAGCTTTTTTATCAAAAAAGAGCAATATACAACTAATGAATCCCAGTAGGATTTTCCCCCCTCACAAGCACTGACATTATTTATTTAAACACATGGAACCAAATCCTTGGGCATGTCTGATGAGTTGTGCAGGAATCAGACATGCATGCAAAATGGCTCAAAGCTCACCTGTGACAAAAGGCCAGATCCTATGTGAGGGCTATATCCTCTTCACAGAGAAAGGAAAAATAAAGTGTGAATGTCTAAATTACATCAGCTGTACAGATATAGTGGACCTTCAAGCAGAAGGAAAGCCCAGTAGTATGCCCTCTTATTTAAATTCTCCAGCATTTACTGTTTTCTTTTAGGAGTGCATTTGGAAAAGGTATATGAAACTCTATAGCACCAGAAGATTATACTTAAAATCCTCTCGGGGCAAATGACACTGAATGTAGGGCCAGTTTAGGGCTGGTACTTTAATTTTCAGTAGCTATACTATTCTAGAGGATCTAGCCTGTATCATCATAGTGCAAATGTAACCTCTTCTATAGATATCTTCTGGCAACAATCAAGTAGCATAACCTTAGAAAAAGAGGTACACCTTGTTAGTGAGGCGTGGTACATGGACTCTGCTATGTACCCAGGCACCTTCTTTCATTGCTGGACCACCCACTTTTCAGAAAACATTTTAAAAATAACATTTCCTTTGATAATATTAAAAGTAGATGATATGATTTTTTTCCTCAGTAAATTAATAAAGTACAGTATAAACTGATTTTCCCAAAGTCCTTTCAGTTTAAAATGGGCTGAGAAAAGTTTCAATGTTTAATGATAATTTCAGAAGAGTACCTGGTTCACAAACATTTTTTTTTTTGTAATGACAAAACTGTCTGTAAGCAAAAAAATAACAAAAATAAGCACATTTTCAAGTGATTTGCAGACAGTATTTTAGGTGCCACCACCACCACCTGCAGTTATGATGATGATGCTTTGTACCAAGAGAGCAGTGTCCTACTGATGATCAACATTCATCCTCTTCATGCGATGGAGCAGGGCATCTTTTTCCATCTGGACCTCAGCAAGAGCCATTTTGGCTTTGGCCAGTTCCTGTTTGAGACATTCATTTTCTTCAATAAGCTGAAATAAAGGGGTTAGAAAAGAAAGCTCTTAGGATAACTCCATACTGATGACTTTTTCCATTTCAGTAACTTAAAAAACCAAACGCTCCCATTCATTGCTGGGCGGAGGTTTGCTGAGGCTGAGCCAATTGCAACAGATTCTCAGTCAGTGAGTGTAGAACATGGAGAGAGTTAATGCAATCAGCTCAAAAGGTGGGATAGCCAGTGTTTCAGCTATGCCA
Organism: Serinus canaria; assembly: GCF_022539315.1. NCBI lineage: Eukaryota > Metazoa > Chordata > Aves > Passeriformes > Fringillidae > Serinus > Serinus canaria. The sequence continues at coordinate 45,425,907 of NC_066314.1, forward strand.
TTTCCATTCTGGAGTGGAATGGAAATGACCCAAGATTGTGAGCTCTAGGACCAGATTCTTACCCAGTGACAAAAACAGCCAAATTAATGTGTGGGTTCTGTCATCATCCATTCAAAATCTGGGTATGACTGATAGATCAGTACAGATCTGACCAAACAGCTAAGTCCCTTGTCTTTGGTAGCTGTGTTGTACAGGAATGAAGGAGATGGGGAGAAGAAAACTCCCTTGTAAAATTCCCTCTGATGTAAAGGAAAAGAGTCAGAGTGCAGTGTATTATTACACTATTTAGAATGTAGTGTTAAATTGCTGAACCACACCATAATATTCATGATCCATATTTTCCATCTCCAACAGATTTCAAAACAGAAGTGTATCAGAGGCCCACCCCCAAACAGCCTTACAATTATGATTAATAATCATTGTAACATAATTTTGAGGAGGGCAAGGTGAAGTCAAAATGAGTTTCTTATACCTCATTTTTAAGGAAGTCAGATGAATCCCCGCTTGATTTAGAAGGTCTGGGTGTTTCCCAAGTAGTTTGCGTGGCTTGGTCCTGTGTTTTACGTTCAACGGATCCCACTGCTTGCTGCAATGTGCTGCTTGAATTCTTCCTCTTTGACACATCATTTGTTTTTTGATTGTCTGTATTACAGAAATAGTGTGGTTTTTTGTCAAAAATTTTTAAGCTTTATTCTTATCAGTATAAAATTAAACCCACCTAAAACAAATATAATTATAATATTAAGTACATTGATATTTGCCTCTCAAAATCAAATTTAAGAATAAAATTTAATTAAAATTTACAACCTTTAAGAGGAAGAAAGAAACAATATGTAACTTACAGCCTGAAGAAAATAAACACATTTTTATACTGACCTGTATCATCACCACAGAATATGTACTCTGAATAATCAGAAATTTGAGAACTATTAATATTGCTATTAACACACTGTCTCCAGGTCTCTCTGAAGACTGCATTTACATTTAAAGACACAGTGAGATAAACCTGCAGAATCAAGTTTTTTAATTAGAAAATAACCTTAATTACTTGGCATTAAAGAAATTTTCTAGCATTTGTAACTGAAGTACAGTATATAACACCTGTTAAAATACACTGCTGTACATCAAGGGAAGAAGTAAGGGTCATGGTTTTATAGCAATTTTTTTGTTTGCTTTGTAGCAACAAAGGAACCCTAAACTTACCATGATGAAGTGATATGCACTGATGAAGCATATCCTGATGACATTATAAGCATATTTTTTATTTCACCCAGGTTGATTCAACTGTGGGTTAACACAGCCAATACACTATTCAAAAAGGTAATCTTCCTTTTTGTGGCTACACTTAGAATTATGGCATATGGCAACACAGCTTAGACAAATTATCACCAGTTCTCCTTTCATAATTAGTCACAAGTATGCACAAAGGAAAAAACAACAGGATTATTGAATTGAGATAACAAGGTGCAGCAACATACAAACCTCTAATGAGAAAAGTGCCATCATCATTTCTTTCTATCCAGAGTATGTCAATATGAAGTTTTATGGGTACCAGCTCAGATGCCTTAAGATTTTCACGTGGACTGTCATCCTAAAAATACACATAATAAAAAATGAGTTTACAAGGAAATCAAAATAGATAATTAAAATGTTTATTTAAGTGGATTTATTGAAACTTGAAAGGGAATGTTTCAGAGCAGAATTTTCTAATGGGATCTCCACCAAACTTTGGCTCCCTTTTTTTCCCCCCAAGGGATCATTTTAAAGGCTCAAAATTATCTCTGGAGTAAGTCTGCTGAACTCAATATATAGTCCGACTAAAATACTTCAAAGTGTTTTTACAGACATCTCAATAAGATTATACCCCAACTCAAGACGTTTGTTAGCTCAGGAGCTGAGTCACAGATAAGAAGCCTGTGCTATATAGTGTCTGATTTTCCCTTGAACTATTTAAAGATTGAATGGGTACAGCTATCATTCCTGAGCAGATTTTGTCTTTTCAGTTTGGGATGACACCAGCTGCAGTTTAGTTATACTACTGTATTTAACAGAAGAGAAACTTCACAAATTACTTTGGGATCTCCCCAGGAAGTCTTTATAGTTCATTATCCCTGTCAAACAGAATAACGAAGCCAGTACAATCAGAAACTATACATATCAACATTAAATGTGTACCAAGAAAGCTGTTGAGATATAGCTTCCAAAGCTTCTTTAAACAGCACTGAGATTGCAGCAGAAAATGCAAACAGTAAAACAATGTTTCTCAAATTCCTCTCTTGCCATGAAACAACACTGCATGGAGTCTTATGCAGAAGAAATAAAAGAACATACTGCACTGAATAGGCAATGCAGCACACATTTGAACCATATCTTCTCACTCTATAATACCCAACAACTCTATAGAAATGAATCATCTCTATGTCAAATCTGCAGTTTGTCAACCATCATGAGTAACTTCCACCATGACTTGTGTGCACTGCTGAGTGAGCACTTTGGTGCTTTTGCTGCCAAGTAGAATCAGTTTATTATTGTATATTCCCCATCTCAAGCAGTTGCTTTCTCAAGAACATTTTGCTTAAGTCTGCCTTCTTGCCAATAAACCAGCACAACCCTGGTTTTAAATGCAAGTGACTGTGTCAAGGTTTTGCTACTTGCATTTGGGCATTCATGTCTGTGGTCCACTGAAATCTGAGGAACAGATTCACAGCTCTTACAAAAAATGCTTGTGCTAATCCTATAGAGGAGGAACAACTCTAAGAGTACCCAAAGATCTTCAGGGGATGGAAGAGCTGTATCATTGAGGGAAGGAATACAGATGCATTTTGAGTAAAACACAAGACATTTGCCTTTCCACTCAATAATGATCTTGGCAGAATGAAGACCTTAGCCCCAGATGTAGAACTGGAGCTGCTCTTCCAATCCTCAACTTGTTCAAACTTTGTAGGGGTGATTATTACTGTCCAAAGCAATGTAATAATTATCTTTATGTTTGTTTGTTTTTCTGTTGTTCTACACCTCTCAAAAAATGTCCTTATCTTTATATTCAGTGGTTGTGCAGCACAGAACTCACCATCTTCTTTAAATGTCTGAAAGAAAGTCCCCTAGGAGACTTGAGCAGAAGTGTCCTCCTAATGTTACTATTATAAGATATGGTGCTGAAAAATGCTTGCACTGTTCAGTATCTGCTTCTAGAAGAACATGAAATTTGGGTTGTGTTCAAGTGGTTTGTACTGGAATTTCATAACCTTTCTCCTTATTTTGTACAGAACTTTCATTGCAAGAACTACCCTCTAACTGGGAGAGAGAAATAACCTTTAAAATCCATGGTTTGCAATTAGAAAACCATATCCTTTGCTAAGCAAAAAAGCCCAACCAGAAAAACCCATATTGTGTCTTTAGATCCTTACATATAAAATTACCAGACACTGTTACTCTACAAAAGAGATTTAGGAGAGGGGGAAAAAGTATAAAATATTAATTAATACAAATAGCTTGTTCATGCAGAAAATTCCCCTCCAGGCATACCACAGACCTAACCAAATCTATGGATTTTAAAATTGTTTCAGTGTTATCTAAAGACCTTTCAGAGCATGATAGCAGTTTCTTTGAAGTTAACTGTATCCAGATTAGTAGTTTATCATCAAAGAAACAAGAACACAATTTTTTTTGGAGCAGCCAAGTATCTCATTGTTAACATACTTTTAAATTAATCCTTGCATTAGAAACTTTTATCTTCATAGGCATCACTTCTGCGACAGTTTCATCTTCTAGAAAATGCTGAATATTTGCAAGAGAAGATGTTAGAAATTCAGCACTGAAGTTCTCCACATGACACTGAAGAAACCCATTTTTTACAGCTAGCAGGGAATGTACAACAGCACTAGGCCCGCTTTCCCATCTCAGACTAATCTCAGGTGAAGAATTAACAGGTCCAGCCACAGATTTACAGTCAGAACCTGTTACAAAAAGAAAACAAATTTGCATTAAAATTTTGCATTGTACAGAAAATCAATTATGATGTAATTCTTTCCAACTCTATTGTCCAACTGATTTTCCAAAAAGTTATCATAGAGTTATTATTCATTAAAAGCAGTGTTGCAAATACAGAACTTCAGAGCAAATTTCTAAGTATAGCACTTCAAAGTACAAAAATAAAGAGTACATATAAAGGCTAGTACCTCACTGTGACAAGAGAAAAGACAATGCAGAAGTATCACCATCCACAAAAAAAAAGTTTCTTTGGTGCCTTGATGATGGATATAACCAATTATTTTGCATACTTTTCCACTAAGTCATTAAATTTCAATTCAGAAAAACACTAAAGTCACTTCACTCTCTCAGAAGAGCAGGTATTTTCTTGGAAAGGCTGAACTTCCTGACTTAGGAACCATAAACAGCAATGCATTAAGACAGAGAGTATGACCACATATGCATCACTTGAGTGGCAATAGACTTGAATGTTAAAAAAACTCTGGCATGTTCTTGCTAATTTCAGTATCTTTAGTCACTAAGGACAATTACCACATTCAACCTAAATAGCTGTAAAAACCATAATAAACTAAACTAAAGCAAACTAAAAGAAAAATGTAAAGTAACCAGATTGTGGGGGGTGGGGGGCAGTGAGCAGTAACCATTTTTTGTATAAAATAGTTACCCCATGGAATTCTCAAGTCATGCCATCACTATGATGGCTGACCTACAGAAATTATCTCTGTGACAAGAAACACAATCACAGTAACAGAAAAAACAAGCCTTGAAAGTTGAAAGATACCTCGAGAAAGAAACTCAAGAAAAATTAAGTGCATTATGCAACAGACCCTGCCTAGAGCTACAGCAGCCTGCCAAGGTAATTGATTTGCTTTCCTATTTGTACATTAATTGGGGTCCTCTTCCTGTATAGTGTGCAGGTTCATGGATGACCCGGCACAGGAGCAGAGTCAGGGTAGACAGACACACTGTTGATCTGGGCTGACCAAGACCAATGACAAGATGCACATGAGAACCTTCAGCCTCTGCTGTGAACCAGAACCTCTCCCTTTGTTACCTCTCTGAATAGAGGTTTCCACAACACTGACAGCCACAATTCCATCCTTCTGTCTTTCCAATGTTTAGAAAGTGCTAAATCTCATATTCCCCTTCCCCACAAAAACCCACCCCAAAACCTAAGCAACCAGCCAAAACCACTGCAAGTATCAATTATCTTTTTAGGCTAAGTCCAGACAAAAATGAATAAACTACCAGCAGCCCAGGAGAAGAAGGGACACTCTCCAGACAGAAGAACAATGACCATTCTGTTCAATGAATCTGTGCAACTAGTTCGGGAAACTTTGTTCCCCTCAAGATCCATATAATTCCCAAACATACAGATAAGAAATAAGCAGTAGGTGCACTAAGTATTTCTGCACCTGAAAGGAGTGTCTGCATCATTGCTGGAAGGATCCAAAGTACAGAAAAAGAGCAGAGGAAAAGAACACACATTCAGTCTCAGTCTTGAGTCAATTTTAGTTATCTTGCCCTGAAAGAGGCAGAGTCAAGGGAATATGGAGTAAAAAATATGTTAAAAATTTGGAAGCTGCTATGAACTGCTGTTGCCTTCTAACAAGCAGGTTCAGCATGGTAAGATCTCAGTAAAAGCACAGCACTCCCACAATACTTCTGCCATACTCCATCCCTCCTTCTTTTAGTTTTGCTGCCAGGCAAGATCAGATAAAGTAGCAGTCCTGCATCCAGCTTCTGCAGGGAATTGCACAGCTGCCATGTCACCCTCAACTTAGTCCAGCTTTTAGCCACATTCTTCCCTTTTTACCTCTACTGTAACGGTATAGTACATTTTAAATGGTTATTTTCATCCAGAACGTCTTTGAGACTGTAGTTATAAGTTGAGTATTCACTGCATTGCATGGTTCCTCAGATTACTGGTTTCAATTGTTAATGCAGCACTTGAGAAAAGTTTGGGATATTACTGTACGCATTTGCTCACCTGTTCTTTTAGTTGTATTTTGTTACTATTAACTCTTTTAAACAGTCTCTTTTGATCTGATTCTCAAGCTTCCAAACTTTTTTTCTTTTAGTTCTACTAGAAATGAATATGGGACACAGGGAGCAGCAACAGAAGATTCCTGACAGTACAGAAATCACAGTGAAGAGAAAAGATCAGTGGAGAGAAGATGTACATTACAGAATAGGAGTGACCAGCAATGCATAAAAACTAAAAAAGGTTTTGTTAGCTCATCCATTCAGGTACCTGCCAGGAAGAGAAAGGAAGAGATACGAAGTGGAAGTGTTTGGAGATTCCAATCATGTTATATCCTCTCTACACAAAATAATTAGACAGTGCACAAGCCTCTCATTATCAGCTGAGAAGCATTATCATTATCAGAGGCTCCAGTTGTAGATACAAACAAGAGCAGGAAGGTGGCATGTTCATATTATTTACTCCCTCCAGCTTTTACAGAGGATATGGCAGATAACCAGAAGTCAATTTGCCTGTATGAACTGAAGGTCAGGCATGAGTCCTCCCTGCTGGACCTTCTCCTAGCCTTCAGATGCTTGACTACAACATCATGTAACAGCTGCTCAGGCAGCAGCTGCTGGCAGTGGCTCAGCTTACCAGTAAATGTTTTCTTTAGCTAGGGGATCAGGGGTTGTACCACCTCTGAAGCTGAAGCACCTGCTGAACAAAAGCCATGCTGATGGAAGGTTGGAATAAGAAAATGGCAGCCAACAGCTGCTATAGCTATTTCCTTGTAAAGGAACTGAACCAGAAGCAGGTGCATCAGAGATCTGCCCCAAAAAAACCCTAGTGCAAGAGAGCTTACATCCAGCAATCCATGTAGAAGGGTGGCAGAGGGGAGCAAAGCAGACTGTGACATGAGCTGCCACACCAATACATCATGCCAAGGAAAACACCTCATCCATGAGAACTCAGTTTTTCTGGCAAAGTGTGTATATAGTGTACTCACGCCCGAGAATAGCTCTGAAAGACACTGGTTGATCTAGCTGTGCAAATATTTGACATGAAACTACACTCTTTGTATTAAGCTTAAAAAAACCAAAAACAACCAACCAACAAAACCCCAAAAAACCAAAACAAACAAAAAAACCCAACCCAAACCAAACAAAAAACAGTTGTCTGTCTTTAAAGCTTGTATTTCCTGAGAGAGGAAATGTTTAAAATTTTCTTAAACCACATATTATAAGCCTGTTTAAACAGTGTGTGTCATTTAATCTAGAGAAACTGTTCTTGAAAAAAAAACCATTCCTTCAAAGGAAGGCACATAAAGCAAAGTACTATTAGAGTCATAAGGAGTTCCATCTTTAGGAAACAGTAACACAATGCATTGTGTCCTAGTTCCACCCCCCAGCAGCCAGGCCCCACACAGCCTCTCGCTCACCCCCCACCACTGGGATCGGAGAGAGAACTGGAAGGGTAAAAGCCAGAAAACTCGTGGCTTATGACAAAGACAGTTTAATACAGAAAACAAAATCCAAGAACATAGCCCCATACCAGCCACTGTAAAGACAATTAATTCTACCCAGCCAAAACCAGCACATAATGCAGCTTACTTCATTTTCAAAAAAGCAAACTAATGACCAGAATTCAATGCAATGCACTTTTTTACCCACATGATCACAGACAGTTCTATTTATTTATTCTTCCTTTTTAATGTATGGCAATGAAGAAAGAAATCAGAGTTCTAAACTAGCATAAAAGGGATGCTAGTCTAACATAAAATTGTGTTTGCATTTTTATTTACTTGGAACAAATGTTTCCAGCTCCAATTTCAAGACACTGAATTGTTAGTTCTTACCAACAGTTCTGTTGCACATATATTGTCGAACACCAATATTTCCTAGTTGGTTTGGTATCACTTGGTTGACCTGTAAGCATATTTCTGTGTCTTCTCCTCTGATGTCAATTTCACCATTAATACCAAATACTTGAAAAACCACAACAGACATCTGTCAACAAAACCCAGATAAAACAATACAAGATTATAAAATGATTTTAAAGTGATTATTGTTCGTAAGGTATGTCTACACCTTTTCCATCACAAAAGGAAAACAGGCCTTTGTATTGAAAACCCTTGCTCACAGAGAAGCAAGAAGTGTTCTTGTTTTCTTATTCTTTTCTTTTTGTACACATTGACTTCATAATGGATTGCTCAACAGCCTGTCCAAAGACAGACACTTGTACTAATGCCAATTCAGAACTGGCTAGAAAAGCCATGGAAGTGAGATAGAGTTTCCTTACTATGACAAAAAAGCACATACCTATGTGATACCTGAAATATCAGGTATCTGACATTACCTACAACTGCATTCAACTTTATGCATATCATAAGCACAACCAAGCACCTGCAGTGCTGAATCAGACCAGGTTAAAAAGCTAGGATACACTACTAAACTTTGCTATCTGAATAGTAGCCGGCCCTTTTTCTCTATTTACTGGGTTGCAATATTTTTAAAAAAGAAGTAGAAGCCAGCTTTAAGTCAGCTTTGGTATCAGAAGATGTGTATCCATCATTATTATGGCTATTCTGGTTCATTTTTCTGATGACTTAAAAAATCACCTCTTAAAGGAGACATTTTAGTTGAGCTTTAAAGCTTAATTTACAGCATCTTATATTCTAATGGAATACAAAAACATTACCATTTCTTCACTAGTCTCATGAGCATTTTCTGAAGCAGCACTTATGGCATCTGGAGATGAACCATCACAATTTTCCATCACTGTGCCTCTTTCGTGGACATTTTCTGATGGGCTTTGATAGTTTGTGGCTGTAATACCTTCCAAATACACATCAGAAAAAAAGAAAAGTTAGCACAGCATAATTTTAATCACTCCTACATTAAGAATAAAGTCAGTGTCTGTTAGTGACTGCACACATTAACTCATTTTTTAATATGAGTTGAGTGGCTTATTAAAGAAATATTTATGATTGAACTGCCAAATCCATTCCTCTTAGAGTTCAAAGTTCTAGATGCTAATCAAAAGTAAAGCAGGATATAGTGACAAAACCAACACAGCACTCTACCTGCATTGTTAAAAAAAACTGTGAAGGCATTTTTAGTCTTCCAAATCAAATAATATAAATGTGATAAAGCTGGAAAAAAAAAATCCAAGTTGTTTATCTAAAATACTGCACAGTGCCTTTAGAGCAGACGCTTGCATGTTTAGAAAAGTAAGCTACGTAAATTGCCATTAGAGCAATCATAATCATGATAGCATTTCCTTGACAACTGGAAAGCATAGATACTTAACCTGCAGTTAAATATTGTTTAACAAGCTAAAAAGACATATAAAATATATTTCATGGTATACTCCCACATAAGCACATGCAGGAATACTCCTACAATTCAAATATATAACAGGCTTGCAAGTGAAGCAGTCTTCTCATTATTGTTCTAGACTGAAGAGAAATCCAACAGAAAAAAAACCCAGCCTTATGCAAATTAGAATTATCAGAAAAGAGGCAGCAATAAGGTCTTTTTACTTTATTTCCTGACATGGGAAAATTATTCCATCAGTGTATATACAGAGATGAGCAAAAATTGGACAAATACCTCCTGTTAGACAGTCAATATTGTGAAATACTCCTTGAGAGATGAACTGCAAGGAGACTACCAAACCTATCTGACTGGCAATTAGCACAGTGAGCATTAGTTAAAACTCATTTCTTTTTCATCCACTTCTAAAATGAAAGCTTCTTTACCACTTCAAGTGTAACACTGATTCAGGCTCCACCCTGTAAGTATTGCAGCCAAAGCAGTTGCTTCAAGCATAGCAAGGAACAAGTTCTGCCTAATTCAGATTCATAACACAGCGCTTGAATGGTCTTACTTTCCATAAGAGAGGAAAATTAAGCAGTGTTAAAATTAAATGGTGCTGCTTAAGTAGTGCACATTATTGCTTTCTCCTGAAATTATATATGGTGAATACACTTGATATTACTGGTCAAGGTAACAGAAATAGTCTTGTGAAGTATCCAGGAGTTGCTGGACTAGAATCCTTGTGAGCATGACTTTAACAACAAAGAATATTTTCATGTATTGATTAAAAATATTTTGTGAAACCTGCTTACCTTTCTCCAGAAAGCTTTGACTATCACTTCCATCACTCTCTATCAAATGATCCTCTAGCATCATACTATCAATAGAGATGGTATCCAGAGACACTTGTGATGGACTTCTCTTCATATTTTTGTAAGAGACAGAGAATGCGGGGAGGTTGGACGAGCAGCGTTCCTTAGGCTTAGCACTTTTAAAATATAAAGATAGGAGGAAATTGTATTTATATTAAATAATACATAGAAGTTACATTAAAAATTCCTCTAAAACCAAGCAGAATATCAATGAAAAAGTCTGATTATTGAATAATCCTTTGACAAGACAAGGTAAATGTAGAAACAACATACATTCATGTAGGTATTTATGTCAATACTTCTCTCACTACTTATTTCCTAACACTTAAACTAAAAGTAAATAGTTTAAATCAATTAACTAACATTTCATTTTAACTTTCACTGAATGCTGGATACTGCATAATTTTCTACATGCTTTAAAAATTTTCATCTACTAGAACACAGAATCACAGAACAGCCTGAGTTGGAATAACCATCGAGACCAACTCTTAAGATGTTCCCTTCCTGACTGCTGAAAGTACTGGAAGTCTGTGGCCAACAAGATTTCTAAATATTTTCAAAGAGTAGGAAAACTGTGTTAGTATTAATTTTCTATACCTTGAAGAAGACTGGGATGCAAACATTTTAACTGAAGCCACTTTGTCTTTGTTGATTTCAAGCTCTTCAGATTCTAAGGCAGTTTCTGTTTCCAAGTCAGCGACTTGGTTAGGACAGCCTTCAGTTGTGCCTTCCTGTTCATTTAACTTATTTGAGAATATGTTTCTGTCATCCTCTTTATCAATGAAAAATTCAGTAGAATCTTCTCTCTTATTTAGAATGGACACCGAATCCCTAGGATTCAAACTACTTTTCTCACTTAGAGGTCCACAGACCTCTTCTGAATCACTTCTACTAAAAAGTCCACTGCTTCCTCCTTCACTCGTATCTCCCAAACCTTTATCTGATGCATCATCGGAAAATGACATTGCTTTCTGAAAATCCATATTACTGTCTGATTTAAACAAAAGAGGATCTATTAAAATTCCCTTATTAACTTCAGCATTCAGAGGCTTGCAGTCATTTACATAACCAAAAGTAGTAATACTGGCTTCCACTATCTTACTACCAACTAATTTACTCTCTGAAGTAAGAGTTTCCCCATTTCCCACAGGGGAGAGTTCTGATGCCATGGTACTTCCTTCTTCCTCAACAGGAGATTTACAAGGGTTTCCCTGAGTCACTGGATGGAGCAGTAAGGCTACTTCTGCAGTTTTCAGTAGAATCCCAATGCAGACATCTGTTTGCTTTGCAGGTTTTCCTGTCACTGCCTCTACATCCTTCCTTAAGTTTTCCAGGAGCAATACAAGAGATTCGTGGAGAAACAGCAAAAAAAGATACTGGTAGTGATTGAGCTGCACGCTTACATGTTTTTGAACATGGACAAGAACATGTACATCTGCATCAGAGAAAGAGCTTTCAGAAAGCACTCCTGAAGTCTCAGACATTTGAATGCCATTGGTCGAGGGCTCCGTCTCACTGCTGTAATACTCCTTTAGAAGTTTTTTACGTTGCAATCTATTAGAGAGATCACTAGATTCACTTTTTGGAATGTTCATGGCTGTCTGATTACGGGATACAAGCTCTTTTTGTGACTTTGCAAATCTTATTGGCTGACAAATCCAAAGCGAAAGCGGAAAAGAGTCCACAAAGCTTATTGGCCGGCCTTTCCCACTTTTCGTTCCTTCGTAATCTATCCAAAACTGGGAAAAATGCATGGCCCAAACATCAGTAGCTGCAGATGTCTTTAATGCATATTTATTCAATTCTGGAATGATATAACCTTTATAAACATCATGCATTTTGGTATCTTGTTCATGAGCATGTCTCTGGAAGATTGGATGTAAAAGATTAAAATTTTTGGGGGACTTAGGAAAAGTGGTGAAATTTCTACTGAAAAATTCAGAGTCCTTGAAGTTCTGAAACAAAGCTTCTAGATCAGAGTGTCTACAGTTTGGTGAGCATCTGGTATTCGTAGCAATCATCTCTGAACTTTGAATGGAAAGTGCACGAGGTTGATCTTTATGAATTTCAGGTTTGTTTTCAAATGGGATGATGATCTGCAAGGAGAAATACATTTTTTCTAGTTAAAAATATGTAGATAAGAAGGTACACAATTAAAAAAACCAAAATAATAGCCATGACATCTGATACAAAGGAATATAATTATAGTTTTATGAGAAATCAAGTACAGTGAAACAGAACAGGGATATGTTGGGCTCACAAACTATGATTTATGTTCTGTCTCATTTTCTAAGAAGGATGATGTGGCATCAATATTTGTACAAAACCAGAAGGGTCTCAGGCTTTTCATCAATATTTGCACAAAAACATAAGGGTCTCAAGCTTTTCTTATCTGAAGGTCTTAAATTTAGTTCAGCTATATTAGGCTGAAGTGGCTCATTTCCTCAACTCAAGCAGCTTGGTAGAACATTTCTTAGAGTGTTTCCAAAATTTACAGCTTTGAAAAACAGAGAATTATAATTTGGAGTTCAATCTGGCATGTCAGATAGGGTTTTTCACCATACCGTGTACCACAGTATTTTATTTCTTTGTTAAGACACAAGCAAACAGTTAGATGTGCCAATGCAGTTAATATTTTTTAACATTCCAGAATATAGATCAGGTATTTCTGACAATTATCTGAAAATCATAACACATTTGTTTCATCATGAAAGTAATAATATGCCTCAACTCCTAAAGAACCACAAATAGTTCAGCACACTGTAATTAACTTGCATATTTTTAGTGCACATTTTAAAGTAAACTTATCTTATGCCAAATCCTGAATTTTAAATTGTTAATATGAACCTTGGCCACTCTAGTTTGGCTAATATCAGTGACACTGCTTTCTATCACAATATCTCCATTCTGTATCTAGAAAGTAGGAGTAAAAAATCATCCCTAAAGACACAAAGATGGGGGTAATGAAGCTTCTTCATTTAAATACAAGGACTCAGAAAAAAACCCTAAATAAAATAATTATCCATATTATATGCAAACATCAATTCATCATTTGCTTGAATAAAAATAATGCTGTTAATACAGGGTGACATAATTAATACAAATCAAGGTTTGCGGGCATGTAAGAATACTTTTATCCTCTCGTAGTTTAGGAGGCTATTCCCATAAAATAATTCAATATCAGATTAATCTATATTTGCAGATTTCCAGTTGTTTGCTCTTAATAACTGCTTCTATTCAGTACAAACCATGTCCTTGTGAAGTTCCATTAAAAATGTAGCAAGAGGTTAGAAAGATAACCATCTCTTCATATGCTGACTTTTTAGAGCCCTCTCTGTGGGCACCACTGAAGAGACTAATTTTGTTCACCTCTGAACCTTGGAAACCATCCAGTGAAATGCCCAATGCAAACAGGGCTTGGGTGGGAAATTTATCTGCTCAGTAACCCTTTTTTTACCAAGAAGGAGACGACAAGGGAAGCAAAAATTTGATGTTCGGCTGCATTAACAAACAACACTCCTCTGCAATAAGCATACAGAGAATTCATGTACCTGAACTACACCAACAGCCAGCATGAAACAGAAAATGGTGAGAATGGGTTTTGGAGAAGGAAATAAACCTTCAGATGAACTGCTTACTTTACTCTAGAACATTGACCAACAAGGCAAAAGAGCTTTGATATAATACACCTAGAGGAACAAGAGAGGACCCTTGCATTAATATGGAGTACAAATTTTATAATTTAATTTTAATATTAATTTTTCACTTGTTTTTTATTTTAGTGCTCAATTTCTTTTTAGCTCTGCTATGTCAAGCTCGCTGAACACAGGGAAATAATTTGTTAATATTCCCACTCAGATCTTCAATACAAAACCAAAATACCAGGACACAGATGAAAGAGTACAGGAAACAAGATGTCTGTCTTAAAACAGTCATATTCTGCAGAGTTTTTTAGAGAAGTGTTTTTTCATTCATTTGGGTATTTGTAAGAGAATAAGAGAAGAAATAGTCTTCCAAGGAACCACAAAACCCCAACTCAGTGACAGCATACCTTTAACATTAGTCCATCCACTCTCACATCAACATGTTCATCTGATTTTGAATTGTCATTTAACTTGTACATGGCCATGAACTGAATAAGACTCTGTTTCAAATCCAACACAAACTGGTTTAGCCAAAGAATACTTCTCTGATCCAGAGTGAACTGTAAAGCATTCAGCTGGCCGTACAAATTTGGACATGGAACTAAAAGAGAAAAAAAAATGAAATCATGAGAATAAGGAAAATGTTTATGGGTTGGGTTTTCTTTGGCTTTTAAACAATTGCAAACTTATATTTTCACCAGTACTTTCCATCAGAGAAAGAACAGAAACTCAGACCGTTAGTCTCAAGGAAGAATTAATTGTTAGGGCATACCTGAAGTGATGATTCTTTCTCTCACTCCAAGAAAGTAACTTAATTTTTGAGTGTATATAAACTAAGAATAGAATTAAGTTTGAAGAAATGGGGAGAATATTCTCATTACAGAGCAAAGGGAAGACCATGGAAATTTGCTTTCCTCAAGTTCCATCACCAAGAAATCCACTGACACTTCTGCATATAAAACAAGGCCAGTCACAGAACACATTCCTACAAATAACTCCAGCAGCTCTTCATTGCATTTTAGGTATTGTTTGAGCTTTTTTATGTAGTCAGACAGTGAAATTGCAGAAACAATATGTGGATATTGGAGAATGAATAATTCATATGGCAGTAAAAATGCTGCAAGTGTTTTCAGACTGAACAACCATGTTTATAAAAAACAGTATTAATAGGAGTTTGCAGGAGCAAGCACTGTGGAAATGGAGCAGTCTTGTGCTCTATCCATTTTAGAAAGCCATTACCTATTTCCAAGCTTTAAGCTTCACAAAGGTGAAAGTAACACATAAAATTTATGATTCAATACAACAACAAAACAAAACAAAAAAGGAAGAAGAAAAAAAAAAGAAGTCTTACTAGGAAAGTCCTTTCCATCTGGGTAGTAATATTCAGTGAATTCAATATGAATAGCTGGCATTTCTGGTGGAAGATAAAGTGACTTTTTATTGCAAGAGATCAGAGCTTTAGGGGAAGAACGACACTGGTCTGCTGTTGAAACCTGTAAACGATAAAGATTATTTCATTAACACATTCCATTTTTATGAATGATTAAGCAGTTGCATGGTGCTGTCCCTAGTAAGGTAACATTCCACTACTCAGGATGTAGGTCCCCAAACAACACAACACAAAGTACAACACAAAGTGCTGACGAACAGTGACAAACAAACACTTGACTGCCTCAAAGCAGAAATGACTCACATAGAAGAGTTTCACAAGAAAACTGGTTTAAAGGTACCAGATCCCCTCCCTTCATACAAGGCAAGAGGCAGCAGGTCACTTTCAAAGGCGTCCAGCAGAAGCCTAGAATGATCTGATTGTTTATTGCAAATACTACAGTTCCTGTTTAAGCATTTATGCTTGGATTGAGTGTATTTCCATACAGTCTGGTCTAGATAAGGGATAGATAAGCTAGATAAGTTTATTACACACTTTAGATAGTTCTTGTAGTGTCATAAGAACAAATTCCAGCACACAGGCTGACTTTCAAACTGTGTGTGAAGCAAGGTGTTCAGCATGCACCTGGCAGAGATGCGTATGCTTGCATATGCCTGAAGGTCTGCTTCACAGGAGAAACAAGATACTATGGAACAGTAATCTCCATTTCTGTTTCCTTACAATGTAAATTATGAAACAAGTAAGAAACCAACATTTGATATATATTTGACCTTCAATTTCATTGAATGCATCCTATTTTAAAAAGTATGTTGCCAAAACAAAGCTTTTCCATTCAACAGTTAGTAGGTCGAACTGCTAGTTTGAAATTACCCATGTATTAATATTGAATATATGATGATGTCTACTAGAATTTCTCTAGAAACGATGAATACATGACCTTTATAAGCCTGCTTCACTTTATGTAGTTGTTTTCAAGAGGCAAACATATCTGCATTAACAGACACAAAAATTCAAGTAAATTATCTATTTAGAAAAATAGCTTTTAGGAAATTGCATAGAAATAATGACAATTTAAAAACTGAAAATGTGTTTGTGTAAAGAGGAGGAGACAAGAGCAGAAGGCAAATGGAAACATGAACAGCACAAAACAATAGTATAAAACCACTTCAGATCCAGATGAAGGCTCCCAGCAGCAATCTGCAATCTCCCACAACACCAGCCGTGACATGGCAGAAAAGTGTTGGGAATTGGAAAAAGAGCAAGCACACATCACAGTGACAAAGGACACACACTAAACATTTTTGTTAGGACCTGAAATTTAAGAGTAGATTCTCACATATCACTACAATTCTGCCTAATGGAGACACACTCCTTCGCTAATTCACTCGCCTCAGAACAGTCCGTCTGGACCACAACCAGCAACTAAAACTACTCATTCTAACAAAGGGGATGGGGATGGAAATGGTAAAAGTGTCTGCTCAAAATATCACTAGAAAGGGAGTGGCTGGAAAAAGATATTAAAATCTTAATAAAATCTCTTAACAGGTTTTATTATATGTACTTTGAAAAATATATCAATAAGAAAAGCATAACATACAAAACTACATATTAAAATATTGGGCACATAAGATAGTACAATGAAAAGATTCAATTTGAATTCCAAATTCATAATTTGGAGAACAATAGAACTTAGATCCAATGCTTAATTGTGATATGATCACAATTTTAACAAAGCAGAAGCAGGTTCATAAAGTCAATAATGAATGGAAAGTCTCATTAATTTCAATGGGCTTCATATTGTCCCTTAAAAACCACAGTTACAAAACAGTAAGGGTGGAGTTGCCCCAGTTTTACAACTTAAAAAAATATACCTGATATATATTGAAGTCTGCAAGCCTAACCACAATAGGACTAGACATCAGTTTGCCCTTTGGTTGTTGGGAAGATACAGAGGAAGCCCTAGATGTTAGTTTCGGTATCTGTTCCTTGCCTGTAAGAAAGAATAGTGATGGAATCATTGAAAAGAACAGTCTTTTTTTTTTTTTTTGTAGTTTTAATATTTCATGGAAGTAGAGAATTAGTGATGTAAAAAAAATACCTGTTTGTAGGTTCTGAGGAGATACAGCAGGTGGTGATTTGGGAGGAGAATCTATGACCTGATCCTTCACAGCCTGCTTAAGCAATTCAACATTGCTTTTGAATTCATTTAATAATTCTTTGGCCCATCCACTTCTGGTTTTAGTGGCATCACTATAATGCATCCAGTGATCACAGCTGTCTCCTGCAAATAAAAGAAATGGGAAAATATTAGCTCATTTGAAATTTTACTTTTAACAGGACAACAAGTTTCCACTATTTCACAAGTATTCTTCAAACTATAAGCTCATTGCATGCTGTAATTATAGAACAACAGCAGTCATACCAGACGTTAAAACAGAATTTATATATTCCATATACATTCCATACTCCAAGTCTCAGCACTTCACGAAATCACTCAGAATATAGCATTACCAGCTGCCTTATAACACCACTAACACTCAAAACATCATTGAGTATTTTCAGTTCCGAGAAATCTTACGACACATTAATGTCATATGTGAGAACATGCAAAAATATGTTCAGTTGAAAAAAAAAGTGAGAGCAAGTAACAGAATGATGTTCTCATGCTCACTTTTTCCAAGCTTATCTTTCCTGCCAGAACTGTGTCCTAAGAAGTTCCTGGTCCCTTTCCAGAAATGTATTCTTTTTGTCTTGGTTCTCTAGCACCTTTATGGCACACAAACAACAAGGTAAGTTCAAGAAGTGCTGCAGCACACACAGCCTTAAAAATCAATCCCACTGGAAATTCTTTTGTTCCTGCTTTCAATTCCAACAGGTTCTGTTGGTCAAACACTCAAACCTCTGAAAGAAGTTGTGATATCTTGAAGTAGTCCCCGTAAAGACATTCTACTAACCTGTTCAATAATAAGGATGCAACAACAAATAACTTCTATCAGTTGGTACATCACTCTTTAAATACTACCATGTGAAAATTTACTTTATTTGGGACTTAATGAGTTTTTGGATACTTACACTGGGGATAAGCAAATATGTTTGCTATTAAAATAAGAAAATTATTTTGGAAAAAAAAAAGTTAAGTCTAAATGCAAATATTGCAGCATTAAATAAACTTTTAGGCCGGCAACTATCACAAGAGACGACATTTTTCCCCACGCTTCTTCACAGCTATCTTTGTTGGTTATTATCATTTTTATAGTTAAGGAGGAAGATAAAGGAACAGGGGAAAAAACCAGAGAGGGAACAAAATGACAAGGATGCATTAGCCTGAAGCCCATGACACTCGGATTCTCCAAAACAGGGCTAACAGCACGGGGTTACTCCAAGCACATGCAAACAGATTCTGAAGGACCTACAGGACTTTGTTAGCAACACCACAGGGAAAGCTCTAACACCCCTTCTGGGAAGCCAGTTTGGGCAACTGCCTCTCTGAAGTACATGAACACTAACACATGCAGCAGCACGTGGGAGCAGGGCAGCCACACCCCTGCATGCAGCTGCACGGCTGTGATCTCACTAGGATCACAGACACGTGGTGAGACAGCACACACAACTGAAATGCTGCAGGGGATGAACATGGGCTTTTGGGGAGCACAAAAGGGCAGGCAGGGCAAGACCAGTGGGAACAGATGGAGCTCAGATTTGGCATGGATCACCAGTCAACTGAGTGTTTACAGGTTGGGAGTAGAGGCAGACTAACATGAACGATGACGTTGTGGATTTCTGCTCCAGACCATCTGATTAGGAAGATGATCAGATCCTGTTTTGTTGTCACATGCTCTGTAATGAATCCTCTTTTAAAATTTTTCGATTTCCACCAAAAATTATTTATGAGAAACACTTTTCTCATAAATATTTGTTTTGTAAGAAACACTTCTTTGGAAATTGCTAACTTTTTTAATAACATTGCTTAACAAAAGGCTACACAATTGAGCCTCTACACACCAAGGTCCCTGTTCAGCAAAATAATGTAAAAAGCAAAACACTGATTGGAAATGGACATAAAATGATAGTTTTCTATATATGAAAAAAATCTAACAGATTGATTCTTGCTAATATCCAATTACTGAATTCTCAATATGCAATACTGCCTTCCTCTGTCAACACAAAATTCTCTTCATGTCAGAAACGTGTAAACACTGTTTTGTTGACCAAACAAAACAGCGAAAAGCATTTGGCCTAAAACAGCTAATTTACAGAAATTAAATTGGTTCCCAGATTGTTGCTTTTTTTGTTTGTTTTGGCACATAGAAGGAAGAAAAAAGGTGTATTTCAAATGGTTTGAGCATGATTATCCAAGCTGTATATGTGTATGCACAAATTTTTTTAGCTTTCAGACAAGATAGTCACAGTCACAGGTAATTCATAAAATGCCTCCTTTCATACCTGCTTTGTGAAATGGATAATAGTCCACTGTTAAATAGCTGAAGGAAAGCTGCATGGCCCCTCCTGTAACACGTCTGTTTGGGTCTGTAAAACAAAACAATACTTGGCCCTGCAGACATTGCATTCAGCGTGTTAGTTCTTATGCTGCTGTAATCCTTTAAAAACCTAACACCTACTTTCTTCCCTCTACTGTCTCTCCTTACAACCTCATTTTCTTCCCTCAAAATTTTCATTCAGATAGTCTTCACTGGTTTCTAAAGATCAGCTTGCAGAATTCTGTACTCAGTCACTACTTACAAATTGCGAGCTGTTTTCAATGCTACTAAAAAGACATCTTGAAAACACATTACTGCAGTTTTTCCTGAAACAAAACTTTTTATACTGAATATGTGATTATGATCAGTCTTTGAAGTCAACATCTACTTTCAAGAATACTATATAATTTTATTTGACAAATATTGCAGTGAATGGTTCTTCTGAGAATTTTCTCTTCTGACTTTTTCCACTGTTGAATTTTAACTCCAAAAATAAAGGACCAATAAAAAGATCTCACTAGGAGTGATAAATTCAACCACAGTAGATACACTGCATGTAAGGAAATGCATCTCCAGCCAGTGAACCTCATGCTCTGCTGTTCTGAAAGTATCTTTCCTAACCAAGGAAATGCATTTTTGTTAAACCCTACGTTTTTCATATTCTTCTTCAGCAGACCTTGTATGTTTCCATAAACTTTTCAGTCACTAGTAATATAGTAGACCTTGTATGATTCCATTAAATTTTCAGTGACTAGATATACAGTAATATCTCACTCCCTATCATCACTTTTAAAAGGCATGAAAAAATGCCCTTATTTGTCTTTTTTTTTTTTTCTGATTCTAAATGTGACTACAGGCAATAGGTTTTTGTCAAAAAGAAGCAGTACAAGATTTACACACAAAATTTTACGGTCACAGGACGCTTGTTCCATTCTTTCCATGTGCTGCAGACCATACCAAATTGTCTAAATTAGTAACACAAAGAGGACTGCTCTTTTATTAGTTTGCATTTATAAGAGTATTAGAGAAACAGACTGTATAGTGACCTCTTCAAGCCACAAAAATGTTGCCACTGCATTCTTCATAACCCAGTTAACTTGTAAAAGAAAAAAACCCAGCAGTAACAATCAGACTGATAGAATAAGTTCCTAGAAGACAGAAAAAGCACAGAAGCTGCTAGCACTCTTAGGTTTTGCACTTATTCTAAAATAATTACATTTATTAATGAAATGCTGTTCTAACAGAGCCACCTAAATAGCTTTACATCAGTCCATAGACACTGGAGACAATTCTAACTATTCCTCTAAACTGAAGTCTCTTGATTTCATTGTATTATTATTTTCTCATTATTGTATTCCTCACAGAATTCATAGACAAGCAACTTTAAAAAAAAATTACCTTTTTCTTTAGAATGGATATCATCACATATATGTAGGTCCAAGTGGGAAATTACTAAGTGATAAGAAGTTTCCTTAACATCAAAATCATTAAACAATTTTACTATTGCATCGTTTTGATCAGGTGCTGCTGTTGTCTGGTGCGCTTTCACCTGCTGGGAGCTGGGTGCAGGGGCAGAGCTCTGAAAAAATATTTAGTCAATCACATCAATTTATAATGTTTATTGTTTCTTTCAAGCATAAGTATCTGTCTCCTTACACAAAACAGGCATGTGAAACAAAGAAAAAATCCACATGACATGCATTCCCCCTTGGATCATTACTGAGATTTAAGTTTAGTGTTTTAGAATAAAGCTAAGTTGAGCTAATGGCTGTGTGCACTGTACTGCACTGCCAAGGCACACCCCATTCTCCCCATTCCTCACACTTCCTTACACCCTGTCACTCACAGCACTGGTATTTTTCTAACTTTTGTTGCAAGCTGTTCAGGGAACTAAACCAACAGTGGGCTCCTTTCTGCTAATTTAGTTCCTCAAGCTACAGCACGATGGGGTCAAACATAAGTCAGTGCCAGTGTCAGAGAACAGGTGAGATGCAAGGACAGAGCACTGAAGGATCAGAACCTCCCTGCTCAAGAGCAGGTAACCATTACATTGCTGTTGCTAAACCTTAACATCACTGCATAAGGCATCAGGGCCAGCAAAAGAACTGAACTCTCTGTTACAGTACACTGGCTTTACTCTAAGAGATTGTCTACAACTGACTGTACTCAGTAATCAATCATGTTTTATTTTATAGCACTTATCTTCTATTAGTGTACTTGTCCTGCTTCTTCACAGACAAGAAGAGGTGCCTCCCCTCAACACTCACAAAGCCCAGTTGGTCTAGCCTGCTCTATGTGCTGAAGAACACCAAGATTTACATGCAGCATCAACAGCACAGATACGCCAGCAGAAATATCTTTAAAGTTGAATTGGTTTTCACTATATATTCCAACAAGAGCTGCATGAAGGTAAGCTCTTAATAAAAGCTAATTTTTCAGTACCATGAGAACTGGACAAGCACTTTAAGTTATTACAGTAAGCATATCTACCCAATGTGTCTTAATTATTTAAATTCATAACCATAAAATATTTGGAGAACAAATTTACTAAGCAGTCAATAAAGAGATAAGTAAATACAGAAGTCTAAATGCTCTGTGCATGGATAAAGAAATAGAAGTACTTTTATTTTCTGCAGTTAACATCAACACAAAAAATCTTGCAAAGTAAAGACCATTTTAAACTATGATTAATTCCCAGTATAGCTTAAGATATACAGCTAAATGAAAAGGAGTAACTGAACATTCTCTAAAATAAATTAACACAACTAACCACACTGTGTTGTATTGCAGAACACCTGATAATGACACAGTGAGACAATCAATTCTCATACCTGGGCTGTTTCAGAAGCCAAGCTTTTCCTCTGTTCTGCTGATTTCTCTATGGCTTCACTAAGAGATTTGGCATACTGCACCATGGCTTTCAGTTGGGAATCAGTCAAAACCCACAGCAAATCATCCAGAATCATAACCAGTTTGGATGCCACAACATTACAGTCTTTTAACTGAAAAAAAAAAAAAAATTAAAGTTGAACTAAGTACTTATATTTCTTATATTAAATACATGGAGTAAAGAAAAGCTTCATGCAAAAAGCAATAACAAACATTTTTTATTTTAAATCTTATTCCTCTTACTAACTAAGAAGTACCTAAGACACAGTATATTTATGCTTCTCTTTATATATTTGGCATGCATCAGATATTAAACTGCTGCATTTCTCTACATGTAAGTGGTGTAAATATTACCAGAATCTAGAGAGATAAAACAATGAAATAAACAACAATAAACAAAGCTCTGCAGATCAAACCATTTTATTAATGGGACCTATATAAGGTCTTCATTTTCAAAACCTGCCTGCAGTATTTCTTGTAAACTCTACAATCTTACCAGTTATATGTTATTAGAAATTTAGTTCAGGGAATTCCATGTTCAATATGGCCTAAATGTAAAATCTTTACTCTGTACATGTATGCATTAAGAGCATGAATTACAAATTAAAATATAAAATAAGACTTCAAACTTTTCAAGTTTACCCTTCTTTTAAGCGTGACCCTAATTTTTGATTGGTTAGTAATCAGTCGAACTGGAGCACTCATTATTTCATGCTTAGAACTCTGGATTGCATCAGCTTCTATTCTGATCATCTGCCAGTTGATTTCTTTAAAAGTCAAGACCTTTAAAGACAGAAAAAAAGAGAAAAACACCTTGATGCAATACAACAGTTAATTGCACCTAGCCCTGTGCATGTGTATGTATACATCTGTACATATGTACACAAAAAAATCACATGAGCCATACACTCAGAACAAATACAACTCACTTGTTATTCCACCTAAAGGTGTCAGGAAGCCCTCATCCTGCTTGTCACAGAAACACTAAGCTACTTTCAAGCAGGCTGAGATAACAAGCAGCATTTAAAATATTTAGAAGAAAATAAAGGTCACAGCTATGGCATACTAGGTTGCTTTTGGAAGAGGAAAAAATGATTGTTTAGTTTAGTTTCAAAATGTTAAATAAGAAAAGGGCAGAGGAGGAAGCAAAGCTACAGGATAGGAGAGGTTTTTTTGGAGTGTTTTATTTCAATTAAAAGAGAAAGTTGAACATAGAGCACACTGCATGCCATGCAGATCCCACAAGCTCTGAATCCACTAGAAGGATTTCTAGAAGCCACAGCAAGCAAATGTTAGAAAAATGATGACAGTTAGAAAAATGATGACACAAGAGCATCAAGTACAGCTGGATACTGAAAATCAAATATGGAAAAATGAATGACTGTCCAGCAGGAACATCGTGGAGAGCACTAAATGAACAGGATATCAGTAGGGAAAACCAGTAATTCTAGTTTACCCAAAACTCCTTCCTGCATGATTTGGATGATGGGGTCAAGTTCCCTCCGTAAATTCATAGACAACACTAAGCTGGGAGAGTGTTGATCTGCTGGAGGGTAGGAAGGCGCTGAAGAGGGATCTGGACAGTTTGGGCTGATGGGCCAAGGGCAATTTTATGATATTTAACAAGGCCAGTTGCCAGGTCCTGCACCTGGGTCACAACAACCACAGGCAACACCACAGGCTGGGGGCAGAGTGACTGTTCAGTGCTGGGCCCCTCACTTCAGCACAGACACAGAGGTGGCTGGAGCATGCCCAGAGAAGGTATAGGGTCTGGAGCACAAATCTTATGAGGAGCATCTGAGGGAGATAGGCGTGTTTAGCCAGGAGAAAAAAAGGCTCAGAAGTGACCTTATGGCTCTCTAGAGCTGCCTGAGAGGAGATTGCACAAAGATGGAGGTTGGTTTCTTCTCCCAGGCAGGAGACAAGACTAGCAACAGGACAAGAGGAAATGGCCTCTAGCTGCACCAGGGGAGGGTAAGGAAGGGACATGAGGAAGAATTTATTCACTAGAAGGGTGGCTAAGCACTGGAATGGGCTGCCTAGGGAAGTGTTAGAGTCACCATCCCTGGAGAGTTTCAAGAAATGACTGGATACGGCACTTAGTGCTATGGTTTAGCAGGCATGCTGAGGTTTGGTCAAAAGTTGGACTCAATGATGTTGCAGGTCTTTTCCAACCTCAATGATTCCATCATTCTATGATTACTCTCTGAAGAAACAAGGATCAGCCATGAGTAAAGAGCAAGACGGAAGAATTTGTTTGGTATATGACTTATTCTTACATGTCACTCTCCTCTTATCAATTTGAAAACCTTACAGCATATGTCCTGGGAAATGCAGAAACTTAAATAAATCATACCCAGTGTGTCTGGAAAGGAGGTACACTCCATCAAGTGAGCAAGATGCAGAGTGCAGTGCAAAGCATCCAGAAACACTTTTTGCAGAAAAGCAGAATACATATCCTCTTCATACAGGAGATGCAGTGTGATCAAAAGCTTTTAAAGTATTCCAAGGAGATTGCTTATTATATTAATAATGTAGTTACAATGCAAAGCTAGATGATTATGCCCTATATATACAGATCAGTACATGTTATCTTCAAAGTACAGCACTGGTTTTGGTTTTTCACCTTTTCATGCAATTTGCTGCTAGCATATCATTCACTGTAATATCTAGAAATTCGTTTCTGGTATTAGTTGGATAGGAAAGGAACACTCTCCCAAGAAAAGCTCTATTGTGTACAGGTCAACTGTTCAGAATCAAATTCTTCCTAAAAACCACAAAATCAAAAAATCTGCCAATACAAAACTCCATCTAGTCAAAGTTTAATTCTTCCCTTTCACACTTCATTAACATGGGAGAATAAGCATACAGATAAGCTGCAGGAAAGGAAAACTGTCAGAAAAACAGTTTTAAGCTTCTTACTTTTGCGGTATTTTTAACTGATATTCTCTTGGGGTTTCTTTCCCTACATAAAAATCAACTACAAGGTAACTTAATTCTGGAGTAAGCTGGCCAGATGTATGATGCTAAAAAAAGTCTCCTTGAATACAATATTTATAATCAACCTTGCACTCAGTATACATTTAACTTTGGGTAGCTGGGAGAAGGTAAATGAATGATGTACAACAGACTAGCACTTCCATGTGCTACTCTCCAGGACAGTAGAAACATATACACTTTACTGCTATTACTTTTTTATATATACATATGATTAATGTATAAATCATATGTATAAATTTGAATGAAATTAGATGAAATTTCATTTAAAACTGCTTTAGAAAAAAAATCCTTATCAGGAAAACTCTCACAAGCAAATTAATAACCAGATAAAACTTGTAAAATATAATTCCTGTTGCTGTTAACAACAACAATAACAAAACCAGCACAACTTCTTATCCTTCCATATTTAATATACTGTTCTTTGTTCTTTCAGTACTCTTCAAGTCTGGCTCAGTTTGCATTTTAGAATAGTCATTCACTTGGAGAATGTAAGAGGGAAACCATACACCTGCTTGCCCCGGTCTTTGTTCTTGCCTAAACATCCACGTTGGCTCTTTGATCTGACTCACATCCACCATTTTTACATATTTGTGCTTCTAAAGGACAACTGAAATCACTGAGCACAGAATGTCTCCATTCCCAGTAGTTGCATGTTCTCTACCCTGTAAAAGGTTGCAATTCAGCTTCCTCCTTTACAACAAAAATAAGGGAAAAAAAGTTAGTAAAAGGTATTATTTACCTCTCCTCGCTGAGCTTCTTGTATTCTGGTAAATCTGAGGTCAGCATGTTCCCAGTTTGCATTTACACTATATATTCTCAGCTGGGAAAGTTCAAATGAAGCATTAAAGGCTTTTGCACCAATCCTTATTATAATGGAGTTCACAGAAACTGAAATGCCTTCTACCACTTTTTCAGCAAAGCCATATTCACTAAAAAGTGAAATACCAACATATTAAATATAAACCGAGTGAAAGGGCACAAAATTAAACAGATTAAATAACTTATGAAACAGATGTTAAAATAAATGAAGTTACTAACATATTCTACAGTTAGCAACTTTTGCTCAATATACTCGATGCAGTTTACAATAATTTTCACTCTGTGATCTTGATCTCTACATAATTAAAGAACAAATATTTGACTAAGATCAATCTACACAAAGTAGCACATTTGATACAATCCTTTGATGTCAACTTACATGGATGTATGTATTATATGTTATTATACATACATTAAAAAAGCAATCTACATCATTATGCAGAAAGCTTACTCTTCTTTATAAAAGAAGGACATACATAAGGAGCAATTAATGTCAAATTAATTACTTGACAATTCCAGTCCAGTTAGTATTTATGTCTATAAGCCAAAATATTTTGTCCATTAAAAAAAATAACTTTCAGATATTCAAAATAGTATAAAGTATTTGCATTATTTCATTCTATAAAGAAAGGCATCCTAAATGGTGGCTACACTTCTACAGTAAATCAACATGCATTCAGTACTAAAAAAGATTAATCTAAAACATTCAGAACGTATACGATTTTTATTTAGAAATTATTTACAATAGCTTAGTGTATGGAAAACTGAATATTAAATATTATTTTAACATCTAAAAATTTCCACCCTTTTGTTTTCTTGTGGGTTTTTTTTCTGATTGTTTTTAAAAAAACAAAAAAACTTGTGTGGTTTGTCATTCCTTTTCCAACTTTCATTCTACACAAAATCTCTATGGCTGTGATTATCAAGCTGTACCTCAGGAGACACAGAGGCCCATGGACTACTTCTACACATTGCACAGAAGTTACTACAAGAAAAAATATTGTATCATCAAATTTAGATCTCTGTATATAGGTCCCTGTGACCATGAAAAAATGTTTGAGTCTTTGTAAAGGAAATTACTGGGGTGCAGCGAGACATAAAATCACTGATGTAATATTGTGTTGTCCCACCAAATTGCTGAAGTTTTCGGTTACACAGTGTGCATGAAACATCCCAGTAAGAATCAGCTGATACAATTAAGGAAATTGAACTTTAAAACACTGCACTAACAAACAACCCTTAAAACTTTTTAGACAAAGCAAATAAAAAAAGAAAAATTTTTAAAACCCACATGAACATTATATATAATTTCAAAAACAGACGAAGGCAAGATATTAATTTTTAAAAAACTTAATATCAATTAAACTCAGTAAAGATCTGACATAGTTGCACCTGTTGCAACATCTACATTGCACACTATGAAATGTCCTTGCAAGCTCTATATCTAGTTCACATCTTCCCTCCAGGCTTGGGCCTGGATAACTCTATTATCCCTTCACTACTTCACACTCAAGCTATAAAATAAAATTTTGGAAGAGATGGGAATGGCAGGCTGAAACCCTATATACTTCTGAATATTGAAATTTTCAGTACATAGTCAATCTGTTTTACATAACGCCAAACCTTTCTTGACCAATTACATGTAAGTGCCATCACTGACCTCTGCCCAGATGCAGTTGCTATAGGAGAGGGTCCATTAGGGGCACGTGGCTCTTCACATGTGCTCATTTCCATTACAACTTTATCCAAGGACTTGAAAAACAAAACAAAATTGGAGACCTTAGAGATAGCAAAGTAAATAGATGACATATGAAGAACCAAAATCCAAATGAAAAAAGGTCACTTGAGAACTTTTTCTGAAATATACATAAAAGATTTCCTACCATGTCAAATTTTCCAGAAACTTCTGTAATGCACTAGAATTATCTTTTTTAGACTTTTTCTTATGTTTTTAATTTTGTGAGTTCTAACACACACCCCCAGTCAAATATTTTATCATTAAATTCTTGATCCCTGAATATTATTTATCAACATATAAAGTTTCAAAAATTGCATTTCAAAATGGCCATGCTTTAATGTGTAGTTATCTGAATTTTCTTTCTATATGGCTGTTCTTTCAATGAAATACTTAATGCAAGCTGATTCAAAGCACAGCAGCTAAGATTTTTTTCCCTAATTATAACTTTTTACCACCCCTTCTAAATTCCCCCATTTATGCTCTTAGTTCAGACAAATACCAAAAACCCCTATATCCTCAATTTTAGATTTTTCATGATTCAACCTGCCTTAGCTACTAGATTATTAACATATTGTGTTAATAATGCCTGTTGTCATAATCTACTTGCTCAACATTTTTCTGTGCTACTCTTATCCATGAAAACCTGACTACAACCAAAAAATTCATGAAGTGTCTAGTCTGGATTTATTTATACTTCACTGTATTTTTATGCTTAAAGGGAAGCAATTGCTGTTAAGAGTAAATTTGGACATTTTAGAATTATTTTTTTAGCTGTCTCAGTGACTATCTTTCCTTGAAAACAACAGAGAAAAAAACCAAGAAAAAATGAATCCCTTAGTTTGAAGATGATGGGGGGAAGCCGAGATTTTGCCTAGTTATCCTAACAGTTTTGGATGTTTGACCACTCTTTTAAAAACTCTCTTTACTACATGACTAGCGCACAGAACAGTAGGACACAGATTAAAGGAGACTGCACAATACAAAAAAGAGGTAACAAAGAATGCCTGGATGTAGATCTAAATCTTTTTTCATTGGCAACTTTTGTACTTGGACAGAGTAAAAATTGCTGCAGATCACCCTTGGGGCCCAAAATCAGTCCTCAAAACTATCCAGTTTATCATATAAAACCAGAACTGGGTCATGAACAAACAGTATGTGCCACTATGTCAACAGACTGATTCTCACAAAGGGCAACTCAGCTTAGTGAAAGTCCCTTTGGCTAGACAAGTGGGTTCTAGTTATCCAGTAAGCTGTGCTAACAGAGAATGCTATTCCAACTTCATTCAACTCTCAGTAGCAAAAATATCCCTTCTCCCCATCCCTGCCAAAATACCAGAAATTAAGTGATGTAATGAAGGGCTGAGGTTTGGCACTTGGGCCACCAAATTCACTTTCCTTTAGAAATCAAAAAAGCTGTTGTACAACCTACCATTGAATAGTGAACTTTTGTTACATATTTAATGCACTTGTTCAAGGACACCTTGATGTGAAAAAGGTTACCTTGAAAGTTCTTTTAGCCTCAAAGAGTGCTAATGTAAGTTCAACAGAAGCTAACCAAACAGTGCCTTGTTACCATAGGTCAAAGTGTGTCATGTTTAAGAATAGCACAGCTTAAACCCATTTCCTAATTTGGCAGCTGCATCTCACAGCCAAGTGGTTGAATCATCCCACCTCAGCATTACCAGGCTTTAAGTTCTGGGTGTCAGGAAGAAGCAGTACAGACATAAGTACATTCCAACTGGGTCACTAGCAAATGCATCAATTATTTAAAACAACATGTCTTTCCCAAATTTGATTCAGAATGAAGGAATTACAAGCACATTCACTGCAAGACTGGGAAACATGACAGCTAAAGGAATATTCACTCTTCAGCAAATGCAATTCAGAAAGTTTACTCATCAAATACATTACTTCTGGTGCTACCACAATTGTTAGTATATTAAAATTAAAGAACAAAAGAAAACAAATGCAAGAATTAATGTGACTTCTAATTGCTGTTGAGTTCTATTTACACATTTTACCTCCTATTTATATCCAGGCTGAATCCTAGGTGGTTACAAAAACCCGATAAATGCTATGTGTGTCAAACCTGCTACAGCTGAGATCACTATGTAAAATACAGATGTAGAATTGAAAAGTCCCAGAAAAGACTGCTCCAAATGATAGGCAGGAACTTGTAAAAGGGAGGACTTGGACAAATAACTACCCTTCAGGTAAACCCAAATGAACATGCAATGACTAAAAACGTGACAAAGTGAGCTAACAGTCAGACATTACAGTGATTACACTGAAGCCACAGATTAAGAAAATAAACCTACCATGGAAAACATTTTGCCTTAATCTGCTGCTACCCAGAGGACACTTCGTAAAGGCCTGTTAATGTTTTATTATTTCAGAATCATATCAAGAGAACTATATAAATATTTGATATAGATTCTGCTACACACAGTACATTTCAGAGTTTATTTCAGAACTCACCAAAGAGATGGGATGTGTTTTCAATTTTGTCCATGGTATCTGCAAGAAAAAACACTACTCTAAAGCAAATTAAATATTAAAAATACAGTAAAATAAATCACATGTGTTCTAGGCTTACAAGTTATATTTCTAGCTTCTGAACTCAGCATATTATTACTTTCAAAATATTAAGTTAATCTGAACTTACTATGTGGTAGCTTTATGCACACTAGGTGTTAAAAACTTTGAACTTCAAAATCTACTTATCACTGAGTAGAAAAACAGAGGAACAAAGTAGAATCTGTCTCTTTAACAGTGAGTTGTCAAGCACCAGAAAAGGCATCAAAGCCTTACACGTTATTTCCTTTAAAAAGAAAGAAAATGTACATTTCCTTTGTTGACCTACAACTAATTGGATACCTGCCACAAAACATCAAGTTCACTGCATTTAGAAAAATCAGGACAATCTCCCACAGTGGGGAAAAAAAAATCAAAGAAAGAACACCAAAGAAACCATAAACAAACTCCTCCAAACGACTAAGGAGGTATTAATGTTTGACCAGATTGTAACTTCAGTCAAGAACAAGCCATACTTCATTTCTTAATCTCACATACAATGTGGTACAGATGATACACATTCAATTATTAGCAGCCACGAAGAGCAAAAACATAGTATCTACTAGATTTACTGTGTTTCCCACAGAGATCAGAATCCCTCCAAGAGGTATTTTTGGAAACACAAACAGAACAAGAGGGAAAGCAATAAACAAAGAGGAGTGAAGAGAGAACACTCAAAAAAGAGAATAATAAATAATTATGATAGATTAGGTACTGCAGACAAATACAAACTTTTACTTCTTCCACATTTTCAAAACATGCAGGAATTAATTTTACTCAGGAAGAAAAAAAAAATTAAAATAATCACTCTTATTTTCATTATTTCCAGACATTTTTTGTCATTACATGGGAAAGAAAAATATGGAAGAAATTATTGCTGATAAAATCTTTGTTGTTCTTTAAAATTTTATCAAGCACTTATCACAATTTCCTACTAATACAAAGTTGCTTGAAAGTTTACAAAGACAAAACGAAAAGAAAAAAGAGTTGGTTAATTACCATGCCAGCTCAATAAAACACTTACCCTAATTGATGCTTTATTACAAAACACCTTGTTTATAGCCAGCCATGTTGGAAGATCCAGCATGTTCTGGAGCACCTCTTGATCCAACTCTAAATTGGTCAGCTGACCTTCCCCCTTTAACGTGCTCAGGTTGATCTTGTCAGGTGACAGATTTTTGGTGAACCTAAAAACAAACACACCTTAAGTAAATACATATAAAGCAATCAAAATTATCTTGCATATCAGTGACAATTTAACTTAAAATAATGGTCTGGGGGTGAAGAAATCTTTGATAAATTTCACCCAGGAAAGAAATGGTATGATGGAATTGCTTTGTCCCTCTAATTTTTTTCATCTCATTAGCTCAATTTATAAATACATAAACAAAAATGTATTGTGAGATATCTTCTAATTTTTGTGTCACCCAGAATAACAAATGATCCTTTACTCAAACTATTGAACTATTTATTTTAAACTATATAAAGTAGAATTGAATCTATTTCACTCTTTAATTTTTTGAAAGGAAAAAATCCCAAACCCCTAAAATTACTGTCGTAAACAGTATCTTTCTATATATTTAGTTAAAATCTTGCAATTAAAAAGTTTTATTTACAATAATAATTTGATTTAGTCACAGAATTTAAAGACAAATTAGAAATACACATACACACAACAGCATGAGGTATATAAAATATTGGATGAAAACTTGAAAGCTCAATATGATATCCATGTGGTAAATGGGTGTAACTATCTAAAAGCGTATATATAAATTACTTTATATTTCAAACGCACCAGGATTTGCTGATACAATGAAACAATCTGTGTGAGTGTGTCAAATGGTTCACATTCTTGTGAAACAGCAGGACAGAGCCCATGGGTTCTCTACTTTCAAACCAACAGCTGTAGCACTGTATCTACCATAAGCTAAGAACAGGTTATATTTTACCACACTTTCAATCTGCCATGAAAAATTGTTTCTGCTCATGAACTGAGTCTAGTTTTACAAGATCAGGGAGTAGAAAATACTGCTGTTGGCAGTATGCTTCGTGACTTTTCCCACCAAAATCTCCTGGTGCTGCTATTCTCCAGGCAGGGGGGTTTGTCTGGCCTCAATGATGGAACATCACTCTGCAGCAATGCTCCAGGAGGTGCAATTCCAGCATTTCCTTTCCATTCAAGAGACCAACTTCTAACTGAACTAGAAGGTCCTCATTAAGTCTGATACTGGAGGAGATGGTGGAAGAAGATGAGGAAGGTAAGCAAGCTTTCTTTTTTCCTCTTAACAATTTCCAAATACACCTTGAAATAGAGAAGGCACTTTTTGAGTCCAACTCCCCAACTCCATTCCTGGGATGGTTAGCTTTGAAATGCATTTACCTAGCCTGAGAAATTACAAGTAGTATGTATTTGCAAATAATACTAGACATGTTTCTTATGACAGAAGTGCTGCAGTTGTTACTGTATTAAATTATCCCCAAGCAATGAGATTTAATCTGTGAATAATACAGTTTCATAATTTCAGTACTAAAAATATGTTGAGATAAGGGTATTGATAAATGTATTTTCCTTGGCAACTAATGTACTTCTACATGGTCTGTTTAGAAACATTATGAGGAGAATAAAGGACTTGAATTATTTTGTTTTCTGGTTACCCTTTTTTCTTGTTTTCCACAAGAAAGAATAATGAGAAAAGCTAAACAACCTTCCTCATTAAAACAAACTATCAGTAACAGCAAAATATAAAACCTCCTATCTCAGAAACCATTGCAAAGTCTCATCTGACTCAGGTAGTACAAAATTCCTAGAAGATAAAAAGCAGCCATTGAGTGTTTTCAGTCACCTGGTAGTACCTCTCAGTCCTGACTTTCTATGTAAGGGTCAACATAAGAATTACAAACTGTCATTTGAAAGTCACATTTACACAGCAAATGCAAAACCATTCTGCCATTACACACACAGGTACACACAAGTCTCCTGAGACTCATGCTCTGTGAAAGAAGTTCCCCTCAGAGCTCCCTGTTGCTCAGCCACACCAGAAATGCCCCTCAGATAGGATACAGATCTAAGCATTATCCTGTCACAGCTGCAGACACATCACAGTGAAATACACAGGACCTACAGAAAGAGGTTTTCAAATTTCAGAGCAAGAAAGATACCAAAATACCAATCAGGGAGAGAATGGCAACAGCAAATCCATTTTTTAGTTAATTTCAATATCTTTCCAACAAACAAAATAGAAACTGGTTTCTCTCAAGATGGAGCAGAAGGACAGGGAAAAAATTCAAGGACCATCACTTTTTCTATATACATTTTTTTTTTTTAATTCTTCATTGAGAAGAGACAGACATAAAAGGATCACTGCATGTTAAGACTGTACCCTTCATGTCTAAAGTCATGGAAAGAAACTCTCAACAGGTGAGCTGTGAAAAGATATTTTTAGCATAATTGTTTTCACAGATTGATTTTCAATTTTACAAACTACACTTTCTTTCTCAAAACATAGCTGATGTTTGAATTACTATCTGATAGTATGGATTTCAATACAGCTTTAATATTGAATTTCATAAGTAGAATAATGCTGTAAAATATTTACAGTTTAAATGCAAGAATCCAGAAATATGAATTTGTCAATATCACAAGCTGCCTCACAGAGCTCCTTTGGGTACATCTACACACACATACACTAAATATTCCTAAACAGTTACAGATAGATGGTTCAACTTCAATCTACAAAGTATACACTAAGTGTTTTGTGAAAAGCATAAAAACTATACAGTAACAGTGCAGTATTAAGAATCAAAGAGAAGTAAGTTACAATCAATGGACAAGTCAGGACCACAACAGTTGTTTCAGTTCTCCCCCTCTAAAATAACTCAAAAATAAATAACTAAAACCTACACATAAGATGCATTTATTTCCTTGCCTAAAATATTTATCTTCTAAAGGTTTGTTTGTAACACCACAGGCTTGGAGTTCCATCATGCTGGCAGAGAAGATAGCCAAGAAGTTGAAAACAGAAACAAAAAACCCTCAAAACAGGTAGAGAAGATGGGAAAACACTTTTCTGAAGCAACAAGTTTATGGATTGTATATGGAAGGCCACAAACCACATGGAGCTTAGAGCAGCGCCCCCTGAAGGTTTGGAGTGAATACCAGGTGCCTTGACAACAGAAACTCCACTGTCTGGATTTAGTAGAGAAATAAGAGAAGTCTGGATCACGTCTGGACACAGATTCTCAGCTGTTTTGCACATCTCCTGAATATACAGTTTTCCCCAGCTCTACTATGTGCCTTCCCTGCTTTTTAAATAAAATTTCCTCAGCGATAGGACTCTAAATGTATGCTCTAATCATGATAAATTATTAAATCACAGTATGTGCCACAGGTTTTGCTTATCTCCTTGTTATGAACTCAAACTGCTTAAACAACAAGCTTTGAAAAAGGAAAGCACTGCCTACTAAGAACTGGCAACTGGATCAATAATAGAACAGCAGAAATGGAACACAAAGATAACTGGGTGTTTTTTTACTGTTTCACCTGGCTGAACCATGTTATTTGATCACTAAGAAATATTACACCATTTTTGAAACAAGAAAAATGGTCTTTTTCAATTGAGTTTCTCAGGAAGATATTTCCTTCCCATGACTCAAAGTAACAGAATGAAGGAGGTCTACTTCTATTCAGCTCACTGTACCACTTCAAACTTTAAGATTTCAAGTATAGAAGAGGAATAGAACTAACTCTCTGTCAAATTTCCCACAGGAAAAAAAGTATTGGGATCAACGGTGTATACTGTTACAACTGAGTTCCTCTCATCCAAAGTAACACCACAAACCATAGCTGATTTTAAGTAACTGCATTGATCAAGTACACCCCTCACTATCTGTGACACCCAGCTGACCCCCTGTTAAACCCTCCAACATCAGTTTGTACATGAGCAAGGTATCACCCCTTTACCCATCGGTATTGTGGTCATTCCACACCAATTCCTACATGCTATATCTAATCTCACCATAAAGATTTGCAGAATTGTCAGATAAGCATTTGGTGTCTGAGTGCAAGATGGAGAACCCTCCATGGCCTGTTGGATGTTCAGCATGGAGAGGATCTGCATCACCTCCTACAAAGCACTTTGTGAAGGTGCTCATTGCCCAACCCTCTGGAGGAGGACAGGGTATTTCCTTGTTTACACACCCAGCCTGGATCTACTGCTCTCAGGCTGGCCATGAGTTACAGCACACTGGACAAATCCGAAATAGCACCTACAACCCTACAGCTTCAGGTGGGACTTTCCATGCGACTATACATGACCTCAAGCACCTAACAGTCATCACTCTTTTTGACCTATCATAGTCTAAAGACTAATCTTCCTTTCCAGGGTGATCACTATTAGGACCTTGGCTCAACAAGCAACCCGTATTTGTGTAACACATCTGGTGCAGTGTCACACCACCTCCTGATCCATCCCACTGTAGGAGCCCTGAGTAATACATCTGCTTTGCTGACACTTTCCAAATAATTGCTTCCATTTTACTACAACACAGAAGGACTTCAGCACAGACTCCTACTCCAGGTGACTTCCTAAAGATGTCTTAGAATGCTCCTACTCTCTTCAAGACCTGTTCCACACTTTCTCAAATACTGACATCGCCGCCAAGTACATAATGCTTCCCTTAGTTAATTCTGTAATAACACATATAGGACATTATTTTCCTTCCATTTAGAAAAGCTGTATTGCTTGCTTTTTGGGTACAGGCAGAACTGAGACAGCTGCTATCATCAGTGGTTATTATCCAATTATGTGTCATGAAGCAGATCTGTGCAGACACAGCCAAGCACTGTGCATAAATGAGGAGCTTGCACTGCACAAATGATAATCATGTCACAAGTAAAACATTGCTCAAGCAATTTACTTTTCATTTATGATAAACCCTCACACAGATCAATATTAAGCTTTTCTATTCCATGAGTCTTTTCACATCAAGCAGAGAAATGGCCAATATGATCAACCCCAATGAAATTTATTCAAACATGACAATCCTATACGTCATGCCTCAATGACACAATGAGTACAAGATAATATAAAGTCCTGAATATATCAAACAATATGTGGCAATGCATATACAACTTCCCCACTGCAGGCAGCAAATAAACCACCTTAATTTGCTTATACTTGATAACTATTAAATACCACTTTAAAATACAATATTCTGTACCTAATGCAAAAAAAAGCCATTTGATGAAAAATAACTTCAGAAATTTTAAATAATGAAATAATGATATGATGTAAAAGCATAACAATACCTGCTTTTTGGAAATGGTATCATTTATTTATATGACATTAACAGGTATCTTTTTTAATGCTAGCTGATCAGATCTCACAACAAAGTAAGATCTTTTTGATATTAACTATAAGAACACTTTTAATTTTAAATAAAAAAATAAAATCAGTCACTTTCTTCTGTAAACTAGTTTAAGAGCTGACTGATCCTTCAAATATGTCAATACAGAGTTAATACACATAAAGTAATGAAAAGAAATTAAGCAGATGCAAATAATAAACAGTAGATGTCATATAGCCTAAAGATATTGGGAAAAACACAGATTACATTTAGAGGATACACATCAAGGTATGTTTATAATGGGATTGCTGATCTAGCTCACAAACCCAAATTTACTTTAGGACTTACAAAAATCCCAAAGAATCCAAATTGTTTGTATCCAGCTGCATACAAACAATTATTTTTTACATAATTTTAAATTACAAAAAGAAACAGGAGTGGAAACCCAAGTAACATTTTATAGAGCTTACTTCACTCCTACGTTTATATAATACATACCACCTGTTACATTTACTCTACAAAGGTGGGAGAGGGGAAGTTACCTGAGGGCAAGGTATTCAGACATAAGGCCCCTATTCCTGGTGAAAGCAAGTGGTCAGTTGCCACGGCTTCTGAGAAGCTTCTGGTACTCATTTTGGTAGTAAGGATATTCACAGCAAACCAATCTCCACCAGAGCCAGCTGGGATCGCTGCAGGGAACGGGACACAGGGGACACACAAGGGATCAAGTTCAAAGGGAAAAAGGAGTGATACAATAATGTAAGAGAGTTTTAGCTGAAGATAACTGCAGTTACAACAGTTTGTTACACATCATGACACTACAGAATTCAAAAGGAAATAGACCTGTGTAAAACACTAGATTCCTGTGAGAGTATCCCTTGCTGTCTGATACTACAGTACTGGAGCTCTGTATAAATGAACAGCTTATGAAGTAAATTTAATCATGCAGAAAAGATCCATATAGTGTAGCCAAGTGATTTCAGAGATACCCAGTAAGTATGTCTGGAACATGAAGAAGATAGCCCAAAGATGCAGCATAAGAGGGTTTCATTTCATTTTTAAATGGGAGACAACTTTTCAGTTTTGTTTTGCCTAGGCTGAGATTCCTCACATTATGTGTTCCTATTTACAGTATCTCAACCTCAGCTATTCAAAATTCACACTAAAGAAACCTGATTCTAGAGATGTAGAGGAATGGGACTTCTAGATTTGTTTTTGTGTTTGGGGTGATACTACAAAGACCTGCACACATTTGACAGTCTGATTTTGCAGGCTATGAAATTTTAGTACAATAAACTCTTAAAAAAAAAATTCTCTGCTGTCTTACTTCAAAGAGATACCTCAGCTTAAATATAATTAATTCCTACACTTTCACCCTTTTGTTGCAACAAAACCCAAACATTTGGACAGTGACCTTGGTAGGCAGTTCATTGGGATATCAGAACAGAATTTAAGAGATTTACCACTAAAGTGAATTACAGATACCTAGTTACAAATTATTCTTCTTCTCAAGTCTCCAGACCCCCAGTAACGGAAGAAACTACAAAATGAAAACTGT
The DNA here is from genome assembly GCF_022539315.1 of Serinus canaria. NCBI lineage: Eukaryota > Metazoa > Chordata > Aves > Passeriformes > Fringillidae > Serinus > Serinus canaria. The sequence goes on from NC_066314.1 coordinate 45,464,487, forward strand.
TTAGGAAGTAGGCAACCACATAACTTTCAGATTCCTGGGTAGCTGGATCCAAGTGTTAATTCCTTGGGAGTCAGAAGGAGCAAGTGTCTCTGATATAAAAACCCCAAAACTCCAGTGTTCTCTAGCTAAATGGTAAAGATGCATGGCAGAGCTGCCACCAAATCTGTGCTGGGGACATTCTTCTTCCAGCAAGGCTCATACATCCATCCAGGGGAGGCTGGAAGAACTAAAAAGCACAGCCTAGCTGGAACTCTTTCCGCTCTTGTGTTTCCCTGCCAAAAAAGAAGACAATGAAGAGATCTGAACCTTGGTTAGCACCAGCTCCACAAAGGTGTACTCCTACAGGAGTTACTGGATTGAGAAACCTGGGTGGTTGTGCAAGTGGCCAAACCCAAGATATCTTGATAAAACTGAATAATTACTTGCTAGCAATTATTCTGATGATTTAAAAAAAAAACCTGTGAAATAAATCACTTTGCATAAGCTTTTATAATTCCATTAATGTCTCATCAGAAACTATCTGATCTCCTTCATCCAATCTTCTTGCAGGAAAAAAAAAGAAAAAATAAAACAAGACACTAAATAGCACCTCTCATTCTTGGAGTTATTTAGTACTGACTTTTATTCTGCTTCAATAGTAAAAAAACCCCTCAAAACACTAAGGTTTTGACAGGAGAAATAACGAATTTTTAGAAAATGTAACTGTGGGCTAGTTTTGATTCTTACATACTCCATAATCACTTGACCCTAAGATACAATTTTATTTCTTACAGGCTTTATTTAAATACCCTTTTTTCCCAGGGAATACTTCATATTAGTGTGTCAGATACTTGAACAGAGCAATCTTCAAGACCATTTTCATTGTGAAACTTACTAGTATTCTGAGAACCCTTTAAAGAAAATGATCACATACAACTAAAATGGTGCTGATTAATTCCTCTTGATTGTGCAAATGTATTAGTTTTTATTATGTATGCACAAGAGTTGTCTGACTTCAACAAAGCTTCAGCAGAACTTTAATTGTACAAATACAATGTCTGTAGAATTAGCATTTAGATTTATAATACATTTGCAAAAATAAAGTAAAACAAACTGAAAAGGACAAGTCAAATTCTGTGAGTTTATTTTATTAACCCATTTATTTTATTAACTGAAAGCTTAAGAGATCTTTCTGAGATGTAACACAAGATTTAATATCAAATCTTAACAAAGGTAACAATTTAGAATTTTTCCAGAAAATGCATTATTGCTCATTTATCTCCAAAATACATGTATAATTTCATAAAGCACCAGAGCAATTTCAGTTTGAATTTTGGAAGATGTTCTGTTACAAAATCTTAAAATGCCATATGATGCATGAAGCTACTAACAAAACCAGAAGAGAGTGAAAGTTTTTTATTTCTGTTTAAAAACGCATTTATTGATTCCTACATGCTCATCAGAACATTACCAACACATTCACACAGAATAAATTGGCATGAAGTCTCCACTTAAATACCAAAAGTATTGATTTTCAAACATAAGGGAATTTAAGAAATACAGAATTACAGTGAAATTTTAAATTGCTCTTTCTCCTTCTTGTCTGATGTCTCAAGCAGTTCTGCTTTACTACCTGTAGTTTTTTAGGCTTATTCTGTCCCTCGGTGCAGCATTTAAGACAGACATAAGGCTAACACTTTCTGCAAGCATTCAGAGACAATACAGACTCATTCAGAACAACAGAGATTGTTCTGTCTACATTGTGTTTTGCAATTTTCTCACATACTACACAAGGCAATGAAGTCAGCCACCTAGAACACACTCTGCAAAATTAGTACAAGCAAAGAGAGAGGCAGGAAAGCACACACTTTGTGTTCTTTGGCTGGCTAAAGGAATTGGATAACTTTCACAAAACTGAAGTGACACAGAAGGGGAATATACAAAACTGAAAATAAGCAAAAACCTACTTATTTTGCTACTAGCAGAATTTTCAAAGCTCATCCAAACAATTTTGGTCATTTACTTTCAGGAAGGAAACGGCCCATTCTAGCCCAATAAAGGTGTTACACTGCTTTACTCTAAAAGAAGTCACCTCAGATCTCTTGAGAGGACAACATTCCTCACCAATCAGGCATGTCTGACTGGCATAAAAACAGGTCAACATGCAGGGCAAACCCTTCAGTAGGATGCATATCAGTTGTACCAGATGATGTAGGATATAATTGTTTATATCAGTACCAGCTGATTCCTGATATTCATACAATTAGGATGCTATTCTTTGTACAACCATTCTCCTTATGAGCTTTAGACTGACCTTCTAACTATGAAATGAAAACAATTGTCATAAAACTCACTGCAATTTTCTTCTATTGAAATCTCAGTACGTTCACATCTATTGATTCAGATAAGCAAAAGCAAAGGTCTAAGTTCATGCAGAACATTAGTTAATGACACAACTGAAAACAATTTCTGCCATACCAAGCACTTCAAAACTTCTTACTGTTTCCTTTGTGGAAAATATTGAGTAAGATGCAAACTGAAACTTTTTAAGTTGAACTATGTGTTTTCATTAATAAACTTAAGAGTTAATATCAATTGAGGTGAAGACTGTCATATTCAGTGTGGCTACTTATCAGACTGGCAAAGTTTTATAAGTTTGCCATTATGCTTCTTACACATATAAACAAAACTGTTTTTCACAGAAAGGCATGGATCATGCAAATACACAGAAGACTCAGACTGCTCATTAACTAGAAAGGGAATTTCAAATGAGACTAGAAGCCAAAACTAAAAAACACCTGAAAACACACTTATACAAATCTGTGTTAGTAATACCTGATCTCTGTGTGCACCTCCCATCCAAAAAACCCAAGACTGAAACCCGTGCCATAGAGATGACCTCCTCAAAAACAGAGACAGTATTACAGTAACCCCACAGTGAACTTGCACAGGGCAATCTAGAATCCTGTTGGAAATCTTTAACACCATTGTTTCATACAGTTGTCCACCAAGTCTGAGAAAAAAGAAGGAATGCTGAAGGATACCTGCAATTATTATAGCAGAGCACTGAACAGAAAATTTTGCAATAAAAAGGTGCTGTTCAACAAGAATTCTCTCACCTACTGAAAATACATAACAGCACATATGAAGATTCAACGCAAGTTTCAGTTTAAAGGGGAAGACCTTTACAGCACAAGTACATGATCTCAACACTACAGAGAAGACTTCTCCTAGGGATGGTGTATCTTTCCTACCTCTGTAAAGGATGATGCTGTTATCCAGAAACTTGTTTCATTTTAGGGCACATATGACATAAAGACACTCTGTCAAGTGCATTCAGTAAAGCCTCACCTAACACAACATAGAGATGTTACAATTTCAAGCCTCCAAATGGCAAACTCATCCCTTCAGTTTAGTTGATACATTTAGTTCCATATCCTACACCAAGCACCACACAAGTGAAGTACAACAAAAACCAGACGTAGTTTGTTCCTACCCCTTCCCTCCTCATTTTGGGAAAGAACAATGTATGTTGAAGATGGAGGACATTTTTTAAAATTTTAAGACTGAAAAAGCAAAAAACTCATCACCACATCCTGACATGATTGTTACAAACTGAATAAAATAAGCTTTATTACCTTCACTGCTCTTAAACTGTAACACAGCAACAAAAACCCTTCTATAAAGGCAAAAAGTAATTTGGATATCAAAACCATTTCAAAATGGAGTTTGGGTCATCTTCTTATTCTCTTAAAGACTTAAAAGACTCATACCTATGCAACATTTTCACTGTCTAACAAATGTAGAATGATGAGGCCTCCTTCTAGACCAGTTTCCATTATCAGTTCATCTAATAAAAGCACTGTGAACTGCTGAATGGAAACTGCATTGCTGAATGACACAATGCTTCTAAATTTGCAAATGCAGTACCTAGATAGGAAAAAGAGTAAAAACGTGATTAACAGATATTGCAGTAATCTTCATGGCAAACATTGCCAAATCAATGATGATTTGGGGAGCTGGACAAGATCTAAAGATCCCTTCCAACCTCAACTGTTCTGTGGTTTGTGGCAAAAAATCAAAGCACTTCTCTGGTGGTACAAATTCATATCTTTCAATTCTTAAGATACAAATTCATACCTTTGTTCAAACATAAAGGGAAATAAAATATTCAAAAATGAAAATAAATCAAGGTAAGAGGGTAATTCTTTCCACTATATATATGCACCTCTTCCAATAAATTTTAGTCCTGCCACTAATGCCTGCTTAGCTGAGGATGACAAGCAGGCAGCAGTTTCAAGAAACTATGAAAAATGCAGAACTGCAACTATTATAGTAAGAGAAAAAAGTGAAAGCATCCTTTGGTACTCTTGCTATTACAGGAAATTCTTATGTATTTGGCTCCTGTGTCACGTTCTCACAAAACTTATTAATGAAAATCCTGAATTTTTGCTAAAAAATCAAGGTCCTGAAATTTAGGCTCATGTCACTTGAATTCTGCTTTCCTGGGTAAACAACTTCTGAAACCACTGAAACACCTGTTCTGCAGGAAGTAAAGGTATTATCTGTACATGTAATGAAGAATACTCATAACAAGGAGCTTAATAACACTGTCTACATTTTAGGTATCAAACACACTCTTTGAATAGTATGGATTATGAGCATCAAGTTCAACTTGCAAGCCACAGACCACTGGATATATCCCATAAGCTTTCCAGAAGTGATAAAATCTGTCAAAATCATTTGACAGAGCCTTGTTGAGTAAACATTATCACAACACACACGAGAGGAACCACAAACATGACAAAGTACTTAGTTGTAATCTATTCAGCTGCTCATTTAAAAAACTGGACAAAAACTGACTCATCTTATTCATGCCTAGTTCCCAGACACATTTTAGAGTTAACCTGTAGCACAGAGACTAGGGCTCACTTCTCTTCCCATACAGCTTGCTACATACCCATCACTACAGGAAACAAGCTGCTAAATCCAGCTATTCCAAGCACACTGCTGATTAGAAAACTGACTCAAGGCTGATGACATCTTCTCCTTGCATTTCTATTCATACGGTGCTCTGTCATTTTCATGCGAAGAGAAGATTTCTCTGTCAGCATTCCCTGCTACATAACTCATGAGCAGGGCAGAGAACAAAAATTATTCTACTATTGCTCCATACATCACATTTAGCAGATAGATATCAAAGGATTTGGAATGAGAATTACGTTCTCTGTATGCATCAACAATAGATAAGTCAAATGACAATCTGTCACTTCATTTTGTTTGATTTTCTCTATAAACACTTTTCAGAAATACTACACAAAAGTGGAATAGAACATTTTGTAAGAAAAAAAAAAAATAAGTATTTCAGGTTGTGTTTCTTAAGATATAAAAGTAAGCTCTGAAGAATTAGCAATGGCATGGTATTATGACAGATCAAGTACCTTACAGGTTTTTGCCTCTCTTTAGAAAACGGGAGAAACCTGATGCGGCTTTTTAAAACTGTATTAACCAGATTGTGTACTTTCTGTGATGTCTCCATCTGTCAAGCACACGACATTAACAGCTAAGAAATTTACAGGAGGTTTGTTTGTTTTGTTTTAGGCCGCGAGGCACCTCAGACGTTATTTCAGCCACACAGAAAACCACGAACTTATTTTCACCTCTCCGCGTGCACCTTTCTGTTGCCCGGCCTCACCTGCTCGGTGTCTCAAGAGCTCGGAATTGGCGAGCCGAGCTGCAAGGACACAGGCCGAGCTGACCCAGCCCCGGCCAGCCACGCACCGCGGCGGCTGCTGCTCACCCCCGCCGCCCGGGACCCACGAGGGTCGTGGTCTCCCCCGCTTCTCTGCCCCCCGCACACCTCGGGCAGCGGGGGCGGGCACCGTCAGCCCGCCGGGGAGGCGGCCGGAGCCCGGCGGTGACTCACTCACTCGGTGACTCCCTCCTGCGCCAGGCAGACCGAGCCCCCTCCCCGCCCGCGCCGCCGGGCACTGGCGAAGGAGCCGGGGCCGGGGCCGGCTAAGCGGCTGTGGCCGCCGGACAGCCCCACACGAGCACCCAGCCACCTCCTCCGCCTCCAAATCACTACGAGGAGGCGTCTTCAGTTCCCCCTTCTGCGCGCAGAACGGACCCGGTGCCCCCGCCCAGCGCCCAGACCGGGGGTCGCTCACCGGGACAGGGACCCGCAGTCGCCCCCTCCCCGCAGCGCCTCAGCCTGCCCGGTGCACCGCGCCCCACTGACCTGGAGAGATGCTTCAGGATCTGCTTCTTGATAATCCCCGCCATGGTGTCTGCCTGCCCGCGCCCCTCACGACGACCAGCCGGGACCGGGAACGCGGCTCATCCCTGCGCCCGCCCCTGCCCGAGGTGGGGAGAGCGCCGGGAGCGGAGCCGCTATCCCCACTCGCGCTCACTCGACGCCCGGCGCCATCTTGGCCGCAGCATCGCCTGGTGACGGGGGCGAGACGGGGCGGGACGGGCCCGGGGCCCCCGCCCCGCGCGGAGAGCGGCGGCTCCGGGCGGGCAGAGCGGCGCAGGGGTCGGGTTCACGGGCTGGGGACAGGTACAGAGACAGGGGCACGGGCAGTCGTGCGGCCATGGGCAAGGCCGGTGGCGCTTCTGCCCTTCGCTTGTTCACAGAGCCCCTGCCCGCCTGCTCAGCACCTCCGTCCCCGCTCAGCGCCCAAAGCCTCTGCCCTCCTCAGCCGCACCGCCCGCCTTTTCCCTGCTCTCTTCCGCCAGCTGTTTCTTTCATCCCTCTTCAGCCTTCCCATCTCCACAATTCTGGAAGCGTGTCTCTGCATCCCCGCCTGTGGCTCCATCCCTCTCCCGCCTGTGGAGCGTGTCCCAGCACCATCGCACCTTTGCCTGGGCCTGACCGCGGCCAAGCCCAAAGATAGGACAGCTGCAGCTTCTACAGCACCACACAAAAGAAACAAGGCTAAATAAGATAAAGAGCTCACCGACAGAAACTTGCAATGTTATGGCAAGAAATTCACATGTATACACACACATATAAATATCCTATACCTGAATTGCTCAAACCCAGATATTTTTAAAAATCAGGTTGTTCCTCGGATGCTTACATTTTGCTGGGTATCTGTGACAAGTATACAGCCTACGAGTGAATTTTCTTTTGAGATAACAGCCTCTCATGCTGCAGCAAAGTCTCCAAGTCAGTTAAGAAATTAATGTCATGTATTAGTTTTGTTCATCCAAACACAGTTTTGTAACCCTTTTCCTCTGGCACTCCCTCATTCATAAAAGGCATCTGGAAGAATTTCAGTGGTGGGTAACCAAGTACCCTAAAAATATTAACTGGAGAAAGAAAAAAAAAAAAGAAAAAGAAAAAGAAAAAATTATCAGTCAGAAAACTAAAAAGTTTCAGATGTGACCTCCATATGCAGGATGGGCCTCTGTAATAGAGCTTGAGCTGCAGAGGAAAGACATCAGATACTAGTTTCTCTGCTTCTCATATACATAACATTAATAATTTACAAGCGATGAACCAAAACCCTAAGGACCTTTAAGTCAGAAATATGAAGCAGTAATAGAAAAAATAGGTCAGGAGATGAACATTTTCAATTGATTTTTCCGGACATTTAAAAATCAGTGAGTTGTGTAATACTGACCTCATTATATTCTTAAGGAGATTTATAAAGTAGGAATCAGCTGTGTATGAAGCTAACACTTTTGTGCCTGTTTTATGTTCAGTTTTCTTCAACTAGGAAAAAGTCTACCAGTATCATGGAGAACAATACTCATCATCATGATGGGTCAACTTCTCATCAAGAGAGAAAATACAAGAGGCAAGGAAAGCAGGACCCATGCCACGTGTTCTCTTTCAAGTGTCCTGCAAGCATAGCTCTGGAAGAACAGGGGAAGTCCTGAGGCTCTTCACTGATGTCAGAACTGAAGACCAGAAATATTTCTGTCCAGCAGGATTGGTCTGAGTTATGACCTCATGTTATATCCCTATGTCCTGGAGCATACCATGTGGAGGAACAGAGCAAAATGCACAGATTGACACCCACCACACACCACATCCTCCTCACCCAGAAGGGAATTAGAAGGGCACCAGTGTTGATTTCAGACCTTCCAGTCACCATGGACCTGCATGGTGATCCCCAGACTATGCCTTGCTAATCCTACCAGTCCTGATCCTGATTGTGACCTGAGGGTGCTTGATGTTCCACCTGCTTCATTGTCACGTTTGCTTGTTAGCCTGGGCTCTGGGCTCTGGGCTTCACTCCCACGTCTGTCTGCCTTGCTCCCTGGCTGGGGGTGCTGGGACAGGCCCTGGCTAGCAATGCCCTACCCTGCTGGCCACAGTAGCCCTCCTAGCTCCTGGATTCTCTCCCTCTCAGAGCAGCTGGCACTCATGTCACTTAGAAAGAACCCCACTTGTGAGCATATCCAGGATGCAGAAATGATCTCAAAGAAAAAATTTGTCTTATATTTGCCATAGGTATTTTTAGGGCCTATTTGTGAACACAACAGAATTTGTGAATTCAATAGAACACTCAAGAAGCCATGGGTGTGGAATTTTCCATCAGGCAGTCATTTCAACCAGCACCGTGCCCTTCACCATCACCCAGACACAGGTATATGGAGCACTGTTCATTGATGTGAAGTCCAGGATAACAACCCCCTGTGTCAAAGGGTGCAGTAACTTCTTCCTCCAGGTAATCTTTCTTTAGATGCTCTAAACAACCTGGAAATTCTGTACTTGGCACCACTCAGTCATTCTGAGGCTGCTCGTTCCCACAGACCTGTGCTTTGTAGAGGGTGTGCAGGGTTTGACTCTCACAGTTTCATGTGTTCATGGGGATTTCTTAACTGTAAAAACCAGAATGGAGTTGAGAGGAAAAAACCAAAACCAACTGGAGCTCGAGCAACTTCAGAAACATAAAGGCCACAGAATAAAAAAAACCAAATATTGTTTTTCCTATTAAATAAAGTAGTAGGAGATGTAGTAAGAGAACAAACTAAATTTGAGCTAAGTTTCAGTGAGTGCTCTGTATCATACTTGCAGAATGAGAAATCTGGCATGCCTTCTTATAGATAATGCAAAAGATAATGGTCTGTCAACAAATGCAGATGTGCAAGGATTAAGTAGTCTGGTAGACCATTATTCAAAGAACGTCACAAAATATCAATTCTCACTTCTGTAAGGGGCAATGTACAAGGTTTGCTACCACATGGATTTTTGAAAGTCCTATTTATGTGTCATTGCTGGGTGGCTGACTTGGTCTGTGTTACGTTCTCCAACAACAACAGACACTCTTATCATAAGTGCCATTGGAATATATGGGTGAATGTGTAAATATCAATAAATATGTTTGAATTACCCTCAAGTAGCAGTGACAGTAAACACACCAACCTTAGTCTGAAAAGATTTTAAATATTTATGTATATCAACCACTTCATATAAATCTAAGTAAACCCTTAAAAGCCTGGCACTTGTCCTACATCCTAGAACAAAATAAAAAAAAAAAAGGAAAAAAGCAAAAGTAACTGCAAATCCAACACAAGTCATTGGATGATAACAGATAAAGCTTCATAGAGCTGGAGCTAGTACTTAGAAGGGAAACTAAATTTACTAAATTCTGGCTTTTACTTTTATTTTCACAAGGCAAAAGTTAGCAACAGATACTAGGACTTTTTGAATCTAAACAATTATTCTAAGAACTTTATATTAGTAAAAGGATAAAGTAAAAGTTATGCAATTTTAAGAGTAGTATTTAATGTTTCTCTTTAATACTGAATACCTAATAAATTTGTTACTATTTTATGTTTCGTGTATTTTGGATTTTAATTACAAACCAAACATTTACTGTGAGTATACCTGTCAGTAGGCAAAGAAGGAAAACAACCTACAGTGTTCTTTAAAGTTCTTTTCAAGTTCTCCTGAACTTGAAAAACAGGCTTTTGATAATTCCTGTGACCTCTTCTCAAGAATCAAATAATGTATCTGCTACGGTCAGGATTAAGGAAGCTGTCCTTAAGATACACTTCCTTCACAAGCACATAAAGAGGATTTGTCTAAAAGCAGATTGCCATGTGTTCCAATGAACATTCCAGCTCGTGGAATGACATTTTATATTTGTCAGGGAGAAGTCATCATACAGAGTAACAGTTATTTTTAAGTTCAGGAAAGTCAATTACACACAATTACAAAACTGTAATGCTCTTTCTGTTTTACTGGAATACAACAAATGAACTAGTGATGGCAAGTAAAACATTTAAATAGAGCAAAATTAATCATCAAGACAAAAGCAAGGTGCTGCACCTGAGATGACATACCCACAGAGCCCAGTGCAGGCTGAGTTGTGTGGCACAGAAAGAGCCTTGTGGAAAAGGGCCTGGGGGTCTGGATGGACATCAGGCTGAACTGCACTTAGCAGTGCACCACCGCAGCAAGGAGCACAAAGCACATCCTGGGTGGCATCCACAGGGGCATTGCTAGCAGGGACATAAACTTGATCATCCCACCCTGCTTGGTGCATTTCAGGCCACACCTGGAGTATTGTGTCCAGCTCTGCTCCCAGCAATTCCAAAAGCAGTTGTGGACAACTGGAGAGCATCCAAACTAAGGCCATAAAGGTGATCAAAGGCTCAAGAACACACACTGAAGAAAGACTGAAGGATTTAGTTTTTTTCTGGAGAAGCTCAGGGGGTCCTTATCACAGTATTGTGGTACTTACAGAGTGGCTACAATGATGGAGGCTCTCTCTTCACAAGAAGAAAAAAAACCAAGTGTTAAGTTGTACCAGGAGAGCTCTTGTCTCGATATAGGGAACTTTTGCCCAGTGAGAACAACCAATCAGTGCAAAAACCATACCTCAGGGAGCTCCCATTGCAGGTTTTCAAGACGGTGTTGGACAGGGTGTTAGATTATCTCATCATGGTTCCCTTTACTACAAAAGGTTGGACCAGATGATCTTTCAGCACCCTTTCACCTGGTGCTGTTCTGTGGTTCTGTGATTCTATAAAGGTGTGTGCTGCTATACTACACAGACTTAAGCAAAACAAAAACTGATCAGGAACAGAGAATTCCAATAGCACTGTTTTCCATTCTATTTATAATAAAAGTGTTAATTATGCATGCTTTGAAAGACTTTCTACGTGAAGGAAGGTTGTAGCCATCTGGGGGCTGGTCTCTTCTCCCAGACAACCAGAGACAGGATGAAAGAACCTAGTTTTAAACTGCACCAGAACTTCTTGTTTCCCAGAAATGGTGATTAGACACTGGAATGGACTGCCCTGGGAGGTGGTAGAGTCACCGTCCCTGAAGGCGTTTAAGGAAAGGCTGGGCATGGCACTTAGTGCCATGGTCTAGTTTATATCGTGTTCAGTCATAGGTTAAACTCAGTGATCTCAAGTGTTTTCCAACTGAATTGATTCTGTGATTCTGTAACAGTAAAATATAATGATGGTGGAATTTAGAGCTGTCTCTCTTTCCACTGTGTCACATTCTTACAAAGCCCAGGCACTTCTCACTGAGATTGTCACTCAGCACCTTTATCCCGAGGCGCGGCGTTCCCGCACCGCAGCATCCCGAGCCGGCAGGGTCACCCGACGCAGTCTGTAACTTTAAACCACCGCCACACCGGGCTCTCGCCCTAACCACCCCCGCCTTGTCCCCAGCCGTCGGTGCCGCCCCCGCGGGGAACCGTCCGCCCGGGCCGGGCGCTGTCCGCGGTGACGCCGCGCCACCTCCCCGCCCACCGCTGTGACGAGCGCTGCCGGGTCACGCCCGGCCAATGGCTCCCGCAGCTCCGCCAGCGTCACCGGCAGGGCGCGCGCCCCGCGGCAGAGGCGGAGCGCTGCCGGCACTCCCGCGTCCCGCGGCCACGCGCGCGCTGCTCCTCCGCTCTATGGTCACCGTAGAGATCCACGGCGGTGGCGGATCAATACTGGGACGGCGGCGGCCGTGGCGCCGTGGGGAACATGGCGACGCTGGTGCTGGATAACGGCGCCTACAACGCCAAGATCGGCTACAGCCACGCGAACGTCAGGTGAGGGGCCGGGATGGGGCGGGCGTTGGGCCTCCCCTCACGGCTTCGCCGCCGCCGCTCGCCGCTGGCCCCGCGCCCCTCGGCCGCTCACCGGAGCGCGGACCCGCAGCGCGCCTGCGCTCGCCGCTGAGGGGCGCGGCCTGGCCCCGCCCCGCCCCTGCGGTGGCTGCGGCCGCGCCCCTGCGACGCGCGCTGCGTGCCGTGCCGCCTGTGACGCACCGTGTCCCGCGTGTCGCACTGTCCGTCTGTGTCACACCGTGCCCCGCCGGCCAGGGTGGGGGGAGAGCCCCTGGCGCTCTTTTTGCTGTGCAGGGGGTGGCGGCAGCCAGCAATGTGCGGCGGAGGTAGGAGGTGGTATTTGGTTCTCCAAAAGGTGTCTCGTCTGCACTGGAGTTCTCAGAAATTAAAGATTTCCCTCACAACTGGCTCCAGTTAATGGACTAAAACCAAAATTGAAAGTACACTGTTTATGAAAGGGGCGTAAAGAAAGTGAATGTGTCTCATACCATGTTTAAAAGGAAACTTCCCAATCTTTTCCAGCGTTATTCCCAACTGTCAATTCAGGTCAAAGACTGCACGCTTGAAAACATTTACGGCAAATCAACTGGATGAAATTAAGGATCCCTCTGGTCTTTTTTATATTCTTCCCTTTCAGAAAGTAAGTAAGGTATCTCCAGTTTAACATTAAAGCCCAGTGTAAATTGTTCTAAGGAATAGTTTTCATACTATATGTCCCAGCTGCACAGGCTTATATGTAGCATCATACAAGAACCAGTCAGCAGTGTGAAGTTTAACAGTCACAGAATTGTTTAGGTTGAAAAAGAGCTTTAAGATCATCAAGTCCAAAAGTTAACCCTGCACTGTGCTGCCCATCACTTAGCCATGTGGCTGAGTGCCACAGCTGCACATCTTCTAAATACCTCCAGGGATGGTGATGCAGCCAGTTCCCTGGGCAGCCTCTGCCAGTCCTGTTGGTGAGAAAATATTTCTAATCTAAAATTCTCTGGTGCAACTTAAGGCTATTCTCTCTGGTCCTGTAACTTGTTACCTGGGAGAAGAGACCAACCACCACGTCACTACAACCTCCTTTCAGGTCACTGCAGAGAGCAATAAGGTCCCCCTTGAGCCTCCATTTCTCCAGGCTAGACAGCCTCCCTTGGCTGGTCCTCACAGGATTTGTTCTCTGAACCCTTCACCAGCTGTGTTGCTGTTCTCTGGACTTGCTTCAGTCCTTCAATGCCTTTCTTGTTGGGAGGGAGCCAAAACTGAAAGTAGGATTCAAGGGATGGCCTCACCAGTGCCCAGTGCAGGAGGGCAATCGCTGTCCTGGTCCTGCTGGCCACACCATTGCTGATACAGGCCAGGATACTCTTGGCCTTCTTGGCCACCTGGGCACATGCTGGCTCATGCTCAGTGGCTGCCAACCAGCACCCCCAGGACCTTTTCCACTGGGCAGTGTCCCAGCCATTCTGCCCCAAGCCAGCAGTGCTGCGTGGGTTTTTGTGATCCAAGTGCAGGACCCCACCCTTGGCCTTGCTGAACATCATAAGATTGTCCTCAGTCCATCAATCCACCTCATCCAGAAATCTTTACAGAGCTTTTCTTCCCTCCAGCAGATCAACAATCCTACCCAACTTAGGCCTTTCTGTTGAACTCCACCCTTGTCCAGATTGTCGATAACAATCTGTTGTTAATCCTATGTAACATTTACTCAACCTAAAAATGCAAATTTAGACATTTTAACTCTCAGATTTTTTATATTACCAGTCTCAATTGTTGACTTTTTTTTTTTTTAAGTATGATTTTATTTTTCCTTAATAGTGTAATTTTTTTTCTAAATTCCTACAGGGTTACTTGGTGAACTGGGATGTTCAGAGACAGGTTTGGGATTATCTCTTTGGAAAAGAAATGTATCAAGTAAGAGCCTTTTCTTAACTACATATTTTGTGTAGATTAAATACTGACTAATAGAATTAAAAAATATTATGGAGAACAGGTGATCTTACTGTTCTCTTTAAAAGTGCCTTCAATTAGAAATCACAGGATTTAAGTTTTTGCAAGTGCTTTTGAGTTCTGGTGTAGAATTTTGAAAAACATTTAAATTTTTTAGTGTTGTAGGAATGTACTGTTACTGAGTGCAGCTCACATAAGAAATTCATGTCAATGTAATTAAGAGGTCAAGTTAATAAAAAATAATCACAGACAGATACAATGTAGTTTAGAGTTCAGTAAATAGTTAATGTCAAAGGGAGGGATGAGGTGGGTCAGTAGGCCAAAATACATACACACTTAGAAATCATCTTTGGCTAACCATTTTCTACCCCTGAATAACTTAAATGTATAAAATATAAATACCTGGTGCTTTATTTTTTTCCTATCACACAAGCTTGATTTAGCACAGGAAGTATATTAAGACTTTCTTTTAATTTTTTTTCTTTAAAAATGTTACATTCGTGGAAATTCTTGAGTTTTTTCTAATACCTGTGTACTAAGAATGAAAGTAATGGCTTGAATTAACTTAGTCTCTTTACATTTTTATATTTAAAATGTAAAGTGCTGGCTTTTGATACATAAATTTCATTTTAGATTTGGAACTGTATTCAATGTTGTCATGGTTTTGAGAATTTGTTTTTAATTCTTCACAAGTGAAGACTACAGAGAGATACAGCTGATAATGTTTTTAGGGCCACATCCAGTTATGGTTGAAGTAAATAGTATTAAGTCCTCTGTAAAAGAGTATTTGAGATACTGGTAAATGTGGGAAGTCCAGGATTTTTTGCTGGCCTCAGTAGAGGTCACTGGGAGTTTTATTATTGATTCTTCACTGTACAGGGCTTTGGTTATTAGACAAGTAATTTGTGGTGCAAGTGCTGAGCTGTCAAGGAGACTTATTTTTCTGTAGCTCATAGGATTCGTGTAAAGTATTTTACATTAAAATTGTAGTGTTCCTTTGTGGTGTCTCTTTAAAATGTTGGATTACAATTTGTAGGGATGGAAACAGAATCAGGATATGTATGAAAGTGTTCCCTTCTATTATGTTTTTTACCCATTAATTAGATAAACTTGTATCACTGATCATGAAGCCTTTAAAAAAGCCAAAACATTCTAAGTCTGGCTTCTACAAACAGATATGGCAAGTGGTAATCATGTCTTCAGATTTACATTATCTTCCACTGCTGCAAAAGATGGTAAGGGATTATTAATGTTTATGTCTTATGCAATGACAATCTTAATGTGTTTTTTATAGGTGGATTTTGTAGATACCAATATAATTATTACCGAACCTTATTTTAACTTCACTTCAATACAAGAATCTATGAATGAAATTCTATTTGAAGAATATCAATTTCAGGCAGTTCTTAGAGTAAATGGTGAGTATGTTTCCTTCCTGTTTGCATTTATGTATTTTGAAGCTTAACCCTTTAAATAAATGAATAAGCAAGCACACATGCAGACACACATATATGCACAGTAAAAAATATTACTTCAGTTGCTTCCTGGCTCTTGAGTAAAAGTGGATTAAATATTTTAAAAATTAAATCTTTTACAAATTCCAGCTGTACTCTTGTACTACTTCTTAAAGAGTGTCATGGTATATAATTAGAGGAAATTTGAGGAGAGTAAGGATGACAGAAATAACAGATGGATTTTGGAACAGGATAACATTTAAAGAATTCTACCAAAACTTTGCATGAAGTCTCTGATAGCTTTCCTTTTTTAGGGGAGTAGGATTGTATTTTTGTTTGATTTTGTTATGTGTTAGCAAATAAAATGCAGCATTACGATTATGAAATTTATTGTGTCTCAAAGGGAATGTGTAAATAACCATACCACCCTTCTGACAGGTAACTGGACACAGGATACTCCTTTTGATAAGTTTGATAAGTTTGTAGCACAATCAGTGTGATTAGACTTTAGAGGAAGTGGAACATGGGCTGAAATTCCTGAAAAATAGGGACATATAGAACACTTAATTTTATCCACTGCCAAAATGAATTAATGCAGCTGCTGTATTACTATGTATTGAGGTCTTGAAAGTCTGTCAAAGGCATTTAAAATCACCTTTATATCACTGTAAACTCTAAATGTTGATATAGAAATTGAGTTCAATTTTTTGTATTTCAGCTGGAGCTCTTAGTGCACACAGGTATTTCCGGGATAATCCATCTGAGCTGTGTTGTATCATCGTGGATAGTGGATACTCTTTCACCCACATTGTACCTTACTGCAGAAGTAAAAAGAAGAAAGAGGCAATCATCAGGTATACTGCAGTATATATTTTCTAGAAGAACTGTTTGATGTGCCTGAAGTTAATAATGACAGAATTCCTCATGTTACTCTTTTTCTGTAGGATTAATGTTGGAGGGAAACTCTTAACTAACCATCTAAAGGAGATCATCTCTTACAGGTAAATCATGCTAATTTTCACTCTGAAACTTGGTGTGAAATGAGCTAGAAGTTTATGGGGTATTCTTACTGCTTCTGTGAATTTTAGATTAATTGCTGTTTAAAGGAGAAGGGATTTTTTTTGTCTGTTATAATCTGCTAGCTACTATCTTGACCTTAAGATCAAGATAAATTAAGATTGAAGAGTTAGGCTGTTATTTTTCAAAGTGACAGTGCTTTTGAAGTTGTTGAGGTTACCTGTGTGTTCACAATTATACAAGTCTTAACATATTTTCTGAGGTTTCTCAGTAGATCATCAGTCAATTTGCTGACTGGTTGTATCAGTACTGCAAATAAAATGCAGTAGGATCAACCTTTCATTGGGATTCTTCAGCTTGGAACCATATCCAGGTAAAGGTCTTTACCAAAGAGCTACTGGCAGGATTACAGCTGTGCTTGTTAGCTAGACAGTGGGCAAATGCAGGTTGATGTATTTACTGAACTGTGAAACAGGACAATATTAAGCTCCAGTAGGCCAGGAATGCTTTTGTAAATTAAACAGAAGTTTAGATATTGAGACAGTAGCTTCCTGTGGCTGAAAAACAATGGTTGCTCAGTTCCAGAGGAAAACTGGACAGAAAAGGGAACATTAATTATTATCAAACTTCTGTGGTTTTGGTTTTTGTTGTTCACAGGCAGCTACATGTTATGGATGAAACACATGTAATTAATCAAGTGAAAGAAGATGTGTGTTATGTTTCTCAAGACTTTTACAAAGACATGGACATTGCCAAGTATGTATGCAATGGTACTAAATGTAGAATAATCTGTTTGTACAAACAAAACTATACTCCTAATCAGAAAACTTTCCAGTTAAGTTAAAGAAGTCTTGTTAGTATAAAATAGCTGGAATTTAGAACTTGTTCTTTATTCTGTTGAATTTTACATTCTTTTTCAGATTGAAAGGAGAGGAAAATACTGTAATGGTAGATTATGTTTTGCCAGACTTCAGCACAATTAAAAAAGGATTTTGTAAGGTAATAATTCTGAGGTTTTTTTGATTGTGTTCTGCACAAGTCTGGTGGAGACGTTAAAAATACTCCCTTTTTTTAATATTGTACTGTAACATCTTTCTTGCTATGCATTAATTGGTAAAGTTTTTCCTCAGTAAGTTGGGATGACAACAAAGTACTGTTTTTTCAGCGTAGCATTTTAATGTTCTATTATTTAACAGTTTTAGCTTTCTCTCTTTGTGCTCTGTCATATAACTTATCCATATCATTATAAAGATTTTTAAGATTAGGATACAAAATGTTTTCTCTGCTTTGATTTTTTTTTGTAAGTTTCTCTGAATTACATTTAAACACCCAAATATGGTTAAAAGTTCAAAGTCATATTATAGAAGAGCCTGAAATACCAGTGAAGACAGTTTAACAGTTTTAGCTCATTTACTGAGCCAGCCATAGTTTTGAAAGCAGTCCTGTACTTTAAGGCCACTCTCATGCATATCAGTTTTATTTTGCTTTGGGCAAAACTGCAGTTGGTAAGAGCAAAGTCACTTCAGATTTAATATGGGAGTATGCATTATTCTTAAAAGAGTTGCTGATAGATAATATGACAATGGCAGCATACACTGCCTGCTTCTGCATGAAATAGATCAGCTGAATATTCTAGGATGTGATTTCTTTTCTTAAGCAGTGAGTACTATTCATGTCTTTAATCTAGCCAAGGGAAGAGATGGTGTTAAGTGGAAAATACAAGACTGGTGAACAAATACTTCGTCTAACAAATGAAAGATTTGCAGTTCCAGAAATACTTTTCCATCCTTCGGATATTGGTATTCAAGAGATGGGAATTCCTGAAGCCATTGTTTATTCTATTCAGAATTTACCTGAAGGTATATCCTGAAAGTATGTTGAAAAGGACAGGGGGTGGGAGAAGGAGGGATGTTGAAATGGCTTGGTTTCATTTGGTGTGAAACTGACCACAAGTCAGTATTTAAGCATCAAAGAGTAAAACCTTTCTGAGTGCTGTTTGTCAGAAGTAATACTAAGGCTTTCATTTCATAGATTATGTATAGGTAATTATTATTACAAAGAAGATTTTCTTAGGTTTTATGATGCCATGTTAAGCATGGCAGAATTTAGGCTATTAATGTACTCTTAAAAAGCCTGTGTCACTTAAAATCCCTCTTTAAAGGGGGAATTGTGTTGGCGAATGTGAAATTTAATAAATATAAGAAAACAGTAGTTATCAAAGCCAAATTCTGAAATCAGGGAGAACATAGAGTGATTGATCACCTTCTCATATTTCTGTTTAACTGATATGCTGATTAGATGATCATAATTTTTTTTTACATATATTTATTACTTCTGTTTAAATTCATAACAAAATTGGAAATATTACCACCTTTAATCTTTAGATATATGTTCAATCTCTTAACTACAGATTTACTTAATTATTTTACAGAAATGCAGCCTCATTTCTTCAAGAACATAGTTCTGACTGGGGGAAACACCCTTTTTCCAGGCTTCAGAGATCGGGTTTATTCTGAAGTTAGATGTCTTACTCCAACTGACTATGATGTTTCCGTTGTTCTTCCTGAAAAGTAAGTCCTAAACTACCAAATAGAAGGGGCTTTATCTTTCTAGCAGAACAAACAATAAAGTAGGGTTTCTTTTGCTGATTAAGAAGATAGATTAAGGACATTAATTTAAATATTAAGTGAACAAAAACTGTGTAAGAGGATATTTTAAATCAGTGTATTTTCAGACAAACCAAATAAACTAGAGATCACCTGCTTGCTCTGTACTTTACCTAATAAAGTTAAGGAAGTGTTTTTAGGGTCAGCCTTTTTACTGTAAACAGATAAATAAGACTGTATTGTAAGTATGTAAGATTAGAACTTAGTCTTTTACGTAGAATTTTCAGCATCTGAATGCTCCCATGTCATTATTAATATACCACTTCAGGGTTAGGAAGGGGTAACATCTTTGCAGAAGGAGTGCAGACAAAACAAGTACATTTTGAATATACAAAAAAAAAGTCTACTTTTAAAAAAGTATTGTTAAGGAGTATTTTTAAATACTATTAAAGAATTGTTATCTGTTCAAAGTAAATACAAAGCATATCCATGTGGTTCCTTCTTCACACCTACCTTCAAAGAGGCCCTTTATTAAAAACCAAGTCAGCTAGCCCTGCTAAAGTTTCAGACTTTGTCTCATAACTTCTCTAGAGCTGGAGGGCTTGATTTACCATCAAAAATGTAGTTTAAATAGATACATCTAAATAAAAGTTTTGGAAATCATCAGTGTGTATTTCTATTTTAAATTAATGTATAGAGGAGTAACAGTAACTTTCATTTTCCAGCCCTATCACTTATTCTTGGGAAGGTGGAAAGCTCATTTCTGAAAATGATGATTTTGAAGACATGATAGTAACTAGAGAAGACTATGAAGAACATGGACACAATATCTGTGAAGAAAAATTTGATATATAGGTAGCATAGTTGGATGTGTTGTTATTCCATTGATTTACTTAGAATGGAATTCTTTGAACTACTTTTCCATCAGCTAGGATTGTGTTTTAGCTTTCCTGTACTGAATTGGGTTGGGAAAAATAATTTTAAGAGTTTAGAAATAAAGTTTCACAAGTGTAATACTATGAAATAATATGTTTGTTGCAATTTCATTATGTTTGTATCTTTTTTGATAGCTTTATTGTATTTTTATTGCAGAACACCTCAGTGCATGAGGCAATAAAAATATCAAATGCTTGTACTGGTGTGATGCTAATACATAGTGAGAAGAAATAGTTTTTTTTTTTTCCAAATAAGTATTATTCTAACTTACAGATTCCACTAAAAGGGCATTAAACATACTCAAAAGGACCCTCTGATGTTACCTCTCCTGAAAAGAAACATATGAGTTTTATTTTTGGTTATTTTATTGAGTACCTATGAGGGAAATATACTTGAAATATGACCACTGCTATTGACAATATACTTAGCTGTTGAGAAAAGAGTACGTTGAACAATTCCTTTTTCTAAAGGGTTTTTAATTTAGTAGGTTGTGGAATTTTTTGTTTGGTTTTTGTTTTAAACAATGCCAGAGCAAATAAGCTTCCTGCCACTCCCATCCTTCTGATAAGAAGGTGCCACAAAGGTGAACAAAGCTTGCAGCTGTGTCCTGGGTGATGACCCACCTGTGTCCTCTCCACACATCCTAGATAAACACAAACACCCCAGAACTTGTTATTTCTGGCATCAGAAGCTGTGTTACTCTGCCATCAGTTGTGCAGCATGGCATGCAGGAGGGGGAAAGAGCCTGGCCTAAGAGCCAGAAGGCTGGGAGGGCCAGGCTATATGGGGGTGCCTCACCTTGCCTGCTTGCTTGCCAAGACAGAGGCACTCAGGGTGGAAAACGGACACTGTAGTATTCTGTTGTGTTTCATATTCCCTCTCTTGTCTATCCTAACATAAAGCCAGTAAACATTCCTACACAGTGCACTTACCTGGTTACCTGGCATAAGGGCAGCATCAAAGAACAGCCAGTGAGAATGGGAGATGATCTTCTTGAATGTGGCTTTTTTTACTTTGGAACAAGCTCAGGGCTGCTTTCCTCTAGTCTAGCCTGCTGAAAGGAATGAAAGGGGTACATTCCTCCTGCTGTTAGCAGCTATGTGAGCCACACAGGAGGCAGCTAGGGAATGAAGGCATGAGGCCAGCACCTACAACTTGTTGGACACATTGTATGACTTTTTCAGGACATGAGTAAGTCTGGTACACTGTCACTTTGACAGCCACATGGAGAAGCCCTTGTGTCCAAGCTCTAGTTTTTTAACTAAGTGCTTCATGAAAGTGTCAGTATACTTTAGCTGGGACTTAAAGAAACATACGTGTTCTCATGAAAGCACTACTGAACTTTTTGAGGAGCAATCATGAATGTTCTGGGAATAGAAGCAAGCCTCCTTTGAAGGTGGCACCACCTGTGCTTTGATAAGACTGTACTGAAAAGTACCTTGGCTAAACTCTTCACTCTTAATATTCTCTACTTCAAACAAATTCGTACTGGCAATTCATTTGATAGCTCTGTGCTAGAAATCATAAACAGAAATGTGACAGGTCCCAAGTTTCTTTAGTGCATGATTCTGTGTCAGATACTGTTAAAAATATGTGACAGAACTTTCTAAAGTTCAATAAAATTTTTCTAATTTTGGAATTTAACTGAAAACCAGTGCGGGCTCTTAGATGTAAAATAACAAGCTTCTGTCAACAGAAGATTAAAAGGTAAGTAGATCCTCCTCTTAGGCTATGTAAATAAAACAGGGCTCTCAAGAGCTCTTCCTTTCCTTTGCAGAACTAGATCAATCTTAGCTGCTTGTCCCAATAACTGAAGGGAACCACAGGGCAGCTATAAACTGCTGCTCAGAACACTTCCTTACTGTTTAATACCTGGTTCTACCCCCCCCACCCCAAACTGCCTCTTCCTGAAGAACACACTATGAAATGAAAGGCTCATCACTTTTTATACAGTTATTTATTATATTTAAATTAGCAAAAGAACATTCTAAATCAAGCCACAAAGTGCAAGTTTGTTTTTTAACACAGTTTTTCCCAAAGCAATTCCCAGCCCACCCAGCCTACAAATTACCATGTTATCACCTCTGCCTGTTACCACGTTTAGTATTTTGAATAAGACACAGTAAACAGACTGAAGACAGAGAAAGAGAGAGATTAAGAAAAAAAAGACAACTAAAACCTCTTTATTCTGCTACTTAACACCAGAAGCACTTAATCAGGAAATACTTCCCTGTTTATAAGTCTCTAACCTGCTTCTGTATATGCTCCCTCTTCTGGGAGAATGACCAAGACACCACACAGGTCTAAGAAAAGAATATATGGCCCTGTAGTATAGGAATTAGGGCATTCACCTCTGAAAGGGAAAACTTGGATGTTTTTCCTCCTCTAGAAATAAATAATTTCACACTGGTGAGTCACACTTAAATAGCAAGTGCATAAACATGGATTCATGGACAGAGATTTCAACTACATTCCCTGATTTCTAATAGGGCCAGGTAATTTAAATAAGGCTACTTCAAATATTCAAGTTAACTAAGTGTACAGGTAATAGGTTGTGTTGTTTATATCTTACAGTGCAACTATTTCAATTTTTAAAAAAAGAGCACTTGTTCTAAGAAAGCTTTGGTTTCCTGCTCACTTGACTATATTTGAAGCCTACAGGAGGATGGAGACACCTAAACCAGCACACTTACAACAGAAAAAAAATCATGCTTATAGTGGAACTAGTTCAGCACTGGGGCCAAGAAAATGATACAGAAGTAGAGGATCCATAACACAGGGAAGAGGCTGAGAGTGCTGTGATTGTTTAGCCCTGAGAACACCCAGAGGAGGGAGGAAGAAGACTGAGCCAGACACTTCAGCAGTGCCAGTGAAAGGACAGGAGGCAGTGCAAGAAATTCTGCATAAGCATAAAGCAGCTTATTTTGGTTGGGTTTTTTTCTTTTTTGTGTGGAGGCAGGGTTTCTTTGCTTGTCTTTAAATACTGTGAGACTGGTCAAAGTCCGGACCAGACTCACCCAAGTGGCTGTGACATACCTGTTTTTGGAGATATTCTAAACTCAACTGGAAAAGTCCTTGAGCAGCCTGCACTAATCAATTCCATTTCAACCTGGCTGGTGAGACCAGACCAGAGGTCCCTTCCAATACCAAATCTTTGAGCCTTTGTCCAATACATGACAAAATGTCTGTTGCAAGGATGAAAGAAATAACTCCTATCACACTATATCACATATTTAATTATTATTAAAAACAGACAGCATGAAAAAGAGAAGGCTTTGGGGTGACCTAATTGTTGCCCTCCTGTTCCTTAAGGGAGCCCACAAAGAGACCTGGAGAGGGTTTCTTCAAAATGTAACTTTTCCCCTGAATTAGCAGCAGCTGAGCCTGCCTGCGTGGGGAGGCAGTAACAACAGGTTGTAATTACTGACTGCAAGCACGCACAGCTCACCTGCCTAATAAATCCTTCCTGCTGCAGATTCAAAACCCACTGACCTGCTTCCAACATTTTTTACACTTTCTACACTTTTACAATACCCACAGGAGTCATAACCTACAGTTTAAGATGAGATGAAGTTATTATTAATTAAAGATAGAAAAGATTAAAACCCCTCACTGATTATCAGCCCAGGCATGGCTCAGAACATAGATATGGCTCAGACAGAAAGCCATAGGGCTGTGGGACAGATTGAAAAAAGTGCCAGACCCTGAACTCAAGGCAGCCCAAGCAGTGAGCTGTTACTACTTACAAATAATTAAGTGTATTTTGCTTAAAAGATTAATTAGATTTAATGCTTTTTAGCAGCATAGTAATTTTGATAATTGCAGCTTCCTGAAATTAAAGATGTAAAGATGTAAAATAAAAACATTTTTAATGAGCAATTTTCATGTGCCTCATTCATTCTTTTAAAAAAATATTTTTAAAAGGCTGTATTGAAGTCTAACCATTTGGAGAACAAAATTCACATGTAGTTTTACAACCACTACAGTAGAGAAAAGAATGATATTTTCGCAATTCTTTGATTAATTTCTTCTTTTGCTTCGAAGGCCAAGTAGTGTCATTGTCTATCTCTTGAACCAGAGCTAGAAGATGCTGATTGGTTTGTTGCTTTTGATCTTCATATTCTTTGGTTGTAATGCGTTGACAGAAGGTGAAGCCTTTGTGAGAAATCAGAGGTTCAGATTAAGTTTCATGCATCATGTAAAAGCCTTGGTTAAAAATATGGTAAGAAACATATTCCAGTTCAGATGTGATTACAACTACAAGCAATGTGAAACATACAGCTCTCCATTGAGAAAGGATGGAAATCTAAACATGAATTGCAAAAATCAAGTTGAAAAGCAGTGTTACAAGTACAGTATCATAGAAGATTCTGTATTGCAAAACAGGCCTGCAAGACAAAGAGCAAAAACAGTTCTCACAGAGAAACATGAAGAACATTACACAATAAGAATGGCACCTTGCATTTGTCCAGATCCAAAGGTTCTGTGAGTTAATCAGATCTGTAAGCAAGGCTCAGCACCTAATGCAAGTGAATACATACTTTGGAGAAATAGCTGCCTCTAAACCAGACTACAAAAATCAGGAACAGAATTTAGAAGCTTCTACGTGAGTAGACAGCTGAGCATGGTTTGGACACCAGAAGCAGAGGTGATGCAAGAGAGATACTTAACTCAGCATACCCTAGCTATTAAAAGGTTGTGAATCTCTGCAGTAAAGTACTGCCCTGCAAGGACTCAAGCCCCCTCACTGGGCAGGTGAGTTCTGGCCTGAGGAAAGACAGGCATTCAGCTACTCCACAGACACTTTTTATTCCTATACATATTAGAGAGGAATTTGGCTGAACAAGTGTCGGCTGCCTAAAGGAGAAAGATTTCTTACTAATCCTTCTTTACAAACACCATCATCTTTAGGCTTCACATAGAGAGTAGTATTAATCTGAGCTGTCAGAGTTTTCATGTGGACCTGTCCTTCCCATCTTCTAAAGTAAGTTTGTCAAACATCAATACTTCTACGGTTTAGTAGAATCAGATGAAGAAAAAAGACAGCTCTTTCAAAAGGGAAGGCTTAACAACTGACAAAGAGATTAACTCTTAAAACTTCAGCATGGATCTTTAGTTCCGTGGTTTTAAGTGTCTTACTAGATTAAAACCAATTCCAGAGTTCTCTTGCTGGTTTTAGTTTTTTTTTATTTCCAGCAGACCTAAGGATTACTTTCCTGCAATTGACAGACCCCTTTTCTTATCTGGGTCTTCAGCCTTCCCTCCTGCTCCCACCTGGACTTAAGAAGTTCACCAGCTAAGAATGCTCAATAGCTCCTAGGAAAGATTTTGGAAAGAAAAGGGAAAATGACACCAGCACAGGAAAACAGGAATATGCCATGCCAGAGAGCTTACAATCAGATCAAACTATTTCAACAAGCAGATGGAACCTATATGCATTTATGGATTGGAACCCCAAAACTTAGTAAGAAAAATGGAATATGGGGTTTGTGCTCCTGTAGTCTCTTCAGTTTGTCAATGGAGATCACACAGGCTCTGAAAATATTACAGACAGGCAGCTCTTCCCACTGCTGCTCATCTCTGTATTCTTTGGCTCCATATTATGTGATTCTCAGAACACTGAACCAGAAGGAATTTGGCCTCATTCCAGAATCCAACAGATGGTAAAAGAGTCAGTACCAAACAACTTCTCTGGCAGCTGCTGTATTAAATACATTATTACACAGCAAAATAACTTGGTGCAATTTGTTTCCCAAGGGGTTTCTCTTCAGTGTTTAAGCACACAATGCACTGGCAATACCAGAGTCAAAGAAGATGAAGAGTCAGAGAGAAATTCAATTAATTAAGCCAACCCTTTTAATCAGATTGGCAGCAAGGCCAGACAGAATGTTAGCTCAAAAGAAATAAGCTGAAAAGCATTTACCCCACATACAGAAGGGTAGTGTAACCTAAAGGGAAGCTATTTGACACTTGGTGCACAAGTCCTAAGATCTTAATGAACTTTATGCTTACCCAGAAAAAGGGGAGAGTTCTTCAAAACACTAAACAATCCAAGTCTGTGCTCAAGTCATCTATAAGAACTTTTAACTATTGAGTCCTGGGAGAATTTATAGGTGTCTTGTGGCAAAAATAAAAGAATACTGTTCCTAAATGCAAAGTCCTGTCAAATTCCCAAACCCAATTAGAAGCAAATCACTTCAGGAAACACATTTTGCACTACTTTTTGCAGAAGTAATTACTTGATAAAAAAAAAATTAAAAAATCATAGCATATCCAAACTCGATTAATAGAATCCTTCCTCTCCAATATTCAGACCAGATTTGCAGACAGCATATAATTTAATATTTAGTGCAATAGCCACTAATCCCCCTAATGCATCACGTCCAACAAAGGAAAATAAGTCTACAAACAATTATAGCCAACTGATGATAAACTAGTTCTTATACAATAATTTATACAAAAAACTTATCCCATCATGTACCTGAATTGATATCTGGATCTTGCCCTTCTAGCAAACTCTGAAGTCTCCTACTCGTTAGTTCCAGAAGAGTTAAAGGAGCCTGAAAATACAACCCAACAAAGATACATTACAAAAGCAATACTTCTATATTTTTATAATCTAAAGCTTTCAGAAAACCAATTTAAAAACACATAGTTAAATGCAGAAGAATTTATGCCCACATTTATTTAGGTACACATTCAAAGTCTCTCACAGGATTGCACTAAAATACATAGTTTTACTAAGATACATGTGTTTATTTCTGGTATTTCTGCACAAAGAAATAGGAAGCAAAAAGTTCTAGATGCCATTTTCCATGGCAAAAGCTGCAGTGCAAAAGAAGCTGATCTCAGCTTTCACACAAAGCTCTCAATTGCAGCTGTCAGAGTGAACCACTGTCCACTCGCTGTCACGGCTGCACAGTTCTGGCCCTAACTCCAGTGGGGAATCAAAGGCCCAACCCTCATGTCAGAACCCTTAGCACAAATTAAAAAAGGGGGGTTGGCTGTGTACTAACAAATACAAAACCCCACTAACCACTTAATGCTTTCAAACTAAAATGGAGCTAATTAAAAAAAAATAGTTCTCGCATGTCTCGACCTGAAGTCAGAAGTGGAAATCAATGTGTTGTATAAAATAAAAAACAGTATTTTACTGAAACCAAATTTCTGTGAAGCTTATTTTTATAGGGTATGGTAAAGTTTCGTCTTTTCACATGTGACAATATGATGAAACATAAATTAAGGAGATTATATGTGCATACTTACACAACTCATCAAGTTTAATAGAAAGGCTACTAGCATTTTGTGGTTCTATTTGTTTTCTTCAATTTAGAAGTTAACATTCCAAAATGCTGAAGGATCTTTTAGGTTTGTCAAAGCTGCACACATACACTGGGATACAAGAGCATGCCATTTTTCTACCACTCAGAGTATATGCCAGTGAACTTCTAAAGGAGAAAGACACTAAGATACCTAAACATTTAGTAGGCATTCATTACCAACAACGTGCCAAATGACTCTATAAAAATTATTACTATTTCAAATATTTTCCTAATAGAAATCATTCAAATACAAAGGGAGGATATAATTTATAAAGGATTGCAAAGCTCTCCAAAATCTGTCCTGTATAGTCTGGAATAGCTTCTCACACTGTTTGGCTGTACTATTAAACTGTAACAAATGGAACATTAAACACAGTTCCTCAGACTTATCATACTCAAAAAAAAGCAATTCATGGCATTTAACATGTAAAACTACAAAGCCAATGATGTAAGGAGAATGATACCTTGAAGAGCTCAGAGTGGTTGTCCATCAGAAACTGAGTCAGCAGTTCTGCCTGTGGCTTTGACAGTGTCCTGTTTTGTAAGATGAACTTTGTACAAGTCTTGATGATCACAAATCTGTTCTCAAACTAGAAAAAACAGTACCCAGATTTGGCATTAGATTGACTTGCAGAGTGCTAGCAATGACTAAGTACAATGGGATGCTATCGGTGGGAAACAGATCACACAGAAAGCAGTAAATGGAATACTTCTAACTAGACAAAAATTTTAACTTTGCTATGACAAACTGCTATTTTTCACATTAAGCAGAACAGGTACTTACTTGTTTTTGTAATCTGTAGCCCTCGGATTCTGATGCAATGGATAGGAATGTAAGGAGCCTGTGAAGTTCTTCACTAATATTCGGTGCTAATAATTTTAAATAAAGTTGTAATGCCTCTAGAGCTTGATCTGTTTTTCCTTTTTCTGCCATGGAGTAAAATAGCATATCCAATGTTACTATTCATTTTCAGAGTCATGAATACTTATTTAAATCCCAATAATAATCTCAGTTTTGGAGGTGTTTCTTTCCAAACAAAATTTCATGTTGTTCCACTTATTAAAAGATTCTTTTCTCAATCCACAAGTTTTAATTTTTCCTCCCCCACCAGGGGCAGGGTGGCAGCAGGCAGTGAGTGAGCAGCTTTATAGTAGTTAGTTGGCAGCTGGGGTTAAGGAACAACAACCCAATAGGAGTGATGCAGCAGCATTAAAGCCTATTTAGGTAGGATTAACCTTAAACTTATATTTAAATGAAACCCTTCTGGTTTACTTCTATGCATATGATGGGAGGGTTCTCAATAGTCCCTTCTGTAACTTTAAATAACTTCTATTACTAACAAGGACCCTATGTCCATAACTTTAAAAACCTTATTCTTGTTAACATGAAAAACTTTATAGCAATGATTTTAGTTTTATGTAATTTCTTAGCAGTAGCAATAAGGCAAATTCTGGCTAGGGGTAAGTAACTTTCACAATGGGAGTTGTTACAAATTGAGTTACCCACAGAGGCTGGTGAATCTCTATCCTTCCAGATTTTCAAAATTCTGTTGGGCCAGGCCTAAGCAAATTGATCTAACTTTGAAATTTGTCCTTGTCTTGAGTAGAGGTTCATAATAGTGATCTTGAGCATTTCCTTCCAACCTAAAAAGTGCATCTGCAATGGCATTGCAAATGGTGTCATGATTCAGTCAATTGATACTTAGTGACTTCCTCTACACAGCTTTCATCTTTATTTTTTGTTCCAGGTTGCACTTACCTATAAGTTCTATAATTCCTGAATGAATATCAAAATCCTGGGTGGCAAGAAGAGAGTCCTTCTTTTGACTGTAATACTTCACAATAACATCAAAAAGAATCTTCTTGTATGTATTCAGACTGCTGGGGTTGTTAGTGCTTTGAGGTAACTGCTGACTAACCATCACTAGGAATTGGTCAGGAAAATACTCCAAGCATTCAATTGCAGCATAGAGCCATCTGTCAAGCCTGCAGAAAGAAAATGTCGTTTTAGTGCTTGCTTTAAAATGCTCTACATATTTTTATTTTCAAAGATTCATAGAATATTCTGAGTCAGAAGGGACATACAAGGATCACTACATCCAACTCTTAAGTAAATGGGATTGAATCTCTAACCTTGGTATAATTAGCACCATGCTCTACACAACTGAGCTATCCCAGGGTCCATTTAATCCTTTAAAAGAAAACTAGATAGAAATAACCATGCAGGTATAGCCACATATATGAACCACGATGCTGAACTGGTTTATTAAGCAGTTTGTGTAACTTATTTCACTACAGCAGTTCAAGAACCTGCTCAAAATGGGCAAGTTCCATGTTTTTCTGATGCTAAAGGCAATACACCTGAGACAAACCCAGATCAAAACAAGCTGCAATCATGCCACACCGTCACTGACCCCAGGAATTCAGCTAGTATTTAAAAACCAAACACCACCCCCACCATTACTTCAACACACACACTGAGAACACACCAGGGCTAACCAGGGTGAAAAAACCTGATCTTTACAAAAGAGAAAAAGGCAGTTAGTTTGAAAAAAGAGGAAAATAAAAGTTGGTTAAATTCCAGAGGACTACAGAAACAGTTTATATAACCTACTATAAAGGCATGAGTTTTCAAAAGCATCTATTGTCTCTATAACTAAGGAAAAAAAATGTAACCTAATTATGCACCTAAAATTCAGGTGCATAATTTATTGTTGAAAGAAGCCAGAAGATTAGAAAAAGTCTCAGCCGTTTTGTACAGAAGGAATATAAAATCATAGAACTGTGTGGGGCAGAAGAACAATTACTTTTACCTGATTCTGGATGTAAAATAATTTGATCTGAACCAATGACAAGTTGTAAATATTATTTAAGATCCACAGAATCTTATTTTTATCATGGAGAACAGAAACAAAGATTGTGAAATTGCAGATAACAACTGAATTAATTTGACAAAAATAGTAATTCCTATGAAATTTACATGAGCCTTGACATATTCATTAGAAGCATATGCAAGATAGAGATCAGCCTAAGTGTACTAAACAGGAACACTACAAAAGTAAGAGAAAATTTAAGGAAAAGAACACTAACAACATGCAGACACATTTATATTCTCATTATATAAGCATTCCTCAGTGCTACAGCTTGGTTTCTCCTTTTCTCTTGCTATCAACAGATGCCTTATTGACTTTTTATCTTAACACCACAGCCACCACCAACTGTGACAAAGACTCAGAATAAAGTTTTCAAGTTCTGATGGCTGTTACAGAGACCTAAGAGTAAAGAATCTGATCTAGAAATTGGGCATGTTTACAACATTCAAGGTTAAAGTTTTAATGTTTACTTGAAATGCTCAAATGCCCAACTCTAAACATATACTTTTTGTGAAATCATTTACAATTTCTGAAGAGAAGTCAATCACACTAATTTCACCTCTGTCTACAAGTACACAAACATAATGATGTCTATTTGTTCACTTAAGACAAAGAATAAAATAAAGCCTTTACTAACAAATTTATTTAATAGATAAAAAACTTACTCGGGCAAGTTTAAGCTACATGTAACCTCTCTGTCCAGGAAAGTATTTGATATAATCATGTCTTCTTCTTTGCCAAAAGTGTCTGATTTTGTCTTCACTGAAGACACCAAGATATCTTCTAGAAGGGGAACATCAATTAACTGCAGCAGTCGTAGCAGAGCTTGCTGTTTCCAGACATCTTCTATTACTGATATCATAAACAAACAAAAAAACCCTCAGAAACAAGATCTTATGTAAACAACTCACCTTTGTTTTTACTCACTAAAGAATCTTTAGAGTGTTCAAAAAAAACCATGGTAACAGCATAGTGTGAAGTTGCTGTGCTGGGTAAGAAGGCATCAAAATAGGAAAGCTAACAAAACTAAAAATGTCTCCCCCATCATATTAGGATTCAGAATAAACTACTCTAATTAATAGAAGATAAAAAAAGACAAGTGAAAAGCAAAGGAATCACATAATAAATACAGTCTTAATCTTAAGACCTACTTCCTTTTGAAGTAGTATTTTCATAAATAGCACATTATGCAAAAACATAATCCTGTTGTGTCTCCTTCTGTTTACAAGCATTAACCCCTTTAATGCTTATTTAGATATTTTGTTATGAGTGAGAGGTTAAATTTAGGTCTCTGGGGAGCATTGTTGAACAGAAATGGGGCACTCACTACAAAATACAGTGAAGAACAATCAAGTTTTAAAAAGAAAAAATTCAATCCTCACCTCCTTTTGAAAGCAGGTGAGTTGGTTCAGTAACCATGATCTTTGGAGGTAAAGATGCATGAACATATATAGATTGAAGAAGCTCCTCAATCCTCTTTTTATCAGCTGCTTCTAATGCTAGGGGGTTTGAAAGTGTTGTGCCACACTTCCTGTTTAGGGAGGGGAAAAAAAAAAGATGTACAACAAATACTATTAGAACACATTTGGCTTTCTATTACTTACTAAATTGCTCTTAAATCAGAGCTTTAGGGCTTCATTATATCTGGAATCTCTCCTGCTACTAGAATTCCTATCATCCACATCTGCTTTGTGGAAAAGGCAAGGATATTGATTCCAAATACTGTTTGCTAGTTCCACTTTGTTTACTGGCTTTCAGTAACTAGCTCATTCATGCTAAGTCTCAGATTTCAGCACAACTGATAAAAAAACCAAATTATTCCTAGGCTTATGCTACTGTGCCAGACTCTATTCTAAATAACAACTGGTAGATCAAACTACTTAACCCAAAAATACCTGGAAGCATCTACAATTTAGACATGCCATTTCTCAAAAGTGGCACAGACATTTCAGAAGTCTCCAACACCTGGTTTAGTCAGACATAACTTCATTTAAAGGTAACCCTTCTTAACTTTTTTTTAAAAAGAGATAGAATAGTTAAAATTAACTCACTTGGAACATCGTTTTGTTTTCTGTTTGCAGATTTGCTCAGGAGATAAGCTTTCATTGTCCTTATTCTTTCTTGGAAGAAGAGGATCAAGACTGCTGTTTACAAATCTATAGAGACTAGTGTCTGTGTCCTCAAACTCTGTTTCCTTCCCATTCTTGAATAAGTAAAGCTTGGCTCCAACCGGCTCAAACACTTTGTGATCCATCAAGGCTTGGCATACACGGACCCCCTTCAGCCGAGAAATGTCATTGCAGCTTAGGTACATGCTTTGCATGAGATGGCTTAGAACCACATCAACAGCACTGGAGCCGGTGAAACAGTTTCTATACGTTTTCAGGTGTTGTCTACGTCGTTTGATTTCCACTTGATTGTGAAGGGCATGTATAATACTGTTCCACAGCTGAGTTGCTTGGAAAGGACCATCGCAGTCTGCAAAATGTTTATATGAAAGTTTTACAAATTTAAAACCTTTAATACTTAAAAAAATACACTGTGATTTTAGTTTTATATTTTTTAAAAAGTATTCAGAAATCAGCTGAATTTTACAAAAACAAAGATAGTATTTCATGACT
This sequence comes from Serinus canaria, assembly GCF_022539315.1. Lineage (NCBI taxonomy): Eukaryota > Metazoa > Chordata > Aves > Passeriformes > Fringillidae > Serinus > Serinus canaria. Next base: position 45,497,268 of record NC_066314.1, read on the forward strand.
CAGTCCTTCTTGTAAGCTGACTCACACCCACTATGGTTGATTCAAGAGAACAAAAATCCACTAAAAACAAGTGATGAAGGTTTTTTTGTCGTTGTTTTGACCACACATATTGTATGTATGTGCTGTGAACATACACGTTAAATCATTAGAGAATCACAAAACAGCCGAGGCTCGCAGGGGTCTATCTGGTTCAACCTCCCGCTCAAGCAAGGCCACCCAGAGCTGGTCGCCCAGAACCAGGTTTTGCATATCTCCAGAACCCGAGTTGTCCACAAACGATATCAAAACCTCTCTGGGTACCACAGAAGAGAGTCTGCCTCCATCTTCTTTGCCCTCTTACAAAGACGTCCAAGCCTTCTCTTCTCCCGGCTGAGCAGCCCCAGCGCTCTCAGCCCCAGGCGGAGCTGGGGAGGTGCTCCGAAGCCCCCAGTGGATCCTCACACATCGCGCCCAGCTCGGCAAACAAGTGTTTGTAGTACATTAATCGCGCCTGGCACCCAACCCAGCCCTACCAGCGGCATCCTCCGTAAGCTCAGCTCCAGGGATACGGCCGGAGGAAGCTCCTCTCCTCCCCGTTCAGCTGCCGAGCCTCCCTAGCCCCGTTCTGCCCGCCGCCCCCTCCCGCAGCACCGACAGTGCCAGCACAAACAACGGGCAGACACCGGCCCCTCGCAGCCCGCTCCGCTCCCCGGCCCCTCCGACGCTGCGGGGGAAAGGCTGCTGCAGCGGAGAGACAGGGATGACGCTCTTCGCCCACCTCGGCGCCGCCCGCTCCCCCGCCGCGGTTGCAACTCGCTCTGGCTGCGGATCCTCCTGAAGCGCGGAGTCAAATACCCCGCCATGGCCGCGGCCGGGCCGCTGGCGGAAGCCGGCGGAGCGCATCACTTCCCGCCCGCCGCCCCCGGCCGCGCCCAGCGCCGCCCCTGCGGGTCGGAAGTGAGCCGAGCTCCGGCCGCCCCCGCCCCGCTGCTGAGGCTGCCGCCGTCGCTATGGAGTAGTCGCGGCAGGACGGGGTCCGAGCGAGAGACGAAACCGGCGTGACAGGCGGCCCGCCGGGCCCACAGGGCGACGGGCAGCCGGGCGCTGCGCCGGCAGCTTCCCGCGGGCTCAGGTGAGAGGCCGCGGCCCGGGTCGACGGCGGCTGCCCGTGGCCTGGTGGCGCTGCGCGGGGCGGGCAGAGCCGGCCGGCTCCGTGGGGGCGGTGGTCTCGGGTCCCGGGTACCCGACGCTGAGGGCTGGAGGGGAAGGGCCGCCCCGGAGGCTCGGTCGCCGCGCGGGCAGAGCCGGACGAGGAGCGCTGAGCTGCCCGAGCCGGCGGATCGCGGGTCACCGGCCGCCTGTGGCCGCGGCCGCCGCCCGGCCCCCAGCGCCCTGCTGCCGGCTGCCCCGCGGAGCAGGAGCGCCGGCACCGGCCCTGCGGCTCGGAAGGGTGCGAGTCCGCTCTCGCTGTAAATAACAGTAAATACTTCATCCGGGAGGACTGGCCCGCAGGAGACTGACCGGGTTTTGTGCAGCGCACAGGCTGGGTTTCACCTGTCACCAGGCGACAGACTAAACCTTGTTCGTGGATCTCGTTCCGTGAGGTTTTGGTAGGGATTCAGGTAAAGCTCAGTACCGAAATGGTGAATGAAAGTTAAGAAGGTGAGGTGCGGCGAGGGCAGCCTTGTCCAGTGCTTCATTGCATTTGATCCTCTCGATGCGTTTGTAACAAATGTAAAAGCCTGGTTGTGCTTTAAAAACGCTTGGGTTTTGTCCTTTTATTTGCTGTGACTCAGTTGTTCCAGCACTTACTTCTGTGGATTGATCCTGGCTTGGGTCAGGTGGCTGGGATGCTGTTGGGCTGCCTGAAGTAGCTGTGCACCAGCCTGCTGGTCTTAGTTCCCGAAGGGGGATCCCAGCTTGTTACAGTTCACAATAGTGTATGTTGTACTGCTGTACAGTGTGCACTCAGCCATACATCACATGAAGCTATGAATTAGTTTGAGGTTAAACTGCTGGGTTTGCATTATGCAGTGTTTTTTTTTATAAGTGAGAATTGAAAAATGGTGGACAGTCTTTGTTTTGGATTTCAACAGCCTGTATTTCAACATTTTGAATATTCTCTGAGTGCAGTGTTGGTTGTTGCTTACTGCCTTGCTAAGTGATTGCTCTCATCATGCTGCCGTATGATTGCTGATATACATCAGCATAAAAACCATTACTGATTGTGAGGGGCATTCGTGAAAGAACGTACTGAACATTCAAAATTGTTTAGGATTAGTTCCAGGTTTCATGGATTCAGAATCAGTAGCATTGATATTACTCATGAAATTCAAACAGGAAGAGTTCTTAAACATTTATTGCATGTCCTGTGTTGCTTGTCCAGACACTTACTTCAGATTTTGCATTTTTCTCATTTATTACCTTTTAACTTGAAATGCAAATTTCATCGTGGGTGACTGACTTTACTGCCACTTGGTTATTTTTTTTTTTTTAATGCTAGACCAGTCTTAACTGAACAAACAAGTTTTCCTACAGCTGGGAACTAGACTTGTGTATTTCTGATGTGGTTAACTCGTCATGATTTGTAGTATTAGAGATACTATCCAAAACAGCTGGTTTTGGTGGGGTATGGATTTTCTAGGTACCTTGTTCCTGTTGACATATGTAGATTTTTTACTTAAGTTGGTGATAGCAATTGTTTTTATAAAGCAAAATATATTATTTTAGCTTACATTCAGATGTTGATCAGAGGATTTCTACAAATTTACAGTTAGGTAGATGTAAGCTTTAAACCCCATCTTCTTATTGAGAATTAACTTTCTTGGTACTCTTGCTCAGAAGCTAAATTAAACAATAGTTTGCCTGCTGTCAAACTGGAGGGGAACAGGTTGGACAGGGTCTACCAGGCTTGAATTTTAAATTCTAGCACTTCAGATACTGGAATGCTGTTGGCATTCTCACCTAATGGCTTTTTCAGGCTACTCACTGCAGTTTGTCTGTCACCCACAGCAGAGGACGCTTCTGATTTAATGAATACTACACCGTTTTCCCACCATTTCTGTATTGAAAGCTTCCTTTCAGATTTACACAGAGGAATTTGAACATGCATCCACATGCATTTTCTTCATAATATTTCTGCAGTTAATTTTGCAAAGTGTTTGAGAGTCCTAAGAAGATGGTGTTGCATTGGTACTAGAGAAGATTTGATGGCTGGGAGTGAACAAAACAATGGAAAAAGCATGACATCTAAACCCAAGTAAATTAGATTTGGGATTATCTTAAACTCGTTAGGATTGATTTTATAGTCTTTTAGCATATAGAGTTTGCTCACAGAATAGCTGCTGAATAAAATTACTGAGAGCTGGAAATGCTTACAGAACCTTTTCAGAATAATTCATGACCCTTGTTTGTGCCTATTTATTAGGTTGATGAAAAGTTTCTTCATACAGGGATATTGGCCAGTGTCTTCATAGAAGTTTGGTGTAGGGCTGCACAGTTAGGACTATGTGTTTTTCCATATAATGAATCATAAAGTAAAATTAATTTCTTGTAATAATAACATTTCAAATACTGAAATAAAATGTCTTAATAAAGGAATTCTGTGTTTCCATAATTTCTTTCAAGGTATGTTCTCAACAAAGCACTAACTAGATACCAAACAAGTTTGTAGTTATTCTTAAGATTGTCTTGTTGATTTCCGACACAGCTTCTCATATATGAAGAGTCAAGATGGAGCAGCACAGCTGTTCTGCATGCAGTGCTGCACTAAGATTTGCTTGGGGCTTGGATAACACTGTTACACACAATTGCACTGGAGGGAATTGTCCCATAACACAGGGAACTTTTTAAAGAGTTTTGTTTAGTATGTTTATTACCTCTTTTACATTTACAGGCCTCTATTACAGGTCTGTCTTTGCAATTGCAACCTAATCAGATTATTTGTCCTGATTTGTAGTGGAATCAAATCTGTAGTACCAGGGAGAGGAGTGCAGGTAACTTCAGTGTGCTTGATTTTGGTTAAGTTTGACTGAAGGATGCAGATGTCTTCACGTCTTACTTGAAAGAGAGACCGAAGAAATATCCTCAAGTGTTGCTTTTGCATATACTACGTAATACTGATTCTAGGAAATAATTTCTTCTTGCATTCTCTTTTTCTTTGCTCACACAGATAAGGAAGCTGAATGCCTATATCTTTTTTTGTGTTGTTTGTTTGCTGCCTTCATTCTTTCTTGTGTATACATTATCAGAGAAACAATTGCATAAATGGCTTCAGAACTTGTAGCTGGCAGAATAGACAAGTCACATTTATTGAGAAAATATAATAAGCTCTGAAAGTCCACACTACAGAGGAAGATGAAATAAATTGGAAGCTCCACTCTTTAGCTTTGTCTTTTAGCTCTAAAATTTGAAAGGTGATGTGAAAAAAAGTTTCCTTGCACAATTTTGGTAAAGCATAAAAAGACGCTTGCTTGTTTCCTTCCCCTGCACTAAATATTTAAGTTCATTAATCATTGGATCATGGAAATGGTAATGCCAGCAGTCTGATGGGCAAAATACTGAATTTGGAGCTTGTATTTTGAAAAGCACTGCATAGGAAAGTATATTTCTGTTTCTCACTTGTTGTCTGTATAATATACATCCATCATTTTGCTGGCCTGGGATCTTAAGCAATCCTTTGCTTCAGACAGACGAGTAGTTCTGTGAGCACAGGAATTAAAGGAGTCTGTTTTCCTTCAGATTTGTTTCTCTGTTTGATGGATACTAATACATAGGGTGTGAACCTTTCCTGTCGGGGGACAGTTTATAAATCCTTTGCATTATTTGATTACAGTTTTCAAGAAATGGTTGAATTGAGAGGACCGTGACACCTTTGTTTTCTTGTCTTTGTAGGATAAGGCATTGGTGCACATTGAAACCATGGAGTCCATGCTAAACAAGCTGAAGAGCACTGTCACAAAGGTGACAGCTGATGTCACCAGTGCAGTCATGGGAAATCCCGTCACCAGGGAATTTGATGTCGGGCGACACATTGCCAGTGGAGGTAATGGTCTTGCATGGAAGATATTTAATGGAACTAAAAAATCAACAAAGCAGGTGAGTTATCAACTTAAGACCTGTGTTTGTAAACATTAGATGACAGATTGATTGGTAGCTGTTGGTAAGTGGCAGTTAAAGTCCAACTGGACAGACTCATGTTAATGACACAAAAAACTCAGCACTATTTTAAGTACATTGTTCTCAGATATATAAGTATTACTCGCTTTAAGCCTTTTGGTAGAGAAAGAAGTGGTTCTGCATTCATAGCATGCAATTTGGAACCAAGATGAAGAATTCATCTGTGTTAAAAGTGATCTGACAAGAAGGAAGAAGTTCACTTTACCATAGATTGGTTCCCCAGTTTGTTGCAGCTTGCAGGTTTTTTTGTGTAATAATTCTGGCTTTTTACAGTTTAAGATAACCATGAAGTATGTCATCATTTGTTGTCAGCAAGACTGTAGTTTTTTTCTCAGCTACCATACAAAAATTGAGCACTTAGAAATTTTAAGTTTTGAGATACTGTAACAGGAAGGCATGGGATAGAGGAGGAGGTTGTGAAGGAAGTCAGTTATGCTTTCCATATGCCGTTTTCAGATCAGTATTGTTCCTTTTTAGTTTCCTTAAAGTATTAGGGTTTAGAGCACCAATACTCAAAATTTGACTCATTTGAAATTACATGTGTAAATGAATATAGGACTGTGACTTCAGAAGAAAGTTTGCAAAAAACAGAGTTTAAGAATTATTATTACAGAAAAGTATTTTGTTGCTGGAGAAATGTGAAAAGTCTTTTTTCAAATTCAGGGTGGAAATACAGTTTTCAAAGTGTAAAAAGAAGTGTTAATAAATTACGATCTTTAGTTAAAAGTAATTTTAAGTAATGTGAAGTCACTTAGACAATGCAACAACTTTCTTCAAATGTACCAAAAAGAAATGGACACAAAGGAATGTCTTTGGAAAATGTTTATACAATCTGTTAGATTATAGGCAAATAAACAGTAGCAAATAGATATGTATAATTCATACAATAAATAATCTGCAAAGAATGTGTGATCTGATTCCATGTGACAGAGTCTGAACAATGTTTAATCAGGTACTTTTGCCATGTTTTCATGCATTTTTTTAGCTGATGCAGAGCTCTGTGCATAATTTATTTACTGAATTTACCCAACAGAGCAGTTGACTGGGGCTTTTTTTTTTTATCTTACTCAGCTATACACAGTGATAACATTGGAAGCATGGTAATTTTGATAGATTTTATATAATCTATGTGCCCAGTAAGCATTTGACCGGTAGCAGGTATATCCTTAAGGTCTGGAGAGTTGTAGCAAGTTTCTTTCACTGTATAGTTGACAGAGTATATGTAATTAGGTTCTTGTCAATCACCTTTTTTCAAGCCTTGAATGGCTGTTCTGACCAACAGTTTTACAGAGTTTTAGTTCAGGTGCTCCATGTGGTCCTGCAGTATATCTGTAAACCCTGACTAACCTCTGTGCAGTGGTGTGCCATCATTAGTAACTGATAATACAGCAGCAGTTGTACTGTATGGAATTTTAAATGGCTGGTCTTTTGACGTGCAGTTGCAATTCATTATTAATATTGCCAGTTAGGTAACACCATGTCAACATTCACTTTGCCATTGCAAAACAAATTGTGAGCAATACAGCTTATGGTGTGTTGTACTGCAATAGATGTTCTTTAACATTATTTTTTATTTCTCTCCCAAGTACCTTTTGAATGTTCTTTGGGCTGGCTGTCATTTTCCAGGTGATAGCAGTCACTTTTGGAAGTTGCACATATTTGCTGTATTACAAGTGTGTATATCTAAGTTGAAGCTACAAGTTTTTTTTGCAGTGTGTATTGTAATCAGACAAGTAGGATGTAAGGGCTTAATTATCCCTGTTGTTGTCACTTTACCACAACACAATAGTTTTTAAGTCTTATAACTCTAATAGACTTAATAGTTTAAGTCATTGTAGACAGATAAAACAACTAAATTTGGAGGTTTTAATGTTACAGTAGTAGATCCCATCAGAAATCTATGTTTTCAGGATTATTTTTCTTCCAATTTTGAGTCAGTGGACACTTACAAATATTCCATGTCATGTGACAGTAGATGTCTATAACTTTATTATTCTTTTCTGAGTTCTGCCTGGTTCCTGCCTTGCTGCTTCTCTAGGATTTCTAAATGTTTATCTGTTACTATTTTTTTAATGTTCCTTGTCTTTTCTTGCTTACTGTGTAGGTGACGTAGTAACAACCTAACAGTATGTGAGGAAATTACTTACCTGTGTGCTTATGTTTGTCTGGTGCTATTTCATAGCTGGTCTGCTGCTGTTTGTTTGAAAGATTTATGAGTCACTCTGGTTATATATAGATGTATAATTTCACAGTATGTATTTCAGCTCATCTTAGATTTATTAAGTTAGACTTTATGCACTTTTTTTTTTGCATAATATAGCACTTGTCCTTCTGCTTAGAAAGTGCAGTCATAAATAGATAGGGTAAGGTCACAAAGCACTAGCCAGCTCAGTTATAAAGCTAGCAGAATTCAGAAGTCCCAACAACAAGGCCAGAGATAGTCAAGAGGAACCTAATGGCCTTGAGTCAGCTGGTTAAAGATCTGAAGTACAAATTGTGTTCTCTTCTGCCAGGTGCAGGGAATTGTGAGTTTAAACAAACCATCCAGGATTGCAGCAAGCACCAATAGCACTTATTTAGACCCATCAAAAAATATTCAAACCATAGCTGATTTAAATACTCACTTTCTGATTCTTTTCACTTGTCATCAAACAGAAGTTTTTTCAGAAGTGCAGTCTTTGTTTGAAATTTTGTTATTGGTCATGTCCTGCTCTGTGTATTTCTTCCATCCCGTCATTGCTTTTCTCTGCCTTGTGTTAATGTTTGATCCATGACACCTAAAAGCTGGAGCAGGGAGCAAATATGGATAGAGGCAGGAAATAGAGGAAACAGAGGCAGGAAAAGTGTACTTAGTTGAGTTGGTTAAAAGTATTCACCTGTTAACAGGTTATTGAAAATAGGTAAAAAACAATTTTTTGTGTATTGGGCTGAATTTCTTATTTTGGATAGCCTATTTCTAAAAGTTTGTAGGGTTTTATTGAATTAATAATGAAGCTGTTACTGTGAGATTTTAATTAGAGTAATGATTATAAAATGTGCAGTAAAAGAGCATTGAGTTCCTCTTGGGGCTGCAAACTGTATTTTTGTGTTATTTTCCACTGCTTTCTAACCTTTGTTATTATTCATAATGCTGTTGAAGCAGCATATTAAAGTCTGTTTCATGATGAAAGGTTTTAATTCCTTTTTTTAATCAGTTGATAAATCTCACATTAACAACTTCCCAGATGGTGATGTAATCTAATTTTTTGTTTTACATTGACCTCTGTAATTTCAAAGTTTCATACAGATTTCATAATTTTCTCCTGCTCCAGTTGCAGAAGTTGGAGAGGATTTCTCTGTTCCTAATGTTGTCGGTTTTTAACATCTTTAGCATTACAAAACTCCTAATGTTTTATCATGTGAATAGTCTGATCAGATTAATAGACTACTGTGACTCTTTTGTCAGATTGTACTGGTTTGGAGCAGAACACTAAGACAGGACCTGTTTTAATAAAGCAACACTTGATATATACTCAGAATATTTTAACTGTTCATAGTAGATATACATGCTTTCATCTACTTAAAGTCAAGCTAATTTCTGACTGTGGTTCTGCTGCTTTGTCACTGTGTAGGCAGGGGTTATAGTTTACACATTACTGTGTATACAATAAAGGAAATTCAAAATGTCTGTTTCAGGGTTTGTTTACAGTAAGGTCTCCCATGACTGAGACTAAGTAAGGACAAGTCAGTTTCTTTGTTTGATTATTGTATTGGTGGGATTGTACTGTTGATTAAACAAACACATTTGTATATAATTGTGTATAGGCTTAGGTTTTGGCTGTGTAATATACTGAGAGAATTCTGTTGCTTATTTTCAGGAAGTGGCTGTTTTTGTTTTTGATAAGAAGCTAATAGACAAGTACCAAAAATTTGAAAAAGATCAGATTATTGATTCCTTAAAGCGAGGTGTTCAGCAGCTAACTAGGCTCCGGCACCCTAGACTGCTTACTGTACAACATCCATTAGAAGAGTCCAGGTAAGCTGTAGTAAAGTAGAGAACAGTTACTTTTAATCATTGTTTTGGTAGTGGATGTAAACTGTCTGGAACATTCAATATGTACAACTGATGAGATTCAAGTTTAGTGTATTTATTCATATGACAAGGTATTCACCCTGACCCCTTATTCTCCTCCCCCCCGATAGAATGTTTGGGTGTGAATCAAATTCATAATCTCTTGCTTGATTTTAGTCCAGTTGCAGCTGTAAAGCTACACATGACCATTACAGCATGAAAATTTGGTCCTTTAATTAATTTTGCTTTCAAAGAACTCTCTTAAAATAGTTTTCTCTCAAAAACTTTTTCATACATTTTGTTCCATGTATAAGATGTATTTAGTACATGTGAGATTGGGGATTTTTGATAAATTGTATGTGTTGTAGCTAAATATGTGTTGAAAAGGCCCTCAAATGCCAATAGAGGAAGACAAAATTCAGCATGTTCTTCTAGTGCTTATTTGATTTATGAAAGGTTGGTCACTAGGAACAGTAACTGGTTAGTCTTACAGATTTATTGTTCAGCTGTAGGGATAACAGCACACTAAAATCTAACAAGGAAAATCAAGGTTTCATGTTAAAATAGGAAGCTGACCCTGATACTACCGAAGAAGATCATGGAGGTTTTTTGGGTTTTTTCCCCCAAAGAGGAAGAGGGTTGGACTAGATGATTTCCAGAAGTGCTTTCTAACCCTAGCCATTCTGTGATCCCAAATTGTAGCCTGATAAAGATTGATTATCTAATGTCCTTCCTTTCTGTGTTGACTTCTTCCAGATGGTTTCTAGGAGCTGAGAATACTGTAGGAATGCTTGTTCATCTTTGCAATGCCTGCTTTGAGACAGGTTTATTGGATTAAATTGCACTTGCATATTCATATCTATCTTTCCTCCAGTGCTTAACACATTTCACATTTACAGGGGTTCAAAGCTGTCATTGCACCAATGATCTAGTATGTCCCTTATAATGGCCTAAAGAGAATCAATTAGGTGGTTGAAGACAACTCTCAGTACTCTACAACAGTAAATAAACTATTATATGCTAAATGGCTTAGGGTCATCTCAAATTATAGTGTATGCAGGTGAATCCCAGAGTATACCTCAGGCTTCTTCCTACAATTGTCACAGCTTTGCAGTTGACTCAGCAACTTTTCCTCTGAACTTTGCCCTTCAGAAGAAAACACCCAGATTCATACCTTTAAGAAAGCTTTGGTGGTGTTCTTGTGAAGTATTTAAGCCTTTTGAGTAAAAGTAGCAGTGTAGTTACATCAGAGTTGTTGTTTGTGAGTCTTTAGCTAAGCCTTACACTTTGCTTCTGCTGTTTTTGTTTCCATACTCAGCACACTCAGCTGCTGGTAGAAACACCAGAAGCACAAAACCTGTACAGTTGCTGTTACTGGTGTAACAGTTTTTGGAGAAGATTAATAAAATAAAGGTTTATGTAGAATATATGTGTGTGTAACCTTGTGCAAGGATGCTGTAAGATTGCTTTAGGATTTCAGGTCTTTCCAGAGGGCTTATTCTTGAAGAAATCTCTCATGGGCCTCTAGCTAGGCTGTACCTGATTCTTTTATTTTTTTTCTTCCTTTTTTTTTTATTTTGCAAGAAATAAGGTAAAGTTATAATGAACTGCTTGCAGGTCACCCATTATATTCCTCCTTTATGATGCAAATAGATACTTGTTGCACCTGAAGGGCTGAAGAAGATATGGAAAGAAATCTGACCCTAGTGTGTAGATACTTTTTCCACTATTAATAGAATGTTTCTACTACAAATTATTAGTATCCAGCATAGCTATATTTAATATAAATGTATGTAATACTTAAAATTATGTAAAACCTCTTAACATGCATTTATATGAGTAACTCCTTATTTATACTAAATATTTAATATGAGTATGTTTATTTACAAATGATCTTGAATTCCATTAGCAGGACTGGAAAGCATTATTAATTTATATTTAGCTTGTTATTGAAGAAAAAGATAAAAAAACCAAAGTGTGGGTTAACTCATAATATCATTCCTACCCTTTAAAAATAGTAGTACTGTGAATTGTCCCGTACAATTTACTAGACATTGCATTTGTTACATTGTTTCCCTGCAGAAAGCATTTGTATTTTTAGCTGTCACTTTTTATTTTTAAAATGTTTTTATCTTATTGCTCTGAATTTCATGTTGATATTTTTCAGGAAACTGTTACGGCAGCTGCCCTGTATGGCAGACATCACCTTCTGCAATGTTCTGCTATTTAATTAGATTTACTGCATCCCTCCAATACTGTAGCTTGGGCCCTTTTTTTAATTACCTCCTAAAGTAAAAAATAAACAGCCATATTTTTATTCCCTCAAAACAGCAGTAATCAGAGAGTTTGCTATGAAAACCACGGAATAACTGCTCCCTAGATATTTTAAACTGTGCCTTAACCATAACTAAATGGATAAGCTCTATTGTAAAGCTGAAGTCAGACTGAAAAGAAAGTATTTTGTCTTTCTGTGTTCTCATTTTGAGTTGTGTTTATAACAGAAACAAGTTTTATAACCCTAGTCATATTAATAGGAACATGAAAAGGTATTTCATTATCAGAATGGGAGGAAGGAAACCAAGCAAAAAAATTCTGTCAGATTGGCTGACACTTAGCATTCAATGTATTTTACTCTTCTGTTGTTTTTCTTCTAGAGAGGCAGTAGATAAAACAAAAGTCTGGATGGATAGTAAGAGGTTTGCATGTTTCAGCGGCCTTATTTTACTTCAAAGGTCAAGCTTGTTAATTATTGAAATACTAAAAAAATATGTGGTAGTTTCCTGCTGAGACATGTCTTCTGATGTTTTTATGGAGTGATCAAAAAGTTAGGCTCAGTCTTCTTGCCTATAACTTTACATTCAGAAATGTATCTTTGTTGCTGTTACTTGGTTTCTGTTTTCTGTGTTCATACTGATGCAGTATTTAGTGTTGTCATGAATTAATGATCCTGAAAGCAGGTATGTGTGCTACCGTCCATGTTGTTCTTTCTCAAAAAAAGCCTTTTAAAACTGTTAAGGAGTGAATTGCAATGGCTGTCCAGGGCCTCCACTGCTGTGCAGAGCAGTATGAAGAATGTGGATGTAAAGATGGACTCTGTGTTGCCTGAAGCTTGGGAAATTGAGACATATATTGGTTTCCAATATATAGGACCAATTTTGAAATTTGAAATTTTGACAGTGAAATTTTGACTATTCCTTATGTATGGAAGTTTTCTTCTTCTGTGCTTTTCAAACACAATTGACACAAAAATGTATAAGCAAGACCATTAATTTTTCATGAAGAAAAAAATCAATAAAATAATTTAAAGAACAGTCACTTAACATGAAAACTGCTGTTTTTATAACAAGTGTATTTGTGTTTGCAGATCTTCTCTGTCAGTTGTCAAAAGAATATTCAGGTGCTGCCTTATATGATATTAATTTAGTTTCTGATCATTGTCTGACCTCATTAAGTACTGCTTCAGTCAGGGATGTGTTGGTCTTAGGCATAGGTAGAAGTCTGATTTTACAAGTTTTAACAGTATTAAGAATTACTTGATCAATTTGTTCCTGGATCAGGACAAGGAAAGCATCATTTTAAGAAAAAAATTCTGAAGCTTTGTGTGAATCATTAGTGATCTGTGTGAATGTTAGAGAATAAAATATCCTAATTCTAGCATTTTTAAAACTTCAGACATTTATGTGTTTCTCATGAGTATCACATTAAAAGAATTCAAAACCTGAAATATAACATGGCTTTTGGTAGCACCAGGTGCTTTGGCAATATACGTGGTGTTTGTATGGTTCTTTATTTGCAGTCAAGAGATATATTACATTTATGTACAAGACATTTTTTAATGCATTTCCTATACAGGGATTGCTTGGCATTTTGTACAGAACCAGTCTGTGCAAGTTTAGCTAATGTTCTTGGCAGCTGGGACAACCTACCTTCTCCTTTACCATCAGACATTAAAGAATACAAACTTTATGACGTGGAGACCAAATATGGTTTGCTTCAGGTATGGTACGGGCTGTCTTTATTAATTTTTTTTTCTGCTTTTAGTATTAATGATTTTTTTAATGAAGTCAGTACACTGCCAAAGTTTTGTCTGCCTATAGTAAATCAATAATAGTGAGGTGAGAGGTAATAGTGCTCTGATCTCTCTAAGTGTAAAAGAGGATAAACACAAGAAGCTCTAAGGTGCTACTCTTTTTTTGATTGTTTTGATATGTAAAATAGAAACTTCAATTAATTTTTATTTTCCATGTAAATGTCTATGCTACATCTGTCTCTTCCATATGTGAATCTTTCCTTTATGTTCTGTGGAGAGCCAACAGCTCCCAGATTTTTTTGGTGAATATATTGACCAGCTTCATAAAGCATTTTTGTTCTTCTGAGATGGTGTGGCCTGAGAGGAGAGGGGAATGCACCATCACACTTACACTGTGACAGTTAATTAACCCTAGTAATCTCACCTGTTGATTACCCATCTGTGTTTAATTTCCTTCATGCATAATTTTTAAGGCATAGGCTAAAATATGAAAAATTGTTTCTTAGTTAACTTAGGAATTTAACTGTGACCATAAGAACAGAATTTTTGTAAATGTCTTACAGGATGTTTGGGGAAATATTTAACCTGAAATAATGATCTTTTATGAACAGGTTTCTGAAGGTTTGTCATTTTTGCATAGCAGTGTCAAAATGGTCCATGGAAATATTACTCCTGAAAATATAATCTTGAATAAGAGTGGAGCATGGAAAATTATGGGCTTTGATTTTTGTATCCAATCAACAAATCCATCTGAACAGGAGGTAATAATCTTTATAGTTATCATCATTCAGTTTCAAATTCAGGTCTTTGCCTGAAACTAGTTTCATGATTTTGCATTCCAGTATATAACCATTTATTTAATATTTACCTGTGTATTTCGTTGGCCAGAAGTTAGAACATATGGCACAAGTCTGGACTGAAGTGCTGCATTTGATGATCTCAGAAAAAGAGCCTGAGTTCAGTGGGGTCACAGTAGACTAGTGATGGTTTCAAAGAGAGGCTGGAGCCTGTGCCACTTCTGATCCCCTTCATGTTGGATGACTTACAAGCCTAACTTAGTGTGCTGCACTTACTCAGTGCCTGGCTGCTACCTTTGAAGATGAATTCCATCATATCTCATGTTTCCCCATTACAGCAGTGCTTTGATTTTACATTACACTTCCCAGCTCTAATACTCAGATAAAACTGCATCAGCCAATCACTCTAAGCTACACACAGAGATTCTTAACAGTTTTGCCTTACTGTGTTGCTGATTGATTCATAATTGAATTTGAGTGGCTTAATTATTTTTCACTGCTTGAGTTTTTTTTTCAAAATGATCTTTAAAAATCCCTGGTAAATGTACTTTGTTTTGCTTCTCATACTTCTCTTGTAGCCAAAGTTTCCTTGTAAGGAATGGGATCCAAACTTGCCATCCTTGTGTCTTCCAAACCCTGAGTATCTGGCGCCAGAATATATTCTCTCTGTGAGCTGTGAGACAGCCAGTGATATGTACTCTCTGGGAGCTGTTATGTATGCAGTCTTTAATAAAGGGAAACCAATTTTTGAGGTCAACAAGCAAGATATTTATAAAAGCTTTAGTAGACAGCTGGACCAGGTATTTGGGTTTTTTTATGGTTATTGTTGGTTGGTTTTTGTATTTGAAAAGTTACTACTGTAAAATAGATTTAAATATTGAGAACACTGTCAGTGCTCCAACATAAACCATCTGATGATGGTATCTTACCCTGCATACTGTTGTTATAACAAGGAAAAACATCGTACCAAAATGTGAGAAATAAAAATATGTCTAGAGGAGGTTACATGTACCAGCTTTATTAACTAAAAATTGCATTCTTCACCTGATTTCTCTGTAAACCTATTGAATGCTGGTCTTGTGAAATAATGCTTACCTGTTTGGGTGAACAGTACGAAACACCTGGCAGTGAATTACCTATGTAGGACCATTGAAGAGGGCTGGGTTTAGAGTGATGTGATCACTTGACATGGCAGCTGGTATCCACTTAGCTATCACCATTTCACATTCTTTGTGCACTGTGAGTATTAACAGAGGACAGTGTCACAGTTAATTGGATCAGCTGACATAATGTCTGTTCATATGCAGGTTTCTTTTGTTGTAAGTTCTTTGGGTGCCCATTGCCACACAGTATGTGTTTTAATGTGTGCAGACAACACCTCAGATAATGACATTTGCCTGTTTAAAATACCATGTTTGTGTTCTCTGATAACCTGAACTACAGTGGGAAGTTGAAAAAACAGAGATGGGACCTAAAACAGGCAGGCTCTTGGGAAACAGGGGAAACTGTGAGCAAGAAGAGAGGGAAATCAAAAGCGTGGATAGAGAAACCATCAAGAGAACAAAGTATAGGCCTGTTGTATATTGGAAATAGTTACATGCAGAGTTTTCTGACTTCATGGTGTTCATGCTTGAATTACTTCCCCAGCTGAGCCGTTTAAGCTCCAGCAATCTTGAGAACATACCTGAGGAGGTGCGTGAGCATGTAAAGCTCCTCCTAAACGTGGCTCCGGCAGTCAGACCAGACGCTGATCAAATGACTAAGGTCAGTCCATGGAAAATACAGCAGCCATAGGAAAGAGAGAATTAGTGTGTGATTTCTAGAGCTATTTTGAAGTGTTTTCTGTTAATCATTTTATTTGAAATGATAAATATTTTTTAACCATTTAGGTGTAATGTTAGTTGATGCCAAAAGTTATCCTTATGCTGACATTTATTTATATGGAAAAAGTTGATGCTGAGACAGAATTTAGAAAAATTATTCAATTATTCAAAAATTACTCAATGCAACACTGTTTTGTTCCTTTCCATTCAATTGCAAGCTTTTCGGTGCTGTGATTTTATACAATTGAGTCTTTAAAATTATACTGGAAGGATTTGAAAGTGAGGAAATGATAAAGGGCAAAAAACATAAGGATTGGTTTTTGGTTTATGATTTTTGGTGTATTCATAAGTATGCAGAATAATGAAGTATATTCAGAAATTGTTTGCCCTAACAAAGCAAAATTTAATTGCAAGTAGGCTATAATGTAAGTTTTAATTTGGCAACACTGATGCTCCATTTTTCTATCTTAAAGTAACATTGTTCTTCCCTTGTCTTATGCCCCATTTTCTCCAGCCTTTCAGATTCCTGCTTATAGTTTTGTTTTGCTAAAGGATTTTATTATTTTAGTGTGGTGTAAAAAGATGGTATGCAGAGATAGGAATCAGTGTTTTAACTGTTGAAGGAAACAGTGGGTAAAGAAGGGAGAGGGAGCAGGTGATGATTTTGTGCACCTATATACTGAAAGATGGGAGCAAGGGAATTGGCAGATATTTCTTCACGTATCAATTCAATTGTCTAAAGGACTACAAAAAACAAATCTCTGAGGGGGTTGTATTAAGCAGTACGGTTTTATAAAGATGTTGAGTCTCTTTTACCACATCTGCACACTGAATTATAGGGTAGAGATATCAGAGTTCCCAGGGTTTCTGGAGTTTCCAGGGGTGGGAGCCAGATGTGGATGACCTAGTAGATAATCCTGTGTTGTAATATAATATAATATAGCATAATTATTCCCAGAAGAATATTTATTCAAAGTTTTTATTTTTCATTACATTTTTTGTTAGCAATTTACTGTATATGAAATAATGTTTTAACTTAGATACACATAACATACATGACTTTTTGAAAAATGCTAGGAAAATTCTGCATTAGTAATGAACCTGTATCTGAATATTTTATTACTTGATATGTAAAAATTTAATTTTCTAATTGTTAGTTGCAGACATGTCATTGTAAAAGCTTACTGTCATGCATTGAAAGGGTAGATAGATGATTATATTTTGGAATTATTGTAGCAGTGTCAGTGTTGTCCCCCTCCAGATCAAAACCTTTTAATCTTATTTTTAGATACCATTCTTCGATGATGTAGGAGCAATGACGCTTCAGTATTTTGATTCATTATTTCAAAGGGATAACCTGCAGAAATCACAGTTTTTTAAAGGACTACCAAAAGTTCTGCCAAAACTACCTAAGGTATGTCGGAATGATTTCTTGTAATAGCAAGTTTGAAAATACATGAACATCTGTTAGCATTTTGACTCCTGGAATGCTGAACTTTCTGTAGCATTGTACCATAATAGACTGCTGTGAGACTGTCAGAATAGAGTAGAAGGAAATAAAAGGAAGTGCTTATTCTGGAAGTATTCCTCAGCAATCAATAATTCTTTAAATGGAAATGGCAAATAAGCCAACTAAGGAGCCATCATTTGCTTGTCCTGTTGTAGTTCATCCCAGTTTGAAAGGGAGCTGTCTTCTCTCCACTTAAAGGCTTTCCCCGTGTTTCCAGATGTCATCATAGCTCTTTGAAGCCAATTTGCCACCTTTTCTTTCTATAAGATTGCTTCAAGTTTTTTCATAGCAAGGCAGTACTTTAATGTTGAATGATGCAAAGCTTCCTTCCCCCAGTAGACTGAGTGCTTTCTTGTGCTGGCTGTGCTCAGAAATCTCAAAGGGAAATGCCTCTCATTACATATTTCTCCTGTTCAGTGTTAAGCAAGATGTCTGGGCTGGCTCCCTTTCCTTTTCTGGTATACCTTAATTTATATAAGCCATAATGCACACGTGATAGAAAAGTAGTATTAGTTTAATACACAATAGAATAACTGAGCTTCCCAACCAGTGATTACATTTCTCTATTTTTAATTCTGTTTTGCACTACACAGTGCAACATTTAGACTCCATAGTTAATACTCTATTCTTTTTAATTTAGTAATTTTTTTGTTTTATCATAAATGGTTGGTGCTTTGAATTTGGAAATAAGTGGTATGTATTTCACCTAACTTTAGACAGCCACTGATTGATCAAATAATCTTTAGGGCATTCTTTTTATTATTTTTCTGTCTTGAAAGTATATTTTATGAGGGATGTGACTATGCCCTTGAACCATATATCTGTTTATTGACTTCAAAAGCATTTAAGGATGTCTAGTGCTACAGTAGACATCCACAGTTTTAATATCTCTTTCATCAGCAGAATCATAGTTAGGGAATGTGTCTGGAGTTTTGCAGTAAGGTATATTATAATTATGTGTTTGTTCAGTGAATAATGGTGTTCAGAAACAAAAAAAATCCTCATTTGGAGGGTTTATAGGGTATCATAAGGGTCTTGTTAGGGTATTGTTAAAGCATATGGAGCATAGTTTTCATAACTCATGTGTGGCTCAAAGTCCTATTTTCTGTACAGTTAATTGCTTTTTGTTGATCTTCACAGTTGTTAATTTTGAGTGCAAACAGAAAATTAAGCAGAGTAGCACAGTATAAATTAACTACAGTGTACTGTTCAAATAAGAGATCAAAACCGAAAATAATCTGTCTACTTTTTTGTAAATATCAGGCTAATACAAAAGCTGCTGAACTGGCACAGTGGTAACTTACTGCTGTGCAGTACATGATTCATACTTGGTTTTTTTTTTTTCTTTTAGCGTGTTATAATTCAGCGAATTTTGCCTTGCTTGACTTCTGAATTTGTGAATCCGGATATGGTACCCTTTGTCTTGCCTAATGTTCTCTTAATTGCTGAGGAGTGCACCAAAGAAGAATATATCAAGCTCATTCTACCTGATCTTGGTCCTGTTTTTAAGCAGCAAGAACCAATCCAGGTATGTTAATATTAGTCATATTTCAGTTTTTTATCTTTGGTTTTGTTTTCCCTGCAAAAATGACTAATTGTTCTATTTCCCTTTTCCAGCTTCACACACATTGCCCAGTCTGCTCTGTAGTTGTCCAGGCAGTCAGTCTTGGTTCATTCAAAATAGATTTTTCCAGGAAATTCTCAAAGCCTCTACTTGTTTAGATGGGTTCTGAGGATATGTTGCCTTATAGATGAGATGAAATTTGCAAAAAAGGTTTCATTCCCCACTTGGTTTTGGCTGATTGTAGGAGATATATTTGTAAGCATTTTAACACATATCTGGGCAATCTGAGCAGGATTGTACAGTACAGTGTTTGCATATATTCTACCAGTAGAGAACCTGGGGTTTTTTGAGTTGGGTTTTTTCTTGTATCCAGTTTGCTGACATTGGGATCATGGGGTGGAAAAATTGTAGTTTTGACGCTCTCTAAGAAGTGCTATTTATTCATATTAAGAGTAGTATTTGTTTGAGCTACTGTGCAAAAATTTGTGAAATAAATTTAATTTTTATTTGACAAATGTAATGTGTAAGTAAAATATGCTGTTTTCCCTGCTGTTTAAATGTAATAAAAGTATTAACACATAGTCATTACTGTAAAGGATAAAAAAAATTGCATCCTTTTGTCATCACCATGGTGATTCCTGAGAAATCTCTCACAAAGTAGGGCATTGTGCCTCCACAGATGAGAGACAGGTATGCATTCCTTCTAGCACACTCCTGTGTGCCATTATTTTCTGCAGAGCACTGAAAGGGCAAGGTAAACATAGCAGACCTGTGATTTCTGGGTTTCAAAAAAACTGGACCAGAGGACTGTCATTATACTATGAAGGTGGGGAAGGGGACAGCTGTCTTGAGAATACCTCAGGAAATTTAATGCTGTTTAATGATCTACTTAATGCTGTTTATACTTGGTACACTAAATCCTTATGTTAGTTTTTTTTTCTTGAAAAATGTCTATGTTTAACTAACCAAAAGCCAATGAACATCTCATTTGTGCTGTGTCATCCTGAAAGGTAACTCTTTGTTCTGTTGCCTTGAGCATTAGATTTGGGACACAATCCTTGCTGCAAATAGTTTGTAGCAAAGTTACATCTGGAGCATAATGGACACAAAAGCTGGTTTATATCTTGAAAGATGAAGGAAGCAAAATACAAACTTGGAGTTAGCTCATAAAGATGGATATTTGCAAAGTTCCTCTGTGGCTGTCTAGACACTATTAAATTCTTATGCTGGTATTTTTAATGCAAAGTAGTGCATGGCTTTTTCAACTGTTATTTCTATGGTCTTTTTAGTATGGCAAAGTTTAAATAATCTAGGTCATGTTTTCAAAGTTAATATATCAGGAATTCTGGAAAAAATTACAGAGGTTCAGAATGCCAGAAGATAGATTTCCAGGTGTGACTATCTTTGTGCAAGGCAGAAATGTCTGGTTTCTGTGTGCTTCTAACTCCTGGAGAAGGGCATTCAGGGAAGATGCCAGTTTATCTTCCAACCACTCTTTTAAGATGTTACAAATTTGTATGAGGGGCCTGTTGCTTGACTTTAGTAGTATATTTGAATTAGGAAATGAATGCATCATAGGAAAGCTGCTCTAATTCAATATGAAGAAATTGTTAGTTGCTGTTCTCCATGTCTTTTTGTAAGGGAATTCATAATATGAAAATGGAATATTTAGATAAACTTATTCTTGGGGTAGTGTGGAGTAATGTGTGCTGTACCTTAACACCCTAGCTTACTCTGACATAGCTCCCCAGGCAAACCCTTAATTTGGATCTACATAGACAGCATAGGATGTGCTGTAAATTCATTTTCTAATTCACTACACAGAAGTGGTCCCTGACAAGTACTGGGTCCTGCATTAATGAATGAAGCATTATTACTTAGAGTGCAGCTGCTGTTAATTGCTTATTAAATGGTGTGTGTGAATCTGTGACTGTACCTTCTTAATTTTACCCTAAATAGATAAAAACTGTCAAATAGGATCCTAGAAGCTTAAACATAGAACCTGTAATTTCACAATATTACATGGTTAGGGTTGTTAGAGAAGAACAAGTGTTAAGAGAGCATGTAAGTCTTAAGAACTCAAGTTTAGGACAAAGACTGTGTATTGAAGAAAACCATAAAATCTAGCTTTAAAACTGGTCGTGTCCATTTCACCCTGATTGTCCCAAATATGGGGATATTACATTGGAATCAATGTTCATGGAACAAATGAATGGTTTTGTGTGTGTGTGTGTGAGTGTGTGTGTGTGCAATTTGGGAAATTATGCATTTCCAATAAGAAAACACATATTAGCTGGACTATAATAATCTATTTTTCTTCTCTGTAAAGAGAAGGGGGAATAAATAAAAGGGGAAAATTTGTAATGGGGTGTCGGTACATTTCTGTTTCTACACTTCAGTGCTTCTGTTTATTTGACATAGAAGCACTGATTGCCTTGTATTTTTAGACAAAAAGTGTAAGTGCTCCTATAAAATACTTGGCTTTTTGTTATACATGGGATACTTTAAAACATAAATTATCTATCTAGTTCAGCCTATTTTCTGAAAGGAGTTCTGCTATCAGTGGGTGCTCATTGTCCCCTCTAGCACCTGTCCGAGTTGTGATCTGAATCTTATGAGTTACATAGTGCTCTGTATTTGAGACTGAGCTGCCTGAGGGATTTAGAATAATATTTACCCTTTAGATGGCTAATCTTAAGCAAGATGGATCCCACTATGCATATGTGCTATTCTAGTTTTTATGTTAATGTGATGTGAATATTTTGTTTGAGATCTTTTTAATTTTAGGATACACAATTTCCATGTTAAATAGAATAAAAGTCTTTTTGTTCATCTAGTCTTTTTGTTCATCTTGTTTTTATTATGTCCCTATTTTGATTTTAGATACATGGAATACAGCTTACGTATGTGGAGTAGTGATCAAGTACTTTGAGGACAGAATTTGAGTTATAGTTTTTGGAAGTTTAGCTTTTGTAACAGTGATGTGTGTATAAAAATTTTCCAGGGATGTATATTAACAAAAGACCATAAAGAAAAACAAGAACTACTTACAAGTTCTTGTAAGTAGAAACAAGAACTCCTTACTGAGTCATTATGATTTGTTATTTCAGAAGAATCAGTCAAAAACATGCATATTTTGTTTGATTTGTATTTGCTGGTTTTAAAATGCAATAACATGTCAAAGTGTTTTTTGTCTTCCATGCCTTCAGGCAAGCAACATGGTAAGTGATCATATTTCCTGAGTTATAAGAAAACTTCTGAAGTTTTTTTTTATATGATACAACACAGTTAAAATTGTAAATATATCCTCTGCAGTTAAAACTTTTGGCTTCTGAATTGTCTTTCTTTGAATAGATATTATTAATCTTCCTGCAAAAAATGGACTTGCTTCTAACCAAAACTCCACCAGATGAAATAAAGAACAGCGTTCTACCAATGGTTTATAGAGCCTTGGAAGCACCTTCAATTCAGATCCAGGTATAGTAGTTGCAGCCTTTATTTCAAATTTTCTTTTTTCCTCTTTCAGCTGACATGCCAACCTTTTGTTCACTTAAAAAAACCCCAAAACTGTATAATATGCCTGAATATTGAAAGAGATGAATGCTTTATTAAAGAACATTTGTTTCTGTTAAAGTAAAATTTAGTTTCCTTGTTTTCCAGGAAGGTAACCACTTGACTGTTGTTCTCATGCTCTTATCTTAGATTCCTACTAGCCACCATAGCAGAAAGTAGGATATGCATTTATATTTCACTGCCTGTGCAGCAGAAACCATGCAGGCATGCATGCTTGTACCAGTCAGTGAGAGGTGCCTTATTCTGAGCTCCTGCTGGTGAGAACATCTGTGCTGACAGTTACCTCAGGAGACCTGATGTGCTGGAAAATCATATTAATCTGTATTCCAGTGACATTTTTTTATATCCATGATTTTTTTTCCCCTCCTTAGGCTTTCTCTACCTTTCTAAGGTTCTTCTGGGGATTTTTTAATCATTCAACTGCAATTAACTTCCAGTTACCCAAAAATGTTCAGGAGCAGGAGATATAGAAACAAAATATTTTTCAAAGGCAGTTTTGGATAATCAGATGTGACTTTGCCTTTGCACAGCCTTTGTAATATTAGGGACAAAGGGTTTTTTTTGAAGTATCTGTCATGAGTTTCTTTCTGCATCAGTACTTTGGTTACTGAGGTGTTCACTTACAGCATATACTTAGTACTGCTGTTTCTTTTTTTTGAGATTGGTCTGAAATTGTGTTTATTTTTTCTCTGTTCCTAAAGTATGGTTAATCTTGACATGATATTTTATCATTCAGCCTATCATTGTGCTGCAATATTATTGATAGTAGTCATTGAAATTTTCTTGATTTATGTAAGAGATTGATAGTTTGATATAGTAAAAGCTGGGTTTTATATAAAGGAGCGTCATGAAAATGCAAAATATTCTTGCTGTTTAAATAGTATGAATTTATGAATGCTCTTTTTTCTAAAATCCATTTTTGAAGATTCTGTATACATGCTATGATGCTTTATTATTATAGCTATATTTAAGTGACTGTGATAGATTAAGGACAGCTTAGCTGAACATATTTCCTTAAATATTTCCTTAAGAGGAAAGCCTAAGAAGACACTTCAAACTAACTGATATTGAGTTATATTAGTACTAATTTTATAAAAAATATGTGTGCTCTTTTTAAACTTGTGTGGTTTTGGTTCTTTTTAGGAGCTTTGCCTAAACATAATTCCCACATTTGCCAATTTAATAGATTACCCATCAATGAAAAATTCATTAATTCCAAGAATTAAAAACGCATGTTTGCAAACCTCTTCTCTTGCCGTGAGTATCATAGTAACAATCTCTAGTGTTCAGAAAATGTTGTAACCTTTAATTACTTTGGGTTTACCATGTTGTGTCTTTAAAGAAAAGCCAATCGCAATGTTCTGATTTCTTACTGAAGTTTTTTTAAAAAACTTCTTAAAAGTGCAAAAGCATCATTTCTTTGCTCTAACAATTTTTAAAGTTGTTAGCAACTTACCATGTTAGTAATACTGTCCAAATTACTGAAGTGAGTTCCACAGTAATGCACATTGACAATGTTTGCCATGCAGAGGAGCTGTTTCTGTGAGCATAAAAACAAAGGTTTTTCTTTCATGACAGAAAAGCGTTTTTTAACTTGTCTTGAATTTTTCAGTAGAAAGATTTTCTTATGAGTTTTGTAAATTTGTTTTGGTTTTTTTCTATAAATAAAGAGTTTGTTTCATTCTTACCATACTTCACAGGTCCGGGTAAACTCACTAGTGTGCTTAGGCAAGATTTTGGAGTACTTGGATAAATGGTTTGTGCTTGATGATATTTTACCTTTTCTACAACAAATTCCATCAAAGGAACCTGCAGTGCTCATGGGAATTTTAGGTAACTAATACTTCCAGCTTTCTCTTTTGTGCTTTGATATTGTAAATCGAAGAGCTTTCTGTGTTACCATTTAACATGTTTACATAGTGGATCCCTAATATGACTATTAAAAACTTTCTGGTTCTTGAGTATGTCCCTGTTCAGTTGCCTTATGTATGACATTTGAGCACTAGTACATATATTTTTAGTCATCAGGGCCTGGTGCAGTTCTGAGTACTCACTGCAGTTCTTGGGCTGTGACACTTAGGTGGACCGGGTGCTCCACAGTGTCAGAGGGGCTGTTTTCTTCAGCAGAATATATGAACTGTCATCTTTCAGATGCTGGAGCTTTTGAGATGTTACTGTTGCCTTCTTTTACCACTCTTGCATGGCAGATGCTCTAAATGATGGTGTATAAACTTGCTGTTCCTTACTGCAGGTTTTGTTAGACTCATTTTGTTGGATATTTAGGCACACAGTTGTGCCTGTGGGCAGAACACAGTCTGGGTGAGGTCTCCCAAAATGACTAACAAAACCTAATGGTTTGGTACATCTGGGAGGGGAGACCTCACTCCCAGTTGAACTTTCCTCCTGCCACTTGGTGCTTACCTATCACAGGATGTGTGATTTTGCCAAACTGAATGGGCTTAAGGAGTCCAGATGACCAGAGCCACTGCCAAGGAAGAGTTGTGACTCCTTGGCCAGGTCTGGAAAACAGTGACTGTTTCCCCTCCTGACACCAAAGTGTAGGTGTACAATTGGTGTAGTCCAATTGTAACAGTTGAGCTGCCCTGCCAGTAACCCTCATTAAACAACTGTACTAATATGTGATGGCAGCATTATTTTTATTTGCTCAAAAGCAGCAAGAAGGCATCTTGTCTGTACTGGTCTAAAGCTGCCTGTTTCCCTTAACTCTTGCAGCTTTGACTTTTATTTGCTATCTAAAAATAAGGAACTCTATTTTTTGCTTTAGTTGTGTTAATTCTGAATTCTACTCAGATACAGTGAGTGAGTGAATCCTGGTTTGGAAATGATGGGCTGAAATCAGTTTTATGTACTCAGGCTCTCCTTTCTTCCAGAATCATAATACAATCCTTCACCATCTTAGTCTTGGTGACAGCTCTACCAAAGAAAGTGAGGAAAGCTGTTGTGTCTTTCATGCTAGTGTGTTCAGTGTTTGCTACCAGAGCTGGATCATTTAAGCAGAGGACTTCATGTCAGAAACACTACAGAACGTTTGGGTTTAACACTGGGTCTCTCATGCCTGCCAGGTTTCTTTTTCCACTGAATTTGAAACAGATAAAGATTATGCATGAGTTCTGATACTATGTGTAACAGTCCAAAACTTCTAGTTAACAGTTCTTGAAAAAAATCCATCAGAGAGCAGGATGATAGTTAATCCTAGCTACTTGTAGTGAGCCAGGAGAGAGAGAACACATCCTTAGATGATGCAGCTTGATTCCTCAAGTGGCAGTGTGTCAGTTTGTGGCAAATCACTTGCACATTCAAAGATGTATATTCTCAAATAATTGATCAGAACAAGACACTCACTAATACCAGGTTTCATAGCTGCAAAGTGTGACTTTGGACATCTGTTCTGAACTGTAGCAAAGCCTCTGGCTGTTTGTTGTGGATCAGTACTTAGCCTTTAAGAGTCTCTTGGTCAGTTGGTCCCTGCTTGCACGCAAGTGCAGTGGTTGCTCAGCTCCTCAATACATATATGAGTGTGCTACTTCAAGTTTGTTCACATTGTTTACTAAACTTAACAATTTCTCCTATTTTGATGTTCTGTGTTAGGTATTTACAAATGTACATTTACTCACAAAAAGCTGGGAATTACCAAAGAACAGCTTGCAGGAAAAGTATTGCCCCATCTGATTCCTCTTAGTATTGAGAACAATCTTAATCTCAATCAGGTAAGAACATGACTGTTTTGCATGCTTTTCCTTGATGATAATCAGAGAAAAAATTTAAACTGTTGTCATAAAAAAATTCATACATTACTGCATGTCTATGTCTATTGTGAAAATAAGCAATAGAAAAACCCTTCCCAATTTTACTGTGTTTCTGTGTTTGAAGCTTGTTATTTTTAGTCTATTTAACTGATCTGGTGTAAAATTTCAAAATTATTTCTGTCACCTTCCAAATACCCTGCAAAAGCAGTTAGCTACTAACATAATAAGTATTAAAATAAAATGCTATGATGCTACAGAATATTGGGAAAGGGAATAATAGGTTGGTTTGTTCATTTGAAAATGAATCTGGTAATACTCGTGTGGAGATTTTGTATGCATTGGCCTGTTTCAATTTTTTTTAGTGACATGTATTTTTCCCTGTTTCAGTATGCACTCTGCTTGTAATTTATCTAATGTACAAGAATGAAGGTGGAGTATAAATTATTTAAAAGTCTACACTTTTTCTTACGTTGTGTATTGTAGGTTTATGAGGTATTACCTGCTAAGTTACACCTATCTGAATTCCATCATTGCAAAATCCAAACTTCTTATGTATTTCTTTTCCAGTTCAATTCTTTTATTTGTGTTATAAGAGATATGCTCAATAGATTGGAAGCAGAGCATAAAACAAAACTTGAGCAACTTCATGTCATGCAAGAGCAACAGAAGTAAGTGTTAATGTTTTGTGTTGGAGAAGTAGTTATTTTTTGGCAAATGTTTTTATTGCTAGACATAGCAATAAAAAAATCAGGTAATTCTAAGTTCAGTAGTTGAGAATTATGTCAAATAAGCACAGTTGTCAGAAGATCTGCTTCTATGTGCTAAGCTGCTTTCCTGTAGTTGCCGAGAAATAAATCATATCATAGAAGCATAAACATTGCAGCCTTTCAGAAGGCTGTGATATTTTGAAGTATTTGGAGCTATTTTATGGAACCTGATATGAGGTGAGATTTCTGAGACAAAATAAGTTGGGATATCTGAAATCTAGGTCACCCTGCTCAAAGGGAGAAATGAAAACCATGGAAAATTATTAGGAGATGTTTACTATTTCTCAAAGGAACATTTGCCAGTCTCCTCAAGGCATTATATTAAAGTGGTTGCTCTCGATGCAGTTGTTTGGTATTATTTAAATGCAGAAGAATGATCTGCATTGTTAGATTAATGTTGTGGATATGATTGCAAAGTTTTCTTCTTGTAATATACTCTGCACTATGTAGATCCTTGGACATAGCCAACCAAATGAGTGGGGCTGAAGAGGCAAGATCTAGTGGTACAGGCAATCAGGTAAGTAACAGTATGTAACTTACACATAGAACATGGAAATTTAAAATCACTTAGTTGATATTTACATCACCTTAAATTGCAGTATTTCAAATAATGAAGGTTTTTTTTCTTTGAACTTAAACAGATTGACAAGGTATTTAATAATGGAACTGACCTTCTAACCAGTGGATCTGATAGTAAAGAGAATGAGATGTCATCAGTACAGAGAAAGGTGTGCTTTGCTTTATTTTGTAATTCTTTTTTTTCCATCTGTCTAATCCAAGGCTGATAGGGTTGCAGAAAGAGAGTGTGTGTAAATAGGTACCATATTTAAGGCTTTAGTAGAAAAAGTAACTGCTTTATATAGTCACATGAGAAGGTCCATGAAAAACGTTCAGATCATATCCTTCAATTTTCATGTAAGCCTTTCCTTGAAAATATGTTTGTACGAAGTAGGCAGCATTAGGATTATAAATTTGTGGTCATTTTCTTTCTCCTTAATTATAGATTTAAATGAAACTGAAACTTCACCACTGGATATAGGTAGGAAAAGCAAAACAGGGATCCTTATGATAACATGACAAAGAGAAATTAAAACAAAATGTAGAATTTTAAGTAGTAGTAGAGACTAACTTTTACTGTACCTTTCAAAGTTAAGTGAAAACAGTCAATATGTGGTTAAATACAAGAAGTAAAGGAAAAACATAGCATAACAAAATATAAGCAGTAATACAGTAAACATTGTAAAATTCTTTTTGTACTAATTACGGAAATGGCTGCCCAGAATATTTGTTTTATCATTTTTCTTTCTAGTTATCTGAATCCTTGCATTAATTTTAAAGTAGGGGGAATGATTTAATTATTTCATCCTTCATTATTAACAAAAGTAGAGTTAAAATCCTCAAACTACTCTTGAGCAGTTTTAAAATGAAATTCCCTTTTCAACTCCACAGTCAATTGCATTTCTAGACCAAGTTAGTAACCATAGAAAAACAAAAACTGTAAAGAACACTTTTTCTTACTACCAGTATTAAGGAAACAAAGCTAAAGAGGTTTTGCTGATATATCTCTTTTATTTGAGATCTGCCCAAATTTCTCATTATGCTGCTCTTAATATTATATTTATTTGCTTGAAGTACTTTCTAGCAATATGGTAAATATTATAGTAGATTTCACTTGCTGCCTTTCTCTTTTGTGTAAATAATTGTATTTACCACATATTATTGAAACAGTACTAGTATGAAATTAAAATATGAATGCCAGAATAACCATTTTGTGCAACTTACTACCAGTACTTTCCCTTTTAAAGGCCTCACTTACACTGGAAGAGAAGCAAAAGTTAGCTAAAGAACAGGAACAGGCACAGAAACTGAAAAGCCAGCAACCTCTTAAGCCCCAAGCAACTACAGTGACACCTCCAGTGAAGCAGGTGAGAAAGAACAAACAACTGCACTCTTTCCGTTGGAGCTCTGATGCTTTTTCGAGGGCTGTATGCGTTTAGCATATTTTTCCTCCTGTGAGTCACTTTTGTTTTCTCTGGTGGTACAACAGCACAGCTGAGAAAAGCTAAATTAAATTTTCATGTGCCTTCCATTTGCATAATTAGCAATATTCCCACTTTTTAAATTGCTAGAGTTTCCAAAGGTATCATTATTATCAGAAAGTCATGGTACTAGATAAGGAAAAAGGACATACTAAGAAAGGTTTTTCTCTGAAGAGTTTATTAAGGAAATATATATAAGATTTGGGGATAGGAATAGGGCATTTAAGCAAACAGTCACAGGTGGTGCTGTGTGTGGAGTCTTAGATGTCAAATTAAAGCTGCATAACAATTAGTTCTAAGTAGCAAAGAACACAAATAATGTAATTTCTCTTGTGTATTATTACATTTCACTCCCAATTCCGTGCAGTGAACTCTAATTTCTGAAAAATTAATGCCAGGTCTACAGAGGTAATGATAAAATACTGTTGCCAGGGTGTCTGTACAGGAAAAACATTTAACTGCATTTTATGTATTTTGCAGACAAAAGACTTGACAGATACCTTGATAGATAATATGTCATCTTTGACCAGCCGTCCTATCAACCAAGCTCAAGTTGCATCTTCAAACAGCTTCTCCTCCGTTCCTTCTATGGGTGTTGGAATGGGATTTTCATCACCCATTGACAACACAAAGAGAAATATGACAAATGGACTAAATACAAATATGGGGTTTCAGACTGCTGGATTCACCATGGGAGGAGGACTTGCAACTCAGAATTTCTTCAGTGGTCCAAGTGCAACAGGAGCAACCAAGATGAACATGGTACCACCTGCCAATATGCCAAATTACAGTCCTATGAATGCTGCATCTGCACTCTCTCCACTGACACAACAAAACAGACCCCCAGATATGTCTGCTTTAGATAATCTTTTTGGTCCTCAAAAACCCAAAGTTAGCATGAAGCAGTTGGCTCAACAGAAATCAAGCCAGTGGGTTAATCAGTTTGTGCCACCGCCAGGGTCCCCGAATGCGAGCAATACAGCCTTGGCACCTCAGATGAACATGCTAGCACAGCCAGGCTTTGGTATACAGGGTAATCCTTTCTTTTCTCCTCAGAACTTCTCACAACCAGCAAACACCATGACAAACAGCAGCTCAGCTAGCAATGACTTAAAAGATCTTTTTGGGTAAAATGTTTTGTTTTCTTCCTTCAAAGATTGGTGAAATTTGGATCATGGGTAAGCTGATTAACATCTGGTTTTTATTAATAAAAGCATGACTTGGGGAAACTTTCAACCCAGCAAAGTAAAGACTTCTGGGCAGGAAAAAAGGCTGATGTTTCATTCACCTGGTACTGCAGTGGAATTGTGTAAGTGCAAAGTCATCTTACATGCTAAAGATTTCCTGTCTCTTTACCACCATGAGAGTGCTGAAGGTAGGATGCGTATATTCATCTGAAAAAGAAGAATGCTGAAATTATTCAGAGCTGAACTCAGTCAAGTCCAATGAAATTTCCTGCAAAATTTTGTTTAAGTTCAGCAAAAATGCTTAGGGGCTAATGCTGCTATTGGATGCAAACCTGGAGAATTACTCTTGTTGCCTGAATTTGTCACAAGCTGTCATTTTGTCCTATGACAGTTTGCAAAAAGAAAATTCTTATGCTGGCCTAAAAATTTTGGTAGCCAAATTGTACAGAGAGCACTCTAACCTATAACTAAGGGCAGAACTGAGAAGGGAGCATGTTTTGACTTTCTTCTCTCATGTAAGCTAATGTAATGAATGTGGTAGTAAACTCTAACAAGATTGATCAGGCATAAGTTGTTGTTCTAAAATTTGGTTTAAGTTTGGGACAGAGTAAGAACACTGCTTCAAAGGTCATGCTGGTTTACAATCTCTTTTATAATGCCAGATCCTTGTTACAAGCCCCATAGCAAAAGCAACATACCACTTAAGCAGGATTTTAAAATTCATGTGGTGATTTCATCACATTTACTGTATATTCCATGGTTTTGGCTAGTATGATACTGCTTCTAACTGATGTGAAAAAAACCCTCTAGTTATGAAACCTCAAAAAATGAATGTAAATGTAAAATTCACATGTTGACTGCCCCAGCTGTGTAACTAAACACATGTTACACAGTTACACAGAAATATCTTGAATTAATAATTTTTGCTCAATTGAGACAATGAAAGAGGATCACCTTATACAATTTGCACAGGGTTTTGTGAAAAAGCAGGCTGCCATAAATTGTTTTGACTAAGAGTGAACTATTTCATTTTACTTTTGGTTTAAATCAAGTCCTTATGAAGGATAGATTGACATGAAGTGATTTCTCAAATATGGATGTGTAAGCTCTAGAGTGTATGATAAATACACAGGTATTTCAGATCCTTTTTATTGTATTAGACTAAATTCAATAAAGGTCTTCAGAAATCCACGTAGTAGTTTCTTCTGCTTCCAGAAGGTGTATGTTCAGCTTGCCCATGGTGGAATCTCTGCTCTGTCAGATACTACTGTTGAGTTTTAACATTTTTTTTCCCTAAGAATTTCAAGAGCTTTCTTACCTAATATTTTGAAGACTATAAATTGTTATTTTAAGAAGGAAAGAACTAGTTACCTTTTTTATGGAAAGCCTACTTGCTTTATTTTTCAAAGCCTTTCACTGAAGAAACTCTTCTTTCATTTGCTGCTTAAGAAACCAAAGGGCCTTATGCTGTAAATATGACTTGTATTTTGTTATACTTCCACAGTTGTGAGCCGTGATAGCATTAAGCATATTTTTTAAAGGATTCTTTATGTATTATAGCTGCTGCATTAGTCCTATCATTTTAAAATACCTGGGACCAATAAATTTGTGGTCTGGAAAACAATACCTAATACATTGTGATGCTTATGTGCTGTTAATATTCATGGTAAGCTTTGTAGGTCATGTTAAAATATCCATGTAAATTGAAGTACAATACTAGAACTGTTGAACAATTTAGGTTCATTTACAGTTGCTGGCACTCTATACTCTCAGTCACACTCATGTCTTCTTTTATGTCAACCCTTTGAAGCTGTGTTTTGTTAAGGTAACCTAAGGCAAGCCTTTGGAGAATTACTTGAATCTGTATTCCTCTAAATTATTAGGAAAGTAAGTCTATATTAAAACCAGCCTCTCATAGGACTTTACAATTTATTAAATGAATACATCTATGGCAAAGGCAGTCTTAAAAGTCAGTGTCCTGATCTGGGGTTACAGTCACTGATGTGTCTGGACTGGGAGCTTTTCAGAACTGGATTTAGTTTAACCTATTGCATGGAAAGTTGGACAAAAAGGATCTGATTTCATTTACTAGACCTTCTAAACTGTGTGGTTTGGGGTATGTGCTTTTGGCATGGGATGTACCAGAACATAATCTGTTTTGTAAGAACAAAGTAAAAATAAATCCTACAGGTTCAAATTAAAATAAGCTCTTTTTTGAAGTAGTAATGCAATGGAATAAGGTCTTTATCTGACTCAAGCAATAAGACTTTTTTCCATTTATATTTGAGAGCATAACTTTGATTTCTCTTGTTTGCTGCAATTTTCAGAATGCCCAGAGTGGAACAACAACAAAGAAAACTGGAAAGGGTGCTTACAAAAGCTTTAACAAAATCTTCCAGTTATTTAATTTTTTTTTAAACTCAATTAAACAAAAGCAGTGAGTCCAATCCCTTTTCCACATAGACACTGCTTGCTTAGTGTGTCAGGAACTCAGTGTGTTTGAAGTTCTCAAATGATTTCTTCTTAACTTAAAGCAAAGAGGACTTGCAAGAGGTAAGTCACCATAGCCATGTGCCACTTGGCTTCTGCTGCAATAGTTTTACTTTAGGAATCCTTGGCCAACTGATCTCTCCACTTAAAAGTTATGGTTCTTGAGACCCTGCAAGAGGCTGGAAGACTTGTTTTGTGGCCAGAGTGAATTGTTTGACAGCAGCAGTTGTGCTTCACATCCAAGTTGGTTTTTGGGAAAGACAAAGAGGAAGGGACAATATTACAAAATATGGGTATTCCAGGAGCCTCCTGTGGCTGAACTTGGATGGAAATCTGTGCTACATCTAGCTTGGCCTCAAGCAGAGGGTCTGCCTAGACCTCATGTAAAGTAAAGCAGAGAACATAGAATGGAAATTGGTACCTGGTAAAGAAACTACAAATGCTGTTAATGAAATAGTAATCTGGTAATGAGTTATTCTTTACAATGCCCTTCATATTCAACCTAATTTAAAGGAAAAATGTGGAAGCCTGTCAGGTTGTATCATGACAGCAGCCACTGTGCTCAGACTTGGCTCACCCACTATCAGCATGTCTTCATTCTACTGTGGAAATGATGACAGGGTCTGGGCTGAAATGCCCAGCCCATCTAGTTTACATTGATTTGTTAAAATTTCCCAAAAATTTTGGAAGGGCATAAGTTCTTATTCTTGAAGTGATTTATCTATATTTTGTTTTCTACAAAAGGATAAGATGAGTGAAAATAGCTGCACATCTTACATCAGTTGTGCTTTTCCTGCTCTGGTGTATGCTAAATGAACATGACAGCACCAAGACAGCAGTGTTTTCCATATTAGAGCTCTTGGTTCCATTTGGGTTTGAGTATTAAAGTGTCTGAAGCATCCTCTCAAAACTGAGTCACAGAAAACAAACTAATCCTGCTAGAGGGAAGGATTGTATTAAAGTGGCTTGAAAAACCTTCTCTACTTGGGCTGATGGAGTACCTTAAAACTACTGAGTTTCAGATTAGCTTAGAAACCCCTTGTTCTGACTCTTGAAACCAGAAATTAAATGGCACAGGTGTCACTGGGGGAGGGAGCCCATCTTCTGTTCCTTTTCATCACACAAGTGGTGTGACTAAGGCACAGAACAGCCCTTGGAACTTGCTTATGCAGGAGGGAAGCAATACCAGTGGAGGCTTTTGAAAGGTAAAGGAGTTACCAATTATATGGGAGATGGGGAGAGAAATTTTACTGAGAGCATGGGTAGATGCTAGGGTTTTTTTTAAATGAAGGTACTATGTTCTCCTCACTGTGAATAAGAAATGTTGTGGGGAAGTTATAGCCTTACACAGGTGTTGAGTACCCCAAGTAAAAGGGTGAATTTTTGGATGTGTAGGTGCACAACATTTCAAGCCTTATTCTTTAAAACTTTCCTTTTCTGTTTCGTCTTTTTAGCAGCCACTGGTTCACATTTATGTGGAACCTTAACAAATACCCTGATTGCCTTTTAAAGTAAGAAAAATGTATGTTGACTTTTGTATTATAACCTCTGTTGTAATGTTACCTGTGTCTGTAGATAGCTAAGTGTGATTATATTCTAGATTATAGAATTTTTGGATTTTTCCATTTACCTGCACCAAAAAAACCAGATTAAATGAGAAGCTAGATTGGAATTAAATTGCATAAAGCAAAAACAAATTAAATGAGAAGGTTAGATTTTTAATTAAATTGCATAAAGCTTCCATACAGGTTAAGAATTATATGATACTTGTGTTATCTTTTATTTATAGTACATGCTTAGTCTGCCTACATCTGTGTGACTTGAGCAGAAAAGGAAAGTTTTTAAAACATAAGTTTATGAACACTGGATCTTGCATTACAATGAAGCTTTTGGACTTTGGAGTGACCTTTGCTTATTGATTAGGGTTTTTTATTGGGGTTGGGTGGGATATTGGTGATTTGTGCCATTTCCAATGAAAGGAGCATAGGGAGGGGGGGGTGCAGAAAAAAATACCCTGTTGTATATGTAACCCTTTTATTTGTTAAGAGATATGCTGCATTTTATATATTTATTGTGGACTTTTCTGTTGGAAAGCTGTGAGGAAACCTATCTGGAGAATTTCAGATGAGTTAGCTGATTTTCAAGTGAGGTTCTGCCTTGTACATTACCTTCCATTAGGTTTTGACTGCTTTGCAAGAAAATGACTCAAGGCAGTAAAACCTTGGATTCATACACCAAATCCTCTTGCCTTTCAGGCCTCACCCTTGTATCAACATAACAAATGAGCCCTGAAGTTGTATTGTCTTTAAGTTCTCTGGAACAGGTCTAACTGCTGTACAGATTTCTGAGATGAAGCTGTAAATCAAAATGTGTTATAGTGAACTCAGGCCTTGTGCAAAATATTTAATACTTGTTTATTTGTCTAATTGTACAGTCTCTGTACTAGTGGCAGTTTTATGTTCTGATTGTAAAACATTAAAATTCTCATGAGATTTATAGTGATATTGTTGTTGTGTCAGCCGTGGTTCATAAATAGAACTGTCATAGCATGGCATTAGTGTATATCTGATTTATTGGACAGCTCTTCAAAACCAAAATTATTCTTGTATCAACTTTTAGATCAGTTTCTTTAAAGCTATGTAAAAGGTACAGTGACAGTTTTCAGAAATACACATCACTTTGTACTCTGAATTAGGTTGCCTATGGAAATAAATGAATTTTCATATTTTCACGTTGGAAGATATTTTTATTGATAATTTTCATTAAATTAACTAACAGTAACTTCTGTAGAAAACTCTTTCCCTGTTCATTTTGTTTGAAATACATTTTATCCCATGTACTTCTGAGTTAATTTCTTAGAGATTGCTCTCCAGACATTTGTCAAATGTCATCACATATTGCCTTCATGCAGTGGATTAAAGTTCTGGGGGAAAATTGCCACACTAGATGCCTCTAAAATTAGCATTTACTTTTTCTGATCACACCATGTGATCTCAATTTGCATTTTCACAGCTGACTGACCCAGAAACCAGCCCTTTCTGTAAACCTGAGTTTCAAGATACAGTGCTTTGGCAGATTAGTTTGCCAGCACTCTGAAGAAATGTAGTTCTTAGCCTTTTGTATGGTATCAATTGTTCAAGTATGAGACATCTGATGTCTGATCTGATTAGAAGCATCATTGTTGCCCAGAGATGGTGTGGGAGAGTAAAAGAACAAAAAAGATACAGATGAGGTGAAAATGGAAAGGTGGCATCAGCTGGCTTCAGTTCTCTCTTTGTTTTCACTTGCTGAGGATGACAGCAGCCCCTTTCCTTCCACAGCTGTATCCATCCACCGAGGACAGTCCTGTCATATGCCAGTCCCCTGCTGAGAAAATGCCTGCTTTAATTTGCTCAGCTAATCACAGTCCTGATCTGACTGGCATGTCCTTCACCCTGGAAATGTTCTCTTTGCCTCTCCATTTCTGGATATTGGTAGGATCCACAACTCCTACCTGTTCATGAAGCTAAAAGGTTTCAAGTGCTGAAATCCAGATGTTCTGGGTTGGTTTGTTATGGAGTAAAGTTGACATTTTTATAAACTTTTTATGAATCCAGATAGCCTAAATCTTCAAACAGGGAAGCTGCTTGGCTTTTCTTTACTTGGAGTCCTTTGATATTGGCAGCTAATTGTCTGTATTTCATCACTTAAATATCTCCAGCCTTTGGGTTTGTCATACACCAGAACTTTAGATTAATCTTTTTTATGTTGGCATTTGTAGAGCTGTGTTACCAGCTGGAGACCACTGCAGTTGCTCAGAGGATTGAAGAATGGTTCATGAGGTAACAAAGTGGATTTTGATTTCCTGTGCAAAACTGACAAAGCAGGAATTCAGTTTATACTACTATCCATGCACAAACTCAACAGCAGCTCAATAAATACTAGTTATCCAAACTCTGAAATAATTTACTAAGTGTTCTAGACATAAAATTTAAACTCTAGGCTTTTTTAAATTTTTTTTTTTCCTCTCTAGGACCCCTGCCTATGAACTGTACTATTATGGATCTACTGCAGTTTCTTCCTGCAAATTAAGGCTGTCCTGGCTGTGGAAACTCAGAAATGGTAGAAGTTGAATGACCTACCTACATTTACATACCAATTTTTTAAAGGGTTTTTTCCATTGTCTTGCTTGTGCCTTAATATTATTTGGCCTTTTATGATGGAATTTCTTAAAATGCTTCACCTTTTGCACAACATCAAAAGGCTAGGTTTTACACTCTCCTGCAATAGTTAGCCAAATAATCAAAGAAGAACCTCCATTTGTAAATACATCAATGAAAACATTGCTATCTTTTACCTGAGAAGCAGGGAGTTTGGGAGCTGAAGTTATGACACAGGCAGCCTTTGTTCATGTCAGTCTGTTTCTCCTTCATGCAACCTAATACTTGTAAGAGTAAACAAAATCAATGCCTTGAAGAGCTTGCTTTCCAGGAGGTGAATTTAGAATCAAACACCACACAGAAGAGTAACTGCTTATCTTGTGAACAGAAAAATCAAGTATTAGAGCAGGGAACTAAAAAAAAAATAGAATTGCAATTCCTGCTGTTGCCATGCAGATGAAATAAACACTCACCTATGGTACAAAGCTGTGAATAAGCATTTTAACCAATGTCACAGCAGTGACTTCAAATATTGCAAATATTAAAATGCTAATGAAGCAATCAGAGGCCTCTGTAATTACTGTAAATTTCATTTGAAGAATCTATCCTAACTTGGCACCAGATGGATATTTTTATTATTTTAATTTTTTAGAATTTCTAAAAATAATTGTGTCTTACAATGATTTTGACTTACAATGAAAATCTTAGAAAATTAAAGCAGGAGAATCAGAAAAAAATAGAATTAGACTGGAATATAATATATATATTCATATGTATGAATATATATATAATATATACATTCATATATATATACATATACATATATATATATATATATATATATATATATATATATATATATATTCATACTTTTGTTGAATGGGAACTTCAATTGTAGACCTTCTTCAAATAGCCTTATCCTACAAATCCTGGCTTTACTTGGCTACAAAATAGGAAAAAAATCAAAGTATTTGTAGAACTATATACAATTTTGGTGTAAGCTGTGCTTAAATTCCTGATCTGTTCTACAAAATATCAACAGAAGTATTTTCTGTGTAAGTTTCTGACTTGATAGATACTAAATGTTATTTCTGCAATTAGGGTAATTTCCATATTAAAGTACTAACATTTTAATAATTATTCTGTGCAAGATTTAAGTAGTGTTTATCTATTATTTTTTATTATCTGGCAAGCAGGAAACTGTTAAATTATCTGATTTTTTTTTTTTTCAGTTTGATTGTCCTTCCTGGTTTTATGTTTCCTAAAGAATTCATTGCTTGAGTCTTACTGATTTACAGCCATTACAAATAAAAGATTTGCAGTGAAATAGCAAATACCTCTTGCAATATCTTCATTGCCACATGTTGCAAACCAGAGCCATACAGCTGAAATTCTTTGATTTAGCAAACAGTAAATATTTTTCAAGCTAACCAGATCATTAATTGGCTGCTGGGTAGGAAGTGTTACCTTATTCTATCCATGATGTAGATAGCTCAAAGCTGTGATTTCCTGCACATTGCAGAGATTAAATAAGGATGTCTTAAATTATGTGTGTGTCTTCACACATAATTTCCAAGTTAACTTAGCTCAATCCCACGTATAGCACTTCCTTTGTCAGAATTTTCCTTTGGACCATGTGCCTGCTTTTCCAGGCCCTTTCTGGTGAAGGCATTTCTTGCATCTACTTTCTCTTTGATTTTTTCCTGCATCAGTGCTCCCAGGCAGTGCATGGCTGTAGAAGTAGAAGGACAACCAAACTCAAGGGCTTCTGACAATTTCTTTTTTCTGGCGATGCTTGGTAAGGAATGCTGACTTTATGGCAGTGACAGGCTGAATTCTGTGCTTGTTGCTTTTCAGCTGGAGATTGTTGCTTTGCCATGAGGGGCTGCTGAAGGGAACCTCACATGAGGCTCTTCATCTTGGTGTGATGGTCCAGCTTCTGGCAAGCCAGTGGAGTGGGCTGATGAGCAGGCATCACTTTGCCTTGTCTTCTATCCACAGGCAATGTGAGCCTGGAGTAGAAATGTTAAAAGCAGCTGCAGGTGAGTGACCTGAAGGATTACTGAATCCAGGTGCCAGAGTGGTACAGCAACCCTTCAGTGCAGAGAGGCAGAGTTCAGGGAATTGCTGAAGGAAAAAAAAAATACACCAAAAAACAGGAAGGACAGTGGAAACTGTCATCTGCAAAATGCCAGAGTATCTAGTGCCTGCCCTGCAGGGCTGGGCCTATTTTCTTTGAAATTGTATCTCCTGCCCACCTGCTTTCTTCCCATCCCTGGGGCCTGCACAGAGAGTGCTGCTGGATGCTCTTTTATGGAAGAGCCTGACTGGTCCTGACAGCTATTGCTGCTGCTGAAGGGCAGCTCTTGAACCCTGATTTAATCTAGTCTTAACACTCTTATTGGAATGTTTCATTTCTCTCTGTTTGCTTTTTTTTGGAAATGACTACTTTGTTAAATTGAATGACTGCAATTAGAAAGTTGAATAATTCACTTTTTCCCAGTCCCTGTTTTGCTGTAGCATACATTTTCTAGTGAAAGGTAGGTCAAATATTCAGTATGTAAATATACAGAAAGATTAGAGAGGTTGGAAAGGAACTGCATTAAATCTGTGAGTTTTAAAACAAAATTTATTTGAACATAAGTAATAGTAATTAAAAGTACTGTCTTGAGCTGTGAGTTACCAGTCTCTGTGTCTTTCAAGAAGCTACAGTTGTTTAATTTGATTTTTCTTCATTTTAATGCAGGCATTGTGAGGGAAGAATTTTTATTTTCTGTGTTGCTCAGGTTCTTAGTTTTGAAACACTAGTGGTTTTAAATTGAAATAGAGCTGGTTTCCTTTCTGTTCTTCCAAAAGAGTGCAGGAGATGCTAGGTGTTTAGTCAGTGATTTCAGCTAGCTAAGCAATGGAAATACCTTTAAAATTATGGCAAAAGCACGTGGGTTTTAATTTTTTAATTTATAGGTTGTAAGAGATTCGACATATTTAGTCATTGACATCTGTTAATACACTGTTAAGTGTATTAACTGACATCTGTTAGCACTTAAGATACTGATTTTAAACAAATATCTTGCTCAAAGAAAAAAAATATTTATCATTTTAAGCTGTCTCTATGCCAATTTTAAAACAAGAAAAGATTACATGAAAGGTATTCTGGAGCTTGTTTTATTCTAAGATAGCAAACTGCAGTTCAGCATAAACACAACTCCTCCTTAAGTCAGCTTGAGCATTTGTAGATTTTCATCTCTGTTTTTAAGATTATTGTGACTGCTCAGTCATTGTTCTCCCTCATTCCTTCTCAGCCCTTTGCAACTTCAAACCTGCTGCCCACTTTCCACCCTTGCTTGATGGAAGTGTTGTTAAAATGCCAAAGACAAAGAATAATGTAAAGAATTAATTTTATGGTAACTGTTGCCTCATTAGAGGGACCAACTTTGCACCTGAGGTGAGGGAAGGGCTGTAGGTAGAGATAGCTCTGGTTAGACACTGGAAAATTCATGTAAGGGAGAGCCCCAGGAAGGCAGGTTTTTTAAATTCTGTTCTTCATGTAGTAGTGAATTTTATTTTCATGTCCCACAGTTTTTGTTTCCAACAGTATTTAAAAGGAAAAATAAATCCTTCACTTCTACCATGATGTTTTCTTCTAAATAGTTCAGATCTAGGATTAGAGAAACAAAATGAGCCACATTCTATAATTTATGAATCAGTCAAGTTGGCATCACCATAGGTGGTTATGAATAGTATGTTTTAACTGTGCTGCCTGGAATAGATTATCTGTTAAATGTGGAGAGAAGATAACGCCAAAGACTGTAAAATACATTTTTCTAGTAAGAGGTAAAGGGAAAATACAAATTTGAAGAGGTGGAATGATCTTTTGAATAACTTGGAACTAAAAGATTTCTAAAAACATCAAAGCAGTTCCTTACTGATAGAGACAGGCTGTAAAATGGTATGATATGTTAATTTCAAAATGATCTGTAAGGTACAGTAAAACTGCCATAAGGTGTCACTATAACCCAAGAAACTTTCAAATAAATTTCAAACATTATAGTAATAGTCTTGCCCAGCTACAAGACTTTTCTTACACAGCTTTGGGAAAGTAAAAAAGGAACTATTTTTAATTAAAAACCTGTATTCCTGTATGCACAAAAATCATCATCAAATATATCTGTGTTAGTGCAGTGGTGGTAAAACTGCCCATTTTCTTTT
This sequence comes from Serinus canaria, assembly GCF_022539315.1. Lineage (NCBI taxonomy): Eukaryota > Metazoa > Chordata > Aves > Passeriformes > Fringillidae > Serinus > Serinus canaria. The sequence continues at coordinate 45,538,371 of NC_066314.1, forward strand.
TGTGGAAAAAAGAACATACTGAACAGGAACTTCACAGGAACAGGATAGGAAGTTTCCACATGGAAATGTTTTAAAAGCCCTCTTACAGTATAAGGTAAGAAATGAGTACTTAATTAGCAGCTTTCAGTAAAGAAAATTATAAACAGGAATCCTTATTTCTATTGTTATTTTGTTATTATAAAACAAATAACAATATTTGTTTTATAATAATAAAGTATAAATTATATTTTATAATATAATATATTTATATTATATTATTAAATAATATAATATAATAAATATATTATATTATTTTATTATATAATAGATTTATAATATATTTCTATTATTATTAACATCCCAGGAGCCACTATTTTTATTTTGTGTCCAGCTGTGATCAGATGTTTTTCATACCAGCGATCTGATCAGGAAGCAGAAACTAGAAACTAAAGAGGGATTTTTAAAACCATTTGGAACTAGTGCTGGTTTTGCTGCAGTTATCAGGGAAACAAACATAACATCTGACAATTTGATTTGGGCTGACTCAGCATGAAACTTTTTAACCTGGCAGGAAAGCACTCAGTTCTCATACATGGTAAAATAGAAATCAGGATTCTGAAGTCTTTGACTCTATCCTCATTTATGACAGAAAATTGTAGGTGTAAAGCCAGAGGTTTCAAAATCTGAAGGACCAGATTGATCATTTACTCTAAAGCTTTGCATAACATGGGATCCCAGGTCACCTCTTCTATCTTTGACAGCAGATGCTGTAGATCTCCAAGGCTGAATTCCTAGAGTACCCTCTTTTTTATGTAACGTTACAATGACTTCTACAGGTGCCAATAGAAATAGGGTCTCCAGTACACCAGACACTGGACAAATACAAAGCAAGAATTGGCTGAAACCCAAAATTTTGTGCCTAACAAAAAAATATGCTTGTCATCTGAGTGGACCCCTTAGGCACTGCCTAAGAACATGGTTTAGTGGTGGACTTGCCAGTGCTGGGTGAACAGATGGACTCTATGATCCTAAAGGTCTTTTCCTGAAAGAACAATTCCATGATTCAATGAAATCTCCCAGACATCTTTTACCAAGGCCTTCTTCTTGGGCAAAGCATTGTCAAACTCCCAGTGCTCTAAACATTGAAGTCTGTCAACCCTAAAACCTCTGTGCAGATGAAACCAATAGCCTCTATCTCTGCTTCATTACTTTGCTCCATTTGAAAGAAATGGAGGAACTCAAAACTTTCAAAGATACTTAGTTTTGAAACATCAAAATTTTAAAATTCAATTTAATTTTAAAAAATCTTCAGTTAGTAAGAGAGGTTACTCAGGATTTTCTAGCCTTTGAGGTCTTGGTAAGAGCTAAAAAGGCAAAGTCATCTTGCTTTAACAAAAGAAGGTTCCTCCAAATAACAAGAGCAAACTATGATCTAAAAATCATCTCACAAGCTCCAGGAATGTGATCACATGGCCTTGGACTGAAAAGAAACTGATCAAAAATTGACAAAGGTATTCTTATGTATTTCCACTGGAGGAGCCCAGCAGCCTTTGGTTATCGTTAAGGTTGGTCCAGCACAAAGTGAAGCATGTTTATGTAAATTCAGCAGAGACACCAAAAGGTTACATTGACTTTCTCAGGATGTTAGTGTCACGGTGTCAATTACTGTGATAATTAAATACTTGTAAAGAGATCAAAATTTTATATTTTACAAGCACTGGGAGAAGTGACTGCTTGCAAGACAATCAGCACATGAAATGTATATGCTAACCAGTCTGCACTGAAAGCAGTAGCAAAAATCTCTTTTAAATGTGGCCAAGACTTTATCCCATCCATTATGTTGAGGAATCATCAGTAGGAGCAGCATAAAGATGGTATTTCAAGGCTTTTCAACAAAAGAAATAAGTGTAACAAATTAGATAGCCTCTAGGGGTACATTTACTTGTGCCAGTAGAAAGTACTGTTCCACATAAGTTATGTTTATTGCTAGTGCTGATATTTGCAAGCTTGGTTTTCATAAGGGGTTGCTAAAACTCTGAATCAAGCCCTGTGTCTGCAAGGCACAGCTCTTGTTAGGAAGGCACATCTCCTGTATGTGCACTTGACCAGCTTTGGGTTTTCTTGCTGCTCACTTTACCCTTGAACATCTGAGGTAGTGATGGTGTTTGAGCACTCAGCAGTGGCTGTCTGCATGCTGATGTAGGTCTGTATTGGGTCTAAAATATGGTTTTAATGAACTCACTAGTTGTCTCTAGGGATAGGAGTCTGTAGTTTCAATAGTAGTAGTTCAATTGAAACTTGTAGTTTCAGTCTACAAGCTATGTGAGCCATAGAGTTTTAATTTTGCAAAATATTTCCTTACAAGTGCAAGCAAATGCTGTGTGTTGGACTCAGCCCCAGCTTGCATACAGCAGATTTAAAATGAATCTATGTAATCCATTGTGTTTTAAGGAGGTCTGAGATAGCAAAAGGAGAATCACAATGTGGTATAATTTCTGAAAAAGAAAATTAGGGCACAGGTTAAAACAGGAAAGAAAAAGGCAGTAACAATGACAGCTGGGTCTACAAGGGCTGTTAGCATGTTAGGTCTTATCCAGGAAGAGTTCCTCAGCTGATGCTCTGAAATGTGTGTTGGGATTAGTCCCACAGGCATTGCCATGGCATTGCCATGGCCTCATCCAGCACATTCCTGTTGGGAATTGGGAGGTGCCCCTGTGGATGGTGCCCCAGCAGGAGCAGGGCACTGCCAAGCTGCTGTGACAGTCTCTGCAGCAGTGCTTTGGAATCCAGGCAGTTTGTTACTTTGTGAGCCTGAGGAGGAGGAAACAGAGAAGCAGCACTGCTCCTGTTGAGCTGCCTGCCCTCAGAGAAGCAGGAGTGAGTAACCCACTTTCTCTAGACCTCAGAGGAAGGATCTGTGGATTTCTAAAGGGGCTCCTGCTGAAGCACTGCAGACATGCAGGAAGTGAAGGGTTACTGAGAGTGAAGAGGAGGGAGAGAGGAAACCTGCTGTGAGAAATGTGAAATTATGTTAATGGTGAGGCAAGTGGTATGGATAATGAGAGAGCCCCACATCCTTGAGAGGAGCATACTCTGCCAGGGGCCAGGCAGGTTTGGTCTCTGAGGCCCCAAATGCATGGAGGACAGGCTTCAGACATCTGTGCTAAATGCAACTAGAGAATGTGTGGATAAGTGAACAAAACAGCACATTTTAAGCATAACTCTTTTCTTGTGTCTGCTCTGGGCTCTCTTTACCCAAACCAGGACCAGAAGACCAGAAAGATGAGCAAGATAAAGCCCTTTTTTCCACAGCAGCTGGCAGGTATGGGTTTTGAACACCACTTTCCAACCTGAGTTCCAGTCTTCCAAAGTGAATTCCTTGCACTGGGGTTTACACCATTTCCAGTTTGGACCTGGGTTCTTCCATGATTTCAGGTGTTCAGCTGCCATGAGAGCATTCAGAATACTATCTCAAATGCCAGCAAATACATGTTTGTTTACATGGAGGACAATTTTGGTTTGTAGTTTCTCGTGTATATATTCCCAAACCCATACGTACCTGTGGTGTCTGGCAGCTGGCCTGCTGGGGTTCATTTTCTGTGTGCCTGGTGGAAATTGGAGAGGCTGCTTTGAGGCACACACCTGGTTGTGCTGGGCCTTGCCATTGTGCTGACCTTGCTGCTTTGCCTGTCCACACACCCCAATGGTAAACCAGGATTAGGGGTCTGGAGTGAGAAACCAGGAGAAATTCTGTCTTTTTTCACCATTTGGAGATAGGCAGATGCAAGCCTGAGCAGCGTGAGGAGGGGGAGGAGGAGGAGGAGGAGGTGCAGCTGCTCCCAGGGCAGTGGGATGTGCTGCAGGGAGGGTGGCTGGTCAGTCCTTGAGCTGGCAGTGAGAGCAGCTGCTGTTCAACCCAGCTAGAGAGGCACACACCCAGAGAAGCCCTGCCAGAGGCATGTGGGTAGTGCTGAGATCTGGAGGTACCCATGCTCTAAAATGCTTGCTATGAGAGGACTGTTCTGCAAGGACAAAAATGTGTTGGCTGTGCTGAGCCAAGGCTTCCTACATCACATGAATTATTCAGAGAGGAGAAAGAAACTCTAACCAGTGCTGCAACAAAAGAGACTGCAGCAAAGGCAAACTCTCAGCTCCTAAGTATGCTCCCTCTCCCTCTCTTCTTCCCTCCTGGTTCATACTTGGAATAAAGGATTTCAAAGAAAGCTGCTTGCCTGCCTCACACAACCCTGAGAAAATGTATTTTCCAAAATCGCCTTCCTCAAAGTGGAGCTGGGACAACCCAGACATTTGGTTTTTGTATTATGGAGAGTCCTAAAACCCAGAGATTGGGGGACCATGCAAGGAGCCAGGAGAGGAATGAAGTGGTGGATGGATGGATGGTCCTTGCACAGGTTTGGCCCAGATTTACATCCTACTCAAACCTGCTCACTCAGTTCAAACACCCAAATGAGGAGTTTTTAAGTGAAAAGAAGTCAGATCCAGTTTGTTTCTCTGGAGGAATTGTTTTCTGTGTTTCTTTTTTTCTTCTGTCTCTCTGTAGAGTCTGGGTAGACCAAGCTCTGAAGAGAAATTTGGGGGAAAGTGTGGCCCCTGAGCCTGGAAGGATAAGGACAGTGCAGGGCAGGAGGGAGGGTTCAGAGTCACCCACTGGCTCAGGGACACCAGGTGGCCGGTGGCAGAGCAGGAGCTGGGGTTGGTGGGGGGGCAGCTGCCTGCCCTCCACACGGCAGCTCTCAGCTGGGGTCTTCCAGGGACAATCAATCCTCATTGTGCTGCTGGCCTGATGAGGCACTGACAGGTACTTAATTTCACTTTCCTTGTAGGAGTGAGGTAATGTGCCAAACACAAAGCTCTCCATTTTTCTAACAATCTACAGAGTTTCTGCCTTCCCCGTCACCTGAAGGGAGGGACTGATGGGAGAGGGAATATATTAAATGGTTTGTGGCCTTGTGGTGGTTTTTTTTAATTGTTGTTGTTTGTTTGTTTTGGGTTTTTGTGTGTGGGTTTTTTTTTGTTTGTTTTTTGTTTAACTTGTCCACAACCCAAACCCAGTATCTGAGGCCTTGCCAGAAGCAGAAATTCTTCAATTGACCCCAGCCAATGTGCAGGCATGATGAGTGGAGTGGCCAACTGCATTTCCACAAGAGTTTTCATTAAGTACTTTCTGCCACACTAGGAAGAGTGTTGTTTTCACAAAGTCACACTGAGTAGGACTGGTTCACCTCTTTGAGCCACTCTGTGTTTCAAAAGTGCAATGGATTCAATTTATGGCTGGTCTTCCATCGCTTATTCAAACAGCATTGCACCAATGCCCCTCCATGCCTGTCTGCCCAACAACATCAATAATAAATGACCAGGCACAGGAAGGCAGCTTTGGGTTCAAAGCAGCAAGTGTGCTGGGGTAGGGGGCCTCCCCTGAGTGGGGCTACACAGTGAATGGGAGCTGTAGCTTGCAATAATTCCCTCCCTGCAGAAAGATCTCGTAAATATTTAATGAACTGCTGGCCCTTGCCATAGATGAGGTCTTATTAGCGAACTGGAGTGGCTTGAGGACAGGTATTGTGTCTGTTACTATAGCACCACCTTGCACAGGATCTCGGTGTGAAAGAGGCAGGGGAGGGAGGGAGGGAAGAAAAGAGGGAGGGATGCACTGAGGATGAGCCCCAGCGAGCCAGGCTGAGGTTTGCCTGTGGAGCAGGCAGCACCTCCTGCCCAGGGAGGCTGGCCTGAGCAGCACCTGCAGCTTCCAGCTGCAGCCTGGAGCCGCTGCCCCACGCAGGTACCGACAGCAGGTACCAGAGCTGCTCCCAGGGCCACGTCGAGCCCCTGAGTGCTTCTGGGGGGGCTTTGCTCCACAGCCTTTCCCTTCTGGCTGTGCAAGATCTGACTTTTTTTTTTTAATTATTATTTTTTTACCCGCTCCTTTCTTGAGCAACTGGTTGTTGTTGCAGAGGTCCGAGGGAACTGGTGGAGGCTCCCGGCTCTGGCGTTGGGAAATATGACAGCAGAAGTGAATGCTCGTTAACCTAAGGGATTACTGAAGAAGAAAAACAAAATGCCTTTCAAAGGGCTTGGTTCACTGAAAGAAAGATTTTTTAACCCAGGAAAGGAAGAGGTGAAGAACACCATTAGTGAATCGCTGGGGAATCTGAGAAGGTAAAACCCAACAGAAAATTCCCAGACAGGTCCATTGATTCCATTTATTAAGAGAAATGCAGTATAGAAAAAAATGTATAAACATAAAGCAGAGTTGCAAAATTACTATCCGAGTACAGAGAGTGAGATAGCTTGCTGTAAGAAAGAAGATGTAAAAGGAGCAGTTACAACAGCATATGAATATAGATCATAGAATATTTATATTAAACAAGAAAGGTGAAAATAAATTATTAAATAATGTTCTAATATTAAAAAGAGCTTGAAGAACTGTTTAATTAAAAAAACTTTAAATAATTAAATCTGACTAATTCTGTGGTTTAACTTGCATGAGAAAAGGCAATAATTTAATGGGTATTAACGCTCCCAGTGATGCCACTCTTGAAATTAGACTTAATGTTCTTAAATTACAGGTTTGGGGTTTTTTAAAACTTGTTCCAAATCAGAGAAAATGTATTGAATAGAGATGTGTATGTGTGAGTTTATTGACACTAGCAAATTAGAGAGAGAATAAGGAGAAGCAGCTGTTTGCTATCAAAAGCAGGAAAAATATTTAAGATTTTCATCTTAACCTGATGGTTTTATGAACCAAGAAATGGAGGATACATATTTTTACAGAATTGAAAATCTGATGTAAGAAATTACCAGTTGTATAAAGGGGAAGATACTTTTAATTTAAAGAGAAGCTTATTTATGTTTTTAATGCCTACTGACAACACTTATTTGTGTAATCAATAGATGAGAGCCAGAGGGGTTAGTGGCATTTCTTCCATGCTTGATGTTGTGTTTTAAATCTTTGTGTGGATCACACCAACATTTTAACTGAAGGTGTTTCTAGTGGCTGAATTGTATTTACTTTCATATCCACCCCTTTGCCTTCTATCTTCACTCGAATGCTATTTCAAGTCAAGAAATAGTTCTTGGAATATCTAACCAAGCCTTCAACCACAAGAAAATGTGTAGGAATTTACACATATCATACTGCAGTTATTGTATATCTTTATCATGTGAACAGAGTGTCTATGTTCTACAGTTTCTACTTAACTTTTTTTAATTTACAGTGTTACAGATGAAGCCTGATGTTTAGCTTTTTTTTTAAACTTTTACAATACTCTACAGTAGTTCAAAGAAATCTGTTTATCTTTTAGAACATTGATTCAATTCTTTATTCAGTGATAAATTCTCTTTGCTGTGGGTTCTGCTGGTCAATTTGACCAAATACCTGTAAGGTTTGTATCAAGTGAATATGTGATGTGGTAGTAAACTGGGCTCACCTTAGATTATCCAGATTGCTCTCCCCTTGTAGCCATGTATTACAGCTGTTATGCCAGATCCTACACAGTCGATAGTACAGGCAGCCAACTTCAGCAACACTGCTCCTGAATCAAATTAACCCAAATATCACTTGAGATGCAAGAAAGTTTGCTGAACCTAATTATTTCCTATTTTAAGCATAGGTATCTCAGAGCCTTCATTAGATGTACCAATCAGCAGAGGAAATAATCCAAACTATAAAATCTTTTAATTATGTCTGCAGTCAGATCTAAGGAAGAATTGCTGCAACTTGAGCAGTCCTGTAGGAAATATGCAGTCATATTTGAAAGTTTCCATAAATGACTGAAACATGCATGTTTTTAATATGAACTTCATTCTCTACAGCTTAGTCTGCAAAACCTGTGGTTTTATATGGTGGCACATTTGCCTGTATACCAGCTCCAACCTTGACTTTGCTATTCATCCAATCCAATTGCCTTTAATGTGGTGAAAATCAGCAAAGAATTTGGTTTCTCTTCTAGCATTCATCATAATTTGATGAATTATTATAATGCACATCCTTGATTAGACCTCCAAGTGTGACTTCACTGACTGTGGTGTGTTGATATCAAAACTGACAAAGTGGGTAGAAAAATATGTTTTAGCTTTGGTAAATATGACTGGCCTATGCCTTCCTGCCACATTTCCTCTGTCTTGCAAACAAGAGAGAAGCAGAAAAGCAGCTGCTCCATGGCAATTATCTACAGTCCAGCTCAAGTGCTAAAGCACAAGCAGCGTAAAGCAGCTTACTGCTCCTCACAGGTGTGCTTATTTGGTGGGTGCTGCTAAATAAGAGTCTGCTCACAGGAGGTGACTTTAGGCTGTCTGGATCCTGGAAGGGAGGCAGGGGAGACTGAACTGAGAGACCCAAGAGCCATCCTTTCTTTAGGCTGTTGGCAGCAGTTTAATTTGTGAGATTTTAGAAAATGTTGTAAATGATTTGTATAAATTCTTTCAATGCAAAAGTGATCTTTTTCTTGATTAATTTTATACAGTGGGGCAGTAAAAGAATGAAATAATTCAAGGCTTGGGTAAATGAATATCAGAGTTGTGGCTCTGCCATCATTATGTTTCTCAGAAAAGAAAGATTTCATGCAGATTTTCTTGACAGACACAAACACTTTGGTCCTTCTGTGAACTTACTGCAGTCAAGGAAAAAGCCAAAGACTGAAGTAAGATCTTAGGCTCTCCCTACTCCAAGGATTTCAGGAGTCCTGGACCAGCTAATGGCAACTGTGGGCTTCTTGGTGAAGTGGGAGGTGTTGAAGTGGGTTTACAGCCCAATGGGCCATGCCACATGGCTGCTGTATGAAGTGAAGCCTTGATAGGTGTCATTCTGACTGCTGTAGATGTCCCTTGGTGAATTAGCCTAAATTGCTGAAAACTGCATCTTGAAGCAGTTGGGTGATAGACGCTTGCATTGGACAGGGCTCCTCTGACTGTGCTGGATCATGGAGTTATTCCTCTCAAATTTTTCCTTTGTGCAAAGGCAGGGGGAGCTTAGTGCCTCCCATACTGTGCAGTGCTGTGAGCTGCAGACCCAGCTGCTGCACGAGTTGTGCCTTTGTAGCACTGCTATTGCCAGGGCACAGAGCACTGGTGCAGCGCTGCACCGCAGTGCCCCGGGGGCAAACATCCCTGCAGTGCTCCTCCACTGCACTGGGGACAGACTGCCCTGCAGCCCAGGAGTGCAGCACCTGGGCCATGCAGTCCCTCAGGGTCTGAGCCTTGTTGGGGGTTTCATGGAAATACCACGCAGAAACCAGCAAGAGAGGTCCCATATCCTGAGTAACTCGAGAGAGTTTGGATATTTGTGCTGGGATTTGGTACCAATGCATCAAATACAGGATTTATTATGGAAAATTTTCACTTGGACAAATCCTCGAAGAATTAATAAAATCTTAGGAGATTATATCTGCTTTTGGATTAATGATATTTTTTGATAATTACTGTATAGGTCTCTGAAGTTACTGGATTTATAGGTGTGAGCTTTGAACATTGTGTATGATTGTGCTCTAGCTGCCACATCTTGTGAAATCCATTCTGCAATGTGTTTTAATACAATACATATTAACATTTCCCTATTACTGTAGAACCAATGAATTTTTAATAAACGAAATGAAATTCTAGTACACCTAGAAAGAACTAATTCCTCTGTTAAAACCCCCTTAAATACAGTGCTGAATGTATATGTGCTCTAGGGATTTTATTTATTACTGACAGGGATTTTTAAAATTTCTTTCATGTGTTCAAAATTCTGTATATGCCAGAGTAGGCATTCAATAAAAAAGAGAAATTTTGCATAAAGTTATTATGACATTTGGGCACAGAATATGGATGCAGATTCAAATAACTTAGCTCTTCTTACTTGCCAAGTGTTGTACATTTGCTGAAAAAAGGAAAAAAAGACCTAAGAAATGAACATTTCCTGTGCAGTAAACTGCACACCTGCATCTCCTGCATGAGGCTGATAATTAGAGGAGAGCAATGGCCCTGAAGCAGTTTTCTTCTAAGTCATTGGCCTACAACTAGTAAAAATTTTCACTGATACTATGAAAATACATGGATCAATTGGAAGATAAATTTCTCATAATTTCATGGAATTGCCTTATTTTCATTATGTACCTGTTCAATAAAATAAGACCAAAAAACCAGTGCAGTCACTGGCTGTGTGAATGTCTGCACTTCTCTAATACCTATGTTTTTGGACAGCTACTGAAAAATAGTTTTCTCCAAGACAAACCTGGTATAGAGGCATTGAAATTATCTCTGGGAGTAGTAAATAAACTGTGTGGATTTGGGGTGATGGATCAGTCCTCAACTTGCTGCTTTTCATTAGTCAAATATAATAGCAGAATAATTAACTTCTCTGCAGAGACAATATTGGCCCCTAGTTATAATCCTAGGTCACCACTTTTAGCACTGAATTTGGAGCAGAAGGATGTTTTCATGCCTATCTGAATTGACAGCCAGCTGAAAGCACCCAGATGTTTTGGCTTTGCATGAAGTGTCTAATCTTTGCCAGCTGTCCAAAATAATGCAGCCCCTAAAGTCAAATGTCTGGTATATTTGGAAAATTGTTAATTGATTTAATTCCATCAATATCTTACATTCTGTTAGAGGAAGAGAAATTATTTCTTTTGGCTTGTTAATAACACTTTGTAGATGACAACAGTTCTAAAAAATAAAGATTCAAGTTTTTCACTTCCTGAGATCTTTATTTTTGGTATCTCATTCTGTTTACAGTTACCTCTATTAACACATAGAGTACAGAATATTGGTGTCTTCTTTTTCAAGTGCCTGACTGAATTAGTGGCTGCATTTCACTAACAAATGCTGTTTCCCTGCAGGTGAATCATAAGATCTCCATCACCCCCCAATAACATCACAGTAAGATCACATTTTCAGTGTTACATTGCTTGAATGGAAAGCCTTTGCTCCAGTCTGACAAAGAGCTAAGGATCTAACTTTGCAGTGAGCACTGGTTTGAGAAAAGAATTATATAAAATAATCTCAGGAGTTCCCTTCTGGCCCAAAACACTGTGATTCTAGTGTTTCTTGAAAACTTGGTATGATGGACTGTAGCATGCTTTTTTTTTTCTTTTTTTTTTTTTTCTTTTTTTTTTTTTTTTTTTTGCTAAGACTGTGGCTGAAATAATGAGTTTATATTGTGATGTAAAAAGGATTGATATGGTAAATGATGCTCCAGTTAGCTCTAGAGCTGAAAACTGATGAGATTTTTTAAGTGGAACTTTATACTGGAAAGATATATTTAAGTGCACAAGAAGCCATCCTTACCATGTTTATCTGCAGACTGTCTAGTGCAGAGAACTGTTAGATCATGGGTAGTACCTTAGACTTAAAGCAACTGGGAAAAGCAGTGATTTAACCAACACTGTCCCAAAAAACCCAACCCAGTCAGACATAACCCATCCATGTGTGGTCTGTCAGCTTTTGTTTATGTTGATTTTCATACAGAAAACTGATGTTTCAAATACATATCAAATATATACATTAGATTTCAAATACGCTCAACTAGATGTGTGGAAGAAAATAAGTTATTCCTTATCAGAAAATATTGAAGGAAATAATCTCATCATTTTACATGGCAAGCTGGGCTTTCTTTAAGTTAATTAACTGTTCATATTTTCACAGTACTCCATGGCAGGCACAAAAAGAGCTGGATCCTGAGCTCAGGGCCTCAGGGTGATGCCAAAATTGAAAGGCTACTGATCAAGGTCTCTCTTAGTGAAGGCTTAACCTTGAGCCTATGGTTACTGTTCAGTGGGTTAGTCACAGCTAGCCACGTCCTTAAGTGTTTCAGCATGTCAGAAAAACCATAATCTGCATTTTAAAATAGACCTGGAAAGGCAATGTTAGAAATGGAGTTATTTAGCTCTGGTCTGGTGGGTCTGTCTAATTCTTTCTTACCTCACCTTTCCTACCACAGACTTTGCCTGGTCCTGCAGCACAATGTTAATAGCTCTAATCAGACTGAGAGACCAAATTAAATTTTAATTGCACTATCATGCAATTCCAGATTGCATGGAAGTGCCATTTGGTTTAATATGAATATCTCAGGTAGACTGCCTGTGGGAAAAGGAAGGGCTGGATTTGCAAAGCCTGAGGAGCTGCACTCCTGTGTTGGTTGGTAGCTGATGGGCAAAGAACGTCTGGGCCTGTCTCTTTTGTGTCTTTAATAGGGGATCTGATGCCACAGAGGTTTCTCCTCTGCTCTACAGCCCTGATTTTTGTCTCACAGGAGAAAACAAATTCCAGGAAGTTTGGGGCTGAGTGAAGCCATGCTTTTTTTTTCTTGAAACATACTGGCAGTTCTGCTTAGTAAATCCAGTCAGAAACTATGGTTAATTTAAATGTGAAATTTCCAAAGAATCAATGGACTCTATCACAACAGACCTCCAGTTAGATCTCATAGTTACGCTCACGAGTAGCCTGTGAGCATTGTTGCAGCTGGCTGTCTGGAAAAGGTGTGGTCTCTGCTAACCTTTCACAGAAGCCTGTCCAGCACCAGCTCACCTCACACCTGCTCGGAGACAAGCACCTCACAACCGGAGTTAGCCGGGGACCGGAGCATGGAGCTGTCCATCCACGTTACAGCAAATTTCACTGAGATGACAGGGCGCCTTCATGTTCCCTTCCCTCGTGTGTTTAGGAAGCTCGACGGCAGCGCGGTGGAGGAGGAGCCGCTGGAGCTGACGGCGGAGGGGCGGCCCGTGGCGGCGGGCGGCCGGCGGCCCGCGCCGTGCGAGTGCCGCTGCTGCGGCCTGCCCAAGCGCTACATCATCGCCATCATGAGCGGCCTGGGCTTCTGCATCTCCTTCGGCATCAGGTGCAACCTCGGCGTGGCCATCGTGGAGATGGTCAACAACAACACTGTCTATGTCGACGGAAAGCCAGAGCTGCGGGTGAGAAAAAGTCTTCCTTTCATTGCTCCCAGCAGATCCCGCTGTGAAATCACCCAAATGCCACATAGCAAAGTCCTGTGGAGACACAGATTAAAAAAGCAGAATGAGGGAGACATGTCAGTCTTGATGCACATCGATGTGCAGGCACTTAGTTCCTATTTATGTGATGAAGTCACATTAAAAACCTTCAGGATCTGAGGATTTGTCATGGAGAGGGTGTAAGTACCTGAAATGAGAACTGAATTGGTTTGCATGTCTCCCAGGTCGCTGATCTGTCAGTTGTAGACAGATCTTGCTGTGGTGGCAGAAGCTTTTGCTCTTTACTCTCTCTCAGGGCAATGTGCTCTGATGCTGCTGCAGAAGGAATTATCAAGTATTTTATGTAGGGCTGCAGCCACTACATTCACATCAGTGGATAATTTTCAAGATCTTAAAGCAGTCACTGGCGATAAGGCATCCAGTTTTTGACAGCGCAGATTGTTGTCTGGAGCTATAAGAGCTGGGTGCCAAGCTGTTTTCAGATCTGCAGTGGATGGCACGTGCTCCACAGCAGATCCTACACAGCCTTATCAATGCACCCCAGCAGGTGCATTCAAGCCATACCACAGCATTCCCCATCCTCCCTAAGTATTTGGCTGTGATGTCAAGTGTCCCTTTATGGATTTTATGAACTTAAATCTCTACATTTGCTCTACTTGTTGACTTTTTTTTTTTTTTGGATATATTTTGAATGGTTTTGGCCTAACAAATTCATAGGAATCTTGACTCTTGAATGAAATGCTGTGCAAATATTTATCAGCTTTTCTCCTACATCTTTTACCTTTTGGTAAAGAAGAGTGCAGAAAATGTCTATCATAAATTTCCAATGTTAAAAGTAGGCCTGTCTCCATGACTCATGATCATAGGAGCCATGCTTAGACTTCCTGCTGAATTTGTATTTATTCAGTCTAATCCCTGCTCCCCAGGGTCCTGCTGGGACTTCCAGGTTCTGTACTTAAGCAAGAGAAAGTATGTGCCTGCATAGGTTGGGAAGCTCAGAAGAGGTAATTTCAGAAAATGGGAATAAATTTCTTCCACAAATCTAAACTCATAGCGTTTGGGCATGAGCATCTCCTGAATCAGGAGGAACCTTCTTCCATATCTCATGGTGTTTCTGCCTTCAGAAATTAACACTACCTAGAAACTCAAGTGGAAATTGCCGGTAGAAAGTTAGGTGTTTAAACAGAAGTGCTTCAGCACAGGAAAGTGGGACACATCAAAATGAGTGTTGATGGGGAAGGAAACCCTTTAGCCTTCTGTAAACATGTCTGGCTAATTAATGCCATCTGGCTGTAGGTCAAACAGTGAGCTGTTTTTCAGTTTGCTTCTTCGTGAGCAAAAAATCAATATGGTGGGAAAAACTGTTTTTCTTTTAACATGCAGAAAGTAATATTGTAAAAAGAGATGTCAGTGCTTATCACTACAGTTGCCACTTCTCTCTGGTATTTTAGTGACAACTGGCTACTCTGGCATCACTTCTAACAAAAGATAAACTAGTCACTGGCTAGTGTTACCTGGTTTTATTTTCAGATTGCTTTGTCTTCAGATGTTATCCCTGCCCCCAACTCTTTCCTGCTCCATGCCATTTCATGCTGACAGTGGATGATCAGAGTTGGGCCCGACAGGGAGAGCCATGAACAAATCTGACCAGGAAGCAAATCAGCTCAAAGGATTTAAGCAGCCTTGATAATCTTGGGAAAATGAATATGTCCATTGAAAGGTATCAGGTCCTTCCTATAACTCTGAGAAGTGTTGAAAGCAAAGGCTTCAAGCTGAAGGAGCCCAGGGGGAAGCAGTGGCAAGTGGCAAAGTTAAAGGTCCAGCATTAGCTGCTTTGTGTCTGAAACCTTTCCCACTCCTAAGAGCAAAAGCAGTAATCTCAGGGGACTGAACATCCTTTTGCCTTAACTGGGGGCTTTCAAGCTCAGCAATCCTGAGCAGCCAGTGTAAAGAGCATGGGGTGGCTTCTGGGTGACTTCTAAGCAACTGTTACCTTACAATGAGTATGCTTTATCTTGCAGCATGTGTCCCATTTCCTTTACAGACAGCTCAATTCGACTGGGATCCAGAGACTGTAGGACTCATTCATGGCTCTTTTTTCTGGGGTTACATTGTGACACAAATTCCAGGAGGGTTCATCTCAAACAAATTGGCTGCTAACAGGTAAAAAACAACAAGCAAAGGAATTAAGCTTTAGAGCCTGATAACTGTTTTACACTGTGTAAATGGGAATTATTAAAATAGCAAATTAGTGTTTCAGAAATGCACATCTGAAGCTGAAAATTCAGCATGTATCAAGAATTATTAATAATAATTAATCATTATTAATAATTAATCAAAAATTATTTCAGAGGACAATACTTCCATTATGGGTATATTGCTGATTTTTTCAATTTAACTTGTTCATCTCAAATATTTACACATTTCTTCTCTAAACAATAATCTTTCTGGAGAGTTCAAGGAAAATCACACCTAAGGCTTCCAACAATGGTCAAACCCAAACAGTGGTTTTCCAGCAGTGTTTAGTCTTCCCTCTTTAACAGTTCACAGTCCCTGTGGACTGAAGCTGGGAACAAAGGAATTACAGAACTATTTATGATCTGAATTCACAAATCTATCCTAATGCACACAAATATCCTTGCCAAGGCTGGATACAGTACTGACTATAGTTAAGATTGCATAGAACTTCTAATAGAGCCTCCTGATTTCTGCTTGGTGAAGTCTGAGAATCTGTACAGATATATTTTTTTTATGATCAATGTGTTTGTCAATTTTTTTTTTATTCAACTGCTTTTGAAAATGTGAACAAGAAAAACTAGCTAATTTTGTCAATGTTTACTTTGATTTTGGACTTTACTTCAAAAAGTCTTCAGAACTTTGAATGTTATCACAAGAGAGAGGGTGGTTGTCTGAAGACAGCTGTTGTGAATGAGCTCATGAGATGTGCTTATTAAGGGTACTTGGGATCTACAGATTAAAATAAAAAAAGGATGGCTGGTGCTAACTTCATTTTCTGCAAACAAGATGTGACTTATCCACACATAGTGTCAGAATTGGAAAGGGTCTTTAAAACCAGTTTTATGTTGCACTTTGCCCCAAATCAAAGTACTTTGCTTTCTGCATTCTGCAAAGAGCTGTGGGGGTAACAAGACTGCCTGAATGTTCTTCCCACCCATATGCCCTTGTGGAAATTTCTCCAGGACAGTCATCCCACAGAATTGCCCAGACTGTTAAGTCCCACTCTCCTCTGTCCATAACAAAAGGTACTCAGAGTTTGGTTTGCACTGCTTCTTCAGCACTGCTCTCATCCTCAATTATTTATTTCTCTACCACGTAACAGTGCCTAGGCACAATATTTTTTTCCATCTGCCAAATAATATTTTTCCATAACTCAAACAAATTAGCTAAGCTTAATAACTTCTCCAGCCTTTCTAGTCTTGCCACCAGCTTTTGCAGCAGAAGGGCTCCAAAACACAGATGTGCACACTGTTGGCTGAATAATTCAGCATATTATTAGTTCAGCTTTTTGTTTCCTTAATTTACTTGCAAACAGTAAAATAACCATGTTTACACCGTAACTTGATGTGTTCTGTCAGCAGTGTTTCCTTAAGTACAGGCTGTTCAAAAGCACAGAAAGCTCTGCATTTATTCCTGTGAGAGTTTCCAACTCAATCTGATGCTATACTCTAACATCACACTATGGATTTGCCCATCATAACTGAGTTTAGGAGTAGAATTTGCTGAGGAACAAAAATAACTCCAGAGCTGAGCTCAAAGAGAATTTCTATTTTCAGTAATAGGATTCACTAAGTCCGTGTTTTTCCTTTATTCCTTGTTTACCCAACCAATTTCAGCTTAGGTAGGTTCACCAGTGGTGCCAAGTTTCAGTTTCAGTTTCAGGGGTTATTTGCTAAGACACAGGGCGGGAAAACAGGGGTTCTGTGGCCAATGAACCTAACAGCTCTAGAAAGAAGAAAAATATTCTTTTTTCTCAGTTGCACTCTGGAAATGAGATTCTATGCTAATACTGACCTTACAGATTTAGGCCTTTGCCACTTGTTTAAATTGTGCAGCCTTGAACATACGTATGGATGACCCACCCAGGCACTTCTCTAATGCACATAATTATCTGTAATAGTGAGGGATTAAAATGGATTTCATAATGGCTGAAAATATTGAGTGCTTTGTGGATTTGAACCAAACCCCCCTAACACCACATAATTTACTCAATACATTCACCCAAATTGATGTAGATCTGCATTCCACCAAAAAGTTCATCAACCATGTACTGACACCATGCCTGTAACTTGGTGCTTATCTTCAAGCATACATCTAAATGTGATTTCAGAATTGTTTGGTGGATGCATGAAACACCAGGGCACCTCTTGATATCAGTTTTCAGTAAGGGTACCCTGCTGGGCAGAGGAGTCTGTAGCTGAAGAAGTCTCTTTTGATCCAAAAGTGGCAGCTGCCCAGGAATCGTGGTAGCGAGGACAGAAGAATATGTGAATGAATTAAAAAACCTGGAATATTTCTTGTCAAAGTGGAGACAAACTTCTTTGGGATAAATGGCAGTGAATTGATGAAAAGATGCTGCCTCTGTGGAAACAATACTCAACTCTTTAAATAGTAGTATAAATGATGCATTTACAACCTAGGTATATTAAGAGTTGGCATTAAAAGAAGTAGCAGAGATTGGAAATTCAGTCTTTAGAGTTAGCTGTTTGGATAATTAAACATGTTCTCTTTGTTACAGTTTCTTGTTTTACATGGTTATTATTGCACATGCTTTGCTGCAGTTCCCTGAGTCAACAGTGTTATGATAACAGATCTGATATTCCTATTAGTGGTAAGAAAGCAAAAGGCAGAAGTCTTTTCTTCAGGGATCACAACAAAGAGATAATACTTATTTATCAGTTAAATGTTTACTTGGCTTTTAAAGCAGTCTCCTAAATGTCAAGATACGACTGTGGACTTTGTATTTCAATTCATATTTTCGGACTGTTTTCTATATAAATCAGTTCCTTTGTCACTTAGAGAAGTGACAAAGGAACTGATTTATGCAGAAGCCTGCTCAGCTTCTTTGCTTTTGTGCTCATCTGTTTAGTGCTTTCTTGTCACTCAGATAATGAGCTCTCTAGGTGTGGGTTGTTGCTTTTGTCAATAGGTGTAGAGGATTTAGATAAAACAGTGTTGTTTTATCTGACTGTAAATTTTTCATGCTATAACACAACCATTAATCCTACTGTGAATAAGACCAGACACAAAAATAAAGTCACTTATATTTCCTGCGAACAAGTTTTTTGAGACTGAAATGCAAACAATTTGAATGCTTATTAAAAGAAAAAAAGAATAGCAACAATATATTTTAAAATAAATTTATAAATATTTATAAAGTGGAACATGAAAACACTTCTGAAGAATAGATAATAATTGTATTCCCTTTCATGCTACTTTTCTCCATAGGGTATTTGGTGCAGCTATCTTTCTAACATCTACACTGAACATGATCATCCCTTCTGCAGCAAGAGTGCATTATGGCTGTGTGATGTTTGTAAGGATTCTTCAAGGTTTGGTGGAGGTAGGATCACACGCCATTTTGGTCCTTTCAAACTGAGTTTGATTATGAAATTTGGTTCCAGAAGTTGTAAGATCTCTTTCAATCAGGGTTTCTCATCAATATACAGTTTTACTTGCTGCTCATTTTGAGGTTATAATTTTTTAATTGTACTGATTTATATTTCTAAGTTTACTTAAAGTAAAGAAAAATGTATATTTCTGGTGCTGCAATTTGAGTTATTTTAGTTTTCTTGTGCCATCAACTGCACATACTAACCAGTGTTTTTACCTCAGAGCATATTACTATTCAGGTAGTAGGTAATTCAGATTAGTGTGACGTCTTCATACTCAAACAATCAATTCTGTCCAGACTTACCTTACCCTTCCTATATCATTCTATGGTGACAAACAGCTAGGCAGTAGGGATAGCATCAGCAACTGCTTCAAGTGGAATGCAGAGAAAGTAAATCATGTGATGTGTGAAATGTCTGCCAGGGCGTCACGTACCCAGCCTGCCATGGGATGTGGAGTAAGTGGGCCCCGCCGCTGGAGAGAAGCAGGCTGGCTACCACTTCATTCTGTGGTGAGTCTATGGGCTTGTATGGTGCTTGTAAGCATGGATCCTGATTAGATTTATTTTATTAATTTCCTTATTTGAAGGGAGCTGCACAGACACTCTGCCCTTTGCTACAATCACCTTGTATCCTAAGCTCAGGAACTTGTGAGTCCTTTTTTGTTTAATATGTCATCATTTTGTCATTTAAAGCCAACACTCTCATAATAAAATAAAATGGGTCTAGAGGTTCACATGAGAGAAATTATATTGTATTTTTTTATTTGCATCATCCTTAGGGATTCCATTTATTATACATACTCAATGGATGCTCCTAAACAAGCACACCTTTAAAAATTATCTGAAATTATCTTCATTACTTTAGGCTGGTTGCTCAATATGCTGCAGCAGAGGTGATGTAACTTCTTGCCAGCAGCTGTCCTCCTTCATTCTGTTTTGAGTTATGATCAGACAAGTGCTTTGCTCTCTTCTCTGTGTCCCTTTCCAATGCTGACAGCTGAAGATGAAGGTCTGTAGGAGAAAATGTTCAGTGAAGATGTAAAAGTCACAGGAAAAAAATTCTGTCGATCAGCAGTAGAGTTGTATGGCTGGGGAAAATACAGCACTAAAAAAAATAATAAAAAATAAAAGGAAGAGTGAAGCAAGTAGAAAAAATACCCATGTTCATATATTATGGGAATTTTATTTTTACTATAGATGGCTTCAGGTTTTAATTATTTAGGTGTTTTCACTTCCCGCAGAAGAAAAGACCCAAAGAAAGGCCTCTCCACTCTCGGTGTTCCCTCCATGAAATTCCTAGCATGGGATCTCTAGAGAAAGATCCATGCTTCAGCTTGACATCAATTTTAGTGGCTGCAGGTCACTGATCCTTGCACTTGTAAGGTGCATAGGAGCAATGGAAAAATTAGGAAAATCCAGGTTAAGCAGGTTCCTGGTTTTTCTATCTACATTCTGGCCTAGGGCTTTTCTGT
The DNA here is from genome assembly GCF_022539315.1 of Serinus canaria. Lineage (NCBI taxonomy): Eukaryota > Metazoa > Chordata > Aves > Passeriformes > Fringillidae > Serinus > Serinus canaria. The sequence goes on from NC_066314.1 coordinate 45,558,407, forward strand.
AGGAAAGCTGTAGGAAAAATTAATTACATGAAGATGAGGGAAAAGGATCATTGTGAACCATTGCAGAGAAGTATTTGCTAATGAGTAGAGCATTAACAAATGTTTATTAACCAAACATGTATTACTCTCAAAACCACAAGTATCTCATTTCCTAGAATAATTCAGAGCAACACTCCTCACATGTAAAGCCATTGGCACTTTCTTGCACTGAAACCTATTATCTAGATTGCACTTAAATACTTGTCTCTTTCCACAAGACACTTAGAAATATATTTCACCAGTATTATGTATTTCCCAATCAGAAACCTTGGTACAGACCACATTTTTATCCTCTTTTATCCCCCTGTCATCATCTGCCTATTTATTCCAGCTGTTTGTTTATGTTGTTGATATGAATTAAGCATGGTTACACAGACTAAGGGTTGGTTTGAACACCCTCTCTGCTACCAGTGCTTGTGTGGTCATCGGTCAGGGCCATGACAAGAGCCTCCCAACACATCTGCAGTCATCAGGATGAAGCTTCTGAAACTTGGTCCATTATCTTCTCCAAAACTTACCTCCCACCACCAGGTGGGATTTCCCACTCAAGAGCACACATATAGCTTAAGCCTCTGCGGTCGTCTGTCATCAGTCTTGGGTTCGCAAATCCTATTTCCCTACGGGGCACAACTTTGCAAAATGAGCCTGGTGACTCATGAGGGGTCAGTGCTTCCTGTCACCCCAGTCTAAATTTTGCAACTTCCATCCCATTCTCAAAGTTCATAAAAAGTCAGTCAAACACATCCCTCCAGTTCTGCTCTCATGAGCACCTGTCTGGATCATCTGCTCGGAAAGCTGGGCCCCCCCCTCTACCACAGCTGACGTGTTTCACTGATCTGTTTTCTCCTCAGGGTCTTATGCAGGTGCAGTGGTGGCCATGCCCCTGGCAGGTGTGCTGGTACAGTACATAGGATGGTCATCAGTCTTTTATATTTATGGTGAGTTGCCTGACATGAAGGTCATCTGCCAATAGATCAGTACTGCCAGTCATTTACTAAAACCTGTCCAACAAGGATGGATCAAAGTTACTTTGATGAAGGAAGAGGTTGCATATGGGTGCTCCAATTTATTCCCTACTTATTACAGATTCTGAGAGCTTTTATTTCATAATCATCTGTTACAAAAGGCTGTAAAATTTTAATGACCAGGCTGCAGCCCCCGATCACTCAATGACAGGATTGGATGCGGCTGCAAATGTTGCTCCACAGCACAAACACTTGTGTGGGACCTGCCCCAGAGCGCACACTAACAGCAAAAGTTGCAGCAAATGCTGCTGACAGGGAGCCAAATGGAAAACTTCTGCCCTGAGAAATCTTCCCTATGCTGTCTATCTTTAATAAAGCAGTGCCACCTTTACAAAGTGGTCCCATGGGTATGGCCTGGTGGCTGATCTGTGGTGCCTCATTCTTCCCCTCACAGTGTATGGCAGAGGTGGCTGCAACCAGCCTTGCAAATCAGCAGCCCAGTTAAAGTGGGTTTTCTCTGTCTTCCCCAGAAATACAGGACACAGCACAAGATTTGCCATTGCCATCTTACAGTGAAGTCTCTTCATGCAGATTCCCACCACTTTATGGCCCATCTGCTATTTTTTTCCCCCTAGGTTCTACAGAGTGTTTTCTTTTTGCCTTTTCTTTGCCCCATGCATAATGTAATAAAAGTGACAAAATGCTCAAATGCTTTTCAAGCAGGCATACAATATACACAGAATTAGTTGCCATATTTTGTTACTTCCTGGGCATAATTTCCTTGCAGGTTTTGTTTAACTGGCACTTGAAATAAACTTCAAGGCTTGCAGATACTGAAGTGTAGCTTTATTGGCTTTGAACACCAAGTTGCTTTTCCTGCCTCTTCAGGAATGTTTGGGATTGTTTGGTATGTGTTTTGGCTGCTTCACGCCTATGAGAGCCCTGCTGTGCATCCAACAATAACCAGTGAAGAAAGGATATATATAGAAACAAGTATAGGAGAAGGAGCCAGCCTAGCTAATGCAAGTGTAAGTAAAAAAAAGGCTTTCCTTGTAGTCATTTGTGAGCACTTTGCAGAAGATCAGCATATGACTGGATGGATACTATTAGCTGAACTAGGGGCTTTTCCTTTCAAGAAAATTGCAGAATCAGGCTCTTGCAGCTGGACTGGATGAGGAAAACTCATAATGCTGTTGAAGATCTTGGCTTATTGAGCTTCTCTGATTTAGGGAGGGAAGGGATGGATTGGAGGGGGGGAACCACACATTCTGGTCTCCTGCTCTTGAGTAACTGTCATGCTTGTTCTAAAAAATATTCATGGATTTAGCTAAATAAGAATTTGACTCCAGATATTAAATTATCCAGCGGCCTTTTGAACTCCTATTAAGGATGATTGCAAATCTAATAGCTTAAGGACTGGGTTTCTGCCCTGCTCATTCTCACAGCAACTCAGGTCCTTTGAGACTTCTCATCCGCTCTCTGAGAAGATCCTGGAAACTCTGATTTAAAACCTATTTTCCCACCAAACTTCCCTTTGTTCCCTTGGGCAACTTTTTTTGCCAGTAGTGAAAAACAAAGGTGTTTCTTGTTCATTCTTAGCTTTCAATTTTGAACACTCTGGAACAAAGTAACTCCAGGTTTTTCCTCTACATGTTTTGGATACCAGCCTTGCTAGGAGTGTAAAATACCAGATTATCTTTTTGGGCATGCATCTGAAATTTGGCTGATCAAGGCTTGGTTGGAGACACACACACACACACACATGCACACACACACACACTTGTTCCAGGTCATGGATTTTCCTTGCAGCATGATGGTTTTTCTGCAGAGGAAACTGGTACCAACTTCCTGGGTGCATGCACAACTGCAGGCGTATGGTGGCCTGTAGAACACAATTAACATTTTTTTCAAAAAGAAGGAGAATATCAATGTGCATTGCCATAGCCACAGATTTCAGCTTCTGATTGGAATTCTATTAAAAATCAATAGGTCTCTGAAGTATGTTTCCTGCTGTATGGAGTATTGGAGCATAACACTAATTGAAAATGCCAAAAAGGCAAGTTACAGAAATTAAATTCTCTACCACAGGCCTTTTTTTTCTGAATTAAATGAATTAGGTTGAAGCAGGTAGCTGCTTGTTGCTGCACTACTGCATGTGTCTTAGCCTGTACAACCCTTATTTCCCACTCCTTTCAATGTCTCAAACTGCATCATGCCAAAACGTAGGGAATGGCACAAGGTTTTCTCCAGTTTTCTTTGATTCTTTTACTGATCCTGTTATCCACCTAGCAGGATTCCAGAAGACCTCATGTATTTCAGTAAGCAGGGCAATAGCAGCGCAGTATCCACCTTTAACATCCTAACTTCTAAGAAAAATTCTCTACCTTGTTTTTGCCAGCAATTCAAGAGATATATTTCACTTGCATTTTAAGTGATCTGCGATGTAAGTTGTATGCAATGTATCTAATAGACTTGACAATAAAAGATACTGGGTTTTTATTTTGCCTCTATCTACCCAATTTTTTGATTTTTTTCCCCCTAGAAATTTAGTACTCCATGGAAGAGATTTTTCACTTCAATGCCAGTTTATGCAATCATTGTGGCAAACTTCTGCAGAAGCTGGACCTTCTATTTGCTCCTTATAAGTCAGCCTGCTTACTTTGAAGAAGTCTTTGGATTTGCAATAAGCAAGGTAAATGTCTGAGAATAAGCAGTGACCTAGGAGATGCAGCAGGGGGGGTTCAGGTTGAACATCAGGAAGGATTTCTTCACTGAAAGGGTCGTTAAATATTGGAATGGTCTGCCCAGAGAGGAGGTGAACATCATACCTGGAGATGTTAAAGACATAGCTGGGCATGGCACTTAGTGCTATGGTTTGGTTATTTGAGGAGAACCAGATAGACATGGAATCATTACAATAGATTATTCCCAGTATTTGCCATGACATAATTCTGCTGACCTGATAGAAATAAAAGTATGTGAGCATGAAATTATTAGAAAAAGGAAAAAATGGAGATGTTATTATGGGAAATAGTTGATTAAAAGCCCCCACATATTATGAAAAAACACTAAGTAAATAGAAATGTGCATTTTGTTTAGTGTTGACCATTCAGCATTTAACCAGGTAATTTTTATCCTCTTCTTGATTTTTGTGACTTTTCATTAGCAATGGAAGATCAAATTCTTTATATTCCGTGCCACCACCATTTCATTAAAATCAGAATTGTTACACTTCCTCTTCAGAGCATGAATGAGGAATACAGAAGAATTGTTTTAGAAAAGTTTTAAAAACTCTTTCATTTAGTAAACGTACTTGCTATGTGGTAATTATTTTCAAGCAAGTTGAAGGCTGATAACAAAGAACATCATTATTTATCTGTTCTGGGAGCACTGTGTGCCCTGCTTCTGCAAGAGAAGCAATGGCTGTGCCATGGTAGCAATGACAGTCCAAATGTAAGTACAGCATGGAGATGAAGAGGAATATTAAGAAAAAGTCCATCTATTTATTCTGAGCTGCTTTTCATTAATGCTAGTTCCATCTCTGTGAACCTCACTAATTTAAAACCAGTGTAAAACCAGCTGTCAATGTAACGAGGTTGCACACTGCTGAAAGTAAACTCAAACTTCTCACTAAATTACTTCTTCAAAGAAAAGCTTCTAGAAGATGACATGCTGGTCACTAAAACTCTGTCTCAGGGGTTGTACTGAGTCTGATCCTATTTGAGATCTTCATTAATGACCTGGAGGATGCAGCAGAGTGTACCCTCAGCAGGTTTGCAGATGACACAAAACTAGGAGCAGTGGCTGCTACACTGCAGGGTTGTGCTGCTGTACAGAGGAGCCCTGGCAGGCTGGTGAAGCAAGCTGACAGGCTGACAGGAACCTCATGGAGCCCCATAAGGGAACCTGTAAAGCCCTGCACCTGGGGAGGAACAAACCCATGCACCAGTATGGTGCTGGAAAGCAGCTTAGCAGAAAAGGACCTGGGGGTCCTGCTGAGCACCAGGCTGGACATGAGCCAGCAGTGTGTCCTGGCAGTAAAGACTAATGGTATCCTGGGCTGCATCATGCAAAGGCCACCAGGTAAAAGGAGGTAATCTTTCCCCTCTACACAGCACTGGTGAGGGCACACCTGAAGTACTGTGTCCAGTTCTGGGCTCCACAGTAAAAGAGAGATATGGACAGACTGGAGAGAGTCCAATGAAGGAATGGAAATATTTATCCTCTGAGAAAAGGCTGAGAGAGCTGGGACTCTTTAGCCAGGAGAAGAGAAGGCTCAGCAGGGTTCTCATCCATATGTTCGCATATCTGAGAGTGTAAAGATGAAAATAGGCTCTTGACAGTAGTGCTCTGGGCACAAACTGAAACATGGGACGTTCCTTCTGAACATGAGGAAACACTTTTTTGCTGTGAAGAGGACTGTGTACTGGAGCAGGCTCCTCAGAGTCCTCAGATCCTTTGATCTCCATTGCTTATGAAAAGTCAAAAAAATCAAGAAGGGGATAAAAATTACCTGGTTACCTGGTTGTGGAATCTCCATCCTTGGAGATACTCAGGAGCTGTCTGGACAACATTTCTGGGAATCATTCTCTATGCAATCCAGCTTGAGCAGAAGGAGGCTTCTTCCAACCTCAACAATTCTGTGATTCTGGGAAAATGAAAAAAAAAAGAAAAAAAAAAAGATTATTAAATTATTTGTAAAATTATTTCATGATGTCAGGTTTTATGCTGTATGGTCTTCAGTCCCTGTGCAAAGTGCAGGTGCTTCCTTCCTTTACACAGAGGCAGGAAGCTGAGATTGATTTGTTGTTCAGGAAGGAGGTCCTTGAGAACATGAATAGCAAAAATATAAAAACACAGTTGAAAACCAAGATAAAGCACTCCAGTATCAGGACACAAATGACAGGGCTTTGTGATGTCTGCAATTGAATTTAATATGAACAGTCTTCCGTGCAACTCTAAAGAGAAACCATGAGTACCTGGGATATTGCATGGCATTTCTAAGGTGAGATTCTCACTTGTGCTCTGGTTTCTCCTCCTGGCCCAAAAGATGTTTCCTCCCTCACCCAGTTTTGAGCATTTGCTGTAATTAGATAAAGTGATCCAGGGAAAAGAGGTGAAGAATCATTATGGTTCCTGTTCTCTTGCCTTTAAATCTTGAAGGAGAAATGACAGTTCAGCACACATTTGTCTAATTGCAGGTTGGCCTTTTGTCGGCAGTTCCTCACATGGTCATGACAATCATTGTGCCCATTGGAGGGCAACTAGCTGACTTCTTACGGAGCAGGAAGATCTTAACCACTACCACTGTAAGGAAGGTCATGAACTGTGGAGGTACTATTGGATTCTGAAAATATGGCATTTCAAGTGTGCGTTGCAGTCAGTGCAAGTATCATAGTTTTGCCCATGTTTGATTGTAACGAGACAATTTACTCTATATTTCATTTATGGCTGGTTAATCTGAAGTGTTAAGTGGAGAGCTGATGCCTCATGACATAAATCCTTACTCATATGAGCATGCTTTATAAAAGGGAGGGGACAAGAAGTCTGGTTAATAATTAAATGGGCAATAGCATGGTATGATCAAATAGGCCTCAACCTGCAAACTCATACAAAGTCAACCCTGTACGTGGTGCTGGAGAGACCCTTTCCCAGTGGATATGTTCTTGAAGTAACTGGCCATGTTGCCATTTGCTACTCCCAGCAGAGCCCACTGACAAGTTTAGGCTGGAAGGTTTAGGGTGGAGGTAAAAAGTGAAGGATGAACAGGAAAATTTTAACTCAGCACAAAATAATTTGTTTCCAATTCAGTCACTGAACTGAAAAATCAGTGATATGTATGGTTGATACTGAATTAGAGAAAAGATTTCAAGCCAGGCAGCCTGTGGAGTAGTTAGTTGCCCACTGCCAATTGCTGGCTTGGATTATTTATAGATGGCATGGGCTCCTAGAAATAGAGATGCCTGCAGCCAGTGATGCCATATAATTTGGCTATGCATCTTCAGAAAGGATGGTTAAATTAATTGTATTTTCAGGGCATATTAATATTGTCATTAAAACAACAAAACAGAAGGATTGTAATGTTACATATTAGAAAATATTAATTTCCAATAATGGCAGAGACTGGAAGTTCCCTGTGATGCTCAGGGATGTCCTGTTGTGTTGGTAACAGAGTTGTATGTAAAACACTCTTTTGTTCCATTTACCAAGAACTTCTTGTATCACTACAACCATGAGAAACTAAAGGCAAGTGTTCTTCTTTCTCTCAAATGTTTGTGGGTTTGTGAATTTTTCTGCCCTTTGCACATACTCACTTTCTCCATTGTCTTCCTGTATTGCTCAGTGAATACAGTGAATTAACTTCACCCACTGTTTGGGTCATGTATACAGCAGTGAATGAAGAGAAAAAAAATAATACATTCTCAAACAATAAATATAAAAATACTTCTGCAAATGCACAAAGCTCCCAATTGTGTTCAAGAATAGCTAAAAGATACAAAATAATTTTCTCTCATTTTAAGCTGCTACTCTTGATAGCGCTAATTAGTATTTTCATGGCAACTAGAAATTTAAATGTAATTCATTCTCATGTGTTTCATTGGAAGGCTTTGGGATGGAAGCAACCTTGCTTTTGGTGGTTGGTTATTCTCACACAAAAGGTGTGGCTATTTCTTTTCTGGTGTTAGCAGTAGGCTTCAGCGGCTTTGCAATTTCAGGTAAGAATTAAACTTATTCTTGCTTTTACTATTCATGATAAAACTGATGTTGTTATCCTCACTGTTCTTACTGTCATAATTTCTATTATTTATTTTGCTCTTAATGTGGCAGCTTATGGGGTGTTTGTTATTTCTTCCCATATCAGAACTAATTTACTTTGCTATCTATGAAACATGTTGCACACATTACCTGAAGCTTTGAAAAGAACCTGCTCTTTATTGATCCCAATTTACATCAGCTTTATGCTGTTATTTTCTAATATACTTTTACACTGTCAGTCATCTTTTCATCCTATTTATCTGTATGCCTAAAAGGAAAGGGAGAGAGACAGAGAGAGAGCATTGATCTGCAATGAGTAGTTGCACAAAGGCTATCAGTTGCAATTCTGTCCCCAACCCTAGCACCCTATTTCTGCTTCCTATGTCAGCCCTCCCTCTGTTGCATCCTACATCCAGGCCTTCTCCAGAAGTTGTTTCTAACACTTCCATGAGTCTCACCCACGTTTTGTAGTCTCAAGCTGTTTTGTGGCACCATCAGTACCAGCATCACTGAATAAAAAACTCCTTTTACTATGAAGATTAAAGATTTTCTGAAGAAGATTGAAGATCTTCCAAGAAGAGTGCTAAGAACGTGGATCTATTGAACAAAACTGACCAGCAAAGTAACTGCTGGTCTTCAGTTATTTCAGGATTCTGCAGATGGGAAGTGGTTTTGCTGCTCAGTTACAAGGTGCTTGGATAGCTGGTCATTTCTATCAATCAGCTTTTACTGCAGGATTTTTCCAGTAGTCTATTTCTTACCTTATTTATTACCACACACTTGGAATTAATTGTCACTTCTTGCAATCTACAATAGTTAACATGACTAATTTTCATTACCTAAGGAATGATAAATATCTGAGCTGATATTTAGTATTTGTTTTTATTTCTTAATAAAATATGTGCTCAGAAGACACACTACAGTAAGGATAATTGTTTTTCCTACTGGTTTATATTCTGTTTTTTTATTATGTTGTTAAGCTCTGTTAAACCACTCATGTGGTTAAAATACTGAAAGAAATGAATTAAAAACACTATTACATAAATAAAAAAAAAACAGAAGACATTTCACTAATTTGAGGCATTGATTCCTTAATTAAAAATATTTGCCAAGTTCACTGTTCCAGTATGAGAAAATGGAAAGTACAGACACTTTAAACAGGGCCAAACGAAACTTTATTTTCTATACAACATAATCTTCAGAGGTGCAGTAGGGAGGCTTTCAGTCTTCTTCAGCCAGAATGACAGTAGATAGCCCTGTTGGCCTGGTAGTGCAATGCTGTACAGCTGGCTGTTTCTCTCATTTTTTGTAGGCTTCAATGTGAATCACTTGGACATAGCCCCTCGTTATGCCAGCATTCTGATGGGGATCTCCAATGGCGTGGGGACGCTGTCGGGAATGGTGTGCCCACTCATCGTTGGTGCAATGACAAAGCATAAGGTAACATTTCTCCATGTTTTCTAGGAAAAGGTTAGGTAATGCAACAAATTTAAGACATTTCAAAGATTCCTGGGGATGCCATTCCATCATTGGTCTCTGCAGATGCTTTTTGTCTTAAACATTCATTTTTAAATACCACTACCACTATTATAACTAATTATCTCTGTAGGGAGACATTGTTAAATACCACCTGAGTGTGAGTCTCTGTAGTATCTCCATACAACTGTGCAATGCTTATAGGGCCTGGAAAACTCCTCTGCAATGCATCCATACTCCCACGGTAGAGTTTCTAAGCAAACATTGATCTACAATAATATTTGTGTAGTTTTTAGAGAAATCCCTGCATTTCCAACTATTTCCACAAATATTTCACATGCAAGAGAGAAACTTTACTGTGAGGAAAAAAAACAAAGAAACTGAAGTTTTATTATATTTGCTGTAGTTATATATATTAAAAAAAAATCTTTGCAATGGCTCTCATAAATTGCTCTGTCTTCAGCATCAGGAATCAAACAGTGCTCACAGTCATTCCTCAATATGTGCTAATTAATGGCATAATTTGGAGGGTGATATTTCTTATTACTGGAAACTTAACGAGACCTGCACCATTCTTTCAGACCCGTGAAGAATGGCAGAACGTCTTCCTGATTGCAGCCCTGGTGCATTACAGTGGTGTGATATTCTACGCTCTCTTTGCCTCTGGGGAGAAGCAGGAATGGGCTGACCCTGAAAACCTCAGTGAAGAGAAATGTGGCATAATTGATCAGGATGAACTGGCAGAAGAAACAGAGATGAACAATGAAACTTTTGTAAGTCCAAAGAAAACGTATGGTGCTACCAGTCAAAATAGTGAAGTACAGAGAAGGGAATGGAAGAAGCAAAAGCAAGTAACTCAAGACATGGAGGAACAGACTTCTTACCATTATGAAAATGGAAATTTTCAAGATTTGTCTTAACACTTGAAACAGTAGGATTTGTATAGCAGCTACTCCCATGACTCCTGCCTAGCTGCCCCAAATCATCAGGTATTCACATTTATTGTCTTATTCAATTACATAACAACTGGCCACATGGCTACATTTGAGGGGTGATAGCTCCCTCTCCATGGTGTGTAAGAAGCTAACAAGAATAGGACTGGAATAAGTGATCCTAAATCCTCTCCCAGCCATTGTATGACCGTGGGAGAGCTTCTGTGCCAGTTAGATGACCAGCCCTGGCAGGGCTCCTGCTTGAAGCAAGCTGTAGAACTTACTGTAGGAGCAAGGAGTTCCCTCATCATCTCATCTGAGTGGAGAAAGGACAAGTGATACCAGGTGGTGGATCCACGGTGATCTGTGTAATCCCTGGGTCTCCAGTGGTGTCACAGCCTGTGGTGAGCAGCCCTTCTTTGCCTTTTTAGGTTTCCTGTAGGGTGGCATTTGAATTGCTTAATCCATGTCAAACAGCAAGCTCAAGCTGAAAGATCAGAGCTGAGGGAAAAGCAGATTTCTGACAGTAGGCTGTAATTAATTACTAATAGTCACTCAACAAGGGGAAGAGGAACATGTGACAGAGGTGGCACAGGATTGCTTCAACAGTTCCTAGAAACTGATTGGCAGATATCTTTATATGCACACCCCACAGAGTATGGATAAGACCATAAAATGGATACTTGTAAAATTTCTCCTCCTCCAAAGATTTTGTGCTGGCATGAGATAATTTTGAATACAAAATCATTGTTAGTGATGCAATATTAATAATCCTTATGAAAGGAAATCCTAACCCTGATTTGATTAGGATTCTCACTTAATTCATCATTGTGAAGTAATTTGAATATATTTTTCTAGTATTATACTGATAGAGCTCCTGCTCTCATCACCAAGAATACTCGTTTTAGGTGAACAAGCTTACAGGAGTATTTAGTTCTGGATCTGTAACTTTTCAATGCCTCAGTCTTGTTCTTGCTATGAATGAAGCACTGTACCATTTGAGAGTTAACAGGGTACCTATGTATAAAAGTAATTATCCTCTGCCATTGGTAATCAATTGACAGTATAAAGTGGCTTTAGCCTTTTTCTACCATTTTTACAATCAAACATTGGAGCATGCTGTATCATCTCAGTTAGCTGCGACTCAGAGACTCATTGTGGCATTAATACTCTTTTCAGAATGGATAATTTCAGTAAGATGTGATTTAAGTTGTCTCTCATTATGACTACTGCCTCATTAAATTCAAGTGAAAGCTATCCTGCCTAGCCTGTGCTGTGCTTTGTGATGTTTCAGTGTTATTGTTCTCGTGTACTGTGTGCAGCCACTGTGATGCACACAAGATCTGAACATTCTCAGATGCATTTTGCTACTTTATTGAAGTGCAATTGAATAGCATGAGTGCAATTATGCTTGTACATTCATTTGAATCCATGGATGATTTCTCTTCCCTACAAACAGGTATATTGGTAAGTTAGCTGTTCTCTGTTCATGTCTCTTGTGTCTCTTCTACTCAGCAAAATCCAATCTGCAACTGTATATGGGTAAGAAGGAAAGTGAGTTGAATGCCTAATTTGACTACAGTGAAGACTTTTGATATGAGCAGATAATTTAATGAAAGGGGTAGTTTTATGGTACAGCTCAATCCTGCTTTTAAAAATATCAGTTTATTAATAAGCCAGTCCAAAAAAATTTGTCACTTTGTGCTGTTAAGTCAGAAAATAATATTTTTTTTTAATTCAAAAACTCATTTTAGACTAGAGCTCCTTATTTCACTACTGATATTTAGAACAGGTATAAGAAAATATCTTATTGCTTTCAGGTGATAGCTTTTGGGAATTTAATTGTCAGGAACTTGGGTCAAATAATTCTCATTATTCTATCACAATAACAGGACCAGCTGCTGTCAGACTATTTTGCAACATTCACCACAATTTACAAAAGAAAGAGGTCCACCACTTTGCATGTGTGCAAAGCAAACTGCTTCTTCCTCCCTCCCCAGTAATGTAACATACATATAGTTGCTACAGGAAGTCTACCAGGGAAAACCATATAATGAAAGGATTCAGTATAAGAATCTGTATAAGTATAATCTGAGGGAGAAAAGAGAAGACCAGACAATGTACTACTCTAGGAACAGTAACATTTGCTTAGAAGCAGCATCATTTTTCCAGTAATGATGAAGGCTAACTTTCCTGTTGTTCAGAGGAATACAAAGGGGGTGAATGCTGTTGTTATGACAAAGAACTACAAACATCCCAACAGTTTGGGAAATGGCCAGCTGGCCCATGAGAGCTTGGCTGCCTCTCTGGTGAGTATAGCTGCTATTTTTTCCTGTTGCAGATGCACCACAGCTGTCACAAGTGACAAGCCACTGCTCAGTTTAGCAGTGTCATCTTGTATCCACAAACAGACTGCACTGATTTAGTTCAGTGGAAGCTTGACTTCAGTGGACATTTGAGTGTTATTTAATATATTGAAAGAAATAGCTTAAAAACATCTGGGAAACTTTTGCATTTAAAAATCCCCTTTCTTTTTTGTCTGAATTTAACTGTCTATTAATCCAATACATCAACTCTTATCAGCTGAAGTTACATACATGTAGTATACATGTAGTATTACATACAATGCTTTTTCAGGCACTCACAGTGAGATGTTTTGGCTTTCTCCCTTTCCTTTTCATTTGTTTAAATATTTCAGATGCATTGCATGAAGTGTAAACATCAGCACTGGTTGGAAACTAGGTTTTTTTCCTGGAAATGTCTGTACTTAATCAACTCTTTGATTTACACAGTGGCTTCCACAATCCTGTATGACAAAGAATAAAGACAACCTATTGAGAACAAACTGACTTTGTAGCTCCAGTTTTGCTGGATGTTTCTATCTGCAACATGCTTCAGTAGAATTTTCTTGTGGAGTCCAAGTTTTTCCTACAAAATGACTCCTTAAAATATGTCAGAATTTGGAACATTTTAACAATCAGGGAAAGTGTTATGTCCCACTCAGACATCTGAAAAGTCATGTCTCAGATAGTAGTAGATGTGAATAATTCAAATGATATTTTCTGTGGAGAAATATTAGCTTGATTATACTTCATTTATCACATTCTTTGAATATTTTGCTGTCTCCATGTTCAAAATAACTTTTGCATATTTTCGAATATGACATTGCTCATACAAGTCAGAGTTTGATTTGGAAATGGCTTTCTGATTGCAGAAGGAAGCAGAATTTTCTTTACACTGGAATATAGATTTTAATTCAGCCAGAGGAAGATTCAGCTCTCCATAACCTGAAATGGTACAATAGTCCACAGGAATGAATTCAAGTCTGAGGAGAAAAAAAGCAGTACAGTCCCAGGAATCTGTTGTTCAGTGTTGTTATTTATTGATCTTTCTTAACAAAGAAAGCTGTAGCTTTTATTTCTTTGACAGCTTATATTTCTTACTACCAGTAGACATTTAATGATAATTAATACTCCTCTTATATTTTTGTAAGAGTTAAACAAACTGGTCCTTTTAGTGAGGAAAGGACAAATTAATGACAGAAATTATGAAAAATTCACCTGAGTAGGAATTTCTCCAGGGAAATAATGATTTAGTCCAAAAGAATGTACAGACCTTGGGTTGAAATATATAACCAGGGCATCCAGATGTTGACAACGCGCCAGGAGGAGACTCATGTGTAACATAATTAACTGAAAGCAGGAAGGTAAAAATTAACTCAAGGTCATGCAAAATGTGTTAAGGTTTTACATGTATGTTTTCAACTGACTTCTTTTGACAGTTACAGAGACTGTAAGTTTAGTCATTATTTTAAGGAAAATTTTGTAAAACACCAGATTTTTTATCTTAATTTTATTTTTATTTTCCATTGAAGATCTTAATTTTAGAGTGCTATTTAATTATTCATATTTTAAGAAAGAGGAGTATTTCTTGAGATTTAAAGAGTAGGAAGGGGAATAGAGGAAAAAGAGAAAGCAAATTGCTGCCACAAGGCCATGCAGACGGAAGGCTGAGGATGGATAAGAAATCAAATTTCAAATCCTGGAACTAGAACTTGGAGTTCTCTAGATGTTTGAGTTAAAAATCTACAGGATGTGTGCCATGATCTAATATTTTTACATCATCTTAGGGTCCAGGGAATTCCCTCAGGTCCCATGTCAAAGCTTAAGTCTCATGAAATCAGGAATAAATGGAGCAATTAAAAACTCCTCATTCTTATGTCTTCCAAATGTTGGATTAGATAATACTGCTGGACAAGTAACATTACTAATACTATTGCAGCTCTATATGTCCATGCAGAAGACAGGCTTCCTAGTAAAAATGCTTTCAACTACTTACATACCAGTATCAGTTATTTCTTAACTTCCATTTGATAACAGTGTTTAGCTGTGACAGAAAAAAATTGTTCCTTTTTTTATCTCAACTTCTTTGGTTTTGTGTTTATACTATTTATCATTTTTACAGCTCTTCTGCATGCAAAATTACATAACTACAGAAGGAAATTTATGTAAGAGATGTAGTAAGATTGGACTTCATGCTGAACTATCTACAGTGTAATAAGAGCCAATTTGGGTATTTTAAGTCTTGATCACAATAAAAACTTGACCCATTTATTTTGTAGTCTCCGTCCCATGTTGTCATGTACTGCCCCTCAATTTAATTACTGTATTGGATATCTGCAGTAGCTAACAGACTAAATTTGTTTATGTATAACCATATTTATCTGCTCAATAAAGTCAATGCTCAGTCACTTGCTGTACAAATTTTTGACAACTATTTCACTCCTTGTTCTTTCTGCATGGCAAATTCAGAACTCCTCTGAGAAGGTCATGGCTGTTTTGTTAAATATGTGTCAGGAAAAAAGTGGAACTCATGAAAAATACATCTCCATTGGAGTTTTAGTTGCCAAGAGGTGTCTGACAAATCTTTGAAGCACCAACCAGGAAGACAACAATTTATAAAATGGGAAGTATTTGAGAACCCCCAATAAAGATACCTCTGCTCTCTGAAGCTGGCAGGCATCACCAGAAGCAATATGCCAGGTGCTTTCTCTTGGCTGGGAATAACTGTAATGAACAAAAGGGGAATTAATGGGAAAAACTTGCTGATATGGTGCTTAAGATAAGAAAAATTGGACTTTCTCTTCTTCTAGGGAGGGGACTTTGATCCCATCTGCTTGTTCCCTGCTCCTTCTCTGGTGTGCAATCAAAAGAAAAATGTCTGCAGGTCCTGAGAGACCCCATCTTTTTCTTTGGCAATGATCAGTTGTGTAGTTTGTACTGGTACAAATCTGCAGGAGGCTGGAAGTGGTTTATGGGCCCTTGCTGATTTATGTTGGGCATGGGGAAATTATAGCGCTAACATGAAATTTGAATTTAGATGTGAAAGAGATTAACATTAAGGACAAACAAGTGAAGGACAATCAGTGTGAATGGATGTAATGCTACTTCTGTGGAATAATGCTGCTGTGTGGGGCAGACACAGGCAACTGGGAGTAACCCCAGCAGGTAGGTTTTCCCTCAGCAAGGGAATGTAATGGAATTACCCTATCCTGCACTGTTCACGTCCCATTTCCCAGTGCCCCATACTGGCTGCAAGTTTACCTGTTACAATGCTTAGATGGAGTGAAGGAAAATATTGCAGTCACACTAGACCCCTATCTTTACCTTGCATTTTCTTGTTTTCATGAGTGGCTTCCCTTGACCCTTGATAACTGATGGAATGGTACACTTGACACCAGGGCAGCCCAAAGCCAAAATTAGCAAGGGTTTGGTTTTTAGCATATTCCTTATTTTAGTTGTATTTATTTTATTTTTTTTATTTTACTTTATTTTTATTTTATTTTATTATATATATATTTTTTTTTTAATTTATTTTAATTTTGGTAGGAAGAGGCAAATTCAGTGCCAAGGTTCATGGCAGCAGAGGCTGGAACCGTTGGTCCTTGGTGGGCAGCTGAAACGTTGCCCTGGCTGGCCAAAGGTCAAGGCCATGCTGGCCTGTCCTGCTCCCTCTGCTGTGCCAGAGCACACAGCAAACTGTCACGCTTGTAGGGGGCTGAAGGGCAAAGTTGCTGACAAAGCTGGGAGGGAAACTGCAGTCAGGATCTCTGTCTCCTAGCCTTGTTGGCTGCCTGGGTACAGGAGCTGTCAGACCATGAGAAACTCTGCTGTTTCCAAGAATTTTTCTGCGTTCCTCATCCACAATCTTACTATTCCCAAGGAACCACTTCTATTCCAATTTAATGGGAAATTGTGAGCAGCTTAAAATGCCCAGCTTAAAATCTTCTGCTGTTGAATTTACCTAAGACAAGGTAAATTCAAGCCCCTCAGCTACTCCCAAGATGTATCCCAAGCCTGGAGCTCGTTATGCATCAGTGCTCTCAATCTCACCCTCCTTCTCTGCCCCTGAGCTGTACCTTTGGTCCATGCACCCCTCTTGTCCCCTCCTTTTTCCCCAGAGTGGTGTCAGGTGCCCAGCCCAGGAAACATTCAAGTTCAAGGTGGATGGGGCTTTGAGAAACCTGGTCTAGTTGAATATGTCCCTGCTCATAGCAGCGGGGGTGGAGTAGATTACCTTTTAAAGGTCCATTCCAGCCCAAACTACTCTATGATTCTTGGGCAATTTTATGTCTTTCAGAGAAGATATGGTTCTGACTCGTGCCAGTTATTGGGTAAGACTTACCTCAAAAGAAATGTGCCTCTTCAAAAAACATGTAGGAGATGTTTGCTAACAGTTTGTTCTCTCTTTGTGTCAATGGCTGGAATTGGTTCCAGAAGGCACAAACACATATTAGTTTTAAAAAAATATCACAAAATGTTTTCCTGAGCCATCAAATTACTGCAAGAGCTGAAGGTCAGCAAGGCTTCCAACACATCACACATGCAGATTTCCTCATCAGGAATGCCTGGTACAAACCCTACTAGGAAGCAAAGCATTTCCTCCAGTAATATTTTCATTAGTGCTTCCCTGAAGAAACCATGAAATATCTCAGAATGAGCAACTGAAGTCCACCAAAGTTGCGTAGAATTTGAGTTTCCACACCTGGTGTTCTCCCCAGATTGTGGCTTAACATTTTAATTTATTTAGTGATACTATATTTGGAGAGATAGGTTTCTGTAGCTAGGGTCTTAGTGAAAGATGCCCAGGTCAATTTGGCTACTCCCCATGGCTATTCCTCCCCAGCTGCAGTACTTGAAATTCCCTTTGTTGAAGGTTGTAGGATACCTGTCAGGCCATTTCTACAACCTGTCCAGGCCCCTCTGAATGGCAGCATGAGGAGCTGTTGCAATAACCACTCCTGCCAGTTTTGCATCCTCTGCAAAGCTGTTGAGGGTGTGCTCTGTCCCGTCATACAAGTCATTAATCACTTGTATTAATCTTTAATGACTGGTCTTAGTCATAATAGTCATTAATGACTGGTCTTAGTCTTCACTCCTGGGATATACCCCAAATCCCTGCCTCTAGCTGGGCTTCCTGCAGCTCATCCCAAACCTTTGAGACAAACAGTTTAGCCAGCTTCAAATCAAACTCACTGTGTATTTATCTATTATAAGCTTTATGATTTTGTCAATGAAGACAGTGCTGAAAGCCTTGTTAAGTTCAAGCTCTGCCCTTGTTCACTGAGCCTGTCTTCTTGTCATAGAAGGTCATTGGGTTCCTTGCCTCCTTCTTCAAGACCAGAGGGATGTTTGATTTTTTTCCATTCATCAGGAATCTCTCCCAGTAGGTACCTTGCCTTCAAAGGCAATCAAAACTGGCCTTACAGTGGCACCAGAAGCTCCCTCAACACTCTTAGTACATTCCATCAGAACCCACAGAGCTACTCATGTCCAGTCTGTGTAGATACTTCTTAAATTGATTCTACTCCACAGAGGGCAAGACTTTCTTGGACTTTTATACAGGTTTCAGGTACCTGGAATTCCTTCAGGCTGCTCTTATCATTGAAGATTGAGGCAAAGGCAGCATTGAATACCTTGGTTTTCTCTATGTTTGTCAGGTAGTACCCTCTCCCATTCAACAGCAGACCCAAATTTTCCCTAATTTTCTTTCTTCTGCTTATACCCCTGTAAAAGTCTTCCTTGCTGTCCTGCACATTTCTTTCCATAAGAAATGGTGTGGCCTTTAACTTTGCTAACACTACCTCTGCATGCATTGCATGCTCTGTATTCCTCCTGGATCATGTAACACTGCTTCTACCACTTCTATGCTGCTTTTCTATGTTTGGTTTTAGTTAGAAATTCCTTGTTCATCCATGTGGGCCACCTGGTGATTTTGCTTGATTCATGCTTTAAAGATGGACTGATCTTTAACTTGGAGGAGGTGATTTTTCAGTGATAGCCAGCTCTTCTGGACCACTCTTCTCCCCAGAGCCATATGCCATGATATTCTTCCAAACAAGTCCTCAACATGCTGAAATATGCAGAGGTATGGTCCACCACCTAAAGGCAGAAAATGCACACACACCAAATTTTAAATTAATTTTTAAAACTCTGAACTGCTAAAATTGATTACTAAAATACCCTTGAATTGTGAAATTATGTGGAGAGATCAAGCACAGATACAGGAAAAGAGTGCTTTTCCATACCTCACCTATTGCCTTGAAATAATCCAAGGTCAGTTGTAAAGGCAGTCAAGGTCCCATTTCATTTTAGCACCTGCTGGCTGTCATTCTGATTAGAGAAATCATGTGTCTCTGCCCACTTAAAATGGTAATCTCAAAAACCTGTGTCCAGGCAATTATGGATCAAGATTTTCCACCTGAAGAAGCAAGGAACAGTATATTAACAGAACAGAGATTTATTACATTCAAGAAGCCTAAAATATTGGGTTAATTATAGTTAATTCCTGGAATAAATTGATGGTATTCCAAACAAGATTTTATCAGCTTCTTTGCAATGCAGTCCATTTTACTGGCATGGTGTTCAAAGGTTTCTATTGCAACTCATATTTAGGGGAGTTACATAAAGCTTGGTGTAGGAATAAGTGACAAAGGTTTTGTTTATTTCATATTATTATCTGTTGACTTTAAAAGGCCTAGGTAACAAGACAAGTTAGGCAACAAGTCAATGATTAAACGATAAGATGGATATCAACTCTGCTAGTTTAAAAAGATATTTAGAAAGTATGAAGAAAAAAAACCCCAGTTCTCTGAGTTGTAAGAAATTGGAAGTACTAAAATTTTTCTGTTCTGCTTATTTAAAGTCCTGATATTTATTAATTATCCTCTTTCTCAGGCAATTTATTTTTGTATCATTTTTAACATTTGAGGAGAGGCATATTTTTGGCATATTCCATTCGTAGATAAGCTTTACAATACAGAAAAGTTATGCTTTGTCATTTTTCCAAAAATATTTAAGACTTCTCCAGAGCAAATATCTTGGAATATAGACACTATCATGCACTAGCAGTGACATTAAGCTCTTGCACAGCTTAAGGTTCATCACCAATTTGAACAGCAGTTCTGTCATTGGGAATATGACACATATTTCCAACATTCTCTCACATTTTCTAACTTTCACTTACCACCCTTGAACTAAATTGAAAGTGGTAAGAGCTAGGTATATTCTTCCTTTGCTCTCTCTCGAATGAACCGAATGTGGAGAAAAAAAGAATGCAATTTCAGGGTTTATACACATTTCCAGATTGATATGACCCATCCAGGTGAAAAATGTTTTCAGTTTTGAAAGACTAATGTTGCTACAAGAATTTTTTCCCTCCTCTATTAATCTTTTATTTGGCATGTGTATATATGCACGTTTAGCAGCTGCACATCAGTGAGACACAATCTGAAACAGAATCATCTGCCTGTATCTGGGTAATTTTCATGCATACAGGAAGGAATCTCTTTTGTTGTTGTGTTACAGAAGGATGAATTTCTGGAGGTATATATTACATACAGGAAGTAATCAGCTTATTAATATTAGAACAAGATTAGTTGCATCTAATGATCACACTATTTGGTACCATTGATGTTTCCATCAACTTCTGCTGCTGAGTTTATCAGCAGCAGCTATTATGGGGCAAGACAACTGGAAAAAGAATAGAGTATGACTTTTGCCCCATCACCTTTTGTTGGTGATGTCAATTTAATCACATGTAGAGATTCTCTTTCCTTTGAGCAGAAATAACAATGCTTACACATGGACGTATGTGTTCTTCACCTCCCAAAAAATTCATGTGGAATTTTGCTGCAGCTGAGACTTGTCTGTCACCCTCATGACAACCAGAACAGCAGCCCCCATTATTGGTGCTATCTTGTTTCAATTTTTCACTCAAATTTAATAGAGGAGAAACTGGAACTGTACCTTCCATTCCATGTGATGGCTGGTTCATGTGGACTGGGGATGTTTTTATTTAGCAGTTCTGTACATCAGATGGGTTGGTAGAAAGCCTCTGAATCCTACTGGAGCACATTTCCTTGCTAGTTCTTGCTGGACATAAGAGTTAACAGCGGGGCTGGATGCTCAATCCAGTCACTTCTCTGAAGAACTTCCTAGCTGGTATTTCTGTAATGATAACACCTTCCTTTCCCCATTTCCCTTGTGGTAACCAGTTTCTGGGTCCAAGAAATACAAATACGGCTGCAATTGGCTGTGATATGTAGGAATGAGTCCCACAGGCTCTCAAGGATTTATTCCACTGTGGATTATCAGCTGAGAAAGGGCCATCTCCTTATGAGCACAGCACATCCTCTGGGTAGGCAGCTCCACTGACCACGGGAAATACAGGTTTTGGTGGAAGGCTTCTTAATTCAGAGCTGTAAGCACAGACCCCCATTAACCTGAGGCAATTTTGAGGAAACCTCAAGGGAAAGGATAGAAACCTGTAATCTGGCTCCATACTTGTGAAGAGCCAGTGCATAGGGAGGAACAAGGGCTTAAGTTGCTGATTAAGTTGCTTCGTAGGTGAGCTGCCATCCTTTGGATTGATTTTTTTTCCCCTTTTCCTCATAAATTTTCTTATATTACACACCTACTTAGAGAAAGAGTTAATGCCTTAAACTCATTGTAAGATTCCCTCCCTTACAAAGGTTTTGCAGGAGGGGGTCACAAAAGACATAAAACAAAACTAGACAAATTTTCCATGCATGCAATCTCCTCTAGATAACCTGTTTTTGTTACATGTTTTGTGTTTCAGGCTGAGATGGTGAGATGGAATACATCAGCCAAGTGAGATTTGACATAAATGAGGGATCTGCCAGTGCAAATGATCCCATATTTTGGGATGAGACCAAATTTTGGTCAAAAATGGTATTCAGATTAGATATTGATAAATGAAGCTTTTGTTCAGACTGAGCCCAAGCTAATACTGCTATGAGATAAGTAACCACTCCATTTCCTGATATGCTTTATATAAATTTAATAAGCTTTATACCACATTTAGTTTCTTTTTTCTAAAAAGGGAAGTAATTTGTTTTCAGAATGCAATGATGTCAACTGAAGATTAGGGAAGAAAGGAAAATAAACTAATTCTTCCAAGATCTATTGTTCAATATCCCTTTAAATGACCACACTTTTCCTTGATCTTCAAATCCCTTCCTTTCCTTAGTACCAGCTCTTTACTAGGTGGAAACCAAGAGCACAATCAGATCCACCTGGGCCCTGGTACTTGAAACTACTTTTCTAAGTCTGGAAATATCTCAGCTATATCCAGGACACAACATAATCTAATTTCCAGTCCCTTTCATCTCTTCTTAGCTGAGTGGAATCATGAGTACTCTTCAACTAAACTTGTGACATATCTCAGTATTTCCTGTGCTAATTGGACGTTGAAGGGTTGGTCCTGCTGCCACTCCTCTCGCCTGCCACAAGTTTGTTTAAATTCTCTTAGGGAACAAGGAAGAGTCAACAAAACTTTGAGAGCTGCTCCACAATAAGGTCCTGAGGTACAACTAGGCTTTAAAACACCTAGTCAGCCTCATCTGGAGCCTTCCACATGCCTCGCCTCTGGGTTGAGGATGTTGTTTAAGCTCAAGCCTGGCCTTCTAGTCCTGCTTTTTTGTTAAGTTTCTGGAAGTGTGTTTGGCATTGTCTCCTCATGCCCTGGCTAGTGAGTGGACTTTCCCCCAGGGGGACTGCAGGTGCTAAGCTGTAGCCTGCAATATCTGCAGTTCTGCCTCTGCTCTGCCTCCTGGCAGGACCTTGGGCTGAGGCTGCAAGCGGAGCGCTCCCAGCCATGCACCTGGCCCCACCTCTTCCTGTTGCTCCTGCTGAGTGTGCAATATTCCCATTTTCCCCTGGTTGATCATGGACTTCTTGAGACAGGGTAGGGAGATTCCCCCAGGCTTTGTTCTGGGGATCTCTTGTGCATCTGATGTGGGCTCTGCAGCCTTCCCTCTCCATGAGTGAGAGCAGGCATCTGCCTGCAGTGCTTCAGGGCATGGTAGAGCCTGCTCTAGAGCAGTGAATTATACACCTGGGCTTTGAGAGGTTAACAGTGACTCTGCCCTGCCAGATAGCATCAGCAGAGCTCCAATGCTTTGCACTGTCCGTTCACATGATGTCCAGCCTACACTTCCTCCCCCCTCCTGAAAGAAATGATTTTTAGCTAGCTACTGAACCAGTCCTTTCAAACATCTCTCTTTTTCTTGACAGCAAAGTATGAGAAAAAAATTAGAGGTTTAAAACTTGGCAAAATGAATTTACTTGGTGTGATTATTTTAAAAAATATTCTAATATTTACTTATTAATAATTCTTCACTTGTCACCTTTGACATTCAGTTTAAGAGAACTACTTATTAATGAAAGGACAGTGCTTTCATTTACTGGAATGGATCAACATTTCTTAACAATTTTATCTCTCCAAATATTTACATAAATGAAGGCTAACCCTTATTGAACTCAATCACTATCACACTGTAAAACATCAAAATGTCAAGAGAAAAAAAATGTAAGAATACAGTATATATTTAGTCCGAGGCCTCTAAGAGAACTTCTTATCAGCTGATACTGTACCAACAAGCTTAATTTAAAGCTGCGATTTCTTTAGGAACTTGTAAACTTGTAACCTCTAGAAGGGGGTAAGAGTGGGGAAGAACATGTAGTATCAGTGCCTTAATTAAAAATTAAAATAATAAGAGATAATCTAATGTGGAATACCAGAATTTATTAACAGAAAAACACATCTGAAATTTCATTTAAGTCAGCTGGAGGGAAGTAGACCAAGTTTCCCCTACTGAAACTTAACTTTTTGGTGCTGTAGCTGATTCCACAAATAGTCAGCTCTCCTCTTGCACCCAGGCAGCTGTAGGAGGGTATCTTACATTTATGGTCTCACTGGAGCATGCTGGCTAACAATTAACTGCCTGTCACCAGGGAGGAATTCCCCCTCTGAGGACTGATTGTTCTGTGGTCATTTTACTCTTCATGATATTCTATGTAAACTGTGTGAGGGGAGAAGACAGATTATTTTAACAGGGCAAAAAATAAGGTTATTGAATAAATTTTGCCCTGCTCAGAAACTGAATAATCAGAGAGCAACTGATAATGAAGAGGCTCTGATTCATGAAGTACTTAACCTGTACAGAAACAACCATAGCTATTAAGATTGCCTAATTATCTTCAGATGATAAAATTTATTGTAAGAGTGTGATAATCTTGGACATCTTTCCAGAAATGAAAAGGTGAGGGTGCCTGAGAGTAAGAAATGGCTGGTTTGAGGAGACAGACCATGGCCCAAAGTGGTGTAGAGGATGTGAATCCTCTGGGTAG
Organism: Serinus canaria; assembly: GCF_022539315.1. NCBI lineage: Eukaryota > Metazoa > Chordata > Aves > Passeriformes > Fringillidae > Serinus > Serinus canaria. Next base: position 45,582,287 of record NC_066314.1, read on the forward strand.
CAGTGATAAAGAAGGCGTGCCACAGGGATGAAAGAAGAGCTGAGGGTGACTGCAGCTTAGTGGCAACTGTTTATGGTCATGTTGTGAGCACTTTCTGAGCTGAAACTCATGGTTTGTGCAGAGGCACAATTGAGTTTGCATGATCTCTCAGGTGTCTGCAGTACCATTCATTCCAGGAGATGTAAGAATAAGGAAAAATAAGTCCTTGAGCACAAGTAGGTCTTGGTCAACACACCTGTCCCTTGGCTTATGAAACAAGCACAGATCCAAGGTATCTCACTCATTGTGACTGTTGCAAATTAGATATTTTGTCAGAAATGCCCAGGTGTATTAAGGGTGTTGACAGCTCCAGGTGCCAGTTGGAAAAGCTGATTTATCTTTCAGCCAGAGCAGACCTACTCCTTGTTGCAATTCCCACCTGCCCCAAGATGTTTCCAGGAATCCCTAGGCCCAGAAGATATGTTTTCCCACTGGCAAGATGGGAAGTTTCTCCCTTTGCATCTTGGGGAACAGAGAAATTAATCCATTGGCAGAGATCTATCTGGCTTTAGCTCCTCATCCTTACCTTCCCTGTGGTAATGACTGTCTGATGCAGGAAAGAATCTGCCTCCAGTTGTGCCAGGGGTGGTTGAGATGGAATATTTGGAAAACTTTCCTCGCCAGCCGGGTTGTCCAGCATTAGAACTGCCTGCCCTGGGAAGTGGTTGAGTCACCAGCCCTGGAGGTATTCAGAGTTGTGCTGCAGATGTGGCACTTATGGACATGGTTTACTGGGGGACTTGGTGGTGCTGGGGTAGTGGTTGGACTCAATGACCTTAGAGATCTTCTTCAACCTGAACAGTTCCACAGTTGTCATGTGCACAATCTTGTTGGAGCTCCAGAAAACTGGCTGTGAGCAGGCTGTAAGCTTTTCAGCTGCTGGAAGAAAATTCTGAGCAAAAGGAGCAGGTGCTGGTTATTTTTGGGTGTATTATTTTTGGGTTTTTTTTTAGTGTGTGATGATGCATTCATTTGGATGTGGAGAGAAGGAAATGTTGAAGGTGAACACCCAGTCTACTTTTTTTCTTCTTTCTCCCTATCTCTTTCTGTACTACATTTTTCCCACCACACTTTTGCTGGCAAACTACTTTGTTGCCAGGATTTGTCTTGCCTTTCCATGAGGTACCTTGCCAGTGAAAGTGTGGAATGACATTTATTTCAGTGGAGAGTAGCAAGAGGAGGAGCAAATGAGCTATGGCAAACACCCCCTTTTTCTTTCATGGAGTTTATGAAGTGGTGTTTTCTAGGCAGACAGATTTCTAGCTCTAAATGTTATCTATATCCCTGGTTTTGTTGTTGAACTTGTATTTGGACTGCTAATGACATAGATGTGTATGTGTAGAACACACACTCTTTGTCAATTGCAGAAGTAATGGTACTATTGTCTGGAAAAGTTTAAGGCTGTCAGATAATGTTCTGAAATTTTAAAAATTTTAGAATGCAATGCTATATTTGAGAAGATATTCCATTTATAAGTATCTGTGTTTGAATATTTCCTCCTTCTATTCTCTCCCTTGATGCTGTGTATGTAATCTCTTGAAACACCACTGAAGATATATTTAATTTGCTCCAATTCCTTTCTCTTCAATTCTCATTTGTACATGAACCCTCATAAAAAGGAACACCTGGCTTTAACCAGTAATGCCACATGTCATTGCTACAGGCAACATCTCCTCTTTAGATCATGTGGATGATTTCTTTGCTTTTTCCAATAATGTCTTGAATATATTGATTAGTGGACAAAGCTCCACTTTGGCACTGCCTCTTCATTATTTTAAGGAAAGGAAAAATGTTTTAATGCAACAAATGTGTTGGTGAATAGGTGCATTAAATTCAATTTCTTTTCTGCTAAACTCTTAGCTGTCTGACAATGTCCCCACAGAGGAAAATGCTATTTGGGAAAGAACATTCATTGAAAGTTAGTCTCAAGGGGCTTCTAAAAAGCAATTGCTCTGTGCCATCAACTATATCAAACCAATACTGGGGGAAACTGAATGATGAAAAATAAATTTCAGATCTTTGAAACCTACCAAGAGACCAAAAGCTCCATGGCACATAATATGACTTTTGTTGGATTTCTTGCCTACACTTCTGCTTTTTCTCCTGGTGTGGGACAAAACCCATCACTGTCCTCAGTATGACCAAATAAATTTGTTTTTTACATACTAAAATGGCATGTGCTTTCTAGGCACCACTGGAGTGGACATACGGTGGGGAGTGTCAGATGGGCTGCTGGCATCTTTGGTTGAAGAGACCACCTGTCTCCTGTGGGTAGGGTTGTTTTGGAAGAATTCTCTTACTTGAAAGTACTTTGCTGGTTTTGCTAAATATTAGTTTGTCAAAGAGAAATCTCATTGTTTACAGAAGTGAGATGGTGTTCAGAGAGTCAGAAATGAGGACTGAGAAAGCCTTAGTCCTAAATATATTTATCATGTGTCTAGTGCCTGCTAGAATGAGTTGTAGGCATAAATCCCTGCAAACAGCAGTCTCTTGGGAATTAGTGTCCAGTGACAGCCTTATGGCATCATTCTCCTATTGCTCTCTTCAGAAATCTGTCAGACCAGGAGTGTTTGGGTGGCTACCAGGTGAACTTGCAAGGGACAGAACACATAAGAGACTCATTATTAATAATATTTTCATGAGAAGTATAGAGAATTTATAGAGAATTTGAGTTGCCCTGATAAAAGCTTGAAGATTAATATATCTTTTTAAAAATTTTTTTTTTCTCTTAAAATGAGGGAAAGTGAAGGAATTTTATTCTTGGTAATTTTAGGGCCAGCAGCTCTCACCTTTCTCAGAGAAAGGACTCTGTTTGCTGCCCAATGCCTCTCTTTGCTCAAGTAGGAGCACAGTCTGTGTCTCTGTGAATTCAATCTTACTCAGTGTAAATATGTAGGAAGGATGGACATCACATACTGTGTGACAATCATGAACTCACTCACCATGAGTGATGCTGTCAGTAGTCTCCTCTGACTGAAACTTGTCTCAGTACCACTGTCAGATCAACTCTTGCCCACCGGGTACGTTTAGCAAGGCAAACCAGGGAATTAGTATGCTTCCTGTGTAGGTGGGATGTTGAAATAAAACAGCCTCAATCCATTTGTCTTGGCTTAGATTCCCTCTGCAGGGTAAATTGGGATGTGGTAGTTCAAGGTCCCCTTTCTGTCAATGACAACACATCAGCATTTTCAGATCCAGTGCAACCCACTCAAGGATGTGGTTTTCCATCTACAGGTACCAATTTCTCCCCCCTGTGCACACCCAGTGCATGAGTCTGATAGATTTAAAATTGGGGGCCTCAGTTTCTTGTCTAAAGCTTTATGTGATGAGCCCAAATCAAAATGATGCAATTCTTTAGAGATTGTTGCAGATACAGGAATTAAACTTCAATGTCCTTGCATCCCTGTGATGGTGAAATTTATAGCCTATTCTGCTTCAGTACTCAGTGTAATGCTCAGTCTCCCTAAAAAGTATGAAAAAATAACAGAAAGACTTAAAAACCAAGTTTAGGTCTTGGGATAACATCTGGGCTCTTTAGATGGGAAAGACAAGGAGGCTGAGGTTGTCATAAAATGCACATGTGCAAGGACAGTGCTACAATTAGCAACGAGCTACTATCACCCCACTGCCTGAGTTAACTTCCCCTCTGCACTCCATCAGAGCATGAAGGAGCATCTCAAATCTCTCTGCTGATGGTCAAGCTGGAATTCACAACATTTTAATACAGCCCATGTTTGGATAGTTTCGCAAAGAAAGAATTGTTAATGAGTAATCCTTGTCCATTAGGGCACTGAGCCAATAAACCCAAGCTTTGATTCATTGTGTTATCACTACAGGCTTCTGCTAAACATGAAAGAAAAACAAAACAAAAATGTTCCTATGTGAGAATCATTAGGATACTGAACTGAGTGCAGAACTGTCTTACATCCTGCCATCTGCAGTCTTCCAGAAAAGAAAAGTAAGTAATAATTCCTTAAACTGATAGCTTCTTGCTGTTGTGTAGTATAAAAGTAATTTTATCACCTGAATTATTTAGTGGATGTTAATGGATTTTTTGACCAGAAAAAAAAAAATTAAAGTGAAGAATAATTTAAGAAGTCATTTCATCCACAAAACTGTCTCAACAGTAGGAATTCCCTTTGGGAAAAATAATAAGGTCATGTTGAAACTTGTCTTTAGAAGCTGGCTTCTGAGTGTCACTGGAACAGAAGGTCTAAGTTTGATACTGAGACTTTCTTGCAACAGCAGTATCTAGTTAATTGTGTGCATTAGCTTTGAAATTTTTTTTTCTCCTTTTAGAAACAGGAAATAGTTTCAATGTGATTAATGGGAGAACAGAGGAAAAACCAGAAAAGGAAAATTATATTTATTTCATAGAGTTTTTTCTTTGACAGTTCTGTGTACATTTTTCAAGTGCGTCTTCCAAAGTCGAAGATTTTAGCACATATTTCACATAACTAGGAAAAGTAAAAAGGGGGTTTCAAATCTCAAGTGATTACTTTTGAATCCATTGGTAGTTTTTAAGAAAATATAATTCTACTCTGAGTGTTTCTGCTACTCATTTATCTTCAGAAAATTATACCTGTGGCAGAGCATATTTCACTTCTGTTATTTTTATTGCTATTGCTTGTGATCCAGAGAGCCTAGAGATTGGGAATTATATTGGAATTGTACTAGTCCAAATGGCAGTCCAAAAACAAGTTAGAAGTGGAGGGCTTGAGACATGAAAAAGATGCTGGAGAAAGCAAGAAACACAAATGTTTAGGAGGAAATCCCAGGCAGAGTCAGAAGCTGGCTCCACTCTTTGAAGTCACTTACCTGCTCCCAGAAATGTCATTGATAATTCTCTTGGAGTTTTTAGTTCTCCTTGGGACTCAGATAGCTGCCTTTGCTTCAGAATTAAGAAGTAGGAATACTTTATTATTTTTTTCTGTGTCCTGTGTCTCTTTCCTGGTCTGATTTTAAACTCCATAGTAAGAAATGTAACAGAAAATTTCAAATAAGCCCAGCAAGGCTCGTCCTGCCTCTGCTCCTCAGACTTGCTCGTGCAGTTGCTCACATTTTGCATCAGTGGCTGTGTACTGCCTGTAGTGCTGTGCTTGCCAAAATGACCTGAGAGCAGCAGGCTGGAAATAGAGAGCAGGAATCTTCCTAATGCTTTCAGGTCCCTTTGATACACTTTAGAACAAACAGGTAAGCAAATAAAATAGCTTCTCAAATAACTGAGGCATTGCATTAAATATTCTGCAGAAAGGCTGTGAGGCCACATCAAAAGCCTGTGAATGAGATGGGAATCTATCTTCCCCTTGATGTTAACAATGTTTGGATTGGGCCATAGATTAATGATGTTACTGAAATTTCTCTTTGAGCAATAAGCAGTCAGATGTGTGAAGAATAGGAAAATATTATGGGACAGATGGAAGGAAATGTACTTCACTAATATTTGTGAAAGATTTTGCATGTGCTTTGATATATCTTCCTTTGCTGAGTAGTTGAAATAGATTCAGCCATTCTTCTGAAGGTAAACCACAATTAGAGCTGTCATGGAGCTTTTCTGATGATCAAATCTATTTTTACATTTATTTGAAAGTGTGGAGCCAATATGCTTTCGTTTTCAGTGAAGCCAGTTGATTCAACTTTAATTATTTCAGCAAGAGAGCTGGCTTTGCTGACTCAGAAGCCAGGGAAAGCTTTACTATTGACTATAGCAAGGTCAGGGTAGTGCACAGATAAGAGCCCACAATACATCTGGAACCTGGAGTTCAGTGGTGAGCCCATTTGTCTCTACATACATATTTGTATACCTCAATGAACACGTATCCCATAAGAAATCTGAATAAATATGTATATACACCCATACAGTGGAAAAACAAGCCCCATGTATAATAATATACATGCAAATTTTCTTAGTTAAACTTAGAACAAGTAAACACACACTGATTGTTCTGAAGTATGTTAAAGGTTACACGTAACAAAATTTTATGCAATTCCAAGTTCCTAACACACAGTTGAAGACAATAATCTCAAGCAGTTGGGCACATATTTTACTTTACACATATGTTACTTTGTACATTCTGATCTCTGTTTTCCTTTGCTGTATATTTTGGCCTATGAAATAATCTCCAAAGGTGGTGGAGTAAATTGGTTTATTTAAACAGTTAACAAAAAATTATTTGGAGAAAAGAAGCTTTCTAATTTATCACATGCCTTTTCTTTTCTCTTGAAGGGCTTTTATTTTGGAGAGCAACGTTGTTTTCCTGTGCTTCTGTTGCTTTTATTTCAGCTTTTACATGTCAGATGCTCTTTGTTTTTGTTGTTACACCTCAGGATAGAGTATCAATCCAATATAGTGACCCACATTATTTCCCAGAACTGAACAATTATGGAGTAAGTGTGGCTTCAATGCTCTGTACTGTCTACCTAGTGCAGGTCTTAGAGCTGGAAATCAGCAGCTGCTCCTTTTAAATACATGTGAAATTAATTATATGGATAAATCTAATGTAAGCTAGATAGCTCACAGCAGGCTGGACCCAGGAGAAAATCAAAGCCAAATATCAATCAGTATTTAATGAAGAATTTGGTGTTCAGTGAAATCTCCAGTACCAAAGCTAGATGCATTGGAAAATATATTTCTGGTCTTTTTTGTGGTGATCTTGTGGCTTGCAGAAACCCCAAGAAAATAAGAGTAATCTCTTCCATGAAATCTAGTAAATGGTCTGCATCAGCTGGATATATTAAAGAAAATTAAGTAAAATTATGGGAATTGTAAAATCATCATGAGCATTTGGCTTGAACCGAATCCATCCAGACAAAAATAAATGTGGCAGGAGGTGGAGAGTTACAAAACCTGTAATGTCCTACAACAGTGCAGAATATTACAAACATGTCCTCAAGATTCTTACTATCAACAAGGCAGTATTAATACCATGAGGGTTGGGTCTTTTTCTGTGTGTATGCAAAGAATAATACATTCTAAGGAGTCCATCTTGAGGTTAAAGAGGGGCATTATACAATGATATATAATAAAAAATGAAATGTCCTCAAAGAAATGAGAAAGTAGTTTATAGACATATCAAAGAGGCTGTAAAAACACAGACACTTTATAAGCCCTTAGAAACACAGCTTGCCCTCTGTCTTCTTATTTGCAGCAGAAAATAGCAGGATGGAGAATACAAAACTTACAAGCTAAGAATCTTTGCATTGAAAGTCTGACCATACACTGGCAGTAAATACTTTTAAATAGATGTCTTCTTGGGACTGTATTTAAAGTATTTTGATATGGCTTCCAACATTCCCTGAGAAGATAAATTCTAGGCTCTGTATGAGCATACAGGGATTCACAATCCCAGTGCTGATGTTGGGGGTTGCAGTGTCAGGCCCTCAAACAGGGGCTGATGAGGAGACATGAGAAGCAGAAGTAGCAGTGGTGGAGCAGTTTTCATGTCTGGCTGTAAGGAGAGCTGATCCTGCAAGGAACTCTAAGGGCTGCACTCCCATGGGCTGTAAGGAAGATAGTAAAAGGCTGGGACATGAGGAGAGGGTGCTGATGGCCTCTCTTCTCTGCTCTTCAACAAGAAAATCCAGAAAAGTACTCATTAGCCCTCTGAAAATACCTCGTTTGGATGGTTTTCTTGCTGGCCATGATAATGGTCCTGACTGTGCCACTGCCTTCTCCCATCACAGAACATTCCTAATGGGCTGTAAGAGGAATCCCATCCTAAGGGTTTGTCAGGGGTATTTTATGAGAAATCTGTCTGTCAGGAATTTTAAGACCTTAAAGCCATCTGCATAGCCCCACATCTTGATTTCAGCAGATAACTTCCCTGGAAAAGGAGGCAGCAAGGCAATGAAATGGTTGGAATTAAACATGGTGGGGTGGGGTGGGTGGGCTTGTTGCCAAATCCCATCCAAGACACATGGAGTTTTTCTGCTGTTGCAAAACTATGTTTCTGTGCTAGATTTGAGACTGTGTTTACATGTGATTTGCCTCAAGAACCCTCTCTGGTCTGTGATACAAGTAGCTTTTGACATTTCTAAGTAAACTGTTTAAATTATCTGTGGGCAGACATTTAAAATGCATCTGTCTAATTAGAGGGCCTCTGTTTATGTTAAAAAAGAACTTAATGAATCCTTACAGACAAATCTGAATATAATTACAGAGTGTGCTTGTCACTCACTCTCACAAGCTGCTTCCCAGCCTGCTCAGCACTGGGGCCTGAGCAGCACTCACGTTTTTGTCAGATGATTTCATTTCTCCTCGAGAAACATGCTGGGCTCTCACTGGGAAGCAGACTGGGCTAGAACTCTCAAATGCCTTCAGTGAGTGGAAATGCAGTCCCAGGGACAGTCCCACGCTAATAAAACCAAATAAAGAATTAAGGCTGTAAAACAAAGTAAAGCAGATTGCTGACAGCTCTGTGCAGAATCCTCTCGGTGTCTGTACAAACCCTTGAGACATCTCCTCGTGGGAGCTCTGCATTCTCCTGCTGGTCCTGCCTCAAATGCAGTCTGGAGTTGGCCCAGTGCACCCAGGAGAGCTGGGCAGGGGAGTCCCTGTCACACCTCTCCCAGCCTCCCAAAGGAGAGTTGTTTGTGTGGCTGCTTGAGACCAGAGAGAGCCTGGGCACCTGAGCAAGGCTTGGCTTTCTGTGCTTGTCACCATCTGTCTTGTTCAGTCATTACCTGAGACAAGATCAAGAGCTGGTCCCTAGAAATGAAACTCAAGTTTCCCATCTGTGTTCTTCTGAGCTAACCATAAACTTACGCTTTTTTCAGTAAGTGAAAACAATGAAATGATGAAAGGGTGATGAAAAATCATGCAAACAATTGGAATTGAAAAAAACAACAATTGGTATAGGAAAAAACAAACAGGCTGGATGTAGCATCTTATTTAAAGGCTGAATTAGGTTTTGTAATTTCAAGACAGTGTTTGTTACAGCAAATATTGAAACAACCTCCTGCATTCTGCTTCACACTAGGTACACAAAAGTTAGTTATCTTGTTTTAAATATTCTTTTTTGCTTTATATTTTCCAGGGTCTCTTTTCAACCTCCTGTTTAATCAGCATATTCCTCCTGAACTGAAGAATAAATGGGATCTGAAATGAATTTAATAGGGCATCATCAGCTAGCCACTGCTGATGGATTTCCTCTTGCTGAAGGCCCTCATTTGTTTGGTAAGTCACCAAACTGGGTTGAAATAGCAAACTGTCCTATAGTCAGAAACCTGGGAGAAAATGGACTGAAATTCCAAGTCAAGGATCTGAGGCTGAAACCTGCCAACCTTCTTGAATCCTCAGTACCTATGACAGGAGTAACAAACAATAGGTCTGGGCTGTTAATGCAATCCTGCAGGTTACTGCTCTCATCACTGCTCACAGCAGAACCTGTAGTTGTTTTTGTGACACTCTTCTCATACTGGAGATCATTTAGCAAAACCAGACCTTTGTATGGAGGCTGGATGTTCCCTTCATGTGAGTCACTTAAATCAAGCTGAGCAGTTTTATTTCCAGTTAATCTGTAATGAAATTATAGTGCAGTGTATTTGCATTGCCATATTATGCAAATTTATTAAGGTAATTTCACCTAAATTAAAACCTCTGTCCTATTACAACCATTAATCTTATCCTATTAACTTCAGTGCACAAGAAAGTTTATAAAGCAGGCTGGAAGATGCTCCTTGCTCCAGTTTCATGGAGAATCTTTTTCAAGGCTAAGCATGAGTTTGTTAATAAGTGAAAAATTCTTGGTGAATATTTTTTAGCATGGGTAAGCTGTTTTCTGGTATATGTACCAGTAAGAAAAAAAAAATAACAAATTGTTTTAGCCTTTCATTTGACAAGAGAGTGGGTCCTTCATTGAGTAAGTTATGGTAAATTGAGGGCCTCACACGCAGTGCAAACACCCACAAAATGCTGCAACACTTCAGAAATTTACACTCCAAATAGGACCAGAGCTCTGCCTTTTTGAGTGCTGGAAAAACCAAACACATCCCAGTGTCATCTGTCTGAAACAAGAGTAGTGCCTGGGGCCTGGAAGGAAGGAAGGGCTCTGGCACCCAGAGCCACTCCAGCTGCAGAGCTCCTGGAGGTCAGGACCATCTCTACGAGTCAGACCCCTTGCAAGGTCCTGGCTCCATACAATTAAACTAAAGCATGATCACTAATGGTGAGCAGAACCCACTCCATTATTGTGTGTTACTGGTTTTTATCCCTCTTTGTTTTGGGGTTTTGGTTGGAGAAATGTTTTGGAGTTGTTGAAAAAAAAAATATGCTAACAACTAAAACACTCCTTTGCTACCTCTTAATTCCAATGTCAGGCCATGATATATAGAGAGGAGAATGATATTCAAATTTAAGGTGCCAAACTTTATTTCCAGTCATCTTTCAAAACTCCTGCATACCCAAGCTACTTCAGATTTTTATCAAGAAATTTCCCCCCAATATCTACTTTTTCATTAATTAAAGGAGTAATTATAAGGTTGCTTGTAAATAGAAGGGAGAATGTTAATTTAAAATACTTTTCTTCCACAGGGTAATCTTACTTCCAAATTGTGAAGCTTTCAGAAGAGGCATTGTGTCTCTCATTAAAGGTGCTCAGAGCTTAGCACAATGGAGATTTAATTCAAACTGACATTTCTGTAACAGAAAGAAATAATGCATTAAGGAGTTGAATCAGGGGTCCTATTAGGAATAAAACTTGGGACTCCTGCTGTGTTTCACTTAAGCTGACTTTTCTTTTGTGGGGTGTCACTCTAATGTGGTGCTTTTTTGCTTTTATAGCTGGAAAAAGCCTATCAGAAATAATATGCAACTGAGTGCACAGAGAAACTTACTCATTGTGAAAATATGACTCCATCTCTGCAAAACACTTGTAGGAAATGGCTTTGCCTCTCCATTCTGTTTCTTTGTAAATTATTTGCAATTTTTGGCATTCCATTTTGGCAGGAAGTGACTTGTGAACCCCACAAAACAGGAAGAAAGCTTTTCTTTCAGATGGTCCTTATAATTCACATTTCTTTTAGGTCTGTTCATACATTTCAGCTCACAAGTTCAAAATTGCTGGCTTACAGACATTACCCTTTATACAAACCAGTCTCCTTTACTCAAAGATGCACACTCACATTCTATAAAAAACCCTTAGAAATACATTTTGTTTTCACTGTGCTTTATTCAGTCTCCTGGGAGAGTGTTCTTAGACCTTCAGATCAAATCTGATTGCTTCTCCAAACATTAGCTCCAGGTTCAGGTCTTTCAAAAAGAAATGTTGTCAGTTCTGATTTGCCTGTGCCTTGAGCCTCATCACCATAGAAATTCTGGGGCACTTCTACATCCTTAGCCTCAAGACTTCTAGATGCAGCAGGTTTCAGAAAAAAGGTTGTCTGCCTTTCAGTAGATGAAAATTTTGTGTTGCCATTTTAGAGTATATGTCTAAGGTAAAATATGTCTGTATGTCTTTGGAGTTAGTGTGTTTTAACCATAGTTTTTCACTTCTGCAGCAATGAGTCCCTGGGGAAAGGGCTCAAATGCAAATGAGGAACATCTTTAACCTAGTTAAAGTCAGGGTCCTTCCATTCCACCCTGTCTTCCTGCAAAACTGCTTTTCTTTTTCTGACTCTCAACTCAGGTGATTGAGAAAGGTTATATATGTGTGTGGCACCTGAAATATGAACAGCATGTGACTCAAACTGTCATTTCTATGATAAGTAAGTAGCTAGATCCATTCTATTTTCTGTGAAAGCACCTCAAGTATGCAAGATACTTAGTGTGAAACTTCAGATATCAGAAAATGAATTATTTCTAAGAACCTGAAAAGAAAATCAAATTCTTAGTTTGAATGAAGACCTATTTCAAGTATTTCAAGTATTTTTGATGGCCTGAAAATGTTTTCTTGTAATGTGATGCTAAAATATAAAAAGACAAGAAATGCCAGCCTCACTGTACCTGTCCCTGGCTGGGAAAGAAGGTTTTGGGGGGAATGAACACTCTTGAAAGCTGTATGGAAAAGGATGAGGAACAATAAGAAAAAATAATGACCTGTAACAAAGGCGGGGAAAAAAATCAATATATCTAAACTTCTTAATGAAAGAACAAATATCATTGAAAATTGATGTAGACACAGAATAGTGCCTAAGAGTACCTTAAAAGACAGACTCCTTTTAGGTAAATCAGCTTTTATTTTTTTCTTCTGCTTTTTCTTGGCTTGGTTTGGTTTGATTTGTGATTATTTGGGTTTTTTCAGTTGTTTTTTTTGTTGGGGAGGTTGGTTTATTTTCTGGTGTTTATTATGTTTTGTTTTTATTTGGTTTTTTTGTTTGTTTGGTTTTTTTGTTTTATTTGGTCTTTTTTGTGTGTGTATTTTTAAAATAAATAAGAGTAATGAAAAAGTTGTTATGGTCAAGTGTCCAAACTGATTAAACAGCTTCAAGATCATAAATTATGTTAAATAACTTCTTGTCTTTGGCACCACCTGGCAGTTGATGCAACATCTGGCTTCATCCCTGCAGAGAAGATAATTAGGCTCATAGCTGACCCCCAAATCAAAAAGAAACAAACCAGCACAAATTAAAACAGAAAACATTGGATGCATAATAATTATTAACAGACCCAAACCAAACAGAGTGGCAATGTGAGTAAAAGAATTAATGAGATCGACAGATTGGATGTGGCTTTCAGCAACCTGCTCATGGGGAAGGTGTCCCTTCCTATTTCTGGGTTTGGAACTAGATGGTCTTTAAGGTCCCTTCCAGCCCAAACCCTTCTGTCTTGTCACACAGGTGTGTCCAGTATGGTCTGAGCACTTTGGCCTTTTTTTTTTTGAGAATGCAACATTTCTCCACTTAAAAAACCTGCTCCCTGTGATACTGGAGTGGTCAATCTATTGCACAGAACCACCTGACCTTACCAACTATTGACTGATACAAAATTTGGTTGTAACTCAACCACAATAGGTACAAAAATACAGTGGCTAGGCTGCTTGGAGGCATCCCCACAAACTGAGAGCCAAATTTTACCCAGGTAAATCCACACAGGGAACAGACATTGTTTCCGGCATCTACGAACAAGTTGCTCGTAATGAAGTTAATTAGTAAACTATACAACCCCTGGTCTGTGTCACTCCTCCTAATCTTAGAGAAAGTTCTCACAGTGAAGAAGTGAACAGGACACAGACAAAGCAGAATTGAGGAGTTTTATGTACATGTAGACTTTAGGAAGTAAAAAGAGGGAAAAAGATGGGAACAAGGACTGTGGCACCTTAAGGAGAATTTTTTTGGTCCAGAAATGGTCAGACTGAACACAGCCTGAGGTAGGATATTGACATGTTCTCCCTTGGATATTTTTGTTACCTATTCTTGCACTCTTCTTTGAAATTGTAGGATGCTAGTAGGTTTTTTACACCAAGAGATCTTTAAAAGACATGCAAATAATTTGTTTGGAGTTAAACCAGGGTTTTGATAATGCCTATGCCATGGTTTCTGAATTACCTAATCCTGGATATTGTTATTTTATTATGATCCTTCATGAATAACGAAGGAGAGCCAGGGTTCATATTTTAAACCCACTTAGAATTTAGTTCTCTTTGTTGAAATTTATATTAGAGGAACAATAAGTTTTACATTAAAATGTGATCTCATTGTAATTTCTCCAATATTCTGCATGACAGCACATTTAGCTTGTGCAAAGTCTCAGTATCATTCTGCAAACTGAAACCAGCTCCTTTATTCCTGCAAGGAATATTTCTACAAGTCAAATATATTTTGGAGTTTCTTGTAAAGTATTCTGTGTAAAATTTAAAGTAACAAAAGTAAAATTCTCTAATAAGTTTCAGTTGCACGTAGAAAAAAGTATTTGTAAAACAATGATCACATGCATGTGAAGACTTCACTTTGTTTTTAGTAAGCTTTCAATATTTTTGTAAAAGGTTTTAATTGAAAAACACTTATTCACAAAATGTAAGATTTGCAAATAGAAAAAATATGCAGATGTAATTAACATTTGTGTGTGTGTTAAATAGTTTTTCCTTAAAAATCTGAAAGGTATCCTTCCAAAGGGAAAAAGAGATAAATGGTTCAAAATATTTAAGACCACAGAAACAAAATATTGGTGTAGTCCAACGAGCTCATTTCTGATTTCACTTTCACTGCTTATACTACTGCAACTGCAATGATTTTACTGGGCTGCTCATGCTTTAGTGGCAGGAGACCAGTCCATCCCAAACCTCTATTAATAAGTATAATTAGACCTCTATTAATAAATATACCTGGAAAAAAGCTTATGTTCGTTCTGCTTGGTAAGATAAGATTACTTTTCTTTTGTGATAAGAAATTATTTAGTCCAGACTCTCATGTACAGGTCTACAGGTACATCATGCTGAGGTCTGCTTAAATCAAACCAAATCAAAACCAAACAAAAAACCCTCAAAACTTCAAGCTAAAGTAGGAAAACATAGTTGCAACCTAATTATCTTCAAAAATCATACTGGTCTTTGAGCACTTCCCAGAGTTTAAGCTGTGAGTCTGTTTTACACAAAACAAGGCCATGTTCTCTCAGTCTCTCTCAAACATGTCTGGTTTTCCTTTTCCCTTCCATTGCTCTGAGCATGGACTCAGTTCAGCTAAATTGAATGCTGTGCCTGATGGAAGGAAAAAGGAGGTGATATGAGACTGTTTGGCCTTTTTTCCTTATTTAAACTTAATTAAGACTTTTTTTGTTTGTTTGTTTGTTTTTTTGTTTGTTTCCTTTGGAAGCAGAGTAGAACTAATGATTGGCAAGATTTTTTTAAACATACTTGCAACCCAAATGGCTCTACAGTTGCTTAAATAAATCCCAGTATTGTCTCAGGATGTGCTGCAGTCCTTTAGCAGCTCTGAGTTTTTTAACAAGCCCTGATATTTTTTTCTGTGGAAGGAATGTTGCCTTCTCTTCTTTCTCTTCCAAAAAACCCAAGCAGTTCAAGAGGCTGGTATACAGCTTTCGTGGAGTTTCCTGTGTATGGCAAAAAGCTAAAAATCAAGTTTCTTCCTTTTCATTTTGGGATCGTCCGTCCCACTTTCTTTTATCAAACTCAACTAATTAACAATAAGCAGATGAAAGCTCAGGTTTCCACAGTGAACAGATTCCTTTCCAAAGACTGAATGACTGTGTATCCCACAATTAACCCCATATTTGTACCTGGAGTACCTTGACCAGTCTTCATGAGCAGCAGTATCAGCAAGTGGTAAATACAGCTAAAATACCACTCATTAAACCCACAGGGTATGAAATCTTTGCTGTCTTCACCCTTTACTTGTTTCATCCCTGCTGTGGCTGGCAGGTATCAGTGACAGCTTGCACCTGATGCAAGAAGCTGTAATGTCACTTCCAGGCTCTTTCACAGAGTCCCCAGGTGCCCTCTGTGTCTATAGTCTCTGTTTAAATGGCATAACCTTGGATTTGAGGAGTGCCTTGCCACTCTGCTTCTGCCACTGTAGCACTTGGTGCCATGGCCTCTTCCAGAGCAATGAAATGCAACCATAATTAAACTAATTGCTGGTGATAAAGGGCACCATTATTCTCATTTGGTTTTGTGTCACGTTTTTCCAGATGTACATCTCGCTGCCTATTCTGGAACTGGGACCTGAACACTTGTTACTGGCAAAGATGTGCTGTGGGCAATACAGAGCAGCCACAAAACCCAAAACACTTGCATGGCTTCTGCAGCATGGTAACATAGGAAGGGCAGGAAGCTGCAGAGCAAGAGCATGAGACCTTGAAAGTGAAAAAGCCAGTGTAATTCAGAGATCAGTTTCTGGCACTGACTGAAGTGAGACAAAGGAGAGGGAAGGATCCCCCACGACAGATTTTATTTATTTTTGCAATTACAGATGTTCCCTGTTCTAAACTGTTGGCATTTCTTCATTGTTTTTGATTCCTTACAAAAGAAGGACTCTTGTCCATGACCAATTTTATGTCAGCAAAAATGTTTTTGGAGTTCTTCTGAAGTGCTGTTAAGTGATGGTCACCAATGAGCATTAATCCATGATTTTCTTGTAAATACTGCTGTTGATTCAAATAAAACTAGACTGATCATCTTCCTGGAAATATGCACTCTTTTTCTCAGACTCTCTTCTTGGAACTATTGAAGGAATTGAGTCAGAGTTTTCATGAAACTGTAAGATGTGGCTCTCTCCAACAGAAAATAAGAAATAATTTGCAAATAACTTTTAAATTCAGCTTTTCAGTTGATTGGTGTGGACTGGATTTTACCTACACCATCCAGGGACTGCTAGATGTGGTTGTGCCTGGAGTACAGAAAATAAAAGAGGGTTCAGTTGTCTGCAATTTAAAAAATGCTATTTGATGAGCAAGGTTAAGGTAGCCTCTGGATACTGTGTTGATCCTGACAGGAAAGGTTGCCACTCCTTGTGCCATTGCCAGCTCTGTTGGTGGCTCAGAGGTGACTAATGCTGGCTGACAGAGGTGCTTCCTGTGAGATCCTCACTGGAATGGCACTGGGGCTGGGGATCTGGGGATCAGGCTGCAGAGGCTGGCTGGCCACTGGAGGCTGGATGGTGAGAAGGTGGCATTTCATCACTTACATTAGGAATATCCTTCTTGTTCTTTCCTGGTAACCTCACCTTCCTATTTCAGGATCTTCTTGAAGGCTTATTTCATGTTTTCAGTCTTCTAATTAAGCCTCACCCTTGTCATTTTTCCCTAATGCAGTTTTTGTCTGTCTACATCTGAATGATGTATTCATTCGAAATTAATACAAATTGAGATGATGTTTGAGTCTTGATTTAGCCTTCACCAATACCATGGGGGGGTTTGCCATTAGTTTGGATTTCTTGAATTCTGCTTTTAGGCCTAATTTGGGTTGTTAACTTGTCTGGGGTAGGGTTGCTCTTTCTTATAAATTGAACAATTATATGATTGCTTCACAATATTTTTCAAGATTTTTGTAGTGTAACTGCCAGTGCCAGACATTTCCACCAATTATAAAGGACTGTCTGAGAATGGATAAAGTATTTTTAAAACTTCTTGCAGTGTATTTGTGTAGCAAATCTGAGTTTAGATAATGCAATCTTCATGTTTGTACTTAGTTTTTGAGATAGATGTCTGGAAACAGACACTTCTCTGATAACTACAGTTTCATGGTAGTAATAGAAATTGGTTTTGCATTATTATTTTCCAGGTGTCCTTTCAGAACCAATGAGTTCTCCAGTGCAAGAGGCAGATGTGTCACCTTATGCACAGTACAACAATGTGCCATTTCCCCAAGTTCAGCCTCAGATCTCATCTCCACCTTATTACTCCAACCTAGGCTTCTACCCTCCACAGCACGAGGAATGGTACTCCCCTGGGATGTATGAACTCAGGAGGTTACCCTCAGAGACCTTTTTCACAAGGGAGACTGAGATAATGGATATCCCTGCAGCCAAAAAGCCCAGACTGGGTCACTCCACGGGAAGAGTGAAAGGAGAAGAGCTCTGTGTGGTCTGCGGTGACAAAGCCTCTGGGTATCACTATAACGCCCTTACTTGTGAAGGATGCAAAGGTAGGATGAAATCAGCTGATAGACACAGCAGCTACTCAGATTGTTTGGGTTTGGTTGTTTTTGTGGGTTTTTTTTCCCTGTTTTTTTACTTTTCTTGTTAATTTTATCCAAATCACTAAGCGCATTAGAGATTTGCATTTGGATCCCTTGCACCCTATTCTGTATTTTCCCCCAAGGCAGACTGGCAGTGTCTTCCACCACTGCCCTATGGCTGCACAGCATAACAGGCCAAGCTGCAGCTCTTGAGCACCTTTTGGTGACCTGAAGGACAGCTTTTTCTGGAGACTGGCAGCCTGGCTCTGCTCTCTGAGGAAGCTGCTCATGCCATTCTCTGCCTGTGGAAGGAACATGCCCATGGAGGCCCCTGGGAGCTGAGTGCTAGGCTGCCCTAGAAAATAGCTAAAACCAGCCCAAGAGCTTCATGTCGTGTGCACTGAAGGGAAGTAAAAGCTGTCAGCCCCCACCTGCAGGCTGTTCCCAGAGACTCTCTTTCCCTCAGCTCCCAAAGGATATGATGGGTGTCTTCAGGTCTGTGAAATTAAAGGATTTCTAGCTCTATACTTTCTTCTAAGGGTAGCCCCTATCTCTAGGGAGGGAGCTTCTTCAGGAAGAAGGTTGTATCTGTAGGAAAAATATCTTGCTTCTTAGAAGAATATTATTCGCGTATTATTATCAGGATAAATGTGATGTAGAAAATTATTGCTGATTTGCTACATGAAAACATGATTGTCAGATATTTTAGCATAGAGGGACAAGAGGTTATGTGGACTATCATACCTGAAGAGGTATAATATACCTGTGACAGGGCTGAGGTACATTATGGCCAGAAAAATAGTGCCCCATTTTTCCATCCTGTTCTGTGAATAAATATTTCATTAACATTTCTGTTTTATGGATAAAGACTAAAGCATGGTCACTACCAAATTACTAAAATATCCTAAAGTGGAATTCACTGTTATAGGGAGTGGACCTGGACCTAATGTGGGGCTTTTGCTTTATCTATCACAAAATCATTTGTGAGAAAAAACAGACCACATGAGTCGACCACTCCAAACATTAATACAGTCAAGGCTCACAGAGTTTATTTCAATAATCCCAATAAAGAAGAGATTCTTATTGAAGATTGACTTGGAATAGTCTCCAAGTCAAAACCTGTGAATTAACTCATATTAATGCTGTCATTATAAACCCGGTTAAACTCAATTTTGATGTGACAATTCCAAGTAATGGTGCTTTAATTCTGTCAGGAAGATGTTCCTTCTCTTTATTAACTGCAGTATTTAATGTGTGAGAAATTTTTCAAAGACTTAAAGTTACAAACTTTGAAATTCGTATAGAATGTTTCTAGAAGAGAGGTTAAAGCTATCAGCTAAATATTCAGACTAAAGCCCATGGTGAAAGGAAAAGTGCATCCACTTCCCTACTGATTCAGTTTGAATCACTCTATGTAACCATAATTTTACTGCTTTATTGGGATAATCTATTTTATGTTTTTGTTCTGTTTCATGTCTGCAACATCAATTACAAAGAATAGTACCCTTGACCAAACATAGTAAAAGTTGAATTACTTATAGGTAATGGATTCTGTTTCTACAATAAATTTTAAAGGTGACTAAAGTACCAGCTGATTCAGTAAGGAGATGTGCTGAGGTCAGTAATTCTGTCTGACAAGGCAAAGCAGATACTTTGTTTTCTAGATCTCTTGATCATTCTTGTTATCCATGGAGTTTTTCACATGGGTATACATTACCTTCAAAGCATGCAGACCAAAATTAGGCTCGGGCTTCAGTTGTGCTCTTATCAGTGCAGTATGATAACTACCTCACGTGTCTGTGTCTTGAATCTCAGTATGAGATTATCCCCTCTTTTTGCAACAAGACTAATTCATGCTCAATGTGTGTCCAAAATAATACTCAGGTCCCTTTCTGTAGGACTGGAGCTCACCTTGAAGCACCTCTGCTCCATTGATGCAGTGGATGTTCTTATTCAAAGGAAGAAGCTTTGCACATATTTTTATGGGATTCAATCCTCTGTTATGAATATGTTAATTTTTTTATTATTATTATTTCTTTCATGGGTAATGCATTCAGAAACACTTTCCATTCTCTTTGGTTTTCTTTCTTTGGCAGATGGAACAATATTAGGATCTTATCTATTGTCCTCATGAGAATATTCATCTGAAGATATTGGCAGGAGGATATATTGATATATATATATATTTCTTAATACATTATCATCCACAAACAAATACGTATGAACTATTTCATTAGTATTTCACATAATATTTACAGCACAAGGAGCAATACACTGTGTTTAAACTTGCTGCTATGGGGACCATTTCTGAAACAATCTTTGCAGACTAACATCAAAGACACTCTGGTACAGCCCCAGCCTGAACAGTTATACTGGGTTTTAAGGGCCCTTGCTAGGTGTTACAGAACAAGTGTGACATAATGTTAGGCTTGTTTAATTAAGCCACAGAATAAGTTCTGTTGAAACAAAAAGTGCCCATCTTCGAGATCCCTTTCAACCCCAGCCGTTCTAGACTCTATGAAATGCTGGTTACACACCCCCTCCATGCAGGCTTGCAGTAGGAGTTTTTGCAGTATTCAAACCACTCCTGTGCTGCTTGATGTGTCTCACACCAGACTAGAATTCCTCTTGCAAAAAGGATCCCTCTTTAATCTTCTCCTCACACTAACACCCACCATGGGGGCATGGGGAAAAATAATTCCAGAAGAGGTCTTGATAGCCTGACAGAGCAGAGCAGGTGCTTTTTTAGCAACTGTGAATTTCAAAAACTTTTAAATTTAAAACCCATCAGTATGCCAGAAATATTTCCAAAGCTTTCATCTAATCTTTTTACAGCTGCCCTCCTTCAACTTTCATAATTTCCATGTGAAAAAATCAGCGTCAGTAACATTGGAGCAGCTCTACCATAATTAATCATATTCATGACTATCTGAGAACAAAGCAAATTCAACATTTCCAGCCAACATGAGCTTTTTGTAATTTGGCAAGATCAGATGAAAATTAGACTGTGCCAGGAAAATCTTCAGCTTTTGGGATTGCTAACCCTTTGTTAGTTTAACATATGTTGTTTCAAACGTACCTTAAAATTTTAGTAAAACTCCTCCTGTTATAGAAAGTCACAGTTCCAGCAGTGTAAGTTCATTTTGAATAAGTAGTGAATAATATATACAGAAATCTCATTCATACCAAAAGCTAATTTAAAAATTAGTTATGAAGAAATTTGTTCAAAAAGGTAATAATTTAAGAGTCACTTCACAGAAAACTGAAACAAAAATAGGGTTAAAACTAGTGTTTGCCAGAAAGAAAAAAATTATTTTGCTTTTCATTTCAGATAATTTTGCTTTTTCATGCCCTTTGTTTTCAAGAGAAAGTATTTGACTGCTTGAATATTGCTGGTTCTTAGCTTTTGCATTTATGTTTTTGCCTTTCTCTTTCTTGAACTTCTTAAAAAAGTTATTTATCAATTTTTTTCTTTCTTCCATCATGAAGAAGTAAATGCACTCCTTGTGAAAAGGTTGAGTGATAAGGTCATCAGTCAGTCTAAGAATGTTATAAATATTTGTGCAGAGCTTTTCAGCATCTACTACTATTTAATGTCTCATAAACTATATGATTTTAAATTTACAAATAAAAAACTAAATTTTATAAAGCAGATGCAGTTGCCTTTAACTGACAGAGAGAACTTACATCTTAAATCCAGGCTTTTTTTCCCTTCCCTGACCAGTAAATGGTAATGTATTAAAACCATTTGAGTGATGAATAAAAAATAATGCCTGGGGCTTCTGGAGGCTCTAAGTAATCTGCATTTCAAAAGAGACTGATGCCAGTCAACTGTATTTGTTTGAAGAGCAGCCAATAAAACAGACAGCATGGAAGAGAGTTCAGACAGGAATTACTGAAGATTCAGAGAAATGCCAGATTTTTTGTGACCAGGTAATGGAATTGTTTTACTGGTTGCTACACACTGGTGCTTGGAAGAGATTAGGCAACTATAAAACCGTGGGGCAAATTCGGGAAATTGTCATCTGACAATGCACAATTCTTCAAACACACAGGCAATTCTTTAGATTCACAACTGAATGTGCTCTGTGATTTGATTATGGGAGACTGGCTCTTATCTGGTCCCTCTTTTAATGCATTAGAGTGTCAGGTTGGAAAACAATAGTTTTATTGTGCCAGGCAGTGGCGATAAGAAAGCAAAAGCTTTTTGAATAGCTCTGGTTAATATAAATGTACACAGAGCTCTAGTTTGAAGTACAGTGTAAATCAGTGATGTGGCAGCAGAAGCTCCCAGGAGTTTATTTCAGAAACCTGTCCTCACATGGGGAGGAAAAATGATTCCCACTGTAGCTGATGCTAGAGAGTCTCTGCCATGTGAAGGGTAGTGTAAGAAGATTATAGTGGCACAGTGACTAATACTAAAAATTCACAAAACATTGACAACAAAGATTCTGTTGCTTTGTGATGACCCTTATTTTATCACATTTATTATCTTGTTTACCCCATGTTTTGCCCACAGTGCTGCTCCTACAGATGGGCAGCAGACAAATAGGAGATTTGGACGGACTTAGGAAGGGTCCTGTCAATTTTTTGTATCAGTTGCTGTTTGCAGCTATTACTGTGCAATTTTTGGGTGAATCCAGTGACAATACCAGTAGAACTGCCTGTGCAGGTGAAATTGGGTGACTACTTAACTCATCAAGTGGACAATACTTAGTGAATAAGGCTGGAGTATCTTGTAAACTGGGGCGGAGGCCACATGTACAATAGGCAGACACCATTATTAAACAGCTTCCTTATTAAACTTGGGGGTGGGTGAGCAGACCAGTATGTGGAGATCCTGTTGCTCCCAGGAGCTGGGGGAAGGGTGAAGAATTACTCATCTCTCTTTCTGCACATTCTGCACAATCTGTACCTCAAGAGACTTAACAGACTCACTTTTTATTCGCTGGCTATTTGTATGGTATCACCCTACGGCTGTAGTGCTGGTGCTCAGCCTGCTGCTGGCAGGTTTCAGATTTGTGTCTGAATTTTCCCAAAATTCACAATTACAGGACTTTACTTTGGACTAATGTCTAGTGTTTGGGCTTGTTTTTTAAATTATATGACTTGGGTACTGTTGTCAGTACAAGTGTCAAGATTTTAGTCATTGAGGCACTGAAAGAAATTGATGATCTGGCAGAGCACGTGTCGTTTAGAAAATGCGGTGTGGATGGAGGTGAACTTCACCTTGATGACTTTGCTTCTGAGTGTTTTCCTTCATCAATGTCACTGCTGTTTTGTGCAGGATTCTTCAGAAGAAGCATCACAAAGAATGCAGTATACAAGTGTAAAAATGGAGGCAACTGTGAGATGGACATGTACATGAGGAGAAAGTGCCAGGAGTGCCGTCTAAGGAAATGCAAGCAGATGGGCATGCTGGCTGAATGTATGTATACAGGTATTTGCATCATCCAGTCAGAGTGTGCATTACATACTGGATTTGCTTGAGTGGTCTGGTTTTGACAAAGTTATAAAAGAAGTGGCAGGTAGAAGGAATATGGAAGGAGGTCCTGTGCCTGTGCATCAAACCCTGTTGAAAGACAAATGCACTTTTAAGCAGTGGGACTTACCTGGTGGTCAGGGATGCCAGGGCATAAGAGCTGAGAAAATGGTGAAAGAAGGCCAGTCCTGCACTGGATGACAGCTCTTAGTCTGCTTGAGTGGGAAGGAGCAGGGGAAGTGGGTCTATGGGAGACTCCCCAGGAGTCAGGGTTTTGCAGTGTTACAGAAGCCAGAGCAGGAAAGTCCTGGCACTTTTCTTTCCTTCTCTCTCTGGGGCTCCCCCAGTCAAGTTCTTGCTGGCCAAGTCCAAGTTTTGGCACATACACAATGCCATTTTTAAGAAAAAAGTGGGAGTGTCACTAGCAGGAAGTTTCTGTGGACTTGCCAAATGTATGTTCCCAGACCTCACCCAGCAATCAGGCAAAGCTGGGTAAGGGCTGGCCCTTTTTTATAGTCTCATTAGCTTTTCTCATGCTGCTACAGATTTTCCTGCCTTGCATATAGGTACATAGGTAGACACATTGGTCTCCAGAAACAAACCCAATGGATTTTAATAATGTTGCATAGTAGAACAAGTATTCTATTCAAACTGTTTATAAACCTTATTGAGCTTCAAACTGGATAACTTTGAACAATGGGGATACTGAAGTACAACTCTGAACATGTTTAAAGCTCCTCTTTGAGTTATTGCACTATTTTTGTAAGCCTGCTCCTGAAAACTCTCTTTTGCCTTCCATGAATAGGACTGCAATTTATTCTTCTTGATGGCTCCAGTCACTTTAGCATACACGTATGTGTGAAATCAATTTAGGTTCATACAGGAAATTAATCTACTTGGAATTTTTAATATATTTCTATCCTTCAATCTGATCAGAAGATGCTATAGTAACTGTTGGTTATATGAGAAACAATAAGCTCCATCAATATTTCGAAGGTGTTGCCAGCATAATGTAATTAATCTTTCATTCTGCAAATTGAACAGGCTGCAAAGATCCTGAGATAGGATATTTTCTTGTGCAATACATAAATATATGAGCAGACCCCACTTTGATGGAAGAACTCAATGCATTCTGCACTGTCAGAGGAAAACAACTCCCCTGTGGAGCTCACCCCTGATCCATTGCCTCAAAATTTTGAGGATTCAGAATAGCTTGAGTCACTCAGTGCAGCAAAAACCCAACAACCCACTGCTGAAAAAATAAAACCAGGTCAGCGTAAATAATACTGACTGGGGCCACATGAAACTTTTATGCTGGCCTATCATTTTCACAAGCTGGCACACGGGAAATAAAAGCCAGTGGGTGCTGCTGCCATTTGACTCTCTCCCTGCAATGGAAACACGGGGTATCTTGTGCTGCTCATGACTTAACCATAAGTGTGCTCCAATGCACTGCAATGAGGATGTTTGGCAAGGCACCATTTAATGGCTTTAAAGCAGGAGTGTGTTGTATAATTGCTTTTTGTTCAAGGCAATCTAGGACAGTAAAACATGAAACTTCTAGTAGTGTAGGGCATTTATTTGAAAAAATATGACTAGGAAATAAAAGGTTACCTTGAACTTTGTTTCACTTACTCATTTTGTAGGATTGTAATTGCAAGCTCTGTGAATTCTTTTTGCCTTCTGAACAAGGAGCTAAAGTATTATAAATATTTATGGCACAGCTACTGAACAATCTTTCTCCTGCCCTTTATGTGCAAACTACAGACAGACCAAAATTACTACCCATCAAGTTCAGTCATTTGCTGTCATTTGGATCTAAACTGAAAGTTTCTTGGCTGAAACATTTACCTAGGGAAGACCCAGGTTCTGCCACTCTTCCCGGAATTTAATACCCATCAAAACCTAGCTATCTCTGAGCTAAAAAGTGATGTCCTCTCTCACACACAAGTTTTTCAGATTGCTTAAATGGAGCCAGAATAAGATATCAAGGTAATACTTAGTAGCAAGAAGCATGAGAAAAATCTGTCTTAATGCTTAAGGCAAATGTAAAGCAAATTTTCCCTAGGAAGGCAATAGAGCAGATCCTAAGCTGGTGGAAAACAGCACAAGCCCATTAACAGCACCAAAGGATGCACTGAATAATTTAGAAAAAGAAATCTATGGTGCTGTGTGGCACCACAAATTACATGGCTCAATACCAATTATTATCTCTATCATTCCTTCCTTTCAAGGTATTCTTTGCAGGTCTTATTTTAATCATGTAAATTTCCTCTTCTCCCAGCAGTTCAGGTAGGTCATTTTATATAGGGCTTAAACAGGAAATTAAAAACATTCACAACGAGATTCACTGGTTTCATGGTATCTTCCTCCACATCATATACTCACTGAATGAGCCTCTTTTCCTGCTCTGCATTTTTAAAGGTGAAGAATGGGAAGAGAGAAAGAGAGAAAGAGGAAAGAGAGAAAGAAAGAGAGAAAGAGAGAAAGAGAGAAAGAAAGAAAGAAAGAAAGAAAGAAAGAAAGAAAGAAAGAAAGAAAGAAAGAAGAAAGAAAGAAAGAAAGAAAGAAAGAAAGAAAGAAAGAAAGACAGAAGAAAGAAAGAAAGAAAGAAAGAAAGAAAGAAAGAAAGAAAGAAAGAAAGAAAGAAAGAAAGAAAGAAAGAAAAGTCCTGTGCTTAAAAGAGAGGTGTATTTTTAGATGAATAGTTAGGTGTTTACTTTTTCATTTGTGATTTCTGACTGTCTTCAACAGATTGTGTAGGGTACCTATTGTTCCCTTCTTTTGTTAGAACAAGAGAATTGGTAGTTTTTAGGACATCGAAACAAGGATGCTTCCTGGTTCAAGGTACTGAAATGTAGTCTAGAACAAAAAAATACTGAAGAAAAAAATCTCATACCACAAATTCAAAAATTCTTTTTTGCAAGTGAAATTCTATAATAAAATCAGAGCTTTATGCACTCCTCCAATACAATGAAAAGCAAAATAACAAGACCAGCTGGGTAACTTCTTAATTACATTTTAAAGGTACTTTTGCCAGTCTGACTTACTTCTGAGTTGACGTTTTCAGATGTTGGCCTACCAGTGAGGAAGTAAAGGCTAAAGCCCAGGAATCCTCTCTTCTGTGTGGGCTTTCTTTCCAAAAATTGTGCACAACAGACCTAATATTGCTTAAGGATTATTGCAAATATCCAATGCCCTTCATGTAAGAACAGCTGCACCTCCATCACAGAGCAAAAGAGCATTGTTTTGATGACAGTCTTCCAGTTGTTCCAGGCTTTTTTCTTCTATAAAACTGAAACAAAGGCACAATCCAGCACATCCCCATCACTAATGAGCTTTTTGCCAGTAAGAATAGATTAGACCCGGTCCAAAGCAAGACCCCTGACATGCTCAGTGTGTGGATTCTGGGTCAGCAGAACCAACCGTTTTACTATACAGATAAGCTCCATGTGGGATAGACTACTCATAGAGTGTGCCTAGGTTGTCTCAGCAGACTCACATCCAAAGATAATGACACATGTAGGAGATGATCTGCACAGGTCAGAGTTGTTGGTGTACAGGGCATTCGTGGGCATGTCTAAGTACCTCTTCAGTGCCTCAGGCATGTATGACTCCAGTTGCTTTGTGCTGCATTATGTGTCCTAGGTCTCCTAACAGAGATACAGTGCAAGTCAAAAAGGCTGCGGAAGAACGTGAAGCAGCCCCCAGATCAGACAGTCAGTGAAGACAACGAAGGCCATGATGTGAAACAAGTAACTTCTACAACCAAAATATATAGGGTAAGAGAATTCTTGTAATAGTTCATCACTGGTGATGTGATTTTTGTCAAGTCCATCTAGCACAGTGAATAAAGGGTATTGAAAACCCTCTGGAGTTACCTGTGTTGATTAAAACTTTATCTTCCACTAAATCAAGGAAATACCTTGAGTGTAGATGTGGTTCTGATATTTTTAGTCAAAACCCTGTAAAGCATCTGTAAGATCCATGCAGTATTTTTTCTGTGGTACATGTATCACATACATTGAGGTGTGATATTAAAACTTGAACATACCTACTTATTTGCTAATCATCTCCTTATTTCTGATAATTAACCACACAAACCTATGCAGTTTAAAAACATTATACGCCTCTCTTCTTACACTTCTGTAAAAGCCTCAGTGACAAGCAAACCTCTCATCTCCTTAGTCTCCAAGTGGTGAAAAATGGATGTATAGCTTTTGCCTAAAGCAAGAGATGTTACATCATTACTATGACTGCATTTCATGATGGGCTTTTTTTTTTTTTTTTTTTGCCAGTATAGGAGAAGGTAGAACTTACCCCAGAGCAGCAGAAACTTCTTGATTATATTATGGATTCATACAGTAAACAACAAATACCCCAGGAGGTGTCAAAAAAACTGGTAAGTATATTGACAAATTCATTTTTGAAACACTGATAATGAAGTGAGGATTACAAGGCAAAAAATATTTATAGTCAGCATAAGCAGGTGTAGTAAGTAGAGCAAACTGTGGGCTTACACTTTAAGTATGCTGAAAGTGGGGTAGAATCTCTCCCATTCAGTCAAAAATTAGACCACATCTTTGTGAAACTTAAATGTTAAGAAAAATCTTTCAACTCTAGAATAAGATTCCTATGATCAAATCTAATCTTTGCTGATTGGAGCTTTGTTTTTTCCATTGTAGGCAGTGATTTGAGTTTGACTTGCTGTCAAGCTTCCTTTCCTGTAAAGACACCAGCCTGGAATCTTGAAAATATTTTCTAGAGTAAAAGACACTGACTACTTCTTATGTTGCCTTCCAAAATACTTGGTTTTGACAACATTGGAGACAAATTACAGTGTTTGGCAGAACTCTTGCCTGGTCCAGTCTAATAGTTCTTGTATTTAATGATCCTAAAAAGGAAATGTCAGTGAAAATTAACAGATTTTGTTTGGTTTGATTTTCAACAGTTGAATGAGGAATTCAGTGCTGAAGGAAATTTTCTGATTTTAACAGAAATGGCCACCAGTCATGTGCAGGTTCTTGTGGAATTCACTAAAAAACTACCAGGTACATCCAGGGTCTTGGGGAAATATTTGTTATTGCAATGTTTACATGTCTTTCTGTTGCCTTTTGGAAAGCTTTGCATATATTTTAAAGACTATTTAAAAATGCCTGATCCTTCTACACACAGTTTAGATATCGTATAAAGAAAAGGTGCCTTGTGCTCAGAAGAATAGCAGACTGAACAGTCCAAACTCTGCTACTCCAAGATGTGGCACCCTTTAGCTATTGACAGAGAGAATGCTCAGAGAAAGGATTGTGTCTGTAGAGAGATTTAGTTTTATATATTGCCAAATAGTCTGCCTCGAAACTACCACTAACACTTGCTAGACTCTACTTGATTCCCTTTGCTGCCTTTCTAGCAATGCCTGTAGGTTTTAACAGCCACCGAATTGTGAGTGACACACAAGAGCTTTCTCTAGTTGGTGGCACCAATATTTATGGTCCTTGCACAGTGTGTTATGGACAAGGGCTGAAAATGTGAGTTTATTAGCATTTTTTAAACTCTCAAGTTTGTGTTACCTCAAGACTGAACACTGGGCATATGGTAGGTACCCTTAACTAAGGAAGGTGCATTGTAACACTGAAAGCAGCATGGCAGTGGGAAAGGAGTGCAGAGAGCTCTGGTGGAAACACAACAGAAGATGTTATGGAGCAGCATCAGGTTAGACAAAATTGTCACTGTTGGTTGTGCACCACCACACTTTGCTTACCCTCAAAAAGTACCATGAACACTGAAATATGTGTGCAATCCTCATAAACTTTGGGGATGTTCAAATCAGTGTCATGTGCTGAAGTCCAGGTTTGAATGTCTGCAGCATTTGGCCACCCTACTGACACCAACATCGAGGTTGTGCTGATGTGTGGCGCCTCACGTGCAGGAATTGCAGGACAGAAAGAAGTGGGAACTGCTTCTTTCGCTGTCTGATTTGTCTCCAATGTTTCCTCAGGCTTCCAAACCCTTGATCATGAAGACCAGATTGCTTTGTTGAAGGGCTCAGCAGTAGAAGCCATGTTCCTCCGTTCAGCTGAGATCTTCAGCAGGAAGCTTCCTACGGGGCACACTGTCCTTCTGGAAGAAAGAATTCGCAATAGTGGTAGGTATCTCGCTCAGTGAGGCAAAACCAAACCACACCAGTCCACTTCTGTGTCAGTCTTTGGCCCTTGGGAAGCTGGTATGATTGTTTAGTAGCATTCATAGATTTATCTGAATGTTCTTTACTTTAACTAGAACAACTCTGACTGAGCCTTGAGTCCAAAGTTCATAAGGTAAAGGATCCTTTACATGTACCTTGCATCTTTTATGAATAATGCTACATCAAATAAACCTAGTGCACGTCTCCAGTGATAAGAGTGAAAGAATGATGAAGAAGAACTATTACCATTTCAAATTGTTCACTTAAGTATTGGTAATTATGCTTTCAAAGACAATCCCTATAAGAAGAAAAGAAAAGAAAAAAAAATTTTAGGATGTTACTGAAGGTGACTGAAGGCAAGCACCAATTCTTAGGGTTGTTCTGCTAAAACTGAATCACACTGAACAAGGTGCATAGAAGAATTATAAATACAGCATGTTCTGAGTATGTTTTTTGCTTCTTAAGGTCCATTGGAAGCTCAGTGACTCTGATAAGTTCCATTGGTTCTAGACATAAATTGTAATAATTATGAAAAGCCAAATGGGACTAGATATTGTTTGTTACTTAGAGCAGGAGAAGTTGTGTTGTACATTGTTATGCACTCTTTGTCCTCCACCAATACAATACCGAATGTTTTGCCTTTTCCTGTATTGACCAGCAAGCTTTATCCAGTACTCAGATACCTATCAATGAATATTCAAAGGGATCAACAATTCTGAATGAGTCAGTCTATAGATTCTGCCTTCTGACTTTCCTTTTTAAGGATCAGAAGGAGAGGAGACAGAAGAACATGTAACCTCAATATTAGTCATGGGAATGGGCTTGAACTTGATTCAGAAAGTACTACTGATGTAAGCAAAATTAAGCCAATGCTTACATATTTGATTCACTGAAAAGGTTCAGAAAACTTGAGAATAATTCTCTAGCTGACCATATGTATTTATTTTGGCTTAGCACTCTCATTTATAACTAGTAGTTTTTTTCTATTTCTTTCATTTTCATTGATTATAGGAGGGTTCTATTTGATGGACTGGAAACAGTGACTTCCAGAGTGATATGAATAGCTTCTGGTCCAGGTTCTGCAGGCAGAGAAATATGCCAAGAAGGCCAGATATGTTTCCTGGAAACTGTAATGAGTTGTCACATATCCAAATGTCTTCATTAAGAGATTTTTTTACTGGATTAAAACCCACATGTTTGATAAAAATAGCTTTTAGAGAAATGAATCCATATGGCAACATGATTACTGAAAGCTTCTCTTCTCTGATCTGTAGGAGTTTGAAGTTTCTTTGTTCCAGGTATCAACTGTTCATTTAAAAAAAACCCAAAAGCAAGAAATACTTTAATCCAGAACATTGGATAAGCCCTTATGTCATACCAATAATTTTCCTTAGTCATAATTTTAAAATATTCTGTTAATTCTCTGCAGCTATGGGATTCTGAAGTGATGCAATATTACATTTTACAGGTTTGTGCTTGACTTCATGATAATACAACTGGCTGGAATACTACATTGTATCCTGCCTTAGTATTATTTGCCTGTCATGTTGCAGAATAAAAAAACCAAAAAAACAAACATTTTGTGCAAAACAATTTAGAAGAAATTTGTGTAGAAATTTCAAGACAAGTGAAAAATGTGGTATGTTTCCTGCAATTCTTTTTTTTCTGTGGGGAAAAACTCCAGGGTAAATTAAAAGCAAATTCTTAGACCAAAAGCCCAGGCTGAATAGTTCCCAAGAAATGAAACACAGTAACTTTTTAAACCTGTGTGCCTGTATAAATACAAATCTTCTTGCTCTTGGGAGAAGCTTTCTGAAACATCTTCCCTCAAGCCAGGATCAAGTTGAAGACATAAGAGGAAATTCTGATGTTAGAACTTCTCCCTCCATGTATTACAAAAGGATAATGTATTATCCAGCTTACTGCTGCTGACTGCATTTTTTCCTTCTATTAATAGCCAGAATAAAATAACTCATATACTTTATTTCTCTACTTAGTGCAAATTCAAAACTACTTTAAAAGATCTTCCTTTGCTGCATTTAATGGGGCTGTGACAATAAAAAAAAGCAGCTTGTAAATCTTTGCATTTCTAGTTTAATTACTGCTACTGGACCTATTTGACTTTTAAATAAATGAAACTTTGAAATAGTTTTAAAATATCTACTACAGAAATAGCTTATTTTTGCAGTTTAAATCCTCATTCTTTTCATGTGTCAAAGTCCAAACCAAATGAAGGAAAGGCATCCAAATTCTTCTGTTATCATTGTTTACACGTCCAGCTTTCAACGTTATTTCAATAATATGCAATATAAATTATAGCAAAATAAAATATTACAGATATTCAATATTAAAACATTCAATATTATGCAGTTTACACCCCTGAATGTCATAGAACTCAACACCAGGGCTCTAGGTTTCACAGTAGCCTGTACCAAATGTGACATTAGAGAAGAAATGTAAACAATCTTTTCCAATCTTAACCAGTAAAGGCAAATGCTATCAAAAGCTGCAGCTGCCCATTATCATGTTATAGACTGGTCCAAGAGACAAGAATGGCCAGAAGAGATTAAACCCCTCTTTTTCTATATAGCCTTACTGGAAAACAAACAAATAAACACAGAAACAAAAAAGGTTAAATGCAGCAAACTGAAAGATACAAAGACAATAGAGAGCCTCAGAAGAAATTCAGTGATGGCTGAGTGGGAGTTTGAAAATCAAGTTTATAGGTAACAAATGAAAAAACAGCATCAGGATTATTTATGGCTCCTAGTGAGGTCCTAAACATTGTCATGTCAGCAGCCATAAATTATTGCTGTTAGTCAGAATTTCTGTCTGTATATTTTTAGGTACAGACTAATTTAAAGTCTAAATATCACAGAAGTTCTATTGTCAAGCTTTGATGCCTCTATCCATAAAATCAGGGAGGGTGGTGGGGATTCTGCCTAAAAGTCACAAGCTGTCCAGAATTCTGTCACCTGCCACCATGTCCACTTTGAAGCTGCTCTCATCTATTAATATTTATGCCTTCTCTGGTCTGCTTGTATGGAATGTTTGGGTTTTTTTTTTTTCTGATAAAGAAGTCAGAGATCGGGTGGTGATGACCTTTGAGCATTATCAGCATTCATTTTCATTCTCATGCTGATGAGGCATATTTTTATTTCTCAGCTTGTGCTTATTGCTCAAGTCCTGCTGCACCTCAGAGACTGCCTTTGTTTGAGCCCTGATGGTCTTTCTCCAAAAGCCATTAGGAAAATTCTTGCATTAGGTGCTCCTGTGACTGAAATCCTCTCCTACACACCCTAATATTGAGACTTAATGAGAAATACAGACTTTTTAAATTTAATGTTACTGAGATTTTTGCCATTTACTCATTTTATTTGATGCTTCACTATGCATATACCATATTGGGATTGACTCATTCTGTGAAAGGCTGATATTCTAGTAATTTAATGCTTGGTGTTTTTCTGTTATTTATAAAGTAAATTCTCCCCATTTCTGAGCAAATACACTATTTAAAAAAAAAATACACTATTTTTAAAAAATAGAGCTGAGATACAGAAATTTTTCTCTGTGAGGACCTTTGGTTTTGCTAAAGATGCCAGTTTTCAGTAGTCATGAAAAGACAGATTTTTATTTCGTCACTTTACTCTACAGAGCAGTTCTAG
The DNA here is from genome assembly GCF_022539315.1 of Serinus canaria. Lineage (NCBI taxonomy): Eukaryota > Metazoa > Chordata > Aves > Passeriformes > Fringillidae > Serinus > Serinus canaria. The sequence continues at coordinate 45,615,221 of NC_066314.1, forward strand.
GAATTTGAGTATTGGGAAATAAAATACTGATGTTGACAGAAAGGGAAGAATCTGGACCCAAATTTTAAGTTGGCAGCAGGACCTCTGACATTGTGAAACACGCTGTTGTCTTCCTGGATGGGTTACAGGTGCTGAAGTACACTCAGATCCAAGGGAAAAAAATAAATAGCCGCACTTTCAAAGCATTGGCAAGAGGCCACCTTTTCCCATTGAATGTAGGATACAAAGTTCCCACTGATTTGGATAAGAGGCTCCTGCAACCAAAAGCAAAGTTTGATATTGGAGCATGGATACCTAATAACTTCCATTGCCCTTGGTTTTTATAATTTGGTTATTAGTACTGAGCAAGAGTGGTGCTTCAAACCCCCCTTGTCCTGGGGTTTGTGAGAGAAACAAAATGATCTTCACTGGTGAGTCCAAAGTGTCTAACCCTCCAAATGGTCATGTGCATCCTCATGGAAGGACACATCATCCTGTGACTCAAGGCAAAACTGGCACACTGCCCAAAACATTAAGAAATTTAGACCACTCTAAATTGCAAAATATAGGAAAGATCTTTTCTGTTCACTCACCTTTCCTGCACAATCTATCACACTGAGTCATCCAGTTCTAGGTACCTGAAGCATAATTAAAATTATTTAAATCATATCTACACAATAAATCTATACCCATGAAAGCAAAAACAGATGCCAGCAACCCAATCTCTTTTATTCTGCATAAGTGTGTTTCTTCAGGCCAAAAACATTTTCAGACTCTGCCTAGGAAGACCAGCTCAAGGCAGTGCAGATGCTGCTACTGTGTGCCAGACCACATTTCTCTCTTGTCTGCAGGCACTCAGGCCACTGCTATAGGAGGGTACGTGGAAAAGGTTATTTGTACCCTCCTTACAGGCTTGGGTTGTTTGGGTTTTTTTTGGTGGGTTTTTTTAACTAAGGTTTCTTTGCTTGCAATTATGACTTGCCAGAGGTTCTATAGATTGCTTTAAAGAAGATGGGGGTTTGGTACTTGGTTGTGAGTTGTGCTCAACATATGCTAAGCTTCATTTAAGTTGGCCATTTAAGCCCTACAAGATAATGGCAGACAGGAAAGAATGTGCCCAAGCTCTGGTGTGTCTTTTCTCCTGGCTAGATTTTCCCCTAGTTTGGCACTCATCATTGCAGGGGTGAATTTGGTCAGTGTTTAAAGCAGCATTTATGCATTTGAATGGCTTAGAAGGGAGAGCTAATAAGCAGCATGAAAAACAATTCTGGTAGATGGAATAATGGAAAAGATAAAATGTAAGTTTGTGAGTAATTAGAATATTTTATTTGCATAAAGCAGCTGCTAATATACCCTTGGTTTTGTATTCACTGATGTTTAAATGTTTATAAAGAAAAAATGATCTCTATCTATATTAATAACACAGTGTTAGTTACTGTTAATTAGCATTTGCTCTCAAGCTTTCTTCTTGCAATAGATTACTTATTCAGATTTGCAACACAGCTGAAGTAGAAGAGAGAATGCTGTCTCAAAAAGCTGGCAATACTGACCTGATATCACAGTAAATACACATATTCCAGGGTTATCTTAAACAGATAATTATTCATGGCCTGAAACTGCAAACCTTATGATATCAGGTATCAGTCATCTTACCTTTAAGGAGTAATCATAGCAACAAAACTCTAAAAAAGACAAGGTCTAAAGTAATGCTGGGCCTTGAACTACAGATGGGGATGAACTTGTGCAAGTAAGGGATGTTGAATGAATGATGTTCATGGGATTAAATCTGCTCTAGTTTGATGCTGGAAAGCTGCAACTCAGTAAATCCTGTATTTCCCAGTGGCAACACTTGGGTTTACAGCCAGACATGCATGAACACAATGAAATAATGAAATGATCTGCAGCATCTTCTGCAGGTGGCTGAGTTGGGTTAGGCAGGAATTTGTGTAACACAGAAAGATGCCCAGTGACATGTGAGGGATAAGCATGTTCTTACTGCCATAATGCTGCATGAAAAAAGGTTTTTGAAACCTTTTTGAAGAAAGTTAGGAAGGAGGCACTATTAGCAGTGACCAGGAAGCTCTGCCTGCCTGCCAGCACTGTGCAGGGCTCTCATCTGATCTAAATATAGAAGGTAAGGCAGAACTAACTTTTCTGTTCTCAGTGAGGCCAGAAATAGAATTTCATTGATTTTATTTTTTTTTTTCACTTTTGAGCTATAACTTGTAGTAATGACTTTGGGAAAACCATGTAACTCACTTCTCTAGCCTTTCCAGTTACAAGCACCAAATCACCTTTAATTCTTGTTCTGATAACCTGAAGTGGCAACATCTCATACAGTAGCTAGGAAAAAAAAAAAAGTAAGAACTGTAAACATCTGTTTCCTGTGTTTCTTCATTGTTTGGGGTTTGGTGTTTTTCCTTTCTGCTGGAGTTTATTAAATCCGAGCCGAAGCTTTTACAATCACATTAGAAAACAGCCCCCTCTTGTGACGGAAAAGCAACTTGTGTAACGAGCGTGCAGAAAGATGAACTGAGAGCAGGGAAACTTCAGCTTAGGTGGGATGACAGCAAAACTACTAAGATAAAAGATTCCATTATCCTAGTTCCAAAATTTCTAATTTTTTACTGATTTTTTCATAATTGTCTTGTGACGTATATCAGTTGAAAGATTTTTAAGTTCTGTTCTCCCTAGGAGAAGTGGAAAATCTCATGCTTTGCTCAAACATCCCTTTGTAATTCCCTTTCATCTCTCTGGTTTTGTTTTATTTCTCTGCTTGCAGTACACTACTGCAGAGTTTCAGAGTTTCGCTCTGCAGTAATTTCATTTGATTTCACATCTATACTCATTTTTTGCTTCACCCTTCCTTTCCTAATGTTAGCTTAGAAGCTCTCTGGGCAGTGATTGTTTCACTACGTGCTTAGGCATTGTTTGGAGCAGTGAGGACATGAATTTAGGTCCTCACTAGCTTTTCCATATCCTGTTTGCCAGCACCATTTTTATCCTACTTCTGCTATACAGACAATTGGATTTGAGGAGTTTGGGGTCACCAAAAGCAATAAATTAATCCAGCTGAAAGCTGGCCTGACCTTCAAAAGAAAAAAGAGAAAAAAACCTTCAAATTGCGAATATAAGAACCAAATGATGGGAGTCAGTCACAGCCCACTTCCTACCATTTCTTGTTTCCTGTCAAGATGATTGTGCCCAGCGGCACAATACCTTGCACAGGGACTTCTAAAAATATCAAATTTGTCTTAGACTTTTCTTTGTCTTAGACTTTTCTCATGTTGCTGCTGAGCTACTCATTTCCATGAAAGGAATTCATTTGCTCTGCTTTAGGGCCCAGCTTTTCACTTCTTTTTTTTTTCTACTTTCATGCAAACTCTAAGACTTTGGTGTTCCATATAAATGTGCTGCTTACATATTATAAGGAACCTTGGCATTTCAAACCACCCAAGAGGGAGACAGGTGGTGCCCCAAAAGTTAGCAATAACAGGCATTCAAAATTTAAAGTAGTTAATGCTGATGACTAACAACAGAAGCCTCGCAGCACATTAGGTGCTATGACTATTGTTTGCCCTGTAAGAAGGGCCAGCTGTGTTACTAACTTCTACAGGACAAGCTGACCCACATCATATATATCCCTTTAATTGACTTAGTAGTATTGAACTCATCAAGGAAACAAGATTTGTGGTTTGTAATCTGAAGTGAACATAAGTTGCTCATGTCATGTGTTTAAAAACATGACTCAGCCATGAAATAAACCACACCCTACAAGACCCTTCCTGCACTGTTGGGACACACAACTATTCCACTGCCTAAAGTAAATTCACTGCCACAGCAAAATGTGACAGTTACATAGCTGAGTCAAGTGACTTCATGTTTCCTTTCTTTGAGTTCCACACGCTGAGTTTCAGTTTGAATTTTGCCTACTGGGGGCACTCCAAACCTCACTAGTCCTGGACTGCAGCTTGGTGTTGTACACAACACTCAAACCCACATTAATTCACCTGGTTTCCAAAGCAAGTTATAAAGACTTCTCCTAGAACCGCTCAAAATTAAGATTAAAGGTACAAGAGATCCTGTGGCCCTCATCTGTGGGAACTGGGGAGGTTCCCATCCTTTCAGCCAAGGAAGGCCAAAAGGTTCTTGCTGCAGAACCACTGGTTTGGATGTCAACACTGCTTCAGAGCTGCAAGCAGCTGCTGTCAATAGTTCCGTGTCTGCTCTGAGTGACTCACATATCATTTAAAAGAGGAATCATTTTGATGTCACAGAACTTCTCTTTTACACCAAAGAGCAGGAAGGAGTACATCTGTAATTTAAGGCTAGCTAAGAACATTGTGACCTGATGACAAAGTCAGCAAGAAGAAGTCTCATTGGCATGCCTTAGTTTGGAAACCCCAAAGGCTTCTGCTGATGGGGAGAGAATCACATGATCCTATTCTGAAATAGGCCTGGATTTTAGCTATTTTTGTCTCTGTATTTTATAATACATTATTTTATGCTTTAAGGTAGTAGTAGTTGCAAGCAAGTTGATCTTGGACTACAGGTAATCCTAGACCTAATGAAAGTTTCAGGCTACATAAAAGGAGTAATTAAGTGACTTTATGGAGACAACTGAAGCAATTGCCCAAGGCAGTTGGCTCTATAGTTGGGCTGGAATTAAACCGTACACCCTGAGAGGTTTCCACATAACTAATGCAGAGACAGGGAACACAGGGTCTGCTTCGCAAAGAGGATTATCAGCAAACAAGGAAACCAACTATGAGACTGGTCCTGAAGAGCCAGATGGACAAATCTGCAGAGTGAAATGAATTGTTTGAAAAAAAGACTTTGAAACCATGCAAAAAGAAATTTCCAGTGTTTGTCTGTGTCTAGTTTGCTCTGGAAAACAAGGATGTGCTTGCACTTCTGTAACTAATTGTCTTGCATCATGATTTCTTCAGTAGATTTCTCCCACCAAAACAGTCAATATGAAATATGAAATAATTGCTGTGTAGCAATAAACCAGAATGCTTCAATAATTAAGACATACTATAACTATTCTTTCATTCTCACAGGTATCTCAGATGAATTCATAACTCCCATGTTTAATTTTTATAAAAGCATTGGAGAGCTGAAGATGACATTGGAAGAATATGCACTGCTCACAGCCATAGTTATCCTGTCTCCAGGTAACTTCTCATCCAGAATTAAATATTAGTGGTTCTGGAAAGAAAGCATGAGGAGCAAACATGAGATTTGTAAAAACTTACATTCTACACGGAATAAGTGAATGTGCATGCTCATTCTGTATATTCAGTTGTTAAACCAGTAAAAAAGCACAGAAATACAAATTCCAAATGTCCTGCTACACCATTTGGTTTTGAGTACAAGGAAGAAACTGCTTAAATCATGTGCTTTTAAAAATTACAGGTATCTCTTCACTACTTAGCAAAAAGGTTTCTTCCTTCAGAAAACCCCTGATGTGGCTACGTGCACATCACCAGTGACCACTGTGAAATGCCACATATTTTAAAGGAAAATTGGGAAACCCTATAACTTAGAATAACTTAGAGTATGGCAATGGAAGTCTTCAGACTTTATTGGGAGGTTTCCAAACCAGGTTTCATCAAAGATGGGAAGATGAAGCATTTCCATCACTCTTTGAGTCAGTGTGTCTCAGGAAATTTTTTACACCAAAAATCCCATCTCTCTCTTCTTCTCCCAGTCCAAGTATCCAAACACATTTCCATATGAACAAAATAAAAACACAAGTATTTTCTAACAAGGAAATTTAATCTGAGGATGAAAATTTTGATTTCACCCTGGTGACCTGCTTTTACACTCTTCTCTTCTGGCTAAATTCCCCAGGAGTACTACACCTCCAAAACTTAGGGTATTGCCCAGTTTTTGAAATTTATTGCATGACATACTCTGATGCAGTAACACATGGAGAGATGATGATAGAACTCCAGTGAAACATTGCAGAGTTAAAATACCTCAGTTTTTGAGAAGTTAAAAGTTTTTCCTAGTTAGAAGTAGGAAGCTTACGTGAAAACCCTAAGGCAAAAATACAGTATCAAACATTTATATTTCATATTAATTTGAAAATAAATGTTCCTTGTAGGTACGAACATCAGTGGCCGGTGTAAATATTTGAATATTTTTATTTTAACTTATCAGTGTAAATATTTGCAATATATCAGAGCATATATTTGCTAATCACTTTTTTTCTTTAAAACCATAATTAGATCGACAATACATAAAGGACAGAGATTCTGTGGAAAGGCTTCAAGAACCCCTGCTGGATATTCTACAAAAAGTCTGCAAACTTCACCACCCAGATAACCCTCAACACTTTGCATGCCTTCTGGGCCGTCTCACAGAATTACGGACATTTAACCATCATCACGCAGAGATGCTGATGTCATGGAGAGTGAATGACCACAAATTCACACCTCTTCTCTGTGAGATCTGGGATGTGCAGTGATGGATACTTCTTTATTTTATTTTAGGAGAAATATCTTTTTAAAGGACCACATAGCACCTGTTTTCATAGAGAAGTTCCCATGGTGCATTATATTTTCTTTACTGCATTTTTATAGCAACATACCAAGGATTCATAAAAGTCATTTTATCCACTTTACACAGAATATTGTATAGCTATCAGATCCTCACACGTGAGTATAACTTCTCCTGTATTTATACCCTCTGACAGAAAGAGCCCACCAGGTCTTCAGAGGAATGCAATTAATTCCTGCTGCAATTAAGCTGATTGCAGTAACTGTTCCTTTGCAAAGAAGTGGGGAAATGCAAGTTTCCATTCATAATTTTTCATTGTAGTGTTTTTTTGTTCTTTACCTCTGACAAAGAATATATTCCAGATCGTTTCAGTAATAAACCAGCTGAAATGGGTAATGTCATAGCTGTTTGCTGTTCAACTCTGAAATGTGTTCATGTTAAGGTTTGCAAGATGTTATTTCTTCACCAGATGAAAAATTATGTAATGGAGAAAAACTACATACACAAGAAACCTCTTAATGATATAATATGTAACTTCAATTGCTATATTATTTCGAAGTAAAAATTATAGAGTATCTTTGCTTTGTGAAAGTGTGTCACAGGTTATTTTGCTTTATGACTTTGAGTGCTGGTGCTTAACAGCTCTCAAAAATACCATCGGCAGCACCCCTGAGACAGGTAAGTGTATCTGGATGCTGGGCGCGGAGGTGCGGATGCCGCCGGGGGCTGCAGGCAGGGTGAGGGGCACTTTTCGTGCCGGGCTCCGCTCCCAGCGACGCGAGCCCAGGCGGCGGGGGCAGCGCTGTGCCGAGCGCTCCGGGCAGAACGCGGGATGCCGGCGGCCCTTCGGCTCCCAGCGCCCCGGGGCAGCAGGCGGGCGGCGTCCCAGCCCGGGGGCCGTGACCCAGTCCGGGGCCGTGTCCCAGCCCGGGGGTAGTGTCCCAGCCCGGGGGTAGTGTACCAGCCCGGGCGCCTAGTCCTAGCTCGGAGGCGATGTCCCAGTCCCGGGGCCGTGTCCCAGCCCGGGACCTCTGTCCCGGGGCGGTGCCGCGGCTCCGAGCCAGGTGCGGCGGGCACGGCCCCGCCCCCGGAGCCGATTGGCGCTTTCGAAAGGAGCGGCCGGCGCGGCGGCGGCCGCTGCGCCTTGAGAGCCCAGCACGGCCCAGCGCAGGATAGGACGGCACGGCACAGCACAGCCCAGCCCGGGACGGCACAGCAAAGCACGGCGCGGCAGAGCGGTGGGTGTGACAGCAGCCCGCACCGGGGGGTAGCGGTGGCCCGGCCCCGGCCCGCGGCAGAGGTGCGGGGGGCTGAGGGGCCGAGCGGGCAGCGGGGCGCTGAGGCGGGCTGAGGGGCCGAGCGGGCAGCGGGGCGCTGAGGCGGGCTGAGGGGCCGGGCGGGCAGCGGGGCGCTGAGGCGGGCTGAGGGGCCGGGTAGGCAGAGGGGCGCTGAGGCGGGCTGAGGGGCCGGGTAGGCAGAGGGGCGCTGAGGCGGGCTGAGGGGCCGGGCGGGGCGCTGAGGGGGAGCCCCGCTCGCCGCGGTGCCCCGGGCGCGCAGCTCCGGAGCGGCGGCACTCGGGGGTCCCGCCCGTCTGCAGGGACAGCGCTGGGAAGGCGCCGAGTCCCGCGTGTCGGGGAGCCCCGGCAGAGCCGGTGCTGGGCGGAGCCGCTCACTGCCCTCGGCCCGGTCACACGTCCAGCGGCAGCAGTTCATCCTGCGTCTCAGTCACGGTCGTCGGAAGGGAAGTGCCTCGAAACTTACCCTGGGGAAGGGAGAGGGAGAGTTTTTGCATAACCGCCTTCAAACCAGTCTCTCCTGTGCCCTATGCCGGCGTTTGAGGATGCAGTGCTGCTTCTGTAAGAAATCTGCCCCAATGCTCTTGGCTAAAACACTCATTCGTATTGCTTAATAAGCCGAAAAGCGTCTGGCACTTTTCTTTGCCCAAAAGCTGGCCTTGTGCCAGGGATGCTGTGTGTCACCTTTGGCAGCTCAAGACATGGGAAAAAGTACATGTATTCCTTTAGGAGCTATATGGCCTAACTGCCCTATGCATTGTACCGAAATTGTACTGGGTGGATCTTTCAGAATAATACACGATTTTATATTTAAGTCATAATAAACTACTCCTGACTGTGGCCAGCCAGCAGCCTGCTAAATGGGCATCGATAAATGCTCCCCTCCGTGTTGCTTTGCTGGAAGAAGTGTGGGTTGGAAATGGGAGGGAGAAGAGAATTTGCCTGTGTATGTGAGAGAGCATCTGGGGCAGTGTGTCTGGTGTTAACCAGCCTCTGCCCAAACTGGATGCTCCTGTGGGAAAGCAGCCGTCTGCATGTCTCCTGCGGAGATGGCAGCTGTTGAGACGAAGTGCTCCTCCCTGATTTCAAGTGCGTTTCTCTGCTCTGACAGGTGTACCCAGGGCCTTTGTTGCCATTTGGTAGGGGAGAGCGTGCTCACTGCCTCTGCTTGTGTGCACTTCATGGAGAGGTGTGGAAAGGCAGTCTCTGAGGAGAAGAGTCAGCGTGCCTTAATGTAAGGAGTTGGTTACCGCCTTAAAGCCCATCACCTCGGACTGACCAGTCTGGTTCTTTCTCTTTCGTGCCTCTGAGAACTCCCCAGGGAAGCGGAGCTCCTGCTGACTCAGTAATGCAACGAAAAGGCTCTGAAATTGCTGTAGTGATGGAGCAGCGCTCCGTTCAGGGGATGTCTCTTGTGCCTACCCCTTGTTTTTGCATGTTAGTAGATGTGTCTGTAAAAAAAAATCTTGACTATCCTGTAGTAGGTTTCAACAGATACTGACATGACAGCTTCTTTCATTTCAGTGTGTTTATAAACATGGGTTTCAGTAGGTACTGTCAAGACTAATCCAGTTGCTCTGGGTTAGACTGTTGTGACTGCCTTTGGGTGTTGATGGAATAGAAGATGATGTTATATATCTTAAATACAGGGTGAAGAAGTAGAATCGTTTCTACCCAAGTGTTTTCTTAATGAGCCTGTTAACAGAAGGCAGTTTAATGAGCCTGTGAATCCCTTTAGGTTCCACTTAAGCTAGGTGAATGGCTGCTTCATCAATGTTTTAGCTATCTGTAGAGTTGTGGATTTTGTTTGTTTGTTTATTTGTAAACTGTTCAGTCAAGTAAAATGGGATCTGGACTCTGTTCATCTTGTGCTACAGAATGGGTTGTAATTAGTGTAGCATGTCTTGCTGGTTGGGGCCCACTGAGTGTTCTATAAATCCTGATACAGCTGATCCTAAGCAGGCTATCTCATGGAGTATCTGAGAGCATGTGTTAACACCCTGAAGTATTTGTGTAAAGTGCTTTAGTATTTGCTGACTCTGCTGTTTCTCAGAGTGTCTGGGGGCAAAGTGCTGGGCATCTCTGTGGAGAGCAGAGGCAAGCTGTGGTCTCACAAGTCTGTGTGGGTCACGTCCAGGGTGTGTCTGCACCCCCTTTCCTGAGGAATGCCTGTCCCTATGCCACGTGTCAATAGATAGGGATGTTTTTCTCATCTCTCTTACCTGGTGTTCATCCATAGCTCTAAGTCCTTCACTGGAGGTTTGGCACTCAACCAGCTGAAGGCAATTCTTGCTTCTACTGGTATGTAATTTGTGGCTGACCACCTGTCTCCCAGTAAATCAGTGTCTCTCTATTGATCCACCTGCAAGGTGTGGTTAGCTGACAGCTCCTCTCCTTCCATCCCCCAGAGCCATTGGCAGCAGAAGTACCAGCAAAAAAAGACGGGTTTTCTGAAAGTGGGGTTGTTGGTGGGGGTTCTCTGTGCTTACTGAGCTTGCAACTGGATTGGTTGCCCCTGTTTGGGCAAAGCTCACATTTCTGGTTTTCCTCGTTTTAAGGGGTGAAGCAGGGAGGGGAAAATGGGGAAGAAACAACACCAGAAACAGTAGGAGAAGAATTATTAAAAGAATTGTTTCTACTGTGATGGGCATATTCAGTCTTCTGTCCCCAGGGACCTTGAGGGTATCAAGGTCTGCCTGGAAATGAGAATGGCACGGCCTGGAGCTGTGCGGAGGATGTGTTACAGTGTACTTTTATTCTGAGGTCCTTTCTTTCACAAACTTCAGTGTCTGAACACCAAATGCCTTTTGAATGAGAGCTGATAAAACTGGCATGTGTAGAAACTGATGCAGTCCTATCTGGAGCTGCCAAAATTCAGAATCAGATACTTAGTTCATTCATTATGTGCAGCTTTTTGATGCAGGGAACCCAACTGGTTTTAGAAGAAGTCAGATTTGGTTATGACTCTGCCTGGTACTGCGGTATTCTCCTCACCACAGCACCTTCTGCACATTTACAGGCTGACTACTTGAAGGTGGCAGATCTGGGTCTTCTCATCCTGTGCCTCTTGCAGTAAGTGATATGGCTACATTTATCTGTATTCCCTGCAACCTCTGAGCTGAACAGTTTGGCATCTGAAAATGGGCAGTTGTTACTGTATTACTTTTCAGCTCAAAATTCATGCACTGTAGCTCGCATCATCAGAGGGGGTTTTTGTTAAGCGTTTTTCAGATGCCCTGATAATAAGTGAAGCCTTTTGGCTTTCTAGGGAGCTCTGACATACGGGCTTACAAAATAACTTGTTTTAGAAGAGCAGGCCCTTGAAGTTCAAGTGCCACAATTTTCCTCAATCTCCTCCTTTTTTTTTCTTTGGCAAGACTAGTTTTTGTTAGGCATGCCACAAAACTGCAGATGCTGAGCATTCCTGTGATAGCTGCAGTGTGAATATTTTGCTTTGTTCATGTTTTGAGTGCTCCCTGTGAATTAGGCTGTCTTTTGTTTTCCCTTGGCAGTTAATATGCTAGAGCTCTTGTTAGCCATTATGGAACTCCTTATTTTAATGAGACCAGCTTCTCTACTGGCTGTTCTGCTGTTGTTTTATTTATTTTTTTTTAATCAATGAAGCCTCTTATTGAGCTTCTCTTAGGACAATAGCTTTCTTATGCCAAAGGAAAACGTATTCCCCTGGACAAAGCTGTGGGAAGCATAACATGCTCATTAGTAATGCTTGGTATATACCCTTCCCTTCCCTTGTTCATTCATAGAAGGAAAAATGACATCAAGGAGAGGATGTCTCTTTGTGTTTTTTTTTTTTCCTTCCCTAGAGATAAAAAGAAGGGGAAAGATATCACTGGAGTGTCTCTGATAAGGTCTGAGAAGTGCTAGCAGTCCTCGTACAAGGAAGTGTCTTCACCTGAAACCAAACTGGTTGCTCATTTGCCAGTTGCAGAGGTAAGTTGTTTGAAATGCCTGATAGATGTGGTCCCACGTAGTCTGTTAGGTTTAAGGCAGTGGGAAGGAGCAAGGGGGAGAAAATGACACCATTCTGCTTTCAATGTAGGTTGAAAGGGTGAGAATTTTTACAAGAATTGTGTTTTCTGTGATGGGAGGTTCGGTCTTTTGTCATAGGAGGTTGTGCAGGAGAGAAGATGCCATCTACGTACAAAGCCTAAATATCTGGGACAGGAGAGGAAAAATACTTAATTTTAAATGAAAACAGATGAGTTAAAAATGTCTGCTAATGTCTGCAATCTGGTTTTCAGTTTAATCAGTAAGGTGAAATTTTATTGCATCTATTGAGTAACAGCAGATAAGTAGTTTTTAACAGGTTTCAAGACGCAGATAGGAACTTTTTGACATTGCAAAACACCACTGGAAAATGATTATAGAGAAATACCCTCTGTACACATGCATGCAGCTAACCTGGCAATGCTGCACATCTTTAGACCTAGAGCCTCCAGGGAAAGACTTGCTAATCCTTAGCCCAGTGTAGAACTTGCACTGGATTTTCCCATGGTTGAACATATTGCTGGAAAATACAGTGTTGGCTTCAGGAAAGAAAGCATTGACTGGATTGTCTCCAAAGTTTCCTTAATGTTCCTTTTGCCAGGCATTTGTACTGATAACTATGTTGCTGCAATAGTTTGCAGCATTCTGTTGAAAACTTTGTGCATACATGCTGCCTGCAAAGTCACAATTCCAACAAGGATTTATAAAAGCATTGAGTTCTCTCATGTGTCTATGCTAGAACTTGATGATCTTTAAGATCCCTTCCAACCCACACCATTCTATGATTCTGTAAGAGAAAATCTTATTTGTCAAAACTATTCCTTTGCTTTCAGGTTTTCCTGGTATTCCAAGCATTTAATGTAAACTCAGGATGCATATATCTGTCTGCACACATGTACAAGATATACAAGATACACTTGGAAGGAAAAATCAGAGCCAACAGTGTTAAATTCAAGAATGGTTTGAAGTATGTGCATTACTCTTTGACAAAATAAATGTCATACAGCTCCTTAAAATCTTGCTAACTTTGGAGCATTGTTTTTGCATACAAAGCTAGTTGCTACTTTTGCTGTAATAACTGCACTTTTATCTCAGGGCAGAGAACTGAAGTAGACTCATTCTTATTTTTCCAAAACAGCACTGATGGGTTTTTCCTCAGGATTTTCATGAAAACAGGAGAGACTGTAATAAAAATCTCTTATTTTTTGCCAGGAGGAGAAACTAATGTAAAGCAAGTGACCATGCAGAATGCAGTTCAGGTAAATGCCTTTTGAAGTGTTTAAATCCTGTATATGTATAACACTATTTTTTTTTAATACTGAAGTCTGCCCTGAAGCAGATGAAATACTAGATTCCCCAGTTACCTCTGATTTAAAAAAAAGTAGTGGTTTTCCCTTTTTACAAGGAGCAATGTGATAAGGATAACCCACTGCTGTTATCAGATAGGTGACCCATTCACTTCTTAGTGCTGTTAGCTAAGGAGGGTTTAAAGTCCTTGAGATTACTGAAAAATTTCCATTATGATTAAGAAGTGCTTTTTTAGTAACCTTATATTCTAATTTATTTATTTATTTATACTTAAGTGATTAATGTATTTTACATACACACTGAACTGAAGGAAAATAGTTAAGAATACCAGAAACATTCTGGTATTATTCAGTCAAAAATTATTCAGAAAAAAATTTGGAAATTTTTCTTCACAAAATTTCAGTGTGGTCCTTTTCTTGAAGCGTAAGTTACTTCTCATTTACAAGATATACAATTCTGAAGAGAAATGCTAAGTATTTGTGTTCAAGAAATGTGTTATGTCCTTGCATGGAACATTTCCTCTTTTATTGCTAAATTTTTTAATGATTTAAGCACAAAATGCCTCTGAAATGTTTGATTAAGAAATCAGCAGTCAGCAGTAAATGATATTATAATTTGCTGATTTTGTGACTTAAAATGTGCTGAGTTTAAAAAACCTGAAGCATTTAATGCATGTTGTCTTTATTCTGTATTCAGGCAAATATGTAATTTTAAATCCAAGGGAGTCAAGAGAAGGAATGCAGTGGTATATTGATGCAGGAGTTACTAGCAAGACCAGAACCATTTGATTGCTCTGTTGGTTTGCTATATCTGTTGAAAGGGAAGCGAACATTCTTTGAATAATAGTTCTTCAGTCTAATTCAGAAGCACAAGTTTTTGTCATCTGACTGCAAATATTCGAGCCTCCTGTCTTCAGCTTATTGGAATCTTCTGCAGGTGTGGTTTGGAGATGAGCTTCCCTTGAGTCCCCGAAGTCCTCTGACTCCGAGGCATGGGCCGGGTCTGGCAGACGTGTGCCTCTATGACCAATGGATATCTGTGCGGCACGAAGCCACTTTGGTGCCTATGCAGGAAGATCTCTCCATTTGGCTGTCTGGCTTGCTGGGTGAGCTTAAAAATAAATCACTCTCTCATGAATTTCAAAGCACTTCCAGTATTCTAGTCAGCACTGACGTGTAATATCTATAGTACTATTATGAGCTGCTGTATTTGAGTTTGAATGGCTGGGAGAATTGCATTAAAATGCATGCTTTGATTTCAGTTTTATTAGCTGCCACCTCTTAAGGATTGCTCAATTAATAATTCTTATTTATACTTATGAATCTTGTTAGTCTAATTAAAATCTAATTAAACTAATATTTGATTTTATTTTACTTATAAATTTCTTCTATTTTTCAGTCTTTAACACTGGAATGCTGTTTCAGTTGCCTTTAAGTTCATATGAAACTTCTTTACCTTCTGTGGAGTAACTTTAATATTGACCTTTTTTTTTTCATAAAGGAATGGAAGTCAAAGCAGAACAACTGCTAGAAGAACTTGATAATGGAGTACTGCTTTGCCAATTGATTGATGTTCTTCAAAACACAGTTAAAGAATGTTGTAGCACAAATAACTTAAGGGTGAGTTGTTTAATGATTTTTTAAATACAAAGTCCTAAAGTTCAAGTAGTAGTTACAGGGAAAGCAGGTGAGTGAGGCTTCCCAAAGAAGTGTTTTGTATGCTGTGTATCCAGAGACTGATTAACAACAAAGTGGCGTTATAGACGGATAAACTCATCCAATAAACTGCTTGCTTTGTTAATCACATTCTAAGGTCTTTACTGGGTTTTTGGTTTGATTTCAGTAGAAATCTTGCCAGACCAAGATCGCGTCCAAGTCTGTAGTTTGTACCCCTGACACCAGTGTGGGTTGTTACTGAGATATCCATTGGCACTTGGTGCTGCGTTTTATGCCAGAAAATGGTGTCTGAACTCAGGTGTACAGGTCAGCCATAAAAGTATCCAGACCTGCAGATGGGCTTCAGTATTTCCATTGAGAGGCAGTGCTTAGTTGAAATGGGAATCTCAAGCAAGTCTCTGTTACTTTGAGTACAAAGGCTGCAGAACTAAAGACTGTTCACTCAGTGACCATTCACAGTGATAAAGTAGAATGCCTTCTGTATTAGTGTAGCTTTTTTCATGGAATACATAGTGAGGTGAACACAAAATAGTTACAACTGTTTCTCTACTCTGAATTTAGGGTGTATTTTCCTTTGCAAATATGCTTTGAAATCTGTTGGCAATGTTGATGTGTACAATGTACTTTTTGTTTTCTTCCCTTGCCAGAATTTTCCTATGAGAAAAATTCCATGTAAGAAGGATGCTCCATCAGGATCTTTTTTTGCCAGAGATAATACAGCCAACTTTCTTAACTGGTGTAGAGCCATTGGAGTTGATGAGACATACCTCTTTGAATCTGAAGGCTTAGGTAGCTTTCTCTTTTTGTAAGACTTGCTTTGATCTCTGTGTGAATCACTACCTGGTCAGGGAGATGCCTTGTTACAGACTTTTGAACTTTTTCTCTTGACTCTGCATGTGTCGTGCAAGCTCTTATTTATTTTAAGGCAGTGTCCAGATACAAGCATTGAAAAATCAGTTCAATGACTAATATAACTTTAAGTTTGGATGCTTTTCCAAACTTCTGAAAGTTACTGTGTGGGATGAAATGGGGACTGAGAGCTGTGCAACAAAATGCCGTGTTTTCCTTCAGTAAAAAGAGCCACTGAGAAACAGGAGAAAACTGTGGTTTCACTTTCTGTGTGTGGGAAGACCACAAGGCCATGGAGTCAACTCACAATAAGATCCTTTATTTGGTGTTACAGCTCATTCTTCTTGCAAAAATCCCTCAGAATAATACATTCAAGATGCTTGAATTTGGTAATGACATCAGGGCATTGTGTCTGAAGTGGCAACAGCCTGTTGGTAATTAACATTTACTTCAGGACACAACATTACTCTAAACCATTTGTATTTTCCCATTTATAAGATAGTTATAAAAAATAAATATTACCAACTATGAGTATGCCTGCCCAGTGCACAACTGGTGCTGTACAGCATCTTCTAGACTGGTATGATGGAATAAAATCTTTTTGACTGCTAGTTAGGAGGATTGTACTTTCATCACATAATAAATAAGGAAATGCTTTTCTACCAGCTATTATGTCAGTAAAAATTAATACAAAACTTTCTGTGGCAAGCCAAATTCTGTTTTTTGTTGTTTGGCTTTTTTTATTTTGGTAAGCAAAATATCTGGCTGTCAGCAGACTAGCAAAAAATTGAAAACTATCTTTTGTTTTCAGTAATCGTATGAAATTTCATAATATTTACTGTATTTTGAAGTCTTTGTTCCATTAATGCTGTTAATTAGAATTAATGCTAATTAAATTCTATTTACATACTGGCTGGACTGCCCATGCATCTCTACTGGATAAGTCATCTTTAAAAACAGTTGAGAAAACTCCATCATTTACATGTTTCATTTTGATTAACTAGTGAGTGTATCTTTTTTCAGTGCCAGGAAATACAGAGTAGAACTGAGTTACAAGAATATTTTAATTTTTTTTATTAGTTCCTTGTATGAATTGTATTGCTTAAACATGTTAGTTCCTGTAAGTGGACAGGTAACTAGAACCTGTTTAGCTTCCCTGTGATAAGCAGACATGATTTCCTAGTGCTGTGGCTTTCACTCATTGCAAAGAAGTGTTTTGAAGTCTGTAACTCTTGACACAAGCTTGGTTTGTGGCATAAATATCTTCTGTGAGCCTTTTTGGCAGTTGAAATGAGCAGACTTGCAGCCTCCTAGATGAAACATTCTTTCCACTGATGTTTTTCATCAGACTTTCAAGCCATTCTTCATGAAGGAAAAAGGATAAGTTGACAATTGTCTTTTTCCCATCAGGGACATATAGCAGCACCTCCTGGAAAGTATAGATGACTGGGAAGGAAATAAATCAAGAGGCTCCTGAGACAGCAGAAAGGAAGAGTAGCCATTGTGGGATGCCCTTTGACGTCAAGCCGAAACAAATGTCTTGATCTTTGCTAGGGATATATTTGGATTTTTCCCTTTTGGACTCAAGTAAATTAAAACACTTTTGTTACAGCTGGCAAATACACACATGCACATACACTAAAAAAGATTACTGGCCTCTAAAAGTAGCTTTTAGATTATGGCTTTGTCAACTTTCTATTCTAGATTTACCCTTCATAATCAGATCTTTTAAAAAGCAGACTTAGAAACTGGAGTCGATGATGTAAACATCATCAGAAAGTCTGACTTCATATTTGGATTATACTTTAGGAAACACTTTTAAAGCAAAGACATTTCAAATAGCAAATTGATATCAGAAGGATGTTGGATTTCATCTGTAAATATATAGCTGGAACTTTTGAAGCAGTGATAAGAAAAGATCTGTTGCTTACTGAACTGGTAACAGTCACCCAGATTGTTCTTTCCCAGCTGAAGTTTGAAACCACTCAGGCTGCCTGGCTGTGTAGCCATCCACTTGTCAGCTGGGGTCATTGCAGGGTATCCTCCTGTGGATTGTAACCTCCAGAGTGCATGCACCTAGCTGTGTCTGTAGGCATGAGCATGAACAGATGGGTGTATTTTCCTTTTTGTCATTGTTCAGTGCTCTCCATCTTTAAGACTGTGATACTGCGGCACGAAGTATCACAGTAGGGAATGGGAAGCGTTCGTGTCTCTTTCTTTCCTGTTCTCATCAAGAAAGAAGATTATAAAACATATTTTTCTTAGGAGGAAGAGTGGTTTCATGAGTGCTAGAATGGATTTCAAGATTTTATGGAATAGAAAATTAGAGTTGTAAAGCATGTAGTGCTTCATCAATGGTAATGTACCTTGCCTCTGGGTAGGATGACGGGGAATTTATAGTCATGGATGCCTCATCCTCCCTTCTCTTGGCTGTACCTAATTGCATAGGCCTCCTGCAATAAATATGAGCTGTAACTCCTCTTTATTCTCTTTCCTTTTAGTGTTGCACAAGGATCCAAGACAAGTATATCTTTGTCTGCTGGAAATTGGGCGCATTGTATCCGGGTAGGTGATCCACACATGCTCCCAACAAGAAATTGAAAGGCCCATCCTACTAAGTAAAAGCTAAGACAAAGTTAGGACATTATTTGCAGCTGTCAAGTGATGATAATTCTGTGCAAAAAGTAATGAGTAGCTTTTCTAGGACCATCATACAATATGAATGTTTTTTTCAAATATTTATTGGACTCTTTCCTTGGAGAGGTGCTGTTCCATGCTGGTTTCTATAGCTGCGTGTTTAAGTTATACATTCATCTTATAGATAATGTGTACCTCTTGGAAGAACTCACTGAGCATTAAATATAATTTTAAGGGTTTCAATTTTTCAGATTTTTTGGAAGGTATCTCTTTATTATCTAAGTATCAACAATTTATTTCTAGTGCAGAGCTGGAAGCTTTAAGATAGTCTATCTAAATTGGATGGGACCTCAACTGTGTAGTTTTTTTACTGCATCCTCTGGTAACACCAAGGCTACCTTAGGAAGGGCTTCTGCTAGAAACTCAGAGATGCTCCTTCTCTTTGGATTATTAAGGAAATTACTCTTCTGATTGATTCAGGTGTCCTTGTCAGTCAAGCCACTTATAATTTTGCAAGTTTGTTATCATCAGTTTCTTTTTGTTTTCTTTAGTAAAAAAGTAACTAAATACTCTACTTTGGTATTTGAGGTATGGAGTTGAACCTCCTGTACTTGTAAAACTAGAGAAGGAAATTGAGCTAGAAGAAACCCTGCTTATGACCTCTGGGCCACCATCACCTCTTAGCACACCAAAGTCATGTTGTCACCCTGGGGAGCTACACGAGGCAGTAAGTGCTCCTGGCTTAGTGTGATATGGACTTAAAATTAATCTCTTAGCTATGAACTTTTGTGATCTGTCTCAGTAAGGACAGGCTGGTTTTCATCTAATATGTGAGCCTCCTCAAACAGAAGGCTATGCGCTTCTTTTCATCATTTTTTTTTGTTTTGTTTTGAAAATGTAACTAAAATGTTGTTCTATATGGTTTGGAGTGCATAGAACCTACATTGATGTCATTTCCCCTCTTCCTTTTCCTTGCTTCTTAGAGTATAAGAAATGCTCTCATTCAGTTTTTCTGGTGTCAATATTCTATGACTACAATGAATGTTGCCCTTTAATTTGATCTTTTCTTAAAACTTCATCAGATGTTGAAGTAGGCTTTGATGAAAGTCTTTTGAAAGAAGATTTTTAAATCAAACCTCTGTAGCTGTACCAATTGGAAATTAATATGTATCCAGAAAAGGAAATGATTTGTACAGCTTGTAAACTGGTCCAGAGGAAATGATGAACAATTTTCCTATTCTGCTTAAAAATTCATTTGTTTTAAAGGTCCTCTGGGTTGTAATGTAAAAATTTTGTTTCTTTGGGAATGTCAGCCACCAGGTCCTTACTTTCTCTGAAAACTCGCTATTTCTCCTTCTTGGCAATAATCTCAGCCTTCCAATTTGTTGCTTTTCTAAGTGGCTCTTAGAGGCAGATCTTCTCTAACCCAGAATTTATTTGGGGACTCCCTTTCCCCTTTTTTCAGTTGTTTCCTTCTTGGGTCTTCCATCTTAACAGAAGATAAACTCAATAGATGGTTAAACTTGTGCTTCTGTCAAAATACTAACAAATACTTTCCATTTAATAACTAGGTAAAACATATAGCAGAAGATCCTCCCTGCAGTTGTTCCCATAGATTTTCAATTGAATACTTGTCAGAGGGACGTTATAGGCTGGGAGATAAAATACTCTTCATACGAGTAAGTAGTTTTTTAGAGCTCCAATTTATATTTATTTTGGGGAGAGAAATGCTTTTAAGTGAAATACCTCATTTTTTATGGAGTTGTTTTAGAATTACGGAATTATTTAGGTTGGCACAACTTGACATTAAATCCCTTATTCTAAATAGGTGAAATTACTCCATTCTTTAGATCTTTGATCCACAAACATAGATTTTACAACCACACTAAACTAAGATAATGTTTCTCTGTGGTGTCTCTAAAATTTCAGTAATGACTTGCAGCATAAATAAAGATAATGCCATAGAATATCCTGAGAATGTTGCTTGTTCAAAACCTAGATTCTTGTAGTTTATAATTTGCGGAGTTGTTGAGTGCTCTTGTCAGCAATCATGAGAGCTTGTATTGCAAGGACATATTTTAAATTAAACCCATGCCTAGAACTCTGTATACAAAGCAAAGATTCTTACAGAATGGTTAAAATGTCTTCTGTAAAGATGTTTCCATTATTTCCTGACGCAGAATTACTACCTGTGCAGGAGGAGCTATCTAATAAAATAATTGGGAAGCAAAAACCTTGTTTATAACATAAGTTCTATTTTAAAATGTTTCTCTGTAAGAAAGGAAGTGCTATTTTTAGTCAATTTCAATAGGTGGCAATGTAAGATGAAGAAAAGTAAAACAAGATCAGAATTTCTGTTGTTCTTCTGCTCCCACCCCCTCTTCCCCATTCTCAGATGTTACATGGCAAGCATGTGATGGTGCGTGTTGGTGGAGGCTGGGACACTCTTCAAGGTTTTCTGCTGAAATATGATCCATGCCGAGTGCTTCAGTTTGCCACTCTGGAACAAAAAATCCTGGCATTTCAGAAAGGGGTCACCAGTGACAGTGTCCCCAGCTTGTCAGCTAGAAATCAGGAGCCTCCTCTTATGAATCCTATTTCAGCTGTCAATATGTTTCAAAAGCAGCCATCAAAACCTCCTGCTCCTGCTTTACGTCTTGGTGCCAGTGCCAAGAAGGCTTTAGCTAAACGTCCTCAGTCCCCTGCCCTGGCATCACCAGCAGTGACCCCATCTTCCACTGCCAAGTCATCCACGGTCAGGTCCAAATTACAAGGGTCCTCAGCAACAGGTGTGCAGTCTCCTTTCAAACCATTAGCTGGCACCTCAAAGAAACTGGAGTCTCCTGCATGCAGCTCACCAGCTTCTGCTCCTTCACAGCCTGGAAGCAAAAGTTCTTCACGTGCAGGAACAAGAACAGCTCCTGTTTCTTCTGAAACGTTGCGCAAACGTATTCGGTCCCCCGATGCTTCCAAAGTGAAATTTGCCCTGCCTCGGGGCTCCCCAGCACCAGCACTCCATCGTGCCCCCTCACCCTCTAAAAAACAACCATCTCTCTTGTCTGAGACAGCTGGAACACCTACTTCAAAACAGAAGTGTGTCCCTGCTAAATGCAGACCTGTATCTGTCACTAAAACCAAGGTGAATTCAGCCACTCCCAGGGCTACTCGGCTGCCGGTTACAAATCTGCACTCCGTTGCCAAGTTTGCACATTCTCAGCAACTCCTTGCAAAACCTCCTGAAAATGATATTCAGATCTCAGGTGCTGGGTCTCAGCATCCTCGGAGAGCCCCACAAACAACTTCTCACCTAGCAAGGAACTTGAAAACTGCTTCCCTGCTAAAACTTTCTGCTTCTGCACCTTCCCTTGCCATTAGCAAAGCATCTAATTCACCACCTCCATTGTTACCTACAAGCAAAAATGTGTCATCAGCTGGCAGAAAGCAGCCAAATGCCAGTAATCCCCCTCAGGATGGACCCTCTTTATCCAAACCTGCTGAACGCACACCTTTGTCTGTTGTACGGCTCCCTCAAACTTCAGCCAAAGCAGCAGTGACCAAAAAGCCAGCACAGCCTTCCACAAAAGGTCAGCATTCAACCAAAAACTTGCAAACAAACAAAAGCTTGGCCCCAGCAGCCAAGAAGCCACTGCCTAAGGAGCAGGCATATAACAAAGGAACACCTGGTGCATCAAAAGTTCCTCTTATGAAGAGCAGGCAAGATGATCACTATTTTGTTATGACAGGGACTAAAAAGCCCAGAAAGTAAACTAATTTGTTACTTTCTGTGGAAGTCTCTGTTTTGTTTAAAAGGGCCTCTTGTAACTGCTACACTGAGGACAAGGAAAAAAGCTAAATAACACTACATTTAATATGAAATATTAGGTATAACCTGCCTTTTGCTGCCTAACTTACTGTAAGAACTGTGTTTATTTTGTGGTTTAGAAACTTCTATTTGGATATGTTTAGAAGTGAGCTTACTTGCTGCATGGCACTGTGGAATGGCAAATATCCTTGGTCTGCTGCAAAAAAGTGTGGGAGAGGAAAGGGGAATTAAGGCTGATGCTTTTGCAGCAGAACTCTGGTGGTTCTGGCACAGCTGCATTGAGGTGTGTGGCAAGCAACAGAGCTGTGCACAAGCTGTAAAATTTCTAATACCTCAAACAAAACTGGTTTTTTCACTGGTATCCCAGAACCCAAATCTGGGTCACATGTTTTGGAAAGAGAAGAATTTTCTAGTCCTGTTTAGATTTGACAGATGCTGTTATCAGTGTTCATTGTGCCCCCCCAAAAGCCTTAAAGTAGATTCAGCTCACTTGGAAGTGGAGCTTGGTTTGTTTTAAACTGGACACCAATAATCATGGCCTTTATTGCTTACTTTCATTGTGCCTTAGCCTCTTAAATTCCGATCAGAACTCTCCAGTGAGCAATACTACCTTTAAAACCCAGGGCAGATAACTTGCTTAGTCCATGTTCAAATCTGACTAGCTTTCCTAGAAAGCTCTTGCTGTATGGAGGGATGTTTCTAGTTTTAGGGAAGACACTTGCCCCTGGGCTGGAGCCCCCCAGCAGTTCCTACTCCTGGGCTGGAGCCCCAAAACAGCTCCTGCTGCAGCAACACTGAGCTGCAAGCACTGGCCTGTTCTAGCAGAGCTTTACTGCAGAGCTTTACTGCACAGTGGCCTTTGCATGGAAGACTGAGATGCCAAATACTTTTCTTAGTGCTACGGGTTAATTTTTGTTGGCACTCTATTCTGCAGTGGCCTTTCTTGTTTTATTTGTGGAGACCTCTTTCCTGTCTCTCCTCTATCACTCTCTGGAGGTGAGAAATAGTTTCTCAAAGAGGAATATAGTCTTCATTTGACTTTAAACATCTTAAAGTGCCAGAAAGCTATGCACTGTTTACACCCATCTCCTGAAGTCTTTCAGTGAGTTAAACATCTTTGGTGCTCAACACCTTTACCCTTGAGAAGTGAGCTTCATGGGAGATGGAAAACTACTGTCTTTGGGAGTAGTGCTGTTTGGGTTATTTTGGGGTTTATGAACAGTTGTCCCTCCAGACTCTGAGGAGCTCTGAAGGTCTTTGAAGACACACTGATGGTTTCCACAGGCCATCACTTCTGCCCTCCATTCTATTACTTCTGCCCCCCAGTCTATTTATGGGCAAGAGTGGATGTCACTGCCATAAAGGCTCCTGGATGGTGGAACTGGGAAGTCTTTTTAAAGGAGCAGAGTTCCATGGAATATGTAGTTTCTGTTGTTAAGGGGTTTTATTTTAGGCTTTTTTTGTTGTTTTTTTTTTCTAGAACTAGAGTAAGCAAACATCATAAACTGAGTTCTCATGCAATATGGCAGAGTCATAGAGCTGCTTTTCTGAGCACCTTGTTAGCTTATTTTATTTAATTTATGATTCTATTTATGCATATCTACTGTACAATACTGCTCACAACCTGCTGGGAGTAAGCAGTAGATGCCAGTATCCAAACTCTAGGAGGAAAACAGATCTGTTTTGATAACATGGACACAAGTCCCACAGGATCCCCTACAAAGTTGGATGTTTGGGGAAGGCCTTGGGCTTGCTTGTTTTATATGTACACTGGTCAAAGCCACTGCTACAGTGTTAGGCAGAGTATTGACTATAGTGGTTTCCTGTCAGGTTTGATAAATCTGGCACCTGGTTTCATATGCTGAAAGCGTTTTGCAGTAGATGACTTGCTTTTTATTTTTGGGCTTCCAGATGGTGAGTTACATGTGCTACATGCAGATTAATAGTTGACTTCTTGGGGTTTTCTTTCTGTAATGGGTCTGGAAGAGATGGAGTTAACTTTCTTCATAGCATCCCATATGGGGCTGTGACTTAGATTTAAAATCTAAGCCCATGTTGATAACATGCTGTTGTTTGGGCTGTTGCTGAACAACCCTTCCAGGGTCAAGTCTTTGTTTTTCCTGCTCTGCCCCCACAATGAGTAGGCAGGAGATTGGGAGTGAGATGGCTGGGAACTGGCCAAAGGGCTAGTCCATATCATAAAGCATCACCTCAACAATAAAAAGAAGGAAGAGGTAGAGAAAGAAGGGCGTGCAGGTTGTGTGGCTTCTAAGGTGATTGTTTGCCAGCTGGCTGGCCATCAGTCTGTCTGTGGGAGTAGGGAAGGATTGCTTTTGCATCACTTGGTGGTTTACTTTTCATATCTTCATTCATTAAACTCTTCATCCCAGCCAGTGAGTTTGCTTTTGCTGCTCCTCTCTCCTTATCTTGCTGGGGGCGGAGGAGAGATAAGGGGACTGATGGGTGTGCACAGGCACTTGGCTGCTGAGTGGGGTCAACCCATAGCACCTTTTAAACCATTTACAAAGTTCTTAGCATCAATTTAAACACTGAGGCTCTTGGATCTTGGTGTAAGGCAACTTCAACATCTGCCTTTCTGAACTGCAGGGAAAATGAAGCAAATGGCTTCATCTTTGTGATATATGATGTCATGTAATAAACTGAATTTAAAAGTTCAAAATTGAAATAAAAACGTATAAACGGTTACAGTTGAAACTTTCATCAGCTAATCTAAAGTTACACATGGGTAGACTTGTTTGGTTTTATTATAAAAATAGTGTATTTGAGTGTGATCCAACTTCTGTGCAAATGGTCGTCGCCAGCTGCATTGCCTAGTCAAGTAACATGAGGTGAGCCAAGAATAAAGTGTAACAAAGTACCTCCTAATGAAAATACATACTATTTTTGCAATGTTTGTTGCCAAATAGCAAGTCTAATCTTCAGTTTATATTACCTTTTGTGAGAGAAAGATAATTTGGAGCAAGAATCTGACTGATTGTCCATTGATGTCCTCTGTATGAGTACTTATTTAAAATAAACATACACTGCACCTTTTTGTGTGCACACATGTTTCTTCTCCTGACATCCTTTTGGAGGGAGGGAAAGAAAATGCATTTCAGAAGGCTCATGTTTTCCCTCTACCACCACATAAATAGTAGATTCCATCTCTGGCATAAATAGCTGTGTCTAATCCATTGCTTGGTTTGGAGTTCAAGACATTTTTCCTCTGACCCTTTTATCAGTGTGACTAATTGTGTGGAAGGCACATCCTCATCTGAGAATGAGCCTAAGTAGTTTCAGATATACCAGAAAGTTGTGTTTGCAGCTCTACTTGAAATATAAAGCACCTGTGTGCCATATTTTCCCTGCTTATATCTTGTCAACAAAAGATCTATCTCTGTGTCTGTTGCAGACAGAAATTTAATTCGTTTTGTTGGGTGGAGAGGTGGGTGTTCTTACTGGAACCCCCTAATTAACTTTTTTTTTCCCCTTCCCTATTCTATTTTATTAAAACTTTTAAGCCCTGCCTTTGTCTGCTGTTCCAAAGTGTCTTTGGTTGCTGGCAGTTTGTTGCTGGTGCCTAATCACACAGAATTACCCTTCCACTTCAGCTGTGTCTAGTTAGCATGTGCAAGGGGCATCTACCATCCTTGTTCCTTCAGGACCAGGCTCTGCAAAGGTGTTAGTTGCAGCTTTTTTTTTCTAATAGATGCTGTTGTAGCTGACCAATAAAATGCAAAGACAGTCCAAGATTTTCTCAGGTAAGTATCCTAACCCTATTTTATATATCCTAATCATATCTATCTATATATCTATCTATCTATCTATCTATGGCAAATTTCAGGGCAGTTTTTCTTCTAAAACTTGAAGCACCCATAACTTAGAATATCGCACTAAGCAGCTCCTTTTCTTTTTCCCTACAGGGAAAATGAAATCTGTTTGTTAGGTGAGTGAGTTCTATGGTGTCATCTGGTGTCTGTTAATTTTCTAGAGACTACTCTGACAATGTAAACCCCTTAATTTTTCTAGAAACGCACAGACAAAACTTTTCTCTTGGATTCAAATAAAACCTTTAGCTAGCAAAATCCAGATTTGGCATGAAATAAGTAATGCAAGAGACATTTAATGCTCTAAGACCCTTTCATTTTGTGCAAGTACATTCTTGAAAACTTCCTTTTCATTATTTTATTTAAAAGTCAAAATTGAAGATCACTTCTGTAATAAAAGTTTTGAAAAATAAATTGTCTGAAATGTAGATAAGTTCAACACTTATACCTTTCAGACATTTTAATAAAAAATAAAGCATTACAATATTTGAGGGATGAGATATGCTCACAGTTCAGATCTAGCTAGCCAGCAATCCCCATTAACTGAGAAATTAACTTTCAGGTGTGTCACCTGGTGGGAGTGCCAGCAGGGGACAGCTTTCTGCTTGGGGAGGACTACTGATGTCTAAAGCAAAGCTATTAAGGCATTTTGTGTGAAGTATTTTGCTCCAGATGGAAGAAAAACCTTACAGGATGGGAGCAGCTGGCCATTTCTCCAAAGAATGTAGCTAGGCAGAAAGTATTGACAGATTTGTTGTGCTAAGAGTTTTTAGAAGGTAAGATTGCAGCACAGAACTTTGATGTAAAATTGGCCTTTAGTGCTGAGTCAGAAAGTGCTGTGCAAAGCTGAGGTCCTACTAAACAAAGCCAAACTTGCATGCATCCTCAAACACCCTGTTAGGATATTCACTCAGGAAAAGGGGAATACATTAGCGTTTGTCAAAATACTCAGACAGGGCACCTGATAAGAACCATGTTAAAGTCAGTTACATGCATCTTTACAGTGAAATCATATACTTTACCTCTTGCATTTCAAAATAAAAGTAATTGTGGAAATTGAGGTTGAGAATCTCCTAATTTGCTGAACTTTTATATGAGCATTATTATTATTTACTTTTCTGAAACACTGCTGCTGTAACAAAAAGTGCCTTGTAGCAGAACCTATATTCCCAGAAGAGCAGAAATAATTACTGTGATGTGTCATCCTGATGAACAATATGCTGCCTCACAGCTTTTTTTTCCTTTTTGCTGAACACACTGCTCTATAGACACCTGTGAAATAAAACTATAATAAATTGCTTCTATTGTGTACACATTGCAGCATTGACCCTTGAAGTACCTTAATGTTATTTATTGCTGCATCCAATGAAAAGAGCAGCAGAATGACTTTATTTAAAAATCAAACTAAATATTTTTGTCTGCATCTATAGCCCTGGAATTAAGCTCCTGTATAACACAGTAGATTTGGTTTTTCTGACTACATAATTGTATAAAACACTCTTAGATGTAGTAGGATACTGTGCTAGGTCAAATTATTTACAAATATATCCATGAAGAAGAATTTTTGGTGATGCACATGACAATGGCCATAAGAATATCTGCTAGAATATGGATGGGCTTAATTGCTTAATGAAAAATATTAAGAAGTTTATTTGTGATTTTCTTCTTAAAACTCCATGAGTTTCCCCAAGACTCAGCTCCTCAAGTCACAGTTCATTTACACGGGTGTGTAAAAGTAGCATATTAGGTCTGTGAAGTCAAACATTCACAGTTTAGAGAAAGCTGTAATTCGGCTGGGTAAGTGCAACTGTTTCACTAGCATGTGTGAAGCACTTGGAGTGCTCAGCTCTGGGGCCCCTGCAAAAAAGGACATGAACCTGTTGGAGGAAGTCCAAAGAAGGGCCAAGAAGATGATCAGAGGGCTTGAGCACCTCTCCTATGAAGGCAGGCTCAGAGAGTTGGTGTTGTTCAGCCTGGAGGAGAGAAGGCTCTGGGGAGAGTTCATTGCAGCTTTCAGTACCTAAAAGAGGCCTTCAGGAAAGCTGAAGAGGGGCTTTTTATGGGGGCATGTAGTGAGTGATAGGATAAGGGTTAATGACATTAAAGAAGGTAGGGTTTAGATTGGATGTTAGGAAGGAATTCTTCACTATGAGTGGTGAGACATGGGTTGCTCAGAGAAGTTGTGGTTGCCTCATCTGTGGAAGTGTTCAAGGCCAGCCTGGATGGAGCTTTCAGCTACCTGGTCTAATGGAAGGTGTCCCTGCCTGTGACAGGGGCATTGGAGCTAGGTGGTCTTGAAGGTGTCTTCTAACCCAAACCATTCTATGATTTTATCATTTTGCCACACATTTCCATTATCAATTATGATTTCATCAGAATGCTGTTTCACTCAGCCTGTAGAAGAGACAGCCCTGCCTGCATAGGCAGTTCACTATCAGGGAGTCTCTCTCTACATCAGTGTGTGAACCCTTGCCTTATTTTCTAGCCTGTGCTGAAGACATCAGATCATTGTCATATGGGTATTAGCAGGATCTCATCCCAGCACCTGAATGTTTCTTGAGGCTTATCTCCTTAAAATCGAGGAAAATCAGGGCTGAAAGTCACTGAGATTAAAGTATCCATTCAGTTGAGTCAATTAACTTGCACTTCAAAGTAGTTAGTGTGATAGTGAAGATACTGAACTGAATAACTTTGAAATTTCAGGTGACTTGGCTTTATATCTTGGGAGTGCTTAGGAGCATTGCAAAATTGAGTAATGGGCTCAAGTCAGACATATATAACAAGAAAGTAAAGTAGCTCTTTGTGAAGCAGTGAGCTTATCTCAGTTATCTAATATCATGCAGGGAGGCAGAAAGAAAAAAGAGGACATATAAAACTTGTTCCTAGAGACAGAAATTTTTTGCCTGAAGCAAGACAAAATCATTCAGCTTTCCTGTATTCCTTCAACATGTTCCCCATCTACCTCTCCCAAGGATGCAGAACCAATCTTCAGGAATTTACAGCTCATCTAACCTTAAATGCATGTAAGGGATCTGAGTTCGGAGCTACAAGCAACCCTGACCAATTTATTTCTGTCATTTCCTAAGCTTACAACATCTGCCTCCAAAATTATTTGACCGTTTGTGTCAAATAATGTAATGAATGAAACCAAAAGTCTCTCTGTTCCACAAGTTCTGGACCACACTGTAAGTATTGTTGGACTAAATGAATGGCATAGGTCTGTGACGGTGTTCGCAGGGGTCCCAGGATGAGGGAAGAGATGAGAATCTTGACTCCATGTTTCAGAAGGCTTGATTTATTATTTTATGATATATATTATGTTAAAGCTATACTAAAAGAATAGAAGAAAGGATTTCATCAGAAGGTTAGCTAAGAATAGAAAAGGAATGAATAACAAAGGCTTGTCTCTGACCGAGACGGTCTGGACAGGTGGACTGTGATTGGCTATTAATTAGAAACAACCAGATGAGACCAATCACAGACCCACCTGGTGCATTCCACAGCAGCAGATAATCATTGTTTACATTTTGTTTTGTTGTCATTTTTGAGGCCTCTAAGCTTCTCAGGAGGAAAAATCCTAAGGAAAGGATTTTTCATAGAACATGGTGGTGACATAGGTCTATTCCAATTTAGCTATTCTACTCCATGTCACCACCACTCAAGCAAAAATAGGGGCTTCTACTAATGAAAGTTACAGCTAGATTCAAACAGTATTTGAGTTTTTCAGCTGGGTTTGGGCTGTAAGCTAACAGTATAATGCCAAAGGTGAAGGGAAGAGAACTATGAAGAAAGACTAACTACATACAACATACAGCTGATGCTTCACCACCATTTTTTATTATTCATCTTAGCCAGTCACTACAAACTTGGTCAACAAACTCCTTGTGAACATTTGACTGGAAATGTGTGCCCAGAGAACTACAATTTGTGAGAGAGTGTCAGTCTTGCTGTGACTGCACAAAAAGGCATTGTGATTGACTTTCCAAGAATTGGGCTGAGAGGGTTTTATAAAGCTTTAAAAAAAAAGCACATAAGCTTCATTTAGGTCTTTTACTAAATTAAAAGCTTTCCCCTCCCTCAATAAGGAAATTATATTAAGCAGTCATGAAGTCATACCTATGGTCTCAAAAACCTTTGTTGAAGTTTCTACAACAGCATTGTTCAGGCCTTGCCTTCTCCCTCTTCACCCTCAGATCTCCAGTCACAATCTACCACCACCTCAACCACATAATGGGACAGGCAGCATTGACACACTGGGAAGATTAAAAAGCTGTATCTATATCCAACAAATAAAGAAATTTTAACCAAGAGCAACCTGGTGATTAGGTGACTGCCATGGGTTGGATGACAGGATGTTACCTTTGGAGTGCTGGGTGCTTCAGTAAGATCTCTGTGAAGCAAAATTTGCAGGTGAGGTCACTCTTGTTCTCAGCTCAGCTTTTTGCTTCTCTGCAAATGCTCTTCTTGGGAAATTCTCATCACCAAATGTTCTAGTAGATAATGAATTATGGTAGTGTTTGGCTTAGTTTGCCTTTCCCTTGACACACAGATAAACACAGAGGAGTTTTTTAAAACCAAATTAGGAATGTGTGTTTTGGAAAATACTGCAGTGTCTTTAAAAACAATGAAGTGGTATTGTGACAATAAAGCATTTGGTTTTAGCTCAACAAGTACTGCTCTCTATAAAATCTGATTCTGCATAGACTAATAAAAATTCAAGGGCATGTGCTGTACATTGCCTGAGCCCTCACAGATTTCTGCAGTTCAAAAAGTATAAGACAAACATGAGATGTAGTGATGTCTCTCAAAGCAAAGTGAGTTCAATGTTTTCAGAGGAGCTGGATATGTAGTGGTGTTTGAGAGGCTCTTTGGAAGGAAACAAGCCTCAGGCTCTCTCCATGCTTTATTCCTATACAGCAGGAATTTTCAAGCTGTACTCAGGCCAATGGCATCCTTAAGTTAAGCTCAAACCCAAGTAGTTGCAAAAATGTACCTTAATGAGCAGCCTCATGAAATGCAGTAAAAACCTATGCTTGCCATTCAATTCACAAGTGAAATTTAGTAATAACAAATGAGAGTTTTTTAAATTGAAAGCAGCTATTTTTGTACATGTTCTTTTTCTCATAATCCTATTCCAAGAACTAGAAAAAAAACCTTTGATTTTTTAACAATGAAAACTGCTCATGACTCAGTTATTAAGGGCTAAAGAATGAAATAGCAAGACAGAAATATGTGTTTTGAAAGAGAAGTAAAAACATTAGGTATGGGAGGTGTTGAATATAAGAAAATAAAGATAGTGCAGAGGGCAATCTCACCCCTGAGGAGTTGCAGCTGTGCCAATCACCAAAGATTAAGAACAGGCCTGCCCTTAACAGGCCACAGATGTGTCCCATGAGGATGAGTGCTATAAAAGAGTGGGTTAGCTGCTGGTGAAGACAGTTGGAGTCAGTGCTGCAAGGAGCTGTCCACGAGAAATCACTGAGAAGCTATGGGAACTTTGCAATAAGATGACTGCTATGAGGGGTCTTTGTGTAGCTATGTGCTGAAGTCAGGAGTGAGTTCAGAAAAGGAGAATAATCATTCAAAGTTCATTGAAGTTTTCAGTAAGACTACATTACCCAGTGACAATGAAAACTAAGCTTTGCCATTTGCTACCTATCAAATTCTTCACTTTATTCTGACAAACCTGGGTGGCACCTGCTGGAGCCCACTGCATGTATTCCTCTTGCAGAGGAGCATGGTTACCTGACATTCCAGCATCAGCATCTGCAAAGGTGGGGCTGACATACCTCAGCCTGCTGGGCCTTTGGAGGCAACAGAGACTCTGGAGGGCTTTGTGGAGTCTGTGCAAGACAGGAAAATGGTAAAAGTTACAGAGCTGAGGAGAGGATTTATTTTACTCTGCACAATGGGATGGCTTTACTCAATCTGCTTTGCTTGCAGAGCAGAGGTCTCTCTTCAAAGTCTTAACTTGTACTTCTGTCACTTGTATCTTGTACAAGGTAACCCTGCTGTGGAATTCAAAGCCCCTCTGTCTCTGAGCATGCACACTTTCAGGCAAAGGTGAGACCTCGGGTGCCAAGGCTCTTGGGACAGGGCCCATTTGGTGAATGATGACATTAGGTTATGTATTTCAGGCAGCTGGCACTCTGCACCTCTGTCTTTACCCCTGTTGACTGAATGTTTGAGATAGGAAGAGACATTCATAACTTGCCTCTAATACACAGTGAGGTTTTCCAAATAGATTATGATTGATGCTCTCAATTATTTTTGTCAAGGTCTGTAGAAAACTCTGTGTTATCCATTTGTCAGCACTTGCAACAAAGCTGTTTTCTGAACAGAATTCTCCTTATCAGATATGAAAATCTGGTTAAATAAAGAGGACTGGGTAAACTTCATGCTGTTGTGAAGTCTGATCTTTCATTCTCCACTTCCACAGTAAAACTTGAAGCTTTTAGGATTTATTTAACTTTTTTTTCAGATGGACTATGACATTTATTGACGGGAAGAGAAGCTGTTAAGCTTAAAGATTCTTCCTGTGTAGGCTGTAGAATGGAGTAAGCCAGTCTCTTCTTGAGCTACTTGTCTTTTCATTAAAATGCCAATATATGTCACTAATATGTATTTTTAAAAAATTAAATAAAATAATTACTTAAAATTTTATAGTGCGCTGCTGTTACAACTCATAACTCCTCATCTTGAGTCATCTAGGTTCCCCACTCTGAATGCTTTCTGCTAGAGTTTGGCATTCAGTGCCTTGCATCAAGGTTTTTCAGGAAAGATGTTTATAGTCATTGTTCTCCTGGGCTTTTTCTGTAGTGGGGATTTTTAATGATGTTGCAGTCCCTAGTGTAAATATAAATGGTTGCTGTGAATTAAATCTGTTTCCCATGCAGTATGATCCAACTCTCCCCAGCCCCTCTGCTATGGTATGTCTAAAGCAGTGATTTGCAGTGGCCCTACCTCACCTTGTGTAGCTGAACAGACAATCAAACAAAAATCCATCCTATCAACCACACTTCTGATGAAGTGGACATCCACAGCAGTGTATTTTATTGTACTAACATGAAAAGTCACAGCAAGGGCTCTCAATCAAATTGAAGTTATCTGACAGATAAGCAGTCTGAGCCAACTAGCTCAAGATCAAGGCTTTTGTTAGTGACATAGATCCTTCTGTGTGTAAGCAGAGCAAAAGTCTTTCTTGTTGTTTTATTTTAGTTATTTCCAAACCTGCTATTTACACTCTCTCCTTCCACAGGAAGCAGTCTCAAAATCCTTAGGTAAGAAGACAAGGAAACTCCTTGTGGCTTTTAGTGCTTTGTGTCTTCTGGCTCTGCCAGGTGTTCTACCCACTGCTCTGCAGTGAGACAGGTGGAAGCAACACCTTGTCCTTAATAATTTCTTATTTTTGCCTTGACCTGTAGAGAGCCAGTGTGATTTCTATCATCTGCCTACAAAATTGCAATCTGTCCTGTTGATGCATGCCCTATCTAAAGGAAAATGAGCTGTGATAGTGGAGGCTGGTACTGCTCTTTCCCACAGAAGTAGACAACACACTTGTACAATTGCCTCCCCAAATAAACTCTTAAGTGCTTATTGAATCCAGAAAAAAATTGAAGGAGACTGGATGACAAAATGGATACAGTGGGTCATGGTTTCCACTTCCTATTTCAGGAAGCCAATTAGCCAGCTAAATTAGGTAGCTCG
The DNA here is from genome assembly GCF_022539315.1 of Serinus canaria. Classification (NCBI taxonomy): domain Eukaryota; kingdom Metazoa; phylum Chordata; class Aves; order Passeriformes; family Fringillidae; genus Serinus; species Serinus canaria. The sequence continues at coordinate 45,648,837 of NC_066314.1, forward strand.
TTAATGGTAAATGAAAGTAAAGCTCTTATCAAGAATTATTCACAGACTAGATTTTGATCTTACTACAGATTACTCCAGTTTATCCTTCTCTCTTCATTTATGGGAGAAACTAAAGCAGCTAAGTGAAGCTAAGCATGAGAATATGCCCTTCTGCACTACGAAATGGTCTGCTGTGCACTTTTTCTGTGGTTGAGTGCAAAATCTCTGTCTTTGGATGTGTCTCTACAGTCTTGACATAAACCAAAGGGAATTACTCACATGTCAGCAGATGCAATGTGAGTACACATTGCACATACTTTCACCTATTTGTTTTTATTTTCTACTAAAATTTCATATAAATATCAGTTCTTGTTGAATCCAGATATGATTAACATAATAACAGCCATGGAAGATCTGGCTCACCCTTGGCAGCCCATCTCCTCCAAGGAGAGGCAGCTAAAGGATAATTCCCTTTCTACAAAGAGGAAGGGATAGAGTGATTGCTAAGATGTAAAATAATTTAGTCATGTCAAATCCCTGTTAATATACCACACTCTTTGTGTCTGGTTATGTGTTAGCCAGTCTACCAGCTAACAGCAGTATTTGAAACCTGGACAAGGAGAAGTTAAGCTGAAAAGTTTGAATTGGGGCACACATAGATAATAAAAAGCAAAAAGCTGTTTTTCTGCTTAACCTAAACTTTGAAAAAATCCCACGTACGCACTTTCAGTTTTATGCTGTGTGTGAATGTCAAATATGCTTAGCTGGAACAGAATTTCTTGAAAGTAATTATTGTTGTCCCATTTGGCTAAATATACCTATAAACATACCAGAAGTATGCAAAACTAGAAAATGCTGATATAGACTTGATAATCTGGGGGCTGGGGTTATTTGAGAACTGGTGCTCTTAGTCTCTTACTGTGAATTTTTCTGCCATGTTAGCTGTATGTCATCTATTCCCAATATGTCTATTTTAAGTGGAAAGTAATTAATAAAGTGGTTTATTCAGAACAGATTATTTCAAAAAAGGAAGCAAAATTTGGGAATGAGATGTCTCAATCCTTTAACCTCTTTGAAGGGTCAGAGGATTTGCAGAACCTTTTCCAGAGCAGGTAGCCCTATGCAGTATTTCAGGCCAGATAAGCAAGGCAAGCTCTGATGCCAGGATTGGTCCTGTCTCCCTTCTGCCCTCCTTCCCTGCACTGCAGAGCTTTTAATCAAGTTCAATACAACTGAGGGAGTTTTACTCTGGGAGAAAAGGGGTGTCCTGCTTTTCCCCCCTAGCATGTTGAGGCATTTCAGTCACAGGGGTGAAGTGGGATGGTCTGGGAGCTTCAGGAGTTTCCAGCAAGCTGCACGCTGGCCACCCAGTTTAGGCTTTTAGAGGAAAGTGTCAGGGAGTGTGACTGAGGTGGCCACAGTCTGCCTCCCATGGCAATGGTGAAGGAGAGGAGCTGGCTGGCTGCTGACCTGCAGTAAACCTCAGGCCCAGAAAATCTGCTGGGTTTTCTGCCTCCTGCTCTGAACAGGAGCAGGTGAGGTGGGACAGGATCTCAGGAGGAAATGTAGCAGCAAAACTTGCCACTGAAGTCTTTTGGGCTTGGATTTGTTTTGTTATAGTTTTGTTTTGTTTCTCTCCATATAAACACTTCCTTTTAATGTCCAATCTTTTGTGCAGATGTGTTTGGCCCACCCTGCAGCAGCCTCATTTCCCTATGCAGGGGCTGGGTCTGGTTTTACCACCACAGCTCATGGAGGGTTTAGCAGCAAGAAGGAGTTAAATAAATAAATATGTGTGTGTTTTTGCAAAAATGTGCTTGTGCCTTTTTCTGTTCCCACCTCCCTGAGGGAGACTGTTTCCCTATGGAGCAGCAGCCATGCGAAAGAGCAGCAGCTCCTGCTCCACTCCAGCTGCAGGAGGGGAAAGGTGTGTCTGATTGTGAAGATCGGGATTAGCTGGAGAAGTAGGAGAGGAGAGGAGGGAGGGGAAAAGAAAAAAAAAAAAAAAAACCCAAGCTTTTGAATGGCAAGCCTGCACTTCCAACATGTGGCCAGCATGTGCCACGCAGGCTTCAGGAGGCAGCAGGAGCACAGGTGAGCAGCTTTGTCTGGGCAGCAGCAGAAAGAAGCTCCCTAACAGGATGGGGGATTCCAGCAGCCCGGGAAACAGGGCAGGTCTGGAGGTGCACAGACCACCACAGGCAGTCTGCTGGCACTCTGCAGCAAACTCAGCCTGGAGCCCAGGCAGGGCAAATGCATGGACCATGCCAGGTATGTTATTTGTTCATCTCTCTTACTTTTGGCTTGTTACATTATAAGGCAGAAGCAGGAGTGTACAGAGTTATGTGTCTGCTGCATAGCATTACTGCATTTATGGGGTAAGAGGGGCATCAGGGGACTGGTTTTGAGTATTACTGCTTCAGGAGGATATACAAAAGTTTAGGTTTTTGGGGAAAATTTTTGAGTGTGGTGTTGTCTGAGAGAACAAGGCTGGGGGCAATCCAGCAGAGAGAAAACTCAGAGATGCATTCCACCACTTCATAGAAAACTGCAGAGAGAAAGGGAAACCTGTCTAACAGTGGAACAAGTGCATAAAAAGTGGATGCCTGACAGGGAAACCTGGAGGACTAGGGTAGCCAGGTTTGAATCCATATTTAAGCTTTAAGGTTTGCTCTTCAGGGCATTGCCTCTGCAATGCTCTGAGGGACTATCAAGCCCCTTTCAATCCTCTTCACTTGGAAAAATTATTCCAGGGTACAAATTTAATTTCTCTATTGCTAGTACAGCACTGTCTGTGGATTCATAGCTGTCCTCTTGTTTCCAACCTCGATTCTATTAGGCTGCCGAAGAGTCTCCTGCAGCACATCTCAGGCAACCCTTTCCCTGCCTTGATGGTGGGAAGTTCTGTTGAGAGCTATCTGCTGCTTTCTTTTGCTGTTACAAGACTGAAGTTGTTGGTACAACCTAGAAGGTGTGTAACCCCAGCAAAAGTATCTTTTTTTGGATCCTTCTGGTTCAGCTGCTGGTTTGCTGTCAGTTGGACAAACAGGCAGAAGCAGCCTGTGCATGGATCATGCAGTGAAACACCTTGATGTACTGCTGCAGGGTTAGCCAACATTCATTCCTTGCATTTTGCAATGATCCCTGGTGTTGCACTCACCTTGAAAGACACATCTTTTAACTATGACAACTTTTTCAAGTGGCTTTTTTTGTTCTGAGCTGAAAATTTTCAGGGAGTGTTTTTCCCCCCCTTCAAAAAAAAAAAACCAAACCCAATTGAAACTAAAATTTTCTGCAAACAAAACAGTTACAGCTTTGTAATTCAAATATTTAAAACTATTGCATTCACTTCTCATACATACACTTTCATGCTTTTGTGGGGGTGTGTGTGTTTATATACATTTTCATTTCTAGGGACACATCTATATTATTGATATATATACACATATATGTGTTCTATATGTGTTGTTTTAATTAGACATTTATTTTCATGTGGCTATTGGAAGTGGTTATGGTGAAAGCTGTTCCTAACTGATGTGACTAATGAGATTAAACCAAGTCAGAAACTTGGCTAGCTTGTATTCACTCAAGACTGCTGAGTTTTTCTATTTATGAACTTTTTATAGTCTAGCTTAGTTTTTCAGCATAAGATTCTGTGTGTAATAAGCTTACAGCTGCAGCATATGCTTTCTTACAGATAAAAATGAAAATTAAGCTGATGGTTTTAGTATAGGCGAAATGGCCTTGCAGTGGTGAATGGATAAATAAGACAACTAAAAGTCTCTTTGATGTGATGTATCTGTTGTTGTTTGTGTTTTGGGTTTTTTTTCCTCAGAAATGATCAATTCAATGTACTTGTAAATGAGTTTGTGGAATGATCCTTTATTAGTAAAAGTGAAAATCAATGTTTACAGGAAATTATACTGGACAAAGGAGTGACTGCAAGGGTATTTTAAAAAATCTGAACATAAATCATTATGGATATTTTCATTAACATAGTGACAGCTAAAAACAGCCATAAATTTCATATCCTGTGTACACAGATATATTTTAATGCTCCCATTTTCCTGAGCCTTCATGATAAAGCAGTCAAGCACTATGGGATGATCACAGTCTTTAGTCTGTGGGTATTTGTATTATAACAAACCTAAATTACAACTAAGAAAGCTAAATAGAACCCATGTCCTTTTAAGTTAGCTGGGCAAAGCTCCATGTTCAGTAAAACTGATGGTCTCAAATATGCTGAATGTTTGCAGGAGAGACAGAACAATATATTGGCAGCTAACTCCCTAGAAAATGCAGCAATTTATGTTTTAAAAAAGTGAGTCAAAATTTTGTATTTAAAAAAAGATGAAAGTAGGGAGGATGATGGAGTTTTTCTGTTAAATGTGATGTTATTTTATTACAGTTCATTGAACTCTTTGCAGTGACCCTGAGCTCTTTCTCTGGAGTGGACACACTTGAAGGTCCTTGATGTATTGGTCTGTCTGTCTAGTGGGAAACTCAAATAGCTCTGAGGGCACACACACTTATTTAAAGGGGATTGCTCAGTCCTAGAGGCTCCTCTTCTGAGACAATTGATAGAAAATCTCTGATTTTCTATTTTTGAAAAAAATAGAAAAAAATATTTTTTCCTATTGAAAATCTCTGATTTTCAATTTTTTGGTTCCATTTTAAGGATCTACCATTAGACAACCACTGCATTTCAGGTGCTTTGTTTGGTGCTGAGTTACAGTAAGTGACAGAAATGTGGTTGGAGCAACTGGAATGACTCTTGCATTAGATGCTCTCACATTTCTCTTGCAGAACTTAGGAGCCACTTCTGAGCCACCTGTTCATTCAGGCCTGCTCTGCTGTTACTGACTTGGTTTTCTGCAGGTGAATTCAGGAGCTCATTGCACCATCATGACTGAGGTCTGAGTTTCTGTGCTGTATTTCAGTCCTGGCTTGATGCAGCAGCCAAGTCTACATCAGACTTGTAGTCCTGTTGTGAGTGTTGCCATAATGGCCTGAGGGTGCTTGTGTGACCATCACAGGTTTGATTTGTCTGCATTTGAGAGTCCAGTTCTGAGGATGGAACCTTTTGTGTTCAGATGCTCCTTGTCTTGCAAGTATCACAAACATGAGAGTTAAAAAGTAAGAAACTACTTTTAGGAGAGACATATAGACGTCCCTTATTTTGCAGGTTTTAGTAATTTTTTTTTTCTTTTTCTGTATTTTGGGGTGGGATGCTGGTGAAGCAGCAGAGGTAGTATCATGTGCAGCAGAGTAATCTCTTCAGGGTATCTCTCCTCCACAGTCTTGTGGTACAGTGTCCTATGGTTTTAATAAGCCCTATGGTTTTGTGTCACGATGTCATATGCAGTTGAGCTTTTAGGAAGATGGAATATGAATCTTCAGAAAGTGCAAAAAGGAAATCTGAAATAGACAGAAGAAATCCTAAACCACTGATTGGTAGATAAGAGAATTCCTGAGGAGCATAAGAACACCGAAGTGCATGTAACAGTGGGATGGCTGTTTCCCACTTCCTGATTTCCACTGAGGTCTGAACCTTACAGGGGTCAAAAAATCACAGCAAGCTGGTGATGAAAAAAAAATTTAAAATTCAACGGTGGTTTCCTGCTTCTACTTGTGAAACCTTCAGATTGTAATGCATGAGCGAGTTCCTGCAGAAATGCAGGTATGAGCAAGACCACCACAATCTGTGCATTCACATAACAATTAGAAGGTTTATTTCACATTAAATGTTTCTTGTTCAGTACAAGGAGGACACTCACTGAAAATATTCCTTCAGCATTACACCAGCATTTAACATTACTGACAGTGGAATATAATATACAGAATAAAATTTGTCATTCTTTTCCAGGAGACAGGCAAACTTAATGGTCAAAACAGGAATTAGCATCACCTTGCTATAGCTTCCTTGTCCAAAATGACAAGCTGTACAACACAAGGACACAGGTTTTAACTCCAGGTGTTTGTTGTCAGGTTCAGAAGCTGTTGGCCCTCTTGCAATAGGACTGCTTCGCTGGAAAAATCTGTGTGTGTATGGGAACCCTCCCCTCGGTCTCACTGCCCCTGAAGATGCCTGTGCTCCTGGGTGTCAATGCTTTTCTACTCAGAATGACTTCTCATGTCCATTGTCCTGTCCAGCATCACTTTCAATCACTCCAGTGCCTTCTTACAACAGTAGTAGTCAAGAAACTTTGAGTCAAGACTCCACAGGTAAGTGAGTCTTTGTTTTTCACGTGTCCAAGCTTGGTTTGGTCAGCAATTTTCAATATTTCTGTTTCTGCTGCCAGAGTGCTTTGATTGCTCCTAAATAAGGATCAGACCACAGAAACATCATTGAAAGGGTTTATGGTTATGCAAAGTAATCCTTATCCAAAGAAACCCTAACAATTTCCCTCATGGTTGAAACCAAGTGTCAGGAACAAAGATGTTCTCAGCAGCACTAATACCACTATTGTACATTTCCTTTGAAACTGGTAGGCCAGCTGTTTGATGAGGGTGCATCCCTGTTAGTGCTTGGAGGCACTGGAGGGCAGTCTCTTCTGTGCCTGTCATAAAGCTTCATGTGATGGAGGATGCCCTGATAGGTCTGTTGTGTTCAAAATGCTGCTAGCACCTGGCTAATCACAAAATAGGGGGTACAAGGAGCATCCAGTTACATCCATGGCAATGCACTTGTGCTCCTAGCCTGTTAGAAGGCTGACACCTATCAGAGCCCATCTGAGGCAACAGCAGAATGCTGATCACTGGTGCTGCTCTTTCCTTCTGAGGTTTGGAGGTCTCAGGGTCTGATGGAAAGATGACAGCTGGTGAAGAGTTGTGATGTTAGGGCAAGTCACTCGACCCAAGTCTGGCTGCATTAGTCTGAGAGTTCTTAATGATAATGATGATAGGAAGTGGGTCATGAGCTCAGTGAAAATTTATGGCTATCAATGAATCTCTCATCTATATGCTTCCTAAATTAAACCCTGTAAAAGGATTTTTAATTCCTGCTGCCTAAGTTCTGTTACTGAGTGAAGAATTAGAAGGTTCTTCCTGGGTGCCAGGTAAAAGAATGTATATAGAGAGCAAGGTGTTAGCAGAGCCAGTATTGAAAGTCATAATGCTGGAAAAGTCCAAATATTCTGAAAAGTCTCAATATTCTATTCATACCTAGAGCTGGTATGAAAACAGTGCTGATCTAGTTCTTAAAATTGTAATAATTGCTGTCAACAGTGGCTGAATATAATCTGTAGTAAAAATGATAGTCAAATATGTATATTCTTGTGGTTTGTATTACTGTTCTTGTTATTTTAAGTATTGCAGTACATTAATATAATTTAGTGTAACTGATGAAGACATTATTGCATGTTGCCAAAAAATAATGGACCTGAAACTCTGTGGTGGTGCTGAAATCAAATCAAAACCTATTTGTCCCTTCCCAGAGCTCTCTGATCTAATTGCTCATCCTCAGAACCTTTCTGGATGTTTATGGCAGCTGGAAATCCCAGGTTCCAGCACTTCGAGTGCCATTCCTAATATCTGCTTTGATGGTGCCACTTGCTAACACAAGGAGTGTTAGGTCAAATGCTGAACAGCTTCAGGAAGGCTAAATGCTGTGGCTCTCATTTACATTATTTTCTGCTTCCAGTTAAGAGCTATGTAAATATGGACCTCCTTCTTCAGTGCAGTGTTGATTGTATGAATTCTGTGACTATATTCTGTAGGCTTAATTTGCATCTTGTTTTACATTGCCATCTGTTTTATTGATGCAAATACTGTGTGACACTTAATATTTTTCCCACATGATGGGTGACAGCTCTGGTTTTAATTTGAAGTGGTTTTGGGACAGTGGGGTGGCAAGTCAGGAGGCACTTGACACCTAGAGGTGTTGTTGTGGAGAAGGGAAGAAATGTTAATTTAAAATAAAAGAAAATAGTGGTAGCATAATAAAACAGTAGTAAGACTTGATAAGAACCTGTTAGCATTGCAGAACAATTTCCCAGTTCTACAGTATGGATACAAATAGCCAAAGACCTCAGTAGGATATTATATTAGCAAGCCAAATACAAATGCTCTATTTTCACCCTAATTTAAGAAGCTACAAGGTCTTTGAAGAGTTCACACTGAGATGTTTATGAAAATGTCAGACTGAAAAGCAGCATGGTGTCAGGTTAGCACTCAAGCAATGTCCATTTTTAGGAGGGCAGGGTGGTGCTGGTTCAAAGTTCTAGCACAAGAAGGTACATTCTTCATCCTGATAATTAATATCCTAATTTCTTTATCCAATGAAACAATTTCTAATCTGTGGGATTTTTAAAAATTTCATTTTAAAATCGAATCCTGCAGCAGAGTAGAGGGTACTGCATGTAACCAGAGTGTTTCACCATTACTGCTCAGGGGCAGAACAGTGTTGTGCCAGCAGCTGCTCCCTAAGGCTGGATGTCTCATCTGCAACTCCAGAGTTAAACCCTATCCCTGGCCTTCATTATAACACTACTAATGCAGAGATTCCTCAAGTGATTTAAACTACATCAGTTTTCAGGGACTGTCTTGCAGTGATTGAAAAGCTTTTGTTTGTTTGCAGCATTCAGCACTTCTGAGGAAGCTCAGGCAAGAGTACAGTGTCAGCTGAAACAGTGGAGTTCTTGAAAAGACAGAGGGTAACTTAGGGACAGGTTAATTAGGCAGGGTAAACTTTAAAGTTATATCCACACTCGTTTATTTCCAAGACTACTTGATCAGATCTTTTACAAAAACTTGAAATGCAGAAGAATGCCACAGGCTTACTGTGCTGCTTCTCCTCTGTTCATTTACAATTAAACTCCCTATTACATTTTAGCAGCAAATTCTTTAAAAAACAAACTATGCTAAACCACTGGTATATAATGCACTCACCTCACACATTATAGTTCAAAAGAATTCTTTTATTAATTACTGATGGTGGAAAAATTCTGTCTGCTTCCATTTGATCAGGGCATGTTTGGGACCTTGAAATAAACCGTGCATGGTGTTGTCTGAGCTGGATTGCAATGTTCAAAATAAGATAACAACATAAAAACCTCAGTGTATTCTGATACACTGTATGAAAGAGATAAATCTGCAGCTGGCTTTAGTGGGTGCTTTGCATCCTACTTGAAACATTAGTTTCAATTTAGTGCTTTTGTTCCTTTGCAGCATTTTGCAATGCTAGATAATTTACAGAGTAGTGTCAAATTTTGTCCTTGGGTATAGGAGTATAATAGACACCAGAATTAATCAATTTCATGGGCTGTGGAAGAGAATTTTTGAATTTATAGTATTAGTTGTGATTCTAAATAATGGAGTTTTGAGAAGATTGCTCTGGTCAATAAAAGCCAGGCTTCTGCTTAGAATGAAAAAAAACATGAGTTATTCTTTGCTCATTTTGTAACCTAAAGAATTTGTGAGGGAGTAGCAGAGAGGAAGGTCATTGTGGTAAATATTTCATAACTGCATATTTGTTTTTAGCTGAGTCAAGAAGAGTTCCTGTTGATTAACTTTGTGTCTTCTTATGATCATTATTCAATGCCTAATTACATTGAACACTATATTCTAGAATGTACAGAAGATTTGCTAGACAACACCAGCTGGATTGAGATGAATAGATTTGCACTGGGTAGAAATGAGTCAGGAGCTGAACAATACCTGTCAAATTTGTGCCAGCTACAAATTTTAAAGAAATACAAAATACCATAATTCATCAAAATACTGGATATAACAAGAAATCTGTGCCTTTTTGAAATGTATTTCCCATTTTTCCAATAATAATCTGAAGCATTTGATTCAACTGCTTCTGACCTGAAATTAGTGCACCTTCATCCAGACTGTATTTCTCTTGTTTGCTCATTACAGGGACCTGTTCCCTTGTACACTGGATCAGTTGTTTTGAAAGCAATTATATTGATTTGCCATTAATTGTTCCTGAGAAATATGTCAAATCTCTTTTATCTTGTTTTCTTCAAGGTAAGAAGAAAAAATCAAGAAGAAATAAATCAAGCTGTTAAAGACAGCTTGATTTATTGCTTACTTACTATTTTCTTACTATCTCTTTTCAAATATTGATGTCTGGCTGACTGGGCTGTAATTACCTGAACTACTTTATTTGCACTTCTTCACTGTTATGGGATCCTTACTTCAATGGAATAATCCCAAAAATACATTTAGGCTGCTAAATCTCAGCAAAGCAACTGGAAGGTAAAGTATTGCTCTGGACATTCACAGGAATGTCCAATTCCAGGAGAGCTTGTGCTTCACAGCAGAGACAGTGAAAATGCAGAGGACTCAGGATGGACCCTCCTCAGGGATGCATTTGGGCTTGTCTCATAGTTAGATAGAAACACACACTTTGGAAATAAATAATATTATGGTCATAGTACACAATTTCTGCAGGCATAAGTAAACCTGAAAGAGTGTTCCAGGTTTATTCCTCAGAACTATTGGAAGTCTGGCTGCAGCTCATGTCCCCTCTTTTATTTACATAAGTTCCTGTGACCTCTTCATTTTATTTGGCATGCACAATCATGGCCTGAAACCTTTGCCTTTTGTTACTACACTGCAAGGCATTGCACCTGCTGTGAATGCTGTGTTTGACATGGGCAAAAATAAAGTAAAATATGTGTTTCTTGATTTGTAGGTAAGTGCATCCTTATATGTATTCTTTGATTCTGCAGCTGTCTTGTCTCGTGCAGCTTTTAAGTTTTAAATTGAGCAATAACAGTAAAAAAAAAAAAAAAAATATATATATATATATATACATACATATATATATATATATACATACATACATACATACATATATATATATATATATATATATATATATATATATATATACATTTGTGATGTTGCCTACTTTCTAGTGTGGCGTAGGATTCCAGTAGTATCTATTTCATAAGTCAGATGCAAAGGAAGTAGATCCAATGTTAAATGGATTCTGTGAAAGGAATAATATTGACCTGCTTAGGAATTTATTTGTTCCCCTGAAGAAAAATGATACTTAGAAGAATTATAATGTGAATAAGGAGATGATTGGGGGGGACATGAAAACAGTCTTGGGACAGGGAGTGCTAAACAGGAGGAAGAGGAATAGTGGAGTTTGCCCAGAACTGGTTTGGAAACAAGGTTAATATTTTTATGGAGAATTTTTGCCTGGAAAGGAGGAGTGCATTGGTGAGAAGTGCTGACAAGTCTAAGGGGGGAGACATCATCACTGCTAAGGATATTCAGAATGCCAGGTAGGAAGAAATGGATGCCTTTTGGGAACAGAATAAGGGAAAAGTTATGGAATACAATGGTGCAGCTTTTGCTACTGTGCATAGCAGGATTTTTTTGTTTTTCTCCAATAAACTGTGAGTCCTTAGCAAGAAATTCTAGAGGAAGAAAAATTCAGCTACTTATTGGAGGGGGGCTGCAGCTATGAAAAAAGCAAATGGAGGCCTGGGATGTTTCAGGTGAAGTATTTGCTACAGAGGGAGAGAGAAGATTTTTACATCAACTGACTGCTTATTTTCAAAGAGTAGAGATTTACTGGGGCTTAAGCAGAGGAAAAATTACCAGAACAATAAGGGAGAAGAGAGTAAAAAAAATTTGCTGTGTTCAGACTCGCAAAACAAAAGCCATTTAAAGACAGAAAAACCAAGCAATAGGTTTCTGTTTCTGTTTACTTCATAGTCTAATGTTTTTACAGTTTGGGGAAATAGCTGAGTCTGAAGAACAGGCATCTGATCCATGCATTTATCCTGACCAGCAGCCTTCAGAGTCTGAGGAAACTGCCAAGTGACCCCAGAGATGCAACTCCTCCTTTTAATTCTTGCAGTGTGTGTTCCAGTTTCAGGTATTTATGTGGAGGGGCCATAAACTGACCAGCTCCTGGGGATTCTCTATAAAAGTGAAAGCCACAAGATGGTGCTGACTCTCCTTACTGTGGTTGAAGGCATTGGGAGAGATTTAGCAGAATTGCAGCAGCCTGGGTGTAACCAGACAAAATTTCCATGGAGTTTGGTGTGTATTAACCTGCAAACAAGTGATAAAGTCAGTGGGTCACTTCAGGCTGCAGTTTATGGTGAAACATTGATTTTTGGTAAAATGTCCTAATGCATTCTTAGTATATTGGAGGGAAAGAGGGAATTAAGGGAATTAGAAAGGTGATGGTTATTTCTGAGGTTGTTGTTTCATCAACTGGTGATTGATGAAATGATGAAATTGAGAAATAGGAAAAAAAAACACATCTTTGTTATCTCTGATTAGAATCCTCTCTTGAATTTTGGTGCCTTTTAAATGCCAAGGACAAAGTCTGCTGTGCCCACAGTGTTGCTGACTGCTTGTGCTTCTCTGCCTGTTCTCCTTTTGTGCTTGCATCAAGGGAGGGACCCTTTTGGGAGACTGGCTTGGTGCTCTCTGTACAGCATCTTGAAAGGAGAGACAGGTTTCTGCAGTTCATGGCTGTCTAATAGAGAGCTCCTGGTGGGGTTTAGAAAGAGGAAAAACACTGTTAGCAAAAATGTTCCTTGGGAACTCTGTAGTCAGCTGAACCTGAGAAACAATGAAGTCCAGTTGACAGCTACATGAACTTGCTGTCACTGGCCTGAGAACAGCCTGCCTTCCCTCCCCTTGTCTCCTGGCTGCCAGCAAAAGCATCATGCCTCTGTTCATTAATCATTGTGACTGTGAAGAGGGGAGGCTTCCCCTTCTCAATTCTTTTTTCAGCCACCAGCAGAATCTTTACAGTTAAGAAAGGCAATGATTCCCTACTTTTCTCAAAAATGAGGGGAGTGCACTTTCAGAAGTGCTAAGCACTATGGAATGCCTTTCTTCCAGTGCTATGTCATCTTTTGCTCCTGAAATGCAGCATATGCATTTTTCCTTTTAATAAAATGAGACTAAATGTGTTTAAGTTTATACCTGCACTGGCTGAAATGCATACTGCATTCAATAAATATGACAAATTAGGATCTTACAGAGAATGTCCTTGCTGACTCTTGGGACAGAGAGGGCCATTAAATCTCTAATTCCAAACATCTAAGTGTGCTTACTTAATCAGTTTCAAAACTCTGGCTACCAGTAGAATTGTTTTTGTGACTCAAAGTGTAATGCTGTTTAGTCAAGATTCTGGCTGACATTAAGTGCACAGACCATTCTAAAACACTCATGTTAAAAGGAAGAAAAGAAAACCTGTGAAACTTCTGTACTCTTCTGGCCTTGTTGCAGGATCAAGTCTAGAAGCTGCTGAACTTCCTGATTCTGATCTAGCAAAGCAATGAAGTGGATGCTTCATGAACTTGAGAGTTGTGCCATGGGGATCAATTTATAGGCATCTCTAATTATTTTTACCACTTATGAATGGGAAACTAAAATCTGCCTAAATTCAATGAGCTGGCAGTTCCTATAAAAATGTATTTGGGAATGCTGGCCAGGACTGATCATGCTGCTGGTTCAGGGCATTTAAAACTGGCAATGCTGGCACATGCCTCCTGAACAGTTCTACCAGTGTGCTTCAAACTTGTCTTCAGAGAGCATCTTTAGAGCTGGAAGTGCATTTATTCTCCTGTGTTCTCTTTGTGCTAATTTTGAACCTAGCTGCAAGACCTGGCCTTCCTATTTATCCACAGTGTGGATATTTGCCCTTTTTGCAGATCTGAGGTTGACACATCATTGTACAAGTTCAAGCAGGACTCTGATGTTGATCCCTGTTTGCTTCCTGCTGGTGCTTTGTGTGAACCTAAACTCGGGAGGGACAGTAATACACAATCTCCTCCTCACATCACCACTTAGCTGACACACATTTATAACATTCAATTCTTTTTGATTGCCTTTTTTTTTTTTTCTTGGATATATTTCTGTACTGTCTATTGCTGGGGCAATAAGAATTATTTTGAGTATCAGATTTCATGGAGACTCTTTTTTTTCTCTGGGCAATATTTTGGTTTTGTAAACTACTCAATTAATGAAGAAAAGGGTTAGGATGGAGTTTGAATCAGTAATTGAAGAACTGGTTTTTACCCAAGGATCTGTCTTCCTACCACTCTTCCAGTTGCAGCCTTCTAGTGCTAGAGGATCTTCAAGGCTTAGTGCAAGAAGGAAATGTTTAATTAGTTCTTTAAATCAAAGAAGGGTTTGTGAACAGCAATCTGTTTCATTCTCCTGTCAATGACATGCCTTTCCCTGGGAACTGTGTACTTATCTTGCATATTTTATAACCAAAACACTACTAAAGATAAGCAAAAAATTATCATTTAGTATCTGCTTGTTAACTTTACAGAATCAAAAAAAGACTTTTTCAGCTTTGCTTCCAGAGAAATTAAAGGTCTAACAATAGAATGCTTTTTGTTTTGTTTCTCATTAGAGAATATTACACAGTTAAACCTTAAAATGCTCTATATGTAAGTAGCTGATGTATCCTTGAGCAGGAAAACTATGAAAAAACCCTAACTTTATAATAAATCCACTTTTGATAGTCACATCAAACAGCATGAACCAAAAAAACCCCCAAATATCTAATGTGTTTTCTTTATTTTTTCCAATGTTTTTTTAATGAGGTGTTTCATTTTTCTGTGGGTGATGAAGCCTTGATCCTTTAAAAGAGAAAGGATGTGTCAGGAGTTTCAGATGTCCAGTGGGAAGCGTTCATGTGCAGCACTGCAGTACAAGACTGAGCCAGAGAGCAGGAGCTGTACAACTGAAATGAAATGGACTGTATAAAATAGCTCCAGTAAAGCCCTTATTTCTTTTTCCTCTCTCTCTTTAAAGCTCAGTTTAAGGCAACCAAGCTTTGTGTCCCATCACTCCCCTCATTAAAAGAAGAGTAATCAAGTTTGAGATAAAAACCTGAAGTTCACAATTTGAAAAATGCCATCCTGTCTACCCTTTCAACTACTTTATTTCCCTCTTTTTGCTCATTTTTAACATTTTTTTTTACATTTCTTCCTCTTCAGTCATTCCCATAACTGCATACCTCTGAAAATCTCTTCCTATTTTCCTTCTCTTCCTGCCCACCTACATGTTCTCTGCACATACTGTGGATTTGTTCCCTGTTTTCTACCTATTTGCATTCCTCATTTATAGCATTTCCAGGGAAAGGGAGCTTCCAGCCTTGCATCTCTGCTTGCCCCCAGCCTGCTTCTGCTCAGCTCTTAGGAGGTGATGGCTGGAGGAAGCTCCATGGATGTAGCTTTTCCTCTCACACTGCCTGTGGTTTCCCATGCCTGGATCACAGGTGAGGTGCTTTGCTTCCTTTGAGACTTTAGGAACCTGAAAGGTTCAAACTGAGACAACAAGCACAGCAACCCCTGTGATGCCTGTGCCTCTCTCAGTCAGGATGGAGGATGGCCATGGAGGTGGCAGGCTGCTGCTGAGGGCCAAGGGGAGAGTGGATCACCTCATCCCAGAGAGCTGGTCCGTGGCCAGCTTCTTGCTGGGAGCCAATTCCTGTAGCAGATAAGCAGAGAGCTTCTTTGGCAGGTGTTGATCTGATGTCCAGGAGAATTTTTTTGCTCCTTAGTGCTTGTGTCTGATTGCTTTCAGGTCTGCTATGGCATTTGGGTCTAATCCATGTCTTTTGGTTGAGAAGACCAAGTAGCATTCCCTGTAAAAGGCAAAAAAACTCTTGGACAGAATTCCTGAATGTACTGACATGCTTCCAGTTGAATCCTGATTACCCTGCTGGAGGCCCCTTAATCCTGAGTTTTATCTTGCAAGTCAGGACTTTGTTTAAACTCTGTTGAAATCAATGGAAAGACTCACTTGCACTGCAGCCTAAGGTAATTGAACCTATGATGAACAAAATTGCTATTTAAATATGTGACTTCTCTCTCTCTTCTCTGTCTGTGCTTCCTTTTTCCATTGCTTCCTACCTCATTTTCCCCTTCTATCCTGGAAATAAAGGTGCAGTAATCTGAAATGGGTACTTGACTATCTGTTGTCTGCAGAGAAAAAAAGAAAAAGAGGTGCATATCAGCCATCACTCTGGGGTTGCAGAAGTAATTGCTCCTTTTCAAATGACGAGTTCTCAAAGCCCAGTAATCTTTTCCACATCAGGACTAAAACCTCCCAACACACCTCATGCAGAAATACCTACGTGCTTCTTTCTTATTCTTCTAAGTGCTTCCCCTGGGTGCCTCTTTCTCCCTTACCAAAAACACTGTCATTCATATCCTTGAAGCACTTCAGCTTTTAAGATGAAAATATTGAAGAGTGAAAATAAATTATAGGAGATTAATTTTGTGGGAGAAGAGAGAGTGTTCATGAAGGTCTATGCATAAAGATAAGAACATGCTGTACCTCAGCCTTGCTGAAAACAGGTTTTTATTATTATTTTTTTCCCTTAGGCAGATATTATGCTATGCCATTCTGTGTAGAGTAGGTGAGGGAGAAAGGTGGAGCCATTATTCAACTCTTCTGCATGATCACAAGGGTAGTGTTTATCAAGTCAAACCAGAAATCAGATGTCTCTAGATGATCTTCAAGTTAGCAGGTTAAACAAAGTATCATCTCTTGATATCAGTGCAGCTGGTTGTTGAGAAGCTGTATTAGTAAACATCCAATGCTGCATTAAAATAAAAGGAATCTTTGACAGAAATTATAAGCAATGAAGCTGTAACAGTAAAAAATTGTAGCTGTATATTTTACTGGTTTGAGTTATATAATAGTCTTGAACTGAGACTGCAGGAGGGTGAGGATGAAATTAAATGAGTCATTGTTAAAAATAGGATGTGGGATTGAATTAAATGTTGAATGTGCCGGGCAGCTGAATAGAGGATGAAATTTGCAGTGAGAAATAGACAGTGTCTAAAGTATATAAATGTTGATTACTATATCAACACATGGTGACTAGGGACAAGAAAGGGACTGCAGAGGCAAGAAAGGCATCGGACTGGTCCAGTGATTGGTGTTTCCTCCCAGGCAGGGAGGTGAGGCACAAGGCTTTTTAGTCTTTCTTTATGTTGAATACCACGAGTAGCAAGTGGGGAACTGGCTGTAAAAGCCAAGTGGAAACAGCAAAAGTCAAAATCAGCTGTTTTGGTGTGTCTGTATAGAAAATCATGATCTCAGCTTGGTTTAATGTCTAGTTAGAATGGGGTTTCTCTCATGGCTAAGGGGATGCAGTAGTTCAGTTCTTGGGGTGAAGGAAGAAGTGATCACTTTTGTTAAAAAAGGTGGCAGAAATTGTGACCTCTGGCTATTACTGGGAACACAATTCTTCAGCCAGTAGACTAGAAGGCCTCTAGCCTGATCCAGCACACCAAATTTTAAGTTATGCTCCTACACAGTTTAAAGGTGTTGAGCTTGAGCAGAGGTTCACCTGCTTGTCACTGTCATCCATATGGCTTAAAAAAATTCCAAAAATGATGAACATTTTTGTCAGAGTAGAGTAGCTACTAGTAACTGTGTTGGATGAGCAAGCTTTAGATAAAAAGAATGATGCATTATGCTGATACTGTGTGGGCATCTAAGTCCTCAGTTTGGTTTAGATACTGTAGGGAAAAAAATCACATTTCTCCAAGCTTATTTTCTATCCTAATTTTGGGAATGGGTGACATTAAAAAGCAAGCTTTTTTAAAAACTAAAACCAGCAGACGATGTGCTGGTCACCGTGGAAACCAGGCTTTGATGAAGAGGTTGTATATCTGGTAATACTTTGTACTGAGTTCTGATTACAACAAAAATCTACATTTTTTTTTAATTCTTTCACATCCTCTTCTACTCCACAGTTTACTTTTTAGAAGATAGAAAAGAAGAAGCTGCAAAATAGGATATTTGCTTTTAAAGTACAGAAAAATTCTTATTTCAGCAAAATAGGAGTCCATTTTGCTGAAACAAGGTTTTTATGTGAGGCTAGAGCGTGCAAATGGAAGTGATGGCAAAGGAATTCAAGGCTTAACAACTCTTTGGACATGCATCAAGCTTAAAGGCCAGTTGCTTCAAAGAATATGTCCAAAATTCTGTGAATAAGGCAGTGACTAAAACTGGACATTTGCAGAAATAAAGGCTCTGCATTGGTAAACATCCAGCAGAGTCTCATGATCTCAGTGAAGTTATTCATGCACACTGTGGGCTTAGTCCAGAAACACTCTCTTGTATAATTTAACAACCCTGAATTTCGTGCTATGTTCAAAGCTTTTATTAAAAATATTATTGAAATTGTTTATTTGAGCTCAGGTATGTGAATCAGGCGGTGAATCTTTGAAAGCTGAATCAGAAGAACTTGTAACGACTGAATAAAAATGGTTTAACTCAAAAATCCTGGGATTGACTGGTGTGAGCTTCAGTAAAACAGCTTCTGAGACACTTCAGAATAACATCATGTAAGGTCATCTTCACAGGAGTGGGAAATTCTCATTTAATGGGCTTATGTATACAGGGAACTGCTCCAGGACTGAGGTAGTTTCAGATGCAGTCGTTGTATTGTCCTAAGGCTCACAAGCAAGTGATAATGTTCCTGCATCATGAACACACTGTTCATTCTTACTTTGAGCAACTTAACTGAATACTTAAATAATACTAAAACCCACTGTGAAAAAAATGAAATCTAAATTTTCATATACATAAATGTGACTAATAATATATTTTTCTTTAAATAAGGAATTTTTATTATAAACTATTTTTTCTTTTACAAAGGTTTATTTAATTAATATCTTAAGTATTTACACTATGGTTTTACTACTATGCTTTTCTAGTTTTCATTTAATATAATGTTTTTTAGTGTATTCTTTCCTGGTCCAGTGATAATATTTCTGATCAGAACTGCATCTACATTCACTCTAACTTGTGGACTTTCAAAGTCTCATCTTCTTTCTTTAGCTGTGGAAAGTACTCCAAGATTTTGCCAAGGGACTCTTTTGAAGCTGACAGGGTCTGTTGAGGTTCTGCAGAATGACTTGGCCCTGTGACCTCTATCTCAAGAGTAATCAGAAACGTTTTTACCTTTATTGATAGAACCTTTTTTTTTTAGTGGGAGACTATAGAACTTTGTTTCCTAATTCTTCAAAAAATAGCATATACAAAGGAGAGTTTGGCTCAGAGAAAAAAAGCCTCATTTTTTCTTTCAGGCATACTGTTTAAAATTTTCTTTGGCATCTAAGGAGACTTGACATAGACTTGAAGGTCTTAGTAGAAATAGTTTTTCTTAATATTTTTTTACATCGATTTCGATTTTGAAGCAAGTTTAACAATGCATAACACTTCAAGCATGTCAGTGTCTAGAAATTGTTTGCATACATGATTAGTTGCAGTTTTGATATTTTGGTATTTCATTAAAAATATGATCATTCTTGTTTCAACATTTATATGACAAATAAATATTTGACTCTGCAGATCCTGTGCATGGCTGTCTTTCAAAAATGAAAAAGTCCCTCCAGCTCCATATGCAGTAGTTTGCTTTTCAAAAGTTTTTTTTTTGTTGCATATAAGACACTGATTTTTGTGTTAAATTCATACATTTCTTTCAATCTGCTCCTTATACAAGGTAAAAGAGCTCCTGCTTAATGAATCTAGGATTTTCTATGGTGGTGACAAATATATTAATTTAATAAGCAGGGCTAATCTTCTATATTAATATAGAAGATTAGCCCTGCTTATTAAAGTGCAGAGCACTTCTGGAAAAAGTAAATAGTTAATTAGTGTAAATGTGTTAGTAAACCAGTCTGAAAATACCAATGTCTGATTATTCACATTTACATTACTTTAAATTATTTAAATAGCTGGTTTTACTTTTGTAACTGAATTGAACATAGGCATATTTTTAAGCTCTAGACCTTCCAGCCAGTCCTCTGTAAAGGCCCCTCATTTTCCAAGAGGAATCAGCTAATTAATCATAAATACTGCTGGGACCATGATGGATGACCTAGCAAAATATTTAAGCTAATGTGAACTTTTTAGCATGCAAGCAATCTCTTTACTTTAGTGGTTCTTTCATAAGCCTTAGGTTTGACATCCAAGTGTTTTGATGAGTTAAGTCTCAGATGCTCAGGGTGGTTGATGCCACTCCAGTGCCAGGATTTGGCTGTCTGTGCAGGTGACCTGGGAGTGCACCTTTGCTGGTTGTAAGGAAACTTGCCACTTGGAGTCTTCTGGGAGGTTTTCTTTATAAAAATTGCTTTGGCAGCTGAAGTAATGAATTAATTTAGTCTGCACTGAAACAGAAACAAAGTCCTTTTACTAATTCCACAACTTTTTTTTGCCAAGAGGTTGGACTTCACAGTCTCACGCATTCATTCTTGAGAAACGTTGACATTCTGCAATGTTGCTGCAGAAACATATGTGCTTAAAAATCTTCAAGTCTACTGATGATTGACATCCACTTTGAAGCTTCAGAAGGTTTTTCCCCCTCTTCATTTTATTTTATAACAATTTTCAGCTGAGAAACTCAGTGGTTGACTCCACTGTATGTGAAGGTAGGTGTGGTGAGGAAGTTAGTCTCTACTACGAGTACAAATTTCTCTGAATTCAGGGTCAAAAGGACACCTGGAAGGCTTCTTTTACAGGCCAGATCTGTCTCCTATGGTTTTTTTCTGCAATGGGGTTGATCCCAGTGGAGGGCTGAAAGCAGGCTGAAAATGGAAAGATTTGTAAGGAAAGCATGCAACAAATATTCCAGATGGTTTGTTATTTATCAAAAAGTGAAATGGTCCTGAGGGGACTGCAAATACCTCAAAAGCTACCTAAGCTTGGGGAAATGTATTAGAGAGCATGATGGCACTCTGTGATCAGAGGGCCAAGAGGGACCTCACTCCTGTACTTTGATATTCCAGAATCTGGGGATAAAACCTGGGAAATGCCAGCAGCTCTACTTGTTAAGGGAAAAGAAGGCAGGAGTGGCTTTGCTGCTTGTTAAAAAGCAGATGAGAACAACAGCAGAAGGTCAGGAAGTTGCCAATAAATGTAAATATGGGAGCTGGGAGGCTCTGTTAGGGCAGGAGGAAAGTGGTTGATCCAGCAGCCCCAGGGCTCAGCTCTGGGGGAATGCAGCTCTCCCATTTCTTTCCCCCTACAGCAAAAAAGGTGCTTCAGGAGTTTCAAGTGATAGCTCAGGGAAGGTTCTGTCATCTTATGAAATAGGTTTTGGTTCTTTCGTTCTCTTCTGCAATTTTGTCATCAGAAACCAGCTTTGGGCTCTGACAGAATAAAATTGTACTGCTTTCACCTTTTCAACCTCGTTATTAAAACTGAATCCCAATGAAACTGGCAAACTTAATGGACATTACTCTTCCAATTACAGTCAGCATGTATAGGCAGGCACTTGGGAGGTAAGAAGGACACCTTCTGCCAAGCTGCAAGGACAGTTTAAGGACTGGTCTCATGAGAGGCCAAGTTACATGGAGAAATTTTCCTGTCTGGCAGAGATCAGTGTGTCCTCCCAAGCAGAGGCTGTGGAAAACCAGCTCAATCCTTTCTTGGGTGCCTCATGTCGTGTTTGAAAAGGGTGGTGTGGAAGCTGTAATTTCTGTGCTTCCATGCTGGTCTGTTGAGAGGATTTGATTTCTGCACTGAGGATTCACTTGTGCTGTTCTGGCCCAGCCACTGGGATCTCATCAGTGGGGTTGGTGGTTTGCAGCCCCTTTCCCTTTGGGAATGTGCTGCTGCCTCAGCAGAGGCAGAGCCACCGTGGGGGCAGGCATGGCAGAGGGACTGTGCAGGAGAAGGAGCAGCAGCACTTTTTGAGGTGACCTGAGCCTGGCCCTGCTGTGATGGGGGCTGCAGGCTGACCCATGACAGTCTCCTTCCCCTCACTGCCCCTCCTGCCCAGAGCAGAGCACGCTGTTGGATGCAGGCAAGGGGCAGAAGGCTCAGCCAAAGAGCAGGACGTGGACACTGGGCTCTGCCCGTGGTGCTCAGGGTGGCAGTCTCCCAGCCACCTTCCTCACCAAGCTGACTTGGTGGTGGCAGGTTGTCCTGTCATTGCTTTGGTCAGATCCCTGCTGGGACAAGGAAACTGAGGTGTTTCATCTAGTCAGGAATTTATCACCTGATCTAGCTCTCCAAGGGTAAATAGGAAGATACAGGGGAGCAAAACCCATCTCACTTTCTGGCAGTCCACTCTATAGTGGCAGCAATCAGTACAGCCTGACCCTCACATTGTCCTGGGCACATATGAAATCATAAATGTCAGTTGTTTTTCTGACTTTAACTGTACACTGAATTTTATTCCCTGTGAATGTAGCAATTCTTTTTTTTCCTAAGTCTATGGCTATGAGATTAATGGTTCTGCTGCATTATGGAAATTCAACAAAATCTTCCCTTCTGAGCCCCAGGCAACAAAGTGACAGAAATGTGAGTGAGGAAGGTGAAAGGAGAGAAAAAAAGAGCTTTATAGCAAAAGTGGGTATTAATAATTTGTTTTCTTTATTTTCTGCATGTCATAGATTATTTCAGCCAATTGATCAGTCTCTTTTGGTGTTCCATATGCATATGTGAAAAATGATCTCTTTTCTGGCTTGTCATTACCTCTTGCTCTACAGCTACTTGTGGTGTTCATATTTTCTTAAGTCACTTTCTTCTGATGATCTTTGTTTAGTGTGGAAATGGCTGTTAACCTGAATAACCAAACCATTACTTCTTTCAGGGCCACAGTAGCACTCAAATCCCAGCTCCTAAATATAAAAATGAGGGGGAAAAAAAAGCAACATGTGAAAACTGCTGTTCTGAATCTGTGTCTCTAGGAAGCGTGGGCCATGTCAAAAAGTCAACATGGAGAATTTTTTTATTTTAAAGAGCCTTTCTTAGGCAATGACAGGAAAAGAGAACCAGAGCATGGCTGCACACAAAACCTACTCCTGCTTTCAGGAATGTCTTCAGATAGTGTTTTACTTCAGATGATAGTAATATTTAATTTGAAAAAACATAATAATAAATGGAAGTCAGTACTTCCATGTGTGCACTGGTCATTCATCATTCTTTGGCAGTTCTGGGGAGGCTGAGAGTGCACCACAATAATCAAGCAGTGTTGGTTTGGTTTGTGTTTCTAGCCTCTCTGTTCTTTGCTCAGGACATTGCCCCCACAGCGTGCATGGGGAGCTGCAGATGGAGTGTTGTGGTGTATCATTAGTGCCAGCTGGACACTGCTGCTTGCATGGTGCTTTAACAGCAGAGCAATCAGCACCTCAGTCAGCAACCTTTCCATCCAGTTGTACTTTTCATGTCACAGCAGCAGTTGTCAAATCTCTAAGCAACACAACAGCTTTTTCCACCTGGGACATTCAAGTCCCTTGAATCTTCTTTCCTTGTGTATAATTTATGGGGTCTCAAGCAACTCTTGCTTAAGACCTAGAGCAACATTAGCTCCAGATATCAATATTGATTCTTTGTAGACCCTTCCAGGAACAGCTTTGTTGGTTTACAGGTGGATTTTCTTCATGAATCTTTCTGTTGAACTGTGTAGGACCTGGTGCTTTTTCTGTCTTCCAGGGCAGGCACATCAATGTGTAGGTGTCTTCCATTCTGCCAGCAAGCACTGCTTCCTTTTCTTCACTACAAAGGAGAAAGCACTCCAGAGTGGATGAAATATTTTAAAATTAAATATAACAGCAGTTACAATGAAAATAATAATAAAATAGTAAATTATAAGAGCTCCACTAGACGGGATTTGGATGTGTGTGTATGCAGAGGAGAAATGGGAACTAAAACAGTGACTACAGATAAAATCCAGTGGATGCTCTTATTCAAGCAGAACTGTTGCAATGTCAGTGCCTTTTTGCTTCTCATGCTTTCAGACTGGGGTGTTCTACTAGGGAAACTTTTTGGGAAATTTCCATTTCCCAAACTTTTGGTATTTTGTGTGCCTTTTTCCCACTTAGATTAAAGTGACAGCTCTTCCCAAAGCTTGCTAGACCAGTCCTGTGAGTCTAAGCAGCAGATCTGTGGTTATGTGTTGGAGCTATTGTACTGCACCTTTGGCTTCTAGGTGTCCTGAGGTTACTGATTTCCCACTGAGTTTCCATTATAAGTGTTGAAACTGGATGGCAGAGCACAGTGTTACACTACAGAGAGACTACTAGTCTCTCTCACAAAAACATACTTGGAAATTTTGAAAAACAGTTTTGAAATACAATTTTTTTCAGGTTCTTTTTTTCACATTAAAAAAAAAAAAGAGAAATGCATCTAAATTAACAGGGAAGGGAGGAAATCAATATAAGGGTTTTATAAGGCAAGAACTAAATAAAGCATTTCTGTCTGCTTCAGTCAAAATAAAGACTGTCTCATAAAGATTCTTCACTTAACTAAGCCAGAATAATCTGTAAAAATATTGCAGAAAACCTTTGTCTTCTTGTCCTCACTATAAATCACTCTTCAGTTTACCTGCCAAGCTGAAGAAACCAGTGTGCTGACATTTTTAGGCTCTGTCTACACTGACAATCAACAACAGTCTAAAAATATTGTGTATTTTAGTTCACAGGTTTTAGGTGCCACCATAGGATGCAGGGATAGTAATCAGTAAATACACACAAAATACTAAGTTTGTCACAAATAGAAACTAATTTTGTTGCATTTTGTCCATTGCATTAGGTCCTAAGTGCCACGTGGAGAGATTTATTTCTTAGTGGGAGCCCAGTTCTTTTGAGCTCCTTTTATAAGTCTTTTTACAGGGGATACAAGCTGTTATTAAAAGGTTGTTTTGAATTACTGTTGTCTGTGGCTGGCAGCATTCATGAATGTGTCCTGAAGAGATGCATTTACAAGTACAGTTTCAGTTATATGCACTACTTAAGGATTGCTATTTTCATTTCCTCTTGCTGTTGGTGTTGTAGAGATCCAACACGATTATTAATGGTTACATTTCTAGATTTTTTTTTCTTACATTAAAAATCCATGAAAACCTGGAAAGCTCAAATAAATAATCAATTTTGTGGTTATTTTATTTTTTTTTCATACCCAAAATTTTAATGGGTAGATGCCTGAAAATGGTCTGTGCTTCTGAATGAGCTGAAATACTGAACCACCTAATTAGATAGTAAGTTAATTTTAAAAATAACTTCACTTTCTGAAAGAACACTTAATAATCCCATTACTATTTCTAAGATGCTCTTAAAATATTACTATAGAAGAAAAACTCCTTTAGACTTGAATAAAGGAGACTAAGACATGGGGAGCTCACCCCAGCCTTGGTAGGTGTGTTGGTATTTAAAAGGTCAGCATCTCATGGAGTCACTTTCAGAGTCTGATCAGCCAACTTTTGGAACTTCTCAGTGTGAGATCTTTCATGTAGGTCCTTGCTGAGAGAAAGAACCCAGTATAAAAATCTCCTCTTTTCTTGACTCTGCCTGAAACACCTCTTGAAGGAATTCAGGCTCTTTGATTATGATGTGCATATCTGTGTGTATATTCACCAGTGTGAATGTTATTATTTTATTATTTAGTGGTTATCACTAACAGTTTTGCTGCTGTTTGTTTCTATTTGAGAGATTTGCTTGGCTGATTGGTCTTGAAGTTTGGTGGGATGTTTTAGAGTTGTAGAGTAATTTAGGTTAGAAGGCATCTTGAAATAATCTTGTCCAGTTCCTATATCAGGAGCAGCTTAGATCAGTTCAGATTTTTATTGTTTCAAAAGAGATTCATTCCTACTCTTTAATAAAGGAATGGTAAACCTCAAATCAGAAATAAGTAAAACACTTTGTCTCTTTGCAGAGACCATGCATCATTAATTATTATGTTTTATTTTAAATTATTCTTCATTTAAACCTCTTAAAGGTCAACAGTGAACATGTCAGGTGTTTAAATGCTCAGCAAAACTTTTTACTACTGTAAGCTCTCAAATGTTTGTCACATGTGCATGGATGTGTCTGACCCTAAAGGCCCTTTGTTAGAGCCCTCTTGAATTTGCTTTAACAAAATCTGTTCTTTATGCTTTAAGAAATACTACCTGTCTATAATTTTCTTCTTTGATTTATGGAAAGTCTTATTGTGAGGTCCTGAGTTGCAGACAAATGATATTGTAGATATTGGAACTGGTAATGGTGTTCTTGGTATGAGTTGTGTCCATCAGCTATCTCTGTATGGCATTGATTTCACTGTCCCTTTAGGAAGGAGAAAAGAAGGTGGGGAGAACATTCTCACTGTCTCTTTGTTCCTAAATTGTAGAATTTTGAGGTGTTTTGAGTGGATCTTTTTGGGTGGGGTTTTTTTTTTGTGTTTTTGTTTGTTTGTTTGTTTGTTGTTTTTTTTGTTTGTTTGTTTTTTGTTTGACAAATGTGGGTACATAAGCCACATGTGGGTACATGGATCACCACAACAAAGCTATTTCTCTCTTATAAAACACCCAGGAAAATTCTCCATAAGTGCAGCAATCCCTAAATAACATCTTGCTACTATTCTCTAGATAAATTCCTTTTAGATAAAGTCTCTGGAATGCAGACAGGGCCATTGCTGATTTTTTTTAGCCAAAAGACAGTTAACAGACATAGGTTTGGGGGAGTTTTTTGAGGTTTTGGGGGTTTCTTATGAACAGTTTTTCTGCCAGGGGGTTTGGCATTATCATTGAAAGACTTGTTTGTTGTTTGCTTTTTTTTTTAAATATTACAGCAAAGGTCTCTGAAGCTCTCTTACCAGAATGAAGATGCCTCAGTGAGCAGCAGCCATTTCTCTCCACATAGCCTTGTCAGCTCTGAGCTGCTTCCCTCCTGCATTAGAGTTAAACTTACACTGCAGAAATGGAAGTCTCTCTAGATGATTACTTATTCTCTTTTCCTGTATCTAGATATTTTTAGTACTTCAGAAATGGCTGTATGGATTTTTTTTTTTTATTTTTTATTAATGGTCATTTTGGTTTTGCTGAGTTAACATCTTTTTCTTGAAGTCCATCATACTTTTTAGCTTCCTTTCCATCTGCATGTGTTGTTCAGAACCTCCCTTATGGAATTTCAAATGATGTTGCAGCAACATGGGCAAAAGCTTTGGAACACCCACTCTTCTTGAAAAAGAGATTGATAAAATTTCTACTTGAATTGACATTGATAATCCCTTTTGCATGGCTAAGAGATTTGAAAAATGAAGTCACTTTTTCATAATTATGAAATTTTTATTTGTCTGGAAGCCATTTAAGAACATTTTATGTTCTCCAAGGAAATGACATGTTGAAGAATGAAGTCTTAAAAATAAAATTATATTAATTTCCTAACTGTAAGATAAAAAAGGATAAAACAGAAAAAAAATTGCTGTATCGACAGCCATCAATATTAATGCATGTTTAATTCAGTAGAAAATAAATAAGGTTTCTCTTATAACTGGAAGTAACAGTATGTTAGGAATTGATTTTTTACTCAAAACATGTTGGTCTGTTCGAGCTCTGATGTAGAAAAGCAGAATTTTCCATGACAATGTTAAAAGCAGAAATACTCAGTCAATATTCCTACTTAAAGGGAAAACTGATGTCATAACCTGAAATACTTCATTCCAATACTCACTCAATAGTTTCTAATTGGAAACCACCAATTATTTGAGAATTAGCAGAAAGATAACTTCTTTTAAAGTACTTTAAAGAGTTGTTTAAATTCCTAATTGAGCTAAAAAAAGGTCCTGAAAAATTGCAAAGGAGCCATGTGGCAGAGGAAAAGATCAGGAAACATCTACATTTACCAATATGACAACTAAGCAGGGATTTTTGCCCATTCTCAATAGATCAATATAGAGGTTAAAAAGCTGATAACTGAAAGCACTTCAATTTAATGCATAATAAAAATAGAAAAATCAGAGAGTTGAAGGATGTTCAAGTTGAGCAGTACCAAGAGTTGATTCTCCTAAGTCACTTTCAGGCAAGATCAAGTTAGCAGAAAGTTGTTGCTCTCATCACCCTCCTCAATTCCAGGCATGGCACCTGGGCTTGGCAACACTCACAGGTGCCAAGTGTAATCTTTCTGTTTGCATTGCAGTCTGTTTCGAAAGCTCATTGCAGAGTTTAAATGTGTTTTCTTCTGCTGCTGCTTCCTTCTTTTCTCATGTTTGCTCCTATATTGGCTATATTTTTAATTTTGGTTACCTATATATGTGTTATTATCTGTGTATGTCTTTGTTGCAAATGGTAATTGCCCTCCTTTGTCATTTGCTCATTTGATCTGCCTTCACCTGTGTCTACTCCCTCTTGAGCAGATCTCATGTTTTTAGGGCTAAATATGTTTGTGAAAAGGGGGTAATAAATATCATGCATGTCCTGCTGACAGTATGAAGCCAGCTAATTAAAACCTAAATAAAATGTAAAAATGTAATGGGCCTTCCAATGTCCTGTCATCAGAGGGGAAAAAAATTTATTAAAAAAGCCTAAAACCAAGCCAAAACAAAAGAGAAAAAAAAAAAAAAAAAACCATGCAGAAAGGTAATATCTTCTGACCCAGATGGGATGACAGCCTAGTGTTCAGCTGTTGTTGCTCCTGGAATTTGTATCTTCTTGCACTATTTAAACTTTTAAACATTTTGGAACAGATTAGTTGTATTAAATTTGCCTTTAGATTTTTAGTCTGTGCTTCAAGATGTAGAAGCTGTGATTTACTATCTTTTCTAAATGTTGTTGTTGTTGTTGTTGTTGTTAGGCCTCCTCTTTCCCTGATAGGTTTATGTTGTTACCTGGTGTGATCTACAAGTACCTGATACTGATCAAGTAATAAGGGAACCACTGCTGGGAGTGCTTTGATGTCTGTTTCCCCATGCTCCCCCCTTACCCTGCATGGCCTTTTCATCTTTTGAAATGTGAATATCAGATGTATGATATTCATGATTGCTTTGTGATACAGCCAAAAAATTCAGGACTGGCTGTTCTAAAAATGTTTTGAAAAGGTAAGCATCTCACTTTTTCTATTGGCAGAGTGCTAACTTTAAGTAAAGACAAGTTTCCATGCTGTATGTATGTTTCCTCCACTGTGGACTGCATTGTGAGCAGGATCAGAATAATTTCTCGCCCACAGTCAAATGCAGCCACTTGTATCTTAGAATCAGGAACATCCCTTGTAAATTACAGTGCTTGGCAGCTTTAAATCTGACTGCATCACTTTACTGTGTGACTTGGTTCAATGGTTTAAATGCCACAGGACTATTTCTCCCCAGATCCTGGATATCATTGCTGAAAATCAAGTAGAGGTCTGGATTTTTTTAAAATCTTTTTTGGTGTCAAATAGTATGGTAGAAAGCAGCAAAACACTTAATCCAGTTGTCATCTTGCCAGGTGCAGGGAGAGGAACTTTGCTCGTGTATTTTCTGTGGTTTTGATGCTGTCCGGGATCTGTGATGTCAAAACCAGCACGGGCTCTAACAGGGCCGTTCACAACAACGGGACCACGCTGTAAAATCCCTTCCAGACTTCTTTTTTCTTCAAAAATATACCTTTGAAGAGGAAGCAACGATTAATGCATGTTTTATATAGGGAAGGTAATAAAATTACAAGGTAAATGAGGCTGATACTCAAACCCCCAAACTTTTCTCGCCTCTGTAGGGCTGCAGAGAGGCAGCGAGCAGCCAGAGCAGCCTGGGCCCTTCTGGCCGCTGCTGCCCGGAGGAGCCGGCACAGAGCCCGGAGCCGCTCGGTTCGCCCGTGGGTGCAGAATCCCCGCGGGGGCTGCGGGCTCCGGAGCCCCTCGGTGATGCCGGGCATGGCAGGACCGTGGCGTGTGGCTGCCGTGTCCCGGACAGCTGTCACGCTGCCACCCCTCGGCTCCTCCGGTGATGCCGGGCATGGCAGGACCGTGGCGTGTGGCTGCCGTGTCCCGGACAGCTGTCACGCTGCCACCCCTCGGCTCCTCTGATTGGGCGCTCGCAGCCACCGATTACAAATGCTGATGCCGCTTCTGTGATCCTTTCCACTCGCAGGAGAAATCTCTTCTCCCCACCCCCGAGCCCACCTCTCGGATGTAAGGAATGGTGAGGAGATGAGGATGAAAACAGTGCGGTGTGAGTGACTGGAAATCCCGCAGCCGGGTGTAGCTGCAGTGTGATGGAGGAGTCGTCTCCAGACTTGTTACCTTTGGTTTTTTCGGCACCAACTGCTTGCGGGTTTTCGGAGGTTGCCAAAGGACTTCCCGTCTGTGCGTTAGTGCTTTCTGTGCATCAGCACATTACCTTGCTTTTCCCCTGGACAGCTGTGTTCAGAGCTTCATGTGGGAACCTTTCTGCTGAAGAGAGATAAAAAGGATCCTTAATCTGATTCTCTTTGGATCTTTCTATTTTTACGGTAAGTGCCAGCATACATTGGCTGAGCGTAGCTTCTTTGCTGCAGTGCTCGTGCTCTCTCCCTCTCTCCCTCTCCCTCCCCCTTCCCCATCTGTTTTTCTCCCCCGGTAGTCTTAGATAAGTCTAGTGACCTTCACTTAATATCTGGTCATAATTTTCAGCGTCTTCCTGGCAGATACTGGCTAAGTAAAATGCGAGTTCTCTCTCTATTTCTCTCTTTCCCTCCTCTGACCCGCAGCTCTGAAGTGCTGACAGCCGGCTGAGCACTGCCTCTTTGTCCTTGAAACGGGAGCCCTGAGCCCTGCTCCCCATTGCCGCTGGCAGAGCGGGATGCGCTTCTGGGGAGCTGGAATAGACTTTGGGTAAAGGTGACAGGCTCGCTTCTCTAGGTCTGGACCCTTGCACTGAGGGCACAGATGTCCCCTGCTTGACCAGCCAGCTGGAAAACTCTGAAGCCCCTCAGTGCTCAAGTGTGAGCATACATGTGGTTTGAGCTGGGGTTTGCTGTCGTTGGCATGGGACAGATGGGCTCTTTCAGCATTTGCTGTATAAGCCTATGTCATCAGGTGTTTTTAAGTTGGACCTTTTGCATCTTACAAGTGCAGACTAGCTGGGACAAGAAGTTACAGAATAGGCAACCCAATTACCCTCATCCCTATCTAGTCCTTACTGTTGCAAATTCTTAGCTTTTTGGAGTGCTTTTACACCTCTGCAGTAGAAAAAAAGTGCTTTTAAATGTCTGAAAATCTGGTCTGGCTTAATTTGTGCTCTAAGCTGTTTTAACAGCTCTGATTTTATCAATAGGAAAGGTTGTTATTTAGACCACAGTAAACTGTGCCCTTAGTTTTAGTTGGGATCTTTTTGTTTTTGGTTTTTTTTTTTTTTTCTTTGTGTGTTGCATGAGATTTAAAGTAAAACAAATATAAAGTTTCTGGTAGATAACTGTTTTCTTTTGCTTTTGGTATGAGAGAACTACTAAAGTATTTCTTTTAACTTAAATGTGTTTCATGCTGTGGATTCTTTATGTGGATTGACTATGCATAGCCCTTACAGACTGCAGGAGTAATAAAGACTCTGCTACATCTTCAAAGGTCCACTGAAGGCAAAGATATAGCACTGGCTCAAACTTGTCACAGGGTGGTCTAACTTCAAGCAGAGCAAAGAGGAGATGTGTTCTTATACCTTTGTTTTACTGAAATAGGATAAGAATAAAGCTTTTATTCTGTCTCTGCATTGCCTTTTCTGGGTTTAGCAAGAGAGATGCTGGTGTCTGGGAATTTTTTTTTTCTTGGTTTAATGTAGCTTACATTGTGACTTCATGAAACAATTTAGTTCCTGATTTATCCTGTATTTCAGAGAGTTTTGCTTCACATGGGCTGATCAGTTGAATAGAGTTTGTGTACCTCCTTTTCCCTCCCTGATGAGTAAAACCTTGAGAACACTGCTGTTATTTTCAGTACCCTTAATTTCTTTTCTGTACTTGGGTGCAATGTCAAGCTGTATTGATAAGCATGATGTGTGTGGTGGGGGAGGGGGAAGCCCAGGTTAGCCAAGAGGCACTGGGAGAAGGAGGAGGCTTAGCCAGACCTGCAGGTGGAGGATTTCATGGTGCAGTGAGGTACCTGCTGCATTGCCCTCAGAACAAGCAGCAGTGGCCAGCACGTAGCCCAGATCTCAGTGCTCTGAGTCATCTCCCCCATCAGATCCTGTGTTTTGGCATCATGAGGAACCCAGTGGTGCAGTGGATCCTGAGCCTGCTTTCCCTTCTCCCTGATGCAGTGAGGATGTAGATCCTCAGATCTGTTCCCTGCAGATCTCCTACTCTGGCAGGGAACAGGCCAGTTTTGGCAATTGTGCAGCTCAAGGAACTGCCTAAAGACATTTCCCTCTAGAGCAGCCTTCCCTCCTGTCTCCTACAGGAAGGCTTTGGCACTATGACTGGTCTGTGTGTTACTTAACTCTTTTACATCCGTGGCGAAGGTGTCTGAGTTTGTTCTCTTCCAGTTTCAGGGAGTGCTGACACTATGACAGCAGCAAAGAAACTTTTTGCTCTGGAAGATGTGCAGGGCTCCTGGTAACACTCAGAGAAGCAGTCCTGAGACCCTGCACAGCCTGTAGGTTGTGATATTGCCTTGGAGGAATTAGGCTTAGGCTTTTCTTGATTAAATGTTAAAAGTAATTTAGTGCATGCATTTGAACTTGGAGTTTTTTACCATTTTCTCCATATAAAATTATTGAGAAAATAACAATAAAAAAAACAAGCTGTTTTGCAAAATGCATACGCCACTTAAAATATCCTGAGGACCTCACAGTTAATATTTAAAATATTATTGTAAATTCAGATATTCCTATGCCCTAAAATAATCCACATTCCTACCCAAAAATTTATCACAAGTTTGGTTGTCACTCAAAAATTACCTTTGTTTAAATAAAATAATCTTGTAAAAGCTAATTTTGACCAAAAGTGCATAATCATATCTGTCTTATCCAATAAAAGTTTAAAAGCCAAAGTGCATAATGTAATGTGCTTTTTCAATAACCTTGAGGCAAAAGGAAGAGAGGAAAATGATCCTGAAGTATTTTTTCCAGTTTAAACTATATGAGCTTGCCATGGGATGTTTGCATTTGGAACATAACATCTGTGTACTGCAACAGAGAATTCTGTGCATCTGAAATCCTTGCCAGCACATCTTGTTGCAGGCTAAAGGCTTGAAAAATAAAGGTGCAATCCTCTGTAACAGTCTTGAGAGGTATAGAGAAGAGTGAAATTCCCCAAATTACATGAAATTCAAGTAGGTAGATATGCCTACTGTTCATTTATTAGGAATTCTGTGAATGCTCTAATAGGGAATGCGTGCATAGTACTTCCTTGTTTCACAGCATGGTGTCATGTTAATTCCTTTGCAGGGTGGCTGAAGACTGCATAGAAAACAACTGCAAGGAAAGAAAAAAAAAAAAGAGCTCTGTTCCTCAGCCAGCCAAAATCACCCAATGGTCTGATGAAGTCATTGCACTTTTTTTTCTTGTGTATGATCAATATGCATTCTTCATCCACTTGTCTATAGAAGCAAGTTTTTTAAAGCTTTTTACTCCACAAATACTCAAAAATATACATTTATGTTGGGAATATAAATTGATATGTTTTTACAGAAAGCTCACTCATTTATCCATACTGCTACAGTAATTTTATGCTTTCCATCAGCTCATTTCCTTTCTGACAAAACTTATGCAGACACTATTGATTATCACTGGCTGAAGAGCTCAGGCAGTGAATGAGCCATGCTCCAACTTCCCTCTCTGCCCCAGACTGGAAAGCAGTCCTGAGATATGCATGTTGCAGAGCTGAAGTCATCAGTACCAGGCAGCACTCTGGCTGGTGATTTTTTTTATGCTGTGTCAATTGTGCTTTTACCTGGCTGCTTCTTCATCCACCCCGACCCTCTAATGAGCCCATAAGAATAATCAAAAGCCAACTGCACCTTTTAGGCTTTCTCCCTTATTCATAGAGCTAACTTTAAAGGTGCTCCTGGACATGTTATCCCACTTAGTCTGCAGATTTTGTCCAGGATGATTTCAAGGACTTTTCAGCTCTAATGTTGCAGGTATTACAAACCTGCAGGTATTACAAACCTGTCTCTGTATGTTTTGCAGCTTTAACAGGTGAGCTCTCTCCAGTGCCCTTGCTACTTTTGCAGTTTATGGGTGGCTGGAAATCCTGTGTGAGAACACTGTGCTGCATAGTCTGTCAGAAGCTGAGTGCTTTGGGGAAGCCCTAGGCAGGGTGTGTGTGTGCTGTGTGCTGTCCTCTGTCACTGGGGAAGGATTAGCTTTCAGTCATTGTTATGGGTGTCCTGTGTCTCCTGTGCAGACCCTGCCTTCTTAAAAGGGCTTGCATCCTGTCATATCTCAGGAGGGGATTGCATTTTCTGCTCTTGTACCAGTGCAGAGTGCTTTGTGTGGATCTGTCTGGTTCTTCATGGAAACCATGGTGTTTCTCTTCGCCTCCTGTGGGTTTGTTCTTATGTAACTTCTGCACAGGAAACACTGGACAATAAAGTGAGAGGTGTTCTGTGTGTTACAGAACTTTCTCCTGCATGGCAAAAGTCACAATTATGTTATTCCAGACTCAGTGTGGTAACAGTGGAGCAGCACTAGGCCTGTTTGACTTGACCAACATCAGGTGTTTGCATTCTGGTAATGTGAGATTGGTCTAGAATCGAGAACTTCTCACTGTATAATAGAAGGACAAATAACAATTTCATTAGGAGTTATGGGTTAGTTCTTCAGTATCCCTTCTAGTAGAAGGGATCTTGGCACTGGAGCAGGCAATGCAAGTGTTTTAATCTTTACAAAAAACGCCCTGAGCAGGATGAATATTGCTAAAGCTGCAATTAGATCCCCAAATATGGGAGCTAATGATGTGCAGCTCTGTGCACATGCATGGATTTTACTCTAGGAAAGCACAGACCCAAGGAACAGTTTCCCTTTATGACCTCAGGAGGAGTTACAGCAGTCTGGCCACCAAATACAGCTCTGAGAGAATACCAGTTCCCACCAAATGATGAACTTTGAACATAAATCCAGAGATTTCCAGACTCAGCATATGCAATCTGATTGTCCAATGGAGGCTTGCTGTCCATGAATTTCGGACAGCTTGGTCCCTCAAAAGCCCATACTACCATAGATAAGTATTTTTTAAAAGATAAACAAATTAAATCTTCTGAATGCATTCTCTGGACATAAGTGAGTTCTAAGATTCCAGGATTATGTAGGTATTGGTGATGATCATAGGAGATGAGTTTCCTGTGCTCTCTACAGAAAATTTTCCTTTCCAAAAATTTTCCTTTCCATAGGGTGGTTGGAAATATGTCTAAAAGAAATGTCCTGATCTTCCTTAGAAAATGATTGCTGTTTAATATGAAGCTAGGAAGAATAGGCCTCTGTGTAATTTATCTCTAGGGTTTATGTCACTAGTGCTGGGAGATTATTAAAACAGAGCCTGCATCAAAACAGCTTTTCTACCTTTGACCATTTGGTCTTGTTGCAACCCCCTGCAGTATTGACATTAATTTCCTATTTTATATAGTGCTTACAGCCTTCAAATATAGAAATTTTTTTCTGACTTCCTTCATTTTTGGATGAGGAAGTTAATTAACAAAATCACTTGAGAAGAGAAAGACAGAATCTCCTCTGAGCCAGTTTGCTGTGTGAAGAAGTTGGTGATTAGCTGGCTTGGTGATTAGCTGTTTGGATCAGCAGGAGATATATTCCCATTTCAGATCATTTTCTTTGAAGGAACTAGTTTTCATTAAGATTAAGCCTAATACTTTATACATGATGTATTAGACCACCAGAGACTCTTTCTAAATGGGCTTGGTACTTCTTGGGAAACCACTCCCTGTAAAATGCCTGTTAAAATCCAGAGCTTTGTGAAATCCATTGGTGCTTTTCTATGTATCCTGGTAGACATGCAAACTCTTTACAAGTTGTTCATCTATACCCCAGCCTCTGTTCAATTCTTTTCTTATTTGTGCTCTGTGACATTCTCTCTCCACTGTTTTCCCTTGGCATGTATTTTTTTGCCTTTTTACATCTTGATTTGCCTTCACCTTTTTCTTAGTTTTGGTTTTATTTTGTCCTGGGGGCTGGGGAGGGTTATAACCATGCTAGTTGCCATCCTGTGCTGAGTTCATCTGGGCAGAGCACTGCTCTGATTCAGTGCCTGGGGAAATGCAAATATTGTTCTTTCAGTGTTCCTAAGAGCTTGGTCTGCAGTCCCAGTACATTGTGAAGCATGCATAGAAAAATGAAGAACAAAAGGCAACAACAATCATGTTTGGCAGGACAAAAGGGCTGGAACTTAGGAGTCAAATAAAATGTCAGCCTTGTTAACATGAATATTTTTTTCCTCAATCTAGCAGGAAAATATATTATTTTGTAGCTGTGGAATCTGAGATCAAAGAACCATATTGAAGAAGAATTAAGCAGGTGATACTGGTCTGAGTTATTTCAACCTCTCTGCAGCCTCATGCAGACATTGCTGCTTCGGTTTATGTTTAGTGTTTTTGAGGTTATTGCCATAAAAATTCTTAATTTTAGGTGGGGGGGAAGAAAATGAATTAAGTTGAATGCTCCTCTACCCTCAGAGAAAGGAGAAGTATTACCTCTTCTAATTTCTTGTTGTCCTTTGTTCCCAGAGAAACATCTGCAGCATTTGATTTTCTAGCCTATGCCATTTAAATGAACTCTTCCACTCTGGTGAAAATTCCTGATCTCATTTAAATTAAATACAGGGTAGTCAAGTTTGTACCCAAAGACTTATTTTTGTTTTGAGTGATGCTGAGTGCTGCTAACAGTTGTTCTGTTCTCAGCCTCTTTATGATACCCACCAGATGAGCCTGGGCATAAGAAGTCCTTTCTAACTGGTCACCCTGAAATCCCTGTTGAGCCACAGACAGAATTTCCCAATTTTCCTTTGTAATGTGGGATTTGTGATTTGGATTTCAGAAATGCCCTGGCAAAAGATTGGACAGCCTTCTACTTCAGCATGCTTCATGAAGTTTACTTAGTTTATATTTCTAATAATAAGAGATTCTGATTAATATCTTATGGTACAATTCTGATGATACAAACTAGTTTCCATCAGCACTCAGTGTCCCATGATCAGGCTGTTACTGCAACTTCTCATTGCACTCTTGTCACCTAGAACAGTTCTGCAAAAAATGTATGCATTCTTATGTGAGAAAATGCTACTTTATTTTCCTTTTTTACCTAAAAAGCTAACATGACTCAACTGTTTTGTGCTTAGTACATTATGTTTATATACCACAACTTTTGTGACAAAATTTAGATCTAAATTATCCAGTTGCTTCCTATAAAGCTCAGTGAGCTCAGCATTCAGGTAACTCTTTTTCTGCAGTTTTAATTCTCCTCTTATAATTCTGCTACTATGTCTGATCTTATATCTTACAGTTCTGCATTTTGTGCTTCTGCTTCTTCCTGGACCTCCTGTCCTTTGACCCTCTTTCAAGATCTGCTCCATTCCCCCTCCAGCATTTCTCTGTCTGCTCCTTCTGTCCTCTACCTGCTCCTCCAGACTGTGTCCAGCTGTCCCACTCACATGCTGGCATTTGTTTTGTGCTTAAAGTTTTGAGCCTTAATGAAAATGTGAGCTCAGACCACTGAGTTGTGCTGAGTTGTTGTGCAGGTCACCATTCTTTGCAACAGCAACCCAAACTTTCTATGAGCTGTTTGTGAAACAATGCAAAGGGTGTTAAAGGTGACGTTACAATGCAGAACTGGGGGCTCCCATTTCAATATTATTGAGCCATTTCCTTACCTTAAGGTACACTGCTTGAATAGAAATTTAATTTTTGTTGCAGTGAGGAGGCATAATAGGTCTGTGCTTGTCCTGATTCTCCTTGTGTGAGGTTGGTTGCTAAAGGCTATCACCTCTGCTTCTAGGTTGAGAATGGAGATAGGTTCAGGACATGTATTTCCTTTTAGTTCCAAGAGGGACAAGGGAAGAAAGAAGAGAGATGGATGTGCCACATATCCACTGGGGTTTGGGGTGTTTTTTTCCTTTTTCTTTTTTTTTTTTTTTTTTTTTTTTGTTTGTTTGTTGGTGTTTTATTTTCTTCTTGACATTTTGCTTCAGGATCATGTTGTAATGAAAGAAACTGGGATTTGGGAATTTCTTTGTGCTTTCACCTGTCATGTGATAGCATGGCAATTATTGCACAGGAACTTGTTCATTGTCAAAACTTTAAGTGTCTCACTCAAGATCACACAGAGATATATGTCTGGTTCAACCCAGGACCCTTGAAACCTGTGCCAGTACCCTGCCCATGCCAGGTTAGCCTGTTTTCCCAGAGTGACAATACAGGGGAAGTGAAAATTTTAATACTAACAGATAATTCTAAATAAGCTACATTCAAATACACAAGGTAAAGAAAAAAAAACTTTCAGTCTTCTAAAACAAGAAAAGGACCTCAAACAATTTTTTTTAAAAATGAAAGGGTTTTTTTAAAAATAAAAGTTTTTTAAAGACAAAAACATATTGTTACAGAGTGTGGAGAAATATTTAGGATATTTGCCAAATAACTTTGATAATGTTGCAGCTTGTCACTGCCTGTCTAAAAATTCCAGTTGTTTGTTTCCAGGGCATTCCATGATGCCTGGTTAGTTTCTGATGTGCTCTGATTGCAGCGCACCCCAGGCTAAGTAACTTGCAATGGGTGTGTTTCTCTTTCACTGTTGTCAAGCATATGTTGTGTTTGCTGAATGGAGTCCAGGGGAAAATGTGCTCTGAGGCCACACTGTCAACACTTGCATCTTTTGAACTGCACTTTTGGAAACATCTGTAAGCCTGTCAATCAGTTTTAAACCTTGGGTATAGCTTTGTGAGTGCTTCATTGCTCTCTTGGAAGCGAGCACTGCTAGTTTGATTTTACTGAATACCATGGGAGGAGGCAGCTTTGAGCATTTAAGAATTATTAAATACCAGAATATTGGTTGCCTGTATTTATGCAATATCCTGGAGACTTCAGTCATATGTTGACAAGGAATGTTTTCCTTGAGTTATCTTGGTTTCTTTTTATTTTACTTGTGAAAAATTTCATTCTGTGATCCAAACCAGACTCCAAACAAAAACCAAATAAATATTTCCTGATATTTGCATTTTTATTGCAACCATTAAAACTTCTTTTTAAGTCTAGATGGCAAATAATTATCCTTCATGGAAACTATGTAGTAAGAAGATATTATTTCTGTTGCTATTACTTCATACATAAGGAGCTGAGGTTTTTGATGTGAAAGGGAGAAATGGCTTAGGGTCCTGAATGTGAAACGTCAAGGGCACAATTATTTTCATGTCTTAATCACATCTTAATTATAGCATTTTATATAATCAAAACAAGCCTTGAGTGGACACTGACTGTAGCTCTGAGTACCATAACATTGGTGTTGTCTGCTGGGTGCTTAGACAGTGACATAGCCCCTCTGAAGTCACTTCCTTAGCAACACAGAAAGCAGAGGAGGGTATGCAGTTGAGCACCTGAAACTAAAACCCAAATTCTTTGATCCTGAGACCAACCTTTGTCTTCATGTACTTTCAATGTGTTTTTCTCTATGGCTAGACTGGGCAGAGGCCAGGTGGAGCTGATGCTTATCACAAAAGTGTCCATCCTAAGTGCACACTGAGGATAAAAAATTTCTGTGTGGTCTGAAATTAAAACTCATATCATGTTGCATAAGCACAGAAGTGCTGACTGGATTTCACAGATGCAGCCTTAATCCTGGCACTTCTTAGGCACTTGACAGTGCAAAATCAACAGCCTTCTGATATAGTTGTATTATATATCAACACCTGAATATTTTAAGAGACTTCATAAAATCCAGTATTTTCATCCTCTGTTATGGAGAAAAATGTTGGCTGTATATGTAAGATATTTTAGAGCTTCAATTTTCTTCTTCCTTGTCTTGAGCATAGTGAGCTTGGTAGCCATGGCTGACATTCCAGGGCTGGTAGAACTGTCAGAAGAGGGAAGCACATCTTTTGCTACAAAACTCCCTGTTGATGGCATTTTAATGGAACTAAGTGTCCTCTACTGCCACAGAACTTGTTATCTTGACATTCCTCCTCCTTCATGATGTGATGTGACTGCTAGCTGTGAGATCCTGGGAGAGAAGGTCTCTACTCTTCTACCATTGCAGTGATGCCCTTGAGCTGTAAGAGGGGAAAAAATACACCACATCAATTGCTGACAGAAAAAAAAAATAAGTAGGCAGCCTAAAACTTTAGGTAATCTTATTTTTTTTTTACAGTAATAACCATCTCTCAGAGATAGATAGGATAGATGGATGGATGGATGGATGGATGGATGGATGGATGGATGGATGGATAGATAGATAGATAGATAGATAGATAGATAGATAGATAGATAGATAGATAGATAGATAGATAGATAGATAGATAGATATTCACAAAATCAACTGGGCTGGAAAAGACATTGGAGATCATCAAGTCCAACCTGTGACCTGCCACCAGCTTGTCAATCAGGTCATGGGGCTAAGTGCCACATCCAGTCTTTTCTTAAACACCTCCCACCAGCAATGGTGACTCCACTACCTCTGTGGGCAGCCCATTCCAATGCCCAATTACTCTTTCTGTGAAGACCTTCTTCATAATGTCCCTCCTAAACCTAATTTTCTCTCTCTAAATTTCCAACAAAGTTGCTTTTAAATTTGCTTGAGCAGATTTCCCAAGTCAGAAATGGCATTCTAAATCTTGAGGCATCTGTGTTTGTATATGCATGGTTAGTGATTTTGTAGCATATTCATTGATGTGGTTAATACTTTAAAGCTGCTTTTTAAAATGAAAAATTTGTGTTGATTAACTATTATGTGAGCAAAATTCTATCTTTACAGTTTCAGTGTTACAAGTAAATCCAGTTAAATTTAATTCCTTCTCATTAACATAGTTTTAGCACAGGACTTTACACAAGTAGTAAAATTGCAACTGATCAAGAAAAAAAAAAAAATCTTCTGTCCTGCTTTAAGTGTTGTGAGTAAAGCAATTAATGCTTTGCTCATGTGCCCTTGAAAATAGCCTGGCCACTGTCCTGTTTCAGAAGCTTTGCCAGCACTGGCCAGTCAGCCAAGGTTACAGGAATGCAGATTTTGAGTCAGCAATTGCCTGCTAAATGCTGCTGGAGTGTTGTTGGCAGGAAGATGTCACAGCATGGCATCCTACGGTGCCTGTGGCTTTGTTGTGGTTTGTCACCTGCGTTTTGCTGTCCCAGGGCAAGAACAAGAATTCTGTTTAATGGATAATCTCAGGAAAGGGCTTGAACCTGTCTCTCTCTTGGGGTCCAGTGTATACCTTACTTTGGCTGCAGCTGAAGGAAAATCATGAGCTAATTTTTCATGCTTTACAGTAATTTCTTTTAATTCCTTTAGGGGTTGGGATATATCAGGGGGAATATTGTGGGCTGAATATACTGAGAATTGCAGAACTTGGGTAACAGTACTAAGGATGTTCCTCCAGTCATTGTTTATCACTTAGAAATGTAACTTGAATGCATCACTGAAAAGTTTTTACATGTAATCACACCAGCAATTGTAAGCTAAAAATGCTAATGCTCAGGAGGTGGAGAGGAGCCATTTGCATAAATGGAAGTATGCAGAGCAAGATGGTAGGTTTATTTACTCTATATTGCAGTTTTAAGGCACTAAGCATCTAATTCTGTGTCAAGGAAATTAGAGGCTTATTGATTTCCTCTAAAGGATATCTATAAAATGCTCATTCTCCCAGACAGACCATTTCCTTTCAGCATAAGCAGGCATATATTGGTTGATTTAGGACAAGCCAGGCTTGCAACCTTCAGTAACTAAGCTAAGGGTCACCTTTGTGTTGAATTTCATGCTTTGTGAAAGTCTGGAGAAATTTTTCCTTACTCTTCATACGAAAAGCCTGACACACCACTAATATTATACCCTGTTACCTGCCAGATGCTGAGAACTTTGGTGCAATGTTAATCCTCTGGGTCTGGTGCTGCCATTTTGCTGAGCAAGCTCAGGCTGCAAGTGTGATAAAATAATTCAGAGACAGGTGCCTTCAAAAAATGGAGTCATGCAAGACACATTGCAGATCCTCTGTGTGTCAGTAGGAATTGATGTCATTGAAAATCTTTGAAAAAGTGAGAGAGAATCCAGTGCTGCAGTGTGTTGGAAAATCAATTACAAGTAAAAATGCATGCTTGCCATTTTCATTCCTGCAAAAGTATTGCCTGGCTGAGGCAGAAGCTGCTGCTAATCTGTAGTCAGAAAATTCCAACACCCCAGTAGCTGAAATTTACAGCATACAGTGATACCTGTCTGGTTGATTTTAGAATAAATTAACAACCCCAAAAAGAAGTTTAAAATTCCAACCTAGCTTGGTGCAATATTTTTGATTGTAGCCACATCATCTTTAATGGATGGGTATCAGTTTTTATAAAGCACAGCATATTATTTTGAAAGTTTTAGTAAATGATCCATACAATTAACAGTAATGGGGAGTGAGTGAGAGCAAATGAGCTTTGTCTCATTCCTGCTTGGCACATTAGGTACCCCCTAGTTTCATTCTTTTGCTCAATTTTTTCTCTTTCATACAAAGACAGTAAGCATTTGAGACATGACATTTTTGGTTTTTTTAAAAGCATGTGAAGTCAAGAACCTGAGATTGTGGGATCTTGGACCCTATTGGAAACCTAATAATTTTTGTGCCTTGTACAAATTTCTAAGCTCCTAAGATTCTTTAGGTCTGTTTTGGGTAATGTCAAATTCCTGACAGGGAAATCTCCATTCCTTACAGAAAGTCCCATAAAATGCTGAGGTCAACACAGCAGCTGACACAGTGGGGACAAGGATTGAGCAACTCTGCCTCTGGTTTGAACAATGAATAGTTGTCTTGAGTAGAAATTCTTTGTGCAGCTGAGACACAAAAGATCTCCTCATTTCAGTGCAATTTTTTGACTAATTCTAATTTCTGGTTTGAAGAGGAATGAAGCTGCTAATGCAGCAGAAGTGAATGGCAGTAACAAGTGGAAGTGTGAGTGATGAGGAGCAGCAGGGTCAAGAGTTTTCTCAGCACAGTTTGCAGTTTGTGAGCAGCACAGATGTAGAGAACTTGAATCTGGATCTTTCTGTGGGCGTTCAAGTCAGGTACCTGGGAAACAAGCAGAGTTGGTTGTTTGAAATTTCTCTTGCCTGCAGCAGAAAGGTCACTTATTTATGTTAATTAGCAGTTATTCATGGTGATGATTTAGTCTCACTCCATAGATCATCCAGCCTCCTGGACACTCTGGAGTCCAGAGGCAGGACACCTGGTCCGTACAGGGATAGTCTGAACAAGCAGTTACCTGATGTAGGAACAATGTATATGGCTATAAAAATCAGTGCTCTGTCATTTTGTGTTTAAATAGACTTTTATTTTACTCAGGATTGAAAAATAAATAGCAAGGTGAGAGGGGAGGTTTTTTCCCTTTCTCTTCCTTTAGGAAAAAATGTGTTTTCTTTTAAAAGGGAATTGAACGTAAAGAATAATGAAATAGGGTAGGAAGTATATTTTAGCTATAGAATTTGCCCAGAGAAATTGTGGAATGTGTGAATGAGGGTAGGATATCATGTAATGAAAATTGCATTGTTCACTGCTTTAAAGCTCTTTTTCTTGATGTCATTTTTCTCTTTCAGAGCCATACTCAAGTCAGCAGAAAAAAAATAGGTAATTAGTCAAATAAATGGTCTAAATCTTCATGTTATAATCACAGAAGACCCATGGATTTGATGGGCTCTAAATTGCACATTG
Organism: Serinus canaria; assembly: GCF_022539315.1. Lineage (NCBI taxonomy): Eukaryota > Metazoa > Chordata > Aves > Passeriformes > Fringillidae > Serinus > Serinus canaria. The sequence continues at coordinate 45,692,314 of NC_066314.1, forward strand.
AGTTTGAAGGCTAAATAGCTAGAAATTAACAATTCCTTGCTTACAGTCTATTGAATGATCAACTAAGAAAAGAAAAAAATACTTTTCTGCTTTAATAGCATTATTTCAGGATCATTGGATAGAAATAGCCTTGAATTAATCAACAGCTTAATTTAACAATTCATTTTTATTGTGAGGCATTCACTTGCAGACAGAAAGAGTGCCTTTGCTCTAGCTAGGAGAATTGCTGGATGTGTTCTGGTCATTGGAGATAAAGACCCTGACAATTTTGTTCACACACTGCTGACTTTATTGATGCTGTCCTCTGTGCTGTGGAATACACCCTATGCTATAATTTTTGATGTGGAAGAGCAATGATTCTGTTTTCTCTGGACTGAAACCTGCATGCTTCCAGATTGCTAAAGAAAACTCACCTTAAAAGTTTTCATGCAGTCCTAGCCTTAGGCACTTTCCCAACCAGAAGGGACACAATTTCAGTGGGCTTAAGTCAATGTGCTTCTAATGTGGGAACCTCAGGTGTGGCACTTTATGTTCAGAGATTATCTGATTTAGCCCATAGTCATTCATTTTGCAGTTTCCAGAGGTGATCAAGGGGACAGTGCTCAATTTGCTCAATTCAGGACTGAAGTGGAGAGTGTTTCTTGCCACGGTCGTATCTGTGAGCTTGTAACAGTGGGATCTCTGAGGAACCTTTCTGAGGAAATGGGAAGGGGAAAAAAAGAGATTATTCTACCACAGCATGAAAGTGAGAAGAAAGATTTCCATCTCTAGACCCACTGATGCTGACCATGCTTAGCTGGGACAGTTCTAACATTTGCTGACAGCCCACAATGGGCAAAAGCACAATTCAAACTAGGCAGGCTCAGTGCAGATCCTCTGTAAACCTGCACAAAACTTGCAGGGTCAATTTGCACAGAAATAATTTGAACATAATTTAAGTACTATCATAAGGAAGCTAAGCTCTTTTTACAGTTTTTTGCCATGTAGTCATTTTTTCAACATTGTCCTAAACGAGGTTTGGGTTGCTTCTCTTAGTTTATTTTATACTGGTGTGAAAATAAATACATAGGGGCAAACCTGACACTAAATAATTGTAATAAAGCTAGTAAATAAAGACCATTTTCTTCCCATAGGCATCTTAAAGTATCTGGACTGGACTTACACATTTTTATATCTCCCTTATGCAGTGAATGAACTAAAATAAAGAGAAAAGTAGAAGGCAATTGTAGAGTTTTTAGAAATACTGCAGTACCCAAGCTGACCTTTTTACAATCATAACAAGGTGGTATAAGAAAGATAAAATATGAATTCTAGCTTCAAGATGAAGGATCTTACCAATTTTTAAAGGAGTGTTCTTGAAAATCTAGATTGAATTGTACTTATCTACCTTTTCACATAGCACTTCTGATAGAAAATGTTTTTTTTCAGACTTCTTTCTGACTTTAAGTAATAATTTGGAACAATAATTTTAAAACAAAATTGCCATGATCCTGGTTTGCAACTTTTCAAAAAAAGGGAAAACAAAGTACTGAGATTTAGGCAAGGAGTATAAGTAGTGGGGAATGAATTTTTGAGCTGCATAATGCAGTTTCGTGTGGGATGTATAGGATTTTAGAGGGAAATCCTATACCCACAAGGATGTGATACATGGAATAATCAAGGAGTCTTACCAGTGAGATCCAACTATAGCCACAGTAAATTGTCTCTTGTTCAGAAATTTCTGCTATTATAATCTGTTTCAATGCATTTTGCAGTGTGTATTTGCTTCTGGAAAGCTGCAACGTAAATCAGCCAGACTCCTTACCCTGCTCCTGAAACCCAGATCCAGAGGAGCTGCAGGGACACTTCACAGGCTGCAGACTAGGGAAGAAAAGCCCTGGCTTGTGGATGTCTGCTCACTTTGACTTTGACTTGTGTTGTGTTGAGAGAATTTATGTGAGTGCTGTTTCCCAGAGACAATGAACAATGGACAGAGACAGTCTACATTGCTGTTGCTGTTGGTTTCATACCACAGTCATGCTAAACAGCACAAAACTGTGTCAGTAGCAGGATGATGACAAAACCATCCTAATGTATTAGTAGATGCAGGAAGATAAGTAAATTCTAAGTATCAGCTTCTTTGGGCTGCCTTTTCACGAAAATGCATTGATGGTAAATTTCTTTAGATCATTTCCGCATTACAATGAGCTCAGTATTTGAAATTTTAGTGAATCACTGAGGTTCTCCTTAATTATTTAATGGCTCATTTATTTTAATTGTTTTTTCTATAGAGATGCAGAAAATGAGGTAGGGGACTGATCTCAACGTAGCATATCTGGAAAATGTGAACCTTCTGTCTGATTCTGCCAATATTTTGCTTTTTGAGTTTTGGTCAAAATCACCTGGGCCTTACTACAGCTTTGCTGATTAGGCTCAGTGACAGACACTGTTATAGCTGCACCACATCCATAAAGGAATGAGCAGCACAGGCAGGAGAGATGCAGCTTTACTTGTTCTTGTGTGGAGTCACAAGAAGAACACATTCACCACTGATGATGCTGCACTGATGACTGGAGCACAGACAGTCCTTCATACCTAATCTTCTTGTGTGCAAAATAAAGTTTGTCTTGTGGGACAGGTTGGAAGGATGGATCAGGCAAAGTTTGAAAATAGAGGATGAATGTCTAAATTTGAAGTTGTAAATTTCCATTGAGAAGAACTTGGTTAGCATAAGTTTGCTTAATTTAATTATCTACCATCAGGCATGTTTATCTGTAATAGCTGTACCTGGTCAGAATTTAGCATCTGCAGTGGGCTATGGGAATGAGAAGAAGGTCACTGGTGATGCAGCAATATGTGGTGTGCAGATTCAGCACTGGATGCTGTGCTGAGCACAATCCTTGGGTTAAACTGGAGTTTATCACCTCACTTTCAGTGCATTTTTACTTAGGTTTGCAAGTGAGTTAGAGAAATGCTCTGCCATGCTGTCAAACCAATGACATCTTTCTGATAAAAAGAAATTGAAGGTCACTTCTTAAGATCAGCAGGTTTATCTCTAATCCAGTGCAGTAAACTAAATTGACTGTGTATTTTGCAAGAACAGCAGAAGAGCTGTGAGTGTTTTGTCTCATCTGTTGCTACAATAATTCACATTTGAGGGAATCATAAGGAAAAGCCACAAGATTTTAACGATGCCTTAAAACTAATGAACCTCCAGAAATGTGGTTTTGTTTTGGCTTTCAGCTTAATGTCTGAGTTGTTCTTACAAGTTCACTCAGTCAGGTGGTGTTCATGTCCATATTGTTGCTAAGACCTCCATTACTACACTATTCTTGCTGAGGAAGAAATTTCCAGCTCTGTCTTCATCGCATTGTTGTATTCTGGAGAATACATCCAGGGTCATGCACAAAACAAGTCTTTTACAGCTGAAGCCTATTGCTAAATTGTAAATGGATTCCTGTCTTTCCAAGGAGAAATATTCAAAGTATTAGTCTGGATTTTCTTAAATGCTGTTCTTTGCTTGGAAAGAGGGTAAAAACAGAGCAACAGTCCCCAGTTCTTGTACTACCATCTTGATACCTGACTTAGCAGATGCCTCTGCTTGGTCAGCACCAGCAAAGAGCAAGCAAGGGTTTCTGCCTTCTGCTTTAACCCCCTGCCTCTGCCCGCTCTGCAGGGCACAGCAGTGGTGCTTTCCTGCCTGCTCAGTGCTCCCCTCCATTGCTGCTGATCTCCATTTGGCAGCCAGTGCCAAGTTGTGTCCTATTTGTACTGTTCAGATGATGTAGAGGTGAAAGAACTGACACTGCGGGTTTATGATTAGTTTGGTCAAGACCACTGCAAAGCCTGGCATTTTTGTTAGTTGACATTTGGCATTTCTGCTCCACACCATCAGTGACAGGGCTTTATTTCACAGGGCAGTGCTGCTGCCCTAGGGGATAATTCAAAACATTTCTTATTCATTCCCAAAGTCAATTAAAAAATTAAATTCAGGACTCTTATCAGTGCATGCACACAGACACAAATAAAATCACTTAGAATGTGGCACAGTTAACTGCTAGCTGATTTCTCTTTATATACTTAAAAGGGTGAGCAAACAAAGGAGCACATCTTCAGCTTCTAGCTGAGTATAGCACATGGGATAAACATATGTTTCAGTTTTGGATAACAATTGATGATCTTTGTATTCGTTTTTCTGAAGCCTTGCTTGCTGTTCAGCAAAGAAACGCTGGCAGAATTTCCAAACAAAGCATCTTCCCTGGGAAATTATTCCTCTTGTGTCAAACATTAACAAGGCATCAAGGAAAGGGAGTTATGGGCAGTGAAGTAAGGAGACATTTACTCAGTTATGCTTTAAATCTTTTTCCTCCCAATTTAGTTGTAGGGAAAAAAAAAAAAAACCAACAAAAAAAACCCCACCCAAAACTCTGTTGAAGCTCCAGGAAAAATGGTACCAGATTTTTATCCTCATGCTTTTTCTGATTTGGAGGTTTTAATGTGTTATCCTAAGGCAAAGATAGTTGGAGACATTATGGCAGTACCTCTGAAAGCATCCACAGTGCAAAGACCAGTTTTCTAAGCCAGTCCACAGGAGTGAGTAGGCCTAACAGAGTAGGTAATACATCAGAACATGTCCACTGGTTTCTGTTTTTTTTGGGTTTTTTTTTTGCTGTTTGATTGTGTATTGAAGCCTGCCCAAGGTGGGAAGTCATCTTCCTAGTGGTAGAAGAGAAGTATACTGATGGTTTTCACTCTGCTGCAGCCGTGTCTAAACCAAGAGCTGACAAGCTGCATGGATATTGGCATGTCTCAAGAACTTGAACATTGCTCAAATCAAGCTTTGGTGCTTATGTTGCAGTGCTTAGACTGTGACACTGGAAATCCACTTGGTATCACTGGAAATTCTGACAGCAGGAGGAAGCTGAAGAGTGTGAGGAAGCCCCATCTATTTCCATCTGGATTGTATGGCTCTTCAGAAATGCAAGTCAACTTGCATCTTACACCGGATGGTGTAAGATAACAACAATCCCTTTTGCTTCACAGGGCATTTGAGCCTGCTTGTAAACTCTGGGAGTAAATTCTGCGAGCACTTGATAAGGCTTCAATTAAGTGTTCATCTTGCAGCCAAGCACTAAATTACCTGCCTTTCCAGGTCACTAGCTATTTGCTGATTAAGCTCTGATCTCCATTTTAAAAGGATTGCTGTCATTGAAACAACTGCTGTATCACCTCGCAGCTGACGTAGCACCTTCTCCTGTCCCTGTGCTCTGCTCAGCTCCCAGCAGGCAAACCACAGGAGCAGCTGAAGAGAGAGCAGGAAACATTGCTGGGAAATGAGAATGCATCCTCCCAGCTATTTAAATTCCTGACTCCTCTGTGTTTGGTGAGGTGCAAGGAATCACTTCCATGTAATACAGCTTGTGTTTGGTCCGTAATTATTGTAGCGTGCATAAAAATTTTACACAGGCATAAATTTAAAAAAAATCATTCTGCTGAATGAGAAGGCTGCATGCAGTTCTGTCAGAGACAGGACAGCCACAGCTGTGCCAGGAAGGCAGAGCTTGTAAGATATTCATGCAGGAGAACACTCAATGAAAAAAAGGAGTCAGCACAATGGGAAACACACCATATGTGGAGGGCTGTCCGGTGCAAATAGAGTAAAACTACTCATTAGAGAGAAAATACCATTTCCTTCCTCTAATTCTGCTCATTTTCAGTAATCCCAGGCACTGCTTAGGGTAATGGTAATTTAATACACAGCAGTGTAGTTACATCTCTTTACCTTCAAAAACCACAGTCCTGATGGAAAATTGGAGATTATCAAGTTAGCACTGTAGATTAAGCAAATCTGTGAATGATAAAAAAGCAGGGCAGAAACTGCTAAATCAACTATTTCTTCATCTGCATCATTGTGGTTGGCAATGGGCTGCTCTTAATGCTACAAAGAAGACTGAAGCTACTTCAGAATAAATTATGGTTCTATAATAGGTTGCATGATTAGCGTGATACTATGGTGATACTTGAGAAAATTAGGCCTTTTTTACTCTTTGAGATGAATAGTTTATTTCTCTGAAAGACAAGGTCTATTATCCCATGTGGCTTTCATTGTCATAACTTGCAAAATTGCTAACACATTGTCCCAGGACATGTAGGAATCACTTTGTGCTGTTGGGGTTGTTGGTGCTTGTTTCTCAGAGTATTGTCCATGTAATGGACCTAAAATGAGCCATAAACCCTGTTATTGATCCAGTGGCTTCAAGCCAGCAGTTCTTAATGACAGAAGGGCAGGAATCAAGACCAAGGAAGTAGAATAAAATAACAGAGTTCATATGAACTCTCCTGTATTTGCATAAACTTGAAGGACTCTTTTTTACCTGGAGTTTTAGCCCTGGGATGTGTCCTTCCTGCTACCTTGCACTGAACTGAAAATAGAAACCTACAAGCTGCTGAGTGAGAGACAAAGGGGGTATTCCTTTGCTTCTGAAAATCAGCCACGAGGTGATCAGCCTTACAGAGAGCCAGAAAAACAGGGAAACAGTAGTTAATTAATAGGAACTCAGAATAAGTACTTCTATGCAGGGAGTTATTTTAGAAAGAGCTGCTCTCCCTTGGTAGAAGAGCTCCCACAATGTGTGTTTGTGGAAAGAAATGATCATCCAGATTCTGTGGGGGTAGTTTTGGAAGTCTTCAGCTGTGAACCTTTAGGCTGTGCTGTCTATTAATTTTTGTCTAGTAGCTCTTGGACCCATAGTTAGTTTTGCATTTGGCATGTTTTGGTTGCTTTTGCTTGCCATTGTGTTCCTTATGTTAACTTTATTCTTTGAGCACCAAAATTGAATGTAGTGCAGTGAACAGAGTAAGGTATTCTGTGACAAGGAACTCGTAGTCTAATTCAGGCACAGTGATGCACAGGCATACATAATATACATGATAAGGATGCAAATTCAAAGTAATAGAGGTGTCTTGGGAAAAATCAGTGCTGCAGGCTAATTTACTACTTCTGAAGAGCTACTAGATTGCAGAACATAATGAAAACATTGAGCAATCCAAAAGATGTCTTTTCCTTCTCTTTTCTCCTTTTTTTCCAAAATGCTAATTGCTGATGTATCATCAAATGGAGGGACAATGCCAAAAGAAAATAGAGAGATAACAAAATTGGGACCTTCTCTATGTTCCTGTTTTCTGTACTGGAGCCCAGAAAAGAAAGCTGAGGATTTCTTTCCTTTCTCAGCTGGAGTATGCCTTGTGAAATTAGAATTTCATTAAAATAACAAAAGAAAAAGAGTACAGGTTGAACCTGGATTACATCCACTACTTATGTAACAGGAGTCCTCTTGGCAATGTCCTGTGAGCTTCTCAGAAAATATTTGGTTTCTACTCGGCTTTATGTGCACCTGTAAGATTGAGACATTGGATGTTACTTTTCTTGCTGAGCATACATGCACATGAATATATATCCTTTTAGGATCATAAGGAAATGATCCTAAAAGGTAGATAGATACCAGGGGTACCCAAAGCAAACAAATCCAGATTTTAATCTGTTTCCCAGTCTTAATGTCTCGTGGGAATCCACAAGCAAAACTTTGGAAGCAGTGATCCTATTGAATTTGCTGGCAGTCTTTTACTTTGCATTTGGACTCTTGATTTTGTGCCATTTATGGTGCCCACCATTTCTTATTGTTTGTGGGTCTAATCACATTTCATTTAAATGTTCAGCGATGACAGTGAAGGAGCTGTCAAAAAAGAAGCTTTGTGTACCAAACTCATTAACATAATGTAGCAGTTTTGTCACTGACATTGATCCTTCAAACCCCACCTGAATTCAGAAGTAACTGTAAGGTCAGAAGAAGCAGAAGGAACACAGCTAAAATGTGTATGGACAGAGAATTTCTCTACAGACTTTCAAGTGATGGCTGCAAGTCCTGACACCATCCCTGACATGTAGTGAGTTCTCAAGGGAACCACCTGGATTCTCAGGAAATATATTGGTTCCAGTTGAAGAAAAATGTGAAATACAGGACAGCTTTTGAAAGACAATGATCAAAAATTCAAGTGGAGTTTTGTACGCACAGACATACAAGCACACATGTACCCATGGATTGTTTGAAAACAGAAGCATCAATAAATTTAGTTTATTCCAGAGAATCAGCTAAATATTTCTAGTGAGATCAAGTGTACTTGTTTATTAGCATTTTGATAACATTAAAACTGAGAGTCAAGAACTGCTTTAATTTTGTTGGTGGGTCTGTGACTGACTCTTGTAGTAGATGAGCTATTAGGATGGCAAGGTAGAATGTTTCTACTTTTCTGAATATGTTTATTTTCATTTTGCTGTGTCTATAGGTTGTAAGTGATGCATTTTACAAAGTTGCATGGACAGGTCTTCACAGTAGATGTTTCTGGACTGCCCATATTTTTCCAGGATGACCAAAGGGGGATCACTGAGGTTGTGTGTATTTAGCAGTGTAAGCAATCAAGGAACTTTTCTGTCTCATGTTTTTTTATAAGGGTAAACCCATTAAAGACTCTAAGATATTCAGGTCCTGTGGGCACTGAGTCAAATACCTCAGGATTGATTAATACTAGGAACAAAAGCAGTATGTCTTTCTATGGCATCATTTCATGAGGTTGAAGTAATTCTTTGATGTCTTTTTAAAAATGTGATTACCATAGATTATCAGAAATCTCACAAGGTATCTCACCTGTTCTATATTCTTATGTTCACATTACACATGTATTATGTTGTCAGCGAAGTACTCCCATCTTTTCTCTGGAGTAAGAATTTTTTATGACTCAAAAAAGTGCCAGATACTGATTTGAAAGTCTTAGTTTTCATTTGCACTTCCAGCAAAAGGATCACCATCACACTGCAGGGTTTCTCTCAATGCATTGGTGTGTTAGCACTGTAAAAACTACAGATCAAAGAACAAATGGATAAATGTTTACTTTGGTAAATGCCTTTGAAAACAGCAGAGGTGTCTTTTTTTTGTTTGATTAAGAGAGCAGAAAAACAATGTTCTCAGGTCTGTATCTTTGGAAATTAAGTAAATTATTGGATTCCCAAGAGAGATGAGCACTAAGAGTTGTCCACAGACTCCTGCAAGAGAGAGGTTAACTCTGTAATCAGGGTATCAAAAATCTAGTTTATAGTTTGAAAAGAAGTACTCATGCAAATTTACGTTGCAAAAACTGTGAACTAAATATTAACAGTTTCTCAAGCAAAAGCAAGACTAAAAACCGCTACTGACTTTAGCCACCAAACAAATACCCATCTGGTTCTTCAGGTTGTGTGAGAGCAACATGCTGCAATTTTGCAAACAGAACACTTTTATTATTTAATTAGTCTCAAAAGCTAAGCGATTCAAAGAAATAAACTGAGTCCATTAAAATTAAACAAAAAAATTAATATCAGCAGGCCTGGTGCTCAAGGGCCTTCCTCATGAATGTAAAAATGACTGATTTTGTTACCAGCTGTGTACTCTGCTAAATAATGGGCTTGAGCTTGCCATTTCCTCTACATGTGACTATTTTCTCTGCTTTGTTGTTAGCCAAGATTACTGATGTGTCTATGAGTTTGGAAGACCAAGCCTATTGAAAAGATGAGCCTGATGGGAGATAATATACAGAACCCTTGCTGCCTGGCACTGTGAATGGGAATTCTGGGTTTCTGCTTTTTGTTATGGTGGCTCTTTTGCTGTGGGCATTGGTCTGTCCTTTTCTGTGTATGAGGGCAACCTTCCTGTGGGGAGTTGCTGTGCTGGAACAGGTTACCCAGGGCCTTATCAGACTTGTAGGTTTTTAGCTGAGAGCCAGTTTCTAAGAAAGAAAAGATTGACTTATGAATGTGTATGGAAAGTCTGCAAGGGTAGAGGGTCATGGGGTCTTTGGGGAAATGAACCATTGTCTTCAATGCAAATAGCAAGGTGAGGCTCATACCTGCCTGTCTAGTTTGCAGCATGTATTGGGAGAGCAGCATCAATTCCTCTGACAGACAAGGAATCCTTCTGGAAGTGTTTTTTCATTTGCTTTGCAACTTTGATGTCAATTTCAGGGATTGGCATAGCAGATCCATGTTCACAGAATCACAGAATATGCTAAGTTGGAAGGAACCCACAAGGATCATTGGGACCAACTCCTGGCCCTGCACAGGACCATCCCTGGGTCAGGATGTCATACTGTGTGCCTGAAAATATTGTCCAAACCCTTCTTGAGCTCTCTTGGGCTAGTGCTGTGACCACTGCCCTGGGGAGCTGTTCCAGTGCCCAAACACCCTCTGGGTGAAGAACCTTTTTCTAATACTCAACCTAAACCTCCCTTGACACAACATCAGGTCATTCCTTCGAGTCCTGTCACTGCTCACCATGGAGAAGAGTGCCTGCCCTTGCTCTTCCCTTCTTGAGGAAGCTGCAGAGTCTGCCCTCAGTGACCTCCTCTCCATGCTGAACAGAACAGGTGACCTCAGCTGCTCCTCACATGTCTTCCCCTCAAGGTTCTCTTCACCATCTTTGTTCTCCTCATTTGGATGTTCTCTTAGTATCTTTTTTATTGTGGTGCCCAAACTGCACACAGCACTCGAGGTGAGGCCAACCAGGGCACAGCAGAGGGGACAATCCCCTCCCTTGCCCAGCTGGTGATGCTGTGCCTGATGCCCCCCAGAACAGGGCTGGCCCTCCTGGCTCATGGGGCACTGCTGGCTCATGTTTAGCTTGCCATCAACCAGGATTGCCAGGTCCTTTCCATGGCACTGCTTTCCAGTGCCTCATTCCCCAGTCTGTATGTACATCCAGTCTGTCTGTCCTATTCCAGTTGCAGAATCCAGCACTTCCCCTTGTTGCACTTCATATAGCTGGTGATGCCCAGCCCTCTAACTTGTTGAGGTCTCTCTGCAGGTCCTCCCTGACCTCGAGGGAGCCAACTGCTTCTCCCTGTTTTGTATCTGTTTGCTTAGAGGAACAAGCTCTGAATGTGATAGGTTTACTCACAAAACCAAGCTGTAAGTTAAGAAGCAGAAAAAACAAAAACACAAATGTGTTTCTGTTTGGCTGTTCCTGCTGGCCTAGGCTAGTTGGAAAATGCCTGCTGCTTTTGTACCAAATATTCATTATGTCCTTTGTCCTTGCTCACCCATATTTGAATGAGCTGACCTGATGCCCAGAACAGATCTCCAGGACCTGGAGACGAAATCAGCAGAATTTGGGACAGCACAGCAGATGGAATTTCCTTAGCCCTCTGCAGCCAATGCTGTCAGCACTACTTTCTGAAAGTCCTATCTCTTATATTTTAACAACAAATTACTCTCACGTCATGGCTTTGCAGGTCCAAGTGTGGCAGCTGCTGTCAGCCAGGGCTGTGACTGAGGAAGTTGACAGTCCCCCCAGTGAAGGCAGAAACAGGGCTGTTCCCAGGTGTCCCCCAAGAGAAGGACAGTGCATCAGCTGCTGCTCCTATTGGCAGAACCATGGGTTGTAGATTGGGTCTTGACCTTCCCCTGTGTGTTGGTTATCCTGTACTGCTCCAAAATGCCTTCTCATCTCTATGGTCTTATAGAAATTTTCTCTATCTGGATGTTGGACTCAGAACAAAACCCCAAAATAACAGGAAATTTGGATAAAAAGAGAAAGGGTTGCAGTAAAAATTGCAGGCAAGCTACAAATAAACATTAAGAATATTTGTGCTATTGTTAATATTGGATATAATACTCAGTGCAGAAGTTCCCACAGCTGGAAAGACATCTAGATAGAAATCATGGAGGTGCTTAAAATGATGTTATTATGAGTAACTTTGCAGCAGCTACTGGAAAAGAGAGGTTTTTCTTAATGCATAAGAATTATTAGATTTTGATCTAATAATCTGCTTATATTCTTTTCAGTACAGCATTTTGAATGCCAGGTGACCCTACTGTATACTCTGAGCAGATCATGTATTTGTGGCAGGATTGAGGAAAAACAGTAGCAACTTGAATCAGCTGGAAACTGAAATAAATTTAAATATCTATTTAGAGCATGAATGTGTATTTGTCTCTTAGGAACTTGAAGCAGTTGGCACCATGATTCAGCAGAGCTCCCTCTCACCTCTACTCAGTAGCAAAACAAATGCTGATCCATGAAGTGTGCTGAAACACAGTGGAAAGAGAGGTGTTTCATCACTGAGCTGTCCCTCTGCTCCCCTAACTACAGCAGTAGGGACTTACCTTGTGCTTCCTCCACACTTTTTTTTTTTTTTTTTTTTGCAATAAGGGCTTCCTGCCATTGCCTTTTTGGTTTTTGCCTTCTGAAATTTACAACTTGCTTTGGTGAATAACACCATTTGGCAGGGGAGAACAGTGCCTGCAGAGGGAGGCCACAGGTCATAGGGGAGAGAAACCAAGGAAAGCTTGGCGCTGCTGATGTTTCTCTTACACCCTCTACCAGCTGGTCCTTCCATTTTTTTTCTCAGATTGCTAAAACTTGTACTGAAAATTCAGGCACTTTTGCTAATATTTTATTTTATTTCTCTGATTTCTTTGTGCAAGTGTAACTGTTGAAAAATAGCAAATTCCAATTTCTAATACCATATCAATACCATATATATCTTCTTAATTGACATCTTTATCTTTTTTTTAAAAAGAAATGTGAATAATTAAATGCTATATTCCTAGCCTATCACAAAGGTAATCATACTGCTGTTAGACTGTATCTCTCTTATTTCTTTCTTGTCTGGTAAATGATTCATCTACTCTCATTCATTCTTTTCACCTTTAGTTTGGCTCCCCCAAACTCCCACGCCAAGGAGTTAATCCATGATCAATATAAGGCATACAAGGTTCATAATACACTGGCTATACTGCAATCCATTCATGGAGATTTTTGACAACAGGGCTGAGTATTAGCCAAGTCAACATCTCCTGAAAGAACACTTTATGGATTATTTTTTATGAATTGACACAAAAGAATTTGTTCTTCTGCAAGCTGTTCCAAGGAAATAATTGGAAATACTTAGAAATTATTAAATTATTCATGTGAATGGCCAAAGAAAACATTTATGGGGATTTGACAAAGTCCTGAAAACTTGTAATTATAGTAGTAATTTTTTTTCATTAAATGGGACATGTACTGCAGGGAGCACGTATATCTTCCTGGGAGGAACAAGAATTTATTCCCTCAGGCAGCTTGGCTGTAGATAAACAGAAGGTTACATATAACATTTCAGAAGGCAAGCAGAATCCAATTTAGTGAGAAGTAAAATAGATAAATAGAGAAGACCATTATCTCTTTGGCAATAGATATGTATAATTTAAAGTCAATATAAGGTAATGAGCATAGAAGCTGTGCAAAACCAGGCACTCTCAGATCACAGAATGAAAATGTCTGGTGGAAAAGATTAATGCAGAATATCTAAGCTAATCCAACATCAGGAAAATTCAGGTCAAACCTGGGATTAGTGCTTTTTGTTCTCTACTGATAACCTTGGTGTTTCCATACTTACCTTCCTCACTCTCATACAGTTACTTAAGCCCCACAGTCTTTATGTAAAAAACCCCAAACCATGCCTCTTTCAGCTCCTATCTCTTCTGTTGGGAGCAACAGAGCAGTGCTAGCCTGGTGCCTGAAAAGTGCAGATGAGTAAGTATCAGAGATGGCACTGAACAGCTGTTTCTCTGGGCAGAGCTCGTCTGTGCATCTGTGAGCAGTTGGGCTTTTTGTTATTGGATACGTGCGTGGCAGCAGCAAAGTGAGGGTGAAGGAAGAGGGCAGATTACATAAAAAAATCCCTCCATTTTTTTTCTGCCAGATATTTTTGCCTCTCTGAAGCATCTGCTGAAGTGTTTAGTTATTTTCCATACCATTATAGAAATGTTGTTTTGCTAATGTTAACAAGATCTTAATATAAATTCTGTTGAATTGTGTTTGAGAATCTTTTCTTTGTAGTAAATTTTCGGTTTGTAACAAATGCTTTTTGACAGATAGGCATGTCTATGCTGCTTGATGAAAAACTATCCATCTTTTGCTAAAACACAAAACCTTAAAAATCAGAATTAATTCATAGACAAAGGAAAAGTTATAAAACAGTGCTTCGAGAAAGGAAAAAGAGGCAAAAAGCAAACATTTCAGAATTTACTTTTCCAAAACTAAATGACAGCATATGTAGTTTTATGTTGATTTAAATTATTTGCAAATTTAAGTCCAGTTCAGCAGTTAGAGCCTCATGAAACAAATAGAAAATAATTGAGGAGATTACAGTTTCTTGAGATCTTGTTTCGACAGAAGTGAGGCCCTTCAGCCTGCCCCCATTCCCTTCGGCAGCAAAATGTTGCTGGGCTCTCTAACAGAACAAAGGTAATTTTTAAACTCTTCCCTCCCCCACATCCCAAATTCTGGTGCTCACAAAGTAAGGTCACATTGGAGGGCAATTCAATATTCAAAGGAAACATCTCTGTAAAATTCCAGAGTCTCGATATTCTGGCGTTCCAAGGCAAGACCTTTGGGCCAGACCTGTGTGTAAATTAAGTAAAGACCCCTCTGAGCAAAGTGCTTCGAAGCCAGGCTAAAATGTCTTTTTAGATGTTTCAAACCAAGTGGTTTCCAAGTGTGCAGTCCTAGTAGAAAGTGAATACATTTTAACAACTAAGAGAAAGACACTTTCAAATGCAGATGAGGAGAAAGAGGAGAGCCTGGCTTAAAAAGAGCTGTTTAGTGTAATGAGAGGGAAAGCACAATACTGCCAAGGCAGCTTGCCTGATCTGCTGTTCAGGCAGAGGAGCTAATTTGGTCTTAATATGTTAAAGAATTATTGATCCATTGATACAGCACAGGACTGTTATACTGGTAAGAGGAAAAAAGAAAAAAGTGGAAAATAAATAGCACCTTTGTGAAGGGAGAAAAAGAGAAGACTGGAATTTGTGAACTAGTTACTTCGGCATTAATCCCTGAAAATGAAAGCCAGGAAAAATTACTGAGCAAGTAAGCTGTTGATTCATATTTAGAAGGTAACAAGGAGATGAGCAGCAGTCTTTAGATTATGTAAAGAAGAAATTTCATGGAAGCCATCTGATTTTCTCATGTGAGACAGCATCACGTTTACTGGATATGGGAGAAATAATAGTTGACATATTTCTTGGCTCAGTAGTGGTTTTCACAGAGTCTTTCATGGCACTCATTTGCAAACTACTGAAGCCTGATGCTCTTGAAACTCTTACAAGGTGCAATATTGTACTAGAATGTTCTGAAAAAGAACAGGCACAGAATAAATGGCGAGCCAGTTGCCCTGAAATGCTGTGCAGCACAGAACTTTCCACAGAGGTCACCTGGAGTTTGGTGCTATACCATTTCTGATAGAACACCACGATCTATGGCTTATGCAATATGATATTCCTTTGCATCTTTTATATCTATTCAATTCTAAGTACATTTTCATATTACACAGACCTGTTAGATATGCTGCAGGAATGTTGAAGGGCAGGAATCAAACCCAGTAGCCATGATAAGCCACAAAAACGGTCTGGAAAAAAGTTGCGTGATATTCAGCTGGGATGACCACATTTAGGCACAAAAAAATCAACTGCAAGTGTGGAGGATGGGGAACAAGAAGTGGCTGCTTTCTGGAAAAAGATCTGGGGGTGGGGGAGTTACAGTGATACAAAAACTGAGTGTGAGCCAATAATGTTGTACTGCTGCAAACAGGCAACTTAGTGGGGTGTAGGAGGAGGACAGCTGTGTGGAAGATACCTGGAGAAATCCTCCTTCTGTTGCTGGCACACAGAAGGTTTCAGCTGTAGTATTTTGCCTAATTTAAGGCAGTCCCCTTCTAGGAGGAGGTGGAGAAGCTGATGGAAGAAATTTTGGGAGAGAGCAGCTGAAAACCAAGGTGTGCAGGAGTGAGTTCGGCCAAGGAGCTGCTGGTGCTCAGGCTGGCAGAGTCGAGACTGGGAGAGAGTTTGTCCCTTCTGTAAGGTTACACCCGAGGGGGTGGCAGACAGGAAAGGAGTAGTCTGATCTCTCTGTCCACAGCGTGGAGAAGAGACCTTAACCTGTAGTAAAGGAGCTCCAGACATGAAGGAAAACTTAGGAGAGATGAGGAGAGAGATGCCAGAGGAGAGTGCCTGGGAACAGGCAGGGGCCTGTGCCATCTCTCCTGGAAGATTTCCAGGGTGAGTTAAAGTAGCTGCATGAATTCGGTCTCTCAACAGAGAAGGCAGAGGAGAGGCTGAGTGATCTTGCAAGCTCCTTTACTCCCTGTTTCCTGTGTTGCCCTAGCCCTAGCCCTGGCAAAGCTGGTTTGTATTTCCCTGAAAAGCTGTCACCTGCTCAACTCCACAGCAAGACAGCTCAACACAAGCATCACCCATCTGGTGCTGTTGGGGCACCATTACAGCACCAGAATTTGGGCAACATTGTAATATCATTATAGGCTCCTGATAAACAAACAAGTTCTCAGAGTATGGTGCTCTTTTATGGTGCTGCAGAGCAGCTTTACTTCAGACGAGACTCTGACCTTTTGGATCCAGGCAAACTGTCAGGCTCTGAGTGGGTGTACTTTCATGTCTGTGGTCCTTGTGATGCCTTGTGTCTGCTAGGATTAGAGCTCTAACTCCTGCTAATGTTTCAAGTTTGCAAGGTGTGAGGCTTCCTTAAGGTGCATGTGTCCAGGTAGTACTTTAAAAGAGCCCCAGTTACTATGTAACCTAATTTTCCTTAATGAGTTTGATCTTTCTTATGTCTTACTTTCTAAATATCCCTTGCTATGTCTGAGAACAGCTGTGGGCTCAGAAATTGTGTCTTCCTAAAAGGTTGCAGTGGAGCATCTCTGTGAGAGTTTGCCTGCACCTGCAGTCACTCACAGGCTGTGACTACAGCACTGTACAACAATCTGCTGTCTTTTAAGCAAATGTCACCAGTGTTTCAAAGGTGCTTGCATGGTAGAGAGTGGTCACATTTTCACTGATAATTTCAAAAGGTCTTCAACTAATAAAAGCTGGTGACAACCCAGTAAACCCAAACAGGTTTAAGTAAAATTATTAGCAAAGCTTAAGTTCTTTAAACAAGAAAAGGGATGGATTCTAAGAGTATAAGGTGGTAAATGACATAAAACTCCTTGCAGGGAACCTCTGATGACATTTTAATTCCCATCTGTGTTGATAACAAAAGGGTTAGTTCGCTTGGCATCTTTTATCTGTCTTCAGCTTTTGTATAGGCTCAATATCTTCTATTACCTCTGCCTTGCTATTGTGAATCTGAAGAAAAGTTTTATAACATGTGTAGAATTGGATAAGCAATGCACTGACATTTTTAAGAACTGTATAGCAAAATCATTCTAGAAGCATCCCAGGTGGTAATTATGTAGTCAAAAATCACTCAAATTAAAATGAATCTTCCTCTGTGAGGCAACTTATAAGTGAAGAAGGCTCCATTAGTTCATTTAGTTTCATAGCCTACAGGTAACAGAATTTTTCACAAGGAAATTTGAACTTTGTTGCAAAGGATTTGGGAATAGCAAATTTCTAGTTGCAGGAAATACAGTAGTGCTGGAGAAAAAGATGTGTTCAAGAAAGGATGTCATGTAAAAATGGTCTTTTTTGTCAGATTTCTTAGTACAAAATGAGTGGCTTTTTATGTCTTTTCAAGTCCTACATTTGTAGGAAGGCTCCTAGTTTTGGCAAGAGACCCATCCTGCACGTGTCTCTTAACTGCACTTGCCTCCCTGATTTCTCTTGGTCTTTGTATTTCTATCAGCTTATGTGAGCTTATTTACACAGTGCTTATTTTTCAGCCTTGAAATGACTTTTGTTGCAGTCAGTTGCTCAAAAGCTCTGTGTTGAACACACCCATGTCACTAGAAATGGTCTGCTTTGCCAAGGGCCATCCAAGGTAACAACTTTATGGGTAACCTTCAGCTCTGGAACGCTTTCTAGTTGGAAGTGTTGCTCTGCCTTCCTTGTCATTATTTTTGCAACTTTTTTTGAAACAATTACCCAGAGGTAATTGTGCAGTGTTCTACATTTTGCTGTAGCCTGGCAGATCCTTCTTGCCATAGTGTTTCCTAAGGAAATCAGGAATGTTAATGCTGTTAGGGGTAGAATATCATTGTGACTACATTTTGTAGAGATGGCAAGTATGACTCCTACTGTTGTAATACTTATGATGACTGAGGCAAAAAAAATCCTTGTTCTGCATATTCACTTTGGTTTCGTTTTCTGATTAATTTCCCATGGGTAGACCAGAGAGTTTTAATAGATTATTTTGATTCTCTAGGTTTTTTTTTTGTTGTTGGTTTGGTTTTGGGGTGAGTTCTTTGTTTGTTGGCTGGGTTGCAGGGGAGGGGCTATTTAGCATGCTTCTTTATTTTTTTCATTTTAAGGAAGGTGAGGTTTCTCTGGAAGCCAGGCAGCCTGAGGTAGAAATACGTTGTGGATGGATTTGTTGCCTAAGGATTTCCCTGCATATCAGGAGAAGAGTGGGCAACAAAGGCTTGAAAACAGATTTGTCCTGTGTTATACTCGTCCCAGAAGTGCTATTTCCCAGCTGTTAAAGGAGAAGCAGGCACCTGCTTTCATTAAATATTATACCTAAATAATACTCAGCATATTGAAATATTAGTGAATAACACAAAGTTTACCACTTGCTAGAAAGGGGTTTTTTTCCAAATTCTGATTTTAAAATGTAATAATAGATACTTTTACTGAGGGCAATTATATGAGGATGTTTTTGTTCTTTTTGGGAGTAAATTGTTTTTATATATTAAACTTATATTCATGTTTTGGCATTTAGGTGTTGCTGGTATCTGGATGTAATATTGAAACAGTGAGTTAAATCCACAGCATATTTCAGAGCTACTTTCCCAATGACAGCTTCATTTCCAGCACAATCTAAAAACCTTCCTATAATTACATGATGTCCTGTAAATAAGCTGTCTCCAGAAGGCTTTAGAGAATTAAATAACCAAGGCAATATACATCGCAAAAAAATAGTGCTGCAAAGACATTGTACTGCACTTGAACAAAGGCAACCAGATTAATTAAAAGATCAAACATAGAGGAAATGGAGGAATGTACATTTTAGGGATCTGAAATGAAACAGAGAACAAGTGAAATGCAAGACTTTTTTTGAAAGAAGGAAAATCTTTGAGTGATAGATGAGACTGGGTGGCAAAAGGGTATCAGGCTCCCAAGAGACAGAGTTGCCCAGGAAGCCAAAGCAGCCCCAGAGATGATGCAGTGTGAGTTAGAATTGAGCACAGCAGAGTGCCAGGAGGACAGGGCTGGCTCCTGACAGAGGTACCTTGGGCGGTCACTGAGGACTGCAGGAGGGAACAGCCAGCTTTATTTTCTGTGCTTCCTCCCAGGCCCTGGACAGGCAAGACATGGGGACATGAAGCAGCACCATTTCAGGCTGTCTTCTCAGAAATAAGGTTGCACTCCATCCCTTCATCCCCTGGGCAGAGCAGCAGACTCCAGCTCCCCCCATTTTGGGGCTGATTTGGCCCTCTGTTGTCTTGGCCCAAGGTCACAACACTGGTGACATCAGCCTGAATCAGGGCTGCCCCTCTCTGTCAGCAGCTCCTTGCAAGGTCTTTGCTGTGTGTGATGGCATATTTCTTCTGGGGAATGGGCAGTGAGACCTCCAGGCTGACACTGCCAACTTCCCATTTTAAACACGTCCTTTGGAACGGAGCTGGTTAACAAGATGTGTCATGAGCAGCAAGAGCAGAGCCTCCCTGGCAAACAGGGATACTTGCTATTGGGGTCACTTGTCAGTGATTTGCTACTTTCTTTTTTCCTTGTAAAAACTGCAGGTCAAGATTATTACACCATCAGCATGAGGTATGTTAGTATGAAACCATAAATGCCTGCATTCAGAGAAAATTACAGCATGTCAGCGGTGCTGCATCATCCGTGACAATGTGACATTGCTCATGGTGTGACTCTGCTGGGGGAAAATGACTCTTTGGGAGTGAAGAATGATTAATAGGCTCCCAAACAAGTCTCTTAAAAAACCACACATAAAAATTGGCAGGGACCTTTCCATCTTTCTCTTTGCATTTTCTCTCTGTTTCTGGGGAGGGGGTCTGCCCCTCTCAGTTTTGAAGGTGGGTGACTTTCACAGGGAGATGTGTAAGACAGACAAATCATCACCTTCACTGTTGCTTCTTCTTGTGCTGCTTCCTAAGTTGCCTTGCAGTGATTTCTCATGATTTCAGGTAAACCTGGTGAGGAGAATCCGTGGTGAAGGGATTCTATGTCTGTTCTTACCGTTGCTTCAATGTGTGTAGTGGTATTAATAAAAATTTTAATATTTAATATGAGAATGTTTATTCTTACTCTCCCTGCCACAAAATATATTGCAGGCTCCAGAACTGGTAGATACATGACTGAATTATCGAGGTTACATACTTTCTATTGTCTTTGATAATTCATTAGCAAGTACAAAGGCAGGAAAAGAGAATTTTTCTTTTACTAAAAACCTGGGGAGGAGAAATGAGAACTAAGAGAACTAAGAATGGCTAATTACAGAAGTGGAACACAGCAGGGGAAAATTTAAGCTCACTTTTTTTTAATAACTTCAAAATTTCTTGGATTGTACATGTAGAAGTAATGTTCTCCTCTTTCCCAGCAAGGAAAAGAAAATCCCCATTGTTTGTGAGTCATGTAACAGTGTGCCCCTGAATTAGCTCTTTGCAGAGGTGCTGGATGCATAGCTGCAGTGCCATCCACTGAGATATATGTAGACTGATCAGTCTTCAACCTTCTTTTTCTATAAGATACATTTCTCCCATCAAAGTGGTGTGCAGGTTGCTACAGGTTTCTATTTTCGTTTTTGTCTTTGCTGGATGGGTGGGCTATTTTTGAAAATGTTTGCTCTTTTGTTGAGGCCAGAGGTTGCTAATGCTTCACAGATAAATCCAGACAAAATGCTAGGCTTCAAATTCCTCTAAATAAGTTCTCAATAATCTACCACTTCAAGTTCATCATTCTGAGAGATAGCAAAATTCTGTCTATCATAAAGATTCTCTTCTGTGTTGCATGGAAATGGGGAGCTTCTCATTGGCCCTCCATGGGGCTGAATTAGAGAGCATCCAAAGGAGGGCAGCAAAGATGTTGAAGGGCTTTGAGAGGAAGGCATGTGAGGAATGGCTGAGCTTGCTCTGTTCATCCTGGAGGAGACTGAGGAAAAACCTCATTGCAGTAACAATTTCTTGTGCGGGGAAGAGGAGGGGGAGACACTGATCTCTTCTCTGTGGTGACCAGAGACAGGACACAAGGGAATGACCTGAAGTTGTGTCAAGGGAAGTTTAGGTTGGGAATTAGAAAAAGGTTCTGTTTACACATGATATTTCTAGCCAAAGCATCAAAATGCATTTGCATAGGCCAAGTCTTAGAATGTGAAGGAGTTGCCTGCTGTGTTACATGCCTCCTGCCACTGAAAGGGAACAGACCCTCTCTGTCTTTTCCCAGACTGATGAAGCCCCCTCTGCTCTGTTCCTCAGTTTGCACTGTGTGATACCAGCATACCTCATGCCCTCATCTGGGCAGGTAAACTGATATACTACTTTGCTTTTCCCTGTCCTTTCTCATGAGAAGCTGTTCATCTCAGGATGTCATTCCATAATTCTACTGGAATTATGCAGTGCTCAAGTGCTCAAGTCCCCTCAGACAAAATCCACTCTTGAGGGGTGGCCTCATCTCTCAGCAGATGGAAGGAGATACAGGATGTAGATTTTGCCCCTTCCAATCTGCATAGTCAAGCAGTGAAAATTTTTGATTACATGTTAGAGTGCTTAATTTTTGCCATTTCCCCAGATTACCTTTAGCCTTCAGCAAGGCATGATAAGTTATTGACAGAGGCTCAGTCTCTTTCTTCTGCTCCAAGGATTAATGCTGTGGCAATGTAGAAAGTTCATGCTGCTTGGTATTTCTACTGCCAGCCATGAGCAAGACGTTTCAGTTTCTGTATAAGGCCCTCTGTTTCATCAGGACTGCTATCATGTGTGCTGAGCTGGTGGCTCTGGGCTAAGGCTGCCATGGCTGGCCTCTGGCACAGTGGTTCAGTACTGGTTAGTTCATGGGTGAGCTCTTCACTAGTATAAATCATAAAGTAATATGATGGGATTACTGGTTTGCTTAGTTCTTCATCAACCCAGACAAATGTCTGGTGCCAGGTCTTGGACCATCCCCACTCTTCACTGGCATGTGCTAGCTGCCTTGAGCACCCTCAGAGTTTGCTAAGCTCTGTGAAGGATACAGAGGTGTAACTGATTGTTATTTGAGCTCTTTTGCCTCACTGGTCTGAGCATTTCCTGGATGACTTGGCTGGAGTCTTTCACATGTTCTCAGATACCTGATATTTGATGGATAGACAGACCCACCCCCCTGAGGTTCTCCAAATACCTGTAAAGAATTGAATGTAAGTTAATGTCATGCTCCTGGATTGTCTCCACCTCAGCTCTATTTCTCCTGCAAGGGTCCTTGGTGAAGCTTTGACACTTGGTTCAGTTTATACTTCTCCTCTAGACCCTGGCTGGTGTTTAAAACAGATTTAAGTCAGCAGCACTTATGAAATCTCTGTGAAATACACTGATGAGCCTCACTACCTTTCTCAATATGATGGGACTTCTCAATGCCACTGAAAGTGATCATTTTGTCCTAGGGTAAACAGGGTGTTGTGTTTTTGATAGGTTCTAGGTAGGAATTATTCCTACTAAATAGGAGTTTATATTCAGAACTTTGGTCCCTGATTTCAGGACTGTGAAACCTTCCAGCCAGAGGGTCTTCTCCCTGAAAGCAGGCTGTTGACTCTCTCAGTAGGTGTGATTGCATTACTGTCAGAGCAGTCTTAATGACTCCTCTGTGGTTAATACAATCAAGTGTTTCAGGAAGCTTGGGCTGCCTAGACAGAAAGCAGAGGACTTATTGCTTGAGCTCTAATCACCCAGCACCTTGAGGGCACCATCCTGCTGTCATCTGCCAGAACTGCTCTCAGACCTTGGCTTACCCTGCATTTCTGCCATGTGGAGGATGTCCCTCATGTCTGCTTCTGCAGACACTGAAAGGCAGCCTGCTCTTTCGTGGCTGTCCTAGGGGCCATAGTTTTGTGTAGCAGTCACAGATTGCCCCCGTGACATATTAATAATGCTTGGCCACCATTCTTCAGGCTAATTGTGCCACTTAGCAGTGCTGCAGGAAATTACATTTCAGTGATTCCCCCATCCAGCTAGAAAACTGATTGGTCATACTGGTCTAATTACAAATTTGCAAATTTAACAGCTGAATTGCTGGTAGTGCTGAATACCTTGTTCTTTGCTGCATTGACACTGCAGCTCACTCCCATCTGGAAAGGATGAGGTACAACCATGGTCTGGATGGGAAAGGAAGAGCTTGACCAGTCACACTGTCCAGTGCTAATGAGGAAAGTGGCAGAAGGGAATAAGCTGTATCTTTCTCCCTTGACAGGCAGATTCATTCCTCTTTTCTCATCTCTGGGTTCTCTAAGTTTAAGCCCAGTCTCCTCATCCTGTGCCATTAACCCACCTTGTTTTGAGTTAGCCCCAGAGTGGCCTTCCTGTCTGTAATATTCATGTATGTTTAGACTGTGTGTCTGCAGTGCTGCCTTGTAAGCTGGAAGCATCCACAAGAGTTTTGTCTCTGATTAAATGATTCCTTTGTTTTTCCAGGCTTATCTATAGCATGGAACGTCCAAGTTTATAATGTAAGTATTTATTTCTTGTGCTGAGTCTTTCCCTCTTTTTTGAGAGTAGGGCAGTACAATCCAGCATCTGTTTTTAGTCCCATTCTGTGCAAGAAAAATTATCCAGAACTTTTACTGTATTTGTGTATTCAAATGTTTCAGACACTGTATTCAGCCACTGTGTCCTCACTTGCTTTGTACCTTCATGTCTGAGTGGGCAAGCTCCTGGGAAGATGTCAGATACATCTCAAGGAGGGGAGGGAAATCACAGTATGACGCTGAGCTGGCATATGTGTCTGCCTGTGTTGGCCCAGGGATTTCCCAAGCTGATTCTCCAGTCCCCTGCCCCCAGTGCCATTCTCTCTTCCTCTGTGTGCTGGGTTTCCTTGAATTGCTTTTAGTTTTAGTGCAAGGAGCTGGTACTAACATATTGGTGATGTCATGAGGGAAGCTTCATCAGCTTGAGCAAGGGTGATGAAAGAGAAGTTTCAGCTAAACCCACTACATTTTCTTTTGCTTTATTTGGTTCATTTAGCCTTTTATTGGATGAAAAACACACTTCCAACTTTAGGCTCCAAAGAAATTCTCAAACACTCTATTTAAGATCCCTTTACTGTTCTGCAACTTGCTCATGTTGAGTAAATGAGAAACAAGTCATGGCCTAAAGAAAATGCCAGTCACAAGAAAGGACAGAGACACAAGGAAAAGTAAAGGAAGAATAGAAGTGAAAAAAAAAAGGTACCAAGCACATGAATGATCCTTCACTACACTTTGTAGTTTAACTTACTCCTGAAGGCAGAATTAGCCTCAGCCTTCAGACTCACATCATGGGGTGGTTTAAGTGTGGTCAGGCTCAGCTTTGTTCTGAGGTATTGTTCTGTGCTCTGTGGAAACCTTCAGCAACTTCTCTGCTATGAGTACATAAGGAGGTTTAAACTCCTAAGGATGAATGTCTGGAGTGTGGCTTGTCTCCATAATTCTTAAAAAAACCCCTTATTCAAGAGAGTATGGAGAATATTTGCAGTTCAAACTAACTACATTCTCTATGAAGATTAGTGGTTAAAAGGGTGAATGTACCTGTTAATGACAGAGATGACAGACTTGAAATGTTTATGCCCCTCTAGCTGTTTGCACATTGAACTACTGTTCTCCCCTTGCTCAGAAAATTGATATTTCATTGCTTAAACTCTGTGTGCTGAAAAACACAGGTCTCTGGAACAGTAAAAACAAACTGTATTTTCTTTAGGGAGCACACAGTTGCCAATAGGTGTGATCTGTCTCTGCAAGAGGAGGCAAAAATGTGTGGGGATCACTGGTTTAGGAGTAACATTGCTGCTCTGGAGTCTGGGGAAGGAGATGGTGACTGTTTCCTACTCTATTTGCATTGTGTTCATAACTGTAACTCTGTAAAACTGTATTTTTTTTTCCCTAAAAGTCTGAATAGGTAATTACAAAGCACATGGATTTACTAAACTTTATAATAATGGCAAAGAAGCAAGAGTAATTGTTTGCATGTTCTGTCATTTTTAAAAAGGTGTTTTCTTTTGTTATCATCATGACCAAATGTGAAAAATAATTCTCTATAACTTAGACTATCTTACATTCACCATGTGATCTTATAACTGATGTGATAAGCTCAAGTGAAGAGGCTTTCTTGGGCAGTCATTCAAGATAAAATGAGAAATGTCCAGGCACAGTACCACATAAGTCTCAGCCTGGTTTTCCTTCTATTGGTTTAAACCAGAGAGCTTTAAGGTCAAGCAGGTCTCTGAAACCAATTTGATTCTTTGTATTAAAATCAACTCTCTCTACGTCAGACATTTTAATTGTGCATGTACAGATACTTTTGCCTAGAGAGATAAAATATTAAACACAGAATGAATAATGCAGCTGTCTCACAGTACTGTGATCTTCATGTGAATAAAGAAGCCATGAATTGCCAGGGTATTGAACTGGCACAACATTTCCCAGCTTAATTTGCCAGTGATTTCTGCAGTGACAGCTTATGCAGGGGCAAGCTGGATGACGTAATGTTGAAAATTGTGTGTTTTTAGAGAAGAAATGGTACTTTCCATCTCCCAGTTCCCAGCAGGAACAGAGCTGTGCAGTTGTCTGTTCTCTGGCAGCTAACACAGCTGTGCAGACAGCCAAGCTTTGCACATCACTGGGGAGAGGAGAAGTTGATAGATGGAAACACCCACGTGAAACTGAGCCATGGAAATAAAATGGACAATGCCTTGGCTAAAGAGCTTTTCAGTAGTGACCTTTGGTTTCTAGGCTTTTCTCTGGGGATGCATTTCCCTTTCTCTTGCCACACAATGTCACTATTCCTAGCTGACTGCCAGCTTTCCTATTGAGTTTCAGCTACCCCAACCATTCCTCCCTTGACTTTCCTCCATCCTGTCACTAGCATAACCTAGCCTGGTGACTGCAGTCTGACCCCTGGAAAATATTGCTTTTTCCCTTTAATTCTTTTGCCTATGGATGTGCTTTTTCTTTCATTTTCAGGTAAAAATAGATACTTCCAAATTTCTTCTGAAAATGTCTCTGCTTCTGAAGTTGTAGTTACACAGAGGTTATGTCCTTTAATCTTCAGGATTAAGGTGGAATTTTCATTCCCATTTGTCTTGCTGAGAGCTGAGCCTTAGCACATTTCTTCTTTAAAGAAAAAACTTTAAAAAGGGAGAATTTCACTTTTAAAATTAATCTCCATGGCAACCTTTACAGTGAGTTTCCAAACATAGGAAGTTGCCTTTAAGAAGCATCCTCAGCTAAGAGAAAGGTGAGTTTTTACAGCTTCTAGCAATGTTACCATAGAATATAAGGTTTTACAAGAATCAGTTAGAGGGACTTTTATATGCAAAAAGAAGTTAAATGACCCTGCTGGTTTTAATTTTATTTTTATAAGGATGCTGCATGCTAACCAATCTTATCATAATGCTGGCTTAAAATAGACTTGGAGAACTAGATAGAGCCTGGTGGTAATACTTGTGATATCACTAGATTTCATCTGAGTAGATATTTAGTTAACAATTTGCCAATATTTCTCTCACAGTTAAAATATTATTTTTCTTTCTTCTACTTCTGGACTGCCTTTTCATGCATATTCAGAATCTTAGTGAGAAATATTTTTAAAATTGAAAGGAAAGTGAGGTAACAGAACAGAGGAGGAGAAAACCAGTGGATTATGCATTAAAAGAAGAAAATCCTTCACACATAAGAGTTCAGTGAAATGTAACTTTAACAGTCATATCTTATTTCTCTCAGTACTCAGCTTGATTATCTTATATCCTATTTTTGGTATGTATTAGATCCAAGGAATTTGTAATTTCTTTTCCCACTGGAATTTCCCCAGTAATACTGTACATCAGATGGAATTTTGATGTTTTCCCTGAAATGGTAACTCTGGTGTGACGTTCTGAAATAATCAAATTAAGAGCATTTTAGAATTAAACTTTCTATGTCCAAAGTAGTTGTGGGACTGGGAGAAGGAGCTTCAGTCCCTGGGCAGATTTCAGATTTTCAGGTAGGAGGCTGATGGACTGGCAAGAGAAAGCCACTTTTAATGAAATTGCAAATACACTAAGGAAAACTAAAAAAAACCAACCACCATCCAGTTGGTTCCACCAAGGTTGAATATAAGGATCCAAAAGTGTACCAGGGTGTGTGGGAGTGTTCCCACACTGCATGCAGGAAGCAGGAGGGCAGGTCAGAAGAGGACTTCCTTTTCTCCTTTCATGCAATCCGTAATTGTGAGGTCTTGAGCTGCCCACGGGAGGCTGGCTGAGCCCCATGGCTGGAGACTGGGGTGGGCATGGTGGGCTTCAGCCATGAGCTCACCACCCATGTTTATTTATTAAGCTATATGGCCACAGCTGTGTTTCACTGGTCTTGTTCCCCACTTGAAAAAAGCAAGCTGGTTCTGCTGGCATTAGGGCTAGCTGGTGCTGTAAACACTCCAGGACTTCTCCATGCACTATGTATCTGGAAGAAACAGATTAGCAGGCACCTCTAAGCAGATGAAAGTTTTAGAAAGACTTTTAAAATGTATTACATTAATGTAGCAAGTCATTTAAAGGTGACAGCCTTAAGTTCAATACCTGAGTAGCTCAATTAAAAATAAGCGCAGTTAAAAATAAGCCCATTACTGCATTACTCATGTTATGTAATATCTTCAGAAAAGTTTAACTTTTAGAGCAAACTTAGCAATAAAGTTATTAACACTTATCTGAAATGCATGTTCTTTTGAGATATTCTGCCATGGTGCAGTGGTATTTTTATTTCATGGGAAATGTGGGTAAGGAGAAGACAGTCTTTTGTGCTTTTGTAATGGAGGATAGGATCGGTGTGGTCTGAAAGGCTGTTTTTTGTTATGTGTACAGGGTCCTGTGAAGAGCTTTATATTCAATTCCAAAGTCAGCTGAAGCTTGTCTAGGTGGTAGGTCAGCAAGCAATTCAGTAAGCAGTACATTTGGGAAATACTATTGAGGCACGGGATGGTGTCTGCAAGAAAGCTGATAGAGGGTCATGCCAAGTGACTACAAGCTGAACAAGAATCTTTCAAACAAGGAGTGACTGTTGTGAATTACTGTGGCCAAGTTTGTGAAAAGTGGCTGATGGTTTGGCTGTTTGCAGGTTGGCAGATGTTCTCCTTCCCCAGCCCTTCTGATGGGTGGGATTAGAGCTGGGTCACAATCTTTCTCATCATATCCATCAGCACGGAGTAAAACCTAGTGCACAACTGATTTTACTGAGAAAGTCATGTTGTCCTGCATTTACAGACAACACATGTTCATTCCTATTGAAAGGATGAACAGTAGACTTTGTACATCATAATTAACAATTGCAGTTTTAGAATAAAGGAGATGAGATGAAATGAGCTGTGGCCCAGCACAGGAAGGGAGGAAAAAAAGAGTTTTCATACATTTATAGTATCTTGAAAATGAGAAAGAAAGCAGAGAGGAATTTATCATTTTGCATGAATCAATAACATATATGGTCTTTGTATTCATTGAATGTGAATTTAGAGTCAGTGAAAATTATCATTGAATTCTAAATTGTAGAAATTCAGAGACTGGATTGAAGTAACTGCTTTGAGATATTTTCTTTTGATTGAAGCCAATATAGAAAACATTTTGACATACACCATTAAATTCCAAGAAGGAAAAAACAGTTATGGAACTAATAGGAGCACCAAATATCTCAAGCATATTTGGACAGCAATTTTTAGGACTTACAAGTGTTTGTGCATCCTTTTTGTAATTGGTCTCATGTTTTGGTTCTGATATATTTATCTATGAAATGGATTGTTAACTGGAAGACTTGAAAGAAAAACAAAGAAAGGCTCAGTATTGTCAATGATGAAGCTGTTTTTATTTTGACCGTCTTCAATTCACTTTTTTAAAAAAATCCCATAATGGAAAAATGCATTTTGAGTGGAATAAGTTTTCAGAGTTGCAAAGGCAGGAACAAACCCAAAACCCAGCAGTTTTTGAAAAAGAGAATGTTTCACAATCAGTTCCTTGCCATGGTTTGATCACTGAAGGTGTTATTGTCAGAAGTCATTAAATGAACACAATACCCAGTGTTCAGCAAGGAGAGGTGCCACATAAGGAGATGGAAAACATCATGAACATTATCCAGAATTAGAGAAAATGCTATTCCTATCTAATATTAATTTTCTCACACTTTCATCTACTTCACTTCTGACTCATCAACATATTTGACTTCTAGACAGACAGTATGCTTTATTGATTGAAGCATTAAAATCACATATGGAAATTCATTCCCAGGTTTCTGTTCATGTAATTGTAATTATGACTACTGTGATTCATCAAAAACTCTTGTTAGCTGGCTCATACTGCTTTGTAAATGAAGAAAAATATTTCTGGTTAGTGGTTAACTATTCATAGTAATTTAGCAAGAGTATTGTTTCTAAACCCAGACTTTTCAGGATTTAGAATTTTGCTCTTAAAGGATTAGAAGGAAGAGATGAGTCCAGTGTGACCCATGGTTTACATGCCATCTTGATTCTGTAGATCAGATGCAATGTGAAGAGGTACTCTTGGCTCTTTCTTTCAGGGAGTATATCAAACAGCTTTATGGAGTAATGTCTAACCAGGCACCTCCTCTGGGAAGGAATGAGACAGGTAGATTGTTTGAGGTTTTTTATGTTGTTGGGATTTGGGTGTTTTGGGGTTTTTTTAACAAAAATGCATTTTGCACGTAAAAGGCTTGATGTTATATTTGTTTGGGTCTGGTTTTTTCCCCCACTGACTAGCTGCCCATCAGTTTCTCTAAGTTTAATTGCCCTACTAGTAGAGTATTCTCTTGGTTTCTCAATAGACTGCTGCCCATGTATTTGAGTTTTCATTTTGTGGATGTTGTATCACCACAGGAACAGAGTGCACAACCACATTTCATTGTTCAGATACTGTGCATTGCTCAAAGACAGACTCAGTTACAACATGCTAAGATCTTCTAAGAATTGCCTCAGGATTTTATGGGCAGTTTTGGTGATGAAATTTCAGTTTAGGATTTGTTCTCAAAGATTGTGTTCTGCACATCTTTTGGTGAAGCTACTCAACTAAGGTCAAAATGGTACTTGTGAAGAGAAATTGACTCGCTGCCTGAACTGTCTGCTGGTTTGCACCCTCAAAACCAGGACAAATCCAGCATCATTGTCAGACTGGAATATTCTTTAAAATTAAATTTTCAGTATACTTGCAATACTTGCAGGTGTAACGTGGAGGTATTTGTAAAATTTTTACCTATGCAGTGAGACTTTTAAAAAAACTTTTTTACTTTCACTTGGTGACTTGGCCAGTTTAGATGGATTCAGAAAATTTGTGTCTCTTCTGTGCTTCCTCTTAAAAATTAATGTCCAGTGTTTTATGTAGTGCATAAAAGATACCTGAAAGTCTATCTTGCATGCTTTGCATGTTTTTCTGAATTGCAAACATATCAGAAAGTCATTTATGAAAAAACAGTAGGCCTTGCCCTTGCACAAGGCTGTTATTCAATAAAGGAGTTAGAACGTGGACTGTCTTTTATAATAAAACCAAATCTGTTAGATACCTTACAGTGCCCTACAATGCAGCTACTGCATTTTTGTACTGTTCTACCATTTCTTCTCATCTGGCTATAAAGAGCTCAAGGAATTGAAATGGTATTTATGAATAGAGAGCTTTTTTTCCATGTCTATGAAATCTGCCAAATTCAGATAATCATTATGCAGCTACTGTTGTCTCTCAGGGTTTATTAGTCTTCCATCAGAAATAAGGTCTAGCTCAGAAGAATAAGCAGGACTTGTGCTTTGCTCTATGCAGGTGAGCATAAGCTGAGAGCAATCAACTGGATGCCTGTGAGGAACCTATGTGTAAACATGGCAGGTTTACATATTCTTTTCAATGGTATTTTGTAACTGTTAATGGTCTGAAGCGTTTCCAGAAAGATGAGATGGTCGATGAACACAGATGTTCTTGGCATCTGCTGCACACTACATCTGCCACCTCTTCTGGGCATCTTCTTCACTTTATGGCCATTTAGAAATCTTGGCACCATAGACTTTATTACAACCAAAATCATTACTTGCCAAGAGGGAGTGTGCTGAAAACTAATGAGGCACGAAAGGAAGACAAGTAGTACACATGCCTCAACATTTCTGGTAAAACTGGCCCTTGTTAACATGTCTGCCAGGGAAGAGCCTGATCCAGGCACAGGTGCTGCAGCAAGCAGGGCTGTGGAGGCTGGTGTTTCCTCCTTGCAGAGCAATGCCCATCCAGGCTCTGATGGAACCTACCACAGCACGTCCTTCCAGCTCATATGAGAGCCTTCCCCAGGGGGGGCCTCCTCCCAGTGGGGATCCAGCATCAAATCCTGCACACATGAGATTCTAAAGCCTGGGACATGCCCACAAAGGACACTTGTTTCAGAGGCCAAAAACCCTCTCAGGCTTTGGACTTGACCCAACACATGACCAGTTGACCAGTTTGGCATGGTCAGGTTTGACATAAACACTTGACCAGTTTATATGTATGTGTCCAGATGTATGTTTGCTTAAAAACATTTTAGTAAAGTTTATACTTTGCCGCAACACTATCTATAAGATTCTTTTTTTATTTGGCTGAGGGAGAAGTAGAAGTAATTTTTTTGTCTTAAGGCCTGCCCCTGAAGACATTGACTGGGTAATTTCTATGATAATATCTCATCAAAAGTAAAAGTCAAGTGATGGTTGTTAAAGCTAAGTGTTAGCATGGAGGGTTTAGACACCATGCCTGCAAAAGGCTCCATATCCAGGGCTGTAGCACAGGCTGGGAGAAGGCAGGGAAGTGCATTGTTCTGCTGCTTGAGGGTGCCCCAGAGAGTGTGACCAGGGCTGATACTGGAACAGCAAGAGGGCATGAACACAGACCGGTCCCCTGGCATGGGATGCAAAAAGAGGAATTAAGCCTAGTTGCTGTGCTGGAAATCACTACTATCTGTGCCAAGGAGCAGACACATTCAGACATATCCTGAGATACCTTCTTTTCCCATCTGTGCAGTCTCCTGAGGTGTTTATCCTGTTTCACAGATGATGTCTCAGATTGATTGCACTGCTCTGCATTATGGAGAATATCTGATTAAATCAGATGAAATGAGACTTGTGGTATTTGCAATGTAGCAGTTGACATTCAGGCAGCAAATTAAAATGGAGGAAAAAGAGAGAATTCTCTGCTTTTAAATCTACCTACACTTAGAATTCATCTAACTGGTTAGTGCTGCTTTTCATTCCTCAGCTAGTAAAAAGCATCTGGGACTTGACTTGGTGCTTTGTTTCACAGAGCACTGTGGTTTGCCCCAATATCTGCACCATGTACTACTGCAGAGTGTGCATTTACCTTTTATTCTATGGGTAAAAAGCTCAAAATCAGCACAAACAAATTTAATGAGAATGCTCTTGATTTTGAAGATGAGAATAATAGCCACTTGCTAAGAAAGAGAATTATCTTAAATGCAGTGCTTACCACAGGTGAAAGTAAGTTTTA
This sequence comes from Serinus canaria, assembly GCF_022539315.1. NCBI lineage: Eukaryota > Metazoa > Chordata > Aves > Passeriformes > Fringillidae > Serinus > Serinus canaria. The sequence continues at coordinate 45,724,976 of NC_066314.1, forward strand.
AATCATCTCGGTGTTGGGTCTATTTTCAGTAAATGCTGTGAATGTATAATAAAATAAGACAAGATTCACTGCCTCTTATAGTTTCCAAATTAATAAGAGGCACTTAAGGAGTCAGATTCAATCTTCAATTATTTTTTAGGAAAAACTGCCTCAAAGAAAGAAGTGTTGATGTGATGTTATTTTTTGTGACATAAACTGAAATATGAATCTGTTGTTTTTTGTGTGATCCTACATTTGTTCTAATGCAAGTCTATTCCCCTTGATTATAGAAACAGTGAATCAAAATCTGGAATATCCAATCCACAGAAATTCTAATATTCTTGCTTACCATGCCCCCTTTTGAATTTATTTTGAGCACATTTCTACATAATGCTTAAAATATTTCTATTAGAATTTGCTTCTGGACAGTTGAAATATTTCATCTTGCTTGGACTTCTTGTATTTGTTCTATTTTGTTATGTTATTTTGATTTGTTTTGCTCTCTGGTTTGGATGTTTATAGTTTTAATTATTTCTTACTATTTGGATATTAGAGTAAAATTAATTGATGATTGGCAATACAAACAGTGTTTCAGTAATTGAAATGATAATTAAATGATAATTGGTTTTTTTGGCTTGCTCAGAGGTAACTGATATTTTACATTGTCATTTGTATTCTACTCAATTTGTTAGATTACATTTTACAAAGCATCAAGTAGTTTAAAAAAAAAAAAGGCAATATATTCCAGTCCAGATAAGTTCAGAATAATTTTCTGAACAAAACTTTTGACAGTAGTTCTTGACTTTGGGGTTTTCTTTTCTTGAAAAAAATGGTAATTTTTTTGATAGAAAAGCACTTTACTAAAAATGTTTTATCAGCCTCAGTTTTTGATTTCTATTATGTTTATCAGATTTCTAGGCAATTTTTTCCCTCTCTGTGATTTTCATACTGGGCCAAGCAAGGGAACTTTTTTTAATGCTTTTTTTTTTTAATTACTCTTCAGCATGCATGTGGTTCTAACACTGGTGGCAGTCCAATAGGAACAATAAAGTAAATCAAAATAGATACTAAACAAACAGAGACAGTTAAAACTATAACAATTAGGCATTTATTCCAGTAGCCTGGTAAGTATTACATATATCCACTCTACAGTGTGTTTGTTTTTTATACAGAGGAACTAAAGAATGGATTTTCAGACAGAAATAAAAGCACAAGGCATAAAAATTAATCAGATTAGGCACCTTGGGGATGGAAAAAAGTTTCATTTATTCACCTGGGTTCATACAACTTGCTTAGGCATCACTCTGTGTTCAGCACCATGGCCCTGCAACACTCACCTGGAACAACCACCATGAGTTCAACAGCAGCCCTAAAGAGCTTTATATTCACTGGTGAGCCAAACTTTGCACACCAAAGGAAGACCAGTGGTTTTTCAGAGTGCCATGTAGACCATTCAAGTAGGACTGTTATGGCTCTCTCCAAGACATTTTCCTGAATTCAGGTTGTAATCTTGCCTCTCCTTGAGCACTTTGGGAGTTTTTCAGTTATGCTGAATAATCACCAATAATGTTGGCTGGCTGTAATTCAATAAATCACCTTCAGGGCTATAAAAACAATCCATTGATGGCAGGCCTGAGGTGGGCATGATCTTTCTATTCATTAGGACTTCCACAGACTTAAGTTAACACTAGCTTTGGATGCAGTTTTACCACAGGTTATATAGCCACTTTTTTAAGGAATGATAACATAGGAACCTGAAGCACATGGTTAGAAGAAAGAGTCATGAGTCACTGAAAAATTGCCCAAAGAGCTGGCAAATATGACAGGGAGGCAGAATCCATCTACAGGTATCTTGGGGCAAGTGAAATTACAAGAGAAAGAATAAAATGAGAAACTTCATTGTGTCAGCGTGTAAATCCTCGGTGAAAGCACAGCCTGAACATCATGGGCATTTCTGATGTTGCTTCTTGAACCTTCCTTGGTGTGCATTTCAGATCTTCATCCTTTGAAAAAGGCAAGGAACAGAGGAGTGACCAGGGATGATTGGAGATATACAGCAGTTTATTAGAAAGGAGCAACAGTTTAAAGTAGGTCTCCTAAGCTCAGGAAGAGAGACAATAGAGCAGGGGGCATGATAGAGCTCTTTCAATACAATACTTCCATGGACAACATGTTTCAGACAAAAACCAAAAAACAAAAACCAAAAAGAGTTATTCCTCCACCAACTGTATCTCTGAGCTCTGTGGTTTCTTTCCATGGAAAATCATATATGCTAAAAATGGATGTAAATTCAGAAGCCAACTGGAAAAAAAAATTGATAAAAAATAAGAAAAACAATAACATTTCAATCATTATCTGAAACTATTGAAGAATTTGAAAATCCTGTAATGTCTCCAAAATTTGGGAGGAAACAGGCTGGGAGGAGCAATCATGCCGAATGTAAGAAAACTGAACACATTAAGATGTACAGAATTAGTCCTTCTCTCCAGCCAGTGCAGTTCCTGGGAAAGTCTGTAAGTAGTAGCTTTTCTGTTTGCTTACATGAAGGCTTGCAGTTGTGAGGTGTTTTTTGCATCTGATGTAGTCACAAGTATTTCAACAATTCCAAATCTGCACTTGAAGCATAACCTGATCTTAGGTATGATTTTGTAATCACATGTTATCAGTGGCAAAGGACTTGATGCTGCATTAAAGAGATGATATTTAAACTTTTAAGAACTGATTTAATTTAATATGGGAATCCTAATGATGTTGTAACATTTTCCACCAAGTTAGGGATGGTTTCTAGATGTATTTGTTACCTAAGTAATACATAGGGTGAGGAGAAAAATGAAACTGCCTTTAGACTATGCTTTCAGGCATGTGTGCAGAGGACAGCAGGACAATTGTTCTCTCATGTTCCTTCATTTCCACCTGGAATTTGGAGCAAGCAAAAGAGTCCTCATGGCATCAAGTACAGCTGTTTCTCTCCTGAATCTCAAATTAAACTGGGTTTGCATGAGAAACCTTTTACATCCCTTCCCTTTCTGAGATCCCCTTTATCAAAGCTATCTTTAAAATGTGAAAAAACTGAAGCTGGCTGTAGAGCATCATTGACTTTAATGGGAAATGTGGCAATTTGCACCAGGAAAGGAAAGAGTACTTAGTTTATTAAGGTGGAAAAATTAGCTCACTTTCTCCTTCCCTATGTGTAAAAGTTGAAAGGAGCTAAATATCTCATTTTCCCATTTATATACTGCTCCTTAAAGCCTCATTTTCTGCTCTCTGCTCATGCTTGCAAAGTGCTTCCTTATGGTCTTGCTTATCTCTGCCTTGATGACTGCAGAGTTTTCAGAGCTGCTTTACTTTTTGTGCCCATGTGTGATGGAGTAGCTGAGATTTTCTTCCTCACTTCTTTGTGTTCCCCTCTACTTGGTCTGTTGTGAAAAGGGCCTTGATAAAAGGGCCTGCCTTAATCTGCTCCTAAGGCCCTCCACATAGGGCCGAAACAAAATAAAAGACATCCTTAGAAAGGAGAAATAGATGGAGTAATTGGTCTCCATCAGGAGCACTGACACTAATGATACAAAACTGAAAGGACTTCCTGCACCTGCCAGAACTACTTTGTTATCCCTGGAAAGATGTGCAAAGCAGGTCAGGCTAATCAAGCACAGTTAGATAATGAATTGTTTGTACAACTTTGTAACTCTGCACTGTCTTATCATTGCCTATGCCAATGTTAATATAATCTTTGTCTAGAGACAAACACTTCAGAAAGAAATGTACAAATAAATGCCTGTGACCCAAAGTCGCACAAGATGGAAGAAAACTGGGGCTGACACAAGTCTGACAGTCACTGTGAGGATGCTTTCCAGGTGGAGAGGTGTCTCAGTCCCTGCACAGTATAATTTGGACACATGGCCTTTCTGACCCAAATTCAGGGGCAAGAGTCTTCTCCATCAGCACCAGAGCCATGTCACTGTGCTCAGTCCCATAGCAGAGGTGCATGGTGCTCAGCCATGGCAGAGGTGCATGGTGCTCAGTCCCATAGCAGAGGTGCATGGTGCTCAGCCTAGCAAAGGTGCATAGTGCACAGCCAAAGCAGAGGTGCAGTGTGCACAGCCAAAGCAGAGGTGCATAGTGCACAGCCATAGCAGAGGTTCATGATGCACAACCATAGCAGAGTTGCATGGTGCACAGCCATAGCAGAGGTGCATGGTGCACAGCCATAGCAGAGGTGCATGGTGCTCAGTGCTATAGCAGAGGTGCATGGTGCACAGCCATAGCAGAGGTGCATGGTGCTCAGTGCCATAGCAGAGGTGCATGGTGCTCAGCCATAGCAGAGGTGCATGGTGCTCAGTGCCATAGCAGAGGTGCATGGTGCACAGCCATAGCAGAGGTGCATGGTGCTCAGTGCCATAGCAGAGGTGCATGGTGCTCAGTGCCATAGCAGAGGTGCATGGTGCACAGCCAGAGCTGATGTCCATTAGATGCATGGGCAAAGTGATTTCCGAGTAGTGTGGGATGTTGTTGTTCATCTTTGTAGCCAACATCTGATGAGCCAGCCAAACAAATAGTCACACAAAACTTTGCATGCAGCCACACTGTAGTGTTTGGAATGTTAATAATTTCTCCCTCCTGTTTTATTCTTTATGTCTGATTTTATTGCTTCATGACTTGGAAGTGCTTCATTACTCCCTTTTAATGTTCTCATATGCAGGTTTTATCTGGAGCATTATAAATCCCTAAGTGTCATAAGCATATTACCACTTTATAAGAGACAAAATATGCTCAATGTGGAAGGATTGATGGTTTGAAAATTCTATAATAAAAAGACTTATCTTAGACCAGTAAAATTTATCCAGAAGCAGGATAGAAGCTGCTCTTCTCTGCTGGCAAACTGTGCAGCTGAGGCATATGGGCAGGAAGGTAGTGAAGGTGTTTGTCTTATATGAACCTGCAAGCTCAGAGTCATGGGAGAACAAAAGGTCAGTAAGAAGAGCAGCTCCTCATGGAGACAAAAAGCTTGTAAGAGAAAAAAAAGATAGATACAGGTAGGAAAGAGAAAGGCATGTGGAGATTTGAAAATACAGAGAAGGATTTTTGATGCACGCAGGAAAGGAAAAGAGCTGAGTGCTGTGTAGAATACTTAGAGGCGCAAATCTCATCCAGCTTCAAAACACTAAACTACTTCCCACTCTTCCTGCAGCCAGCCAGGTGCAGCTGGCTGAGCCCTGCCCAGAAGCCAGCCCTCCAAACTGAAAAGTCAGCTGTGGATGCTGGGCAGTATTTAAGCCTTTCACTTGCATTTGCACTGAAGCCCTGGCTCAAAGTGGTGTTCATGAGCCATTGCATTAAGCCAGAGGGCAAGAAACCCCTGGTCTTTTTAACATCTCTGCTACTTATCAGAGCATACCAGTGTGATTGCACCCAGCTAGGGAGCATGAATGCCAAAAATCACCATGCTGCAGGAACAGGGACAACTTAAGGCCATGCAGCCAGGCATGCAATGGTGAGAGGATTTGGTGTCAGCAGCTGTATGGCCAAGCCTAAAGGCAGGAGAAAAACTCCACCAAGTACAATAAGTGAAGACCTGGACTGCAGTGTGCTGCTGGAGAGCTTCTCTTTCTTTCTGGATGTCTTGTGTAGGTATTGTCACGCTGCAATAAAGTAATTGATGTCAACTTTAACATATACTCTTCAGAGAGCTCTCTGCTGTTTTCTCACATCTCTGATCCACAAACCTGGGATTCATCAGCAACGTGGGTTATTTGCAGGAAGAATAGGGAGAGTTTTCCCTAGAGTCTGCTTAGTGCCAATAGTTCACCAGGCTTTCATCTGCCATAAGCTACATGCATTTTTCCTAATCTCTTTTCTACTTCTGATTCCCCTCCCAGTCTGTGCTTTTCTGCATGTTATCTGGGGATGTATTTTTGACTGCCAATATCTCTTTTAAAAGAACTTTCACCCACATTAAAACAAGGTAAAATGCTGCAGCTTGCAGCAGTATTACTGTCTTACATTTTTTTAGACTTTTAGTTTAACAAAAGAAATGCACATAAAAAAGAAAGATCTGACCTTTCTCTGGAAAAACCTGAAATTATAATTAAATAAGGACACTTGCATCTTTGTCCTGTATGTCATTCTCAGGAAAATAAAGGGAATTAATTCTCCAAATAAAAGGATATATTCCATGAAAAAATAACTGCAGTACCAATGAGATTGGAGTGAAAAACTTCCAAATATGCTGTATACATTTGTGACACTCTTTGTCTGGTTGGTTTTGGGCACTTTTAAATTTTAAATATGTCTAAAGAAAATTGTAAATGTGAAGTTTTCAGTGATGCTGGCACATTCTTCCTCATAGAGTTTGGAGGTATGATTTATCATCTTTCTTTGGTGAAAGAAGGAAAAGGTTGCATATAACCAGCAGCAAGTTGTTGATGGAACCTAATTTTGGATGTGATCAATCTGCAAATTTTGCAGTTCTTAGGAACAGCAATCTGCTAGCAGTATCCTTTATTTTGACGTCTGAAAAAGAACGTGCTGCAGAAATAGTTTAGGAAGCTCAGTCACAGCTGCACCAGAGTTTATAGACCGTTTTCAGAATGTGAAGAAGCAACTTAGCTCGAACCTCCGAGTAATGGAGCAGTCAGTTTATGTTTGGAACCAGTTCCTAAAATAGATCTCTATTTTCATGGCCAAATGAAAGCACATCCAGCTAGAAAGTGTGTGTTGATGACAGGCTCAAGTTTAGTGCTGAACATTGGCTGACTCCACCGTAAGCTTCAGAGGGATGATTGTTTTAAATGGTGCAACAACCTGTGGTGATGCTTAAAGAAAATGGTTGCAGTTAATTTTGTAACACCTTAGGGATAATTGCTCAATATTTTGAACATCACAATGTTCTGGTGACTGCAAAAGTAGTAAAGAGCTCATTTTACAGCTGGGACTTAGCTTCTCAGCCTTTGAAGCCTGTTACAGCTGGCATGGTCAAAGAAACACGTTGTGCAGGCAAGCTCATTGTCATTCTGTTCACATGGATTGGTATGCTGCCTTTCACAAGAATAAGGTGGCTGGGGTTTGCTTGTATCCTAAGGATGTGATTTCAAGTCTTTAGAAGCTGGCAGTTACATTAGCCCTAAAACCAGGAAGTAGGTGAGCAGCTGCTGCAAGAAACTTCTCATGCCTTCACATTTCCTGCAGGAGATCAGCTCTGGAGTCAGGAAGCAAAGACAAGTATTGAGTGTGCAGCTTCCATTCTGAAAGCACAAATCCCCCACAAAAGAAAGCAGTTTGCACAGCCTTTGCTCCTGTGTGCAGCCCCGCTGTTTTCACAAACTGCCTATGGAAGTGGTAGCTCTCTTCCCCTTGGTAGTGTATTATGGATCAAAGTGTATTAATATTTCAGAGATTCTAAACCTCTTCCATGACCTGGAGGTTCACATACACTGGCTTCCAGGGGAGCTAGAAGAGCAGAGTCCTTAATGCATTCTTGGACATTTCAGTTCACAAAGCTGAGCAATCTAATCCATAATACCCAACAATTTTGCGTGACTGCACTTTACAGTGTGCTTACAATATACAATACAATACCCACAATTTCAGTTTTTAGGGTCTGCTTTTACATCTGCTACTTAGTTTGCTTATTTATATCTGGTTAGGGTATTTTGTTTTCTTTCTTTAAAAACAAAGAGAGTTTGCTAACAGAAGCACTAAGAGTCACAAGTAAATTAAGCATAAAACAGTAGTGTAGAACTTTCATTCAGCCTTCTTGCCCAAAAGAGAGTGTCCGATGGTTTTCAGCCAAGCATACTGAAAGCAATTCAGGTGGGGTTGGAGCAATTGCATCAATATGAACAGGAAGAAGTCAGAATCAGCAATTTACTGTAAGATAGCATTTCTTTCCAAGACTGTGCATTAGCCACAAAGGAAAGTTCAACTTTACTTTTCTCTTTGAAAAAATAAAACCTGTTTTTTTAATCACAATTTCAGTATAAAAAATGATTATGTGACAAATTTGAGATTTTTGGCATGAAAGACAATTTCCAGTACTGACGATAAGGTTTCACAAGACAGGAGAAAGTGGAATTTTTCCAAGCTTAAGGTCTTACTACTACTTACTACTTACTCTTTCTAGCCTTACTGCTTTCCTCAAAACAGACCTTTATTTTTTCCTTAAAAGCTAGTTAATACCTCACTTGTAGCATCTTTTCCATATGATGAGACTTCCTAGTATTGGGTAAAGGCTCAGAAGAAAAGAAATAATTTCTGACAAATTTCTAATCCATCAATCAGAAAACTGTCATTTCATAAACTTTGTGGTAGCTGCTTGATTAATATTGTTCTTTGTGAGCTGTGTGGATATTTTGAAGGAATGGAAGATATTTCCTCCTGCAGACCAGTAAATTGGTAAACCATTAGTGTGCATTAATTTAAATATCCATTATTGTGGCTGAATCTGATGCCCACAATACAGCAGAAAAAGTGTTTACATTTTTAATTTTCCAAGAAAATTAATCTTTTAGAGTTATCTTTTTTTTTCTTTTTTTTTTTTCTTTTTTTTAATTAAGAAGGTTCTTGCAGCTTCATTTTAAACCCTGACAATTTATATTTTAGTTATTCCATATTGATCTCTTGTTTCTAACAGTACTAATTCTTATTCCTGTCAGGTATAAATTTATCTATTCATGGGGCTGAAAAGCGTGTGCAAGTCTGTCAGAGGAGAACTGCAGCAAGCTACCCAGTGTCACAGCATCCCCCTGTGGATGGGCATCCCTCGATCCCACAAGCCAGAGGGTCAATAAAAATGGAAGCTTCATCTTCTGGATCTACAATTTCATCAGTCACTGGTGGAAAAGCCAAAACCCATCAGCCAGGTAACAGATTTGCCTTGATACCCTTTCCAGTCCCATTTCACATGTGATGTGCCATGACATGGCAAAGCTGGTGTTAATAGCACAAGGTCAGGTTGTGTGGAGATCAGCCTATTGATTGTCAGAATTACCCACTGATGTTTTGTTCTCATTTGATGTTTTTGTCAATTATAGATTATAGGGAGTAACAGCAGTTGGGACAGCTGAAAGTGGGAAATAAAAATGTAAGTTTAATCATAAAAACCCCCACGATGTGTAGTGGTATCCAAAATGTTTAAGCAGAGAGATTTGGGATATTGCTTTTTAATACTGCTTTCCATATATATATATTTAATTTTGAAAAGCCTTGAGCTAATTGCTCTAGAGGCTACAGGCATACCCCATAGAATTCAATAATTGACACTAAAATTGGTTTTGACCAAATACACAATCCAGGGTGTAGATCAAATTCTTTTTTTGCTATAACACTAACAAAACCTGTGGATCTGCACGAGATCTTACAACAAAGCTTAACTGGTTAACAAAATGAAACTTTTCAAAAGAAAGTCAAAATCTCCAGGGAACCATCAAATTCTAATTGGCATAATGAGTTCATTCCTTGTTATGATAATTGAAAGTGCTATTTTAGAAATACCTTTTCTCATAGCAGGGATGTGCATTTGTACTGGCCATGCTCAGTCATTCTTCACAGTGAAAATTAGACACCAAATTTCTTTCCTGAGCAGAGCAAATTAAAGCTGCCCATGAAGTCAGTTTTGTAGCATATTTATTGGAGGGTCTCAATAATCTTCCAGAGTTGCTGCCCAGAAAAGAGCATGATATATGATGTATGCAGCTACTTGGGTGCTGGGAGGCAGACCTTATTTGTGTGAGACAGACAGTTCTGCCTGCAAACCCTTAACTTGCAGATCTAGTAAATGGCTTAATTTTTATAGAAGTTTAAATTGTAGATTATCTGTTGTAAGTTGCTATACAGGTCTCTTGCCATGAGTTTCATACACTCATAGTATTTAGTCACCATAATCTTTGTCAACACAGATTAAAGAATTTACAGTGACTCATCACCATATGCTTTATTTATTTTAGTTCTTCTGTTCACTTGTTTGTCCTGTTTTTTCAGCTTCTGTCTTCTTCGTTCAAGTAGAGAAATTGCTACTACTGAAATGTTGCTGCTGCCAAAGATATATAATGATGTATGCAGCATGTTAAGAGATTGACAAAAAGTCCCGCACCACAGTTTTTAAAAAAAAGCATCTTGAACATGCACAATAACACTCATTTTGGAATGCTGCATATTCTACAGCTATCTGTTGATAAGCAGGGCCTGTGCTTTAATATTAAACAGTGTTCATGCAGCACATGCTTGTGCACAGGACTCTGATTGAGAAAAAGATCACTTTTTAGGTAGACCCCAGACAGAGGTTTCCTAAAATGGAGCTCATTAGTGACCATTTGAATAATGATTATCTTTCAGTATATGAGATTAGTTTTATCTGTCATAGTCTCCTCTTTGGACAGTAGGAGCATCTGAGAACCTACTGAGAACCCTTTGTGTAGGCCAGCAGTCTTCTCTTGACTAACTTACAGTCCCATTTTTTTATCTGAAATGAAGAATCATTTCTATGATTTGTGTCTGCCTTTTCAATTCTTTTTGAGACCACAATATTTGTGTTTGCATCCAGGTTAAACTGCAACTATTTGAGCTGTATGCAAGTAGATCTAAGAAAGATTATGGTCAGCAGCAGCAATAAATAGCACTCCTAAGAGGAAATTCTAATTTAAACAAAAAAAATCGTATGTTCTTCACTCAAAGTCAGTCACAAGTTAACAGCTGTAGCTTCATAATCAGATTAAGACATCAGTTGTCCAGTGGCAGTACCTTCTCTCAGATATCATAAGCAGCTTGATATTTTAGAAAGACAATGTTCTTATGTATGTTAACTACTCAGGTGCCAGATCTTACAGCGCTTTTTTCTGAACTGTCATCCTGCTGCTACATGCAGTAAGTTTGTAGGGTTTTGTTCCATCTAATTTTAAATAGTTCATATAATTTGTGTTTTTCCTTCTGTAGGGCTGCTGTTATCACCATCAAGTAGCTCTCACTGGTGGAGTAGCGTATGCCGTACTTGCTCTGAAAGTTTCTCTGTCCAGTTAGCAAATACTCCAAACATGAAGGCAGTCTAGCATAATAGAAGGTATTTCTAGGACTTAAATGGCATTTTAATTCTTATCAGTAAAATAGACTAGGACCATGGAAAGAAGAGATCCTTGATAAAGTGCAAGTTGAGAGTATTTTTCTTCTTTGATAGCACACTTCTATTTTCTTCACAGCACCTTTTTTCCCCTTTGCACTGTTTTTCTTTCAAGAATGACAGCTTTTATTACCTTATTACCATGAATTATTTATTACCTAATTATCATGAATTCTATTTATTTGACAGTAGTTTCCTTTGAATGAAGCTCATAGGTAGCTGCATGCTAAGGACAAGAAACAAGAGATACAGTTCATCGTTCCAGCGTTCCTTTCCAGTTACTTCCCTGCCAGTTTTATTTGTAACTAGTGAGGAGCCTGAGGCTCATGACTTCTATTATTAATCTGGGTGTTAGAGTGGCTAGGGAGCGGTGGGTTGTCTGTACTGTACCTTATTTAAAAATATATAAAATGTTAAAACTTCTTTTTGTGCAAGCTTGCAAAGCGGTTCTGCTTGCACAACATCCGTGCTTGGATTTTAAGAAAATATACAAGCATCAAGAAACTGAAACAACACACAGAGGAAAATGGAGAAACAAGTGGAAGAAAACACTGTTAATAGAGAAGGGAAGACTCCTGACACCTTTGCAGGTGCACCCATACGAGGGAACTTTCTCTTCAAAGAAGGAAAGCAAAGATCAGTATAAGCAATCAGATGATAAATTTAGATTTAGTGGCACTAAGGCAAATATGCATTTCTTTCCAAAGTCAGGGACAGTGTGGTTTTAGTTTTGAGAAACCTCTAGTTATCAGCTTCCATCCATATGAGCAGTTGCGGTGTGTTGTGGCTAGTGGGGTACAAGGCCACTGAAGCTGAGAGATCAAAGCCATTGTTGGCTGCAGTGAATTGGCACAAAGGTCCTGAAGACAGCATAGAACTGTCGGGTCTGTGCTGCACACAGGAGGCTCAATTTGAAAGCAACAGTGTCATCATTTAGGCTCTCTGTAAGAGCAACAGAATGAAGCATGAAGCAAGCCTAGAGGGGGTTAAGCTGTCATCCCAGGCTATTCCCTCAATGTCGCGGTTAGGCAAATCTGGGGACAGAAAAATGCCTCGCTTCCCTTCTGATGGCATTGCGCCTTTGCTGTGCAACAAGCAATACTTTGGTTTCTGGGCTTCTGACTTCTCTTTTCATTGTCAGTCTATTCCAAGTCAGGACAATGTTACATTGCCTCATTCTCTTGGGGACAAATTCCTTTGTTTTCAGATTCTGCAGAACTCATCGAACCTCATAATCCTAGGAGTCCTTAAATTTGCTGGCCATGAAAAAAATGTCTTATTTAATATGTCTAAGCAGCAGTAAAGTGAATTATGTCATTGTGACAAACTTTGGAATCCTCTTGGTTATTCTCTACTTGCAACACTTCCTAACACTTGTTACCCATTTTGTAATAACAGGAATTCAGAGGTTCCCCGGCAAGATTTTCTCTCTCTCTGTGCTTCTGGTAAAACCTTAATGCATTTTGAGGTTTAGATATATTAGTGTATATGCAGTAATGTAGATTGTAACTTATATCACTTATACAAATCAGTTCTGCAAGCAATCTACAGAAGCAGAAGAAAGGGTTGTCTTTGAAATAATTTATTTCCAAAATTTCGTCAACATGTAAAGATTCTTCACTCCAGGAAACACATAAAAATATTCTAGAAAATTCTGCTTTCAAGAATTTACTGTTCAAAAATATCTCTTTCAAAGCCAAAGAACTGTACATTTTGGAAAGGACATTCCTTGATACGTGAAATTATAGAGGCATATCCATGATACTTGAAAGAACTGTATGTGCTGAAAGGACTGGTTTCTGGTATTATGGTGAAAGTCTGCTGGGGTCATTGGAATTCACTGAGAAACTTTTCTTGCACTCTCTTGCTTTTTGTGATAAGAAGTATTTGATAAATTACAAGTTTAGAAGAAGGCATGCTTGCTTTGGACAGGTTTTTCTTTATGTTTGGGTCGTCTTTTTTTACTGCTTATCAGTTTTCAGTGTTTTTATTGATTACTCTACTTACTGAGCTTGTAAATAAGAAAGAAGAACTAGGGGTCTTGGCCAACAGAAAAACCAACTTGGGAGGCGAGTATAAAGGCATGGTTCTTGAAACTAGCAACAAAGGAAAAAAGGAAACATGTTTAATATGCTTAGTCACAAATTAATTAACATTGAATTATCAAAAGATCTTGGAATGAAGCCTTCAACAATGGTAATTTGCTATGCAAAATATATCCTTTTCTCATCACAAAATATGCATATGCTTGTTAGCATTCACATTTGGTTGTAAATGGTCTTTAGAAGATCTATGTTAGTTAGATGTGACTTGCTGGTTAAATCACATTTTCTTTTCTTTGCTGACTGGCAGGACATGTGGCATGCATTTCTCCTAGACTGAAAGACTAAAACCCTGCAAATAATTCTGCCAGGAAGCTCTGTCATGCAAGTAATCCTTGGCGGCAAATACATGCATGGCATGGGGATGGCTGATGTAAACTCATCTGGAAATTTGAATTCACACCGACAGTAATGCTGTTATCTTACTTGTCTGACATTATTAAGGGAACAATCCTTTTCAATATGCCTTCTGCTGGGCCTACACAGAACTCTCTGTCATGTGGAATGAAGCATAGAAAATGCGAGCAGATTTCAAAAAAGTTTAGTATTCCCCTCATTAGGTTGATTTTCATATTAAAACCCCCACATGTTACGAGAATCATTCCTGTGCAGAAGGACTTTAATTTGGACATGAATGTCAAAGAGACCAGCCTGCATATTTAACTTTTCCCTTTCTCTACAGCCTGTGTTCAAAGCAATGTAAGTTCAATGCACAGAGCAAAATTTCTCCCGTGTTGGTACTTCAAGCATGATCTGTGAACACCTCCCTGCTGACCACAGACTGTTCATTCTCCTGCCTCTGGGTGCTCTGCAGCCTCTGCAAAGCTCCTAACGAGAGGAACACTTTGCTTCAGTTACCATGAGGACTTTGGTCACCAGTCTGAGTGGCAGGACATCACATGGTGATTATGCAGTACTTTGAAATGAAGGACTGAACTAGCTTGGAGACGATGCAGAGCTTGAAATCTTCTATCACTTTGCTTAGTCATTCAGCCTATTTCATTCAGCCCTTGACTTTTCTATGACAAAAGTAACTTTGAAAATTTCTGGTCCTAAGGTATCAAGTCTCCTGGAATGTTCATTCTAGCACTTCGGAGAACATTTTTGCAGCACCATGCTAAGAAAAAAATTGCTAGCACACAAATGCTGTCTTTCTTAATTTAAATGTATTTTATGCAGGCAGAAATTGCATCCCTCTGTATTAATTTGTGCTGCATGTGACACACACAAGAATTGAATCTATCTAGGAGGGACCTGTGCATGCCCTCAATAAGGGGCTTCAAAAATAATATTAATAATTTTAAGTGGTGACTTTGAGGGTGTTTTGCATCTCTTTGAGGGTGTTTTTAAACTTAATTCTTTTCAAATACTTTTTTTTTCCTTCCTGCTTTGATCACTCTCCTGCTTGCTGTTATAAAACATTCTTTCCTTCAGCCCTGCAATCAATTATGCATGTTTACTTTGAAATTAGTACAATTCACCCTCAGATTTCAGCTCTCCTGGCTGTTGTTTGTTTACAATATGTAGTCACCTCACAAAGGCTGCAAAATGCCACACTCTGTGGAGATCTGTTCCTGACTGTTTACCATCAGAGAGTTTCCCTTCAAGGAGAAAAAACAGGAAAAGGCTTTGGACTAAATTCACTGACCCTAGAGCAAGGTTATAATGTCCTGAGGCCAGTGTAACATAGCTGGTTTAAAATGACTTGACCATTCTATTCTATAAAAATAAAAGACAATATATAAAATTTTGCAAAGTTTCTGAGAAAGTAATGACCCATTTAATCAAAAAAATAACTTATTCATTCAAGGAACAGTGAGAGAGACTTTGAATAATCAGTTATTATGTTCCTGTAATGCTTGACTGAAAAATGGGGCTTTTTCTTAGCTCTATAGTTCTTGCTTAAAGGGGTTTAGTGTTATGTAAGACTCTATTTCTAATGTTAAATATGTTACATATATTCCAAAGAAAGATTCTTGCAGGAAGACTGTCAAAAGATGGAACAAACAAGCTTCTACTTTGGCAGAGATGCTTTTAAAGTCAGAAAAAGGATTTGACTAAAATAGGGCTGCAGAGTGTTACTAATTTCTACAAAAGGTTTGTATCATTCCAAAAGGTAACAAGACCAAACCTCTTTCCTAAGACCAAGCCTCTGGTTCATTCTGATATCTCAAACTTCAGCCACTCCTTTCTTTATAATAAAATAAAAAGAAAAAGAAAAAGACAAACCACAAAAAACCACACAAACAAACAAAACCAAAACCAACCAACCAACAAAAACCCCAAGCTAAACCAAAACAAAACAAATCAGTAGGGGGGGATTATTCCTTGGATGAGTAGACATGCTACAGGTAAGTGCTTCTAGGGTTCTAATGGACCCACTAGAAATTCCAACCCAGGTACTGTGGTGCCAGAAAAGCTCAAAAGCCCAAAAGAGCTGCATAAAACTCATCACAACGTAGACCAGGCATAAGGGCAGCAGCAGAGAAAAAAGGTGAAGTCATTTCTAATCTGTCCTTTGTTTCTGAGAATTTCTTTTGGGTCATGCAGAGCACTGGCTCTTCCTGTGCCATGAGAGGGTGGATGTCTCAGGAAAGTAAATGTGTCCTGTGAGTGTTGGGATCTTCACAGAGGCACAATAATTTGCTGCTCCCATCCTTGGGAGTGCAGTTCTGTGCTATTTTATGCTTTAGAGCTCCAATAGAGCACAAAGCATCTGACTTTTTGAGGTCTTCTTCTTTCCTGGTAACATTCAGGGAAGTTAAAACAGAAAAAGGGAGATGTCACTACAGTTTGGTACTTTATTTAGACCTTGCTTCAGGAATGCACCAAACACAGAAAAGGAATTCAGGACCTATTACCCCGATGATAGATTTTTAAGGGTCATCAAAACTGCACATTTTTTCAACTGCACCTTTTGTTGCCAGAATGCCTGAAAATTATGACCCTTGCTATTCCAATCCTCTCCTACTGCTTGTGGGAGAGACTCTGCTTAGTGCCAGTTGCTGGAAATAATCACTTTGGGGTAGGCATCTTATGTGAACAGCCCAACACTACTCCATGCATTTTAATGTCAGTGCTCTATTTCTCCTTTGCAGGTTTTGGTTGCAAGGCTAGATAAGAACAGTATAAAGGGCATGATTCCTGCTGTTTATAAGGTTCTCTCAAAGACAAATTAAAATTTTGAGAAAGAATATTTTTACAAAATATTCTACAAATATTGGTCCCATTCTTCCACTCCAGTTTGTAACTGAATGGTTGTATTTATCATAACCTCTCCCCAGTTATGTCTCCACACACCCAGGCTGGTAGGTCAGAGCCACATCCTCTCTCTGTAATAGACTAGGGTGGGATTCACTGATCTGTGTTTAGTTTCTGTGCAGGAAGGTATATTTAATGGGGTCTGCATGGCAGCTCTTGGCTGAGACAAAAGTAAGAAAGACTTTGTGATAACAGTGGATTTCTGGGCTTCATGGCCCTGGCCTGGGAAGGGCTTATGATGCTGTAACTGAGGAGCAGGCCCTCTAGCTCCTGAAAACTGGAAGCAAGGTAGGTAAAAAGGGGAGGGAGGAATTTGATGATGACCTGTTAGCTCAAAAGTGACAGAGAATATAGAAGGAATAGGTTTGTGGGAAAAGGGATGTTGGTAGCTGGGAATGTTTGTCATCCAAATGAAACCTTCCACTCTAGAAATCTCTAAATCTTTCCAAACTGGAAGGAACAGACTGGGGATGGACTGGATGTACTTGCACTGGTCTTACTCCCTTTGGCTAAGCCCTTGGTGTCAGAAATAGCATCCTGCCCTGCATAGACCCCTGTTCTGCTATCCTATCTTCAGGATAACCATTTTCACAATCCTAGGTTATGTTCATTCCTCAGCAGTCCTAGGACAGCTGAAATTCCCCAAATGGTTTAGCTGCTGGTACTTTCTACCAGAATGAATTACCAGGCAGTGCTGTGGTACAATGGGGTTGTTACATTAAAACACACCTGAAAGAGACACCCGGGATCTTTTTAAAGCTGTCTTGATGTCCCACATTATAATAAAGTAAATATTTGGTGCACTGAAGTTTTCTGTTAGATTGTTCCCTGTGCAGCCAGATTTTCTGTTTGTCTCATCAATAAACTACTGACTTGAGAACTGGGTGAGGGTTTTGCAATAAACTGTTTGTTCAGCAAAGGTTTTTCTCTCCTCCCCGTTATGAATGGCCTGGTAATGACTCCTGATATTGGTAAAGGGATTTATCATCCACAAGTAGTTTGATTTATCAAACACAGACAAATGTTTGAACACCTGTGATGGTGATCTTTGATAGTTGTGTTTTTATATGTGTGCTCACAGTCTAAGAGGAAAGAGAAGCTAACAATCATTCTTACAATTGTTTTTATAGAAATAAGAGTAGTAGGAAATGGACTGAATTGTTCAATGTGTTTGGATCTTCTACTTCTTTCAAGATCCTTATTTGCAATATACAACTGTGGAGAAATGTCTTTGCTTAGTTATACTTAGTTGTATATACATTAAATGGCTTTGTGCCATATTCAGAGTGTATCTTGTGAACTCCCATCTCAGGCATTGTGGCACTTGAAGAGGGGAGCTTTGTTCCCCACAGGAGGGACACACTGATGCCCTCTCTCTTTGTATAATCACTGAAGTCCTTTCAGGAGGTAATTCCAAAGGCTTGTTGTGCAACTCTGTTCCTGAAGAATTGCTGAAGAATCTGAACCAGGGCCAAGTAGAGCCAAGTGATTGGAATTGTTAGGCACAGGGAGGTGCTTGTGTTCAATGTGAACATTTGGATTCTTTCAATAATCAGAACATTGAGGCATCCTCTGAGCACAGGTGGGAAATGAAGCAAGAGATTTTGGGCTTTTGCAGAGCTGTCCAGCAGTTTGCCCATGTGGGTTCTGCCCATGTGGCAGACGTGGGTTATCAGCTCTCTGCAGCTGCTGTCCTGTTCAAACCCACTGCTTAAAGGTGCCTCCCCCGTGATGACAGGAGCACAGCCTTGGTGGGTTTGACTGCACTCATGCCCACAGCTCATTCTGGGCAGTGATGGAATTGGAAATACAAGAATTGAGGGCAATCAGGACTCTGTCCCTACAGTCTGGTGTTCAGGCTCTTGTGACAGTAGAGGACATTTTCAAGGTATTGCTTTGCACCAAGGGCTATCTGTCTGTCCATTTTTCCTATGGTTGTCTCTGGAAAAGTCATTCACAGCATGATAGAGAAAGAACAAGTGCTGGACACAGAACTACCTGCATCTCTAGTTAAATGGCACAGCCTGTGTTTGATGCCAGCCAGGGTTTCATGGAGGGGAGAGTGGACGTCATATACCATCAAAATACCACAGTCTGTCATAAATCAGTAATATCACATGTTCAGAAATCTTCCCTTCACTACTGCTGCTTCTGGAAGGTAAGAAAAGAGTTTGTTCTAATAATAATTAAGCATATGTCTTGCTTATGTCATGCATTACAATGCAAAGGGAATCTATTTTTTTCTAAAATAATTCCAGAATTTTTATTGCTGTGCCTTTAACATGACCATGCACCTGACCATGCACAGAGAGCTATGGCATAGATGCCTCAATTTAGCTACAATGATTTGGGGTTTGAAATTTTTTTTCCTAATATTCCTTGGACTTTCTTAATGAAAATAAAGAAGACTTATTTTTTATTCCAATAATTTTCAAAACTAAAAAGATATTTTTGTGCTTTTGCACTTCACTTGGATGCTAATAGGCAGACATATTATTTTATTCATAAACAATGGGGAAAGCATTTAAGATAAATGGTGTTTTGTGCATACTAGAAAAAGATGTGTTTAGCTATACCAAATAGTGATAGACTATATACTTTTGTTTTAGGGTAATTATTAAACCAATAAAGAATATCCAAAGTTATATGGAAGTTAATATGTATTTATAGATATCTATGGCAATCTGCAAGGTCAGAAGTTTTTCAAAGTTCTGTGCAAGTAATCCCACAGTGTACCCAATCTTTTCAGTCTTGGAAACACATTGTATATTAATACTGTTATTATGGAGTACTTTGTCTTAAATCAGAAGTCTCCAAAGGTCTCCCAATGTGTATCATTAACAGTTACTTAAAACTTTTCCAAAAGTGTGGATGTTTGTAGCTAGATGGGGCAAATCCTGTGACATACATTAGTAAAAGTAATTAATACAAGGATATTATATAAAATTGACACCTTTAAGATATTCCAGTTTGTCACTACATGTGCATGTGTAGATGTGGCAGACAGCTGGTACTGCATTACATGTAAAAATATGCCAGCAAGTTCTCAGAAACAGAGAATTAACACATGAGTTTTCCTGCCCTTACCCCCACTGCCGTCTTCAAAAGGAGCCCAGAACTGGAAACAAGCATCAATGAAAGGAGAAGAGAACTCAGCACACACCCCCCACATCCTTTGTAGAAATCTGAAATTGTGTTAAAGGTGTAAGGTAGAGGAAGCTTAGTGCTGCTGGCAAGGAGCAAGGGTGGGAGGAAAGTTTCTGGGCAACACTCTTTTTCCAGAAAGGAGTCAAGTGTTGGGCTGGTAAATCAAAGTTGCAGTTTGCAAAGACTTTTTCCTCTGTGCAGAGAAGAGAAACCTCAAGGCAGGATGCAAGACATGTTCCTGCTCTGAGAACATACTTAGCAATGATAATTTTGTGCTGTGAAACTCTGCACTACTGTACATGAGGGATTTAAGGGTAGAAGCAAAAAATTATACACTTTTGATATATTAAAAATCTATCTAATGTAATCATTGAAGTACATTTGGTGTGCACAGTATTCACCTTGTGCTGCAGGAAAGAAAAATGCCAAGGCAGAAAGAATATAGCAGTACTGGTTGATGAGGACCAAAAAAGAACATGATGTAGGATTTCTGACAGAAAACACTTTCTGACCCATGTAGCAAAAGCAGCGCTCTCTGAAAGACTTGATATGGCACACATCAGCCTTCCACTTAATGAAATAATTATCTGTCTCTGAGCTACTGCTTCCAGGCCAACTTTATCCTGCTAGGAAGACATGTGTATATTAATATGTGTTTGCATACATTCTATGGCTCATAGAACAGTTTGGGGTTTTTTCTGAAGCAATAATTGAACCAAAATGGTTTTCATCAGTTGCAGTTGCACTGTCCAGTGCAGCCATGGGGCAGATCCTGGGAAGGAAGGCCAGCTGTGCTGTGCATTTGGTTTCCACTCCTGTCACAGACATGAGAAGTGCCAGAGCTGAGAGCAGGAAAGCTGTGCTTTACACACACCTGCAGAGCCCTGACTAACATGTATGGAAATGCTTAATGCAGTTTCCCTTTGAAACTCTGCTTTTGATGCAGATGAGCTGCCAAGAACTCACAGGAAGAAGCCAATGGAAAATGTGCCTGAAGGGATGACTTTTTATCCCTTATTGGCACGGGTTTGCCTGGAGTGAAAAGGGCACCATGCACAGCAGCTTTCAGTTTGCTTTGAAAGATCTTCTCAGAAGGAGCAACTTCTCTGTAGAACTTACATGCAGCACTTGGTGTAGCAAAACAAACCTGCTCATGTTGGAATTATATTTGTTCTTGCTAAGTGTCACCCTCTCAGAGGTAGATGTGAAAGCAGCATCCACCCACATGGCAAAATCTCTTTCACTACAAGCTGGAATGCCCTTGTTTAACACCACTACCATATTAACATATTAGCTATGTTGGTACACAAATTACTTCTCTGATACATTTGGTCATTTTTATATTTAGAAGTGTGCTAAAATTCTGACTGAGAACAAGCCACTCATTTAGCCTCTAAAATTAAAAGCCTTTAAAAAATCTCATTTGTTTTCCTAACCTAATTAATTGGGACCCTTCACGACAAATAAAGGAAAAAGTATGTTGTTTTATGCACAACTTTATGCATCAATGAGTAAATCAGATTAGTCTAATGAATCTATTTCAGATTAGTCCAATGAATCTATTTTAAATTACCATGAGGTAATTTAAATTATTATTTCAGCTGAACTACAAAATCTCAATAAGCTGAGAAAAAATTGAGACTGATCTTTACAGAGAAAACCATAAAAGTTTTAAAAATCTAATATTTACTTTGCTTTTATATGTGTTTATTTCTCATACTTCTGTGGAAAGAGTCTTTACCACCCTCTCAGACAATATTGCTTAGATTTTACTGAGTGGGATATGTCATTGATAAAGCATAAATCAGCAGCTGCTAAAGCAAGAAGGAAATGCTAAAGGCAGGTGAGTGATCCATCCATAGCAGCAGTGACATCAGATGCTGTCTTTGCATGTAGTACTGGAGATCTGTAGTAAGGTAAAGAAAATAAATTTCTGGAACATGGGTGAGCTCACCATGGCTTTTTCCAAGGAGCTGCTGGTTTAAAACCTCTGCCTGACAACGAGCCAGAAATCATTAATTTGGCCAGTCCACAGCACATCACATAGGTGGTGTTTCTCAATGCAGTAGTCCCACCTGAAAAGTAGGTGCTGATAGAGAGGGAGGAGCACAGAAGCCCAAGTGCCCTAATTCAAGTTTTTGTTGACATCATTAAGGTCATGGGAGAGGAAAGCTTTCCTGCAACCCCTAATTTAAAAGCTATGTTGTTCACAGACACTTTTTTTCCCTTGTGTTGGTGAAGGCAAGTTTGTAATTCACTTTATGTTTTATCACAAATGATTGGTAGGAGATTGCCCCTACAATTTTGACTGAAATCAGACTGGATGCTGTTAATGTGATACCTGTGCAGTGAGGCCAGGTATTAAGGCTACTGGGAATCAGACAAGTGTAGAACACTGTCATTTCTGTGGATTGCTGAAAGTTCCTTATACTGCAAGAGCATCAGACAGAGGTGAGGAAATTCAAATGCAGCAAAATTGTGACTTCATTGTCTGGAATACAGTCAGGTTTAGGCTGGTCATTTTCTGACCACTTCCTCGGCAGTTTGGTTTTTGTTATTTAAAGAGGGGCTTTGAAGTCAGCTGTGTACATTCTCCAAGAGTATAAATTTTATGGAGGTCTTTGGGACCTCCATAGCTGACTGCCACTTCCTTTCTCCCTGGCCCAATTAGTCCAGATCTGCTGGAGTGCTGCAGGGATCCTGCAACCTTCATCTCTTCTGAGGAACAGCAGCTTAAATGTAACAAGGATGGAGGGCTTGAGGGAACAAAGGGTAATTTATATCTGTCCACATTGTCATTAATTTGCTCTAAGTAGGGTTGGAATGCAGAACAAAGGCTCTTGAATGTGAGGATGCAAGTGTGAAATGGTATATGGTACAAGTAATAGCTGAGTATTTAAGAAGAAACTGGATTATATAATTTGCAAAGCTGCTTAACTGAATTGCTGCCCATTGATTACTTTTCTATTTCCATCATATTTGTATGTATGTTTCAGCAGTTGGAGTATTTTTTCTTGGGTTTTAGAAATCTCTTTTGGGGCATATCTCCACCTCTTATCTCTGAGGTCATCTGCAGATTTCCTTAGGCTGCTATTGTATGAATAATCAGTTGTCTCATTTAAGAAATTCTCTTTGTTCTACATCATTAAATGCTGACTCCTGCTGCTGCTATGACAGATCACTTTTCAGGAATCTACAAAGGGAGTTGACTCTGATGTTAACAGTGGATCTTTGCTGTGGAACAAAAGAATATGCTGAAGCAAGCACGAGACAATTTTAATTTTTAATATTTTAACACTGAAAAGTAATAAAGGATGAAGCTGGTCGAAATGTACCCATTTTGAGATCTGTATTTCCAAAAAGTGGAGAAGGGCCTTTAGAGCACTTATGAGTAATTTTGTGCCTAGGAATATTATTTGTCGCTCCCATCAAGGCAGTAGTGAGACAGTAATTTGGCAAGGAGAAGGGGAAAATACAATGGCCTAGCTCAGAATTCACAATAGGAGCATCTTGCTATAGGCAGACTGTAGGTGAAAGGAAAATGCTTCTTTCCAAAGCGTGAGTGATAGCTTCTAGTGAAGCAGCGTAGTCTAAATGACCTGAAGGTTTGTTCTTCCACCTCAGCCTTTTTGTCATGAATTCTTTTCCCAGATTTCTCCCTGACCACTGAAGGTCTCTGCTAACTCTGTGCTTTAGGTACTCAAGAGCATCATGTCTCACAGATGCCTTTGGGAAAGGTTTTCCTGCTAATCTTCAAAAGCCAGAGGTATTCCCAGTAGCTCCCTCTTTCTCTCTGTCTGTATCCAAATACTCTGTAGCCAGCATCTTGTGCCTGTTTGGCCCTTTTCTGTCTGCTCTCAATATGCAGCCACCTTTCTCTGTTTTCAAAACTTCCTGCTTTCTCTGCTAATGTTGAAAGAGCAGTGAAATGAGCAAATCCTGTGCCTATTTTTGTGTGTCAATAGGTTTCAAACTGTGACCCGCCAGAATAAGTTTTTATTCTGCACTGCTTTTAAACAGCAACCAGTGCATACCAATGTGAATCCATTTGAAATGGACTCCAGTGCTGGACTTCTTCCTAGGCTATGTCATGCCATCAGGTTGGCATGTGAGATCTTTCAGTGCCCTGCATCTGAAGCGTGCTGTCCGTACTCTTTTTGTCCTAATGGTTGTTGTCTGTCTTGCAACTTACTTTGTGTGTGTGTGTTTTATTTTAGTCTGTTTGTTCCTGTGTCATTTGTAACAACATCTCTTGTTTGTTTTCACACTTGGGAGTTAGTTTTGTAGATGGTATGTGAGGAGATGCTCATGGCATGGCAGCGTGTGGTCACCTGAATGAGGGACTTGCCAGTGGCAACTCTGCATCCTTGCTGATAGCAGAGAATGTTGTTGTTTCATTCTATTTAGCTTTAAATCAGTCCATGTTCTATCTGAAGCTCCTTGGTTTGAAGAAAACTTGGTTCTGCTAAGGAGGAAAAATGGAAATACCTTCATTCAATGTGTATGTTTCCTCACCTGAAGCCCCTTGGCTGGATTTTCTACTGCACTGTCACAAACCCCATCAATCTCTTCAATTTCTTCAGAAGGAAGAGAGGATTTGCAGGTTAACCAGCTGGAAACACAAATATGGATCAAACCAGGCATAAAGAAGACAGATGTGGACTTTTCAGAAATTCTTAATGCAATACAAGAAAGTAAGTTCTTCCTTGGATGCAAAATTGTGTTTACAGTGGAAGATTCAATTGAGATGTATTGAAATTATAACTGAAGGCAGACACAAAGTGATGAACTGAATGATAAGTATCTATTATTAAAATCTTTCAGGAAGTTCAATGGATTATTGAAGGCTAGTAAGAAATCTTTTACTATCAGAGAAGTCATAGAAAGATTTGAATTGCTGTGTGCCAAAGGATTCCAGCAGTATATATTTTCTATGCAGACCTAACCAGAAATAGTAAGATTCCTTGTAGTTTATTCAATGCTTTGCCCTCCTGAGTAGCTGTGTGAACTAATACTATTAATAAAATGCTGCAGTTGGGGTTTGAAGGCTGGATTTGAAGTTCCAGTTCTTCCAAAGTTTTGGGCTGAATTCACATTTTTGCAGCCGGTATTTTTCGGGAGAGTCACAAGGTTGTCACAAAAAGTGAAGGTCTGTGTGTCTTAGGTGCTGCACAAAATTATCTCTTTTTGTGTGTAATGGGCTGTGGACTAAGAATTAATTGGCTCACCCTTCTTAAGTCCAGCTGCAGAATGATCTCAACACTTGTGCTAGAAGTAGTGCTGCTCTTGTTAATAACAGTGGAAGACACCTCCCTACCCAAAACTGATGCAGTTCTGGAATCCAATAAAATCTGGAATTTCAGTGAGAATTTTTCATAATAGTTTGAAATTCTTATGCAGGCTGAGAGTCAGAATGCAAGTCATGGCTTCCTGACTTTCTTATTTTCCAGTTTGATTTTAAACTGGGTGTTTGGTACAGCAATTTTCTAGGGTGAGAAACAGCAGCTTCGATTCTAGAGTGCTCAAGGATGAATAAGAATGCATAAAAACCCAGACTCTGCCTGATATTTGCCACATGAATGAGGAACCACACAGTGGTAGAATCAGGCTGTTTAGTGGTGGTACTCATTTGGGGGTGGAAGGAAAATGCTCAGGTTAGATAATGGGGGTAATAATTTTAAATTGAATCACCTTATTACTTAAGCTACAGGTTTTGGATGGATTCTGTGTTTTCTGATTTAAAAATCTTTTCCCATCAGAAATCTTAACGTGAGGTTTTGTCTTCTCCCTTCTCCACCCCAGCACAGCCCAGATTTAGGCCTGGGGGCAGTCAGGATGCAGACTGGAGAGACTGAAAAGGCTCTGTAGAGTCTTTCAGAGGTGGATAAACAAGATGGCTAAACATGGATAAGCAATTTAATCTGGGAGTGCTTCAAGAATTAACAATTTGCTTTATGGATTATTCACAAGCCATTTGAGAAGGATGCAGCTTTTACAGCTTGGGAGAGAGTGTTTTTCCTTTATCCAGAGCAGACACAGTTGCTGTTGGGAAGCTAACCTCTATGTCCTTTAGCTACATCTCCTTCATCAAAGACAGAAGGAATTCTGTACAACCCACATTGCAGAGGCTTGTTGTGTGTCCAGGGGGGTGTTGTCACCTGCACTCTGTTGCAAATGCCATCTAATTGAAATAAACATGACTAAATATTCCTTCTAGGGTGGTTGCTCTGAACAGTCAATGTTACTTTTATTCCCAGTTGTTAGCATTGAATGATAATTTGAAACAGGCTAATGATGCTTTTCAAAACCAAATATTTTTTTCTTGCTAAGATAAGCTTGGAATATTGATCTTCAGCTAGCATTATCCAAAGTGAGAGTACACTTGATGGCTTGGTGGGACTTCTGCTAATAAAATGACAACAAACAGAAGCATGATCTCTGAGCGTGTTTCCATCTTCTCACACGACAAGTTAGTCAGGTCCCATTTTTTAATGAAAGTTCTTATTTTTAGACACTTCAGTTTCAGCATCCACCTTCAGAAAGTTAAAGGAGTCATCTTGTTTTTGAGTCCTACCTTATACCAGCATCTTGATCTGAAGTGATCTGTGGGCCCACAGAGATGGTGTGTGGAGTTCTGCTCAGAATTTATCAGCATCCAGTTTTCAGAATATGTAGTTCTACTATATTTGGGATAAAAATATTTGTATACCTACTTTTTTTTCCTTTTATTCTTCAAGGGATTTTGAATTATCAAGTTTTTTTTTTTTTTTTCTGCAAAATAGAACGTGAGGGGGAGAAAAGAGTTTGCATATTTAAGCTGATTAAAACCAGAAGGAGAATTCTTAATATCTCCTGTAGCAATGCATGTGCTGCTCTGTATTCCTGTTAAATTTCACTGCTTAAAAATACCTGACTGTACAGTAGCACCAGTCTGTCTCCCAGATAACATTTATGTATATAATAAAGCCATTCTATGTCATTCTGTTAAGGACATATGTGGCTATAAGTATGTTAGGGTCTGAAGGGGACAAGAATGATGGAGCCCTGATCATCCTTTTAGCAACATTTGTCCATGGAGGTGTCCAGTCCATTGGAGTGGAAGGGCTGAGCCTCCTACAAGCAGCAGGAGAGTTATGGTGGAAGTACCATCACCATTACTAATGTAAAGCAACCAGGAATTGCTATATAAATTATCTATTTGATTTTGTAGAACAGTATTTTATTAATTTATTTTTAAGAATATAGTGAGACTTGGGGTAGAAAAATTCTCTCAGCAAATGTTGGGGGCCCATATTTTCTGCAGTGACCAACCAACATGCCAATTATCTGTGTATCTCTGATATAAACAATTTTCCACTGCAGGCAATCTGGGCAAGTCAGATTAGGTAGCTAATTTCACTAAAGATGAGAGTTGCTTCCACATCTTCTTCACTGCTGAGATGGATTGTATTTTAAAATTATCTTAAAATAAGATTTTTTTTTTTTGGCTCCTCACAAATCCTCAGGATAATTCAGTACTTCAGTGTTTCAAGGCTACTGACACATTCACTGTCTTACACACCAAGTTCTGTATCTCAAAACATCCACTTAAAACTATGAATTTTGCAACCCAAAGCATTACCAGCACTTCAAGAAGCAGCAATTCTAGTATCCCAGAGGCCTCATCTTTTATACCAAAGCAGTCTTAATGTCAGAACAAAGATAGTTTAAATTCCCTTGGGTATAGAGAACAGGCAAAACTTTCATTTTTACAGCTTTCATTGATGCTGTCTACAACAGATAAATGTATCTTGAATAAGCTTCAGAAAGCTTCACATTTATTTAATTTTTTTGGGGGGGGGGGTTTCCACAGTTGTTTTCAGATTATACTGAGGTTTTAACCATACACAGGTTTAAGTGTTGCTGTCATGGAGGCACTGACGGGTTTCAATTCAGTGAAATTCAAATAATTAAAAATGTTTTCTGCTTCATTTGTTCTTTCTGTTGAATATTGAGATTTATTCTTCTCATACGAACAATATGTGCAAAATCTGGTCATGATCCACATCCACATTATTATCTGATGGGCTGGAATGTTTCTGGTCTTGACTTTTGAAAGAGCAGGGACAGTGAAGGACATGAAGTTAGGCTGTGCTGTGCTTTCACCTCTCTTTATAAGCATCTAAGTATGATTTTCGTGGACTGAAATGAATGAAGGTGGGAAAAATCTGTAATATTACTGCTACATGGGCTTCAAATTGGAATTTCTTTGTTGTCTTTCAAGCCTCCTAAAGCCTCTGTGGTTTCCCCTAGGACTCTGAGGAGCTGCAGGCTCTCATCGCATGTATCTCAACACCAGAAACTCAGAATCTCTCTTACAAACTATGCTGCTTAGCTTAGCACTTTAGCCTATTATTTGGACATGAGGACTTCTCTGTTGTTTCTGAAACTTTTAGTCATTTTCCAAACAAAACTCTTGTAGTTAAGAATAAAATGTCTTTCATTAGCCTTGTCCCTATTTTATGCATGAAAATGAAGATGAAGGATGCTTGAATATTTTGGTAGGGTTTTCTTTTTTTATTACCCACAGATGTAATAGACTTTAGATGCTCTAAAAGACATGTTAAAGAAAGGAGGAAACATTTCCCCCAATGCTCATTATTGAGAGGGAAAGAGCAGCATATTTAAATTGCAACATATGTCTGTTTTAAGGAATATTATGGATAAGACTCTCCTGCTTGTGAGCATGAAAAATAGGCCACCTGCAGAGACTGGGGAGTTGGTATCATCAGCAATTTTTTAAAAGGATTCTGAAACTGGGCTATGACCCCTGAAGAAGGGAAAGGTGAAAAGGAGGTCTCAAAATGCTCGTGATCACTGGGACCAGTTAGTGGCTGTTAATTTCTGGCAGCTATCCAGTCTCTCCACAGTGGGGGAATGGATTTTTACACCTGCAGCCAGGAGTTGGAAATGGAACTAAGATGCTGCCAGCAATTAGAGCATTTTGGCTGTTGCTATGGATTCTCACCAACAGGAATTACAATTGTCTGTCACTAAATTAGGGGAGATGAGGACAAGCAAAAGCAACAGGAGTTCATTGCACAAAAGAAGAATGACTCCAAAAGTCAGTCAAGTTTGCAAGAAATGTGAACAGTGATATGGGACTAGACTAATTTCTGCCAAGATTGCTAGATATTTGCTCCCACTGTAGTCAGTGGAAGAGGCTCAGTGGCCAGGACCTTTGGAGGTGCCTTCTAACAGTTACAACTCTACTTTGATAATTTTGGATTTTGCCTACGAGGCCTGAGATTGGAGAGCTGAAGTCCATCCACAGCTGAAGCGTGATCCTCAGCTAAGGCATTTTTCTTCTCCTGCCACACATCTCTTCATGTTTTTCACCAGCCCTGTAGTGCATGGAGTGCAGAGTGAACCTACCTGCCCTGCCCCTTCCATCTGGCAGCCACTCCAGAGTTTAATATCCATACTTTTTGTCAGAGTTGGTTTACCACAGCTTAAATCTGTAGATGTAAGCAATTGCTTCAAGACTGAGGGCTGCATGGTAGGTGGATCTGAAAGTGTCAGATTTATATGCATCAAAACATGCCAAGCTGTGAAAAGAGAAATATCTGCCCAAGTTTGTTTACTCAATGCCTTTCAAGAAGCAGTATTTATTTAAGGCTTTCTGCCTCTGGCTGCCCCACGGGTCTGTACAACTTCTAACTTCATACTTTGTATAGTAGGTCAAAAATCTGTCTCCTAAGAAACTTCCAGAGACAACACTAATCCAGAAGGGAGTCATTTAAGCCATTTGCCCCAAAAGAAGCTGAGAAGATAGCTAATGTCTGTTTTATGGTGACAGCAGATTGTTTATTTTCCATCAGAGAGGTCTTGTGGTGTCCTAAATTCTTATGTGGCTCATTGATGGAGAAAGCATTCCAATAATGCTCATCATATTTTAAAATTAAATGGTATATACTTATACCAGAACTGAAAAGTGAAATTATTGATGGGTTATACTTGCTGTCTTCATTTGGTTCAGCAGTGATTTAAATGTATATTTTTATTTTTGTTTTTTAGTAGCTAAGGATGTCAACATTTTTTTTGATGAGTTAGAAGGTGTGAACAGCCCTTCCAAAGATGATGATTCCCTGCTTCACCATGGTAACTTGACCAGTACTTCTGATGATGCCAGCAGGCTGGAAGTTGTGGGCGAGGTAAGGACACACAGAATTATTAATACAATATTTATTCATGCCCATTATAAAGATCTAATAAATGCAATTTGATTTAAAATCTCATTTTCTACATCAAATTGTGCCTAATCTTTCCCATGAGAACTGGTTTCCCATTCTAAGATTATATAATGCTGAAGTATAAAATATCTCAAATTCAAAAGTTTTGGTTTCATGCACCCTCAGTGAAACATCTATACAAATCTTCACCACTTCTGAAAATGCTGGGAAAATTTTCCCTATATTCATTCTTTAAGGGGAAAGAGTGTGGAGGGGATCTATCTACAACTCCTATGAGAAGCATTGAGTTATGTGACACATTCCCTTCCAATGAGGAACAATTATCACCTGATGGTGGATAATGGTGATTCAGAGAATACACCAGGGAGGAAATATTGAGAACATAATCCCTTTTAAAATCTGTCCTAAAGCAGGCAAAGTGTCATGGACCCACGATGAAAATTTGGGTCTTAATTTCTTCCTGTTTCTTTTGTGAAGAAAGGAACAATCTGTCCTTTAATTTTGCCTCCCACTGCCCTGACACCCATGGATGTTGTGGTTGTTTCCTCAGGGACTTTTCTCCTTTCCTCCACCTCAGGAATGGAGCTACATTGATCCTACTTACTGGACTGGTCTGGTGTTACCTGCAAGTTATGCCTGAGGAATTTTTGGCAGAGGGCTGACTGGAACAGATCAGAACTGGCAGGGACCATGCTAGTAATTAAAAAAGAGTGGAAAACCACAGGACATTGCTGAAGGCCCTGCCCTGACCCTCTTTTGTTTACTAGTTTTGATAGAGTTTAGAAGAGGCAATTAGAGATTATCTTTCTCAAGAGCTAGAGGGTTTTGTGGTGCAAATTCTTTTGTGCAACACTGCTGAGGAAAGAGACAGAGATTTTCTTTGTTCTAGAAATTCAGCCCATAGAGAGCTGCACTCATTGAATGTTTAGACAGATAATTAAAGCAACAAAATTCAGGGCACCCTGAATATGTTTGACCTTGCTCACAATTTCATCTTCTTTAATCACAGCTCTTCCTTAGCTTCCTGTACAATGTACAAAGATCTCTCTTTGCCTGCTTGCCGCATAACAGGCTAATCTGACATGAGAGTCCCAAGTTGCATTTTGGGACCATGTACCATAGGGTCTTTAGCAAAAAGGACCAGGTGAAAGGCACACAATTTTTGTAAGTTAAAGAGGAAAAAATAACATGAAATGATCAGAAGGACTTGCTGCTTTTAATGTAATAATATTGAAAAAACAATATGTCAAAAATTTCTATTTTTTTTTCTCTCAGATGTGTTCTTTGTTTTTTAAGAGGAAAAGGAAAACCTTTGAGGAATATGAACAGATTTAAGGGGTATTTTTGTAATCATGGCTGAGGAAAATAGCAATGTAGGTCACATATAGGTATAAGATGGGGGGAAAAAAGGTGAAAATTGAAAGTCTTAACGGGAGTTAAGGGATGCTGCAGCCTACCAAAAAGAGTTTCAAAGTACGTGGTCCCTGCTGAACTCTAGAAGGAAAAGATACACTGTTCAGATGTTTTGTGGTTTAAGCTCCTTGGCTTAAAGCTCTCCTAGCATATGCATGTACATGAGTCATGTCTGAATGCTGATGGTTCCCAGCTGAGCACCTGAGAATACAAAAACTGCTGTATTCCTTGGAAAACAAGTGCAAATTATACAACATGTGTTGCAGCACAGTCATAGAGACAGACAGAAATGCTGAGCTTCTTGTTAGAGTGAAGTCTTCACTGTTCTACTTTCTTCCAGCATCCTTTTTTAGATGAAAGAATGGAGGTTTGACATACATGACTACACCAGTTTTTCACCAAAAACCAGTCAGATCTAGTGCTATATATTTTTTCTTCATCACTTTAGGAAAACTGAATTTTGATGTCGTTACACAGGTAAGGGAGATGCAATATCTGGAGGAAGGTAGGACAAACTTCTGTCTGGCACAGCTTAAGCCTATAATACTTGGATGATGCAGAAGTCCTGCAGCTGACACTGCTGAACCAGCTCTTACTGTCTCTGTATCAAATTTGATCCTCAAGAACTCTTGCAAGTCCAGATTCAGTCCATAAAGTTGCCTTAGTGTCTGTAACAGAGAGCCAGAGAAAGGGTTCCTTTCCAGAGGCTGGAACAGTCTAGTAGGGTTTACCAGCCTGGGTTGGACACACAGGGTTCCTAAAATGAAAAGGATCTTCAAGTGTCAAGGGTGTCCAAGCTGCCTTTCTGAGTGCAAAATGACAATACTGTAGTTGGTAGTGTTTCACAAGCCCAAGAGTAGTAATTGTCCCCAGCAGTCATACTTGAAGTCTGACAAACCAAATACCTTGGCTGAATCTCTTGGATACTCCTTAGTGTGATGTTCTGCATTCACTGATGAGTCAGTGCAGGGCAAACCAATTTTCTTCAGAGAAAGAAGAAACATAGGAAGGGGCAAATCAATTTTTCTAGCAGAGTCACTCCTGCACGCAGAGGAGGACACACTCCTTCTGGTACCCTCAGGATGGGTCTGAGCTCAGATGAGGAGTGTACATTTGAAGTGGATCTCTCAATTCCCCCTACCCATGACTTCTTTGTGGTCCAGAGCAGTGCTGGATTTTAAACCTGTATTCCTTATGGATGTAAGTCCAATGAGTCCTTTGGACCAGATTACAGTGGGCCCAAAGTGAGCCCTTAAGTTCACATGGCATACACAGCAGATCCTCAGCATGGATTGTTTTGCTCTACAGCTCCTTTCCTGTTACACTAAAAATACATGTTGACTCTGACTACTGAGCAAGAGGCTTGCCAGGAGGGTTAGAAATCACATCAGGGCCACCAAGCTGACCCACAGCCTCTGAATCTCCTACACCCTTTCTTAATTTAAATAACCTTAAATACCCTTTGGGTTGTTGGGGGTTTTTTTATGTCTTCTCGACAGAGATTTTTAATGGAAGAAGATAAAACGTGCCTCCTGAGCTGTTTTCACATTTAATGTTCTATGAAAAATGCTTCTCATATCTTGATAATATCATTTATCAGCATGATATGCAGTTCAGATATAAATAGTTTGCTACTGTTTTTTCTTTAGAGATTAGATCTTTTTTCTTGCCTTCTTTTTGGGCTCTAAGAACTGTTCCACTGTATCAAGTCTGCCCTAAGTTGTGTCAGGAGTTAGACACTCCAATGAAATAACGTTAGAAAAATTCCCTTCTTCCTTTAAGGAACTGGATGTACCAAGAGGATGGGACATTTGAGATGCTTTCATTGGTTTTTACATTTAATCAAAATGCCGGCTGAGAATCAGAAAGATAGCTTATACTAAACTCTGTGAATGGGAAAATTGTTTTGGGGTGGTTTCCTGTAAAAATAGTTTTCCTATTTAAATGTTCATTTTGTGATTTAAATTCAGAAGCAATTATTTTATGGAGAAAGTATTTTGAAAATTCCCTCTTTCCCCCAGATGTGAAAGTCAAATTTTTATTTTTTTTTTCCAGAGACTTGATTGTATATTATAGGGTAGGGCTCTTTTTGGCAGGAATAGCAGAGTGATTTTTGAAAAATAGAGGTAAAGTAGCTTAAATTTCCTTTCAGCTTTGAGCTGGACTGATCTTGAGGTTCCTGAAGGTCCCTGCCCTTTATATTGCTCAGAGGGAGTGCTGTTTGTCCCCATAGATCCTCCACAGTGTACATTTCCTGTATGAAACACTCCAACCATTACAAACTGTCATGCAATTTCAACTTGTCTGAAAATGAAGGCTCAAACCCTGGGCAGGACTTGTGTAATGTAGAAGTAGTATTAAATTGTGAGGAGGATCTGTAGAGAATTTAATCTCATTACTGGAAAAAGACCAGTAGTTTGGGTTTTTATATCTCAGGAGAGTGACCTGTTCATCCTCTTATTAAAAGTGAAATCAAGTTGTGTTTTCCTGTCAGACCAAACATTTGAACAGCCTTTTATATATATATATATGTATATATATAGAAAGGAGGCAGTATTTATTGCTTTTCTTGATTTTATGTGCTGCCACACCCACCACCAGTAATTCTTTTCAAATAAATCCATCCTCAGCTATTCCTTAAGCAAGGAATATTCAGTAGTTAGTTCACCATGAGGTATGGTGAGGTCAGCTCAGAACCTTCATATTGTTGTCTGTGTCCTATGGGGCAAAGTAATGAAAATCTCAGTGCCAGGTTTTAGTGCTTCTCACTCCAGTTAACTATAATGATAATGTTAATGGTCACTCTTCTCACATGTACAAAGACATTCAGCCATACTAAGTTCTTAATTTTAAATTTACATTTCAGTAACACTTTTCTCTGCTCTATTTTATAAGTAAGAAATTATTCCCAACCTTATGGAGAGTGGTGGGGGAGGGAGGTTCGCTTGTGTTTTCTATTCTCTCCTATCCCATCCCCATAGATCCAAGCTTTTTCCTTAGACCTCCTGATGCCCCTTAAGATCCCCTTAAGTAGGGAAATCTGTGCTCCTCCCAGATGAAGTCAGAAGCACTGTATGGGAAAAGCCTAAAACTTTGACAGCTTGATGTGATTCCTTATCTTTCCTCTTGAGTAGTGCTGAAAACTGATGATGCCAACAGGAATTATCAAGGCAAATTAACATGACTGCAATGCTTGGTTTTCTCTTTGCAGGAAGTACCTGATAAGAACAAAACCAATGGACTATATTTTAGAGATGGGAAATGTCGCATTGACTACATCCTTGTGTATAGAAAATCTAATCCACAGACAGAGAAGAGGGAAGTCTTTGAGAGAAATATCAGAGCAGAAGGACTTCAGATGGAAAAAGAAGTAAGAGATATTCCTTAAAAATACTTTCTCGTTGAAGCTATATAGAATCTGGGGCTATGATTTGTTTACTCTGAAACTCTTCACTCTGTTGTAGCAGTAGAAAAATGCTTTTAACCATGCCTAAATATAGGCCAGAGCAGTGCAAAAGTATAGCCTAAAGGAAAATCAGACACAGGGATTGAAGGCCAGAACAGGCCATTACAGCCATCTTTTTCAACCTTATGCACAAGTGGGCCACAGAATTTCATCTGTTGTGCTGTGCAGTACAAAAAACAAGTTCTGGGTTTGAATGGCCTGAATTCTACTGAGCGCAATCTGTATTTCTGCACTTATATTTTTTTCTAGCTACATGCTCCACTATTTGCTGAGGCTCCTGGTAATCTTTCCAGAGACCTAACTAGACCCCTGCCTTCCTTCATCTGTCAGCTTAGGCAAAGCAACGTGAGAGTTATTTTAGTAGTTTGAAAACAGCTTAAAGTTTCTCCTTCTTGCTTAACCCCAAGCATTGAAATAATTGGGCAGTACATATGAATCATTTATATCTACATTGTTTCCAAAATAATGTCCTGAATAAAAGATATACTCTTTCATGGACAAGAGTGTAGAAATTAATGCAAAATATCTAAAATGTATTGATATGTCAGGTAGCTGGAGCAAGGTTTAAAGTGACCATATCTCTTTTGCCAAGCCTATGATCTTCCTTAAACCTTGATAATGTGCTTAAGCAGGGCTTAAGCCTCCATTCCACTCAACTATTGCTGAGTGTTTACTTTTATTTGTGCCTGCTGTACTCACACTCATGCTAGTATGCATGGTCATGCTGCCAGTGATGGAAACAGAAGAGACATTTTCAGGATATAGGTGTTACACATTATCTCCCTTTCCTTCTCTGAATTCTTGGTACATTTGTAAATATTCTGTGTGTTTGACATGCACTGTTCTTTGGAGAACACTGGGGAGGGAAAAAGGGAAGCCTTTACAGGAAAATGAAAATTTTTCTTTTCTTTAAATATTTTTGATTGAACATAGGTACTGTATTATGTATTACTGTGTATGTAAGTGTATTAAGAGCATTTTACTGGTTACATCAAAAGTTACCCTAAACTATTCCTTCAAATAAGCTGGAAGTCATATTCTTCAGTGCTTCAATAATTGACAGATGTTTTCAGTGCCAGGGATTTTTCATTATTGCATTTCCTGTCTATGTGCTACTGCCTATAGGAGTTGTAACCCAACATTCCAGAACATGGGAGTGTTGCTGCAGCTATTCACCTTCACATACTAGAATTCTGTCCTGCTTCCACCAGGAGAGATGCTGACAAAGTCTCTAAAATTTGGGCAATGTAGAAAACAAATGGGGAAAGAATCCTCCCTATTAATACATACGTCCAATGGTTTCAAATAAATTTTTTTCCTACTTTGTGGTTTTTGCAGTTTTATTACTGTGCTAAGGTCAGCAGTGAAAGCTATGAAATCACTGTATATATTAAGTATTATGAGACTTACTGCAACATTCTCTGCTGAAAACTTTTTCAAATTGATGATTTAAGCGCTTGCTATGGAGGATTTTTTTTTGGCTTTCAAGACCATTTATTTGAACTTTGCTGCCTAGGCTGCATGAAAGATCTGCCAATTTGATTATTCATTTCAGTTTCTATTTTGCTAGTGACATGCAGTTTTATTTCTTACTGATCTCATTTGCCCTTGGTGTGACTTCTTGCCGGCGTCAGTAATTGTACATTTTCTAAACACAGAATGATCAAAATGAGGTTGTGCTACATGACTAGAGCTAATGTTTTTAAAATCAAGGGTAGCAATCTTTTTTAACATTCTGACCTAAAACTAAACTCTAGCATGTACATTTTATGATCATGTTAGCTTCTAAATTAAATTATAATCCTGAAGGAAATATGTACATTCTTAGCACACTCCCTCCCCCATCCCCAGGGATTAACAACAGTGCTGCATAGCACTTAGCTTTAAACTTAGCTGTGTGATCACCTAGTGTCTAGAATATTTCTCATTATTTTTACTTCTCCTATTTTTGAGACTGCTCATCATTTTGAGTGTTAATTCTGGAAAATTATAACTGCAGGTTTTTTTTTCAAGTTGTTCACATGCACTATACTGCTTCCACTGAAAAAAAGTTTGCTCCCAGATGAAATGAAAATGTGCCTATTGCTTTGGCCACAGAACATTTTCAGAGGCAATAGGTAGTAACTGTTGGACTGAAAGAAATGTTTTCCCTTCCATGAATTTTGTGTGGTTGTTGGTTCATTCTCCTTTGGCTACCAGCTGTTCATATCTTGGCATTTGATTGTGTTAGCCCTGTCCTTTTAACAGGAAACCACTGGCAGAGAGGAAATCTTACAGAGCTATCCACACTGCAATTTCAAACTCATATGCCTCACTGCAGGGAGGGGAAGTGCACTGCAGTGGCTCACTGACAAGTAGAGTGCAGTGAAATTCCCAGGAAGTGGAGAATGCAGGGAGCAGTGCTCACTTAGCAGCATGAAATGAGAAAGCGACTCTGAAACGAATTCACAACAGCTGAGATAACTTCAGGCACAATGTCAAGATCGTGTAACTGAGAAAGGTCTGAACAGATACATGTTTCTGACTCCAGGAAAAGGTGAGAATGTTTTGCAGATATTCCCTACAAATTCACACTCACAGTCTTCAACTGAACCACACCACTCTGCCTTGGAAGTTCTGCCAGATTTGGTGCTCAGTACATATAGTAATAAAGAATGAGGAGATCCCAGACCAAGGAAGAGATAATTAAAATACTGAAAATTTAACAGAAAAAGAAAAAAATTAAATAACAGAGAAAAAATAGTGATAAAACATTTCTAAAGAGTGAAAAAAAAATAAAAATAGGAAAAATAAAATTAAATAGTAAAGATTTTAAATTGAAAACAACACCCTAAGAGTGAATACTAATTGAGTGGTACAGCACAAGTGATTTTATAATGCTTCCCCCTGCTTTTCTGTATATACCTGCTCTGGATAGGATGAGTGTGTTGACCCTGTCTCAGCCAAACACTTCCAGACCACATCCAACACATGTGATCACATGCAGAGATGCTCACATAAGGTAATCAAAACTGTAGGTAATTCCTGGATAAGAGACTGTATTTTCTTTTCAGCCAAGTGAAACTTTTCCTTTGTTGATTTATTCTCTTTTCCAATGTCTCACAAGTGAGATAAGTAATTTTGATATCCTGGCTCTGGGATCCTCGATGACCCTGCTGCTCTCATTTTTCAATACTCTTTGAAAAAGACTTATATGTGAGCAAAATGGAGAGGACAGTGTCCAAGTGGAGCATGTACTTCTTGGAGATGAGGTACCAATCACACTGTAAGTTTGTAGGCACTGATACCATCTGTAAATATCACATGAGACTCATCTCTTCCAGAGCTGGCGGGCACAAGGTTAACAGGGTGTTACTGTCCACATGCTGATGGAACATTTCAAATTTATCTTAATACAAGATAAACCTGAGACTTAGATCAGCCCACTGACATGCAGAAGAGAATTACTTGTGATCAGTTTTATGTGAAGAGGAAATATGGATAGCATCCATTCCAAATTAAATGTTCCTCCCTGTGGCCCAGCAATTTCTGGAAATCCTGTCTTTTCAAGAGAGAATGAAGAGTCAGAATTACTTTGAGCCCATGGTATTTTCCAAAAGAATAAATATTTATAAATGTAACCTCCTGGCCAAAATCTGGAGATTACCCTTTTCCCAAATTATTCCTGCAGCATGAATTACTATTTACCTGTCCTAAATGACCAGGTAGAATTCAGCTGCTGTCAAGAGTATCTACACAGTTCTGGTGCACGAATACAGTATTACAGAAATGCTCATTCACTTGCAAACTTTTTAAGCTGCACTATAAAGTAATGGAAATGCAGGATAGAGGTGAGAAATTTATGCTGGATGAACAAACACAGACCACACTTTCATGAGTAATTTATACAAGAGAAAAAGAAGAAAGTAATCTTTCATTTAACTAAGAAATGTCTGTCCAAAATCAATCTGACGTTGGGTTAGGATCTGATCACGTAGCCCTAGGAACAGACTACATTTAGTATGAACATAGCATGATTTTTTTTGGTTTTTCTACTTCTCATGACTACAAACTATGTCATACAGAGTATTTCTACTACTAAACATA
Organism: Serinus canaria; assembly: GCF_022539315.1. Lineage (NCBI taxonomy): Eukaryota > Metazoa > Chordata > Aves > Passeriformes > Fringillidae > Serinus > Serinus canaria. The sequence goes on from NC_066314.1 coordinate 45,763,769, forward strand.
CTTAAAAAATACATTATGCTTAATGATTTTGTTCAAAGTTTTTAATGTATAGATTATAAGTTGATTTCATGCAGTTTACTTGAAAAAGCAATTGGCAGACAAGTGGAAAGTGAGTGATAGAAGTGTAGTAAATGGGAACTAACCACAGGAGTAGTAAAAAATAGTATTCAGGTCTTTTATTTTATATATTTTGTATATTTATGGTAACTAATGTCTCAGTATAGAAGCAATTAACTACTTTAAACCAATAGCATTGCTTACTGCCCTGGAAAGCTGGACTCCTCACAGCTACTGCATGCTGAATCTGCTTCAGAAATAAGCTCCAGATATTTTACAAGTAACAGGCAATCCATTTGGATTTCTGCTGGCACACTGGTCTTTGCACCTCCCTGATAAATGATGCCAATGTAGTGCTGGTCCAGCTTTTGGAAGAATCCAAGTTGTGTGGGTTTTTGACTTACATGCCTGATCAGAAATCTAAATTTTACCACCACAAGTGTCAAGCTGTCACCAGGGCACCTCTAATTGCATTCACTCCCTGCCTCAAGCAGCAGCTGACATTTCTGGTGCAACATCTGGCAGCAAAAACACAGCTGGTGTATACAGTAGGTAGTAGAAATACATAATAGGTGTTCTCTGGGGAAAACCCAAAAGGACAAGAAAGAAAAGCACAGTATAAGCTTTAGCTGTCTTGTATGAACAAATATCTACTAGTGGGTATAGTCTGAGTCTTAAGTTATGTTAACATGACCCTAGAAGTTATATTTTGAAATATTTTTCAGTAGTTGATGCAATATAATTACAGAATGCTATTATTTCATCACTTTTCAATTTTGCAAGCAGATGTAGATAGGTTCCTGAAGAGCTAGTGATAGTTGTGTAAAGCAGTTTCTTTTAATGTAGCTGTAGCTTTGTGCTAATGGGGCAGGACATAAGAAGCTAGAAACATGGATTCAGTAAGATGCTTATATTTAGCAGCAAGTTGGAGTCTGCCTTCAAGATGATGAATGTTGAGAGAAATTACAGATGACAGAAAGAGCACGCAGAGTATCTCCGTGACTTTTAGCACATCCCTGAGTGTAAAAGGAAAATAGACCTATGACCATGTCAAAGTGAGGTGAAACTTAGAGATAAAGAACAAGACAAAGCTAAGAACTTCAAAGACTGAAACTTCTGAGCACTAACTCTGTTCAGAAAGTGGTGATGTGAAAGAGACATTATAATCAACAGCTGTTGCTTCTGAACTTAATCAAATACTATCAACTTTCTGGAGAAAAAATAACATCTCCTGCTTGTTGTTGTTGTTGTTGTTGTTGTTGTTAGTACTGCAGAACCAAACATTTATGGGAGACTGATCTGCTTTTTTCTGGTTTGTGCGTCATCGGCGCAATTGTTCATGAGATTCCTGTTACATAAATGCTTTTTTTTCTGATTGTGATTCATGGGTAGAAAAGAATTGAGCTGACTTCCAGACCCCAAGTGGCACTTGCAGATCTGAGTTAGAAAAGGTGTTTTATAAATGTAGTTTACGTAATTTGTTTCTCTGAGCCACACGCAATAAAATCTGAGTGTCTTTATAGTTGATTCCAAGTTTATTTTTCAGTTATGACTTCCGTTTATCCAGTTATTGAAAGAACAATAACTTTTCTGTAGTTTATTGCTCCTATAGATGTAATTTAATCAACCAGGCATACAGCTTAAACCAGAGTGCTTAGTCTATGGTCAACTGACTTTTTACAAATTGCCAGGAGAGTTTGTGTGGTAGCCAGGAGCAAGCTGCAGGCCAGCTGGAAAATCTTTTCCTGACTGAGAGTTTTTATTTGGTGCTCATATCCTTTCCCTGTCTTGTTGAGCTTGCTCTGCACCTATCAAAAACCATCCACTAGAGAAAAGGGTAGCCAGGGAAAGCTTCCACCCCTGAAAATATCAGCTGTCCTCTGGGCTTTTTGACAGAGAGAAAGATACCTCTGAGCGTGCCTGTGTGAGATATGTACTGGGAAGCACTGGGACAATGGTGGGAGTGGTGATTATCCCTTCTGTGCATGCATGATAGGTCAAGCAACATGCAGGATGTCACCTATGGCTAACAGGTTTCCTTTAGGCCAAACTGGCATTTGGACAAAACTAGGCTTCCCTAATCTTTGGAGAAGATGAGATCTTGTATAGGGTTTGCATGGCAAGGTTTTGGTGGTACGTAGGGCTGCTGGGATGGCTTCTGTGAGAAGCTGCTAGAAGTTTCCCTCACATCTGTCAGAGCCAGTGCCACACAGCTCCAAGATGGTCCCGCTATTGGCCAAGACTGAGCCCATCCACAACAATGGTAGCACCTCTGAGATAAAGTATTTAAAAAGAGGAAAAGCCTGCTGAAGACCAGCAGCCAAAAGAAGAATGAGACTATGTGAGAGGAACAACTCTGCAGACACCAAGGTCAGTGAAGAGGGAAGGGGAGGAGGTGCTCCAGCTGCTGGAGCTGAGATTCCCCTGCAGCCCATGGTGCAGCCCATGGTGAGGCAGCTGTGTCCCTGCAGCCCATGGAGGACTACGGGAGCACATATCCACCTGTAACCTTGGAGAACCCCACACTGGAGCAGGTGGATGCCCAAAGGAGGCTGTGAGCCTGTGGGAGGTCCACACTGGAGTAGGCTCCTGGCAGGATCTGTGGCCTCCTGGAGAGAAGAGCCCATGCTGGAGCAAATTTGTTGGTAGGACTTGTGACCCCATGCAAGAGACCCGCCCTGGAGCAATCCATTCCTCACAGACTGCATCCCATGAAAGAGGCACGTGCTGGAGAAGTTTGTGAAGAACTGCAGCTTGTGGGAAGGTCCCAGGTTCGAAAAGTTAGTGGAGCACTGTCTCCTGTGGAAGGGAGCCCACACCAGATCAAGGGAAGAGAAGCCCTCCTCCTGAGGAGGAAGGAGCAGCAGAGACAACACGTGAAGACCTGACCACAGCCCCCATTCCCTGTCCTTACATACCACTGGGTAGGAGGAGGTGGGGAAAAGTTGGAACAAAGCTGAGCCTGGAAAGAGGGAATGGTTGAGGGAAGGTGCTTTAAGGTTTGTTTTTATTTCTCATTATCCTATTCTAATTTGAATATTGATAATAAATTAAACTAATTTCTCCAAGTTGAGTCGGTTTGGCCCATGACAGTAAGAGGTAGGTGATTTCTCTTTGTCCTTATCTAGAGCTGGGAGCTTCCTCTTCTATTTTCTCCCATGTCCTGATGAAAAGGGAGTGATGGAGTGCCTTTAGTGGGTATCTGGCATGCAGCCAGGGTCAACCCACAGGTGTAATTCAATGTTACTCCACTACTGTGACCAGTATCAAATATTCTGTAGCTTTCATGGACTCTCATAAGTTGTTTCAGTATCTCACTTTTCTGATGCAATTATTCAATATGTAAATAGCTACAGCTAATGAACTTACAGTACAAATTATGCAGCCTGCAGGCTATGTATTTTCATGAGCAGAATAACTATTATTATTAGCAGGTGCAGCTTGTTATTTAATGTTTTAAGCACTGTGTCTGGTTGCATCCACAAATCATGGACAGGGACATCAATATGACATAAACTATGGCTGCAAAAAGAGAGCCAGACTGAAATGCAAACCTAACCACAAGCATTATAAATGAAAGTGCTTCCAGCTACTTAGTTTTAAATGTTGAGCTATTCATTTCATCCCAATTCAGACAGAGCAAGTGGAAATCAGACTGTCTTATTATCTAATGTACATAGCAAAAGGAGTCTCTTTTCAGCAATGTTTTACAGAAAAATGTGATGGTACAAGCAGAACAATGTCCTCTCCAAGGGAGTATTCTGTACCAAAAAACCACAGTAACTAAAGAGTGAAGAAGTTTCCAGCTGCTTGAACTTCTGAGGGAAAAGTTTTAGATTTCAAATGCTATGTCCACTGTACAGCACAATGCCAATTTAAAAAAAAAAAAAAAAAACGACTGAGGAGATAAATGAAAGACTGGATAGATAGTGTCTGACTTCAAATTTCAGAATGCAGTTTTTAAAGATAAATTTCTTGATTGTCTAAAGGGAACCCATAAATTAATATGCTTCTGAGTTGACAAGCACCAGTCTTTAACAGGACATTGTAAAACTAGTAGACTAAACAAATGTTGCTAAAAACTTGACCCACTTTAAAAAAAAAAAGTGTCCCTTTCAAGGAATAGGGAGGTAATACAGAAAATACATAGATAGCTGAATAGGAATTTAAAAGCCCCTGACATACTTCTTTCAGGAACAGGCAAAATTTCTTGTCTAAGAATTTACTGTCTTCAACATCCACAAATCAGAACGTCAAAAATCTTTTGAAGGAAAAAAAAACAGACAGGCAACAGGTTAAGAAAAAATTATCATGGTTATATATGAGATGTCCCCTATGTGTCAAAAGTCACCTTTACCTTTACAATAGCTGGTCTTGAACTGCAATTGTTTTTGAGGTCTTGTTTCACCTGCCAGCAGCATCAGGAACAAGCACAATGCACAAGGGCACAAACACTTAGTGCACAGTGAGAGTTTTCATTGCCCAAAGGTGACATGACTGGTTTGCTGCAGCACTCCCTTACAGTAATGGATTAATAAGCAAAAATCTAAAGTTGTTTCTAGGGAACAGAAAGACAGAGGATATAGAAACCCAGCAGTAGGCTTTGTCTTCTCATTTTATGTTAATGATTTTGGTGTTGAACTTGTTTTGAGAACACAGCACAGTATTTACAGCATTATGCATCTAAAACAAATAGCAGTGATTGGTCTTGGGGGCATTTACATCTTCCCCTAAAGCCTGAGGTAGTGTGGGGCTGCCCCTCTGCAAGTAGTGCCAAGAAGGAAGCATGAACCTGGGAGGGACAGTTCCCTTTCTCACTGCTCTTGGCACAAGGACCCCAGGCCCTCTCATTGTCTGATTTTCTTTGTTATACTGGGTTAAGTCAGTGATGGAGCAAGTGAAGCATTGGTGCTCTGTGCCTTGGATTTACTGTATCTCAGTTGTGGGAACAGAACAAAATAGAACTAATTACATCAGGGCTCAACTTTCTTGAAAAAGACCTTTCACTTTATGGGTCTCTGGGCCCAAATGAAATGCAGAATTATCTACTGCATATTCACAAATTTCTTTCTTGCTGCTTGAGTGGTAATGAGGTAGTGTAAATGAAGTTTAAAAAAGCCTGACCTGAGAGAAAAATGCTTCTGACATAGCCATACTAACTGCAACTTCTGTCAGCCAGTCATGTCCTCCTGTTTGAAGTCTTATCTGGTTTACAAAACTCTCTTCTGTGCACAAATTATCTTTTATTTTGTTATCTGAAACCTCTTGAAAGAATATGTAAGAATACATTTTAGACAAAACAGTGTGAAAACCCTTTTGTTTCCTCTTGGAGGTCTTCATGGTACTTACTTATTACTCTTCTTAGGTACAGCTTGTTTTTGTTTATAGACTCAAATAGACCTTTCCATTTATAACAGGATTGACTCCAATTTCTTAAAATATAAGAACTTTGTGCTTTCTTTTTTTTCTTTTTTCTTTTTTCTTTTTTTTTTTTTTTTTTTTTTGTCTAAAATCCATCCAATACACCTTTTGAAAACTTGAAATTTTTCAGAAAGAATATAGCCCCCACAGTGAAAATGTAGAGAGGAGAAGAACAAAATGGACACATGTACATCTGGAAACCATGACTGTGCTTTGTCTTGCAATATGCAAAATTCATGTTCTCCTCCTCAAGAAATTTGCCATTTTGTATTTAGATTTCAGCATCTTTTTGTGCCTTGTAAGTTAATGACCTAGTCAGTGAACTCATTTTCTGGGGAATATGGAGAAGCTCCAGAGCACTGGTGGGAAGGTGTCAAGGAAGGTCTGAGGGTCAACTTTGTGAAGCAGAGCTGTCACCAATGCTAGATCAGGATGGTCATGTCTTTTCTCTATAGAATTCTATAGGTTTTCTATAGATAACAGCCTGGCCCTTCATCACCAGAGTTCTTGAAGTGGTACTGTGAGTGCCATTGCTGTTGGAAACTGTGACTTTCTGAGACAAGATTGAATTAAGCAAATGTCCTGAAACAGCAGTTGAGAGAATAGAAGCTGTGATTTTTAGAACATTCCAGGTCAATGTTCTTGTGCAAATATATGGATTTTATCATCATTAGCCTCAGAAATTCACAGGAGAGAAGAATTCAAGTAATGAAATACAGAAAGTACTGACCAAATTCAAGAGGCCTTTTAATGTACAGAGGACACTGATGGGAGGCTTTGTTATTTAAAGATCTGCATTTCCCTATGTCTTCTCTGCAGGAAGGATGAATAGGGTGGGATGGGGGAAATGGATGGTAGCCAAGGTCTTGTGAAATGCTCCAAATCAGATGCTGCTGCTGTGATGTGTCCCAGACAGCTGAGCAGTGCTCTAGAGGCACCCATGAAGGTGCAGTTCTAGGCAATAATGTGTCTCTGCCACTGCAGAAGTTGATGTGGGTGGTGAGGAACAGGAGCTCAGGGAAAATAGTGGTTTTACTGCAGAGCCCCAAGAGGAAAAACCCAACATATTGACTGTAGCTGTTGACAATGTATGTAATCTGACTAGGTAGGAACAAGCCCTTAATATGCATCAGTTCATCTCTCTCTGAGGAAAACAGAGCAAATGAATTACACCTTCAAGGTGCCTGTTCCTCTCCATTGCAGACATCTAAACTTAGTTGCCCTGAACCACACCTGTGGTGTCTGCTCCTTGGGAGAAAGCCCTCAGAGAACTTCTCAGGATCAGTGGGCTTAGAGACATGATAGTGCCAGTGTTTTGATACAAATATAGTGGCCTGCCAGTATCCAGCAGGGAAAACTGGGTCAGGTACCTGTCACACACCATATCTATAAACCACTCAAGATAAGCCTTTTTGTTTGCCCTCTGTCCAGGTGTTATCTATAGATTTATATTAATAGATATGTGGATTTCAAGACCATCCCCAGTACAGGTATAATGTAAAGTATGCAACTAATGGAATTGTGTGACAACTGAAAATTTCCATTCTAATATCCCCCAAGCTATGGAATGGATTAATGTTTCTGCAGTTTTTCCATTATTTGACATTTTTTGTTCTTTGTTGTTTTGACTGGGAATTGATGAGTGTTTGCCATGATTTACATTCCCATCTTGGGCTGGATTTTTGTCTGTCTTAGGAACACAATTCATGTCTCCTACTAATGTATTATTCCAGCCAAAAGGCACAAAACAAAAATTGTTTGGCAAAGGTGAGTGCTTCAGAGTCTTGGGAAAGGGGGGAATTTAAAATGATGGTGAGAAAGCATAAGAGGATACTAGAATCAAAATGTGGAGGCATATCCACATTCAGTCATGGCAGATATGTAAGAAAAGCCCCCTTCTCATTGTATAGCTCCCAATATAAAAATGTGACAGTGAAATCTCTTTGGAAATACAACACAAGCCCTTAACACCTTGAAAGAATTGTTTTGTATTTATGGAGAACATCTTGACAGAAGGCAGCAAAGGAGAAAGGCAAGCAATTAATAATCACTAGTATAGATTAGACTCAGCAAAGAGTTTTAGCTGAGGAAAGGGAAACAAAATTTTGAATATGTGAAAATATTTCATTTAAACAGATTCAGTATTAAATACCTGATATTAAAATGTTGTGCTAGTTGTTTAAAAGGCTATCTTTACAAAAGGGAAAACAGATATAATCCATTGAAATACCAAAACATGCTATTTTGTATGGACAGTTTTTTAAACTAAATTCAAGATTTTCACCTATTTCCTGACAAATCTTTAGAAACCTTGTCCAATTTGCTCCATTTTCATAAAACTTATTGAGTTTGGTGTTGCAGCAAAATACTTTTCTCTCTTACATGGCATCACAGCTGATCACTGGAATGTTCATGCAGGACTAACCATGCCTCACTAGCAAAGCTTTTATATGCTAACTTCTTAATTCATGTCATAGATTACTTGTAGAGCATAAAGGACATTTCCCACTAGACAATATGTCACATAAAAGCACACTTCATTTCCTAAACTCATGACTAGATTCTTGATGCAGAAACGATCTAACAAAAGCCTTTGCAATCATGGTCTCTGGACCAGAATTTTATTTCATGTGACTACAAAAAAGTAAAATTAGATCAACAGCCTGGGATGTAGTGCTGGGCCACAGTTTTTGTTTCAGGTCTCATCAGGATGTACTTGGACATGAACAGATTACTTGCACTTACATTCCTTATCCTGCGTTCAGAGATTATCACAGACAGTTCCTAAAACTCCTAAAACTGAAATGGGAACACCTCAAAATGTGTCAGGTTTCCCTGAACACCTAGAATTTGTATCTCCTAAACAGTGCATAGGCACCTCTCTAAACACCTGGCAAACATTGTAACTCTACAGCAAAGTCCTGGAGCCCTGTCAAAAGGACCTTACCAACATCCAAAACACTGATCTCTTTCATGGTGTTCCTCTTGAGTTCCTAGCCTCTTGTAGATTGAGTTGTCTTAAGTGTATGCCTCCAACAAAGGGAAGATCTGTTTCTAGTGCCCTTAACAGCTACATTTTGATCTTGAAGCCTATAAGGCTGAAGATCTCAGAAAGAGATTTTAAGTTAAATAATAACATATTCCACAGTAAGAGCTGCATACAGATACTGTGGAAACTCTGAAGGATATCAGATGTGCTTGAAGAAACTTATGCTTTTAATACCACTTTTGCCTGAGTCCTCTGTGATTTTTATCAAATAGCTCTTTATTGATTTTAGTATGGTGAAAGAAAAATATGTGTGTGTGGATGTGGACAAAGAGTTTAAGTAAAGAACTATTTCTCCCTTCTTGACAGGGTTTGTTACAGTAATACCCACATGAAAGCATAATATAGGGCTTCTCCTTTTATCCCAGGCTAAGCACTCTCAGCCACTCATATATTCCTTACAGCCCCACATGCCAAGTCCTAGAAATTCTTGTCTGGTGTTTGATAGGGTCTGACCTAAACCTCCTTTGCTACAATTTAATCCAGTTATTTCTTGCCTGATTGAGAAGAAAAATGGAGTGCAGTTCATTTCTTCTTATTCATAACTATTCCTTACTTGTTTTTAAAATGTTATTGTGATCTCTGCTTAGCATTTTCTTTGGTGCTTTAAATTCCATCTGTGTTTTGAACAATCTTTTTCCCCTGGGTCAAGTTTCCCAAAACTCTTTATCATTCTTATTATCCTTCTCTGATTTTTCTTTAATTAATCCATCTATTTCTTACTCAGCCTGTACTTTGCACCCTGCTGAACAGTTATACAAAATAAAAGACTAGGGAATTTGAGACCTGTATGCTTTTAATTTGATTTTTTTTTTTTAATCTTCATGCACTTTACCCTATTCTGGCTTCTCTTCTTGATTCTAAAAGTGATATTTTGTGTGTTCTTCTTTTCTCCATTTAACACTCAGCCACCTCTCTTTCTTCTGTGCTACAAGAATGTGTTTGTCAGACACTAGAGTGTAACATTAGAAGTCATTTACCCAAGCACAGAGCATGGTTTCCCCCTCCCCCATTTTCCTTTGCTCTTCATTATACGTTAAAAATATTCATATGTTAGATAAGTGCATCACTTCAGGCACTTGGTGACATTTCCAACATTAGACTTTCTATTTTCTTGTCAGTGTTGCTGCCACTGCACTTTCCACCAACGATGTACAGTGCTGATGATTGCTCAGTTGTTACCCAGAGCTCTTTCCTTATTAGTATTTTGATATTTTCCTTTTAACCTTTAATGTTTTAAAGGGAGATGGCATCTCAGTTAGATGAGCTCTTCGCTTAAAATCTGCCAGAAAAAAAATATTTCAAAGCTTTTCGTTTTCTCCCATTTTGTGCTTAAATACCATCTGGGCAAAGCAAGAATCCCCACATTCTTGTTCTCTTGGTAGTTTGGGAAATTTAATATATGTGTATTCTAAACAAGGTTCCTCCAGTTTGAAACTTAAGATGGCTTCCTGTTACTTTTTCAGACTGAAGTTTTAAAAAATAGAGCTCTGTAATTGGGTGTGCTCCAGAGGCTGCTGTTGGCAGAGATCTGTACGTCCCACACAGCCAGAGTGATGGGCAGGACTGGCTGCCCTCTGTGGTGGGGAGAGGAACCTGGGCAGAGAAATGTGACTTGGGCTGATCAGGAGATAAGTGAGCAAGATGCAGATGGGATTCTGGAGGAGGAAACAAATACAAGGAGGAAACACTGAGAGAAGTACTTGTCAGTCGTGTTTCTGGATATGAGTGTGTAAGACACAGAAAGGGGGAGCTGCTTTGAAGTATTGTGCTGAAGAAATTTTGGGATTTTTTGTAATTTTGTAATCTTTCCTTTTTTAAAGAGCAATATGGCAATTGTGGACAGTAGGGCAATAACATTTTAGAAAAGAAATTCACCAGCTGTGCTACTGTGCTGATAACAATTCAGCTCAAAGCTTTCAGTCCCTGCTACCAAGAACTAGGAGAGGTGTGTGCCATACAATTTTCATATCATTTCTTCCCTTACCAATTCACCACCCTGCTCTGGCATTCAAAAGAGGTTGTGCATGATGGTGCCTGTGTGTTTGTAAAGCACCAGTAATCATAGTGACTCTGCAAAGTCAAATGATGCAAAGCACATTCCTACACTACATTGCTCTAACACACTGGATGTTGTATTTTAAATATTTAAGGAACAACAGCCTGCAGTGTATGTGCAATTATAGTACCCTAAGAGGTGGTTTGTTGAGATAGTATTCTGCAATTTGCAAAATTTTCCCTGTTGTCTAGTGATGTAACACTAATGGAATTTCCCCCCAATTTTAAAATATCTTTTATAATATTCACTGGGCCCAAAATGTCATGCTTTTAAGAAAATTCCTTTCAACAAAATTATTATTATGTATAGAGCCATTCATGTATGAGCCATATTGACTTATTTCAAAAATTATCTAGTGGAATTATAATTTTCTTGCCAAGAAATCTCTGTAATAGAAGAAAATGTCTATCACAGTGAATCTATAAAGAGCTTGAAAACTGGGATTATTAAATGAAGTGAGATATTGATTTTATTTCCACGTTATGTTTCTCTGCTTCCCTGTAGAAGAGAATGAAGCAGATTGCTGTAAGCAGACGTGTTCCAGAGGTGCAATAGATGAGAATTTCAATTCTACTCCAAACTTTTGCACTGAATAAAAGGATCTGAATAGTACCACAGAGCTGGAAACTCTTTTGTAACTTCTGTTTCACTTATGGGCTGTGAATTCTTTGCTGCAGCTCTGAGAAGCACAGACCTTATAAAAAATACTAAAAAGAAATATTTCTCTTTCAATAGATAAAAAAGACATTGGTAATTTCCTAAGCTGAACAATCTGCCTTTTGTAAGCTGGGGGCTTCTTAAAGACAATTTTTTTTTCTTATCCCTAGAGAAGGACAGTATGGTCTATTAAGTAAATAATCTTCATTTCAGCAGTTTCCATGGTACAAGTGAGTTTGGAAAGGAGGATTCTTTGCCAGTGTATGTGTTACTTGTGGCCTTCATTTCACGCTTCATAGGCATCTCAAAACCCAAAATTTTTCTGCAAACAATTTCAGGATTAGTACCACTTCTTTGCAACATATGCAATCAGAACAAAACTAACATTATCTCATGTGATGGAGATGTTTTCTTTCAAGAAAAGGAGAATTGTTTTCTTGTTGTTGTTTTCTGCAACTCCTCTCATTAAATCTGCATGTCAGAGCTCTGAACTAGGAGAGGAAATCCTCTCTGTGCTCCATCACATTTATCTGAACCATTAAGATACTGAGCTCCATCTGGTGCTGCTCTGCTCTTCTGTGTCATTCAGGAGGTGTTTTCATCCAGCACCTTATGTCAGTAGGCACACTGGGAGCAGCAATAATTGATCAATAGCAGAGGTCATGTTTAGGAGTCTGCCTTGACAATTCATCGTGCCATGTATGAGCATTGCTTTACCACAATAAATTAGAACAGTCTGAAGCAAATTCATAATTTGCCCTTGTCATACCTCGACCTTGTTTCATTTAAAGCATGTCTAACAAATGAAGGAATTCGTACACAGATGCACAAAGGATCCAGAATTTTGCCTTTTTAGTTTAGAGACATTATGTATTTCACTTTCACCTTCTCTCCAGTTAGATTCTACTTTATCTTTGCTTAAGAAAGTGGGATTTTCTTCTGTTTCTAATGTGTGGGTTTTTTAACATCCAATGATCTAATTACATGGAGGTCGAATTACTTCGAGCTTAGCTGAGCAGACAGGTCATCAATGTACAATCATGTACACCATCAATTATTAGAAACTTCCATCTGCACTAAACTGGGATTTCTTCTTATGATCAACATGGAACTGTAGTTTGCTGAAGACAACACATTGAGATGGATTTGCCCTTATCTCTTGGGGTTTTGTATTTCATTTTTTGTGGGAAGTCTTATACAGTCTTACTATGGTTTGGGATTTAAAAGAAGGTCAGTCTATCTAATTTTTTAATACAAATTGTGAACTGAATATTGGTAATCAAGCCTATTCTCACCATCACATTTGGCTTTGAAAAGAACTTCCCTTTCATGTAGTAATGGTGGTATGTCTGAAGAGATGGCTGCTCTACCATATGCTCTACCACACGCAACTACAATTTACAAGTTGTCTTCTAAATATGGCATATTTACAAGACAAATTTCCTTGTAAAATTTTTTTTGCATCCTTTTAGTGTATTAGATCTCTGGAGTACTTTAGTGCAACTACAGAATGCAGTAGCTCAGAAATTCACTTTGTCCATCTTATTAAATAAATATAACAACTGTATAACAATTTGAATAAAGTGGAAGAAGAAAGGGGAAATGTCTTGCTCATGTCTCTGCCTTTAAATGAGGAAGGCAGGAAAGTTTTGCAGCAATGATTAGAACAATGTGAAATGAATTATTAGAAGATGGCTCCTCAAACTCAGAAGGGCAGTGAGAGTGCGCTCCTGTGGCTTCCCCGCCGAGCAGAGGCACACCTGTGTCCTGCACAGCCAGGAATGGTGAAGAAACCCAGAAACCCACACAGGTGTTGCCAGTCCTTGTAGTTATCCTACTCTTGCCAGCATGGGACTGCACCCAAGGTACCAAGCTGTGATAAGCAGCACATGCATTACCCCACTGCCTCCCCTACAGCACGGGCTAACACCTCTGCCTGCAGTTACTCCTGTGGAGAAGGTGTAGCTGGCTTGAAGAGCTTGGAGCTTGTGTCATGTGGACTGAACTGAACTGACAGTGACCTTAAGAGTATTCTCTTCCTCAGCTGTGCTCTTGTGGAGCTCATGGGTGTCTCTTTTTGGAAAGAATTTTGAGTTGCCCCATCGAATACAGAGGGGTACAGAGAGCTGCAGGGCAGTTCACTGCATCCTGGAAAGTGTGGGTGCTGAAAGGACTCTGGGGTCCAGACTGATTGTCATCTCTTGCCTTCCTTGATTGTATGAGCTGAGAAACAAGATTCTGTTGAGGGAGTTGAACAACCAAAGAGCTTCACACTGCTGGAGCACAGGTGCTCAGAACCAGGGCTGCTGCCAGCACTTCTGCATCCACATGGAAGTTCAGCTGTGATCTTTCTGTCTGGAGACACTCTGGTTCCCAGAGAGGTTGCAAGGTCTCCAGCCACAGAGATGTTCAACACCCCACAAATACCTCTAGTTGTCCCTGCTTAGAGCAGGAGATTTGACTGGGTGACCTATATTATTCTATGATGCAATAAGCATCTTATTCAGTTTTCTCTAGGTTATGTGTATGAAAAAGCTATCATAAGCCTGCCTGGATTTTTTGTGTGTTTTACTAATTATCATGTTTGTGAAATTAACTGTTGGACAAAAAATAAACTGCCTTTTTCTTTACCAAAGCAATGTTTTTCCAATAAGCCTCTAAAAGCAAACAAGAATAGGTAATGGACAATTCATTAAATGTAAGTATTTTCTACTTCAAAAAATTATTAATGAGAAATAAATCTGTATTAGAAAAATATTTGTTTTATATTTTACACTTGGGATAAATCACAAAGGAATATAAAATGTAGTTATAAAATGCAGTTCAATTGTGTGATGCATTTTTAATGGCCTGTGATGTCAAAAGAAAAATAATGTTCTTAAGAGGCCTTTTTTGGCCCACAGAACAATCAAAAAGATTTGATGATGTCAGCTATGACTATATAAAGTACTAACTTTTTAAATCTAAAATTTGAGCCCATAACTGACGTTTCCTTAAAGACACAATGTCAAAAACTGTTTCCATAAGTAAAAATGCACTATTCTGCCCAGAGATTTTAGCTATCTGCATTTTAAATCTGCAAATAATGATCTCACATGTTTATAGCAATTTCCCAGTACAGAGGAATTAAAGGATATTTGTCAGATAAAATCCATATTATTAGCTATTTTGTCGCAGAAATCTTACCTTGATGGGTCTAACCTGTATTCATTCAGTATTTGCTGATGGAATTATCAAGAAATGTTTTATCATTACCTCACAGTCATACCAACCTTTTCCATTAAGACAGTCATGCTGCAGATATTTCTAATTCTTTTCTCTCAGAAGTGCAGTCCAAGTCAGAGGATATTGTTTCCATGGTTGATTTACTACATCTAAGTTACCTTACTGTAGGACCCATTCTGCGGATTTAGATGACGTTTGTTGGAACTAAAGATTTCCTTCTGATGTGGTTTCTTATCTTAAAGGAATTTGTATTTCTCTACTGCAGGTTGTGAGCCTATCATTGCACAGTAAATTTGGGCAGTGAGATAGTATTTGCATTTTACTTCTGCTCGAGTAGCCTACCCTGTTCTTGAAGCTGTCCTCCCACTCACATATTTTTGTCTACATAGAAGGACATTGCAAGCATTTCCCCTTGTTCAGTTCTTCAATTGAGATCCTGTCACATGCTGCCAGAAATTAAGCCCTGTAACAATGACACCTGCTCTGAGCTGGATTAGATGACACATTGCCTGAATGTTGGCAGGAAGCAGCCACCTGCCTGCATTCCTAACTCCACTGGAGCAGGACCTCTGCAAGGACTTTGCAAAGTAAAAAAAAAAAATAACCTTTTTTTCATCGTCATATTTTGTCATGAGATTTCACATTAAAATCATTCTAAATTGTAAACATGTGCCTCTGTCTCCTTAGATCAAGTTATTCTGCATTTCACATGTCGGTGTACTCAGGTCAAAATTGCTTTTATCAACAGCTTCCTATTTTTTTACGTAGGGCTATCTTTTTTTCTTATTGTCATCCTTACTGCTTTTGCCCTGCAGTTTCTTGCAACTCAAAGGCTTCTTAATATCCAAATTAAAATGTGAATATATATTCCCCCTTTTCACTAAAGCCATGCTTATTTGAAGGTACATGTGTGAAAGATATTGGCACTGTTATTCATTAGGTTCCTCAGAAGCATGAACGTGGAAGCTAAGGTCTGTGAGGATGCAATATTTTCCCTGAAACCAGACACATATTGGCAGTATCTAAATAATTGCTCTGCAGTAATGTATGCATTGGAAAAGTATTGGCAGAATATAATTTTTGTTTCTCCAGCTCCATGGAATTGCCCACGTGAATTTTCATTTACTTTGGTTTTGCAGAGGAAGAACAGTTTAATCAACTAAAATTTGCCGGGTTTTGTTTTTCCACTTAATTCACTCCACATGGCAAATCAATCTGTGCTGTTAAGTAATTCTCAAAAACAGTGGAACATGTAGTAATCACTATTTACTGCTCTGCATTCAGACATCATACAGAGCTAGATTACAGAGAGAATTGTTACTGGAAGAAGGATGTTGACTTTGTCTCCTTTTCTGTTTTTCCCTGCGTTGTGGTCTTACCAGAAATTTGCCAAAATTTAAAGAACTGTTTCTGTTCTGCCTTTTTTACTTGCCTTATAGGATCTTCCTAAAGTAGATGACATTAATTCTGGTTGGTAAATCAGTTTCAGATTCTTACTTATCTCATATTACTTTCATGAGGAAGGTTTTTAAAGGTGAAGAGAGACTCAGCCTTGAGAATTTTTCTCTTTAATGGTGATAGGGGAAACACCTTTATGGTAAATCCTGACTTTTTTTTTCACCCTATTGTTTAGCATACATGAATTACAGTGGCTTCAGTTGAAATTACAGTGGCTCCAATTGAGTGGTGCCATTGTTTATTTGCCTTGAGGCTACTAGGCAGGTTTGCAAAATTTTAATTTTAACCTTGTGCAAGGTTATGTGCTGTGAACACGTTTTCTCAACCTTCTTAACTTTTAGACTGAAGAAATGCTTATATCAAGGTGAGTTGATATAACAGCTTTTGTTTTAAAATGACTTGACAATATTATTGATAATGAGCTAAAATTAGCAAGGAGGAGGAGAATGTTCAAGAAGATACTTGACAAAAGATACTAATCTTTAGACTTGATCCTGGAAGGCAGCCTGCAAATACAGCAGAATGTGGGCTTTTCAAGAGACATTCCACGTCAGCATAGCTTTACTTCTGTTCAGACTAGCAACGATAAGGGCAGAATGAGCAGAGTCAGGTCAATAGCAAGTACATAGATATTTAAATGCTGCCATCAAAAGACATTAGAGTGCTTGCAGGAATACATGGGAGTTCAGTAGCCACGACTTAACCAGCAGTTGGCACTGCTCTGTGCTTGCTTTAGAAGAATGGCAACCTGACCTTTTACAAGCTTTCCTTGACCTAGCTGATGACAGTAACTCTCCACAGCAGGTGTTTCTGCTTTTGGAGTTACATAAATGGCCCGTGCTTTGGTCTCTTTCACTCCTTGTATAATGACAATGGGGAAGAAAATGTGGCTTTGTTTTTCAATGTGTTTGCAGTTGATTTGATTTCTTTGGGAAATAGCAATGTCTTTACAAAATTAATGGTAAAATAGAAAGGGAGCCTTGCCAGAAGGGGAAGGCTATAATAAGTGGACCTGTAGTACTGCCTGTATTCTGGGGCTGGCAGAGGTGATCTGGTACTAGTGATGCTTGTCAGTGAAGCCAAAATGTAAATTGGCTATCTGTAACTCAGACTCTGGTGATCTGAATTCTACCATACAAACCCACTTTGAAGATCAGGTCAATTAAACTAAATATACCTTGCTACCACTTCTCAATGAGAATAACAATTAAATACAGTTCTTGTAATAAATGAGGGTGTTTTAAAGGAAAACAAGTCTAGAAGTGGTAGTTTCAAGCCAACATTTCTCTATGGAAGAGAGCAGTTCTTCCACAGCTTCTCCAGCCAGTTTCAGTCAGTGGGTTGCCCAAAGGCTGTGAATCTCTGCCTGTAGAGGTATTCAATACTCAATGGGACCAGCTCCTGTCCGAGCAGGCTGATCTAAGCTAGTCCTGCTTTAGCCAGAGGCTCAGCCCAGATGAACCCTAGAGGTCCCTCCCTCTCTAGATGAATCTACAGCTGTCTGATTCTGGTAAGTCTCTTGTCATCCTGGCTTTACACTGTTCTGAAGAACGCTGAGAGTGTTTGTTAGGGACCAGAAGAAAATCCGTTTTTTATGGATATTCCTCCTCAATAAATCAGTTCAAAACAACCAATTTATTTGAATATTGGTGGCCTGAAAATTATTGCATTGTGATATGGTGTTACAGGTCAATTCCAAACGTGTATTCCATTTCTGTGTTTGCTAAAGTGTTTTATCTCATTGGTCTGCCCCCTTAATTCCTCTGGTTTTCTTTCTTCATTATCTGGACATCACTTTATAGCAGATTGTTCATGTCAATAGTTGTCTTATTTAAGTTTCCAAGGGGAGTAATGTTACATTGATTTTTGTTTGCATGCTCCCATAATGTGAAATTGAGTTTACTTCTCCAAATCATTTAATGAGTCAACCCTTGAAAGTCAATTACTACAGAAGAATGTTCTTCCATTCTCAATTGAAACATTTATTAGATGAAGGACACTGAGTCTAAATACTAATCTAACCAAGACAGTTTAGGAGATTTAAAGTATTTTTGTAATGAAGATGGTCTTCATGCTATTGTTTTTCCAGATATTTTGGTTAGCTATTTACTCCTTAGATTAGGTGAGTGTGACATCTCATCATTCAATTCATCCTCCATCTGGATTTGTTATTCTCTTTCCAGTCTTGTTTTTTCCAGCTTTGCTTTTCTCAGCTTTTCTTAGTGCTTTCCTTTATGGGCACTTAACATGTGCAAACCCAAGAGAAATGGATTTTTATATTAATAATTTAGCATTATCATTTCTTTTTTTTTTTTTCTGAATATAACTGAACCTGCCAAGTGTATTTTGATTAGATTTTCTGTTGGTTAGATCTTCTGTTGGCAAAGCTGATTATCATTTTGAAAACATTTTATTGTGACAACATTGCAAGATATGGAATAAAAAAATATTCTTTAAACATCTGTATTGTGATAAACCATTCAGAAGTTTTTCATGTTTCTGCATGAAAACATGTAACACATAAGATACCAAATTCAGACAGTGTTCACTTGAGAAACAGCATCTTCACAAGTCATGTTTGGCTCCCATACCTAGTAAGGCTCAAACTACAATATGCTGGAAAATACCTATAAACTTCCTGTTTAACAGCCTTCACTAAGCTTAGAAGCTGTTTTTAATCAATTTCCCCCATTTCTCAGTTTTTATTGGTGTGTCAGTACTGCAGTTTCTTTCTGTATGTTGGGCTTCTTAGATCTTTTGAGGTTGGGTGGATTTTGTTCTGGTTTTTTTTTGGTTTTTAATCCAAGCTGTTTAGGACAAAACTGCCAATCCACTGCTGACTTAACCTCACCTTTGAGAGAGCAATTCGCAGGAGATTTTTAGAGTGGCAGAATTCAGTTTTGGTTTTGTTGTATCTCTTTGCTAAATTCTCATGGGAAAATAAAAGCTAATTTGTGAAATGTACCTATAAAGAAAAACATAATTAAAGCCTGATTTAGAATCCATAAAAGTCAGGGAAAGAGTACAAGTGAATTCATTGCCTTGGAAGCAAATCTCTTGGGAGCATTTTGCTGCTGTTGTGTCATTTTGTATTGAAATATTTTTCAGAATTTCATCGGCAAGGAAGAAAGACTTTTTTTTTCCCTGCAGTTTTTAGCACCAGAACATCACTCATTCCTTTATAGGTTAAATCCATATTTGCACCCCAGTAATATTTTGAGTACAAATATCTGTGTCCATTATGGTCCAATGCTGTAGTTGTTTATAAAATGTTAACTCTATAGAGATTGGCTTGGGTGAGGTTTTCTTCCTTTGTTTTTGTTTTGTTTCTTAAATTTGCTTATTTGTTTTTTGGAGTTTTTTGATGTGCTGAATAAAATCATATATATGTATCTTAAACGTTGGAGTTTTCATTCCTATCATGTCACAAAGTAGTAATAGAATTTTAGCCACTCTAAGGACATGGACGTGCAAATTCAGTAATTTCAGCATCTATCAGGATAGTGGAGGGAGAGTGTAAAAAGTATAAATGTCAGCCTCTCACCCATACAGTCACTAGTTTCCAGATAAGCAATACTAGATTTAAGAACTCTTAGGAAGTTGTGTTAACCAAGAATTTATGTGAGAAATGTTGAATATAGGACAACATCTAAAAAACCAGGAAATCATCCCCAAAGCTAACTAGCAATTTTCTTGCCTGGTTTTCTGTCATCATGTTTTCCTTTTCTCATGCTAAGTACACCTTCACCTATTTCTTGGAATGTCATCCACTTGAATGTCTAAAATTGTATTGTATGTAACATCATTAAAATTTAATTAATGTTCAATAGAATTTGAATCTTCCAGCATTATCACATGTCTCTGTGTTCTCACAGCTTCAGCCAAACCTGCTGTAGCTTTCTTGCAGAGCACTGTGTCTCCTCCTGAGTGCAAACAGAGCTGAATTCCTCCTCTTCTCCCCTTTGCTGCCCATCCTCTGCTCTTTGCCAGACAGCTTTCAGTTAGGTGGCAGCCGTGTCGATGTTCATGCCCTGCATAAAGTTCTCTTCATGAGATGTACACTCAGCTAACCCATAGATGCATCTGTCTGCCCCCTGTGTCCTCTTATCCCTGTAAAGGAGGCACACATGGCTTTCAGGACAGCAGAAGAAAAATGGGTTGACAAAATACCGATACAACATTTCAAGAATAAGGGATTGTGACACGTCACATTGACCACTGACTACGGTTTCTTTCTTTTTTCACTTGAAAAAGTAAGCTCTGGTGGCTGTTTTGTTTCTCTTTTGCAGTCCTCCCTAACAAACAGTGACATCATCTTTGTGAAACTGCATGCCCCTTGGGAGGTCCTGGGCAAATATGCTGAACTAATGAATGTAAGAATGCCTTTCAGGTAGGTGTAGCTGTATTTTGTCTCAACCTCCAGAGCCTCACCGTACTGTGAAGTTAATGTGATAATAACACCAAAATGCCTGTAGAAAAGCTCTTCTGTAAGATACCACACGCCTTTAGGAAATGTAAATGGAGTTCCTTAGATTGCACATGCACTGCTGTTCCTTGTTAAAGCCTACAGTTTGGTACAATGCTGGTTTGAGATGAAGATGGGCTGTAGCAGTGCAGCTGTTTTCATGGGGTATTCTGTCCTTAGGCCCTTTAACCCCTTCAGTGCTGGAGCCCCCTGCATACTTGTGCGCTGCTGTTTTTTAAATGGACATTTCATTGAAATCAAGGGGAGGTCAAGAAGATCCAGGTACGTAAGGCAGCACAGAAAGGGCATGTCTGTTTGACGTATCTGGTATGCACCTGTAAATTGCTTGTGTAGTATGTAGTCAGTATCCCATAAATAATTATAAATATCCCATAATAAGTATCTCATCTAATAGGAAAACAATTTAAGCTGTGAATGTTTTTTTTCTCTGTGGAGAAAATAGAGAACTTATATTAAATGCTACTGATAACCAGATTAATTCCACATTGAAATTCAGGTTATTTTTATAATTGATTAACTATTATTTGCATGTTGGGCTATGAAATTTTCTATGTAAAATATTGCTTTTACTCTGCTGGTTATCAGAACTTTTAAAGTAGAATAAAGACTTCCACTGGAACTGACCACAACCCATGAACTGAGAGGCCTTGGCTCTTCTTTCAATTAGCAGGGTTTGTAAGATAAAGCTCCATTGATTTTAATGGAATTACTCCTGAACAAGAAAAGAATCAGACCCAGAATATGCAACCAGTGAGCTATGGCCTTCGTAGGATTCCTTCTGTTTTTTCTTTCCTCAGTATGAAAAATGCCTCTGGTATGAGACACCCTGTAGCAGTAGAGAACTCATAAGGAAGAATGGATATGTATAAAGGACAAAATTGCAGGCTTATTTTGTATTCATTTTGTTTTCATTTTCACAGCAAATCTTCAACTGCTCTTCCTTATGCTTTTATTGCTAAAGAGACAATTCTAAAAGCAATCATAAGTCATTGCAGGATAGTAATATTCTTTTTTTAAAGTGTTCCAGCCATAGAAACAATGGATTAGGCCAAAACTGTGCCTTCTTTGACTTCTGTGGCATTCCTTGAGATGGACCTGCTCTGGCAGTGGAGTGAGGTCTCATGATTCCGAAATACACCAGGAACTCTGAATTTAGTCATGGAGCAGCTTATTCTTTCCTGATCACTCTGCAGACAGCAAAGTAGGTGTCATACAGATTACACAGAAAGCTTTGAATATACTGAGGTTTTCTTTACCTGCTTCAGGATCCTGGCTTCATTCTTTCCACATCCATAGAGAGAGAATTCCTACAGCATTGTTAAGAGAAAATCATGGTAATTCACTAGTGACTGCTGAGCAGGCTCTTTAATTTTTTTCTTAAAAACAAGAGTACAATTTACCATTTCCAAAGAATTTTACAAAGTGCCCACGTGTCTAGATGGTGTGTTCCCAGATGCCTTTGTCTAAGCCCTTGTTTTAAGAGCTGCTGATTGCTTAGTGCTCCTGATTAGTCAGGCTGGAATTGTGCAAGGTCCACGCATCACTGAATGAAATCCTTGTTGTTTCAAAGCAGGAGGGAGAAGGTGGTGGATACCTCTGAATATTGGAAGCAAAACCAAGAAGTGGATGGCATCTTCAGAAACACTAAGTTTTGACTTTACTCTGTCGAGAAAGGTTGAGCAGAGCAAGATATTGAGTATATTGAGTTGAGCTAGATAAATAACACTATCCAAAGAAGGCTGGCTAACACGAAATAGTTTAAAAAATTTTACTTCACCAGCACGATATGGACTCTAATAACAAAAATGTTCAAAAGTTCTGAAAATTAACCTGGAATGCTAACCAATTTTTTAAATCATTTATAAAGCATTAGAGTCATCTTATTTTAGAGGACTTGCTTCTAAGGCACTAACAGCATTCCTACACTACATCTACTACAATATTTAGAACATGTGTGGTGTAAGCCTTCATTTTCCAGAAGTGGTACAGCTCTGCATTACACAATGGAACCTCTCAGAATACACCTTGATTTGGCAATCACCTTCAGTGGATGACAAAGTCAGCCTCTGGAGGAGGAAATCAGAGTCTGGTCAGACACCCAAATTTTCCAGGAAGGAGTATGAGTCCCAAATCCGCACTCAAGAACCCTCAGATTTTCTTAACTCTTGTGAGGATGCGATCTCTGTGCTGAAGGCAAGGTGTCAGATCCTGACAGCTGTGGTATGATAGGCATCCATGAGAAGAACAAGAGCAGCCAGTAGGGGAGTGACCCAGGACGTGGACTCCCAGTCCTGGATCTACACATGATGGTTAGGGGCTGCTCTGCAGCAGAGGTCTGTCAGGAGACAGGTTGGGAGTGGGTCCAGCATGCATCTGCTTGTGTCCCTTTGTCTGCTCACTTGCTCATCTGCTCTCACACATGGCTTATTGCACTGACAACAGAAGCCAGCCTGTAGGAGGGGCTGAGGGAGCTGCTGCACATGTGGTGGGGTGCTGAGCACATGTGCATTTGCTTGTGTAGCCTATATTCAGTTTCAAGGGATGTTATCCCAACAGCAGCCACAGACCCCGCTTGGTACTGCACGTGTTACAGCATATTGCAGCACAAGGTACAGCTTCCCTGGCTTTTCTAAGGGATTCCCCCTTGTGTTTCACCAAATGCAGCTTCCATAACTCACTAGGAGACGTCATCTAATTTATCCATACTTGTGTCAGTCCTATGGAATTCCTGCAACAGTTTATGAACTCTGAATTAGAAATTTCTTCAGATCCCCATCTTCCGCACATGACAAATAGTAGAAAAGGAGGAGACAATGGGAAAATTCTGACCTTCTGGCAATTCTAATGCCACCAGTGTCTCTGTGGCTTCCTGTGACGGGTCTGTTAATCTCTCTTTTAGTCTCTTCCTCCACCTCTTACAGGCTTCTGTCTTCAATCTCCTTTCCTTCCTTGCTAGTTCATACTGTAACTGACGATGGGTTTTCTTCTCGACTGGCTTCATTTTTGCTGTTCTTCCAGGAGAAAAATCTATTACCTGCATCGCCGATACAAGTTCATGAATAGGTGAGTACAGCTCTCATGCCAGTTCATGGTCATTTGGACCCAGTAACAAAAATAATGGTTAAAGTCAAGCTGGATGGAAAAGTTAATCAGTTGTGTTTGTAGAAATGATAAAGGGAGTGGTTACATACTAGGACATCTGCCAAAAAAAAACCAAACAGAAGTTGCATTTTTAAGGCATCTGCATTGCGAAAGAAGCAATTTTATCAGTTCTGCCTTTTTTAGGAATAAGAAAATATTTTTTAGCTGATGGAGTCTTTAAAGAAATAGATGTTAGTGCAAATGTTGTACCTCTTTCTTTCTATGTAGCTCATTAGGGAGTTTCTTGGGGTTAGAGTACCACAGTTACAGGGGTTTTTCCATTTCCATGAACCCTGCTTACTTGTGATAGTGATGGCATTATTTATTTATTGCTTCCTCCCTGGGGATGCTTAGTACTTTGTTGTTAGATAGGAAGCCAATGAACCAAGATTGAGAGATGTGTATTTTCCAAGAATCTTTGAAGTGCTTTCACTCAATTATTAAATAAGGTTATGCTTGATGCCCAGGTTAGGTCTGACTTCAAGCAATGAAGCTCTTTTCCTGCTGCATTTTCTTTTTGATACCTTGGAAAATGAAATGGAAATATCTCCAAAATGCCTAAAAATTATACAGACTTGGCAAAACCCAGATCATTTATATATCTACAATTATCTCTGTCAATTATCTCTCTCACTGTGTGTGGCATTTAATGCCATTGTATTCAATAGCCCCTTATTACTGAGGTCAGTGGAAATATTCCCAAGAACCTCTAAGAGAGAAAAATTAAATTTGAAAAATATGCATTTTGGAGTAAACAGCCATACCATTTTGCACATAATGTTGATACATTCACATCCATGGAATGATCACTCTGCAGTTTGAGTATATTAAAAAGCATTTTGGATATTAAGTTATGTCACAGTGTGCTGGTAACCTGACAGCACCAGCGCTGATATCACATTATGGAATTTGCCTTTTCATATTAGTAAGCACCCAATGAGCCCTCTGTGGAGTTGAGACAGTTTATCCTTCTTTGGCACATGGTAATAAATGCACACAAATCTTCCAAAACTTGTTGAGGCTGCCCCACTTTCCATTCCCACCTTACAATAGATGCTACAGCAACTGTTAGCTCTGGAATTGGTCTTGTGGAATGGCTGCTTTGACTAAAGCAATAGATAGGAAGGAGAAGGTTCCATCATTTATAAGTGTTATATGAAGTCTTGCTTCACATTCATTTTCTTGTGAGTCAGGATGCAATTTGAAGTCAGTATGGGAAGAGGTATGATCTTTTTCTGGTATTTAGTTCCTGAGTGATGAGAACACTAAATTCAGTTTTTATATTCAGGCCTATAAATAGCTACTTGAGGAAGAAAAGCTGTAACTGAATGGTTCCAGAGGGGAAAAATAAAATATATTCAGCTTTATTTTCACTTATGTGAAACTCAGATGTATGGCTTCAATAAAAGTATCTATTTCCTCTACTCCTAGTTCAATGTAGATTACAAGTACCTAAAGCCTTTCTTCATTTTTTGAGTTAATACAAACATTATGTTGACATTTGGGCAAAATTTATTTTAGAGAGGAGTTTTGTCTCAAGGCAAATCCCAGAGCAGGTCTCTTGCAACTTGTGAACCTGACTGGAATTTTCTCTCTGAAAAACTCTAGTGATCTCAAAACTTCAAATTATTAAACTTTCCTACTTTAGAGGAAAGGAGGGTTATCAGACACCTTATAGCACCTGCATCATGGTTTAAAACTAAGCTAATAAAATAGCTAGCACCACAATGTGCATAAAGTTCTATGAAAGCTGACCCACTCATAAAAATCAGTCTCAATTCACAACCTTTTTTTTCTTTTCCTAACTTTCCTTTGAAAAACGTTTCTATCTCTACCCTACTTTATGGTGAGAAAACAATTTCATTTAAATTTTTTGGGGAGACTCTTTGTGTGAGTTAAACACAATATGTATTTTTAGAAAGAGGGTGCTGAGTAATGACTAGGCTTAGAGAGCAGGGGCAGGATTGAAGTGGGAGACCCTCTGTCTTTGAGGCACTGTTTGAAGCAGCCACCTCTTTATCACTCCATCACCGCTTTGTTCCTGAGTAGGTCACACTGCCTTCCAAACATCGTTCCCCTGTTCAGCTGAGTGCGGGGAAAATGAGGCATGGATTAGCCTTGAAGAAATGATATAAAAAAATGGATTTTTAACACTGTGTGTCAGTATTTGTTAGCACCAACACCACTCTTTCAGCTGTTTCCCCTTGCGAGATGATCCTGCAGAGTACAAAACCTGTGCTGCTGACTGACGGCACTGTTGGAATGAGCCGGAGGGAATTTTAAAACTTGGTCATTTTTCTTTTCCAAGGAGATAACAAGGGGGGCTTGCTTTCCCTGCAGAAGGCTGTACTGCATGTGCTGTGCTTTGCAGTAGGGTTTTACAACCTTCTCAGACCCGTTTGCCAGCAGGCTGGCTGAGCATGCCAAGCAATCCGAGTCTTGGGAATGGCAAACCACTCAAATTCTGGGTGCACTGAGTGAGAAGCCAGCATGAATAATGCATTGCTGTTAAGTGGGGAGAGCCCTCGGTCCCTGTGTGCTGTGCTTGTGTGGTGTGATAAACCTGAGGCAGGCAGTATCTCAAATGTGCACATTGACTTCCAGCATGAACGGGAAAGGATTGCAGATGGGCAGGGCTGTTAATAGCTTAGAGAATTCAAACGGGTTTAATTAACAGGAATGGAACAGGATATTTAGAAAAACCCTCTTCCTAATTCCTCCTCCCTTTTCCATACCCAGACACACTAAGCCTGTTGAATAAACGGTAACACAGGGCTTACTGAATTTACAGGGGAAAAACCAGTGGCCAAAAGACAGGGATTTCACCCATAGAGAATTTACTTTCCCTTGACATTTCCATCTGCCTGCACAGGCTAGCTCAAGGCTGCCAGGATGCTGCAGCTGGAGAGTTACATGGATCAGGCCCTTTAGAGCTCTGGGATCTGACATCTCACCTGCATTCAGCACAGACATTTGCAAACTACCTCCTCATGTGCTCAAACTGCTGGGTCAGTGCAAACACTGCCCATGGAGAGGTTATGATTAATTAAGCAATTAAATCTTATATTAAATTTACATACATATTTCAGTTTTCCCAAACAGTCCTGATGATAAATTTGCACACATATGCAGCAACCAACACCCCTCACCCCATCCTGCTATTCCAGATTGGAAGTGTAAAAATGAGACTAAAACAGGTACAGCTGATTTATTTACAATTTTGAAATGTGCCCATGTTTAAAAATGACCATTAGCTTCCTTATCCAAAATAAAACCTGGTGGAAAAAACTATATGAATATATATATTCCTATATTACAGGAAAAACTATATGAATTTTAAATGAAAATATGTAACATTTTCACATCACTTCCTTATATATTCATCTGCCTGGATATGGGTTGTCCTCCTTCAAATCAGCTCTGCAGAGGTACCAGCTTTTTTTGGTCTTAAGAGTTCTTATGTTGGCTGTTTCAAAAAAAACACCAAAAAACCAAAACAACAACTACAAAATACCCCTGCAAAACAAACAAGCCCCCATCCCACTGCCATATTTCCAGCCCTTGAGCTTCTTTCAGAACTGAGTTTGAAGTTCAAAGGAAGTAAAGGAAGTAAATTCTTGTCCTTTAGTTTCACTTCTGGAAACATTCATCCAGTGACTGAAGTATGGGCACACTCCATAATTTGTAGTCCATGATTTTTGCAGGGATCAGTGGTTAGGACTGGGAGCAGGGCTCACGGTGTTAAACTAAGCTTTCTCAGGAGATTTTCATTATAACATTCTAGTATGGATTTGAATTTGGTTTAGATTGTCTTCTCCAGTGAGCTCTGGTGGTTCCCTTCATTTCGCTGTGTATCTTTGCATGAGTGCACCTGTAGTTAAATCTGCCCTTCCTCCAGCTCAATCACTCTTTGTTTTCACCTTCCAAATGTAAGAATCTGCATAGCAGTCACCTGTTAGCTTATACACCCAGAGTTCTGCTTTCATGGAGGTTGTAGTGTTGCAGGAAACCACAGTTGAAGGAAATGAACAAAGCAGCCTATTTTTTTAATAGCATCAATTGCAAGGTAAGAGTTCATACAGAGAGCAGGAATGGGGTGTAACCTGCTGAGTTTAGCTGCCAAAGATCTTTGTCACAATTTCCACTGTTTTAGTGTTTAGATGGCCAAAATCTAATGTTGGTTAAGCCTGAATTAAAATTTTAAACTGAAAATGTGAGAAAAAAGATATAGAGACTTGCCAAGCACTCACTGGGCTTAATAAGATTTATGACAGCATGGACCAAGAGCATTGCTTTTCTGATGAGACAAAATAAATGCTCCTCTGCAGAAAGCTGGTTATGAGTAATCGAGTTCAGCATATGTAATTTGGTCTGCACCAACAAAAGTCAAAAGACATTGCACCTTTCCTAGTTGTAAATATTGAGTGTCCTGGTTTGATAACCTGTACTTCAAAATGTAGTGAGAAAACCCATTGTCACAAATGCTCATACTTGTCATGTGCTGCAGGATCGAGAAACAGATAAGCAGGTTCCGAGGATGGTTGCCCAGAAAGCCAATGAAACTGGACAAGGAAACACTGCCAGATCTGGAGGAGAATGACTGCTACACTGCTCCATTCAGCCAACAAAGGATCCATCAGTGAGTATTCCATCACAGCTCAGTTGCAAGGTGAAAACTTTTCTTTCTGGATTCACCTTGGGAAAAATTGATTTCTTTGTTCATGTATTGAGGACTAGTGCCTTCATATTAGTCCTTTTTCACAAGAAGGGAGAGAGAGCTAGTCTACGTTTCTACTAATTAAAGGTCCAGCTCAAAGCTAAGGAAATCAATGGGAAAGTTCCTTTTAATTTCAGTTACCTCTTTCAAGGGATCAAATGGCTGTTTTCTCTCTGATCAGAATTGCAGTTTTCCTTTTTCATTTAAAGATGTGATTAAAACTTTACTCAGCATTCCTTATGTCTTTAACATAATCAAAACAAGTCCTTCATCACCAATGGTTGAAATACTCACACTTGCATTTCATTCCTTGTTATGACTGTAGAACAAACAAAACTCTAAAGAAAACAGACAATGTCAATTTGATTGCACTTCTCTTTCCATTTTATAGAAGCCAAACTCCTTGCAAAATGGCAGTGTTCAGACAGGGTTTAGACCTAGCAGGGACATTTTTCCACCAAGAGCACCAGTGCTGGACAAATGTCAGAGAAATCACTTGGCTACAAGAAACCTTTATTCCCTTGCAAAATGCAGAGCAGGAAAAGCCCACGTAACTTTCAGAACTTGTATGAAATTTAAGGCATGTCAAATTTTTGATGTCTTATGGGTAGTTACAGTTTTTGTGATGTGGGAAACAGTCATTGACTGAGAGCAAAACCACAATCCTCAACAGTGCTGCCTCACCACATTAGGCAGCACTGTTGAGGATATACTAAAAGAAGACACAGATTGAATTATAGGTCACTCCAAATTCTGAAATATGTGGTTTTGTTCAGGGAAAAGCCAGGTTGATAAAGCTCTGAAATAACTCATTTTGAATGAATAATTTTTCAGGGATTTGATTAACTAGCTGCAATAAAAATGAGTATAATAAACCTCTGTCACAAATGGCACCTTTCCAAATACAGCAGAAAAACAAGAACAGGTGCAAAACTCCAGGGAAATTTCAATAGAAGTCTGTTTGATACAGAGATGGGTCAGTTATTGTGCCCTGCAAGAGGAAGAGTAAGTGCAAATTAGTTTAAGAATGGATCAGTGATACTAAAAAACTTCTAAATTGGGATATCAGCATTAATGTTTTTATTAACAGTAATATTACCTGATAACTTCCCTTAAAATGAGTGCACATAGGAAAGGGGTTGGTGGTTTGTTCTGAGAGATTTTTTTGAGTCTGAAAGGAGAATTGACATTTATGAACTGGAGGGGTTTTTTTCATTCTTCTGCCCTGCTCATGTTCGTGTTGCTAAGCTGGCAGGAGAGTTTATTAAGTAGTGTTAGTTTCATTAACACTGCTGCTGTTGTTTGGTGCTTCTTTTACATCATTGCAGCATTGGAAACTTTACTCCATGGCAGACCTGACATTCTCTGCTTAGCTTTCTGTATGGAGTCTTCCTATCCTTTTGTGTAGGGTTTATAAAATGTTGGAGCTAGCCTCCTTTTCCCAAAAGATGCTGGCTCTGACAGCAATGGAGTTCCTATCATGCTTCAGCCTGTTTCCTGTGCCTGGCTTGATTTGTTTCACTAGCATTTTGAAATACAATGATTTGTTCAATATTTTTCTACTGAGTTGCATGCAGGTATTTCAGTTTTTTAACCCAGAGACCCACAATATTGTGTAAGAAATGTGAAGATAAATAATCACTGAAACTCTTGAGATGCTGAAAAGAGAAATTGCCATCTACAGTAATGTGATGAAAATTTAGCTTGTGTTTTGTCAATGGTAAGAAAAGTCCATACATTTTGAAATTTGGGTCAGTAAAGGTTTTGCTAGAGTGCTCTCAGCATATAACCAACACAATGTCATTGTACTGGAGGCTACAAACTTGTCATGGGTAATCACTTGTGGAGTTCAGTGTTCCACAAGCACATCATCCTACAGCCTGGAAGAACAGCAACAATCTCCTTCCTACTCCTGAGCCTTTAGCTGTGACTCTGCCTCCTCTTCCAGTTGTGCCAAAACTGATTCAGAGAGAACAGGTACAGGACTGGAGGGGTCCCAGTGCCACACCAGTGTTCAGCTACCTGACCTCAGTGCTGTCTGAGACTTATTGAACACATGGCCATTTTTTGAGCTAAGCAAATGTTTGTAACTCCTTCAGTTCTTGAAGTCCTCAGAGAATGAAGAATAAATGCAAGTTTTTAGTCCTTTTGTACTGTGTTAAGGTGGTCGCTGAAAAATTCCACTAGTGTCTGCTTTTTGTCAGGACTTATGGACAGATTTTGAGTTTTAAGTTTACAGTAGAAGCCATTAAATTTTCCTGCAAATCTAGAATCCTAACTGAGAGGAAGAGATTAGTGGGAAGTACATTCAACTGTTCTTTGAGAAATACCCACAGGAGCCTAAAATATATAATCAGTCTTTTAATTACACTGATGAGGATTTTTCTGGCTATTGTGCAAGTATTTCTGGAGAGCAAGATATGTACTTCTGGCAGTTGAAAATATTTTGGATTTGTGTGTTGTCATAAATTACTGTTTATCCAAGACATGCTTATTGAAGAACATGAAGTAAATCACTCACAATTACAACCATCTTGAAAGCAGAAAACTCCATATCCTTAGTTTTGAGATAAGATCTCCATGGCCTCACAGTAGATTTTGCCACATATCCTACCTGGAGGCTGCCAAATTCTTCCTTTTTTTCCTGGTTTTATGTGCTTTGCATTTTCTAAAATAGTATGCCTTATATATTTATATGAGCTTGGATTGTTTGCAATATTTCAATTTGGGTCTAAAATTCCTTATTTTTTCCTTTCTTCATAGCATCAAATGTCTTTCATGTCACCAAAACCAGGCAGTTTATCTTTTGTGATCTAGCCACAGTTTCCACATAGAGGGCTCCAGTTTCATACAGATTTTATAACATGATCTGAGTAGAAACTTCATTTGTGAGAGTTTCTTTTAAAAGCATGGAAAGACAAAGAACTGACAATACTTACAATGCAATGTTTAGGGAGGAAAATAATTAAGGAAAAACCCTGACCAGACCTTATTTCCATAGGAAATAGTATTTAAAAAATATTGATGTACAAGGAGTGTGTGCAATTTTAGTAGATCATATCAGTAGACTTTTTCTTTCTTGCATTTTTCTTTTCCATTCAGATGGAAAAAAGCCAGATGTTGAGAAATTCAGCTTTCCAAAAAAAAAAAGTTTTTTTGGAAAAACTTCCTTCAAAACTGGCAAAGAAGAAAACACAAGAATGACATTTGTGAGATATGCCTATAATTTTTGCAGCAGAGCTTCAGGTTTTCCTTTAAAGGCATTATGGCATAGTTCATAGGGTATATCTCAAAATTGCCAGTACAACAGAAGCCCAAAATTCATCTTATTCCTTAAGTAATAGAAAATCTCTTTTTGGAGGAAAGAAGTTCTGCCAACTGCCAAGCACTTTTTTTTTTTTTTTTTTTTTTTTGGAAAAGGTCATGCTTATACCAAAATATTTCTTCTGAAAAGTATCTGTTACAAGCATGCACAAGATGTGAGAAATGTTTCTGCTAGTCACTTGGGGATAGTAACAGCAGCAATTAGCTGCAATTTCTGAGATAACTGTGCACTAGCTAGGAAAATACATTAATTGTTGTTTAGAGATTTCAAACTCTATATCAGGAGCTATTTCCCCTTTGTTTTATCTTTCAAAGTCAATAAACACTCTGATTAAATATTAATCTAATATATAATTGAATAACCACTTAAAATAAATATTTATTACTTAGTGAAAATAACATTAAAAATTTACTCAATTAGGAGGGCTAGGTTAGTAACTTGATTAATTAAGCAAAAAATGGCCCTGCATACCAGAGGTTAATGAAGTTCTTCTCATTTGTATTATGTCCCCTTGTGGAACAGAAGTCTTGTATTTTTTTCCACATTTCCATATGTGTCTCTCAAGGTGGAGCTACTTTTCAAGCTTTTTCTGATGTTCAGGGTCATCTTAACAAACATGATCTGTGCCCATGTTCCCTTGAGCCCCATCACCCCAAAATCATGGAGAGAGCAGGGAGCTGCTGCAACTGGAGACATGGCACAGAGCTGCATGGACACTTACTTGTTTTGGACCAGGATGGTCATTCTGGTGTTTAAATACAACTGCAGTATAATAACATACATTTTTAATGGCTTTTTATAAACAGGGAATCACACAGTCTTGTAAATCCTGCTCTCAAACAAATATTTGTGCTGCCAAACTTGGACATGCCCTGCAATGTTGTTTTTTTTATTCCCTCTGATTCTGGAAGTTTTAATTGCATAAAATAGAAAGAAGCAGGGCATCCCTGAAAAATATAAAAGGCTCCCTCCTTCTGAATATTTCTAAGTGAACTAATTTAAATTAAGAAGAGATCAGGGGAGAAGACTGATCTGGGGTAAAGGCAGAGGAAGGTGGAGGAGAGATTCAGCTCTTTCATGCCTTTCTATTTTACTTTGGCAGTTTTGAGTCTGTGGTGCCAAATTGGAAACAGAGAGAGCCACTACAACATTCTTTGTCCCAAAGTGACCCTGTTTCAGGCCCTGTATGATATGAAAACCCCCTGCTAACCATTAATAAAAATGTCCTTTTATATAAGCAAGACAGTTAGCTACAGCCTTAAAAATCGAGCAAAATGAAAATCAGCAAATGCTAATAATACAGCCATTTTCAAACAAATAAAGTAGATAAATGTGTGGTATTATTCTCAGGGGAATACTGCAGACTCACATTGCTGCTGCTACTACAGCTGGTGATTTACTTTTTCTATGTTAAATGAGCTAAAAACCTGCTATTACCTCAGCCAGCAACAGGTTGGCTGTTGGCTCTGTGATTTACCTGGGAGTGCAGAAGGTTGAGCATTTTTCCTGTGCTAAGGAATACACTGCTCACATAGAGATCACTACTTCCCAAAGCATCTGTGCTCTTAGTCTGTACTGCTTCCAGCAGAAGGCAGTTTTAGATGTGGTGAGTGTCAGACATCAGATGTTTCAGTGTCTGTGGATCCCAGAGTGCAAAGATCCACACTGATCTGTGCACACACCCACCCTCCCTTTGTACCTTTGTCACCAGGGCACAGGTGTTCAGATTTCAGCTTGTTTATCTTGCCACCAAGGCAGAAAACAGCCTTTTCCTTCCTTTTGCTTTCCCAAAATACAAAAAGTAAAATCAAGCAGGAAAAGTAAACCTGCTTTTTTTCAAATGTGCATTCAAAGATTCAACAGCTAAATGTACCCTTTAAGGGGTTGTACAACCTGCAAAATTACCAAAGACAATGTGTGAACAGGAATTCGTTGGTAATTTTTTCTTGGTTGAATTTGCACTAATTTGAGGTCTTTCTTTAGACAGCTGTTAGCTTTGCTGTGCTTTGCTATCCATGGAAAGATAGTTTGAAATTTCCAGTTCACACTTTAGTTAAAAAGGCTACAAATATAGCTTCAAAGCAATTAACCTTCACTGACTCTTCCTGTCTCTTAAAGCATAAATGTAAGAGCAGTATTTCCAGAATGACATTTTTGAAAGGGACTTTAATTAAGGATCAAGTCTGGAAGCTTTCCTTCCAAAAGTACTTTCATTATCTTCATTGGGATTTTCTTTTTGAGCAAGGATAGCTCACACAAATAAGACTTACAGGACCAAGTTAATGATTATTGCTATTGTGGAACAAATCACTGGCTTTATCTACCTGTACATTAACTTCACAGGTAAAAAAGTTATAATGTATTAATCCTTATATATTATTTTTCATCAAAATTATGACAACCATCAGTGAAGAGTGTCATAAATAAACTCTTACTGAGCCTGAACACAAGATGTATTGCTCTTATGAATATTCAAATCCTTGTACATGTTGAAAATCTAACAAGGGCAGCAGAAACAGAAGAGCTGAGGAAATTCTTCCACCTAAAAGCCACAAGGGTTAAAAAACTTGCTAGAAAGCCTCTGCTTTATACAATTCATAGCTCAGTAATGTCTGATAAATGTTTATGTGTACCTAATTTGAAATTGTCTTCAGCTCTGGCCCCTGTGAACTGAAATTTGAACTGTGAGATTCTTCACAGACTGAGAAAAATCTTTCTCCTCTGAATTCTTCATTGGGTGCTGTAGAAGATGGAATAGCTTTGATGGTTATTCTGTGACTATGGATTTACCACACACATTCAGAAATAAGAAGCACAAAAATTTGGGGGGAAAAAAGCCCATGAAGCATGGGAAGAAGGGGTGGTGGTTGAAAGGGCTGAGCTGCCTGATTCTCACCTGACAAGAACTCCTGTGACTTTTGTGATAAATTGAAACCTCCCTGACATTGTCCTGATTTATGTCGATGTCTAACTGGGATGTTGTAACACAGATACAGCTACCTGAGATATTCTCAACCTTTCAAGGCCTTCCACTCACGTCTGCCTCTTTTTGTTTCCTGTGCCAGAGGTCCCTGCCCCACTGATTATGGTGATGCTGATCTTTCTGGGTCTACTCCACAGACAATTTCACAGGAAAAAAAACAGGTGTATTTGAGTTAAGCAGATTTTAAAAACCCTATGACTTTTATGTTCAAAAATAAGTGAGGATTTTTTTTTAAATGTCATCACATGCAATTCCATCCCAAAATAGTGATATTGTTAGGGGTGGTCCAGAACATCCAGAGCACACAGCTTTGGCACTACTCTTTCACCTTTGCTGAACTCTAGCATCTCTTCTTTATCTGTGTCTTCATGAATAACATTGGGAAACACTCAAGGGCATGTTTTTGACCCACTCTGATCATGGTGAGTCCTTCCTCTCCTCTCCCCCTCCTGCCCTTACTGGCACAAGATTGGGCAGGGCAGAACCTCTGCAGCTCATATTCTCCCAGGTGCTTGAGGGCTGCTTCAGCTACTCTGGAACAGGCAGAGTTCATGGCAGTGTGAACACTGAGGTGTTCACATCTGCTCCACAGACACATCTGGTCATTTCTTCTTGCCCATGTGAGATCAAAAGCTATAGTAACACAATTACTAACTTAGCAAATGAATGCAAATTACTAAAGTGTTTCTTTAAATGAGGGATTATTTCTTTGTTCTTTAGAGTTCCCGTAACTCTTGATTTTTGCCTTTTTACATTCATGACTCATGAAAATAGAAAATCTTAAATACAAACAAAACTATTAAACAAGTTCTTCAGAAAAGATGTTGAAATGGCTATCTCTAGTTGCAGTATGAGACAGTTGTGATAACAGATGAGCAAAATACCCTTGTATTACAAGGAAAATAGATTAAGGTGTTATCTGGTTCCATGTTGCAGGTTTCCCAGATAAGGTGATCCAATTCATGGTTGAATCTTACAAGAACTTGTCAGAATGATGAGTCAAGCTGAGTCAGAATGAGAATTACTGTGCTGTTTTCATATCTGTGAAGTTATCATCACAGTTCTTTAACATTTAGTGCTGTCTGGGAGGTGAGGTCTTGGATAGTCAGGCAGTAAAAGAAAATTTGAAAAAGAGCAAAAATCTCTAACTATTCATTTCTCTTTTACTTCTGCCTTTTAATTTGTTTCTGCTGCTACACAAACAGCCTAATACAGAGTTCCAGCTTCAGCTGAAAACAGCACTGCTTCACAGCTTAGAATTTTTTAATATAATTTCTATCAGCATTAAGATTTACGTGAATGCAGCATTTTTCTTCTCTCAAAATACTTTTGGAAGTTATTATTTCACATACTGATTACTTTCAACTGAATCTGAAAGTAATCAGTATGTGAAATAATAACTTCCAAAAGTATTTGATGTAGAGGCAAAGATACATCTTTATATCCACATATCTTTTTGTGTCTGAAAGATAAGCTCAGTCTTACACATCTTTTGAGTAATAGCTGCTTGAAATGGAATAGTGGCCCAAAACTGTTCTTATACAGACAAGACAATGGCCAGAGGACACCAATTGCATTTGCTGTTTGCTACCAGCCCACTGGTAAATCAGCACAACAAATATGCATAAATCTAATTACCTTTGGTCGGTATTGTAGGGCATGAGCAGGACTTTGGGAATAGCAGGGAAATGGGAGGAAGCCAGAACTACTGAGTACAGTAGTGAGTAGATTGTAGACACAGAAATGGCCTGTGAGTATCTGGGGTGAAGTGGCAAAGGAGACATGAGATAGTAATCTCTAAAAAACCAGGTTTTATTACTTCTGGTGCACTTGGAGCAATTTGTCTTACATACCTTTACTTTAGGACTTATTTTACTGTCAGCCTTTGAAGCAGAACATAAGGATCTTATGTACACATTGTATTGTATTGAAAATTCAGCTGAGAATTTTGATAATAAAGAGGGAGCACATGAAGTTCTCAAAGTCCAGAAGTTGGACTCCTCATTTTTCAAAATTACTGTGGAGGTGCAAAGCTGTATATTATTTCCCATGGGTAAAGACTGATTCTGGAAAAAAAAAATTTAATTTGAGTAAAATTACCTGAGGGGAAAACTGAGAAGTGAATCTCACATTGTGCAAAAGAGAAAGTGAAGAGAATCCATGCCAAGCTCCTGATTAAGATGATCTCATTTAAGATCATATTTTTCTAGTGTGCTCTCCTACAGACTCATCTCTCTATGACACCTCTGTGACCTTAACATTTTATTTATCAGTTTATTCAATTCTTCAGCTCTTCAAAAACGCAGATGAGGAAACCAATATTGTGTCCTATCTACAGGGTTTGGTGGGTTTTTCAAAACTTTTTCCATCTAACTTATTGAACTGAGAAGCTGTATTCATACTTAACTTGATAAGTGGCCTCTGAGAGCTAATTTTCTACTGCATTTTAGCTTCCAGGACCAAATGTAGGAGTATATGATACTTTCAATTTCTAACATTGTATTCAGTAACAGTTTTCAGTAAGAATGGTTTACCAAGTAGATGTTTCCAACTGACTCTTAATGGTAAAGCATAACAAAAAAGCCTGGAACAGATGTCAAATTCTATTGCTGCACTTACAAAGATATGCTTTTGCAATTTTTTGTGCAAGAATTTTGTAGTTTTCAGGGAATTATCTAAAAGTGATGCATATCTCAATAAATACTTAAATATCCTCTATCTTTCTCCAGATTCCTCCATGTAATTCTTTGTAAGAGAATGAACACTGTTACTGACAGAATCTGATCTGGCTAACCATCTCTTAATCAAGGTGTCTTTTATCCTCCCTGCACCTGCTCACACACTGTAGATTTTTAGAGTGCTAAATAAAGTAATGGAAATAAATGTTTGCCTTAAACCTTCTATTATATATTTCTGAGGTGTCCTTGGTTTTTATTTTCATGTAGCTTCATAATACACAACAAAGATACTTTCTTCAACAATGCTACAAGAAGTAGAATTGTGCACCATATCTTACAAAGAGTCAAATATGAAGAAGGGAAAAACAAAATTGGTAAGTACTGAGCAATGTGCTTTTAAATGTGTCTTTAAAAAAAGAAAGGAGAAGTCTGCCTTGCCTCATAACAGACTATTTTCCTTCCTTTTCAATCAGCTTGGTTTTGACTGTTTCCATCTCACCCACCGCTGTGGTAGGGGCTTTGCCTGGAAGATGTGATCATCTCCCTGTACTATCAGTCAGCTTTCAGAGGCAGGTCACCACATGGGATTGATCACCTCTGCAAGGGAAGAGGCTGATTTAAGCATGAAATATTAACAGATTAGGAGCAGTGAAGCAGAGACACTCATGCAGGAAAACCTTTATTCTTTCATTAAAATGTGCTTGGAAGGAAGGCAAGTGCTGCTCTACATCTCAGGCTACAGGGCTGCTCCCTGGGTACCCATCCATCCCCAAGGGAGATGGAGGACTCTGTGTCTCTGGTGTTGCTCTAAGTCAAAAGGGAGTTCACCATGGATGTCCTCAGTGCAAAGAACCCTATGGATAACTCTGGATTCATTTTCAGTTGGTGAGTGGAGTGGAAATTTGGAGTGGCACACATGCAGGTCCAGGGAAGCAGGCAGTGACAGAGGAGGGACAGAAGATGAAACAGTGGCCACCTTCTGCCAAATCATACAGAGTACACACAGCTTGAGTACCACACAGAGACAAATGTAGAGAAACTCTCCATAAAACTCTGCAGTCTATTTCATTGCCTTGCTGTTTAAAGCTCACTTTCCTGAAGAGGAAGAGATATATCCCAGAACTTCACTCTTTCTTCTTTCTTTCTTTTCTTTTCTTTCTTTTCTTTTCTTTTCTTTTCTTTCTTTTCTTTTCTTTTCTTTTCTTCTTTTCTTTCTTTTCTTTTCTTTTCTTTCTTTCTTTTCTTTTCTTTTTCTTTTCTTTCTTTCTTTTTCTTTCTTTCTTTTTCTTTTCTTTTTCTTTTCTTTCTTTTCTTTCTTTTCTTTCTTTTCTTTTCTTTTCTTTTCTTTTCTTTCTTTTCTTTCTTTCTTTTCTTGCTGCTGGGATGAGGGCAGCAATAGCCCTGAGCAGAGCTGATGCTGTATCTTGCCCAAACACCTGCAGTCCCTGCCTACCTCCAGATCCCAATCTCCCTCCCATGCCAACTTGTGCTGTTCCTGTAGTGATCACAACCTTGCAGTGATCACTGGGCAGAGCAAAGCCCAGCTCAGCTGTGCAAGCTTTACTTTTCTGACAGAGACATTGGAAGAAAACATATTTTGCCAGGCAGACACTGATACTGCCACTGAAAGAATTATTCATGTTGACTCAAAATTTCTCATTGCTGTATTCTTGTTGCTGTCTGTCCCCTGTGAATTAGGAAAGGAATCAAGACTCTATGCCTCTTGGTCAATGGGGTTCAAATACCTTCAGGTTCTTCATGTGGATATTTTGTTTGGCATTGCCTGGTAGCAGTACAGTCCTGTTTTGGTGATCTTCCAAGTGAAAATCACCAACATCTCAGCAAACATTATTTCTCCAGGCTCTCATTAAAGAGGGACATGACCTGAGTGAGTGGGTTGGATGGTTACTTTTTTGTGCCTCATAGGAATGATTTTATTTTCTGGTCTTGTAATGCTGCAGTTTGTCTTGTTCCTTTCTGTCTGTTTGGCAACTTTCATCAGACAGAAGCTGAACACATTTTAAAAAGTTCTTATCATATGGAAATTATGAGTTTCTGTTGCCTTAGTGGTCTGCAATTCAAAAATGTCAGAGCCTACCCTGAAGTTTTTAGCCCCCAAGATATGCAGCTCTTCATCTAAATAGCTTTGTTAGACCAAGTTTTATAAGGTCAGACTTTAAACCTGGTGTAAAGTCTCCAATTTCACTGAAGTTACACTAAAGATGGATTTGGCTAATGAATCATTAAGCCTTAAACATAACAAATGATAAATTTTGATTATTATTTGAACAAGTCTTTCTCTGTATTATTTCTTAGTTATCAAAATCTATAGAAGATTAATTTTTCTACATGTATTGTGTACTGTCAATTGTCTTCCATCTCCATTTAGCCAGTTTCTGGAAATACGTTTTGCTTTTTACTTAGCCATCTTTCTGCTCCTGTTGTTAAATAATTGAATAATTTTGATTCTCAGGTCTGAATCGATTGCTCAGTAATGGCTCCTATGAAGCTGCATTTCCTCTTCATGAGGTATTTTGCTCTTTTTTTTTTCCTTTTCCCACCAAATGAATTCTTAATTGTGTAATTATTTATCCTTAACCTTATTAATGTCTGCCTTGACAGGCTTCCATTTAGCAATTCTTTTTTCCTTGGGGAAAAATTAGGGGTATTTCTTGCAAAAAGAGATGAGTAAAGAGAGTTGTTCTAGATCTGTTCTGTAAAAACTCTTTGAGTTGTTATATCAGTATGTTTTCAGAGAGGAAAACATCACACTCTGGGGGACCTTTTGAGAGTCTCCTAAGATTTTCTTTGCATTTATAGGCTATGACTTGAATATAATTTATTATAAATTTCTTAGGAAGAATATTCTCAAATCTTAGTGACATCAGTTGATTTTTTTTAATGCCATATTTAGCTTTTGGAGCACAAATATGTAGTTTTCATAAATTGTGTTATCCATGCTGTTAGTAAGAGAGATTTCTTAAATGCTCTTTTTTGCTGCTGTTATTCATTAATGTCCAGATTTGTATTTTAGGGAAGTTACAGAAGTAAAAATTCAATAAAAACCCATGGAGCAGAAAACCACAGACACCTTCTCTATGAGTGCTGGGCTTCCTGGGGAGTGTGGTATAAATACCAGCCACTGGATCTTGTAAGGTAAGACTTACCTGCTTTTGCTATGTCACATTATAGCACAGGTTATTTCACTTCTTACAAAACCATGGAGAGCTCATTCAATCCATGTGGATTTTAAAACCTGATCCCGAAGTCATGGGAAACCATTGAGTTCATGGTGACACTACATCCAAAGAAGTATTTGTAGAGGAGTTTTAGAAGGTGAAAGAAGTTTCCTTCCAGAGTTTCCTGACACTGTAATTTGTAATGAAGTGTTTACAGGATATTTAAGAAGGTAAAAAAGGAAGAGAAGAATCTGTGGAGGCTGGATGTACTTGGTTAGACATCTGTCCACAGGAGGAGTTCTTCCTCCTTGGAGCCTGGCTTTGGTGAAAGATAGGCTCCACCAACTAGGTCTTCTTTTTCCAAAAATCAGCCACAGAATGAGCTCTCATGATGCTTACAAATGGCACAGAGCTTACAAATTGCTGAGTGTGCTGCTGTGTTCACAACACCAGTGATGCAAGTCTCCTCTGTACCACTGCCCTTTAATTCAGACCAGCCACATCACCACTGTCCAGATTTTTACTCATCTTGGAAGGAGTCTGCAAAGAAAAAAACACTGAGAAAGCTGAGCTGTGATTCCAAGTTCTTACAGGCCTTTAAAATAATGTTTTCAAATAGCCTTGAAAGCATTAATAGAGGATTACATATTTCTTGTGCATATAGAGAGAGCCAGAGCCTTTACTGATTGTGATGGCAGAACTATTACTGGACAGTAATGGGCTTTTCCTACTTGAAGAGAGGAACAGGGAGCTACAAGAGCCTGTTAATAAAGTCTTCAGATGTGCCAGGAGCGCTGAGGATACATTGACCATCAGGAAGGGTCATCCACAATATTCAATTGGTCCAGTTTATTAATTGCCTCTCTCATAAGTCCTGTAACTAATAGAAAACTTTGCTCTTATTTATTCTGAAAATTGTTTCCAGATGAAAGATTTGTAGAGGGGAGCCCTGGAGACAGACAGTGATCCTGATTAAGGCCATATAAAACTTATCCATTTCATGGAACAGAGAGTGTCATTTCCGTAGATAAAAAGCTAACCTAGAAATACAATAAAAATTTTTACTGAGTCATGTAATTTTTTTACTCCTTTATGAAATAATTCATTCAATCTCATAATTTAAACCCCAAAACTTTTTATTTCTTTTTTTAAATAAACGGGATGGAAATTTGAATTTTTTTTTGTCAAATTACACCATAGAAATTGCTGATTTATGGAAGAGCTTAAAGTTATACTGAAGGGGGTTTTTGCTTTTAATTTCTGAGTACACAACAAGATATTATTATCACAGTGCTAACAACTTATTTCTATAGAGTTTTATAACCATTTTTCCATAGTGGTCAACTGTTTCCATAGTGGTCTACTGTTTTTCATCACTTCTTGTTTGTGAAAGTGCTCTTGAGGCAGTATCTGGTGTTTGGTTTAATTTGATGATCAGGCATCTGAAAGGTCTGTGAAAGTATGAGAATAAATGGTAACAGAATAAGCAATGTTAGAGATATGATTATTCTAGACCTTGATAGCAGCCTTCTTGCATAACCTGGGTTTAAAGTTAAAGATTTTTTAAGAAAGTTTATTTTTTATCAGACAGATTTTTCAAAATCTATTAAAAAAAAAAAAAAAAGGCAATTGTTATGGATCCCTTAGCTGAAGTCAGGAGTGTCCTGCTGTGGTTGAGAGTAGATGCTTACCCAAAGAGGAGAGGGGCAGGGGGAGCTGTGAGATTCCCTGAGCATTGGCAGCAGACTGAGTCACAAGCCACCCAACTCAGCAGGTCCAAAGCTGCAGCCCCAGCCCAGCCTGCCATGTGCTGCCTGGGGCACATCCACAGCTGTGATGAACTCACTGGAGGAGGGTGACAACAAAGAGAAGGGGATGCCTTTTCCTTCTCACTTCACAGATGCTGGATTACTCACATTTCCTCAGCTCCTGCTAAGTTTTCAGAGGATTTGAAGATTTGGGAGGAGCTAAGGAAATGTGAGTAATCCAGCATCCATGAATGAATCTTCCACATGTACTGCCACTCTCAGCAGTTCTCATGTCTATTGAGCTGGAGACTTTTCCTTGAAGAACTGATGACACCAGCAAGACCTGCTGTTCATTTCACTTGGAAGTGTCTCAGTGGGCATACTTTAAAAAGAAACTTTTCTCAGTGCCAGTTCTACAGCAGGAAAATCTTTTTATTCCCCCCCAATAATAAATTATGTGGGATTGTGCTTGAAGGGTGTGGTGCGGTCATCTGTACAAAAGGAGTGGCTGGATGTTGATTCTTCCACACATGTCTGGCCAGAACTTAGTTAGTTGACATTATGCTTTAGAAGGGCTAAGAAATAAATTAGATGTAGATAGCACATTTATGTCATCAATAGATGTGCTATTTCTACCTTAAAGTCAAGATACCACAATGGTAAGTGAAAATGTTCATACTGCAGTGCTGTTTTATTTTTTCCTTAGATGTTAAAGTGAGGTTTCTGTCTCCTGTGTTGCCAATTTAGCAACTCCAAACTGATTTCATTTAATCTCATCAGCTGGCTGTTATGGAGATACTAGTCACTAAAAATAAATGAGAAAAAGTCATTTGAGGGAAATTGCATGATTCTTCTTCCACTCTGCTTTGAAACATGTGGCAGTGGAATGGCACAGAGTTGGCATAATTTACAAAGCCACTCCTATTAGTCAACAGATGTGGTACCACGACTTTAATTATACATCTCTTGGAATTTAGTGTCCATAGATACTTGACAATAATAATTTATGACCCTTGGAGTATCTTATAATTGGAAAGAAACAGGTCTCATTATATTTATATGCTCTGGGACCACGTAAATCAGCAGAAGCAGTTGCAGTGATTCCTGGGGATGTTGGATCACCTCCTTCACACTTCTGTGCATCATTGCTTCCCTCTTGATTGTGCACAAGTTGCTCCTGCTGCTGCTTGTGCATGTAATTCAAGGACAAAAATGCAGGGAGAAAACTGGTTTTTAAGTGATTGTAAAGGTATCTGAATGAACTTGGAAGCAAAAACTGGTGCCTGAGTAACCTGCATTTTGCTCCATGTTTCCATTAAAGGTCTTGACTGCAAGCTGACTACTCCCTTTCAGTCTCCTGTCAAGCCTTTCTACCCACCCCATTGCTTCTGACATGAGAGCTTCATATGTCCAAAACACCTGCTGGAAACCTCTAGTTTCTGTGGTGTAGAAAGTTCTGAACAGGATTTCATTCTTACCTGCAAAAGAGTTAATGAAAATAGCTATCTTGGCTTGAGCCCTGATATGTCTATATTCTAGATCCATGACTTCCTTCTAGGCATGTTGAAAGCAAAATATTCTGTAATGAGGGTCATTAAACATAGGACAATCCAACATCACATTTCATAGGTTGGAAATTAGACTTTGTAGCTTATTACTTTCCAAAAATGTGCCTTATTGATAAATATTGATATTGAAATCTTGACCCAAGATTTAAGTCATAGCTCTACCTCTGGAATGGATTGAGGGGATATACAGTTCACCATTAAGGTAACTGGTATTGAAGGGCTAGTATACTGGCTAGCTTACAACTGAGAAGCTGAAATGACATTTCTATTATTATTTTGATGGTACAGTATAAATAAGGATAGGAGAGATGGATTATTCTGTTAGGTGCTTGGGGGTTTTTATGTCTCTGCTTTTTAGGTTAGTTGTGGAGAAAAAGTTCAGTGGGAGAACCATTAAAGACTTAAACTATTTCTTTCCTGTCCATATTAATAATCTGAAAAAGAGGATAGTAATAAATTAGTTGACAAGAACAAAAAGACGTTATCAACACTGGAAAATTTCACAGAGGCCTTGAAATGAGTAGAATGATAACCGGTGAAATTTAGGTATAAGTCATGCACAGTGATGCATTCTGGAAAGAAACCTCTGGAATTCTTTGTGTCCATTGCTGAGCCCTGGTTCAGAGAGAACTGACATCACTGAAGCGAGCTATATGACATTTCTGTCCTTTACATGGTGGCAGAAGAAGAGAAGGAACAAATTTGTTCTTCAAACAAATATTTAGGGCAAATTGAAGGGAGCGACAAAGGCACCTACACATTTTTCATCTCCTGGGGGTCATGATGGTCCAGACTAGCTGAATTACATATTGGAATAAATGTGGAGCTGCTCTGAGTATGGCACCTAGGAAGGCCTCCAAAGACCTTCACACTGGCATAGTTTGTTTCCATAGCATTTAACTGAGTGCTGTCTGAGCAGAGACTAAAAGGAGAAATATACAAGCCATGGGGCCAGAAGACTTGATATATTAAGTTGATCCTGAAGCAATTT
This sequence comes from Serinus canaria, assembly GCF_022539315.1. NCBI lineage: Eukaryota > Metazoa > Chordata > Aves > Passeriformes > Fringillidae > Serinus > Serinus canaria. Next base: position 45,808,508 of record NC_066314.1, read on the forward strand.
GCAGTAGTACAGCCCGTGCCTGTAGAGTACCAGCTGTGCTGCAAAGGGCAATAATGGAACATCGAGGCTGTTTTTCCATATTTAAAGCAGTACATATCAAAGTAATGTCAGCATCTTACACCTAATTTTAAAACCCAGCTCAGATGCCTTTTCCTTTCTTTTCAGAGATGGGTTGCTTCCCATCATGGACAGTCTTCTTTATGCACACACTGAACTTTGCTTGGGTCTTCATCTAGGATGAAGGTGTTTCATTTCTAGAAACATTTCTTTTCATTCAAAAGGAGTACTATGATTTGCACTATTAGATTGTAAATAATCTCCCTTATTTTTGCCATTAATGCTTGTCAGCTAGATGGTTGAAATGAGGAAGCATTCATCCTAGAGTGTAGGGAATGAAATAAAAAATAAATCTTGATGAAAGTTAGGTGGACTTCACTACTTTGAGCTATGTTCATGGAGAAAAATAGGTCATCCATACTTAGTGGAAGTAAGCTCAAATGTGAGTTTGCATTTTTGGAGGTGCAGGCACAGACTGACATCCTAGATGTCAGGAAAATATTCAGGCTAAAGGTTTCATTTACACTCTCAAGTCAGGTCTTAAAAATCAGTTTGCAGTGTGGTTTTTACAATCAGACCTGCTGCCCTTGCCAGAACTGAGCATGTTAGCGTTAGCTTGCCATCTCTTTAGTCTGTGATTTTTGAGTGTCTGTTGAATGACAGAAGAATAAAAACAAAGTGACAATACTTGGCTTCTTCTACAGAGCTGATAAACGCAAATGAAAATAGTCACTGCAGATCAGTATCTTCCATCAGAGCATGAGCTCAGGCCAGAGAGATATTTCCTACACTGGAAATTTTTAATAACAACTTGAAAACTGCTAATTCTGTACAGTCCAGACCAAGTGGCCTCCAGTGCACCCAGCCCTAGAGACAGTCCTAGGGCTTTCCATTCTGGCTGAAAAGTTTGGCCAATGATGTTTTCTGGTAGAGTAGAGGAGCCAGCAGTGCTGGCTCTCTGCACTTGTTCTCTGGATGCATCAGAAGTTGCATCATTAGGGTGAAAGAGAGTTTCCAGTAGCAGCTATTTTCAAATTGAGTGAATATGCAAATTTAAGTTGTCTACAAAATGTCTGAAACACAAGCGTATCATCTTGCATCATTCTTTAAAACCAGTCTTGCAAATAATTCCCTAAAATCTACTGTGCACAAATCAATGGAACAGTACATGAGCCTGCTCCTCTGCTGATGAGTTCAGCAGGTCTTTGTGTGCTTGATGTATTCTCTAACACATAAATAAAAGTTTGGTTGTGTTTGGGAGGGGGGAAATTGCTAATGAATATGTATGTAGCAAGATGAAACTTTCTGGCTACTTTGCTGCTAGTTTTGAGCAATATGTCTAATAAATCAGAGTCAATTCAGACTTTCCTCAAACCATTGCAAGATGATGGACCTTACTTGCACTTCACTTTCCACTGCAGTAGAATCATGAAATTAGTTTTGCAGGAACTGAGCTAAGGAAATAAATAATGAAACTAAAATAAACTGTATTAGAGAATGAACCCGTGTTAATTAACTTCTTTGAGCTAATTTGAACTCAAATAATTTTTGCTGTTCTACAAGCTTTAGGGATAAAATTTATTTCAATGCAATTATTCAGGCAGTAAAGTCAAACGGCCAAAATCAAAGCACACCATCAATTTCCCAAATACAAAGAACTAGCTTTCTGAAAGTAACTCAGTGTTTCCTTCATGAGGTCACCACTTATCAAACAGTAAACTGTGGTTATTTAATTTTTCAATTAATGTTTTAAGTTCATTACTGAGGCAGGTCCCTCAGTGTGTATTTAAAAGCTTAGTTGAAGGCTTTTTCTCCTCTTTAATCTACTCTTCAGATATGATAGAAATATTTTTTCTACTGAATAACAAGATTAAGTAGATTATTCTTATTAATAATATTATTATTAAGTAGATTAGCAGGTAACTTTGCTGTGTTTTGTTTTAAAACAGACGGTACTTTGGTGAAAAAATTGGGCTGTACTTTGCCTGGTTAGGCTGGTACACAGGGATGCTCTTCCCAGCTGCCTTCATTGGATTATTTGTCTTTTTGTATGGAGTCACCACTTTGAACCACTGCCAAGTCAGGTAACGTGGGAACTTTTAAAAAGAAATTGCAACTGTGAGTTGTTATGAATAATTTGAGAGATCTTCCCACAAGCTGTTAATTATTTCATTTTAAAGTGTGGAACGAACAGTCAAGAAAACACTGCTTAGTTGTAAGCAGTCAAACTTCCCATGTTTTATACTCCTGAACTGGGAAGAGAGGAAATTCTTCTTTCCCAGTTCCAGCTGTTAATGGTGCTGGCAAGCCAGAACAAACTAGGGAAAAAGCAGACTCCTCCATTGCTCTTTAAGAGGCCAGCACAAGAGTGGGGAATTTTCACTCTCTATAAGGCCTTTCCCAAGGATCCACCACAGAGGCATTCCTCAGATGAAGAAATCACTGGACCTTCTGCTGAATGCTGCATCTCTAAGTTTTTGTGCACTTAAGTCACAAGAATGACTTTGCCTGAAGTTCTCCTCACCCTCCTCCTACCAAAAGTCACTCTTACTCAAGGAGAAGCTGGAAATGGTAAAGAGATACTACCATGGTTGCAGAGTGCAGTCCCTGGAGAACTGCACTCTGCAGCCATGACTGTAAACTCTGTAGTCTTAGACAGTCAGCAAATATTAATTATACACATCTTGGCTTCAGTTACAGATCAGTTTTGTTCAATAAATAACTGAATATTAGCAAAGCCTATCAATCCAGACAGATTGTTGTAGTAATCAAGCCATTAATTTTTGTCTTTTCTGTTTTTCCAGTAAAGAAGTCTGCCAAGCTACAGATATCATAATGTGTCCTATATGTGATAAATACTGCCCCTTCATGAGGTTGTCAGACAGCTGCATTTATGCCAAGGTATGTTTTAGGTTATGCAAATACAGATACTTCCTGGCAAAAGCATGAATTTTGCCTTTTGCATTTGTCTTTGGTGAGCATGGATAGTTGAAATCTTGAAGGGACAGATCAAGTTCAGCCAGCACTAACGTTGTCTTTCCCCAATGTTTAATTTGGGGTGTAAAATACTTGAATACAATTTGCACTTAGGGGTTGTGTCCTAGAGCTATGTGTTACAGTGTCCTTGGCATCAGCCTTTATCTTTTCATCCATCCTCTCTGTGTGGCTCCATAAAATTAATGCTTTGGGGCTGAAATGATGCTCTCATCTGGTATTGGCAGGGGTCAGCCCCAGGCCAGGCTGGCAAATAGTGCTGTCAATCCACAGGTGGATTTCACATGTCAAGGGAAGCATCCTCAGGATTGGCAGGCCAGCTAAACTCATGCTCACATTTATTTTAGGAGGTGAAAATCGAAAATAAAGGCCTATGATCACAATTTGATCACATTATTAATGTATCTCTCAGGTAACCCACCTGTTTGACAATGGAGCTACTGTCTTTTTTGCTGTTTTCATGGCAGTGTGGGGTAAGTTTTCATTTTGATATTAAGTAATTGTGCCATCTTTTTCTTAGAGAATGTGAAGCAACATAAGCATTTTGATTTTCCAGCACACTTTATCTGACACTAAAAAAGAGAATATAGGCTTGAGACTTTCCTGTTTCTGCAAAAGGAAGATGCAATTGGTTGAATCAAGTTTTTACTTGATAGTAATTTTAGCTTTTATATATATATATATAATATATATATATATATATATATATATATATATATGCAGCTTATATATGTATATGTATATTATGTATGTATATATATATGTATTAATATATATAGTTCTGTGAGAATTTCTAACCATTTTTAAATCCATTGGTACTAAGGCCTTTTCTCTATTACTGCTCAGGGCTTCTCCTGGCTTAGGGCAGCCCAGTTTAGTGTCAGTATTAAAATGAAGTAACATTTTTTCCCCACCTTGCAGAAAGGCAGTGAAACTTAAATCTATGTAAGCTGTTTGCAGTGAAAGCAAAGCTCTGATGAAATAAATAAAAGATTTCATTGAATGGCAAATTGATCCGAGTGTGGTCTAACTGTTGCCATGGAGGCTGAATTTTGCGCATAGAAATGTTCTATTTTTGGCTCAACTATTTTTCCTACTGTGTCATGTAGGCAGAATTGAAGGCAAGAGGAACCAGTAATTTCTGGCAGCACAAAAAATAATGTCAAACAATCCCTGAACCTGCCCAGCCTCTTAGCTGCCATTGTGAGAGAAGGTTAACAACTGTAGAAAATGGCTCAGCAAGGGGACTCAAAAACAGCATCCAAGTCCTTGAGCTACCCAGATTTAATCATTGTTCTCCTGTTCTTACTCACACATCTCCAACTGCTTTGGAAAGGTGTCCAAGTAATTATAATCCTAATTTTAAACTGCAAATCTCTTTACTGAACCACAGGAAATATCCAGGAGTCATCATGAGAGCCACCAGAGAAACATGGATTATCTTACCTGTCTATCTCAGTTCCTTCCTCCAATCAAGGCTATTTATACCATTTCATGTAATACTAAAAATATTCAAATCTCACAAATCACATTTAAGAAAAATCCACAGATCATGCAGTCTTTATGTTTCTGCTTGATATTTCATCTTTGTTTTAGAGCTACACAGAGCTAAGAGTCACCAAAAATTTCTAAGCCTTAAAGATTTCCCTTAGATGCTTGCTTAGCTTTTCCAAACTCTTTCCCCATGTGCTCACTGAAGTTGAGAATTTCCAACACAATGTACAGGCAGGGAAATCTCTAGGTAGGAAACTTGTTGGGTTAACATTGCTGAACATTTATGGCAGTTTTCCTGACTGCTGCGGACATTTCCTCAGAGTGCAGAGTTTGCACCAGTGCTTTTGTTTCTCCTTTACAATAACTGCTTTCAGAAAACAGCTGTGCTCACAGCATAGTTTCTGGGTCTTAGCAGTGCCCAGATCCAGGGCTGTAGGAGAAGCAGCTCTAGGTAAGGGGAGTCCCTCACAGAGGTCACCATGCCCCGTCCTGCCTTGTGCTCGCTGCCTTTGAGAAGCCTGAGGAGGCTGAACATGCCTGCTACAAAATGTTGTGGGCTCTCTCCTCTCTCTTTCCCCCCTCTAGTTGACAGGAACCATATCTCTCTCCTTCCTCCCCCTCCTTCAGCATCACTGTCGGACTCCCAGACCCAATTCCCTCCAGGAATCTCCACACCAGCCTGCCAGGAGGGAGCAATGCACTGCCCACCCATGCATCCACAGCACCCAAGTCCACAGTGAAATAAGAAAGAAATGCAGCAGAAGCTGCCCCCGGGTGATTTGGCTGCTGGAGAAGAGACCACAGGGCAGCAGCTGGGCTGAGAGCATTCCCCAGCCCTTCTGCAGGCTTTCCCTGGGCTTGGGAGGTGGCTGCCAAGAGGGAGGGAGGGGCAGCACCAGCAGGAGCTGTGAGTGTGGGCTGTGGCTTGGGGAATGGGGCAATCCTCTGGCTCCACACCAACCATCATTCTTAAAGAAGAGTCTGAAGAGAAAACAGTGAGCTGGTGGAGGTATTTCCCATGCAGACAGGGCTAAAGCAACATTCGGATAAGGGAAGTCAAACTTTCCAGGGATTTTCTGCTCCTGTATTTAGGAGCTGGCTTGCTGCCTGTGTTAAATGGGTTTTCAGTCTGCAGTAGCCTACTGGCAGCTGCAGGCATTGCCAGCATGGCAGTGAATCATATAGAGGAAGAGAAGAATCAATGATAGCAGTTTGATTGTGGAAATATTTTTTCTGTCAGCGTGAAACAACCGGCAAGCTCAGAAAATATTGGCTGTGAAAAGCTCAGCCTTCCAGATGATCCAGTTTGACACTGACATATTAAATAAATATGGCAGTGCTTTCATAAAAAGAGAATGACAGTAAAAAGGCATCTAGAAGCGTGTTATCTCTTTAGCCAGAGTTTGCATGCTGTTTTATTATCTAAAGTATTTTCTTCACCATCCTTACATCCATTAGTAAGCTCCCATGTTGAGAGAGAAGCCTCAACCATTTGCTTGGGAGTTTCAAAACCAGGTGTGGCCATTGGTCTTTCCATGCAGAGGTGATCTGTATGGTGCTTTCATCCTTTTGCTCTAAAGACATCTTTAGTTGATGAATTAAGCTGCCTGCTCCCATTTTAAACATAAATATAAAACATCTCCAAGTGATGAGCAAACTTCTGTGGTCTGCAGAGAGGAATTACTGTGACAAATGCTAGCAGGGGATGCTTGATTTGTGGAGCAGCAATGAGCCTGACTGCAGGGCTCTGAAGCTCAGGGACCCATCTTTTATAACACTTCATTGTGGCATTAGTGACACCCATCAAAGAAAGGCTGGAATTGGTAAGTGTACCAGGGGATATTGGAATAGAAGTACACTTCTCTTTAAAAAATACATTGACCCTTCACCTCACTTATTTAATTTCTGCCTGGTGTAAGCAAAGAAGTAAAAGTAATTGATAAAATAGAAAAAAAAGGTGTGATGCTTACCAAAGTATACCTGACAGCCATATGACTTAAGGAAACTTTCATTTGTAACTGATTGATCAAAGGACAAACAGTGTCCCTTTAGTGCACTAAAGGAATTCATTATTAGCTTGTTTAAGTTTTTCTGTATTGAAACTTCTGTTGAAAGGAAATACCCTTTCAAACAGATTGAAGCTATAAATCTTTGTGGTTTATAGGGAAAAGGTGAGTCCCTGTAATCACTAACATTTCTTAAATTTTTTTCATTGTTGAACAGATTGCCATTGATGCTCACTGAGACATGATCATCTCAGAAGCTGCAAAATAATTTTTTCTTGATGACATTTTCCAGATGTTCAAAGCTTTCAAATATAGGGAAGCAAAATCATGTTTTGTGTTTCTGTACTAGGGAGAAACATCTCCACTTTGTTCTTTATGTATGCCTTGAGAAATTTTTGGCTTGATGATAAAGGAACTCCCATATTTTGGAAAAGTTCCTCTCTTTTTACTGCCTAAATTAGATTCTTACCAAAGACAGAAAATGAGAGAAAGATGTTAATTCAAAAAAATATTGACATTTAAAGTGAAGGAAAAATTAATTCTCATTTTAAAAATTAAGTAAATTTGACACTCAGTTGACTCCAGCATGTTTCAGTAAAGCCAGCTGGAATTGTAGATTTTGATTTTCCAGTTGAGGTACTGGGTAACTTATTGCAAAGCTGTTTCTGCCTAGATGTTTCCTGAAACTCTAGAGCAAAATTCTGTAACTGTTCAAAAGGAAAGTCCAGCAATTTATCATTTCTAAAGCCATGCTGAAGGCAGGGTAGGCTGGTGGTAGTTTATCTCTCTGTGCAAATCTTTGGGGAGCTAATGATGGAAGAAAAGTCCTTTTTGAAATGTTTTCCTGTGTAGCATGTTTGCTTTGATAAAGGAAGTAGCTTTAGAACACTCACTGAAAGGCAAAATTGGGAGGGGAAACAGACAACTGGCATGAAGCAATTTCAAGCAGTAAGAAATGCCAACATAAAACAATTTTTCTGTATGTATCTGTTAGTCTAATAAAAGATATTACTTTCCTACAAATCTTGCCTCTAGCATAAAACGTTGACATTAATCTGCTCTCCAAGGAGAGAGAATTGAAGGGTTTTCTTCAGCAGTACTCCTGGTATATAGAATATATTCTAGGAGTCAGGATGGATTTATTAAATGGTGCTCTGAAAAACAATAGAGAGAGGATTTCTGAGAGAAGGTCAGGGTAGAGCTATTTCCTACAAGAGGCCTTTTGCATTACGAGATAAGATCACAACTTGTTACAAAAGCAGCTGAGGAAATGATGTGAAGACAGCTGCTTGTACAAGTGGGTATTGAGGACCCAGCTGCAAGGCTGAGTTCTGAAGTAGGGCAAATGTAGTATAGGAAAAGCTAGGAAAGGATCTGGGAGCTAAGGCCAATAAGAAATGCAAAATTCCAAGCAGGAAATATTGAGAAAACTCGGGATCTCCTTTACACAAATGGGAAAATACAACTGCGTCCTATTGAATGTCAAAGTCAGAAAATGCTGAAGTTTGTATAGCACATTTGTAGTTAAAACTACAGCTAGAGAATAAGCAGAGAAAATTGAAAATGCAGTTCTTTTGGAAGACCTCAGTAGCACAGTGAATCAATCAAAGATAGGTATTTATAGCACATTTTAAAATATCTAGCCAGGGAAAGCTGCACACTGTGCTAGATATTTTAAAATAACTAGCAAGGGAAAGCTCCCACTGAATAGAGGGAGAAAAGTGTAACACAGTAAAAGCTGAAACAGCGCTGTGCAGAACATCATATTTACTACTTAGTGATTAGAAAATAACTTTCTAAAAAAGCCTCAGGAACTTCACATACTTACTCTGACAGGTGCTAAATGTGCAAAACACAGTGTGCATAAATTCCTCTCTCCAGGTGTGGGAAAAACAAGAAAGAAAAGAAGTATTATTCAACAAAGGTGTATCTGAGACGTTCAGGGCTGGGACTCCAACAACTGGAGTTCTGCTACCAGCAGCTTTCTGGAATGGAAACAAAGTGGCAGAAATCAATCAGGCTTCTTCCTCCTAGGTTTGCAAACAGTGCAGGACTACCTGTTTAGCCTGAACAAAATAATTCAATATGAGCTGATAGGAGAGAAGCAGGTCTACCAGGGAAAAAAATCAAGGAATGAACCATCTTGTGGTTCCGTAGCTGTGGAGCCTCGTTAGCACTTACTGGTTTTGCTGATCACAAGCAATTATACTGCAACTATTACAAACATTTATAGAAGCATTAGGCTCATGACTCTCTATTAGACTAAAATCCAAGTGGTTGTTACTTGGTGTAACATAATTCCAGCTTGCAGAAAAACAATCACCTGATATATGAAAATGCTCTCAAACCAAATATCTGCTTCCTTACACATGCCTTTGATACCTTACCTTGTCTGCTTGTAGTGTTTATTTCCTAGGCACACTTCCACTGCACTAGCTAGTACAATAAAACATAATTCTTCCTATCTAAAAATTAACTTTGCCAAACTGATGCCAGTACTTAGTATCAGGTCCCATTTTCATCAATATGCTGCAGTAGGGCAAACAGCCCACTAAGAAGACACTTTTGTGACTGGAGGTGAATTATATTGCCAGATGATTGTGACACTGTTACAGCTGATACTGTGCTAGCTCATGAACAAAGAGGTTTATGTTCTCTGGTTATCAATCTGCTCCTTCTCAGTGAGCAATAAAGGGCAGTCTTCCTCTCCACTTCACAGCAGGAGAGGAAGCCTGCCCATTGATTTGTGTTAACTTTAAGTAGTTTCTGCATCCTTTAGACAAAATAAATGTTTAACACAACTGTAACTTTGGGCAGGCTGAGTATTAATCTTTGGATTATGAGCATATTATGCTATTACTGTTTCCTTGATTTTTATTTCCATCACAAAATGAAAGCACAGTTATTATATCAAAGTGGGAATTTCCTCAAAAATCCTTTACATTCGATTGGTCTGTCAGTGCTCCAGGAAAGCCAATACCTTTGTGTCTGATCACTCTGTCAATGTCCTGTTATGGTGACTCTCCACTGAGCTGCCCACTGGGTCAGAGGGTGGTTCCACTGACTTGTTCAGGGACACACACCAACAGCAGGGGGGAGACCCCCTCCCAGGTCTTCACACTTTAATTCAAGTATGTTGCACACTGCTGACATCTGCCAGAGTCCTTGAAGGACTCACACCAACAGTTCAGGGGACAGCACTCTTTATTAATACAGAAACAGTGAGTGGAAAATTGTGTCAGGTTAAAGTTCAAAGATTGGCAGTGACGGTAGCAGACTGCAAAAATGTATTCAAAGCAATACCCAGACAAGCTCTAATCATCAACCAAACCTAGCTCAAGATGATCATTCAGTGAGCATAGAATATGATTATTACCCAATAGACATTCCTTTGGAGGAGGAGACAGGTTCAGCCCATTCCCTGATCCCAGAAGTTATGATGGAGTCTTCTGTAACTTTTCCCCATTCTTAACTTACTTTTAGACTATTTGTTTAGATTTAGTGAAACACATCTTTGCTATTGACAGGTGTAAAATTCTCTCACTTCTCTCCTAAAGATATACTCAATGAAATATAAAGTGCATGCCCAGCAAGGGGAGGTCGTACCTTGAAGGCAGGTAACTCTGGGATGGAGGTGTGTGTTAATAGTACAGTTAGGTTTTAAAGAACCCAGTTCATTCAGGAACAACAATTTCACCACAGTTGCTGGCTCAGCAGCAAGACACCCTCTCCTATCTCCCCTGGCTGACTGGTGCTGTGCTGTTTATCAGCTGCAAAGGACCATCAGTTCCCCTCCCAGCAAGGATTACTGCAGAGCGTGACCTCTGTGTCTCCATCCTGCTCCACCCTCCATTCCATTCCCCTTAGCATGTGCTTAAATTTGCAGATTGGGTCTATGGGGAGTCATGGTGGAATGGGTTTCAGGCATGCCGCCTACATTCCACCCAGGCAGCAGCAACTCTGTTTTACCCTATAATTTCTGTACTGTTCTAACTTCTGTTCAGAATGTGAACACAACCTCCCAGCTTTCTCTAATTTTACTCCCAGTCATCTTCCCATGGCAGTCATGTGCAGGCCTGTTACTCCATCTTGAACTCCATCAATAAGGGCTGTAGTACACAATGTTTAATTATCAGACATGAACACCACACCCTATATATGAACTCACATACTGTAAAATAAAAGGAGTTGGATTAAAAAGGTGTAAACCAGAAGTTCCCATTTCCCCAGTACTACTCTGCACATTTTCAAACGCACTGGACTGTGCTTTCTCTGGGTTCTGGTTTCTGTGTCATGCAAATGGTCTTCAAAGAAAGAAAGTTACTCCATTATGTGCAATGGCCCCAAGAAACCTTTAGCTTCATCAGAAATCTGCTTTATCTAGCAGTGATGACTCACAGGAATGATTTTATTCTTTGAGAGCACTCCTTTGGTTGGTTAGAAATTAAACATTCTCATTTAGCACTAAATGAAATCTCTAAAGCCTCAATCATACTTGAAGCAAGCAAACTAATCCTTAGAAAGCAATGCTTCTTGAAAGCAGTTTTGATCATCAGCATGATTTGCTGTTCAAAGGAATCCATTTATGCAAAGAAATTAAAATAATGTAACAGCTTCATTCAACAGTTCTGTGATCGTCATTAACATTTTCTTGACTTAAAAACAATTTTGCATCTTTTTCCCTACTTGCTCTAGCCACTGTTTTTCTGGAGTTTTGGAAAAGAAGGCGAGCAGTAATTGCTTATGATTGGGACTTGATAGACTGGGAAGAAGAAGAGGTTTGTATAAAAAAATGTACTTCCTAATCTTTAATACAAAATTATTTGTTTGAAAATGTATGGTTTTATTTTGCATTCATTTTCAGTTCATTCTTTAAATCTTTATAAACTATGAAATAAGGATTTTTCTCCTCAGATGTTTCCTCTGGAATGTAAAGAAACTTTCTCCAGGCCAAACTGTCCTCTTTTTTTCCCCACTTTTGTAAATCTAAATTAATTTGAGAGATTTTAGGGAAAAATGCACTATGGGAGAAATGCATTCTTATTTTGAAAGCCAGAAATTATTGACGGCCCAGTGTACCGTGAATTTTGGCAAATGAGCTTTTATCTATTCCTTTAGTTTGTCACTGAGAGTGTTGATGGAAGGAAAGGCTTTTGAAGCTTGTACCAGCCTCTGAACCTTCAGGGTGTTGGTTCTCTCAGGAAAAGATTATGAGATAGAGAGATGAGAGAGTAGAGGAGAGAGATGGAGAGGAGGAGGGTAGGAGAGAGAGAGAGAGAGAGAGAGAGAGAGAGAGAGGACTTAATTCATTCAGTGTTGGTAGGAAATCCCCTTATGGAAGACATTAAACTTCAGAAAATAGCCTTAATCTTTTCCTCTCTGTGGTCACCAGAAAGAAACCACATGCTCTTGGGACTGAGAACTCAGGTCTAAATAGAATTAGAAGGTTTTATTATGCAGGAGAAAAGCAAGATTCAGTGAGTGTTGAATAAAAAGTGCTACTCCAGTGGGATTTGGACATATAGGTGTCTATAAATCTGCTCTCCTTACTCTACAGAAGCTCTTGGTAAGAGGCTGCTGTAGTGGCCTCAGTGAAGTTGAACCTCTACATTGCTGCTTTGGTGGAAGATTTTCCTTTTTATCAATCTTGCCAGCAGAGAATCAGACTTCTGAGTTATGGGATGTTTGTCTGTATGAGGCAAAGTAGCTCAGTGAGGCCATGAAATGGTGGAATTGCTGGTAGGATTTTCTTTTAAATGCTTAATTACTAAGATGACCCAAGAATGCAACATGAAATAACTTACACAACTGGAAAGTGATTTCTTTATAACAACAGGAATGTTGTTATCTGTGCACATATGCAGTCAGTTCTGGGTGATACCCCAGGACTATCTTCCTATTTATTGGAAATACTCTGATATTGATTCAACTCTTCTGAGATTAGCAGGCTGCTCTTGCCAATGCTGGTGAGTCCCAAAGGGATTGAGACAGTCCTGCCTGAGGTTCACACAGTGGTCAGGATTGGCCTGCAGGGATCATGTCTTCTCATGGCTACTTGCCAAAAAAGCCACTGCTGCTGATGCTGACAGCCAAGAAAAAGCTGTACCAAATTGCAATTTCCAAGTGACAATTACAGCTTCCTCTGTGTCCCTGGAATGAGAAGGAGCCTTTAAACAAACAAAATACAATAGTAAGTGCACTATAAGACCCTCTTTATGTTTTTCCCAGGAAGAATGGTCTTGCAGATGTTTATAGTTTGGGATGTTATATATCTTCATCTTTCACCATTTAACCTACCTGGGTTTGGGATTATGCTGGTTTATAAAGCCATCCACCTGAATCTTCTCTGATCAGTTCATTTACAAATATTGAATTTCCTGGTAAGATTGTCCTTAAGTGACCCTTCAATTTTTTTTCCCTTCCTTTTTTTTTTCCTTTCTTTTTCCTATTTTTAATAAGATATATTTCTATTCCCCTGGCAGATTATTTCAGTTTGGCCTGCAGGATGATATTTGCATGTTGGTAATTTTCAGAGGATACTTGCTCCCTGTTGTCAGCTGGTCTTCTATTCTCATACCAGAGTTTTTCCAGTCAGCTGTGTCACCAAGACCTCTGTCAGGAGCAGTGGTGACTGTACCTGTTCCAGAGCTATTCAGTGTACCTCCTTTCTGTTCCAGAGCTATTCTTCAGTGCACCTCCTTTCAGTTCTACAGGGAATCTTATAAGTCTCTACAGCAGGAGGTAGAAGTTTTTTCAGAAGCAGTGTGCCAGATTGTACCTTTCTCAAATTAGAGGTTAAAGGTGCCCATAGGAACTCAGCAGGCTGCTTCCCAAAGATGTGTGTGTCCAGTAACTAGAACATCAGGATCTCACTGGCATTTGAGGCATCAGCTCCTCCTTTGCTCAGCATGCAGTGGCATCCAAAGAGTAGGAGCTGAATGTGTCCCAGAGGAGACAATCATCTTCAAAATCTTTTTGAAGATGCTACAGCCCCCAGTGCCCACACCTATGGCACAGCTAAGCATGTCCCAGCTTTGGGTCAGCCCAATGGGCACTGCCGCCTCTGCTTGAGTATCTAATGCTGCACTTTTCCATTGGAACTGCACTCTCCTCCTGAGAAAGACAGTTTGGAAGCAGGTGCTCATCATGAAAGTGTGGAGAAAAAGTGTGGAGACATTTCCCTGCTCTGTGGTTCAAAGCCCACCCCTTCACTTTGCCATTGTCTTCACCTGCAAACCACAGGCTTTGCTTGGAGACTTACTTCTGGGGATGCTATACTTGTACCAGTGGACAAGATTCAAATTTTCAATCTACAAATTCTTTTTCTACATCTGGGCCATAGAGGACAATATGCTTGGACTAGGAAGGATGGGACTATTTCAATAATTTACCTGTTGAAGGATTAGAAAATTGTTGAGGAGAAAAAGGAGGTATTTCACAAAGAAGTTTAGAGTAGCTCTTCTAGAGCACAAATACATGGTCTAAGGCAATACATTACTCCATATAATGTGTAATGTAAACACAGACATATAGGGTTTCTCTCTTGAAATAAGGCTTCTCTTATGAAAAAGTTGGGATTATCCATGTGAGAGAAATGGGAAGGAAGGAGAACAGTCTGTTTTATGTAGATTGGATAAGACTCATCCTGTGGAATTTCATTGGGAAGTTGCATGTCAGTGAGATGCCAATGAGAATTTTGACTCCAGAAGGTGACCATTTTTCTCCCAAAGTGCTGCTTTCTAATACAGTCACTGCTAATTAAATTTCCTCTCTGCTTTCCATTCAGTTATCACCAGGAAAAATCAGCTGATGGCTTTTGTTAGTTGTTTCAAAGACATCGATTAAAGAGTTCTAATTACCATTTTAAATCTCAAGCTTTTGATAATGAAGATTGTTATTTTATTACCAATATGTGTCTAGCCTTTGCTTGCTTGAATTTTCATTGTCAAACTGAAAAATAAGGGTTTTATTACAAAGGGAAATTTATTAATTCCTAGCAACAATACACTGAAAAAACACCATTTATAAAGGCTTCCACTCTCTTTGTTATCACCTTCGTGTCCTAAATGAAGAGACAAATAAAGGAAACAGTGAAGACAATGGAAAGGAGAATTGCACTTATTCAGATATGCAGCCTTGTGAATCCCTCACCACTTTAGATTCTCATCCAAGAAAGGCATACAGCAACCCCTGCAATGTCCAGGCCTCTCAGTCTGAGGATACAAGCTGAGAGTGTCCTGCCTCTTTCAACCCTAAATATTTGGATTTCCTGCTCTTGCAAACCAGGTGTAAGGTGGGAGACGTGGAGAGCAACAGAGCCTTGGTGGGCATGCCACAAAAACCAACTGCATGCAGTTCCTGGCGCTTCCAGATGAAATCTGGCTTCTGTTGCTATTTGTAGCATATTTTTTCTGTTTCTTGGGTGTCACCTTCTTTGTATCATTAACCTCAGCCAGACACAGTACTGTTTACTTGCCCAAGCATTGCTGAGTATCATTAAACAGGTACAAAGTGTCACGCCAGATTTCCAAGCATTTTTGAGAATGTCTAAAAATAGCATTTGCATTACTTGCATCAGCTGGAGATTACAGGACGTGTGGATATGATAAGAACTTCCCTACACTGCAGATTGTAAAAGATAATCAAACCTTGGCTCTGAGAGGGGTGCAGAAAGTAAAGGTTTCTTGTCTTTGACAAGCCAGCTGGCAGAGCCCTTGCACAATCTGCAGGGTAAAATTCTCAGGAGCCCTGCTTCACAGCTATCACACTCTGTCCTCTTTCATGCCCCTGGGCACACAGGAATGCTGCTTACATTGTTCCTTCTGCCAGACTACGGTCTGCTCAGCTTCCTTCAGCCTTGATATGGCAGGAACAGCTTGAGTAAAATAGAACAAGAACAAGGTATTACTCTGTCTCCACAGAAACATGCTTAGCCTTTTTGTATAGCTGAGGTAAGGCTGAAGAACAGAACATAATTAGTTACAGAGGCATTGCAGCTAGGCATACATGCCTCTTCATTTTTTTTTATAACTTGTTACCAGGTTGCTGCATGAATTTGGAAATTAACTGTGTTGAGAAAGCATCTTCAGCACTTGGAATGAGGAGAATGAGACATGACTTCTTCCCCCCTTCCTCTTGGGGAATTATTAAAAAAAGATGTAGGATTTTAAGATACCTCACCTTTACTCACATTCTGAAGACTTGTGTGAGCAGTTACCATTCACCTATTTCAGTGCAGTCATTTAAGGTCTGGCCATTTCCAACTTCAGTCAGTCAGACTGCAGTTACAGTGCAGTGAAGGGCTGGAAGCGACTGCAATGTGTCAGCTGGTTCTTGTCTGCTCCCTTGTAGCCAGCTGTACCACGGAGCAGCTCTCCACTGTACAGCAGAAAACTGTGCTAAAAACTGTGCTCTAATATCTGCCAGCATTTGTGAGAGTCCAGCCTGGTGCTTTAATCTCACCTCTGACAACGTCCTGGATGCCAGACAGGAATGAGGTGACACAAGACACATGGATCTTGGTGATGTTAGGGCAGAGGGGTAGCCCTGCTGCAGGTGTCACCTGCACATGGGGTGATCCTGTTTTCTGGCAATGCTGTGAACAGATGTAACCAAATCTCTCCCCAAGTAATCCCCAGGTTTCATTTCACAAGAGGGTTTTTGATGGCAAAGCATGCTTTGCCATTTATGCTGCTGAAAGTTGTTCCTGCTAATAATATTGTCCAAGTTAAGAAGTAATTGAGCAGTGTTAGATGGCATGGATCCTTCTTGAAATGCTGAGAAGTTTTGCTGGTAGTGGAAGCGTAACCAAATGCCAAACAATCAGCAATTAAGCTTGGATAAAGGAGGTTTGGTTGTAAGGTTGGTTTTTTGCTGTTGTTGTTGTTGTTGTTTCGGTTTGGTTTTTTCCTTAGCTGTAAATTTCCAGTGTCAATAGGATAATGTCACTCTGAAAAATTCTGTGGTATCAATCTTAAAACGATTTGTCTTGCAGCCACATAGTTTTGAAAGAGCATTATTTAGAGGAATAGCTAATTGGGGATTTTACTAAATACTTTCAGTACTTACTTTTAAGGGTACAGTGATTTATTCTAGTTCTCATGGAGGAGACCTGATTTCCCAGCTCAGCTTTTATAGTAGCTGTGCCAGCTGCTGTATTCAAAGATTTAATTCCCCAGAACAGTGATCTGATAAAAGATCTGAAGTTTCCTACAGAGTTTTTCCTAGCTGTGCTGTATGTGAACATTATCTGTCTGCTCTTTTAGGAGGAAATACGTCCTCAGTTTGAAGCCAAATACTCCAAGAAAGAACGAATGAACCCCATATCCGGGAAGCCAGAGCCTTATCAAGCATTTGCAGATAAATGCAGCAGACTCATCGTTTCTGCATCTGGAATATTTTTTATGGTTTGAGAACTTTTATTTATTTACCAGTTGAAAAAGAACAAAATATCATTATCTCTGCTAGTAGAGTAGGTAAATACTGGATATGACTGCTAGAAAGCTGAATAAGCTCTATGCATGTTGAAAATCTACACAGAAAATCACTTGAGTTCCTGCCAAGTCCTACACTGGTTCACTCTTCACTGAGACTCACAGACAGTTAATCCCTCCCTTCAAGGCTGCACTTGTGACACTGTATGTAGTGACACAAGCCAGAATAGTGACACTATCACATTCAGGCACCAACTTCAGCTGGCTGAATTAGCTCACTGGTAGCCTTCCCTGTGTAGACAGTGCAGAGTGATGGAGAAAGTTGCCATTAGAGAAGCAGTTGTTCTTTTTTAAACTTCCCAGAGAACATAAATAGGATTCCTAGAGTGCTTAATTATGTTAATGCTACCTTGTTTGTGTGTTGAGGAGATGAGGAAAGAGAGTTCATATTCCTAAGTGCAGTCGAAATGGAGAAACCAATGTTCCCTGATTAAAATGATGCATTGATCCCTTTAGTTAGTCAAAACTAAAAGGAGCAGCAAAATCTCTCCTAACAGAGAGCTGCATGCACTTCTGCAGAAACACCCCCACCCTCTGATTTCAGTGATGCAGATGTGGGCTGTTATTCACATGACAACAGGCGTGGTAGTGCTGGTCTTGGAAACACAGTGCTGGTCTGGAATCAGCAGACTGCCACGGAATTTACTGGGCCTTTTCCAGGAGACAAGAAAATGACAGGTGTGCCCAGCCTCAGGAGCTGTGGAGAGCCAGGTAGGTGAACTGACCCAGCAACAGGGCAGAGGACAGCAAGAAACTGATGGGTCCAAAATTGTCCAAAACAATCTAGGTCAAGACAGGCAAGAGCATTATTGAGATGAACTGTGCTCTGGTACGTCAGGTGGATGGACAGCCTGACTCAGGGACATGTACTCAGGACTGCAGTCTCTGCTCAGAACTGATACTGCAACTCCCATATTTTGTGTATTTTCCCCATGTTTTTTTCTTGAAGGGTGGAAGCATTTTACCTTTTGCAAACTCGGTCATTGATCTTCTTGGACCAGTGATAGATCTTACTCAAAGTTCCAGAGAGAGTAGCCTTGCCTTAAATTGCATGCACCACAAATTATTGTCCTTATAACAGCCCTTAAAACAGGAAAAAAATTACTTTCACTGCAGTTATTTTTATTGTTGGCATAGCATGGGCTTCCAGCAAGTTAGAAAATCTACACTTCTTTTGACCATTTAGATAAAAATGATTTTTTTTAACTACACCTATAACAGGAGATATACACTCACCAAACTTCAAGTTAGAGTAGTTCTCAAAATTTCTCAGCCCAGACTCTCACAGTGTAGTAAATAATACAGCTCAACTGCTGCATAAGGAACATCAAGTCATTAAGCAGCCTGGCTCAGCTGTGGCTTTCTCATTCTGACTGTCACATTTGCTGAAAGTTTCATCAGAGAAGAAATCCCAAGGGCAATTGAACCGGTTATCTTCTCTAGATAGAAACTTTCCAGAACTGTAGGAAGAAACAGCTAGCTAGGCTGGCTTGGCAGGCTGTTTTTGAGGCAGGGCTTACAGTTGGATACATTAGTGTGGAGTGTGAAGTCCATCAAATCACAAAATCCATCCCAAGTATGATACCACCAAGCTGCAACAGCAGCTTGAGACTAGCCTCTGCACATCATCTGCAGATAAGGAAAATTTCTAATTCCCAGAGCTGGCAATACTGTTTCCCACATTAATGCTAAGGGCAAGGAAGCTTGTCAAGAAAATGTTTAAAACTAAAAATTATTTTAATATTATTTCAACTATATTTTTCATTATGAGAAATAAAAAGAACTTTACAAGAAAAAAAATCATCATGTTGAAA
Source organism: Serinus canaria (assembly GCF_022539315.1). NCBI lineage: Eukaryota > Metazoa > Chordata > Aves > Passeriformes > Fringillidae > Serinus > Serinus canaria. Next base: position 45,827,366 of record NC_066314.1, read on the forward strand.
CCTTCCTCTGGAATCAAAAGGAATGCACTTTTAAAGTCTTTCATTTCATTTAATTTTGAGAGTTTCAGGGAGAAAGTGACTCTTGTTGCACTGGAAGTTTTCAGGTTCTTCTCTCTGATTTTTTCCTTCCTTTAGATCTGTGTGGTGATTGCTGCTGTTTTTGGCATTGTTATTTACCGTGTTGTGACTGTCAGCACTTTTGCTGCCTTTAAGTGGGCTTTAATCAGGAATAACTCTCAGGTTGCAACTACAGGGACTGCAGTGTGCATCAACTTTTGCATCATCATGCTACTGAATGTGGTGAGTAAAATTAAAATATCCAAAGTCATACCTAAGCCATCAGAGCAGTAGAGATCTCAGTCAGCAGACAACCAAAGGCTTTCACTTCCTTTTTGAGCAGGAGTGGAGCGTCTTGCTAAGCCAGACATGGAATTACTGTTCATGAACACCATTCAGTATTTATATAAAGTGCAATTACAATCCCAAAATATTATGTAAAGTATGTTTAAATATTCTGTAAATATTTAAGGGAGACATGACCATACTCCTTCTTTATCCTCTGCCACTTCTTTCCCTTTTATATGTATGCAGTTTTCAGTCCACTTCATTCATACTCTTCTTTTTAATTGTGTTTTGATGTTTTTTTAAATACAGTGACAAAGCTAATTCTTATTTACACTATTTTCAGTAATTCCAATTTCAGCTGTCATGGTAGTTTTCCAGGGAGGATTAGCATATACAGACACAATGTCCATAAGCAGAACTCTCTTGAACTAAAAGCTTCACAAGGCCTGAGCAGATGAGATTTGTTCCAGAGCTGCCCAAAGCCTTTGCCAGAATGCACCAGAGACATGGCCTGGGTGCACTGCAGTGGGGCTGGCTGATGGCAGCTATTGTTGGGACAAAGACAAAAATGGAATTTCTATGTAGCAACATAGAAAAAAATGGAATTTCTAGGTAGCAAGAGTCCCAGCAAGAGAGTAGAGCATAGATTAGATGGGGAACGAGTTCCCTCCTTCCATTGAGATGCTGAAACTCCTGCATGTTGCTCTGATAGCAATGTGTCTGCTCTTTGTTCCTCTTGGCAAGATGTGTATGGCCTTTCACTAGCAGGTTTTGTCAACTGACATTATAAAAATGCCTTTTAGGGGAAGGAGGGTTCAGCCTACAAACCAGACAGGCACTGGAGCCAGAGTGTATCTCTGCCTACTCAACAGCAAGCATCCCCTGCAAACAGCTTGCTAGGCTTCACTCCAGGAGATATGCTGATTTCCTTCCTAGGGAAAGGATGAGATGTTATTTCAGGTCTGCTCATTTCCAAGGCTGGCTTAGAGACTTCCTTCTTCCCTATGCAATATCCAAGCATTTCCATAACCTAAAAATTCTTTTTGATGGTTCCTTTTTTTATATGACAGGAAATTCCAAGAGTCTTTGGTGCAGGACTTTGCTTCTTTCTTTGAAGAAGGAAGAAGGCAAGACTGGATTAGTGACACAGACAGTCTATCCAGAACTGTTGTTTTTCCTATGTTTTCCCTTAGGTGGGACTATAGGCTGAGAAAGGACAGAAAGGAGGAAGCTGATTTTCTGTCTGAGATTGTACTGAGGGCTCTCTTCTTTTATGTTATTTTTATTTTATTGGGGTTTATCTCTAGCTTTGGGGGATTTTCTTTACTCCACATAGAGCACACAATAAGCATAAAAGAAAAAAATTGAAAATCTATATATATGTATCTATGCCAGTGCAACATCCATTTTCAAGCTCTCAGTGTAAGTCATTGTATGTGCAGTGAAGCAGCAGCAAAGAAATGCTGCACAAATGAAATTTCTTCATTCCCAATGAGTTTAAGAGCTCTGAGATTTTTCTTTGAAATAATGAAGACTGCTTGAAGGTGCCTTTTGAGAAACTTAGTTTTATTTCCTAAAAAAATCAAAGTGGAGCACTGCAAAGATGGATTTCTCTAGCCTCATACCCATCACCATTCAATAAACCTTAGATCTGGATATAGCTTATGGAAGAAAAAGATCCACAAAATATGAAACTGCAGGAGTTTTTCAAAGCAAGGAAAGATTATGTTTTTTAGGAACATAATTCCTTGCTTCCCATGATGGATTAGTGTAGTTTACTGAAGGGCAATCGTGGGATTTCTCTTGGTAGAAGAAAAATCCCCAGAAGCGATTCAGGTTGTAGAATCCTCATGAGCTGTGACTCAAGAAAGGTGTCAGAAGAGCAAGAAAAGATACTGTAATAACACCAGAACAGACCAAGATGTGCACAGCAGTAGAGAATTCACTGCTAGAAGACTTGAAAACCAGCAGTGATTCTGACACAAGTGGAAACCTCTCAAAGCATCAGGGGACCACGAGTAAATTCCAGACCAGAGGTTCTGAGCACAGGACAAAACTAAGTGACCCTCAAGCATCATGTCTCCCGGATAATCTTGCAGCCTGACCTGGAAACAATCACTGGCTTTACCTAGGCTATGTAAAACTGTTAATTCCAGGAATACTGCTCGTGGGAAATACAGAATATGATCCCAAACAGGGCCCCTTGAGGGTAGTAGTGATAAACGACAGTAGCAGACAATTAGATCCAAACATTGTTAACAGAATCTCTAACACAGTCTTACTGTTCCAAATGGAATAGCAACAAATTGAAGTTTTAATAAACCCTTCTGCAGAGCAGTGAACATTTGGGAAAAAACCACACTCCCTGCTGGGACCAAGACATAAATGACCCAGACATTTAGCACATTTACAGTTGCCCTTAAGAGATGCTTTTAAACCCAGAAGAAACTACCTTTTTCATTACTTGGAACAAAACCATTTACTCCAAAGGCAGTGGAAAGCTATTCCAAGTAAGCATGAAGTGTTGTTAACATGGATGAGAGATTTCATCTCTTAAGCAGGCAGTTTGGTCTGTAAACAACACATAACTCAATTTAAGTAAGAGATTCTAAGGATAACTGCAAATAAAAAGAAACTTTGCTGATATGCACTGTAGGGGTAAGTAAATACTTGAGCCTGAAATATGAGAAGCTTTGTATTCCTGCAGGCATCAGTGAGAGTTAAGGACATTTAGCAATTTGTAGGAGCTGGCTCCAGCCTCATTTAAAGCAAATGGAAATCATTGTATTAATTTTCTCTAATACTGGTGGTGTTGGTGATGTAGTTTATAGATTCAAAACTGCTTTGCAAACACTGATTGTGAAAACCCTCCAAGCTGGTTTTGTAATCCTAATGAAGTTTGGAGTCTCCTGGAGAGTTTGAGAGCATGGTGCCTGAAAATGTGGAAATCACCACTTAGGATTTAAAAAAATGGCACTGGCTCAGAGTAAGAAATGTGTCTGGTGGTGAGGACTGCTGAAGATGTTCTCTGAAGTAACCCTGTCCTCCCTGTGTCTTTCCTTTCAGCACCAAAGTGCCAAACAAAACCAAAAAGCCCCAAATAACCAACATATCCAACATACCATAGCATGCTCTTCTAGGGTGATTTTTTTCTTGTGAGGTGGTTGTTCCATAAGTAGCTAAAACAAAAATCTCAGCCATGCTGTTGTTTCTTCTTTTATTTTTGGAAAAGTTCTCTCTCACCCTTTTTCACTCTGTATATAAAACAAGGACAATGACGGCATGTCTTCTCCATATGTTATGGATGAGCATTAGATATAAAATGTTTACTATTCCTTGTTTGATTATATCACTGCTGTATTATTATGAAGTTTTAAGCTGTATTATTATGTACTTTTATTATATATTATGTAGTTTTGTCATTATCAGAACATCACAGAAATCATCTGCATGTCAGATTTAACATGTTCTCTCCCTTGAAAGCAGTTTTATATTTTTGAGCCAGCCATGTAACTAAGAGCCTGTTTCTTCTCTGTTACAGCTGTATGAAAAAGTTGCTCTTTTCCTGACAAATTTAGGTAAGTAATGTTAAATATAAAATTGAATAATATTGTACTGATTTATTGGTCCATACACCATGATAAAATTCAAAATGTCTGCATAAATATGAAAAATCTTAACTAATTTGCAATCTATAGGAATTAATGGTTTTTTTAAGTTTCTAATAAGAAAGTAAATAAACTAAACTATTGTGCCATTCAACCAGTGGTGACAACAATCATCCACCTTTCTTGTTTCAACCCATTACCATCTCAGAATGTAAATAAATTGTTTACTATAAGTAAATGTAGAATTTTTAGCTTGGAGGAAAAGGCATGAGTTTTCAGACAGACTTGGCACTCACACCCTCCAGGGTTTGTAAACATGGAAAAGGGGACCCACTTCTGGAAAACAAATTCATAGCTTGAAACTAAGGTGCTGATTGGCTATCAAACATTTGCCTTTAAGAAGGGCAGTAAGGAGGGAAAACAACTGGGTACATCATCAACTCTGCCTACCCCTGAACTCCATGATGTTCTACATTTCAGTGATCCTTTCAGCTCACTTGCAAAGGCAGTCCTTATGCTAGAGCAAGGAAACCTGTTTTCCCAGGGGAGCATCCACTGTCAGTGGGGTAGCAACAGGCTGTCATTCATACATCCATGGCTCAGACAGGATCTGTGGAGATCCTGAGATATTTGGAAGATTGCAGTAATTGGTGGCAATTGGCAAGGGCTCCTTAGTGTCAAGAAGCCTGAAATGAGACTCTGGCTGAATGCCTATTAAGCAAACCATATTACTGCATGTATATAAGTAGTTTGAGGAGGTTATTTTGAGCTCCTGGAAACCTGTGTACATTGATGATGCTCAGTAAATTATATTGGACCAGATGGACAGATTTTGATGCTTTGATGCTCAAAGGAAACAACTGATTTTAGCTACTCACAGGGCTTTCCTACATCACAGAAGTCATTGGTAATGTTCAAAACATATCTGTGCACAACAGCATTTTATTCTTTTGTTTCTTAGTAAGCTGAGAGTCCTCATTTGTATGCTGTAGTTTTAAAATATTTTTGCTATCCTGTATCCATGGAGAAGATATCTGCTAGCTGCAGTTGAGAAACACGACTTTCAAGTTTGTGGATTGTACGAGCTATGTCCTGACAGCCTGGGGAGAGTAAGATATATTCTGGAGACCTTAAAGCTTGATTACTTTCTGTTAGGTTGTCATCAAGGTAGGTGTGCTTTTTGCAGAAAGCACTTGTATGAAAATTCAGCAGGTCAAGTTTTTTCGATCCTGTTCAGACGCTTTTGTGATTTTTATTCTGGTGGCATAAGGAACTGATTTGATCTGAATTATCTTTATCAGTGTAATAAGCTCAAAGTAGAACTGGCAGCAAAAGTACATTAAGGACATTGAGGATGTCCTTCTTCAGCTTTTACATGACCTTTTTCAGAACTCACATCTGTGCTCCTCCAGAGCATCACCATTGTCTCTGATGGGCATGTGAGCAAAGCTTCAGCTGCAGCAGGCTTCTTACAGTCAAACTTGTCCTTCCTGCAGACTGGCATCTAATGAAAGGGCAGCTCTAAGAGAATCAAGTTTATTGCTTTTTCTATACTTCTAGTACTTTTCTGGAGGCTGCTTTGGAAGCAGTATATGATTACTATCATTATGATGCTCAGAATCACCATTAGTAACTCCACTTCTCTGATTACTCCTGCTCACAGCAATGGTCAGCTAACAACAAGCTCCTGCCAGCTGGAAAGTAGTTCCAGAATATGGAACTGGTGTGTTGGCATGGACATTGTTCTGTTAACTTCTGTCTTGATATTTCTTGAGATGGAGAATAAGGGAACAGTACTCTAAGGCAAGAATATGTCTTCCCCTTTCCTGTTTGCCTTAGCCCATCCACTGAAAAATATTTTTTCTTGGATTTTTGTGATGAGCTCCCTGGGACAAGGAAGGGGAGTCATGCAGCAGCACTCTGCTGATACAGGTGGGCAAATCCATGAAACAGAATTACCAGGAGGGCTTTCTGCTGTTCAGTGTGGCACCTCTAACAAAAAGGCATTTAAATAGCTTTGATGGAATGGCAATGTCATTATGGTAGGATGCAGAAAAGGAAACAAGAGAAGAGCCTGAGCCTGTAAAGACCACCTAAATACAGGTGGGATGTTGAATATATGCATTACCTTGACCACTTTCTTACAGTCTTAGGGGAACATATGCAGACACCAGAATAGATTTTTATGTCTCTATAAGTTCACTTGCTGAGCGCTGCTTCTGGATACAATTTTCTCTGCCAGGTTGTATTTTGAAAACAGCAGGCTAATTTAAAAATATATTGACAGCACTTACAGGTGTGTGCAGCCTTTGTGCCAAGGGAAATTGATAATCTGAATAAGCCTCTGAAACTCTGATCATTTTCTTCACAGAGCAGCCTCGTACGGAATCGGAGTGGGAGAACAGCTTCACTCTGAAAATGTTTCTTTTTCAGTTTGTCAATCTGAACAGCTCTACCTTTTATATAGCATTCTTCCTTGGAAGGTAGGATTGATTTCTGCACTCATGTGTGCAAAATGAAGCAGACAGAAGAAATAAAATTGTTTGTAATGAAACAAAATGGACCATATTATCACACATATCAAAATGCAAATGCCAGCAGAACACATTGCAGTTTTATACTACTTTCAAAAGCCCAGAAACAGATGCAGTTCTCATTTCCTATCAGCACATGGTTTCAATATTAACTTAACAATTTCACTATTGGAAACAGATGCATCTCACAATGCTATACATGCAGGTCATTTCACTAGGTATTTATGTATGTTATTTGTACACATAAATAGGATGGGATGGGATGGGATGGGATGGGATGGGATGGGATGGGATGGGATGGGATGGGATGGGATAGGATAGGATAGGATAGGATAAGATAGGATAATTGGAAGGGACCTTCTCTGATTGCATAGTCTGGACTGTTAAGAGTGAGTTATGAGCTCTCATTTGGGGGTTTTCCCACATATATATCTATGATATATATATAAATTATTTTTGTTTTATATTTTATACACATGTATTTTTGTGTATTTATGTATCTATATAAATATATATTACTTGTATATCTCTTTCTGGTAGTCTCCTAAAAAAAGACCTTTTTAGTAGAGAAGGTTTGAGTAGAAGAATAATATGGATTATTTACATATGGGAAAAACTTTGGGGGAAAACACAGGAGAAGAGTTAGAAATTATGTTTTTTACTGAAAACTAAAATTTTCACTGATTTCACAGGAAGGCAGATATCACAGAGCATTTTATGGTGTAAAGAAATGGACTGGCATTTGAAAGCCATTTTCCAAACTGACATGAGCAGTTGTAGTCAGATTTTTCCTCTGCTCTGCTTATGTTCAATATCCAACAGCAGAGTGTTGGTATTGAAATAAAACTGAAGCAAAAATATCTGTAGTCCTTCATGAGGATTATTCCAGGAATACCCATAAATCTTTTTACAGCATAACATCTTTTATAGTTACACCAGTCCCATTAAGATAACACCAGATTAAAATTAGAGTGTGAGCTTTTTGTACTGCTGTGAACAGACTGCTTACACAACATCTGTGTTCCTGTGTTAAAGATTTACAGGACACCCTGGTGCCTACTTGAGGCTGATAAACCGGTGGAGGCTGGAAGAGGTGAGTGCTCAATAACTGCACACTGAATTATCTGCTGCCCACAGATGCCATGGATGCAAGAGAGGCAGACACATAAATCTGCCCAGGCAGTTTTGAGTGTGTTGTTGGGTCTTCAGCTGATGTCTAACTCCCCACTATTGACACTACCATCTGCTACAAAAGCATCAACATATTGATATATATATAGATATATATATTCCCTTTTCAATTCTATCAGTTCTAGTGTTGGCATCAAATTCAAACAGTGGTATCAGATGGTTTAAAGATTCCTCACATTGGAAATATTTTGTCCTTGGAATGAATCAAAATCAAATAATAATCTGACAACTTTTTGCTTTTAAAAAAAAAAAAAAATCCCTTCTTTTCAGCTTTTCTAGCCTTGCAGATCAGAGAGCTAAATAATAAAGTAATGAATCAAAAATCAAGACACATAAAATGTATGTGAAATTTGACCAAAACAACTAAACAAACTTCCCAAACAAGCTATTGGCATAATGTCTCATGTCCATAAAATCAAATTCATATGAAAAGCAATGACAGTTTGGCTCTGCAAGTTTCTCAAGGACCAATTCCATTTTATTTATTTTTTTAAATAAATGCATTCAGAATTCAGAGCCCATTTGACAGTTATAGGAGGAGAACAGCAGCAGTTTCTGGACCAGTCATTTACTTTCCAGTGCTGCTATGTGCACACTGAAATCCCGTGGTTTCTTTCCTGCTCCACAGATGAATAATTGAAACAACTTTGCAGATAAATGACAAATGGTAAGTGCAAAACGCCTGCCAGCTTGATTTTTCAAACATATCTGGATATAGAAGTATTTTGGTTAATAAAGGCCATTCAAATATTAGCAAAACAAACAAAGGAAAGGATTTGAATTTGAATAAAACTATCTTCATTTTGTAGAGAATTCTGTTCCTTCAAGGAAAGAATACTTGATAAATGGGCAGACAGAATTTTGCTTAACATCCCTCCAAAATCAGTCTAGGGCTGAGCTGACTTGCTGCTGTCAAAGGAAAACAGTTCTGGTCTTCCTTCCTCACCCTGAGACTTGCTCCTTCCTCTTCCTCTGCATTGGCTCTCACTTGTCCAACCCTGTGAGGAGCCCATTCAGTTCCCTGTACCAGCAGTAAACTTCCTTCTTCTGGCTGAGTTAGTCTTCTGCTGATTCAGTGGGCTGAATCATTTCACAGAGGGATCAGAGAGCACGGAAAGTAACTCATCTTTCTGCAGGAGAAGAGATGGAAGGACAAGAGAACCAGGTTTGTGAGGAAAGTGCAACAGGGGGGTGTTACAGGTTGGGTCAGTTGCTGGTGGAAGCTAGGCTTAGTAGTCCCTGTTAAGCTTTTCTCAGAGAAAAAAAGAGTCTAATAATAAAAAAGTTATTGACTGTATCTCTGCTAGCCCTGATTAGAAGTAACTTTCTTTAGAATACCATGTCCAGATATCCCTCCAATACCTCTCTCTCTTCACCTGTCGAATTTTGCCAAGTCTGAGACATTCAGTAACCCTAGTCCAGTGTCCATGGACAAGCTCAGAGTACAGTTTATGTATCATTGATGTTATGGTTGTAACATTGCTCCTACTTCATTAACACTGCACCCACCTCTCTCAGGGTATTCATTCAAGCAACCCATTCCTAAAAACAGAAGGATGATGATTTAGTCATAATGACAGAGAAGTAAAAAAAGGACCAGAATAAAAACCACAGAAACAACAAAAAAAACCAACCCTGTCACCCCATTACTCTAAAGAGATGCTGAATTAGGTCAGCAGAACCCTCAGCAGTGATCCAAGTTCTGAGAGCTGGATAATGAAGCATGTATAAGAAATTAATGTCTCATTTTATTCCAGGTCATTACTAATTTTTCTCCCTAAAAGTTAGAGAGAAATAATCCCAGTTCTGTGACAGTGCTTTATTTGATTTATCTGTAATACCCAAGATTTTAAAATACAGTTTGAACTACATTGTTTGGATCTGCAAAGCCAATTGCACAAGTGCTGTTTGAGAGTAGAAAACTTTTGATATCTTTCTGTTTTTTCCAATACCAGATAAAAAATTGCCTAAATTTGTACTATCTGAAGATCTCTCCTAAAAGCAGCACCACTGTTTCAGGGTCTGGAGCCACTGCTAAAGCAAGCAAACACTCAGCAAGAAACAGTAAGAATTGTTGCTCAGCAGTGAGAGATTTTTAGTTCTTCAAGAAGAGAACAGCTTTGCATGCTCTGCTCAGTCACAGATGTTAAATAGTACTCAATTGATAGTTCTAGGTCTATCCTCTAGGCATGAACTCTTTGGTTTATGTGCAGCCAGGAGCAATTTTATCTTCACTCTTAGACTTGATGCACAGTCACCCTCCCCAAAAACAATTGAAATGAAAGGAGGAACTTGGTGGCCTTTGTCTCTGCCCTGCCCACAGTTGCACTGCACGTTAGAAGCACTGCTGTGAAAACTGCATTGGTTTCAGCTGGCTCTGACCTCTGCTGAGAATTAGGTGAAAATCTTAAAATGCTGACAGTATAATACAGTGTCATCTGTTCCCATGAGTTTACACTTCTTTAAAAAGTAAGGAGAATGCATTTAATTCCCTTTTAGTAAATGATCCAGTATCATTTATAGCATTTAATAAATGCTTTAAAACTCAGCATAATTACTGTTTAATGTTTTGTTTATTTTTTTTCCCCTCTAGTGCCACCCTAGTGGATGCCTTATTGATCTCTGTATGCAAATGGGCATTATAATGGTGTTAAAGCAGACATGGAACAATTTCATGGAATTGGGATATCCGTAAGTAAATATAACACCTATGTTTCTCTAGGTCACAGAAGACTAAGTTTATGTTTTCCTTATCACCAGTTAATAAAAGCAAGATTCACTAGTCATTACAACAGAAAATCCCCCCAAGGATACAGATGATGTTTTGGGCTTTTTTCCAGACTGGACACAGTTTGCAAAAGTGAAAGTGTAATATAAATATTAACAAATAAATAATACATGGGAAGTACTTGATTTTGTTAAATTGTATTCTGTGTTCTTAAACTCCTTAAAAATTACTGTGTGACTACTATGTTGCTTACATTAAAAATATTATATGTATCATTTCTTAGCTATACTAGTAAGGTCTAAATTCTGTTTCTTGTTGGGTGATAAAAGATGCCTGAAAGAGCAGGTACAAGCTGGAAAAAATGCACTGCTGGCACATGCACTCTGAAAGATAGAAAAATGTACTGACTGGTATGTAGACAAATTCCCTTGTGATCTTCAAGGTAACATGAAGCTGTGCCCTAGCTAAAAGGTTGGCAATTACTCATTTCTTATTGGTTTATTCCTTATTGATTAGTATTTAATGAGCACGTTTAATATGATTAATATAGGTTTATAATGATCAGTGTAGTTGATGCTAGTGAGAGTGTGGGTGGTCATCAAGGGAAATTTGCAAGTGTGGAAATCTAAGAGAGGGAGGACATTGTCAGAAAGTTTGCCCTTGCAAAGTCCAGAGGGATTTGCTCCATCTTTCCTGGGCCCAGGACTCCTTGCCAGTATTCTGCAGCTGTTAGGGATTAGTTGGGATGGGCAGGAGGGAACAGTGGCAGCAATACTGATCCTTCTCTTTCCACTCCCTACCACTTTTGTCAGTTTTCATTAGAACTCTCTGCTTCTCTTAATGCAGATTTTGAAACTTAACAAAGAGCATAGGAGAGAAATAAAAGAAGGTGATTGATAGAGATAGGAGGAGATTGTTTAAGTACAAGTGGTTTAATAGGAGCAAACTGCTTCAGGTGAAGTGAATCTTCACTTGAGAGTCACAAGGAAAGCCACAATATAAAAGACACAGTCACAACACTGTGAAATGCTTCAGCTTATTCTGATGAGAGATGTGTTTGCTCTCCAGGCCCTTCAGTCCATCTTCCAGCCCTGAAATGCTGCAAGCACTTGCATTGCCTTTTTGTGTGAAAAACACCTTTCTGCTAAGAGCCTGATGGCAGCCAACACAGCGTGGGTGGCCAGAGGACTTGCAGACAGCCCTGCGATCTTCACCTGAATTCAGATGAACTGCACTCAATTTCACCTACACTTCTTTAAGGAAGACAGGAAAAGCTATAATCTTTCTGAAAAATTACATAAATGGAAAAATAATCTCTGAGATTCAAGAAAACAAGCAGCTGTCCAAACCCTTACCCAAATCTAATGACTATTGGCAGTCAGTTTGCACCATTCACAGACCAGACCAGACCAATGTGAGGGCAAGAAGTGAAGCACTGTCAGGGAAAGGACTGAATTATTTCAGTGATCTATCATGTTTTTTCTTACTGACACAAAGTGGCCAACCACAACTTTGGAGAAAATCTGTCATTTTGATGAAAATCTGTCATTTGGGTTTTTTTTCTCTCTACAATAACCCTTAACTAGTGTCCTTTGTTGGCCATACTAGGACAACCAAACTCCCTGAAAAGGTGTTTATTTCAGATGTGAGAATTAATTTCACTTTTGGCTCACTGCCTTTCACAGTGGTCTTACACATGCATTACTTTGGGAACAGTATCTTCCTCCTGATGTCCAGTACAGGTCCCCAGTTTCTTGAGATGCAGGTAGCTCCTAGGTCAGCCATCCATCTCTCAGCCACCATGGTAGTTCAGGCATTTCTTTCTGCCTCTTTCTCCTCTGAATGGTGGCTGTAGGCACCATTCAGGGTTGCCCAGAGACTGTTGAGCCATGCAGAGATGCCAGGTCACACAGGGAGGAAAGAATCAGGCAGCATTAGCACTCTTATTTACTGAGCTCAGCTATCTCCACACAGCATTCTGCCACATAAACCAACCCTGAAGTCATTTGGCATTCTGTGCAGAGAGAAATAAGTAAATAAATAATGAAAATATTTCAAAATCCTTTCAGCATTTTAACAACATATAGGCTGGGATTACAGCTCATCAGCTGCATCTGCTGTGTCATCATCCACATGTATTACTAATGCTCCATTTTCCTGTACCTTGGGAAATGAATTTTGCAGGATATGCTGTGCCCACTTAACCTCTTCCAATTTTGTGATAAATAGCCATTCATATTCTTTACTTTGTTTCTTTTCTTTAATTTAAAATGTAGGCTAATTCAAAACTGGTGGACCAGGAGGAAACTGCGGCAGGAGTATGGCACACAGGGAAAAACAAGCTTCCCACAGTGGGAAAAGGACTATAATCTGCAGCCTATGAATGCTTATGGACTCTTTGATGAATATCTAGAAATGAGTATGGCTCTAACCTTCATTCTCTCTCTTTCACTATATTTTAAAGTTGTTGGTTTTTTGTTGATATGAGCTGGTGAATAACTTTAATTATCACTAAATTAAGCTAAGGAGACTGCAAAAAGGTTTTCATTCTCACAGGTCAGGTGAGGAATGGGAGTCAGTTTTTAAGAACCAAACCAATGTAGTTAAGCACACTGCTGATGGTTTGCTAATTTCCCATCCATGAAATATTTCCCATTCTGGATTTGTTTTTCCAAGCCAGAGCCCTGTTCTTTATCTGCACGCATTTCTGAAGAACTTTTCTGTTATTTTCTAAAGAAAGTTGTCTTGTGTTTTTCCTTTGAAGTGCATGGTACAGACCAGCATGCTTGTTTATGTTTAAAATCCTCCCTCATTTACTACCTCACATTAACAAAGTCACTTACTGCCAAGAAGGCATTGCTCTATCCATAGGAGAGAGGAGAATAGCTGCTCAAAAAAAGACATTAAAAAAACATAAACTTTTGCCCTATGTGACTGAACTGCATATGTCATGATTGGTTTTTTCCTTTTCTCCCTCACACAATTATTTTCAAATTAATGGGAAATCTCATAATCTGAAAACCTACCTCTAGAAACTTAAACCAAATTTCAAACTGTTTCCATCTGAACTATTGAAAGGAATGTATTCATCCCTAATCTTTGCAAGTACTGAGAGATCCTAGCTGATGCTGGAGTAAAAATGTCCCTTTCTAAAAGCACAGTTTGTTCCCTTCAGAACTTCATTCCAAATTACAAAATTTAGATGGTGCTGTCCATTCCGGGGGCTTTTTATTCTTTCTTCTAACTTTTGACAAGGACTTGCTGTAAAACTGCCCCTAGACCATTACATAGTATGACATAATAAGAAGTGTCTGTATACTTTGTACATACAGCATATTTGCATACACTGTTTGGTATCTTAGACCTTGGGATTGGATCCTAACAGTTATCCTGTGATATTTCCTTTTTTTTTCCCCCAGTTCTTCAGTTTGGGTTCACAACCATTTTTGTGGCAGCTTTTCCACTGGCACCACTTCTGGCCTTACTAAACAATATTATTGAAATTCGGCTTGATGCTTACAAATTTGTTACTCAGTGGAGAAGACCTTTAGCTTCAAGAGCCAAAGATATAGGTGAGCTCTTTGTTAAGTGGAATTTGTTATATATGTGTGTTATTCATCAAAGCTTTGACCACTTCAAGTAAGAGCAGATTAAGGTATTTTCAGTCATCTTCCCAATTACTAATACAGCCCTTGATTGTTCAAAAAAACCTCAAGTATCTGATGCCAATCTACTTATGCAATTAATACTCTATATTGGAAAATGTCTTTTAATGATTTTCTGGAGGATTTAGCAGCCAAGGTGTAAAGTGTGACGCCTGCATTGCTGAACACAGGGTCCACACAATCCTGAGGCCATCCAGCCACACACTATTGCAAAGGATCTCTGAACTTATTTTGGCTACAAATCTCTTCTGTCCTTGCAGGATGCAAAAGCACAACACCTTTAGGAAGAACTCAAAAACAAATTCATCTGCCCAATGCTGAATCCCTGGTGCTTTCAGAGGGGTAAATAGGAAACCTCACCAACCAACTGCATTGCAAAGATCCATAGCCCACACCAAGAAATAGCAGAAGCTCAGGCTTTGTGCTCTTAGAGCATTCTAGCATGTGCCTAAAGTCTGATTAAAGCTTTGAATGAGAACAATGTGAATCTGTGGGTTCTGGCACAAGCCTGGACAACAGCCATACATGGTATACACTACAGGCATAATTTGTACAAAAACCAGTCATTAATAGAAGCACAGAAGAATACCTTTTTTCATGTTGATTCAAATGTGATTTCTCAAAATAAATTGCCTTCTAGCAAAGTTTCAGGGGCAATTCTGTCCCTCATTAAATCACTGGGTAGGTCTAACCTTCCCTTGGTGTGATTCACAGTGATGAGGTCTCACTGTTCAATAAGAAAATTTATTTTTACTCAGTGACCCTTGGATGAAAACTACATAAAAACACCTTGTGCAGTGGGGAAAGCTACTTCAGATCATGCAGTATTCCAGGCACTTTGGTTCTTGTTTTTCCTGGAGCAAACATGCTGTCCTTGTTGAACAGGCATCTGGTATGGGATCCTGGAAGGCATTGGAATCCTCTCGGTTATCACAAATGCGTTTGTTATAGCGGTGACATCAGATTTCATCCCTCGCCTCGTTTATGCTTACAAATATGGACCCTGTGCTGGCCAAGGAGAAGCAGGACAAAAGTAAGGCTTTTTATTTGGAGGGGGGAACAGATGTGCATGAAAATCTGCTCAAACAGGTGCAGTATTACTGTCTGTGTATGCTCTGATTCCACTAAACCAAAGGTACTGCTTGTGTCTAGGTGACAGGTACCAGACACCACCGGTACTGGTGCTCTGCATATTCCCAGAATGGGTTGCTGAGTGACTGTGATCCATGAGGTTACTTCAAGACAAACATGGCAGAGCTGTTTCAGAGATTTTGTGTGTGTGACAGGATGCTGCCCAAGCTGTACTTCCCAGCTGGTAGCACATGGATATAATCCTGTTTTTTTTCAGAAGCAATGCTTCAGAGATACAAATCAGTAAAGAATTATTGAGCATCTTACACTTGTACACTGGGGGGTATCCTGATGTAATATTCAGCATGTATTACTTTAAAAAGTAGTGTCTAGCAAGAGGAAGAAATTTCCAACTAATACATCAATATATACTCACAGAGAAAAGCAATTTGTTTTTCTTCTAAAACTAGAGTTCTTAGATTAAATCTTCCAGGAGACATTTGTGATCTGAATCCCTGCTGCCTAAGTGGATTTTCTTTCAGTGCTGCTAAGCACTGAGATTATATTAGCATGTGCACACTACCAGCAAGCATGAGATAGTTACTGCATGGCCACTTGTGAAATCTCAGCTGCTGGACTCTGGAAGGTCACTGAATCCAGCCAAACACGGACACAGTTTGCAAATGCCCTAGCAGTGCCATGAGCAAGGAACCCTGCAGTGCCAAGAAACCCAGGCTGAGCAGTAGACAGTGACAGAGAGCTTGCATTCTGCTATTGGACATGTGGCAGATTGATTTTTTTACTCCCTGCTGCAGAAAGTGAGTTCATCTGTTGCTGCTTCTCTGACATCTTTTGACTGTCAATGCATTTAATCATTCTGACAGAAGAAAGGCATCTGGTGGGGCAGCTCCTGATTAGCAGACCTGCTAACTCCTGTCCTGCAAGGATTTGGGTGCTTTGGCTGGGGCTAGGGAGGATCTTCTGTTTACTTTCATGAAGAATTCAAATCCCTTCAGGGGCAAAGTGGTCTGGTGCCAGTTGTTCCTGAGCATGTGCCTCTGCTCGTGCCATTGTAAAGATCTACAGGATGCTGGGGCACTGTAAGCAACTCTCATTGCTAAAGAAAGCATGAGGAAGGATTTTCTCAGAATCACTGTGGATGAAAAACAACACCTTTAGAAATGTTTCTCTCAAGACTCAAATATGACTCAGTGGCTTTGAAACAAGTTCTGCTCAGGGGAAGTAGATTGGCTCACAGTTTGGCTCTTATCTTCTTTTCACAAACCTCTAGTACAATGTTGTCACATTTCTGCTGCCTCTTTGAGTGAATTTCTAGATGAAGCTGTCAGGTAGTAATATTTTGAAGGAGCTAACCTGTATTTAAACTGATTATGTCAGCATTCTGAATAATGTTATTAGCAAGTAATATTACAAAAGCAGGAAGGTATTCAAAAATCCACAGGAATAGTGAGTTTTCTCAAATTCTGGGGTGAAGACCATCTGTTATTTAATGGCTCAAAAGAGAGAGGTACTCTTTTCTTTCAAAAAACATCTGTAACTATTAGATCTACATGACACACAATGATACTAGAAAAATACTGGAATTAAATTAAGTTCCAAGTGTAATCTATATGAAGACAAAGCCAGATGGTGTTTGAATATAATTTCTCAAAGACTGTAAAGTCCATATTTAGAAAAACCCAATCCAAACCCAAAATCCCCCAACCCTTACTGTGCATTATACTTTACACCAAGATAAGTAGTGTGCCTACACTTACCTGTGTTTGGGCAGTGCAGCATGAACAGCACAACACATTTTGGCCAGATCCCCTCAGCTTTGCTAACCCTAAACTTGAGCCTTCTCTTGACACCCACAGCCCTTCAACAGGGAACATAACTTCCCCTACTCAGTGCTCTCTAAATTTTGGCTGGCCCTCACAGTGTTCAGTCAAGCTGGGATCCTCTAGAATGGAGTTCCTCTGATTAACTGGACATTTTCTAAAAAGCTCCTTTTAAGTGTATTATCTTTCCATCTGATTTAGTGTCCCTTTGTGATAGTACCATGAGTGTAACAGTGGGAATATTTTGATTATCTTCCTGACCCTCCTCATTATTTTCACTGTCCCTATTGTTCACCATTTAGGTGACTTTTCAAAAGTAACCAGTCCCAATCTTCACCATTCCTTCTCCCATAGAAATCTACCATTGCTTCACTTCTATTGTTCATCTGACCTACTTTAGCATTTCTTTTATATTGCCTCAACATCCCTTTCAAATATTAATAAGCACCAAAACTGTGCTTTTGGATTTTATGAAACCCAAAGGACATCCTCCTGGGTACAACAGTTAATGGAAAAGCCTTGCTGTGTCCTGCTGACAGCATTTTGTCCCCTCTAGGTGTATGGTTGGCTATGTTAATGCCAGTTTATCAGTATTTCTGGTGTCTGACTTTGAAAACCGTTCAGAGCCAACATCAAATGGAAGTGAATTCTCTGGTTCACCATTAAAATATTGCAGGTAAGTTTCTGGTCAACATACTTCTCTGCTTTAGGACATTGAAATGGAGAAGCGTCATAATAAATCTGAAATTGAAACTAAATGTTAGAAGACAAAAATTTAAAGTTTTAACTGTGCTGTTCAGGGTCATGCTCTTCTTGGTACTGTTTGGCTGTTACCTGCATGATTCCTTCCTCAGATAAAAGAGAAGCCAAAAAGTTGGTATCTGGAGTGTGCTCCTAATGCAGGATTTTTATGGCGTCATAGCTTGATTCAGACACAATCATCACGGATAAATGTGGTATCAAAGGGCCAGTAATCAAATCAAATCAAATCAATCAGTCAAATCAAAGGGCCATTAATAGGTGCCTGATTACTTAGGTACCAGTGAGACCCAGTAGTGATGAGATGATAACACAGGACATGCACAGGAAGTCAGGGTTGCACAGGAGAGGCCACACTGAGGTATTTCACAGGTCTGACAGACATAAACAGGCTCTGTCATAAGCTGTCTTTGCAAAACCTCAAATCCAGCATTTCCAAACTGTGGAATTGGTAATGGGATTATGTCATTGCTTACTGGTGTGATTATTAGTAATAATCATATACTTGTGGTTGGAATCAAAGGAAGATGAGCAGTTAATTGTCTGCATGCCTTTGTCCTCAACAACAGATTGGAGAAATTGGAGTCTGAGAAAAGTCCGTAATGGCAGATTTGTACCTGAGTGAATTTCATGGCCAAAAACCCCAAGGGGCTACATAGAAGTCTTCAATAGTGTCCCAACCAAACAAATACAGCTACCATTTTTTTTTAATTGCAATGTTACATTACAATCATGAGACCTGGTAGCCTTTTAGCAGGTACACCTAGTCCCAATATTTTTCACTGTGAAGAATTGAAATCCTTTTATTTATGAGTGCCTAAAGAACCAAAGATACTCTGGGATACCACAAAGGTCTGTGATTCAGCAAAAGTCAGTGATACTTGCTATATTGCAATGTTTTTGTGAATAAGACAAATTTTGAGCATAATAAATGGGAGGAGGGGGTGGCATCAATGCTTTCATTTAAGACTGTTGCAACTTATTTGGCAGAAAGAGTATTCCAAAGCTGAATTCACCCCTGCAGCAGAGCCACAGTGAGAATATTCCATTCCACATAGTTTGCTATAGCATTATTTAATACTTTTTTTGTCGTTCTGACCATTCTCTTCCCCGCCTTCAATTCCTTTCTTCCCCAACTTCTAGCATGAAGTTGCTGCCCCTTAAATTTGATGATGGAAATCCCACAATAAAAAAAACAAAAAATTGTCTGCTCAATATCCCCTAAACAGAACACTATTAAATTTGATGTGATAAATCTCCAAAAGAGATATCTGTCCTTTTGGGAGACACTGAAATGTCATGTATATCTACCCTTGAAAGAAAATTAACATCTTTCTTTATCTGAATTTATCAGCTCCTTACCAAACTGCATTCTACTAAAGCATCAGTCATTTTAATTGCACTTCAGGACAGATATTGATAGGGAGTAAAGGAAATATCACATTCTACTGTGTAATAGTGTAGGCATTTTTCCAGGAAGGCAGTATGTCTGAAAAAAAGTCCCAGTTAACTTCTGGTTGTCTGGAACACAGATAGTGCTGTGCTAATCTGGTTGTTTATAAAAGATTTCCCCATTTTTTCATGTGTAAGAATGCATTCCTAGTGAGTTAAAAAAGAAAGAAAATATATACTCTGCCGGGACTTGGTCCAGGGATTTCTCTTTTTGGGATTCTTAGGATATTGTAAAACATCCTAAACTATGAAGTCAGAATGCTACTTGCACAAGGAAAGATCATCTCAGTTTTTAGGACTTATTCTAGAAACACTGCAATTTCTGAGATATTTGATGCTAACTAAGATGTGAAGACAGTTTATTTCAGTTTGTATAGCACCCTCTGCAATCTAAGAAGGTGAAGCTTCATGGAGAAATACAGATTGTCATAGAGATTAAATGACGTTTATTTCTTTTATTCATCTGCATTTTCATTAGTTTCTTTAAACTAACTTAGTGATCAACCTGTGTTATTTACTATGGTATTTTCAATATTTTTTTACAGTGGGTTTTCTGTCCCACCTAGGAAACAGATGATGAAGCGAACAATTTTTACACTACTTTTAAATAACATTTCCCCAGTTCTATTTTAGAATTAACAAACTGCTAGTAAAAATGGACTCTAGAATATGTGACTTAAAGAGATTCATAGTTTGTAAACACAATATTGGACTAGTCCTGGATCCAACTTTCCCCATAGATACCTACAGTTAAATTTTGGAGGCCTAAAGTCTTCCAAATAATACTGTGAGAGAAGACACTAGATCACTTTCTCTCGTGGTCCTCACCTCTTGATAGACCAAGAGGTGCAGTGCTGGCTCTGCTCAAGTCAGGATGAGTCATGTTTTACACCAGGGGTGGCCAACTAATTGATCAAGGGCCAGGTGGAATCCATGAGGCATTTTTACTGTCAGGGAGAACTGACAGGCTGACAAAACAGGGGACAATTATGGGTTCAAAATGTCCATGAATAAAGGGAATAAAATGTCCCTTAAATGAGCAGAGCATCCCACCCTTCTCCAAGTTCTGAGATGCCTAAAAGGTACATGTTGTGCTGCCAAGGGAGATGCTGTAGGGTCAAAGCTCCTCCCATCCTCTGTATTTGTCTCAGGGCTTTTCTTCAGACAGACACTGGTTTGGGTCCTTTGTACCCAATTTCCATTAGAACTCCTGGAGTGCATCTTCCTGGTAGGTTTCAGCTGAAAGTCAGTCCACCTGCATGAAGAGAAGTAAGTGGAGGTGATCAGCACACTTCTTTCCAAAGCAGGCACCTGACCTGAAGTCAAGCCCAGCCTTAGAAGCGAGCAGCATTAGGGTATCCTGTGCAGTTTGCACTGAGCTCATTTTTGGTGCAGAGAATGTATTGGCCAAGAGAAGACAAGTTTTGGGGTTGCCTTCACCCAGGCAGCAGTGCAGAGGTTGCTAACTCCCCCACTGTGCTTGTCTTTCAGGTACAGGGACTACCGGGACCCTCCGCACTCGCCCGTGCCCTACGGGTACACGCTGCAGTTCTGGCACGTCCTGGCAGCACGCTTGGCCTTCATTATTGTGTTTGAGGTCAGTGCCCATCCAGGTGGCAGAACAAAACCAAAAAGAAAACAAATTTCCCTCTGAAACTTTGCATTGGGCTGATCTATGATGGCAGCTGTTGAGGTGGTTTTTGTCTTAGTTTCTTCTGCTTATATTGTGCTTTGTATTCTCGGCTTTGTTTTCACAGGAATGTAGGTTCTTATAGAAAAGGGAAAATAACACTGAAAACTATATCAGTGGTTTGCAAAGAGGGGGAAATAAATGAAGCTTTTATTTACTTTTTTAGTAATTTGTCTAGGTTGGGAAGCCATATGCTGACTGTTGTGTGAGGGGTGAAGGAACATGAGAAAATATTAAATCTGAGAAACTGAGAAACAATGAGAGTTAAAGTTACAGTATTTACACATCTAGCTTTTTTTCTTTGTTTTTGTTTTTTTTTTAATGCCTTTCAGTCCTCCAGAATGGTTGGCATCACAAAGATGACGACAATGAAAAGGATTCAGTATCTTTGTCCATGTTCATGATGTTAGTTTTTACTGTCAGTAACTCGGTGTCTTTAAGGCAAACCAAAGGAGATAATACCAACTTCACATGACTGGTATTCCCATGCTGATTTTGAAAAAGAGAGCCAGAAGGGTAGAAAAATTGGATAGGATGATTTACCAAAAAAAAAAAAAAAAATTAGAAAATGCAGCTCATAAGACCTAATTTCAAGTACCTGAACATCCCCACCAGAATCCAGGAGCTCGACATCTCTCCAGCAGAAGAAGTTTGAAATGCCTTTTACACTGTGAAGAAGCCAAAGAAGGAACACATGATTTTAAAAACCATTTTACTCAATCTGCTGCTCTGAAATCATAGCAACAGGGCATTCAACACAGATATGGAAACTGTAGTCACCATTCTGGCATGTGGTGTAATGTTCATGAGCACATATTGCATCCTGACTCACAGAAGAGTGTAAATTCATTTTGAACTGAGCTTTCAACACACCTCTTTGGATAACACAACAGAAGCATTTATGTTAGAGCAAAGGTGGAGAAGAAGCATTTTCTAGATTATTATTTCTATACTTTGTGGCTCAGCAGAAGCCCAAATACTTCAGCAAATTCCCCATGATTGCAATTTTCAGACCTTCTCAGGTGAAGGAATATGGCACTGCAGGTTGGGCTCTCTTCTTCCTTTACACTGGGTAACTTACTAGCAGTTGGTTTCCAAGGAGATCATTTCTGCCATCATCTGTTCCACACTCAGGGAAATATTAAGGGAAAGAAAGAGAGAAAGACTTGATAGAGGCCTGCTGGGCTTAATCCCTTCTAGTTTCATGAGCAGTCAGTACTGAAAGTCAGGGTATGCATTTCCAAAAAGGACTACAAGAATGGTCTTGGCAGGTCAGCCTAAGAATTTTAAAGACTGAAGAGACTCTGGCCTCTTGATACACACTTGACATAAAGGCAGCCCAGTGTAGGCACAAAGGGAAGTGAGGCAAGAAAAGTGAGCCCTGTTCAAGTCTCAGTGTCCAACCAAATTTGTGATCTGTGGAATAACTTTTAGTGGTAGTGGGCGCATCTGAGTTGACTTTTTGCTTTGTCTCAACCAAAGCCATAGGCTGGCTCATATCTGCCTCCCTCAACATGAGCCACTCTGCTTATTGACACTGCAAACTGCAACTAACTACAACTATAACTATAACTATAACTATAACTATAACTAAACTATAACTATAACTATAACTATAACTATAACTATAACTATAACTATAACTATAACTTAGCTATATCTATGAAATCAAAAAGGTAATTGCAGCAGAAACCATGACCTATTTTTTTCTAAAACACTAAGGATTATATTGTGATTGCTGCAGCGCTTACAATAAAGATTGCACAAAGAGATGGGGGATTCAAGGAAGGTTTTTTTCATAAATTAAGTAACTGCCTAGACTCAGGCCCCTTTGTGGCACTCTGAGTGTGGTTTGTTTTGGATAACTTAACCTCCTTTTAAAACAAACAAAAGTATTTCCTATCACTGTAAAAGGAATTCTTTGTCCAGGCCAAACTGACAGAAGAGACTTTTTTTTCCTCTTTTTAGGTTTGGCAAAAAAACCCCCAACAATTAGAGTATTGTGAGTTTATTTAACATGAGGGAAGAGATTTTACATTCTCTTTTTACATTCTCTTTTCAGTGGCTTTCAAAAGAAGGGTTCTGCTTGGAGAAAAAGAAATACCTTTATTTCTTCAATCTAGAATGTATGTCCTTTCTGAGATGGAGGATTTTTTTGTTCCTCCTCTTAAGTGAAGTGAGTAAATCTCCAAGCAGCATTTTTGATCAAACAGAAAAGCACAATCCTCAGGTATCTAACTCAAGTTTTGCTGTGTCATGCCTAAAATAAGAGGGACAAAGGATCAGTCAACTTCTATTTAACTGTGGTGTTTGCTAAACAGGAGTATGTCTTTGGATAAGAGACACAGTTTAAGAAAAAGTCTTTAGGTTTTGTTTGTATAGATACATTACATTGCTCTTGTATAGATACACTACTTCAAATTTTGGTGTAAGTGTTTATGGCAACAGGAAAGTGTTCCATCATTTGAGCCTCCTCTTCCTTCAGAGCAGGAACTAATACCAGTACTAATACCAGGCTCTGTCCAAACAGCCTTACAGCAAATCATGACCTCTGAGCCTTGAACACACAGGTCACAGAACAGTTCTGAGGCTTTATTTTAACCCACCTTCTCATAATTTCTGCTGTGACCCACACTTCACTTGACTGGCTGGAGTTTTTGTGGGGAAAAAAACTTCATGGGTTTTTTTCTCTTAAAATTTAGTAACGGATTTAGTTTAAGCACAGCATCTGTCTGCATATCAGAAGATATGAAAGGTACTTGTTTTCTTCCTGAGGTTTTAAATTTTTCTTTCCTTTTTTTGTGTTCACAGCACCTTGTCTTTTGCATAAAGCATCTGATCTCCTACTTAATTCCAGATCTTCCAAAAGATCTGAGAGATCGAATGAGGAGAGAAAAGTACCTGATTCAGGAAATGATGTATGA
Source organism: Serinus canaria (assembly GCF_022539315.1). Taxonomy (NCBI): domain Eukaryota; kingdom Metazoa; phylum Chordata; class Aves; order Passeriformes; family Fringillidae; genus Serinus; species Serinus canaria. The sequence continues at coordinate 45,851,174 of NC_066314.1, forward strand.
AGCTGAGCTAGAACGTCTGCAAAAAGAGCGGAAGGAAAGGAAAAAGAATGGAAAATCTTATCACAATGAGTGGCCATGACAGGACGAGGAAGAAACTGCTTAAAAGAAAATAAGAACTCTTGTTTATAAAAAAAATCCTGGTTTTCTACAGCAGAGAGTGCACTGAAAGGAATAGTCAGTAATGTGTGCATTTAGCACATGTGTGCCCCTCTTCAACAGGGTGGATTTTGTCATAAGTCTTTTGAAATTAGAGGTGTTTCCAAGGCTTAGTCCTCTCCAGAGCTGATGTCAGCACAAGCACATCAGACCAATACTAAGTCTCTGCACTCTTGCCAGGAAGCTCCCAGGCCATGACTAAAACTCGAGGCCCTGAACTTCACAGCAGTTACACAACTTCCAGTGCTTTCCAGAACTTGGTGATCCTACGGCTCATTCTCATGAAGTTGCTACTTCCCAAGCAGTGACTGTGCCTTGGCAGCGTGGCAGTGTTTGTCTCTGTGTGTGGCCACCACCTGCAGCACGTGCATGGCAGCGTTGCTCTCTTCCACAGCAGACCCAGCTGCGTTAGTTTGCGTTTGCCACCAGTTAAGGTCACGTAGCTGGGCCATTTCCATTGCTCAACAATACTGAAGTATTATCTAGAAGGACATGCATGATCATGAGTCTGATCAGCTGGCCTGACAATGCTGAAAAATGTAGGCATCAGAAGTGCAGATAGCCAAGCCAATTGTGGCCAGAGGTATCTAGCTGTAGGGTCATTTATTTGGAAATGACGCTGTGAAAAGTTGGTAAGACGTGTTAAAGTTTTGAACAGTGCCTTTTCAGCTATAGGACTGTCTGGTGTATGAAGGAATCAGATCAGGTTAAGGCATCTTGCCCAGAACTGCCCATGGATTTGTGTTGCCAGATCATATTGAGGCTTAGTCAGGAATTAGGGTGTACTCACACACATGTCAGACAGTGTCTTAAAGACCTATCTGCCTATGTAAAACAAACAAAAAAAGAGACAGATGAACAAGGTGAGCAGAATAAAACACAGTCATCCAGAATATCTAGGCTTGTAGCACTTTTTGTATTCATCATTCCATTATCTATGAAGGGGTGGAGGGAAAACACAAAACAAAGACTCTGGTATGAAACAGCTTGGAATCCTTAATGCAGAGCAATTCTGCACAGGCTGCAAATGAGACTTGGGCAAAATAAGCCACTGTCAGTATCCTTTAGCAAATTCCTTAATATTGAGAAATTTAAAATTTCTGATTTAATTAAGACAGTCAAAATTTCCAGACTATTAACCCAAAAGAGTGGACTTGTAGCTTTGAAGACATCATAAGTGTTGGCTAGAGCAACATGAATCAAAATACTGAGTGTTGTGAAAGCTCTTCAATCAGTTGTTCCTACAAGTTATTCTGGAACTAATTTGATAGAAAGAGTAGAATTTGCCCTTCTGGACAGACCACACAATGCAAGATCCTACAGATGGACACGTCAAGCTTCCCATGACAACAGGACCTTTTGCACCAAGACAAATTAGATCTAGTAACTTTTTTCCACTGCAAAGGAAAACTCTGCTATTTGCATGAGAGGGGGGAGCTTTGACGAAAGGCAATATGACTTGAGGAAGGAGAAAGATGAAAGAAAACGTGAGCACCCTCCTCTCTGTAGCTACTGCCTGCCTGCACAAAAAAGCAAGGAATCTCCTCTAGTAGCAACCCTCCATCCTACCTGAAGAGGATAAATGACACAGCATCTCCCTTTTATCAGCTGCTCCTGGCCCAAGCCTGAAAGTCCCATGAGACAACAACATAATCACTGAAGGAATTTCAGGATTAGTCTGTTCTGTGGTGGCTTGGTGACAGACTGAGTGGGGAGCACAAGCAGTGGTTGTCTGGTAAATTCCTGACTAATGGGGAAGGGAATTGGTTCATCTTTGCTTCTGCTCACAGCAGCTGTGGACAGAGCCCACAGGACAGTGGGGAAATAGGAATATTTCTGTCTCTGTAAACAGGGGGTGGGGATGAGGCAGTGTTGACCTCCAATACACACATGCCAAATGGGTTAGTATTTACCATCCACCACCTACAGTTGCAACCTGGGAATTTTGGGACAGGATCGCTGTGCAAAATCATATTCAGACCAAATTCTCATGAAGAATTGGATTATTTTGGATACCCTCTGTTTAATGTCTAAACCAACAGATGACCAGAGCTTAGAAACTGTTTACTAAGTTGTAAAGTGAGACATGAGCCGTGCATAAAATCAGTGTCACCCACATGAGCAAAATGGACCTTTGCAAATCCCTGCAGTAAGATGCAGCTTTGTCAATTTAGATCTCAGTAACTTCGAGAACTGAACTGAAACACAGTAGAATATGAACTGACTTCCACTCCAGAGAAACCACTGCAATAAAATGTGCCAAAACAAATAATGTGCAGCAGAAATGCAATAGATAATAATTGCTTTTGAGAGTAGTTTTCAAGATAGCTGCATTAGGATGAATTTCCCTGACAACACATTGCTAGAAGATGTTTCTCGCTCTATTCTAAATGAGATCATGGGCTGGATGATTGCCAAGCTTGTGCTGAGTATGAGGCTGCAAGGGGCTCTGACCTCCCTGGCAGACCCTGAGTACAGCTCTGTCACTTCAGTTTGACCAGCCAACCCACTGAGGTTTCTCTGCTGCTGGTCTGATGAACAGATTTCCCTAGAGTCCTTCAGAGCTACATAGCAGAACACTCAGGAAAGATGCCCCCTTTTTATTTACTAGAATAATAAAATACAAATAATAGTATAATAATAAATGGAATTTTAATAGTCTCTGGAGAACTAATTTATGCCACTCTCTTCCTGATCTGATGATGTGTTTTGTTTAAATCTCCATGTGACAGTCCTGTATGTTGTTTACTTATTCCAGCTCCACAAGACCACTACCTTCAAGAGAATGAGAAAAAACTGCAACCTCAATGCATGGCACAGACATTTTACATAGCAAGCAGGACAGCACACATCAGAGGATTTACTGTGAAATCATCTTGCAATCAGCATAGGATTGTTCTCCGTAGGCCACTCTTGACAGCAGCATGTATTTCATGAGCAGTTACACACCAGTTTTTAAAACCAAGGAAAAAATGTATATTGGGACTGTTTTTCAGCCTGTTTGCTAAGTTTTTTGCATTCTGTCCCATGGTGGTTTTACAGATCTTAGAATAAAAAACATAAATGAACAACCTAGATACTCTGACAAAAGAAAAATCTAGGAATAGAACATCATCTACATTCAAGCCACCAAATACTACAACAGAAACCGTGTTTACAAATCAGTTCTTTTTTATTTTAAATCTTTCTGAGGGGAGTTACATTATTGACCATATATATTATATTTATATATATATATATATAAAGTATATAGAGAGATTGTTTATTTGTAAATAGAAAAATTCTATGGAGAAGAATGTCAAGTTTTCACACTTTAAAAAAAATCATCAACATAAAGCCATGTTTAATGCTTGTATAATGTGATGTAATAAACTTTAAAAATAAATTATGCACATGAAATATTTACTGCTTGTCATTCATGAGTTTCTTTCTGTTTACCTTATTTGTTCAGCAAGCAAACTGACCAGTCAGATAGAAGTAAAATTTAAATGCAGACCAAAAAGAGACAAAATCTGTCACTATTTTCTCTTTTTTTGTGTATTCACATAGTCAAATATTATTACTGTTGTGGTTTTATGGTTGGGGTTTTTTAATGTTTTTACTTAAACAGGTTCCTAATTGTTTTGTCTTGTGACCCTACCAGATGCTGCACATAATTTGGACACTGCGGAGTGTTCCCACTCCAGTGAAATGAGTCCGTTTTGAGCATCCCACATTTCTTCATCAGGAGAGCTTTTAACTGGGAGAGATGAAGGATCAGGGTGCAGGAGTATGGTGGAGACTCCAACAATTATCTTGCTTTTACACAGAGAAGGAAGGCCTTGGTTTAGAGTTCAGCTAGCAGAGGACAGTATATTTTCCCAAGAAAATATTACTGAAAATCAATTAATTGCTTTTATTAATGATGCTAATTAAGAAGAATATAGGAAAAAAGAAAGCCAAAAGAGTCCCTTTATAGCTCTGCAGCAGTCATGGGAGTTTAGATAGCAAGAAATGGGGCAGCTGCTTTGGTCACCTGCGAAGTGTGTAAGGGTGTTTGTCTCTAAACCTTAGCTCACAACAAGATATACTTCCCAGTGAAAATTCATCTTGATGTTATGATTGTGGACCAATAAAATCACCTGGCCCAAACTTTCACTTCATACCAAAATTTGAGTTAAATGTCTGCTCAGTGCTTAAATAGTGACTTCATCAATAACGGGGAGGTAAGATGGTAATTTATGTGTTTCCTCTGTTTTAAACAACTAAGTGAATTCAAAGCACGGAGAAGAAAACTACATTTTTTAAGAATGATAGCCAGGAAGATTAGTCATGAACAAAACAGGTAGAAGTAACAGATGATCTAAGGCAGCATCAACTACAGCAGAGTAATTTCAGCATAGAGTGATGCAGAAAGGACATGCTGGTGCTGTTTCACACAGCGGTGACCAGTCACCCTCTGGAGAAGCACATTCAGATGGGAATTCAGCATTTGGATTGGGAGGGCTGGAGCCATACTGGCAGGCACACAGACCAAGTGCTTGCTGCAGGGTTCTGTTCTTTGTTACAGCTTACTCTCTCTCACAAAGCACAGGTACACAGAGGCACACCAGTCCACTTCAGCACTCTGCAGCAGCGTGGAGGTAGCAGTACTTACCCTCTTTCAGATCTGTGGGCTGAAAGTACCAGGTAAGTATAAATTGTTATATTCCAAGGCTGAAGAAGTATTCCATAGCACAGAACGCAGTATCTGTTTCTGGGTCATGAAGACAAGGCACAAGGTTGAATGAGCTGCTCTTATCTTCTGAGACTTGAGAAGAACAGCCAGCTGATTCAGTCAATGGCTAATTGTCTCAGAGTAACTTAGATAGTCCCAAAACAGAGATATTCCTGTCCTGAATCCTAGAAGACTTTATTCAGGACTCTATAGTTTGTCTCAGATCTCAGATAAAGGGGCACAAGACATAACTCATGGGATCTATCCCACTTGATCACAGCCCTTCCACACAGTTGCTTTAGGCACTGACCTGAACCAGAGCTACAGCAGAGGGGGAAAGGGGCTGGCCCTAAACTCTGCACTGGATAATGCAAAAAAAAAAAAAAAAATGCTTCAGGAGGCATGGGGAAAGCCTGCCTCCACCACCACATGGTTTTGTGCTGGGTTAGCTGATGGAGTCATGGCCCTGCTGGCACCCACAGTGTGTCTGGCTGGCCTCTTCTCCTGGTCTTTTCCTTCGAGCCCATTTTTTCACCTTTGTTTTCTGATGCTAACAGTTTATCTTGCACAGTAGATCATCAAGTGTCCTCTGTCACAAGGGCACAGAAAAAAACAGATTTAGATGCTACAGGGCCCCAGTCAAGGTAACTAAGCTAGCACTGTGTCATTTTCCAAGTTACAGCAGCTCAGTACTTGCACAAATGCAGTACAACTTTTAGAAAGCCATTTAACACATGCAGTCAGTTTTTCACTTGATTCCCAAGCATGACTGCCTTCTAAGCATCACAGATCAGCTTTCCTGCAATGGCTTTAATTTTCCAACTTAATTTTGCTGCTGTAGAAGAGTTTTAAACATTCCTGTATAGTCATAGTAAAAGTTTGAAGCACAAAAAAACCACAGTGGGTCAGTCTGTTCCCCTCTGTACCCAAAAGCAAGCAGGAGAAGAAAGCAATGGGGGTTTTCACCCTCCCAAAACACCAGCACAGGGCATGGTCTCACATGGATGAGCTGTTAACCTTCTCTTGGCAGCCCCATCAGAGGATAGGCCAATCCATAAGCCCTGCAGCCCTGGAGAAGCCTCCACCACGTGACATCGTTTGTGATCCCTTCTCCATGCCGGAGAATTGTGCAGGGGGCTCTGCACACCTGCCAAAACACAGTATGCACTTGCCTGATCTGAACCAACCTTGAACATGAATCCCCAGAGTGAAAACAAGAACTCCAAGAACACAAAGGACTAAGAAAGTTTCAGCTCATAGCTGGAGAGAACTGCTGTGGCAAATGCAGATGCAGCCTTCACTCTTGTCCAGTACAGCCAAAAGGGAATCTTCTTTATGAACACCTCTGCTGCACTGTGCCCAGCCCAGTGCAAGAACAATCCTAGGCCAGCAAGCTGGGCATGCAGCAGAAGGCTGCTGTGGTTCTGGTCCATGGCACTGAATAAAAAGTGTAAATAATTATTTCCCTCATGAGGACCAGCTCTGTAAGGGCAAGACAGAGCAAAACAGGGAGATAGGGCATGAAAGGAAAGACAGTACTGACTCTTGCCTCTACCACCACCAAAGGCACTCTTGCAGCTCCCAGCAGTGAGCACAGAGGAGAAGGTGCAGGTAGCCAAGAAGTAAGTGGGTTAAAAAAAACATAGATGACAAAACCTGCAAAATAAATATGCTCACAGAATCAGTTCTACAGACTAACCAGATAGCACTAAATATACCTTCTATACAAAAAAAAAAAAAAAAAGACCCACTGTTTCTTGCAATCTGATAAGGTCCCACACCCCAATCTCTTCATACTTTCAATGCCTTAAAAGAAAAAAGAAAAAAAAAAAAAATCAAGCCAGAAAAACAGCCATGTCTGGGTGAACGGTACTCTTTCCAAACAAAAAATTCACTCTGAGGGTTAAATGAGATTAAAAGCAGATATTTTCCAGGAGGCTCAAAAATATCAGGCAAATATTTCACATAGAAACATTGCTTTAGGCTCTGTCACCAAGAACCAGAGAGAGTGAGGAAGCACAAGAAAAACCTGATTCCTTTCTTGACTAATGTCAAGGTCATGCAAAGGTGATAGTGCCACAAAGCTCAGTAGATGCCTGCCCATGACCCCAGCAGAGCTGACCCATAACAGGAACATCAACAGTGCTTGACATGAACAAAACTGTCCTCATGGGCTGACATGGCCTTGTGTCATATGTGAAGACCATTGGCTTTGTTCTTGTCACTTGCAACATCCATTTCAATGTGGCTAAATGCAGGGTTGTCAGTTCCTTCGTCTGCCATGGTAAATGGTTTCCAGTTCAACACTTCCACTTTCTCTGGCTAAAAAAACAAAAGACAAAAGCCATGCTGTGAAAAAGAAGTAACAGTCTTCTTCTCTTTGACCTCTCTTTGGCCAGCAGAGTCTGGCCTGACATGCAGGGCTGCCTTGCAGGAAAACATGTTGGCTGCTGACAGAGCACAAATACTTACTCATTGCACTAGATGGTATTCTTCTAGGGGCATGGAAAGTTTTGTATTGCATAAGGTACTAATTGTGTAAAATTATCTTGTAACACAAAATGTTCTTGTCCTGTTAATTGGTCTGAGTGTGCAAAGTTCTAATTGCTGTTTTCATGTCTACTGACATGTCACCACCAGGTCTTTGAGCTATTGACTCCCAACCCTTCATCCTTGCTCATCCTTGTGACAGGAAGAGAAGATTAACGTACACCATGGCTTTGAGGTCACATTTTTCTTAAATAGAATGAGATATTGAGCTCTTCGTTGCAGAAAGTTGTTTAGTTAGTCCTGATTTTTTATCTCATCAATTTTTGCACTATTTGTGGTGCCAACCACTTGTTATTCTGCTCTTAGCCATATAAGAGACAGATACATAAAGAGACTTGTTTCTGACTCCAGGCATAAAAATGTATGGCTGTGGACATTAGCTTCCATGTGGGTGGTGGATTGTTTTCTTCTTTTTCAAAAGACTTCAGGGATAGCTGATCTCCACACTGACATCAGCAAATAGCATTACAATAGTATGGTAGAATATCCTTTTTTTTCACTGGTGTTCTTATCCAGAAGCTGAAATACATAGGAACATTCTAGAAGGAGTTGTAACTATTAAGGAAAAACATTTTGCAAGCTGGACTATCTTAAAGATATGATTATTGTCTAAACTACTGAACAAAGCTGAACTTGAGTGTTCAGCTGATTATATTGATTGAAAAGTGATCTGTAGTTTATTAAAAATAATAATTTCCTATTTTCCCTTCTAATGGGTGTTATTACCCAATAACATTTCCTCTTTTCTTTTTCTTAGGATGAGAGCTAGGAAATAGATACACTGACTAGAAATGTTTTTTCTCAAATAGTAGCCAAAGTTACAAAGTTACAAAAAAATTCTGGCCTTAGAGAACACACGTTCACAAACAAAGGAAGCTTTGCTGAGTCCAAGGTGCCTTGGGGCAGCTTCCCAGAGGCCAGTTAGGGAGTATTTTAGCAGAAACATGGAGAAAACTGTCCCTTTTCTCAGTTACTTCTCTGTTGTTGACTGAAGTTAAGATGCGGCAAAACTGCTTCCTTGCCTGTGGCAGCTGCCTTACTCCCACCTGCCTTGTGCTCTGCTACTGCCTTATACCAGATAGTCCTATCAGGCAGCATCAGGTAGGTGCTATTCATCCTAACTAGAAAAGTGTGAGCCAGGAAATTTGTTTGCCTTTGTCCCCTGGAGGAAAGATTGATTTCAATCAGAGATGTACAGTTACACTTACTTGCTCAGTTTCAGACCGTGAGAAGTTGGACAGGAAATCTTCCTTGGTCAGCAGGAATTTACGATCCGTGTTCTGCTTTAGTCCTCCTACAAAACAGGCAAGTTTTATTCAGCCAGCTTTACACATGCAAACCATGGGGCAGACTCCAGCTATGGGCACCAGGCCAGGCAAGCAGGACAGAGTCATGCAGCAAAAGCCATCAAGCAATCACAGACCTTAGGGATCATTTCTTTACAAAAATGTATACCCTGCTTCTCTCAAGATATAAAATGATCCCTCACCGTCTATTTCAAATGCTTTAGCTATTTCCCAGCTTCCTCAGATTCCCTATTTTGGAAAAAAAATTGAATCTGGCAATCACCAGAAAAGAATAAATCACATCTGGGACTACTCTGCCAGTCCAGGAGCTGTGGTACCAAGTGCTACCCTGAACCCTGAGCTCCAGTTCTCAGCTCCCTATCAGCAAGACTCCTCTCTCCAAACACACGAGCAACTTTTATAGTGAAGTATTTAAGGGCATCCCCAAGATGGGGGGATGAGGTCTAATGGAATGTCTGGGCATTTCAAGGCATGGAAGATTAGCTATTCTTGGGTGGGAAACAAAAGAGATGTAGGTGCTGGGAATAAGCTCTGCTTGCTACCTGAGGCTTAAATGGAATCTTGCTCCATGAGAAGCAGGGTGACATTGTGACTAGGTTAATTCTTCTGTGCTTCTAATCGTGGGCTGAGTAATTCTCATCTGGATTTAGAGAATTGTGAGGTTTTCATGTTTTGTTTCATGGCCTATAGGTAACCTGATCCCTACCAGGTAAAAAGCAAAATTTGGATTCAAGCATCACTATAGCAATGGGAAGAGCATGTGCTTAAAAGAAAGTGTGGAGCAAATCTTCTAAAAACTGAGAAGGAAAAGAAAATTAGATAAATGTAGCTTGTGCTTGATAGTGCAAGGCATAGCGAAGTTAATGGAAGTGAGTTTATCTACTGAGTTTGGAGTTTCATAGTCCTGGAGCTGTTGTGGATCAGTCTAAAAATTTGAAATCTAACAGCCTTCAAGATGAGGGCTGTTATATGAATCTGGCTGGGGATACTGGGAAAAGCTGTAAGAACAGCTGCTTTTTTGCTGTTTCTGCCATGCATGAGGTGGATGACAAGACTAATTTGCATCTGACCTGGATGCAAAAGTAGTGAGGCCATGGGCTGGAACTGAACTCCCCATTCTTACCCATGGCAAGCTGCTTTTTCCCTTTGCACAAAAGTACTGGGAAACTGAAAAAGAAGCTAAAATAGCCATGCAGAAGATCTGCAGCTCTTAGGCATGTTCTTGAGAAATATGGTGAAAAGCATGCACTCTATGGATGCAGACAACAGCCCTTGAGTGCTCTGAACTCACTCAAAGTAAAACTGCTTTTGTCCTCTAGAAGCATAGGTGTATTTCCTTGCTTGGAGTTGTTGCCATGTCCAGGGACAAGTCTTAAACCTCCAGCCCCTGCAGGCATCTAATAAAACAGGAAAGACAGGTGTCTTTTTTCTTTTTTTCCTTTTTTTAATGCCCCTTAGGTTCAAAAATATGCTGAAACTTCTTTCTCCTTAGAGATTTGTAGAACTTTTGCTGTGAGCAAAGACCAGGAGTGGGATGCAGAAGCACTGAGGGAAGGAAATTCGATTTAGGATGGTAACCTTTACACAGTGTTTGCAATAGGTTACTGGCACTTCCTGTGGCTCTCAGGACATCTTAGCTTAAAAGAGATCTGAGACACATTCAATCACAACTCTGAAACTAGTACCTGTTAGGAGGCTGATAATTATTCCCACAACTACTGTGACGAGTGTCCCAAGTGTGCTGAAGTAGAGATAAGACAAGGAATACCAGTTGTCTGCCAGGGCAGGCCTGAAATAAAGCAGAAAAAGTGTTAATCTCTCCTTTTCTGTTCCAAAAAACTTGGAAGTGCTTGTTTCCAGACAGTGTAAAAATACAGAGATACTTTTGAACCAAGCAACCTGGTAATCTTGAGCTACCTCCACACAATCACGTGTGCACTGAAAATTTGTTCCAAAATTTGCAGAACAAGTTCCTTTGTAAAGAGACAAGGCTAGCCAGTACAGTGAGGCAATGCATGAGACAGAGCAGGTAAAACAGGACAGTCCTGTCTCTGCTGTGAATCTAGTGCAGAGCTGAACACCCTAGTCATCCAGATGAAGGGATTGATTTCTTTAGCAAGGGTGATGTTATTTAAAGGAAGGGGCACAAAAGAAAACCAACAAGGAAATCAACCCCATGCAGCTCTAAACAGCCAGAAACAACAGAGCAACTGTCTTTACACCTCATTCTGCTCTCCCTGACTACATGCTCTGTTGCAACAGGTGCTTCCCAGCAGCCAGGAGCAATGCTGGAGGGCTCATGAGAGAGGTGTGGTGTATGAAACTGGATGTTGGGCAGCCAGTGTGTCAGGGTATGTCTTGATTGTACAATGCTCTAAGGTGTAAGGATTTGGAAACCCTAGAAATGTGTTTTTTCAGCTTTTTTCTGCTCCTGCTGTTCTCTGTATTGCCATTCGTGTTAAACTTAACTGTGATCATCCAGAGTAAGACATTTGGCAATTGCAAAGCAGAGGAAATCCCATATATTGTGCCCATTCTGAATGTACTGATTAGAACTATTCTGCACAGACAAGTTGCTGTAGGTAGAGCTGCTAACTGGCATTTTGCCCTTTAACTGCCAATTACTCTAATTCATGTGACAGATTGTGGAAGCTAATCTAATAACTATAAATTATATCTTTGTTTAAAACTGTGATCCACAGTAAGGCATGTCCAAGCCTTTGAACTCAAATATTGAACTGAAGCTTTTCAGATCAATAGAAATATTCACTTTGATTTCTGTTGTGGGATAACTCAGACAAACTACTTCAGTCTGAGAGGAAAAAAAAATCAGAGAAAACTGCTGCATCTCAAAGAGTGTGGAAGATAAACCAGAGAAGGATCTTTATAGTAAATACTGTTCAGATGTTTGTATTTCTTTTAAAAAAATGCATACATTGTTACTGTACTTGATGAACTCACATACCTTTCTGCACCTGATGTGCTGAAAACTGTTGTTAATGGAATTTCTGTTGATGTGAAATTTCCTGAGGATATATTACAGCCCACAGTCGAGAGAGGGAGTGGCTTGGTTCTCTCTGGAAGTGGAGGATAAATCTGAGATCCAATTCCAACCCAAAGTGAAATAATGAAGCCACTGACTAGACCCACAAATGCTCCCTGCAAAACAAAAAGTGAAACTTGGATTTACATGAAAAGCAAAAGATATTTGAAAGAAATAACAATTAGATGAGTAAGAAATAGTCAAGATAATCTAAACAGTAGTCTTCATAGCAATGAAATATATAGTTGGGAAGTGCTGGGGAGATTACTTCATTCTCCTTTGGGGAAATATGATGTTTTCTCACAGCTCCTGAACACACCTCTTTTTATTTGGCCACTAAGTCTTTGCAATCAAAGGATAACTTTGGTCTTCGTGGTATATGGGGAAATCCTGCTTTATTTGAGGCCCTCCTTGAAAAAATACAGGAGCAATTTTTCAATTTTCTCATGTGACCTGTTTTAGTGAAAAAGTCTCTCCTACATCAGATGTAGGTGGGGTTGCGGCTGAGAGCTAATATTTTTTTTTGTTGTTACTTCAGTATATATATATAAAATTTTCAACTGCAAAGAGGTAAAGATCAGTGATTAGTAAACCTGCAAATGGTAATAGTAAAATATTATACTAATATTACTATATTAATATAGTAATATAGCAATATTACTATAATAAATTAGTAAACCTGTAAATGGTAAATAGTAATCCTGCTGGACTAAACCATAAACAATATCAACAAAGTTTGTCAGTTCTTTTTTCTGATGGGAAAGGTTTTCTATCTGGAAATGATAATTTTACAATATGGAAGCACTCTGAGAATACCCCAATTTGGCGTGCAAGTGCCTAGACCCCACTTTCATGGCCTGACCCCCTTTTGCTCAGACAGGCCATAATTCTCTGACCCTAGTGGTTGTTCAGCTGTATCTTGAGATGCATTGTCCCTGCTTCTAAAACTGGTTTTAAGAAATCCTTGTCAAAGCTTCATTTTTATTCAGATTATTTCCCCCATCCAAATCTCTTCATAGGATGGAAATTCAAGTTCCTATACAGCTCTGTTTGTCCTTTCCTTGGGATAAGGAAGAAAGGGGCAAGGGGAAATGTACTCGAAGAAAGACATCTCCCTTGCTGCCCAACATTGAATTATTAGTGGAAGGAGAAGCCCAAAGTTATCAATAAATTTTGGATGAACAGGTCTTAAAATTTCTACTTACAATTCCATTTGCAAAGGAGCAGAGGATTCCCAAGGCAAACAGTCCTAAAAGGGGGCCACCAACCATGCCAAAAATGCTGAGCGCTGCCTGAGGAAGGAAGAAAGTCTGCTATCAGGTGCTGTGCAAGGAAGGTAAAGCTTCCAAAGTGACAAGAAAAGAAGATGTTCAGAAAGAATTTATGAGACTTTTTAAAGTGCTGTGTACTCAGTTGCCAGGATTTAATATATGGATGCTTAAAACACAGGTTGAGCTGTAGATCCTTAAAACATAGGCCATGGGCCTGTTCACATCAGTACCCAAGAAAGAATAAAAACTAATCCCACAATGGTCTTCAGCAATTATTTTCTTACATAATTTATTCTGGGTCATTCAACATGGCCATGAAAAATCTGTCTGGCACCTACCTGCAACAAGGCTCCCAGAAGAGATGCCACTGCAGCCATAGCAATGCAGACTCCACCATAAAACAGGCCTGTATGTGAAAGGCAGCACAATGTATAAATCTGTCAAAATTTGAAAATCACTAATGGAAAAGTTTCTGTCTAACCCAGCATGGCCCCAACATCTCCCAAATAAAAGTGCTAACACCTGGAGATTTTCTAAGAGAGCCTGAATTGGCCAAAAGGTCAGGTGTCTGTTTACATTAAGAAGAAATCACACAAACTTGACAAAATCCTCATTCTGTGAAAAGCTAAAGATTAGTTAATAAAGGTCAGCCACATGGATTAAGCATAGTGGCAATAACCCACTTGTTCATATTTCTCAGCTAATCTCCTGTGTCATTGTCCTTATTTTGAGGGAATGATTTTCACTTCTCAGCCTAAATTCTAGGAAGCAAAAGAGTAAATGCTGGCAGATCTCTGGGAGCTGGCACAGTGACAGAGAACATCCCAGGTCACCAGGACACAGTGTTTCTTTCCAGGAGCCCTAACACTGGCTTACTTGTTTTTCCCACCTCCGTCCCTGATGAGTTTCCCTGCTCTAGCAAAAGGTTAATCTCTCTATTCATTGTGAAGTGCCAGGCAACTCATGATACCACAAACAACAGTTTTGGCATAAGCATTGTTTGCAATGTTTAAGAAATTTCTCTCAGGTGACAATATTTAATTCTTGTTACCCTCCCACCAGTCTGCCCTGCTCCCTGGTTTGGGCTCCAACATGACAGCACGTTGGGACAGAGGTGTTTTCATTCTTACTACAAACACTTTCTTGGGCTACACCTGCAGCTGGTCACAGACAGTACAAGTAGCAGATGTGACAATTGTCCTTCACAGACTTAGACCATCTGCTCAGTCTGGTTCTGATTCTCTTTGAGTTACATTAAGCAGAGGAGCTAAACAGAGTGACAGTCTGAGAATATATCAGAGAAGATGTGAAATTTCTTGTTCTCTGGAATATTTTTGGGACACAAGGCTACTCCTTGCATAATAATTTTAATAAAATGTTACAAAACAGCTTCCTTTGCTTCTTATTTTTGACAGATAAAAGAAAAATAGCAGGTGTTTAAGTCAGAGATATTTGGCCTTGTAGAGTTGTGACTCAATACTGAACACAGATGCAGTGCATCTTTCCTTATTAAAGACCAAACAAGATGGTTTCCTTTTTTTCTTTAACTCACTTGTCCCCCATTTGTGTAAAACCCACAGAGCTGATCTTGTCTCCCCCAAATGTTGCACCAACATAGTCCCACTGGTGTGAATTACTTACTCCTGACATACACCAGCATAAGCAAGGTCTGAATCAAACCTTCACTTTGTAAAGCAAAAGCAGAAAAGATGTTTTCCAGACATACTCATCCCCATGGAAATCCATGACAGCTTCTTTTCAGAGAGAGATTTGAAGTGGGGCTTGATGAGGTCTTCAACAGTCACAGCAGCCAGAGCATTGATGCTGGAGGACACCGTACTACAGAAGGCAAGATTTATACAATTTTTTTTTACCTTAAAAGCTGAAATCATAGATGACAGGTAGGTTACTGGCACAGAGAAACTGCCACTGTCTAGAACAGTGCCAGAAAACTAATGTAACTGCTGCATAGGTTTAAACAACTTATTATTGCAGAGAATGCAGCTAACACCTTAGAAAAACAGTTTAAAGTAATTATCCTTGGTGAAGTCAAGGCACATACTGATGAAAAGTTGGGTTGGACCTGGAGAACTGAACAGAAATATCTATTATATATGGCTAGCTGTAAACACTACTGGTATACATGATACCTTCACATATGATCTACAGCATATATCTGGTAGGAAAAATTCCCACATCACTGTGCATTAATTTTAATGCACCCTCAGAGGAGAATTCAGATAACCTAATTATGGTCACCTAAAAATTAGGCATCTACTAATCTACATGCCTACTAAATTAGGCATCTACAAACCAAACTACTGAAGGCTCCTTGTGGGATCAGAGAAACCAGCACTCCTAAGGCACATCCAGGTGATCCTTTGTCTGAGTGTACCTTGCTCCTGCAAGCAACCAGCTTTTCTTCAGCATGTGAAACTAATATTTTGGCTGTTCCCTCTATTTATGTAGCTACAAGTATTCAGAATTTTTTTAAAAAATATTCTGGTGTCACATTCGTAAGTTTCTTCATCTCTAACTGTTTGCTATTGTTCAGAGCCTCCACTGTGACAATATTTCTTGAAGATACTCCTTGGGAAAGCTGAACAAAACCCTCCCCAGTATGGGATAGAAGGGCAACAATCTGTCTCCTGCAGTGCAAATATATAGTGGTTGTTGTCTCATGGGATTCATTCAAGACAATTGGAAGCCCAAGAACTCAAGAAAAGAGGTCTCTAGAGATCAGGGGTAAGGAAAGGCACATGGCTTTGAAGTTATGCAGGTTTTAAACTGGAAAATTAAAGATGAGCAATAGGAAATTTCCCCAACTGTAGCTATTTGGTGTAACTATCCATCCATAATACTCAAAAACTCCTATAGCAGAGGGGCTTTAAAAGCACAGTGAAGGATTTGTTAGTGTTTTACATGACATGTGGCTAATTGTTTCCTCCTGTTGTTAGTAGGGAACTCCAAACTACTTTAAGTCCTAGTACCCAAATATTGGAAACTATAGATTTTTAAGTTGCATCATCAAAGAGGTCATAGTGATTTTTTTCAAGACTAGAAATCAGCTAGATGAAGAAATAAGTACAAAAGTTTTGGTATAATTACAACTTTAGCTCCAATAAAAATGGGAAAAGAAAAGGTAGAAGTTTCCAGAGTATTAAATTACCTTAATGTCCCACTGTAGGCACTAGCCACAAAAAGTCCCGGCACTCCTGGGAAATCCCGCATGATATCCAGCACTAGGTATGGCATTAGCTGAAAAATTCATATCAAGAAGTATTACCATCTTGCCCTAATTTTTCACTGTTTTGTTTTTTACAGTCTTTTCACTGGCGTTCTGTCTAGCTGTTCTAATTTTTAATGCTCTATCTTGCTCTGTGTATTGATTATTTTACAGAGAAAACCAACCCTAAAGTGTCCACTAGAGCTACAGAGATTCTGTTGAGACCACCTAGCTGGGGTGCCATGCCCTCAGGACCTTGTTTTCCAGTGACAATTGTAGAGGAAGCTAGGGCTGGGCAGCAGGTGGTCTGTACTGCACATCACTCCCTTGGGGGGACTGGGTGCCACAGATGCTTTTTCTGCTGTTGACTCCACAAAAAGGGGTTCATATACAGTCCAATAAACTCAGATATTGGTACCTGAGATCAATTTCAATATAGGAAACTGCCATTCTTTTTACATTTGCAAGATCTGAATGCTGGACAGAGAGAGGAATTTTAAGATTTCCTTCCTGTGAACCTTTTTTTTTTCACAGAGAAGTTGATATTTTTAGTATCTTGCTTCCAGCTTCTACCAAATGAATTTGACTGACTGGAAAAACTTTAGTTCCGTCCAGTTTCCACCTTGTCTCTTATTTTATTCTACTCTTAAAGACCAAGTGGTCCTGCCTCAGGTGCTCCATGGTCTGTGCTCTTCTCCTGCCTTTCCAGCTACTGTCTATTGGAGCATTATCCAGAGCCTGTGATTGTCTTAGGCTTAAATACACAAATAAAACTTATTTGATTTCCTTGGGCCCTGGCTCTGGCCAGTCTATGGGCTGCCAAGAACTCTTGCTCCTCAGGTAAACCTGCTGCTCCAGGTCTATTTGGGGAGAAGTCATTATCAGTGGTGAGGTGGCTCCTCTGCAGCACAGTCTGATTGCCCATATCTCCTCTGAAGGAGGGAAGGATTCATAATCACTAGCAAAGAGCTGCCTGCTGATAGCCTTCCTCCAGTGTGTGCTCTGGGCATAAGTATGGTTTGAATCTGAGAAGGGTTTTGCCTTCATCAGCCCAAGGGAATTTGGGTTGGATGACACAAAGCAGTGCATCAGGACCCACAGTCACTCACAAGGGCATTGCTGCTCTCTTCCCCTCAAAGAAGAAACTGCTTTCTCTTCAAAGCAGTTTCATGTAATGCTGGCACTCCTGAACCCATTTTGAGTGAAAAACCCACACATTTGCAGAGGTGGGTGTACTGAGAGCTCTCCACATTGCAGCTCTCCCTGCTGCCCACCTTACCAAGTGCTGAGGGATTTGCAGCTCCAGGAACGCAGTCTCAGCCTGACACAGGATTCCATCATGTCACTATTTCCACCCCCCTGACTCTTGAACGGCCTTTGTCTGGTTATTATGGCTGCAGAGGAAGGATACCCTTCCACCACCTTCCCCCGAGATTTGGGGCCATACCTGGTCCAGTGCCGACACCTGGTTGGCTGTCCATGGGTCACAGTCTTTGTAGATGGAGTAGAGGGCCAGTCCACACAGTGTGGCACAGACCAGGATTGCCCAGAGTCCCACCAGGTTGATGTAGAGGGATCTGCACCAAGACACATGGAAACAGCATGTTAGAGCTCAACATCCCACAAAGGCCCTGCTGGGGCCAAGCAAGGAAGAGCTCACGCCTGCACCGAGCTGACCCCCTGGTCAGCAGCTGCTGCCAGCAAGGGAGCCACCATATGGCTCCCAGCACTTCACCTGGAGAGAGACCACATTTCTACGTGAACACATGACACTTCTGGTTTTGGTGTCACAGTCTGAGCGCTTGTCCCCTGGCAATGGAGATGATGGGAGCGATAGAGCAATCCCACATTTCATCATGCGTACGAGTTGTTCATTGCAAGCAGCAGGCCAGAGGATGCTCTTTCCCCCATGCCACACCCCTTGACAAACCCCAAGCAGATTTGTAAGGCGGGGTGCCCCAGATCCAAGTGTTGGGTACCTTATAGTCAGCACCAGCATTCTTTTGCCTCTGGAGCTGTAGTATCATGCTTACACAATGCTGGAGTTGTCCTTGTAAAGCTACAAATCCCCCATTTCCTCCTGCCACAGTCTCTGTGCGAAGCAGCGATGAGAAACTGGGGCCTGGAACCTGGTCTGGAGCTGCCTCTGGCTGCCACTTCCAGAGAGTAGGGATTCTCAACAAGCCCAGAGCTTCCCCTTCAGTAACTAAAAATCTTGGAGTCTGGTATCATCCAGAAACTCCTTCACCTCCCCACGTCCTGACGCAATCTTCAGCTTCAGACAATGGTGAGACCAGACATGTTTTCATCAGACAACAATTCTGCCTTTGCCACACAACAGGCAGCTTCTACTGGCAGTGAAAAACACATTGCTCTCCTTGCTCAGTGAAAGCTTTTGCTTTCCATCTAAGTCTCTGGTTTTCTCAAATGTTTCTAAGCTCTTGATGACTCCAGGGTCACAAATCTCTTGGTATCTCCAGGGTCACAAAGTTCTTCTCACCTAGAGTGGTAATTTCAAGCAAACATACCCACTGGGAACAAGGCCTTGAAAAACAACGTTCCTTTCCAGCAGTTGCCTCCTGGTTATCAGTGTATCACTGATAGTGATTTAACTTCCTGACAGATCACATACCCTGGACTTGTGCCAATTAATAAAACCTCCTCTGGGAGGACATTTGGTTTCTGTGAAAATATATTCATGCTTGCAATGCTTCAAGAGGCCTTTTAGTGCTTTTGGTTCCCAGGAAAGTAAGGGGAAACAGCCTTTGTATTTCTATAGAGGACCAGCAGGATGAACAAAGAACTAAACCTAACTTTATAACCCTTGTTAGACATTGAAGTGGACATTTTCAGAAACGGATAAGGTAGATTAACTAATTGAACTATCAGTTTTATACAATAGAAAAGTTATTGGCAAGCACAATTCAAACTCTTAGAAAAGACCTATATAAATAAAAGCTGATTTATGTTTAGTAGGGGAAACTCTACATTTTTGCCTTGTATTTGCAATTAGGGGGTGGTCTAAACACACAATCAACAGCACTTTAAATTTCTCTCTAAACTAATTCAGTAAAAATGAAGCAGTCCTCTTCTCATAGATGCTTACATATTGATTGGATGTCTTGCATCCACTTAGCTGAAGCCATTCCTGCACTGGCATAATCTATCTTGATATACAACACCCAGAAACTGATTTAGCACAAAATTTAACCAATGAGTAAAATCAATCCAATTCATTTGAAAAGATGTAATAGAAGAATAAGCCTAGAGCCTGTAGTCAAGATTAGAAAGTCAAGAGAAACACACAGAAGCAAAATAAATTGTCTTGTTTTTAAGCAATTCTTGTCTATAAACTGCGTCAGTGTTTGACAGAGAGCTTTTTTTTTTTCCTTCTGATTTACATCCCAGCTCATGGTACACCCTATGACTAAGCACTGGAGAATAATTATTGTAGCACTGTTGGAGGGAGGTGTTTCCATTAATTCTGTGTGAGTAACATGGGGTGGAGTTTGGGTGAAGTAGGCATTTTGACTGCAGAAAGCTTATTTTCAATTGTTTGTTTCAGTTTGTTTCTAAGAATTTAGCACTGAAATATGCCAGCTGATGACCTTGAAAGGAGAGAAAAATGTGTTAGGAGCCCATATTTTTCTGACAGTGTAGCTCTCCTGCTCTGAGTGCCTCTTATCATTCAGATATAAGCATTATGTTCAATTTGCCTAGTGATTGTTCAAAGATGACAGAATGTGCTCCTACCTACTAGTGTTCCTTGAATGGGGTGAAATCCTTTCCCACAGCCTGAGAAAATTCCTGTTCTTGTGCCACTGTTAAAGGCCTTCCCAAAACCTGCATGTTGGAATCTGTGAAGGAATTATTTTCTGAGCTCTGATTTGTTACTGTGCTGTCTCTTAAAAACCTTTACAGTAAATGGCACGGGGGTAAAAAACCCTATTACTTTGACCTGATGACATTTTGCACTTCTGTGTACAGATTAAATGACAATAAGAGGTACAGGCCAGCAATGTGACCTGCCAAATGTGTTTAATTACACTTGAATATGAACTAGATAGTCACCACAGAATAGCAGTGTTTATAGTTGTGACAAGCTGCAACTATTATGCAAAATGATTTCTCCATGCAGAGCAAATGTCTTGCACAAGTGAGGCACAAGCAAGATGCCACAGAATCCAACCACCCATGCCAGCAGGACAGGGCTTTGCTGATTAAGGCTCAGCAACCATTAATATGAGAGCCTAAATTCCATCCAACCCCCTACAGAACCAGATATCTTCCAGCCCTGGCAAAAGCTGCTGCAACAGCTCACAAAAACTACCCTGAGGCTGCCATGGTGTCAGATTCCCTCTGGTCACACTCTTCTTCTGAGACACTCTGGAGGTGTCTCTGCTCTCAAAGAGTGTAGGGAGGGCCCAAGAGAGGGGCACAGCCCTAAGTGGAGCAGGTGCTGGGAGGAACAGCCTGACTGGCACACAAATCAGGCACAATATGTGTGTCTGTTCTCCCATACACAGTCATTCCAGGGAGATGTGGGGTGTGCCTCCTGCCTCTGCAGTGCTGAGAACCTAGAACCCAGCCATGTGCCACAGACTGCAGAGAAGTGACCTGGTATGCTGGAGATGTGTCAGGGAATGCTGGATGTGTACCAGATAATGAGCATCAGCTCATTCCTGTCTGCAGCACAAATGGCTGAAAAGTAGATTTTCTTTACTGATATAAACAAAATATTTCAGTTGTAAATGGTGCATGATTTTGTGGTATTCTGCTAGCTTATAAAGTGAAAGCCTTCACAAAGCTTCTTCTCCTCTACGCCACTGTACCACAGAATGACTGAATGTACAGGGACTATAGTCATGATGTGTATTTCTACATTTCTTCTATAACTTATTTTCATGAGATCACTAGTAATTCTTAAATCCTGAGCTGTGAACTAATGGAATGGTTCTAAAGATAAAGATAACAGAGCTAGCAAATATACTCCATTCTAGAGTAAAGGCTCATCAGAAAAGTTTACACTCAAGGAAAACATAACCCTCTGCCAGTTTCTACAGTTAATTCCTTAAAAATATGTCATGATTATTATGAACACAAAATAAACAATTGCTCAGCAATTTTATCACTGAATAAGTCATTTCTGGATTTCCTCACACTTTCATTGTTAGGGGAAAATATTTCATTCTTTAGTTATGCAATATCCCCACACAATGATTTAGGTTTCATAGAGCAGCAATTGAAGATACTGTCTTGATATGACTTCAGCATAAGTACTACAATATTTGGTCTTTAAGTTGCACATAAACTTACTGCAGCTATTTTTATATGAGAATACTGGTGCAGTGAAAAATTCAGGCACAAAGTTCAGTGTTACAGCAAACACATGTAGTTCATATACCAGTAATTACTGTGCCACATTTCTTCTACCTGGTCCACAAGACAGAAGGCAAAAGACGCTAGCCTTTATAAATGGAATTTATACAGACAAAATACCCACTCATTCCTTAAAAAAAAATCAATTATGAAGAACAGCCACTGTTAAATTCAGAGAGTAAGTGCAGACAGACTTACAATTTTGCATGGAATCTGTTTTTGCATGCGATGTATCTCTGGACTTGAGACTGGTTAACCCCGTATATACCAGTCCATGTGAAAGTCCCACCTATAACAATCGTCCAGAAGGTGTGCCTTTGCAAAGGATTGGGATCAAAGCTACAATGAAGGAAAAAGAGAAAGCAAATTCAGAATATGAAAGTCTTCTTAATATGTAAAAACCTTAATGCTTAGAAGAAATAATTTCTCCATGCTTGTTCTAATACAAACTTTCTTAATTTGGCCAGATTTTGAACATTAAGTTGCTCTAACTTTACGTGAAGTCATAGAAAGCAAATTTTAAAACTCAGAGCTGACATTCTGAGCCAGTGAAACCCTCTGAACTGTCCAAAGGTGAAGCTGGAGAGCTTTCTTTTCCTGTAAACTACAGTCTTATGTAAAGTTGTATGACGCTTGTGATGGTTGTGGTGAAACGATGCTGCAGTAAAAAGTGTAATGTGCCTGCTTATCTAGAGGGACATCAGTCTAACACCAGTATAAAGGTGTGTTTACAATCCCAGCCTTTGTGGACAGAGCCTCTATAAAACATTTTGCTGCTTTACCTCTAACTAAACAGCAGATTTTAGGTGGCCATGAACAATTATTATTTTTAAACCAAACTTTAATATAGCAACGAATTATATTTATCTTGGTGCATGCTGTAGTATTATTTAACCTCTTACAACCTCTACTCCTTTTCTTTTTCCATCTGTGAACTCAGTGATTGGGAGAAGAATTAATGCAGTGCAACCACTGCAAATGAGCCAAACAGATTGAAATAAATTACTGTTAATAAGTAGAATAAATTACCCACAGATTAATTACTTACTGAAGAATTTGGTGAAGAATTTTACAGAATAACCTGTTTAATATTGTGAACTTATCACAATACTTGTCATACTGAACTTTCACTAAGAGCACTGGATGAAGGTTCTTAGAAGAATCTTGTATTCATCAAAGGTACAATAACTTTTTTACTTGAAATTGTCTTTGATTCAACATTGTCAGACTGAATACTCTTGAACTTTTAAAGTGATATTTTTAGGCTAAGATTACTTACAATAATGGAGGGTAAAATACAATTAAAACTACTTCTACTTTTTCTTTCAGGAAAACAAATCTTCCCTTTTCCAGATTAGGCAAAAATTATTATTTTCCCATTTGTTTTGGTCCAGTCACTGAAATGCCAAATCAGCTACTTGCAAATTGCAATTATAAATACAAATGTGCTCTCCTATTCACCATTCTCTTTCAGTGGAATTCCAAATGAATCCTTAAAATACCTACTTGACAAAGTAAAAAGGTTTCTCTCTTTCCAGGATTTTGCATGGAGTAAAACCTAAAAAATATCCTTCAAACTAGGTAAGCTTGTTTAAAAATATACAGAAACTGGGTCACAACTTCTGCAGTCCTCCTCCTGCAGTAGCAGTTTAATTTCACAGTTAGTCACATGAGCTCTATTTGTAGGAATAGAGAGGCACAGCCTCTGCTAGTACAAACTCACTCCCAGAAGTTTAATCTTCCTCCATGGTAGGAATCATTCACAATGCGTCCAATTCCCTCCTGAACCACCACAGCTCGTATAATCACAGATGAAAATCCAGCAACCATGATTCCAACCTGGAAAACATCTGTCCACACCACTGCCTTCAGACCACCCTGCAAGAGGAAGAGCATGTATCAGGTACAACAAGGCAGCAGCACTCCTGCTTTGCACTCACATTTAACTGACAGAAGCATTGCCATCTGTGTTATGGGTAATAGATTAATTTAATCTCCATCTTTAATGGAACTAATTTTGTACTGATGTCTTTAGGAATTGTATTCTGGAAGATATTCAGGGCACCCTGACCCTTTTTTGAAGCTCACAGGAATTTACTTTGGCCATATACATAGTTTAATCCAGTATTTCCTTCACCACATAACCTGATTCAGAAGTTTGTTTCAAAAGATAGATTTTCAGACAGTGTTCGTCTTATTTTATATAAGTAAGTACCACTAACTCCAGAAGGTATACCATTCATCTGAACAAAAATAAACATTATTTAATCCACCATATGCAAATAAATTTGTCACTGAGGTTCCATTTCATCATTTCACCTAGACACTTGGTCAATTAGTGCTGAATTAAAGACCAATCTGTTCATGTGGCATGCTATTTTCAGTGGCTCTATTCAATAACACACAAGACAGTTACAGTTGTGGTGTTTGACAAATTGCACAGCAAAACCCTACTAGATCAGAAGAAAAATCATAGGAGAATTTTTAGAAAGTGAAATCTACCTTTTAGCTATTCTTTCAGCAACAACAGAAATTTGAGTGTATCATAACCCTCACAAAAAATATTTCAGTTGCATAGAGCCTGCCTATGCCTTCAGAGAGATCCCTGAATGAATATGATCCTGTGGCTCCACCTGTAAAATGTAATTCCATGGAGTAACCTGATTATTAGGCTTCTTTTTAATAAATTCCATATTTGATGTGAGTGAAAGGAACCGATTTTTCTCAACTGAAGGGCCCACGTACCAGTGTGCAGTAGAATGTGCAGACCACGCCAGTCGCCACCACTGCGCCCCACAAGTCGAAGCCAGTGACTGAAAGAGGGAAAAAGCACCAGTGTGAAGGAGGCACTGGGAACAAAACACTGAAGGCCAATTATTGGAAAAAGCTAGAAATAAATTAAATACAAAAGTAGGAGGTATAAATGGCAATGAAAAGCTTAGTGCGTCTAAACCATGGGATTCACCTTAACCAGTTCTAAAACTGAAACAGTTGCTACAGATTTGGAAACTGCTAAAAAGTTGAGATTTATTTCAGGATAAAAAATAAGGAAGCTATTGCTTCCTTATTATAATGTGAGCACTCCCAAACAGCATGTCCAATATGTCCCAACTCAGGAAGGTTTTAAAATACATGTCCTTCCTTGAAACACCTGTGTAGTTGCTACCGAGCCCTTAGGCAGTGATGTAAGCAAGTGAACAGTTTGGGGGATCCCCACAGTGATAAGTTTGTTCAAGCATTGTCTGGAATAAATGTGTCAGAGTAAAAGCCTTTCCTTAAATCTTCCTTCTCTTAAGGATTACAAGTTCCTGCTATACAGCACTGTGCTGTGGCTGACATACAGGTTGTCACTGCCCCAGCTTGGCATGCTCACCTGCTGCCAGGCAGGGCCTCGGGAGCTCCCTGACAGAGAGCTCAGGCTAATGAGAAACACTGAAACAAAACTAGTGAAAAACATAAGTTACAATAATTAGAAGCCAGCTAAGTCATAGCTTGGTTTAGCATGTATTTGCAAGGCAAATATAAATATCAAAGACACAAAACCTGTGGAACTTATACACTGGAGGTAACCTGTAGAGAGCGAGTTGGGTTTTTTCTTCCTTTTTGTTCAATGAACAGGGCAAAAAAAAACATTTAATGAGCAGAACAACTGTGACTTGATTCTAGCCAAAATGATTCATTTTTTATTAGCATTTTGTTATTCCCTTTTCTTACCAAATGAACAAAATTAATGGTGACAGATTAGAAGTTTAATATGGCTCTTTAGAAAAGCTTTTGCTCTTTTAGAAATGAATGTGGCTCATTTTCAAATCAAAGAGTCATTGTGAAGTAGAAAATGGAAATATTTAACTTTGTAAATATCACAATAAACATCTTAAGTTAACAATCTCTTTGCTGTTGATTTGGTTTTCCTGCAAAAAGGACAGACCCCATTAAATGGTTCCAGGAAGCCCAAAATCATATTTACTTTTGCCTTGCTCTCATCTTGAAGAAAAGCCCTTAACCAGAGGAATTAAATTTGTCTTTACTGCCTGCATTGCCTTAAAAATTTACTTAAGCCTTCTCAACTTTTCTGAGTAAGCCATTATCGACAGGTATTGCATCAGAGGTTGAGTAAATGAGAGCTAGTATTCCCAAAAATCTCTTCTGTAATTCCTTACAGGCAGGGATTAAGGGGATTACAAATTAGGATTACAGAGTTCCCATTAAAAGACTTCACAGTCAAGCCCTGAGCTATATTTTTATGTGTTGCATTACCAAAAAAAAACCCCTACCATACCAATACTACATGAAGAAGAAATTATATCAGTAGAGGAACAGTTGCAGCATACTCATTTTACCTTGATTTAGTGCTAAAGCTGGAGCATAAATGACAATACCAGTGTATAAAGTCTAGAGAGGGGAAAAAAAAAGGAAAGATCAAAATAAATGTAAATTCCTGGAAAGGTGATAACTTTCTGACATGATTTCTTTTCAGCTATCTATGTAGTCTATATTTCCTAAACTCATAATTGTTGACAAATAATTCCAATTAGAAAACAAATGTCTGAGGCTATTAAGCTCTACAATCTCATCTTCTAGTGTTCTTAAAACAAATACCAAGGACTCTTAAATATAAAATCCATCTTCATCTTCTCCTGCCTTTTATAATTAACTTATTCTATTCCTTTAAAACTGCAAAGGAAACAAGAGCAAAAGGAAGTTAATGAGGTTTACACATGGTTTGTCAAGGAATCTATTACTATCATTTTCTCAGTCTTGAGATCAATATGCTTTTCAGTATCCAGCTATAATTCATGTGAATAAGAATACAAAATATGACATTAGTTAGTCCTTACAGATAGTGTTACAAGGAATTATAACCCTCAGCCTGTAAAACAAAGCCATACATTATATTTTCAACCACAGTAAAGATACAGACAAATCAAGGAGCTACTCCATCTACCTTTGTGAGCACAATGGGATTCATACACTGATATCCTCAATTATTTTGTATATGGTTTTAAATCCTGTTTGCTTCTTTATCACTGTTATTACTGCCACAAGTTCAGCTGTGACATGGGTCAGGAGAATGCAGCTTCCAACATGCTGATAACTTCTGTGAAGGTCAGCAATCTCGATTCAAAGCATCTGGATCACCAATAGGTCATGAGCTGACGTGCATCAGCTTTCCATGGTTGGACTCTTCTGACTTTCTGATTTACAGGGATGGGATTTGGGCATGGAAAAACAGCAGAATCAGACGTGATCCAGGATTCAGCCAGCTTCTGTCCTTCCTGCAAGTGTCCACCCTAGGCACAGGTGGCAAACTAGAGCAGGATTGCTAACCACTGAACTACTTGCCATGGCTTTTGAGCAGATCAAAGCCAGTCCCCGAGGTGGAGCTCTACCACATGGCCAGTGGCTATGCTGGGACAAAGGCAAGAGGTGATGGGAATGAGCAGCTCTCTACCTGTCTGAGGAAATTGGTGGGGAGAAGCTTCTTCACCCAGCCTAACCTAATTGCCCTGACCCCCTGCCGCACACCTGCTAGAAACACATGCCAGAAAGGATAGGGGGACCATTGGGGAAACAGTTATTCCTACCTGTGTGCTACATTCTGCCACTGTGTGTGCATGCTTGTTTCTCTCAGTGCCACGAGTCCTCTCTAGATTTTCATATATAGCTGGCATTACAAGAAAGCTGCCAGTCCTGATTAGTCCTTGGTGAATATCTCCTAAAACTACCTATACCACCTTCCAGACAGCTCCTGACACCTGTCTAGCCCAGTCAGTGTTTGACTTGCTGTCCATACTGTGGCTGTCAGCATGTGCTGATGAAACATAGAATCATAGAATGCTTTGTGTGGGAATGGTCCTTTAAAGAACATCTAGTCCAATGCCCCTGCCATGGACAGGCACACCTTGCAGTAGATCAAAACTCATAGCCCCATCCAGCCTGACTTTGAACACTTCCAGGGATGGGCCATTGCACTTCTTCCCCAGACTACCTGGTCCAGTATCCCACTATCCTTGTTGCAAATAAATTCTTCTTTCTATCCACTCAAAATCTACCTTCTCTCAGTTTAAAACTATTATACCTTGTCCTGTCACCACAGGCCTTGGTAAAGTCTCTCTCCACCTTTCTCATAAGCCCCCTTTCAAGGCTGCAATAAGGTCTACTCACAGCCTTCTCTTCTCCAAGTTTAGCAATTAATCCAAACATTCTCAGCCTTTCTGCACAGGAGAGGTGTTCCACCCCCAAGACCATTTTTGTGCTCATCCTCTGGACCCTCTCTGAGAGGTTCATGTTTTTCTTGTGCTGGGAACCCCACAGTCAGATGCAGTACTTCAGGTGGGGTCACACAAGAGTGGAGTAGACAGGGAGAATCACCTCCCTCAAACTGCTGGCCACAATTCTTTTGGTGAAGGACAGAACTGGCTTTCTGGACTGTGACCAGACTTTCTGGCTCGGTCAGATTTTTCATCCACCAGTATCTCCAAGTTCTCTTCTGCAAGGCTGCTCCCAATCAGTTCATCCTTCAATCTATACTGATTTTTGTGATTGCCCCAGTCCATGTGCAGGACCTTGCACACGGGTTTGTTAAACTTTATGGGGCCACTCCTCGAGTCTGTCAAAGTCCCTCTGGATGGTGTCCTTTCCCTTTAGCAAATCAGCTGCACCACTGAGCACAGTGTCATCCACAAACTTGCTGAGGGTGAGCCCATTCTCACTATCTATGTCATTAATGAAGGAATTAAATAGTATTGGTTCCAGTACA
Organism: Serinus canaria; assembly: GCF_022539315.1. NCBI lineage: Eukaryota > Metazoa > Chordata > Aves > Passeriformes > Fringillidae > Serinus > Serinus canaria. The sequence goes on from NC_066314.1 coordinate 45,879,562, forward strand.
TACAGCACTCATTGCTGGTTCCCATCGGAATACGTAGCTGTTGACTGCAATGATTTGGATGCAATCATCAAGTTTTGGTTTTTTTCTCCTTCTAACAGTCCATCAGTCAAACTCGAACCTCTTCAAGCCTTTTAATTCAAGGGATTCAGCATGAGAACTTGTGGCTTTCTTATACACAGTGAGTAAGTGCCAGAAGCCTTGAATCATCAGAAATTAAAATTTGTCACAACTACGATCACATTTTTGTGTCAATTTAAATAGGACTGATACAATCTTTCTGCTTCTTCAGTAGGTTTTTTTTTTGGTTGTATTATTATAAATACTTTTCTTTACCTTATTTTAAGTATTAATATTCACAGAAGAGTTAAAATTGCACCATTAAAATCTTGGGAGGTTTTCTTTCCTCACTAGTATTTAATTTATTCAGGTTAAATTGTAAGTGCTTGTCAGAGAAAGCCACATATAGATCTTTGGTTAATTTCCTTGAGCACATATTTAAGTTGCATAGAATTATTTTTTTCATCTTTGCAGGCAAAGATTATGCTTAGCTCTTCCAACTTATGCAACTGTGATGTCTTCATATGTGCTGGTGAAACAGTGTCAGGTTTCACACATGCCAGCACTCTACTTTTTCCATGAACTTGTGTATCTGTTAAAACCAGCTAAGAAGCACTGCTCAAATGAGTAATGAGCACTGCATTGGGAACTATCTTACTGGTGCAAGTGTGATTGCCCTGCGACTTCTGGTGTGCCTTTAAAAATACAAAAATAGACAAAAACAAGCATGTACCTTAAAAAGGTGTACTTTGAATTACCCATAAGTCCACTTCAAAACTGTGAAAAGAACACACTTTTGTTCTGGTGCATTTGACATATGCTCACTGACATTTAGAAGCTGTGGTCCCATACTGATTCTTTGAAAGGGCCAGATACAGCAAACTGTACCAACAATAATATAAGAGATTGCTTTAGTTTAACATTCCCCAGTAATCTTCTAATTCTCAGTTTGCAGACAGACATCTAGGGTTTTTCCGAGATGTCTAGTGGTGGTGGTGCAAACCCTTGAGCAGTAAGTAAATGACAGTTCCTGACAGCCTTTTTTGTCACCTCTCCCTGACCCTTAAGAATTAGTCAGGCTCCCAGAATCCACCCAGCAGAGGATGAAAACTGTCGCTGTAGATAACTGGCGCACGTTTGCATTTTGAACTCATGGCAGGTTTCTCCAGCAGGCAAGTGAATGACTGCTCTTCACACTGCTACCCTGTAGTGAAGGGTTGCTCGTCTCTTGGCGTGGTGCTGATGCCAAGTGACAGCTCTGGGTATTCAACAGCACCCACAGAGACCCAGGAGGCAGGTAGCCCAGCACCAGCTCCCCACCACATTGCTGTGCAGCAGAAAGAGCTTTGTTTGTCCTGCTCCCAGCCCCCCCAGGCACTGTGGTAACTTCATCAGCTGCTCGGAGAAAACAGCCAGTTACACCCAACCAAATAATTCTGGTGGCCCCAAGGACCACAGAAGAGCTTTGACGTTTACTTGCCGTTTGTATTATGAAAAGGACCGTTCCACAGAGGCGTAGATATTTATTAAACCGAAGTTCTAAATACTGCAAAAAAGAAGACAAAACAAATGCTTATATTGAAATTCGGCATTATTGATAGGACTAGAATGAAGTGACATGCAATACAGAAAGAGCAAAATGTAGTTTTTACATTTTCATGAATGGCCAAAACTCCTAGAGTCCCCTTGTTTGATATCTCTTTCAACCTGGTTTTCTTTACAGACCTCTCTAGTGGGTAATAACACACAAACAAGTGAAGCAGACATAAGCTAGTCACTATACAAAGGTGTCTACAGAGAAGACTAGAACACATTATCACAGAATCACTAAATATGCTGAGTTGAAAGGAACAAAGATACACAAGAATCATCAAGTCCAACTCTTGACTCTGCACAGGGAAACCTAAGAGTCGACAATGACATAGGAGCCAAGAAACAGAACCCACTAGTTTTGTGAAATCAGAGAGAAAAAGAAAAAAGAAAACATTGTGACTATTCCTACATCTTAGTGTGGAAACTCTGGCATTTTGTGTTTCCATCCGAACTGCTGCAAGAGAGGGCAAAAGATTTTCAGTGGTCAGCAGCTTCTCCCCATGTTAACCTCACCTTCTGCACTGCTCAAGGCAGCCTGATATATTCTACTGGTAAGTCAAAAATTTATCCTTTTGTGAAACAGGAACCCTCACTTTTCTATCAAGGTTGGACAGCACAACATCTAAATTAGTCTGTCATGCTGGAGAGCAGATTTCTTACCACCATCTGTCCTAAAAACCCTCTTGGTGTGTGCTTGTACAACAGAAGTTTCATTTGCCTGACAAATCTGTTCAATCAACACAGATAAACACTGAAGCACCTCAAAGGGCTCACTCATGAACTAAGCATTTAAAATGTGATCTGTGAGCATGTCCACACAAGGAAGCAGTCTTGAACTCCTAGACAGACACAACAGGTTGATAGAAATCTGGACTCTGTCCAGAAATAGAAGATATCTCTTTTATAGGTGCATTACTGTTTCAATGCCAAGATAATCAGTGAGTTTCTGGTAATGATGATAAGCCTTTATTTAAAAGAGCCTTATTTAAGTATCATCATGACAGTCCAAAGATTAGTAGATTAAAATACACTGGAAGACACCAGAGATTTCTGTTGGTGAATTCTTATCTAAATTCACTAACAGAAATCTTGTTTTCAGCCTTCAGTGCTGCAATGTCTCTGCTCAGTGTAATAAAATGCTAAAGACCAAAGTAGCCAGTCAAGGACTTTCACCTGCACTGATGCTCCTTTCCCAAAGTCCTCTGCAAAATGAGCAGTTTGCTTCCAAATCTGCAGCTAGGAACTATCTCCATGCAGGAAGATAAACAGGTTGCATGGACATTTTGAATCAGAAGAAAGCACTGACCAGATGCTTTGCCATCTCAAAACCACCAGACTCGACCTGTGATTATCCCACTACCTCACCTGTGCTGATGGCTATAACTTTAACTTGTATGCTGTGCTTAAACTGGCTCAGCCTCATTATGGTGGAAGAAAACTTTCACAGACAGAGAGCATTTGCTGACCTCCTTGTATAATCATGAGGGAGAAGACATTCAGTAGTGTAAACAGCCTCAGGTGACAAGGAGTCTCTTCAAAATCTCTAGGAACAGCACAAATACATATTCTGCCAAAGGGTGACATTTGTGGTTGCACCTAAGCTTAAAAATCAACCTGGAGGAAGCGTGATATGATGCGATAACTCTGGTTCCTATAGTAGATGCTTTTGTGCTGTGGTTTGGGTATATTAATTACAGATGATTAATGACATGTCACCATCCAACCTGCATTAGGATTACTCCACCTACTGAACTGAGTATCTGGCATGAGGAAACAAATCTGGCATGACACACAGCTCCTGAGCTAAGGCACCAGGGCTGAGCATCACCTGCCTGCAGAGACAGTGTGGGCAGACTTGGGGACAGAGAGGGTTGCAGCCTGCTCTCATGAGTGTGGTGACATAGGACAGCCTAGAGTGCAGGGAATTTGGGGGAAGAGAAGGTGGAGGGCAGACACGTAGAAAGTAGGCATGAGAAGCCTCCCAGCTCCCTAAAAGCTGGGCAGGGCTTCTTTCCACTCCACCTTACCTCATAGGTGCTGGTAATACCCAGCTTGTAGAAGACAGGCAGGAAGATCTCAGCACTGCACAGCACCACCAGGCCGTAGGTGATGGCAAAGATGCAGAAGATGGCACCATAGCGGTAGATCTCAGCAGGGGTGCCCAGCACCGTGACGGCTGACATGAAGCTGGCTGTGAGGGAGAGTGCCACCGGGAGGGCACTCATGCTGCGGCCTGCCATGAGGAAGTCCTTTGATGTCTTCTGCCCGCCTCCCACGAAGGCGTAGTAGATGCCAATGATGGCTGAGATGAGCAGCATAGCCGCGAAGACCACATAGTCCCACACGGTGAAGCGCCCCATTCTACCCGAGGAACTCACCCTTGGAACCAAGAATCTTCCCCAAAATCAGAGGGGCTGCTGCTGCCTCCGCAGGGCTGGCACGGGATGGCATAAGCAGGAGGAAGCAGATAGGAACGGGCCCCCAGGGAGGTGCCCCCCGCCGGGGCTGGGGCAGGTGCGGTGCGGTGACACCAGCGGGACAGAAGCGGAGGGGCGATGCGGTGTCACCGAGTGGGACAGGTGCGGAGCGCTGCGGTGTCTGCCGCCGGGACAGGTCGCTGCGGAGCGCCCCGCGATGTCCCTGCCGAGTGTCCCCGGGCGGGAGCGGGCTGCGCCGGGAGCCGCTGTGCGAGTGCCGCAGCCGGGACGGCGGGCGGGCCTTATACGGTGCCGGTGCCCGCTCCTCCCAGCGGCGCTGAGCGCCCCCGCGGAGCGAGAAGGGGCGGCGATCCCGGGCCAGGGCAGCCCGCCCCGCGCCTCCGGGCTGCGGGACGGCCCCACGGCACAGCCCCGCCTGAACGCGGTTACCCCGCAAACTTGAGTCGCGGTCCAGAGCTTCTAGAGGGAAGGCATTTCACTCGAGAGCTCCACAGGATGGGGAACCTAGCCTCGCTCATTAGCATATTCCACCATCTCCCCAAAGGGCTGAGGTGAAAATATCATTTAATATATACATTTCCATGAGTTGTGCAATCTGGAAGGAAACTCACTGAATCAGATTTACCAAGACAAGTTGCTGAACACTGCAGTTGTGCAATAGGGAAACCCTACTACCTGCACCGTGCTCACAGAAGTTTTACTAATCGTCTTCAAGTTCAGGAGTCAAAGTGCACAAGAATATCACAAATGGAGCTTCACACACCTTACCCAGAGAGGAATACACCAAAAACACCTATGGGATTTTTAGGTCATGATGTATGTCAAGTGATGGAGATGTGACTATTTCTATAGCTAGCAGTAGACAGAGGACTAACAGCAAATACCATATTTGGCCACTTTGCTATATATTAGCAACCCCAGATGGGGAATGAAGATTAAAGAATGCCAAAGCTGACTCAGATGTGTTTGACAGCAGTGCAGCCACACACAGCACACCTTGCAGCAGAGTTTAAAAGCTTTGCACAGTAGCTTTCCATCCTGAGCTGTACATTGGCAAAGTGCTATGCTGGAGGTGATTACCTAGTAAAAGTCAGAACCAGCTTGAGGATTAAAAATTACCCTGTTTTCCTTCATGGAAGGTAGAATAACTTTCCTTCCTGCCCAGCCTCTTCTGGCTCTCATCCACAGCTGGATAAGCTGGAAGTAGTCTTTGCTGCAAGTGCTCTGGGTTCAGCTCAAGGTGCTCTGAACTGCCCTTATCTGACCATTTTGAAACATGGTTTTCAGCAGCCTTCTGCATCTTAGACAGAAATGACCAGACAGACACCTGACAGCCAAGCACAGATGATGGAACTTTTCTCTCTCCTTGGGAGCTTTGGAATTGTATACCTTTTGAAGATTTTTCTGAGTGCATATTGGAAGGAGAGGGAACAGGTGGAAGTCTGATCTGGCAGGATTATTAAGCTGAGCTGTGAAATTATGTCTGATTTGGTCTAGATGCTTATCTGGGAATCTGTCCTTGAAGAGACAGAAGCTGGCCATGGTGTGCAAGTGGCATGTCCTAATCTCACCACTGCAGGTGAGGGCATCAGTCTCTGTAGCCCAATTACTCTCTAATTACTTATGCAATGAGTAAGAGCTTCCAGATGTCTTGTTGAGGAAGAGTGAAATAGAAACTTATGCTCTACACCTACCAATTAGGCTATTGCTTTATTGATCATCTGAAGTGGTTGCCCTAAATCAACTTCTGACAGTGTGAAAGATGATAAACCTTCCAAGCCAAGCTTCAATCAAAACCAGCACAACCCCACAGTGCAATGAACTGGTGTTGTCCAAAAAAACGTATTTGCTGTCAAAAAGCATGACCCCTTTTTCTCAGGAAGGATATAAACAGGCTCTGGCCCAAGACCACAGCTTGTGCTGCTCAGAGCTTCATGCTCAGTGTTCTTTGTTTGCACTTCTTCAGGAATTATGTTGCTCAAACCATTCAAACAATAACATGCATTTAAAGTATTAATTATACAGGATTAATACAATTTTGATTCAGCTTCTTTATAATTTTTGACATAATGTAAACACAGCAAGTGATAACATGTACTGGAAAACAGATCATGTTTCTTAACTGAAACACAAGCAGCTATGAGGAAATGCACATCACTCTGGTTTCACGTGGCATCCTTGGTCCTTTTACCAATAGTGTTAAGCAATTGTCTTTCACATGTCATCATGATCAATATGGCAAGAAAGGCTGGATACTCCCATGTGGATATTTCCATTTTTGGAACGAGCAGCAAATCTTCATGATGGCCGTATTCTAAATCACAGCAAGTGAACCTGGAGAACAGGACTAAATGTTTTTCTGGATTTTTCACACAGAGAACCAAATTAGCTCTATTGGTTTGTGCTGTGTAACAGAGACAGAATTGTAAGTATTTGCTTTTTCTCATTGCTACAATAGATATGTAAATGGCTTCCAAACTCAGAGAGTGTCTTTCATTATCTTCTTGTAACACTTTTGCCCCATCTCCACTGGGCCTTATGCGGTGTCTCATCTCACTGTGGCTGTGACTCTGTTTTTGTAAGACTACCGACATCAGTGGGACTCAGTGTTTAATAGAAAGAGGGGTAAGAGTCACATCTCTCCAGCACCCTCTAATAAAAAGGCCATGGATCTGACCAAACAAACCCCAGGCTGCCTATGGGCTCCAAATGGTTCCTTCCTTGTGATTGTATTGGGCTCATTTCCACTATGGGACAGCTCTGTGAGAATTTACTGGAAGTCTGTAGGGAAGGACATTCCCTTAATGTTATTTTTCATGTGGATAGGCCACTGCACTGGGAGATCACTAGGATGTATTTTCTCCTGTGGATGAGACAAATATATTGAGCCCTGAACTTGGAGAGATGCTGCCTAAGTTGTGAAAATAGACTTTCAGGGATTATCCTGCTTGTAGGCAAATGTGGGCATGGGCAAAAACAACTGTAAGTGAGGGAGGGGAACACTGGAGGCCTGGTGACCATTGTTCAGTGATGATGCAAGACCTTTTACATTTTGCTTTGGCAGCCTGGGAGCTCTCCAACTTCCAGTAATTTTTGCTTCGTTTCAGACTATGTGGGGTTCAGCTGTACCTACACCAGGTGAGCTGAGTTTGCAGATCAAGAACAGTTCATGGTCAATTTTATTGACCTGTGTAGTGCCAGGACCAGCCATTGTTCTCTGCTGCTTACACAGGGATCTGTTTGGAAGCCTTGCCAGAAAACGGCTGACTGTTGGTAAAAACAAACAAACAAAATAATTTCAAAACAAAATCAGCAAAAATGGATGATTTGTTAGGAAATCTGGGATGTGGAATGATGCCCTGTATATATGTATAGGTACATGTATGCATGTGGAAGGTGTTTGCACTTCATGCAATGATCACAGTACACCATAATCAAATCTAGAGAGATCGGGGCCTCAGAAAGATTAAGGAGTTACCAGTTGCATTGAAGTAGATGGGAAAAAATGCAGGCTCCCATAAATGTTCCTGTTGAAAGGAATACTGCTGCAGGAGCTGAACCTCTATTAGGGGAATGGTGAAACCATTTGAAAGACCTTAAAAACACAGCACTGCAGGCAAAGCTTCTCATCTTCTTAAGTTCACAGGCAACCACACTAAGACACAGAGATATGAGGACCTAGATTCAATTTACTCCTCCATTCATGGAGCTACCAGTTAAATTTCCTTTATGTCACAGTTAGTGTTAGGAATAACATATCAAAATTAATCATTTACTCCTAATTAGACTGTCTGATTTTTCTCACAATGCAGTACTTCAAGTAAAAATGCACTTTTACTTTTGGAAGATTTTCATGGCAGCAACTGCTTCCTATACAGCATCACCTGTCACCTTGAAAAGCCTGTTGCATTTTGGTGTAAAGGAAGCTCATTGCTGATGGTGTTTCATATTTCTGAACATCAGTTAGGGTGTTTGAATACACCCTAATTTCCTCTACGTGCTGTGCTTTTCCACACACTGCTGTTTTGAATTGCTGGGCATAGTATAGCTAGTTACCTTACTACTACCACCACTGGCTTTGCTTCTCCTGGTTTAATGCTCCTGATGTAGTTTAATCCCAGGCAGCAGCTAAGCACCATGCAGCTGCTCAATCACCACCTGCCCTCCACCTTGCAGTGAGGAGGAGAGATGGAAAAAAAAAGAAAAGCAAAACTCATGGGTTGAGATAAGAGCAGTTAATTAAGTGAAACAAAATAAAATCTAATAATAATATTTATAATGATGACAATATTAATAATTTTAATTAAAAGGGGTGGCAGGAACACAAAATAAACTAGCAATGCACAATACAATTGCTCACCACCCACTGACTGATGGCCAGCCCACACCCGAGCAGCAATTCGCATCTCCTGGCCAACTCCTCAGTTTATATACTGGGGATGATGTTCTGGTATGGAACAGAACATCATCCCTTTGGCTAGTTCAGATCAGCTGTCCTGGACATGCTCCCTCCCAGTTTCTTGTGCACCTGCTCATTGGCAGAGCATGGGAAACTGTCTTAGCTTAGGGTAAGCACAACTTAGCAACAATAAAAACATCAGTGTGTTATCAACACTCCTTTTATACTACATTCAAAATGCAGCACTGTACCAGCTACTAAAATAAAATTAACTATCCCAGCCAAAATCAGGGAAGATGTCTTAATCTCCCACAGTCTTGTTTAGTGATTTTCTTAGCTTTCTTTTCAGTTACTTTTTTGTCAGCTCTTTTTCTGTTAATACTGTTTGGACATGACAGAATTACCCTGAAAGGGGATTCAGAAGAGCATCATATCATCATCAATATTCCTTGTGAAATTTGGATGAGTTTCTTAGAAATAGTCACCTGGCACATGTATTTTGACCACAGGGATTTTCTTTTACAGAGATGTCCCATAATTGGTACCTCTTTATTTCCAGTAACATCACTAGGGCACATTTCCAAGGATCCTTTTCTTTTTTCTAGTAGTAATTTTACAGAAGTGCCTCTTGCACAGACTGTGTTCTGCGTTCTGTTTGTGGGCAATAACAAGGTTGCAATGATATTTGCAAGTGTCTTATGTCTTAAAAAAACACCATAAACATAACAAGTTAAATATTTCAAGAAGCATGGTTCCCTAATTCCATGTCTGTTGTATTTCCAATCCTCATCCTATCCAAATCCTATATTTGAAGAGGTGTAGAATTGGGAAAGGTCTTTGCTTCAGACCCTAATCATTAGGAAGTCTTTCAGGGTAACAACTTTTGCTTGAAGTGTTTGTCCTCTCATGCTTGGCATGTCTGGGACACAAGGACAGAAAGTGATTTGCAAAGAAAGAGATCAACAAGGAGAAAAGTGCCAAAGAGTCATAGAAGTCATGGTTTATGTTGACATTTTGAATGACACCCTCTAAGTTGTTTGTTTTTTCTGTGTTCACATTCCACTGAAATTCAAATGAATACAGTTTGTAAGGAAAATAATTTAAATGTGAGTACTTAATGGTCTTGAGAAGGGAACTTTATATTGTGTAACCCACTAATACCAACATACCTTTTAAAATCAATAGTGAGTGCTCCAGGATTGAAGGAAGTACTTAAGTTAGCCTTGACTACTGAGCATTTAAATCTGAATGATTAGGAGTCTATAATGCATTTGCTGGAGAATTCTCCTCTTTCATCTAAAAGAACAAATTTCAAAATGTATTTATGGACTGTCCATGCAGTGAGATGTAGCATACAGAAATACTTGCTCACAAGAACAATTAGTATGGGAATAAAATTGTGGTACAGATTTTACTTCTTTAACTCAAATGGATAAATAAGTTACATGTTTGAACTTTATTCCCATGGCTTTGGGATCTTTTGTTTATTTAAAGTGTTCAATTCTGCATCAACAGAATTACAATTCAACCAGTTTGCTTACTTGCAGTTAATGTATGAGAAAAGGCTGTCAAATGTTCACCAGAATGATGAACAAAAATCGATTTTTTTTTTCTGAGTCAATTTTTCTGAACTTCTGTATTGTTTCTTTTGTTTCCCCTCTTTTTTCCACTACCAGCTATCCAAACTAGCTCAGATTACATGTTCTAGCTGATGTTATTTTGATATGTGTTTGCTTTAGGTGTACCATGTAGGATACTTCGGTTATGCAGCTTGGCTCCCTGCTGAAGGAGACAGGTTTTTCAGACAGAAACTGTTGCTTTGATATGCTCCCTGGAGGAGCCTGCCTCTTTGCACTTTCTACAGAGGAAGCCTCTAGACATGAGCCTGCTAACTCTGTCACTTCAAAACACTCTGAAAAATGTTGCCTGCCACTGCCCCAGTGACCTAACTAGCTTTTTTATTATTTTGATTTATTTTTCCATATTTTTTCACTATCCAGTGTCTATCACCAGTTCTGACACCTCCCTTATTACCTGCCTCCCATCCTTCTTTGTAATTGCTACTGCTGAATCCCCTGTGATCCCTCAATCCTTTCATCTCCACCCCCATCTCTTCACATTAAGAAACTTTCTCATCCTCCTTCCTCTCACACTTCTACAAGAATCCCCTTCCTTTTGGACTCACAGTCCCATGAGGCATTTCCCTCAAAATTGCTGTTTCCTATCCACTTCATTCTTCCAATTTTTTAATGTCTCTAGGAACTGACTGCCTTGCCTCTCTTTTAAACCCCTTTTTGATCATCTTCAGTTCTTCTTCTACTCTCTGCGAAGGCTGCCCATGCTGAGATCACACAAACACATACATTGCTTGGAAATGTTTGAAAGCAGTTATGCATATTTACATCAGCTCTACGTGTTTAATTGCTTTGTTTGTCAGACATCCTCAAAGCAAATCCATCACCAAAAGTAGATAAGGAAGGAGGTTTTTCCCTCAGGTTCCAACCATCTGCACCTGTTGACTTTGGCTTGGTTTGTTTCTTCTGTTTTCCTCTATAACGTGAGATTTGTTACACCTATTTCTGATGCTATCTAGACGTTTCAAATAGCAAAGCCCTGTTTTTTCTGGAGAGTGGAAACACTGCCAGCATCCTTGGTCTCTCCCAAGATGCTGCTGGAACACACTGTAGGTTTTTTGGCCTCTTGCACTGCAGTCTTATTGCTGTTGCAGGATGCTAAGGAGGTGGTCTGTGGTGGGTGGAGGACAGTGGATATGTGTCATGCAGATGTTCATGACCAAACTCCATGGCAGGAAGACTATTAATCCAGGCACACTGGGACTCTTAAAATTAATGTCTTTTGCTTTAGTGTATTGCTATCCAGTGTTAGCATGTGCTCAAATAGACTACTGAGTGGGGTTTGATGAAAATGTGGATTTGGGGCTAAGGCAATGGAGAAGAAATAATAATTTTAATATGATTTTTTAAATAGGCAAAAAAAAATTGTATTGATCTAGCATCATAAACCCTCCACAGCTTCTGCACAGTCAGGTTAATGCCATGTGATAGTGTCAGCAGTTTGCAGACTTGGCGAATGATGTGATGCACAAGGAAGCACAGCAGTAAATGGTAGTCAAGGAGAAGCATTTTGGCTGCAGCTGGATTTAAGGGACTCCATCTCTTGGTACAGCAGATGTTCTGTATCTGTACAGTAGCATTAGCTGATCCTGATTTTAAAGGGGCTCGTATCATCTCACATCAAATGAGGTGCTGGTGGGCACCCTGCAAGTGATCTTCTCCTGGCTATGAACACCAGGTGAAAGATAGCCCTCTGTGCAGCCAGCAGCTATAGCCAAAGAGGTGAACTGCACCCCTGTGCTAAGTGCTTGCCCAGTTCAAGCAGCCAGGACTTCATCTGCTTCAGAGTCTTTTGGGTTTTCTCTCTTACTTGGAGATAGCGGCTCATTTTCTTTTCCTTTATTACTGAAGTGTCAATCTCCACCTAGATATCTCTGACACAGGGATTTATTGTTTCAGTATGTTTGTTTTATCAGTTCTTTCAATGGCTCCTATTTGATCTGATCATAAATTAGACCCACAAATCAGTATTGAAAGCAGGAGCAGTGTCCAAAAACTTACTTAAATTTTATTATAAGAAGGGACAGCCCTTTTTTTTTTTAAATTTAGTGTTAGCAACATCTCTGCAGTGACAGCATTAATAACTTTTTTTTTTGGTGTTTTTTTGGTTGGTTCACTGGTTGGTAGGTTGGTTGGTATGGTTTGATTTTTTGGTGTTTTATTGGGTTTTTTTCTGCTTTATATGGACCAATATTGGAAATTTCTCATAAATATCTGCATTTTAGCAGCTGGTACGAGCAGCTTATGACACAGTGGAAGTGCCAAGAAGGGCTGCTTTTTCTCTTGATGTTGTATAACTTCTTCCACTTTTCTAAGGTACTCAGAAATATTTCACTCAACAGTACACATCAAAATTCGACTGCGTCCTAGCAGTCTCAGCTTAAGGGTATGTATGTTTAAATGTTTTTTCCTTACAGTACACTGCAGAGCTGAGATTATTAGACTCTTTCTTTGGAGTTTCAGCTTTTGTACACTATGTCTCTTGGATCTATGAGATCAGAAATGGATAACTGAAGTACTGACTCTATTGGAACCTGAAAGCAAAGTTACAGCTGCATGAATACTATGACAGTTGAAACTTCAAATAAGAAAAGAAAAAGCAGCAAATTAATTAGCCAAAACATCAAACCTACATACCTAACTTTCATTGCATGAATGAGATGGATGCAGAGATATGAAGAACAGTACCAATTGCTTTGTACATTACCTTCTATTCCATGCCAGGAACATACCATTCCTTTCAGTGAGCCTGGCCTTATTTTTCCCTGAATGGCATGCTGTAAACAGACTGTTAGTAGTCCCAGACACATGACAGACAGTCTGAAATCCAGATAGTTTCTGTCAAATCCAAATGCCCCTCATTTTAATGGTGACCATGAAATGCGGGAGAGCATTCACATCTCTTTTGGGGAACAAGACCATCCTGCCTTTTAATTTTCCTTTCTATGCAGCATGATTCCTCTGTGAATCCTCTTCCTGCTGCTTCTATTACTGTTGCTTTCAACAAGGCTGTAGCCAGTTCTGTTGCTGCTGCTGTGGCAAAGCAATGGATGAGGAACAACAGCAGCAACCACCACTGCAAACCTCTCCTGTCCTGGGGCTGTCTATACATGTGTCTGTGCAGAAATCAGACTCTTTTTCTTTCTAATACAAATAATTTCTAAAACTTTCTTCTCCACCAAAAAAAAAAAAAACCAAAAACAAAACCAGAACAAAGCAAAACTAAGAAAACAAACTAAACAAAAACAAAAAACAAAACAAATAAAAATCCCCAAAACCAAAACAAAACAAAAATCCCCAAACAACAAAGAGAAAACCAAAGCCTAAAAAACCCAGGTGTGGGTTCCTACTGGGCAGAAAACTAGCATGAATCAAACTTTTGCCAGGGACTGTATAGATGATTTATTGGTGTGGACAGTCCCTGTGCCCTGGTGCTGTTCAGTTTGCTTCAAGAGTTGGGGCTAGTACAGCCCACCTATTTCAGCTCTGCAGCAGGACACTGACTTGAAATAGATGAGTCACTGGCCTAGGTTTGTCAAGAGTTGAACCAGGTTGTCAGTGTCCCTTTCTGTGATGAAAGTCCATAAGTTCAGAATATTTCAGACAGAAAATCTGGGATCTAAATTCCAGCCCCTTGTTCCAACCCTTCTGTTCAGCAAACCTAAGGGTTTACCCTTCTCCCCATGAAATTCTCCCCATGACTCAGCTAGCATTGACCTGGAGTTGCATTATTTGCAGAATTTCTATGCTCCAGGCATATTAGAAAAAAATGTGGCCCAGCAGTTCCACCACATTGCAGAGCAGGATTCCAGTATCTTGTCTGCTTTGATTTTGAAGTGCTCTCAACAACATCCTACATAATCCTGTGGGGTTTTCTCCCGCAAGGCAAGGCAAAGTGCCAGCTAGAAGCTGAGGAGGAAACTGGCAGTGAAAATATGTCATTGTGTTACAAAGGGCTCATCTTACTTTGCAGTCAAATTTAAAAATTAGATTGCTTCAGTTGAAAGAATACACCAAACTGCATGATACACTTGTATAACCTGCCTTCAACTCATGCCAGCTTTTCCCTACAGGAGGATTCTAAAGAGCTCCTGTGATGCAATAGGTTTACAGCCACATCCACCCCAGCCTCTGCACCCCACCTGTGTGGTGACTCGTGACAGGCAAAGAGAAAGGCTTCTGGGTTCACAACCAGCTCAGATAACTGTTTATTGTCTCTAATATTTGATTGATCAATCTAGCTTTGGGCATCCGAGATTAGAAGTTGTTTGGTGAAATTCACAGTTGTTTCTGTTCATCTATTAGCCTGTTATATTTCATTTTGAAAGGAAAAATCCTCGCACAAGATAATTACCTATGCAAACTCCACTATGCCTCTGTGCATATGGTAGGAAAATGAAAATTTGATCTAACTCCTGTGCATCTATGCAATCTACAATGTCCTCTGGTTAAAAATAGTCTGACCTAGCTGCTCATTGTCTTGTGTCAGGTAACATGTCCTTTAAGTCAGAAACTCAAGAGTCATATGGGCTTCTGGAACATGTGCTGTGCTTGTGATTAATACACATAAAATATGACAGAAGTAGGGCAACTCAGTAACCCTGTCTGGATACAATGTATTTATGTAGTTATTGAGCCATGCCATGTGGGGAGCACCCACAGGGTCAGTTGTAGATATGCACATATAATGCAGTCATCCAAACTTCCTGAGGTTACCAGTTCTAGGATTAATGCTATTCTAACACAGATGTTTCGAGTACAAGAATACATCTAGAGCTTCAGTGAATAGAAAAGGAGCCTGAAGTTGATGCTCAAAGGCGGACACATGCATTTTAACCATGGAGGGTATCTGAGAGGAATTCTGCCCTGTGAGACCATCCTGGGTTAAATATCGAGATATTTCACCCCAATTACCACTATTAGGCTAAACTACAGACTACCAAAGGCAAGCCTGCTTTGCTTCTACATAAAGTGGGTCTGCCTCTTGCTGAGTCCAGCAAGTAGATTTAGAACTGCAGGAATAAAAAGCCCAGGAACAGAAGAGACACGTATCTTAGACCTGTTTCAGGAGTGCTGATGGATTAGAGTTAGGGACTGGTGGCTGTAGTCCACACTGGGTGTTTGAAGAAGTCAGATCTGAATTGGTGACTACTTTGGTAGACATGCATGCACTATTTTACAAAGGTTTCCTCTACATGCCTCTACAAGTATTACTACCAATAAGCCACTGCTCTTCAGAAAGCCATCTGCTTTTAATTTTTAATGCCTGTAGCATAAATTTCTGAAGGAGAATTGCTGGCAGGAACCATCAGATAATCACAGGGTGCTGGAGCTAGGGCTTGCCCAGAGATGGGAAAACCACATCTCTTACTGGAAAAGTAAAAGTCCTGAGGCTTGAGGCATTGCAGTCAGAGGGGAGTGTATGTAGTAAAGATATTGTTAACATAGCTGCAGCTCATACACAAGTGGGGAAGGGCCCTTCTGGGTCACTGAACCTTGCCAGCTGAGGCACCAGACCTACTGTCCTGGCCATAGTAGTACTGATACCTGGGCTATGAGCCTGAGGCTCACTCAGGTGTACCTCCAAGTGTGGTATTCAGTGCTGGCTGACACGCAGTTCATGTGTAGCTCTTGCAACCAGAAACTCTCAGGAACATCAGCAGCTGCAGATTTAGCTTGTCTCAATCTTCAGAGAAACTGCCAGTTTACAAACACAAAAAGAGCATTTTAAGGCTTTTAAAAACTTCCTCTAATGTCTTTTATTTTTGCCGATGACGACTTCTGCAACAGTCAGAGCTCTTCTCCCCGTTACTGTACATGAATGTTAGATTTTTCTTATTTCCTTGGATGATTTTGCAGTGCATGCATCCCACAAAGTTCTACAACTCTATGAATAGATGTTATTCATAATGGAAAAAAAGATTACTGTTTTCCACAAGTATACAATAGGTAGGAGACACTAAGTGAATTTACTATCCACTTCTGGGAGGTTATTTGTGCTTTAAACAGTTGCATATTGGTCCCTAAGGTCTTGTGGATCTAGACCTCTCAACATGCTTTTGGCTGCACTTTCTATGGAGATATTTGGCCTTGAAATCACTTAAGCTAACCTTTTCAAACCTAAATGCCTAATTAGGCATTCTCTTCCCACCTAATGCAAACGCCAGAAGTCCTTTCTATTCCTACAGCAAAAGAACAAGGTTTAAAGCTGTCTCAGTAGCTCTGAGTCCACAGGTGCTGAAGCAAGCACGTTCCCCTACCTGCCCAGATGACTATCATGCTAATGGCTTACTGCCTGCCTGTGGGCAGCCTTTCTGGATGCACCTGGCACTGTTTAACCTGCTGGGTCTGTTCGAAGCTGTGGGTCCCTACGTGCTCCTAATCGTGAACTTCAGCCGTGCTCAAATCTGCCTGGGTGTCTTTCTGTCTGAACAGCCTGCAAGCCTGGTTTCTGACAGTGGCCTGGTCTGAACAGCCTGCAAGCCTGCTTTCTGACAGGGCCTTGAGCTGCCTGTAGCAGGCAGGACAGGCGGCCTCGGCAGGGAGAAATTCTCAAACTGGACAAGACGCAACCTCGAAAGGCCGCGTGGTTCTGAGCTGTCTGTAGTACACCTGCCCGCACCACAGCTCCTTAAGCTTCCCACCTCAACTTCACCTCCCACCTCACTCACACGTCCTCCCCCTCCTGCAACTGCAGCGACAGAAGCTCCCACAAGCCGTGGTATTGCAAGGGAGGACCAGTCCGTAACCATTTACTCTGGTGCGAGGACTTTGTCTGCGATGAACATTTTAGTTTAAATTGTTGAGGTCCGGACAAAAGTCACTACTGAGATCGGAGAGCTGGGCAGTGGCCGTTCCGGGACGAGCCATCAGTGCTGTGCTGTGGCCATAGCACAAACTGCTCTTCCCTGGGCATCGCCGCGGCCTCCCCCTGGTACAGAGGTGCCCCAGCCCGCCGCCCTACACCAGAGCGCACAGACAAAGGCGGAGAGGAGCTGCTCTGCCCACGGCACTCCGGAATCTCCGCTCGGTGCCAAGGCGAGACGGGGACGGGAAGGTCCCCCGGCTCCGAACAGAGGCCTCGTTCGGCATCGCCCGCCCCTTCCGCCGGCGGTCCCGCCCCTACTCCCGGCAGCCCGTGCCGGCATGGCGGCGCCTGGCGCCTAGGGCCGCACGTGTGGGACTCGCTGTGGCGCTCCCGCCGCCGCCAGCGCCACCATGAAGAGCAAGCCCACGGCCCACAAGTCGGGCAACACGCACCGGGTGAGCGCCCGCCCGGACGCGGCTGCTGGCCGGGGGAACGGAGCTCAGGCTTCCGCCGTGGGTGTTCGTTCAGTGGTCGTGCCCGGCTGCCGAAGCGGCACCGCGGCAGGAGCTCGAGGGTCGGCGGCGCGGCGGGCTCCGCTCAGCGCTGCGAGGGTCCCGGCCGGGGCTGCGGGGCCGGAGTGCGGCTGCTGCCCCGCACCCGGCAGCTCCGGCCGCCCGGTCACCGTCCCTGGCAGGCAGCAGGCTCACCGCCGCCCTAGCGTAGGGTATAATTCAGTGAAATTAACCAGGGTTATCTCAGGGAGGCTGAGAGCGGGGCAGTTTGCTGAAATCTGGGTAGATTTCTCTGCGTCTCTGTCATCGTGTTGTGCAGACGCGTGGGCTGCGAGCCTCGCTTTGCAGGTCGCGGGGGTAGAGGGTCGGTCCTGCTCCTTCCTGGGCGCTTTGCCTTCACCTTCTTATAGGGCTGATATTGAGGGGTATTGTCCGGCAGCCCCTCTTTAGAAGTGGGGCTTCTGTTTGCAGTGTGTGTGTGCTGTTGAGAGAGATTTGCAAGGGCTGTGCTCAGAATTGAGCAAGAAATGTGTCCTTTATTTTTCCAGTTTCTTACCTTCTCGGAGCGTCTGAGCAACATTAATATTGATATTATTCATCGGATTGACAGAACTGGGAGCTATGCTGAGGTGAGAGCAGCAACTGTGATTATTTTCTGAAATAACATCACAAGTAGACATACTCCATGAAAGAGTCACTTAAGAAATGTATTTAGGAGGAAATTGGAAAGGAGCTTCTGCAAGAACTGCTTTTTCTGGAGCCTCATTTCATGCTTTGTTCAATTTTACTTTTTTACCTGGTCTGCAGTATTGCCATTGAGGGACTTTGTCAGTACCACCCTGATGTCTTCCATGTGGCTGGTGGGCCTGTTTCTGAACATGAAGGATGCTGCTGTGTCATTTAGCAGTCCTAGGACCAGACTTATAAAGACTTGCATGTGTTGAGTAGTTGCAATAGAATCTGAAGTTTGAAAATCATAAGCTGGAAAAGACCTCTAAGATTACTGAGTCTGACTGTTAGCCCAACACTGTCAAGTTCATCATTAAACCATGTCCCCAAGTGCTACATCTGCACATTTTTTAAATATATCCAGGGATGATTATTCAGCCACTTCTCTGAGCAGCCTGTTCTAATGCCTGACCACCCTTTCAGTGAAGACGTTTTCCCTAATATCCAGTCTAAACCTCGTCTAGCACAACTTGAGGCCATTTCCTCTTGTCCTATCACTTGTCACGTGGGACACATCACTTGTTACCTGTCGACACCCACGTACTGGCAGCATGTGTATAAAGTAGGAGCATGTGTCTTCATAGATCACAAGGATCATTTCTATGTGTCATACAAATCATCATTATGATTATAGTGCTTTGCAGGTTATTGCCACCTGGCCTGCTGGATTGTTCTGAACTTCCCACTCCATAGCTGAGAGGATGCCAAAAGAAAATCCCAAGGCATTGTGCTGGGTAAACCATGGCTCAGCATCTTAGATTATCAAGGCCAGTCAACAGAAGTATAAAAAGCAATTATATAAACAAGTCCTGTCATCAGAAAATATTTTCAAATGTGTTTTGAATATTGAAAAAAAAAACCTTATTTGCAGGGAAACTCAATAGTGCCTGTTGAAATGAGTCATTAAGATTTCTTAGAACATTCTTTGTTTAAGGCACTTGATAGTTGTCTTCATTTGAACCTCTCATCTTTACAAGACACATTCAGTAGGGTTGGTAACTATTCTTCATCTTTGTTTTGGCAGGAGGTTGAAACCTACTTTTTCGAAGGACTGCGGAAATGGAAGGAGCTGAACCTCACTCGCCATTTTGGTACATCTTTATATTCATGGTTCCTGCTTCCCTTAGACTGCTAAATATGGTTTTTCTTCACCCAGAGCCCAGTGGGAGATTACTGACTGGGCTCTGGAGCACTGTTATTCTTTAACACCCCACATGCTTACCAGGGACTGGACTAGTTCTCAGGGTTTCTCTTTTGTTGTTTGAACAGTGCAATTCTATAATGAAGTGGCCAACAAATGCCAGTCCTTCAACCAGCTGGTTTATTACCAAAGTGCTGTTGTGCAGAGCTTGAAGACACATCTGCAAGTCGAAGGCAGTCTTGCTTACCAACCCCTGTTAAAGTAAGTATATGGTCACAAAATGTAGTCATAAGCCTTGATGGTATTAAAAGTAAGCATGATTCCTGTTGCAAGTGTTCTTTATCTTTATTGTGCTTGAGGAAAATAAGCAATGAGATGCCCAATGTTTTCATATTTCCCTGGTAGAGCTTTTTAGTTCTAAGTCTTCAAAAAATATAGTTGTGACAAGACAAACGAATTAGCTGGAGTGCTTACTAAATGTCAGACATTATATTAATGTGCTTTGTTTGATATTAATAATTTGGGGGGGTTTTTTTTATACTTCTGTCTGATTGATTTTTTGAAAATCTTAAGATTCTTGCCATCCACAGCTGCCTAATAGGTGATATTTTTGAAGAAGTGAGACGTAAAAGTGATGCTGCCTTTCTTTCCAAGGAGACTGTGCTGGATGATGCAATGTTTGACTAGGTTTTGACTGGTTTGTTTTTGAAATGCAGTAACACTGGTGTATTTTCTGAAACAGTCTAGTGGTGCAGCTGGCTCGAGATCTTCAGGCTGACTTCTATCCTCACTTTCATGACTTCTTCCTGGCCATCACCAAATTGTTGGATACACAGGATACAGAGCTGCTAGAATGGGCTTTCACCTCTCTTTCCTATCTCTACAAGTATTTGTGGAGATTGATGGTGAAAGACATACACAATATATACAGGTAAAAACCATATTTAATGTCTGTCTTGATCAGCAGCTACTAGAAGCTGTAGAAGTGTAGATGCCACACAAATACATGGATTAATGCTTCAGTATACTTTTTAGCATGCTTTCTCAGCTTTTCTCAGAGAAGAACTGGCCAAGCTCCAGGCAGTTACCAAATGCAGGGACTTCTGGCCTTGGGGAGTTCCTGAGCTTCAGATGCTTGGAGGCTGATTTTGTATGTGCTTGTGTTTTTAAACCTTTCCCAAGTATCTGCTTTTGGCAGCTGCTGTAGACTGAGCATGTGGCCTGACCCAATGTGACTACTTGTTCAGTCTTAAATTGCTGGTTTAGCTGGGCTCTTCCTTTTGACATAGACAGTGGTTCCATGTTTCTTCCTCCTAATTTCAGTTTGGAACAGATGGAGTAAAAAACTGGTTACAGATTTTCTCCCCAGCCCAGGCTAAGCTGTCGAACATATTGAAAAATTATCTGCTCAATTTGAGAGAATCTGAGGCACCACTCCCTCAGCAATGAACCTGTGATGAGCCATCTGCCACTGTTACTGATACCAGCAAACTGCAAATATTTGTCAGCCTTGCAAACTGAATCTTTCA
Source organism: Serinus canaria (assembly GCF_022539315.1). Lineage (NCBI taxonomy): Eukaryota > Metazoa > Chordata > Aves > Passeriformes > Fringillidae > Serinus > Serinus canaria. The sequence goes on from NC_066314.1 coordinate 45,900,402, forward strand.
AAACTTTTAAGTGTACCGGAGAGCCTGTTGGCTCAACTGAAATACAAATCTGGCATATAAATCAACTTTCATTCACTTATTGCTGCTAAACATATAACTTGTAAATCTTGCTGCTGCAGTTGTATCTGTGTAGATCTCCAGATGTGAAAGGTATTTCTGATTGTGGCTTAATTTGCTTGGCACTGTCATTTGACCTCCTTTGCAAAACTCTTGTTCTTTATGCAGGGAGAGTGGAAAGGAATCTAGATGAGGGATGGTATTGGACAGGTTATTAGTGTTGGTAAAAAGTGGTAATGTAAACTGGAGACAATATTTTTAACCAGCTGATGGCAATTCTTGCGTTGCCCCTAAGACAATGGGTTATTTTGTGTCTTTGTAGCCTGTACAGCACCCTGCTGGCTCACCACAAACTCCACATCAGAAACTTTGCTGCTGAAAGTTTTGTCTTTCTAATGAGAAAGGTAAGTGGGATGTTTGTACTTTGATGCTATCTTCATTTTGAGATGGTTTTTGGACTCAATGTGCAATGTTAAATTTTCTCCAGAGGAAGGTTATCAGAGCCTGAACTGGCATACAGTGTGTCTTGAGTTGTCATTTTTTTGTCATTTTGTTGGGTTGTTTGATGTTTTTTTTTTTGTCATACTGAGAATGTTATGCATTCTATGTCAGTGGTGGCAAATAGAGGCCTTAGCACTCTCTGTTTAGAGACATTAAACCAAATGCTTGTCATTGGTTTATCTAAAATGACTAGAAATAGTAAGGTAATCCTGCTGAAGGGAGGCTTGGATTTGTTTAAGCACATTTACCTGCTGGCTTTTTCACAAATACTTAAGGGCCCTTATAGAACTGAAATTCTTATGACGTTTTTCCACTCCTGAAGATCACTGTATGTAACATTCCCAGGAAGACCTGCCAAGATCAGACAGCAGCTTTCAGGAAGTAAGGAAAGGGAGTGTTAATTGTTGGGTTTTCTTTAGGTAAAACATACAAAAGCCAGGATTCCTTAGACTGGCTAGCGAGTTTGAGTATCCTCATTTTTGTCTTAAGTTGAGAGAACTTAATAAAGCATGTTCATTTGCTTGGTTGTTTTTGGAAATTTCTGAACTTTAAGTTAAATCCTCAGAAACTGAGGTGTTTACAATATTGGACCAGAAGTCCTGCAGTATTCTCAAGTGTGGTTCTAGTTTTGGACTACTGGATTCTGTGTTCAGCTGATTCATGTCTTTTTCTCATCAGCACAGGGACTTTTTCATTTCAGTTGTGACCAGTTTAACAGTGCATTTATGCATGTGTTTAAATGTGCATGAGAAGAATGAAACCCATATATTTCAGCTGCAGTGACCTCAGCAGACCTGTATACATTCTGGGGTTGTGGGAGATGTACTGACTGAATAGCTGATCAGATTTATTCTTTGAATTTCCTTGTGTGGTCACAGAAATAATGAGTTTGAGCTGTTGTGGGAAGGCAGGACTAGGAGAACAGCATGGTGCTGTGGAGCCTTTTGGTTGTCCATCTGGCAGCTCTGAATAGAAGATAATGGTTTTTTCTCCTTATGTTTTGTAGGTTTCTGATAAAAATGAACTCTTCAATTTAATGCTCCGTGACCTGGGGGAGCACCCTGAAAAGGTGGAAGGTGTAGGACAGCTGCTTTTTGAGATGTGCAAGGGTGTTCGAAACATGTTCCACTCCTGTGCAGAGACGGTAAAGACAAGATTGCTGCTTTAGCTGTCACTGTAATGGGCCTTAGGCAGTGCTCACTGAAACCAGGGGTCTTTTCTCCTTCACCTCAGTGGCTCCTTGGTGAGAAGCCTGTTGGTAATTACCTGGTAGAATCTGAAAGCGTACTAAGAATATTTTTGGAGACAGGAAGGTTGTTTTACATAATTCCTCTTCAGTATTCCTGTATGCTGAAATCACACTTCTTGCTCATAGTTCAGATTTTAGGTGATAGCCTATTTTTTTTCTCAACTCTAAAAAGAATTGAGATCACTGGAATATTTAAGCAATACCTTGCACTAATTAGTTATAGGATTGCTAGATTTATTTTCTGAGTGTAAGAACACAATATACTCTTTTCCTGTGCAGGCTATGAAGTTAATTCTGGTGAAGCTGGGGCCTATGACCGAAGAAGAAATTGAGCTACCATGGGTAGCTGTTGGAGAAGCCTTCAAGCAAATGATCAGATCAGCTGCAGTGCATATCCATAAGGAGCATTTTGACATTGTCTTCAAGTGCCTGGAGGTACACTGATTATTTTTCTTCTTACTGTTATTTTTTTATTCATGAGTGACTGAGAAAAAATTCTGCACTTATTGAGGAAAGTGTTTGTGTTTTACTGGACCAGAAATGGAGTTTTATCTGCTTTGGAAACATAAAATACAGAGTCATGGGAAAAATTCCACCCTTCTTTTCTAAGCTCAGAGTTACCCTGGTGGCTGTTTTGTGACTGAGAAGGGAGCTACTGCAGGTGAGACTTGGAACTCAGTCCTATGGCTGGGCAAGGATGGTTTGTACATCTGCCTTTGCACACATTGCAGAACCCTTGCTGGAATGTAGTGCTTGTTTTATGTTGCTGAACTATTGTTGGTTCAAAACCATTTTATGACAGTAAAAGGGAAGCTTTTTGCCCTTCAGATCTTTTTAAGGCAAAGAGTTGGGTTAAACCTGCAAATCCAAGTTTGAGCCTTGCAGCCAAGTACTGAAAATCAGAATGTTTTCAGTCAGGATGTTCCTCTGTTGCTGCTTGGGGGTTACACTCTGGTTTGAAGGAGTACAGCTGAGTGCTGTGGGCTGTGCTGTGTTGGATCAGGGTGATGTAGAATAATCAGCAATGACACAGCATAGCAGTGTGTTTTACTTACCTGACCAATATTTTAAAATTTGCAAAGATTTGCTAAGGGGGATTGAAGCCTCTTACAACTGACAGCAGACTCTGCCAGTTGTGCTCCTGAGAGGGATGAAATGGGAAACTGCAGGAAATGATTCACATGAGCTTTTTTAGGGTAGTCCTTCCAGCATGGGTAAATAACTCCTATTGGTTCTTTCTTGAGACTGCTTTCCTGTGACTAACCAGTTTCCTAGAAAATCCCATCCTGTTCCTCTAGCCTCACTCAATATGATAAGCAGTTTTAACCTGACTGTCATTAGCTACAGATTTGTTTATCTCTGAATATTTTGTATCTCTGAGGTTTCTTTGGCGCAGCATCTGCAATTGTTACAAAATCTTGGAAATTTGTGACTTATTTCCTTTTAGTTTTAATGAGTCTTTTTTCTTTTACCCTGGGAAATGATGGATGCACAGGGATATCTTGCTCAGAGGGAAGTATTCATGTAGTCTGTGATAGCTGTCTAAATTGGGTTCAATTTGTTGGATCAAGGGTAGGGGTTTTTGATGTAGAATGTAAATGTTATGAGTAATCTCTCAGCATCCACATTAGCAAAATTATGCATAAAGTGTAAAAGTACTTACATTCTGGTAATTCCAGTGAAAGCTGGGTGCTTCCAAACCATTGGGGGTGTTGAACTCAATATTTCTATTTCCTACTGTGTATGCCAAGTGTCAGCCTTTTTGGGAACCCTCATTTTAGGAGTTCCTTGTGTTTCTGTCCAAGGAATCTGGGATGTGTTTTTACCTAAGGGAAATTTCACAGTGTTTCTGCACAGTTTAATTTGTGGAATATGTATGAAAGAGCCAGTAATAGTTTGTTGGGCAGCTGAGATACTGATTCTTCAGAATGTCTTTCAAATAGCAGTAAGTGAAACAGAGTCTGTTCATTTATCTGAAGCATTTAAGTTCCATATTTTATTTAAACAGGAGTCACTCCTAGATTTGCAGAGGAAAATAACGAAGGTCAACTGCTCTGTGGCTTCAGAGCAAATGGAAAGGATTCTGCAAGCTTATCTGATCTTAGTGGAACATGCAAATGGATCTAAAATCTCACTGCCTGAAGATGTCTGTCAGGTAGGTCAGACTGGCACTTAGATGTGTCAGAGAAGTATTGTTTGAATATGAAAGAGTGTGGCCAGCTGAAGCATCCATACATATTTCTGATGCATCACTGGCCTTGGGATTTGAGTGAACAGAGACATACATATATTTTGAGTAATGCTACCTCTCTGATCCGGTGAGATTTTACCTCTGTATGGTAATGCTGGTGTAGCCCAGCTTTAAATGAGCAGTGGGGAAAATGGGCTACTGCTTGTAGAGTCTGTTCCTGCCACTGTGGAGGAGATCCCCCCCGTGTCAGTGGTATAGAGCAGTTCTGCCAGATTCATATACATTTGACCCCATTAGGCTAGATTTAGGGCCTTCAAACTTCAGTGGGGCTATTAGGATTTGTTTCTGTGGGCTGAAGCTTAGAACTCTCTGGCCCTCCTGGTCCAGGGACTGTCCAGGCCATTCAGACCAGATAATGATTATCTTCGTGGACAAATATGAGTTCTCTCTTTTCATTTCAGGTTTTAATAAAAATGTTACAGACACCATATCTCTCATCATCTTGCTGCAAGATGCTGCTGAATGCCATTTCTGCATTCCTGCTGGCGGAAAATGTTTTGTTGCCAGATTCTTTGACCAAGGAAGCTATTCAGAAGGTAACAAGGATTGCTGCATACACAACAAATCCCAGTCTTCAAATTCCCTACAGCAGGGTGATTTCTGGACATTCTATTTCAGGCTAGGAAATATGCTATAAGGTTCCCTTCAGCCTTTTTGCACAGATAATGAAGAACCTGCCCAATGCCTTAAATAAAGTCTGATGAGTTGTTGAGATTACCTGACAGTCTTGCACAGGCTGTCAGTATAGCAGTGTCACCATGGCAGACATCATTGCAATGAAATCCAGGCTCTAATTCAAACACCTGCAGCCTCTAGACAAAGGAAGGAGGGCAGTGAAGGAATGCATCCTGCCTATGGTGATAAAGCAGATCACTGAGTCAAACTTAGTGAAAAAAAATAAATTCATTAAGTTTCCAAGCATTTAATGAGCATGCCTTAGCCTTGTGAACAAGGTTCACACAAGTGCAGTTCTGATTTAGAAAGTATAGGGGTAAGCATATTTCAGTACTACCTTTGCTCCTGGAGCATTGACATTATTAGCTGCATACATTCCTATCAAATGTAGTGTTGCAAAGATCAACAGGAGATTATACTATGGAGTCTGATTCTTTAGTTTTCACGTTGCAGTAAGTTATAACTTTGCAATTAACAGTGTGGACCATAGTTGTAGTATGTGTAAAAAAATATTTCAAATAAAAATGCTGCACGATTTACAAGGGGAAAGCAAGACTTGCAATTGTTTAAAGAAGATCAAATTTCATCTGGTCTGCTGAAGTAAGATTGGTTTTGCCTGTGGCATGAGGCCAGTTTTGCTCAGCAGACTTCTTCAAACATTTGAGGATATTTCTGTGGGCTTCTATTAAACTGGAGGAGGCTTAAAGCTGTCCTTGTGTTCTGAAGGGTCTGGGAAAGAGAGATGTGGGTGTGTCTTTTGTCTTGGCTTTGAGGAGTACTGATCCTGGGTATCTCAAAGGACTGTTCTGTTTTGGATCCTTCAAAAGCACAGAGGTTTGCTCTGCCCATGAGGTAGTAAACTTTCTGCAGCCTGGTACACAGAAAAAATGCCGAGTTGAAATATGTTTTGGGCCTAAGCTTTTTCCTAACAGTTACTGTGTCTGTGCTGCAGTCCTAGAACTTTCAGCTTCTATTTTCCACATCACACTGAAGAGATAGCTCAGTTGTCTTTGCACAGAGACAGTAGGATCCAGCAGTGTTTGTCAAATAGGGTTGTGTCAGTAAGGTTTGTCAAAAAGGACTGTGCATTTCTGTACCTGAATTGTCACTTGGAAACAATGCTGCTCTGTGTGCTGGAATTAGCAAGAGGGCAAGGCGGAGTATCTCAAGAGTTCAAAGAATGCTTGATTTGTATACCAGAAAACATGTCCCATGTGTATGAAATGTCTCTCATTCTGCAATCTTTCACTTGTATTTTGCAGGTATTTGCAAGTAAATTTGAACGGCATTTTCTTTTGGACTTCTCTGAAGCGATGTTTACAATGAAGCAATTTGAGAGGGTAGGTGGAAGTGATTGTGCATTATGTTTATTTTTGTTGCTAAAGGGAACTGGAGAATCCACATATACTTACTTGCCTTGAATGCTGAAGGATTGTTGTGTATTGACATGATGTTTATTTAAACTTCTGTTATGATCTGATAAGAGGAAAGAGGTTACTTGTGCTATTGTGTTAAAGTTGTTAAGGGTTCTTAGAGCTGGAGAAGGTGATAAGTATCTGTTCACAAAAAGAAGCTTGTTAAGAGGGTGAGTGTGTTGTGGATGGGAGGAAGAGAGTGAGTTCTGGAGAAACCAAGTGGAAATGAAGAATGAGCCGTATAAGTGGTGATCTGGGAGGAATCAAATTAATTAAATGGAATGGGAGGTGAAAGCCAAGTCAAGAATCTGGAATGTCCTGATAAGACTGGATTTGGTGCAAAATGAGTTTTTGCATTAAATTACAGTCCTTGCTCTTATCTAGGGGCCCCAGAACTGCTAAGTCCAATGCTGTCCTGGCTTATTTGTGATCATTTGGATTTCCCTGTGGTTAGTGTCAAGAGGTTTTTGTGGATTTGATGATGATTAAAAGACTTTCCAATCTCTGACTTATTTTCTTTTTTTTCTTTTTTTTTTTCTCTTCAGCATTTTCTCCCATGCTTTCTAGAATACATTGAACATTGCTTCTCTGGCACAGATGCCATTGCAAAGGATGAGGCCGTGGCAATGCTGGCTAAACTCATTTTGGTGAAAGCAGAGCCTCCTACCATTGGTTCAATGGCATTTGAAAAGTATCCTCTTGTCTTCACTGAAGCATCTGTCAGGTGAGACTTGTCAAGTTTAGGGAACGCTAGATGTGTCTGTGTGGCTCTAGGCCTGAAGGCAGTGCAGAGCACATAAAAGTTGCCCTCCAGTGTTTGCTGGAGTTGTGTAAAATGGCAGCATTGCTGGCAGATTTGCAAACCAAATGATATAGCAGGACATCACTTTCCTTTTTGAAATCATATGGGAAGAGATACTGCTTTGGAAAGGTGGTCACTGATAGAAACAGTGTTGTGGTGCACAGATGATGGGCATCTGTTACACTATCATGCAAACTGCATCCCTTGGCAGTTAATCTTCATAGTGAGTGCAGCAATTCAGCTTCTCATCATTGCTAACCTCCTGCCTGTGCCCCAGCTTTCTTCCCTGTATGCATAGGTCTTGTCCAGGAGCTTTCTTGGCAGCAGTACAATAGTCTTGCCATAGAGCACAGCTGGATATCAAAGGACATGTAATTAATCCAGAAGCAGCACTGTGCTGGCACAGCTTGTCTGCTTTTAGTTGCAAACCTAGTATGGTTGCAATGAAGTGGTTGCTTTCCCTGGAGCCTCTTTAGAGAATTAGGGGTAACCACTGAAGCACAGAATGACCATTGCTAATCTAATGATAGTGATTTTTCTAACAATTTTAACTCAGCTAATTCAAAACTTTTGACTTTGTATTGCCTTTTATGTAAGGTCTGTTTTTTCCTTTAAGCAGTCTACTCTGTGTGGTTTTTTTCCTATTTTTATTTAATAGTAGTGGAAGCACTGAGGTTTTGGGAACAGAAAGTTGAGTCAAAATGATTAAATTTGGTTTTCTTCCCTTGTTTTCTTTGTTTCTTGATCTCTCTATTTTTTCAGTGGTTTGGAGCACAGAGCTGCAAGGACCTTGGTCCTGCTTGGACTGGTTTTTTGTGCTCTTGGAATGTCAGTGGTGTAAATTACAGTCAGGAGACATCTCAAGAGTTGCATACTCCATCTCCTACCTAGTTTTTAAATACTCCAATTCTGGAGATTTCTGAGCTGCCTCTGGCAGCCTGTGCCAGTACTTTGATATCTTTATACTTACACAGGTGTTTTTTTATTTATTTGGGCTTTTTGGCTTTTGGGTTTTTTCTGGGGTTGTTAGGGGTTTTTCCCCCAGTCCTCAGTGTATAATTTCAACCTTCTTTACAGCAGTTTAAATCCCTTGCTGCTTATCTTATCTGCTGGAAACATAAAGAGCAGAATATTTCTTACTCTTTGCATCAAGCTTTTAGAAATAGCAGGCTTTCATCATCAGACATGTCTAAGATCTTCTTTCTCTGGACCAACAATCCTAATTCCTTGAGGTTTATCTCATAAATGTATTTTCTTAAGCCTCTAATAATTCTTATTGCTGGCTTTTTATGAGCTTCTGTATTTCTTGAAGTGAAGCCTATGCAGCCTTCTGACTGTGATCTTGCAAGCACTGGGTGGAATGGAAAGATTGCTGTGCATGGAGTGTGAAGGAGTCCTGTTCATATGTTCCAGTATGGTGTCAACCCTTTCAGCCTGCAGATAGGCTTGATTTGGGCTCACCTTGTGATTCCATTTAAGTCCCAAAACTTTTACTTCACTGATTGTTTTCTATCTATGTCAATGTTATCATGGTTTATTAACAGCAGTTATAGAGATGACTCTCAAGTGTTCCTGGAGTCTGTATGTCCCAGTTGTGAGGGTGTCCAACTGAGAACCAGTGTCTTTTCTTCTAGAAATATTATTTGAACTTGAAATGAAGAGCTGACATTTCTTGTGGGCCATATTTTGTGCTCCTCAACATGACTAGATGATGTTTTGTGCAGTAGAGAACATTTAGAAGAAAAAAACTCTCGTGTTATTCAAGTCCTTTTTGCTCGAAGTAAACAACATAATTTTGAATATTATAGGAGGAAAAGGAACAATCTCTGATATGCAGTGGTGAATTACTAAAAATTTTTGGTTTATTTTTAGCTCTAATACAAGGCAACAAACAAGTAAAAGACAAGGAGGAAAGGCAGGAGTACCAGTGTTGGATCACGTACTGTCTTTAATGCATTTACCAGAGAAGGAAGACATCACTGACCTTTCACAGTCTTGGGTTGCCTTGGTTGTACTACCACATATTAGGTAAGGGATATTCTAAGGTACTGTTCATGTATTTCTGTAGTACTGTCTACTTTCTTACTGCCTGTTAGCTCTCTTTCTGTAAGAAATCACTTTACTAAGGAAAGGACAGTAAGTGCTAGTGCTAGGCTCAGGAAATTGGGGTTAGAAGACAAAAACAAGTGCTGCATGGAAATTCTGGGAGTCAACAGTAAAGCCGGGAATAGAATATCAGCTTCTTGATTGCCTACTCACTAAATTTGGTGCTTTAATGTATAGAGATGTTCTTGACACATTTCAGTTTTTGTGTTTTAAGCACTATCCTCTCTCAACAGTATTTTTTTCAGTAAGTATTGAAGGACTAGTTAGAAAGGAGATGCAGTGAATGCTACATCTTAAATTGTGAGTCAGAAATAGCAAAAACATTTTGCTGCTGTTTTCAAACTTGGAATGAGCTACCTGTAATTGAATAGAGATAAATGGGATAGAAAGCTTTTATATGTAGGTGTCAGTGGAACAGAAATAAAAGTCTTCGCGTTTATTTTGAGCAGACCAATGAACAAAGATGACATTCTGCCTCATGTGACGAGTTTTATAGACTCTCTCTTCACAGCCATTGACAAAGGAAGCCTCTGCAAAGGTCAGTTACAGTTACTTCCTGTTTATTTGCTTTTTGTTGATATACAAAAAAATAAAAGCAGTTTTTCTGATTGCACAAAGCATGAAAATGAATAGTGGTAGCATTGTATCCAAAATTACCAGCTTGACTTAAACTAGAAGAGCAAAGCTTGGGAGGAAACCACCTTCAGGATACAATGGAGGAACATTTGCTGTTCATAATAATGATGGGGTGACAGATGTCCTGCATCGTGAAAGACAGAGGTAATTGGGAAGGAAAAGAAGAAAGTAAGAAAAAAAAAAGAGGGAGGGAATCTGACTAAATTAAATTCAGGCTGAAGCTGTCAAGTGAAGGAGAGACTATTGACTCATAAGCTCCAATTCAAACCTGTAGTGCAAAGTTTAGGACATTAGCATCTGTTAGTTAATAGCTACTCATCAATGACAGCTATAAACTGCAATTAAATATCATTGTCTCAAACCCTTTGAGCTCCATGTTGGGTGCTAAAAAAGACTGTGGTAGTTTAACCCCAGGTGGCAACTAAGCCCCACACAGCTGCTCACCTGCTCCTACTTGCCCAGTGGGATGGGGCAGAGAATCAGAATAGCAAAAGTGGGAAAGTTTGTGGGCTGAGGTGAAGGCAGCTTAATAGGTAAAGCAAAAGGTACACATAGAGGCAAAGCAAAACAAGGAATTAATTACCACTTCCCATGGGTGGGCAGGAAACTTCAAGGAAAGCAGGGCTCTGCCATGCATAATGGTGACTTGGGAAGATAAACACTATCAATCAAACATTCCCCACTTTATCTGCTGAGCATGACCATATGGTTTGAAATACCTTTGCTCAGTTGGGGTCAGCTGTCCTGGATGTGTTCCCTCCCAGCTCCTCATGTGCTCCCTGCCCACTCACTAGTGGGCTGGTATGAAAAGCAGAAAAGGCCTTGATGCTTTGTGAATGCTGCACACTGATAACAAAAACATCCCTGTGTTGTCAACACCATTTTCAGCACAAATCCAAGGGCCTCACACCAGCTGCTATGCAGAAACTCAGCTCTATCCCAGCCAAAACCAGCACGTTCTCTGCCTGTTATTTAATACCATTTATGTCATACTCAGGTACCACCCTATCCAATGCAACCTCATTATCCACCTCTTCCCCTCCCATCCTTTGATATAATTTCATTCCCTTAGTCTGTGGACCACCCCTGTAAAATGTTCACAGAATATCTGCTGAGTTCATTTAATCCATGAATCTGGGTTCCATCTGTTATGGTGGTCACTCAGGACAGGAGAGTTGGTGTCTTGAGTGGAATTGTTTGCCACCAGAGCCAGCTCATGTTAATTCACTGCTGCACTTGCACTGCTTCTTCTAAAGCTTGTCTTCCATAGGTTTGGGTGCTATAGTAATTCCTACAGCATGCAACAAACCCTTCAACAAGCAACTGAAATGGGTTGCAACAATTTAAAGTTGTATCTGTTATAATCTCCACCCCAGTCCCTTTTGGCTAGGCCACAGGGCTTAACATTGCAGTGAGCTCTTCTCCTTGCCCCTGCTTGGGTTTGAATTTACCCACAGTCTTGTTAGGGGAGTACTTGCTCCAAGTGGAGTCTTACCTATGAGTCCCAGTTTCTCCTGGGGTATACCTGCTGTGGTGTAGACTTCCCCAGCACCACAGGTGTTTTGGGGTGCACCTGTTCCAGGGCAGCCTTATCCGTGGGCCACAGTGCCTTCAGAGATACACCTGCTCCAAATGTGGCCTTGCCCATGGCTGCTCTCCCTCAGGAGTGTACCTGCTCTGTCTTGAACTTGTCTGTGGCCACACACTTTGAGGTGCTCCAGCATGACCTCATGCATAGCTGGTGAGGATTCACGGTGTACCTGCTGCAGCATGTACTTACCCACAGGCACAGATGCTTCAGGTGTACTTTCTCCAGCATGGATTTACCCTTGGGTCACAATTCCTTCAGAGGTACACCTGCTGCAGCATAGACATAACTAAAGCCATCGTTGCTTTGAGATGTACCTCCTTTGTCATGGACTTAGCCACAGCCAGAGATGCTTTGGGATGTCCTGCTCCTGTGTGGACTCGTCCACAGGTCACAATCCAATTGACTCAAGTTCACTCTGGAGTTCCAGCCTGGCTGGTACAGGACAAAAAGAGCAGCACTGCCCTGGCTGTTAGCAAAATGTTCCCAGGTACAGAGAAGGGTGCTAAGCAGTACAGCACTACAGCTGTCAAAGCAAAAAGCAGTCACTAATAAGCAGTGGCTGCTAATATACAGGAAGACAAGCAAGCCTTTTGGCAGGCACAGAAGCTTGCTAATTAATATTAATATCTAAGCAGCAATAACAGCTATCAATCAGGCTTCAGTCTAGCACATTGCAGCCTTGCACTGCTCAGGCTCTATGTGTGCCAGAGGCACACTGCTGTTTCTTCTAACCTTGCAAGCCCCATGTTGGGTACCAGAAAGAAGTGTTGTATCTTAACCTCAGCCAGCACAGCTGCTTGCTTACTCAACAGGGATGAGGGGAGAGCATCAGAAGGATAAAAAGGGAGAAAACTCAAGGGTTGAGATATAGATAGTTTAACAGGTAAAGCAAAAGCCATGCATGCAGGTGAAGCAAAACAAGGAATTCATTCACCACTTCCCAAGGGCAGGCACGTGTTCAGCTATCCCCAGGAAAGCAGGGCTTTCATAACAGTTACATGGGAAGACAAATGCCATGCCTTCTTCTTCCCCTGTTTTAAATGCTGAGCATGGTGCTGTATGAAGGAGATATCTCTTTGATCAGTGGGGTCAGCTGTCCCAGCTGTGTTCCACTAGTAGAGTTAGTTTTCATCATGGTGGCTGGTATGGGCTGTGTTCTGGATTTGTGCTGAATACAGGGTTGATAATACAGAGTTGTTTTTGTTACTACTGAGCCTACTGCTGCTGCCAAGGCCTTTTCTGCTTTTCATGGTGCCATGCTGGCAAGGAGGCTAAGGGTACATGGCAGGCTGGGAGGAGGCACAGTCAGGACAGGTGACCCCAACTGACCAAAGGGATACTCCAGGCCTTATCACTTCATGCTCAGTATATAAATTGTGGGGAAGGAGGAGGAAGGGAGGGGATGTTTGAAGTGGTGGCATTTGTCTTCCCAAGTCACCACTACATGTGATGGGGCCCTGCTCTCCTGGAGATGGATGAACATCTGCCTGCCCATGGGAGGCAGGTCCTTGTTCTCTTTTGCTTATGTGCATGGCATTTTTGCTTTATCTCAACCCACAAGTTTTCTAGCTTTTACCCTTCTGATTCTCTCCCTGATCCTGCTGGTGGGGGAGTGGGCAAGTGGCTGCAGAGGGTTTGGTGGCTGGCTGGAGTTAAATGACAACACCCCTCCCAATGCCTTGTGTACCTCCAGCCTCCCCACTGGTGGAGTGGGGTGAGAAGCAGGAAGGGAGCAGGAAAGCCCTTGGTGCTGTGTGAGTGCTACTCACTGCTAACAGAAACATCCTTCTGTTATCAACAGTTTCCAGCACAAATCTAAAACAGAGCTACATACTAGATGCTATGAAGAAAATTGCCTCTACTGACCCAAGTGACACCACCAATCTTTTCTCCAGGAAGTGATGGTCGTTGGTTGTCTTCCCTCTCTGGCCAGAAAAAAAAAATTAACTGAGCCTGCATAGAGCAGGGCAGTTACTCAGAGAGCTAGAAAGTATTTGACCTTGTGGCAAACTATAAACAATTTTTAGAATGCTCCAGGTTGAGTGTTCATTGTTCCTTTGTTTGTAAGGGCTGTCTGTCATTTTCCATTTATAATGCCTTTGGTAATATTCCTAAATGTATCCGCCAATCAGGTCTATTGCTTCTTCTTCTTTAAAGAAGCTTTGTCAAGCATTTAGGTCTTTCTTTTATCATATTTGCAGGTTTTTCTTGCTGTCATGATTGTTTTATTGGTAATGTACTTAGCCTAAAAAAGGAATATTTAGAATTTTTTTGTTTGGTCTCATCTTTGCTGGCAGTAGTAGCAGCACTGCTCAGGCTCTGTGTGCATGCCAGAGGCACATTGCTATTTCTTCCTTTTTTCATAAGGGAAAAGAAAAGTAAATGCATCCTCAGTCCTGTACTCATGCCTTCTGTTACCCATGTTATACTTACTTGCTTGTTTTTCTTCACCCTTCCCCCAAACTAGTGTTCCTGGATACTTTTTTCATCCCCTGGCATTCTTTCCACCTCCATGATTCCTGCAGTTCCTTCATCTTCTGCTAGGACTTCAGTCTTCTCTCACTGCTTGTGCAAGGCTCCCAGCCCTGTACTCTATTTGACCTTCCTGCCCTCTGAGCCGTGAGCCAAAGTGCACGTTCCAGAACTGGGTGGTTTTGGTGTTCTGGTTGCTGTGGAGTGCAAGGAAACAGGATTGAAAACTGGGTCAGAGCAACAGCAAGTTATCTCTGGCAGCTCTTCAGGGCCAGTATGGAAGTGCTTTCCTTATTGATCACACAGATGTGTCTGTAGTGAGGTGGGAGCTGCTGTCTTTGTCCAGCATGGGCATACTGCTACCAAAGGCCATGCAGATTGCAGCCTGGGAACTGTCCTTACACTATGCAGATAGATGCAGAAAGTTTCCTCCTGTCATTACTTGATGTTTCTTCTCTCTTTGAGGAGATCCTTATGGAGATTAATTATTAGCAAGATCTGGGAAATCACATACCTGGGGAATTAAGCAACTTAGAATAGAGGAATGTTTGCAGAGGAATAATAAGGATATGAATGCTCACTTCCCTTTCTTTTCCATTGGCAGCATGTAAGACAGTTAAATCTTTTAAAAACTTTCTTTCATTTGCCTGGTTTGGGAACAGTTTTTTTCAACCTGGAAATAGACAAAGGAGGGGAATTACTTTTTTTTTTTTTTTAAAGCAACCTATTTGCTGACTTAGAAGTGTGATGGGAAAGGAATTGCCCTTTCTTGCCTGGCAGGGCATTGGCTATCTTGTGCTTCTGGGAAACCCTTCATCTCGAAAGGAGTCTGAAAGGTTTAGAAAGGAGACAAAATTCAGCAAACCCACCACTCATTCACTAATATATACTCAGTCATATACTCATGGGACAGCTTTAAAGATCTTACACAGTAGTGCATTGCCAAAGTTCCAGAGTTTAAAGACACCTGTGTGGTGGTGGCATCAGTATGCATTTTTGCTTTGCTTTTGCTACATTCATATCAATTTGGCAGCATTTCTTCCTTTTTTAGCAGAGTGCTGTCTGCAACTCCTGCCACAGTGCTTAGCTCCAGATCCCTGCTTTCTGCACATGTGGGTGTGATGGAAACATGCAAACTGGGAGCTGTCACAGCTTTCAGTGCTGGCTTGCTGGAGGAGGCACTTCTTTTATGTGTTATGGTTAGAAAATACACATGCCAGTTCTGGGATCCACATACAACCTTATTTCTCTAACTCCAGCCTTTTCAGGATGGGCATGCACCATACAAGCGCAAGTCACTGAGAGCTGAGTAAATTTACAAGATGTTCTTGTTCTTTCTCTGCTCCAGGAAACCTGTTTGTGGCCTGCCAAGCTGTAAGTACTCTACTTAGTTTGGTGGAATCTGCTGAAGTACTCAATTTGTTACCTGTGGAGCGTGTCAAGAGCTTGGTGACGTAAGTAAACTCTGCTGGTTCTGTGGTGCTTCATGGTTTTCCTTGGTAGGGCAAAAATTTGACTTTGCCTTTATATAAGAGCTGGTTAAATGCTTCTTTGTGTGCTGCCCGTTCTGTTGTGCTGGAGCATTGCTTCAGTATTGTGGTTATGTAATGGAGCAAAGTTGTAGGCACTTTTTCTGGAGAACTAGGTAGATGTAGTTCCTGTTCAATGACATTTTCTCTGCAAGCTGATGCTTTCTTAGCTGCAGGGTAGTGTGTCAAAAAAGTTGGTTCTAGTTTTATGTTGGAGTGCTACACTGGTTCTAGTTTTGCTTTGGAATGCTACACTTAGTGATTCTGTGTTACATTATAATGATAAAAGAGACAGGAGCGGCACTTTCTGAGCTGTGTCAAAAGCCTGAGTTTGCTCCTGGTGTTGGGATATGGATATGTTTGTGCTTGCTCCACAATGGGAGGAGATTTTGTATACTCCATTTTATTTATTTTGACTCTATTTAACTTATAATTAGAACAGAAAACTCTCTGGCTGGAGGTACAGGGAGAGAGCTGAATGCTCTCTCTAGCATCTCCAAGTCTTTGGTGGCTTGAGCTTCAAAACATCCTGTTCATTTAGGAAATTAGGGTGCTCATGTCTGAGGCATGATAGAAATAAAACAGCTTGCCCAGATCAGACAGGAATTATTGGCAATGAGCTTTAGCTTAATGCTTTCCTGTCAGCTCTGGGCAGGGGCTGTGAAACCTGCTTGGAGCAAGGGATGTGAGGTAGCAGAAGGAGGTTTCTCTGTGAGCAGACAGGATTCCTGGGGTCTCACCTATGCCTAGATTATTTCTCTTCTGTTGAAGTTGATATTGACTGAGCACCTGGGCAGTAGCAGAGGCCCTGGTGTGACCTATGCAGGTTTATTTTCTGCAGCTGTGTGTCCAGCATGCAAGTCTCAGCTTGACAAGCCTGATTGACTCAAAGGAGGGATCTCATGCCTCTTGGCCTCTCATGGGTTTTACAGCTACAAGTCATTGTGCTGGTGAAATTTAATTTCACTGGCCTGCTGGTGCAAGCAGAGTCTGAAATCATGGAATTTTCCCTTAATGTTGTAGTTATCACTACTGCCTTGTTTTTAAATACCAGTGTTGTTGCAGTGCTTTCTGTGTGCTAATAAAATCATCCATTGTTTCAGCACTTTCCCTTCAGACCCCTCTGCATTGCTGTTGGCTGATCTCTATTACACGAGGCTGGCATTATGTGGCTGCCAGGAGCCCCTTTCCCAAAAGAACCTAATGGACTTGTTTGAGAAATTGCATCCTAATATTTCCACTGGTGTTTCCAAGGTAATCTGCTGTTTTGAGCACATGCAAAGTAATTAGTATTTTAACAATAAAACATAAGTAATCTTAGTTAAATGATAAAGTCTGAAAGGAGAAGCATGAGGCTGTGTAAAGCTATTCCTTCCATAGTGTCTGCTTAGACCTGTGTCAATGGGGCATGAGTTAACAGAGGTTCCCTGTCAGCCTTGCCTCTTCCCTAGAGCTAAATTAGGGCAGGAGCATAATGCATTCACTTCTAATTGCCTTCCAGACTAGAGGAATTCATCTGTTTCTCAGCTCCAAGATGAGCCTAGTGAAATCAGTGTGCTGTACCAGACATTAACCTCTCTGTAGGTGTGTATGTGTCAGTTTATATTGCCTGACATATGCTTCTGCTTGGAATAGGTCCGGCTGTTGACAGTTCGAATTCTAAACCATTTTGATAATCCACCTTCTGCACAGATTGAGGTAGGGCAGAAGCTTTTCATTTAACATTTCAAAGCTATCTGTGTTTCATGCTTTGTGTGAAATGTTGTTCATTTTGCAGAAATAGAATGGATCTGGTCCTCTGCTTTTGTCCTTTCACATTCCAGTCTTATTTCTTTGTCCCCCACCTCCTGGTGTTTTCAGATGTGTGCCTAAATGGTGGAAACCAGAGCAAGTCCTTTGGCTTTGTTCTTTTGTCCAGAATGGCCGTGAGTCTGTATAGTTTTTTGAAGTACTTTGCAATGAGATAAAGGTATTCTAACAGAATTCATGTCACTTGTTTGTTCAGGGTGATGGCACAGGGGAATTCCAGCCAGTATTTGCCATATTGCTCCAAGCAGAACTTGTGCCAGCAACAGTGAATGATTACAGAGAAAAACTTCTCCATTTGAGGAAACTAAGATGTGACATAGTGCAGCCTGCAATACCAAGTGGATCTTTGCAGGAGGTAAGGATTTATTGTCAAAAAGCAGTTGTCACATTCCTTTATTCCAAGAGAATGTTCTTATTTCATCACATGGATTGCAGAGTTTTTAATGAGAGTGCGTCAAAAAAGTAAATTAACTCTCAGATTAGGTTTTAGAAAACTTATTTGTTAGTAGGGATCACAGATTCCATTGTCCTCGGGAGTACTGTGTTTAGTAGAACAACAGTGGTATCCAGATAAATGGCCCACAGTCAGATTAATCTGGGTTTGATATCATGGAAAGGAAGGCAAATGATTCCAGCGAGAAGCGAGATGTGAGCAAATTTAAACTCATGACCTTGCTGTGTCCTCAGTGTGGTTGAACATTGGTAGGACTCCCACTGGCCATTGGTGACTTCACTTCTGGGTCTTGCTTCAGCAGGAAAATCTTTTATGCCTGTAACTGCTGAATGTCCTCTGCTGCTGAGCTAAAGGAGGCCTCACATCCATGAGGAAGGATTGTAGGTCACTCCTTCTCCATGTAGCTCAGTGAGGAGCCAGCCTAGAGAACATGCATTAGGCCTAGTGCAGTAAGTACTTTCTGGGCAAACTCTCATCTGTCTGAGGTCCCTCATTTTGCTGAGGCAGCAATGAAGTTGGTGAGAGAGACAGTCCAGATCATCTGTGCTGAACTGCCTTTTCCATATTCATGTTATTTTGGTATAGTTATGAGATCTCAATGTAGCTTTCAGTAAATGGGTTCTAGATTTCCTCATGGAAATAAATGGGTTCTAGATATTCCACATGGGTTCTAGATTTCCTCATGAAGCTATGAGGAAATAAATGGGTTCTAGATATTCCACATGAAGAAATTATTATGTATGTGACATCCTTCATCTCTTGCAGCACTCCTGAAAACTTCTTAGACCAAAATTTCTTCTTTGAGAGAAAGAAAGGTTAGAGGAGTTTGGTTGGTCTTTAACTACTGTTTTTTGCATCTCAACAAGATGGTGTTGTATGTCATTCTAGGTGCCTCTTCGGTATTTACTAGGAATGCTGTATATTAACTTCAGCCCTCTCTGGGATCCTGTAATTGAACTTATAACGTGAGTATATGCAGTTGGATGCTGCAATCCGTAGTTGTGTCACAGGACATTCCTTTCATTCTTCTGTGAACTGAAGCTGAGGTGAAAAATGTCCAGTTTGGGGAGAGATGTGCATGAGAGCCTTCATGTGAGATCTTCTGAAATTAATTTGATCTCTCAAATCTCAGCCTGTGTAGACTCTTCAACTTACTTCCTGATTTTTTTTTTTTTTACTTTAAAGGGAACTTGCAGCAAATACAGTCAAATAACATCAGAGTTTTTAGTCAGAGGTAGCAGGATTTGATTTATGTTTCACAAATGCTTAAAGGAACAAGAAGTCTCTCTGTTTCCTCATCTGCTAACTTTTTAGTCCTTACTGGAAAACCTCTAAATCGTACTAAAGAGTAGAGAAGTCTTACCATGGTGAAAAAATAAGTGACTTCTTTCAGCATGACTTCATCTTCTTTTTTCCTCCCTTTGTTGTGTGATTAAAAAGGATGGGATTTTCCTCTTCAAACCAGTGAATTAATTAAAGAAAAAATTAAACCAGCTCTTCAAAAGATATGTCCATGGTAATTCTTCCTTTGATTCTATATGATTTGCTGTACAGAAGTCAGTGGAAAGCTTGAGAACATTTTTACTCAATTTGAGTTCATTTGAAGTCATGGGGTATAACCAGATTATTTTAATAACAGTTGACATTTGGGATCCCTGAGAAAAGGCAAGGAAGTGCTACAGCTGCATTGTGCAGATGTCCTGTCTCTGGACAGCCACATTAAAGCAGTGATCAAAGCCTTTGATTGTGGTAGTTGATAACTAGCTGAGTGACGCTTGCCTTTCCTTATCTTCCTTCTAATTTCATGCTGTATTCCACTTTGTTAGTTCTCATGCAAAGGAAATGGAGAATAAACAGTTCTGGAAGGTCCTGTATGAGCATTTGGAGAGGGCTGCTAGCTATGCTGGTAAGTCACCTATCCTAAGCATGGTTATCATAGGAACCTAGCTAATGGTGAATTATGTGGTTGTTTTTCAAGTTCCCTAAATTTATGTGTCATGGGGGAATTCAAAACCAGTACTGCTGTCATGTCCAGGGCAGGAGTGGAGAGGCTTGTGAGGAAGCTGTGTCCTCTGTCCTAAACACCAAGCAGTAGCTGGAAAAGGCCACCTGCATTACAGGAGGGAGTTGCAGGTTGTTAGAAACCCTGCAGCAATTTCATCTTTGCTTAAGGCTGGCACTGCTCAGACTGGTCAGGAGCAGTGCCAAAACCTATGTAATGGTGCAGACCATCTTCTTGCTCTGTGGAATTTTTGCACACAGCCCTTGCATGTGCTCTTGAGGTTTACCTATGGCCATATGCAATCTAATATTTCAATATAGAGTCAGAAGTGTGCAGCCATTTGTGAACTTCCCTGTTATTCCAGGGAACTGAGCCCAGTTGAGTAGTGCCAGGGTTGCAAGGTATCCTAGAATGCTTTCTAAGCAATGTGTGTTTTTCAGGTCAGTGTTAAATACAGTTGTGTCTAAACAGGTGCATGTCACCAAAGGTGTTACTTTTGTAATGGGGGATGGATTCCTTGCTACTGGTGGTTATGAAGTAACCTGAAAAGATTTTCTTACCTCTTCTGTAGAAATGGAGCTACAATATGAATTAGATGAACAGGAGGAGAGCATTGCTGAGACAGAAAGTGAGAAGATGCCAGAAGGTGAGGTGGGGACTGTCTTTCTGGAGCAGCTGAGGAGTAGAACAGATTGCAGTGAGCGGCTGGACCACACCAATTATCGGTTCCTACTTTGGAAAGCACTGGATAAGTTTCCAGACAGAGTGGAGCCTCGGTCGAGGGAGCTTTCCCCACTTCTTTTGAGATTCATTAGGTAAGTAAGATTTATTTTTCAGTTGATTGGACACATTGCTTTCAGTGTGTTGCTGAGCTTTAAGATTGGCTATCCCATTACAGACTTTATTTCTTGAATGCATGGCTGATGACATGTCTGTTTCCAGTAGAGATAACCTTTAAATTGGAATGTGGATTCTGTTAGAAACAAAGCAGGCTGGAATGAAACTTACAGTAGTAGGTCTCTGCTGCTCAGTCTCTCATTCATTGACTTGACATTGTCAGTCTCATTACTCAGTTACAGAGTGATTTCAGTGGAAATACAGTTCCTCTTTCATGAAAACACACTTTAGTTAGGAATCACAGAATACCAAAGTGTTTTTCCCCAGGATGGGGAAAATACTGATTTTGTTAGAGGCTGATTCAAATTCCTGCCCCTGGAAGGAAAGCAATGGTGTGCTTGCATGTCTGTGCACATATCAGACAGTGTGATGGACATAATAAGATGTTACAATAAGAATGGTGAGGTTTTTAGTTGATGTTGTTGCCCTGAAACCTTGAAAAATGTTATGCTTCTTAATTCCTTCCTTCCTTTTTTTGAACACAGAAATGAGTACTACCCAGCAGATTCCTTAGTGGCTCCATCTCAGGATCTCAGAAGGAAAATAAGTGGTACCATAGCAGCAAAACAAATACCCACTGAAGAGGTGAATGATGTTGCTATGGAGGAGGAGGAGGAGGAAGAAGAAAAGGAAGAAGGGGAACCAATTAGTATAGGAGTACCAAAAAAGAAAACAAGAAGAGCTGCTGCTAAGTAAGTATTTTTAGTTTTCCCTTTTGCTAGTGCTCTCATGGAAAGGCAGATTCAGCAGCTCACATTGAGATACAAGCTGTGGTTTTGTATATACTATTTTTTCTTCTTTTGCTTGTGCTTCATCATTTCTCAGTGGATTGCAAGTCAGAAATTCTGCCTGTACATTACTAAAAATCCAAATACATTGCCCAGGTTTTATCATTATCTCATTATCTGCTGACCTGTTTGTGGTGTGTTTTACTTTAGGCAAAAAATGTTTAGTATTCTGGAGTTTTCAGAGACTCTTGTACCTAATTTCCCTGGCTTCCCTGTGCATATCTGTTAGTTTTTGAAAACTGTGGGCATTGCCAAATGCTTTGAAAAATTAGATTATTTGTTTAGGTATTCTGATATTGGGATTCTGCCATTTCCTGCCCGTGACAAATCTTGTCTTCTTAGGGACCAAGGTTTTTATTTGGCAGACTGAAGCTGCATGTTGCTGAGTGTCACTGTTGCAGTGCTGAATACATGGGCTAAGTTGCTCTTCGTATGAATTCTCCCCAGTGATGACCCTGTCAAATATCCCTTACAAATACAGCACAGAGATTTATATTCTGACACTTCTTTTGCAAAGGATGGCCCTTGTAATGACAGAGAACTTCAAAATGTCACCTTATATGTCGGAACAAGACAAGTATTTGATATGTGACCTAAAGTGTCATTTCATCCCAGGTGTCCTGTGGGTGTTTCATTTTTTTCCAAGATTCTGGCTAGTATCTGCAAGTTATCAGCAATTAAAATACAGTAACAGTCCAAGATATTTTGTTGTTTTCCCAGCCTCCATCTCAGAACATCTGTGCAGTGAAGTGGAAACATTCACTCCGGTAGCTGTAACAAAGGCATGAAAGATTTACTGGGGGTGTGTTAATGAGTTGTGGAGTAACCTCCCTTCCCGGGTCAGGCCTGTGCCAGGGAGGACTCCCTCGTGGGGCTGCACCCTGTGTCCTGGGAGGCCTGGCTGAAGCAGGGAGCACCGGCTCCAGGCTCCCTGTGGGGTTCCTGGAAGGCATCCTACTCATTCCTTGTCTATGCCCAGCCATGGAAGAGGATGGCCCAGCTCAAGTGTGTGGAGGGTTCAGTGTAAATTAGCAGCTGAATGAGGATAGCTTCTACCAGTCCCACAGCACACATGGTAGAGGAGATTTCACTTATCCTGGTCTTCTCTGTCCCTTTCCATGAGGAGGACGTGGGGCAGATGTGAATGACCCTGCCAGTGCTAGAGGAACTGACTCCCATCTGTCCTTGCAGCCCAGTGTTAAGTCCAGTACATTCTGAATGCAGCCCATCATGTTGGTAGGAGCAACATGGGCACCAGTTATGGACAAGTGAATAAACAAAGAGATAAATACAGAATTTTGGGGTTCTAGGCTGGGTTGGCAGAGGGAAGTAAGCTGTGTCCTGACTGTACCCCTTTCTCATGAAAAAAACTGAGCCTACCTAGTGCTGCTGAAGTAAAGGATTCTCTGTGCAGTGATGTGGCAGCTGGAAGGAGCTGCTTAGGGAGCTGGACACTTTTTGAGATGTCTGAAATAATGCTGAAGACTTGGGATCCTCTTGTATTGTGTTTTGTTTTGTTTCTTGTTAATGAATTTTAACTGAAGTTCCCTGTTTGTTTGTCTCCTGAATATTTTTAAAAAATCATTGCTTTGTTTTGCAGGCAACTAATAGCCCACTTACAAGTTTTCTCAAAATTCTCAAATCCTCGTGCGCTGTATCTGGAACAGAAGTTGAATGCCTTGTATACCCAGGTGAGGCTGTCTGCTTACTTTACAAATACTACTAATAAATGAACTCTCTTATTTGAGAGCACTGTCTAATACTGAGGAAAGCTGTCATTTTCTGAAAAAGGAGCTGTCCTTGGGAGGACTTTCTAACAGCCTTCACTTGAAATGAGCCCCTTAGGCAAAGAGGTGCTTAAGATACCTGGCTTCGTTTGCCAGGCACTGGCAAACAGATCTGACAGCAGACAAGTAGTAGTCTTTGACAAGGTGGAAGAGTGGTTGCAGAGTATATCCCTTTCATTTACACTTCATGCAGGATATGGGGAAGGATTTAGAATCCAAAATCTGGGGAAGATCTAAGGAGATCTGTCTTTGTCCTACAGTCTTTTGTGTACTAAGAGAATGGCAAATATGTACAAGAGATTATCAAGCATCAAAAAAAGAATTTCTTCTTGAAGAATATTCAATTTGCTCCATTATAGGGATTTCCCTGAAAGAATTGTCAAAAGTATGACTTCTAAGAGGGATTCTAAGTCTTTATTTTACAATCCTTAAAATGGCTTTGGTTTTTAATTTTTTTAATTTTACAGGGTTGTGTTGGTTCCCAGTTTGTGGATTTATTCAGGTCATTGGGGTTTGCTCTCATTGTTCCCAGTTGGTTTTCTGAGGCTGTGCTGTTGAAAGCTCCATTCCTTAGTCCCTGAATTTGACAATCTCTAGTAGACATCCACTCTGTTTCAGTCTATCTCAAAGTATTGCTTAGAAAAACAGCTGATCGATGTGTTTGCTTGCCTGTGTTCTTAGCAAAATATTAGGCAGTCCTGTAAAGGTCAAATCACTGTGGGAAGAACAGCCTGGCACAAGAAGAAAGATTATTTCATCACTTACTGTTTGCATTTCTGTGTCTTAGAATATGCAGTGTCACGGCTGGTGTGTCCATCTGGCATAGGGATGTCATGGCAAAGTGACCTTTGATGACACTTGCCTGTGCTATTTAGTAGGAGACTGAAGAACTGATCAAGATGCTGCCTGGGGAAATGATCTGTATTTCTCAGCTTCTTTTCCCTGTCTTAATGAATCTCGGAATTCCAGAATATGCTGAGTTGGAACAGATCCAGCAGGGTCATTGAGTCCAGTTCCTGGCCCTGCACAGGACACCCCAAGAATAAAACCATGTGCCTGAGTGCATTGTGCAAACAGTTCTTTAACTCAGATAGTCTTGGTGCTCTGACCACTCCTTGGTGTTGTTTGGTGCCTAGGTTATGAAGAGTTAAGAGAGGGCGAATCTCACTGAGACTTTGCATACCAAGTCTTCCAAGTAGTTTGTGTTTGTCACAGGAGAGAAATACAGATATCTTGGAATGGTTTGGGTAGTCTGCTTTTTCATCCAGTCTTCTTAGACACACAGCTGATAACTGGTTTTGATGATAAATGCAAACTTATAGTGGTCCAAAAGACAACTATGAAAAAACATAAAATTATAACTATCCTATGTAGGTAGAAAGGAAAAGCATATATGAACTATCAGCAGCCATGGCCCTTTTTATGAGTGGCAGTTGTGCATGTACATCTTGGCTTTATACTGGCAACACATACATTCTGCTTCCATTTGAATAAGTTAGTCCAAAACCTGCTTGAGCCTCTAGCCTTTGGGTTGTTTCACTGTTTTCAGTAAGCACTTCTGCCTCCTAGATAGGGATTTATTTTCTTTCTTTTGTTATTTCCAGTTGCTGTCTCATCAAGACCAGAATGTACAGAGAATAGCTCTTGACTGTATAATGACATACAAACATCCTCATCTACTGCCATACAGGTAAAAGCTTTTATATTATTTTAGCATTGGTGAATTAGCCTGCTAACATATCAGAAGCCTGCTTTGGGGTCAGTTTTATTTGGGGTCCTGTATTTGTTGAAGACGTATATGTAAAGTTTAATTTTAGTCAGCTGTATGTTTTGTATCTAAGAGAGGAAATCAGGTCTTGATCAGTGTCTCTTTTTTGTTTAGAGAAAAATAGCAACACTTCCATTCTGTCCTAGAATAGTGTCAGTAGTGTTAGTAGTTCCATCATTTTCCAAGATGCCTTTTGTACTGATGATTTATAACCACCCAAAGAAAGTGACAGCATAAAACTGTAGTTTATAGTTAAATAATTTCCTTGGAATACATCCAGGACTTACTTGTCTACATGATTAGCTTGAACTTACTGGCTTTTAAAATATTTTTATAATAAAAGGGTGAGAAAATAGTACTTTAATATTTTGTATACAGCAAGGATAGATAGGTAGGTAATTAGATATAGATGCATCTGTGTGTCTATCTGTCTATTTTTATAACCCTACCTGCCCTCAAATATTGTTTATTGCCCTCAGGGAGAACTTGCAAAGGCTACTGGAGGACAAGAGCTTTAAAGAAGAGATAGTCCATTTCAGTATTTCTGAAGAGACCGCAGTAGTAAAAACAGAGCATCGACCAGATCTCATCCCTGTTCTTATGAGGTGTGTTCTGAAGTGTGAGTTCAAAAGCTTCAAGGCAGGGTACCATGAGCAGAGAGATGTAATGCTGCTTCCCATTTTGAATAGTTGAGATAAATCCATTCTTAATGGTATAGTTTGATGACTTAGTTTGTGATATTCTGTATGGTTTTCTTATTAACACATTTATATAATGTGTTATGCAAATGGTGTTTTCTTTAAAAACAGCATTTTGGTACATACTGTTTCTACTAAGGATTACAGAGGACCTGTGAGGACATTTCAGCTCGTTGAGTGTTGGCAGCTATTTGCAGTGATGTGAATTGTCCTGCAAGATAACCAGTTTTATACCTGAAGTTTCTAGCAGAGCTTCCATTGTAGAAGCAGAAGCTGACCTTTGACTAAGATGTTTTTGGACACTATGTAGCAGTTCAGCGGAGAACCTGAAGGGAGAACTTTCACTAGAGAATATTTTTAAACCGAGTTTCTCATGCAGAATAAGAGGCTGGAAAACAGATGGCTTGCTGAAAGCTAATGCAACTTCTTTTTGGTTCTTGAAGAATTCTCTATGGCAGAATGAGAAACAAAACAGGGAGCAAAACACAGGGCAAGTCTTCAGCGAGCACTCGCATGTCGATCGTGCTGCGATTTCTGGCCGGCTCGCTGCCAGAAGAGATACGGATGTTCTTGGATCTACTCTTTGAAGCTGTGAAGCAATTCAGTAATGGTAGGTAGGCCATAGAAACTGGGGATGTGGTATTTCCTGACTGTGGAGATGTGGGAGGATAAATAGGCTTACTACTGTTATGTGCTTCAGTTTGTCTCTTAACCATGCCTTGAAGGGATGAAAGTAAGCCCTTGGTAAGAAACTCAGATTTCCCCTTAGTTTCTCCTTACAAAGCATGATTCCTCTGTTTTATGTGTCCGAGGTCAGAAAAACTGACTGCAGCTTACTTGCCACAGCTGTGCAAGTAAGTTGTAGCAGGCTAGGAGTGGGTAGTGGCTGGCATGATAGGTTAGCCTGGGTATCATGGTAGTAAAGAGAGCTTGTTAAGTGCTCTGATTCTGTAGCAGTTGGAGACAGATCTGAGTGTCAGAGACATGGAGACACAGAGTTGTTCATATTTAAAAATCTGACTGTGAGGATCTGTAATTTAGGGCCAAATTCCTCTATTTTTCACTGAAAAATTATTCTTGGTAGTGATGCTTCCCTAGATAATTTGCTGTTCCTTTGCCTATCACAGGGCCTTGCCAGACTGCAGTCCTTCAAAGTATGAAAGAGCTGGATTTAGCTAAAGTCCTGCCTCTTGGGCGTCAGCATAGCCTCTTTAATGGTCTTGAGGTTGTGTTGAAAAACATGGGACATTTGATCCAGCAATACCTGCCTGAAATTCTACAGATTCTGCTCTGCATGACTGCAGTGGTATCCTGCATCCTCCAGCAAAGAGAGAAGGTACAGTATATGCAAACAATATACAAACATGTAAATCATGTTGCTTTCTCTCCTCCTCCTCTGAGCTTACATATATAGACAGAGCTTTACCAATTCAGATAAAGAGAAGTTGAATGCCATTGTGGAGTGAAGCTTAGCAATAAGAAGTCTGTTAAAATAGAGGCCTGTGGTGCTTGTCTGGGCTCAGGCAGTTCAGGCAGAGTTAATGTACTTAGAAAACTGATTTAAACTGTGTTTTTGTTTGAGTTAATGAAGAAAGAGTTGGAGGTGATCTTTGTGCATTGTTCCTACCTGTTTTGTGGAGAGATGGGCATGAGAGAGAGATAAATGTTCAGTTGTAAACATGTAACAAGATTTTATGGCTGGAAGTTGAAATTTGCCATAAAGATGAGGCTTCTTGACTGCAGGGATAAAACGTCTGAGCAGGGGAAAGAGAGGTTTAAAGTTCCTTGCCTGAAGATATGAGAGCAAACCTTGTCCATGAGGTGTTTTGTTGCAGGTGTTTTGTGATAATCCTCAGCATTGTGGATGATCACAGTGATTATCTGCCCTGCATGCCTCCTGTTATGGGACACAGGATGGACATGACTACTAGCCGTGCTTTCAGCACACTAGAAGCATCTTCGGCTCTGTATCAGGAGTCATACTAATCCAGTGTTACCATTTGGGTCTTAGCCAGGTATCTGCAGAGCAGTGGAAATGTTTTTTCCTTGCTGTGCAATGGCTGTACATGCAGAAGGGGTCAGGGGAGGAAAACATCCTGTTAAAGATTGGTTAACGTGAAGGTGGGGCGTGTTGGCTTATAGCTGCCCTGTATGCAGGGGGGCAGCACAGACATCCCTGAGCTCTAGTCCAGCTACTTGGGGTCTGTTTGCAGCTGCTCAGAAACTGTAACACTGAGCCAGGCTTTTCTGTCTTCCTGGTGCAGAGCCTGTTCATGCATTAGGTGGGAAACAAGCAAACTGCACAGTCATCATCATCACTGTGGTGTTGCAAGGCCTTAGGGGATGATGGCCTGAGCAAGTGGGAATGAATGTTTTGTCACCATGAGCATGTTCTTGCCACGACCCAGCTGTGAGCATTTGAGGTTAGAACTTCCTTTGAAAAAAATCCATCAGACACCTCCTTGCAATAGGCAGTATCCAAGGTCTCATAGTTGCCTGCAGGCTGCACAGAAGCTGGTACCTGTCTTAATTTACAAAGAGGATGAGCAAATTGGAGGATGTCAACATCCCACAGTCTGACTTCAGCAGTGCATTGCATATGCCTACATGTTTTCAACGAGGACAGGAGTTCTAAAAGCTGCTTCATTAACTGCTAGGAAAGCCACATCTTGCCAGAGTTGCTACAGTAATTCTGTCATGGTTGTATAACGTCAGGAGTGACAGTCTATTGTTTGTCTGAACTTAATTTAGCACTTCATTAGCCCAGGGGCTGTTAAAAGCTCAAGGAAGAGTGTGAGAAATCTGTTTATCTTGACTAATAATTAGAAGACATTCTCGGAGTTTGAGAGTAATTTATTGCAGACCGATACTGCCTGGAGAGTTAAACATCAACTTTGACCACTTTAAGACTTTGTCCTCTCAAAGGCTTGATCTCAGAGAACTCTTATGGTGATTGGGTAGTGGGAAAGCCAAAATGACTTCACTTGGAGGCTGCCATTAGCAATAGTATCCTGGTTTGTGCTTTCCTTGGGCTTTCAAACAGTTCATTTGCCACCTGGGAGCTGATTGCACTCCATTAGAACACATTCAGCATAGCTTGGGAGGTCCTGTTGCAAGACTTTGATAGGTTCCTTTTCCACCATCTCCTCTTTGTCTTTTTCACTTGTGATTTTGGATTCTTGGATCTACTTGCGATGGATCATGATATGGAGACCCAAAAGAAAGAGCTCCAATATCAGACAGTGGCTTTCATTTGCTCTCATGTGGCTTTGTTGTTTCTGAGGCTGAAGTTCATTACCTCTGCACTGTGGAGCTACTTCATGTGCTCATGCTGTGAGCTGCCTTGCACAGTATGGAAATAATTTAAGTTACTCAGGTCAAGGCTCCTCTCAGGGAGGAGAGTCAGAATGCAGCTCTGCATGAATTCCCTTACTGAAATGTTTTTCCCAAGAAAGGCTATGGAACATAACCACTAAATGGGTACAGGAAGCACCTTCCTGTAACCAAATGCTATAGCCCCCACTGTACTCTGCTGGAAGACATAATTGACATTCTTTCCTTCTCTGTTCCTCCCCCCTTCTCTTCGTCTGTTGATTTCTTCCCAGAAGATCTCAGTGTGCAAAGTACAACTTCACTTTGAAGAGTCCTTTCACTTTGATTTCGGTCCTTTCAAGTGTAAAACAGAATTGTTTAAGTGTCAGAGTTGGAAATGTAATTAATTGCGGTGTAGCTTTCTGCATTGCATCCAAAAGGGGCAGATGCTACTGGCTTAAACCTATCAGCGTGGGTTTTTTTGTGACCTGAAGGAGTCCTGTGTAACTGACTCAATGCAGGAACAGGCAGGCCCCTTCTAGAAACATTTAGGTCAGCTCTGAGGTGTAGATGGCTACTGTGAACAGGTTACAAGAGAAAACGGAAGTTTCTGCAAAGGATGTATCTGGATGTGGTCAGTCAATTGCTGGATTTAATTTCAGAGCAAGTAGTTGGTAGTTGTTCTGCCAAGGTCTTACTGGGTTGGGTTTTTTGTTGGTTTTCGTTACAGGTCCAACCTAGGTTGATTAATCCACTGAAGAATTTGAGACGTCTTGGTCTCAAGCTTGTGGCAGAGTTTTTTTCTGATTATGAGACCTACGGCTTTAGTGTGGAAGAGATTGATGCAGTTTTCCATGCTGTGGTATGGCCTCAGGTAAGTATTTCTTGTTTTTCCAAATAACTTGTTTGAAACGTACCATGCAGAAAACTCCAGCTGTGCTGGAGTCCATCATGTCAGTTCTGTCCATCGCCAGATTGGATGTGGTCTTGGACAGATTGTGGCATCCCAGTGGATCTGTGCAAGGCCAGTTTCTTGGCTCTTCTCTGATTAGTCCTGGAATAATCAAGTCACAGATTATAGTACAAATTAATTCATCTGAATAAAAGGGATGCCATTTCTTTGTTCTTTAACCACAGAAGCAGACTTCTTCCTTAGATGCTTCAAGGAAGCTAAATAACACGAGTCATTTCTAGATGTACCTTGCTGTTTTTCTGTGTGACAGTTATTGGGTAGGGGACTGCAGAAGCAAATGCTGCAGCAGGAAAGGAAGGACGCAGGAGGATCTGTCAGTGGGCTAAGTGGTCTTGAGCCTGCCTGCCAAGAGTTCCATGTGAATACAGTGACAAAGCACAGGCATGTGGCTTTTATCAGAGAAATTCAGATCACCTCTGAGCTTGGAAAATGCACTGCTGTGAGATGGAGAGAGAACACAAGATTTAAAATTAAATTATATTGTCTTTGTCAGTGCACTGGCTCTGGGGTTGTCAGGGAGTGCCTGTACCAGCTACTGGGTTGTCTCTGCTCTAAGAGCAGTTGTGTCCACGGAAAGGTGAACTGAGTAAGAGGGGCTGACTCCAAGAGTGCTCTTCCACAGAGGCTTTTAAGGTATCCAAATGTCCAACTTCCTTGCAGCAGAAAAGCCTGTTAAAGAGCATTGGTCTAGTCTGAAACAACAGAGCTGCTTCTCTAGACTTTGTGTTTGTTTACTCCTACACTGTTTCTCTGCTCTTTATGTGATATGTCGTCTGATTGATGTGTGGTATGGTTATGTGATACATGATATGTAGTATGGCTATGTGGACAAATAGCAGATAAAAGGTACCAGGCAGTGCATGTAGCTCTGTATTGCCCTGGGCTGGGCAACAGGGAAGTGCATGTTCCTGAGTCTTCTTACAGCCAGGGTGCTCTGTGGGAAAAGCAGTGAACATTTATTGCAGTTCCAGAGCAGTTCAGGCTATTGCAGTTCCAGGCAGTCAGCAAAGCGCTTAAAGCTTTCTTGGGGCACAGTGTTTGCAAAGTCTCAGTAACTCTGAACAATATGTACTTTTGTTACTAAATAGTTAGAATGCCTCTTGTCCTTACATATGTTAGGAAAACAGATGGTTTTGAAGCTTGGATGTTGGTACAATCCAGAAGCTCCCTCTGGAGTCTTTTCTGGTGAACTTCAACAAGATTTGGTTTTGGCAAAAGAATCGTTTTGGCTTGTGTGGTTTCCTTTTTTAAAACTACAGAAACTGAGGTGTGTAAAACTGGTGGAGAGGGCAAATTGTTTTAAGTCTGTTGAACCTGCAGTTGGAGTTTGCTGTTGTTCACAGCCCGGGATTTTGCTGCAGAGACTTGTTAGCCTGCAGAGCAGCATTCCTGCAGGATTGGATTAATGGTTTACACTCCATTGTATATAATTAAAAAAGATCTCTGGTTTATGCAGGGCAATAATATTACCAGGTTTTGGGACAAGAGAAGAAGATTTCTAAGATCCTGGCCATGATGGTCAGAGCTTCCTTCTTTTCTGTTATGCTCAGGTCTTGAGCAAACTGAGCTAGTCCAAGCCCCACGTGCACCATTCTGCCTGCCACCCCTGAATGCCCTGGAGCCTGCTCTGCCTGTGTGGTCACTGCAGTGCCCTGCCAACAGTCACAGTGGGAACCCACGTGTGTGACTTGGGTGGAGCCTGTTGGGCTGTGGAGTGGCAGAGAGGAGGGTGCCCTGTGTCACCTGAGCCTGTGTCCAGTCATGAAGGAGCAGCAGCTATTCTTGTGGCTCAGGCTGGCCACCTCTGAGGTGGGGTTGTTTTGGACACAGAGCCCTGTTAGGAGATCCCATTCACAGGATGCAGTATGATGTTCCAGCCTTTCCAGTGAGGCCCTGGAGGTACAGACCAGGTGCTGCAGTCAGGGCATAGGAAGTGTGGGATGAGTGAATTTTGGGTGCTGTGCTTGAGATTTCATAGGTATCTGTGGCAATTGTGAGGTGTTGTGGGAATCTAGTTTCAAGGGAAGGCAAAAATGGTGGCTGGAATACTGTATAAACAGGAGTGAAATGATGTAAGAGTCATTTGACAAATATTGAGGAAGTTGGAAAATTACTTTATAAAAGGTTGAAATTACTTTATAAAAAAGATAAACTATAGAATGTGAGGTCTTTGTTAGAGATGAGGTTTTCAAGTGGCTTTACTTGTGTTGCGTTGGTTTCTGATTTTTCTCTCCTTAAGGTCTGCAGATTGGCTTCAGAGAGTCAGTATTCTCCAACTTTTCTGCTCAAACTCATTCACACCTGGAGTAAGAACCCCAGGTAAGTGTTCTTCTGGCAAAGAAGCCTAAGTACTTCTGAATACACAAAGCACAAGGTAAAAAGAGCACACTAATAGACTGTGAATAATTGTGTCCAAACCCATATTGTCTTTTTCCATTAGACTCTTATTCTTTTGATAGCAGTCAAAGCAGCTGGAAAGCTTTGCAGTTTATGCAAGAACTCACATTTTAAATAGGCTATTTTTTCCATGTATTGATAAATAGGCACATATGCAGCCCAAACCCAACTCACAAGTGAGGAGGAGGTCTGACTTCTTAGGGATATGTTTTGGCCAATGACTTCTTAGTCTTACGAGATGGGAAAACAGTTTTACAATATATAATTTTATTCATGTTTTTGTGAGTCTCTATTTCTTTTTATTTTGCTAAAGAGTATGGGTAAGTTCAGCATAGAATCTGTGACTGAGAGTCTGTTACTGAAAGTTGTAAAAGAACTTTTTTTGATTCTGACACTCTGAGAAGTTCCACCTCAACTGTCTTGAGTGATTTTCTTCTGAGACACCTCATTGGTAGGCATGAAGACCTTGACTACAAATTTCTGTTAAAAATTATGTTGGATCACTAGGTTAGGAGCAGACTAAGAGGAGACTCAGGCTGTGGAGAAAGGATTAGAAAAGGAACTTGATAACCTCTCAACCTTCTTTCATTGTATTTTTGATGACACTTGTTCTGGTTTTTGTGTACTTTTTTCTTGGTTGAAGTGGAAGACAGTCATTATTTTTTGTGTGACTTCTCGCACATAAGAATTATAAGCTAAAAATTCTGAACCTAATTTTCAGTAAACCTTTTTTAATCTTTCTCTCAGGTATTTCCCTTTGCTGGCCAAGCAGCAGCCAGATCATCCAGAGAGTGATATACTGACAAATGTTTTTGCTGTGCTGTCAGCCAAGAATCTGTCTGAGGCCACATCCAGCCTTGTGATGGACATTGCTGATAGCCTTCTCAACAGCCCAGATTTTGAACCCACAGAGCAGGTTTCCAGTTTGAGCGTGACTGACTGTGTTGTCATGGCCACTGGAGACGTGACAGAAGGTATGCCTGCCTGAGAGTTCTGAGGAACCTGTTGGGTGCTTTAGATGGAGGTGTTAGATTATGGTGAGGTTGTCCAAGAATACTGGGGAAGAGGAGCCTCCCGGCAGAGATGGAAACATCAATGTACAAACTTGTGCTCAAGAACTGCAAAGTTCTGCTTGCTTGATGACTGATGAAGTCCATGTTTGAGTGTCAGGGTCCTGAGCACAGAGAGATTCCTAATGAAGAGGGCAATGTTGACCTGTTCTGTCTGTGAAGCTTTGCCTGATACAAGTTCAAGAACTGCATTGCTGACTTGGCTCTGCACCTTACACCATGTTTTATATAAAGGCCCCATTCCTGTATGCACATGATCCTGTATCACTTTTATGTTTAGTATGTGCTCCCTGGCTGGAAAGACCTGGCATCTTTGAGAGTTAGTAGACAGAACAGTATTGTGCTGTGTTTGATGCTGTGGAGACAGCATCAGTGTGCTGCTTTCACCTGCAACCTCAAAGCTAGTGGAAAGGGGCATGTGCCCTTCTTATGGCAGCTTTGATTTTACACAAGAGGTCAGTGGTGGAATAAAGAAAATGCTGCATCTACAAATGCTCCAGTCGTTGTAGGAGATGTTGCTACTGTAGAAGATTGTCCTTGGTACCTTCTGATAAGCCTACATATACGAGGGCTGTTACTGGAATCTGTGGGGAGAGTGGTTTGTGCTTGCTTTGATCACATCTCAGATGTGTTAGACTTGGTCTCAGCAAGTGCTCGTGCTTCTTCCCAGCCACCAGCTGCCCTGCATGTTCACAGCTCCCATTTGCTTATTCTTCCACTAATGAAGCCTCCTTTATCCTAATTTCCCCTTTGTATAGGGTTGGATCTCCCTTCTGTTTCTTGGAGCAGCGTTTCTTGGGTGTTGCTAGCTGTTGTATCTCTTACAGAGCCCCTCAGCCTAGGTTGCCGGTTGGTCCTGCCTCATGTTCCTGCCATACTGCAGTACTTCAGCAAAACAATGTTGAATGTGGAGAAGGTGAAAAAGAAGAAGTACAGAGCTCAAGTCAGCAAAGAGCTGAGTATACTTTCCAAGTAAGTGATTCTTAGAGCCTGAAACAGTTCAAAAGCTGGATGGAGTGAGGAAGAAAGAGGCTTATTGTAATAGTTTCCAAATTAAAAAACACCATGTCTCAACTTTTTAAAATTTGTTGTAAATACCTGGATCTGTCATTGACCTTGCTATTTGCTGGTTATTGAGGTGATAAGTTTTCAGAAGTTGATTCTAGCTGATTTTGTTGCTGGTACTCAAACCTAATATCTCTTGAGGTTAGAAAAAGGTGCAGAAATGCCTGCAGTCATGTGGAACTGAATGCTTAGGCTGGGACTGTGAATTTGGTGGGTACACTCTGTTAGCCTGGATAGGCTGACAAAGCCTTGTGAAATGACACTAGTGCTGACAGACTTCTTTGCTCTGTACTGGTGATTGAAATTATATAAAAGAGTAAATTACCTTGTCCAATTGTGCAGGATCAGCAAATTCATACAAGAAAAGAGCCAGAATTCAGTGCTTGTGAGCCTTCTCATCCCTTTCCTTTATCAGACTAACATGGAGCAGGTAGGTAAAAATTATTTCCTCGCCCCTACTAAACATAGGATTTTTTTAATCAAGTATATTTGTTTGTTTTAAAGTCATATACATGCCATTTCTCATTATCAGCCTGCAAGCAAGTCTGCACATGTTTGTAGTCTGTTCAGAAAGCAGTGCCACTATGTGTTGATGTGCACTACTCACCAGAGGTACCAGTGCCCAGACTGATTCTGTTCCCCCTGGTCATGGGGAAGGTCTGCAGAAGTTATAATGCAGTCTTTACTTTCTTTGTCACTGTAGTCAATCCACCAAATTGCTTGCAGTGTTTGAAATAATTGCTCTTCACTGTGGATTTTATGCACCCCAAAGCCACAGGGTCTGGACAGCAATGTGATTACATGTGGTTGAGTATGTGGTGTGTGTGGTGTACTGGGCAGTGCTGCATTAGTCTGCTTCTTTATGAAAGGCAAAGGCAAACCATATACATGCTGTTTTGGGGTTTTAAATCTGTGAATCATTAGGGCACCACATGTTATTGCTGTTGGTGGAGGTCATACAAGAGCTTTACTGTGCAGTGACTGGGCACTGGAACACATTGCCCAGGGAATCCGTGGATTCTTGAGTATCTCACTGGAGATACTCAAGAGTTGTCTGGATGCAATCCTGTGCCATGTGCTCTGGGATGACCCTGCTTGAACAGGGATGTTGGACCAAATTGACCCCTGTGGTCCTTTCCAACCTGACCCATTCTGTGAAGTATATGGTGCTGTTATTGTTCATCTCACAAATTCAGGGAAGACTGCTTTTTAAAGCTCTGTTAATTCTCCTGACCCTTGAGTCATGAGGAAAGACACATAAAAGAAGTCTTTATCATGCTGACAGTCATCTCTTAACACTGTATTGTTTCTAATTGAAAGGTTGCAAGTACTTCAAGAGATTTGATTATTGCATTGTGTCCTTCTAATTCTTTGTTCTCATTCAGTATCTGTGATCTGAGTGAAGTACAGTAATGTGCACTTCATGTCTTGAAATATGTCCCAAGGAAATTAAATAATCTTGTCAGGTCTCAGTACTTATTGAGAGTTATGTTTCTCTTTCAGGGTACACAAATTGACATTCTGGAGACAGTGCAGAACTTGCTGAGGCATTGCTCAAACCCTATGAGCTTTCTCAAACCACTGGCAAAGCTTTTTTCTGTCATCCAGAACAAATTGTCTCGAAATAAGTTGTGCTTGGTATTTCAGGTATTGCATTTCTACATCTTTCTATATATTTTTTTTTTATTTGTTCTAAGAGATCAAGAACAAAATAATAGGAGTATTTATCTTGGTGCATGACTTTAAAAATCTTTTTACTTTATTTTTTGTGTGAAGTGAAAATAACAGAATTTTATGTGATAAAAATTAATGAGCTGCACTAAGATTTGTAAAAGTTTTGGCTTACAGCCTGGTTGATGTGAGCCAGGGATTTTTAGTGTGAGAGAAGCCTAGCAAAGCACTTAAACTGCAACAAATCCTGCATGTTGATGAAATAAGAATGGATTTCAGTATCCTGAAGACAATTTTTATTTGTGTTCTTCTCTCACAGTTTATAGTAGGATATTCTGTATTACTTTGAAGTGACTTACATGAGTTCTTAGCAGTAAAACATGGGAAACATACAGTGTAGATATTTGGAAACATAGGACTTAAAACACATATCCTCCAACTTACTTACATAAGAAAGGCTCTTATGGAGGTCTTAACAGGGGAAATACTAATGCTGCTGCTTTATTTATTTTTTGTCTCAAGTGGTAAAGTCTTAAGTTATCCAAATTTTTAACAACTATAGAAGTTAAATGGGTTTTTATGTTTTTTAGACTTTATCTGACTTGGACGCTAAGCTGAAGTATATTACTGATGTTGTTAAGGTATGCACAGTTTCTCTCTCTGCTCCCTTTTCCCCCAATATGGTTTGATCACGTTTCTGTCATTTTTCATTCACAACTTGTTGCTCTGTTTTAGCTGAATGCCTTTGATCAGCGACATCTGGATGATATCGACTTCGATGTGCGTCTGTCAGCATTTCAGTCAATCACAGCCCACATCAAGGAAATGCAAACAGTGGATACTGACTTCCTCATCCCTGTTATGCACAACTGCTTCTATACCATCCAGGTTGGCTGAATGTTCCTTCCCTTGCTCTGTGCATCATGTGTCCCTGATGAATCTAACTTTCAACTTCCTTCATGTGGCTATTTTTTGGCACCATGTAACATTCAGAAAGTATCTTTAGGTAGTCTCACAAACACATTTTTAAAGTTTTGTCTGTTTACCTCTTCATCTGTGTGTCCCAAAAGGCAAATACAGCGCAGCACAACTTTCTGTCAGTGACCCCTGCAACTGTTTGGTCATTTGTACTGGATAAAAGGCACATTACAGGCTTGAAAGGCTGATTTTCTGTTTGTTGCAGCATGTTCTGGTTGTGTGTGCCTGCTGGTAAATCTAAAAGGTTTTTTCCTGATGGGTAGGGTGGACATTAATTAGGGACTAGAACTTCTACAGGAAAGCTCTCAAGAGTTTCTGAATCTCTACAGGACTCATTATGTTGTGTCCAGTGGTGTTCTGTCCCAGCTTTTGGTTAGAGAAAGGTGTCATAGCCAGACTCACGTGGTGCCATTTCTTCATCCACTCAGCTCGGGGATATGGCTCTCAGTGACAACGCAAGCCTTTGCTTGACCAGTTTCATCCACCGACTGGCAGAGATCAGCCACACAGAAGATGAGTACAAGGAGCTAATCCAGCACACTCTCCTGGAGTCCATCAGAAGGGGTCTGAAGAGTAAGACTGAGGTAAGGCAGTGGTATCTGATCACATATTTCCAGCCTCTTCAGGGTCATGAGATGTTTTTTGAGTTCTCAAAGTCCCCTACTGGATAAGAAGTGCAGGTACCCACTATAAACTAACCTTTAATTTGAAACCTTATTAAATTCTAAGAGATTATAGAAGTTAACTGTGTTTCTCTGCTGTTGTTCAGCTTTTCTTTGTTGAAACTCATTCTTTGGGGGGGAGGCTTTAATTTATATGCAGGCCATAATAGGTGCATTTGTTGTTACCAAGAATTAGGACGTTTGACTGAAACACTTGTAAATGACTGCACTGCTGTTCTCAGGACTGTGTAGCAGCCTCTCCAAGGGATACTTAACATTCACTACTTGCTATTTTTAGAGCATCCAGCAGGACTACACATCACTGCTTTCCTGCCTCATTCAGACATTCCCAACAAATCCCGAATTCCAGGATTTGGTCCAGCTGACCAACCGCCATGATCCTGACATGGACTTCTTTGAGAACATGAAACACATGCAGGTAAAAGGCAGCAGGCATTTCTTAGTGCCTGTCTTCCCCTGCCAAGAAAAAGCATCTTACTGTGAGGGGATGTTTTGCAAAGCCTCTGTGTGTTGTCTGCAGAGAAATTGACCCTGTGTCATTAGATACTGTTACAAAAAAGAGGGATGTAGACATCATCAGGAGTGATTGAGAATCAAAGTCATGTTTCTGTCTATAAATGTATTGGGTTTATGGTATGGAATGGGTCTCTGTTTTTTTTTCTGACCTGCTCGCTGCTGCTCTCAGTCTGGAGGCTCAGTCTGCAGCCCCTTCCCATTCACAAACCTTAGCAATATAAATGTCACACAAAGCCTGGTTTTTCTTGCAGTATGAAAATACATTTCTTCTGCTTTCAGCTGTGCAATCTGAGAGAGTCTTTGCTGTATCTGTAGTTATATGCAAAGTTGTAAGTTCTTAACTTGTAATTTTCTCTGGTCTTTGCATTTCATTGCAGCAACTGCTGATTTCAGTTGCCTCCCTTGTCTAACACCTCAAGACAGCACAGTCTTATGATTGTGAATCCACAGTGCCATTGACTTGGAACATCTGTTGAGGCAAAAGGCTAGAGAAGGCCCAGAGATTTAAGGAAAAAGGCATGCCTTAGAAATGACTGTAGTATGTTTATGCCATTACCTAAAACTGGGACATTTTCAGAACTGTAGGATTTAGGTGCTCTCTCGTGCTAGCTGAGACTCAAGCACCACCTCATTCACTCTCTCCCATGTGACATATCTCAGATCCACAGGAGAGCACGAGCTCTGAGGAAACTGGCAAAGCAGCTCACTGAAGAAAAGCTTGTGCTGTCTTCTAAATCCCTCCAGAACTACATCATGCCTTATGCTACCACTGCAATTTTCAGTGAAAAAATGCTTAAGGTAGGCTCTTTTAATTGAATGCATTTACTTGAATATTTTCACCATTTCCCTTTAAAACCTAACCCCCTTAGACAGCTGATATGTTTGTGAAGTGGGTGTCTCCATTGTAGATAAAAGTGCTGTGCTGGTATTGGTGGCAGAAAGAGGGTTTGGAAAGTGCAGATGAAGTCTGGGCCCAGTCCTATATCTGCTAAACTTGTCCTGCTTTTCAAAAGTTGATCTTTAACTGTTTGGGTTAGGGGTTTTTGTTTTAATTTTTAATTGGGGTTTTATTTGTCTTTATTTTTTGTAATCAGCTTCTTTTTTTTTTCCCCTCTGGCTCCAAACTTTTGTCGTCCTATTTAGTTGTGATATTCTTTGACAGTAGACTGTGGGAATGTAATCTGCACCTAGTAACAGAGGGGGGAATAAATACAGTTTTCTCTGAATTTAGAGGGAAACTGCAGGAATTGGCTGAAAACATCTGAAATCAATAGCAGCTTTATAATTAAAATTTGAAGGGTGTCCTTTTTTTAGTCACTTTCAGTGAAATTACTTGTAATGTCCGTGTGGATAGACTTTCCACCTGTGGCTTTTAAAAGCCAGGTTTCACACTTCTGTAGTTCCTGCACACTACCAGGAGAACAGCAGACTGCCTCTATCAAGCAAAGTAAATGTCTAATTTGCTTACTGTCAGAAATACTCTTCTGAAGCTGAAAGAATTAGAGCTCAGGCACAGGACCCAGCCCCTGCAGCAGTGCAGTCTGTGCCCCTCAGTAGAGTGATTGAGTAGCTCTTTGACCAGAGGGCAGTAAAATGTGTTGATTGAAACTTTGGTGAAGAAATAGACACGTTTTATTTCATATCTGAAATGGGTTTATAGTTGACCAGCAATGTGCCATGTGTTTGTGGTTGGATGCCTTGACACCGGTTCTTGTTCGTAGTTCTTAGCACGAGTGAGCCCATAGGTTTAAGTACGTGAGAAAAGTTAAATGTGCAGAATAATTTCGAGGAAGTGGGTCTGGAGATCTGCTTGATGGACTGTGGGTTTTTTTCCCCTAACTTGATGCTCAGGAGGAGATCTAAAAATACTGAATCCCAAGCATCCCCACTGGACAAACGTTACTTTTGTCTCCTGTTGCTTTGGGTAAAGGATGCTTTAGACACACGACCATTGGGAATGCTAACAGCAGCTGAATTTGTCTCTTTTGAGCAGCATGAAAATATGGTAACAGCCTCAGTTGAAGTTGTTGGAGCTGTCTGCCGACATCTTTCGTGGTCAGCCTATTTGTACCACTTAAAGCACTTCATCCATGTCTTGCAAACAGGACAGATCGGTACGAAGCTGGGAGTCAGGTGGGTAACACGGGCAGTGCTGCTCTGGGTTTCTCCAAAGACTGCTTAGGGACAATTCAGTGTTTTTAGGGGCATCTCATGGACTTGTGCCACTTCTCTTAGGTGAGAGATGCTGGCTTTGAGGTGGCCTTAGGCAAGTGATGGTGGGCAAGGCTTTCAGCCTGGAGCTATGAAGTTTTAACAAGTTGTGACTTTGTTACACCTTGTCTCACTGAAGGCATGGCCGGTGTTCTGTCCGGCTGTCCCTGCTCCTGGGACACCTCCATTGCTCCAGTACCACTCTCTGTGAGGTTTCACATTGAGCTAGGTCACAGAATACATGTAGCTAAGAAGTAACCAGTTTTTATTTTCTGGGGTTTTTTAGGATAAACCTCCTTATGGTGCAATGTCACTAAATCTGATGTTTTCCAAAAAGTACTTGTAAGATTTTTCTGTTGTATATGCATCCTCTTCTTTTTGTGCAGAAAGCTGATCTTTCTTCATGTTTTCGTTCTGCAGCTTGTTAGAGACAGTTCTGGAAGCCTTTCACTTTGACCATAAAACACTTGAAAAGCAGCTTGTGACCATTGACAACCAAGGTGAGCTTTTTGTGTCTGCTTGTAAGAACACTGCCTCAGACTGATCAAATGCAGCTAGTCCAAGTTTTGTGGTTTACTCTTGACACCAGCTACTTCCTTCTTTTTAAATGGGCATACTGGAAGCTAGTGTTTACTTGTCTCCTCAGGAGAAGTGCAGATTTTCCTCCTGTGTGTTGACAAAGTAAGGAGAG
Source organism: Serinus canaria (assembly GCF_022539315.1). Classification (NCBI taxonomy): domain Eukaryota; kingdom Metazoa; phylum Chordata; class Aves; order Passeriformes; family Fringillidae; genus Serinus; species Serinus canaria. The sequence continues at coordinate 45,941,456 of NC_066314.1, forward strand.
GTGTAGGGAATCATGTCCACATTACCACTCCATCCCAGGCTTCTGTAAGCCATAACAGCCCAGAACCTGGGCTGTTCTGGGCTGTGTGATTCTTAAGGTCTGACACATCTGAGGTTTTTATCTTTGATGTTGGCTGCTCTCGGGGTTATCTGCACCAAGATGTCCTCATCTTGCTTCCCTTGCCATTGTGTGGGACCAAGTTGTATTTTCAGCTTCTTCACTATTGTGGTTACCTATGTTAGGACCTTTGGGTGAAGGAGGAGGATGTCTCCCAGCTGTGCTTGTTGGTACTTCTTGCCTTGTGAAATCCTCAATTTTAAGTGAATGGCAATTCTCTACAGTTCAAGCACATTGACCTCTGCTCAGCTGACTATGGGGTTCAGACACAGAGTAACATAATCTTTGCTTTAAACCTGGCCCTGAGGGTGCTCATCAGAAACCAGCAAGCCCAAGCTTCTTTACTCAGTAGAAGCCTGATGCTTATTGGTAGTTTGCTGTCACTGGTGGTAGGTAGGAGCTTTATGTAGAACCAAGCTGTCACAGGAGTCTCAATTAAAGGTTCAAGTTTTGTGTTCTCCTGCATTTACCTGTACTTTTGGCGATTACTTGATAGAAGCTGCTGCCATGGACCTTGAGCCAGTGGTGGAGGCTGAAGAAGCCATGGAGCTGGAGCAGAGTGAAGGGGAAGAGGAGGAGGTTGAAGAAAAGAATGGGAAGAATCTCTCTGAGAAGCCAGTAGAACCTGAGCAAGCAGCTGAGCCATCTGAAAATGCTGAACAAGTGCCAAAACCTGTTTCATTCTTACCCCGAAATAAAGAGGAGCTTCAGTGTCTGATCAAACACATTCAAGAAACAGTTACAGTCAACATCTTGCCTAAATTGCACAGGTGTATTGTTGCAAAGGTGAGGAGTTGACATTTGAAAGGTCTTTTGTAGGCTGTTACTTTAAGGATTGGGGTACTACTTCAGAGCCAGTGAAAAAGCAACACATTAAAAAAAAACAGACACAACTGGAGAGAGACCATCTGAAAGCACAGAAAAGGCTTCATGAGTCAGAAAAGCCCTTTGCTGAGTCGTGGAGATTACTGACAGACACTCTGGTCAGTGTGGATGTGGTGTCTTAACTTCCTTGCTGAGAACTGTCTCAAACTACACAAGTGAAATGATTCACTTTGTCCAACCTCTTGAAGAGTTCTCAGCCACTTGCTTGCACCAGCCTAGTTTCTGTATTGAAAACACAGGGATTTGTCTCACCTCTCCTTTAGATGTATGGGTTTTTCCTGTAGTCATCAGAGGAGAGCAGCCTGCCATACTGGCCTCTTCCTGGGTTTGTTGAGAAAAAGCAGAGTTTGTTTCTGTATATTAAAAGTGCATTATGTCTTGCTCTCTTTAAAAGGTTAAAAGAGACGAGGAGCACAAGCTTGTGAAATCCAATGTTGTGAATGATGATGAGGTAGTTCGTGTTCCATTAGCTTTTGCAATGGTCAGAATGATGCAGTGTCTTCCCCAGGAAGTGATGGAAGCTAACTTACCAAGGTAAATCCCAGTGGGGCTCCTCACATCCCAGTGGGGCTGTTCATTGTTCAGGGAAGGAGTGCAAGCACCTTTCTCAAGCTGTGGTTATGTACACGGCTAAAGTCAAAAGGGACATCCTTACAGACTCTTTTGGAAATCCCTGTTCCTAGTGACATGCACCTTTGCACCTCAGCATTTAACTTCTGTAAATCCTGACCTAAGAGCAGAGCTGTGAATCAAGGTGCAGAGGCAGGGCTCTTTGTGCTGGGGAAAGAATAGTGTACAGAAAGAAGGGATAATCAGTAGAACGTCCTGAAGGACAGTAGGTGTGCCTATAACACCTCTCTGTGAGGCTGGCTGTGAGTACAGCCATGGTTGTGAAACAGTCCTGAAAAGCAGCCTCCTTGGCAGTGTAAGTAGTTCTGCTCTGCTTGGAGGTGAACAAAGCTGTCTGTCTTTATTTCCAGCATCCTGCTGAAGGTCTGCACATTCCTGAGAAACAGATTTCAGGAAATACGGGACATTGCCCGCAACACCCTCATTAAAATCATGGAAGTGTTGGGAGTGCACTACCTTCTGTATATCTTAAAGGAGATGCAGTCTGCCCTCATCCATGGCTACCAGGTAATGCTGAAATTCTTCCTCTTCTGCTCTCTGTAGGCTTTTTTTCTAATGTGTTGGGAGGAGAGTCCAAAGGGAAGTTGCTATTGAAATTGTTTTGCACTGGTAGAATAGCTTGGTATAATGCAAGTAAATACTGATGCTAATGCCTGCATCAGTCTCTGTTATGCCATTCCAAGTGGAATAAGGGTCTGTACCCTCAAAGAACTGAGAGTCTAAGCCATTTTCCTAGTGAAGAGTTGAGGTATGAAGAGGAAGGATGAATTTCTGGTTCCAGTAAGATTAGAGGAAATCTTTCCGTAAGGTCATGAGGGCTAAGCAGTATCTGGGGGGAGTTGCCACAGGGACTGCACAGACAGTGTGTGGTGATGCTAGTTTAAGGCTTGCTTCCTAGATCCAGAGCCAAGGCTCTGACTATTAATTCATCTTTCTTCTTCCTATGGTTTGGGTTAAGAATCATTTTCATGTGAATTACCACAGTGGAGCAGTGTGAGCTTCTAGCTGCTGTAACAGTGAAAGCACCAATTAGAGCAGCCTAAGTACATCAGTAAGAGCCCTGGGGAGAGAGGACATTCCAGCCCTCTTGCCAGTATGTGGTGGGATAGGGATCCTTTTTCTCTTGCTACTACATGGATTCTCGTCCTCCCAGTAATTTTTTTTTTTCCTTATAATGAAAGCTCAAGTGCAGTGCGTGACTTGTGATGTCTCTGGTATAGGAGTGTCCCCATGCAGTATGATTAAAGAGGTCAATGCAAAGGTTTGGAATGATCTGTTCTCTTTTTCTCTAGCTCCATGTGCTGACTTTCACTGTGAACCTGTTACTGAAGGGCCTTACTACCAGGCTCAGTGCTGGTGATCTGGACCCCTGCTTAGATATCCTGATTGAGGTAAAAGCTATTCAAGACTGAAAGAAAAAGCATCATGAAGTGCTTGGGACATATTCTAGGAGGGGAAAGTTTTGTGTAGGTTGTCTCTGACTTGGTGGCAAACAGGCTCTTTGTTGTCGTGTACTGCCAAGGAAGGAGGCACCAGTAGGCCCCCTTGTAGTGAGAACCAAGAGAAGTCAAGTATCTCTGGGGCTGTATCCTGAGCCCTGCATCCTGAGAGGGTATGGATTCAAGATGAAGATACCTACCTGTGTTTTCCTGTACTCTTAAGTGGCTGAGCAAGTCAGCAGACATCTACTCAGTGCAGTCCACAGAGCCCAGGAACTCAGCTGGCCACACAGATGGGGTGTATTGGGATGTATTGGTCTGACTGCAGCCCCATTCCTTGAGTCACAACACCACAGAGGTGTGTGAGAACAGTCTCACCTGGTGTACTTAAAAAAGGATGTTCTGTGTTGACAAAGGAAAGATAGACATGATTTGTAGGAAACCTGGAGAATTGTTTTGTCTGTGAGTGGGGAAAAATAGTGTTGTTTTGTTGCTTCTGGAGGAACCTGCTTTTCTTCTCTCATCACTTCTCTTGCCTGTTTTCCAAAGATTTTCAACCAAGAGTTGTTTGGGAATGTAGCTGAAGAGAAAGAAGTGAAGGGAATTGTCTCCAAGATCATGGAAGCACGCAAAAACAAGAGCTACGATTCCTATGAAATTCTTGGGAAGTTCATAGGAAGGGGCCAGGTGACAAAACTTATTCTGCCACTGAAGGAGGTAAGAAAAGTCAGCCAGTGTCTCTTACTAACTGTGAGCACTCTCAATTTTGTAAAATGATTCTAGAGCCTCTGGGTGGCAACTTTGAAATCACCTATGAAATCTTGCTTTGGCTTCCCAATTTCCTTTGGGAAAGCAGTGAGACTTTACTGTTGATGTCCAGGGCAGGGAGCGGCATTCTGGGAAGCTTTTAACTGCTGCTAAAATGGAAACATCTCACTTTGAGTTCTCCATGCATTCTCCCTCTGGCCACTCTTCTTTCCTCTGGAGCTTAGAAGTCCTGCAAGGCTGCTCTGTGGTTTAATCTCTTGTGCTTGGGGGAAACGTCAACGAAATGTATCCAGGGTCTATCCATGTGCAATAATTGCCTTTTCAAAGATGCAGAATTTTTAGCAGAGTTCAAGCTCCCACAGGAATTTCCTGGTTTGCTCATTAGCTCTTGTGTCCTGGTGGATGTAGCTGAACTGGCTGGAGGCTAAGAGGAAGAGAGGGATGTTGGTGCAGAGCTGAGGCAATGGGATGATATTTACCTAAAGGGCTGGAGACTGTGACAACATGATGAGAGAGAAATTGCTCTAGTTTCACCCATGATTTCTGAATACAGATAACAGATAATTGCCATCAGGCTGTCCTCTTAAATTCTCATGGTTCTACCTTTGCAGACTCTGGAGAGCACTACAAGCTTGAAGATAGTCCGGAAGGTGCATGAGGCACTGCGTCACATCATGGCAGGGCTCATCTTCAACTCAGACATGAATGCAGAGTCCCTCCTCCTCCTCAGTTATGGTCTCATCAGTGAAAATTTGCCTCTGCTCACTGAGAAGGCCAAGTGAGTTCCAGAGTGTTGTTCAGATGGTCTGGTACTGGTTTGCTTGCAGAAATAGCAGTTCTCAAATCTAGCTGATCATGAGAGTTTAATTGCTTCCATTCCCCTTTTGTTTTCAATGTAACTGAATCATTTGGGCAGTTAGAAGGCAAAGAGAAAGCTTAGTAATGGGAGTTAGCATTTGTAGAACTCATGAGAGTCTTTTGCATGTGCTCTGGACCTTCAGCAAGACTTTTTCACTGTCTGATGAGTTGATAACATGCGTTAGGATGTTAGGACGGAGGGACAAGGAACAATGTTTAGAAGCAGGCTCCAAACATTCCCATGGGGCCAGGAGCAAGTAAAAAGATGGGCTTTCAATTTATTGCTTTGCTGCTGAGGCAGAAGATGAGGAGAACCATCAGATTTTCTCTCTGTCTGGTGGTGTCACTGCTCAGAGCTGGGTTTGGGTGTCCTGCATTTGCTGTTATGTAGGCTGGCTTTCTCTAGGGTATGACAGCTGTTTGCAGACTTCTTGAAGCAGTGTTTGTAAGCCATCAGTAACTGAAGTAAAGATCAGTAGAGAAGAGCAGTGGGTAGTGGCAGGATGTGTATTTGCTTGAAGGAACTTCCAAAGTTATCTGTCCACTAAAAAAAAAAGTCAGGATGTTATACAAATGATTGTGTGTTTGTAATCTCTGGAATAGTGGTGTTGTGCTCAAGTCTGAGTCCTGGCTGTCATGTTGCTTTCAAATTGGTTTTATTTCATTGTGGTCCATCTGTGACCTGCTTTTGCTTGCTGTGTGGGAAGCAGCTGAACACAGTTCAGCTCTTTTTCCTCCCAGCAGCAGGATTGTTGTGGAGAGGGTTCATATCTGAATATTTTCTTTTGCCATACATACATTGCTTTTCAGGAAGAAAGCTACCCCTCCTCCAGACCCTCGGCTGCAACCAGAGAGCTGCCTGCTGCTCCAGCCCACTCCCACAAGAGGAGGGCAGAAAGCTCGTGTCAGCAGCAGGACTAACACATATATCCTGGTTGATTCAGGACTTAGGGTAAGATCTCCTCAGATAAAAAACTTTGCATTCAAAATTTTGTTAAGGGTATGCAAAGGAAAGTATTCTGGATACATTGTTTTAATAGCACAGCCATTTGCCCTAACTTCACTTTGTATATTGTAAATCCAGTGGTGCTTTTAGAGATTTTTTTTTATTTAATTGCTCAGTCTGTTGAAATATTTAGGTGGGATATGGCATAAGTTCTACTATAACCTGAAACAGTTGGGGGACCTTAGTTGACTCTTTTGTGTCCTGGCTGATTTTGAGATGAATATCCTGATTTTTCTATGACAGCTACTGCACATGAGCCTGAAGAGATCCAAAGTAAATTCTTCTGAGGAACAGGCCTTGGAAATGTTAGACCCTTTTGTTCAGCTGCTTATAGACTGCCTGAAATCTATGGATGTCAAGGTACAGTTCTGAGCTAAGTCTGTGTGTTCTGTCTGCTGTACTAAGATGAGTCCAGCCCACAAATGTCATCTTGCAGTTGACTTGCAAGAGGAGAGAAAGCCACCGTTTTTTCGAACCTGCTTTAATAGGTGTGCAGATTAAATTGTTTGAGGACAAGTAATCCCAGGGGAGGCTTGTGGCTGATGGAGGACTGAATGCTCTGTTCTGTGTTGCTGGGGGCAAGTTCTCCTAGAGAATGTTCATGTGAGGAACTTACAGACTATCTGTGAGGATGTTCATGAGATCCTGTGGCTGCTGGGAGCAGTGTTCTCAAAACTGTGGTTCCTTCGGATCCAACTCCAGTCTTCATTCCTAGCACTGTAGGCAGCCACTTTTTGGGACAGCTTTTGGTTTGAGTGAGCCTAGAGCCCAGGAGTGGAAGGCATACCTCATACCGTGTCAGATACTTAGAATGGGGCTTTCCATGTCTTGAAGGCAGCTCTGCTTCATCTCTTTACCTGGTAAAATGAAAGTTACAGAGTATTGGAGTAGCAGATAGTACTTTCAGAACTGAGAAACCCTTGTGTTACCCATGAATGGTTGGAAATAGATGGAGTTTGTTAGCTATCTAACAAACTCCTAGCCTTTTACTACAGTTGTAGATAGCCTGACTGTGTCTGTAAAACAGTGAGAAGAGTTCTCTCAGTGTCACTGTATCCACGTGCTGTCCTCTGGCTCTTTCTTCCAGGTGATAACTGGTGCTCTGCAGTCCTTGGTATGGATTTTAAAGTTCCCTTTGCCTTCTGTCAGTACAAATATGGAGGCACTGATCAAGCAGCTTTTCCTCTTGCTGAAAGAGTTTGCCAAGACAGGAATAGCCAAAGGCCAGAATTTCCACCTGGTTGTGAGCTGTTTCAAAGTAAGTCAGACCCAGCTCTGCTCATTTCTGCTTTAGGATTAACTTTCTAGAATAAGACTCTTCCAGCTACAGATCCCTCCTGCACCTGTCCCTGGAGAGGCAGTCTGGAGATCACAAGCTAGTGAGGAATATGTGGCCTTGCTGATTCTTTCCCAAATGCAAACCTAAAGATAGTTCCTCCCTAAAAGTGCACAGCTTGTGTCTGAAGAAATGTCTTTATAGAAACATGTTCGCCTTTTTTCTTCATTGTAGTAGTATCTTGTTCCACCTGAGTAAATCCTGGTAGCTGAAGTGAGACGTGGGAAGGGGACAATTCACTTGTTTACTTTTGTCTCACAATTGCCATCTGAAAGCAAACTGTGGTGAGAATAGTGTTGGCCACATGTTCTAGAGCAGCAGTTTGTCTTTTCAGGGTGAAGTTGTATAAATCAAGTTAGACTTAGGCATGAACCTTTATTTTATGGCATTGCATGTGTACTGACAATGTGCAATTTGATTTTGTAGTGTGTAACAATACTTGTGAAGAATGCAAAGAGTCAGATAACAAGCAAACAGCTCCAAGTGTTGCTTGGCTTTGCTGAAGAAGACATTTATGATTCATCACGCCAAGCCACTGCCTTTGGCCTTCTCAAGGTATTTCTGTGCAGCAGTTGTGGGTGTTCTGTGAGCCACTGGAACAGCAGTGATTCTGCTTCCTGGTGAAAGGCTGTACATTCTTTCTCACATCAAGAACAGGCTGCAGATGCTATTGAAGCTCTCTGTTATAAGAGAGGAAAGGTCAACAAAGTTTTACTGTTTGTCTTGTAGTCACTGTTTAAAATTGTTTGGGAGGCTGTTTTATTCACAGTGCATATGAGATGTATTTGGATCTGAGTATGTTTTTGCTAAAGAATCAACATCTCTGATCATTAGAACAGGTATTCTGTGCTACCCAAAAGAAACATATATGGATGTGTCAGCCATCCTTTCTTTTCTTTTTCCCCTTTGAGTTGCACTTTCTGTATGTGAAACAGTCAGTGTTAAGGTACCATCTGAGACCAGTGTTTTCCAAGTTGTAGAACTGCATCTCACACTGATGCAAATAAGCAAAATTATGTGACTCCTGCTATGCTTTCACATTTTCAGGCTATTTTATCCAGGAAGCTGATTGTCCCTGAAATTGATGATGTGCTGCAGAAGGTTGCCCAGCTGGCCATCACGGGTCAGAGTGAGCCAGTGCGAGTCCAGTGCAGGCAGGTTGGTGGAGTGAAGAGTCTCTCACTATTCACAGCTGTCTGACAGGCCAGAGGGCTTAGTGTGGCCATCCTGCCTCTCACAGACATGTGCCTTGGCCCTGCTGAGCCCTGAATTCCATTTCCCCTTCTTTACTTGTCTTTAATCCCCTTGCTATCTGGCTTCAGTTCTTGAGACTGGTGCATAGCAGAATCACAGACTCCTTGCCTATAGTGAGACTGTGATGTGCCTTCATAGAACTGTAAAATTGTTTGGGTTTAAGGTCAGAGAGTCTAACCCTTAACCCAGCACTGCCCCATCCACCACTAAGCCATGTCCCTGAGTAGCACATCTATAGCTCTTTTAAATACCTCCAGCCTGTTTTAAATAGTCCACCACTTCCCAGGCAGCAAGTTCCGGTGTTTGACCACCCTTTCAGTGCAGAATTTTTTTCTAATATCCAATCTAGACTTTCCCTGGCAAAACTTGAGGCCATTTCCTCTTGTCCTGTCACTTGTCACGTAGGAGAAGAGACCAACCCCCACCTGGCTACAGCCTCCTTTCAGGCAGGTGTAGAGAGTGATGAGGTCTCCCCTGAGCCTCCTCTTCTCCAGGCCAAACAATTCCAGCTCCCTCAGTCACTCTTCATAAGACTTGTGCTCCAGCCCCTTCTGCAGCTTCATTGCTGCTCAGCACCTCAATGTCTTTCTTGCTGTGAGAAGCCCAAAACTGAACGCAGTACTTGAGCTGCAGCCTCACCAGTGCCAAGTGCAGGAGAGCTGCTTAGCAGCAGTGACATGGTCCCTCCCCTGGAGGCTTTGAAGCCTATGTAACTAAGCTTTGCTCTTTTTTAAGCCCCAGGATAAGTGAATTTGCCACAAATCCATAATTGCTTTCCTCTACTTCCTCATTCTTTCCAAAGTAAATCCAACTGAAAGAACTGCTTACTTTGTCTCAAGCATTGGGATATAGGTGCTGTAGGATCAGGAAATGTAGCTTTCATAGTTACAGGATGGATTTTGAAGGATGCAGGATTTCTTCACAGATGCCTGTGCAAATCACAGTAGTATTTTAAAAATTGTTCCTGTTCCAGGCACAGAGCTTGGCAGCAGTTGTTGACCCTTTGTATAATAAGAACAGGATGAAGGAAAGGGATGATTCTTATAAGCTTGCTGCTCCATCACTAAATTTTCTTCATAACCTTTTTACAAGCTTACCCAAGTGTTTATTTTAACTCCTTTGTGTATTGTTTTTTCTTTCCAGATTTACTTAAAATACATTCTGGATTACCCTCTTGGTGACAAACTGAAACCCAATTTGGATTTCATGCTCGCACAGCTGGAGTGAGTTTATATTCCTGACTTGTAGTCACTGTTCTGTGAGAACAGAACCTTGTTTATAAATGTGATTCTAGTATTCCAAAAAGCTCTTTGTAATGAGCAGAAGGCATGGATGAAGTCTTCATTTTCCTACTTGTAAAGCACTTCCCTTTTCCCAAGTCTGGCTGTTTGATGAAGCAAATGCTTTTTTCTTACCCCTGTTTCACTGCTAATATCATTCTTTATCTATTTGTAAGCAAAAGTTCCGCTGTTTGCTTAGTAGTTTACCACCTTCACTGATTGTGAATAATCATAAAGTCACCCTAGGACACAGGTGAAATGGAAAATCCAGGAGGAATAAGGGAGGGTGCATTTTTAGGGGACTGTTATCCCATGGCAATGTCTCAAGTGCAATTGCAGGCACAGTTAAAATAACTGTACCGATTCTGCAGGAGTGTTGTGCCTCCGACCTCCTCCTGAGCTTCACCCCTCCCTTGTTCAAGGTGACAGCAGTTTTCCAGGTTCCCCAGCACAGTGTGGCTGTGCTGACTCAAGTGGGCTGGAACCCTTCATGGGCTGTTCGTGTCCCTGTGCTCATTCTCTGACAGGCAGAGCTGTGGGCCTGCTGCTTCTGTTGTCCACAGTATCAGGCCAGGGCTGGTAGCCGTTGTAGAAGGATCCCTATCAGTGCGTGTTTCTGGAATTGGTTGTTGTTGTAAATTGCTGGCAACTTCATAGGAGGATTAACTCATCCCTAACAGTTAATCCTTTATTTCTTCACAGGTATGAGTATGAAACTGGGAGGGAATCTGCACTGGAGATGATTGTGTACCTCCTTGACACATTCCCACAGGTAACAAGCACCCCCTGGTGTTCCAAGAATCAGGCAGTTTCTGTGGTTTGCAGCATTTTCCAAGCAGTTTATTTTGGAAGCACTTGCTAGTTCCTGTTATCTCTTATCATGAGCAGAACATTCGCTTATCTCCAAAGAACCTGGCTGTTATCCAAAAGAGGAATGACACGCTGGAAAGTCTGCAGCACTTGTTTGCCTAATGTGCTCTGTTTGCAAGTAAAATAAAGCTGTGTCAGCTGGAGTTTGGATAAACTCAGTCGTGATTTATGGCAGGAAGAAACACAACCAGGGTAGGAATAGAAAGTGAAGTCTAGAATTTTCTCACTGTAAGGGTTTTTCAGTATTCATGAGAGATTGTTGACAGAACTGGTGTGTTCTGTTTGGTTGGCCTGACTGGAGGGAAAGGGCTTCTCAGTGGGGTGCTTCAATGTGAAAGCTAAAACAGAGCTGTGCGTCTATACAGGATCATGCAGGCAAAATCCTAAGCTGCCTTGAAGCTCTGCAGCTGGAGCTTAACTGTGCATTCAGGACACTGGGAGAAGTGCAATCAAGCAAGAATTTGGAAGGAAGAGAAATTCTGCACAGTAAGCTGTGGTTCAGCACTGCCTGATGATTTAATATTTCAGATTGGTTCCTGGGAACTCTTTAATGTGGCAAAGAGCTGCAGTCTCTGAGAGAAGGACGTGGGTGTTGCTGCAATGCTGAGTACTTAAGCCTGTTGCAGTGAGAGTTGGGCATGAAAATGCCCTTTAAGGTTTCACACTCACTTTGCTGACCCAGGGATATGGTAGCAAGTCAGAATCAGAGTGGGGCTGGGGCTGCTGTACACCCCCTCCAACAACAGGGTCATCCCATTTTAGCAGTTCAGCTGCCTTGACATGAAGCCTACTCAGGGCTAATGCTGCTCCTGAATATAGTGCAGCAAATACTCCTCTTTTTCTCTTTAAATGCTGGAAGCTCCTTTGGTATTTGTGGTTGATAATGGCTGTTTCTTTCTAGGATCTCCTGCACAAATACTGTGGGCTGTTTTTTCTCTCTCTTTGTATGATGATGATAAATGATGACTCAGCCAAATGCAAAAAGATGGCAGCTTTGACGTGTAAATCTCTTCTCCGTAAGATCAGCAATGAAAAGCAAGATCTGATGTTTTCACTGGTCACTGAGTGGTTTCACAGCAAAAAGGTACTCTTGGGTCTTTTCACTGACCAGGTCTGAACTCTGTTGGAGGGCTAAGTAAGATTAAGGCAAGTGAGAGATTGCTAGTACCAGAGCTGGTATATTGGTGGATTAGTCGTTCCTGACTTAGAGAGCAAGAAATGGTACAGCTTCATAAAGCTGCACAAATATAAGGACCTGCTGATGCTTTAGCTCAACCTACAGACTCCTCCCAGCTGCATTTTGTGGCTTTCTAACAGTTCCACTTTTGGCTCAGGTATTTCACAGTGTAGTCTTAGCTCAGGTTAGAGGTTGGAGCAAATTCCTTAAAGCTCTTCTGATCCCAGCATTTTGTGCTGACTTTATCTCAGACATGCTTCATTCTGTTGCTGGCAACTTGAAGGCAGCAAAGATCTGGTCTTCAAGATCTGCTGTTTGGATCTGGGTGCTTGGGTGATAAACTGTCCTCTAGCTGAACCCAGGCTCTGTCCCTCTACACTAGCAGAGTTAGCATTCTTCAACACTTCATGGTTTCCATTATAGTATGTTCAGTTTTGGTTTGTAACTGTAGGCTGCCTGTTTCATTGCGAAGAGTTGCAAAGGAGCTCCTGGATTTCTGCAGCTGGGATTTGAGCAGTTCTGGCATTCAGTTTTAGGGTGCATTCCCAGGGATAACTTGTGCTGCTGGGCGCTTTTATACCTTGCTGGAAGCATCTCCTTTTTCAGTATACTCTGAAAACCAGCTTCTCTTCAGGTGCTATTGCTACAGGCAGAAAGTAAGGGTTGCTACCAGCTCCTGCACTTGGGAGCTGCAGGATTTGATTATAAGAGTTAATTTTTTGTAATTTTTTGTGTGTCAGAGCTCACACAGGAGGTTGGCTGCCCAGGCATGCGGTTTGTTTGTTGAAGTGGACGGAGTGATGTTTGAACGGCGGCTTGCAGCAGTCCTCACTTTGATCGAAAAAGAAATCAACCCAAGTAGGTTTGAAAATGTAAGTAACTTTTTGCCATGCATGAAACTCGAGTAAAGAGAATTAAGAAAATTGAAAAAGGGAAAAAGTGTAGGAGAGTTTGAATTTACTGTTCAAGACTGAAGAAACACACAAAACACATGCATATGTTCTGAAGAACCTTATTTTTTTGCCTGTAAGCCCAAATTTGATGTCATATGTCACAGCACTAGGGGAAAAGAAACTTTGCAAAGCCACCTGGCCTGAGCCTGCAACTATACCAGCAGTGTAACCAACAGATATATTGCTCCTTGCAATGTGGGGAATGTGTCTGCTAGCTGCAGAGATTTGTGTAAGCATTGCATGTCAGAAGTGCGTGGCATGTGACGGTCTGCTTTGTCCAGTGTTATCTACAGCTTTAACTTTCACAGTACTTCCTGTACTTTAAGACCATGGTTTTGTTGTTTGGAAAATCTTTTTAGTGCACTTGATTAATTCATAATAACAAGGCTGCCTCAGATTCTGCTTGGCATGTGATAATCCCAGAGGGATCCCAGTCACTGTGCCTGGGGAGTGGCCGTGAATGTTACTTATGTTAAGAAGCTGCCCTCGCACAAGAGAGAAGAGAATCTCAGGATCTGTAAATTGTCAAGAGATGAAAATGAAATACCTGGAGTGAGGAGAAATTTGGTGTAATCACACCCTGTGCTGACAACTGACATCAAGCCAGCTGGTGGTTACAGGCAGGGTGAGGCCCACAGGCAGCACACACAGTGTTGTCATAACAACTCGGGGCTTCCCAGGTGATACAGGCAAATCTGCACTCAGCTGGGCTCTGGTGATGAGGATGAAATCTGCACAAGTACATGCACAGACATAATGTGTGTAGTTGCTTGCATTTAGAAACCCAGCAGTTTGTTAAAGTAATGTCTGTATGAAAAACAAGAAGAATGATTCTAATACAATCTCCTGCAAAGATTCTGTCCAGAGGAAATACTTCAGTGGAGGTGCTTCTGCTTTGTTTACATTGGGAATTGGGTACAAGTCAGTCTTCTGATTTTTTTGAATGGTTGATCTGAAATTTATTTAACAAGGACTAATCAGGACTGTCCTCAGGTTCTCATAAGTTATCTTTCTTGACTTGCTGATTTTCTTAGATAACTGAAGAAGAAGAGGAGAAGGCTGCAGATAGGCTGCTATTCAGCTTTCTTGTGCTGGTAAAAAAGCTAATCACAGAGTGCAACTTGATTCAGTTAACCAGGAACAGTGATGTTGTGAGCAGGATCTGGGGTAAGTATCATTCAGGAGTTAGTACAGCTGTGTTCCAAGAAAGATTCTTTGTGTGCCTTGTGGTTTTTCACACACTAATAGAAATGACTGAAATTTATTATACAAGGTTTCCATTCTGCAAAATGCTAACACACAGCAGTTATTGGGCAATGAAAGAGAAGTTGCTAATGGAAAAGGTTACATGGTTGATGAAAACAACACACCCTCTGTCTCAGTTGCTGGGAAGTGCTTTTGATTACCCACAGAGCAAATAATTGGAAACTATTGCATGTTTCACCATAATTACATTCTCTTGGATGAAAACATTGAGCTCTCCTGAAAAGAGATTTCCTTGATCTTACATGCCAGCCAGAAAATGATGACACATGGTAATAGTGCTCTAAATACCATGTTTGTCAGGATGTAAAGACTTGGAAGTTACTTGATTCAAGCAATTTCCCTGTGTGTGAGATGATAAAATATGAGGCTGGTTTATTGCCATTTTGTTGCCCTTATTTTAACTGCTTCATTTGCTGCAATCAGAAGACCTGATGTGGCTGGTTTGAAGAGTCCAGCCTGCCAGGTGCCTTTAGTGAGATAGCAGATAATCATTGTTATCCTGGATTTTGCTGATGGGCAGCTTGGACAGAGGTGAGACAGCAGAGCAGCTCCATTTCTTCTCTGAAGTATCCTCAGCCTCTCTCCAGGGGTTTGATTTGACCATCAGCAGCAGGGCCAGCTGACACAAGTCTCACAGCAGCCAGTCCCCCAGACATCATGGGCAGATGAGCTGTGGCACCGAGTCCCCGAGGGGACTGTAGCTGTTGCAGAAACATGACTTTCCTGATCGCTGTGGGGACATTTGGCTACCTGTAGGTTTTTGCTGCTCTTCACTTTGGCTGGATTGAGTTGCTAGAAAGTCTTTTATTATGTTCTGAGCAGATGAGAACAGTTCATATCATTCACCTTTCTATTGCAGCATATGTTGCAATAAAAATATATTTTTGCTCTCAATGGAACATGTCCTTTGCTGAAAGAGGTTTTCTTTTCCCCAGATCATGTCCAGTCTCACCTGTGGTATCCTCATAGCTGGGTCTGGCTGACAGCCACTGAGATCTTTGGCTTGTTGTTTGCATCTTATAAGCCAGAAGATCTTGTCAACAAATGGAAGGAAAGAAAGTCAGGGAAGAGAAAAAAGACACCAGCAGAGCTGTCTGCATCCATAGTCTTCTTGACTGCTGAACTGGACAAAAAGGTAATGATGTCCATACTATTCCTTCACTCTGCTCATGCCCATTCCCTGACTGGGACATAAAAATAGTTCATAGTTTGGCATGCATGTTTCTCTTTTAGTCACTTATCTGCTGTCTACTCCTCATCACTTAAAGCATTGAGGAGGTGTCTCTGCTGCTGGGAGGGGTCTTATTCTCAGCAGCACATTACCTTTCCAGATTGTAAGATGCAGGCAGAAGTTGTGTTGATCCTTTGGTATCCCCTGGGAACTGCCTCTGGTGACTGCAAAATACTCCTTTGAGTGTCTGCTACCAGCTCCCTTCAGTGGAGTCATTCCTTGCTCCTTTTTCATTCCCCCAGATGAAGGAACTCGCGTTTGCATTCTGCCATCAGCTGCAGTCCAAGTTCCTGGACATGTCTCTGAGTGAGCAGGTAAGGGCAGGAGCCTGTCTGGGGCTGCAGGGGGACACAGAGCAGGCCCTGACACATAAGGGATATTGTGTCCTAGGTGGTGGCTCAGGGCAGATACACAGTTCAGGGCTAGCTGCTCTCTGCTCAGGGCATGATCCTCTGTCAAATCTAGTCTTGGCTCCTACATGCCCTGGTAATTACAGAGGCAACCCACAGTGACTGATTCCTCTGTTTCTACACTTCAGGTTATAAAGAATTTACTTTTTGTGGCCAAAGTTGTTTACTTGCTAGCCCCTGCCTCAGAAGAAGGTAAAGAGGCAGATGGAGAGCTCAGGTGTGAACTGGAAGAGCAGGAGGTCTCAGAGGATGAGAGAGATACTTCTGCTCAAGGAGAGGAAGAAAGAGAGGACACACAAGAGAAAGGCCAGCCAGCCACACTGCTGTGGTTGATGAAGAAGCTCTGTGTCATGGTGAAGAGAGAAGCAGCATATTCCCCTAAGATCCCTTTAAAGGTAAGAACAGTGGTGGTCCCACTGCTTTTGATGAGGTGGGCACTTCTACAGGCTAGTGTTGCTCTAACTCTTTGCTTTAGGGGACAAGGTGCAGAGGGTGCTGTGAGCTGGCAGTGAAGCGAGGATTAGTAGGTGCTGAAGAAACAAGCCTTTCATTTTGCGGTTCTCAGGAAAGGCTTGTGCCAGTCTGGCTCTTGCTAATGCTTCCAGCCTTCTGGGGGGTGGGGGAAGAGTGGTAAACCCCAAGGCACCAAGCTGAAGAGAACAGAGCAGTGCCTTTGAATGCCCAAGAGCTAGGGTCATGCAGGCAGGGAAATGGCAGTGTGGAGTAACTTGCTAGGATGAGGAGGGGGGAGGTGTGGGAGAGCAGCACACAAAGCACTGTGGTTCCCCGTAGTGCGGAGTTAGGTTGAACTTGTGTGTCTTCAGCTGTTGAGGACAGTGAGAAGAAAGCCTGTTGTTCAAAGTGTCAACAGCTGCCAACCCAGTCCCAGCTCACCCAGCAAGGGGTTGTGTCTCTCTAAAGGCTGTACTTGGATGCAGCAAGACCTTGAAACAGCAGTGAGTTTGTGACTCAGGTGTCTAAAACAACACCTGCTGTGTTGAACAGTGGTGCAAGGCCCCCTGGTAGTAGTTCAGTTAGGAAGCTTCCCTACAGCTTTCCTTAATTCATGTCCCACACACTTCTTTTCAGAGAAGCTGCATCTTTAAGTTCCTGGGAGCAATCTCAGTGGATCTGGGGCAAGACAGGATCAAGCCCTACCTTCCAACAATTCTCAGCCCTCTGTACAGGGAGCTGAACAGCAACTATGCAGAGCAAGGTAAGGGATTTCCTTCACAAAGAGGAATGTGCATCACAGCTATGCCCCAATACAAACAATACCTGCCATTCCTTTCGTCTGGTGAGGCATTGATATGGTAATCAGTGAATTTCACCTGCTTGCTGCCTAACCAAAATACCAGGAAGGGAGGAGAGTGTATGTCAGCTGAAGTAGAAACCTGTATGTTCAAAGACTGGAATGAAGTTAGGCATGCTCCTGTGTTCAAGTAGGTAAAGCTTAAGCATGTGGGAAAATTGTCGTACTCAAAGGTGGGCTCATGGTGGCAAGACTTAGAGGAACTTGGAAGAACTGTTTGAGAGACCAAGGAAGTATTTGCCCTATTCTCAGTTTTCCCTTAGCACCTCTCTGTAGCCTTTTTTCACCCCCAGTATCTCTTTTTCCCCCAGTGATTGTAGTTAATATATTGCCACCAACTAGTGATTCCAACACTTAAGTCAGCCCTTGTTTTGCTTACCAAGGATGCTGACTGTAATAATCTTTATTTCCAACAAAGCCTATTTCACTAGAAGCCTACTGGCTATATATATAGAAAGCCACTTTTAATTACCTTTGCAATGACTTCACCCTTCTAAAAATATTTTTTTGCTTTTCAGAAGCTTTTTTTGTTTGTTTGTTTGTTTGCTGGTTGAAAAGCCACTCTCTGGGAAAGCTGGTGGAGCACCAGCAGATTTCACAGGCACCGGTTTGGCCAAGGTTTATCAGTGCAGCCATCCTTTAGTAAAGAAAGAGGAATCCATATTGTGCTCTTGGCTTTCATTCCATACGCTGAAAAGATAAATAAGTCAATTTTGTTTTAATAGATCCAACACTGAAGAACCTTTCCCAAGAAATCATAGAACTTCTCAAGAAGTTAGTGGGGCTGGAGGCATTTTCGCTGGCCTTTTCTTCTGTGCAGAAACAGGCCAACCAGAAAAGAGCAATGAGGAAAAAGCAGAGGGCTTTGCAGGTAAGATTCCACTTTCTCTTGAGAGAAAAAGAAAATAGGGCTTTTCTAAAGGCTTGAGAGATGCCCAGGCAGGGGAGTTTGAGGAAGAACTTAATCTTTAATTAGGACAGTTTCATCCGTTCCTTTACAAAAGTTGGACAAAGCTGTGTATGATCAGCCTCTTGCACAGGTTCTGGCTGACAGGGTTGGTTTCCTGCTTACCTGAAGGGCAAAGCAGCTTGAATACCTCACATTCGAGGAACCCAACAACACCCATGTGTTATCTTAGCAGTCACCAGTTTCTCAGGAAGTTCATGATTTTCACAGGCACTGTTGTTAGCTGTCAATGAACTACCAATGTACTGTTTTTCCTTAGACTGTAGCAAATCCTGACATTGCTGCAAGGAGGAAGCTGAAAAGACACAAGAATAAGGCAGAAACCAGGAAGAGAAAAATTGAATCCCTGCGTCCTATGTACAAGGCCAAGCGGCATCGAAGTAATGCACTAAAAGATTTGGCAATGGTGGAATGAAAAGGCTTTTCCTTCCTGGAGGAATAATTTATGAAAAGTAATACTGAGTTAAAAAACTAATTGCTGTTTTAAAAAGTACTTGCATATTTCAATTGTATTTATTAGTATTTTGATGTCCTTTTTCATCAAGGATCTTATATAAAAACTTCTAAATTTTTTCCAAACCTGTATATTTACCAGAGCATGTACAGTTGAATGGGCAACAACTATGATATTTTATATTAAATTTTACTTCATTTGTAAGAAATTGGTTCTGTGATGATTGCATTTCTGCCTGTGAACACACTGGTCTTGGAGAGACAAGTCTGCCTCCTAACTTTGATTTGGCCTTCAGTTTCTGCAGCTATACTGAGCTACTTACCTGTCACTTCTGGCTAAGATCAGAGCGCAGGAACGACAGCTCGTGCAGGTGGAGGTTAAATTGAAGTCACTGCCCTGGCACATCTGGGCAGTAATGTGTGCTGAAGACACTGGTTCTCCTTTCAGACACCCACTGAAGGCCACATTGGCAGCCAGAGGTGCAATACTTGTGCTCTCTCCATGTACTTCACTGTAACAGTGTGTCTGCACTGAAGGTGCAGCTCTGCAGGTGTTCAGCTACGTGGCTGCTGGAACTGGCAGCCCTTGGACTTGTTTCTGTAAAGCAAGCAGCAAGCCTCTAGGAAGCAACACACCCTGGGTATAGCTGACAGTTCCAGATTTTATTAGTGTTCTATCTACACCAATATGCTGGCCACCAAAACCACCAAAGGAAAGGGGGATGACAAAAGAAACACCAACTTTCTCAGACAGTAAGACTTTCATACAAATTAACATAACTACATTCTTTAAACAAAAAGAAAGAAATGGAGTATCATAATGTACACATTCACTTATTTCAGTTTTACAATTGGAGAGAGGCATCCACATAACAAGTCAAATTCAAATCTGTCCTATTTACAAGTATCTGTGGCCTGAAAATACTTAACTGCAGAAAGGAGGATGCTGGCTATAGCTGACACTTGCTTGCAATGGTCAGTTTTGTATCACTGCCTGCTCTTCAAGGCCTCCACCAACCTAGGAAAAAGGTTAAGTCAGTTTACTGAAAAGTCATTTCAGTTCTGCTGAAATACTTCCAGCAGAAAACCAGCAGTCATTCTTCTCATGTGGACTCTTTTGCATCAGACTATCCACAAATCCAGTCTTATTAAAAAAAAAACCCAAATGTGTAAAATTACATACATCAATGAAGCATAACTAGACTGGTACTCACCATTCCATTGCTTCATCAAGCCCTGTGCCTTTAGTTGCAGAGGTTTTGAATATCTGCCATTTTCGGTCCTTCAAAGCTGGTAAGCCAAGGGCATTTGCCATTTCTGTGGGAGTCATGGCCTGTTCCATGTCCTGTTTATTTGCAAACACCACCAAAATGGCTTTCTTCAGTTCTTCTTCCTAAAAAAAAGGGAAATTGTGGAAGTTGTTGCAGAGACTTCTATGGAATTTCAGGAAAGAAAACCTATATAATAAAAAACTGTACATATAATAAAAAAGAACTTCAGCAGCTCTCAATTATTTTGTTTGCTGATTTCTGTTCTGTAGAAAATTCTTCAGTGAAAGAATGGTGTTTATTTTCAATTCCAGTACGATACTGGAATTTCAATACCAGCATGAAACTGCTCCCTATAGGAGCAGTTTCAAAACATGACAGTCCAGATTATTAAACAAGCTGGTAGCTGGATTTAACAAGGCACATTAAATGAGCTAGCAGGTATTTTGGGCGGCAAGGCAAGAGAGAAAGGAAGTGTTGCTCAACTCATCTTACTTCTATTACCTTGTTCTGCATTTGTTCTTCAGCTTCAAAACATCGTAGGATACTAATTACTGTCAATGCTTCAGGGCTTGATTTTGCCACACTGCAGTACTGAGCAGCAGTCCTGGCAGGCAGGTGAATCTTCATGTGACCGCAAGGCTACATGAAATTAACTGTCCAGATAATGCTGCACAAACCCATGAAATACCTGCAGAGTATTCAGTGCTCCTGCAGTCAGAAGTGCTGCATGGGCTATGCTGAGGGCTGAAGTTTCACAAGTGAAGTTGAGCTTCACTTGGTTCACAGAATCAAATTTCATATTTACTCCAAAAACAAAAAAGTTTTAATTTCTCAATCTGTTTTACTGATAATGACTATATCCTTGTTTTCTTACCTCTAACATAGCAACAAGCTCTGATTTTGAAGTGCCAATTCGGTCTCGATCACAGCTGTCCACTACATAAATGACAGCGTCTGTGTTTGAATAGTAACACCGCCAGTAGGGCCTGCAGAGGAGAGAGAAGTCCCAGTTATGTCATTTGCATGTTAGCAGTTCTTTTCAACTAGACAATTAAAAACAGACCATCCAGAGGAAGTAAAAACTGTCTCTGGGGTCAAAAGTCCCAGGAGGCGAGTAAGGTTTCTTCAAGAGGCTACAAAAACTAACAGTACAAATACTCTCTGAGGCACAACAAAACAACCAAAAAACTCCAACCCAACACAAAGCAAATAAAGAAGCAATTTGAAAACAGGGAAAGAACAGACATGCTGGGGACAGATTTATTTGGGAATCAGACTGCAGGACATGAGATCCATAACTGAGGGACAGGAAAGCAAAGAAAGTTTAAAGACATAAGCATCTGCATTACAGTCACCAAAGAAGCGTCAGCAGAGAAATCTTAAATGAATAATTAATACAGGCAAGTAATTAACAAGCATCAAAACAAAACACCTTTTTCAGAATTATTGTACTGAAAGTAAAAAGGGAAGGAACCTTTATCTCACTAACTACCTTCCTTATTAGCTAACAACACTGCACCTTCATACTAAGCACTGAAAAAGGAATCACAAGGAGATCATACAGGTGTACCATTAATGACTCATTACAAAACTTGTGAAGCTTGCTAAAAAATCACCATCTATATCTAAATCCAACTTCACTACTCTTAAGAATGCAAAGCTAGGAAGTATCTTTCTGGGTTTTTATCACCCCCTCCACTCTTTCTCAGAATGCTACTCCATTGCCTACTACACTAATAAGTTTGTTTTCCAAAGTAAAACCAAATACAAATGAAAACACTGGCTTGTTTTTTCCAATCTGTAGTGCATCACGGGTTTTACAAACTGAATTCCATTAGATTGAAATGCTCTCCTGAGAATGGGCTTTTTAAAACTTAACCAATTTTCAGAAATGCCTGCTATGATAATTCCAAGAACTTGGCACTTTTTAAAGTTGATTTACTTTAAGAAATCTATTACCTTATGCTTGTCTGTCCTCCTAAGTCCCAGACTTGAAATTTCAGATTCTTGTAGGTTACCGTCTCAACATTGAAGCCAATGGCTGAAACAAACAATTTTACCATTGGTGATTTTCCTGTTTTTCTGAAGAATATCACAGCACTCAGTTTAAGATTTTCAGACCTGAAAATTCTCAGTACCTCATGCCCTTTGAAAAGCTATCCCAACAGCATGACTTAAAATAATGCAGAAATATTTCTTTTGAACTAATAAAACCACATTGTAAACATACTGCAGATATTTGTAAGAAATGCTAAGGTTGTTAAAAATCAACAGAAGTGTGTCTGAAATCACCAAAAGAAACAGAGCAAGGGTTAAAGAACTGGCCTGCTGTGATAACCAAGTACACAACTGACAGCAAGAGAGCACTAAGGAATGTGTCCTGTCCACACAAGGTCTGCACTCTTTTAAGAGCGACACCAGAACCAAAGCAGAACCAACTTCTCAGGAGAGGACTCGGTACCAATGTCTGGAAGATGGCAACAAGGCTGCAGTATCACATATGTCATTCCTTGTCCTGCCAGCCCCGAGAAACATAGCACAGGGAAGTGAACAGTGGGCACAGGCTGCTTAAATTTATGGAGGCTGAAAGAAGCAAAACCCTCGGGCAAAAAGATTATGTCCCAGCAAACTGCTGGCTTCTAAAAGGTAACAGAGGCCTGAGCAAAGTCAGACTCAGGAGGAACACAACAGGCATGACAGGGACATAAAAAAGTCAGGCATGCCTTGTCCTTCATGTTACACAGAGTGATCATGGCCAGAACACTTGGGCACACACACTGGGTGGGTGTGGCTGCATGAATGCCAAGACAAGTGGTTAAACAAGCATCATCTTCTCTCTTGAAACCTCACATTGAGCTTTGTTACCTTTTCTACAGAATGTAAAGTTAAATCATCTGATTTTTTCTCCATGTTAAACAAAAGTGTTTATAAAACCGTTGTCAAAAAGAAAAAAAAAAGGTACACCATCCTATGTACAGCAACAATGACCACTGAAGTTCACAAAATAGCTATATTTGGAAACAAACTAATTATACAGTCCACTACCATCTATTGAATGCTGACCTACCACAAGTAGTCTGTGAAATCATGCTAACAATCTTGAGGTCAAATGCTTTTTTGCATTTTGCAAGGCAGCTTAAAATATTCTTTTGTAATACTTTTATCCAAGAAAAGTTCTTAGATACAACAGTGCAAGACTCCCACAACTTAAGGTCCTTTTGTTTATAAAGGAAGCACGAAGTAAGTTCAACTGGCAAAGTTTATGTGTCAGAGCTACAGGCAAATCACAGGCTCCAGGCAAATACTCTCCCTGCAGGCAGATCACTTACTTGGAATGGTGGTAACAACTTCTCCAACCTGTAACCTGTACAGAATAGTTGTTTTTCCTGCTCCATCCAGCCCCAGGATGAGAATCCTCATCTCTCGAGTTCCAAACAAACTGGAAAAGATGGTGGAGAAGAAGCCCCCTACAAAAACCAGAAGAGAAAGGCATTTCAATGTCAGCCAGCTCTGTGGAGGATATGCAAAGGCAGACAGACTGACCTAATTTCATACTGGCCTACAAGACATTTCTCTTGTTCAGTGAAAAAGGACAAGTCCAGGTTGTTGCCCACATGGCTGTGTGCTCAACAACATCATGTCCTCCTGGTTTGTGCTGCCATTTTATGATTTTATGGTAGCTCACTGCAGCAGCACCAAATCTCACTGCAGTCACAGTTTCATTTTTTCCTTTTCTCTCCTTTGCCAAAATATGAGTCATCTTCTTTTTGGCTTGTATCAGACTCTACCTTTTTAGTGCCAGAGACAATACAAGGACCAAAAGAAGCCTGAAAGAATTCAGCATCAGAAGATGTCTATGGCCTTCCACAGGATTACCCACTTCTTTTTTTCTTAAAATTAGGTATAAATCAGTAGGTACCTATTAAATCAGTTCATTACCAAGAGTAAAGCTGCACCAAATCAAGTATGTTAATGCTACAGAAAAGTCTAGCAGCTGATTTTAAAAGTCCTTCTCATTCTTTTTTTCAAAGCTGGCTTGCCCCAGCATCTCATTTATTCTCTACAAGCATGCAAGAGTACTAGTGGCCAGGCTAATATCTGATTAATGCCTACTAGATTTTTATTCATAAAAAGAATACTGATGTTCTAAGCCAGTAACAATTCCTTTTTTTTCCAAAGATTTTTATAACAAACACATCTAATGTTAAATCATAAGTTTGTAAATACTTAAAGCCCGCAAAAGGTAATGAAACATCCAACAAGCCAGAATCACTGACAACACTGACAAATATATCAGAGACAAATGAGGAAGATTTGCAACCAAAATCTTACTGAAAGATGTTCTGACAAAAATTATTCCCTATGTTTGCCTGTCTAGGCTTCTGCTTTTCCAGGGAAAGGAGGGAGCAATGAGCTTAAACTTCAGAAGGAACTGAGACTGGTAACAGATTGCTTTATTTCTCCTAAGCCCAGCCCACTACAGAAGCCATACACTACAGACCTGGAAAACAAGGAGAAGGTGAAAGGGACCATTGGTTGCCAGTCAGCATAGTGCTGCTCAGGGCACCTCTTACTGGCAGGCAGGCAGGCAGGCAAATAACCTTAAGAGAATTGAGCTTCAAAAAGGTATTTCAATAGAAACATCATAAGCAGAAGGTTCCCACTGGTTGCATGGAGGCCTAAGATGCAAAAATTCTTTCAGTCAGTAACTTTGCTTGCCGCCAGACACTTCTCACTCCCCCCCTTTATATGCTATTTTGTATGTTTTTCTCACACTAAAACACTGCTCAAATATCATCTGCAAAGGACAGGTTCGCCTCGATCACTCAACCCTCAGATTCAGGGCCTCTCTTTAATATACCCTCTACTCCATTTACTAGTCTGCAGGACCTCCTCTCCTAATCCGCTCCTTATCAGCAGCCCATGACAGACTTGACTCAGGCTTTAATTTTGCCAGGCGTCGGGAGTACAGCAGCCTGAGGACGTGACCGAACACACCCTCCTGCCGCTGCTCGGACCATTCGCCATCGCAAGGCAGCCCCAACGCGGCCTCCGGGCGCTGCGGGGCCGGCTGCCCGGGAAGGGGCCCGCGGGCAGGGCCCGGCCTGAGGGCAGGGGGGCATCGCCCCAGCGCGGCCCTCAGCCCGCTCAGCCGCCGCCGGGGGGCAGGAGACCCGCGGGAGGGCTCAACGCCGACCCGGCCGCCCTCCCCACCGCCCCTGCCTCCACCTCCACAGCCGCCGGGAAGGGTCGTGATGGACGGGTCCCCTCAGGCAGCCGCTTCCCGCCCGCTCCTCACCCATGTCGAGCCGCTCCGCCGGCACTCCGGCCCGCCCCGCTCCGCTGCCCTCGCCGCGCTGGCCCTGCCGCCGCCGCCCGGCTCCACGTCGAACTCCGCGGCGAGTAAACAAAGCGCTCCGGGCCCGCCGCCGTTTCGACACGCCGAGGCCGGCTGCGCCTCCGGCGCGGAGAGAAAGGTCTGGGAGAGGGACCCTCCCCGCGCCCTCCCTGGGCACGCCCGGGCGGGAATGGGAGCGGGAAGAAAGGTCCGGAGAATAAAAACCACGGCCCCGCGGCCAGCGCGTGGCGAATCTGCGGCGGCGGGAGCGCGCGGCGGGCGGGGCCGGCGGCGTCACCGGCCCGGGGCCTCCGCGCTGCCCCGGGAGCCGGGCGGCCACACAAGCACACGGGACCCTCGGCCACACAACCGACAGCTCGGAACCACGGCCTGCTTGCCAAAGGGCGGGGAGCCCTCGGAGCCAGCACGCTTCTTGGATTAGGGATCGGTTCTCTCCGACTGGGGGAGAAAAAAGAAACATTCCCTGCTGGAAGTGAACAAAGTCCACCTGAGTAAAACACTGATACCAAGCTGTTCCTATGGATTAGCTAACAGGCTCACCTGACAGCAGCACTGTCATCATATCTGCATAAAATTTATATCATCCATGTAATTAGGTTGCGCAGGTAAGTAAATATGAAATCATAAAAAATGTGAACTATTACATAATGAGAACTCAGAGGAAACATAATGTACAAGGCACACATGAACTCGGCCATAAGCTCAGACCGAGTTACGGGAGAAGTGCAACAGATCTCATGTCAATAATCAATGATGCCACTTTTTTAATAGCTTTTTTACAGAAGACACAGGGATATATGAAAGTCTCATAGGAGAACAATCTAACTATAGAACCAACCTACCATTCACAATACTGGCTTCCTCCCCATGCACTTCATTCTGTCCTTATACTTGTGTTCCAGCAAGAAAAGCAGAGAAACCTTTATTCCCCCAGCCACAAGAACCAAACCTATAGCAGTTACCTTCCATGACTTTTATCACCTTTCTCATTTAAACTTGTTCAAAGAGAAGTAGCTTGTACTTCTTCCAGCTGAATAAAAGGCAGGATGAGGGAGAAGAAATTAGCAGTTCACAATGCAAAATGAATATAAAATCCACACCACAGTAATCAGTCTGCAAGTGATGACACATGAACTCTATGGTTTCATTAAACCTCTGTGTGAAGCAGGAACAACACAAAGATGTTTTCATTTTCTCTGAAAGCATCAACAAATGTAGTATCACAGCTGCAGAACTTCCTGTTTCCTCGAGACTCTCCATTAGAATTCTTTCTTGCTTGAAATTTTACATTATTCATAACTCAGTCAAAAACAATCCTTTATTTTTTACGTCAAGTTGGGAGCAGTAGGAAAGAATACATAAACTCATCCACAGGGATAAAAAAAAGTAACAAAATAATTTTGGCAGTATTTAGAAAATGTCTGATCTATAAAACGCAATGATCCAGAAGGCCTGCCCTAGTACCCAGCTTCACTGGGCAAGCAGCCTCTACCAAGAGTCTTTTAGGTCCTCGATATCCTTAGGAGACCACGGATACGTCTAACGAGAGCTTGAATGAAGGTGTACCGCGAGCGAATCTTGGAATATAAACCTTCAATGTCCAGGAGCTTCTTCTGCAGAGATTCACCAAAGCTGTTGGTGGCTTCAATCTGGAGCTGAGAAACAGAGATTTGATGCAGTCATCAATACAAAATCATTTCTTCCTGAAATGCCAGCTTATCATCCACTGCCTGTCAACCCCTTCACTATGATTTATTCTCTGACCTGCTTTCCAAAGAATGGGTTTTTCTGACTTCTCTATTAAGTACTCCTTATTCTGTTTAGGAATTATCGGTTATAATTCAGCTTCTTCACTTAGAGTCATACAAACACATCTTACAATTAAAATTTTCCTAGTCCTTTAGGGACTCTTCAGAGAGTCTGTGTACACCGACATTTTTCCATTAATGCCTATGTAAAGAGTCACTGAATTAACTACATTTTGAATATTTTACCAAGATGATACTGTACACTTGACTTTTGAACAAACAAAATAAATGACACATGCTTCATCACAAAACACACAGCAACTTTTCTTACAGTTCCAGATCTTATAAAGGTACTTGAGACTGCCGTTTTGAAGAACAGTTGTTTTCTGCATAGTCATTGAAATGTCAGTGAGATTTATTAATATCTTTTTTCCTGCCACTTCTGCATCAAATTTACACAAACTATTTTATTTCTGTGTAAGTGAAATTACTTCTTTTCTACCATTCACATTTCATAACCTCCTCAGTTCCTGTTACCCTTCTGATCTCATTTCTCTATAGCCTAGCTGAAGCTGATCCATAGTGAACAGTTTGATCACAGAAAATTGAGAAACTCTCATATTGCAGGTCTTTCAAGAATATCTGGTGGTTTTGGAAAGCTGTTATTAAAAACCACCATTTGACTGGTTGCTAAGAGAAAAAGAATGATCATTTTATAAGTATAGCTCATTTTTTACTAAACTTTTCATATTAAGATTCAAATATATGTGCACAGCAGCAAAAGTGCCACCTGTTTCACAATATTTTCCAAAACAATTTTGTAATGCTTCACTAATCCTAAATTAAGTTCTATGCTGTTGGTGTTACTGCAGGTTGTTCTGAAGTGGGAAAACAACAGTCAGACTGCTTCTAATAGCTGCAGGGTAGCCAGGAGCCTTCTGTACCCTGCAGCAGACTGTCACATCTCACCTGGTCTATGTCATGCTGGCTCACTCGATTCAGTCCACTACTGAAATCCAAGCTTGGCTCTGAACCAAAGGAATCTGGCAATAGAAAACAAGATCTTAAAATTGTGTTGACTGCTCCACACTATCTCTGTATCAAGTCATATAAAAAATTTAAAACAGTGTTCCAGTTTGATCCAAAAGTAAATTTATACATTAGAGATTACACTAATTTTTTGACTTAAATGACTCAGAGAAAATACATAAACAGTGAGTAATAAATAATTCTGATCGCACAACATGGCACTTTAAACAAAAGACTCTTCTGCAAATCCACTCTCCCTGATTTCCTTCCATTTTCTTTTTTTTTTTAAAAAGATGAAATTCAATCAACTTAAAATCCTCTGGTGAAATTAATGGTGGCTATAATTCTAAACATACTTTTAAAACCACCAATATTAACTTTATTTCATAATTTCATCTTACATTATATTGAAATATTTTCCTATAATTTTGGATCACTTATCTGATTGTATTAGCTGAACTTCAGTTAGTTTGAAGAGCAGAAATAAAAAAAATAGTTACTTTTACTTTTCTTTGGAGGCTATGTGTAATACACAACCCCAGAAGTCTGGGAGTGAACAATATCAGAAATGCCAGTTCTCCGGTGGAATACGCAAAGGTGGAACAAATCCAAACGAAATCTCTTTTATTAAATATAAAAGGCATGATATTAATAGTAGGAAATCAGCTTTAAAGCTAATCACAAGAAGGTATTCAAAGGCGTTTTGATGCTTGTGAAATTTTACCTTGCAGCCTTCCTTTCTTAAAGGACATCCTGGAGGACAGCAGCGGGTCTTGGGAGTCAGTGGGTGTGCAGTGCAGTAGGTAGTGTTCCAGATGGCGCCAAAGGATGAAGAGACAGATTTCTATGATATCTGCAGACACATCTCAGTGAAGGACTCCAATGTGGTTGTTTTTGGATTGTACATTATGTTTAACACATATGAGTATATTTGCATACTTGGAAACAGCTGAAGATATCAGCTCAACCACCTGTCACCTCCTGTACTGCCACAGCCCAGTGATGGATCGCTCACACTCACTGTCCTCGTCACCCTACAGAGCCTCAATCCAGCCCTCAGGAGGAGAGCAAAGTATGGAGTGCTCACGTGGTCTGTAAAGGTGCCTCAGCTGCACACAGTAAAGTAAAGCTGAGGTTATAAAGCTGGGCATGGCAGGAACATCTTAGGTGACAACAGCGAAGTGTGCAAGAGCACAAGGGAGGCTTTCCCAAGAGAGGCTGTAAAGGAAAATTCTGATCTGTTGAAAACAATTCTTTTGTGCATGACTGGTTATTTCCATAGAATTACTGGTGTTTATGAGATTTAGGTTTGTGCAAGGTTGGCTGTAAAGACTACAAACTCCTATTATGACAGGCACATCAAAATTATTTTTCAAAGTATTTTTTCCACTTCACTTGGACATGTGTGAATGTTTATGGGGTCTGGACACAAAAATTGAAGAGCTGGGCTGTAACATTTCCTTTATTGGAATATTGCAGAAAGTCCTACCTGGGTTTCAAAATGAGAATTACTAACTTGAAAATCCTTACATTCTGGCAGTAGTAGAGCAATATTTCAATTTTACTTTTTGCAAAGAATTTTTGTTCAAAGTGGTCAGAAATCTAGGTAAAAAAAACCTGTTCCTATCTCTCTGCTTTTCTGGATCATCACCTTGAGGGTCATTTCAATTTTAGAAGGATACAGGAACAGAGGGAGAGTAACTTGGCTCGGTTATTTATTAGTTTCACCAGGCGCCGCCTTGCCAATACGTATTTTTGGGAAGTGGAAATCTTGTCAACCCCAGCTGGCATAACTGACTGACACAACTGTGATGGGAAGAGAAAAAACAGAGACAGTAGCAAATTACAGACCATCAGGAGAAATAAGCAAATAAGATTACTTACTGATATCTAGAACTTTCTTCTAAGCTACTATTTCTTTACAACCTTGCTCTCTATTTTGAATTTGCATAATTTTGCTGACCAAAAAATGGAAAAATGAAATCCATCTCCAAGCAACTATAATGAAAGTCACAATTTTAACAAAGTTAAGACAAATATTTTCTTTAAAGTTTTAGATCACTAATTCTATGGACCCCCTTCACCAAGAGCAGAAAAGAATATGCACAAGAAGTGGAACTACTTGCTTATCAAAGATGCTTTGGAGCCTTTGTTACAGCTGTGTTTAAGTTACTACAATACAGAAACTACAGAGTCAGAAGAACAATTACCTCTTTTATTTCATCTGGTGGCAGTTGCTCCACATTTTGCAGTTTGTTAACACTCTGACGATGGCTGTCATAGTAACTGAAGAAATCACCAGTGCTCTGTTTCAGCAGGTAAACAATAATGCCCAGGCCAGGCAAGTGCCAGTATGGCACCACTGGTACTTGTGTATCTAGATAAGATGTTGAAGATAAGAAAACAAAACTAATAAACCCCCAAGAAATCAATAAGTTATGCTCTCTGTCAATAACCTACACATGAAAGCACTGGCAAGTATATTTTGCACTTCTGTCAGAAGTAACCTAAATTTAAGCCTAGGTAAAAAGTTCTTTAACTCCAGTACTAAAAGGCAGTCAGCCCAGTGCAGTAGTGAGTACAAAATGTGAAATGTAACTAGGAGACTTATTATTTACGTATTTTAGCCATTCAGCTGCATAATAACACAGTGTAAACTCTTGCCATGTGTTGTAATAGAGTTCCAATCAGCATCAAAACACATCTTACATGTCATAAATGAGGTCCTAGTTTCAAATAATGTAATCCAGCACAGATGCTGAAATCTGATCTTGACCTTCCCCTGTATTGTGCTATTTATTTACATACATACGTTTCTTTACTGACATAGATTTCTGAGGCTGTGAATGAAAAAACAATTTGTTTTAACTAGGATTAGATTTGGCTTAGGGCAAGGTTGAACAAGCATGGATTCCAGAATGAGAGAGTGAGCAGCTACAGTATTGGCATAAAGTGACTTTCACAGTATGTGAAACTACAGCCTCTGGTTCACTATTTTCTAGTAGCCCAAATGTCACACTGTTCAGGCTCATAAAACAGCAAGTCAAAAATCTCACCCTGCCGAGGCCCATCTCGGTTGGTTGACTCTGACAGGCTGGGAGTAAACAGACAAACAGTGTGCTGGAAACTGGGGGCGCCTTGCAACATCAGTGACTCACAATATTCCATCACGTTGGCACAGATCTGCCAACAAAGGGGAAAAAAAAGACAGCATGTCAATTACAGTATCTACAGGCTTTGAAGCATTAAATTTTACATGGACAAATGTCAGTAAACAACCATACTGTGCTCCTCTCTTCCCACCAGAATGTGATGATTCTATTTTCTCATCAGGTACAAACTCTCTTCTACTGCAAGTCTAGGACTTGCAACTTTGCCTCTTTCCCAAAACTGCTAGCTAAAATTTCTGGATAATTTTAAGTCTCCTTTGGGTTTAAGTTAGTGTTAGCCATTACCCTCTATACAGTTTTCATTCTGAACATCCCTATATGTGGACTCCTATACCACACTAAAACCAGTGTAAAGCCTTCCCACTATCATATGAAATTATGATAACCAAATAAATCCACACAGCAGGTAAAATGTTGAGACTGAAGTTTCTTGTATCTTGTGTTCTTACCTGTTGCATGGCCAACTCAATTTCATCCCTCTTGTTCACTCTGTCTCCTGCTGCGTTATCATCTTGCAGCTTGAACTGCCGTAACCTGTCTGATCCTCCAAACCGGCTCAGAAGTCCTAAGCACTGGCGCTGCCATAAGAAAGGAACATTTAAGTTACCATCTCAACAAATGAAGTGCACAGTTCTTTTCACTTAAGTGGTACACGTCCCTTAAAACAGAATTAAGAAAGCAATGCAGATAAAACTTTCAGCACTTTGTCAACAAAATTTAAGTTTTAAGTGTTTTAACTTACCTTGATTTAATTTAGAAATTAATGGCACCCTAAAACACTGCCAATGAGAAATGAGTGCAATTCACAAATGCACAACTTTTCTTGTGTCTCTTGCAGGCCATTATACAGAATATTACCAATGACAGTTTAGTTTAGCCATTCCCACACCTGAAACACCTTAACCTATATAGACAAACAAAATCTAAAGTCCAGTAAAAGCAGAGTCCAAAAACTAATTCAGTAGCAAATAAATGAACCACTAGCATGTCTGATACACCAAACTGTTGAGCTGGAGACATGCTTGTGGCCAAAGTGGTAACAGACTGTTTCTGCTTTACTTCACATGCTTTGGTATTGGCTTCAAATTTTTCTCTTCACATAAGTCCTAAGCTAGGAAGGGAAACAAAGTCTCTGATGCAACCCCAATGTTGCTAAATGTTATCTTTTCTACTGCACAGGGAAGTGTGGGGAGACACCAAAAAACAAACCATCAAAACCCCATCCCACGCCCACAAAAAAAACTCTCACACATTCTTCTTGATGCTGGAAAACATCTTTTTCCCAATGGCTACTATTCAAAGTAAAAAAAACAGAAAGAAACACATTTAGATAGGCAATTCTAAAAGGACATGGGTTAAATATATGACTTTATTACCTGAAATCGCCCTATGTGTCCTTGTAGCTCCATCTGTGTCCCTTCATTAACATCCATGTCCAACTCAGTCAGCACTCCTGAGGAAAGATACAGCCATTAAGTAACTTTGTTTGGGGTTTTTTTAACAGATTTGTGCATGATATACATTTAAATACAAGCATTGATCAGGAATATTTCAGCCAAACATTCAACTTGTACATTGCATATTTTTTGAGCAAAACATTCAGATACGAATGCAGCTATCAGGAGATGCATGAGAACACGTGGCTTACTGTCCTGGTAAGTAATCAAATGGGGGCAAGGAGGAAGGGAGGCTGGCATGGAAATCACAGCTGTTGTGCAAAGTTCTGTGTACTGTAAGCAAAGAAGCACCTGGGCTACAACTGTGCACTCCTTTCTACAGTAGTCAGACATCTCTCCTGAACAAAGAAAATCATTGAATCAAAATAGAGAAGTTATTTTGAACTGGTAAACATGCAGAAGAAACCACTATATCCATCACAATCATTATTAGCCCTTTGTGAAGGTAAGTCACCCAAGAAAAATGGCAGTATGCTAATCTGCAGTGCTTTCCCCCAGGACACTTTATATTTTAAACAAATAAAAACAGAGAAGACATTTTAAAAATAGGTATACAAACAATTTTCTATCTTAATTTCCTCAGTTACAGAGCTTATTGAATAAAAATTGGTTTTTGAAGATACCACAGATACTTTGAGCACTTCTATTTGTGACAAAAAGTACTTAGTGTGAGGTAGCATGATGAAAAGAAAATGGGAAGTCAGATATGTATGGCTAAGAGCACTTTGTCTACTGCATATTTACTTCAAGAAAAAATATTTAACATTTCTTTATTTTTCTCAGAGCTCTACATGTAAAAAAAAATAAAAATCTGTATTGTCATGCATATTCTCTTCTGTCTTACTGTTTCTTTACAGAAAACAAAGCCTGAGATTCGTGCAAATGGGGTTGAGACTTCAAAACAGCAGTTCTTACCAGGCAATGCTGCCTTGCTGATTATTCCTGTCAGGGAGGCCAGCTCCTGGAGAGATCCAGCACTCACATCTTGACACCTCAGGATTGCCTGGATAGTATCTGAATGGGAAATGAGGAACTGCAGAACCTGCACCACAAGAAAAAAAAGAGAAAATATGAATGACTCAAAATTTAATGGCAAGCAGAGAGGAAACAATGCTTCTGAAGAACTTTATAAGACCTCATGTACCAATGAGGATGGGATAAAAAAAAAAATAACAATTTATCAGAGCAAAGGCACACATAATTTCTTTGAATGAGCAATACCAGTGGTACTCAAGCAAGTTTTAGAACTTACCTGTCCTGCAGCTTGCAAGTGTTGTGCCATGCTGGATGTGAGGATCACTTGGCACAGCTGAAGAGCTGGAAGGAGAATCTGGTGGTAACGTTCCACTGGAGCAGGAATGAAGACTGGGGGATCTCTCATTCCATACATTCTTAGGAAGTATAAAAAGAAGGGAGAGAAAAAAAAAAAGATAAAGAGTGCAAGAAGAGTGAAGTCCACTAGTGAGGTAGAGCCTCAGCCTACAATCACTCAAGAACCTAAAACCATTCATATTTTAATAAGATGTCTAGACCTAAACTGACTTTATATCAGAAAAGCAACACATTTATGATACACAGCTGCTGCCAGACATTTTCTTTAATCAAGGAAAATTACTTTGTATTATGCTACACTAAACCAGATAACTTTATTGCAGAAATACAATACCTGCTTACTTATACACAAAACTAGGTATTCTCAAATATTTTAGGAAGAGTTGTACTTAATTCTAAAGCAACTGTTAAATACAGTACTCCACAAATGTCCTGTAGGTTTTATACAATCTTATGTTTATTGGAACTTTCAAATATTATACCTTGTCCAAGTCTTAAATTTTTCCAAAGCATTTGAACTCTCACTGTGTTATTAAGAACTGTGAGTTTAAAAAGGGGACCAAGGCTTGAAATCAACCCAGGTAATTTCCCCTAAATATGGAATTTCTTTCTCTGAGATCTTCTCTTAATCACCTCACAATGACTTAATGTGGCAACACATCAAGAAACTTGCCAAGCAATATATAACTGTGAATATATTTTTTAAACACATCATAAAAAATTCCTGAAATAGCATTTAATTCACTGCTCTCTCAATGCTTTATGATGGAAGACAGACTCTGCACTGCACAAACTGCAAAGCCCCCAAAATAAGTTTACAGTTTAAGCTGTTTGTCAAACACTACAGTATAACTTATATTAAATATTAATAATCATTTTTATCTGAGACACCAAATGAAAAATTATGTAGTCTAAGTAATTAGCATGCAAGTACAACCTCATACCCCATCTGAAATTTTCCTCTCAATGAAAGGTAGCTTTAAGCTGAACAGATAAGTTTAAGAAGCATACACACAAAGAATAAACCCACAAGTCATTACTCAGAAATCATGAGGCTATAAACAGATGTGATGTGCTTCCAGGAAGACTGTGTTATGGTTTCACCAGCAGCCAGGGAAGCAACACTTACCCCTGATGGTCTGTTTCGGGCCGCATGTCATACACCTGGCACTGTGCCAGCCGCACAATCACGCCAGACCGCAGCAGCTCTAACGCACCCTGCTGACTTTTGGCTACTCGAGTGAGGAATGCCTACGCAACAGTAGAGAAGGTCAAGTTTTGGAGATGCACAATGAGACTTAAAATGTCTACTTTCTCACTTCATTTTTGCATAATTTCAAATATATTATTTTAATAAAATATCCTTAAGAAATACCTTCAGGGCAAGTAGCTCAGTGTGCAGCTGCAGTGCAACTGCAGATTAAACTCTGGATGGCAGGAGCCCCAAGCAAAAGCCTGTGAACTGCCCACCCTTTGCAAAACAAAGGGCACGAGGGATGTGTGGCACCAGCCAGAGGACCGGACACTCAAAGACAGGACAGGAGACAAGAAGTCAGCTGAAGACCCCAGACTGACTCACACAGACTCTTGAGAGTACGAAAATCCAGGGGTTCCTTTGTTCAGGTCCCTCCTCAGAGGCACCAGCTCAGGCTCTTATTCCGTTGTTGCACCATGATTAAATAATTTTAAGGATCCAGACATCTGAGACTGCCCTGGGAAACCTGGGGTCAGACCAGTAAAGAAACCTGGTCTGAGTGTGTGAGTGTGGTGAGGGTACTGTGGGCCACCCATCGGTCACTGGAGCCACTCGCTACAAAGGGGCTTTGGTCCCAGCAGTTAAAATCTCTGGTGGTACAAGTGTGACTGCCAGAGTGCTCTTGAATGGTCAGACAGGAAAGCTTCCTTAACAATATCTGTGAGTACAATCAATGCAAAGTGTAGACAAACAACTTTTCCTAAGAAGTAAAATTAAAAAAAGAACACTGTAACACAAAATAATTTCCCAAGTACTGTTACCATTTTGGACTCATAGGTGTACAGCGCCTTAAGCAAAGGGGGCTGAGGTGTGAGCAAGCTCTGAAGAGCCAGATCATCATCTGCCAGGCTATCCACAAGCACCTTCAGGTAGCCACTATTGGAGAGATACAACAGCCACTGCTGCTGCTTGTCTACTGAAACAATGTGATCCAGTAAAGCCAATGCCAGCATCTGGGATGAGGGAAGAAAAACAAACAAATCAAAACAGAATTAAACCTATAAGATCAATGAGATTTTTAATAAATACCTAGAAATGTGAAATGCTAAGCAGTTTCTCGTATCAGTTTCTTATAAGCAGAATGCATTTCTTCATTACAATTGCAACCATTTATGTAAAAAATATTTTAAGATTTCTTGATACTAGTACAGTATGAGCCAATTACCTTTCTCTACTATTCTTTTAAAAAACATTACAGATACTGTTAACATATAACTAAGGCAAAATATTTTAATGAAGTATTGCCTCAAGTGCAATTACTATTTAAAACTAGTTTGCCTTCTGATGAAATTCTCAGCTACTGGCTACTATCTACTGATGGAGAAATTACTTCATCATGAAATCACATCTTCCCAAGCTAAGTCCATGACTTAAAAATGCTAACAAATAATTCTAACAGGGGTCCCTACCTACATCTACTGCAGCAGAGCTTTCTACCCTTATTTTTAAACAATAGGACACATAGCCTCGTTGAGAAAAAAATTAATATGCATGTATGGCTCTACTTTCAGCAGCTTGAAGGATGAGTGGGAGGACAGAAACATGAAACAATCCTGTATCTATAGAAATGTTCTAGTTCTACCTCATGAAACTTCCCATCTCTGCACAGATGATGTTCTTTAAAACAAACAGAACAGTACTTTTAAAAGAATAGATTCATTTACCCGGCCTATCTCATGGCCATCACAAGCATCACGACAGACCACCTCCATGAGAGCTGCCCCATAACTCTCAATAGTTGCCATGTTTTCCCGTTGCAATTTACTAAACATATCTTCAGGAGCCGTCAAATGTTCCCACATAGTTTTTTTAGCTGTAAAAAGCAAATAAAACAAAAAATGAAAACATTCAAAGATAGGCATCTTAGCATTAACTTAGCTACATCCTTCAGGGCATTCTCTCTATGCCTTGCAATAGAAATGCCCCAAACAATGGTCAAGGTTTTTTAATGAACTGCAGATGTTCTACAAATCCACCCTTCCTTGAATATCACACAGACCAGCCAGAGCAAAATTGTGGACCTGTATAGATACATGACTCTGGTAAATAGTCTGCTTAAAATAATTCAAATGTTCAGTCCTTGTAACATAGATAAACTAACAGGCCTAAAACTGGAAGTGTTCAAGGCCAGGTTGGATGAGGCTTGAGCAACCTGGTCTGGTGTCCTTGCCCATGGTAGGGGGGTTAAAATGAGGTCATTTTAAAGGTCCCTTCCAACCCAAACCATCCTAAGATTCTATGAACTTTCACTAGGGCCAAAGCATTCAGTGTGAGCTAAATTAACAATGTGACTTAAATGGGAGAGAATGAAACCAAAGTCAGCCATACAGTTCAAAGGGGTCATAACAAGTTCATAGTTTGTCTTTTTTCTTTTACTACTGTAACTCAAAACCCAGGCCAAGTAAAAGCCTGCATGCAGGTAACTAGCCCCATGATTCCTTCTCAATTCTTGTCTGAATAACTATTAGAAACATTAACAATTCAAGTGTTTTAGCCATTGACAGAGAGAATGTGATATTTACCATAAGCACTCAAGGATAAATAGCAACTCTGATTGGCTTATTTTTTGTAATTTTTTTGGGAGGGGATGGTGGTGGGTGTGTGTGAGGCTTTTGTGTTTGTTTCCCCCCCAGGAGGATCTTCATACAAAGGAAGAGAAAGGGTATGAAATTATAAACAAACCTTGGGGTTTATTTTGAGGTTTTTGTGTGGTTGGTGTTTTGTGCTTTTTTTGCTTTGGGATTTGTTTTGGGGTTTTTTTAATAGGATCACTATGGTATGTGAAGGCATAAGCAATTTATTTCAGAGGCTATAAGAGCAAGATGTTTTCCATCTATTTCCAGAAGACAACTCAGCATGCAGAAACTGGACCCTCCAGGGTTTAATAACAACTTTTTTTTTTGCTCTTCTCCAAACACAGTTGGACCATACCTGCTTCTAAAGTGTCTGGTTCATCTGGTCTCTGGGCAATCTGCAAATAATAAAGCAGTGATCCATAAAGGTGCGTCCTCACTCTCTGGAAGCCACCACCTGTTAACAAGAAACATTCACAATTAAAACCAAACAAATGTAAATTCCATAACACCATCCTCCTCTGGCACTTAATTCAACTTCCTATGGCAGCGCTGGCAGAACGAAATAAAGAAACCAGATTCATTTAGGGAAAGTTCTACTGTTTGCATTAAAGTTGTATTTATGAGTAAATTCAGCAAGTTGATGCTGTTCCAAAAGAATGAAAATATTAAATTCTCTTTATAGTCATTTGTATAGTTCTCTTTTGTTTGTGGTTCACATTTTTTTAAGGGTTTGCTATTTTTTTTTTTTGTTATTAACATCGCTTACATTTATACTAATGATGTATGATCCACCTAACTGACTGCAAGAAAAATCTTCACTGCAGTATCTGAAAGCAGCTCAGCCCATCTTTTTTCTCTTGGCAGTTGGAATTCACATACACGCCCTGCAGAAGCCAACACACCTGTTTTCAAAATGAAATCCAGCAGCTTTTTTAAGATGATGTGGAGGGAGGAGTCACCAACAGAAGCAAAACCCATGGATATGCTCTCAGAGCCAGGTGATGAGGTAAAAGAACCATCTAGCATCAAGGCATACTGGGACTGTCCTGCCATGGAGAGTGCAAGTGGCTGTTTCTGCTCCGTTTTCACAGACTGGCTCAGGTGGGCAGTCAGGGTGAACACAGCCCCAGCCACCACTGGCATCAACTCCTGAGCTGCATCATCATCAAGGATCTTAATACAGAAGTAGAAAGACAAAAAAAAGGCAAAAGAGAAAAAAAATGTTTAAAAGTGTCTGATTTCAAGAGTTATTAAAGTAGTTAAATTAGCCTCTCACAGCTTTTTAATTTATGTATACATAAGGATTTCATTAACATGACAGTATTTAAAACACATCAAAATCAGTAATGTCAGAAACTGATTTAGAAACCTGAGTTGAACATACTTTAATGAGAAGACCATTAGTCTTCTGGATTTTTTACATAAATCACAGGCAGGTTGATAATCAAATCTGGATGGCAGAAGGGGAAGAAATGTGTTGACATTTGAGATGCTTTATTAGTAAAATATTTAAACCTAAGCTAGGGAAAGAATAAGTGGTATCTGCTTTGCTATACAGCTATTTTATTACCATTAAAAATGTGAAGGTACTACTTTAAAAACCCAAAGGGTTGAGCATCAAAGAAGCATTAAGACAATGTGGAAAAACACTAACAAGAAGTTTGCATGTATTGTTTTTGTTCACTCTGTTTTTTGGAAGGTACTGAATAATACTAATACTGAAGGAGCTTTCCTTTTAAGCAATATAGTGATTTTGAACAGTAGTTCAATTATTTTCAATAGACGGTAACGATTTTTTTCCTTCACTTCACAAAAGTCTTCACCAAGATGTTACAGAAAATTAAGAGTCTGGAATTTCCTCTTTGTAAAGATTTTAGGAAAGAAATTTCTTCAGCTAGTGAAGGCCTTCCTTGTTTCCTGTTTTTTAATTCAGTTCAAATAAAAAACAAAACCAGCACTCCACTAAAAATAGGCAATTTTTATGTAATTCCTACAGAAAAAAATAATGGTAGCAACAAAAACAAAACCCAAAAAGGTTACTTTTTCCTTGAAAAGATACAACTTTTTCATATATATTACTCAAAACAAAACTCTATTAATCAGAACTGCAAACAACATAACTCTCATAATAAAGCAAAAAAATAAGAATGCCCCAGCAGACTAAAAAATACAACAATTCTTCATTAAATTTTGCCCTTTAGAATGGATGGGTCAGTAGTAACTGTCTAGTCTCTCTCAAAAATTATTACTATAACTCAGCAGTAAAAAACCTAGACTTTTAAGACAAACTCTCATACTTCCAAAAGACCTTTTAACTGTAAAATCTTTAGTTTTTCTACTATGAAGCTTCATTCTACTCTTTAATTATTCCAAAGCAGCAGCAGTAGGATTTGCAGTGAGTCATCTAAACGCAGTAAATTAGCAAATGCAGCAGTTTGCCTTCAGCCTTCAATAAGTTCTTCTTTGTTTCTCATCAAAGCAGGGTGCTTCTTTTTCACACACCTTTTCCAGAATACCATCACGCTGGATAATACTGAAATGCCTCTGAAATCTGTCAATACATGGTTCACAGTTCAACAGTAGCTGTGCAAGAACACAAAGTATCACTTGTGTCTCATCTATCAGCACAGCAGCAATCAGAAACTAAAAAGAATACTAAAGACAGGTAAAATCTTGTTGGATTACAATCAAAATTGAAGCACTTCCACATAAAAAGATGCAGCAACAAAGTTCAAGGAGTGGGCTGATTTCCAGCAGAGCATTACCTTGTCATGCACATCCTGCAAGAGATCCCGGATAATCAGCTGCCTGTCCTCAGCCTGTATGAGATCCTGGGGGCAGGCAGTGAGTATGATTTCCACCAGCTGTCTCCAGGACTCCAGTGCATGCCTCTTGGCATGGAGGCATTGCAGCAGCTTGTTGCGCTCCACCACGTACTGCAGGATAGTGTTGATCTCCTGAAAACCCACCAAAAGAGACTCAGTTACAACGTGCTAAAAGAAATTCATGGCAAAGCCAGACTTCAAGATGACAATTTTTTCTATTAGTAGTAGTCTTCAGAATAAAATGTTAAGTCTTCAGCTTACTAAAAACAAGCTGTTATTACTACTTTAACAAGGTAGCCCATTCCATTTCTGAGCTGCTTTTCACAGGGCAGACATCATGAATGTCTCAATCTCATAGGAAAAAAAATCAACCAGGAAATTTTTTTTCTAGCACTTTAAAATCAAAACAAAAACAACTATGAAGAAACTATTTGTGCTTTTTTTTCCCATTTAGTCTGAGTAACTTCCCCTTTATCCTTTGCATCCATTTTAACCAATTTCTTAATTTAAAAGATGGCAGATAACTCAGAAAATAACTAATCTCCAAGTTCACTGAAACTATATCTGTCTGGAAAAAAGGAGAAATAAATCAGCATCCCCTGTGAGAGAAAGGCAAAATGATCTTGGACATAAGATGAACGTTTACCAGCCAATCCTGACATCAGCTGTTTTCTGTACAGTGGGGTGAGGAGCTGCAATTGTTACCACTAAGGAGGAGGGAAGAGGTTAAAGAAAAAAAGAAAACAGACTACAGGCCAGCTGTTTAGAGAACAGTATCTAAGAAGTACCTTAGTCTGATCAGTATGGTGGTTTTTGTCTTCAGGAGTTACTAAATCTAAGTTAGGACTCAAATCCACAATCTTTTATAGTAATGCTTACTGCTAACAGGGTATGAAATCCACCAAGAGCAACAACAAACAACAGTTAACTTTTTCTGTATTTACCTCCATAAGTAAAGGTCTCTGGCCTATTGCTGCCATTCCTTGAAGGGCATTGACTTCTGCGACCAGAACTCTGTGAACGTACTGAAATTAAAAGTGAAACTTAAATGATTATAACAGTTTAACCTGGCAGGTACATAAACACCACACAGCAATTCACTCCCTGCCCCAGTGGGGTAGGGGAGAGAACTGGGGGAAAAAGAAAGTAAAATTTGTGGGTTGAGTTAAAGACAGTTTAATAGAACACAAAAGGAAAGCAGGGGGGAATAATACAACATTTAAACTAATACAAACAAGGGATGCACAAAAGCAATTGCTCACTACCTGCCAACCACTGCCCAGCCAGTTCCTGAGCAGCAGCCA
The DNA here is from genome assembly GCF_022539315.1 of Serinus canaria. Taxonomy (NCBI): domain Eukaryota; kingdom Metazoa; phylum Chordata; class Aves; order Passeriformes; family Fringillidae; genus Serinus; species Serinus canaria. Next base: position 45,982,994 of record NC_066314.1, read on the forward strand.
CAGCCAGCTTTGCCCTTAGTTGATACACTAAACATGATATCACATGGCATGGGCCTTTGGCAAGTTTTGGGTCAGCTGTCCTGGCTGTGTCTCCTCCCAGCTTCCTGTGCCCCCACAGCCTACTCACTGGTGGGTGGTGTGAGAAGCTGAAAAGTCCTTTACTAAGTAAATATTGCTAAGGAACAACTAAAGGATGAAAGTGTTGGGAACATTACTGTCATCCTAAATCCAAAACACAATACTATACCAGCTACCATGAAGAAAACTAACAGCACTTGAGCCAAAACTAGGACAAGTGACAAAGGAAATGTATTTGTACCTCCTAAAAGAATCTAGGAGATGGCTACATAGTGACAGATGCAACAGATGGACTGGGATTCGAACAAGTTTTACTCATTTTTTAGGGTCACAAATTCTTCAGGACAATTTATAATACACTTGTCAAGTACTTGTCACAACGTGATACAATCCTAAGTAAAGCCTCCAAGAACTACCACAGTACACAACAACATTGCACATGTAATTGTGTACACATATGTAGTGCTAGGTAGTTGCGTACTGGCAACCAAAAAAATACATATCTGAAACATACACCTTCTATGTAAAAGAAAGTTTGAAAGTATTATTAACACACTGTTGGTTTTTTTTATTATTATTATTATTATTAAGTTACAAAATAGCACATGCAACTTCAAAACAAAGACCAATGCTAACCTTGACATTGCAGACCACTTGTCCACGTGCATTCTTGTGCTCACAGTTAGTAATGACTTGCTCAATCTGAGCCCGGTCAAAAAAATCCAGTTGTAAAGGCTCTGGAATGTCCTGACTGAAGTCAATTGAATCCAGGATATTTAAGATCTTTCTGCGTACTGGAAATGCAAATCAATTCAAATTGTGTTCAGAATTATCAAGGAGAAACAAAAAATTAACAAAAAGAGCACAATTTACCTATGTAAATCTAAATCTTCAGCTTAAAGTGTAGAGTTCCAAAAAAAAGCCTTAAAGCTACAGAAAGTGCTATCAATCTATGTAAAAGGTTTAAAAACATTTTCTAAGGCTTTAAATTCTTAAATGTCTTATATTGTAGAGTTCTCCTGTTATACATCCAATATTTAGAAACACAAGACTAATTTTTTATCCTAAATGAAACCAGGCTGGTTTTCAATTATAACCTCTGCAGTCTTTTGCTGAGAAACCATAAAGAATCTGAATTTATTTATTTATGTGGGATTTACATTCTTTGCCATGAAAATACAAATTTGTTCAGCCTTAGAAACAGTCTCACTGTTTCTACTGTTAGCAATAAATTTGATAGACTGCCACTCTCCCATTTCATCCTTGTACAGATACCTAAACACATCTTCAAAGTGCCTTTCAAGTTCAGCGTTTTTCACTCACTCCAACCATCTGTATCAAGGTTCTTTTATTTTTTTCCCCCTACACTAAATAAAATTGTTTCATGTACTGCTGCTGTTCAGAACACCTATTACTTTCTCTTCTGGAGCGTCCATTCTGGAAGTGGCCCTCCTGCCTGTTCAGGAGCAGATACACTTTACTGATAAATAACCAACAGTCATAACAGTTACCTTTGGAAGCAGTGTCAAAGTGGAGAAATCCACTGACTGATCGACTTTCATCTTCCATCCCTCCTTCACCATCAGCTGAAGGTAATAAAACATACTAAATAAATTACAAAAAAACAAATCTAAGTGAAAAATATAACCTACTTTATTAATAGTGAAAGAGCACAATGATTAACTGATAAACCTTTCACATTAGAGTCTTCTAATACAATATACCCTTGAACTCTTAATCAAATTTAAAAAATACTTACCTGACAAAAGCTATCCAATTATTATATACTGTCAGAAAATACTAGAAATGCCTAAATAGACATCCCACTCTTCAGTATGAATAATGCAGCTGGATGGACACCATAAAATGAGTAACATATCTGAACACAGTTTCCCCATACTCAGATCCTCACAAGCACGAAAAGAGTGTTCAGGCTGACAAAAGTAAGGGAAAACACCATACTGCAGTAACCTATTAAAGTATCTTCCATTTATTCTACCTTCTTCATGTAGAGTTTTATTGCCATCTGGTTTTATTTTTCTTAATTTACTTCTACCCTGTTCTAAAACTCTGAAACCTTGCCTTTTTATTTGACATTGAATTTTACACCACATTGGGATGAAATATCACTTTTGTGATGTTATAATGTTAAAAGCAAAATTGATGTGTAGCTACTATCTTCTGCGAGAGAGGGTTCACAGCTTGTGACAGACATTAAGACTGAGAAACTGTCTTAAACTGTTTACAATGGAAGACCCTCCACCTTCTTTATTTTGTAATGATTCTGAACAGCAGTTCAAAAAAAATTATTCCACAAGTTTAATTTTTTTTTAATATTCCCATTTCTACCTCACAAATTGTTTTTATTTTTTCTATCAGCAATGAACAAAATGATGCCCTGATTTCTTTTACTTTGTAGTCTACAACCACCATCATCTCTCTTCCCATACCACAAATGAACTGCCACAAGCTTATGAAGAAAAGAATTCAAATGGAGTCTCTCATTCTCCATTTTTTGCAGCCTATTTAGCCTCACCATAAGTTCCTCTTACCCAGGTATGGTTTCACAGGCATGTCATCGAGCAGCAGATGCAGCAGCCTCTGGGTGTGGGAGCGCTGGCGGTTCAGAGACGTCACTCGCATTTCGATAGCTGCAGTCTTCATCAGCCAAGACATTTGGTTGAGTGTTGAAATCTCATGTTCTGGAAAGGGATAAGGCAAAAAATATAAAATTGAGTATAAATAACATTACTTACTCCAAGGAAAGCATTTTTAACTTGAGAAAGCTTTTAGAGGATGTCATTAGTTATTATTTGCTTACCAGCTGTTTACAAGACAAAAAGACAGAAATCCGACAAAAGCCAATAAATGAACATGTGGTTATTTTGAAAACAAATCATACACATAGATGCAACAAGCACATACACAAACACAACCAAACTGGACACAACCAACTGTTAGAACAGTCATTGTGAAGAATGCAGTGCTTCATGAGCCAATAGGGTCAGTTACAACTTCAGTGAAAATAACCAGGCATTTACTCAAGTGAACTGCAGCTTTAATCAAAATCGGTGAGACTGGAACACGGATCTCCTAGAATCTTCCTACCTTCATCAAGTTTAGATTCCTAAGTTACATAAGAATCATCTAAAGCACTTTATCCATGCTGGATATATGTATTTCAATACTAAGTTTACAGTCATTGAACAAAAGACTGATGGTCAAGCATCTGATAAAGTACATTTATTCAGTTTAAGACACCTGAGAAACATTGATTTGAAATATAAAACATACCTACTAGCTTAAAAGTACTTTATTCAAAGAAAGGGGTGACATAGGTGGTTACAACCATCAGCCTTATAATCCCTTGGTTCTTTATAATACTCTTTTCAATATTTTTTTATCTGTAGCATGATCTAACAAAACTACAATGATAACTGCAATACAGATTAGGATGTGGTTCTGGAGACTTACTGCACTCCAAAGCTAACATTCTTTTCCAAAAGTTCAGCACTAAAAATCTAATCTTCTTAAGTAGGGAGAGTTCAATTTTTGCAGAATTAAACAATTAGCAGAGCCTGCAATAAATTCAGTTAATACCGCTACCTATGTTTCTTCTTTCACTCCTAAGGAGTCAAAAAGTGCATTGAATTTTAAGCATGCACAATCTTATCATAGCATAAAAATTACCTTTGATAGAAAATGGCAAGTACTGCAGCTGAGTGAATAAGAAATCCTGACTGGTCCTCAGATATCTCATAGTTGGACCTGAAGTGTCAGAGCATGCACACAACTGATAGATCACCTGACAATCAAAAACAGTAGATATCAATGTATGGAATTTATTTTAAAACAAACCAACCACCCAATCAAAAGCATAATACTTTTCTACAGCTCAAACAACATTACCAGTATTTACAGTAAATTTTCCATCAGCTTTCTTCAAAGTTGAACATGTTATTTGTAACAGATGTTGAATTATGATCTTAAAGGACTACCAGCATGTGGATGACCACAACGGCTGGTTGTTCACAACAGGACAATAGATGAGCCTGTTTGTTCAGTTCACATTGCATGTCCACCAAGACAGAAAATGTAATAAATCTTCCCGGCTTCTACAGAATTGCCTTTTGCTTTTAATAACATTTCAAACCCTTTCTAGAGCTCATGGATTTTCAACATGATACAAGTGTGCAAGCATCAGCTACCTCACACATCTGTCTAACTCAGCTGTCTCCCCCACCTGACCCTCTCAGCCACACCTATGTACATTCTCTCACAGCTACAGAATAAAGCAGAGAGTTTCACTGGCTTAGTTGGAATTTTATGTTATTTGCTATCATACTACACTTCCAAAATTAAAAAAAAAAAAAAAATTAAATTGGCACATGTCACAACAGACTTAGAGTCTGACCAAAAATATTTAGGTTAAGTTCTACACATATATCCTAATTCCAAGTTTCTGATATGAGTGCAGATCCTTTGATTTCTGTGATGCCGCAAGATATTTTTTTAAACAGAAGAAGGTAAAATAGGAAGAGTTCACTATACACAGAAACCTGACATACTAATTTTAAAAATGAAACTATTATCAGAGTCATCAACCATCTGTGTTCACCAACCAAGGAGTAGCCAATTTTATTTAGAGAATACTTTTAGTATATGCCAATAGAAAACATGCTGTATACCTGATAACAGAGTTCTGCAAGATGGGGAGATTCCCGAACTGCTGTAGGCCCACTCCTTGTTTCAGTACCCTTCTCCAGTATGTTCAAAATAGCATGAAGGCAGGTCCGTGGGCAACCCAAGACACCTGAAAAGAGAAAAAGAACTTGAAATTCTTGAACTTACTTTCCTGCATAGCCAATATAGGTCAAGTACACAGAAATACAGAACCTAAACTGTTCAGATGCCCTGTGCTACACTATACTGCTCCACAGAGCTGCAGCAAAAACTTCTGACAAAGTTTTATCACCATTACTTAAAACCAAAGAAGGAACCATGTTTCAGCAAAAACCTAATGAAAATATTTATAGCTAGTCCTTAGGCTTTTGAGATGCTAGTGAATCAATTTGAATTCTTGTTTTACATTTTTAAACCAAGAGCTATTTGACAATTTCAAAGAACAGCTTTAAAAAATCCTGTCTTATTTTACAAATACAGCTATTATATGACTAATTCTCCTAAAGGCACCTGACACTGCAACCATGGGGAATAGAGAATAGATTTTAATACTGAAGTCAAAATTCTGTCTTTTTGCATTCTTCCTTTAGCCAATTAATTCTGTAATCGACCCAGAAAGAGGTCGTGAAGTAGCAAAAGCATCAATAATCAGAGTTCTTACAGGGGAAATAATCTCTGTTTGAACATGTATACTTTATGCTTTAGCAGGAAATCATTATCTTGAGGTAAATGTCTTACAGTCATTATTTCTTCCCACTATTAACAAGAAAATTGAAAGACGCGGGCAAGGTCTCTCAAACCTTTAAGACAGATTTCCTCATCACTGACCTAACACATGATAGATACTCTGTAAAACTGCGTGGGAGCAGACCAGTTACCTGTGCTGTGTAACTACAGTATTTCACAATATTTGAAGAAATAAAACTCAGGTCATACCTACATTTCATTTAGAACTATAAAGAACTAAAAACTGCTGGTCCATAACATCCAATACAAACCTGAAGACAATAAGAAATATTCTTCTCAAAAAACTAAAATCAAATTATTGAATGTTGTTCAAACTTTAAAACCTGCTTTAAAACAGTTGAGAAATAACCTTGTATTTCAGACTGGAAGGGACACCATGACTCAACACCATCTCAACACCAAACTACTGCTAGCTATGGTATCAAACCATTGTTCATGGCTTTAGACAGTTGGGTCCTGAAAACCTCCAAACATGTTGACAGCATGACCTCTACAGCCAATCTGCTTCACTGTCTTCTGGCGAAAAAATTTCTCCTGTATCCAAATTGAGCCTCTCCTGTTTCATTTTATGCCTCCTGCCTCCAATCTTTCTGCCACACTCCTCTGAAGAATCTGGTTTCATCCTGTCATTTATGTCTTTGCAGGTGTTCAAAGATTTCTACTAGGTTCCCTCAAAGCCTCTCTCTTTTCCAAACTTCCCTCAGCTTCTCCTCACAGGCTGAGTAATCCAGAGCCCTGATCATCCCGGCTGGACTTACTCAGTCTGTTTTGTAAAACACCAATTGGAAACTGAGGAGGCAAACAAGACACAGAGTAACACACTATTACTCTCACTAATTCAACTTGAAAGCAGCAGGAGTGATATTTCTGAAGTTTGCATTGTCATATACATATAATTAATATATTTAATAATTATATATCCTAACACTAGAATGAAATCCCACATGTCCTAAAAGGTTTTCTTCTACAACATTAAAAACAAAACTGGTTTTCTTTCCTATAAATAATTTTAAATAGGAGCTTGAGGAAGGACAGAACAATAGCCAGGAAGCAGAAACAGTTAAAAGCAACAGTCTCCTTTTTGTAGGTTCACATGTTGTGATATGCAGCTACAACTTGGATCATCAAATCAACTTCTTTGTACTACACTGTATTAAATAATAAATACATTAATGTTTTCCTTCTAAATTATCATTTTCCCCCACAATTCTAATTTCAAGTCTGTTCCAAAATACAACTTAAACCAAGACTCAAATCCTAAAGTTGTTTAAATGCTGTATTTGAATATTAATACACCTTTTCATGTAGCTTTTGAGGACTTGAACAAGGCCTGTTGTTTTATTCTTTAGTTGAAGAGGAACTACTTTTCCCCATGAATTTCCCAATAAATATTCTCAGTGTTGTTAGCAGAACTGATTAAATGGCAGCTCAACCTCTCCTCTTCATACCTGGATCTTGCAAATTTGTGGTGCTGACAGGTTTCTTTAGTTCAAATCCCAAGAGATACAGAGCTAGGCTGGGAGGACTGCACTCAAGAGAGGTGATAAGGAGATTCAGAATGTGGATCCTGGTTTCATGATGGATTTGTGCCCGCTTCTTCTCCGGCTCCAGCTCTTGATTAGAAAAAGAAAAGAAAAAGGAGAAAAAGCAGATATGGTGACTAATGAAGTAAAAAATCCATCTAATAGAATAATCTTCAGGGTCTTCAAGTTAAATACAAGAATGTTGAGGGTTGAACTTATATTACTGCAAAGAGATACAAGAACAAAACTGCAAATTGCTGTTACTACAGCTGTAAATAATATATCCAAAGCAATGTTAAATGCTTGTCTTCTGAAAACAGACTCAGTTTGGAGTTGGCTCATCTTACTGTGGACACACTTTAACAAAATACAGGTGCTTTTCATTCTGTTAAAGGTCCAATTCCACAGAAAAAAGAGGAAGATTGTTTCCTAGCTTAAGAACACTTTTTACACTTTCTTCATTAACTTCATTCCATGCAAAAGACAACTGTTTAATCTATTTTAAGAAGCCTTTTACATACCCTCATCTGGATTAATTAATTCTTCTGCATCTTCATTGTCTAAACATTCCACAAATCCAGCCATCAGCTTCTGGCTAACACTCTGTATTCAACAACGGAAGGATGGAAATGAAGACAATTTTAAGAGTACTAAACCAAATACTTTTCACCATTCCCTTCATGTAAGTTGACAGAACTTTTAGACAAAAATTATATAATCCACTTAATAAACAAGAGTTAAGAGTCACAGCTGTTCTAGTAACAGGTTAGCAATTAGCCAGTGAACAGGAAAAAAAAATCTACCTGTTGCTACATATGCTAAATTATTCTCACAGACTGAAGACCATGAAGTCACAAAAAGATCTCCCTATCTCAAAGGATATTGCCCTTTTTCTCCTTGAAAACAATCATGATTTTGTTTTTTCAATTAATGAAGTAATTGTTTTTCCAATGCCACAGTAAAAGACATTTTAAATGTGCGTAGATATAAAACAAAATACAGTTTTAATGTGGTTAACCTAGAAACCTATCCTTTAAAGAAACATTATGAAGTCCTAGCATTTCTCCATCAGTTTCTCTTTCCAGATTCAAAGAAACAGATACTTACCTGATCATGTGTGAAATCACCAACTAGTTTTATCTGGATGTTGGAATTATCAGAAATACAACACAAAATCTTGGCACTTTCAAAAGCCAGTTCAGGATTGTTGTTTCCATGGTAAAGATACCTTCAAAGATACAAAATTATGGCAATGAAATTGTTGAGAATTTAACTTTTTAAAGATGGATAAGAAATTAAACAACATTTAGAAGTGAAACATTTACAAATCAAATTACATGAGATAACATTAAAGCTTCAAACAAAATTTCACTCTGTATGAAACACTGAATGCTCCTCCATTGGGAGAGATGAGAAGGCTGAGGAGGGATCATCTTTCCTGGTATTTTTTTCATTCTTTTTATCCAATACCTACATTAAACATTGCTGCAGAAGTTAAAACAACTGCTTGTAGGCATTTAATAAGAGTAAATAATGGACAATATTGTAAAACATGGCCAACAACCAAATTCATTGAACTTTCCTACTCTGTGACAACCAAAGTATGGGGCAAAATGAAATTATATGCAAGGGAATCATTGAATATAAGGCAGACAGGAGGAAATCATGATGGGGGGGAATTCAGAAAGAAAAACTATAAATACAGATCCCAATCTTGCACTAGACAATCACAGATCACACCACCTGTGAAGGCATCTCCCCTCACCAAAAAAAGTTCATGAGATGCTCTGTGTGAAGAGGAGCACTGGCTAGTGAAACCAATGAAAGGATCCAGGATCCAAACACTTCTGTTTCTCCAAAACTCCTCCCTTCTCAGTACTTTGCACATACCTGGCAATATTCACCACATGATCAGCCTTTTTTGTGCGAGGATTGATTCCTTGAAGCAGCTGCTCCAGTGGTGTGACAATAAGGGAAAGGTGGCTCTCCCGCAACAGATCCATAAAAATATTCTCCTTCTGTAGGGTTAAGTTTAGAAGTGCAAGGCAATACTGTACAGCTTTCTCTAAATGCTTCTTCCCTGCAGTGCACAAAGAACGTGAGAAATACAGGAGAAGCTAAATAGACTACATTCATTATGTATTTATAGAATACATAAATGTCATTCATCAAGCCTTGCACCAAGAAAAAAAAAACCTTTCAGTTGTTTACCAGTAGGAAAACTGCCACCAAAATACAATTTTAATATGCAAGAGATACAAGTTACAAATATGCAATGCTAGCTTTAAATCCTACTTACTATACATTTCAATTTCACATGAAAAATGAATTCTAGGCACATACCAGGAAACGGAGCATAAGTATCAAGCTGCTTAACCCCTTCTTCTAGCAAGCTAAGGCAAAGTTCCAGCATTGGAGACTCATTCAACAGATGATACATCAAATTGAATCCAGGTGGTTTATATGCTATTATTTCTTCTCCTAAAGACAGAAGGAGTAAAAAAAAGCTATAACCTCTAATAAAAACCCCCTGTATTACTCAAGCTAGCATAAGCTACAAAACATAACAGCCTCCATGGTTCTAAGCAACATCCTTTGTACAAAGTCTTCAGAGATTTTCTTTACATAGAAGCCATTGAGGAAATTTTTTAAGTTTGGGAATAGTTGTAAAGGCAATTACCATTACTTTCCAGTATCTAATAGTACAATTTCAAATTTAAACCCAAAAGAGATATTAACAAAAAGAAACTGGAAAACGTTTATGTCCCCCTCCCCAAACATGCACAAAGACCCTGAATGAGGGAAAAAAGTATTTTCAGAAATCAAAGAGAATGTCCACCAAAAATTCCTGACTGTTGTAATAATGTATGCAAAAAAAAAAAACCTACTAGCCTAAAATTCAAAGACCTTCATGATATGAAATAAAAGGAGAAGACTAATGCTTCCAATTTACCTAGGCTCTTCATAAACTGCAGTAGATAAAAGCAGGAAAAGAGTAAGAATCTTTTTTAACACACAAGTGAGAACAAGGGTACAACGGTTTCTATTGGCACTAGCTTTAAAAATGCCCTTCTTCCATTCAATCCACGTGTGCAACTCCACCACACACCAACAGAGAAGACAGGCCACTGTGGAGCCACACACTGAATCTGTTCAAAAAATGCACCTACTCAAAACTAGATTAACCCACTTCTCCAACATATCATGTAATGCACAAATAATCATACAAGTTGAAGGATTAGCTGAGGACAGGAACAAGCTAACAAGTTTTCTGAGCTAGTTATGCTGCCAAGTACTCTTTGTCAAAGTATGAGGCACACAGGCCTTCCAATTCTAAAGTTGTTTTCAATTAAAAAGTGGTTCTCACAGCACTGCTACAAGAAAACAAATCCATAAGCATCAGGATGGAATTCATTATAAGAAACTTTGTTTCAAGAAAAAAAATTTAGAGCCCAAATAAATCCTAGATTTCCTATAATGAGGCAAGTGTAATCTACTTTAGCCTTTTAAAGAACAGTTGCTCCAAATTAAAGGACTTCAGGTGACAATTCCACCAGTACTATCTGCTTTCAATAATTCATGTATTAATAACATTAATAGTAAAGGTTATCTCAAATACAATGACGCATTTAAATTAACCCTACAAATAGTGGTGATTTAGATAGAGACCACACAAGACCAGAGGAACAAGCCAAAACCAAGGTGCTGTTCAAGTGTCAAATGTTGCTCTTCAACCGAATCAGAAATGAGACAGAAGTTATCCCCCTAGCAGAGACAGAAAAGTAGAAAATAGTGTATTTGAAGACCTATTAGAGTCAGCAATGCAGATCTCAATACTACATGAAAATTTTTAACATCTTCCTGGTTTAAAGTCTTGGCCTAGCTTTCCAACAGCTTATTTGCAGTATTAAACAAGATCCCAAGATAGCAGCAAAAGAGCAAAACAAGCTACAATTCTGTTTGTCAGTGAACAAATGAACAAGTTAACCTTGTAACTCCACATATTGGTCCACAAAGTCTTCAAGTTGAGGCTCGTAGTCGCGCAATAATTTGTAAAACACTTCCAGAACTACCTCAGCTACTTCCCACTGTAGACAATGAGAAAACAAATCATACACAGATTAAGGCTGACACTGAAGCAACAAAGCCAAGATGACAAAGAACACAACACACACTGCAATAATGTACTGGATCAGAACCATGGCTAGCATTTCAAAATTATACAGTCATGCCAACAACACTATACTTCAACATATCAAATCATTTGAAAGCCCAAGCTTTCTTCCTGAAATGAAAGGGGAACACTGAAACAGATTTATTATCTGCTTTAGGCTCTAATATACAATATACATATTAGGATATTTTATTATTGGATTTATTGCTTATTAGGATAAGCAACAAATAGTTTTTATTAGGTATACAGCTAAGAACAGATCAAGAATAGCCAGCTTCCAGGATACAGTTTAGCATGTGCCTCCATCCAGAAGTATTTCATCCAGAACCAAAGCCAAATTCCTTGGTTCAGCAAGTCAGAGATATTTTCTGAGGTAACATTGAGAAAAGGACAAATGTGACTTGTAGTTTTGGGCATGTCACATTCAGAAATCATTAGCCATGATGAAGACTTGCAGAATCCTGCACAGCAAACTGAAATTTAGGAATACAAACTTCTTTTTTAAAAGATACTTTATACAGGCTCCTTTGAAGCATATCCTCATCCATGAGTTGAAATATCACCTGTTTACAGAATCAAAACACCATCAGGTGCTCTAGGTTACTTTTGCTGCATCAAACTTGCACAGCTTTTCATACAGATCTGAGCCACATCAACAACTATATCCTAAGGAAAAAAATATTTTCAAACCAAACTTACCTTTTCAGCAGCTTTCCGGTAAGCTCTGGTGCGGAATCGGAGAAACACAGAATCCCTGAGGAACTGGAGGTAGGGATCAAAGCCTGGAGGGCGGAGACCTGCTCCGAGGTTAGCTGGGAATGAGCTCTCCACTAGTGTGCTGATGAGCCGACAGAAGGCACGGGTTAAAGGATATTCCTCATATCGGGACTCGATCTCATTCAATTCAACCTTCCAGGAGGACAGCAAAAAGAGAAGGAGACAAATCACCAATTTTGGGGGAGGAAGAAACATACGAGAACTAATACAATAGCATCATCTGTGAATTATTTCCCAGTGAATCAATTTAGCAGCATTTCTGTCTACAGTACAACACAAACAGAGCAAAAGCAGCAAAGCATCAGTACTGTTACTTCAGTTCAGCACCACATATTCATTCCTTTCTGAGCTACTAGAAGTTATGCCTCAACATTTACCTACTTTGTTTTTATTTACCACTGTTGTTAGACACAAAGTGAGCTATACCAAGATGTAACAAAAGTGAGTCCAATTTAGGAAAAAGTTAGTAAGAAGTGCTCATGAGCAATTTGAAAGTTTAGATGCTGTTCTGTTACTAGTATGAAGCTGAACTAGATGCAAAAATGGATAAAATTTTCCAGAAATTACAAGCAGGCTTGAAAGTAAATTACAAACCAGTAAAACAACAGCGTCTATTAGAAAAGTTTCCCATGGACACATGAAGGAGAGGCAGCTTCTGCAAGTGCTTCCCAAACGCATATGCAGATGATTAGGGAGGCTGCCAAAGTACAGAAACTTCCTTACCTCAATACCAATTGCTTGTCTCTGGCCTGGACTTCTCACTGTTTGTAGTATCTTCAAAACAGAAAGAGAAATGAAAACAGATCAACACGTTTCACATAATCAAAGTGCATCTCCACAATTTTTATCAGGATTAAAAAAAAAAAAGATACTCATCACATTTTAGATCTAAGAAGAGGTTTTCTAAATCCTTTTAAAGGATAAAAAGCCAAGATTTTTCTGTCTCAGAGGCTAGATTATGTTTGACACTTGTATGCTTCCAGCTTTATGTTCTCCAAGATCTGCATCATGTTTTCACATTTATGATTTTTATCTTAGATTGGTAGGGGAAAGACATTTCCTTCATTACCCCTTATAATAGTATATTTTAAGAAATACCATAAATTAGGAAGTAAAAGTGGAGACAAGTCATTATTGTCAGGGTCTCTTATCAGCAACCAAAAATAAGGCAGCAATTACAGTTCAAACAGGACTGTTAGGAAACTTGTACTGACATAAAATAAGCACCACCAATGACATCTCTGAGGTGATACTGTCATTTTCAAAATTGTTTCAAAGCATTAAGTACATGAAAAAAATTATATTCAACAATGGCAAAAAGAAAATATAGGAGGAAATGCAGTACTATTTCAAATATACTACTGGCAATTTCAACAAACTAGGATGAGTTTTCTAAGCACTGAAAATCTTAAAATACCTGTGTATATTCCAGGGATTGCCAGAGTGAAGCAGCTATTTCAGGAGATCTTCCAAAAGCAGTAAGGGTTTCTAATAGCTCTGCTTTCAAAATGGGAGGAATGCTGCACTGCAGAAGTCCCAGGATGACCACTACTGGTGTCCACTGAGGGTGCTCACAAAGAGCCAAGCGAGCATTCTCACTCTACAGAGTAAACAGAAAACAGAACTGCAGATTATTACTTTGAAGGTTTTTCATGTCTTACAATCTCAGCACCAAAGACTCTGCTTTGTACTTGAAAGTACACAAGACATCAAAAGAATAGTAGAAAATTCCAAAGCCAACCATTTTAATTAAACAAAAAGCTGAGTATAAAGACTTACAAGTACTAAAATTGTGCCTATCCACACAGAAAAATTATTTGGATAATACAGGCTTCTTAAAACAATCTGCTTTTTTTTTAGTAGACAACCATTCATGGGATTAGTCTTTAAGTACTTACACTCTAGCAGCTTCTTCAAGCATGGGTAGAGGGACTTTTATTAGTTCTTCTATTACAAACATTCTGTATACTCCTATCTCTACATATTTCTATGAACTCACACTTCATTTGGATGTTTTCTAAGAACTTGTATCAATTGCTTTTAGTCTAAGAACAGGATCGTCACTCACATAAACTCACTAGAGACTCTGAGATGAACCACTGGACAGGATCAAGCCTCTAGTCTCATCAAATGGTAATTCCCTGCATCTTTAGAACAAATTTATCTTCATCCCAGATTATGATTTAATGATGCCACGAAATATTACTTTTAAGAGTTCCCTTTCTCCATGCATATCCAATGCTGACATTACAGCTCAAACAGGATCACCCCATTATCATTTCCACCAAAGACGATCTTTAAAAATCATATTTAGTTTCACTGATCTGTCTTGTGTCTCTGTCAGCAAAACTAAGGCTATCTCCCTATATCACTAAAATTTTAGGCTGCAAAATCTGGTGGGTACTTAAGAGCAGAATTCTACACTATTCAGAATTACACAGACAATTCACAATACAAAATCATGCACTGCAATTTTATTCTCCTAGAATTCTCTTCCAGTCAATTAATCCAAATCATTTTACACCCTTGGTTTGGGAATATTTTAAATCATAACCCTGGAGGCAAGTTTCACAGCTGATCACATTCCTTGTCAAATTTTTACCCCTTCCTTTTGAATTCAACTATTACTTTTGCTTTTTCAAACTCATAAATAAAGGCAGAGAACTTTCCTACTTCATAGTGATTTATTGTGAATATACCTCACTTCTGAATGATATCTCCATTACCAGCACGACAGTCAAGGAAGCAAGAAAATCAGCAAAAACAGGAAAAGTCTTCATCTCTTTCTGCTTCACCTACACCTTCAGTGTTTGGTCATTACAGTTACTCCTGATGCTTCCCATACTTTCGGAGTTCACTAATAAAATGACAACTGATAGATACATTTTCCTTACATACATTTTTTGGTCAAGGAGAACTTAGAGCTGAATGATGATGATTTGCCAGGGTAAAAAAAAAGTATTAACAAAGAAAACAAAATAAAATGTTACTTACCCAATTGACTATAACAGTGGTCAGCTGTAAAAATGCAATTAATCCATCCTGTTCTTTCTGTGTGATGCCTCGGAGAGGCAGGTGACGGTACTGGACACTGTCTGCACTTGGCAAGTCTTTCCTTAAGTGCTCATGATAAAGCATCAATGAGTGGAAGAAATGCTCCCAGGAGACAGGACTGCCACCTGCTCCTTGGATGTTTTCCGCTAGAAGAATGACAAACAGGTGACAAGATTTTCTTTCTACTCTTTCACAGGGTGAAAAGCAGAGTGGCTAAAACTAAAAGTTTCTTATCTAAAGAAAAAAGTTCAAAGGAAAGTTCTTGTATCCAAAATAATCATTTATGTTTGGGGACTTTTGCTTGTTTATGGTTTTTTTGAGATAGAAAGGTGCTAATATAAAGAACTAGTATAAATAAGTTTTCTCTTTAATGAATAGGAAGCTTTGCAGCATTATTTCTATTTTCAGAGTAGGGGGTTTTTTATAATTTGACCAATGCAAAATGAATGCAAAACACAGGAGTGACCAGCATCTTTTACTTTGAGAATGTGCTTTTGTATTACATGAATCAAAAAATTTTAACTGAAGAAAGTTAGCTCAGGAAAGTTACATTGTATATTTTGTAAATATAGCTAACTTTAAGACATTACTTATTTTTTGGTTTATAATAATCAGCACTGACATTCTGCATTTCTTATGGTGCTAAGGCATGGGTTTTTTTTTTTCAAAAAAGCATTATTTCACTAGGTGAATTGCTCACGATGGTGCTCAGACATCTAACTACCTCATCTGGCAGGTTTTATTTCAGACTACAGTTTCAAGTAAAGACTTCCAGTTTCAACTTTGTACTAATAATGAAATGTTAAAAGTATGAATTCATCTCAATTCATCTCAAATGAGTCTTCGCACTTTTCAAAAGAAAAGGAGTTGAGAAAGAGCTGAAGTGTCACTTCTCTTACCATGACTACTGCCATTGACTTTTAGCAAACTAAAGCAGTAATGAGCACACTGAGGCCCACTAGCCAGTCCCCGCAGCATTTTCAAGTATGGGATGTAAATTGTGGAAGGAAGTAGATCTCCCATTTGCCTAACAAACTTTGACAAGACAACCTAGAACAAATAAAGATCAGTGTTTAAAAAAAAAAAAAAGGAAAATCTGAGTATTATAGGAAAACATTAAGAAGTAAAAGTCAGAAAACAAATTCTAATGTAATGAGGGTGGGGTAGACAAGTTCCTTTGTAGACTGGCCTATTCAGTCAGACATGTTTGAAAGAGGAACTAAACAAAATAACTCCTGTGACTGCAGAATATACTAACTCTGCAATTCTGTATTTCCACCAATAAAATTTACATCAGCTCCCAAATGTTCCATAGGAGTATTATTAGCACATCTCACAGTGCAAGTAAAGAGTTCAGTGTGCTTGTCATATACCTGAACAGAGACTCTCACACACAGTGGTTCCTTTCAGGGTCATTAGGCTCAGTTGCACCTGGCCCTAATTTAAATTGCCAATATTCTGGGTGGGTCTTGGGATGTGTCTGATTTGTCTTGTACAAGGTTTTGCCTAGCACAGTCCTTAAAGAAGCATTGAGGGTTGACAGCATCCCAGATACCCAAAGAGTTTTTGGAATGTCTGCTTTATCTGCTTAGATTGTTGCTTCATTCTAATTTTAAGTTCTATCTTTTATGGACTATAATTTTAGGATTTTAAATCATTAAAATATTCTTAGGACTTTTTACCCCTAAAATACTATCAATTGCAGTTAATAAAGTTTTGGGGTTTTTTATTGTTAAGGAATCTAACTTCTCAGTTAAATGAAAAAGGCATGTAGAAATCATGACAAAAAACACAAAGAGAACTATCAGAATCCATTTAGCAACTGTAACAAATCAAACCTAAACAGCATTTTTAAAGAGGTATGTTAGTACTCTTTTATGTTAAGTTTATTGACAACCATGAATGGGTGGCAGAAGCTCATTTTAGGGCAAGCAACAACAACCATGCCATGCAGAGCAGGGCACATGCAACTCAGTCACTGAAAAAAGGTAAGGTCTTCTTAGAGGTTATCTGTAACAAGGATACCAAAAAAAAAATTGTTGCTTGAGGGTTTTGTGTTACTTTGGTTTTAAGTTACTAGCAATTACTCA
Organism: Serinus canaria; assembly: GCF_022539315.1. Taxonomy (NCBI): domain Eukaryota; kingdom Metazoa; phylum Chordata; class Aves; order Passeriformes; family Fringillidae; genus Serinus; species Serinus canaria. Next base: position 46,000,120 of record NC_066314.1, read on the forward strand.
GGAAAATGGAGATAACCTGGCGCTGAGGGGGTCGCTGGTGAGCTACTCCAAGGTAGGAGCCCATGATGGTGGAGGTCTGCAGGGGCTCTGATGGACACCAGTACTCATGGGCAAGCTCCAGATTAAAGGGGTCCTTCCTGTACAACTCAGCAATCTGTCAGAAAAAGGAAGAGGCTAGGGAAGTATCAACTCCAGGAAGAAAAAAACATTTAGCACTGCTTCTAGATTAGCTAAACACATCTGAGAGGCAAAGTATCACAGGGCTGGTGTTCCAGTTCTTAAAACTTCCTGAAAATCACAATTTCTAAATAACAGAACTGGAACTAGTGGCAGCCAGCAAAATTCAAAATGCACATATCAATGAAAATGAAATAATTTTCTATTAAATTATTATGGATTACATAATTGCTAAAAAAACCAGTCATTTCTCCTTAAACAACCATATGCCAACCTTTAAACATTAATTTTACAACTTAGCTGGTATCATAACTAGAAACCTTATCTGCTACCTGAACCTACAAATTTCTCAGAGCAAATTTTTATTTCTTCAATTAAGTTTACTATAGCTATCTGAGCTGCCTAAGAAAGCATTTCACTACAAATTTTCCTGCTAATGTCCTATAACCTAAGGGAGTATCTTTGGAAAAGATTAGTTATACAAGCTTTTAAATTACCAGAAAATATAAAACACTTCAGTTCAGTATGCAAATCTGTTTTTCAACATGGATTTTTCTGAAAGTGCAGTTAAGTAACCCTAATAGCTAATATTTAAACAAATATAAGCATTTTTACTTCCATTTTATTTTATTTTGATTTTCTTTATTTTATTAAAAATGGGATACAAAATCATTCTTTTAAATGTATACTTATGGTCAAAACTCTACTGAAATAAGGGAATTTGCAATTCCATCAGCCTAGATGGGGTCACCTTACCAAAACAGTCTTCCCAAACTCTCTTTACAAATATATCAACACATGAGAATTATTTACACATTTCGATTATTTATCAGAGTAATTGTCAACAGTGGGGTAAAACCTCTAAAACCTTCAAATGTAAGAAACAATGCAGTATTTGCTTACTAAAAAATAATAAAAACCATGACATTAACATCAGAAACCAAGGCAGTAAATTAACTATTTTATATGAAAAAATATAGAAAAGTGTCTGTACTTAAGGGAAAAAAAAAAAAAATCCCAAAGGGGAATGATGCAGCACCATGTGGTATCATTCAGGTATAGGTTTCAGATGACAAACGAAAGTCACAATCATTATTTGTCACAGTAATTTACAAGAAAATAAGGCTTACTAGAAGCATTAAATGCTCTAGGTCTCTCCGAAGGGAAATAGGTGGATCGTTACCCATCTGAATACTCATGTGGATCATGCGAGCATCCTCATCAGCACGGTTTCTCAGCTGTTTCACCTGCAGGATTTATCAAGTGGAAAAAGAAACAGTGGTCTATATTTAGCTAAGAATGAAATAGAACAGAAATAATTCAACTGTCTACATGGCCTATTAAAACTATGAAAGCAAAAGTACTTGCCTGAACATGACAAAAATATTCAATTTTCTATTTTTCAATCCTCTCACCTTCCCAAGAGCTTCCACTCAAAGTTATAGCCAATCACTTGCTTACTGCCAAAGCCCTTAGAACACAGCAAAAGCCCTCAGCTTGTATCATGGGAGTTTTTCCTAACTGACTGCACCAGATACTTTGGTTTGTCTCCAAAAGGTGGATCCTTTTCCTCTTTTAATTTAAAAGCCAGACAGCTTAGTTTCAAAGGATGCTAGACCATTATTCACAAGGAGTGAAAGGAAACATGTAACATAAATGCAAACATGAATGCAAAATATTGATTCCTGTATCTGCAATCTGTGGACTGCACCTTTCTTCACCATTAAAGACTACTCCTACTTGCAGCTACTCTGTGACTTGAAAAAGTCCGAACTGATGCAATTTTGGAGTTACTCCATCTCAGCCAGAAGCATTATCACATGTCAATAAATACCACAGGAAAAACAAGAGAGAAGAGCAAGAAGAACTGCAGCAATTTTTTAAGAAAAAAGAGCCATTTAATCAGCATCCTAAACTTCTTTGTGTTGAAAATGCTAATTACTAAGCAAAAACCAGCTGACATTTAATTTTAAATTTAAAAAGCTTTTGACATGAGACCCCAACAGAGGCTTATAGAAAGCAAACCAACACGAGATTAAAAGTTTTGTTAAATATTAAGGAGACATTGAAGAACAAGAAACAGAAGTAAGCAACCAATTCAACACATAAAAAATAAAACATGTTGACAGTCAACAGACACTAGTTCATGGTCTATAATATATCTCAATATGCAAAATTGAATGAGCAGCAAAATAATTGTGTCTCATTGGGAAAAAATAGTTTAAAAATAATAAGAAGAAAAAATATTAAAAAACAGAAATAACTGTGGAAAGGGTCAAAGCAAACTAGCTAAATTGGTATACTAACTGAACAAGAAAAAAACTGTTGATAAGTTAAATAACCAATTATTTGAAGTACTAAAGCCAATTATCAAGCACTGAATGAATATAATGGAGGCACCCAAAAGATTTTCTGAAATCATCACTGGCAAGCAGCATAAATGCAAAAACTATGCAGAAGAATTAATCAAAATGCTGACTTAGAGATTTAAGTAAAACTGAACAAAGGTTATACAGATACACAAAGCAAAACAAAGATCCTGCAAAACAGACACTTCTTTTTACGTAAAATTTGAAATTCGGTAGAAACAGCTGAGGACATAAGCCAACCACTACCTATCAGCAGTTAAGACAAAAAATTGTCTTGTCAATTGCCTACTAACAATTTCCTGTGAAACAACTAGTACTGACTTATATCAAACTAGATAAAAGTCAATGGTCTGATTTTGTCTTGTATCCTGTATTACAAAATCCTGTTTGCAATGAACATTTCTCTTCATCTTCAGTCATGAGCTACACCCAACTGAAAATCTGAGCCAAAGCAAGAAAAAAACCAAAAAAACCAAACCCAAACTGAAATGGAATTTCAGCATTCATTTAAATTTTAATCACGTAAAACAAAACTACCACCACCATAAAAGCTTCTATTGCAAATCTCATCACACTGAAGTGTTTTAAAAACCACATTCTACTTCAGTGGAAAACAGTGGAAAACAAACCCCAAACATTATGGCTTCTATAAAGCGAACAGGTTTTCTGAAGCGCAGGACCTCAAGCTGAGCATCTCATCTGTATCTCTGTGCTACCTTGTCCAAATAACAGAAACATAGAAGAGATGCCCACATTTCTCAGTAAGTGCTAATCACACAAACAACTTACTTTCATTGGCATGAGTGCAAGGAAGTCCGTGACAAGGTTATGGATTTTGCGAATGTAAAATTCCTCCTGGTAGAAATTTTCAGACGCCACAACAGATTCAGTCAGGAACAGGAAAACATAATCAGCAATTGCTAGCTCTGCCATTGCCTCGTCTGCCTCAGTGAATTCTGCTAGAGCTGGGCAACAAAATTCACAAGAGGGGAAGAAGTAAATAACAATCTGTTACCAAACAAATATATTTCAGGATACACAGACATGCAAATTTCCACGCATCTATCAACTCTGTTTTTTCTACTGTACAGGAGAACTAGACTGAAAAAAAGATAAATAAGTGGCAGATGAGGACCTCAACTTTCTGTTTTAATAAATGTTGCAGTGCATATCCATTCACCCCAAAAAATCTAAGGCAGTCAACCAGCAATCACAAACTAACTTTAATTAAACATTAATTATAATGTTTACATTTTCTTTTTTAGATATTTTGGAGTAGACTCAATTTTGACGTAGTAGAAAGCTTTATGGTTTGTGAGGTTCAGAAAGAAAAGAAGAAAATTATCAACAGATTTATCATATCAAGATACTGAGGTCTAACATGTACAGATGTAAAAACAAACACAGTCAAGAATCTATTCTGGATTTAAGCAGATTCAAATGATACTAAAGCTGAAAATGAAATCCTTGAATTTTCCAGTACATTAAAATCTCATTCACTTCAATGAGGCACTATTACTGTCTAGTAAATAATTACTTCTACATCTGTGTACATTTCAGAGCACTACAACCAAACTCACATAGAAAAAGTTTTAAGGAAGTAAATAACACTTCAGAAAGGTAATAGATCCTTTGACTTACACTGCTTGCAAGCTCTGAATACTAATGTGCAGCAAGTGAACTTTACCTGTCACATCAGAGAATTGGGATATTCCTCTCAATGTCAGTGCCCAGGCTAATCTAACAGTGGCTTGCAGGCCGGGTAATTTCCAGGGCTGACACTCCTGAAGCCGAGTGTGGATCGTTGCTATGTACTGTCTTTCTGCTAGCAGAGGGAGCCGGTGCATCAAGTCTTCAACAATAAAAACACAAAACCAATACTCAATGAAACAAATGTGAAAAAACACATGCAAAATCCTGCCAATTTGTTACTGATCAATACCAAAACTGCTTAAACAACAATTTATCCCTCTGCACAATGTAACCTCTGGGAAAGCTGCCAGCATTACCTTCACGATCCTCTGCCCCTTGTTCCAGAAAGCTGACATCAAAGCAGTAAAGGAGAGCCATGAGAAGAGACAAGTTCACGCCATCCAACGAGCCATCAGCTTCCACTGTTACCTTCTCCAGGTAACTTATGAGGAGCAGAGTGTCATCCTTACTCAGGGGTGACTGACAGGTCCAGACAAAGAGACTTTCAGCCAAGGACTGTCGGCATTCTTTAATGAGATCAGAAACCTTTACAAGACAAACAAAAAAACAATAAAAACTAACCTGGTGAATATACCTATTCTGGTAACATGTTCAATTTCTCCTTCTCAGTCAATCATGATGATAAACTAAAAATCACTCTGAAGACGCAGCTACAGAAAATGCTGTGTTTATTTCCTAAACAGAAAAAGGACACTTCTGCTTGTTAATTGCATTTATATTCCTATGTATTTCATGAGAGGTGTGAGTAGATACCTGGGAATATAACTACACACAAACCAGCATCCCTGTCGAGGTCAAAGAGACATCAATCTAAATAGAATTTACATAGCTGTAAATGCATCACACAGAAGGCACACTCCCTGTCTCCAATTACACAACTGCACCGGCAGTTACCCCAGTTACAGTCAACCTTCCCTTTGCCCCAAAAAATCAATCTTCAGGTGAAACTAAGGTAAATTAAGGTAATTTCAGGTAAATGTGAAAGATACTCTTTCCACAGTTTCTAGATTCATAGTAGAAGTGTAAGGCTAGTTCTTTATCCAGTGGAAAGTAAGTTGATTTATTATTCCACAGAGCTATGATTTTTAGGCCGATCACCCATTAGAAAGGAGATCAAAAAATAAAACAGTAATGTTTAAAATCTTCCTGCTAGCAAAATTATGCTGCAGTTAGTCACAGTGTCAATTAAGTCCAAGAACTACAGAGATGACAATGTATTTTCAAGCAATTTTCACTTGACTATTAGAAATGCTTTCATTCATATTAACATAATTGGGTTATTAAGAGAATTATTCACCTGACTCAACTTGGTTTCAGTATGTTTTAATAATTTGTGAATTAGTTCACTTTTCTTATGTCAGTAGTGCACATAATGGTAGTTCTTGTAATTGAAAATACAGACTTCAGAATTTAAAAAAGCAGAAATTTAAACACAGTGTAAATATTAGGCTTAGATTTTTACTGTTACTACTCTTCACTAAAAATAAGACATGCCTTAGCATCTGGGACCAACAGCAAAATAGAAATGCAGGAAGCAATGTGAATCCCACACTGATACTGCACAAGCTGTGGAGCAGCACCTGTGATCTCAGAGAGCAGCAGACTTTGTGCAAAGGTAAAGGACTCCTCAGAGTCTAACTCTATCCTAATGTGTTGAGTAACAGAATATCCATGCTCAGTGAATTTTACCTCTTTGCGGTGTTTCTCACTGCCCAATCCACGCTCTCTCTGGAGTTTATCAAATTCATTGTTCAAATCAATGTGAGACACAAGTGTAAGGATCTTCTGAGTCAAACCCTGCTCCATGAGGTCGTCTGTAAAGCGTGTTGTCATGGAAATTAACTCTTGACTGTAACAGAAAGAATATAAATTTAACAATTAATCATAGTTTTCCAGTCACAAATGTGTCTAAAATACTGAATCCCATAAAATGTATTTGATTACAAAACAGTATACAAATAAATTATATACAGAGAGCAACTAAAGGTGCATCAGTAATCAGTAAGTAGTGCCCTCAAAACGTTATGCTGAAGGGATACAGTCCTTACGTAGCTGTAGGTTCAAGAACATGGAATGAGAATACGACAGGGATCAGCTAGTTAAGATTTCTATTAAAAGGAAAAAGTGTTATATACAAGATGCACATAACTCAAAAGCTCACAGGCTCTTTCTTACTAGTAAATGCAATTGTCCAGATAATGCACTCACAATTTATAATTACACTAGAACACATTTTTTCATCTTTCTCTAGCCAGCTTGGGAGCAGTGTGCATTGCTTTCTTTTTCAAGGCAAAAAATACCAGCATATAATGTTCACCAGTAGACAGTATATTCCTTTCAAGTAAAGGCAGGATCACAATTCCCCTTTACAGTACACAGAAAGTCAGAACACAGCAGTGTCCTCAAATACTGAGCAATGACCACTAGTCAGAGCAACAATGACTGGGAGAGTGTCTGAAATAAAATACTGCCAAAAGGTGAAGTAGCATGAAAGAACTGAAAGTAAAATAGATATGCCTATCATCCAACAAAAATATGTGCAAAAAATGATTATGCTTAAGAAACAAACATGAAAGCAGCTGTATCAGGTTACAAGAAAGCAAATTCGAGATTATACATTTTCCCTTTAGACTAATTAGTTCTAAAAGCACTCAAAACAAAGAGTTTTGATCAGCTTATTGCCCTGGTACAGACCTGAGTTCCAATGTCCACGTCTTGCCTTGGCGTGACTGGATGAGGGCTCGCAGTGAATTGGCAATGCACCTTTTTCCATCCCAGTACAACAGGACTGCCACTAGACCTCTTGTCAGGCCAGGAAAGTGAGGCTGCTGGTGTTCTCCTAGTGAATGAAAATGCCCAGAAACAGACAAAGAAAGCTGAACCAACGTGCCTTGATTAACAGCTCTATATCTTTGTATTTATAACTGAAATACAAATATCACATTCAAAGTAACTGTGGTTATTCACTACCACTTTGATTTGTTTCAGACACTTAAAAGAAATCCCAGATATTTTGGGTGCTATTGGTAAAATTAATACTCAACTACTAAAACATACAAATTTTTTTTAAATGCTAGTCCAAATGGTATTTGCCACTGATATGTACCAATCTTAATAATCAATTTGAGATTATTATCATAGAAATATCTTTTATTCAAAATTAAATTTTCTATCTAAAAGTACATGGAAAATTCAAGTTCAAAACAGAATGAGCCTGACTTGAAGATGGCTTTCCAAACTTGAAGTCTACTTCTTTAACAAATTTTTCAAGTTAATGAACAGTAGCTAGTAATAACAACTAACAATTTTAACTTAACGATTCTAAAAATCAATCTTCTACACAAAGAACATGTCACTCTCCAGAACGCTTATCTTACTAATCAGTTATTAGATTACAGAATCACACAGCAATGTATAACTAACATATAATTTGAAGAATCAGTATCTATTACACTGCTTTATGGAAAAATTCTCATCATGTTTTAATTACATTTAAATTCAATGATACAGAAAGTAAATCATAAAACTTCCTCAGAATATACCCCCCTTTGCAGTAGCTGAGCATACAAACATTATGGTTTAGAACACTGCTACCATATGACATTACAGTGAGAATTTCTTTTTAAGAACATTCTGTGATAGGAAGCTAAGGCCTTCACTTAATGCCTTCACGCATTCACCTTAAATGTACACTTTAACAAGAAGGCCCTATTTAAGCAGTATTTCTCCAGATCTTAAATATTTTGCCTTCTCACCAGCTAGAAGGAGCTCAACAGCTGCCAGCTCCCCAATATCAAAGAGGTCACTGAGGATAAAGGCTTCTCTGATGAGCTGCTCTGGCAAAAGCCGAGTTCCCTGCTGACCCTGGATAGCAACTCCTTCTGTGCTTGCTTTCTGAATCTTCTCATGCTGCTGAACATTTTTTGGCTGCAAGAGAAACAAGCATCGGAAGTTATTCAAGATGGCGAGATCAAATACTGAATAAAGCTTTACACATTAATCCTTCCTCACAAACACAGCTCTGTCAGGTTAGGTTGCCATCATAAAAACAAAGGCAGTGTTTTTAAGCAGAGATAGTAAAGGCATCCTAAAAATGCTTCATGCTTGGACAGCAGTGGTCTCTTTGTGGGAACGTAAAAGAATAATCTTATACAATCAGTGCTGACATTTAGTTTGCACAAAATACTAGTGGTTGAAAATAAACTCTGATACAGTTCTCAATAGGAATTGATATCAACTCAGTGAAAGACATATGGGTTGCTGATCAGAACTGTTGTGTTACTCCCAACTGTTTTCAACGTTACTTTTTCCATTAAACTGAGATGCTAAAATATACTGATGAAACTCTATAGCTGTTAAATTTTCTGACCTTTCAATCTAAAAAAAGCCATCTACTATTGGAGAAATTTCACTCCTGAAAGAAGATCTATTTCTAGTTACTACCTTACGATCCACCAGCCAAGAAACAGGGAGGTTTTTTCACATTACCTGACATTCTGAACAAGACACATTCTGTATTTTTTAAGCTCATGTGTTCACCTATTTTTTGTTTGTCAATTTGACTGAAATATGAGCAAAACCAGACAAAATAGCTTTGTGCTTTATTTCAGACACACAAGAGTAACAAAAAAAATTAATACATGACTGATGGATCATGAGATACTTTTACTACGCCTTTCAAAATAGCACTCAAATAATGAGAGAAAAAAAATCATAATAGATAAAATTATCCTGTAGATGATACAATATAATATGTGTGTATTATTTTTTCCCACTTAATACTACTTGTATTCTTACAGCAGAACAGGACTGGTATAACACATCTGGGTTTTGTACTGTAAAAATGTCACATGAAAAGAATGGCCAGGGTCTAAAATGGCATGGAAGACAACAATATAAGACAGAGTAAATCCCCAACTCTCCAGCTCATTCCAGAAGAGAGCATTAGTCCAGTACCGGATTTCTGAAGAGAGAAATGAAGTCAGATTTGTGCTTCTTTAAAACTTGATCGAGACGATGAACAGCTTCAGGTTGCCTTTTCCAAATGGCATTCATTACAGTCTGCCATATGTCCTTATATGGACCCCACAAGCTTGCAGCTAAAAGAAGAGATAAACAAAAACAATGTAATTGAAACACAGAAAGGAAGAAAAGAAATTATTTCTATATTGCTTTCAATAAGTAGACTCTTTTTTAGTTTACTCTTACTCTTGGCATGTCAGTATACTCTTACACCCATCAAGAAAACTGTATTTTCTTTTCCTAAGGCACAAAAACAAGAAAACCAACAACAGTCTGATATAAATCTTAATTGGATCTAGGGAAGTAAAGAACCAAAAAAGATTATGTACACACCTAAATTCTGGTGCTGAAAGTCATCATACAAGAATACTTACAATACAGGTATTTGGTTGGAAAGGACCTTTAAAGCCATTCAGTTTAAGCATTAATCTGACACTGCCAAGTCCACCACTAAAACATGTCCCCAGGTGCCACATCCATATCTTTTAAATCCCTCCAGGACTGTGACTCCACTTCTACAGAACACTCCAGAAAAGGACTACTTTCACTATTAGCTAAACAACCCATCAAATCAAAATATACAATACTCTCGAATTACAGCAGATGTGTAAAGAAAAATTGTTTCAACCATTTGCAAAGATTACTACTTGAGTGAGCAAGCTGGGAAAACCAAAAAGCAGTTTAAGCAAAAGCAAGCTATTTAAATCACCCTTATTGCTCCTACATTGTCAGAGATGAACCAGTGTGTACTGAGCTAGTCATCTGGAAGGGCTGTAAAATCCTGCCTCACTAATCAGAGAAAAACATTCTCTGTTGAGAGAGCACAAACTCCTTTGATTACTCAAACTAAAATTGATATCCCACCCAACAATCAAAATGCCAATCTCCTAAGCTTCAAAGTACCTCTAGAATGTCAGATCAAAGACTGCCATACTTAAATGGTGAAGTCTACACACTTAAATGGTGAAGCCATTCATGCTGAGTAGCTACACGTGAATTTACAAATTACTGAGACAACACATTTAGCAGTGTTAGTATGGCTCTGTCAGGCCAACCTGTAAAAAAGGGACAAATTTGTCTTTTCTGATCATCAGTGTTTTAACTCATTCAATGCTATACCTGCCTAGAAATAGCTACTACTGCATGCATAATTTCACACTCAGCTGTAACTGGCTGTCCCACACAACTTCAGAGTTCAGATCTATTTCAACTTGAAATTGTCTTTTCACTCTTACTGCTTTACTAAGTCCAGTAAGCACAAGCAGCAAACCACAGTGCCTGCCAAAAGCTGTTCAACTACTTCCCTGGCCCATTTGTTTGCTCTTACCACATAATTGCTTGGAAATTAGAACAAATTAAGGATCTAACTTCTCTAAGCAATATCTAATCCAAAAAGGAGTTTCTTTTCAACAGGATCACATCTACAACGCAGTTTGCTCCGCAATGGCACAAAGATGAATTATTGCAGAGAAAGGAGTAGGTACCTGGAATAGGAAGAGGTGGGACTTCAGCAACCATGCTGACTTTTTCCCACTTAAGCTGTTTCATTATCACTAGTTTTAGAAACACTGACCATCCCATCAGGGACAGAAAGAAAACACAGGCTGAGCTGCTTCTCTTGGCAACAATAGCAGTTGATGTTTATATGCCTGAACATTTTACCAAGTGATGGACTCAACCATGGTATGTCTGTTCCCACAAACAATATACTATAACATAAGGCAAAATCTTTACCAGTTCTAGTGCCACATCTCCTTTTAATTTTTCTCATATTTCTTGTAAAAAACTCCTTCTTCCCCTAGTTTTTTTTTAATTATAAGGCTATAGACTCTCTTGTTGTTTAACTCATAAAATAGTCTCATTTGAACTACTCCATTTCATTTCAACAAAGCCATAGTTTTTCATGAAGAGTCTTTGCTTATTATTACTGCTTTTCTGTAAGGCTACATGGATGCAAGCCATTCAGTGAGATCAAAGAATCTTCTCTGTAAAATCTGCTTGCCACAGGAATGGAGGTTTTAATTCTATTAGCCAGAATTAATAATGACTATTAACTGTCACTATTGACATACAAAACCTTATTTACAGGCCTTTTGTCCTACATGCCAGTGATAACTGCTTTTCACAGGGTCTCCATTCTCCTTCTCTCATCCTGATGAAGCTCAGCAAGAGTAAATGCAACATCTTGCACCCAGGACAAAACCACTGCACAGGCTGGGAACCAAGGGAGATTGCTGGAAAGCAGCTTTACCCAAGAGTCAAGCACCCACGTGTCCTAGCAGACAGGAGGCTGAACATCAGTCATACAGGCTCCAGGCTGTATTAACAGCTGTAGCCAACTGTTAGATGCAAGTAAGTGATTATTTAGGCATCTCAGAGTCCTTCACTCCCATGCTGTGGGTAATTTTGGGCTCCTCAGAGCTAGACACTGAAATAGCGAGGCAGAGAACAGAATGAATGAGAGGCTGAAATAAGTGACCTGGTCCAGCCTTACAAAAAGAAGGCTAAAGAGGAATAGGGGCTTGGTTTTCTGTAACTACTGAATGGCACTATACATAGAAAGCGGGGAAAATTTCTGGATATATTTCTCTTTTCCCTCTTACTCCACAGAGTATGAGGAGATGAGTGTAATACCGAAGTGATGCGTAACCACGTGCACACCGAGTTACCACAGTCCCCTGTAAGCAAGAAGGCCTTGGCTGCCTGACGTGACTCTCCGCCAGGACCAGCCAGGCATGGAGGCAGCTCTGACCGCGGAGCTCAATCGCCGAGCAGCTCTGCGCGGCCCGAGCCCGGGCACCGCCGCACGGGAGGCCGCTCTCCCGGCGCCTGCCCGCACACAGCGCTCCGCACCGCCCGGGAGCCCCGCAGCCCGCCGGGCCTCGCCTCGCCGCTCCGCCACGCCCGGCCTGCCCAGGGCGGCCGCCCCGGTTCCGCGGGCTCGGAGGAGAGGCGCAGGGCCGCGGGCGGCCGGGGAGCGGGACGGCCGCGGGGAGAGGCGGAGGAGAAGCCGGAGCCCCAAGCTCAGATTGTTCTTACCCGAATTTACCGCCAACGGAGCCGCCATCTTGGGCAGAGGGAGGCGCGTCGCGGCGCCGGCGCCCGAGGAAGGCCCGGCCGAGCCCGGCGCGCCTCGGCCCCGCCTCGCCGCCGCGCGGCTGGGCACGAGCGCGGGGCGGCCGCTCCCGCGCCGGGGCCCGGCAGGGACAGCGGCTCCGGCAGCGGCGGGGCAGCCCCGCGCCCGGGCTGATGGGAGCTGTAGTCAATGCAGGTGAATGGTTCAGCCTGCCCGTCGGCTTCGCGTTCCCTCGAGGCAGCTGCGGGAAGGGAGAGCGCCGGCTTCGGCACTCCCGCCTTCGCTCCTCTGATGTAAATAACACAGCGATTCCGCCCCGTTCCGTTCTTCTTTCCCTTTTCCTTTCACTTGAGCCACGCTCAAGTGAGTCTTTCCTCCCAAGCCCTGCCTTATAAGCCGTTTTCATTGAATATGGCTAAATACCCGAATTCAGACACTGCACTAAGAGATACATTTACTAGAATATTTTAATTTATTTTTTAACTGAAAAAAAATCATCAGGACTATTCCAGCTTGTCTGGTTTCTGACTGAAGTCTTAAAAAATAGAGACAATAATTTTTGCATGTGAACTAGGGTTTACAACCTTGTATAGGGGAGGAGGAAAAAAACCCACAAAAAAACCCCAATCACCAGCTCTGATAGGAGTTATCCTGTGAAGAAAGCAGCATTTAAACTCAAAGTATGTACAAGAAAGAAAAGGAAAAATACCAGGCACAAAGAAAAGAATATAAAAACCATGTTTATACACTTGTTTATCTGGAGCTGAGGAACAAATGACAAATATCAGTATCTTAGAAGTAGTCTCTGTCTGAACTCAATTTACCATTCTTCATCCCAGTAGTAATCAACATTCTTACAGAGTATTACCTTTAGGATAAAAACTTCCACCAAAAGTACTCATTTTTAGTTCCAATAGTTTCCCCTCTAGAACTTTATTGAACCAGTATTTCATGGTTGCAAAATCATGTCCAATAAACTAGACCCATGGGAAATTGGCAAAATAACTATCTTTGCTTCTGTAGATCTCCCCTGTAATGGGATGGCAGAAGAGGTAATAGAGAGAGAGCAGTGCTCCTGGGGTGAGAGTGAATTGGCAAGGCAGCTGTAAGAAAAAGGAGACAGAAAACAGAGAAACTGTTTCACAGTCAGAAGAGAAGAGAGAAATGAGTATTTTAGAAAAGAGGGGGATTCTCAGAGTTCAGTAGATGAATGTGTATTTAATAATTTGGCTTAATTTGTTGATTTAGTCAAAGGTCCTATATTTCTTTGAGATTGACCTTATCCTGGTCTTAGCCATGAACAGACCAGACCTATAATGATGAGAATGACAGTGAATTGTCCATTTCATTCCAGGAAATGAAGAATGCCAGGCAAAAGGTAAAAGCAGGAAGTAAGTGAAGTTATTCCCCAAGCAGCTGAACTAAAGCAGCCTTGATACCTGGGTGGGGCATTCCTGTATCCTCTCCCGTGCATCCTTCCCTGTGAAGCCATAGTCCTGCTTCTCTGCTGCCCATGTGCCACCCCAAAGCCCATGACTATGAAAGGCAGGTATCAGATAAACTTGGAGATGCATGGGCTGATCACCTGGCCACAGCAAATGTAATGGATGGCTTGAGGTTTTGCTTCAGTCTTTCTTTCCACAGAGATTCTAATTTTGATCTTTTTCCTTTACACATTCCCTGATTTTCACTAAGTTTATGAGCCCTCTAGCCTTTGATCAGATTAGGTTGGAATTGACTCAGAAATTGCAACAGGTTCAAAAGTTACTGAAAAAGTTTGGCTTACAGTGTGATTTCCTAAGCTGTGTTTCCTTAAGAAACATGAAGTTTTAAAGTAGAGAGAGAAATAAATAATTGATTTAAAAAAAAAAAAAAAAAAAAAAGCCGTTCCCAGGCATTAAGAGCTGTCATATTTCTTTTGGCATTCAGATACAGCCAGATTGCACCCACTTTTTCTGAACTTTGCTGAAGGAAAAAAATCCATTCTAACCACTGCAGATTTAGTATTTTAAATTTCCAAATAATTCTTTCTTCTCCTTGCCAATTGACCTAGGGTCACATAGCAACAAGAAAAAAAAAACAGCCTGAAATAGTGGATGGCAAGGGGTAGGTCACTGGGCAGCTGAACTGCAGAAGAAAAAATACCACATTTGGCTCCAGCTGCACAGCATTTATTATATTCTTTCTCTGTCAGCAATGTGATATTTTAATGCAAAATAGTCGTGACAGTTCAGCTCCTAGTATAGATGAAGTAAGAGAGGCATTTAGCTACACCATACCATACATTCTGCACATATTTTTATTGGCACAACTGCATCCATCCATCCATGCTTTAATGAGTAGGGAAGCCCATGAATAGTAATTCTTGCTTATTCTTGCTTTATTTGCTGTTCTTTAATTTAGGTTCCCATTGTTTACCCAGGATCACTGGCTGGTTTGGTAGTCTATTTTTGACAAGTCACTATAGGGAAAGAATACCTCATTCCTCTCCCTAACAATAGCTCTCAGCAAGTTCTGCAACACAGATGGGTTCAAGAAGGGACACCAATGTCTTTCATCCTTAATTACTAGACAGAAATCTGTGAAGTATCAAAGGTAGGCTGACACTAAATATCTGGGATGGATATTAATTCACCTGGATTCCAGGGAAAGGAGGTTCCAAATTGCCTGTAGGGTAGTGAATTCTGCTTGTGTGGTGAGAGATCCACATTAATTTCTATAGGTGGAAATAACTCTTAGTAATAATTAAAATGAACTGCACACTGGGAACCTACTCTTTGTAACTTGTAAGTGGTTTGTGATGTACTACAGGTGTAACATTCTTAATTTTGATAGTACTGTATTTGGTGGTTCATAGTCAAATCATACATCAAGATACCAAGATAACAGTGATGATGATATAATTTACTCTCTTTATATGTTATTATTACCAGGAAGAATAATTATTAGCTAAAAAAAGAGTAATGTTCAAATGCCTAAGAGGCCCTACCTAATTTCCTACCTCTAATCTTTAGTGTCATTATGATCACATCTCCATCACACGATGGAGAAAAATGAAAAAAGGCTTTTCAGCATTGCAGCTGAAACTGAAAAAGTTGCCTTATAGAAGTGCATCTACATAAATAGAGCAGTCCTTGCATTGTGAAATATGCCTCTTTCCCAAAAAGCCAGAAACATTTCTGGCTACTGATTAGACCATAAGACTTCCTGGAGCTCTTGTTTTGACTGACACTAACTCTGCATCTCAGCTTACTGTTCTGTTAAAAATGGGTATAGCATCTCACAGCAGGCCTGGAATGCTGATTGAGCAGATCTTCAGCCTGGCCCCATCATCTGAACAGAGGAAAAATAATGTATTTTTGTTTTAAGTTAGTTGGCAGAGTAAAAAATCCTGAATTGTCTTATGTGCTGGCAAATTTTCCTAGAAACTTCTTAGCTGGCTATAATCCTGTCTTTGCTGCAAAAAGCATGCTTTGTACATGAAGATAGTTTCCTTAGCATCAAATCTTAGGAAAAGGTCTGAGACCTTTGCCTTCAGCATTTCTCAACAAAATAATTTTGTAATTTCTCTGTCTTCCATCCTAGATATTTCTAGTGTCACCATGGTATCTAAGCTGATCAAAGAAACTGTGTGAGGTTGTCACTAGCTCATCTAAGTGGTTTATCTGGTCAAAGGCAACAATGAGCTGAAAGTTCTCAAAGTTGCATGAACGCCTTCCTTGGGGTCAGGGAGCAGGGGGAGATGAACAACAGCAAGCACTGCCCTTCCTGTGTAGGTGAGGACAGTTAGTGACTATAGGCATCTGACCAGAAATGAATGCCTTGATAAGCAATATCCTGCTTGTCAGCTGGGTCTGTATGAGCCTTGCTCAGGCTTCAGAGGTAAAGTGAAAATACCTTGGCTCTGTGATGTATCGTGAGTTATTTTTCCCCTAATTTCTGCTTTGGGGCCCTTAAAGCTATCTGGTTTCTTTCTCTTTCTTCTCTATTCTGAAATGAAGAACTGTGTTTCTTTTTCTGTAATAATTTCTCCATTCAGCTGCTGAGGGCATTGAGGCAGTTATTAGCCCAGAAGGTGATATGATTAGTGTAACGATGTAGCTGCCAGTAATTGACAACAAGAAGTGCAGAAACCTACAACCAAGGAAATGCTGGAAAAACAAAGCATAAGCAAAGTTAAGATACTTGATATAGTAAATAGAAGTCTTGGCACATGAACTGCCTTATTGATATCCATTCTGTTCAGGGATTTGCATGTCAGATTTAAGGATAGCTGATGTTTTTGCAGGTTGCCAGTTTTGCAGATTCAGGCTTTATCCTATAATTCACTCTGAGCACTTCCTAAAACATGTTGTATATATTCTGCAGCTGACTTACATACTTCTTTCTTCTTTTGGGTTCCCATCCAAAAATGGGTGGGCTGGAATAAATGCAAAGGTCCAAGAGTATAATGAGTTCACTTGGGCCACACCGAAGATGTGTGAAATTGCACAAAAATCTCTGTGCTATGAATGTAAAGCAGAGGGTTTCTGTAATTAGATATAATGCAAGAAATGGGAGAGGGAGTAAATTTAAACTAAATTGATATAAATCATTACTTTATACTTACAAACTGAGTGAAATTGATAAAGGAATCAATGAGCCTCAGGAAAAGGCTACCTTGCAATGCCATCTCTACTGCAATGTAAAACTGCTTCAAATTATGCTACCATTTTGTTAATTATCTTCCCAGCACTGTCCACTTCTTTGGAATTCTCTGGGCAGAAGACAAGAAGTATCCTGTACCCAAAAGATGTATGTAAAATATAGTTTGTGCACTTCTGACAATTTGTTACTGAAATACTTTCCCTGTCGTGGTCTGAGATAACTTATTGAAAAAACCTATTTGAAAAAAAGCCCTGTGTAAATAGGTAGCATAAGAAATTATTTGCTTTCTGCTCCAGTCCATTTTTTTGTTTCATATAAGTTTGCTGAGAATCAGGAAGAATTATGTTCAGGAGCAAGAATTTAAAGGACATGGACTGAACAAATTCAATTTATGGAACAAGAAATTCTATTAATCAGTTCTGATGTCAAAATATTTCAGTGGATGTCACATGTCTGTCTTCTGCTGTATTTGCATCACTCAGCTGCATTCCTGGGCATCTGCCTAGTAACAATATAATTTTGTTTTTCTTATGCATCACTCTGAGTCCTCTTTAATGAGCAGTTTGTCTGCAGAAACAAGTAGTTATGGTGAGGTCCAGCCCAGGAGAAGCTTCAGGTACTGACTCATCCTGAAACACTGTGGGAAAGGTTTGCTTGCAGGTATATTTAGACTATAACTACACAAGGACACTGAGCTGTGAGAAACCCCTAAAAATTAGGTGGCCGTAGTTTTAATGAGGATTTGATTATGCCTTTTGGGTGTCTTAGTTTGACATTGTTTCATATTGGATGATGATAAATGTGTTTCAAAGTGTGTTTTCCCAGAACTTCTCAGAAAGTCTAGTGTCAGTTTTGAGGTGAGATCTGAAGAGCATTATAGGGGAGACTGATGCCTCCCTTTCACTGGAGGAGTTCAGATTACTTGTTCAGGTTGTGAGAAGCTTGCTAAATTCTTCCCTCCCACCTTAACATACAACTGCTATCTCCCATGAATGTTGGAGAGATCTTTGGCCTTCTATGCTCTCAGTCTCTTGTTAGTGACACTTAACTTTGTGAAAATAATTCAACTTCCACCAGATATGCAACTGGAACCTGCCAGGGAATGGGGCAGAGGAAATCCCACCATTCAAAAGGCTAATCTGACCACTAGGTGAAGAATATTTCTCTTGTGATTTGTCTGTGATCAAGTCTTTTTGACAAACACATCAGCATGTGTTTGACTCAAATATTAATTAACTTTCTTTTCACAAGAAAAAAAAAAAAACACCAACAACAAAAAAAAACCAACAAACTTCTGTGTTAACTACTTTGGAGAGTTCTTGAAAGCCTAAGCCATATGTGAAAATGGACAACCAGCTCTGTCAACCTGACCAGCTGTAACTTTTTTCCTTCAGAGATATTCCAAACCTAGGCAATCTGTATTTATAGAGTGGATTTTTTTTTTTTTCTGATCTGAGCAAGAACAAAATCATGTTTTTATTTTCATTGATCAAAGATGTTCTTTCAATACTTTGTGGTTTGTTTGCCTACTCAAATAAATCAGTGAGTCACATAGCCCCAGTGCTCTCAATAAACTGATTTCTTTGTTTGAAAGTTGTGTCTTTTCTCTCTATTCATGGCTCCATGAAATAATGATCCAACTCCACGTCTTGCCTCACACAAACTTTCACACATAACACGAGACAAGGAGCTAGCTTTTTGAGGAGCTAGTATCCCTCTAGAGTTAACAGCCTACTTCATTTCTAGGAATCCCAGTTTGTAAGCAACTTACCTCCTCTTTAAATACTGTGCAAACACAAACTTGGACAGCATTAAGGGGATAGTTTTTAACTGCTGGTATTTAAAATCAAGGGGAAGGAATACAATGCAGTACAGGAAGTGCACACTCAGCTCTAGTATCACCCAGGGCAGTGTGTGTTGTTCTCACCATGCTTCTCTGCCCATATCCCACATTTTCTCATCCAAATCATGGCTTAGTAAGAAGTTCTTTGATTTAAGCATGGCTGCCATTGCTAGAACCAGTTGACACAAGGACTGCTGTAGTAGGACAGGAGTAATCACTTCTTTGGTAACATTTTGTCACATGCTGTGACGTGACCAAAGTGCTGAAGCTCAGCCTTTTCCCAATAGGGCACACCTTGCAAATAATTGTGCTGTCAGTCTGCTCCATGGCAGTTCTCAGCCCTCTGCAGACTGAGACATGTAGACCTCCTGTAAGGAGGACATACCATGCTCTAAACTTTGAAATTCTACATAAGATAAAGATGAGCCATAAAAAACTAATTTGACTCTATTCATCATCTTAATTCCACATTTATCTGAGAGGAAAGGCATCAATTAAAGGTGAATGCTGTATCAGAGTGAAGTTTTCTTAAGGAAGTACACTGCTCAGAATATTAGACAAGCACCTTTTACAGCTTTGATGGTTCAGTCATGTCAACAATTAGGAAGCAATGCCCAATAAAACTTGATTAGGCCACCTGCTCCTTCTTTTTACAGGAATACAACAGAACCATTATTCTTTCAGCAGTTTGCATGTTTTGAGACCTGAGTGCTTTTTCTGTGCATCAAAGTAGATGTACCTCAAAAAATAAATACCTTACTTTTTAAACTATTTTTTAAAAATATCCATAGTGGCATTTTCACTTAAATTATTAAATTTAAATAATCTTGGATTTTAATGAGATTTTGAAGATGAAAAATTAACTCCCCTGTCTTTACTAAGAGCTCAGCTGAGATAATTCACTGTTTACCTGTCCTGAGGTAAGAATGTATGAGTTCACTTTAGCAGGAAAGGTCTGAGAGTGCTCCCTCTGATCTCTGTGTCTTTGAAGTAGGCCTGAGATGAATCAAAGTATATACTGTTCAGAAGAATGAGGAAAGGTATACATTACACAGAAGGAAGGAAGTCCAATGTCTAGGTTCCTATCTGCAAAGAGGAGGAGTGAAGAAGCAAGCAACCAGCAACTCACTTCTCTCTTGTCCCTGACTTTGGCCAAGTCTTTCTACACAAATGGGAAGCAGCTGGCTACCCACCTAATCTTAATGCTTGTAATATTGTACATAATGTTTTCCACAGTCTAGGTCTAATATTCAACACAGAAATCTTGTGTGGAAACCTGCAGAATGGAACTGTGTTTCAGAGAAGATGAGTTTTCATTGACCTCAGGAGAAGTTGCAAATGCTCACTTGTTTTGGAAATCAGGGTATTTTCATGGGATCCCATGCAAATATAAACACCTAAAAGTTTCAGATTCTGTGGCTTTTAGACATTACACTGGTTTGTGTACTAGTCAGGAGAAATATTGCTAGGCATGGACTAAAACCACACAAAACACTGAGCATATCCTGCCTTCTTCCCACGACAATCTGACAACTGCACAGTACATTTCAAGGCCCAGCATAAAGGTTTGCATAAAACTAATTATAAACACTTCAGGCATGCATGACACAATACACTAGCAGTGGAAACGTTTGGGGCACATCTGTTCTAAAGCTTTCCATGCCTCAGAATTTTTCCATGCAAAATTCAATTTTCCCAAGTATGGTAGTAACATAAAGAAAGTAAACAGGAGAAAAAAAATGAAAATGTGAAAGTAGGTTAAAATAAAAATCAGAACCTGATTTATTTGCTTTAGAAAACTATGGCACCTACCAGAGCTGACTGGCTACAGCTTAATATAATCTATTTAAGAAGAGGCAATTTATCATTCCTTAATAACCCACAAATTCTGGATTATTAGGAGTAAAACAAACTGGGGTTTAATTCCATGTCTGGCCTGTTAGCAGATAATTCTCATATTCACAGACTGATGTACCAATGATTTTAAAATGCTGCCAAGGAAAAACATAGTACAATTTTAAAATTCAGATGGAAAAATAAAAAAAATGTATGTTAAAATAGGAAAGTATCTTTCCATGCTTTGGGTGTCTTGGTTAATCTATAAAATATGGTCAGGATACCAGATTGGTCTCTGCTCCCCCTGGATATGTTCCTGACCCTAGTGGTTCTTGGCCTGGTCCTGTCATGGTGCAGAGTGCTAGGGGAAAGATGGAGCAGAGGGGAAAGAGGGCAGAGCAGCACAAGGCACACAGCACAACCTTCCCTCTGGTGGTGTGTCAAGCACAGGCTAAGAAGAAATGTTCTCTGTCACAACATATAACCAAATTTCTCTGTACAACAAGCAAATCTCTGTCATAAAAAGTCTCAGTTACAGTGCTAGGTATATGCAAAACTGATCTAATTATTCTTGGATCTCTCGTTTGTCCCCATTACAGCTGGTTTCCTGCAGCTCCTTAAGTAACATATTTATATTTCTGATTAATAAATGTGTTGACTTTCCTGCTTCATCTATTACTTTGCCTATCTAACCTATCTAATCTCAGGCTTGTCTCTCTATCAGCATTATTTATATAGCATAAAATTAGCTGCAGTAGGTCACGTTCCTTTTGGCAAAAGGAAATATATCTGTCTGGAAAATTGCAAGGTTGCAGCTGGAGCTTGGCTGGTGCAATATATTTACAAGCGTCAAAGTTCATGCCAACCCTTTAATGCAACGTCATACCTTCTTGACAGGTGAGCTCCTGTCACACCTGGCTTATGCAGAACATGAGCTCCAACACAAGAAAAAGTCAGTGGAAGTTCTTGTCATGGACAGTTCCTGTTTATACAGCAGCCATGGAATCAATATGCAGGAGAAAGTATTGCATTTTCTCAAGTCATGCACTTTTTATTTCATCTCAGCAAATCCCATATGGCTGAGGCATTTTTATAAGAATGTGAGCAATTTTGAGCTCTGTGGAAAATGCTGAGTGCTGTTGGATGAAGGCAGAGAAGGACAGAAGAGGAAAAATATATTCCTTTGAATGCACTAATATAGAAGGCAATTAAGGAATATGACAATAATGAGCAATCATTCTGTCTTGTAATGTATGTTTTGCTTTAAAGAGCAGGTGATGACTCCCTGAAAACAATAATAAGTAACATAATGAAGTCCTGTCTACACAGGCATGTTACTTCAAATATTTCAGGTGAGTTGGCTTGAGCATATTTGTAACAATTGTTTTAAAGTGGCTAGACTTTCTTTTTTTGCATGAATGAAACCCAGGCTCACTAGCCGTCAGCTATGAGCTGCATCCTCCAGTTTATGAGAGCATTCTGCCCATTTTTAAATAATTTTCCCTCATTGTATATTGTGATAAGGTTTCTTTGGTGTCTGGCCCTTGAGTGCTCTCTTCTGTTACAAGATCATCTGGATCAAGTATGTTAATCACTCCTGCTGAATGCTGATGGCTTCCATTGCAATGCCAGTAGATGTGTGTTCCTCCAGATGCACACTTATTTTTTGAGGGCCACCTCTTTCCTTCTCTGATATTGTCTCATGGGTTATGTGTATCAGCACATCCAGACCAAACTTTATGGCACTGCCTCAAATGTTACTATTTGTGACTGTTGGTCAAACTGAATGAAAGAGAGGGACATTCCTGAGAAATGGACTTGTGCTGCCATAAAGCAAAATAAGGCTGGCTTTTCTACAAGAACTGAAGGGATGTGAACAGGACCTCCAGGACTTCTAACAGGCCAGCACAGGATAATCTGTGAAAGATTTATCCATGGGAAGTCAACTGCTGAACCTCTCTATTGTAACAGACCCAGGTGACTTACCAGAGCTGTCAAATGATGTCACTTCAAATATGGAGTTGTAGGGCTAATACTGTTTCCAAACCACTGAACTGAAATGCAAAGACTGAGGTTACAAAAAAGCTGTTTGGAATCCAGAAAGGTGGTTAGCCTGAAAATGCTGCTGAGGGAAGCATTCCTATCATGTCCAATATTGTACCATAGCTCTGCAACTCTAAGCCAGGTGGTATCCAGATGCCATCACTGGCAGGGGAGAATGAGCTGTATGAACCATGAGCCTGTCTCCATCTGTTTAGAGCCACCTTCTCTACTGTGGTCATCATGGTGCTCCACAAACAAGGTCCCAGTCTTGTGTTCCCACCTTGTGCTGCTTGCTACTCATCTGGGCTCACTGCTGCTCTTCCTGCCACTCAAATAACTCTCATGGGCAGCATCCCATGAGTTAAAAGGAATACAGATTGCAGGGCAGGCATATTTATTGCAACATCAAATGCAGAAAAAAAAAGCAATAGGAACTATACTTTGGCTTATAATTTGTTCAGCATTCTTTAGCTTCCTTTCACATTTAATGAAATGAATTACCAAAATTAAACATTTTAAAATGCTGAGATTATAAAACACTTGTAATCAAACCTTCAGCAATAGAAAATTCTTGAATTCAGGCCAATTGCTTTACAGTCTGTTCCCTTCTAGTGCACATGATGCTGACCTGCATGTGTTACAGGAGATCTTAGGGCAAAGACCATGCTCCATTTTTATGCACAGAGCAAAGCAGTGCAGCTCTCTTGGTTTCTCATCTCTCTCATTAGCCCAGCATCTTCTTCCCTCCTTCCCATTTCAAGATCAGTACAGGATTTCTACAGAAAAGAGATGTAGAGAGAGAAAGGCTTCTTGTTTTTTACACACTATGGGGTTTGCTGAGAACAACCACTTCCTGGGGAAGTCCAAACTGGAAAAACAGATGGGAATGACATTCCAAAATTGATTAAAAAAATGAAACCTATGATCATTGGCACTGAGTTCAGTGCAGAAATAACAAATAATTGCAATTTCTCTCTGACAACAAAGGCCCCATTATGATGAGGAACTTTAGCCTAACAGGTTGCTTAATGAATAAAAAATACTTCAAAAAGGAAGGGGATAGGAAAGAGAAGTTCAAGGATTCTATGAATGCATTTCAGCACAGGAGCCAGATAGCAAAAAAAGAGCTGGAAGGATGTTTATGATAACTTGTGTTAACTTGGACATGAGTGTATAGATTCAGAGGAGTTTGGGATAAGGGAAAAAACCACACAGGAAGATTTGCTGTAAATTGTAAAAAAACCCCAGTCCTCTGAAGAATATTAGGATGTTATGCCACTACTTCAAGTGCACTCTGAGGTTAACAAATAGTGGGAGCTTCCTGAGATCCCCACTACACCCTTTCCAGAAAACAGGAATGATTTCTGCTTTCTGCAAAGATAGGTGCACTTAGCAGATAAGGTGTGCTGTGCCAGAGTTATGCTGAATAAATAAGGTTGTAATGAAAAAAATTGGCTGTAGCATCCCATTGAGGTTCTCATTTTTCCCTAATAATTCAAAAACATAACAAAGATATATCTCTCTCCTTATCTTTATAATATATCAATTTTTGACCACTCTATTCTCTCATTTAAGAAAGAGCAGGACAATTCAGTCATCTTTTTTGCCTGAGCAGCATAGAGATCTCCTTCTCCTCTCATAGACTTCCAACAAGACATAGTGAACATCTACCACTTGCAGCAAATATTGATCAGTGTTTGCAAGGCTCCTCCACCTACCCTTAACTTCCCAACAAAGCCCTTTATCATTATTTTACAGTTAGTCAGAACAGTCATGCAGTTCCTTTCTTCAGTGCATTTGCCAAGTAAAAGGCATCATTAGTCAGAGAAGCAGAAAGATGTTTAGACCTCCAAGAGTGTGAAAAGGAGTGGACACATCAATAACATCCATTGCAGTCTGCAGAGCAATTCTTGTTTCAGTAAATAAGGCTGAATTTCTAAAATACCTGTTATTAACCCTTGTATATCGTTCTATAATATCTGTGAACTTTCTGTAGTGATACATGAGGCTTTGGAAAAGCTTGAGAAAAAGAATTTTATTTCTATTTATAAAACACAACTTTCAGCCTAAAATATAGGCACATACATTCAGCCACTGCTGCCAGCAGAGCTTGGGGTCATAAACTTCATACAACAGGAAGTATTTCCTCAGTACCAACACAGTGAAATATACATGTGATAAATATTTCTAGCACATACTGGTAGACCATTATCAATCCCAGTGAGCAGAAAGTCCACATGCAGAGGTGCTGCTGTATTGTTTCTTTGCTGCTGAATATTCAGACTGCAATCTGTACAGATGCTTTGCAACTTTCCCATCCTAAAGTCCCAGCATAATTACTCTCTATCCCAACCAGGCATGGAATGACTCTATCTCCACCCCCTCCTTTCCTGCCAGTATCAGTACCCCACCATCATGTCTTTCTCTAGTTCATTCTCTGGACCCTCCATCATTTCCTCCAAACTGGTTGGCAGCCATTTGAAATGGTGGTGGCTTAACACTGGAGGAATCCTGAAAAGAGCTTGGCTTCACACCAAACTGCAGAATCCTAGTAGGTTCCTATGTTTGTTCCTCAAAACAGTGACTGTGGATCATTGCCCAGGAGAACAATTTCCCAGTACAAGGTGTGAATCAATGCATGACACTGCGTGTGCAACAAATGTCAGGGAACTGGGGGTTGAACCACAATATATAAATCCTATGAACAGACATTTTTACTCTAGCTGGTACATATTGGTTATTTCCAAGAAAATGTGTTCCAAAAGCTTTTCTTTATGAACATGGA
This sequence comes from Serinus canaria, assembly GCF_022539315.1. NCBI lineage: Eukaryota > Metazoa > Chordata > Aves > Passeriformes > Fringillidae > Serinus > Serinus canaria. The sequence goes on from NC_066314.1 coordinate 46,025,631, forward strand.
AACGATTTCTTAGAAACAGTCCTGCTGAGTTGTCAGACCCATTCAAAACAAATGAAACCCAAACATTTCCAAAAGTAACCTTATGAAAGCAATTACAATTACTTAAAAGTAATAAAATAATTAATTTAAAGACACCTTAAAACCTTAAAATGGCCACATGATGGCCTAGTGAATTATTCTTACCAGATTAAAGAAGAGGTGGAAGCAGGCTATGGATAACTTTTGGTAAAATCAGCCAGAGGAGTCTTCAGGCATGTAGATTTTTTCCTACATTATTATTGGATGTGCTGCTATCTGTTCATGCAGGTCCCAGCAATGTGATTTGAACTTTTGCTAAGGGAAAGACTCCTTAATTCTGAATTAAAAGAAAGCACAGATTTCACTTAATATGAACAGCCTCAATTCTGATTTAAAATTGCAGGTTTTAGTTATATTATTTTTAACCTTTCTTTCCAAGTCAGACTACCTGCTTTTAATCAACAGGAAATGTTGCCGGGTATTAGGTGTGTCAACAATCACATTACTTATATAAGTTACTTACATAATGGGTACTTCTAGAACCTAATGATTTATATATCAGTTGATAGGAAAATATGAAATAATAAAGTTTTTGAGAAATACATTGTTATATACATACATTCACCTGAATTGGATTAATTTATACTAACTAGTTACTTTTACATTGGTATATTAAGTATATGTTACACTCTAAGATATATGCAGAGAAACAGGATTTCTCACAAATACAGGTATTTACATTCCATTTCTTGTTTTGTTTCCTGAATTACATTGCATTTGAGTTCTCATGTCAAGACTACTGCTGAGAACAGCATATTTTTTTATGCAGACCTGGGTCTTGCTGACAGCAAGAAGTAGTAAAGTTCATTTAGAGCTTTCCTGAGGGGGACGTGCATATATCAGTCTAAAATTTAATATGCACAAGGTAACTAACTTGTTTTAGGAAGGAGATAAGCTGTGTCAACACAAGTTCCACTGTTAGTTGAACAGGCATATTGTACAAAGCTGTACTAGTATAATACTTCAAACTAAGAAACAAAAGTAAAAGAGAAAAAATCCATGCCATTAAATGTAATTGTTGTGTCCTTGCATTCGGTGGTGAACACCTCTTTGTCCTATCAACTGCCGAAATAAGTAAAATTCTCAGGTGAATATTGTCATGGCAAAAGTATTAATAGTTTGTGCACTGGACGTAACAGATAATTAAACACCTAGGATGAGGCTGGTTGCCCGGAGAGCTGAGGATGCCAGGCCAGGAAAGCCACAAGAGAGCTGTAAAGGCGATGAGTAAAAGCACTCTGTCCGCTGAGGTGTCTTTGGCCCAGCATCACAGCAAGAAGAGAGGGATACAGGTTTAATTTGAACAGGTCCATGGCACAGGGCGCCTGTGGTAGAAAGAGGGGATAGAAGCAGCACAGTTTCTCTGAGTTTCTACAAAATAAGAAGTGAGAATAAAGCGAGAGGCGGCGCGGGGTGGCGCGGCCGGCTGTGGCGGCGGCAGGGCGCAGTCCCGCTCCGCCGGCGGGCGAGGGGCCGGGCGCCGTGAGGCGGAGCTGCCGCGGCCAGCCCCGGCCGAGCCGCTGACAGCCACGCCAGGCGCTCCGGGCACGGCACAGCACAGCCCCGACGCTGTAGCCAACAAACGGCAAAGTCCGACGGGGAGGTACACGGGATCGCTTCGACCCGCCAGGGGGAAAAACCCCAAAGCAACACCAATGTCGGGAAAAAAAATATTTTTAAAGAAATCAACCCATTGCTTGAAAACCGCGCGTGTCAATGTCCAGCAACAGGTGGCTGAAGTTGCAGGGAGTTTATGGACGGGGACTCCCCGGAGCAGGGCGGTGGGACGGCCCTGCCCGGTGGAGAGCTCTGGATCCCCGGCCTGGCAGAAGAGGACCGTGCTCCGGCTGGGGCTGGGGCCGCCGCCGCCATCGCCATCGCCACCGCCACCTCCCGCTCTGCCCGGGCCACGGCCACCGCCTACAAGTCCCGTCATGCCCCGCGCCGTCGCGGCCGCTGCCGTCGCGCCCCGTCCCCCCTCCCGCGCCGCTCCCCGCCCACTGCCGGCAGCGCACGCGCAGCGGGGGCGGCGTCCGGGGCAAGTCTCCCCAATGTAAGATGGTGGCCGGGCTGGCAGCGGAGCGCCCCGAGCTCGGAGATCGCCCGTCCCTCGCGTAAAGGTCGTCGGAGCAGCCGCCCGAGCGCCCGACCGGTTGCCGCCACACGTCTCGCTCCAGGAGCGCCGCTGCGGGTTTCTACCCTCCGCTTCTCTCCTTCCTCGCCGCCTCTCTTCTTCCCTCCCCACCCTTCTCCTCCTTTTCCCCTCGCCTCCTTTCCCGCACGCTCACTCACCCACCCGCCCGGCCGCCCCCGCCGCGCTGGGCAGCCTGAGAGGGAGAGCCGCGCACACGCACCGCGGGCCGGGCAGGCAGGAGGAAGGCGGGTGAGTGCGAGCTGAAGGCCGGGCCGGGGAGGGAAGGAGGAGGGAAGGAGAGACGAGGAGGAGGCGGGGGGGAGCCGGGCCGCTCTGACTACGAGAGCGCCGAGGCTTCGCTGGGACGGCGCAGGCCGCAGCCCACCCGCCGGTGCAGCCCCGGCGACGGGAGGACGCGCCCGGCCGCTGCCGGGGGCCGAGGGCACCGGGCCGTAAGGGGAGGGCGCGGGGGCGAGCGGGCGGCTCCTCCTCCCCGGGGGCACCGGGGAAGGGGCTCCCTCCGTGTCGCTGCCCGGAGGAGGCTGTATTTATTTCCTCCTCGCCCCCCCCCCCTCCGGCGCGGGGAAGCCCTTGGGCCGGGCCGGGCCACCGGCCGGGGTGGCGGAGGGACGGTGGCCCCGGAACCGCTCGCATTTGCCGGGCCAGGCCGGTGCGGCCAGGCGCGGGCATCGCAGCGTGATTCACTTAGAATTTGCGTGGAAATTTCCTCTCTCCTCTTCTTCCTCTTCCCTGGAGCCAGGCTCCATTTCTTCTTGTGATAGGCACTTTTTTCCTGAGGGAGAGGCAAACAGATGGTGAATGGCAGCCTCTTAATTTTGGTGTTATTTTGGACAGTCCGTGCAACCTCCTGAGATTTGTCTGTCAGTAAAACAACCGGTATGTAACTTTCTGTCTCCTGCTTGCAAAATCCTAGAAGCTCTTTCCGTTTCGTGTATTAGCAGAAGCAAATGAGGAGGGTATGTATGGGTGCTCATCCTGCTTCTAGCGACAGCTCTACCTGCCAGTTTAAAATTGAGCAGCCGGTGCCTTTGTATGTACAGTAAAGGGGAGGGAAAATACACTAGATAATTAACTTAAAATGCTTAGTTACTATACCAGAAAGGATTTAATTGTCCATGGCTTGTATGCTTCTGTCAGTGTGGTAAAACTAAGTATGCTGTTCATAGGAGAAGCAGTTCTCTCCAGAGGGTATGTTAATGTGAGCAAAATCAGCTGGTTAAAGCTGTGGATCTAGACCTGCAGATGTTGGCTTACTCCTGTCCAAAAGTTTTAGGAGTTAATGTTGGCCAGTCACATGTTAACTGAGCCTGTACAGGTTTCTAACTTGCTGTGTTTTACTGCCTGTGTTTTGTTTTAGTTTTGAAATGTCTTGACTTGAACATCCCTGTACTTTGACTTCATATTCATGTAAACATGGTGTCTGGCACTAGCAGAAGAGCACACATACTGAAAGATGAATATGTAGAAGAATGAAACTTTTTCTAGCCCCTTTCACTGCTTAAAAAGGAAAGGGAAAAAGAAATACAGGCTTATGAAGAGCAGGGAATAAAACAGCTGTTTGACTCAAGAGGGTGAATTAGTTTCAGATGACCTACAAATGGCCAAATGTACTGCTAGTTTCTTAGCACCTCTGTAATAACGTAGTGATCTAACTTGTGGTCTAGGATTCAGCTGTGCTGCACCTTAGGCTTTTGGAATTCTGTGATAGAGTTTCCATTTCATAAACAAGATGAACAAATGTTTAGAAAGGCTTGGCAGTTGAACTTGGCTGAATTGCAAACTAAGTTCATTTTAGGGGAAAAGATTGTTTTGGAAAGGGGGAATACAGTGATAAAATTATGTATTCTTTTTACTTGCATGTTTCTTCAGGTGCTTCTCATTAGCTTTTTAGCTAAAATTAGGGGTGTTGGAGGATCCTGAGTTTGTCTCTTAACAGAGAAACAGTGATGAGTGTCTGTCAGGAATAGTGCTCTACTAGTTTCTTGGTACCTCAGAAAGTTTAAGAACATCCTTGGAGTGCCAACTAAATAAAAAACTTGGGTTAAAAAGGCTGGTGAGAGAGTATACACAAGTACGTGGCTTTTTTTACTTAATAAAAAATCATCTTTGTGTAAAAGTACGTGTTTTCCTTTGTGGCTTTTGTTCATAGAAGTCAGGATATTCTTTGTGAGTTAAATGTTTTTGAAATAGCTCTGACCAAGATCCTAAGTATGGGCCCTGAAGGCTTAACTCTGGCAACTATTGCTCAAAATCTCACCTGCCTCTTTGAAATAAATGAGATTATTTCAAATAGACCAGTCTGTAAGCACAGGTAACTGTTAAGTGGCTGATCACAGATTGCATCTTGGGCCTTGGTTGTTATGGTAAGATGAGGCTGATCTATAGGCCTTAACACATGCTGGAAGGAAATGACTTGCTCAGCAAGATTGCTAGGGTCAAGGGTTCTTAAACTTTCACACGGTGAATAGTGCCTTAGGTTGTACAAACCACCTCTTGTCCCACTTGCAGTTATGCTGTATTGCTGAGATAACTTGAGTAAGTGCATTTGTGAAAGACTGCATAACTTACCTTGCTTCAATGTCCTGAATGCTTTGTCTCTTTAAAGATGTTCATGCGGTTTTTTTTGGTTTTTTTCAGTGTGTATCTTTCTACCTGATTAGTCCCCTTTTTATTGGATGGAGGAGATAGATAGAGCTTTGTGAATAAATAGAGTCCCCATCCCTCTGGGCTGCTCTCTTCTGTTTTCTTGGAGAATAGTCCATGAATTTTTCCTTTCTGAAGGTCGGTTAACACTTGTTAGCATTTTAACAACTGTAAATACTTTCCAGACTTGGAAAATTAAGTTTAGTAGCAAAAAGTTTGGCATGGCTTGAGCTGCTGCTCAGACCTTCTGGTTCTTTCTGTAAGTAAGTTGGGAGGACAGTGCAAGTGCCTAGCAGGAAATATGAATATAGCATACCTAAGTAAAAGCATGTATGCATTTTTGCATTAGACTGTTTGGACCAGTTAGGTGCACGTTTTTACCAAAGTGGGTTTTTTTCTGTCACACCAGAAACTTTGGCGTGCTTGGTTTTGTCAGATGGTGTTTTTTTTGTATGGGTTTGAAAAAGTCTCCTTATTTCAAATTTGTATTCAAGATTATACAAATTTAGTGAGTATTCAGGATACTGGTTTTGGCTTCTGGTTAGCTGTTATTAGACTGGCTGCATCAGCTCAAAGGGAAGAACTCATGTTTAAACTAGTGATTTCCACGTAGTACTAAAATCAAGAAATTTTTGTGGTGATATGTTTTATTTTCTGTCCTTCCACTTGGCTGTTCTGGGAAATTGACAACTTCAAGGTATTTCTCGTAGGAGTCTATCATCATTTAAATGGAGCTTGCAAGTGTTTTCTAACCATGGATCTGCAAAATAAGGTATTCATAAATCTCATGCATGTACTTTAACAACTTGAGGAATCCTGGATCCAGAGCTATCAAGACAAATACAGGCCCAGGGAATGACACTTCTCATCATTTTCTGTGTATCCTGAAGGCTATGATTTTATTCTGGAGCAAAATATGTTAATATTGATTTCATAATGGTTAATCAGTTGTTAGTGTATTTTTATTAAGGTGTTTCATCTGTTGCTAGTTTTCAAATGGGGGAAAAATAGGTTGGAATCAGCATAAGGGAGATTTTTCTTAATCCTTTAGTCACTGAATTAAAAATAAAGGTGGATGTATAGATCAAGCAAACATGCTTCTGAAGTTGGTGGAAAGGGAGCTTGGATCTTTGCTAAGGCTTGTTCTCTGATCTGTGCTGTCTAATTTTGATCCAGTTCTGTTCTCTTGCAAGAGAAGAATGGAAAACTTCATCTGTGAGTAGCTTTCTATTTACTGTGATCCCAGGATCTGTTTCTTCTATCTCACTGTTGTCTTGAGAGCAATAGATGCCTAATATGAAGTGGGTTTCAATTGACTACAAAATCAGATGTAAAGTAATTGGACTTCTGTGTATCTTGGTGGAGGGATGGAGGGTCCCTTGTTATAGTGCAGGTTCTTGTACTGTCTGATCCCCTTCTGGGCTTTGAATATTTTACTTTTCTCAGCCTAGCAGCCTTTCATTGCTGGAAGGTGATATGGCAGTATTTTGTATTTGATTGCAAGAATCAATTATTAGCACTAGAAATTTGGGGTGGTGTTTTTGTGTTGTTGGGGTTTGATTTTTTTTTTGCTGTTGTTTTCTCTTTTCAAAACAAATGAAGTGAAAGAAACTGCGAAAATGGCAGCACACTTCTGTCTTCACTTCTAATGAGTTCTTCAAATTTGAAACAGAATCACATGAGCTTTGTAGGGATGGCCAAAAAATGTCATAGGCATGTGTGCTGTGATTTTCAAGTAGTGCTGCATCCCAGGTTTTACTTTGGGCCAATTTTAGGCCTTTTTTGTGGTTGAGTGCTTATGTTTCACACTGCTGAGGCCTGATCTTTTCCTTGCTTAACAGAAGGGGCATTTATTTTTTTCCTGGTGTGGATGTTCTTAAATGTTTTCTTCCAGATAAGATTTGATATGCAAAAGTACTAACTAAAAGGGTAGTGAACTTATTCTTTGTAGAATAAAATACATTGCATAGGTAGACTTGCTAACAATTTTTCAGCTTATTTTTTTTCGGGAGCACTGAATTCAATGGATGATATTTATTTGAAAGCAGACTTTATGTTATATTTTGGTTTAGAGTCTCTTTCCCCAGTATGGATTTTATGTGGATCCTGCTTGAATAGTGTATATTCAAATTGCAAGATAGATGAGCCAAGACACCTCGAGTGTGAAATACTGTACTTGCAGGTGGAGTAGTTTTGTTATTTCTAAACCTGTCTCTTACTACAAGTTACATTAAGTTGCCTTCTTAAAAAAAAAACAAACATAATTTGAGTGCAGGACTGGGAGGAAGTAATTATATTTGTATGTGCTTTGGAACTGCCTACCTGAAGAATTTGTAATAGAAGTTTTGATGAAGGTTGTGTCCCAGATAGGTAAGCATGTGGTGGCTCTTGTTCAGAGTTTGTTTTCTACTACAGCCTAGAATTACAGAAAAACAGGACAGGGAAGAAATCTGTAGCAATAATCACTAGCTGTGGGGACAAAAGTATTCAGCTACTTTTTTGTCTTTGTCTTCACTCCAGATATAATGAATGAAGATAGGTATGTGTAGCTATAGCTGTACCTGTCAGTTAAAGACCTAAAGCTTTTCTATCATTTGTAGATATTACCTTGGGCTGTTGGACATTCAAAAATAGAAACTGTTCCCTGTCTTTGAATAGCTCCTGCTTCATGACATGTGACTTTTTTTTTTTTATTGAATGAAATCTAGAATTAGTCTTCAGTATCTCATTCATAAAGTGTGTCTGTCCCCTGAGAGCTCTTAAACTAGCATAAAATAAAAGGCCAGAACTTGCTAGGTCAAAATTAGTGTTTATGGGTCAGCATGCCCAATAGTTAATTTGAATGCATTTCCCTCAATCAGTGTGAACTGTAGGAGCTCCTAAACTCCTGAAGTTCTGTAAAACACACTGGTCTGAATTGAGAGGGGCCCAGTAGCATTAATCCAATTTGCCTAGTGACTTAATCTTACTGCCATTTATCATGTAACTGCTGCTCCTCTGAACGAGCCTTCTTGCATGTGTTTCTGTTGATCATTTAGCATGCTGAATCTCTTTTCCTAAGAAGGTAATCTTCCCTTTTGTGAAACTTCATCCTAGGTTAAGGGGCAAGTAATTTATAACTGAGAAACCACGTTCGAGAAGTTAGAGCTTCCTTCCATCTTTGAAAGCTCCTTTGCTAATCCTTTCATTTAGTAAAGCATATATTTAACATATTAATGGTTTCACAGTTAGTGGCAAGCTGGTTCTAGAACATAGGTGATCAGTCTGAAACCAGAAGATGATTGCTGGTTTTCCTTTACGTAACTGTTAGTGTACGTTGAAAATATGGAAGAACAGCTGGGAAGTTTAAGGGAATAGCAGCTCTTATATCAGGCTGTCTTCTGCACATTGGTAGTTTTATCTGACTGGATTACACTTTGATTTGAGCCTTGAGTAGTAGTTATACCTTGAAGCATGCTTACAATTATGTCCAGTCTCACATTTTCACCAGTGTAATGGCTTCTTCCTTTCACTGAGCCCTTTTAGAGACATTAATTTCTTAAATTTTTGTGCTCATGCTCTCTTTCTGATTTAACTTGAGGCTTGTGATTCTCTGGGCGTGGGGCAGGGGCATACCTTGTGTGAGAACTATTCCTCTGGTTACTAGGGTATACATACATAGCACAGTGAAACTTGGTGAGAGCCAGCTGTGTTGTGTGACCATGTGACTCTGACGGTCAGAAGAAAACACCATACCTTGGGTAGAAACTGCTTAGAATTGGTTCTGTAGTATCTTTTCCTGGGAATCTAGCTATTTGCTTTTGACTTCAGTGTCCAAAAAGAGAACACTCTACAGCCATCTTTTTAAGGAAGCCTGCAGTGGCACATGGCTTTTATTCTTAGAGCGTAGTTGTATAGAGTGTAAGTGAAGAGTCAGAAAATAGGCAGTTTTGGAGTAAAATGGCTATTCTGTCTCTTTTTGTAATGAATACCAGTTACCACTGTAAGGGTAATTTTTTTTTAAATTCATTGCACATATATATTAAACTATTGACCAGAGGTGCAGCAAAGTTTGTTTTCAAATTTATGTGATTTGGTGTAATGAGGTGAGAGGGAGGGTTAGGTTCCTTTTGGCATTTGCAGTGCTGTAGTCATCTGCTCTTAACAAATGAGCTACTTAGTACCAGCTGCTGTTTCTGCTGTATTCAGTGTGTGCCACCTCTGAAAGCCTGGTACAGGTAACTTCTACAGAGGTGCAGTGCAGCATCTTTTGATTGTACTGTTTTTCCTAAGACTTGTGATGGACTTAGAAAGTACCATAGTATATGAAAGTATAAGGGAGGAGATGGACTCAGTGTCACTCTCTGTTTTATTTGGGTTTTTGTTTTACTTATTACTAAAAAGAAAATCAGATATCCAAGAGCATATTCTCAAAGCTGACAACAGCACAAATGTTTCTGAGGCATCCTTAATGTCTTCATTTTGTTTTTTTTTTCTTCTAGTTTTAAAGGAACTTAAATCTGTCAGCCAGTTCTTTGTTCTCTTGAGGCAGTTGTTTGATTTTCTTATGGATTTTGGTTAGTTTCTGTCTCATATGGGCTTAGGCTTCTGCAAAGGAATTGCATTCAGCTGCTCTTGGTTGGTAAAACCTCAGACCTGTCTCTTAATATTAAAACATCACAGCATTTAAAGGATATGTTGGGCAAGTGCATTTGCAGTCAGCTTGAACCTCTGTGCTTTTTATAACATATATTTGTTGCATCTGACAAATTGTTTGGGATTTTATTCAGCACTTCATATGTACCAAATGACTCCTTAAGTTCACCTGCCTGAGTTAATGCAGCTCCAGGTAGTGGAGGTAGCAGTAGAAGGAATTTATATAAATCCAGTACTACACTTTCTGCTTAAATTTGTGGAAGCTGATGCTGTTATTTCTCATTGTTTTCCCCTTTTTTTTCCCTAAGAAATTGCTTTATATGTGTCTAAAATTTGTTTACCACAGGATATAGATTATGTTCAAACAGTTCTCTATGTTCTATTCCTCACTGGGATAAAGGTGCTTCCCTCAATGCAGGTCTTGATCTTTCTCAACTTTGTTTTTTAGCAACAAATCTGTATTTCCCTGAAAAACAGAAGTAGGCAGTTATAGCTTGGATAGCAGATATGTGGGAATAGGTATTTATGATATGGGTGAATATTTTGTGCAGAGCAACTTGCTTTTTGAATTTCTAGCAGGTATGTGGAGCGTGTGTGATTAGAAGGTTCTTCGACTCTCCGAAATTTTTCTGTGCTTCTCATTAAATTAATTGTTTGCTTTTTGAAATAAATCTCATTTTTTAAATTGCAGAATGGAAAGTAAAGTAAAATTCTAAGTATTCTCTGTAGAAGCCAAAGCAGCTCCAAACTGAAATTGAGTGTGGCTGTAACGTGGTAGATGTTTTTACCATTTTCTGCTGACTCCAATGTCAATACATGGTATTGAAACAGCATCCCGCTCTTGTCTGAAGCAGATGATGTCTTGAGCATAGTATTCTTATTTTCCATAGTGAACTCCAAGCTGATCTGTTTCTTCAGCTAATAGAACTGATAGCTCATTGGATTTATTTGCTCTTACCTTTTAATTAGATGTACCTTTTATGTTACAGAACTGTTTTATAAATTACTAAAAAAGAAACTTTATTGCCTTGAATTGTGTGCTAGAGAATTTCAGATTTTAGAGAAGCTTCATCCTTTGTAATTTCCAGCATGAAACAAGAAATAAGCCACAGGCCTTATTCCACCTACTTTCAGATAGTGCCACAAGTTTGAGCACAGGACATGTGCTATATTTGGAACTGACTTTACCTCCCAGATACATATCAAGAAAAAGCTGAAATGGTTCACTCATTTATTTTTTCCACTGGGCTTTGCAATTACTAGCTAAAGGGGCTAATGCTTTATTTCTCACTCTTGAAAAATTTTAAGTGTAGATACCTTGGTGTAACTGTAGTCTCTTTAAAGTGTAAGTGGGTTTGTATGTATTAAACTTCTATTGTATCTTTACAGTTCCATTGTGCCTTGTGTATTTACATATTAAGACTGTTATATTGTGTAACAGCAGTGCTCAGGGTAGGAAATTGTTATAATAAAACTTACATTTTTTAAGCTAATACTGCAAATGTAGGCTATGTTTCTCTGTTTCAAACATGTTCTCTAACCTCATTATCATCAATAGATCTATTCCATTGGGTAAAGTTGACTACTTAAATGTTTGTAGGATCACAGCCTTAATTTGTAGTATTTTGGTTTTCTGCCTTGAGCATTGCCTAAATTCAATTAGGTTTTAATGCATTTCTGTGTTGACTTAGGTTTAAAGTGGAAATAAAGTATAGGCAAGTTCATAGAATCACAGAATGGTTTGGTTTGAAAAGGACCTTAAAGATCATCTCACTCCAACACTCCTGCTATGGGCATGGACACCTTGCAATTGCCCAGGTTGCTTAAAGCTCTATCCAGCCTGGCCTTGAACGCTTCCAGGGATGGGACATCCACAGCATCTCTAGACTGCCTGTTCCCAGTGTCTCACCACCCTCATAGTGACGAATCTATGATCTAATTAAGATCATAGATTCCTAAGATCTAATTTAAATCTACCCTCTTTCAGTTTAAAACTTTTACCCCTAGTCATATCACTTCCTTCCTGAGAAGAGTCCCTCTCTGTACTTCTTGTCGGCCCCCCCATGGGATACTGGAAGGCTGCTATCCAGGTCTCCCTGGAGCCTTCTCTTCTGCCAGCTGAAAAACCTCAACGTCATAGGAAAGATACTGCAGCCCTCTGCTCATCTGTGGCCCTTCTCTGCACCTGCTGAAACAGTTTCCTCTCTTTATCAGGCTGGGGGCCCCGGTTAGTTGCTCAGCTAATAATGTTCTGTCTCCCAGTTGTCCAGTGTTCATTTACCTGGGGCTTAAACTGACTCGCCTCTCCTGACTGTAGTGAGGGGCGAACACTGCCATGTTTTGCAGGAGTCAGGTTTGCTTTTTTTCCACTTGTGACTAAAGGCTGAGAGTGAATCTGGGGGCGGTGGCTGCTGTCTCCCAAGTTTTAGGATGAGCCTGAAGAGGCTGACCAAATCCTCCTTGTTCCCTGTATTTCTTGGTAGTTTCTCAAGGATTCTGAAGAATGATTTTAAGCCTGTGCAAAAGTTTATTTTATCTGTGTAGATTTTTATTTAATGGGCTGGATGATGAGTACAGCCTTTTTTCTGACATATTTGCTCCCCTTCAGCTGTGAATGAAATACAGAATGCGGGTTTTCCAGAGAAATATGGAGAAGATTCCTTTTTACTGCCTCTTCCAGTATCTGTAGCCCCCCAGCCTTTTCTTTTGAGAAGTGCTGGAACACATCTCACTTACTGATAGGAGGTATAAAATAAAGCTTTGGATACATTTCTTCTTTACTCCTTCCCCTGTCTCTGGGATTTTTTGACTGATTAGTCATGATGTGAATTTTCCAGTGGTTACTAATTCCTGATGTTATTTGCCTTATCAAAGAGTGTGGGACTTTTTCTGAAGAGCTGTTGCTGTCCTGAAATATCTTATTGTTAGACTGATAAGTAACTTTGGAGGATTGGGAAGACTGATACAGGAAGTTGTGTGTAATTGTTGGTAGGGTACCTTACCTTACCAGGAATTTGCTTCAAGTGCTAGAGTACTTGTAGTGTCCTTGGAAATGTTACTACTTTTTTTGGTGCATGGTTTTGTCTAAACCAACAATGGTTTAGACAGCAGCCCTAATAATGTACTCCTATTTTCCTCCCTGATATATTTCTGATCTTTGAGGCTTGGTTGTTGGTTTGCTCTTTTATTTCTCCTTCAGTTCAGGGCATCTTTTTTTCTTCCTGTGTGTGTGTGTAAATATGCTCTTGTGAAATTACAACTCTTCATTCAACTGTATGATGTTTTTCTAGAAGTTCATCCATAACTTTTAATTCTAATTTAGAAACAGAGCTGGAGGCTGAATAGGAGATGTTGTCTTTAGAGTTGATCTACATCGTAGAGAGGGGCTATAGTGGCCCCAGAAAGACAGTACGTATAACTCATTGTAGCTTGTACTAGAGCAGATTTTAATATGAGTTCTTAGTTCCTGCAGTTGTTTCTGGGGAAGTGCAAGGATAAAGATAACAGCTGCTTTGAAACAAAACTTTGTCTTTGTGTTGGAAGGATTTAAATCTAGCAGATGTGTATAAGAAGTAACAGTTTGCTAAAATTGTGTCTGCTGTTAGGGATGCATCCTCAGGCTGCAGAAAAGATTTTGGGAAGCAGGAAGAACTAATGGTTGGAGTACCTATGGACACGCTATTGGAGATACTGAGCCGAGCTTGCTAGGGCGGTGTGTGGAAGGCTGGCAAGAGATGGCAGGCATGCATTAAAATAACTTCATTTAGGATGAGCATGTTTCTCTGTGGGGTGGGACAATTATTGTGACAGGTGAAAGAGGTTCTGCAGTGTTCAGCTTTGAATGTTTTGATGCCCAGCTGGATACAGCACAGTGTAATATAGACTTGTTTTTCTGGTTTTGATTTGAGAAGGAGGTTGAATGGAGAACCCTAGAGATCCTTTCCAACTGGGATTATTCTGTGAATCTTTAGCAAAAACTCTAACCATCCTCAGCTTCATGAATATAAAACTGTCCATGTTAGAGCTTGAAACTAAAAATCAATGATAAGCCTATAAACTTACATGAGGCTTAACAAGACCAAGTGCAAGGTGCCTGCACCTGGGATGGAGCAACCCCAGGTATCTGGCTGGCTGGGGGAGGAACAGGTCAAGAGTAGCCCCACTGAGAAGGACTTGAGGGTACTGGGGGATGAGGGGCTGACCCTCATGCTCGGACATGACCCAGCAATGGCACTCACAGCCCAGAAAGCATCATGTAGTGACAGTCAAACTGAGAGTAGGCTTAGCTTAGATATTAGAAAAAAAATCATTACTGTGAGACATTGACACAGGTTGCTCAGGGAAGCTGTGGATGCCCTATGTCTACAAGTACTCAAGGACAGGAGGGATGGAGCTCTGAACAACCTCGTCTATTGCAAAAGGTGTTGCTGCTCATGGCAGGGGTGTTGGAGCTAGGTGCTTTTTAAGGTCCCTTCCAATTCAGTGATACTATGTTAATAGGCTTAAAGCAGATGTGGCTTCAGTGGAAGTGCAGGAAGGTTTATTTAAACTTAAAGGTACTCCTTGATGTAAATACTGAAGCTTATGGATGTAATGCAGAATGTCTGAGTCTCTTGCACAGACACAGGATGTTCATCTTCCTAAAGTTCAAGGTGGTTGCTTAAAAACTCAGTGATAAAATGCTCAAAAGGGAATGGGAAAATACCAGGCTTGCCAGTAATGTGCAATGGGATGGTGTGCCAAAATTCAAGGAAATGAGCACTGATGGGATCCCTCAATGCTACAAAGTACCACAACTGAAATGTTTTTACACCAATACAGGCAGCATGAGGAATAAGCAAGACTAGCTCCAAGTGTTGGCCCAGTCCTAGAAATCTGATGTTGGCATAAGTGAAACCTGGTGTGATGAGTCTTGTGATTAGTGTGCCCTCTTGGATGGTTGCAGGCTCTTCAGGAGGAATAGGCAGGGCAGAAGAGGTGTGGGGAGGATGAGTGGGTTGGGGGGGGGTGAGGGTGGCATTTTTTTAGTGGAAGTGATGGACTCTGGGAGTGAGTAGTTGTCAATGGCACATGCAAAAAGCATTTGGACACTGCTCTCAGGCACATGGTGTGTGGTGTTGAGGTGTCCTGAGCTGGGCCAGGAGTTGGACTCAGTGATCCCGATGGTTCCCTTCCAACTCAGCTTATTCTATGATTCTATCAACTTTTCCATACACTGTCCATGGTACTGCAGTTGCAGACATTTCCCTTCCACAGCTGTAGTCAGGCTGAGAGTGTGTTGGAATAAAAGTGATTTAGTATTAAAGTTGGGCTGGATTGTGTGTGTGTGGGGTGGTTGTGGGGTTTTATTCCAGTCTCCCTTGTAAGGTTTTTGTTGTTTGTCCTTCAGGTTAAGTACTTCTGTCCAAAGCCCCAGGAATAGCAACAGGGTTTTGTATTTGGGTAAATGTTTGTTTCTTTAGTTGTGTCTATGTAGAAAGCAGGAGAAACATATTTTACTTCTGTTGGCTAAAAAGCATAATTTTGATAATCCAGATTTATTTCTCCAATTTGTAACTGCAAATGCAGTATGATTTATCTTACGGCAGAATTTAGTCTAAGATCTTTAGGTAGCTTCAGTGTGATGATCAGGACTATGAATAGAGCCCCTAATGAAAGATAAAATTAGGTGTTGAACATTGTAATGGTCTTTCATATCTTCTGCAGAGTCTCTTGGGAGAATGAAGGAAAATCTGGTCCTAGCAATTAGCTCCATCTTTGCATTGTACCAATAGGTAATGTCCTTTACACTAGTTATTCTAGATTTTGCAGGTATTCTTTCTCAGGCTTGGGAATTTTGTTTGAGTAATTAGAAACGTGTTTTTAAACTAACTCATTATTATCTTAGTAGTGCTCTTAGGTGAAATCTGAAGGACATGTAATTTTTCAGCATATTAGGACTTGTATTTCCTTTAAAAGCAAAGCACTGGACAGTAATTATCACTCATCACACTTAAGACTTGTGAGGGTTTAATGGCACTTGCAAAGTACAACTAATTAGGAATTGATAAATGAATACATGTGTTTATAAACCTTTATAGAATGTTGTAAAGGAAGTGTTTGAGCTTTTTGTGTATCTAGTACTACTCTTCATTTTTTTGTCAGTCATGGAAGTTTAGCAGATGTAATGCAAATAATCATACACTAATTCTGGCCTGGAGGAATGCAAAGGTACTTCATTCTTTATTCTGGCCGTTTCTTGGTTTCTCTCCATGGATGGTAACTTAGTTTGTTAAGGGCACTCTGTGGGTTAGTGTGGGTGCTGGATACCTGGGCTGACAGGTGTAGTGAGTAGTTTACATGTGTGCTGTGCTGTACAAGTGGTGTTCTGCAACTTAGTGTTCCACTGAAATACTCCAAACCACGAGCAGCTTGCTCACTCCTCCCTCCCTCTACAGCAGGCTGGGGAGGAGAAATGGAGGCAGAAAGGTCAAGACCATGTGTTGAGGTAAGAATTTGCCAGAAACAGCAATGAGATAAGGCATGGAACAGTAACAGCAGCAATACAAATGACAGAGGGTGCAAGAAAGAGGTGGATGATGCACAAGTGATTGCTCATCCCAGGAAACTCCTGACAATACTTGACTTGCCTCCACTGTACTGTGTGACCCAGAAGGAATGGACTCTCCCATCCCTGGGAAATGGCCTAGAATAACCTCTGTGTCATAGCAATGCCCCCTTTCTGACTACTGTAAAAACTAACCCTGTCCTGACTGGGACCAACTCTGAGTTGGATCTAGGTGCCAGCTGGAAGGTCAGAATTCTAGAATGTTCAGTGGCTACTGTAGATGTGCTCTGTAAACAAAATTTTTGTGTTGTATTCGAAGAGCAGAGGAGATGAAGAACAAGCACTTCATCTAAGTGTATGATTTTTTTATGCCTTTTTTTGTTCTTGGAACTGTTAAACATAAAATGTGTTTTCTGTTGTTTCCCTCCTATATAATTGTAGTGAATTACATCTGTATTTTAACTGCTGCTAGATATATTGAAAATAAAATATTATTGTCTTTGTCTAAAAATGCAAGTGTAACATTTGTAACAAGTGTGAGCTTTCTTGAAAGGAGGGAGAAGGCCACTTATATTTGTTCAATTCTACATCATAGTCCTTTTGTAGATAATTAGTATTAAAAAACAATTCTGAAAGACAAAATTACTTTTAAAGGTTGATGAAAGTTGAGAAGCAGATCCTGTATGTTTTGTGGAGAACAGTAAACTTTTCAGTTTAAGCTGTTCTAAGTTAATTTTTTTTCTGTGCAAAGTGCATATGCCACTGCAGTTCTGCCTAAAATACTTGGTATTATTTACATACCTATATGTAATGAATTTTGCCACCTATACCCCGAATTTGTGTTGATCTGGGAGAAAAGAGCAAATGTGAGATTTGCAAACACATTTAAATAGGAAGCAGATGCAGTTGAGATGTTCAGCAATGATAATGCTGCCTATTACAGACACTGTGGAATGACTGTTTAATAGATACTTCAGGGATTTTTTGATCCCTTTTAAACTGATGCAAGATACTTATTTTACTGCTCAGTTATGTGCTGAGGGGTCTGGTTTTTTCCTTTTACCTTGTCTGGAAAGACTTTGCTATAGTGGATGACTTAAAATGTGTATGTTCCAAGAGTATCCTAAAGAGCTCTTTTACCCCTCCCACCCCTAGGTGTAGCTATTGGTTTTCTCTGCCATAATGTAGTTGATTTTGATCTATTTACTTTCCAAATAACAATGTTTCTCCTTTTGTTGTTTACTGAGAATAACAAGGTAAATTACTATTAATTTTCATTCTTATGCACACTCTAAGATAGATTTATCTTTATTGGTGATAAAAATTTGGGAAGTAGCTTTGTATCAAGTGTTGAATATAAATTATAAATAGGCCCTTTAATATATCAGTCAGTAATTACTGAATTTTTAAAGTGTCAGACTTTGTCATCCTGTTCCCTGTCCAAAATGAGGGCTGCAGAAGTAGCATCTTGTTGGGTGCAGAGAGAGTACCTTGTGTTAGACCAATAAACTAGTTCATTATATGCATTGGTTTAAAAAAAGATGCAATCTCAACGTACAAACTCTATGGCTTTTTTAGAGTAGGATGAATGTAGGAGTATATGCAAGGCATGAGGTTGGCTTCTTTCTCTTAGGCAGTTTCAGGACTCTGCAGAAGTGTGCAGTGCTAGGAGGAGACAAGTTTTCTTCATGTTCATGCTCATCTTCTCTTGTGGCTGTCCTTGATCTCTGTCCTGCTGAAGGAAAACTGGGCATGTGCTTTGCCTTTGCTACACCCTGAACACAGAGGTACCAAAGTGACTTGTGACTTAATTCTGCACAGTGATGTGCTATTTTATATGCTGTCTGTGCATTTAATCTAGACGGAATATTCAGTGTGCTTTAACATTCTTAATCTTGTGCATAGCTATGTTTTTCAAGTACTTAAAACAACTTGTGGGACTATTAATGCTCTTTTAAATGTATTCAGAAAATTTTTTAGTCTTTCATAGAAACTGTTTTCATCTGAAAGTTGAAAAACTGAACTGTGGAGTTTTCATCAAAAGATGGTTACTGGAACATAGTTCTTTACCTTGAGATTGCTTGTGGGGGAGAAATAATGTAAATTCTGTGTGGGGTTGGTTTAGCTCTTGCCGTACATAGAAGGCAGCTAACCTGGCAGCTGTTGTAATCTGTTACCCTAAGGAATGGGGCTGTGGGAAGCATGTCCTTGCCACTGACTGATGTCAGCGTGCTTTCCTCTGCCTGGGAGAGGATGTTACTTTTCTATTACTCTATAACTGGATTTCTTCTCTGCACTACCTGCTCCACCCAAGGAGCATTTCCTTCCACAAGGTCAGGGAATTGAGTTGCTCATGTTCCAACAGTAGCAAGAATATTTCATCCCTTTCCAAAGGCTTGCTGTTTGTATAAGAGGTGGGAATTTATGTAACTGATGATCTGGTATGAATTTGGGAACAGTGATGTAGTTGAAACCTGCATACATAACTAGATATTAATAAACAAAATGGCTGGAGAGCACTATAAAACCAAAGGTGCTTTTATTCACCCTGACTATTCATTGTTGACTATCTACAGGCACACTAATGCTTTATAGGCAGTCTCAGCTACCAGCATTTTTCCATGTGTTTTGTTATCAGTGTAAACTCTTGACAGCATCTGATTTACCTATCTGTATGCACAGTACTGATCATGAGACTTTTCTGTTACAGTAGATAAGGATGAAACACTAACCTCTTCCTAAGACAAGTGTCCTATCTTAAAGTGGATAAAAATCTCTAATTTTATTGTCAGAGGAGGAGAATATACTGTATGTGGTCTTACTGTTTGTACAGATTACTTTATCCTCTCTTTATTACTGTATGGGTCTGGCCCATCATGCAGATGGGTGTTAAAAGAACCCGGAATGTGTAAACTGTTCCTTGTCAGGAAGCAGATACCCTGGGTGTTATATCCCTGAATAATATGATATTCCCCTGCTGTCTCTCTTAAGTCCTCAGAAAAAATATTGAGAAATATCTTTGTATAACTCAAGAAGTAGATTTAATGCTAAGTAAATCTAATGCTTTGATTTTGAAAGAGGACATTGCTATTAGGGACAGTGGCAACCACTCCACTCTGATGTAGGAACAGTAATATGGGTTTTCAGGTTGCTCTTTAAAATATTTAGTTACTATTCAGCACCTTGCAGATGAAGACTAAACCACACTGTAAAGTTTCTATTATAGGTCTGGAATCACACACACACTAGCCCACACAACAGTAGCAGTGCAATATGACCCATTGTTTTATTTTCTCATGTCTGCACACACATTTCAGATGGAGTATCTGTGTCTTTAAGACTAATTTTGAAAGACTTTTTCTCATCAAATTAGGCTCTGTGCTTAACTGTTTTCCTAAAGTATATTACATGTCAGATACAGCCAGTGCTGTCTGTCCTGTGCTAAGTATCTGTAGTAAGCATAAGAGTAAAAAGCACACATTTGTATTTCGTTCTGGTTCACTATTACTTGGCCTCCTGACGCCAAGATCCTAGAAATTCTGAAAAGTACAACAGAGCGAGTGCGTCATTTTTCTTGTAGAATGCAACTGCTGGGCTGATTTAGTTTTATTTGCATATTCATTTTTCAAATACCTTGATTAGCAGGGGTTTATGGCTGTTTATAACATTTATATAGGTTAGCCATTTTCCCATTCAAAATGAGATTTGCAAATTATTAATTTATATTATTAATTTGCTTTTTTAGAGAATCAGGTTTTAGAATATGTGTGAGTAATGCTGTAGTTATATTCAAGACTCAAATATCATAAATCTTACTAAGTAGAATGTCTTAATGAAAAGAGAATGATATTGTCAGAAACTGTTGAGCTCTGAAAACCAAAGCCAAGAGTCAATAATAGCACGTCTCAAACGTGATCATAGCAAGGGAAAAGCATGTTGTTTTGCTGCTCACTGGATCCTGTTCTCAGGGGTTCTTGCACACCAGTCTGGACGCACTGGACAGATCTGTCCTGAGTAGCTGTTGTACTTAGCCTGGGTTGCTGGAAGAATAAGGAGAAGTAAGGGTGCAGACACCTCTTGGTTCTGATTTGCCACAGTTCAGGAGTAATGGATCCTAAATTGATGTGTGCGATTGATTATATGGCTGATTATGTGGCTGCTTTTAGTGTTAGGCTGGTTTGGAATCCACTGCTCTTTGAAATTGCTGTTTGGTACTAATGACTTTCTGAATAAAACACCATGTACATTTTGTTTTTTAAAGAAGTCCCTGCAGCTTGTAACCTTATTTCTTTGTGGTCTGCTTTGATACGTTTTTGTATGGGTTCAACTTCTCTATAGAAAATGCTAGGAAAGCCTTCCTGAGCCTGTAGAGGCCTCTTTTATGACCACTGTCTATAAAGAGAAAGGATTGTTCTGCTGAAAGACTTACAGTGGATTCCAATACAGATCAAGAAACAAAGATGTTCTTTCTGTATTTAATGTTCTAGACCTACTACCTTGAGACTTCTAGAATCTCTGTTCCTGCCGTTTTATCTGGAGAGGACTGTGAAGCTTTTGAGACTGTTCAGTCCTGAGAACTTTTAGTGATTATCATGGTGCTGGCCATGGCAGTCTGGCACTGTAACTGACCCCATTAAGCAGGGCTTTGCAGTTGTCCCTGAGAGTAATGTGTAGCCAGTATAGACTTAGAGTTGAAAAAACTCGTTTCCTGACACTCACATCTCTGGCCCCAAACAAAAATGCTTGCACTGTTACTGATGCAAGACTTTCTACTTGGGTTTCTCCCCATAGTGGGAAAAAAGGGCCAGGATATACAAGTCAAGGATTTTCAGAGAAAGCTACAGCTTTTCAGGAAGTCATGATGGCATACTAAGTTGGGTTTTTTTCCCCCACTTTTTTTGTTTTGTGGTGTGTTTTTTGTGGGGTTGTTTTTTTGTTTGTTTGTTTGGTTGGTTTTTTTTTGGTTTTTTTTTGTTTGTTTGTTTTTTTTGGTGCTTCCACAATCTTTACACCATCCAGCCGGGTATGGTTAAAAGTGTTAGTGGGGGAAGCTACCTTTCACAAAGGCAAGGATCTCAGCTGCTGTGGGAAGCTACAAAGCAAACTCATTCAGTTTGTTTTGTAGGAAGGTAAGAAATATTTTACTAGTGCTTTCAGATTTTACTGAGATCTAAACATTCAGCCTCCTAAGTCTATTTTCATTGATCTCCAATACAATTAAGGAATGAGTTGTAGATTTTCCAGGAATGGAACAAACTTGCCAATATATTCTGAAAGCTAATCCTGAATATAAGGGATGTGACACTTAACAGTGGTATGAGTTTTCTTGTGTAGTTTCAAATATTGATTGTTTCAATAGCAGTCTAATCCATAGATAATACTGTGTTCTTACAAGTTCTCCTTAGCTCTTGAATTCTTGTGTAGTCCTATTTGAGGGAAAATCTGAGTGTTTGCTTGTGAGGTGGTGTTACTACAGTCATCTCAGCTTTGTTAGCACCAGCCCTCTGAATTCCTCTTCTGCAAGACAGGTTCTGTACACACAATGTATGATGTCTAGAGCAATGGTTGAGTATAATGGGCCTTGTTTAGGAATGAGTGATCCTTCTGTAAAACAAACTGTGCAAAGAAGCTTTCAGCTTGGGGTAATATGCTGGACTTTGAAAGTTTTATGTTGCTATTTCACAGGAGAGGTGCTGTGTTGGGGGGGCAAGGAAAAGACCTTGTGTTGATTCAAGATGCCAATTACCTGGGGGGCCTAACAGTAGCCTCTTAAAACAAAATTCTTGTGTATTTACCTCCTTTGTTAAAATTCTTCGATACTGGTCAGTGGGATGATCTTGTAAATCAAAAGTTTTAGAACAAATTGAGTTAATTCTTAGAACCATGCCTCTGGGCTGTGATTGGTTTGGAGTTTCTTCTTCCCCAGGAAGTGATTTAGGCTTTTCTCTGGTTCCTTTGATAGGACCAGATTTATAAAGATGAGTAGATGGTTGTGTGCTGGTTGTATGAATGCCTGTTTCAGACTTCTCTCATTCCTGTTTGTTGGTGTTGTAGGTTTGATCATCACCAGTAAAAGTGAAGAGAAACTTGATTGTGGTACTGATCTCTCTGGGGTGCTTGCCCTTGCTGAGGAGACTCAGGCTTTCTCTGAACCTGCCCAGGCTACATGTGATCATTTGTTTATGCTCCCTGATGCTGGTTGCAGGATGTTCTCTGTGCTCCTGCCATCCTCCTCATTACAAAAGAACTCTGGCTTTTTGGTCCACTGTGGAGTCTCTCCCATGCCTTGGATCCTGACGATTAAGATAGACTATTTTGATCCGTGACATCCTGCTTCCTCTATTTTATACCTATCAAGGCAGAATAAAATGAAAACAAGCTTACTTTGGCAGCTAACTGGAAGAACACTGGGATACAGGCTCATGTGACTTGACTTTGATTTACCTTATCAGAAATATGGCATTAATGTAAAGTTTAGCTCTAAATTATTGGCAGAAGTGGGCTCAAACTCTTAACCTGAACAAATACATGATTAACTAATTTTCTTCCCAGGAACTTTATCCAGGGCAAAGTAAAAATGCATGGATTCAAACCTCTGATTGTATTGTCCAGCTAAGAGTATTCAAGCAGAAAATGTTTGAAGATGATCTTTCTCCACCTAGAGGGAATCTTGACATAAGGTTTGCTACCAGGTGGTAAATATGCACCCCCACGAACACTCCCAAACTGGGCTTGTATAGCCTCTCTATTTTTTACTTTGTCCTTGCACATTTTACTTGTAACAGTACCTTAGTTCTTCAGGACTCTATGCTCTGTGTATTTTGATGCTGCTCTTTTCCAGAATTTATTTCTGCTGCTCTTTAGGTTAGAGCTGCCCTGTTGGCTGTTGAAAGCCATTTACTAACGAGAATTGACACTACCAGCATGAAAAACATTGCAGTGGAGTCCTTCTAATTAGGCAGTATGAGGCCATGTGATTTACTGGCTAGGGATGTGTTGCTTCTTTTTTCTTCAAATAGTTATGGTTGTGGTTGTGGCTGTCTGTACAGATTATGTATGAAGTTGCAGGATATTGGGAGGTGTTTGGATCTGTTTGAGATACTGCTGTGCCAAGAAAAAAGTTTTATTTATATTAACAAGCAAACCAACAAAGAATAGTATGGTCACAAGAAGCTTGTTCCAAGTGATAATAGCAGTAGGTAAGTTAGTCTCTTGTCAATGCTAAAGTTTTGGAGCTGGGTTATAACTGGTTTTTTTTTTTTTTTTTGTGTGTAATGATATTCAAGTAATACTACAGAAACATGTCCTCCCAGTTTACACTTAGATCAAACCAATCTCAGTGTAACTAATGTCTTCCTCAAATTTTTATCTGTTGCGAGTGACTAGAAAAGCATGTTTATGGACAGTATTTCAGTGCTATGGGTAAATGTTTCTCCTTAATAATATCTGGTACTGCTGGACACAGAAATGCTTTTCGCTGTAGATTTGCTTACGATGTCTTTTAAATGTCTCGTAAATGAAAGCACTGCAATACAACAGAGACCTGGGAATGTCAGGTAGTACCTGTAGTGAGAAAATAAAAGTGATGCAGTTGCAATTCTGTGCATGTAGTGTGAGGGTGGTTACCTGGATGATTCAGCAGTTTGTTACATTAAATTAGGTTCTTGTAGGTTTTATTGATCAGAAGCATAATTTATAATGTTCAACATAATTTCCTGATGTACTTCTACAAAGAGCTGTGAAATTTCATGGAGTGTATATCCGTTGCCTGACTAACTCCTGGTAACTATCTTCAGGACTTCTAATGAAGTTATGGTGGGAGAACTTTTCTTGATTTTAGTTAAACGTGAGAATCTTTATGCTTTCCCTATCTTCTCTGTGTGAAGTACAGGCTCAGCAGGTAAAAACTGGGCTCCTCCCCAGTTGCTTTATCAACATGGGTCACTGACGACAAGACTTTGTGAAAGTAAACCTGGGTATAAGTTTAATAACTTGTAGAGACAAACCCAGTCAAACTCTTAAGTAAAATGGCTTTTAAAATAAATATAAAGTAGAATTTATAGCTCTTTTGCATAAAAAGTTTGTGAAGAGATTTATTCTTTAACCTCATTGACGTTTGTTTCAAAACAGATCAAGCATTAATTATGTTTGATTTTATAAATTTTCACTCCTTATTTGTAGTAAGTAGAACTTGTATTGGATAAAGAATGAATGTGGACGTGTGGAGGGAGAAACTTCTGCCAACTTTTCAGGCCATGTGTACTAACATATTGGACCTTCTATATTTATCAATGGAGGCAAGAAATTCCAGTTCTAGACTATAGGTGGGTTAATATATTCAAGGTCTTTGTGATATTTAGTGATTGGGAATGTCAATTCACCTGTCAGCATTCTATAACTGATTGCTGATAGTCATTCTCTTTCCGAACTGTGTATTTTTCTTGAAAACTCAAAATGCAGCTTCATTAACTTTGGCTTGATGCTCCTAAAGAGAAAATTCTGGCATTGTTCTTTGTGTGCTGAATCAGGAACACAGTCAGGAAATCTGTTCTTTTTTTTTTTTTTTTTTCTCCTTTTCTTTCTTTCTTTTCTAAGTGAGCTGTAGACCACAGCACATTCAAAAAACGTGAGTTACGTGAAAGGAAATTACTGCTGAGTTACCTGATTAAAAAAAACCCCAAACTCTTCATCTTGGTTTGACCATATGTAATCAGAGTCACTAAAAGGCAAAATTCTTGATTCAGAATTGGAAGTACTTTAAATAGGATAGTACAAAAAAGCTAGTAGTCTGTCAGAAGCTGTTATTCCTCCAGCAGTTTTCCTTGAGTTCTGTCCTATGTAGAGGAATGACAGCAGCCAACTATTGCTTCTACACCATATCTCTAGGTCCAGAAATATGAGGTGTTTAATAGTTTTTAAGTAAATAATTTTACTGTCTCTGCTTCATCTTGACCCTTTCAGGAATGGCTTGTATGGTGATGACTGGGCAGGGGTTTGATCATTATCACTGCTTACTCTATTGTGGTCTTCTTCAGTTAAAGCTAAGAGCTCCAGTTAGCAGCCCTCTGCTGATGCTGCTGCTCCTGGGGCTGACCTAGGTGTGGAAACATTGCCTTGAGACAGAAAAGTGTGGTTCCTGTTAGCTTTTCAGGGGAGCAGTTGCAGCTTCAGAGAGGAATCTCTGGAGTTTTTTGACTCTGATTAAAGAATGTAGATTCTATTATATACATATTAGGCTACTTTTCCTTTAATTTTTTTCCTTATGAGTTCTTTTCAGAAACTTTCAGGAGTGAGACAGGCTCATCATGTATCAGTACTATTCAAACTGTTGATTATCATGCTTAAAAAGACCTGAGAATGTCTTTTAAGACTTGAGAAGGTTCATGCTTAAAAAGACCTGAGAAGGTTTCATTGCTTCATGGCATCCAGTAGGACACTGAGTTGTGAGGAATAAAGCTACAGTCTGCAGAATCAGATGTTCATTTGGATTCTTTCTAAGTATCCACATGATTTTGGAGTGAAATGGGGGAGACATTGACATAGGTGCTTCACAGTTGGTGACCAGGGAAGGGATGCAGTAATAGTTTGTGTTTTACTAGTATAAGACAGCATTTCCAATGTAGTAGTCTATGGCTTTACTTTATGCCAATCTTCTAATTTCTGGCATCAGCTGCCAGTGAGTTTCAGGATGGAATTGTGGGCCCTGAGAAGTGCATGGACTTTGACAAAGAGTTTTTATTCTTCTGAGCTCAATTCTTTGCATTATTAGTTGATTAGCAGAAGCATTCAAGCTGGAATCACTACTCATCCAGAACCTATAGATGAGCTGTATAAGGCTTTCTTTCTCTGTCTTAAACTTGTTTGGGTGCTTTTCTCCCCTTCCAACCCAACTAAAAAGTCTTTTTGCTTTCATGGATTATGGAAAAA
The DNA here is from genome assembly GCF_022539315.1 of Serinus canaria. Taxonomy (NCBI): domain Eukaryota; kingdom Metazoa; phylum Chordata; class Aves; order Passeriformes; family Fringillidae; genus Serinus; species Serinus canaria. The sequence continues at coordinate 46,051,616 of NC_066314.1, forward strand.
TATGAGAGATTTAATACTGTGTATGCTAAGAAATCAGTAATTAGGCTGATGTTATGTTTATGTTTGCTGTTTAAAATGACTTGAAAGTGACATAATAATTACTGCCCTGTAAAGGTCAAATTATTTGAAAATATTGGACAACTGCATGAGTTGAAGCCTAATAAAAACATTTTAATTGAGAAGGTGGAGAAGAAACAAACCTTAAATACTCATCTGTTTTTTGAAGGTTGTTTTAAATTAATTTTTAACACATACACTAAAAACTTTGAGAATTACTTAAAATTTCTTCTGTCTCAGATTTTCTGGTGTATTAGTTAGCATCCTTGAAATCAGGAAAGCAATCAAAGGGAACTGAGGGGTAGTTACTAACCCTATCTGGATCCCCCAAATCCTCATTCTGAAGTGTATTTTCAGCTGTGTTATTAAGTTTCAGAGTGAATAATTCTTAGTTTTATGCATGTCTTAGTAACAAGGAAGAAAGATTATCTCTTACATTGATTTGTTCTCTTTCTATTGGAGAGAAGCTTCTCAAACAGTCTGTGAAATCACAAACCATGTTCAAGGGGGCTCTTGGCTAGAGGCAAGGTATGTGGGGTGGTCAGTCCCCCCAATTATACATAAACAGAAAATTTATTACTTACTGTGTGTCTTGTGTGAGGGTTTTTTGATAATACTAGTGTGTGGCTGCTACACTTCCCTGGTTTTTTATCACTTAATATTGCTGTGACAACCTGGCACTTCATAAGGATAGTTAAAAAATTTGGAAGGTTCCTGATACACTAAGCAGGTTGAGAAAAGAAGCCATAAGCTGTGATCATGCTGATCTGGGTTTTATAGCTAATTTTCTACAAGCCATTTTGGTAATTCTTACTTGCTAAAGGAATATATGTGTGTCTTTATAGTGCATCATGCTTCAAATAAGAAGCAGATATCTCTTCAGTGTGATCAGCTTCTATCCCCTTTTTTTGCTTGTTTCCCCCTGCCCCTAGCAGCTCTAACTTGCCAGGTATTATTCCCAAGATAATTTCAGAAGTGTGTGTTTTAGCTACTGGATATTATTCCCCCAAGAGCAAAAGTGCTGCCTGTTAATGATTAAAAATCTTAGAATTTTTGTAAAAAATCCAGAGAAAAAAATTAATGTGTAGTGTGCTTTTGCGCTGATGACAAGTTACATTTCTTTGGTTATGCTTTGTGTGGTACTGTTCCTGTACCTGCTTCTTCAGGGAAGAATTCAGAGAATTCCTCTGCTGTAGAGAATGCAGTTATCTAATAGATACTTAAATCTCTGGAGATCTGTTTGCAGGAGTTTTAACTGAATTTTCTTTTTCCTTCATTTGGATAACATAAATATCCAGGAATGAATAAGAAAACTGCTTACAGGTTTTTTGCACTGGACGGTATAACTGCTGTAGTTTTAAAGAGTACAGCTGGATAAGCAGGCTAGGACTTCTAAAGGTGCTGCAGTGGGTCTTGTTCATGCTGCACTGTGAAAATGCAAATCAGGAGTTTTTTATAATGTAAAAGCTGAGCTGTCCTTGAATGCAAGTTTAAAAAAAAATTATATGCTTCATTCTGAGCATACTGTGTTGATGTTCTGTGCCAGATTGTTCTTCAGTGATGGTATGACTTTAAGATCAGACCGGTTGGAATATTAAGTCTGTGTGAACTAATGCAGCTGGAGCAACAGGTCAAAAGTAAATCCTTCTGGAAAATTATCCAGAAGGTGATGGCTGCAGGCAGAGTTATGCAAATGGGTTATATTCAAATACAGACTTACAGCCTCAAGTGGGCTGATTTTCCTGTGTGTGTAAGAATTTCTGGGTCATTGCTCTTTAAAGGATGTGGAGTTCTTCCGACCTGAGCTGTTCTTTCTAATTGGATCTGAGAATATTTACCATTACTAAGAATGTTATCTAGTACGAGCTAACACAAACTTTTGTTATAGAATGGCATGTTCTCACCTCTTCTGTGAGGAAAGAAAAGGACTGATAAAAACTCTGATACCTGGAAGCCTGGAACAAATGCTGTTTTTTTTTTTTCCATCTTTTGGGTGAAGGCATCCTACAGAAATGTGAATAGCCTGAATGGTGCCAGGAGATCAAATGAAAATGGGAGATGGTGAGAGGACTACCTAGGAGACAGGCAGAGAGAGCTGAGCTGTGTCATGAGAGATGGAAGAATATCCTGAATGGCAGTGCAGAGGGGAAGGGCATTTATTGTTGGTGTGGTCACTGGGAGTGACATGTTGAATATTTGCAAACTTAGAGTTTAAGTTCTAAATTGATCTGTAGATCATGTGTAAGTGTATGTAGCCCCTTAGTAGGGACTAGATAGAGCACAGCATTGTGGAAGAACTGGACTATGGCACAGTGATGTGTAGACACCCCAACTGCAAACTGAGTGTTTCATGCTAGAGTGCTGTGTGAGCACCATAAAGGCACTCCATTCCCCAAACAGCCTGTTTCCTAGCCACCTGTGGTTGCTGCATGATTGGCAAGTTGGTATATCTAGGTCATGTGTCTGATAGTGACTGGTAGCAGACGCTCTGAGGAGAAGGTAGAAGGAATGGAGTAGTACCCTTTTTCCCAGTAATGAGAGATTTAGGGAATTCAGAATAGTTCAGATGGAACATATTTTGTATTTAATGGGAGCAGACAGATTTGGGGGTTTTTTTGCTATTACATGTTACGGTCTCTGCAACATCCTTTGGCAACAGTTTGTGATATATGATTTGCTGTATACAAATGTGTAGGGGTATAGCTTTTTACTTCATTTGTTGCTTGAGCATCTGCTTTGTCAGGAGGAAATAACCATGCTGGAATACGCATACCAATATTACATGGGCTCTGTGTGTGACAGAGGCCTAAAATATGTAAACTAATAATTGTATAGTCCATTTCTAATTAATTATCCAATTGGTTTAGACATATAATATCTATATATAGTGGTGCTGTAAGTACAGAAAATAAATAGGGGCATGCAGAAAGTGGAAGAATAGGAATCCTAGAACTGAATGTGAGTCAATGTGGGAAATTAATTTTTACAATCAGAGGCAAATATTATGTTTTTAATTTCATGGAGTGAGATGACCTACATGCTGGGAGACTGTTGTCTTGTATAATTATGCCCAGGCCTTTATGAGCTTGCAGATGAATTTGTCAAAATCTTATTTGGCCTTTTTTTTCTGAATAAATTGTCTTGATTGTGTCCATTACTTGTAAGAAGGTAAGTTATCTGAGTAAATAATATCTTAGTTGGCATTCTTGTGTCACTGATAGTATGTAGTCCTTTGTGCAGTGTTCGGGGTGCTGTAACAATAAGCCAATAGTGACCAATTCTTGGTTCAGTTTAAATGGGAGAAAAGTATCTTTTTGTGGTCCATAACTTTTTTCTTTGCCATATAACTGTCTTAAAATAGTTTGTGTTCACATTGGGTTTATAAAGAATGATTAGTTGCCTTTTCATTTAGTAGGAGTCATCTGACTATTTTTGTTATTAGTTGCCTTGAAGGCATTAGGGTGGAAACTTCTCAGGTGCTTTCTTTGGCTGTGTTGCACTGTTGCTGAACACCCTGCTTGAGCAGTTGCTACCTCTAGATGCTTGTTTCTGTGTTTTCACAATACTCAAGCCAGCTTCTGTATGGCTGTGATGGAGAGGGAGGATTGACTTAGTTAAATATCACCATGCAAAGATCGTTATGTTTTGGTCTTTTGGGTCAGGTGATGGTACAGCTGCTTATGCTGGCAGAATTTGAAGTCTGAGACCATGAGGGTGAGCTCCCTAGGCTCCTGTAGGGAGACATAAACCAGCGGAGTGCCTAGAGGCTGACCTCTGAGCTAAATAACTTGGGGATAATCCTAGCCAGTGTAACAGTGGTTTTAGAAGTACTGAGATGACTGTGTGATTCCTGGTCATACTTTCCAAACATTTGGGACTTCGTCAATGTCTTAACTGTTCTTAGATGTTTGTCCTGTGATCAAAATGTAGCTGTAGATTACAAACAGAATAATAAAATCCCAGAAAGAGGCCATGGGGGATAATGGACTTTGTAATTACAGGACATAATTTTACAATCAGTAGTACATTTTGCTTTAAATATTCAGCACAGTCAGGAAATGGGAGTAGGAAGTGAACTTTTCATTTGTCTTAAATTAAAATTAACTTGGATGAATTCAGGAGCCTGCTTGCTTGCTACTGAAGTGTCTTTGTTCCCATTCAGTAACAGAGCCGTAAAACTCAAATCATGGCCCCTTTTCAGTACTCCTGAAAATTTTGTCTCATATGTCAGTGTTGCTAACCAGGGGATTATAACATATTACTGTATTTTGATGTGAGTGAAGGGCTGGTGGGAGAAAGGGATCCCTCTTTTTGGTAGGGCTCAGAAAAAGACAGGCAAATACAGGGTAGCATGTCAAAGAGATGGAAAATTCTGTGGAAGTTTCACAGATTTCTTCTGAATTGTGTGGATGACTTCATGAAAACAGCCAGTCTTGTGTCTGTTACAAGGATTTGGTATGTGCATATGTGAATGTTCTGCTATATGGATTATCTGCTAAGTCACCGAATCTCCCTCAGTTCTGTGTGCTTAAATCAGTAAAAATGGACATTTCTTTGTAACGTGCCTATGAAAGGTTTTAATGTGAAGCTTCAAGTGGTCACTGCAATGCAATGAAGTGATAGCCTTTCTTTCTTGCAGTCTGAAGGAGGTGGATGTTGTTTTCCTTCCAGCAGTCACTAGTGGAAGCAGGTTGCCTTAAATATGCCTCAGATGACTTAAACGTACCCCCCTGGCAAAGCTGGCCAGAAGGAGAGTGCTGTGCTGACAGAGCTGCTGATTCTCCCCTGATTCAAGGAAGGGATAACCCATTATTGCTGCTGTCTTCAGTCTGCTTGTCTTTCTCCCTCCAGCTTGTATGTGGATCAACATGGAAGTGAAGCGTAGAAAGGGAAGTGATCCTTCAGCAGAGTGGGAGCAGGGGTCTTGCCAGGGGGAGCTGCCTTCCCAGTAGCATTTTATGGGCAAGCATCTACATACACTGAGGTTTTGAGACTTCTGGTGGCTGATGCGTTTCAAGAGATACAAGGCCATGAAAAAAGCATGGGTTTCTGTTTGCGTAAGTTTAATGAGCCCTTACTAAAGGTTCAGTGCATAGACTCCGACCTGTTTCACTTCAAGTGTCAGGTATGTTTGAACTTTAGGTGAAACATTAGCTAATGCATGTCTGGATTTTTTTCCTTCAAGAGGCCCTAAGTCTCCAAATGCTTTCTGGGATGTGAGTCTACTAAGTTTTTTCATAACTAGATTTTGAGAACTTTTGTCTGTGACACTTGTGTTTTCTTAAAGCAAGTAGCAAGGCTGGATTCAGTCCATTGTGTGAGAAGAAGAATGTGTCTGTATTCCCTGGAGCTAGCTGCCCTCCTGGAGGAGAGCTTAAACTTTAAGGGATGTGCTTACTAAAATTACCTGCTAGCAAATGGACATGATCTTGTGTCTGCTTTGGAAAGATGAGGAGTGTGTGTCAGGTCTTAAACTGTTGAGGAAAAAGAAGGCATAATAAGCTTAATTTTTTTCCCCCTGCCTCCTCCCCTCCTTTTTTATGACCTCTTTTAAAATTAAATAGGGAAGATAAACTGCTGGAAGTTAAACTTGCTTACCTCAAGTGCAAAAGAGAAAGGCAACAAGCATCTGCATCCTACATGGGCTGAAATCACTAGGTATATTAAGAGATTGTGTTTAGGTGAGTACCCTCAAATAGTAGGATCACTTTTTCCTCAACTGCAAAGTCCAGAGGTTTTTATCAGGAGTAACAATTGTTTGGTGAAGCTGATTAGACACAGCTGTCATCTGCTAAGTAAGCACTTAAAGTTAATAAAAATGTCTCAATTTTTTCCATTCCATATGTGTTTGGAAAAGAACTTACTAGTTGGTACAGTACAAAGAACTTCATATTTCTGTAGTTTGGGTATTACCTTTTACAAAATCACTCTACCTAAAGCATGCTGCTGGACATTGTCTGCTTCATTTCTGTGCGAAACTTTTGGCACAGTGTCCTGTAAACAGGATGGGGAACTGTTGGAGCCATGTTTGATTTCAGTCATTGGAGTTTTGGATATTTATGCACATCTACACATGCAGATAGAATTTGTACATAATCTTCCTCCTTTTCTTCTCCTGAGACACAGTTAATTTAATCTCTTTGAATTGATCCCAAAGACAAAATAGTCTGGATCAAGCACAACAAGTAATACTGCCTTTTATTTTTTGCTATTGCTGCATTACTTTTCCTGTGCTGTTTATCTGGAATTGTTTGGAATAGTCTTAGAGCTGACTAGTTACTCTCTGTTTCTTGGTCGTGCATGAACTATATGCAGAATGCATTTTCAATGCCTTACTCTCCATGTTATTCCAGTTTTGAAAAGAAACAAGCACTGTTCCGATGCAGATTTCAGACACAAATCATGGTATATAAACCCTTCTGAAATGGAGACACACTTCAGTAGAGAATCTTTAAATGGGATGCTTAAATGGTCTGTGGCCAAGTAAATAAACATTTCCTCAGTTTCAAGAAACATGGCACACAGCTGCTCCTTACTCCTTGTTGTAAAATAACGGGCCATTTGCTGACTGAAGCAAGCTATTGACATTATTGTTAGCAGCTGCTGAACTCTTGGTGTTAACTTAAACAGCTCATAAATGTTAATTATGTTGCAGTTTTGTTAGAGCTCATCTGCATATCCCAGAGGCACTAGCTAATATGTCATGCTTTTTTTCCACGTGAACTGATGTCATTTTTTAGTGGAGATTCCAAATAATAACTTCCTAAGTCAGTTCAGTGATTTTACTGTAGCGGTGGAAGTTTCTTCAAAAACTTCTCTTTTAACTAAAGTTTCACTTTAGTATACTGGTAAAACTTTACTTAAATGTCTTCCAACAGGCTCAGAGCTGCTGAGCATGTGGTGGAATGAGTATGGAAGTATAAGGGAATATACTGAGTGCTTACTGACCTGTTGTTGGGAGATCTGTGACAAAGTTAAATCCAAGCCAAACTGAACTAAATCTGTTGAGTTTATCCCATGCTTTGGTTTAAAGTCACTTTCATATTGTTATGGTTTTGCTGCTATACAAATGTGAAAAGCTTACAGCAAGTGTTTACAGGCTACTGTAGAAGTGCGTGTTATCTGCCTAATAACCACTTAAATTATGTTTTGGAGCTTTTTAACAGTCCCTTCCATTTTTCAGCCAGTGGGGATGTGTTCTTTAGAACAAAGCTCCCAAACAAACGAATCCTTTTTTCCCTTCAGATCAGATTCTGCTAGTGTTCTTTTAGAAAACACTAGTAAACTTCCAGAACCTGTTTTTGAGACTGTCAAAATGATTGTGAATGTAGTATGAATGAAAGAACAGATAATGAAATGAAAGCTGCTGTATTATCACTGAAGTTTAACTTTTTTATTTTAGTCATTGTGACAGTCAGAAAGAGGACAGTGTTGTTGCTAGTGCATACTATATAGAGAAGTTATACTTACAGCATCTAATAGTTGTTCTCTCATCCTTACTTTTTCATGGTCATCCAGTGGACCTTTTTCTCTCAAGGGCAGTGGTATATGTTTACCAGAAGTACACTTGGTGCTTGGAGGCTATACTGCCTACCAAACTAGTTGGAATTGCAGGTAGTCTGGTCTTCTGGTATCAGTCTGTGATTGCAGGTTAACCTGGTCACAATGCAGCTATTCCCATACAAAGCTGTATGCACTCTGCTGTGTATTTGGATGGCGCTTTGATTGCATGCGTGTGTGGTTTTCCTCTTCAGGGTTCTTTTCCTGGCTGCTTGTAGAGGAATTTCTGTCCCTGAAGTGGTGTGCAGACAGGGATGAGTATTGCAGACTGATGCTAGATGGATCCAATCCCGTATGGTGGGGGGGGTGTCCCAACTTGAGCTGAAACCTCTCGGTCTTTAAGATAGACTTCACACAAGGAAGTATGATATGGGGTGAGGAAGATCAAAATACAACCAGTTGTTTGGCTTTTATTTTTTTGGGGGGTGGTGAAAGTATCCAGTCGAGGCTATGTAAGTCTAGCATCAAACCATACTAAAATCTGTGAGCAAGGGTTTGATCTCACAACAATTCAGTCATCTTATTTCCAGGGACAGAATTAAATGTCACTCCTCTTCAGGTAGAGGTGTGTGAGAATTGGTTTCTGGATTTGCTCATAAGAGCCTGGAGAAATATTGGATAGTACACAATCCAGTAGCTTTTGGTTGGAAATGAAACGGAAAACTTTTTGGAAGAGTAGAGGGAGACTCTAAATTGTGTGTGTGTGGTTCAATTATAATTCAATTACTGATGTTTTGGGAAAAACATGATTGCAAAAAGAATTCTGGATTTTAGAAACTTTAGAGTTCACTTATTTCTAAAGAAGTGGTGTCGTTCATTAAAGCTAGTATGACCATCTAGCTATCAATTCTGGTCACATCTTTTCAGTATTTATCAATGGGTTTCTAGGGTTTGTTTATTTTTTCCTTTTATTTTTCTTCCAAAGGTCCACCTAAAAATTCTATTGTTGCCCTTGATTTCTGCCCCAACTACATGCATGCAGCAGATGTAGACAGCTTGTTGAGATTGGATACAATTTCATATATCCAGAGTGTCACTTAAATAAGAAAACACCCACATTGATTTTTCTCAGTGGTGACTCCAAGTGTTTTGTTTTGAGTCTGAAAGTAAATTTCCTGTGCTGCATCCTTAAACTGAGAATAGAAGCATACTCAAATGGCTGATTTCAGGAAATTAATTAAGAAAATAGTGACTTGAATATTGGCCTTCTTCAAAATTCTGGTTCAGAAATATCTTCTTGTGGCTGCACTCCAAATTACAGCTTGATATTTTTAAACCACATTGCATGTATTTTGGCTTTGGTGTGAATTGGGTGCTGATGAAAAAGATAGCTGACTTGGATGGAAGATTGACACATGTAGGAAGATGTGTACCTGAAAAATCATGGCTAATGAAGTAGTCCTAAGGCTGATCTCAGATCAGTCTCTGAACCAAAACAATGAGATAGAGAAAAGAAACAAATTATCCTGAGTAAGAAGCCTTCCTTGGTTTTGTTTATTAATTCTGTAACCTCAAAAGTCTGAATGGATGACTTAAATTTTACTGCAAATCTCATTGTTCCAAGTCTTTGAGCAAAGGAATAAATTGATTGTAAACATTAAGTCCTGCATTCAAGGATTTGACTTTGGGTTTGTAAAGGACTTCAAGAAAGCAATAGTTAAAGGAGGTTCATGTACATAGGAGACAACAATGTATGGTGTACACTGCTTTCTTTGCAATCTACATTTTAAAACCCAAACAGGCCAGTGAACTGCCAAAGTGCTTGTCTGTCCTGGTGGGGAGGGTGCATCATCAGTACCATTTTTCATATTATTTGTGAGGCTTGTAAATAGGAAAAGACAATCAAATTGATTTGGCAGAAACTTGTGTTTTAGTAGGTAACTTGTGTGGGGAGAAGAAAAGTGATAAAAAACTGAAATGTTAAAAGGTACAAAAGAAAAGTTGTCAACAGTTTTAATAATATTTTTTTTCTTTTTATTTCCCTCTTGCAGACCTTCAAGTGCTGACCTTCTTGGTCTATTAAATTATTATAAACTTTTGCTGCTCTGCGAACATATAAAGATGTCTCGCAGCCCTGACGCTAAGGAAGACCCTGTGGAATGCCCTCTTTGCATGGAGCCTCTGGAAATTGATGACATCAATTTCTTCCCTTGCACCTGTGGGTACCAAATCTGTCGTTTCTGTTGGCATCGTATTCGCACTGATGAGAATGGACTTTGTCCTGCTTGCAGAAAGGTAAATCCCTGCAACAGCGGCTTGTCTTGCATATTTCACAAGGCTTAATTTTTGTGTTGGTACCAAAGACATCCTTTTCCTTGAGGGAAACAATCATCTAGTTATGGCCTAGATCAAGGGTGAGGTGTTGGATCCTTCAGATTCTGTCTGCATATGTATTGAAGCTGGTCTTGGTTTATTAAATTCAGAACCAGATTGATAAGGGAAGCTTCAGATCAGAACCAAGGCATGCTGATGCTGTGAGAACTGCCAGAAATGAAAATCCTTTGAGTTGGGGTGCTCATGCATTAGCAAAGTTTTTTCAGGAAGAATAGTGAGGATTCCAGCATTGGGTTTGCTGAGAGCTAAGGTTCAGCTAAACTGACAGAGCTGATTGAGAAGCAAGTTTATAGAGCACCTACTTGTTTTGTTTGTGGCACTGGAGCTTTTTAATCCATATTTTAGTGGATACTGAATGTATAAAAACCTTTGGAAAGATATCCAGAGGTGTTAAATTTTGAAGCGTTTCAAAATATAGACTGTTTGTGTAGTATTCTGATCTTGTTGACAGATGCTTGAAGGTAGTACTTGATATCTCCCTGTCGTCTTGATGTCTGGCTGATTTGGTTGGCCACAACTGTAAATGTCAGCTTCATTAAGTTGCCTGTTATTTCCTTTGAATTATTTTATTTCTCCTTCTAGTGTTTTGCTTAAACTCATTATTTCCTAATCTTCAATGTTCAATAAAATTCCTTTTCAGTATCTTCTTGTCTTTAATGACTTCCCTTGACTGTAACTTTCTTGCCTGGCCTTTCTCTTCTTGTAGCTGCAGCTACTTATGTATTTTTGCTCTCCTACTATTTAATCATGATCCTGTCCCTAGTTTATGCCTCTCTTGTCTTCCTGTCTCATGTTACAGCTTCCTTTTCAGACCCCAAGTAATCTTACTTGGTCTCACTATCTTTATTTACTGCCACAGTATTTTATAAGCACTTCCAGTCGTATTTTCTTGCTGCTCTTTTGAGCTTTGGCTATGCTAGAGCTGCTACTGTTGATCTGTGTTTGGATGCCTCTGCAAGCCTGGAGGCTCTCCCACAGCAAAATGTTTATTTAAAAATTCTTCAAATTTGCTGCAATATTTGAGCTCCATGTTCTGCAAGGAAGATCCACGTGTTATCAGCCAAATCCTTCTCCACTTGGGATACCTGCTGTAGATGACACATGCTGTATAGTAATTTCCCACAGTACAAGATGATTTCTACTCTTCTGAGACAACGTGAGATTTCTGGCATTTCCTTGTTTAAGTCGCTTTGTTTTCCTGGATTTGTTCCGCTACTTTCACCTGTTTGTTATTCGGAGTTTTGAAATCTATTTGAAGAATCACAGAAGCAGTGTGCTAGTCACTCTTTTTGGGTGTCTGAATTCTTTGAAATATGCTCAACTCTTAAATGTGGAATACTCTGCCCTGTGGTTCAGTGTGCAAATGTTTTGCCTAATATTGGATACAGTTTGCTCAGAAAAACTGTTTCATGAGGAAACCTGGAGTAAGTGCTATGATTGGAGTGAATCATATGGGCCACTCCTGGAGAGAAAGGAGACATCTTTCATAACAGATGAGGATTATGTTGATACTTCCTTCATCTATGGACTGCAAGATACTCTTGAGTGGATTTGGAGCTGTATCACTGGATTGTAAGGGATTGGCTTGAAGAAGGCTGGCTAAGGAGGACGTCTCTTCTGTGGCACAGACACAGACATTGTGATGCAGAGACCACACCAGGATCTTGGGAATAAATCATCTTGAGCCACAGAGTTACAGCATTAAATGAGTGAAGAAGCCATCTTTGGAAGTGTGCTGGACAGAAGGAACCAGGTATGTGTATTTGTGTTCAGTGTGTCCAAGTAGTCACTGTCTCTGCATAGTAAAGCTTCTGGGGATAGATCTGAGCATTTTTCTATTTGTAACTACTATGGTGTACATTGATTGTGGCCACTTAAAATGCTGGAGAACACTGCGAAGCAGCAAAGTTTTAGCAGGAAAGTTATAGTAGGTACAATGGTTTCAACAGGTATGCCATATTGTTATGACAAGTATACCAGTGCAGGATACTTACTGTGAAATGGACCATGGATACAGATATATTAAAACAAGGATGAGTTTTTTATTTACAATTACATAATAGAAACCTGCTATTTGTGCCAATATTATTGAATGCAGTGTGACTTACCCAGTAATTTGAGCACTACTCCATGGAGAGGAACAGTGAACAACCCCCTGTCCAGGGGTTTTGGTTGAAGTGTTTGGGGGAGATTTTGGAGAAGTCTGTAATAGAATATCTTGGCTAAATGCTGTGGTGGCACATATGCAATTAGTTGTCAACTGTGCGTTTCATATATACCATTATCTTCCTAAGCTTCTTTAATTCACTTCTAACTGAAAAGATGTTAGCATGTGGTTTCTTCTGCCCAGGAGAGAGTACTTCTGTGTTTTTGAACTGTTATATAACTTAATTTCTGCACATGCAGAATATGTTCATGTGGTTGCAGTCAATTGATTTAGTCTACCTTAAGTTTCCTCCTGTGAATAATAGTAGTACACAAACATTCGCTTTAGTAAAGTGCTAGTGTGAATTAAACTTAAATGCTGGTTGGAAACTGGTACATCTTAGTATTAACATGTTTAAAACTTTCTAAACTTCATTTGAATCTTCTGAAATAGACTTGGAAAATAGTCTTATTTCTAGAGAAGTAGAAATTGTTTCTATTTATTTCACTAACTCCAAAAGTACCTACTTCAAAAAAAAAATCGAACTGTCTGGCTTTGGGTTCCTGATGCCCTTCAGAATTGTAGGTGTAGCCAGTTGTAAGATACCAAGCAAGGCTTCATGTTTTTTCCAGTTAATTGATTTCTTAACTGTGAGTGAAATAGCTGCTAACTAGACAAAATAGAATGAGAATATGCTGTCTTCAGAAGAGATATCTGTAGCCAGAAGCTGGTTTGCTAGCCAGCAGACTTGCTGGTTCTGATTGTAATGACAGTGATTTTTCTTTGCAGGGGTGTTTCTATTATCCTTTCTGTAAAATTCAGCAGTCTAGCTCCTGTTTGCCATGTGAATAATACATACTGTCTCAATTGCTTAATTAGAACATGCCACTCTTAGCCCTTTGTCAGTTCCTGCACTTTTTAAATCCAGCAACAAAAAACCCTAGCTTATTCACCTTTCTTAAGTACTTTGCTCTTCCAAATAATGTAACTTAATAGACAGTTGTTCCTGTGGTGTGGCTTTGGCTTTTTCTCAAGTTGCTTGACTAAGAGTCCTTTATCTCTCCTATGAGAGATCTAGCACCTTGTGTTAGAGGTGGAGAGCAATAGCATACTGCTAGATGTATGATCAAGAAATTAACATGCTTTGTTGATGTTTCTCTATTACTTCTGTATAAAAGGAACACTTAGTCTTAATGCACAGTCTCCAAATATCAATGTTTCTTCCTATGCTTTTTATCCCACAACTTAGTCGTTTGGTGCAACAATTGATATTTTGAAATAGATAGGAAATTGCTTTTTTTTAAAATGTAAGTATAATGGTGTATACTGTGCATAAACCTTATTGACTTCCTTTGTATTTCTTGTTTCAGGACCTATTTGGTAGCAAGACAACAAGTGGGAAATGTTGGTGCATCCATTTTGTGGAAGGAATGTGACCTACCTGGCAATGACAAAAGCAAAGTGCTTGATAAATCACAGCTCAGCTTTCAACAATTGGGAAACGGGGGAAAAAAAGTCTGGCAGGAAACAAAACTGAAATAACAAGACAAAATTAGTCAGGAAGACTGAGAATTCATCAAGGGCCTTCTCGGATTAGAGAAACAAAGACTTCAAGAGAGGCATTCAAACTTTTTGGTGACATTCTTGCAGGGACTACCTTGCACTTAGTGTAAAGAAAATTTGGTCATATTCCATGATGGCACACTGATTTGGGGAACCTCCATGTTTTTTTCTGAAAAGCGTTGGTATGACTGAAGTGAGAGGTGTCAGCTGAACTTAGTCAGTGAATCAGTGATGTTGATATCTCCTAATGTCTTGCATCTGAAAGTACATCAATGCTGATACCACTAGAGGTAGCTACTTTGTATCAGCTAAGGCATTGGAGACAGTATGTTAAGCAAGTAGATTGTTTAAAAAAAAATAAGCTGTAGGCATGTCAGTAGCATTTCCACTTCAGTTGTTGCAAAACCTGAGAGCCTCTGATGTGTATAGTCCTCTCTCTACTTCTGATTTGTAGGGTTAGACAGCAAAAACAACATACCAAATGGTGCTGTGAAGTACACCAGCTGTCAATCCACCTTGCTTGGCTTTCAGAGACTTGTTCCAGCAGTCTGCAGTGCACACACCTGTTTGTAGTTGAACCATCATCCAAGTTCATTAACTTCATCACTGGGAAACAATGACTCTGAAGATGAAATAATTTATTTCACTATCTGTAGACTGATTTTGGTCCTTTATTTGAAAGGAAAATGGTTTCTAATACTATTTTTTTTAGACTTAGTTTCTGAAATGTTGATGCTGTGCTTATTTGCCTTCCACTCTCTTTAAATGTGCAATATCTCCTAATTTGTTATTATGCCACACATGATACATAGCTAGGAAAATCATCTACCCCTCAGTTGTGTTTGGATTATTCTTGGGATTCAAGAATTCAAGAGATGTGTGCAGATTCATTTATAGGTCCTGCAAGTCAGCATATCAGACTACTTGGGTGCATTTAGAAGCATGTCATATGGGTGATGCACATACAAAACATGTATCTAATACAGCCCTACAGTATCTAGTGAGAACTTCAGAAGATTCAGGTGCTCAGACAAGTATGGTTATCCATGGTGGCATACCAATTGCTGCTTCTACTTAATGATTGAAGTTCCTGTTCTGCTAGTCTCAAGCTTTCTGCTGAGATGGAGACATTTCTCTGTCCCTGATTCTGAAGCTGCTGCCTAGTTGTGTTCTACTAGGAGTTTTTTATGCTTTTCTGTAGAAATACAAACTACTGTTTGGACATATAAGTGTTCTGTTCAGGGTTATGCTTGAGCTACCCAGGATGTTTCCTGATTATTGTTCAGGACCTCCAGCAGCAAATAGCTGTACAGAGAAGAAATATCCTGTCTGATTTGCTACTCACTTGAGAATATGCTCTGAATGTGGCTGGACTTGGCAAGAGAGAACCTGATGAATTTTGACACTGTTTGCTGTAGTTTCCTTGGACCTTCAGGAGCCTTACTGAATCTACTGAAAATCATTAATGCATTTCTTGAACAGTATCAGAGAGCAGCACTATTGCAAGTTTTGCCTTGCATAGTATGGGATGTGGAGTAGGAATTAATCTTTGAAAGAATGGATTGTGGATAGGACAATCACTTGATGTAGGGCAATCTGTGTTTTTGGAACTATATCTGTTATAGTGGTGCACTTTTCTTCCCATTCCTACCTGAACTCACTGATAACTGAGATAACTCACTCTGCCCTGAGTAGTCTTTTTTACCTGTAAAAACCCAACATTTTTCTTCTTTTGTTTACATGATTGACTAATACAGATTTTAAGAAGCTCGTGAAGTGTAAAATTATTCTGCAGCTCAGAAGCCCGCACATGTAGATGTGTTAAAACACAAGATAATAATTGGCTATAGCATATCTCAAGTGACCTTACTAGTTGGTCACTGGTGTTCATCAAGTACATTCTGAAATCTATATAACGTATTCAGTGTTACCTCTGAGTTAACTGAGTAACTAATCAGAGTAATGCTGAATATCTTCCTGAGAAATCCTATGGTTTTGACTGTTCTTCAAGGGTAACTTGAGTCCTTATTATGTTTTCATGTTAAGGACACCTTTGGCTGCTGCTGAAGTATCACAGACTTTTAAATTCCTTTGTGATACTAAAACACGTTCCAGAGGACTTGATGTTTGACTGTGAGATGCCATCTGCTCAAGTCAACTGTAGCATATTTGCAGAAGATATCTCACGTGTAGCATAACAATGCTGAACTTTAACTGAAGAATGGATTTTGGTTTGTTTGGGGATGTACTCAGAAGACTGTCAGGTCTGAGCAATTGTTGGCTCTTTGAGTAACATCATGCAACTCTTTAACCTACGCATTTTCATCTGTTGTAGATTTTTTTTTCAGGTTATTTAGTATGACAACTAGTTCTGTACTCTTGTGACTAACACAGGACTAACACAGTCAGGAAAAAGTTAAATTCATTTTTGTTGGACTTGGACACTGAAAGCTTTGGTTATGGTAGAACAAGCAAAGACCTTAGCTCAACATATTGGTGAGCTTAGCTTCTTTGTCTTAAGTCTTTGTCTTAATTCACATCTCCTGTACTCTTATTTTTTTACTTCTTGGTGTTTAGAAACTCTTTTTGTTTGAGACATGTTCTGTATACTTGTTTTTGTGCTTAGCATTGTTTTCTGTGTACAATGTGAAATCTCACTTTTCAGTCTAAAGAACTGGGGCAGGTAAGGAATGTGGGAATGCTTTGAGGAGTAATCTGGGGCAGAGGACAGTGCACTGTAGTCTGCAAGACCCAGCTAAAATAGTGCCTTTAGAGCAAGAATAGAGCAGTCTTTCTAGATAACTCTGAGGATACTTGTACTTCTCTTATATACTTATGAGATTAAAATATATGGTGTTATATCTGTGAGGAGTTACCTGCAGGGATGGAAAGACCAAATTTCAAACTTGTACATAAGCATGGCAAGAATACTGTCATTAATTGTTTTGAAATCTGTCTCTTCACTAGAAATTAACCATGTAAACTTTGAGTAGTGTGATGATGTTACTTAGTGGGCCACTGAAACTACATTTGTATTTTAATTTCTTATCTCAGAAATACTTAAAGATACTTAAATGTCTTGAGTACATTTAAGTACCAAGATCTGTATCAGAAATAAATATAAAGTGCATGCTTTCATCCTGCTTACACTAAGCTATTGTTAGGGAAATTATAACAGGATGTGTTGGCTCTCATGTTGTAGCTGCTTGTAATGTTACCAAATTGACTAGGCAGCTGGGTTAGAATTTGGTTGCCCAAATCAATATTATGTCTATAAATAAAAGAATTCCATGTAAATATGCAAGAAAATTTACCATTCCCAGAGGACTGAGTATGCCTCTATAATGTGGGTGGCCATAACAATCAAGTATAATGAAGAAATTTTTGCATTAAAACACTGTGATTAATGGTTTTCAAAGGTGTTCTTTCTTACATGGGTTGGTTTTAATGCTGTTTGTTATGTTTAGCCATATCCAGAAGATCCAGCAGTGTACAAACCACTCTCCCAGGAAGAGCTGCAGAGGATAAAAAACGAAAAGAAACAGAAACAAAATGAGAGGAAACAGAAGATATCAGAGAATCGCAAACATTTGGCCAGTGTACGGGTTGTACAGAAGAACCTTGTCTTCGTGGTAGGGCTATCTCAGCGCCTAGCAGATCCAGAGGTGAGCACTTCACACCTGCAGATCTTGCTCTTAACTTGATGCCATGAAACACTGGAATATTCTTGTGTTTCTCTGAAGGATTGAAAATTAAGCTGTGTTGAAAAGGTTTGCTGCTATGAGGCCCCCATTTCTTAAGGGAACTTAGCTTCCTGCTTCATAATACCCTCCATAAGTATTTGTCTGTGTTTTAGTGCTCTGAATATTTTTTTTTGGGGGGGTGGGGTGGGGGGAGTTGTTCTTTGTTTAATAATGGGAGCTTGGATTTAAGCTAAAAATAAGCATAAGGACTTTTCAGGTACTCGTTTTCCTAGGTTGGATCTGGTGGCACTATACAGCTATGTCATGAATCACCAATTCTAAAATGGGAGTTTGGTTGGATTATGAAGAACTAATATACAGTATCACACAAACCTGTAGGGACAGAAGGAAAAAGCCAACACTTGGAAGTATATACTAGGAAGAACGATAAGGATTATGTCCTTAAGAAATTGTGGGGAAAAAATTAGAGGAAGACCCCAGAAAAAGTTGGCCTGCTACTCTGCATCATCAAAAATAAGGTTTTCATTTGAGAAAATTGATTATATTTAAAATGCTCTATTTACTTCCGTCATCAGTCATAGGTGCAGGTGGCCAATGGAATAAGTGCTAATGCACAAAAGTATCTTGAATTAGAATATGGAGGAAATGTACTACAAGGTAACATAGATGTCTTCAAAATTACAGTGCCAGATTAAATTCACTTTATCAGACTAAATTATCTGGAGAAGTCTCAGACAGAAGTGGCTGTTTCTGAGGTCTCAGAGTATGGTCTGTATTTTGCTAGACTGTTAAAGAATAAGTGTAAAAAGCTGATTTTAGTGAAGGAGAAAAAAAGGATAAGAAGGGAAGAGAAAAAATCAAATTAAAACTGATCTGATGTATAACACTTCTGTAAGTACTGAAATATAGCAGCAAGTACTGTCAGCACTGGCTTGGGGCTATTTTACCATTGAAAAATGCAATATGAATTTATTATTGAAATTTAATTTCTTTGACCAGATGGAGGATTTGTAATTAAGAGAAATAGTAGTAAATAGAGTTGATTTTTTTTTTTTTTTTAACACCTCAGATAATTTTACACTGAATACTTTAAGTAACTAGGAATGGGTTTATTTGGGGGGTGGGGATGTGCTGCACTAGGTGTATTGGTAGCAGTATTCTCAATTACATACCAGAATGTTGTATATAGCACAAGGTGACTTGATCTTCAAGAAACCTAGCCTGAGAGAGACAAGCTAAAGAAAGTATATGCTATATTCAAGTTTTCTACTTAAGCAGGCAAAAAACTCCTTCATAAATTGAGATTATTTGGAATGGGAACTTGGCTGCTATGCGCTGTTTCTGGAAATAGGTCTGTGGATCATAGTGGAGTACAGGTGGATCCTCTTCTGTTGACGTGTTCTTAGGAGAATTGTGAAGGCTGTACTGTCCTATTGTACCAGGAGTATCATCTGCAATATGCTTAAGTAAAGGGAAGGCTTCTTCAGGATTGTCATTCTCTTTGGAATAATGCCTTCAGGGTGGGTGTAGTATGTTTCAAGAGCGTGTAGACCAAATGAAGAGCAGTCAGAAGAGACCAATGAGTGCCTGGTTATCTATACAACAGATAGTAGTTCTTTGGGATGTTCCCAGTGTGATGATGCTGTTAGTTCCTGAAGGCATTGATGCATGCTTGGGAAGGGAGAGGGGTAGATTAATTCTTGGATCAGTACAGTTCACCTGCACTATCCAATGCTAATATGAAGATGGAGCAGAGGAAACAAATCTTCCTTTATAACTTCTCAGGTTATTTTCTAGAACTAGAAATGCCCTTATTTTGTCTAGCTTCAGTCTGAGTAGCCAGTACTTTTGTACCTTCTTCCATCACAGAAATGGGGAAAAAATAGCTTTTGGTATAAATGTCAAATATGTTGCCAGTTTCATTGGCACACAGGTAATGGTTATGCAGCAGAGTTGCTTAATATGCTGGTGACGTTCTTGATTTGCACAGGGTCCCTTAAATGATGTGTTAGTACTAACTGGTTCCTGGAAGGGCAAGACGAGTACTTATTTTCCTTTATGGATGTGATAATCACTCATTCATTTCAACATGATATTGATTCCAAAGTATTTTTTCTTGTCCCTAGAAATTTTCCTTTGTCTTCCTTTACTTAGTCTGGTCTTTAGAAAACTTGAGGTTATCTTGAGCTAATTGGTTCACTCCCTTTTTTTTTTTGGAGTGTGGGGCATGGCAGTCAGGATTCAGCATTTTATACCTAGTAATTAATATAGCTGAATGCAAGTTTAAGGTGTATGGGTTTTGGAAATGAGAATGAATGTGATTTTTATTTTTTAAATCAAATTATAAAACAGGTGTATACAGGAACTTCTTATGCTGAATAGGATATATTTTGCCAGGGTGGGATTTGGGTGATCAGAGTACTGAAAGA
Source organism: Serinus canaria (assembly GCF_022539315.1). Classification (NCBI taxonomy): domain Eukaryota; kingdom Metazoa; phylum Chordata; class Aves; order Passeriformes; family Fringillidae; genus Serinus; species Serinus canaria. Next base: position 46,071,409 of record NC_066314.1, read on the forward strand.
ACTTTTTAAAATACAACATGAAATGCGAGATATTTGTCATTAAAGTTCTGCAGTAACAACATAGTTGTAGTGCCAGTAACCATGTTTTTGTGTGGGAAAACAAATCTAAGTCTTTGTGCTCTTCTTTTAGGAGAGACCTGATTTTTATTAGTTAAAGGTATAGCTGCACAGTCTCTCAGAATAATAAGTACACCTCTTTATGAATTTTAAGTTTACCATTTGAACTTTCTTTTCTTGTAGGTTTTGAAACGACCAGAATATTTTGGGAAGTTTGGTAAAATACATAAAGTTGTCATTAATAACAGCACATCATATGCAGGCTCACAGGTAAGTCAGAGGTCTTTGTAATTTTTTTTATTAATTCCTTTAAAGAATACATGTGTGCAGAGTGATTCTAGGCTCTCTATTTCTGATTAAGCAATAGGAAAGAGTGTAAAAAGAAAAAAAGGCCTTGCAAGAATCAAACTACTGTTAAGTTACTGGGGCATTTTCCAACCACACTCTTACAGCTGGATGCAAAATGCAGTGTAGAAAGATTGAAAATGGGGAGACAGGATGAGAAACTTTAAAGAAGCAGCAATATAGCATTTAGTCACTAGTCTGCATTTTGGGGATAAAATGTTTTTTAAGTATTTTTAGACCGTTAATGCAGCATACTGATGCATTTCCTCATCAGGCATTTCCTCCTTCCTTTTCTTCATTCTTTATGCATCACAAATGAGTTTTTATGGCTTTTACCTTTTGGGTCAGTTTCTTGTTAAAAACATCAAGCCCTGAATATACCAGTTTATTAAGGGAGGGGCTAAAAAGGTGACTTAATGATCAGATCTGTCTGGGGATAAGGAAAACAAGTAAATAATGTGTGTTTTCTTCCTAGGGTCCAAGTGCCAGTGCATATGTAACCTACATCCGGTCAGAAGATGCCCTCAGAGCCATACAGTGCGTCAATAATGTGGTGGTAGACGGCAGAACACTTAAGGTAGTAATAGTTATGTGTTCTTGCATATATGTTCTAGAACATTAATATCAGGGATGGGCATACAATTTTGTTTGTATTGGCATTTGACTTCCTGGTATTAATCTCAAAACAGAAGTTCAGTGAGCATCCAGCCAGCTCTTTATTGGTGTGTTAGCAGATATAACTTCTTAAAACAAACTTTGAGGCAAACATATGCACCTCCTCCCCATGCTTATAGTGGCTTTTTTGTTGTATAGCATAATAGTACAGTGTGAAAACCCACTGTTTGCTTCTACAGAACCTTTCTGTAGTCTGTATACCACACCTCTCAAAAGCTCCCTGGGAAATCAAAGGTTTTTTTTTCCTTTTGGTGTCTGTGTAAACAGGTCTTCAGGCTGCTTTGACCAAAAAGAAGGTGGCTATAGAAAATCTAGTTACTACTCATTTCCTGACCCTGCTACATGTCTCCTTATGATTATGCAAATATTTACTGAGGCTCTTAGTTAAGCATTTATTTAGATTAGGATGCATTTTTATTTTCATCCAATTGTCTAATCCACAAGAATATATATCTTCCTTACAAATTGATTTTTTATTCCATCTGCATCAAAAATGCATTATGATGGAATTTCAAATCCTGAGGTAATTTTTAGATATAACTTTATCTTATATGGTTAAAGGCATTCTTAACCTCCAGTACTTTTTTTTTTCCTTCAGGCATCATTAGGTACAACAAAATATTGCAGTTATTTTCTAAAAAATATGCAGTGTCCAAAACCAGACTGCATGTATCTACATGAGCTAGGGGATGAAGCAGCCAGTTTCACAAAAGAAGAAATGCAGGTAAGTGTAGTGAATAGGAAACACATGAAATGTGCCACATATGTCTTACTGTTTATGATTTAGTCTAATATGTGTCACGTGTTTGCTGAATGTTGTGGCGGTGATGAATTTTGAAATCCAAAAGGTGATTAACCAGTTGGATATTGCAAAGAACAGTTAGCTCAGGTTTTTTCATTACGTGCTGTTTTTAAAGTCTGAGAAGTCCAGTGGATGTTCATGAGGCAAAAAGATGGAGGTAGACTCTTAGCCAGGAATTCAAACAACCTGAGCTAACTGATTTCCCTTTTTTTACACTAAAGTAAGGTAGTGTCATTTTAGATCTCTATGAGTGAAGTTAGTTCAGATCTGGGTTTTATTGTAAAATTGGTGTGTGGACAGTTATCATGGATTGACTCTTGTGCTGTGACTGACCACGCTGTCTGAATCCCAATAACCCTCCTAGCCTGTGAAGCATTTAGAAACCATTTGTAAATAAAACATTGAGGTTTACTATAATAGCACATAAAAAATGATGCTGGGATTTTTTTTTAACCATCTCAACAACAAAATGCTTATTGCCTAGGATAGGGAAGCAAGTAAATGGATAGCTTTACTGTCTCAAATGTGGTGCATTCTGAGCAGACCATTTTTGGCCTGTCTCCATCCTTCTACAGGAGGTGTGGTAAAGCTGTTAAACTCAAGTATGCCAACCTTGCATCCATGCTGTCATTTTTGCATGTTGTCTGTCCATGTAGCAGAGGGTCGGTCTCCACCCTTAGTGCCAGCACAAATGTTGTTCTAGTAGATTATTTTTTGTGTTAGGCTCATGTAAGCTGGAGAATAAGGAAGAATATTCATATCTATTAAACAATACTTTCCACAAACTATTTCTGAGGATTTCAGCAGATAATTGCAATAGAAGGGGAAAGTCAAGGACCAACCAGGCCACCTTCCCTGTATGTTTTCCTTGTATTTCTCCCATTACCTAGATCATATGCATGTTTGAGGATATGTTCCCATCTAGTCTTTCTAGTTTTTTACAGACCTGTCAGCCGTGAATTTATTTAATCCATTTTGAACCTGTTGATGCTGCCACAAAAGACTTGGCAGTAAGCCCCAGAAATTGATCCGCTGTTTTGTAAAGTGCTTTCTTCTGCCTATGTGAAACTGTGAACTAGTTAGTTATGTCAAGTGTCCCTTAATCTTAGCTTTGGAGTGCTTGCCTTTGTGATATGGTAAAACTTGATCTAGTCTCTCCCAGCTTTCTCTCTGAATCATAGTTTCCTGTCCTTTAAACTTCTTTTAGAAGCAGTTGCACCTTATCTACGGTGTCTGTTGCCCTTCTCTATATTTTCTAGCTGTGTCCTCCTTGAGATGGAGAGCTCAGATGCATGATGTGGGGGAAGCCAAGTTTAATTTACCAGTTTTCAGTGTGATACATGCTATTTTAATTTTTAGTTTATTTGAAGTGGCCTTCTTGGTGATGCCCAGCAAATCTTTTGTGGCTAGTGCATAATCAACTAACAGTTTCTGAGCTCTGTTGGCAGTAACCTCAGCATCTTTTTTCCTGAGCTGTAACAGCCAGTTCACAGATCAGGAATGGGTTACTATGGTCTAGACTGCTTTTCCCTTCTTGTGTCATCTGACATGTCCTTGGTGAAGCTTATTTGCCACCCTTTGCTTATTTATTGATTTTTTTTTTCCTCTGGGATTCCTTTGGAGCTCCTCATTATCAGCGTGGCAGTTTATTACCCAAAAGCTTGATATTGTCAGCAAAGAACTTGCTTTTAAGTCCTTTCTCGTGCATGCTGATGGTGTTGCATAGAACTGATGCCAGTCATGAGTCCTCATTGCTTGCTTCTGCACTCTAAGAGCTATACTTTGAACCATCTTCAATTCACACTCTCTTCCATGGCAGATTAATAAATAATTGGTGTGAAACCTTATCAAAAGTGTCTTCTTTTAAAGTTTTGTGGAGCATCTCTATGCTTACTGGCTCTATGAAGAATTCGTGTTAGTGAAATAGGGTTTCCCTTTACAAAAGATATTCAGATTCAATCCCAGTGGCTTGTGTTTTTCCATGAACTTCTATTTTTAAAAATTATTGTTATTGATATTATTGTTACCTTGTCATCTTTGGAAGGATGGAGTTTTACTTAGCAGCCTGTAGTTCACAGAATCTTTTCTACAGCCCTTTTTGTAGAAGTCAGTGGCAAACTGTCAATCCTCTGGCCTGACTCTTAGTTAAAATTGATAGGCTATGTACCTTGGTCAGGATTTAATTTTCATGTGTGAGTTTCTTCAGAAGTTGAGTGGATTTTACATCATCTTGGTGACTTACATGAATCTTCCTTCCCTATTCCTTGTTATATTGCTTCAACTTTTTTTGAATTTCATTTTGCTTCCTTAGGAGTAATTGGAAATTACACACCTGCTAAGTACATTGTTCTTTAGGTGTGCCAGCTTTTTTGCATTTGTGTGTCAGTGAATTTCCAGATCCATTTAATGAGATTGAATGTTCGTTGCTTCAGACTTTGACACTGTATTTTTAAAAAGCATGGTCAATGGATGGTTCAGTTCTAAATTAAATAATTAATAGATCTAAACATAGTGACAAAATAAAAAGAATTGGTAGAACTCCAGGAAGTCTAGGAAAGTGATGTTGGGAATTTTAGGTGGGTTGGAAATGCCAAGTTTGGCCTCTGGGCTGTCTGCTATAAATAAAATACAATTACTGCAAGCTTCTTTATAGGATTTTAATCTTGTTTCTTTCTTGTGTTGGTGTGGCAAGTAAATGAACTTAAAGACTGACCTCTGATGTACCTGACTGTGATATTCAGTCTTTAGTCACTGAAGCAAGTTGAGAGGTTTCTTCTTACTCAGCTTAATGTTTGCAAATTGTTAATTTTGCAAATCTGTGCATCAGCCTGGTTACTACAGTCATAGTGGATGGTGAAAGAAGCATTTCCAGGGTGCAGAATATCTCAGGTTTGCATTTAGGTGAGCCATACTGTAGAACCACACTTTCCTACTATAGGTAGCAACTTGGGTGTGGACACTGACCAAGTGTGTAAGGTGATGCATACACCAGATGTTTCAATCCTTCTTGAGAGGTGTATAAGTTGACCATATAAGGACACATTCAGGATCAATCAGTAATGGAGAACTGGAGACTTAAGTAGCAAAAGAATGGACTCATTGATAGGGTTTGACCTGAAGTATTCCAGTGAGATATGCAGTTGGCCTTCTACAGGCAACCATAAGGGAATGTAGTTTATCAACAGTATTATTTTTTTCTATTTTGTCTATGCATGCTTATTTTTTTAAAAGAAAAACAAGTTATATTTTTCTTTTAGATTGTAAAATTTTTCTAGGGGTATGTCCACATTGCCTGTGCATTAATTCCATTCTTGTTCCAACAGAATTGTAAGGAAATAATTCATGTTACAAAGAGTTTAATTTTATATGTAGAAATAGTGTGAGAACTTCTAAATCAATACTGAAGGTGTGATAGATCACAACTTTGGTGTTTCAGACTTAAAATTCAGAAGACCTGACCATAAATCTTGGCACTCGTTTCCTTTGCTAGAGGACATCTAGTATCTGGAAATGGTAGAGAAAAGCTATAGACAACTTCAAGGTCACTGTTTTATTTTGTATCTTGATTCAACTCATAACAATACTTAACTTGCAAGTAGTAATTCTTAGGTTGGAATGTTGTAACAACCTACAAAAACCATGAGTGCTCATCTTGAATTTTATATGTTACTGTAAGTGTTGGGGGTAGGAGTAGATCTTGCTGGTTTTGTTTTTTTTTTTATTAAGCTACAGAATGTTATCTGCAAGCTAGACTGAAAAATACTCTCTTCCTTCACTTGCCATATTCTAGTACTCTGGAGTTGAATTGGACCTCCACAATTTCTGAAAGCAATAAATTGTTCTCAATTGATTCAATTAGCTGAAAGAATATTTCAGTTACTAAAAAGAATGGTTTATCAGTTATTACCTAGAATATGCTGTTTGTCATGTCATACACCTCAGCTGTTTTATTAAGCCAATATAAAATTGCTTTCATTTTGGAAGAACTTTTGTTTCAGAGGAACTCTTTGTTCCTTCCCATCTTCTGAAAAGCTAAGTATGGTTGAAATATGAAATGCAGACTTCATTGGCAATGTCTCTGTTGAATTTTATGGTATATTTGTGAAGCTCTTGATTAGAACTGAGGAGCAGGTTCTAATTAGGTTGTAGGTGCTTTTCTGCTTTAGAAGTCTCAAAAAATTATAAAAAGTATAAATAGGGGATTTTTAGGCAAACTTTAGAGCTGTTGAGATTACGTCTGTGCTGAGAGTGAGAAGCACTGTTTTGAGTTTGACAGTGAGTGAGCTGGTAAGTTGTAAAGGCTAAACTACGAAGCTTTGGGACATTGATATGGGCATATTACATATATTTAAAAAATTATAACTATAAATATATATATTATACCAGTATTCATTCATGGTGAGTTTCTCTTTCCTTAGGCGGGTAAGCACCAGGAATATGAACAGAAACTACTGCAAGAATTATACAAACTAAACCCCAACTTTCTCCAGTTATCTACGGGTACAGTTGACAAGAACAAGAACAAAGTGACAGCACTGCAGAGGTACGATGCGTAAGTACTGATACTGGACTGCCTGGTTATTCTTTCTGGTTATTCCAAGGAAAACTTTTATTCCTGTTTCATCCCCCAAATTGCCTACTGTTTTTAGTACCTACTGTATGATAAAATCTGATGGGTTTTCTCTGTGGAGACACGTATTGTTTAGGAATGATATTCTCCAATTTACCATGTTCCCTCTGAAGCCGCTCCATATTCCTCCCCTTGCCCTCCCCTGTACCAGGCCAGGAGAGGAGAGTTGGAGGCGCAGAAGGTAAAGATGAGAACAATTTCCTGGAAACAGCAGTGAGATAAGAAAACAGTAACAGCAACAATACAAAGGACAGAGGGTACAAGAAAGTGTCCAATGATTCACAAGTGGTTGCTCACCCTGCGAAAGCCCCCAGCAGTACTGACCACTTCCTCTGCTAGGCCATGCTGACCCATAAAAGAGCCCTTCCCCAGAAAATTACTTAAGGTGGTATGGAATTGTCCTAGCCATGCCCCTTCTTGGCTACTGCAAAAATTAACCCTGTCCTGGCCAGAACCAGGACACATGCCCCGCTTTGTTCTAAAACAGAGTGCGTATCTTCAGAAATAAATATTTCTGCATTTGAATCAGTAGTTCAGAAGAAGGTATTCTGAAAGAAGATTTTATATTTGCAAAACCAAATGCATTTGTTAAAGACCAGATGTCTACTTTCTTGGCATGGTATCATTATGAATGCAGTCTGTATTTTATAACTGAGATACCTTATAACCTTAATATGTTTTTTTACATAATGATTTATAGTGCAGTCCCTGCATTTTTTACTATGTTGTAACTGGAGATATAACTTATTATGGCTCGTTAAAATAATGTTCTGTTGATGTAGTTTGTTTGGTAAGTTGTGAAAAGATTTCTGTCTATATGAGTATATAGTCACACAAAGATAGATGAAAGTCTGAGGTTACCAGTTCTTAATTACTCATTCAAATGTCATATGTAAGATAAAGCAATAAAAACTCTTGACAATTTTTTCCACAGCTTTTTGTAGGAGTTTGATAAAGGAGATTGGCAGAGCAGAATGTGAAAGTTAGATTGCACTTCATATGAACCTTGGCCTTGTATTCAGGGTTGGTGTTGTGTGCCAGTTCATGCACTACTGAATTTTTCAGACAATAGTTGGCCAGTGACAGCATCACTGCACAGCTGTTTAATCAAGACAGTGGGTACTGTATCTAAAATACTGTCAGTGGGTTTGAATGAGCAGAATACAATTCTGAGAACTGGTATTCCAACTGGTATACAGGGACTATTTTCTTTAATTTCTGGAGTCAGTTTCATATGCACTTTGACTGCAAGTGGTCAGGGCTTCCAGAGGGATCTTTTTTCTTAAGGACAGAGCTGCTTCTTATTTCTCAGGCACTGGTTCAATATTGACTTCAAAGGTAAAGTGTGGCAAGCAAAACAAATACACCGCTTCTTGAACTTGGGTATTGGTTATTTTAAGTTTGAAATCTGAACTAATTTTAATTTGAAACCTGATTAGATCCCAGCAAAATAGGTTATACTAGTGTGGGAAGAATGCACTATCTGAAACTGCAGCAAACTTTTATGCCTTTAGGAAGCAATTAGGAGTTGGAGCTTGGCCAGTCTTTGGTGCTAACATTTAGCACTTAGGGAAAATACGGCATGTTACTCTAAAGACAGCAAGTGGTAATTTCTGGAGGTAATTTCTCTTGTCAGTTGAACAGCATAGTCACAGCTCAAACTCTGTTCTTTGCTAGTGCCTAGGTACCATCTTTAGAGTTGCAAAGTGAATTTCCTGCCACTGGGATTTGGACAAGTTTTGTTGTAGCTTTTGCACTGGTGATGCACATTGTTCTTTCACAGTTTCTACCCAATTGAGTTCTTGTAGGATTGGTTTTTGTAGGATTCATTGATAGGATATTCATATTTCTAGCAGTTTGTCACAACCTCTGACAACTCCAAAGTGGTTCTTGTGTTTCTGGGGTGCAGAATTTCTGTTTCATAACAGAATGGAACAGAAGTTGAGGACTAAGTAGTAGATAGTTAATTATAAATATCCAGTAGTAGAAAAGAGTTTGTTAAACTCTGATAAGTGTTTTTCTACAATTGTTTTAATTTGAAAGGTCCTGCTTGGAGACCTTTTCTTCCTGCTGAATACAACTATTAAAATCCCCTAGGGCCATTCTGTGTACTCATCTTCTGTTACGTTATTTGATAGTCATGATGACTGTGTTCTCTTAAAATTGGAGATATAGTCCACATTTAAAACAGATCAAGCTTTTTTATTTTCTTGATGACATTTTTCTGAAGAACTGAAATGAGTGTTTTGTTATGCTACAAGAAGAACCAATTATTAAGCATATACTGATCTTTTAGAGAACAGCCCTTCAGAGACATGCAGCCTGAACTTAACTAAAACAAAAAAGCCACAAACACAACCCCCCCCCAGAACACACACCAATTTGTTTCTTTTCTATTTTCCTTGGATGCAAAACTGACTTTTAACTGACTTTTAAACTAAAAGTTTGTTTTAGTATAGAGATGGCTTTGCACTGTAGTGAATATAAATATGGATATTTAAAATAAATGGACTGACAATTCTGATAATCCAGATTTCAGTTCATTTTTGTGCAGTGACACTATTAAATTACAGATATTCTGCTGCTGCTGTCTCTTCATTCCCTGATGTTCTGTATCTGATCAACTCAGTATGTCAAACTTAATCCAAATGTGAGCAAAGCCAAGATGAGATCTGTAGATCTGGTCAAGCTACTCATCTATGTACATATTGTATATGTGGTTGAGAACAGATGGATACAGAATAGCAAATCTTAAAATACTGAGATTTGAGGGGAGCTACTATTACTAATTTTATCTGAGTAGAAGTAGGAGGCATTTGTGTTGCTATAAACAGTTACTGAAATTTCCAGATTCTGTCTGTGAAATTACTAAATTGACCTAAAGATGTAGAGTAAATTTTGGACCATGTAATAGGAATATGCTAACATAGGGGAGCATCAGAAGGACATAAATGTTAATTTTTTTTTTTTGGTGAAAGCTGCTTTCTTACTGTAAGGCAGGACTTGGACACTAAAACCAGCTCCTAATAGAAGGAATGAAAAGCTACAGGTAATGTAGAAGAACTTGAGAACACAAAAGATCTTTTATAAGAAGATTGCAGAGTTGACAGACAACACTGTATTTGAATCCATTTTGTTATAGATTATATTCCATTTTGCTTAAATTTGTACAGAATGTTACTACAGATAAAACTTGGGCTTTGAGTCCTCTCTTGAACTTTTTTCAGTTCTAATGTGCACTCTAAAATGAAATTTATTATTACTTTATAAAAGGGAAGTAATTATGGCTTTAAATTAGAAATGAAGAAAGCAGTAACTTGAACAATGTTTGTCTGGCTGGTCTCATGGTCTGTTAGTAAAGCTGTGGACTCCTCTGTAGGTGTAAAACATAAAACTTCATCTGTTGTGGCCAGGCTTGATAGGACCTGGAATATAAAACATATATTATAAAAAGTATGACTTACAGAACTTAAAACTAGTTAAGGGCTAAAGCAAGTAATTCTGAATGAGTTGTGCAGAGGTCTGGACACTTGAACTATTGATGGCATTTTAAATTTTTATTTACCTTTTTTTTCCTCTTCTTCAAACGGGCAAGTTGAGACTTTAGGATTGGCAAAGCAGCTATCTATTCAGGAAAGAAAACACAATTCCCTCTGGTTTTCTCTCTACCCTATCCCACTAATTTTTTATCATCTTTTAAAATCTGAAAAATAATGTCCAGATGAATCTATTCTTATGGATTGTCTGGCACAATGTTTTATTTCCCCAGTGTTTACAATTTTTAAAACACTTTCTTCATAACTTGAACTCTTCTATTTTTTTTATTATTTTACTCTTGCCTTTTTCCAGACCCAACAGTAATAACAAAGATGCCTGGCCATCATTACAGAGTTCAAGTAAATCGGCCAACGGTTTAACAATGGAACACAGGAAAACGCCTCCTATATTAGAAAATGGCACAGACCCAGAACACATCACTCCAGATGGTGCAGACTCAGATTTCGGGTAATTGTGCTGCCTTTTGTACTTCAGACAGCTTGCTTTCTCTCTCACTGATTGGTGTGGAGGGAATGATTCTTCAGTCTCTCTGGTTGGAGAGCTGGATACAAATCCTGATCAGGTCACAAAAAGCTGGGCTTAGTGTAGCCCGTGTTAAAAAGACTGATTGGCACATTGTTCAGGAGAACCCTAACATGAGGTTAGTAAGGACATTACAGGTAATGGCTGAGGGGAGCAGAATAACCAGGGGATCAACAGCTTGTACAGCTGCACAGTCCCAGTCAGAGCTGAGTCCTTCCTTTTTTTCCATACAGAAGCTTCCACAAAAGTAACATGCCATTTGCTGTACATCAGGAGGTTTGTCACTTGGAAAAGCTTCAGGAGAGGGAAGTTAAATGTTAGGGCTAAAATATCTAATTTCCTTCCCGTGATGTGTTCCAGAAACACAACACAGAGGAAAGGGCTCCCCAGTTACCACTCAGAGGGACAACAGAGCAGCAGGTTGAACTGAGGCTTCTTTGTATAGAGGAAGTAATTCATCTGCTTACAATAATCTTATTGCCAGCCAACTTTTTTTTTTTATGCCCTTCTTAAGTAGAACTGGTGTCCTAGTCTACCTTATGCATCACTAGCAGTTACAATTCTAGTCTGTAGTCATGCTGGTTTGTTTTTTATGGACCCATTTAGGTAATAAACATTAGACTCATTCAGAGGTTGGATGGGGAAAAAGCAAGGTAAACCCTAATACTTCAAGCAGTGGTGCTACTGATTAGGTAGCCAGTCTTCATTTTAAATCAATATTGAACCAATGCATTAACATGGAGAGTATTGTTGCAAGTGGTACCTTCTTACTGGGCTAAATAGCAGTCCAATTGAGGAGCAATCAGAGAGCCTGTGAATTGCATCTCAATAGTGATGTGCAATTATTTTTTCCCTGAAAATAATGTATTTAATGTAAATAAAAATATTGTAGTCAACAGATAATGAGCCTTATTCATTCCTGGGGGTTGGAAGTCTGTCTTGCAAATAAAGGCTCCTTAGGCAGGTTCAAGTATAATAGGCATTTTCATTATTTAGATTGTCAGTAAAAGTTGTCTTACTCATAGCTTTTTAAACTGCAGAATGGTGAAAGCTAGCTCTGTAGGAAAAGAATTTGACTGGAATATCAACTCTTCAATCAGAATTGATGGTGTAATGAAGAGTCTGCAGCAGACTTCTGTGCTATAGGAATTTAAAAATTACTAACCAAAATCACTGTGTTTCAAATGGAAGAGCTTTATTCATGCTGTTGGATCACTAAGTAGAGAGGATTTGTAAATCCTCACTGGAGTAACGCAGTGATTTTTTTTTAATAGTCATAAGTATTTCAGCTTAATTTTTCTGTTTGAGATAGTCTCAATCAGTGCCATTTTTCACAAAAAAAGGTATTGATGATTACGCTTACACAGTTTCTTTTAGAATGGAGAATTCTTCTGGGTTTCAATTACTCATTTTGAGATGAGGGGAAAAATTACAAGTGGAAGAAATCTTACAAATAGCTGACCTTACTATATGGCTGTATGCAGTAATTAAAGTTTGCAGCACCAAGGGCTGTTTGAAAACAAGGTGTGTCTAGAATCTGAAGTCTGCACCCACCTTAAAAAAAATTGTTACATGTATTTTTCAATATCATGACTGTAATTTTACTTGTATCACATTGTGGCCTTTTAGTGGAACTGAAATTCATGTTCTTACTTCTGATGCTTGTTTGTAGAATCTGTGTATTGGCCTGTGGAGCCTGATGCTTGTGCATCTTTTCTCATGGGTCGATGAAAATGAGTACCTTGAAGTTGCAAAGCAAAGATTTTAGTGTCATCTTCAATAATACCATTTCATTAGTGTGGTGTTTAGCATTATTGAGGCAACTCACAGATGCTCATAAGAATCTTGAGTCCTGAGATGTGCCATTTCAGCCAAGTCACAATAATTTGCAGTGAATGGCTTTCCAAGGTGGTGTTCTGCTGTATCTTATTTTATCCTTATTTTTGGCAGGTTTTTATGCTATGTTTTTTCCCCTTCTGTCATCTCAAACCTCAGTCTTTAAGGCTGGTGGGAAGCTTAACTTGCTACCAAGACTAAATCATTAAATTAATGTTTTATATCTCCCAGATTTATTTTGGATTTGTATGGAAACTGAAAACTTGTGTGTTTGGAAAATAGATCTTTTCCAATTTCTTTACAATAGTATCATAGATGGAACTGACTGTTACAAAACACTATCATAGTATAGACTTCTAGGGTTTTTTATGGCATAGATCTGCTATGAACATGTTCAAAACTTTTACTTTTGTTCCTTAAGGCAGTCAACAAGCAGAATGGAAAGTGGTGAAAAGAAGTATTACGGTATATAACAAATTATTGGAATGCTTTTGGTTAAAAAAGCAGTCTCATAAAAATAAGTGGACTTTTTTCCTTCTTAATCCCTGCTTTTTAATTTTTGCCATAATTTTCAGGCGTTTCTTCCGCTACAAAAGCAAATGTTGATTTTTTCATGTTAAATACTTGTCTCTTACTGTCTTTTTCCCCTCCCACTTTTGCAGCCCTATCGATAAACCTTCAGATTCCCTCAGTATAGGAAATGGTGACAGCTCTCAGCAGGTAAGACACAAAGATAAGTGCTCTGAAAGTAACAAGTGGGTTTGAGGACCCAAATGCAACTTGCAGTTGGAGAAGCATGTATTTTCTGAAGTGTATTATAATTGGGCATTGGAATGGGCTGTGTCAGGAGGCAATGAAGTCTCTGTCTCCGAAGGTTTCTAAGAAAAGATGGATGTGGCACTTGGTGCCATGGTCTAGTTGACAAGGTAGTGTTTAATCATAGGTTGGACTTAGTGAATTCAGAGGTCTTTTTCCACTCTATTTTATTCTGTGATAATTTTAAACATAATTTAAAAATGCTATTGCTAACTTGATTTTTTTGGTTGACTTTGTGCTGAACTATATATTAACAAACCTAATTGTGGTCAGGAGTTTTGAGGAAACTTTTCATCTGAGTTAGTGAAGAATATTTTAGATATAAACTCATGTCCTAATTTTTCCTCTCTCTTGCTTGTAGATAACAAACAGTGACACACCTTCACCACCACCTGGTTTAACAAAACCCAATCCAGTTATACCCATCAGTTCATCGAATCACAGTGCACGGTCTCCTTTTGAAGGGGCTGTAACAGAATCACAGTCACTCTTCTCTGACAACTTCCGGCACCCTAACCCCATCCCTAGTGGGCTTCCTCCTTTCCCCAGCTCTCCACAGACTTCGAGTGACTGGCCCACAGCACCCGAACCACAGAGCCTCTTCACATCAGGTATGTCCACAGGTTACATGGCTGGGTGTTGCTTGCTTTAGCAGTTGTTTAAAACTTGTACAGAGTTGTACAGAGCTTAAAACTCTGTAGAACCTAAAACTCTAGGATTTGTCCCATCCTGTGTTTTCCCCCCTTACAAATGGTTAAAGTTTTTTACTTACCTGTAGATGAATTGCAGTGACCTAAGGGTTCCTTCCTAAAGAAACTTTGCAGAGCTTTCAAGCTGCATGGCTAAATTAGCAGAGTGCTTATTTTAGTTTTTCTTAGCAACATGCATAGGATGTGACATGTATGCTTTAATATTTAGTGTTACAGGTTTTTATTGAGAGGGGGGAAAATACATGGCATCAATATATTTTGATGTGATAATCTGTAATTCTAATATTGGAAGCTGCTGTGTAGAATTCAGAATTATCTTAGTATCCTGCATAGTTATCTGAAGGTGTCTCATCTTTCTCTTTGAGGTGAGATTCTATAAATTCAGACATGTTTAATTCCATCAGCTGAAAGATACCTGTATTTTTCAGGTACTCTCCTATGAAATACCTTGTCATATGCACAAAACATTGTTTTCGTTATAATTATATAGTCTTGGGAATGGTTAACAGTATTGAAGAGCTCACAGATAACTTTGAGGGAATTGATAGAAAATTAAATGAAACAATATCAGTAAAAAAATTGAACGTAAATAATATTATATAGTTGGTTTACTTAGTGATTAGTCATCTTTTGATGTTTATCTTGCTCCTGGATATCATAATTCTGTTTGTAAACAATATTTATTACCAAGGAAATTCCTTTCTGCTAAGGCATTTGGTGCACCAATTTTGTGAGGATAAAGTAGTAGTGAGAGATAATTTCCAAGTAGTAGAGATCATAGTTAATATAAAGCTCATGGTTGTGGTTTAAATAAGAATGCAAAGGACAAGTTCTTGTTGGTCTAGCAACTCTTTATCATCATGGATTTTAAGAATGAAAATAGAAGTGTCGATTTCTTCTCTGAAGAGAGGATACTGAACCTTCTTACAGCGGCACACCAGGTCCCTACCAGCAGAGGGAGTTAATGTTGCAAGTGAGGCTACCCTGTACTTCGCAAGTTGCTTGACCACAGTTTTGAGGAAAACTAATGTGAAGATAGACCAGAATTCACTGAACCTGAATAGCAAACTTAACACAATCATGAAAAGAAGTAGTAACTGAAAATGAGGACAAATTCTGATAACTTTTTTTGCAACACTCCCTCAAAATATTTAACGATATCTTGTAATGCAGTTCCCTTTTTTTGTTTAAGCATTGTGTCTCCTCAAGAATTTGACTTCTCTTCATAGTAGGGGATTTTTTATGGGTTTTGTTTGTTGGTTGCAGTTTGTTTTTTGAACTACTGCTCTGAGGTTCTTCCTTTTGAGAGGGAACATCCTGCTTATCTTTTTTTCATTAATGGTGAAAGCAAAATATTGAACTGAGTAACAGCCTTGTTTATGCTCTGCTTGTTCATGCTTCCATGAAGTAGTATGGGGTATAGAAGGTTCTAAACAAGTGGTCATTGGTCTCTTTCTGCTTGGGACTATTCCTGAAAATACTTTCTGGATAAGGTTTTTCCATAGTTCAAAACAGTGCAGCTGTGCAGTAAAAATGTTATTTACTACTTCTAGCACTTCACTTTTAGTAGAAGTCTATGACAGTTTGATCTAAAAATGGCATTCTAAGCTGATGAATAAAGTCTCTTTGGGGAACGTATAAAGTAGAATTACATGGAAGATAAGACCACAGTCAGATACACAGGCTGAAGTTTTGATATGGAAAAATGATTTCTAGTTCTTGTTCTAAATCCTGTTCCTTTCTTCTCCAACAGAAACTATACCAGTATCCTCCTCCACAGACTGGCAAGCAGCTTTTGGGTTTGGTTCCTCCAAACAGCAAGAGGACGACTTAGGGTTTGATCCCTTTGACATCACCCGCAAAGCCTTAGCAGACCTGATTGAGAAGGAACTGTCAGTCCAAGACCAACCTTCCCTTTCGCCCACATCTCTTCAGAACCCCGCCCCACACACTACAACTGCCAAAGGGCCAGGTTCTGGATTCCTGCATCCTGCTGCACCCACAAATGCCAACTCTCTCAGTAGCACCTTTCCAGTCATGCCACAGAGGTTTCCACAGTTTCAACAGCATCGAGCAGTTTACAACTCCTTCAGTTTTCCAGGCCAAGCAGCTCGCTATCCTTGGATGGCCTTCCCACGCAATAGCATCATGCACTTGAACCACACAGCAAATCCCACCTCAAATAGTAATTTCTTGGACTTGAATCTCCCACCACAACACAGCACAGGTCTGGGAGGGATCCCTATATCAGGTAGGTGAATAGGGATGGTGGTGAATATGACTTAATTCATGCTCTCAGCTTCTCTGAGTCAGAACCAGAAAAGGAAATAGCCAGCAACGAGCAGTAGACTGTTATCTCTTATGAACAGAGGGAGGAATATTGTTTTAAATTGGTCCTTTGTATGAAAAAAAAAAAGTAACTGAATATTTAGCCTTGTAAATGTTGAGCTTTATAAGGAAGGTGGAGTATTATGTGCCCTCTTAATTTTGTGCCAAAGCAGATTGGTATTTTGGTTCTTCAGTCTTGCCAGACTGGCTTTACTTAAGAATAGGCCCTGGAAGTGCATTGTGACTTTCATGTTGGCATGCAGGTGTTGACCAGAGTTCTTAGTGTCATGCAAAAAATTGTAATGATGGTAATTTGTGCCAGATGTCTTGGCTGGGTCGTTCCTCTTGTGCATAACCGAATGGCTGCGCAGAAAAACATTCAGTGCTGTTCATTTCTGTACTTCAGATGGCCTTAATATTATACTAATCTTCACTGAATGGATGCTTGCAATGTGTGTAAGAGGATTCATCCTGATTCTGAGGGCTGTGATGTTGGAGAAAAATAAATGTGCAGTCAGGCCAGTTTAGGCTGCCCTGAGTGGATTAATAGGCTCTTGCATCAAACATTGCAGCCAAGGAGCTAATTGTAACAATAGTTGTCTTGATTAAAAATTTACTTCTGGGGTTTGAAGTTCTTCCATAGTTCCAATTTAGCTTGTCCCAAACAAATTCTTTTCTTGTAACAGGGGAAAAAATTGTATTACATGAATAATGAACTGCAGGTAGAAAGTGTCTGTTAGCTCTTTGTAGCCTTGAGGTGGAGAAGACTGCTCCTTGAGATGTTGCCAGCATTATTTTCTTTTCATGGGTTTTAGAAGTACTAGCTTTACTATAAGAAAGTGACCTAGAAAAAAGTTAGTGGTTTTTTTTGGTGCTCTAGTACAAGAACTAATTTTGGCTGTAACTTTGCTGTACTTTGTCCTCTTTGAAGGCTTGTTGCAGCTACTGTACTGTTGTAAGGTCTTTAGGCTGATTGAAGTATAAACATGGACTGTACCTAGTGCAAGTAATTCAAAACTTTTTACACTGGCAATAGCCAAGTTTTAAGCCTAAAATGACTGTTATTGGTTGCACAAAAAAAGTTGTTTCTGGCATGGAGTAACAAAATACAGCATCCACAGCTGCACTGTTGCTCCCTTTCCCCTAAACTACATACAATTTTCAGAAAAACAACAGGACATGACTTTTCAACTCTACCACACAGTTGTAAGTGCTTCTACTTTGAGGGGTCAGTAACAAGACTATCTTATGACCTGGGAGACCAGTCATAAGTGTTGAAAAAGATCTGTTCAAGTTGATTTCAGGTTTGTAAAAGTATTGCATTATTTTAATTTTGGTTAGCAGTTTGAAAGTGGAACATTTTGTGTTTGTAGGAGACTTGTAGATCTTTTTTTCAACTTCTGAAGAGCAGGTTGTGTGGTACTGGTTAACACATAGCCCAGGCCATGTGCTTCCCCCATATGTTTTAAGGTAACAGAATTGATATTTAAGTATGTCCTTTTTTTGTGTGCAACTGCTACAACCAATTAATCCAAAAATATTTTTGGCAAATATCATGCTAAAACCACAATAAACATCTGCTGTAGTAACCATGGTAAGTTCTTTGTGTTGGTTTTAATCTCTTGTTATAGAAAATATTGTTAGTTGACTGGCTGACAATTAGATAGCAGTTGCTGCAGTGCAAACCCTTCTCAGCTGATATATGTCAGCTTTGATATATCTTGAAAAAAGAATATTTTGCAGAAGGATATAGTACTCCTTTTTCCTGCTGCCAGAAATCAGCTGAAGTCTCAGTTCTGCTTTAGTTTGCTGGGTAATGAGCTTATATTATTTATATTTATTTTAGTGCTCTAACTGCTTCAGAAGTACAATGAATTTGAAATTCAGGAGATGACCTCATAGCTCTTTTCTTTTCTGCTGACTTAAACATTTCCAGTTCTGTTTATTTTTTGATCTGCATCTAGAGTAAAGGTCTCTCAATCCCTTTCATTTTCTGTTTAAAAAAGAATAATTCCTCTTCTTTGTTTGTTTTTAATCTATCAGTAGCAAGTATTTATTTACAGAATTTTCCTAGTTTCCTCGTGTAATTTACAGATACATCTATCTGGTGGGGTTGGGGAAAGAAAGTGGTGTCCAAATACAGAGAACTCATGTGTGTAAGACTTTATCATACCCTAGCTGACCTGCTGGAAAGGCAATTCATATCATAACAGCTGTTTGCAGTATAGAACAGTTAGTTGCAGTAGACCTGAAGTCCCTTTCTCTTGGTTCTTTTGGTCCATATTAGGGTGTTTTAGTCAATGTTACCAACTTGGCTGGTTCAGATATAACAGGAAAAGAAACCAAGTGCAGGTGAAACTTCACATTCTGTCATGTAGCAGAGACCCTCTACTGCTGTAAAAGCCACATGTTTCTTAAGGTCTTTGATCAGTTTTTTACAGGATTATAAATTCCTAAGGTAGCTAATACTGGACCAGTTGCTGGTAAAAAAAAAAAGGAGGGGTGGGAACAGGCACATGAATCTGCTTGCTCTATTTAATCAACCCTTTTGAAGGCTTTTATTTATGTCAGAACAAGCAGATCTCATAACTTCTATAAATTCACATGTTAGAATAGTATTTTCTAGGCTTTCTAAATTTGAGTTGGTTTCACTAGGTGTATTTGTGGTATGGAAGCTTGCATTAAGAAAATGGTACCTTTTAACCTGCTGCTGTTTTTGCTTTAGACATTATTATTCACATGAATTTGAAATGCTCCTGTGTGACATGTTAAATGTAATTTGCTGAAACTGTGTTTTGTTTATTTGAGCTGTGCTGTATTCATAAACTCACAGCTTCAGGCAGGTCTGTTCTGTGATGTGTATCCAGTTTAAATGGAGAAACACAGGCACTACCTACCTCTCTTTTTTTAAAATTAAGCTCTCACTTTAAAATATTTTTTATGTGGAATTGGTTGTTTATTTCTCAGAGGAAGTAGTTAATAATTAACTAATTCTGCAGTTTCCAGTAAAATGACACAATGACACATGACTGACTTCCCAGATTTATTATGCAATTACTTGAAATGTGTCATACTCATCAGGCATATGTTTGTCCCCAGCCCATATTTAAATGAACTTTGATTGATTGATTCCCAGAGTAACTTTTTCCTTCCCTCACTGTATCATTTTTCAAACTGTAGCAGATGTTTCATGTTGTCATTTTCAGGGACAATTTAATCTTATGCTGCTCTCTGGAGTGGGATGGATTAGATGGTTTACTGTGAAATTACTAATGTGTAACTGTGCTTCAGGAGAAAAGTCCAGTGACTTCTTCATGGACAGTGTGATTGCTTCTACAAGTGATCTCACCCTAGATTGTATGCAAGCTATTCTGAGAGTATTGGCCAGCAGCTAGGCTTTGTTCTGCAGATAATGCCAAGGGAAAGATTGATTTACTGACAGCAATGTGGGTGGGTGTGTGCCTTTATTTTTATTTTACTATAGGATAACAGGAAACTTTGTGATTTGATAGCTAGTACACTACCATCTTTGCTACCCTACTGCCTGGTGGTGTGTTCAAAAAGAATAGGTATAGTATGGGATCGTAGAATAAGGCAGGATTCAGATTAACAGTGTTTTTTGAGATATATGCTTATAAAATGAGATGTTTGCACATTAATTTGAAAATATAAATATATGATTTTATTTCTTGAATTTACTGAGTGGTTGGTACTCATTGATTTTTGTTACATAGAAGTACAGTAACAAACTCAGAGTTAAAAGTATTAGGAAAAAGTTGAAAATGGTTAGTCCACTTTCCCCATCATCTTCTATGCAAGATGAAGTACTTGACATTTTAAAACACTGGCTATTACTTCATTTAGTAATTTCATAATTACCCTGAATGTAAAACTTAATTGTAAGCTCTCTGTAGACCATAATAATGAGGTAGTTCGAACTCTTCCAAGACTACTCCTACACAATATCTATATATTCTTCCCAGAAAAATCATTGAAGCCCCTGAGTTGGAAGGGACCCACAAGGATTATCAAATTAAATTTCTGACTCTGTAGAGGACAGCCTAAAAATTAAATCATATGTCTCAAAGCTTTCTCCAAATGCTTGTTGAACAGAGGCAATTTATGTATATCATACATGTATTAAAAATCTAAATAGAAGAAAGAGTCAAGTGGACACAGATACGAAGCATAAAGAATTTAACCTTATTTCGGATGGGGAAAAATATTTTATTCATTGTCTTTAAAGATAACCATTGTAAAGTTCATCAAGATATTTTAACCATGCAGCTGACTGATACAGAAGCTGTCATAGTTTTCTGTGAGCTGTTCATGATATTTCAAAACATGGGGGTTGAATGTAATAAATCTGTGTAATGGAATATAGTGAAGAATCCAAGTTTCATTCTCTCAAAACCTTTTAGTTTTGATGTTGTGGCCTATATCTGTTGAATATGCACATCCTTTTTGATTGATATTATGTATATTTAAAGATGAGACAATAAATGGGTAGACAGCTCTAATAATTTTAGGTGTCCCCCAGCAGTATCTGTGGTAGTGGTGTTACATTCCTTATCCAGACACAGATTAGCATGCATGTCTTCATGTCATGGCTGCATTTAGGTTGTTTTGAAGCAGTAGCTGGTAGCAGAGAGGACAAAGCAATGACAGTTTTATTAAGAAGGTCCAACATCTTCCCTCTTAAAGTACTGAGCTCTTCCACTTCTGACCTATTTATGGTGTTGCATCTTCTGCTGCTTTAAATTTTCTGTCCTCTATGCTCCTCAGCTGTTGAATTTGGCTTGAACATCAAATCCTTTCTTGCCTAATGCTGCCTTTTAGACAAGATTTTAGTAAAACTAGGGAAGATCCCTGTAGGTTGGCTGTGGTCATATTTTTTCAAGACTATTTGCAGCACGAAAAAGGATGATATATCAGAATAAGGGTTAACATGTTTTCCCTTTAATACTGAGATTCCTTGTCTGACTTGCAATTTTCCTATAACATAACTGCATTTCCATTTGAGACACAAAGTTTTTATTTGGTCTTTGTCTTTTGGTTCACTCTCCCTGGGTTGTTTCTGTTTCCTGAAAACAAATAAACAAACACATACTCCAAGCCTTGTTTTATACAGTCTTGGAAGGAAACAGAATTTGTGGCATAGCAGCTGACGGTTTCCTGTGGTCTCAGGATAATAATTTGATATGGGGTTTTGTGTGTGTTCTGCTACTGGGCCTTTTCAAAAGAGGGTTTTGGCCATGTGGTATGGCTGTTGAGGTCATCATGCTGTAAAAATTCTCCAAGTGCTGTGTAAAAAAGGCATTTGATCCCATACCCTATCAACAAGAATGTGACTTGAACAGTGGTGCCTCACATCCTTTTATTTGGATGCCATGGTTAAACATTTTCCTATACTTTTCCTCTTGACCTGACAGTATGTGAAAGCTTTAATTTTTGTTTTAAGTATTGGTTTCCTTACTCTTAGCAGTAAGAGAGGTAGTAGTCAATTATTTTTCTGTCCTAATCTTTTAAAGAAGACTGCTTGCTCACTTGGTGTTCTTCCTTGATCTTTGGCTTTTCAACACCAGCTGGGCAGAAAGCATGGCAGCTGAATGTCATCTTTTCTGTGCCCCCTGGTTAGATCTATGCCTGCCTGAAGTCTTTCTCTGATTAGGGATAAATATTGAAAATAGGAAACCTGGTGAACATTTTAGCTGATACAGCTAATAGTTGTAGGTGCCACGTATGGCATTTCCAAAGGCTTGTCTCTTTTCCAGAGTGCAGAGCTGCTCTCCAAAGTAGATGTGTTGCCCCCCTAACAGGGTCACTCCTCATTTGAAACTGCTTTGAAATTTTAAAATGAGAAGTACCTTCTGTAAACCGCCTTAAGTTATTTACGTTATTGCTTCTACTGATTCTTGTACGTCCTGGTTTCCTCAATAAAGATGACTGTTAGTACAGCCTTTGCTACTGAACATTTTGTTCTTCTCATCAGTCCTTTTGTTCACAGCACCCTTTTTTTTTTTCTGTGGAGGTTCTTAGTCCTCCATCCTTCCTCTTCAGGAGATGCTTTGTATCTGTGTGTATCCCCACCTTGAAATTCGGTCTCCTTTTATTTCCTATCACAACTAATTTTCTGTTTCACTGCTGAAGAAGTGTTCAGCACAATATGGAATTAATCCATTTTGAAAATAAACTTTTGGCTTGCTCATTTCTGTTTTTCTGGAGGAGTTTAGTGGGGTTTTTTTTCTTATGCATCCAGGTTTAAACTAAATAAAATGGAAGTGGGATTTCACATTCATTTCCAAAATATAAAATCACTGTGAGGATCAAAATCCGCTGTGGATATTCCTTTTCTTAGCTCTGGTGTCTTGTCCATTAACTCCCATACACTTCCTACATTTACTACAAATGCCTGGCTTCCTTGATGTAATCTTGTCATGATCTCTGAGAGAACATCATCCACAGCACCTGTCCTTTAAGTCCTGCTACTTCTCCATCTGTTTCAAAATCTCATCTGGCACACCCACCCTTCCTTCCAGTGCTATTTCAGTGCTACTACAGCAGGAGTTTTCTAAATCCTGTTGTATTTTTTTTCTGTGATTATATAAGCGATACTGTTTCAGACATAAATATCTGTCTTCATCTCTAGCTTGACTTTAAGGTCTTAAGAATTTTTTTAAATCTTTGATTGCAAGATTTTAGGCATGGTGGTGAAAGACAGGCATCCTGCTTTTTTTTGGGTACCAAGATGCCTATTTTTAAATATGTAATTTTATTTTGGAAGAAGAATATGTATGTGACAAAGAAAAAAGTGGAAAAAAATCCTCCAATTTGGCTGCAGTGTATCAGAGGAGTGACTAATCACATTAACTCTACTACATTTGAAATAAACATGGGGTTGGCTAAAATAGGTGGCCTGAGTAGCTGACTCAGTCTGCATTCTGGACTGTTAGTCCTGTCAGCTTTTTTGGTAACTTTCCAGAACCAGGGAGAAACAAGCAGACAGGAGGTTTTTCACATCATATTTCCTGACTCTCTTTGTCTGTAGTAGTGTCATCAAAGGAGCTTCAGCTACACTAGATGTTTGCTTTTGCCTGGGTCTTAGGGATGGAAGACTGCATTTTTTTAGTACTGGTTCACCAAAACATAGAAAGGCTGTTTCCTTTCACAGGTAACGGTAAGATATCGGGATGGCCCTGCAGTAGTGTAAGAGGCTGTTGTCTTAGGTGTCTCCTTCCTCCAGCAGGCAGATGCTTAGCCTTGGGATGCTGTGTTCTCTTAGATGCTTTTCTGAAGTCACTTCAAAATATGCATTAGGTCAATAGCATGAGTTAAAAGGTGCAACTGCCTTAGTGATGTTAAAAACATGGAATTTTCCTTTTAAAGACTGGAAAGTAAGTGCACTCGGCACTGCCATCTCAGTGTCGAACAAAAGGCTGTGCCTTGGCATAGACCTGAAACTTTGGCTCTTTCTAAGTCCATTTAACAAAATACCAGTAATGACTGGTGCATTTCAGCAAAAAGTACAAATAATTCAACGGCTTTCTGCATGAACTTTTTCTAAGTGCTTCAACTTGAAAAACAACTGAGAGAGCCAATGTAATCTTTTTAAAAATTGTATTGGGGGAGGAGGCATAAATGAATCCTGAAGGAATAGCAGCAACTGAAAGAGCAGTTTTGCAAATAGTGTTTCTCCTCCCAGTACTGCCAAATCACATTTGAGGGGGAAAAAAAAAAAATTTTTCCCATCTCTTGGTTTCTTCTACACAGCTTCATTTGAACTTCATATTGTCCTCAGAGGAATTACTTTAAAAAATCTATTTAAAAAATAGGTCACTTCTATAAGAAGACAGCAGCTAGTAATCAGAAGGAATTTCATGTCATGGAAGGTGAAAACTTGGCTTTCTTGCAGTTTATCTAATTTTCCCACAGAATTATTGAAATCTACAAATATATATCAGCCTTAATTGTTTGCAGATGTGGGAAGATTAAAAATGAGTTTATCATTTGTCAGAGTATGCTTTCATTGTGCTAATGCTGGTCTCACAGTCTGAAGTCAGAGGGTTGGTTAATTGGTTGGATATTCCAGAATCTCTTATCACGATAGGCTCTTGATAATTGTTACTATAACTTTGAAGATCTCAGTTTTTTTCTTTGCAGTTTCTAGTTACTGCATTGCCCATAGGGCAGATTTCAAATATTTTGGTTTTATTTACGCATGTATCTATCTGTGTACCCACAAGTATATTTGTACACGTGGGCTTTTCTTTTGAAGTCAGAGTTTGTTCTATTGACAAACAGGGTTACCTGGTGAGATTGAACTCTGATGCATGATGTGAGAGGAAGTGGGTTAGGTTAAAATGAACTTTATTTCTCAGATGAATGGAATTACATGCTTTCTGAGCTTTTAAATCAAACTGTTCTGTGTGTAGGGTAAAAGTATCTATTTCATTTGTTTCAATATCTTAAGTCTTTGTGCACTTAGTTTAGATTTATGGTAATATTAAAGATTATCAACACCAAAACCTATTTTCGTATGGAGTCAGTGATAAAAAATGTGGGATGCTCTGGAAACATTTTGTAGGAAGTCAATCATGTTTTTCAAAGCAACCTGGAATCTCAATTTAAAATTTGCTTATAGATGAAAATTGGGTCGCTGGCTGCTATAATTATGGTTTGGTCTCTTGAGCTGTGGTAAGTGCAAGTCAATCACAAGAACTCTCCAGAATACTTGATGTTACACAGCTTTTCTCAAGCATAATAAAATTGACACTGTACATGCAAGCAAATATGAGTCTTTTTACTGTCCCCATACTAACATTGTAGAAGGAATTTCCTCTGAAAATAAACGACATTGTCTGACTCATAACATTTACATAGTCACAGAAAGCTCACAAGTTGTATTGTCAGATCATCATCAAAAATCATTTAGAATATCTCATTTTCCCCCTTTAAGTGTATACTTTAGAATTAGTATATTTTACTTGATAGTTTGGCTAACTGGCAAGTTAAGTTGCAGTTGGATTTATTTGACATTGAAGAATAGTGTGCTTCTGTTTACGTGGCTGGCTTTTAAATTGAGTGGAATTACTATAACCATGGAAATCAATATGGAATTGAGGTAAAATGTGCTTTATCTGC
The DNA here is from genome assembly GCF_022539315.1 of Serinus canaria. Lineage (NCBI taxonomy): Eukaryota > Metazoa > Chordata > Aves > Passeriformes > Fringillidae > Serinus > Serinus canaria. The sequence continues at coordinate 46,096,829 of NC_066314.1, forward strand.
AGTATTTTAAAGCTGAGGTGAGACTGGTGTCTCTTGTCTACCAAAGCCAATTTTGTAGGTGTGTGTATGTACACAAATTGTAGATACATGTGCATCTTTTGTTTCCCCAGCTCTTAGAGCTCATGACTGCAAGACTTTCACTTGAAATTCACACTCTGAAATGACACTTAAAAATCTGGGTTTTGTCAATTGTCAATTTGTTTCCTGTGTATAGCCAATGTTTGTGAAGCTTTTAAAGGTTTACTGCAAACAGCTTTACCTTCTAGTGCTCCTCTCTCTTTATGTCTCTCTAATATGATGAAGTGGCTGCTTGTATTCCTGATGGGCTGCACTGCTGTTTAAATGTGGACAGTTTCCATCTTCTCTAATCTGCCAGTACATTCTCAGGTCTCTGTAAATGGATGAAAGGTCATTGTTTGGTTTAACTGTTGTAGGATTTCTAGGAGTCATAGATACAGAGTCAATGAAGCTGAGAGAGAAATCCTTGAGGTCATAGATGTTTAAATGGGATTTTATTTGTGATTAATAAAATTTCATGAGCAAACAAGCTTATTGCTCATACTGAAGTGAAACAGCTATAGTTCTTATCATAAGTGTTTTGTTGATGTTTAAATATACAACCTTTGAATGGAAAGCTTTTGAGTTTATGTAGTGTGATGGTCATAATTTCTTTTTTGGGTGTGGTAAATTGTCCTGTCTTTCTCAGTTCCCCCTCAAAGGCTGGACAACTATTTCAAAACAGAAAAACAGTGGAAAGTTATTTTGAGATCAAAATAGAGAAGCCCCAGTCACTTCCCAGAATAGGGCAATAGGCTGTTTCAGGGAAAGCACTTGCCTCTCTGAACATGGTAGCACAAGGCAGAGACTGGGACCAGAGATGTCACTTGAAAGGGTATGCTTCTCTGGTGGCCCCATTTGTTTCTAATTGAGTTGAAAGACTTGGTGGACTCCTGGTAATCCTTCCTGTTCTTGTTTTTCTCTCATTTTTCTTTGGCTTCAGAATTTATTGTACAGTGTCTTTGCAGATTTCCCAAGGCCATTTTACAGGCAGGTTGTTGAAATAGCTATTCTATTACTGAATACACCTTGGTAGTCTCTTTGCTTCTTTTGTTGCCATTCTTTGCAGTCAGGTATGTGACATAGGCCAGAAGTTGATTTTTCTCTCATATCATGATTTCCTCTGATTTTATTTTGCTTATTTGACTCTTTTCTGTAGTTGACACACTATGTGCCTTGGTCACACATATGACATACTGATGGCATCTTTAAAAATAAATAATTGCGACCAAGATTTGCAGAACTGTTTGCTTTTCAGTGGGACTAGAATATTTAGGACTTGGAGTGAAGGTATTTAATGTTTTTACTCAATTAGCATGAAAATAGGCTTGGAATATAAATTAGGTAGAGCAAAGAAATGCTCTTGCTTTACCCATAATGTAACAGTCTTGTGATCTTTCCTATTGGTTGTATTTATTTAAGCATGTACTGGGTGAATTTTGCTTTGGATTTTACCATAGGCTTGTATCAGAACTGGGACAATGACTTGAAATGGTCTAGTCACTGTAGAATATTCATTTTAGTGGGCTTGTCTCGCACCAAGAAAACTGCAAATTCTGCTATCCCATCAATATAAAAGATTGAGTGCATCAGTGTCACCAAAGTGGCACAGCCAAATTTGAAACACCTTTGGGTCTTCATTGCGGTGTCATTGTCAGAATTTTGGAAGTCACAGAACAGCCCATATCAGTGCAGCAGACACTCGTGCAAACATCTTCAAAAGTACTGATTATGTGCAATAGAACAGTATTCTGGCTTGGCCATTAATCCTCTTCATGGCCTCTCCCCCAAATACACACTGCTTTGCCTGATTTGAAGAAAGAGGGTTAAAGCAGTGCAGGTAGAGAATGAGGTAAAACTTGACTGTCTGGTAGGATGTGATAATGGGGCAATGATTTTATTTAGAAATTCGTTAAGTGATTAGTTTTATACAATTTCATGTTCAGCCTTCTCTGAATGTATTATTTTTCTTAAATGGTTTCTCACATGGTTTTTTATTTAGAATGGAAGGACAAGTTGCATTTGTGATGAAGCTTTTTTTTTTCCTTTCCTTTTCTTGTTCTAAGACAGTGATTGACTTTGCAAATTTTACATACAAGTGCTTTTATTTCACGTTAACATGCCACCTCAGACACAGGAAAATTTCAGTGCTAGAAGTGTGGATCTGTTCACCCCTGTAAACACAAGTTTCCACTGGACCAGACAGGATTATGAAATGTACATTGAGGGAAGACCAGAGTGCAGGCTGTGGGTTTGAAAATGTTTTTTATGTAAATAGTTCTGCTTTCAGTGATTCTTCACAAGGTTATTCTCTATGCTGGGAGACAAAGGGCATGAGGGGAGCAATCTCATATTTAGCTTAGTATAGAAAGCACTTTCTTTACAGTCATCTGGGTTTTACCTTGTTTTCTTCTGTGTTTTCCCACTGTCAGTGGGCATGCTGCTTTAAGCCTTTTAAGGTTAGCCTATGGAAGGAGACAGAATTTTTACTCCTTGAGAGAGAGAAACTGTTGTATTGGTTCTCACACCCCTAAGTTGCAATGTCCAACTGTAAAGTCTGCTAATAGTCAGAAAATTACTTCTTCCAACCAGTTAACTTTAGAAGTAGGGAAAGATAAAATGCAAATGCCCTTTTAAATACATCTGTATTAACTGAGAGCTAGCTTTTTCTCGCTTTTAACTATGGTCCTAGCTTCATCATGAAGCATAGACATTTTTAACAGGAAGAATAAACCAACTGATGGATGAGTAATGATTTCTGAAGAAATGGTTTTCCTTTAGTTGGCAGAAGTAACTTCCCTTCTCTGGGGTGGGTTAGCATTTTCACTTAGGCTGTTTAAGATGTGCCAGAATTCAGCAAAGAGGTGCTTGGGGTTTTTTTTGTGTCAGGGGCCAATGTTTTTGTCCAGCTGGCCTTGCAGCCTCACAAACACACCTGTTTGGGAAAGACAATAAATTTTTTGTAATTCTCTATTTTGTCACTTTTATACCTAGGAGCACAAGATTTTATCATACTGACTTTCTTATAGCTAACAAACAACACCGTTTTGGTAGGTACTGAATCCTTTTAGGCCTTTCATCTCTTGACTTCTGTGAATCCAAGTAAATTTTGTTCAGACAGTTGAGGTAAAGAACAGTCTTCCTCAGTTTATTATTTCCTGTTGTTTTGTGTTAGAGAGGGTACTCGGCAGTGGTGCACTCTGCCTGCCTCAGACAGCAGTGTTTCCTCACCACAAAGTGCCAGCCTGTTCCATTTCGTGAGAGTCTTGTGTCTAAACACTTGCTAGCTGTCTTGACCCTTATATGTGCTGTATTATGTCTTTTTTACATGAAGAATAACATGACAAAAACATACATATTTTCTCAGCCCAAGGAGACCTAATGCCTGCCCTGTGACACTAATTTTCCTATCCTGTTCCTTATAACATCCTGCAGACTTTGTCTTAGTCTCCCTCGATGACATGTTGCAGGTAGTTTACTACAGGTTCATTTTCTTGCACAAGAGCTTTGAGGGCGTGTTGAGGGTTAGTAAAGTTGGTGACTGAGACCCTTGCAGATCCCCAGCTCACAGGTGTTGAGATGAATATGTTTGCTCATGCACAGACCCAGGAAGCATTTTTGTGTGCTTTTTGCATTGCAGTAGAAGTAAATAATTAAACAGAGCTGTGTTTCTTTACACAAGCTTTTTGAAGCAACAGTGAGGAAAAAAAAGTGGAAACTAATGGCGTGCAATGCAGAATTTGTTGCAGTTATTTCTGTGAGCTGGCTACTTTTGTTCAAAAAGTTAATTTAGAACTTGTCTCAAATGGGCTTGTTGATCTTCTAGAGGGTTGTGAACAATATCTCTTGAGGACATTTTCTACTAATACTTTCTAAAACTTTGATTTATTATTTTTAATCTCAGGATTGTAGGTTTTGATGAAAAGCATGTGGCTCTGAATTCTTTAAAAGCATTTATTTTGTATATTATAATTGCAAAGGAAAAAGGAGGAGCAGTGAAAGGACAAGATTTCAGGTAGTTTTCTTGTTTGGTTTTGGGGTTTTTTTCTCCCCCTCTAGTTACAAAAAGGTAATTGCTCAAGATATCACATTTTTCTGAACATTCAGCTTTACAAAAACTGCTAGGGCAGGTTTTGATAGGAATTGAGACTGCTTTCTTTGCTCTCCAAAGTAAGGTTGTGAGTTAGTGATATCCTCTAATTTTCCAGGAAGACTTAAATCTGTTCTTTTGTTGATGAAGTCACTGTATTATCAAAGTACCTCTTTATAACAGTTCTAATTGAGATCAAGGTCCTTTCTTCAGACAGGACAGGCAGAGATGTTTGAAGAAGAAAAAATTTTTATTCTAGATATTTGTCAAAAAGACACACATGTGCCAACATACTGCCTAACACTTCCTTTCCAAATATAGCTGACCACAAGCTATCATGTATGACTTGCTGTATTGGATAATAAATACTGGAGTGCTCATGTCTGGTTTGTCCTGCTTTGAGATACTTACAGTGGGAGATGGATCACAGAACCAGATAGTCTGTTCTAGATAGCCTGGTGTGGTTTTTGTGTTGAGGGATCATTTGTTGTAGTGCTAATAGCCACCTTATCCTGTTGTCCTTTATCGATATGTCTTGAAATGTTCAGGCAAGTAGTTGAGACTTGGCTGCTTTGGTGTCTGGCTGGTTTGCTTATTACCAAAGTCTTGAGGATACTGCTGTGTCAGAAATTATTCTGAAAGGTCTTTAAAGAGTTTTCACTACTGTTCTTCAACTGCAAGAGGAAATTTCGCTCCCTCCAACTTCATTACCATTTCCTTCGGAAGAACATCTCTAGGGCTGTGAATGAGCAAGCTGTAACAAAACAAAAGACATCTGTGATTTTCCTCAGCCTCCCTGGTTTCTCACGTTCCGTTTCTATTGCAAAGCCCTACCTAGCCTTTCTTCATTTTGGTACACGTCACCCTTTTGAGCCTGCTGCCCATCAATAAAGCAGCCAAATTGCAGCAGAGGTATTCTCATCAAGTACCCGGTAGATTTTCCCCTGTTAGTAATAGAGGGAGAGCCACTGTGTCCTTGATTATTTGAGTCTCTGAATCAAAATGGGGAAATACATCTTGGGGGAGGAGTTACATCTTTCTCCCATTCCCTTACACTTTGCTTAAATCCTGCCAGTCCCTGTGAGTAATTCATCGATCATGGAAACACTGACCCTAGGTTTTGAACAGGGAAAGTATTAAATGCTTAGCTTAAAAAGTAAAAGCAAAATCCCATACCCCACCAAAGAAGGACATCTGTTTCTAACTTCAGCTTTTTATTTTTTTATCTTTCATTTTTTTTGTTGGTAAATCTCCCAGACAACAGCAGTTCTGTAGAGAGTTTAAATATGAAGGAATGGCAGGACGGGCTAAGGGCACTTCTACCGAACATTAACATCAACTTTGGTGGACTGCCCAATGCTTCTTCCCCCTCCAACGCCAACCACAGTGTACCAACGTCCAACACTGCCACCACCGACAGCCTGAATTGGGACAGCCCTGGCAGCTGGATGGACCCCGCAATCATCACAGGTAACCGTTTCTCACTCCTTCAGCTCCACTGGCAAACCATCCAATGGGTATTTGGCACAAACTGATTTACATCTGGAAAAAAAAAAAAAAAAGAAAAAGAAAAAGAGAAAAAGTCAGTATGCGGTGGTCTCTTCCAGCTTCCATCCACAAAACCTCAAGGGTCCAGGAATTTTTGTGGAACCTCTAGGTGTAACAGAGCGTCACTTAGGCCTTTGCAATGCATGCCCAGGACCTTTGCAGGCAGTCAGGTGGATCTGTGCTTTCCAGTAGGGTCAATCTAGAAGGTGTCCCTTCTGCTGGATGGCATGTCCGGTATGTGCGTCGCTGGTCCTGAGGCACTGGAGGCAATCGCTGGACTTGGTTATTTAAAAAGGGACATACTCCACTTGTTTATAAAGCTCTCTTTTATAAGGCTGTCTGGTTGTGTCTCCCTGTTAGAGAGGCTGAAGCATGAGTCAAGTAGGCAGAATAAAAGGTGAAGCATGAGTGTACTGGCAGCTTGGTGTGGTAAGGTCATGTTGACAAGGAGGCAGTTCTTGAGCAGAATGTTTGATAGAAAAATGTGTGTTTTCTGAAGAAGTGATCTGAGGGTGAACTTTCTCCTATCTTGATTTAATGTTAAATGTTTTTGCGGGCAGGGTAACTATACATAATAATGTAAAATGCATTTTCTGTACAAACTAATCATGTTTTTTCATTGTTGCTTTTTGCTAGGTTAAGTTGACCTCCTTCGTGGTCAATTTATTGCTTCTCCTCTCACTTGACTGTATCCTTGTTTTTTTCTTCTTTTCTTAGGTATCCCAGCCTCCACAGGAAACAGTTTAGACACTCTTCAAGATGACAATCCTCCACATTGGCTAAAATCTCTTCAGGCCCTCACAGAGGTGGACGGCCCCAGTGCAGCGCCATCACAGACGCATCACAGTAACCCCTTCGGCACACAGATCCCTCTGCACAGAGCCAGTTGGAATCCCTACTCTCCTCCTTCAAACCCCACCAGCTTCCATTCCCCACCTCCAGGCTTCCAGACAGCCTTCAGACCCCCCAGTAAAACCCCCACAGACCTACTACAGAGCTCAGCGCTGGATCGTCATTAGGAGAGGAAGAAAAAGAAAAAAAGAAAAATAAGACCCAAAACGTTAGAAATGCAGGAAGTGTCCCACCCTGACTCCTCCCCACGCCCACCTACTGTTCCCTGTCATATCTTTCTTTCTGAAGAATCCAGTTCCTGATCAAACTTCCCCCCCAAATGCAATGCCATCACAGGGTCATGACCATTCTTTTTGTTAAGTTTCTGCAGAAACGGTGTTTGAAATACACTGTTTGAAATACTTTCTAACCATTCTAAGAAAAAAAAAAAAAGAGAGAGAAATCAAAATGCAGTTTCAATGCTTAAGGAGAATATTACTGTCTTATGTCTTTTGCACATGAGTATTTCTGCCTAGTGGAAAAGTGTCAATCTGCAGTAGGGGGGAAAAGTGCAATGCAGAATCAAATGCAAGAACGTAAAAAAGATATTTAATTTAAATGAAGTTACTGAACATGTGGGGCAAGCAGTGGCCCAGCATTTATTTTGCATTCAGTGTGGCACTACACAGGGAAAATGCTATGTTGGGGTTGGTTGTTTTTTTGGTTGGTGGTTTGTTTTGTTTTTTTTTTTTTTTTAAGAGCAGGGGATTTTATTGCATCAGTCAGAGTTTGACATGAAGTGTGTTGAAAGACAAAACACTTATAGCTATGAGTAACTGGCATGTTGCTAGAGTGGTTTAAAGAGGGGAGAAGAAGATTTTTCTTTAATTTTGGCTTTAGATTTCAAGTAAACTTTAATGTTTTGAAAGTATTCACAGATTTAATACCTAGTGTATACGTAATATAATTATAAGCAGCTGAAACACGAGTGATATTTACTTCAGTCTTTCTGTCTCCTCTGTCAGTCTCTCTTTTTTTTTTTTTTTTTAAAAAGACTCACCTGATTAGGGCACTCTGGGATAGCACTGCATTGGGGCCACATGATCACCATCAGGAGCAACCTCTGACCTCCTCTGCCTGCAGCTTTTACTTAACCCTGTAGTTTCTGGACGTTTGTGCAGTATTGAAAAGACAGGAAAAAAGAAACAGATAAATAAACATGGTTATAACCTGACGCTAAAACTAAAACCAAGGAAATGTACCTCTTTCTTCAGAATTAAAACTAAAATCTTAAATAAAACAGAAAACTTGATGATGACTTCATGTTTGCTTTCTGGTTTTTTTAACCTAGGATTTTTAATTACTGCATCTGGTAAAAAGTGTATGCCATTGCATGTTTGGTGTTTTCTTCTTATTCATCTAAACCAGAACTACTTTATCATTGGAAATACTGCTTTGTATGGTAACTTCTGTATTGAAGGGTAGAAAAAGCTTAACACTTTAAATCTTTTTAAGGGATTCTGTTGTCTTTACTCATGGCAATAGCTCAAGACAGTCAGTCTCTAACTGTTATTGGTAGTATCCTTTTAAATCTGCAGCATGAAAATCTTGTTTATATTTTCTGAATTAAATGCTGTGGCACTCGGGGTAGATAGCATGCAATAATATGCCTGAAGATATGGCAGAGAATTTATTACAACTCCCTGTGTTCGTTAACAGCCTTGCATAAAGGTGTAAAATACTGTCACTGCACAACAGGGGATGAAGAGCACTTAATGGACAGAAAGCCTCCCGTAAGCTTTTACACTTGCAAGCAGACATAATTAAAACCTGCAGCCGTGTGGTTGGGCTGCTGATTGATGTAGCTTACGAGGGTGGCAGAGAGCCTGAAATTCTCAAGATGCCTGTGCAGAAGGATCTCTCACCTGGTGTGAGCTGTACAGTTCAGGCTGGCAGCCTTCTGAAAATGTTGGCTACTGGCAGGGGCAAGGAAGGGAATTTCCACTGATGAACTGTGAATCCTAAATGGGGATGGGGTGGGGTGAGGAACTGGCCTGTCAGGAAGTGGGAACAAATGCTGAATCAGCCTCTGGACAGAGGAGCAAAGTCTTGAATCTGCACAGTGTTTTTCTAAATGTCCTGTTAACACAAAGCAGCACTTGGTGACTACATGCTGTTGCTTGTCTCTCACTTGCATTGCCATTTTAGTGCTGTATTTATTACTCTGTATTATACGCCTGTATGTGCTCTTTCTGAACTGTCAGCATTGCTGCAGATGAGTCATGTACCTAGTGGGTACATGGGGGAATGTGCACACCCTTTGATGCCAGTGCTCCCCCAAAAGTAAACTATGTTTTTGTCACCCAGTCATCTCCTGTAACTGCTGGTGGTGGAGAGAGAAATGCTGCAGGCTGGAATGGCCTCATCTATGGCAGTGCCTACTGGTGCCCCTGAACTGGGGGTGCAGCCCAGCAGGAACTGTGCTGGAGGTGTTGGTGAAGATATAAATGATCTTTGGTTTGGATTTTTTTTGTGTCTCCTTCCATAGTTGGTAGGCATTTTTCCACCTTTAACATTTTGTTTTAGAAGGGTGCCCTTTCTGACCCTGAAAATTAGCAAGGCTCCTAAAGCAGCTCCAACTGCTTTCGATGTACCACAGCAATTCCTGAAGCTGCTGCCTTCTTCAGGTTTTTACTTGTCCCTTTGTTGCAGTTTAGGAGGTGCTGTGGCAGTGCTGTGCCCATGGTCTGCTGCCTCTGGAAACCAGGCTTTAGCTGCTTGGGAGGTGCTTACTCCCTGCTGCCATGCAGCAGCTGGTGTGATCAGCCCACCAACAGACCCTTAGCCTTCAGGAAAAGCTTTGCAACTACAATGGCTTCTTCTCCTTATGATGCTGCTTTCCCAAGAAAAACTTCTTGGTGGGTAACATCAAGTATGGTGGTAACATCAAGGCATTACAGTAAGGTGTATCACTGATCAGACTGATATGTGCTGATGGCTGCAGCTTTTGTCCCATTTAGTCTATTCTTGTGTACTGTCTGATGTGGACTCTGCATCCCCTCAGTTGGGAACCAACCTGGTGTCACACTCTGTTCAACTGTGTGGAGCTCACCTGGTTTTTTCTCCTGAAGTTTTGCGTTTATTGGTAAGGGGGAGGAAGGTGAGTTTTTGTTTTGTTGGAGGTTTATCTTTGGTGTGGTTTTGGTTATTTTTTTTTTAATGAATTGATGGAGTTTTCCTATGACATGAAATTCTGTACAGGAACATTTATTGAAAAGAGAACATGACTTTAATTGTTTTAGTTTATGGTCTGTTGTTTCTTGTCTTGTATGGGTACTTGCAGCTCTTTAATGTGTTAAGCAAAGAACAGCCCTTGACTGAAAGGCTGGTGATGCAGGACTGGCAGCACATTTGGTAGATAATATCTGGAGAAGGTAAAAGATGGGCCAGACTTCTCTTCCAAAATGTGTATGAGTGTGTGTTGAGGGAAGGAAGGGGATTGTTGGCCATGGATATGTTGGTATACGAAGCATTTTTAACAAATTTACAATTCATGTGTGGTAATTTGAGGGTGAGCAGTGCTGGATTGATAGTAAGGGTTCCTGGCTTCCTCCCCCCCATCTTTTTAATACTGAACAAGGGAATTATGTTTTTTCTAGACACAGCAAGGAATATAATGTCACCTTCTGGCTGAGGTGAAGAGCTATTGCACTAATTCTTTTTCCTTTTAAAACTTTCATTGCCTAGTTGGAAATCAAGCGTCAGCAGTGCATTGTAAATGCAGTGTCTTGAAAGACTTGTTTTAATCACAATTAAAATAGAAAATAAAACTTAAAAGGAGAAAGAAAACAGCTAAAAAGGGAAAAAAGTAAAGATGTTGAAAAACGAAAAGTTAAAAAGGAGGGCCACTTGCAACTGGCACGTGTTCAGCATGTACTGTGAAGTTCATTTTCCCTCCTGCTGGGAAAGCTTTTGGCAGCGCCCTGGTCTCCCTGTGCCTGGCACCAGGAGTCGGGTGTCAGCTGGTTCCAGCTTTTGACCCAGCCTGGTGACTTGAGCAGCAGCTGCTGGCAATGGGGGAGGGTCTGGTTCTCTGCTGAGCTGATCTCAGGTGAATTCCCTCCCCTGGCTCCTGCAGCTCCTGAAACACTGTTGCAGGGCTGCTGCTGGGGCAGGCACTTGAGCGGTGCTTGCCACAACCGACTGGGTCAAGCCAGACCTGCCTTGTCCCTGTTTGAGGATTTCCTGAACTCAACTTTTGTTTTTCTTTTCCTCCATCAGAGAATCTGTTGTCCAGTAAGATTTTTTCCCCTTAGATGCTCATATAATCATAAACATTGAAGACGTTGGATTTTAGGGAAAACGGGGGATGGTTTTAGCTTTGTGGTTTTGCTGGTTCTGATTTAGTTTGGAGTTTTTTATAGTTTGGTAGAGTTGTCATGCTGCTGTAGAGATTTCTGGCTTTTTTTTCTTCTGGTGGGAGGGAAATGGTCATGCATCCGTTTCCATCCTTATGCTTGCAAAGGAGTTTCGAAAAATATGCTTTAAAAGCTTGTGGCTCCTGGGTGCTTATTGTTCATCCCTCTCCTCAGAACGTGTGGAAGTTGCCTTAGTTGCAAAGGAGCTTGGCACTGGTGTTGGTCTCTAGCACAAAGAAATCCAGTGCACAGCAGGAGTAGCATTGCCTGGGACTAATTCCCTCTGGGGAAAGCTGTTGTGCTGAGATAAAAACTCACTGCTCAGAACTGAGGTGTGTCAAGAAGCTGAGAGGTGGCAGAAGGGTTGGGGGACTGGGGTTGTCACCGGCCCACCCTGAAGGGCTTGTAGGTACTTGTAACGTCTTGAGGGGGATGACCTCTCCTCCAGTCCAGCTGGAGTTCTCAGTGTGGCCAGAGCATGTACTGTAAAGTGGTGTTTGGCATGAAGCTGTGCTTTGAGTGGTTGCTGCATTACACCTCCAGTAGGATGTGGCTGCATGGCCAGCTGTGGATGTGCATTCCACTTCACTGGTGTAGGGTCATCTGTTCAAGCTGAATGCAGATGTAAGAGCTTGTGCTCCTACCTCTTTGCCCAAATCTCAGCAATTTTTTCCTTCTTTGGGATGTTCAAATGATATCCATGCCTTAGCTTTTTTGTATATTTGTGGCTTTTTAGATTTTTAAGATACAGTTGTATGGTTTACAGTACTTTTCCTGCCCTCATGTTTTAGAACAATAAGCTAAACCTTTCTAACACATTCTTGAAATTCCGTTTAGTTTTATTCTTAAAAAGAGAATTTCTGACAAGGATGTCTTGTTTTCCATCAGAACCTGAGACATAACAATAAATAGGGTAAAGAAACCCCTGGACCAACTCCAAGGGGGTGACCTAAGGGTAGGTTACTGGGGCAACTGATCTCCTATTGGATGTACCTGCTAGATATACTGAGTAATTGCACTTATAAAAATGGTAGTAATCCTTTGTATTGGGTGCATATATAGCCATATCTATGCACCCAAAAGCTTTCATTAAAGAATTGCTTTTTATCTTACCACTCTTAGTATTGTTGGGAAAGTTTTTGTCTTTTGATTCTGGGCAGCAGTAGGAAGGAGGTCTTGAGTTCTCTTAATAGTTGAGACCATAAACAAAGCTTCTAAAGAGTAAAAAGGTGAACTATCATCATAGCTTTGGGTTGCAGTATAAGAAAAGGCATAGCCTCAGGATGCTATGATCTACATGCAAGAGTATTGTTAATGAGTGAGGTGTTCACCTTCCCTAATTTCTGGGCTGTGCCTTTGCCCAAGACATACTGCAGCAAATTGATGAAAAATTGATGGCAAATTCAGATGGAAATGGCCATATGAAGTTGTTGCCATACAAATTCAGGGAGCTGGAGTGACTTGTGGCACTCTGAATTGCTGCATTGTGAAGTTTTGAGGTGAGTTGGGTGACCTGCCAGCTGCAGATTTGTTACTGGCTTTGCTGATGAAAAGTCTGGTCTAGGGTGGTCTGATGCAGTGACTTAGGTGTCGAAGTCATTTGAACAGAGGTGGTATCACTGCAGAGAAAAACAGTACAGAAAAGTCCTTTTTAGTCTGAAATCTGTGGGAGAGTGATCTGCCTGACATCTGATGATCAGGAGGTTCCATCTCCTGCAAGGCAGGTGAATCTTTCAGTGGGATACAAGCATCACATATTTACTGTTGTTGTCTCCTGTGAAATCTTGCTAGACTGCTATTTCTTTTTCTCAGTCCTGAGACTTAAAACTTTGACAATAATGTTTGTATTTGAGGTGCATGGAGAGAGAATGAGACTTGCTCAGCTCTTTCCTCTTCCTACCAGCACCTAAAATGTTACTCTAGAAAGCTTGTACTGCCAGAAGGTGGCCATTGTTTTCAGGCTCACAATGAGTGTGTTTTTACAATTTCATACCTTTAGCATTTGGATGTTACCGGCCCCAGCATTAATCTTGGCCAGATCTCCAGAGATCTCTTCTGCCAGTGCTAAACAGTCACAAGAGGCTGGTACACCAGCCTTCACTGGAGAATTTAAAGTTGAGACCAAAACTCGTTCAGCTCTTTGGAGATAAGCATGCAGGCTGAGGTTTACAGTGTGGAGTCTGATGCTTAAAATCCTGTTTAAAAAAAGAACCAACTGGGAGTGGTTTGTTCAGACACTCAGCAGAAAGCTACCTCTTGTGAGGTTTGCCTGGGACAGAATGGGCAATCAGCTGGCCTTGCAGCTATCTCCATCCCACTTCAGATGGTTTCCTTTAGTTCCAAGGTCCAGTTCTCTGCAGGATATTGAATGCATTTAATTTACCTTTTTAAAAAAGGTGATATATGTGGTTCAGTGGATGCTGGCTCCAACAGGAACCTCTGTGTAACATGGCAAGAATGCATGGGATTAAAGCCTAAGAGGTTGGCTTCTTCCAGTTTACAAATTACTTAAAGCTTCTATATGGTTGCCTTCCTCCTCCCTCCTCATTTGGTAAATAAATACTAACTGTGCTTCTTGTTGCCTCACTGATGGTGCCTTCCTGAGTTGAAGCTGAGTGTGGCTTTTCTCAGCTCTTGCTGCACTGCTCCAAGGAGCTGAGGCAAAGATTAAAGGCTAGATAGGGAAACTCGTAGTAGAGCTGACCTTCCTGCCCTTAACCCATATTTCTTCTCTTGGTTCTCCTGCTGCTTCAGATGACTTTTGAAGAAGACCTGGCTGTGTGCTCTTCCTTGCTGGAGAAATTTGGCTAAGACAATGATTTGGGTCCAAAGAGTTTTGTTAGGAAGCTGAGTTTGCATACATGCATTAAAAAAAAAGAGTCAGGAAAATGTTACTCCAAAGAAACTTTTCAATTTTGTCAAGTAAATAATTTTTTAAATACCAACTGTATAAAATGCTTGATTCAAGTTGACAATTTTTTCTGTACAAAAAACTACTGTGTCAGTTTTTTATTGAAAATGCCAGCTTTTTGTCATGACACTTCATGTGAAGTGAAGTTGCTGACAAATCAGCAACTTTCTGGACATGTTTGGCAAAAGGTTTTTATATCTGCAATGTGCATCATTTCAGTTTATAGTGAAAGCAGGTGTCAATCTCTAATATTATGTAGCAAAAATAGAAAATCACACTTGGTTTTAAAGCCTCACTCAGATCCAAGGAAGAACAAACTGAGTCCCAAATGTATTTTTGGAACAAAAATCTCTTTGGAGAGAGAGAAGATTGTAGTGAGGTTTTTTGGATTCAATAAAACATAATAATGGAGAGGAACAGAGAAAGAAATAGATAGGAAAAGTCTCATTCCCATCCCATTTTTCTTTTGAACAGTTTACTTTGGAACAGGATTATTCCCCTCCCTGTGCATTATACTTGGCTGGAAGAAGAGGGAGGACAAGGTAGGGTTAGGCTGTGAGCTGAAGGGAAGCTCAGAGCAGGTCTTGTTTTCCCTGTCCTTTCTAAGCATCAGTTGTCTTAAGAGAAGGAAAGATTTCTCTTCCTTGTGCAACTTTTGGTAAATGGCCACTGTCAGCATCATTTTCCAGGGATCTGTAAAAGTTTTACCACCTGCTTCCAGACTTCCCATACCTTGGTCATGTGAAAAAAAAAAAACATGAGAGGTGAAATCGGAATAGATTCCTTTATTATTGGAAATAGCAAAAACCAGTGTCCCTAGCCCTCATTCCAGGGAAAAGTGGCAGCAGTATCAACACCTACTATGAAACCTCCTCTTATCACAAGAAAGTGCTACCTTGCATCTTTTTTAGGCTTCTTTCCTTGAAATGTGATGCAAATGTTGACAGAAACAAAGTCGGCAGACTAAAACTCCCAGCCTTTGTAGCAGGATTGTATGAGCATCCCGTGTTGGATCCTTGAGCCAGCAGGGCATGCTGGGGTGCTTGTTCTTATTACCAGCCGCATGCATGCAGCAGCTCTGGGGCTGCCAGCCCCTCCTCTAGCACCGCAGCGCCTCCGAGATCCCCGGAGCGTCTCTGTGCAGACCTGATGCCGCAGTACCACCGAGCCCCGCTGCCCAGAGCGCCTTGGGCACGCTGCAGAGGCACAGCTGTGTCCTGGAGCTGCCTGGCCAGGCTCTGCATGTGCTCCTGGGACATGCCCCTGGACTTCCACCCAGGAGATACTGAATATGTTCCTGGAACGTGCCCCTGGACTTCCACCCAGGAGATACTAATTATGTTCCTGGAACGTGCCCCTGGACTTCCACCCAGGAGATGGATATAGTGGACAGAAATATGGTGTCATTGCTTTCTGAATGCAATTGATGGTGCTTAGGTTAGCTCTTTGAGTCCTGCTATGGGTCCTGATACATGTGATTAGAATTTCTAATGCTGGAGAGAAAGCATGAAAAACCCCAAAGAGATTTGATGCATTTTGAGTTGGGCTTTTTTTTTTTTTTTTTTTTTCCTTTCTTTTTTTTTTTTTTTTTTTTTTTTTTTGGAGGGGGTGTTGTTTTGTTTGTTTTCAGATGTGCTAGGTTCTTTGTGTTAAAGATAAATTCACATTTTCCCCTTGACTGGCTAGCTTTGCACTCTTGTCAATACATCTTCCAAGTTGAAGAATGTCCGTATAGAAGTGGGAGGATATGGTGACTTCTGAATGCCAACAAAAATAAACTTTGTCTCTGTCTATATTTAACTGCAATTAATTGTAAATGCTTCCAGATATCTAAACTCATTCTTTGTTCCTGGTAACTGTTTACACTTTCAGCCTTTAAGAGCCCCAAACAGGAAATCACATTCATGTTCAAAACCTAGAAGTCTATACATGGACTTTAGGTTAAGCTGGGGCTGCTCAGACTTGATTTGATCAATGATCAATTAAGAAGTTTATAACCTGGTAACTCCTATTTGAAACGTGCACTGCTGGGCAGGGGAGGGAAATAAAAGGATTAAATAAAAAATATAATCCTTTTATTATTCTTTGTCTTTCAGCAAGAAGTGTCAGGTTTTCTCCATTTGAAAATCCAGGTGCGGTAATTGGCTCTTCTGAAATGCTTTCCTGAGCTCAAGGAGTTAATAGCGTTAAAAGAGGGGGCAAAAAAGGAAGTGGGATGGCAATTTAACCTCTCAAACCGGCTTCCCGAGCTTGCTGAAGAGGTTATGTTCCTCCAGGCCGGGGCAGCCGAGGGGCAGCAGGGCGCCGTGCCCGTGGCGGGGCCGCTGGCCGGGCGGGCCGCTGCCCGGGGCGGGGCCGGGCCGCAGCAGGGCCGGGCCCTCACTGCGCCATCTTCCCTCGGGCGCCTTCGGCCGCTGGGCTGGGCTGCTGGAAAGGCAAACGGGACAGGCCATGGTAAGGAGCCTGCAGCCTGCCCAGGTGATGCTGAGGCAGGGCAAAGGGAGCGCCGGGCCTCCGGCTTCCCTCCCGCTTGGAAAAGAGCTGGTGCCAGGGTTTCACTGCTTTCGGGGGCTAGGTGGGTGAAGTCGGGGACTGACTGCTCAAGGGACGCGAGCTTTTCTACAGCTGGCTGCTCCTGCCTCCGCGCAGCCTGGGAGCGGCTCGTCCCTGTGTGCGAGGAGCTTGGGAGGGCAGCGGCAGGAGATGGTGCTGAAGCGTACCTGTGGAAAGCCAGGTTATTGCAGCCTGCGAATGCCCCTGGGAACACCGAGCTGGAGACGGCCGAGAGGTGGTAATCGCGCCGGTGGTAGTGCTTGAGTCTTCCAAAAGCATTCCTGCCCCTCGCGGCGGTGGAGCGGTCACGCTTCCCTCCTCTGGCTTTCCTTCTCTGCTGCTGCTGCTGCTGCTGCCTGCCGGGTGGGGAGAGACAGATGCCCATGCAGGTGCTTGCTTTGGGCTCTGTGGTCTGGCTTTTATTTGCCCACACCCCTGGAAAAGATCGGGCATGTTTGTATCCTAAGGCAACGCTGTCGCCCAATGATTTTTACCCCCTTCCTCTGTTCCCAGAGGAAAGGACTGACGCTGTTTCAGCCCTGCAGAAAAAGGTTGCACCACCTAGGGAAGAGCAAGCCTGTGGGGAGACTCCATCTCAGTCTTTCTACAGGTGGTGCCCGTTGAAAGACTGAGATGCCCTCTGTTGCTTGCAGGGTTTTTTTTCCTCCTCGTCCTTGTGCACTTCGGATAGAGTTAGGCTCTTGGTTAAGGTGTATTCCTGGGCTGCATGGTCCCTGTTACTGTAATCCTTTGCCCAGGATACAAAAGAGGCCTTGCTGGACTGTAGTGTGTGCCGGGCAAACTGGGCGGTGCTGCTGCAGGGATGATTCTCTGTGAATGTGGTCCTGCTACCTCTGTTTGCCCAGTTCTGCTTCCCACCATGGCTTTTCTCACAGCTATTTCCAGAGAAGGGTGCTCCTCCTTTCCCTCCCCAGCCCTGGGCTGTGTGCAGACAGTTGCACTGAACTTAGCCTCAGAAAAGTGATATTCCTATTAACCATCCTCCACGTAGTGTCTGTTCCCTTCTTCCTCTGGTAATGGGGAGCTTTTTGTAGATCACCAAGCTCACGGAATCATCGAACAATTTAGGTTGGAAGTGACCTCTAAAGTGACCGCACTGCACTGAGCAGGGACACCTTCCACTAGATCAGGTTGCTCAGAGCTCCATCCAATCTGACCTTGAATATTTTCAGGGATGGGGCATCTATAGCGTCTCTGGGCAACTCGTTCCAGTGTTTTACCACCCTCATTATAAAACCCATTTTCCTTATATTCAACTTTAGCCAATCCCCTTTTACTTTAAAATAATTCCCCCTTGTTCTATCATAACAGGCCCTGTTAAAAAGCTTGTACCCCTCTTTCTTATAGGGTCCCATCAAGTACTACAAGGCTGCTCTAAGATCTTCCTGGAGCTTTTGCTGCTGCCTGAATGCCAACTCTCACAGCCTTTCTCATAGAAGTGCTCCACCCCTCTGATCATCTTTGTGGCGTCCTCTGGGCCTTAATCACAGGTCCATGTCTTTCTTACTTTAGGGACCCCAGAGCTGGATGCAGCCCTGCAGGTGGGGTCTCACCAGAGCAGAGCAGAGGGGTAGAATCCCCTCCCTCACCCTGCTTTGGATGCAGCCCAGAATACAATTGGCTTTGTGGGCTGTGAGTGCCATTGCTGGGTGATGTCCAGCCCCTCATCCACCTGCACCCCCAAGTCCTTCTCACAGGGCTGCTCTCCATCTGCTCATGGCCCAGCCTGTGTTGATACCTGGGGTTGCCCTGACTCAGGTGCTGCACCTTGCACTTGGTCTTGTTAAACCTCATGAGGTTTCCATGGTCTCACTTCTTGAGCTTGTCCAGGTCCCTCTGTAGGGCATCCCATTCCTCAGGCATGTAACAGGAGCCCCCTCTGCAATCAGCAGCAGCAGCATCCCCACTGATGGATGCCCCTTCCACAGTCAAGCGTACCTTGGCTTTGGAGCAGTGGTTTAACTTTTTTTATGCTTGATAGTTCCAGATGTGTGAGCAGGGTTGTGAAAGGGCACAAGCGGGTCTCAAGTGTCCCGAGTGGGCGCACCCCGCGTGTCTCAGCAGATGGCAGCAGCGACACTCCAGCTGCTCCTCGCTCCTGCCGAGCCCACCGCACCGCTCCCGCACCACCTCCATACTCACCCGCCGCGGCTCTTCCTCGCCCTGTCCCGCCAGCAGCACACGGCGAAGGAGACGGACAGTGCCAGGATGACGGCTCCGCTCAGCAGCGAGGCGGCCACCGCCATGCGGGACCCGGTGCCCGAGGGCTGCGCGGCGGCTGCGGGCAAGGGCCGGTGAGCGGGGCCGGGCAGAGGGACCCACCCTTGCTCCCGGCCGCCGTCCCCCTTGCAGGTAACCCCAAAGTGACGTTCCAGAGAATATTTAATAATAACTATTATAAAACCTCGTGGTGAACGTGGGTGATGCGACGCTGGCTCAATACACCAGAAAGTTGATGGGAAAAAATCCCATATTAACATATTTTCATATTTTTTCAGATAATTAATATAAAATAATCACACGGGGCAGAAAATATAAAGCATTTGATGTGCCTTGCATAAAGCATAAGGGTAGTAGGCATTAATCCCTAAAAATAGAAAGGAAAAAGATTATATAGGAAAACTAGAAAAAAAATAAATGTAGCAAAGTTAAAAAGGGGGGAAAGTTTTAAAGGGAGAAAAGTTAAAAAGGAAAAAAGATTTAAAAATGTAAAAAAGAAAAAATTAAAAGGGAAAAAAAAACAGCCAAAAAGGGGAAAAAGTTAAAATGGTTAAAGATAAGTCAAAAAGTATTAAGGAGGGTCCCTTGCAACTGGCACGTGCTCAGCATGTACCGGTTACTGGGAAGGTGAGTTTCCCTCCTGCTGGGAAAGCTTTTGGCAGTGCCCTGGGCTCTCTGTGCCTGGCACCAGGAGTCGGGTGTCAGCCGGTACCAGGTTTTGACCCAGCCTGGTGACTTGAGCAGCAGCTGCTGACAATGAGGGAGGGTCTGGTTTTCTGCTGAGCTGATCTCAGGTGAATTCCCTCCCCTGGCTCCTGCAGCTCCTGAAACACTGTTGCAGGGCTGCTGCTGGGGCAGGCACTTGAGCGGTGCTGGCCACAACCGACTGGGTCAAGCCAGACCTGCCTTGTCCCTGTTCAGGGCGGCCGGGTCACCCCACCTCCTGCTGCCCTCGCCGCCTTGGTCAGAGCGAGGAGGGCCCCGTGTGAGAGCCGGGGATTGCCCCTCCCCACCCGAGTTAGCGCCCCCCGAGCCCTTGGGAGCGGGCGCAGGGCTGGGTGCCGCCCGAGGGCTCCTTACCCTGGCACTGGGGCGGGGGGTGGCTCCAGGATGAAGTGCTGTCCCGGCGGAGGCAGGCGAGCCTCTCGCTGCCCACCAGCTGGTATCCCTCCTGGCACCAGTACACGAGCACCGAGCCCAGCGAGATGCCTGAGCCTCTGTCCACGTAGTAGTATCCGTAGCGTGGCGGGGGGAGAGCGGTGCATGGCACTGGGGGAGAAGGGGACGTGTTAAGCTTAGGTTGTGACAAAGCCCCCCCATCGTGATGCTGTGGAAAGGGCTGCCAGGCCCCTGTGTCACTCCTGCAGGACCTGCAAGCCTCTGGGACATTTTTGTTGGTTGGTTTTTTGTTTGGGTGTTGTTTTGGTGGGGTTTTTTTGGTTGGTTTTTTGTGTGTGTGTGTTTTTTGCATAGTCCAAAGGAAATACATTAAAAAGTCTAGCAGCTTTATCTGGAAAATAATTTTTTTGAGTTGCAGACTCTCCAGTGTGAGCAGCCACTCAACAGCAGAAGTGAGACTGGAAAGGTGCAGGCTGGGGAGAGTATGCAGAAAGCAATTTTTAGGAGAGAAAGTAAGAGAATGTTTTTTTAATAACACAATAGTCTGGGAGAATATTGTTGGTTAAAACTCAAAACAAAGAAATATTACTCTCTGCCAAAGAGAGAGAGGCTTTTTTTTCATCCCAGCCTTTAATTTTTTAACTAGTTTGTAACTCACAGCTATTCAGAGCTACTTAATTATCCTGCTTAGACCATCTCTTTTGCATTGCACTAATACCTAGGGAGAGCCAAAAGTTAGGTAAGCTTCAAAAAGAATGGCAGTCTGACCATATGCTTGCCAACCCCCCCACCTACATATTCTACCATGAGGCCAAGAAGGTGTGGTAGCAGGTATCATGGGTATCAATATCCTAAATTAAAGGAAAATACTCTGATCAATTCTAGTTTAACTAAGCTTAAAACCTGCAGGTAGAAATGCGCTTTATCTAGCTTAGGGGTAACTTCTATGGGGAATTCCAAGTGGAATAGAAAAGCTAATGTGAGAGAAAGGTCTGGTTTCCCTCTGCTTTTACTGCTTTTACTGAGATGGTGTAGGCTTCTAGTCCAGTGGAGCTGATAAGAAACAAATCAGGCTGAGTAAGATCAGACTTTCTCTAATTTCAGCAGTGCTGTTAACAGATGTCTGTATGTGTTAATTCAGCAGTGCCAGGGAGGCTGCTGAGTGCTTGGACTGGATCTCTTGTATGATTACATTGTCCAGCACTGGTTGTTATGGCCTTTGCCCATAGTCACCATGGTTTGTATGACATGGGCTCTCTGAGCTGCTGCCAGCCCCAGGTGGGTGGTCACCGCACAGCAGCCCTGAGGCCATATCTCACTCATTGGGGAATGGTGTGTGCTTTGCCCTGGTAAGTGGATTAAAGAAAAATAATCACCCTCAGCAGCTGGAGATTATTTGTGTTTTTTTTTTAAAAATCTCCATTTCTTCCCAAGGGTTGCAGCTCAACCTCTAGGGATAGGGATGTGTTCAGCTGGTCCATCGTGATGTGCATAGATGTTACCATGGAGGAGGACTTTACTCTCAAAGGAAAACATTAACTGTTGAGTTTCCTCCCTGTGCCTCCTGACTGCTTCTGGTGCGACACATCTCTCCCACATCACAGAAGCTGCTGTGTCCACCACACAAAGCCTTGTGGCCCCTGTGCATGCCGTGGGAGTGCCGCTGTGTCTGATGAGAGAAGCACCATCATGCGTTCCTCCCTGCGTCCCTGCGCCCTTCCCCCTGTGTGCCTGCACCGAGGGGCCCCAGGCAGCCTGCAGAGGGAGAGGCGGGAGATCGCTCAATTCATACCTGAGATGTTGCTCTGCACGTCGGTCCCGTTGGCAGCGTCTCTGGGCAGCCCCTTTCTGACGTGTCCTGCACCGAGTGAGGCGGTCCCGGGCCCAGCAGCATCACTCCAGGCAAAGCTCAGGCAGCTCCAGCGCAGCAGGCAGAGGACGATGCATTTCCCGAGCCTTTGTCCCGTCATGGTTTGGGGAAACACGGCACCACTGGGTGCCTGGCCGCCCCGAGCGCCTGCGGTTTCCCTTGGCGTCTGAGCAGGAGTCAGCTGGGCTCTTAGTGCATTAAGCCCTGAGCAACAAAGCTAGCAGCCGCTCTTCCCCCGGCGCTTGCCTCTCCTCTGTGCCGGCACAAGCCCTGTGTCCTTGCTCCTAGCACTGCCAGCCCTGCTCTGGCCACTCGCCTCCAGAGCCCCACCAGGAAGGAAAACAGGTGTGGGAAAGGGAATGAGAAAGAGCAAACCCTTGGGATCCATCCTTTACAGCCCCTGTCTGCAGAGACTGGCTGTTGACATCTCTCCAGGTGCTGGAGCTGCACATCAGGAACCTCCTTCTCCTCCTCCTCCAAATCCATGTTCGAGCTCACTGCTGAGGCTCTTATGCTGCAGACCCTCCTGTGCGTGTCCTTTCTTTCCTGCCAGAACCTAGGGCTGATTTTCTGTCAGCAGCAGTGGAGTGTAATATGAGCCATGGGAATCAAAAGGGTTTCATAGCAGCAATTCCGCTGGCTTTGCTACTATGGGAGTTGCAGAGAAATCTGGTTTTCCTTTTCTTTTTCTCTGCTTGGCATCTCTCTGCTTGTCATTCCAGGCTGTGATGTTTTATAGGTGGAGGGGCTGTAGTAGCAATCAGCTCTTGCCTCCTGGAATGTGTGTTGCTCTTACCTGGCCCACCTGCCTGGTCACTTGTGTACACCCTTGAAGAGAAAAGATGCTCCATGTTGCCTGAGTGCTTGAGAGCCAGATGTTTTGGAGCAGGCAATGCCTTTGTGCCAGCTCTCCCCAGCAGCCAGTACAGCAGCTGTGAGACCAGCAGGACTTTGGGGTGACTTTTGGAGCATCCCCTGTTTTCTCCCCTCCTTGCACCCCCTGGAGCTCCCCTGGCTCTGTGGGTCTCCTTTGCCTCTCCTGTATTGCATCCTTGCCTGTCCTGAGACTTACTGCAGGTATAAGGGTTAGAGGCTGTTATTCACTAATAGCATTGGCACAAATACAGTTTTGCATGGAGATGGGTCAGTTTTTGTTCATTTCTCTTTTTATATCTGTGGCCTTTAGCTGTAGCCAGTGTCTGGGCTGCCTATGGCTGCCCCAGTGGGTTCTGAAGGGGGGAATGTTGCCTTGGACGTGTGAGCAGCTTCTATTTCTAAAACCCAGCAGTGGCCTTACCATCTTAATGTGATTTACTGTAGTGCATAAATGAGAAAGAAAAATGTCAGACAGAATCGAGCTCATGTCACATCCCATTCCAGCACAGGGATGTAGATGAGGGCATCTGCTGAGTGGAAGGAAGTTGTGGGACCAAGCAGTGGCTGGACCTTGCTTGCCTTCCTCCCCAGGTGGGACCTGCTCTTGCTCCCCCCTGGAGTAGTTCAGCAGTACTCTGGCCCTCCTTGCACTTGCAGAGATGTTTCTTGTAACCTCCATGAGATTTTGGATGTGGGAACACCTTTAGCCTGCTCTCTTTGTCCATACATCATCCATCTCTCAGTCCTTTTTTTTTGTTTGTTTTGTTTTGTTTTTTTTTGTTTTTGTTTTTGTTTTGGTTTTTTTTGTTTTAGCTGGGCTGGTATTTCTGGGTTTCTCTCTAAGGGATTTATTTGATTTCTTAGGAAAAGCTGTTTTAACCTCCCATGACTCATAATGATCTTGCTTAGAAACTACTTTAATTTCTTCACTTTTCTGGTTAAACCTTCTTAAGCAGTAACCTTTCCTTGGCTCCCCCTGGAGAGCAGACCAAGGAGGTATATTCCTCCCTGTCTCAGTGAATATTTCTGATTTCTTGGGAGTTTTTAGTTTTTTCTTTTTTCCCCCCTTTTCTCCATCTGACTGCAGGGATTTTGCTGTTTGTTCGTGCAGTAAAGGTAAAAGTTTTGAGGCAGGCTGGGCTGTGTGACAGTCACAGAGGAGCCTGCCTTGGGGCATGCCCTGGCTCAAACCCCGTGGTGTCCTGGCCGCTGGAAGCTGCAGCGCGGGCAGCCCCCTGGGCTCTGGGAGTACCTCTGCCTGGACAGGACCGACCCCGAAGTTCTCTCTCTATTGAGCCTGAGCCTGGAATGTGTGCACCTTCTCCTGCCGGGGCTTACGAGGTGTCGATGGCTGGCGGGCAGTGGGAAGAGTGCCCTCCCGGCTGCTGGATGCGTCCCGGTGTGTTCCAGCTGTGGGCCGAGCACATGCCGAGAGCCTTCAGCCCGAGCGGGCAGCAGTACGGCTTGTCACGCTTGCCAGGGAGTGACCAGGCTCAGCAAAACCCCCGTGGCACAATAACCACTCTTGTGCTCAAAATGCTGAGTAGATGACGTGGATTAACCCTTTGCTAATGCTCTTAAGAGCTAGCCTGCGGCTGAGGGAGATAAAGAGGCTTATTATTACAAAATCAATATCCTGCTGGAGGGGGATTTCAGTGCTGTTCCCAGTTCCTGCTTTCCAGAGGCAGACATCTGCATCGAGCTGGGCACCAGAGCAGGGCACCAGGCTGTTCTGCAGGGAGTCACCCTGGGCTCAGGAAGCATGTCCGTGCCCCAGGTCAGTCCTTTGCTGGTGAGGAAGGCTAAGAGGAAGGAGGAGCTAGTGGGGAAGCTGTCATGGCCATAAGGCTACAGCTCTCTTAGCTCCACAGCCTTGGCTGGGGTTGTCCACCTTTGCTGTATATTCCCCGTGGGTGATCTCCTTCCAGGGCTGCTCCTCCATCACAGCAGCCTGCAAGGCAATGCTCAGCTGATGGTTTTCAAAGCTGGCTCAAGTGTCTCTTGTGTTTGCACTCAGATCTCCCTGCTGGCTGGTGGGGATAGGCTGAGGGTAAAGCTTTCCTGAACCAAAGGCATTTCTCTCTACCGTCTCCTGTGCCCCTTTGAACCTTTTAAATCTTCCCTCTGCAAGAGTGTCCCTCTTCCACACTCCCACTACTGAATTCTGAACTACAGAGGAGTTGTGGATGCCCAGAGAAATTGTGAATGCTCTGTCCCAGGAGGTGTTCAAGGCATGGGGTTTGAAGCAGCATGATCTAGTGAAAGGCGTCCCTGTCCATGGCAGGGGGCTTGGAACTAGGTGACACTTAAGGTCCCTTCCAACTCAAACTAATCTATGATTCAATGAACACACAGGTACTAATTTCAAGTCAGTGACCATGGGTAATCCTCTTTGCTTGCAGAAGGTTTTGCAGACAGGACATAGAGGATTTTTGTAACTAAATTAGTAATTTCAAGTCACTTGCTTGGTTCTCTTGCTAGTCCATCCTTCATGCAAACCAACCAGGGCTAGAGCTGTGGAAGAACAAACTGTTCTTCATAAAGATGATTGCAGTATTTCGTGTTTTGTTGGGTTTTTTTGCACAAAGTCTCCATGACATGCCTCTTTTATTTCATATCCCTGAGTTCCCTTTGGACACACCTTTGTTCAACCCCAGGAGCTGGGATTCAGTGCCACAGGTTTGTGAGAGCACTGTGGATGAACCTGCTCTCTCAGCAAGGGGCTTGGCACGCCTCAGCAAGTCTGCACCTCCCTGGGTTAGATGCACAGCCCTGCATGGAGGGATGCCTCTCATTCAGCTTTAGACATCTTCACCTGTGCCAGTCACTCTTGGTTGGTTCATGTTTTGGGAAAGAATATGGTGCTAATAACACCAAGGCTGTGGGCTCACTCCCTGTATGGGCCATTTACTTAAGAGTTGGACTCGATGATGCTTGTGAGTCCCTTCTAATTCAGAATATTCTGCAAATCTATCCCACTTGGGACTCCGATTTTAAGGTGCACTGGAAGTTTTGGAGGTACTCACTGAAAGCAAAGGGAGCTCCTGTATCAGTGCTTGCATTGCAGAGGCATAAAGTTTGATTTATGCCCCCCACAGGGGCATAAGAGCCAGCCTTTAATGTCATGATCAGCTGGCCAGGTCACTTGACTGACAGCAAGAGGTGTACCTGACACACAAGTCTGAAGCAATCTGTCTTATATTTTTTTGTTTTCTTTCCTAAAACAGTATGAATAACTTGAAAAGGTCTGTACCTGCCAATTTATACTTAAAAGTCATTTGTATAATTTTCTGTCATCAATAATCAATGGTTCACAACATTGCTGTTCAAACATGCATTTTTGCTAATTGAATAATAATTTGTTCTGAAAAAACCTCACAATTTAGTAATTTATTGATAATCTTGTTATACATATTCTTAAATATGCACACAAATGTGCTTGTATACATTATGTATACAAATATTTGCATGTACACAGAGAATTCCTACTTTTCTTGCTTATTTCCAATGGCAGGATATTCCAGGCTGGGGCACTTCACATGGACCCCATAAATTTCTACTTTGACATATACATTGTGCTATTTCATAACCTTCATCTAGATTCCAGATTATTAACCTTCTGTTGGCCAAAGGTTGGTATTGTTAAACTCTTCACTCCTAACAGGCTTAAAGTTCAGACTTTTGGCTATGTAGGACTTCTTTCTTGTGTTTTTTTATTAAAAGCTGCAATCTCTTGGTACTCTAAAAAGGGCATTTTTTGCACTGCAGGATTTCCCAGGAGGGAAACTGGTTTTCTGCCCAGCTTTTTTTGAGGAAAAGGATTGATGTTGTTATTATAATTTTGTTCTTCTTACCCTGTTCCCTTAATATTCTTTTGTGTGGGCAGTTTCATATGCTAGTCTAGGTGACACAGGTGTTGTTATGCACCCACACCTACTGGATGTTAAACAAGTTTAAATTGTTTAAGAAGCCTTGGTTACTGAATGCCTGGGTCTCATCTGAAAACAAGGTAATGGCAGGACTGAGGAGTAATTGAACAGATGCTGGGCTGAAATTAGTAGGTATTTTTATAAAAATAAAAATTGACTGAGAAGATAGACTAGCCCCAGAGGAATATTGTGCCATTCTAGTCTAGAACTAGATGATCTTTAAGTTCTCTTCCAACCAAGCCCATTCTGAGTCTATGATTCCATGATCTTCCAGGTCTTTTTTAATACGAACCATCCTAGGATTCAGTGATTTTGATGTCTTAGAATTTATCTGTCCAGCAGGATGTAACTTCACTAATAGTGTTTAAGGCAATGTTGTCCTATCCTGTAATGAAGTCCTGGTCGCAAGAGAAGATGTGAGAATACCAAAGCTCTACAGAAGGAATTGTGACTGGAGTTTATTTCACTTCCACTGCATCCTTCAAGGAAACCAGGAGATACTGCCAATGGCTAGTCACCAAGTCTAGGTGATAACATGCCCCTCTCCAAAGGAGTTTTTGCAATTGAAGCTCACTGCCTTAGGAAGCCATTAAATTAAATAGAGTTTAATCTAAGTAGGGTGGGGTGGCTGGAATGGTTTGATGGAGCATTAACACCATTAGCTACTTTAAGAAAAGGGTAACTATGCTTTGGCCATCTGATGGTTGTGAGCTAGGATGCTTAGCTGTATGGGGATAATCAGATCTCCTGAAGTCATCTTTTTTCAATATCTTACGTTTTCTATACCTCTTTTGTGTCGTGTTCTGATGACTTGTGTGAAAGGAGAAGCCACTGCCTTGGTTTTCCAGGAGTCAGTCACACCCACACATGCCCCCCCAAGACTACACCAGCTGAGACCAAAATCCCTCACAGTAAGCAGCTCCATCAGCCAGTGAGTGTTCTTTCCTCACTCTCACACACACACACGCTCTCAGGTGCACTTCCTCCTCATTTGGACTCAGCTACATGTTTCCTACAAAAGAGTCTCAGGCATCAGAATTTGTAAAAACAAAGAATTTAATAGAGTGGTACAGCAGCACATCAGCTTGAGCTGGATGCCTTCAGAGAGGGACCATGAACAAAGAAATCCCCAGGCAATTATATGCTTAAGACTACACACCTGCCCCTTATGTGCGCTTGATGCAGTTTTTAAGTCCAATGGTGATTTTTGGTCTGGGTCTTCTAATATCTTATTGAACTCTTTCTCTGTCTTCATGCAGCCAGGCCATCGCCTTATTTTATTGAGTTGATGGATGTAGCATCCTTATCTTCTGTTTTGCACTTCTTGTGCATCTGTTCCCTAGAACAGAACATGGGGAACTAAAAAATGTTAGACTCAGGATAAATATTACAACTAAATAATCAGTGTATTATCAATATTCTTCTCATCCCAAAGACAAAACACAGCACTGTACCAGTTACTAGGAAAATTAACTGCATTTCAGCCAAAAGCATATCTCTATGAAAGTCCACAGCTTGTGGCTCAAGGCTTCAGGAAATCCAGCTGCTCATGCTAAGCAACGAAAGCTAAGCAAACAGTATTCCAAATCACACAATATTACAGCTATGACTCATTCTATTTCAAATTTATTTTAGCTAAACAACAAATATATGTCAACACTTGGTCCTTGGTTGCTGCCATAAATAAATTCACAGAAAAAGCTTCATTCTTTTCAGGCTGTAATAGGAGTATCCTACAAGATGACAGTGTTTGTACAGTAGTTTATATATGAAATAAGTGAAACTGTCTAGTAATTGAATGTCCCAAAGATGATGACAAAGATCTTCAAATAGGCCCAACCCACACAAAAAATGCAAGTTGTTGTTGAAACAGTAATGAAGCAACAATTTCCAAGGTGGTGTGGGATGCCTCTCTGATATCCTCCAGCATCCTTGGCTGTGGATGAAGCTTTTCTGTCTGGAGTTACTGATTCTCTCATTCCAGGGAAGGGCTGCTTTCCATATTGATTTGAATGCCAGTCCTCTAATCAGCTGGAGAAAATGAGTCACTTATATAAGCCAAAGAAAAGGGAATGCTTCTGCAATACAGCTCACATGAATAGCTAGGACTGAGCGCTGTTTGGCTCCTGAAATCCAGCTTCTGCATCTTCTCACCCTGTTTCCTTGGGGCTGTTTTGACTGAAAGGAGTGGGAATTTGGGAGGCTTTCCTCTTCTGACTGGTTCTTTTTCAAGGCAGTCGGTGAAGGCAAGTGGAAGGCATGACACCCTCTTCAGGCAAAGATATCAATGGGCTAGGGAACCCCAGCTTTGCGGTGAGTCTGCTCTCTGAAGGGTAATTCTTGCATAAAGAGGTGCAAACCCTGGGGAAGGAGGAGAAGGGGAGAGCTGGGGGCTCGGGCTGCTGCAGTGATTCTGGTGTGTGCTAAACTTCTGTCTCGGCTCTTATTGACAAGAATCTGAGGAATGATTTCCTCACTACAGCCCCTGCTGCTGCTGCAGGCTCAGTGTACTTTCTACTCTCTGGCACCCTTTTAATTTCTTTTCCCTCCACTGTTTCTAAAATGATAATGTAGATGAATGGTCCTGCATGTGTATCTGTACTGAAAAACAGGTGAGCTTGTGGTTATGTTCATGGTAAAGCATTTTATGTATGCATTAGAAAAATTACAACTGAATTTTAGCCTAGTAAAGACTGTTTTTCTTTGTCTTTTGGACCTATTTCCAAAGAGAAATGAGATGAATTGTTAGAAATGTGAGTGAAGAAGAGATTCGGGTGTCAGCTGAGGAGGGCATCCTGTAGAATTATAGACGTGTAGTAAAAGCTGCAAATGATGTGCCAGTCCAGGGGTGTGTGGTACACTGAGAATGCTATAACAGCCATGGGCAAGGTCCTGGGATATGACAGCCCTCTTCCTATCCCAAAGCAGGGGTCACCTCCATTAGAAACTAAAAACTTTGCTTATTTTCTGTCAGCAGGTATGAAGGAGTAGGGTCCTGCAAACATCTTGCTACCTTGATACAGACCACCTGTCTGTGCTACCTTGGAGGAAGCATTTAACCTCCTAGTGTATAAGCCCCACATTTCTTGGGTAGCTCTAGGTGAACTTGCTATGTGCAGTGGAGGTGCTGTGCCAGCTGTGGGCAGAGCCTCAGGGAAGTGCTCAGTCAGTTTTCTTTCATTATTTTTAACAGGCTCACCATTTTAACTTGTTCTGCCAGAACACATATCAGACTTGTGAATTTTTATGGTTTGAATCACCCTCAAGGAGGTAGAAGACAAGGGTCTTTTACCTGTGGTTCAAGCAGTTCAGTTCCTGATTGCCTTCCTGATACATCTATTTAAGATGTGATTGAGGACCCTCGTGCAGTGTCTGGACCCTGAGGCACATGGAAGGTGTACTGGTCCCCTGGATTCATGGGAGCAGCTGGGCTGAGAACCCTGCTCCAGACTGCTCCTGCCTTGTCCTCCTGCCAGCATCTCAGCCTCACAGGCTGGCTGAGGTTAGAATGCAACTCTGGAGATCACCATCTCCAAACCCCTGCTCAAGCAGGGCTGTCCAGAGCCAGCTGCCTAGGGCTGTGTCTAGACAGTTTTTTAATATCTCTAAGGATGGAGAATCCACAACCTCTCCAGGCAACCTGTGCAGTGCTTGGTTACTCTCACAGCAAAAAAATGTTTTCAGATATTAAGATGGTACCTCCTGCATTTCAGTTTGAGTCCAGTGCCTTTGCTCCTTTCTCATCCTGATATCTGCACTCCATCCTTTTCCTGATGAGCCCTGCTCACTCTCCTCCAGCTCCTGGGGAGGGTCAGGCGCTCATGTGATGATCATGTGGGCCTGTTACTGGCACAGGCTCTGCCTGCCTGGAATATTCCTCCTGGTTAATACAGGGAAAATTGCAATGAAAAGAAAGGAGCTTACTGCTGTCTGCCTAGCTTAGCATTTGTCTACCCATGGTGTTATTCAGGAGTAATTGTCTCCAAATAATTCCATGCATGGGCAGTCTTAAGTACCTTGCTGTACATTTGTTAATCCATGGCTCAGGCTCTCTTGTTCTGAAATGAAAATGTCTGCCCAGGGAGTTATTAAGGGGCACCTTTTGCTCTTGAAGTTCATGCCTGAGTCAGTTTGAATTAAGTCTGCCTTCACCTATCTATTTTGAAGTATCTGTAATGCTCCCAGTTTGCCCAGGCTGGGTAAATACACTGTGTTTGTTAAAGAGGCTTCTCCAGCGTAGGAATGCCGGAGCAGAGTCTCGGGCTTTAACTTGATTAAGGTCATTTATTTGAGTGGTACTGCAGTAGAAACAGCTCGAGCTGGGTGCTGCTGGAGAGGACCCTTGAACAAAGAAATTAAAAATTCATTCAATCATACTCTTACAACCTGAGTTCCCCACTCCTCACACAACAGTTCAGATCAATACCAATATTAGGGTCTGAGGCCTTAGGGATTACATGGCCTGTTTTCAACAGCATGACCTAAAGTAGAACTTTGGAGACTCAACCAAGAGAATGCAAACCTGGAGGTTTCAGGCAAATGATTTTGGAAATAATCTGCCACATCTGCAAATTTACAACAGAAGGTAACATTAATTTTATATCTCTGTTCCTGACCACAGCACTATCTGTTTGCCTCCACCAGTAGGCAGACCAGGAGTGTTACTGCAGACACTTTGCTGTCGTGATGACTATTTTGGTGTCTTCAGGTTCCTGCAGGACTTGGAGGATAAAAAAATAAGCAACAACAAAAAAGAAGTTTGGTGCAGACAAACTGATTAGGCTTCTCCAGACAGCAGGTTTCTGTCCCTGCCTGACAGAGCAAGGCATGTCAGCTCAGAAAAGCCCTCTGCTGCCAGGATGCTGAGGACTTGCTGGTTGGAGATGGGCCAATGAAACAAATGCTTTGGGATCTTAATTAGCTTTTGCATCTGGCTCTAAGTGTTGTGGTTTCTCAGGCAGCTTCTTTCCACCCTATGTATATGTGTGTGTGTGTGCACAGGGGTCAGAGTGGGCTGGAAGGAGGCACGGACAACCAGAAGAATTTGCTCAACTTAAAAGCTGTGGCAAGTGAAGCAAAGCACTACTTTGCTTTCCTTGGCAAAAGGCATCTTTATATAAATAGACACTGTAAGGCATAGAGCTCCCTGGGGCTTCTGGCTGCCTGGGAGGAGATCCAAGCCTTCCTGGGTAGCAGTTTCAGCCAGCTCCTTTGGCATGGATGCTGGGATTTCCCACCTACTGGTGTCCCTGTGTTTCACCCAGCTCCTCTGGAGAAGCAGGGTTTTCTAGCAGGACAAAAGGCAGGTGTCTTTGTCAAGGCAGAACATTGGTAAAGGTAAGCATAAGGAGATTGAAAGAGAAGATCTAGGAAATGCAATATAAAATGTGCTTGTACTCAGTAATTAGTGGCAGCCAGGTATTTTAGCATGTTTTATAAAAAATGCTGTTTGGGTGGAATTGCCAGGAGGTGCAGAGATCAGAGGACAGGGCAGCTTTCACTGATAAGCCCACTGCACTCTTTTCCTTGCTTCTGGTTGCGGTTTCTTCATCCTTAACTAGATTTTAATGATATTAACACACTTTGTCTGGATGTCCCTTTGAGACTGAGACACCCTCTAGTGTTTCTTCAGGCCTAGACACACCAGCACATACAAAAATTTTCCATATATGTTTTGTGCCTCTGTTTTAATTTCCCCTCCTTGGTTTTGTTTTGTTTATTTTTTTTTTTTTCCAATATTGTGGCATTGTTGAAAGCTACACAGGAGGTATTCCTGCCAGATGTGGAGCATGGCTGCTAGAGAAGCAGCTGCTGGGCATCTGCAGGGCCAGGCTCTGGCTAACAAAGTGTCTCTCCTGTTGTCCAGGGTAAACGTGGGAGTCATTTGTCACCAGCTCATGCTGCCTGTGGCCCAGAGGAGGGTGGAGGCACTAGTCCCAGTGGGACCAAGCTTGGCTACTCTGTCACAGATGTGCCTCCCTGGTATCTGTGCATCCTGCTGGGCATTCAGGTGAGATGGGAAAGCAGGTGGAGGCTGGGAGTAGGTAAAAGTTACAAGGCTCTTCAGCCACTTAACTGGGGTGAAACCTGAATTTGGGAGTGTTTTACTTTCACAGGGCTTGAATGGAGCCCTGAGGCTGGATCTTAGTGAGCTCAAGTCCTTTGGTCTTGAATGCTATTACCATAGTCAGCATTCTGAATGCTGATTATTACCATCATGCCCACAGCTACATTGCACCCTTTGAAGAGCAAATGGTCAGGCAGAGTCTTGGGGCTGGGGTCAAGCAGTTAATAAGAACATGTGGGATACCTTGGCTGAAGGTACCCAAATGTGTAAAGGCTTTCTGAACTTCTGCCTTCCCATGGCAACAAAAACTCAGGCCCCATGCTGTTTTGGCTGGTGTCTGTGCCCACGTGTGTTAAATGACCCAGTGCCACCAATGCCATGCTGGGTGGGGAGCCTGTGGGAAAAGAGACCTCAGAGTCATTAAGATAATGATGGACTGTGCTTGGAGGTTGGTGGAATTTTGGACTTTGTTTTCTTAAATGGAAATTTAGAGTGTATCAACCCAACACATCTGCATCATAATTTTAATAAAATATGCCAATAGTGAATGAAGTGTGTTTCTGAGTGCCGCCAGTTCCACCACTGCAGTGCTGTGCTCCAAAGTGAGAGTGAACAACATAGGTTAATAATGAAAATAAAAAGAGGTTTTAAAAGTTGTTTTCAGATTTAGTTATTAACAACAGGTCATTGTAGAAATATGTCTGTGACTCTTCTGACAAACACAATACCCAATTCTTCCATTCTTTGGCACTCACTTTTTATGGTTATCCATAATTGTGCTCTGTGAGAAAAGCTACTGATGGCAAAAAACGTGTAGCTCCAATTTGCCAACTTTTCATGTGATGCTTTGTGGTGCAAATAAGATGGACTGAAATACTTGCATTCACTTTGCCTGATTGCTTTCTCCCTGTACCCTGGGAGGTTCCCAGCTTCCTGGAAAAGTATGTCCAAGAGCTTTGTCTGCAGATGCTGGGGATAAACTGGTTGTGTCTGACAGTGGTCTGGGAAGTCCACAGTACTACAAAAGGTCTTTGGACATGTCAAGGAGGAGACATTTCAGTGGGTGCATTGCAATTCTTGTAGGTGCTTTGGACAGCCCCTAGGAAAGCATTAAAGCTGCCAAAAGAAAAAGAGAGAGAATGGGTACTGTTAGCATCACCCAAGCACAAATCTGTGAGTTCTCAACATCATGGTAATAACAGAGAGCCAGTTCTGTGTCCTTCACCCAGTCTTTCTCTGTGGCTCCCAGCACTTCCTGACAGCCATAGGAGGTCTTGTAGCCGTCCCGCTGATGCTCTCCAAAGGCCTTTGCCTGCAGCATGACCTACTGACCCAGAGCCACCTGATCAGCACCATCATCTTTGTCTCAGGAATTTGCACCCTGCTGCAAGTCGTCTTTGGAGTGAGGTAGGCCAAATGCAAGAACTGAGAACATGAGCAATTACTGTGTGCTAAGCCACCACCCTGTTGGAGAGTTTATCAGTGAGTCATTTGTTACCCTTGGGCAATCCCAAAGTTGGCAGGGTCCATGCCAAAGCACCCTGAAACTGCTGAGAGCTTTGCAGGGTTACCTTGCTTTTCCAAATTTTTCTATCTTCTGATACTTCATATACCTTTTGTTTGGTTTATAAGGAATCTGTCCTCAAAATAATAGAGCATTGTGACATGCAGTAAAAAGAACCTGCTTTTTCCTTACTCCAGGGATCTTCCAGCTGAGGCAGGAGCCTTCTGATTTGGGCCTGGGGTCAAGAGAACACAAATTCAAAGGAAAACTCTAGGGGTGAAGTCCATCTGCCACCACTTAGGGACTCAGGGCACATGTGGTGCCATTTCCCATGGTCAGGGATTTGTGGCATAAAACATCCTTTGCTGATGAGCAGCTAGCAGTGAGATGAGCATGGAGTTGCTATTCAGTACCCAGAAAAAGAAGTATTTAATGACAGAGATGACTGCAAGTACTCCCCTTTTCCAGAAAGACCCTGTATCTTTGCTGACTTTGAAAAACTTCTTCTATTCCCCTTGTCATAACTCTGGGCTGTCTCTCTCTTTCCACAGGCTGTTTTTTCCTCTAGTATGCTGGGAACCTGTGTTTTTTGCTTCAAAGACAAAAGCTATACATTCTTTGGCTTCTGAATCTGAGGGACTCTGCTTAATCACTGGTCAACTGCCAGCACCACAAAATGTTTTTCCTCCTCCTGCTTCATTCACTACTGAATTTTTTCTGTCTCTCTGTCTTAAGTGTCTGTAGGCAAATTTCCTGAGGCATGCTCTCCTTCTCCTACATTGTTACAAGATTAGTGGAGGAAGGAGGAGCACCTTGACCACAAAAAACAGAGAAACTGGGTTTTCAGCTAAATTCAGGCTGGAGTCTGTGACCACCACTGCTGGTGAAATTCAGGCATTCTGAGTTCTCCCAGGCACCCTCCAAATGCCTCGGTGCTGTAATGTCCCCTGCTCTCTGTTAAATGGGGATTAAAGAGTAGCAGAGAGCCTCTCTCTCCCATGGATGAATAGCTAATTGAGGTAAAACAGATCAAATTAATTGGTAAGGAGCTGTTCCCATGGGATAAACTTGAATGGCTTTTGCCATGCTGAGGGTGCAGTTGCCTTGTTGCTGACCCCAACTATAAGGCATGAGGACATTCATGAAGCAATAACCAAGGGAAAAGCTGACCCACTGCAACCTGCAGCTCAGTCATGTTACACAGCATGAAAAAGCAGCAGTGGGTCCCAGGCAGTCGCTGGAGACACTGTCAGAGGGTCCTGAGGGGAGACACAGGTCATTTGCTGTTGTGGTGAGTCCTGCTTAGTAAATGCTTGGACATCATATACTGATTATCAAAACATAGTATTGCCTTCCCTATTTCTGCAGCTTTCTCTCTTGCAAACCCCACAGGAAAGAGTTCAGGGTACCCCATAAGCATCACCTTGGCACTCCATTTTCCTCTGAGCCTACCCATGCCAACACTGGCTGTAAAATATCTTAAGAACCAACACTACAGGAACTGTAAATCTATTGTTAGATTCTAAGTCATGGCCCTGGGCCTGCTCTGTTTCTTTTTGTTTGTTTCTTGTGTCTTGCCCAACAAAATTGTTTCAAAGCTTTGACAGTGCTTCAGTTAGGCATGACTAGTATAAATATTTGGTTTAGGTGACAGAGACATGGTCTGTTACAGCTACGCCATCTCTTATTTCAAGAATGTTAGAAATTCCTCTGTTTCGGGGAAAGCTGTGCCTTGCAAAAGCAGTCACCTGAATTGCTGTCCCATGGCTTTTCTGAACAGGTGCCATGAGAGCTCCTGGCACAAGGAGAGGTTGCTTTGGGGGTTCCTCCTAGGGGTGCTCCCTAGAGGAAGGAAAACAGAGGCACCTTGGAGATTTCCCTTGGCTGTTTCAGGGATGTTGTGCTACCCTCAGGCAGCTAGGATTTTTCAAGCACACTAGAGGAATGGTTAAAAAAACTTGCACTGCAATGGGGGCTTATGTGGGGCTTTGAGGAGTCAGGCCTTTTAGGTCTCTATCTCCATTTCTTCATGCATGGAAAAAGAGGCTGGTGCAGCTCAAAAGAGCATTGCTCTGCTGTATAAATCTCTGCATGAAGCCAGTGCTGAACTCCTCTGGAGATGCAAGCCCCTTGCTACTCTGAGGGATTCCCAGAGGGAGAGATACTCTAAGCCAGGAGACATGGGGTACGGGGGGAGAGCCAAGGTCTCCCCAGACACCCAGGCAGTGCCCACAGACCCCTCCATGCAGGTTTCCTTTCTAGTTTCAGTGGAAAAAAATGCAGAAAAGGAATTGGCATTAAAACCCGGTGTACTAAAAGCCAAGTCACATTTTCTGTCACCCTCAGACTGAGGATTGTTGTGACATGGAGAGTAGTTAGTGCATGCCCTTGTGTGCATGAGCACATTGTGAAGAAAACCAAAGCAGCCAAAGGGGAGAGAGGAAGCAACTGGATATTGGCAAAATTGACTGAACTTTCCTTCCGCATCTCAGCATCCTTCCTCGGTCTTCTTCCTTCCACCAGATTTTTCCTACTCTGTGCAGGTCTGTGGTCTCATCAGCCATCAGAAGCAGTACTTTTTCCTTAACACGGGGTAGCAGGGCTGGACTGTAGCACCGATGTGCCCCTCTATTGCTGGTATTTGAACCTCAGCTCTTACCCCATGTCAGTGCTCTTGAATGCAATGGGCAGCAATTCCTCCCCATGGTCAGTGACAGTGACCTGCCACGACAATTCAAAAGATACTGTCCGAGGCCATGGGCAGACTGACTTTTAAATTTATTTTGCTTTCCTTTCTCTCACCCTTATAGAGCAGAGTTTCTAGCACTCTCACTTGTTATTTTTGTCATTTTTTTCCCTCTGCTTTCCTTCCAGGCTGCCTATTATTCAAGGAGGGACTTTAACATTCGTGACTCCCATCTTGGCAATGCTGTCTCTCCCCAACTGGAAGTGCCCTGCCTGGACAAACAATGCCACCCTGGTGAATGCCTCTTCACCAGAATTCATCCAAGTCTGGCAGACACGGATGCGAGAGGTATGTTACATTTTCAGTGGCACCTGCTCTGTATCAGGGCTGTTTGCTTTCAGTAAAGTGCCTGACCATATCACAGCCATCACAGCTGGAAAAACTTCTATTCCCAATGAACCTTGGCCCTCAAGCTGTTGCAGCTTTCTATGCATCTGTTCTCTATCAAAAAAGTAGGTGCTTCACTGCTGCTGAACAGAGGATGTGCAGACCTCCTCATGTGATTTATGGTCCCTGCAAAGTCTCCACTGGGCCAGTCAGATCCCTTCTCTATAAAGCATGGTTAGCCTAGAAGAAGAAAGGGAGGGAAAATATTGTCAAGGAAATCACCCTGTCTAAGCACAGGAAACCTAGTAAAAAATGCAAGGCAAAGCCTACTGTAAATATTAAGGAAAAGGACATTCTTAGGTAACCAGAAGGGTTAACCAGAAAAGTCAGTGGTTTCACTGCCTTATTCTACATCAATTGCCTTTATCAGAGCAAGTGACTAAGTTTGCCTCTGTGGATCCATTTGTTGGTGTGTTTTGCAAACCTCTTGGGAAGTGTTCAAAGCTCACCAGGGGTTTGCTGTGCAGCACAGGCTGCTCTCTGCTGATACACATAGATCTATCACAAGGGCACTGCTGACGTCTCATTTCAGCCTGGGTCATTTACCAGCCCCTGGAGCTGGGGGAAAGGAAGGTGCTCAGCACCACAGAGGTTGAAGCCTGGGTTTGTTATCAAATCTGAGAAGGCAGAGAGCAGCCTTGCCCCTGCCTGAAGCTGACACTGAGGTGAGCAGCATTTCAGAATGTAATTGCTGGCTCCTTGGCAGTGATTGTCAAACACTGGGAAGTTCAGGGTGATAAATGTGCTCCCAGAGTGAAACTGATACTCAGGAACAAAAAGAGGCTGCGATGAGTCACCTGCCTCAGCAGTGCGCTGAAGAGACCCAAGCCCTTCCCAAAAGGAAGATCAGTGGAGACCATGGCTCTGCTCCTGTTTTTGCAGCAACAGCTTTTCCCCTGTCCTGGGGGAGCAGGCAGGAGAGAGCAGGGCAGGTGATGCATGCTTGGGTGGCCCAAGAGGACAGGGAGGAGGTGATCTCTGGAACAAAATTAGCCCTGGTGAGGACTAAATCCATCAG
This sequence comes from Serinus canaria, assembly GCF_022539315.1. Lineage (NCBI taxonomy): Eukaryota > Metazoa > Chordata > Aves > Passeriformes > Fringillidae > Serinus > Serinus canaria. The sequence continues at coordinate 46,134,994 of NC_066314.1, forward strand.
CCAAGGGGGAAGTTGCTGTGCTGCTGCTTTGGTGGTCCTTCCCGCATGTAATTGTCAGCCAGGTTTTACTGTTGTCAGCAGAGGCCTCTATGCCAGTCTGTCCCTAGAGACTGAGCCTGGCTCTCATGCTGGATTTGCACTGACGTGAAGAAAAGGCTCAACAGCTGGAGTTCCTTCCAACTTCTGTTTTTATCCTCAATTTTTCCAGGTGCAAGGAACTATCATTGTAACTTCGTGCTTTCAAATCTTCGTTGGATTTTCTGGCCTGATTGGGTTTCTGATGAGGTTCATCGGCCCCCTGACAATTGCCCCCACCATCACCTTGGTTGTACTACCTCTGTTTGAGTCAGCTGGAGACATGGCTGGGCAGCACTGGGGCATAGCATTCCTGTAAGTCTCACATCTCTGGGAAAGATGAGAGTACACAAATCACTTGCCTCTAATATGAAACCAAGTGTCACAGTCCATAGCAGAGTTCCTCTGGGTTCATGGTTTATTTGTTGAGCACCAACATACGACAGGCTTGTGCAAGGCAGCCATGTGACATAGTCATTCTTCTCCAGTCCCCAGGAGGTTAAGCTCTCAGCAACAAAGCAAAACCCAAAAATGAGTTAAAAAACCACAGACTTTTGTAAAAATATAAAATCCATAGGTCAGCAGAGATACAAGCCTTCCCCATGTGTGTGCAGTCTCCATCACAGTTGTCTACACACACTTACACACATGTTAGTTAAGTTTAATAGACATTCCTAAAATGACCAAGTTGAGCATTCAGATATTCTGTGTTGAAATAGCTGGTGCTTTATGTGTTGTCTTCACATGAGTAGGAGGAATTGTTCTCTCCAGAGTTGTAAGGCTGCTGAGCACCTTTGTTTATGCAAATGGACGAAGTGTGCACTCACACAGTCTGTCTGGACACTGTAGCATTAGAAACCACAAATGGAAACCAGTCATCCAGAGCTTTGAATTGTGTATGTCACAGAGTGTCTTTGCAGAGAAATGAAGACAGAGTTTTCTTTTCACTGTTGGAATTCTGCCTGTCCCTGACTACTGCACCTACAGTTTGTCACTTTTTCACATGGGGAAAACTACCAGTTTTCCAGTAAAGTCAGTGCACTTCAGCTGGTGCAATTGATTTCTCAACAAATCCTATCCAGATGAATTCACTCCATGTATAAAATTTAGATTTGTTGTAAAATACTGAGGAGAACTTCAGAGGCCTGGCTAACCCAGGAAAAGTTCCGTGGTCTTCTACCAGCTCAGCAGTCAAAGTGGGATGCCCAGTCCCTGCCCTCTCTCCACATATGGCAGCCTCCAGCTTCATCTGGTTGGCCTCTCTGGGCAAAAGGCACAGGGGGGGCAGGCTGTGAGTGCACCCAGATGTGCTGCTGTTCCCAGATGTGTCCTACACAAGGGATGGGAGAGGAGCTGCAGCTGCAGTTACTTCCATCAGCATGAGCCCTGGGTGCTGCCAGGGAACACCCCAGCCATGGAGGGCCCCTCCATAGCTCAGCCCTCACTGACAGAGAGCCATGCTCTCCCCTTCTTGGCTGGCTGGGAGGGCTCTGAGGGCATCATGTGCAGCCCCACCATGTTTTTTTCTTTCAGAACAGGGATTTGCACAGCCAAACCAAACTCTCTTCTTTCACTCTGTGTTACAGGAGCTTTTTGCCCCTGAAGAGCAGCATAGATAAACCCGAAATCAGGAAACAATAAATCCTGTATTTCTAGTGTATCTGAATTACACAGGCAGAACCTGAACCTTGCATGTCTGTCAGGTCTTTCTTTTACTTATGAGGCATTTTAAACCTTTCTGCAACTGTGTCATACTCACAGATGCACTGCCTGGGGTGTCAGTCTTGAAACAATAAGGGTAAAAGAGTTATTTGCAAATATGCAGAGCTATCAGTAGATTATGATGGAAAGCTTGTTCCACATCTGGCTTGGTGGAGTGGGGTGCCACCCTCTGGTGCTGAGAGCCTGTTTTTATGGGTCTTCTGGAGTCCTGGGTTCTTGGGTAGCAGGTCAGTGTGGGGACAGGTGGGCAGCTGGGCATGCCCTTCATGGTCTCATTTCCCCTCCTTCTAGGACTATTTTTTTCATAGTTCTGTTCTCTCAGTACTTGAAACACATTGCTGTGCCGCTTCCATCTTACCAGAGAGGCAAGAAGTCCCACTTCTCTTCAATCTACCTCTTCCAGATCTTCCCGGTACGTTGGGGTTCCTGGATACCAGGGAATTGTGACAGGGACTGGCCTCACCCCCACCCCGGGCTGCCTGGGCTTTTTCCACTCGTGTCCCGATGAGCGAGTGCTTCCCAGCTGAGCCTGTGTGGTAAGGGGCAGAGAGGAAAAAGCCCCCCATGGCCCTGATTATTGGGAGGAAGGGAGGGAGGGCCACCAGGAGCTCCTGCTGCCTCTTTGCCTCCCTTCCGTGTGCAGGGAAAAGGGTCGGGCGGGGACACATTGTCCACCCCAGCCGTGCTGAAGACGCAGCCATACCCTAACCAGACCCCACTGCTGCTTGTGATGGGCAGGTGCTGCTGGGGCTCTCCCTGAGCTGGCTGCTCTGCTACGTGCTGACAGTGACCAGCGTCCTCCCTGCGGCCCCCACTGCCTACGGCCACCTGGCCCGGACAGACAGTCGTGGGGACGTTCTGTCACGGGCTCCCTGGTTTCGGCTGCCTTACCCAGGTACCACTGCCTCCCTTTCCCCATCCTGCCTACTCCGGCTTGCTTACGACTACCAGGAGGAGAGGAAATGTCAAAAATCAGGCGAAGGCCCACAGGCATTCCTGCTGTTCTTCCTCCCCCGGAGCAGGGGGAAATGAAACCCTGAAATTTCACCTGAACCGAGGTCTTTACTTGCAGGCCAGTGGGGAACGCCAACGGTGAGCCTGGCCGGGATCTTTGGCATCCTGGCCGGGGTGATCTCCTCCATGCTGGAGTCCGTGGGGGATTACTACGCCTGTGCCCGCCTGTGCGGGGCCCCGTCGCCGCCGAAGCACGCCATCAGCCGCGGCATCGGCATGGAGGGCATCGGCTGCCTCCTGGCCGGGGCCTGGGGCACGGGCACCGGCACCACGTCCTACAGCGAGAATGTGGGCGTCCTGGGCATCACCAAGGTGAGCCTGGCCGCCGCTGCGGTGCCGCCCGCAGGGCTCCCCCGCGGGGGTGTGTGCAGGAGAGCGGTGCGCACGGCTGAGTGCTGGACCTGGGGAGTGAGCTCGGGCCGCCTCCCCAAAGTTTTATTACTCACATACAACTTAGAACACGGGAAATTGTGCCTTGGCACATTGGTGACCAGCTCAGCAGCACTACAAATGACTTAACAGGTGGGCAGTGCTTCTCTGCCTCTGGCCTGCGTAGGGAATTAGTGCACTGACTCAGACACCTGGCCTAGGTAAGGCTGGAGAGACAATGCTACATCTGACGGGCATGGAGAGCGAGAGGAGAGAAAGGGAAAGGGTGCATGTGTAATAGGGCTTCAAATTCCACAACGTCTGTAATCCAAGGATGGCAATCATGTGAAAGGCAGAGTATTTCTTCAGGATTACAAAATGTGATTGCAAAGGTCTGTGTGTGAGTCCCTTAAGTATATTAATTGCACTTATCAGGGAAAGAAATTTCCAGAGATAAGCTTGACAACCAGATCAAAGATTTTGACTAAGCTTTGCAGCCATACATCCAGCTGCTAACTGGACAACATTTTCAAGTCATTGCCAAATAAGCAATGATAAGCCAGAAGAGTTGTGAGTCAGTAAATAAATGCAGCTTCCTTACAGCTTCCACTCTATAATATTGCTTATTTCACTGGATTTTATAAACCTCATTCACAATAACCATTTTTCACACATGGCAGTGTTAGTGTTTGACTGAGGTGGCTGCCTCAAGCACCAAGGGCTGTCTGGATGTCTGCATTGAGTCCAGTTTAGCCTATCACCACGTGTGCTTTGTCACTAGGAAGTCTGTGCATACTAACCATCCACCTGAGCCAGCTCTTTCCTGATGTGCAGTTTGCTGCATGCATTGTATGTGTGGGATGCTGCCCAAATTGATAATTACCAGGTTATAGGACAAGTATTCTCACAATGTATGCTAAGTCCTCCAGGAGGACATGCCATCCTTGCTGATTCAGGAGAGATATTTCCCTTGGATCCCACCTCCGCTCACTCTGTCCACACTTAAAAGAGCTGAAAATAGAGTGTCATCTCAGTCAATTTAAATCAGTGTAAGCATCTCAGTCAATTTAAATCAGTGTAAGCACTCTGGCTGGGACAGATGGGGGTGCTGAGAGCACAAGGCAGATTTCATTTCCTTTTTATGTGGGAAACATGTTTTTCCATAACAAATGGAAACACAAGGGACTTGTTTCCTCTCTTAAGCACAGATGTCCAGCACCACTGGAGAAGTCTTTGGAGATCTCAGATACATACAGGGCTGACAGATAAGGCAAGGAGAAGCTGCTAGATGCTGCCAAAATGCAACATTTTACATGGTATCAGACACCAATATTTAAACTGCTTGATCAGGCCTGGTATGCCAGTACTGAGAACTCCTTTCCAAGAAAAGAGGATTTTAAAGAGAAGTAAAGGCCTCAGAGTCACCACATATTGTGGGGAGCCCTGCAGTTTCTTCAGCCTTAAGAAAGAGAACTGATTTTATCGTTTTCCTGATATAACTGAAGCAAACTCCAAACTAGTGGCTTTAGCAGAATATGGTCACAGTGCTATCACTGGAATTAGGTGTTTTGTCTTTAAGTTCAACTCCATACACATGGTAATTCAACATTTTAGCAAATTGAGACTTTGAATCTTTGTTCTAATCCTGGAACAAATAGATCTGTTGACTTTTATAAATTGTCATTTAGATGGTAATAGTGTCCCAAGGTTTTAAGCCAGAGTATAAAAAGCAATGAATCACCTGAAGGCAACTCATGATTTTATTTTGAAACTCCACACCAAATCTTTTTTATTTTTCTTTCACAATCAAGAAAGACTTAAAATATTTTAAATGGACATGTTTAAGAAATACTTAAAAAAGAGACACTATTAGTTACTGAGAATGTTTTTGTTGAAAGCATTCACAAAAAGCCTGTCCTGTAATTAGACATTCTTCAGATATTTGAAGGGAGGGATTAAAATATTTAATTTAATTATAAAACGTTTGCAGAGCATTACAGAACTGCCCTGACACAAATATTGTACGTTTAGAATGATTCTTTGTCAGTCCAAGTTTTGGTGTGGGCAAAGCTTATCTTGACTTGGAAGTTTAACAAATATTGCTGCTTTCCTTTTCAGTTTCCATGTAAATGTCTCTTTCAAGCCTTTATTTGGCAGATACTCTTTTTCTTTCCTATTCATGTGCTCTAACAGATCTGAAAATAGGGCATGGCTTGGTCCTTCATCCCATCTTTTTTGTAGTGCTTAACCAAGAAAAGGCCTAGGGGAAAAAATGAGAAAAAAATGGTTTTACTGAAGATAGATGGGTGATGAGAGAGAGGGACAGAGCAAAAGACTTCCTCACTTCTTATTTCTTGACCATAGAAAGGACATATCAGATCCCAGAGCTTAGGATGGAGCAGCCAGCCAGCTCTGGTCTCTGAAATCTTGGTCTCCAGGGAATGGAGGGATCATTGTGGGATACCTCATTGAAAGCCACTTCTGGATGCCAATCCAAACCCTGGCGGAAGGATTGTCAAGTGAACTGGCTGGGGGGTTGCAGTGCCAGGCTTGTATGTATGCCAAGATATTTCTAGGCTAAAGCAAGAACAAGTGGGTATTACTGTGCTCTTAATTTTTTTTTTTAATTTCAGTTTAATAGCAAACTGTTGAAGTTCTGGCAATAGTAGGAGAGAGGATAACACTGAGTAAATAGGTGTGGTGCTTTCAGAGTCCTTTATGTGATAAATACCTATGGTGCACAAACACTGATGCTTCCCATTCAGTGTCAGCATCCCAGCTCACCAGCAGCTGTATCCAGACCTGTCCCTGAACGTGCCATGCAGTGCTAGGGCCAGAGCTGCAGCACCTACCTGACAGGCTGGCCCTGGGGCCTGCCCCCATGGCCCCTCTCTGCCGGTCAGTGCGTGACTGCCTCCTCTTCCTCTCGGTGCAGGTGGGGAGCCGAATGGTGATCATTGCTGCTGCCTGTGCCATGCTCCTGAGCGGCATCTTCGGGAAGGTTGGGGCCGTGCTGGCCAGCATTCCCATCCCTGTGATCGGAGGCATGTTCCTTGTGATGTTCGGAGTGATCGCGGCAGTGGGCGTTTCCAGTTTGCAGGTAACAGCTGTGGGAGCGCTGCTCATCCCTGGAGAAGGGGACTTAATGTCATTGAAACAGAGAGTCATAGAATGGGCTGAGTTGGAAGGGACCCATCAAGACCATTGAGTCCAACTGCTGGCCCTGAGCAGCACACACCATGTACCTGAGAACATTGTTCAAACACTTCTTGAGCTCTGGCAGGCTGGTGCTGTAGCCACTTCCTTGAGGAGCCTGTTCCAGAGCCCAGCCACCCTCTGGATGAAAAGCTTTTTGCTGATATCCATCCTAAACCTCCCCTGACTCAGCTTCATGCCATTTTCTGTCACAGGTCTTGAGATTTAAGAGATCAGTACCTGTCCCTCTGCTTCCCCTCATGTGGGAGTTGCAGTGAGGCCTCCCCTCAGTCTCCTCTTCTCCAGGCTGGACAGGCCAAGTGACCTCAGCTGCTCCTCGTACAGCTTCCCCTCCCTAGACCCTCACCACCCTCATGGTCCTCCTTTGGACACTCACTAATAGCTTTATATCTTATATTGTGGTCCCCAAAACTGCACGCAGCACCCTCAGTTTTAAGTCAGTTTCTTACAGACTCTGTCAGCTATAACCAGACTGCAGCAAATGCCAACATTTGTGTTGGCAATTCCTCAGGTAAAGATAAGGGGCTGCACCCAGAGGGGCTGAATCACAGAGGGCTCCCTGGTATGGGCAGGGCTGGCTGGCACTGGGGACTGCAGGATCACAAATGCCCCAGCAGCACCAGGGCTGGGTCCATTCCTGATTCCAGTGTTTGCAGCCCACCATGTCTCATGAACACAACAGTAATCCAGAGTTTTGTCCATGTAGTAATGTATGAAATTTCTCTGTGCAGTATACAGACATGAACTCCTCAAGAAACATCTTTATCTTTGGATTTTCTCTATTTGCTGGCCTCACAATTCCCAACTGGGCAAGCAAAAATAGTGCTCTGCTGGAAACAGGTAAGAAGTGACATCAGAAGCATTTTCTGTAGCATGAAATGGAAGGAAAGGCTGACCAGAGAAATCTTTTAAAATAGTTTTTCCTGATAAAATGGTGAAACCTGTGCTTTGACTGTTGCCTGTTTCTTTCTGTGTGGGCTATTTTTGCCTTTTGCCCTGAGGCATAGCTCTAGTGGAGAAATCTCTGCTTTTGGTCAGTGACTGAGTTCTCAATGAATGAGGCTTTCTTACGTGCTCATAAACAATAAATGCTGTGCTTTCAAAATGCAAGAGCATACTCCTCTACTAAATTCTGTCAAGTTCACTTTATTTTAATTTCAGTTCTCCAGCAGCTGGCCCTTCACTGTGTCTTGTGTGACTGATGTCTTCATCACAAATGCCAGTGTCCTCTCTTAGAGCATATGTGGTGTGCTGGGTGGGCTGATTAAAGAGCTGGGCCCACAAACCACATGCTCTATAGATGCCCTGTCAGATGCTCAGTGCCTCTGGGCTTTGCTCATGGCCATCAGCCCTCAAGGGGAAATATCACACCTGGTGGCCTTGTGGTGAAATCCCATAATTTCTAAATATACTCACATTTCTTTGGGAACTGAAGCTCGCGCTCTGTAGGGAGCTCTTAGGTGTTAAGTTGTGCACGTGCTGAATGTGTTTGGAGCAGAAGGTGGCTTTTTCTCAGACAGTGCTGGGGTCTGCACTGTTAATAAGCTCTTAAAATATTTATGAGCCATTTCCTGCCTACTGAGAGTCTGTGAATAATCACGTAAAATAAAACTGTAGGTCTGAAACTAGCTGTGAGATCATTCTCCCTTCCACTCCCAAATTGTACACTCTGCTTTGGATTTGCAAGTCTCATCCAAGCAAGCATGCAGCTTGCAGCCTCTTGGCACCAGAAATGTTGCTGGTAAAACAGGTAAAATGCTCTTCCTATACCATGATCCAAAGCTTTTTTTTTTCTTTTTTTTTTGCTAGGAATCATCCAGCTTGACCAAGTGATCCTGGTGCTTCTCACCACTGGCATGTTTGTGGGTGGACTTCTGGGATTTATTCTGGATAACACCATTCCAGGTAGGATTTGCTGAAAAGAGCTGCTAGTTTGTGCCTGTCCAAGGGTTTGTTCCCTGGTACTTTTTGTTTTGATGACTCCTGTTCTATGGATAGGAGTTGTGCTGGCAACCATGAAACACCGTGTGACTGCACTCCTCCCTGAGAGGGGTGAGGAACAGGAGACATCACTGAAATGTTCTCTGGCTGGAAAACAGCTTATTAAAAAAAAATAGTTTGTCAGGAACAACTCAGGCTGAGGAAAAGGTTTGTTTGGCAAATATGTTTTTCAGGGGAAATGCTAGCCTAAAACCATATTGCTAGTTAAAAGGAGAGAGGAAAGCTGCCATAAGAAGTGTGCCAGTATGGGAGCTGCTAAAACTGAAGCTGAACTAAAGCCACAGCAGTGTAAAGCATTAGGAAAGGCTGGTGCTGGCCTTCACAGGCAGCAAAGAGCCTTGGATTTTCATCTAGCATGGGGAGGGAGGGCATAAGAGTAGGAGAGAAAACCCTCTTTTCAGCTGCAGGAAAAGAGCAGGAAGAAAGAATGCTCTGTTAACCAGATTCTGTTACTGTCTGTGGCTTCTCAGAAAGCCAATCTCCTTTTGGCTCACTAATTTTCCTGCAGCCTTCAATCATCAGCTCCTCTGGGCAGAATTTACTGGTAGGATCACTCCCTTTCCCAAGAGGTTCTTGGCTGCCACAGCAGCTACAGGCACTTAGGAATTCCTTTGGCTAGGGTACATACCTGTGACTGACTAGTAACTGCTAGCTAAATCTGCTCTGAAGTGTCTGGGCAGTTAACATCCAGCCTTGCTTCCCCAGCACTGCATGAGCCTCCCCTTTGAACAGTTCTTGGATCTCCTGTGGCAGGTGAAAACTTCCCATGGAAAGCAGTGGAGAAGGCTGCTTATCTGGAAGCTGTTGCAGGAAAAGTGGGATTGTCTGGAAGCTCATTAGTGAATATTTGTAGAGCTCTTTGGAGCTGGAAGGGTTTAAGTAGAAGGGATTTGTATTTTGTGCTGGGTCAGCTGGGATTTGAGCAGCGGGTGTGAGGCACACAAAGCAGCCCTGTGCTTGAACACCTGCTGTTTTAAACACAACCACCTCACTTTGCTGTTGCAGGAACACAGGAGGAGCGGGGGCTCCTGGCATGGAAGGAAAGCCACAAGGGAGGGATGGAGAGCTCTCAGCTCATTTCCAAGGTCTATGATCTTCCTTTTGGCATAGGCACCAGATACTGCAATGTCTCTTGGTTTCGCTACCTCCCTGCTTGCCCCACAAAACTGTCTTGTGACAAGAGAATGGATGAACTGAAGGCTGCTAGGCACAACACCAGTGTTGAACCAAGCTTAGAAAGAAACTCTGAGATTGGTGCTGATCCACCAATCACCACCAATTGGTGCTGATCCAAGGATATAAGCACCTCACCTGCAAGTGAGCTCATCTTAGAAATAGAGATCTGAAAGTATGTCTGCAGCCCTGTCATCTGAGCATGAGCTGGCAGCTGTTAGAGGGGGAAGCAGGAAAAGGATGATGTCTTCCTCTTCCCAGCTCTGCTGACTGCACCACTGATGGCTTTGAGGAAGTAATTTTTTCCTTCTCTCTTCCTGCCTGCTCACTTCTAGGAAGACCTTGATCCCTCTTTGGGGAACACCAAAGCCTAAGAAATGCCTAGGAAAGATTTTCTGTTTCCTTCTTGCACTGACCCTTGGGCACCCTGAGGGGCAGCTGTCTGATCTGGCACCTGAAGGAGCTTCCCTGACATGGGCCCTGCACCGCTCTCAGGCATCCCTTGGGTGGGGGTTAATCCCCAGCACCTTAAAGCAACACCCACCTCTCACCTTGTGTTGTATACCTCATCCTGGCCAAGGGGAAGGAGCAGGTGCCTCATTCCAAATTCTCATCATTTAGCCAATCAAATGAATATTGGTGTAAGAGAGGCATCTAAAGTTAATGGGATGGATTGTCTGCTGAACCTGTCTCTTCTGCCTCAGACCACAGAGGGACTCTAGAGACCTTAGTTAGGTTCCTGACCTAACAGAAAAAAACAGCCTTACAGAAATGTATCCCACCTTTGGAGTGTTGGGAATAGTCTCAGGAGAACCAAGTTGGCCACCCAACCCCACAAAGATGAAGGAATCCTCATCAAATATAATGGAGAAAACACTTCTGCTCACAATCTTACACATCCCTATGCTGCTGCTGTGTCCTGTGTACCTTTGCTGTACCTGTTTGGTCTAGTGTGGTGACTGTGTGGTGATAAGCACTTCTCTGGAAAACAGGTTATTGCTCCTATTCCCTATTAGCTTCAACCTGTAGGGCCACATGCAATGTGATCACATGTGGTCCTGCGATTCCTGGTGCTGTGTAATAAAATTGTTGCTGTAGCATAAGTTTGTGTTTCCTTCACTGAGATTAATACTTGTTTTTTGTAAGTATAATGAATAATAACATGTACACTGTAATGTATTTCTCAGGGTGGTTGCTGGAGTGAGTGGCAGGTGGTATTCAGAGAATCATTTGCAGGCCTGCACTCCTGTGAACTATGATCATGCAAGAGGAGGGACCAAAGTAACATGTTCTTCATCTTCCCCTTAATGTCATCACAATGCTTCTAGCCTCAAAGCAATGCCAGCATGTCTAAATGAAGCACACTGGGAAGGCCAGGGAGTAGCAAGGCTGCACCCTGGAGAACTCTGAAGAGCTCTTAAACCCAAACAGGACCCCCTGCAACCCCACTTTCAAACACAGCAGTGTGGCAAACATTGATCTGGGGGAGCTACCACAGTCTCAGCTGCAGGGACAGAAAGGGCTCTGTAGTGTTTATTCTTCCCTTGTACTTCAGTAGTCAGCTCCACGTGTTTTTGCCTGAATGTACCATGCTTTTATGCACCAACGCAATGCTGGGCCACAGTCCAGGCCTCCTGGACTCAGTCTAAAAGCTGGCTGCTGAAGTTGGACAGCTAGGCACACCAGCTTCAGTTTAGGTTTTAAAATAGAACTTCCATCCTTTCTGTTTGTGATGGCTGGTAGCATGACCTCAACATAACCACTATCAGAATACAGTTTGTTCAAGATTGCAGAGAGCCTTTAATCATAACTCAGAGATGTGAAGGACTTTATTCAATTTCACAGCACTTTTAATTCCAAGACACTATCTGAGCAGCACTGCTCAGCCAAGAATTAGATGTGGAAGAAGAGCACAAGGCTGATCACTCAGCTTTACACACTTCACAAAAGTAAACAATCCAAAGTGTATTACTGTGCCTGCACTTTTTTGGGTGACAGGGGAGTGGGTGCTCACTGCTGCTGTCCTCATAGAGAGACAGACGAGCCTCATTCCACTCTCTGTGAGGAAATCCCTCTTTCCTTGTGAGCCCAAGATGAAATATTGCACCAGAAAAATAATCACTGCCAGGTTGCCTGACTTTTGCAGGTTGCAGTTTGAGACCTGCATCCTGTGGGAGTGTGCAGACTGCCACTGATCTGGCCTCCCTGCTGCTCTTCCCACACCTTATGCTAGGCAAGGTCACTTAACTGTACATGCCTCCCTTTCTTTTTGAAGCAAGGCTAAACATTAAATAGCAATGGGTAAAAACATTTATTAATAAATAGCTAAGACCTTTAAAACTTTTTAAAAGTATAAATTATGTAACTGATGTATCAAGAATTACTAATGAGGGAAGGAGAAGTCAATGGTAACAAACCACTTCAACACAGTGTCTCCACACTCTGCTTAGAGGCAGCTCACAGAGAGGTGAGGCTCCTCCCGTGCCTGGTGTACCTGGCAGTGCTTGGCAAAACATTGTTGGAGACACTGCTTAGAAATCTTCATCATCGAAGGTCTCCGTGCACCGCAGCATCACAGTCTCATGATCATAGTGAAGATCTTCTTCCTGAAAGCCCCCCCAAAGTCAAGCAGGATTAAAAACCAGAGGAGTTCATTGAATTTCAAATCTACAGTGAGTTGGTCAAGAGCTGATATACCAGAAAATGCAGCATGAGCCCTCCCTCCTCTCTGAATCAGCCACCAGCACTTGATGAGTTCCTGAGGTACCTGATGAAGATAGGCTCAAATTTCCTGCCAATTTCCTTCTAAAATCACAGGGCTCCACCCTGTGTCTATTTACATCATCTAGACAGCTGTTACTGACTGTGGTAGCAAGTTTGTCACATAACAGGCTCTGAAGGTATGAGAGCTTCCTTGAGGCCTTAACTTCTACCAACTTCAGGCTTTGCTCCACTTTTAGCAACAGAAGAAAAAGGTCTTCTCTTTCACCAGTTTACAGAGAACAAGTGGCTCTTGAGAAATCAAAGTCTGGAAGATAAAAGTATTCATGCCTGCAGTCCATCTAGTCCACCTTCTGCATTGATGCAAGACTCTTCAGTGAAATACTGGTTTTAAAAATAGGTGCTGTTTGAAAATGTATAGCTTAAGAAGCACTAAATACCACTTGCTTGTCAAGTGACTGATCTAAAATCCATAATTTTAAAAGAAAGTGTGCCTTTGAAGACACAAAGGTGCTCAGTACTATTTAGAAGAAAACCCCACTGAGTTTCATTTAGGTAAAACTTTCGGATCTCAGTCTAAATTAACTCTTTACTGCCTTTGCTGCTAAGCTTCTCTTATGATGTGACGTTAAGACAACAGCTCTTGAAAAATTACAAGATTGCTTAACTAATCTCATGTTCAGAAATATTTCTCTATCATATGCTTCTGTTCTCATTTTGGGGTCCCTGCCCTTTTAAGAGCTCTCCCTTTCCTTGTCCAAATTATTTCCCCTCTCCTCTCGTGTGAGTCTTTCTGCAGCTTTTAATTCCAGCGGGGTGCAAGCCCTAGGCAGCCTTGAGAGCCAGGGCAGCGGCTCAAGAGGAGCTGTGCTCAGTAGCTGTGACTCTGAAACAGTGACCATCCACAGTCCAACAGCAGTGGTTGCAGTTTGTACCTGCACAGTTAACTAGAAATGACAGAACAGGGCAGTGGCATGAATGACCAGCAATAAAATCCATCACCTCATCAGCTCTGCAGATGAAAGGAAAGGAGCCATGGGCTGCCTTTTGTATTTCAGTGGGGTCACATCACATGCCTTACCTTGGTACTTACTGTACTTGCTGCCCACCTCTGTATCTCCTACAAGGTGTGTGCACAGTGCACTGGGACACTGCTTTATCCTTGGGCAAAGTGCCAGCACTGCCCAAACTCCTGTGCTAGCATGGCACCAGCACAGGTACCACAGCAAGGGAAGGGGAGTGGTCTGCAGAGGTTCAGTCATACCCATAAGGTAAGCAGGACGGGTTCCTTTCCCTGTAAGTCCAGGAGTCTCTGATGCTCTGAGCAGCCCAATTTCTGGGGGAAGGTGAGTAGCCTATACTGATCTCTCTGCTGTTGCCTGAGTTGGTGTGTTTCAAGCTAGCTGGAACATCTTCTATACCTGCTCTGCAACCACTTTCATAACTGTCTCAATCTGTTTGCTTTGAGATGGATCCGAATTTCTGCTCTCAAAACAAAAAATAGCTTGTCAGTCACATTTTCCTTTTTCTACTCTTTTGCCTCTTGGCAGCACTGTCTAGATGTGTTGTTCTGCACTCTAAATCAAAACAGATTGTGACCTTCATATTATCTAGCCTGGGTGATTTCTGCTCAAATTTCCTTTTTATTGTCTTATCACAGATAACTAAAAGTTCCTGTGTAAAAGAACCTTTGCAGCTTTTTATTTCCTTTTGGATCTACATACTACAGTCAACTGCCAATTTGCAGTACTTTGGGCTCTTTTGCTGCTTATCTTCCCATCACTCCCAGTCTTATTTTAAATCTGCCTCTTTGAACCTTGAAAGAGACACTACCTCTTCCCATACCACCTCATCTGGGAGCTGGGAGATGGACTAGGGCTCACACATAACGAGGCAGCCCCAAGCAGAAGGACAAGATGAGACAGGCATGACACTCACAAAAGAAAAAAAACCAGAAAATGCCATATCTTGCCTAAAACTTTTCTTTCTTTTCTAGGCCTGCTGAGTTCATAGTCATTTACTTAAACACAAGAAGAGCTCTGCTCTTACACAGAACATAGCTAGTCACAGACCAAAAGGCTGTGGAGATCAGTGCCTGGTCTCTGACAACAGCCAGCAGGGGAAGTTTAGAAAAAAGTGCAAGAATTGGGCACACAGTGTGCTTTGTTTTACAATAAATGCTTGTACATTATAGCAAACTGTGCTGTGAGGCCCTCCTGCACTGGATATTGAACCTGGACCTTCAGATTTAGTAATTGCCCATGGATTGATGACCCTGGAGTCTAAATAGGGTAATTTGTACGTGCAAATATTTTTAATATGTTGTTTGTTCATTTTATTTAGTGGTTTCTAGTTCTTCTAGTGTTAGACACAATGAGTAATCATTCTGTGTACTGAATCCACACCATGTATGAATAAAATGGTTTTGCAGTACCCCTCAGTTTTTGTTGGTTTTTTTTTTTTTTGTAGAGAAGTCCTGTTCTTAACAGCATTCAATGTCTTTTCCTGTGCTTGCTGCCATTCTCTGCACCATCTCTAGTGCTACTATCTCCAGGATGGGGGAACCAAATGGCACACAGCAATCTCTCTGTGACAGATTCAGGTAGTGGTGCAACACCAGTTTCTGCTTTGTTTTCTGTCTCAACTACCCCTCATCACAAAACTTCTATTTTCCTTCAAAGGAGCATCTGCTCAAGTACCAAAAGCCAGATGGGAACTAGGCAATAGAAACCAGCAAACCAATGCCTACTGTGAAGGTATCACTGACACTGAACCAAAACAAGCACACTCTGCCTGAGGGGTATGTCCCTTTCAGTTCTTTACCCATGTGCAAGCTCTGAGCCACCCCCATGGCAGGGAGACAAGAAGGGGAGGAAGAACAATGCATACACAAAGACTTCTGGCTCAGCAAACCTGCAACAGTAGGCTGAAGTTAAGGGGAAGCTCAGGAGCTTTTCATCAGCTCTCTCAAGAACACGAATATCCTGCTTCTAGGGCCTGCCAGTGGAGGGCTCAGGGCAGGGAACCTGGCTCCCAGACAAGCAGAAGGTGGTTCCACTGAGCTCAGAATGAAGCAGCTGGGGGTTGATGGAGAGCTAGAAAGTGAGCTTTACCTGCTCAGAGGTGATCACTCAAGCTTTTCCACAAGGAACTTTCATGTAAACGATAATAAAAAGAAAAAATTTACAATTCCCCATGTCATTTGCCAATGAACAATATTCAAAGTGTTCACTCACACTTAACCTCTTACAAAGGCAATCCTACTGGCCTTTTGGAATGACACATCTAAAATTATGAACCCCAAGTTCTTTTTGGAATCATCCTGGACAATGTGATCAAAAGCATTGAATACAAAAATTCCTTTCTGACATTGCTCCTGAAATACATTGCTCTGAAATACACTGCTCCTTCTATAAGGAATCTTTTGGCAAGGCTTACCTGGCAAAACTGTGTATTAGTGAAGAAAAGGTGTTTTAGGAAGTCAGTGACCTGCAGATAGAGTCTCTGGTGATCCTCTGGATTTTCAGAAGTGCAGCTTGCAAATGCTGAACTGAAAATGGAATCAGATACTGTATTTAATTTTCTGTTCTGTTCTCCTTACTTTCTCTCCTCCATATTTTACTTATAAATTAAAAAAAAATCAATCTGTTTTCAAGATGCTTCTGTTATTAAAGAAAATAGACAAGCAAGACAGGGAGGAGTTGTGATGGATGCATTGATGAGATACTGTTTGCCCAGTGCAAGGCAGATAAGAACAGAGAAAAGAAATACAAGAAAAGGATGTCACAACAAGGAGATCTGCTGATACATTACAGCACAGTAACACTGTTTTGGGGGAAAGTAAATATCCATTTAAAACAGACAGCAACAATGGTTATTGGGAGTGTATTTGTTAGGGTTGTTCAGAGGAACAGCTTTGACTTCTGTAAAGTTTTTGACTGAATGCAGTAACCTGTGATCATGAAATGACGTGGTAGCTATAACTGGAGGGTGTGTTCTCAGGTAACTGTGGCACAAAGCTAAGCTTTTCATTCTAGACCTCACCTCTGTATTCTTCCTGGGATTTTACAAAGTTCTGCCATCACAGCTCTGTCCAGAATTACAAGGTGCAGAACAACAGGCAAGAAAGAGAAAACAATAAATGTTGACTATTGAAATACCAAACTGATTTGGGACCTAAAACAGACTTTAAAGATTATAGTAATACTTTGAAGTATTAAGGAATACTTAATCTTATTTTAAAAGCAAATGGAAATTGTGACCTAATAAATATTATTTAATAAATAAATATTTGTTAAGTTTTTTCATCCCTTCAAGTATATTTTGATAATCAGCCAAAACAAGCTTATTTTAGTTTATTCCTTTCTGGAAGTGCAACCTAGCATGGTGGTGAAAGGAAGAGATTCACATTAAAGATCACTCTAAATGCTGAAAAATAAGTAGAAAATGGGATCAAACCCCCACATATTAAAAACACTATTTGCAAAGAGAAACAATCTTAACAAAGACTAAGTAGCAAGAATACATAAAAGATTAATCATAATGTGATTTTCCTCTTGAGGAAAAAAATGCTTTTATTTCTTTTGTCTACTGGGAAAAATCAAAGGCAGTGCCAGCTTTGTATCTGACATGTTCTCTTCTAGGTCACTCATCTGAACTGAAGAGGAAAGAGATGTTATTATTTAAAAGGTCCTGTGTTTTTTTGGTGTTACTGTTGAGGTCAACCACATTTTAACCTGATCACCTCCATGTGACTGAATTAGAGTAAGCCAAGGGAGAAAATGTTGAAAAGTTATCATTTTTGTTTTAATAAATGAGAGTATGGCTTATGATTAGCTGATTTATTAGGGAATGCCTCTTGGTCCTCACAGGCCTGGTAAGTGAGAGAGAAAAAGAAAACATTACAAGTATTCTAAATTGAAAAGACAGAAAGCTGTGCAGAATGGCAAAGAAAATCAGAAGGACCCCAGTTATCCTGAAGGGATGGGGCTCTTAATAAGTGATTCTTACTGATTCTGCTGTAAATGACCATTAGTTGTTTTATTTTGTCCCCTAGGAAGGAAGTATTATTGTGAGCACAGTTGCTGGAGGCTGCTATTCTGACCATTTATTCAGAAAGAGAGCTGTTGTCTTACTCCACAGAGCACTTGCCATGGACTGCTGACAGTGGGCTATGAATATACTGTGTCTACCAAAAGTGGTGTTTGTAATTTACCTCTGGCTGGACAATCCCTGAGCCTTGCTTCTGTCAAGGAAACCAGCAGCAACATCAAATGCATCTTCAAACATCACCTAGCAGAGAAATCACTTCAGATGTCAGCATATCCAGCCACCTAAAAAGTTTTACCTAGGGCATAACTTCTTTAAAAGCATGATATTCTTTCTTTACATTTAACAGGTATGGTTACATCTAGAGTAAACCAAGAGATTTTGCGGAGGCAGGAATAATGTGGAATAACTGTATTTCATGGCTAGGAACACAAGGTCAGTCCACTCCCTTAAGCCTGTGCTTCAACCTCTAGGAATTAGACTTCACATTACATCTCAAAAAAAAATCAGTAAAACCCATGAATTGTATCAGTGCTTTAGAGACTCGACTCTGGACTGCTGCTTATGGCTGGAGCTCTCAGCTGTACCAGCCAGTCTCTCCAAAACTGACTCCAGTTCGACAAAGGAGTTTGGATGTTCCTTGTGCCAGGCCCCTAAAGTCATTAGTTCACTCTGCCATAATGCAGCTCACACACTTTCAGTGCCAGAAATACCATACAGGGAACATTCCCGTGACATTTCCCAAGGCAACGAGCACTATCAGTTGTGTCCTGTGACTCCAACAGAACACGTCAATGCAATTTACTTACATGCTAAAGGTAAACACCTGTCCCTTCCTGGCAGCTAATGCAATTACACGTACCTCTTTGAGCAGCTGGTTACTTCAGCAATCACTGCTCCAGGAACCATTGACAGAACTGGCTGTTATTTACTCAATCTCATTAATAAATGCTCTGGTCTACTCAGTCACTGACTTCTTGGCTCTGCAGAGGTGCATGGTACAGGCAGTCATTGGCCCTGTACCACTGGGACTGGTCTAAAAATATTTTCTCTTTGCTAACAAGTGCTTTGATGGAAAAAAAACCACCCAACCCAAAACACAGCAGGCTTCAAACTAGGTATCCCTTCTGGATTTAGATCATCTGTGCTCTTTGGAGAGTGTGAAGAGCACAGTAACTGTGTAATTCTTGTTCTTGCTCCCTGTCCCTGGACTAAGGTATGGGCAAATTGAACTGCTACTGAGCAGAGAAACTCCACAAGTCAGTGGAGACTAGCAGGATTACTACCACTGCACTTCTGTAGCTCACTAGGCATCTTACCAAGAGAAAATCTGGTGCAGACATTTACTCCAAGACTGCTTATTGTCTCCATGTACGCATTCTGTGATCTTGAGAAAACATAGTTACAACTACTGTGTGTTTGCAATAACTACTGTGTGTTTGCAATTAGAAGCTGCAGAGCCAATCAGCTTGGAGTTTCAGAGGCAGACTATGAATGTTGCTGAGCACTTACTTCCTCTGGTGTGGAGACTGAGGAACCACTGGCTTCCTCACTGTTACCTCCGCTGTCCCTCACACTACCTTCAGTGCAAGCAGGCTCTGGGCAAGCAGCCTTGGGATCCATGAGGAAATCTCTCTGGCTACAGTACTGCAAGATGCTGTCCCTGCTCTCTTCAGAAAGCTCTTGCCAGAGATGGGAAATAGCTGTGGAGACCTCAGGAAGAGGCACCTCTCCAGTGCAAACAATTCCATGCTCTACCAGCAGGTCCACTGTGTGCTTATAAAAATACAGGTATCTGGAAGGAAAGGAAAGGGAGTATCTCTTAAGAGCAGGCTATAAGGCAGCCAACTACTGAAAATCAGCAGGACACCGGGGAGTAGCTGTGATCCATAACTACTTCACTGACTCTGCCTCCCAGACTTCCTACAATTTCTGAATGGTGCCCAACACTGACAATTTCACCTGCAAAAAGCAGGCTCCAGCTTCAGCCTCAGCAGGACTGCCTCACAACAGAAGCTTCAGGCACTGCAGGTTGCACGGGTTGCATGGGCAAACCTCACTCTGGAATTTAATACATTTTCAGTTACTTGCCTTTGAATCCTGAACCTTTTGTACTGCAAGTGACTTTTTATACATTTACTGGTATTGCACTGCACTTTAAAACCCTGGCTGAGGTCATATCCTGATGCAACAGGTACTGTACATACAGACAGAAAGACACTGCCCCAGGTCTGGATGCTCTGACTTATGCATGGGAGTTCCATTTCCTCCATTTAACATCTAAGGAAACACATCCCTAACACTGACTTCTATGCAGTCTGTAGTGAAACTGGTGGTGGAACACAGGGGTCATAATTTCAACCCAGTGACTAAATCTCACAACAAGCCTGCTTCTTCTGTTAGCACTGTGTGGCACAGGATAATAATGTCTACCCTAGAAAGCATTGCTGAAGGTTATTTTACATTAATTAAATGCTTAGGGAGTCTCAGACAAAATTAAAAAGATCAAAGGAGTATAAACCAAGAACTCTACAAACAGCAGTCATTGGTACTATGTTAGGGCTCAAAATGATTCCTTGGAAGATGTCCCACATGAGCACATTTCCTGATTAATTGAACAGTATTGTATGAGAAACTCAAAAAAAAAAACTTTTTTATTTGTAAATATTTGTTCCAGCAAACCAATATTGAAAATATAATTTTGTAGGCAAACATAAACCTGTTTAAACCCAGGTTTCCACACTCTGGAGTATTTTCCACCACTGCTGGAGACAAAACACCAGAAGGGGAATAAGTGTTCTCCTGTAAGGTATTGCACTCACTAAGGTTTCTGGATGTCCAGCTCCAAACAAAGGACCTGGAATTTCTCAAGCAGAAGAACATGAACCACCATTAGACTGCTCTGCTAAAGAAATTAGGCTTGAAGCATGAGTCAACGATTTCCTTCCCAGCTGGAAGGAGACAACCACATTTTGTACTGGACAAAGTACTGTGAAGTCCTACTAATGTATCTCCTACTGCTGAACATGGGAGAAAACCCAGTCAGTTGAAGCTCAAAGCATTTCTGATGCTTCCCAAATAATCTGATTAAATGATCACCAGAAGGCTGTTGCTTTCTTTGCTGAAGAGTCCTTGTCGTTTTATGCCTGTTATGAAAGGTCATTTTTTACAAGAATTAGCTACAAACCAAATGCAATCTGCCCTAGGACTACAGGATAAATGCCAGAGTCCACACAATACAGGCCCTGGTCTACCTGGTCAGTAAAGAACATGAAAGTCAGGTGTTTATGGCTCTGTTGTGCAGTCTTTGATGAAGCAGATTTTTCTAATCCTGAACATCTGGATTCAGCACATTTCAAGGTCTTCTGAACGGTACCTTAACTACAGCCACCTCCAGTTCTAACAGAAGCAAAAGCAGGAGCAGGAGTGGGAAGCTGGTGCCATCTGCTGGTCCAGCTGCAGTCTCCTTTTGAGAAAAAACCCGGTGATCTAAGGGGTTTTTAGAAATAAACAGCAGTTCAAAGCAAAAGAGAAGAAGGAACTGCAGAAGTTTTTGGTTGTGGTGGTGATGCCATGGAAGAGGATGCCAGCTGCAGCTCTGGGTTCTCCTGCACTGCATGCTGTTAACTGGGGAACGGTTAGGGTGAAATTCACTGCTTGATGGTGTAGGGTAGATTACACATGCATTTATTTCTTATATTTTGGCAACCAAATAATCGTTTATCCTGTTGGAAATGCGGCATAAAACCTCTAAGTACCTCCTAATGTTGTCTGACAGGAAGGGGAAGAACATGGAGTATAATATTTGGTTTTAAGATATCACTAACTTTGGAAAAAAACCAGTAATTTTACCATTATGACTTCCAAATAAAATACATGGACAACTGACATGAGAACAGTAGTCTGACTTTTAGGTCCTGCATCAGGCATTTAGGAACTTAAAGGGTTTACACACTCACATCCACTAGCTCTAAGTGTAACACATGAGGGTTTAGGTTCCCCCCTTCCCCAGCACTGCAGACAATTTTGCATTGTTGCAGAATGCATTCTGGTATCTTCCAGACTACCACTATTCTGCAGCCCAGAGGCTGAGGACTGTAAGATCTTACTTGGTTGAATCCAGCCTTACCCTACTCTGATCCCACTATAAAAAGTACTCCAAGCTGCCAGGAGCTAAGGGTCTGCTTCTGGAAGGGGCAACAGTGTTCAAGCTCCTGAAAACAATGCTGTTAGAGGAATGATGAATATCACTGTGAGGAAAAGAACATGCTTATCTCTGGTTCCTGCACCTCCCTGGAACACATACAGCTAGACTCTTGGCAAGTTCATCTGGTGCGGCAATTCTTACCCTCCTAAAATCTAGCCCCATGGCAGGGATACAGTGGGAAAGTGTGGCAACACAGGGACTGACACGCTTGAAAGAAATTTTCTTCTTTTTCTTAAAGGGTGAAAAATCCTTAGGGATTTACCAAGGCCTGAAAAGCTGGGGGCTGCTACAGCTCTAAGAGTCCGTCCATGGGCAAACTGCAGAGACTTAAGAAGTGATCAGCTTCATCACCAGCAGAGCCAAAGTTGCTGGCACAAGGCTTCTGTGAGGCAGACACAGGCTCCAGCAGGGCTGCATGAACGGCAGTGCCTGGATGCACAGTGATAACTGCAAACAAATTAAAAACCTGAAGGCAATGTGGGGTGCACCTACCGTTCAAATTCCACTAGATCTGGGGAAAAAGTGTCTGAAAACTGGATCAATTCTGGCTTCTCATATTCTTCCAGTGTTTGTTTTTCACATTCTTGAAGCAAATACCAGATGGCAGAGTCACTTTCACTATATCTTCTGAGGCCGATATAGTGCTGGAAAGAACACAAGGGAAAAAAAGCCACATTAATAACTTCTTAACTGGATTAATAATGCCCTCGTCATGGTGACTCCAGAGCCTAGGGGCATTCTTCCCAAGCCAGCTTTTTCCTCCTTCTTTTGCTTTTAAGGCAATGAGACATCCTTGCCAGAGATCAGCTACATAGAAGGGGAAACAAAATTCAAGCACTGACTGGAAATGAGACCAACAATATGCTTAGAATGTTTGTGCACTCCATGGGATTACAGCAGTCCAGGTGAAACCTCCTTGTCCTTTCCTCATGAGGAAAAACCTCTGCCTTGAAATACAATAGCAATGACAAAGAGATGCTGGGATGGAAGCAAGCACAAAATATTATCATTTTTTTCTTGACTGGTACAAGCCCTTACCTCTGACTGCCAAATTGCCTCCTGACGTATTCCTCCCTGACTTCCTCCAAGCTGGATGGGCTCCCATCCTCCAGACTGCAGCTCGCTGTTGTCAGCAGAAAGGTCACTGTCACATCAACGGCACTTTTGGCTTCTCCCTCACCCACAGCCCCAACCAAGCAGAACACTGTCAACAACTGATTCTTCACAAGGCAGAGCTTTTCATTAGTCAAAAATGATGTGAAAGAAGAAACATCTGTCTCTCCTAGAACATAACTAGCACTACTGGGAGTTTATGAACACTGAGCAACTTAGAATCAATGCCTTCTTCCTAACATTGACTTTACAGAATTGATGGTGAAAACAACCTGCAAATCAAACTCGGGGCACACACTTGTCAATACAGTATTTTTTGATTACCTTATAATGAACAAATTGCATGTGAAAAACCCTGAAATCCAGCCTGTGATTCACAAGCAGTATGGATTTTACATATATGCAAGTACATACAAGGGGAAGCTTGCCTCAAACTCCCCTCAACCAGCCTCCCCGCTCGTTATCCTTTTCATTTTGCTCTGTCAAACTATTCTTTCTACCTGTGACTCACTTTTATGGGTTATCCAAGGATGTGGGTTCAGATGAGGTTGTTCATTTTAAGCACTGAGACTTCTAATTGATTCAAATTATTGGAGGTGCAAGTCACATGAATAGCAGGTTTTTTTCTAGCTGACAGGAATTTGGACACTTAAAGGGACAAAAAACCATTTTCAAAGCCTCTCTGTTATCAGCCCCTAGTCCTGCCTGCTGCTAGCAGAGGCAGTGGCCAGCAGCACTAGACAGAAGGCACGTTGTTGGGGGTGTGAGGCCACGCAGCAGGAGCTGCCACAAGTGCAGAGGGTACCTGCTGGCCAGTGTGACCAAGGTGTCACAGGCTGTAAGAGAGCAGGGCATGGGGATGGCCCGCCAAGCTGAAAGAAAAAACTGTAGCATCTCTCTTTAACAGAGGCTTCAATTTCCTACCCTAGGAAATTCTTGTACCTCACACCACAGCGTGCTGCTGTTGTGCAGTCTAAGCTCTGGCAGGGCTGGGTGCTGGTGACAGCTGTGACTGGCACTGTGCCACACTGTTGTGACCAGGAGGAGCACACGGCTCCTGCAGGCTCTGGGTGGGAGCCTAGGGATCCAGCCTGGGGACCCATGCCAGCCCCATCTGCCAAGGGTACTGAGCCTGAATGGCCTGCTGCCACGGGATAGCAGGAATTGCTGGTTTCCTCTCTTCACCTAGGCTGGGGAGGGGGAGGAAAGGCTGAGTCAGAGGGGGATTTCTGAGATAGATACAGTGCTCAGTGCATTGACACAACTTATTGACTAAAGCCACAGCCAGCTGCAATGCTTTAATGGGCTCAGCTGTGTACCTCTGTCTCTATTTAACAAATACATAAAAACCAAGTCCAGGCTCTTTGTCCAAGCAAATACTTGCATACAGTTACCTTTCATCTTCAGCAAAGAACACAAGGTTTGCTCCAGCTTCTGGATAGATGTCTTAGCCTTACGCAAAACCTGATACTAAACATAAGAAGAAAACAGAACTGATTGTTCTCTGCTCTAACTAGATTCATGTTTTAACATGCCTTTGTTGCATTGCTTCTCCTTCATGTTTACCTTCAGTAATTTCCATATCTCTGTGAAAATATATTGTGAAAATAGTGTTGTTTCACTAGCTACCCTTATACATATGAAAAGGGGAAAGAATTAATAAAAGAGTAAGCTTCAATAGAGAATATAAATATTTGGGTATCTAATATGCAATACATACACATAACACCCAGTCACACAGACATTTGCTACTTAACTCAGATCTTTTTTCATCAGCAAATGGTCTTGTTTGGATCGTTCTCTTCTTGGAGCATGTCCAGAAATACCATGCTGTGAAGTCTTGTTGGATGCCTATCAACTTAAGGCATAAGATTTTACTAATGATTTCCCATGAGACTTTTGCCAGGAGAAGTCTTTGCCATGTTCTAATTGCTGTAACCTGCATTACGGCAGCATAAAACATGGCAAAGGCTTCTCCTAGCAAAAGTCTGGATTAACAGGATTAACTTCAGTGCTGCACATCATTCCTCCATCATCTATATAGCAAGTACAACTGAAAACATATGGCCAGTGCATTTAAACACACACATCTCCAAAATATTTCAGGATTTTTGTGCATGGTGAGACCATCCATATCCACTTTGCAGAGCTTTCACGCTGGGTATTTTAGCCAGGCACCAAGCACTAGGATTACAAACAACCTTCTGTATTAAGACTTTTTAGGATATTAAACTTCCTTGGGTCCCAAGAGTCACACAAGGGGCATAAGACCCTGTGAAAAGGCAATTTCAAGGACTGGCATGTGAACACAGTCCCCTTAGACCAGGCAAAGGAAGTAGTTGTTTAGTCTTGGCATCTGAGATCCTGCTGACTTCAGGTTAGCTTGTATCTTGCTCAGAACATGGCAAACTGAACTCTTACCTCAGCCTACATGAGAGCTAAGGGACTCAGCAGGCACAAGACACATATAGTGCTATTTAGCATATTCAGGGGACAATTCTTCTCCTAAACAATCATTACTCCCTCTACTTTACAAACTGGAGGTAACCAATGGAACTAAACAAATCAGGTGCAGAGCTGAGTAGATACTCCTGAGGTTTACTCCTCTGCCTCGAGCATAATTTTAGTCTTTTCAGTAGTATTTTGAGTAAACTTCATCTTTATAAACAATTTTGCTAAAATAGTTTTTTCCTTTTGTTGAGACCAAAAAACAGTACTGGTGCTTGTTTTTATCCCTGAACTTATTTTTCCACTGTCTTGAAGACAAAGTGCACCTCATAAAGCTGAATGAATTATTCCTTTCCCCCTAACTCCTTCTGTCCCTAAACTCACTGCTCTGATTTCAGAACAAAATGCTGTGACATCAGCTTCATCATGGGATCCCTTGGTTTGTTTCCAAAATACTATAAAAGAAAATGCAAAGCCATAAAAATGCTGCAAAAAGCCTGTAAGAAAAGTACAGATAAGGCACATGATAAACTCATGACCCAGCAACTACAAACTGGACAACTCGCTCAGGCTGAGTTGGCAGCTTTAAAGAGATCCAGGAGAGGTGCATACAGTGAAATTAACACACATACTGGCACCCATAAAGACACAGTGATCATCCTCATAGAGTGAGCCTAAGCCTGGTTCAGTTGGAACACGCTCATGTATGACAACGATGCAGAGAGAAACAGTCACTGTTCGCACCTTTGAGGCACAGCTGTCTGACTGGGATAAAACTCTTCCCCGCAAGCTGCTGAAGAGTCTTGCCAGAGGAACCCAGTGGTGTGCCTGTGGCAAGTGCTGCTTTGCCATGCAGTGTTCTACCTCTTGCAGGTGTCTCAGGGGATTGAGACTCACTTTGGCATGTGTCTTCCTACAGTCTCCAGCTGTGCCTGTTGAAAGCTGCAATGCAACATTTATTTATACTGAATAAATATCTAAGTGAAGGGAAAGAAATCTCACAGCCTGCACAGGGGATAGACAAAAAGAAAAAAAATCTGGCTGCCTGACAGGAGCTTATCTTTCTGTAGAAAATAATGGAGTTTGACATACTTTCTTTGCCTGAGAGATACCTGCCTGTTAACTACTTACTAAAACCTACTTCACCACTAGCAATTAAGAGCAACCCAGCTGAAGCCAGCCTCCCATCTCCTGCACCCCTCCCTACAATGATTTATGTTTCATTTCCATGGAAAATCCAGGCCTTGGCTTCACAAAGCACTAAGACTCCTCTTTGCTAAATGACAGGCTTCTTTACAACATACTTTTTTTTTTCCCAATAAACTGTGACACATTGGTGTGGGCAACGATACCAGACATACTCTTGCACGAGAGGGCCAGATCCAGGCCCAGCCGGGCCTGACACAGCCTGAGGCGCCCGCCTGGAAAGCCCTTCCCGGCTTTCCACCGGATTAATGCCCCCTGCCTCGCTACCGACCGCAAGCACAGCCCAGAGGTAAGAGTGCCCGCCCCTGCTGCTCCTTCTGAGGTCGGGAGGCACGGGCCGGCCGGGGGAAGCCCGTGAGGGGCCGCGCCGGGAGCCTGTGGAATGGCCCGC
This sequence comes from Serinus canaria, assembly GCF_022539315.1. Lineage (NCBI taxonomy): Eukaryota > Metazoa > Chordata > Aves > Passeriformes > Fringillidae > Serinus > Serinus canaria. The sequence goes on from NC_066314.1 coordinate 46,161,699, forward strand.
TCGCTCCGTCTATCAATCCACCCATCCAGCCGTCAATCAATCACCGCGCCCCGCCCCCGCCGCCGCCGCGCCTCCGCCGCCCGCCGAGCAACACCAGCCGCACGTGGCGGACGGCCAATCGGCACGCAGCCGGCGCCCGGTGGCGACCAATCAGAAGGCGGGAAAAACGCGGGCTGGACTCTCCAGCGGGGTGGAGAGTGGGGCAGGGAAGAAGCGCGCAAGGCACGCTGGGAGTTGTAGTCCAGTTTGGGGCTGGTCTGGGCCGGGTCATCCCCTCCCCTCCCCGCCCCCGTGCCGTGGGCGGGCGGTGCCGGCGGCGCCGCGGGGCCCCCATGGCGGCGGCAGCGGAACGCACGGACGAGCTGGTGCGGGAGTATCTGCTCTTCCGCGGCTTCACCGCCGCCCTGAAGCAGCTGGACGCCGAAATCAAGGCGGACCGGGAGAAGGGTTTCCGGGTAAGTGGCGACCGTATCCCCGCTGCCGGCGGGGCGCTGGGCGCCGGGTGCACCCTAGGAGGACGCGCTCCCTGGGCGGGCCGCGGGCGCCTCTTCGCGCCCCAAGGGCTGGGTGAGGGGAGCGGGCCTGGCGGCGGAGGGAGCCCTCGGAGCCTCCGCGCTTCCCCGCTGGGCTGGGCTGGGCGCCGGGGCCCGGCCGGCCCTCAGGCGGGACCCCGCATCCCGGAGCCGCCCGGCCCGCCCTGCCGCCGCTGAGGGACGCGCAGCCTCCTGGCGGGGGCTGTAGCCGGCTGAAGGTTCCCCTCCCGCTCGGCTCCAGGGCCCATCAGCGCAGGACGGGGGCTCCATCCCCTCGCCTGCCTTGCGAGCCGGGGGCTGCAGCTCCTGGCAGCCGCTCCGCGCCGCTGGCCCGCTGGGGACCCTGCGCCCGACCTGGGACCCGCCCGGCTTCGAGAAGAACGGAGGAGACCTGCGGACCGAGAGGGCAGGAAGACATTCCTTTGCCTGCATATTTTCTCCCTCAAGGGATTTTTATCCAGCGGCTTTACGGCTCCGCTCGTTAGTTTGTGTGTCTTGAGTACCAGCTGCCTTGACTAACGCGTGGACATTGGCACAGAATCTGCCAGTATCAAAAATCCAGTTTCAGTCCATTATGTGAACTTTGTATTCCTGTAGCAACAGTTTTGGGCACCGAATGTAGTGCTTTGAACAGATTTTTTCTTAACCAGTGATATAAGCACTACTTTTATCATTAATAAAGCACGTTGCTTTTATTTTTTAAAACACGCGCACTTTGCTGGTGCATTGTTGCCCAAGAAGGGTTTGCTGGAGTAACAAACTTCAGTTTTCTATATCTGTAGGAAGCCACAGAGATAAAAGTTATGTATGTCCTAAGATACTAAGTCATGAGGGGAGAGCAAACCACATGCTAAACAACCTTATTTTAATTTTATACAGGATGCAGTTTTTTCTTTTTCTGATGCCTGTTTTGGCCATCAGAAACCACTGAACAAAAAATCTATTCCCACAGTACCATTCTGCCTTTTTCATATTGCAGAAATGATTTTTAAAGAAACATAATGAGAAAAAAAATCCTTCTGCAAAATTTTATGCTTGCCTTGTTAGTAGATGATGTTACTAAAGATAAAGGTACTTCAAAAATTGCAATGGAGCAGAACTGACTTCCTCTTTCTGTTGGCTAAATGCAGGTAGTTTTCCTTTTAGTCTAAAAATAATACTTTTTTTCAGATGCTGCACTTGAGTTTTAAACATTTAATCACATTTATTATTATTATTATTATTATTATTATTATTATTATTATTATTATTATTATTATTATTATTATTATTATTATCAACAGGCTTTTAAAGGAGGTGGAAAGTTTTGCTTACTTGCAAAAAAATCCATCAGTCGGGTTCAACAAAATGTGATATTCCTGTCAAAATCTGTTTGGCTGTGCTCTGTCATGTTTCTTTTTCCTTCATGTGCAAAGTGCTGCAGAGTGGAAGAATGCTAATGCAAAATGCAGAGTGTTTCCAGGATTAGAAAATTGCTAATGCATAAGGATTGTACAGTTAAAGCAGTTGCAGCTTCTGAGCTCTAAGTTACAGAAAGTCTTGTGCCTCAGGGGCCCTCCCATGAGTGAAGTGTTCCTGTTTTGCCTTCTCTAGGTGGATAAGATAGTGGAGCAGCTGCAGCAGTTTGTGCAGAGCTACGACCTGGCTGCCCTGCGGGATTACTGGAGTTATCTGGACCGACGCCTTTTCAGCCGTCTGGAAGACGTGTACCGGCCAACGGTGAACAAGCTGAAAACCAGCTTGTTCCGATACTACCTGGTCCATGCTGTTCAGGTGGGGTTTCATTTTTAGGCTACTTTGCAAAGGTCCTGGTCTCTGAAACCGAAGCAATTGTGAGCCTCTGCCAGGCCTGCTGGGTTGGGAACAAGCAGTTCATGTGTCATGATCAGGAGTGTAGTGCGGAGTTTGATGCAGACTCACATGACAAGCTTGTGTGCAGGATAGGGAAACTCGGGCAACAGGGAAACATGGTTTACTGGGTGCGAGGTAATTCACACTCGCATAAAGACAGGTTTCCTTCAGAAAGGATAACACTACTGCTAGCTCAGTCCTGCTCAGTAAGCTTAGATGCTGGCAGAGAACACAAGGTTCAAACTTTAACAAGGAAATGTGGAAGAGAAAATTAATGTCTTTTTGCTTGCTATGAATAGAACAGAAAATAATGAACTTAGAATGAAACAGATTTTTTTCTGTTCTAATCCTGGAAAGTCAATGGAGTATATTCTTCCCTTGATTCTTCTTGGTTCCATTTTCTGACTGAAGATCCAGGTGTTAGTGGAGGAGTCAAAATCTAATACATCTTTCCAGAAGTGTGCTTTTTCATGAGTTTTTTTTGCCATGTGCTTACCCTGAGGTGTTACAGTCCTGTCTGCATAATGTGTCAGCTGGAAACCTTTTCAAGCTGCATGTGCTGTGGACTTAAGTAATTTGAATTATACTTTGGTCCTGTATATGAATGCTCATGTCAGTGTGCTCTGCACTGGTTTAACTGAAATCAGTTCGTTTGGTTCGATTGGTCTCAGCCTTTATACAGGATGGTGGTGACTACAAAGAAGGTTGGATTAAGTGCATTTCTGAGCTTCTTCTACCGTATTTGGGATTCTTTTGTTTCCTGGTGAATCTGTAACTAACCACTTGTTGTGTCATTGTGGTGAAAATAGTTGTTGTTGTGTTCCTCACAAAAGCTAAAGTTCCTCGACCTAATGGATCTAATCTGGTGGCATTAGTGAGCCCTATTCTTCTTGCTGTGTTTCAGAATGGCCGCAATGACAAGGCACAGGAGTTTTTCCTCAAGCAGGCCTCCGAGCTCCAGAACCAGGCCGAGTGGAAGGATTGGTTTGTCCTGCCCTTCCTGCCTGCTCCAGACTCCAACCCCACCTTTGCTACCTATTTCTCACGCCAGTGGGCAGATACGTTCATCGTGTCTCTGCACAACTTCCTGAGCGTCTTATTTCAGTGCATGCATATCCTTCTTTGCAACTAATAGTTAAATCTCCCTTGCCCTAGTGGTATACTTTCAGCAGTTATGCCAAGGATATAGTACTCTGGAACTTCCTCCTTTCAGGTGATTTTTTACAGCCAAGACTTAATAGAGAGTTAGTTGGTGTTTACCAGAGGAGTTGGAATAGTTACTGCTCAGTTATCTAATGATATGTTGTATTCCCTGGGCAAAACAATTATGATTGTTGCTGATGCTGAATCATCCTCATGCTAGTGACTAGAAATCCTGTGCACATCTTGTTTTGAAATGGTTTTACTCTTTGCTTGACATAGTACAAAACAGTCATACAACCTTGGGTCATAATCTATAACTGTACTGGCATCTGCTGTTAGATCCTTCTTTGGGTACATTATGTTCACAACATTGCCTAGTGACAGCTCATTATAATAGAGCAGTTGATTTTTGGCAGGAATAAGTTTTTAGGCACTACAGAGTTCTGTCTTGTTTGGTGATGGGCAGGCTTATGCTGCAGCTGGAATACAGCTCATCTTGAACTGTTCAGTGTACAGTAAAGCAGTAATAGAACCTCTCTTGCCCTCCACTTCCAACTCTAAAAAGAAATAATCTAAAAATCCTTGCAAAGCCCACATGAAATAGTTTGTGCAACAGCAAAGTGAAAAGTTGACTTAATTACTTCAGCTGTTGCTAATCTTCTGGTTGTGCACCTACTTTTTGCTAATTGCATGGACTGGGCAGCTTTGTTTTTACAGAGAAATGGCCAGTATGGAGTGCTGGCTTTTAGAATTAAGCCAGGTGCACATGAGTTATCACCTCAGTTTTCTTTAACACTGCTTACCAGTTCCAGTCATACTGAACTTTGAAGCTGAATGTCTCAGGACCAATCTCATACAAGAAGAAAATGAATCGTTGCGGCATAAGGTCAGAACTGAGATCACTCTTTAGCTGCTGACTGTGTGATGTGAGTTTTGTAAAATTGATTCCATCCATTTGAGAACATTGTTACTGTTTTGTTTGGTGCATTTATTCTAAGGCAGATTCCTTATGTCTTTTGTTTTACTTTGATTTATCATTCAATTGTTTCCAGCAAACTTAATTGTGAAATGCATGTTTAGGATATTCCTGTCCCTCTGCCGGAGGTGATTGTCTCCCCTCCCTGTGCTGTCTGATAGGTGACTGAATACCACACAAACTCGTTTTCTGTTACAGTGCAAAGTCAAAAGAAGGTGAAGCTGGTAGCAGGTTAGGGGGATGTGTGTCGTAGAGTTATAGAATGGCTTGGAAAGGATGTATGGCTGATTTTGTGAATAGTACTCAGTCACTTCCAGGTTTTAGCTGATAGAGAAATAGAAGCAATAGAAATGGATAGTAAATTCTGGCAAAGAGAAACTGTTACTTCTGAAATGGCCCCTTCACCATGTTTGATACATACTTAAAGCAATTTAGATCAACTAATGGAAATGTTGTGAGTGTCTGTTTCCCACCTCTAGATCTTACAGTAAGCCATAAGAAGGGCCCCTTAGTTCAGACAAAATGCTCCATGTCATATCCATATCATCAGCAGATACTTAGGGAAAGGGTGTAACATGGGTCAGTCATTTCCACATACAACTTCTGTTAGAGAAATTTGTGAAATCTGCAGTTTAAGAACTTTCTAAACTATAGATCACATGTGGATGATCACATACAAGTAGGAAGGCTTATTTGTGTAAGCAGAACTTTAATTTCGCTTCCTCAAACATACCAAGAAAAGCTCTTTCTGTATAAATACTTCAGTAAAGTTTGTGCTTTACCTCCTGTGTTACAAAACATTGTATGTTGTGTTTTCTGTTTGTACTGTTTTAATAGCTGTTCAACACTGTCCTAGAAATAGAAGTTAAATGGAATAATTGATTTTTAAAAAGGAGGCAGTTTTTGGGAAAAAACCCAAGATTTGTCACTGTGTACTGTATGGAGTTAGAAGGTCAGTCAAACATTGACAGGAGGGTTCTGCAAAGATGGTCAGTGAGTAGGGACAGAGGATGAGCTATGTTTTGCAGTAGAGCTCTTTAATTTCCTCAAATTTTGTATTCTTTACTTTTAGTCAGAATAAACCTATGGTTTGTGTTTTGCATGTTGGCTGATATCATTTGCAGTCTGGATAGAAGTTTTCTGGCAAATTGACAGAAGTAAAACTAGACTTTCCCTTTTAGTCAACTGCTAGGCTCAGAGGGGGAACCAGCTATCTCTAGAATACAGGTTTTTAAAGAAGGATGTCAATAAATACTGAATTTTACGCTAGCTGAAATTAAGTAGTGATTCTGTTTTATGCTGCTGAAACAATGCAAATACATAAATAGCAAGCTAGATTTCTAAAGCTCATTTTTCTTCCTGTATTTTCTTTCCATAAATAGTGTGTTAAAAAGAAAAAGAAATATATCTGAAAAACAAACATACAGAAACAGAAAAGCCTGAGGAACTCTTTATGTAAGAGTCACAGGCATAAACCATATCTGTGCCAGAAAGCTGCATCCTGAGGTTCCTCTCTACTAAAGGGAAAAAGAGATGGTTTTCTTTCTCCACAATGTGGAGATAAATCTCACTATCATGCCTGGGAAGGAGTTGCACAGGGTATGGAGCTGGATTTCAGGGTGACCTGGTTTCACTGACCTTGGTGCACCCTGCCAGTTCAGCAAGCCCTTAGCTGCGGGAAGAAGATTACCTTCTAGGCTCCGTGCCTGCCTTGCCCTGGCCTCAAACTGCCTGCAGGGAGAGGGGCTGGTGAGCTCTGCCCTGCCCAGCTCTTGTTTCCCAGCACCACTAATGTCCCCACGGCCAGCCCGAGGAGAGCAATGAAGGGTTTTAAGTGGGCTCCAGTTTCATGTGCCTAAAGTACTGATTGTTTTGACTAATTGGACTAATGTGGTGCTCAGCCAGTCAGAGCAGCTTTTTTCCTTCCCCGCCCTTCTAGAGCTGTTGAAATAAAAGGAGTAAACAACTTCAGTGAGTGGGAAGGAGGTGAATCTCAGTGACCCCGTGTTTACTTGGCTCTTTTCTCCTGTCCTAGCTGTTCGCTCTGCAGGCTGAATCCTCCCGCATGAAGAAAGAGGAACTGGAGGTGGAACAAACAGTTCTGCATCACAAGTTGCCTGCATATGTGGCCAACATGGATCGACTAGGGGACTCTGAGCTGTGAGTGCCTGCAGGAGAAGAGTTGGGGACAGGCTCTGCTGCTTTTGTTGAGTCAGGGAGGTTCCTGGAGGGTCATTTCCATGTCCCCTGCCTTGGGATTCAATGCAGAAAGACATCCAGTCAGACATTATGGTGACCTAAGCAGGTTTAATGGAATTCATGACAGGTGTCTCTCTCATATTTTGGGAGGTCTTGCAAACCAGTGAGAGCCCAAGCACACATGGAAGTGATTATGCTCTGCTGTCAGCATTGCACCAAGGTGTTCTGGGCATCTAGGGCACTGGCAGCAGTGCAGTACCTGCAGTATTGCTCAAGTGAAGTGGATTGGCTCTTGATTCCAATTTACTTGAGTGCCTGCAGTGCCATAGGTGAATGCCCTGTGTTGTTTTGTAGATACTGTTACTGTATGACCCAAAGGGATTCTTGTTACACAGGGATGTTTCCTTGCTTTTGCAAAGTCAAGGGAGAAAGAGCTTCTCTTCTGTGAGGCTCAGTTATGCACAGATTTCCCCATGAACTTGCTGCAGTTAAAAGTGTGTTTTATGACTACATCTATTTTGTGCCTATCTCTGGAAATTGGGCAACATACACAGTGATACAGCTTCTTTAACTGTTATTTTTTGCCCCAGTACAGGACAGAAATAGGATTGATTAAATTATCCTGTTGCCAGTGACAGAAGTTTAGAGGTAGCAGGTACTACACACAAAATGTTTTAATCTAAAATTTGTCTTATTAAATAGACTTAAGTGTTTATTAAACTATCTTGGTGACAGCTCTGCAGTCTTTGCACAGTACAGGCTAGAGAGTTTAGTTTGTGATATGTTTTTTTAACTATGTGGAAAGCCCTGATGCTATCTGCATGTATGGAGGAGTGTGACATGAGGGATGGGGTAATTTATTCCTGTATTTATTTTTGTCCATTTATATTAGAAAAACTTGCCTAAGAAGTGGCATTTCTTGCATGTGCAGCTTATCTCCTAGTCTGGGGACCAGTTCATTTGCTTGTTTTCATGGCTCTGTTTAACCCAAAGCCCAGCTTTGGTAGAATAGTTCCATCCCTGCTGAGTGGATAGACAGTGAAGATTATTGTATTCCCCTTGCCCTTGCTGCCACTCTGCTCTCAGAGGAAGCTGTAGCAGAGTGAGGTCAGACAGTTATGTTCTGGAAAGCAGCTGCTGCTCTTGGCATTGTGGACTGAGAAGGGAGGTGTTTATAATCATACAGATGGGCTAGGTGTTTATAATCATACAGATGGGCTGTAGCTCTCTTATTTTCTTTGGGTCTGGATTTTGAGATATTGAAGGCTTGTGCCATAAAATTGTTGAACATAACTTGCTGTTTATCAGAGGGTGTTCAGTGAAGTATTGGATGCTGAAAGTCTCTCAGAGTAGGCCTGTTTTATGCTATGAATTGGGAATCCCATCGGAATAAGTCATACAGAAATCTGAATTCCCCTGCCTTTCCCTTAGGGTCTTTCTAAACAAACCAGATGGAGTGGAAGGAGTTTTAGGTGCCTCTAAAGGGGACTTAGCAGCAGTTTGAGCTCACTGTCTCAGTGGCATCTCTGAGAAGTGAGCTTTTGGTTACAGTAACTGTAATGACCTGCTCCAGGCACTAACAGGATATTTTCAAATAGGGTTTTAGTGCATAGTGGTGCACTGCCTTGGAAATTAACATCTATCTTGCAGTGGTTCAAACAACTGCCACTTCACTCAACTGGGTGGTCTTTGGGCTGGTTGCCTTGCTACACTTTCATACTCTATTTGGTGGTGTTTTGTGTTTTTCATTAGTGATATGACCTGCAATCAGAGAAGTACAGCACATTCTCTACAGTCCCGGGGAGGCTTTCTGTCCTCCTTTCTCTCCCAGAGTAAAAAGGGCCCTTCCAGACCAATCCATTCAAGTGGGGCTTCTCCAATGCAGGCTAGCAGTATGCTGCTAGGGAAGAAAGAACCAACAAATCACCAGGTAATTCTGAACTGAAAGTTGCTCAGTCTCTGAGGAATTAACTTGCAGCGTGGCACTGCTCCAAGCTTCTGCTTCCACCTGAAAAATTAAATGTCCTTTCCTGCCTTGCAAATGTGTGCTGGGCCTGAATGCAGCACAAGAACAGCTATTGTTATCTAAGAGCTTGTGGAGCCCTTGCAGGTGCTTGGTTGCTTTGCTGCTTCTTTTGCTTTTTGTTCTGCAGCCTACTAGAAGCATGACTTTGCCCAGTCACTTCTCTGCTTTCCAGAGTGCCAAAGGAAAAGAAGGAGCAGTGAGCTCTAAGGATGGGAAGAGCCACTTCAGTGGTTTAGTGGCAGGCGAGTCCAGTTCCCTGCAGCAGCGGCAGAAGCGCTTGCAAGAGCATGGGAAAGAAAGGAAGGAACTGTTGTCAAAAGGGACCTTCCAGGTACTGGTCAGCACTGCAGGGCTGGGAGGCAGAAGGCTTGTATTTCTGTAAATCTAAGTGGTAAAACAAGTGCAAGTGTTTTTTTAAGCTTTGGAATTGGTAGTCAGAATAACTGTATCAAAGGTTAATGTCTGTAGTTAATCAGCTCCTTCTGCACTTGGTTTATTTCTCTGTCCCTGGAAGTTAATCAGTATTGGCATTTCAGGTGGAAGAAGAATTGTCTTTTGTCTCTATGTTTTTCAACAGCCTGGTCCTGAGGCTTCATTAAGGTTTGATTCACTTTCAGTGGTTGTGTTCAAATTCCTTGTTAAAATCCCCATTCCTCAGTGAACTTGAGGTTCATGAACTTGGCTCACTCATCCAGCCAAAGTGAGTTCTCTTCCTGTAGGTGCTTATGTTGATTTATACAGGCTCTGTGTAGGACAGTAAAAACTAGTATAAAAATTTCCTGGATAGGAATGGAATTTGCTTTCCTAGCAATATTTGCTTTTTGGAATTTTTTGTACTTTATTGGTGCAGTTTTGCCTGGGGGTGTGCTCTGCCTTAAAATCTAATGAAATAATAAACCTGTCTCCTGGACTTCAACTGCTGAAGCTCAGCACACTGCTTCACCTGTGTGCTGTCTGGCTTTCAGCAGCCACGTTGTCAAAAACTACAGAGCACAGACAGCACCTCAGCCGTTGTTATTTTGTCTGTATGAGACATTCTGCCTTGTGGAGAGACAGTGCTGAGGGGCTGTTCCCCCGTTGTAGTGTGGCAGTTCTGTGTGTGGGAGTGCTGGTTAAAGAGATGTTACTCTGTCACTCAGCATTCAAGGCCTTGAGAGACCTTTTTTGTTTGTGGTTCATCTAAAACACTTTCAGCGTTTGTTGGAAAATTGCAAAGCCTGATTTCCCAGTAAGTTTCCTTTCACTTCCCTTTTTCTAGAATGTTCCATGTTAAGGCAGTGATTCTTTTGGGCTGTGTAAAGATTGGTCTTTGTGCTCTTGGGGAAGCGTGATACTCTTTAACTTTCTCTTGTACTCAAAGCATGTGAGCAAAAAGGAAACTGAAAGGTTGGCACTGTTTTCTTTCACATGAGTGTCATTAACTGGTTGTTACCTCCCCACATTAACTAGCAGAATAATTCTTGGATTTATTTCCCAGTCTATTCTAGCCCTGTGATTTCAGATGATTTGATTATGTAGTGCTTGATCCATTGGTCCTGGTGAGAAGCTACTGTAAATTAGGCAAGCATGTGTTACAGAACAGGAATTCATAACCATCAATACCAATACCATTTTGGGAACACTTAACTTTCAGAGAATGGTTTGTCAAAAGAATGCTAGCAAATGGTTTACCACCTTATGTGCTGTATCTGCTTCTTGTTCATCTTCTGGTGGCAAGGGAAGACTAAGCTGCTTCCAAACATTTCTGCAGTGCAGATCTTGTCTCATTTAGATACCGTCACTTCCTAAAAATCCATTTGTTCTGTCTGTCCTGTCAAATTGGGTTTTAAGCTTTTGGACTCATATGTCAGCTCTACTGTTGTCATCAATCAGTTGGCTGCAGTGGTGACTCCAGTGTGCACAATCTAAATCTCTGGCAGATGAGGATAATCCATCCACTGGAGCTTGACAGCCAAGTTTTTGTGCAGGTTTGCTGAACTGCATATTATACGGACTTTAACTGATATTGCTGACTGCAAGAATTCCTTGAAATATGTTGATTTTCTTGTGAATCTGTGCTCTAATGGCATGTAAATGGGCCTCTGATATTGGCTGAGGTATGCTAGAAATGCTGCAGTTCTTTTCATTCTTACAGGAAAGTATATAGTTGGTCATGTATGGGGATATACAGGACTCAACAGCTAAGCAGGCCATATTAAATAGTGCAGTTGTGCAACACATGGTCCTTGTCCTCAGAAAGGTCCCTGGCAGAAGGAGTGTTGGGCTGACAATGCTTCTGTTTTGTTGCAGCTTCTTTTTTTTTTTCTCCCAGCAGGCTGGGGTAGCTGAGGAGCTTGATATGGAGCTTCTTCCTTGTATTTATCACAGGATTTCTTCCTTCAGGGCCAAAGTGCTGAGAAGAAAACAGATACTAACATAGCTGAGGCAGAACCATGCTCAGAGCTGCATGCTGAGCAAACAGAGACTTCAACCAAAATGCCTGGCAGCAGTGCAGAGGCTGTGGGGGTTCGGCAGGAGCAGCCATTCATCGTCCTGAGCCAGGAGGAGTATGGGGAGCACCATTCATCCATCATGTACTGCAGGTAATGCACTGGCAGGAGAGGGCTGTCTTGTAGAAGCCTCTGCAGAAGGATCAGCTGTGTCTGCCCTCTTTCTCCCAGCCTCTGTTCTGTCTAGCACATTGGACATGTACTCTCAGTTTTTGGACCTTCAGGCTGGTGTGACTGAAATAGCATGTAGTTTGTGCTACATGTGAGAAAGGACAGAGATATTTGGACAGAGATATTCGTGATTGGGCAATGCTAGTCAGGAAGAAACTCTTGGAAAGCAGGTATTGTTTAAGGGCATTATGCTTTATGCCTGGCGCTTAGTGTGCTTTGTTGTGCCAGTTACTGTGAAGTGAGCAGGAAGTAGTGCAAAGAAGTGCTAATTCCTGCAGAAGGAACTCGTGTGTAGCCAGGAAAGGAAGGATTAGTGGGTTACATCTAAGAAGTTGAGGGAAAAGAATATCCCATCAGTTTCATTCTACACACAGGGTTGATTGTTCTGGACGGAGGGTGGCCAGCTTGGATGTGGATGGGGTCATCAAAGTCTGGTCTTTTAACCCCATAATGCAAACAAAAGCTTCATCCATTTCCAAATCTCCATTGCTGTCCCTGGAATGGGCCACCAAGCGTGATCGGCTGGTGAGTAGTCTGTGTGTGGAAGTGCAGCAGATCTGGGGCCGTGTTGCATGTTCACTTCTAGACAGCTGCACTGGGGATAAGATTGGGCAGCAGTTAATTTCCACTTTCAGGGGGACACAGGGAACTTCTAGGGTCTAAAAAGAACTAGAGTGGGGAGTGTATGCTTTGTATTGAGCAAGGAGTTCACCACTGCTTGCCCTGAAACAGAAATTCTGAAGTGCTGTGTGGTACAGCTGCAGGATAGAAGTAGTGCCTTCGAGAGAAATGCCTGTCTTCACACAGATCACACAGCAACTTGTAAAGACTGGCAGAGGCAATTGAGTACAACAGCTTGTGGGAGGCCTGCAGCAGAGAGCTGTAGACCTTTACTCATACCCTGAGCCAGCAGCAGAGAAGGGGAAATGGGGTTGTAGGGGGGGCATTTTACTTGTGTGTGAAAAAAGCTCCATGGCCAGTTCTAGACTGGTGTCTTAAGAGCTGAGGGTTTTTGTGTGTATGAGGAGCTTGGATCTTGTTTAAATAACATGGAAGTTTAAATGTTTCCTATATCCCTTTTTCTCTAGTTGTGTTACTAGAGAGGAACCTTAAATGATATGCATTCCTTTGAGTCCTTGAACTGTTGCTAGTGTTTCATGCCCTCCCTTGGCAGATACAGGGCTGTATGAGGAGCCTGGCCTGCAAAAGAGGCAGTATTTATTTGCATTTTGGCACTGACAGTGTGTGGCTTGCTAACCCCAAAATGCCACCTGTGAAGAGCTGGTGCTACAGCTTGTCTCTTCTTTGGCTTTTAGAAAGCAGGTTGTCAATGCAGTTGTTGCACTTTGTTTGTTGTGATGATGTTTCTTCTGCTTTGTGGAATTAATTTTCTTCTTGCTAATGGAAAGATTCTTCATTCTGAAGTATGTGTAGGATTCACCAGCAAATTGGGCACTAAAGCAACAAAGATTTGGCTTGCTCAATTTTCTTTTATAATGCATCTCTTCATGACTTAAATTTTAATTGAAATTGTAACACCATTGATAAAGCATGTTTGAGCTCTTCTGGATGATTTCATCTTCCCATGAGTGAAAGGAGTTGGCTTCTGCTTGAATTTCTCTTTAGCACACAATTAAAAATCTTAAGCTTCTCTTTACTTGGACCCCTAGATATTGAGACTCCATACATGTTTTGCATCCCATAGGGTTGAGCCATGATCTAGAAAGTGATGTTTATGCCATCTTGGTGCCTGTTAGATCTTTTTCTAACTGGGAGGCAGGGTTTTTACTCTGACTTCTGTGGCTTTGGGGTAGTCCCACTCTGTGTGATTGCACGGGAAGACAGGATGTACCAGAATGGAGTAATATTTAGTCTGAATGCATAAATAGAAAAAAAATGCCTAAGTCTTGGTGGTTGTTGGCCAGCATCATTGTATTGCTCACTCACACTTTTTCCATCTACTTCCTTGCTGGTTTCAAGCTATTGCTTGGCAGTGGGGTCGGGACAGTTCGTCTTTATGACACAGAAGCAAAGAAGAATCTCTGTGAAATCAGCATTGATGAAGACATGCCCAGGTAACTCTGGCATACCGATTTTTGTATATAAATATAAATAAAATAGTAAACATAATAATGTTCCTGCTGCTTTTTTGCAACTGCAGGACTATCCAGCCTTCATCTAGAGGGCAGTCCCTGCCTGAGCGGTGTAAAACTGTTCAGGTAAATGGGAGACACTTGAAAACTAAGCAGATGAATCTGCCCTCCTTTACAGTGCACTCTGTCATGCAGACTCTTAATAGGAGAGCTCATAGGTGAGTGTTTTGCTTGAGGCAGCTGCGGGAGAGAGGTGATTCAGACCATGTGCCTGTGTTTCAGGATCCTCTCGCTTGCCTGCAGCCCAAGTGGTGCCTCCTTCGTCTGCTCTGCAGCAGCCCAGAGCCCTGTCTCCCACATTGACTTCTCAGTAATCAACTCTGGGGGCAAAAGCATGAACCAAGTTCCTGGGAAGCTGCTACTGTGGGACACTAAGACAATGAAACAGCAGGTACTTGCTGGGTTTCTTTTCTTTCTCAGTCTGCTTGCTCAGAGTGAATGTCTTCTGTTTCAATGTCTAGGAGCCCTCTTTGGAAATGATGCTGACTTTCTTTTCAACACCCTTCTTTTTCCTCCTTCCTCCTTTCCCCTCTGTCACACTCAGGATAAAAATAAATAATGTAAGTAGCTGCTGGATTGGGTGAAATGTTTTTGTTTTATTGGTGTGTTGGGATTTTTCTGAGGAATTCTTCAGAATAGTCCATGGCCTTGTTTCTATCATGGCTGTACAGTTTGTGACTGGAAATATCCCAAGTGGATTGATTGATGCTTTGCTGAGGCTTTCTCCACTTGAACTGTACTGAAAGGTTTTCGTTGCTGCTGTTTCTCTTGCCTTCCCTGTTTTTAAGTGGAGTGCTGTCCCTGACGTGTAGGAGAAAGCAACATACTCAAGCTAATGCCTGCCAGAAGCTGGTTTTGCAACCTTGAGGCCATGGCCAAGAAAGCTGTGGCTTGGCTGAGGTGAATTGCTGGTTTAGTGTCACAGTAAAATGCCGCAGCCAGACCTTGAAGTCTGTAGTCATTAGAGGTGTAGGGCTCCAAACCAGAGTTCTTGTTACTAAATACCATCTTTCTTTCTTCCTTCCCTGGAGTTCAGCTCTTCAGCACCCCCAGCTCCATTTCTCAGCATTTATGCAGATTTTCCCTTCCAGCTGCAGTTCTCCCTGGAGCCTGAGCCCATTGCTATTAACTGCACAGCCTTCAACCACAATGGCAACCTTCTGGTCACCGGGGCTGCAGATGGCATTGTTCGTCTCTTTGGTACAGTGGAAAGGGACCTGGGGGTGTTGGTTGGTAGCCAGCTCTGAGGCCAGGGGGCCAAGACTGGCATCTGGGCTTGTATCACAAAAAGTGTGGCCAGCAGGATGAGGCAACGGATTGTTCCCTTGCTCCTGGCACTGCTGAGGTTGCATCTCAAACAGCATGTTGGGTTTTGGGGCCCTCACTACATGAAAGACATTGTGGGGCTGGAAGGTGTCCAAAGAACAAAACCAAAGCTGGTAAAGGGTCTGGAGTACATAAGGAGTGGCTGCAGGAGCTGGGGTTCTTCAGCTTAGAGAAAAGAAGACTGAGGGGACACCCTGCTGCTTTCTACAAGAACCTGAAAGGAGATTGTAGCCAGGTGTTGGTCAGTCTCTTCTCCCAGGTGACAAGAGATCAGACAGGAGGAAACAGTCTCAAGCAGCATTGAGACTGTTTAGAGGAGGTTTAGATTGGATATTAGGAAAACTTCTGTCACCAAAGGGATTGTCAAGCACTGGAGCAGGTTACCCAAGAAAGTGCTGGAGTCACCATCCCTGGAAGTATTTGAAAGATATTACAGATGTGGCACTTAGGAGTGCAGTTTAATGGTGCAGTTGGCAGTGTTAAAGTAACAGCTGGGCTTGATTATTTTGGAGGTCTTTTCTAACTTAAATGTTTTTGTGAAGCTGAGTAGTGAGTTGGTCCCTCGTCCTCAGCTGGCTGCCCATAGCAGGGAGGCAGCTATATGATATGCTTGGAGACCAAGGTGGAAGCTATTGTCTCCACAGGAGCTCTCAGGATTGAATTGACATAGACTTTTTCTGGAGGACATTGGCTGGAGACCCTGGCAGTGCTGCTGGATTTGTTGTTTCTCTCCTGCTGAAGAGGAGAGTGAATTTGCTCTTAAGCCATGTGGTCTTGTGCTGTGCCAGAGAGCAGTACCACTAGAGGCTGAGTTGTGAGGAAAGCAATTAATGTGAGACCTTCCATTTAAATGTAAGGGTTTCACATCAATCCTCCTTTTGGGAGCAATTTGTGTTTCTCAGGTTTTTGTTCTCTTCAGCCTGTCCTTGCAATAAAGACAGCTCAGGCCTCCTACCTTTGAATGGGGAATCTGCTTCTGGCTCAGGTAGAGGCTGCAGTCCCAGGTCTTTGGGAGGACAGAGCTGTCAGCAGGTAGGAGGATGGGCAGGACAACAGGGTGAGGAGGAGGGCCAGTGATGCTTGGATGCAGAATGCCTGCAGTTGACAGTGAGTGTATGAGCAGCCCTGTAAAGTCCAGTAGTTATAGACAATGATTTTTGTGGCCAAAGTGAGAGCAGAAGTATAGGCACGGGGTGCTGGGACTGGATTGTGCTCCCCCAGGCTGGTTTGGAGGGCTGGCACAGGGACCTCAGGAACATAAAAGGCCTCCCTCTCTTCACCTGAGCTCTGTGTGAGTAGGAGGAGTGTTCAGTACTGTTCTCCCCTCAGATATGCAGCAGCACGAGTGCGCCATGAGCTGGAAGGCACACGATGGGGAAGTCTACTCCGTGGAGTTCAGCTATGATGAGAACACAGTCTACAGCATAGGAGAGGATGGCAAGGTAGGCTGGGGATGACCTCCTACTGCTCAGCTGGCAGAGAGGTCACTTCTGGAGTGTTCTCCATATGGTGGGGACAATCATAAAAATATGCTCAGATTCTGGATGAAATGTGGGCTGCTAACTGCAATCTTAAGTGTGCAGTACCTCCCTGCTCCAGGTAATCTGCAGAGAGAGTGGCTGAAAAATGTATTCATAGTTGGAACTGTCTTTGACCTTGTGTGCAAATCCTTCTGTTGGTGACATCCTTTTCCTAGACAGTCCATGTGAGGATGACCTTTCTCTGCCCCTGAGATGACCACATTTGAGATCTGGGATTCACAGGGAGGCATATCCTTGGCCACTTTGCATAAATCTCGTCAGCAGCTCACTTTATAATTGTTATTGTAATTTTTATTGTTGTTTATAATAAACACTTCAATTTCTGCAGTTCCTCAGTCTTCAGCAGTAGAGAGAGGTGTGACTCAGGGAGGGACCTTGGCTGAGGAGTTTAAGCAAGATTTTACCAGAGTACTGCATGCAGTGTGGAAAGACACATAGGCAGTAGTGCTTGAGGAAGGCAGAGAATATCTTTGCCTGGATAGAAGGCACTCTCACAGCCTTTGCAGCCTGTGTTCTATTAATATAGTCATTTAGGTATAGATGTCAAAATGCCATCTTCTGTTTGTGAGGAGTACCCACTGTTTTGCTTAAAAGCAAAAATAGGCAACTGCACTTGCATCCCGGTTAATTTCATTATAGGCTTTTCTCATCTCTTTTTCTCATTCTAGTTTATTCAGTGGAACATCCATAAAAGTGGTTCAAAGGTGTCTGAGTATGACCTCCCCAGGGAAGCTACAGGTCCTTTTATTCTGTCTGGGTACAGTGGCTACAAGCAAGTCCAGTTCCCACGAGGACGGCTTTTTGCTTTTGACTCTGAGGGCAATTACATGTTGACATGTTCTTCTACTGGGGGAGTAATTTTTAAGGTAAGTCTGAGAAGTGATGGGGAGTACTCTTAAGTATCCATACATACTTCTGTTACTTACAAGGGTGCAACAGCAGCCACTGGAAGTTTTTAAGCAATGCATGCCCGTTCTGGCTCTGTCAAAGCTACTGCTCAATTTCACACAGTGTGCATTTCAGCAGTGTGTAGTGACTGTACATTAAGTGTTTGGGTCCTACAGCTGGGGTATTTGTGCCTTTTCTTAAAGCCTAGCTTTTAGTGTCCAAGTGACTAGGACAAAGTTTTAATTACTTTTTAAATGTATAGATACATGCCAGTTCAATGCAGAATGTATGATTGTTGACTGGTGCTCATGTTCAATCTGCCTTCTGTGTCTGCTGATTCTGTGTTAGACCCAGCCTGATCCTTGTCCCTTACCATGTACTAAAATTAAACAAAGGGTAAGGCTGAATGGTTCCCAGTGCCCAAATCTCTGTACTTCATTAACAAGTGTTACTTATCACATGCCCATGCTCTTGCAAGGCAGATTAGATGGAATTTTTGCTTTGCATCTGAGGCACTCAGAGCACCTGAACTAACATGAGCTATAGCTTAGGCTTATGTGATTCTCATCAGTGTATGCTCTTAGCCTGCCTTGTTCAATTACTGCAGTTCAGTCAAAAGTTGAGCTGCCTGAGAGCACATGCTTCTGTAGTGAGACTGGAAGCTTCCTTTCCTGTGTGTGCTACACACATCTCAGTATCTCTCTGATTTTCTGCTTACTTAGCATGCTTTCTGCATGCTTTTAGAGATACAGAGTCTATCAGGCTTTGGCTTGTCTTGTCGGGTGCATTGCCCCCACTGCAGAAACATACCCCCTTAAAATCTTATGCTTTCCTTCTTTTTAGTTAAATGGTGAGGAAAAGGTTCTGGAGAGCTGCCTTTCCCTGGGAGGACACCGAGCTCCTGTTGTCACAGTGGATTGGAGCACAGCCATGGACTGCGGCACCTGCCTCACTGCTTCTATGGATGGGAAAATTAAATTAACAACCTTGCTGGCTCAAAAGTCTTAACCTGGACAGTACTGAAGGGGGAAAGAGCAATAGAGCTGACAACCCCAGTGTTAACTCACAGGAACAAACTGCGTGGGAGAGAAGGCAAAGCAAAGTCCCTCATTCTTGATAACTACATTTGCCAAACCACTGTGCAACAGAATGCCAGTATGGGACTGGATCAGTGGCAGCACTGAAAAATAAGTCTCCACTAATCCATTGTGGCAGCTGGACTTCCCTCTGTTAGGGAGTCTTGAGTAGCACGTGGCTAAAAGGCTGTGGTCATGTCAAGGTTCTGCAGAAGGTGAGGCTGGAGGAAGCAAGCATGAGGCAGCACAGTGCATGACAATAAGATGACTCAAACTGGAAAGGCTGATGAGAAACCAGAGTATTCTTTGGGTATAACATTTGTTGTTATGATTTTGTTAGTTTGTTTTTATTTGTTTTTCTTCTGTAAAAAGAAAATATTCCCTTGCATTTGAACTCTATGCTTTGTTCAGCAGTTGCTGCAAAACATGGAGGGTGGTGAGGGCAGTGATGTGCCAAGTCTCCTGCATGCAGAAAAGCTCTTGTGTTTTCACCAGGTGCTTCCAGCACCACACCTGCACACCGTGGTGAACCAGACATCCAGGAACAAAACCAACTGCGTTTGCTTGGATGTATTGTGCTACCTTGCCATAGGTATCTGCTACCAACCAGAGCAGAAATTTGAGTCAGACTTTGAAATACTTGTGTTGGAGTTCAGAAGCTACATAATGCCGAGCAGGGTACCTGATGGTGGATAGGGGAGGGAGGCCACGACCAGTCTGGCCCTGTATAGAGCTCTCTGTCACTGGAGCTGCCTCTCCCCCTAAGTCCCCAACATCAGGGCAAGTGCTGTGCTCAGGTATTGCATAGCCTTTGAATGGACTAAGCAGATACATTTCATCTGCTTACACATGGCCATGGAGCTTTCTGCTGCTTATGTCCTTGGCCTGTATTGGGAGTTGGTGGTACTGTTGTTCTTTGGCAGTACCACCAACACTCTGCTGGAAAATGAACAGCCATTCATGAGCCATATGGGTAGCCATTCTCACAGACAGCTGTTCAAGGATAACACTGCTGGATACTGAAATCCTCACTACAGGCATATTCATGCTACAGGTACCTGTTGTCCGTGGGGTAACTTGCTCCTGTTGACTACACTCATTTTATAACCCCACCTTCCGTTCTCCAAGACTAACATGTCCTCTGCCAGACTGACATCTAAGTACAGGGTTTCCACCTCAGTGGGATATGATACTGATGGTTCAACTGCTCTTCATGCCAGTCTGAGCTAATGTCTCCTCAAATCCAGTGCTGAATTCAAACTGGCTTCAGGAATTCCCAGGGTTAGTCTGAGAGTTTAGAGAGCTCTCAAATGGGAGCCTTTGTTTGCCTCTCAAAAGGCCAAGACAGATTGTGGCTGTATTCCAAGCCCTGCAGTGTTGACTACGTTGCATAGGGGTTTTAGAATTTAGAATTACAAAATTACAGAATGGTTGGGGTTGGAAGGGACCTAAAGCTCTTCTAGTTGCAACTCTGCCATGAGCACAGGCACCTTCCAAAGTCCCGTTTAATCTGGTCCTGAACACTACCACAGATGTTACTTTCTTCCAGATGTTATCTTCCAGCCCTCACAGAGGGTCAGTTGAGGTTTCTGGAGGGAGACTGCTTTCAGGCTGGCTTCAGAAGTAGGACTATGAGCAAAAGAAAATCCCCCTAAACAGGGCAAGAAAGTAAGTATAAAAAACATGCACCAGGCCAAGGCTGCTATGCAAAATGATTGTGCATTAGTACAACGTTGATACTGTGCCAGAAGCCTGGAGGGAAGGGATGAACATGCTCTTTTGCTCGAACAATGCTCAGCCTGCTGTTTTCCCAGAGGGGCTTTTACCATCCTTGGCCCAGGCTCCCCACTCTCCTCTCTTCCCGGCACGAGTCCCGGTCGCTCCGGCGGAGCGCTGCTGCCGGGCCCCCGGGCCTGCAGAGGGCGCTCGGGGGCGGCGCCGGGCCCGGCCCGCCAGGCTGCCCGGGGGCTCGGAGGGGATCGGAGGCTGGCACGCGTCGTTCCCAACGGGCTGTCTGCTCCGCAGCTGGCCCAGAGCCACGTTTGCTCCTTGACGGAATATCGAGGGACGCACGGCCTCAGTGGCTGCCTGCCTGATCAAGCACGGGGCTTTGTCGTGACTTGGGTTTTAGGGCGGCCTGGGGCTGCTTTTCCAGCTCGCCTGCGCTCCCGGTGGGGCGAGGAAGCGGCCCCGGTGTGACGGGCGGAAGGCGCCCCGCCGGCACCGCCCCGCGTGGGCATGGCGGCGGGCGCGCGGCGGCGGCAGCTCCCGGCCTGGATGGGGGCGGCGGCGGACGGCCGGGTGGCGGCGGCTCCGTCCCCCAGCGCCGGGCGGCGGCGGGCGGCGGCGGGGCGCAGGTAGCGCCGCTGGGGCGGGGGAGCGGCCGGGACGGCGGGCGGGAGGGCGAGCCCGTGCGCTGCCCGCGCTGAGCGTCCCCTGTGCACTGCCCAGGCCGGCGGCGCTGTACTGCATGAACGAGGCGGAGCTGCTGGAGGTGGCCCTGGCGGTCCTGGCCGAGGTGAGCCGGGGGTGGGGGTGGCAGGGCTCCGGAGGACGGGCAGGGAGCGCTGCTGCCCACGGCTCCCTGGCGGCCCCTCTCTGGGCGAGTCGGCGGGCGCTGCCGGTGCCGCATGGCTCTCCCGGTCCCCTCCTCTCTGTCCCAGCGGCGCTGCTGCCTTTGCACCCTGCCTTGCGCCGCAGAGCAGAGCCGCGGGCCGGGGTGGGCCTGGCGGGGCGCGGCTCACGGGCATAGTGGGCTGCCCTCCTGCTCCTTGGGGTGCTCCCGGCGTGAAGTCATGCACGGCCGGCACTTGTTGTTTTTTCCCTCTGATCAGAATCTCCAGTGCGAGGAAGGTGAAAAGAAGGCCCGGTCCCGGAGCGAAGAGGAGCAGGAGATCCCGCCAACACCAGAGGAGGTTCCTGGAAGCACGGCCAACACGCATGGAGGCAGCGACCACGGTCCGGCACTTCCATCCCCTCCTGGTGCTGGTGCTGGCGCACAGGGGATAGGCGGGGAGAACTCTGAGGACGATGTGCTGAAATACGTCAGGGAGATCTTTTTCAGCTAACATCTCTGACTTACGAGGAGAAGAGGGCACAATGGGGAGGATGTCTCCTCCCGCGGCCCTGGGAACGGTGGGAGGAGGGCCTGGAGGGGGGCTCTGCATCCATCTGCTGTGTAGGATAGCCAGGAAGGCCAGAGGGGGAAAGGAAGGAGCTACTCAGTTCTCCCACTCTGTGCTGGGCTCAGGGGGATTTGGCTCCAGATTAGAAGGTGTTCGTTTCTGTTTCACATTTCAGAGCATGGGCAGATAAAAGAGGCCATTCGGGTTTCTGTGAGCATCCCTTTGGTGGTTTGGTGTTGGGCATGGAGGGGAGCAGGGAGCTGCTGACCTGGAAGACCTTTGCTGGCAGAGCTACATGGTCATGGTTCAGCCTTGGGGGCTCCCTTGTCCTTGTGGTCCCTCTGTCACAGCTGCAGTGGGGCCTGGCAGGCTGTTCCCATTGGGCCTGGTGCTGTTTGCCTCCAGACTCCAGGAGTCTTCCCAATGCTGAGGAACACATGTGGGAGCAGGTGACTGCCCTGAGGGGGCTGATCCCATGGCAGCATGCATGGGGGTCTAGGAAGGGATGAAGATGGCTCAGTATCCTCTTCCCAATCAAAAAAAAAAAAGAAGGACAAACAAACCACATGAGGCCAGCATGTATTGAAATGAAGAATCGGTCAAATCACCAGCCTCATCCCCACCAAGGCTGTAGCAAGAGAAGACAGACCCTCATTTCCCTTGAAACAAATTCACTCAACTGCAAAGAATATCACTGTTAAGCAGGCATTCTTTATTTTCATAAATTCTCCCAACCACTGGATGAATTAATGCAGCACGTACTTACAAGGCTGTTACATATTCACTACAAATAAAACTCCGGTTTTGAAAACTTATTATATGCACAGAGTTAACCGTTTCAGTCTTTTCTGCCATCTAGTGTCCTTTAGGGATTATTACTGCCCTCTGTCGGGGTTTTTCTGGTCGTTTAATCCTCCTTTTATTGCACTTTCTTAGTTGGTGCATGCCCAGTCTGTTGTTTTCAAACTACAAACCTGCTTCTTTCTAGTGATACTTCTGTATTGTCCTAGATAGCTTTCTTTGCAGCCCTGAAGGTTGGTTGTTGATTGGCTGCTTATTTATTTTAAATTGTATGTATCCTGTCTACTTATGAAGAAATTACCTATTTGGTTACATTTTCCTGAACATTTGTTAGTTCCTAGTTAAACATAATCTACATATCCTGTTTTTAAATTCCCTTATCTTTGTTATATGGTAGGGCAAAATGTATTAAAAGCATTTTGTTAGTTAATTACAAATTTAATCACATTCTATGAGATACTAGCAACATTTTTCCTTAGACTAGGTATGAGCAGAGGGCTGTGCCCACTGTATGCTTGTTCTGCTACCTTCCCTGCTCTTTGGGGCCACAAGTGCTGTCACTTTGATGCTGTGCCCCAAACTGAGGGGTGTTACATGCTGTTGTACCTGGGAAGCTTCTGTGCTGTGGCTGTGCTGTGGCTGCAGTTTGCTGCCAGCTTGATGCAGGAATGCTGCATGCAGCAACATGCCAGAGCATGGCTGGACACGAGCCTTTGGACTGGGAATCAGATTTTTTCTAGGGAGTAAAGCTGTATTTGGATCACAACTTTAAATCATATTACCGATAGCTCTCTCATCTCCTTCACTGTCAAATCTTAGTGGGCAGGGCCTCCTCAGTTAAATGGTTTTGACACATATGTGTGTGCTTGGCCCAGCTGAGGTACACAGTGACAGTGAGAATCTGGAGCAGTAGCAGAGCCTGAGTCCCAAGCAGTGCCAGGAAGCCTCCAGTGAAATCAGAGGGATTAATCCACTGCGAGGTTTGTAAAAGAAACATACCCAGGCCTCCAGACAGGATAATCATCTTGATGAAGAGTATGATGTGAATCATCTTCCATCCCTCTCCCTGCCCTGTGCAATTCACATTTAAAACAAAAGGGAGGTGGAAGAGGATGAAGACCAGGCAGGAATACACACAAACCCTGGCTAGTCCCAGTTGTAGTAGACTGATGCCCATTGCCTGCAGATGCTTGCTGTCCAGGCACTGCAGCTCCCCAGCTGCATCATCCCACAGGCAGAAGTTGTAAAAGCCAATGCGTTTGTCAGGGAGGTTCACCAGGTTTCCGGCTTCGTACAGCAGAGCGTAGGACATCAAGGCCAACGTCCCAACAGTCTCCAGTAAAGCCAGCATGGGCAGCAGGTTCTTGGTACACCTCTGTGGCAGCAGACCCATCCTGGTGCCTGCATGCTTTCTTGCTACCATGGTAAAAGCTGCTGCGGGGATGCCTGTTGCAAAACACGAGTGGGACCCCTCAGTTGTTGCCTCTTATGGCACCCTTCCCAAGATGGGCTCTGAGCCTTGTGGCTGGGGTCTAGGCACTCCCCTTGCAAACAGAACAGGAGTGTCTCAGTCCTGCCTAGGACTGAGCTGCACATGTGTTACTGGGTTGAGGGGGGTGCATTTGGTGCACTTTCGGTCACAGCAAAGGTGGCTTAATGATGTCCCATGTGTGTACCAGTACTGGGAGGAGAGTATGACTCATTTCCAAACATGCCCTTTGCATCACAGTCTCACTGGAAAAGAGGCATTTGTCAGCAAACTGCAGGGATGGGAGGAGAGAAAAACTGCTGTCTGGTAATAAGCATGATAAGAGCTATTCTGGGATAATGCCTCTCTTTCAGTTTTTATCAGACAAGGACATCCCTTGTGATCTTTGGGCTACTGAGTAAAAGTGCAGACGTGACAGGATCTGAACTGCAGGGCTCCCCTTGTCTCCCTGCCCTTGTCCTATAGCTCTGGAACACCCAGTGCAATTGATATGGGTGTGACATGGGTGGCCATTTCCAGCATCTAAGCTTCACAGACAGGTCCTTGCATGCCTGTAGATTTCTGAGCAGAGCAGGACTGAATACCTGGAGCTCTGCTACCCACTGAGGCTGGTAGACATGGTGCTCCTCTGTCTTGGTTGCCTGGGGAGCAGTGCCTTACACAGACAGGCAGGTGCTGAGCTCAGAGAGGCACCTTGGATCCTCCTGCAGCCACTGGGACATAGGTGCTACTGAGACACACCTGTGATTGCCATCCACCTTGCTCCTCTCAGACTGGCTGGCAAACCCGAGTGCTCCTCTCCCCGGAATGTGTACTGTCCTCTAGTGCCGTCCTGCGGGCTTCTGCTTCCCGCTGAAAAACAGGGAGGTAGCATCAGGAAAGGCTATCACTGCCTGCAGAGCCACATGGCACTGAAGCACTGTCCACCCAGGTCTGCAGAGAGGCATAAACACAGGACTCAAGGGACCTTGGCTTCAAGCCCAGCCTCAGGCTTGAGGCTTTGCAATTAACTCTTCCTTCCTCTGACAAGCTTCATCTGCTAAGAATAATTTACCCCTTTCCTTTAAGAAGTTCACATTGGCCCTACTGTCCCCTTCCACTGCCTATTACCCAGTGGTATATCATTTATTTAAGAACTGGACTCTGGGTCCCTTCCAGTTCAGAGTAGTCTGTGAATCTGTGGTAACCTGGATATCCTCCTAGACCATCACCCAAAGCTGGTTTTGAATTTGGTACAGCCTCTGAGTTTTTGGAGTGCCAGGAGAGACTCCACTCAACATGTACTCAGGCCCTGGTGGCAGTGCTTCTGACTAGAGACCTTTCAGCATTCCCCTCCCACTCCTCATCTCTCCCTGAAAAACTTGGAAGTGGGGCAACTGTTTAATGAGCACAAAGATGAAGCTTCTCAGTCTCAAACTTCTTCCAAGAGAAACACACAGCATGGAGGGGGGGAGGTCATCACAGCATCAGACACCAACCTGTCCACTTCCCCTGGTTGCTTTTCTTTCACTTCTTGTAGCCTCCCTTGGAGGGCTTCTTCTCAAAGGGCTTCTGGAGAGACTGAAAGCTCACATGGAGGACGCCCATTGTTCTGAATCTGCAACGAAGACCAAAGCAACCACGAAAATATCTATGCTTGGGCACAGGATGTGCTGCAAAATGAGACCTCTGGTGAAATGTAATTTCCCCACTGTTTCTCTTTCCCCTAGTGTTGTCGCTTGGTTTGTCTGTCTCACACATGGTCTCCTGCACCCAGGCATTGCTGCTCTTCCTCTCCCTGTTCTGCAAGGGCTCACACCCATCGTTCTTCCTGCTGTCCTGCCTTACCCTCAGAGGAAGAACAAGCTGCACTTGGAGGCTGACCAGGTCTCCAGGGATTTCTGTTAGACCTCAGGGCTGGGACCACTACAGCCCAGCTGACTCTTGGCCCTGCCCACCCACCAACCCTTGCTGTTGTATTTCTTTAGAGCAGTTTCCTATGGAAGGCAGGCTTGAAGAAAGGTGGAGTTTTGTTCAGTCATCTCACACTCACTCCCTCGGCATCCATAAAATGTAAAAGCTATTAAAATTGTCCTAGTTGCACATATTACTAGAGAGGGGACAGAGAATTAAATTTCTATCAGGTATTATGGTAGTATGGTAACATGTGGCAGGGGTGGAGGACAGCCACCTGAGAGACCCTGTGCTGCTGTGTGATCTCTGCATGTACAGGGACCTGGGAAAGCCCATGGTATCTCTGCCCTCTGCTCTGTTTTGAGGCTCATGTGTGTAAGGACATATTTTCCCAGCTATGTCCCTCTCTTCATGGTTAAATTGCTGGCATCTTTGCCTCCTGCTGCCTCCCCGGCCCAGCCCAACCCAGGAGGTAAATCGCTGTCCCTGTGTGACTGATAGGCCCAGAAACATGCCTAGGATGGCCCTGTGCCAGCTGGATAGAGAACTGGCCTGGAGGCAGTGAAGGCTGAGACCTGGCACCCTGCCACAGCACAGCCACAGACAGGACATTTGTGAGCTCTGCAGCTCATCAGGGAGGCAGGTTTAGCAGCAGCCTGGCTGAGAAGCAAGAGACAAACAGGAAAGAGCTCTCACCCAGTGTACAGCTTGGGTTTTTCCCAGACAGAGGCAGTCTCGCTGCCTCTAAGGAGGTGTCTGTGCCTTTGGATGGGAGACTGTGGCTCCTTCTCAAAGGTGCAAGAAAGGGGAACCTGAACATGGCACAGCAAGCCCCAGCCTGGAGTCAGCCTCCTTGTTCCTGGACTGGCATTGATGGAGACACTGGGTTTCACACTGGGAGAGCTCTGTGTCTCAGTGTCCCCGGCAGAGAGAGGCCCCATGTGAATGGCTCCGGAGCTCCCTGAGGTCTCTGTGTGTGAGATTAGGCTCCTAGGCACGCTCTGTGCTTTTGGGACCGCACAGCCCTTTCCTCTGCTGCTCACAGGCAGGTGGGCACCCTTGCCAGGCTGGGGCTGTGCCTTTCTCCGGCAAGCAGCTGGCAGAGCGCCTGGGCAGGGGGACAGGAAGGCACACACAGCTCTGGCACAGGACCTGTGCAGGGACGAGCAACTCTGGGAGCCACTGGATGCCGCTGCAGTGGGGCTGAGTGCAAGAAGGCGAGGGAATGGGCATTTCCTTTTGCACTGAAGAGCCCCCAGACAGTTTGACTTCCCTGTCTCCCCTCTCCCTGGCTGCTGAGGGGAGAAATGCTGTACAAGAGTTACGGGAAAGCGTCATGCTTCGGACATGACACTCTTCCTTCAAGACATCTGTCCTGTCCCTGCACCACCTCCCCATCCCAGCTATCCGGATCGCCTTTCCCCCTCAGGCAGGATTAGCTGCAGAGAATCCACGGGTGAAGAAAGGCCACTGACAAGCTAAGGATTGCTGGCAAACAGAAACCAACCAGCAACAAATGGAGCAGACTGTGGAGGAACTGCCCTTAAAGCGTCTTAAAGCAGGGGAAGATGTCTTGGAGGGTTCTCCAAGACATCTGCACCCTTCAAGACCACTTCTCCTGGCAGTTCCCCCCAATGCCAGTGACATTAAAAAGGCGGAGGTGTCAGTGGAGGATACTTACGGGCTGCCCATTGCGTGGGTGCGGAGCTGAAACACGCTGGAGAGGGCTGTGGAGCCGGTCTCGGACAGAAACGGGGCTGCGGCTGCTGCCGGTGCTGTGCTGGCTGGTGGCTGTCCCCACAGCCTGTTTTTGTCACGTGCAGATAGTTATCTCTGCTTTCTCTTTCGGTTCTGAGGGCAGTGCTCTTTCCCGATACAGAGTCAGCTGCTTGTGACCGAGAAAACAAGCCAAGCCCAGCTCCACAACCTGAGCCAGGGTCAGGCTTGCGTTTCCTTTCCTTCTTCCCGCTGTGCTAACCAGCACGACCGGGCTAAGTTCACCCAGATTGTTGTGCTGTTAGAGTAGCTTGGGTGTCCATGGGGGCTTAGATTAACTTGTTTAGTTTCGTTTGGACACTTCTTTAGAGGTGACTGACCGTCCCAGCACGGATGTCAGTACCTCAGCACTGCCAACATGGCCCTTCTTGCACTTTGGACACGGATCCCTCCCTCCCTCTGCTTCCCAGGCACAGCCTGGCCCTGTCCCCTCGCCTGCAGCCGCCGTGCTTATGCAGGCACAGAGCAAGGTGCCACAGTGCCTGCTGCTAGAGGGAACCACTGACACCTCCAGTTCTGTAAGGGGTAAAACTCTCCTGCCCTTAGTCCTCCTGGGCCCATCTGGAATGGTTTGTCCTACTAGCAGTCTTCGTGGTGGGGTTAGCCCTCCTCTGTTAGGAGGGCTGTGTGCTGGGTGGAGGCTTATGCATGTGGGACGCCTAGCCGTGAAGCGGTTCACAGATTTTCATCCAGTAATTCCATGCTTAGGCATGGTCTAGAAATGTCCATGTGGTACACATGTTGTGAGCCTGTTAATACTGGCACTCACATCCCAGAGCACAAAGTAAGTGGGAAGAAATACTGGAGGAAGTCCTGAGAGAAGCTCAGTGGACAGACATGCAAGTGGTGGTGGGGGGATGCCTTCCTATGTGCCTCTGTGTGTGGAATAACCTCAGCGTGGAGAGGGACAAGGGTCTGCATCAAAGAGTTCAGATCATGGGGGGCTTAGGCAGGGCTCTGGTGGGTGGGGACAGAAATCTTACAGCAAATGAAGTCCAGCAGTCCAGAGCTGCTGAACTGAAAGGGGAGAAGGAAGCCTTGGGGCTGAACATGGCCATCTTCTAGCATTGGGGCTGATGGCTGGGAACCTGAGGAATAAGAGACTTCTGAAGCAAGACCTCTGTTCCAGTGAAGTAACATACTTTGGCAGGGGCATGTTTGTGCTCCCAAGAGGGAGGGTCT
This sequence comes from Serinus canaria, assembly GCF_022539315.1. NCBI lineage: Eukaryota > Metazoa > Chordata > Aves > Passeriformes > Fringillidae > Serinus > Serinus canaria. Next base: position 46,190,337 of record NC_066314.1, read on the forward strand.
TGCAATTTGGGAACAGGATGTTTATTTTTCTGTCATTCAGAGAGAAAAAGGGTATATAATTTTTATCTGGTGATCAACCAGCTCTTTAGCTGATCTCAGCACAAGTGAAGCTGCTGTTTCACTGCCATGGGCAGAAGGCACAAGCAGCTCTTTCAAAAATATCCTTGCTTTCACACTGGGGTCCTGTTTGCAGGGGTAATCAGGATGACTGCCACACTGGGTCTGCTCTGCCATGCCAGAGCATTTCTCCCTGGAGCCACTGTCCCCTAGAGGGGTGGCTGTGCCAACACCAGCACATGTAACCTGACATTGCTTCCACTGGGCACACACCTTAACTTTTTGGCCTTTTTTCCCAGGAGAAGATCCCTGTTCAGCCAAGTTCGTCTGCTGCCTCATCTGCTTGACTTCCAACATTTTGGAATTGCTGGCTACTGTGCCCTTAGGAGGTGATGTTTAAATGTTTAAAATATACCATTTGGGAATGTTACTCTTGGGGTGTGGCATCTCACTGGCCAGAGCTGGTTGTCTGATTGTGCCCCTGTGGCAGAAGCACTTTTCAGTGTTTCCTGAGGAGCCCCATGTCTCCTCAGGAAAGGCAGGGTCTCAGTCTCTGCTGCTTTTTATGCCTCCTGGGATGCCATAGCTGCTAAAAGGGAGAAATGCGGTTAAAATTTGACTCCAGATTGCCCTTGGTCCCAGGTGACCTTCTGACTCTGGAGGCTTCCTTCCACACCTTTGGCTGCCTCTCTAGCAGGTATTTCCCTGCCTTCTCCTTCCAGGTGTTAGGGCAGGGAGGATTGTGCCCGAAGGCTGGGCAGGATGCAGTATGCCTTTCCATTCCCCTTCCTGGGGACATTTTACAGGGATGCTCTGACTGCCCCTTGGGCTTCCAGTGCCCAGGTCTGATGATGGAGTGGTTGGGAAGGACAAGTCTCCTGGGGATGAGGTGCGCAGGGAAATGATCACCAACACGTCTCATGGAGAAAGAATGGGAAGGGAAAGAGAGCAGGGCTTCTGCCTGTGTGTGCCTGGAGGTAGGAGAGACTGGATGGAGTGTTTGGGCTGCTGGGTCCTGTTTTCCTGTTTTTGTGGGTGGGAAAGGAGAGCGTGTTCCAGGAGCCAGCTTCTGCTAAAATCCCTTGTGGGCGTTGCTTCCTGGAATTCTTTCCTGAAATGGACATCGTTTTTGCATGCATTAAGAAGGTTTATGTGGTTTTAAAGTGGAATTAACTGCTCTGCAGTACTTGGTTTCTCATTGTGCAGTTAAAGCAAACACTCAGCAGTTTAGTAATATTAATATTAAGGAAAGCATGAGATGAACTGGGACTATGCAAAATCTTTTTGCTGATTTTACCCTCCTGTTTTAAAAGTAAACCACTACAACTTATCCCACATATGATTCTGTGGAATAATACCCCAGTCTGGCTATAAAACACAGAAACAAAATATTAGGAGTTGAGATATTTATTTATTTGTTTGTTAAACTTCCTCTAAGCAATGTCCATTCCGGGAAAGCCTAGAAGAATGTGATCTGTTACATTTCTCCCCTTGGTTACAGTACACTATATCTAGGAATGAAATCTGCAGCTGGGGGGAGGAACTGCCAAGCCTGCAAAAACATTTTACAGTTGATATTGAATTTCATTAATAATATTTAGCCCAATGAGCACAATATTACTAATGCATGTACCCTATTGCCAATAGGAGAAAATATTTTTTAACCTCTCTGGAATTTGCCTTGGGTTTATTTTTTCTCCAGTGAGATTGTTGTCAATCAGTAAATCATAGTGGAGTAATGTGATGAAGACAGTTTAAATTACAGAAAAATGAGCTCTTTCAAATGCTGAGATTGAAGGAAATCCAGCCAAAGAACTCCATACTTTGTGGAGCATACTCTTTACTGAGGTTTGAGGTTATAGGAAAAAAAAATGGCTTATTGGTATTTAAAGAATCAAACAAACTTGTAATGTTTACTTTTTTTCACTGTCTCAGGTACTTGAAATATCCTAGTCAGAGTATCAGTGCCTTGTGTCTGTGAAACAGAGTAGTGCCTTGAGTTTCTGAAAAAAGAATAGAAACAGGAATGAATTATTATGACTAACAAGTTCCAAAAGATTGTTTGACAAAAAGTTATTGTCTATCAGTCAGCCACTTTGGGGGCTGTTCAGGGGGTGTACACCAGGCTGGGACAGGGGAATCTTGGTAAGAGTTCAATAATTAATGGGAAAACAGTTACCCTGTAAAGGCTGGTATTTTTCTTTTGGTGACAAAATTTTTTTTTGTTTGTGTAAAGTTACAGTGATTAAATTAAATTTTCATATATCTGGTCAGAATATTTTTCATATGTCTCTGGTCAGAAAAAAAAAAAACAAAAACCCAAACAGCATGTTTGTCCTGGGAGGAAAAATACAGGTATTTTTGCTTTTATGACTTCTGTTCTTAGCCATGCTGTGAAAATGTTCTCCTGATAATTTAGGGGGTTTTTTCTGGTGTCTTGGTAACCATTTTGATTCATAGGGGAATATTACAGTTACAAATTAAAAAAGCCTCAACAACCCAAACCAACAAATAAACATGATAATCCCAATGCCAGGAGTACATGTAAGAAAGCTGCTGAGGGTTGAATCCCTTATGCAGTTCCTTTTAGCAAATATTTATGAATCTGCATACAAACATCTCATATTGACAAGGGAGCTCACTTCCTACTCAGTATGGCTTGTTTATTTTTAGTCTGGGAACTGGACAGCTATGCTTTCTCAGTAGCACTAATTGCCACTGCTCTGTTTTTCATATGTTTGGGCTTCTGAAAAGAAGAATTGGCATAAAATGCCAAAAGTCAGGAAATACTTGTCTACCTCTTGAACTAATGAAAGCATTAACAAAGCAGTCAGCATTCTAAAGTGTATGTACATTAAAAAAATATCACCCACTGAAATATCAATGTGACTTCTTTCCAAATAACAGTTTGCTTGTTTGCTTTCTCTAGGCAACAATAACAGTGCTCCTGTTTTACATCTTGAGGCCATACAGTTTTCTAGGCTGAAAATCAGCAAAGTGTCATTGAGGGCTACGTAAAGCTCCAGAAAGAATTTCTGTCAAAAGTTCTACTGCAGCTGTGATACTCCTTGCTGTTCACCTTTTTTCAAAAGCATTTAACAGCTTTCATCAAGATCAACAACAGAAATTTTGTCAAGTCTTTTGATCTAATAAACTTAGTCACTGGAGTGGATCCACATGGGGAAATGCACATACATAATCATGAGAAGAAGAGAAGAAGTTTCTTGAAGGGATCATGATCGATTTGATAAACTAATATTTAATCTAAATATCTTACTTGCTTTGCATAGTACTGGCATTGCCCTGACATGTTTTGCTCCTGGTACACATCCAGCAAAAGAACTTTATTCATTGTTAGATGTATGAATGCAATCCATACAATTTCATTGCATGAAATATGTCTTTGCTTGTATTTTAGCACCAAAATAACTGAACAGGACCTAGTGAAGCTCGACCTGACAAACAGTTTTGCAATGCATACTGGTGTTTATAGGTCTTGGTAATCATAGCCTTACACAGCCTCAGGCTCTTAGGCAGCCAAAGTGGTGTTCAGTCCTGAACATCTCCTCCTCTGCTAAGTTTTCCTTTTTTTCTGTTGTTTGTTTACAGTATTTATGTCACAAACAGGAAGCAACAATTTACAGGAATTATTATTGTTGGCTAAACTTCATCCCTAAGCTTTCTAAAAGTCATTTACTCGAAGGAGTTTGCTTTGCATATCTGTGGGAAACCTCTTGAGTAATAGTATGTCAATCACAAGCACGAAAGGAACAAACACCAAGTAAACAAGGAGAAAAACATGCTTCGACCCTTTTTATCTCAGGAAAACAAGTAAATACAGGTTACAGAAAAATAAAATGTCTCCTTGTCCTCCTGTGAAATGACTCTTTGAAATCTGAGGCTACATTTGTCTGTGAGCTTAGATGTAGGCAAGGGCCCTTAGTGACACTGTGATGGCTCTTCTGCAGGTGTGAGAGGAGCTCACAGCTCCTGAGCACAAACTGCGACTGACACCAAAGCACTGAGCATGACACTCCTTGTGCTCAGTGCCTGTGCCCTCCCCATCCTGACCCTGGGACTGCCTGCTCAGCTGTACTGCAGAAGCTGACAGGTGAAAGTCACCTTGCTTGGAACAAAAACTGCCTTCTGGATGAGCAGGGTTAAGCTACAGGGAAAATGAATACTTCTGCTCTGCACTGCTCATCTGACTTGTTCTCTGACGATGCACCAAGATCACAGAACCACCACAGAATCACAGAGTGGTCTGGTGGAACTCGGTGATCTTTAAGATCTCTCACCTCCCCTGCCATGGGCAGGGATACCTTCCACTAGACCAGGTTGCTCCAAGTCCCACCCAACCTACCTTGAACACTTCCAGGGCTGAAGCATCAACAGCTTCTCTGGCCAACCTGCTCTGGTGAGTCCTCACCCTCGTAGTGAAGATTTTTTTCCTGATATTTAATCTAAATTTATGCACATGTCTTTTTATTTCTTTGCATTTCAGCACCAGGGGTGTTGCTCACATCTTGACTTCTATACTGTGGGTATCTTAAATTTGATGAGCTAGATCCAACCTATTAATGTTTCCCCAAAAGAGAAACGTACAAAAGTTCTATTCCCTAATAAATGCCGTTGTTAGGGCCAAAGATCTTCATAACACACAAGGCTCACCTCTCTAAAATCACCTGCACCTCTGATCTCACAGTCTACACAGAAGGAGTGTTGGAACCCTGCATGCTGAGAATTTTAAACTTCCTGTGCTGAAAGGCACAGACCCACAAGAGAACACTACATTTAACCTGAGCTGTGGAGAAGGCTTCCAAAATTGATTGATAACACTAGAATTGAGGGTGTGTAGTTAGTTAGAAGTGTGTAATAACACAGAATAGAAAACTTAGAATTTAAGGTTTTAAAATATGGTAATAAAAATGAAACAAAATGAAAGTTTTAAGGCAGAAACAGGTTGTTGTTCTTTACTTTCTTCTTCCTTCTTCTTCATAAGTTTAGGTGACTAAACAGAAAAGTTCACATTGTGGGCTTCAAAGGATTAGTTATTGAGTTAAAAAGGAAAATAATCTAGGTATCATTTCTTATTTGGATAGTTTAACCTTAAAAGCCCTTATAGCAAGAGATGGTTAACCATTTTGTACCTTACTACTGAAAGACTACAGAACTCACAGCTGTGAGGCTGTAACACTAATAAGAAACAATAAACAACTAAGTCTGAACACGAACTATCGTCTCAAGTACCTTCAATCCCAACCCCAGAGGAGCTGATGATGTTTAATAGGTGTGTCATTTGGTCAGCATACAGATCCTTGCTCTGCTGTCAGTTACCCTGAGCTTCCCCACTTTGGCTGAAAGCAATCAGAATAGTGTCTTCCATGGTGAATGAAATAAAACCACACAAAACCAAATCATGCACCTTTCACTGTGCCTAGATTGATCTGCAAAATGTAAGGCTGCAGAAAAAACAGCATATTGGTTTGAGTGATGCAATAGACCAAGCTCTGTAGCACCACAGTTTTTTTCTCCTCAGAAAGGCCACCTGGCATAGATACAGTGCTTTGCTTCTTCCAGTGAACTGACTATTAAGGTTTGATCATAAGGTTTGTGTGCAAGCTTTTAAAAGGTGTTAAACTGAATAGTGTGACTCTTGAAAGTCCAGTTTAGTAACACTTCCAATATTTACTCTGGCATTCTTTATGAGAGACAGAGAAGATATAATAAATTGTGGCATACCTGAATAGTTCTAAGTTACCTGGAATTCCAGTTTAACACATCAAAATTCAGGGCCTTGGAATTTACCCTCGCTTGCTGTTTCACTGCCTTCTCATGCAGAGATAATAGTAAGAAATACCACAAATTTAGTTTATTGCTCAGAGAAAGCACTTATCAAATTTATTATTGCTATAAACCTACAGACTATTATGTTTTTTACAGCTGGACTGATGAGGCAGGAAAAAGGGTGTAGGGGAAACTTCCTTTACCTGCTTGTCATTAACACAGTTGTCCAAGAATACATGTGGAAATGCTGTCCTATGGACTCCAAGTCTTTCATAAGGAAAGGGATGTTTAGTCTGCAGCCTGAAGCATCAGTTTCCTGTAGGTTAGGGATCTACAGGCCAAAGCATTCATTTGAAAGAACACAAACATTATTCAAAACAGGCTGTAACAAGGTGAAAAGCATTAAATGTACTAATTCTGATGCTGGCTTTCTGCACAAGAGTCTTTTTTGTGTTAGTTTGTTATAGAAGTTAAACTGGAGAGATTTAGTTTACTGGTTTGGGGTTTAGTTTAATACAGAAGGTTTAATTTTATATCCATCAATGTCTTTGTAAGTCTGCACAAGAAATCAAAGCCATTTGTAACAAAACATACAGCAAACTTGGCATCTTTGCTATCAAAAGGACATCTGGGATCTATTCTAAACCTAACTTCATTCTCAAAAGTGGTTGTATGCCAGAAAAGAAGAAAATGAAAGAAATAAGGAATTTGATAAGTAGATTTTTGCAGAGGACATGGGGAGAAATACATTGAAAATGTCTTGAAGAACAAGGCATTGTTCTTTTCTACTCTTTTACTCTGAAGATATTACCAGAAAAGAGAAAATATATTAAAAGAAAACCTTCACAATACTGAAGAAAAAATAACCCATTCTGAAAAGAAACTTAACCTAAAAAAGGCAATCAGAAAGGCTTGGGTGCAGTGCAAAGATGTAAACAATGCCGAAACAATAAGGGACATAGAGACATCAAACTAACAAAGATATAGTGGAAAGGAGAATAGGATATTCTAAAGGGAAAGAAAATAAGATTTCATTTTGACCATACTTTAGTTATACCAGGTTAGTTATATCACATTTAGTTATATCAGGAAGGGGAACATTTCTTCACAATAGATCTGTATTTGAAGTACAGCTCCTGGCCTGTTAAAATGCAGTGGTGATTTCCCACAATCCAACCACCCAGATTAAATATAGGTACTGCTTTTAAGACAAAATTGTCCTGCAGGAGTTGAGTTTTTCTTGAGTCACCAAGAATGAAATCCATAAAGCCCTTTGTTATCCAGGAATTCTTAGTTCCTCCTGGATGCAGCCTCACTGTCAGTATTGCAGCCTTCTGCTCAGTGCCCTTGCCATTTTTGGAGGGGGGTAGAGGTGGTGGTAGTTAAAACATGCACTGTGTTTCACAGTGAGCAGCGTAAGATGTGAATCTTGCAGAACTGAGACCCCACTGGGCCTTTAGAGACGGCCACCAGGTACTCCTGCAGGTTGTTGGAGGTGTAAGGATAGCAGTAGGAAAAGTAGCAGGTGTCTTGGTGAGGGAACTGGAACATCCCAGTGACTGAGAAATAATAATATCTGTATTGCCCTACACTGTTTTTGCAATACTTGGTTTATTTCCAGTCCTTTACCAGGCATTTCTTGTGCTGTTCCTTAGTGCTGGTTTCTGAGTGCAGCAGTGGCCACAAGCCATGTTTGCACAGGCTGTTTACTTGCTGAAGCTGTCAGCAGTGAAGCACTGAAGCATCCCTGCCTGCACATTGCTTGCTTGGAAGTAGTACCACTGCGTGTGTGTGTGTGTGTGCTGGTGTGGAGGTCAGTGTGGGGTCAGCCAGGACTCAAACACAGAATCTGCAGGCAGAGAGCACACAAACAGTGTGATGCTGGCTAGCACTGTAGCAGCAGGCAGTGTCAAATGATGTGCAAGGCCATGAGAAAGCACCCTGCAGTGAACCAGGGGCGAATCTGATTCACAGTGGTGTAGATCAAAGTCTAAGCAGCTGCTGGGAGAGGATGCCTCATCTCACCAAGCATGACAGTAATGCTAATGGTGTCTTGATTAGAACTCCTAGTAATAAGTGCAACATTCTCCACACTATGCTTTAAAAGGAGGTGCTTCAGAAATGTGCTGAGTCTGTGTGTATGATCATCACCTAGAGAACACATTCAGTGCCAAGCAAGCCCCCATGTTCTACTGCAGCTTCATGCTTGCCATGCCAGGGGTTACTACCTGCTTGTAACTGCCTGCATGTCTTTCCTCAGGAGCAGGAGGGACAGCTGGCCACACTTCAAGGCAGCATTTTCTTCTCCTTGGTTGGAAAGTTTCATTAAAGAAGGCTGAGAGTCACAATGCCACAACACCCACTACAGCTGGAGAGCTGTACAGGCTGAAACAAGATTCCCTTCCAGTTGCTTGTCAGTAATAAAATCATGGAAAGTTGCATTTTTAAAGAACAGCAACTAAAAGACTGTAAGAGAGATCCCTGTCCTTGTTTGCAGAAAGGCAGGGAGCTGAGATTCAGAGTCCTCCTCCACATCTTATCCCTTGCAGGAGATTAGCATGCCCAGTTGCAAAGGACAGAGGCTCCTTCCTGCACAGCACTTACCAGTTCTCCTGGGCACCAAGCGTAGCAACCTACTCATGACAGGTAAAATGCCCATCCTGTAGAAGCAGCAGCTTTCTAAATGAACTAATCTCCAAGAGAACCAGTGCTTTTCTCTGTGTTACAAGCCTTTACTAACTGTATTTGCCTCAAGAAAGGTACCAAATCCCTTTCAGTTTTGTGCTTCTGAACATTTCGTGGCCACAACTAGTTATCCTAGGATTGCAAAAGTATTATAATCCTTTCTTATCCATGTTAAAGTATCCCAAAATCAACAACTGCCAGAAGTTCCAAGTTCATCCAAGGCAACTGGATCAACGTAGCAAACACAGGAAAGAATAAATAAATCTGATGCTCAACCGGTGGCAGTGAAATAAGGCAACTAATTCCTTCAACTCTGTCCAATGAATCCTTGCCAAACAGAGAAGTCTGTATTCAAGAACTGATCCAATCTGACCAGGTTTTGTTTATAAATTTTGGCAAAAACAAAATATTCTTCCAACACAGACTTCAGCGTTGATGTTGCAGTTACACAGCTCTCAAATTTTTCACTTTCTCTTTTGGCTCTTCTCATTCTTTGCTCATATTTTCTCAACAAACTCATTTTAAGCTGGTTCATGTTGTTTTTCACTGAGAACAATGGCTTGAGCTGAGCTGGACTTCTGGGATAAGTAACAGGACAAGCAGAGCTTAAAGAAGATGAAGATGTGTGTAACTGTGACTAGTTTGCTTCCCCATCTATAGCAATATAATTTATCCCCAAATGCTTTTAAATTACATGGAAAATTACATCGATTAATTACAAAATTACATTGATCAGGTTTTGAATTATATTTGTAAAGAAGATCAAAGCAAGCTCTTCATCTGCCTATGTCTGATAGCAAGGTTTCTTAGGCTGTTCATGTCTTCTCCTGAATAAATCACTTCTAGATAAAACCTCCTTTGTCAGGAGTTTGCTCTGGCAGCATTGTGTCCCCACCTGTTGCAGTGTTCAGTGATTCAGGGGTAGTGAGTATCCACTCTCAGTCCCACCTCTGTGCATTTCCAATTTTTATTTTATCATTTCTGAATTGCAGTTTGTTGTATATATGAAGCACACAAACTGCCTTAGTCTTCACTGTCTCAAAATAGGCTTGCACTAGAACTTCTGTACAAACTGCATAAAGTCAATGAGCTGACATTCCCATTTAACCCTGTGACCCTGAAGTACAGTGCTGACATTGCTAATGACTGGACATGACATTTGTACTGAATCTGTAAGGCCTCAGGACTAAAGTCTGAACTTTATCTGCCTGCAGTTGTTTCACTTAATTTAGCTGTGACAGCAATTTCTCTAATTGACATGGATGGCTATTTTGTTTTATTTTGTTTGCCTTTGTGTGGTGCAAACATAGGCTCATGCAGACAGCAGGAACAAGGAGGAGTTCTGTGCAGAAATGCAGGCATACATCTGGACAAACTGCACTTTAGGGGTAACAGGGAGACATCTGAAGTCAGTGGGGGTTACTTGCTTGCCAGCAAGGAATTCTTGGAAGTTGGGAAAGGCCACTCGAATGAAAACATGGCAGGCAGAGAAAAGGCTTTGAATAAAATCCATTAATTGGATGGTTGGGACTGCTGGTACTGTGCACTGACTGCAGCACTGCTCAGGGCTAGTCACTGGTCATAGGATCACAGATATGAAAGGATCCCTTTCCAAAGCATTCCCTATCCTTCCACTATCTCCTTATATCAGGCCAAAAGACAGGAGTTTGGTTTCATGTGACTTTGTATTTGCTTTGGGTCTGTATCAGATACCAGCACCAGTAGTGCTGATTTTTTACTAGGAAAAAAATTCTCATTGCTTTAGGTCTGGTTTCTAGATTAAATCCTCTTCACAACAGACAAAGCCCCATAATAAACAGAATATTTTCATCGGAAGGATCTGGTTTCACGTGTAGATGACATCATATATGAGAAGTAAAGGAATTAAAAACAAAACTAAAGAACCCATTTCTAACCTGTAGTGGATACCTAACTCCCAGGGAGGCCTGGCTCATAAACTGGTGGTGAAGGGTGAGCTGCAAGGTGAGACTGAGCTAAATGCTCACCTAGGTCAAGAACCATTAAGTATGAGTAGATCAATTCCCAATTTTGTTTACAGCATCACAGTAATGTGATCACTAATATATTTCCCCTTTCCTTATCCATCATCTTGAGGTTTTACAGGGAAAATGCAGGGGAATAATTGAAAGGGTCTTAATATGTAAGAACAGTGCTGACTATCTTTTGTCACAAATTAGCTAGGGGGGAGTCTTCATGCTAAACCAATTAAATTTAAATACTAAAATAAAATTGAAAGTCCATAGGAGGCTGGTTTGATTTTGTTTATCTCCAGAGAAGAGCTGCCTCTTGGTTTGTTTTATGGCCTGCAGAAGAACCAGACCTAGTGTCTGTAATCCATGTGCTGCCCCATTCCCGGGTGATCCTCCTGCCCCTGTGTAACTGAGACAGGGAGCTGAGGAGGCACGAGCAGCAAGGTCTGGTGGGTTATCTGAGGAAGGCCCCACAGAAAGGACAATTTGCACAGGAGTTCAGGGATAGCTGTGGTGTTGGAGGTCACAGGCACCTAAGCAAACTGGCTAGACTCCTCCAGCTTCCTCTGTTGTCCAGGAAGGTGATGTACTCATGAGTTACAGTTTAGAGCACTGAATTTTGGATCTGCTCGGGTTTGCTCTCTGGAAGACCTGCTTTTCCTCCACTGGTTACAGAGGCACCAGTGGTGAGTTCCTTGGCTGACACAGGAGTGCAAGCAGGTTATGTGTGAAAACACATCCCCAGAACTTCTCTGAATTGCAGGTAGGGATGGCTGTCCAGCCCCCTGGACTTGCCCAAAGCAAGTCACAAAGGGGATACACGGCCCCAGAAGGGGCTGTGGGTGATGTGTTCTGTCCTAAGCAGAAGAGGGAGAATTCAAACCTTCTTCTTAGAGTGCTCAACATGTTTCTGTGTGCTCTTGACCATGGATGTAACAGAAAACCTATGAGCTCCACAAACATTCTCCAGGGCTAAACACTCAGGGGAGTTCTGCTGTTTGCTGCCACAAGACAAATGCCACGACCTCCGTTATCGGGAGTTGTGTTTGTCATGGTTCTATCAGTCTGCACATGACCAGTGCTGCTTCATACAGCCGGGAGAGTTTCCTCCACCCTGTCAGAGTCACACTCCGCGTATGGTGACACAACCCCCTCTAGAGTCAGACTCTGCACCTTCAGCGCTGGAAAGCCCTGGATGAGTTTCTCTCTCTGAAGGGAAGACGGTCCTGAGAGGCAAGCAGGTGTGATTTCCAGAATGGCTTATTTCTTTTCCCCAAATGCCAATTGAATGATCAGATTTACTTCCCTTGCATAAACAACAATTTATGTAATCTAATCATGAACCAAATAAACTCAGTCATATGCTCTTATTTCAATTTTATTTCTATCATCGTGACACTAAAAAAAAGCATCATCTCAATCAGAATTGTGTGCAAGCTGCAGTGTTTTGCTAAGAGTCCATCCTTTGCTTGGAGAGGTGAACAGGAGAAGCAGAGAGGGCAGGGGTAGGAGGCAGGAGTGACTGCTCAGAGTTTGGAGTGGAAGAACTGCCAAGGAAAACTGTGTCATAAATCTGTCTTGTCCACTGGGCAGCATTATCCCTTACATGAGCTCTAAGGTTTGCTGCTGACATGGGGAACTTCACAGCCTAAACTTTAGTCTGGGATCCCCAGGAAATCTGGGTACCTCTGGTGAGAATTTTTGTATTCTTTCTTGGGAAAAAAATGCTTGTGCCGGTAGCAGCTTGATTTAAAATGTTTTCTTGAAGCTTTATATTGCAAACTGTTTTTCTAAGTCTTAATTTGTTCCTGATTGAATCAACAATGACAGAAATTCAGGATGAGGGCACTAAAGCTTTGTGTGATATTAAAGAAATTGTTCTTCACAAATTATTAATTTTTTTAAAGGATCTGCGTTATATTTCCTTAAAAGAATTGTATTTGCTTTTGCAAAATGAAGTGATAGGTGCTATTTTCAGATCCTTGTGTAAACTTTATGAAAGATGTTTTGGACAGGTTTTTCTTTAATCTTATTATTTTTACGCTATCACAGAACATCTAAAGTGCTTTGGGTTTGCTGCTTCTCTCCCAAAGAATTATTTTCTAGTGGAACAGGTAAGAGGACCGGAAAAAACACAATAAGCTTTTAAAGAGGTCGGGCGCTGCTGCCAACAGAGAGAACAAGAATGGCCACGAGATGGTAGCAGTCTGTCAGAGAAGGCCAGGGGATGGATCTCAGCTTCTCTTCTCGATCCAGGCAGGCAAATGCATCCTGTGAGCCTTGGACCTTTCAGTGGAGCATTGGCAGTGTCCGAGCAGAGCTATTTTAGAGCTATTTTTCTGAAGGATTTCGCTCTGAGGTGATCTCGAGGGAGGTAGAGCAATGGAGAGTGGCACCACAGGCTGCTGTGCCATGCTCAAGCAAGGATGCCAAGTGCCAATCTGCCAGTGTAAGCTGGCATCTGGGATTGTGTGCTGCTGTGAAGCCTCGGCTGGCTGGTTCAGCCCTCCCTTCTGGGCTGTCCTCATGGCACCCAGGCTGGCACAGCCCCAGGCTGCAGGGTGCTGGCCTGCCACACACCCCTTCTGCCCTCTCCGATGGGGTCAGAGGAACACAAGGGGTTAACTTCATGCTGCTGGGCCTTGGGAGAGCTCAGGTGTCATCCACTCTGCCCCGGTGACATAAACTTCAGAAAAGGACAGTGACCAGTGCACCATGTGCCCTGTGTGGTTTGACAGCCATGCAGTCACATGCACACGTGTGAGCAGGATTAAACTTGTGCTGCAGAGCGATCTGGCAGCGTGCCACCCCCTACTGATGTGCACCGACACACGGCTTGGGGGGAAAAGAGAAAGTTTTTGCTTCTGCTGCTTCTGCTGAAAGGTAAAAGAGAAAGGGGAGCTTCTAACAGACTGCTGAGGCTGAGAACTGTGGGGATCATTTTGGTCTGGGTTGCAGTTACCAGAAAAGGAGATTTTTCTGTAAACCACTTCTCTGTGAATTCTGGCAGAACTTCATCCTTTTTTCATGCATGGAATTTATGGGAAGGTGTGTGAAGGCTGGCAACACTTCTCTGTCTTGTATCTGTTCTACAGCATGCTTGAGTGAGGTTATTGTGTGTCAGCAGGACTTTATGTAAAGGCAACATTCAACTTACAACATTGCAAAGTTAATTTGAGTCGGCAGTGAAGACCAGCCCTGCTCTGCTCCCATTTCTCTGTACAAATGCTAATTGTGCTGCAATGAGCAGCAGCTTCATTTAGGCCTGGTGCTCAGATGTGAATGCTCAAACACCTTCCAGCATGCAGTTCAAATATTTAAAAGCCAGCAGAACGGTATCAGTGCTTGTATTGAACCAACTTTCATGAGCATTTGCTTGCTGAGAGCTGCCCCCAACAGTCTGAGCAGCCTTTTCCTCCATGAAGCCCAAGTTCCCTGTAAGTTTTTCTCCTCGGTGCTAGTGATTTAAATACCTACTCATGACTCAGTGAGACTCTGTCCCTGGAGGCAAGGAGGAGCCTAAATGTCACTTCATGTCCCAAAAATGAAGACTTGGTTTGTCTGAGGTCCCTCAACCCAGTGCAAACATGCACACATGCTTTAGATTTCTCCCAGTCTCCATAGGACTATTCTTAGCAGCACAGTGAAATGTGGTTGTGTTAAACGTGCTACAGAGAAGGTTCAAAATAAATCATGCCTCAAATCGACCTGGTTCTCTTCTTTGCTGCTTTCTTTTTGGCTATAATCAAGCTCACAAAGGGATAAAATGCTGTACTGAAAGTAACAGTTTAGTTTGTTTCTCTCTGATGCAACTCTTGACACATTTTTCTATTTCTGACTTAATTTCCATGCTTTCCTTTGATTGCACAATTCTCAAAGGTGCATCCTCCATTTTACAGAAAGCAAACTGTTTTCAGAATATATATATATTCCAGATACTTGTAGCTAAATAAAAATAATCTACTCTCTGGATACTTACAGCTGGCTCACTTTAGGGATTTGGTAAATCTTTACGAATTTCTACAGGTATTTGAGCAGCTCCAAGTCAAGCAAGCTCCTTTAAATCCAGTTATTTCTGCTTTTTTCTTTTCTGTTCTTCGCAGACATTTTGTTCTCTCAGGCCATGTCACAACCTCACATCCCTAGCAGCCAATACTGATTCTTGTGTCTGTGCTTAGGGTTGTTTTTTTTTTCCTTTTTATAAATTTTTTTCTTTTTTTTTCCAGTTCCATCTTCAATAAGCCCCCTGGGCTTTCTTTGAAGATTTCACTTGCAACTGCAAAGAAACCCTTGTGTATTCCAAGTCTTCCATGTGGATTAAAAATGTTTTAAAATACTTTATTTTAAAGACTGGACTCAAGAGTTCTTGAAGATATGTGGAGCTGGGTACTTGACACACACCTGAACTCAAGCCTGGTACACAGAAAAAGTAGAAATGTGTAAAGTGTTTTTGTGCTTTCTGTAACACATTGCTTTGAGCCTGTAGTAATGTTTAAATTCCTTCTTGTGCTCACAGAGATTTAAAGGAGGGCTGTAAATGTTTCTTTCCTATTTTCCTCCAAATGTTCTGGTTCTTGTATATAAACAGAAGTTTCTCCACATACTTGGGGAATAATTACAATATTTTTTTTTGTAACTTCAATCTGTTTTAAAGTCTTGGCTGAAGTTCTGGAGACCTGTGGAAACAACTTGAGATCACCTAAAAGGAAATCCTAAATGTCATGGTACAAACCTGGCCTTGCAGTGTCAGTAAGTTTGCAAGCAAGAATATATGCCTTTTTCTGAGGCCATGCTGTTTTAACACAAATTTTACCCAAACCATGTTGCCCTGCTCCAGAACAATCCCTTGAGAGAAATGGGCAATGCTGAGAAACTTTTGGAAGTGGCTGGGGGAAAAAAGAGTCACAGAACACGGGTGATGGCCACACAGGGATCCTACTGCTCCTGCACATGATCTCACGAGGTCAGGAGGGCCTTTTAATTATATGGTTGAGCAGCACTCAGCACAGCAAAGTTTTGAATCCTGCTAAGGGTTTTTGGATGTTATGGGAATGCCAGTAAATACTGTGCTGTTTAACCAATGGTTACTGTAGTGCTTTCAGAATTTGTTTTGTTCCCACAGGTTTTATTTTTATCCACGTTCCTCAGCTATGTGTTGGTGTGACTATCACTGCCATTGTTTTGCCAGGATTGGTCCTCACTGCATTCTAGTCTATTTTATTTTTGAATTCTGGGTATGGCACTGACCTCTAATCAAATGCAAGTGTCCCTGCCTGAGCTAGGCACCTTGGGGCTTCCCTTTGCTTGTGAAGAGTTCATCAGTCTAGCTGAGACTGGAGCACAGCTCATGCCATGCTGAAGCAGATGCCTGTGCTTGGTTAGATGAATCCATCCTTCAGCTCCAGCAGTTTTATTGACTTGATGCCCCTTGGCAGTCCTGCTAGAGATACCTGAAGCCAGGAGAGGTGAAACCATCCCTGGGGGCCTGCACCATGCTGCCTGTGTGACCAAGCATGGGAACATGATGTGTGCAGGGTGCTTCACCCAATCCCCATCTGGGGGCTGGGGGCTGCAGGGGCTGTCCCCCCACCCAGCAAAGGGGCTCCTCTCCATTTTCCCTGCTCTGTGAATCTGTCATAACCATGTCCACAGAGCTGGCCACATCTAGGGCAGAACATGAGCTCCAGATAACAGTGCCTCTCCCTTTTCCTTCTGCCACACCTTCCCTCCCTGCCCTGCCCTCCCCTTTGGCCAATCCCTGCTGCTGTTCCCAGTGCTATCCTGGTGCCCATAGCCACCTGGGGTGATTAGGGCCTGGTGGAAGACCAGTGGTAGCAGGGCTGATGGATTTCAGAGTTGGTACAGAGTCTGAGTTTGTGATCTGCAGTAAATATTGCCTCTGATTTCACTCAGCCATCCAGGACATGGATGTCCTGGGATAACCAGGCTGTGAAGGGTCTTGTGTCTTGGAAACACCTCTGTAAGATACAGTGCAGCCAAAACTCTTCTTTAGCTCAGAGTTTACACCCAAAACTGTAGAATGCAGGCTGGTTGTGAGCAGCAAAATGACACCAGTGCTGGGAAGAACAGTGGCCAGCTTTCTAGAATGGCACAGAAATGAGGGGGATGTGAGAAAGCTGATGGGGAAGATGCTTTAGGGAGTGAAAAGTTTTGTTTCACAAAAGGGAAGGTGAGCAGACAGTGTGTGCCTACTGATGGCATGCTCTGGTCCTGTGGCACTGCATCAATATGCAGAAGCATTTGGAGACCAGCTGTCCTAATTGTGTAGCCTGTTAAACACCTTGAACTTGGATTAACACTCCCACAGCACAAGAGAAGGAAAAATATTTTGTTATTTTCTCGTTTCCTTCTCTGTGGAAACACGTTGTCTAGGGCTGGCGTGGTCTGTGTGGAATGCTCCGCGTGCCTCCAGTGATTTCTGGGCTAGCACATGGGGGTCCTGTCTGCACTTCCCAGCTCAGTTAGGGCTGGGCTGGCTCCAGTGAGCTGCCATACCTGAGCAGTGCTGTGCTGAGGCAGCAGCCTGAACCTGGAGAACAGCACCGCAGTGCCACTGGTGATCCATTTCTCTGCAGGAGAATTAGCTGACCAGGCTGCTGTGCTGAGGTGTTAGGCTGCTTCCCAAGGCAGAGCTGTTTTGCTGGGCAGTAGCTCTGCAACCTTTGCAGCAGGCTCTGCTGCCTGTTTCTGCACCAGACAGAGCTGTGATATAACAGCCAACATGACAAATACTAACACAGCTGAGGTTATTTTAAACTCTCTGTTGCAAGATAGCTGTACCCAGATTAGGACAATATGGAGCAGATCTGGGGATGCTTAATAAGTCAAGAAGACCTGGGGCTGGCTGTGTAAATCAACATAGCAGATCTATAATCCAAAAAAACCCCAAAAATTCAATAATGTTCCTACTTTTAAGATAAGAGCAAAGCCTCTTGGCTCACTGAAATGACAACAGCTCAAATAAAGTAGCACTGAAAAGGTAATGAAACCACTGCACTAGCTTTAAGCTTTCTGGCGTGGATGCTGCTGAGAAAATTGGTGCAGCAGCAAGAATTCTGCATGGACTGCAAAACGCTGCTGAGAAGCTATAAAAATTCACCATAGCTTCACATTTCAGCTGGTTGAAACACAGTCCAGAAACTAGTATATATGAAACAAGCTCCCGCTCTTCTTGGACTTTTCTAGACTGCCTCCAGCCTTGGATGATTTCTTCTATCTTTTCCCTAAACATTTAAAAATATTTTTTCTAATGGACTGACCATGAAATCAAAGCACAGTGATAAGCATCTTGCTTGCTTTGATTGTTTGTCCTGGATTCTTCAGAAATAGTTCATGAAGTCCCTGCAGACTGTAGACCACAGACTGAAAATCATTTAATAATTCTCTTTGCATGTGCCTTGCAGTTTCCTGGGACACAGCCTGCCCTTCAGCAGAAAAATCCGGGTGATGCCTCACAAATGCTTCAATAGGTTATTTGAGACTGGAGATGTGGTTTTTAGCTCAAGACAGAGGAGTATGTATGGCAAAAAGAACCTGATAGACAGCAAAAGGACTAAGGGGCATTTAGAGTCTGATAATGAATTATGTTTTTAATTTATTTTTGTGTTCAAAAATTTTCTTTATGAGGCGAGAGGTGAGTGAGTTTGTGGAGTAGAAAACACTGGTTAGAGTTCCTCTGCTGATGCTGTGCTGGGGGTTTTTAATGTTAAATTTGGGTTAGGAACAGTGTGTGGCTGTTACTTTCTTCTTCAGTTCTATTTTTAACTTTTGGCAAAGTCTCATATTCTTGAAGATGTTTATTTTTATAGATTCCAGAAAACAAAATAAATAAAAACAAGCTATTTGGATCTCTGTGCTTGTATAATTCAATGTCCCGACTATGACTTTCTCTGGTCAAAACCAGGACCAGGACCCAGCAGCTGTTTTCTTCTGCAGCTGTGGAGAACTCAAATAATACTTGAGAGTGTTAAAGGTACAAAGTATTTTTAAAAACCCAAACCATTGTCTTTGCTTCCAGTAAGAGAAAGTTATTTCTGCAACAGCTGCCAAAAGATGAAACTCATGTTATAACACTGTGTTTTTCCAAGCAAGCTCATCCCAGGAGCCGGGGAGGGGCTTACCACTCATTTTCCTACTCCAGGAAATACTTCCATGTAGGGACAATTTATCCTAAGACACAAAGATGTCATTGAGGATGAGCATCCTGGACCCCCTGTGCTGCTCCTGGCCCCAGGCACTAGGGTATTGCTCACCTCCTGCATGACAGAGTGGTTGTGGGAAGCAGCTGGACACCTTATGCTCTGCAGGTGCTACTGATCCTAAGATTCCTCCTCCATCAGCCTTGGAAATGTTTCTATGGATGGGGAACTTCCATGTGTTTCAGAGTCAGAAATGGGAAGCTCAAAGGGTCTTCACTTGGCACAGCCTCCCTCAGAATGATTTTGCCTCAAGGTCTGAGAAGCATGAGCTAGTAGGACAGAGGTTTTAGGGCTCAGTTTTTGCAGAGACTTTCAAAGAATGCCATTGTCATTAAAGGAGCTTTCTGATATTTCTGGCTCTAAAAAGTCCAATAAAAATTTAAGAGGGAAAACATACCAAAGTCACCCTTATTTTTCTGTATTTGTAGCTCCAGTTCTCACACTACACCACAGACATTACTAACCATACAAGGCTGCATCCTCAATGAGGACATCTGTGCTGACATCTCCTGAAGTCTGGCATGGCCAGGAGCTGAGTGCCCAGCACTGTGTGCAGAGGGGAAGCCAGGCACAGGAACCCTTGGAGGAGCAGCAGGCACAGCCACTACAAGCACACCATGAGAGCAGGACCTGCTTGGCAGCCACTGCCACCATCCTCCAAAGGGGGCTTAGGGGAGGCAGCTGAGTACAGGGAGGAGGCAATAGGGGTGTCCTGGATACCCTCTCCTCAATGAAACCTTATTTGCTGTGAATGAATGAGCAGCATCTCTCTGGTTTGAATCCCTTGGGAATCTGCAGTACTCCCTCTGCTTCTGCTATACCCAGTGTGGACCCTGCCTGCTGGGTTAACCAACCAGTTTCTGTCCTGGGTGTGTCCTGCCAGCTTTCCTGAGGCAATAATTCCCTACCTTAGCTTTGCTTTAATAACCCAAAAAATGTAATATTCTCGGTTATTAGTGACCATGAGGCTGTCTCCTCTGGTTTGCCATAGATGGCTAAAATATGAAACCAGCAGCTACCTCATCTTCTCTAAAATGTTCCTTCTTGCTAATTATTTAATGAAGGCTGAGAACTTTATATCTTTTTCCACAGTAAAGCCCTCAGCCCCGTTGCTTCAATGAGCCTAGATGGGTTTTGCTGCTGGGATCAGTTGCCAACACTCTGGAGAAGCTGGAAGTTGACACTTGGAATGGTGATGCCTCAAAAACAAAATGTGGAAAGAGACTACTTGCTGGAAGAAAACACAATTCCTTGAAACAGTGCACACAAGACTGCCTGAGCTTCTCCCAAGGACTCAGAAAGCTGGTCTTGTGATTATAATAATTATAAATTGTGGGAACAAGGTCAATTTTCAGCAGCTGTGGTTCTGATCCTGTGTGTAGAGAATGGCTGTGAAGTGTTTTTTAGATCTTGAAACTACTGCTAGAACACAGCAATTGGAAAGATGATTTTATCTGCCCACAGGAAATTCACTTAACCAACTTCCAGTAACTTCTACTTATCTCCACCATGTCCTGTCTGAATTCTTTAAATGGTGCTCCTAAGTAACACTGTCTTAGAAGAAAAAACACCCTCCCCCTGTATTTAAATACAAGTGGTGTCATAACCTCTCCAGGTAAGAAATAAAGTGGAGTTTTAATAGTTTTCAAGTAACAATATTTTAAATTGGAACCCAGCAATTGCAGCTGATTACCACTGGACAAAAAATGAATGACCACAACATCCTCTTCCTGGGAGCACCAAAATTAATAGGAATAGCTTACTTCTGTCAATATAGTACTCTTGTCTCTTCCAAGGGAAGCACTGAGGAAACTTGCAAGTAAAACAATTTGGGGATTTTTATGCATTCTGAGACGAAAAGGCCACAGATCTCTTAATTTCTTGTTTTTAGGTATGAGGGTTTATTGTGTGAACTCCTTAACTAAGGGTGCCATAGACAGTAAAAGTTTCTATAAGTTCAGAAAGTGTGTCTACTGCATCATGAAGGAAACATTCACCAGGTGCTATTGTACACAAAGACATCCTCTCTGGCTCAGGATGTCCTTGAGTGCAAATCACTGGAAGCTGCCAGATATGTTAGTGACATCCTGTTATATTTGTAACTTGTATCTCGTCCTTTGCTCCAGCTGGAGACAAAGTGCTGGGTCTGAAGGACTTTGATTTGGTAGAGACTTTTGATTCTTGTGCTTTTCTGCACATTTCTTATTTAAATTAGACACACAGCAGGCAGCAGTGAAGACCTATTTAGCCTGTTCTATAGCAATAGGCTGGAAAATTTGCAGTGCCTGTGCCAGGCTCAGTGGCATTAGTTTAACACACATTCCAGTCTCCATTCTTCCAAGGGCTTTTGTATGAGTACACAGGTTATTGCCTTCAAACCCAGTTCTTGCTCATGGAATCCCACCTGTGCCCCAGGGGGAAAGCATGGGTACCAGGCTGTCAAACACAGCTGGCATCACCCTAATGACATCCTGTACAGCTCTGGCTTGAAAGCTTCTCCAGTGGTTCTGCACAAGAGCTCTGAAATGCTTGGGCCACAGATGTTACCCTCAGCAAATCTATCTCCCTTCCTGTCACACACTCTTGGTTTGAAGATCTACAGGGCACAGAACATGTGAAAAATTGTTTCTGAGTTTCATGATTGCCTCTGTGAGAAATTAGCAATGTGGTTCTTATCTCAATTTGCCAAACCAACCACCAGATAGGATTTTAGTTTTCTGCTGCATATAAGAAAGACACATCTCCTATCAGAAATACGTTCCCATGAAAACATTTCTGGGTCTGATCAAATGGCCTATTGACCATCTCTTTAGTAAACTAAAGAGGGGTTAAGGACCTCTGATGGAAATAACAAAACTGTTTTGGGTTACTGAGTACTGTTCAGCAGCAGAGCTGCAGCAATGGGCTGCTCTTGTGCTCTGAGCTTGCTGCATGCAGAGATGTGTGCAAGCCTAAGCCACTGTGAGCTCTATGTCATTTGACAATTGGAGCAGCCAAAGAGGTCACCTTCTCTAACCCAGTCAGTGAGCAGCAACCCCCTTGATTTGGGTTTGTGTCCAAGCTCTGGACTGATTCATCCTCTCTGTGTACATTCAGTGCCTTCTCACAAAGCTCAAGGGACTGAAGTGGCTGTGAATCAGATTTTTAAGTAAAGTCAAAGTGAAGCCATGGGAAGGGCAGAGAATGGATTTTGCACTGTTATGTAGCTCCCAGCCACAATTACAGTTGGAAAACAAGCCAGAGGATTTGTACTATTGGGAATACTTGGGACATTTATTTGAGGTTCATAGAGAAATTCCAGGTGGTTCCCACAGTATGATTTTTCTCAGACCTTTGAAAGAGGTGATTTAAAAATTCCTCTGTAACTAAATAATTATAACTCAAACAACTTCCCCCTGTTTGCAATTTAGTTATCTTAAATTTGTCTTTATCATTTTTGTCTGGAGGAACTTGGGAATCCACTTCATTATTGGCTCATATGGAGAGATCAAGAAATAATGTTCTTCTGAGAGTAGGCACCCAAAGGCTTCAAGCTTCTCATGTTCTATCACTGTGTCAGCCCTGGGCCAGGGTAGTGAGGGTAAGGAAATACTTCTTCCTTAAGAGTTTATCAATTGCATCTTGTCATCAGGGTAGCTAATTATTTTTGTTAAATGCTGCTGGAAGTTCTGGAATTCTTATGAGTGTAGAATTTATATACATAGAAAAGCTATTGTAAGAGAATATAAAACCATAAAGCCTTTTCAATCAGGTAGTTCACTGGTTTGCAGCAGGTGGGGGTTTTTTTTTTGGAGGTTGACCTGATCCAAAGCTTATGGAAGTCAGTGCAAAAACTCCAAAGAGAATCCTGGCTTTAATTCAAGGAATTAAGTTGTATGCCTTAATGCCATAGGATATTATTGCACTAAAGAGCTTATTAAGATTAAAATGGGATTAGGCATTACTATGAATAAATGCAAAAAGTTTACATGGCTGGGATAAAGCTTCAAAGCTTTATTCCACATTTCAGGGAAGTGGTTCCAGACTGAAGCAAAGTATATTGCATATCATAGAACTACACACAACTTGGTGCATGTTGTGCCTTCCAAAGGGAGAAACCTGGCACTGATGGTAAGATGTGGAAAATGTGTATTTTCCATAGAAGCAGTTCTCACTGAAAAGTGAAATGAAAATATCTTGTGTGCTTCCATGTTCTCTGTTTTGAGCTTGAGATTTTTGCTGGCTTTTTCATATCTGTTTTTCAGCAGCTGAGAACCCAAGATCTTACTTTATCTTGTTATCAGAAGCTTACAGATGGCTGCTAAAGAGAGCTTCCTATGCATCTGGCTTTGATATTGTAACAGCTGAGCAAGAATTTCACATGAAAAGCAAACTTTCTATACATCACTAGGGTACAGCTTGAGAGTCAACAGCAATGGAGATGGCCTGGTGGGACTGCCCTGGCTCCTGCAGGAACCACGCCTGCTCTGGACCAGATGTTCTCTGCAGGGGATTCTTGGATGCTTTCTACAGCACAGTCACAAATGTACTGACTATCAGAGCCTTCCCAGTTCCCATGGGGACCATGTTTTCCCAAGGAAGGTATTTGTCAGGATTTCTTGATAACAGCTACTTAATATTTCGATGTTATTTTCAGGCAGTTCTTCCTTGTTTCATCCTCGCTAATATTTATCCTCCTAGAACTGAATGGAGCCTTGTGGATGGGGATGCAATGGTGTTAAGATCCTCTCAGATTTATCATAATATAGCTTCTTGTGGTACTCTTTCTGTACAGGCAGCTTTGGTTCAAAATTGCCTCCTTTGCTGACAATATTTCATTCCAATGTAATTGTTGACTTGCTTTCCCCTTGCTCTTGTCTGAGACTGGTGCTTACCAGATCATCTAACTTAAGGTTTGTGTTTGAAAGGACTTTCCCCAGGGCCTCCATCTGCGTGTTCCTCATCCCAGCTGTCTGTAGGCGACCTGGCCAGGTACTGGCATTTTCAGGACTGACTGTGCTGCATCTCTGCAGTGGCCCCTTATTAGTGCAGTTCAGCATCCTCAGGCTGGAGTCATAGCCTTGCTTGGGGACCAGGGTTATAACTAATTCATTAGTTCACAGTGATGTGCTTACAAAGTTCCTAGCATGGAAAGACCTTGGTCCCAGTGAACACTTCTGGTAAACCTGCAGCTGCTAAAGTCAGATCTAATACAACTTGTTGTTTTCCACATGGTTGTCCTTCTGGTATTTTTCTTCCCTTGCTTTCAGACCTGCAGCCAGTTCCCTGGTGCAGACAGATGCAAGATTGCTATGCCCATGCCAGCAGCTGTCTGAATGATACAGATTTGAGCTGGCTTGAATCCAGACAGCTCTTGTGAGATGAGCAAATGTGTTTGCCTTCTCCCTGTGTCTAGAGAAACCAGTGTGGTGTTTTGATCAAGCAATGGGAGTTTATGCCTCAGGTCACAGTGGGGCAGAAGCCTCTGTATGGCTGAGGAATTGGCCCTGCCTTCCATCTGCCTATGGCCTGCATGCCCCTGTAAACCTGCCTAGGTCATACTTCCAAGAGATGGGTTCCAACAGCCCTCAGTGGTGGAGATTTTGATGATCCTGGGATTTCCATCTGTGGCTCCTTTTGGTGTCCTGTCCAGAGGTGAGGGGAAGTAAACCACAGGTTTACCGAGTTCCCCTAAGAGCACAAGACATAGATTTTCCCACTGATGTTATTCCTGCTCCCCTGCTCTGTCACCCATGATCACAGGGTCAGTGTAGGGGGAGTCTGGAGCTCCCAGACTTTGATGTGTTTTTCTCCAAGCTCTCTTCCTTCCTGGGTGGTTGTGCAGCCACTGCCTCCCAGAGAGAGCAAGGGACCAAGTTCAGCTTGCTCAGTGCTTTATGAATTATTTCAGCCTTGTGTGGATGCTCTTCTCCAGTATCATAACTGGCTCAGAATTCCTGCAAGTGCTCCTTGGCCAGCTGCTATGCCCTCCCGGTGTGGCACAGAGCACAGGGCAAAGTCCAGTGTACAGCTTTGGCAAGCAGCTTTCTGGGGCTTCACCACATTCCTCCTCTGTGTTCTCCATGTTCTTGAAGGTATTATTCCTTCCTGTGGACTTTTCCCGTGCTGACCACTGTCCTGACCAAGGTCTCAGGGTACCAAAAGCATTCTTCACTCCCAGTGCCCCCCTCTCTAAAGTCCTGCTCTTCACAGGGTCGTGTAGTTCATCTATTTCTGTCACATCCCTGGTCTGCTCTGACATCTGGACAGTCTGTTTTGTGTTGAGTATGTGCTGGAGATTGCTATGCTCAGCCACTTCATTTACAGCCTCAGGAATGTGAGAGGCCCACAGAAACATGCCAGAGGCAAGAATGTGCTTGAAAATTCCTGAAGGCTTTGATAGAGAAGGTATTCTTTTCACCCAGCAGGAGCAGCAACACCAAAATTCTCACCATAGTTATGCCAAACTTCAAGAGGAACAACATAAAATGTGAGAGCCCACGTTAAGTGAATTGAAGTAAGTTGAAAGTTGCCAAGTGACAGAATTCAATTGTTATGTACCCCAGCACAGAGGCCTCAGCCACCCCACTCCCTCCAGGTGGATCACAGTTGGTGTGGAAAAGGCTCAGAGCCACAAATGCTCCCTGCCTCGGGCTGTCAGGACAAACTTTGGAGGTGCAGGTGCCTAACATTAGGGTACTGAGCTGATCCCAGCTCCAACAACACTGGCAGCCCTATGGGCACTGGGAATAAGGCTTCAAAGTTAAGCAGTCTGGTATCAGGAAATTCCAGAGTTGAGCACATTTATAAGCATGTGATACCATCTTTTATTTTAATTGCATAATCTGATGTTCTTTTTTTTTTTTTTCAAATCTGTCTAGATTTGCATCACAGTGGTGTGGTGATGCTGAAACAGACTGCTGGCTGGAATAACCTGCCCACTCTATGGAGCATTACATAAATGCTCTCAAAAATAGACTTCTTGTTCCTCAGATCTCCAAGCTGAGGCCCTGGATCTTACAGTCTGAGTGGGATCTGACTCAGAGAGAATAAGGCTCACTAATGAGTACTTACAGCTGCAACCACAACTAATGACAGCTGCATTTTAAACCTCAAGATAAAATGTTAAGCACTCTGAAAAATCAAGTATTGAAGACCCAAAGGTGGTGGCTACTCTCAATTTGCCTAACTCTCAAAATCCCATTTATAAAATAGAAAAGTGCCCCACAAAACACTGAGTGATATTGCCAGGGCACATTTTTTAGCCTACACCTTATTGATCAATACCACAGGAAAATGTGACAGTGGCTTGATAGTGAGTGGGGTGCTGGTTTGAAAACTGTTGGAGGATGGTAATTTTGCACTTAGACCCTTCAGTTCTCCTGAAGAATCCAATTTACACTGAGGGTTTGGTGTTTATTTAATTTTTATTTTTTAATTTTTAAAAAATTATTATTTTAAACTGAGGTGATTTAGATTGGGAGGAGGGGGTGGTGAGTGGGGGAGAGGGAAGCAAGACAAGTGCTTCTCACTTTTCCCAAGGTTCATTCTTCACTTCTTTTCTTACAGTGATTTAGGTTTAATTAACTTTTTCACTAGTCAGAAACTGGGGTCAGTGAGGGTGGGACTCAAAATTTGGTTGCAGCTTTAAGTAGACATAAATACATGAGAAGATGTTTTTCTGGCTTTCAAAACATGGTTGGGAAGGGTTTTATAGAAAGCTCTCACAAAGGGAGTCCTGGACACCTCAAATTTGTATCTCACAGGATAGAGAACATTCAAAGACAAAAGACCTTCAATTGGACACCCAGTAACGAATTGCAAGGAAAAAACTCCAAAGATGGCATGAAGGAAAACACTTCCAGGGCTGAGGTTTGACAGCACAACACAAGAAGGCAATTGCACTTGAGCAACTTGAAACCCCTATGGATACCTAGAAAGTTCAGCAACGGAAAGAAGCAAGAGGAGATGAGTGTTGGCAGCTCTGTCTCACAGTCATGGCAATGAGAAGGAACTAAGTGGCATTCACACCTCAGCAATTTTTTGCTATGGGGTAGAAAACATGCTGACATTCATTTGCACTCATTTGTAGAAGATGTAGCTGGCCAAAAGATTTCGGCCTGAAGGAAACCACGTGCAACACTTTTGGGAGAATATACCAGTCATCACTCAGGAAAAAACTGCTTCTCAGATGATATCACAGCCAGTCTTTATTGCCTATTGTTTGGAGATAAATAGCTGCTTTTCTCTGATGAGGAGTGATAAGTGACTTTCAGGGCTTTCCCCAGGAAAGGAAAGGATTTCAGAAGGAAGAGCTAAGTCATCTGCCCTTCCCTGGCTATATTTTGTAAGCAAGTCAGACTACATTATTAAGATTTTTGAAACATTTTTTATTAATTTTTATTCCTTTTGACATGTTTTTATAGTAAAAGAACAGAGAATAACATATTACAATGCATACAGACTGAAATCCTTCAACAAGCTGCTTTAACACATTTGCTTTCTTGCCCCATAGCCATCTCTCACTGAAAAATGGAAGTTTCAGGAATTATGGCTCATCAGGAAAAACTCAGAACCCCAGGAAAAAACAACCATGAATGTCTTTTAAGACTCTTCTTCTAAGCCTCAAAATTCCTTACAAGTAAAGGAATGCATGTGATTCCTATTAATGAATAGAAATTATTTTTAAAATAACTAACAAACTGTGTTGGCTCAAAACATCCATCTTCTGACACATCTCATCAGCCAGGTATGGGAGCTGGGTTATGTGTGCATTCCTGTTGGACTCCTCTAGGAAGGAGAATGGGGAAGTTCTCTGATGGGAGCTGGGGCTATGGCAATCAGATGGGGAACTACAGCAGGACCTTCTGATTTGCTAAAACTTCAGTCCCTGGACTAAGGAGAATTTTGCTTTTACCCCAGTATTTTCTGACTAAGTATCTCACTGTCTGTGGACTGTTTTCCCAAGGTCTGGGATGAAAAGGGAGCAAAATGGTGAATTAAAATTTCCTTCTTGTTTTTGTCCTGCTTAAAAAAGCTTAAAAAAGGGAAAACTCAACTAAAATAGTGGCAGCCAGCTTGAGGGATTCAAAACTGGATCTAATGGGTCTTTTCCTAGGAGAAGAGGACAGACTGAGAAGGTGGAATAAAGATCATATGTAACAGGATGGCATAATGGGAGGGAGAGCATGAGAGTATTGCCATACAAACATTCACATTTAACTGCAAAAGGAGAGGGCTAGTACAAGAGCTTGGAAAAAAAAAAAAAAGAAATCAGTTCCCTATAGTAAAATCTAAATAAAATGTAATTTATATAAAGAACACTTAGGGAAAGAAGAAAAGCATTAAAAGGTGAGAAAGGCAGGAGAAGCTGGAAGTAAGTGGAAAGGACAGAGTGCCTCTGGCCAAGGAAATAGCTGCGGGTGCAATTAGCTAAATGGTACACGGCTCTGCGCTGCGATGGTGCTGCGGTTCTGCGCCTGGCCGCGGCTCACTGCTGCGCCTAATGGCAGCGCTGCTGAATAATAAAAGCTGTACTCTGCACTGCCAACAGGAATTCATTTCCTTTAGCTTTCGGTGCCCAAGCTGTATTTTAACCGAAAACTGCGAGCTTTTATTTCTGGAATAACAGTAGCAGATAACTATGGCACGGCCATGGATTTATAGCAATGCTTTTTGCGTGGGGATCAATTGTTTAGACAGGATTTGCTTTCCTCTCCACAATCACTCCTTGCTCCCATGACCATGTCCAGCCGAGGGAAGATAAGATAGGGGGAGGCAGTTCTTATGCAATGAGGCTTCCTAAGCTAAAAGCAATAACTGAAAACTCCACCTCCTCTTATGAATATCATGTAGCTACAACAAACTTGCTCCTTGCCTGCAAACTAGCCAAAAACCCTTCCCTAATGCCAGGGGATCTCGGTGCCTTCCCTGAACATTTAAGTGTCTGTGGGTGCCTCACCACTCGGTGACACGGGGGCTGCCAGAGAGCAGCAGACACAGATCGATGGGGCTCAGTGGATTCGCTCTGTGCTTGCCTGCCTGGACACATCCCGCCCTTCCCCTGCCTCCCCGCTCGCTCTGCTGTCACTTCTCTCTGGGGACACCATTTGCCTGCTTGTCCAAACAAGCTCCAGAGCTTGAAATTGCCAGGGAGTGAAGAGAGAAAAGCCTTCCTACTTACGAGGGGCAGGGTGAAGGGAGACTTGTCCTATGCTAATACAGGGAAGAGGGAGCAATTACTGCAATATCATTTTCTGCTGCGTGTGGCAGGACCGCTGGCACAGCCTGGTTACAGATCACAAGGATTCTCTGTCTTAATAAGCAGCAAGCATGTCCTGGGGAGGAAATGTCTCATGTAAATATGTATTGGCATGGGGACAGGTGTCACACAGGGCTTCCCATCAAAGGAGAGGAAATGCAGCATCATTTGGAGGACTGCTGCTTTGGAACTGCAACCACAAAGGAATGAATAATAGGATTAATTCACTTAGCTATTGATCTCAGATGCACACATTTTCATTTAACATTATGAGAACAGCCAGACTCTCATGGTTCATAGCCTGCGGGCAGTACAGCAGAGACAGCATTTGCAAGCCCTTTTCCCCATTTGCTGATGAGGTAAATCTTAGCAGCACGTTCCTTATGGTGAGCCGCTGGGGAAGGATCTCCTATGGAAAACAGCCCCATGTTTGGATTGGTGACTCTAATGCTGCTCTCTACAGACGCACTCTGAGCAAAAAATTGGTGGCCCAAATAACACGGGGACCTACCCATGGAAATTCTATACAGAAGGCTGAAGAAAGGGAGGGAAAGAAGAAAGCAGAATAGGCTGATTTAATTAGGTCTGGACATACATGCACACAATATCTCAGCTAATCAGGGAAAAAGTTCAGATACAGCCTCCCCAAATCGCCATAAACATTGAAGATCTATGACAGTGAGAGAAGAAAGAATGTGGTGCAGGGAGACATTAAAACATTTTTCAGTAGTTTCATCACATGGAACATGAGGTCTGCTCAGGGTCCCAAATAACTTCTTTGCCAAATTAATCTGCAAAGTTAAGTTTCACATAACTAGCTCTTAGAAAAACACCCTCTCCATAAGCAAGTGGATGCGAGGGCCAAAAGTAAGTGTCAAAGGTGGTGAAGACCATGCTGGGATGTGTGGAGTCACCAGGTGACACCAGTAGAGATGCTGACACCTTAGATGATCCCAAACTGGGCCAGCTCGTGCAGTTCCAGATGGCTGAAAGCTTCCCATGGGCAAATCACGGTGATATCTGCAAAAGAGGGAAAATGACAAATGTGTTCTTGTAGTCCAATGCACTCTTGATTTACTCAGGAAATGTTAACAAGAACGAGATTCTGTTTGAAGGTTAACTGTGCAGGTGAGCATTTCCAATCTGGTACTACCAGTCAGACCAAACAGATCAGTGTTCTTTCTCTCTGTGAGCAAAAGCAAGCCAGCAGCTCCTAGTCTCCTCAGTGACTATGTAAACTGGTGTAAAAGTTAATTCCAGTTATGTGGTTTCTCCTGTTCTTATAAATTACCTGTAGCCAAACTGTGATCTCCTCGAAGGAGTGTGCAGTTTTAGATCAGATGCTGAATAATTTGGCCTACAATATTCAGGATCTGTAACTCTCTCTTCACCAATACTTCAAAGTTCTGACTGGCTACAGCTCATCCAAGGCATGTTTCTCAATCCCAGATGGGTACATAAAATTCTTAAAATTAGGATTCTGATGACAACACAAATACTTGGCCATCTGGGATTTTGCTTCTGTGATTTTTTGGTATTAATAGCTTAGCATTTAGCATTTATTTGAGAATCTCATGCTGATGAAATTCTTAGCCAGAGCATTAGCAGAAAACAAACAAGCACTTCTGCAGCCCAATGTAGGTAGTTTGAAGCTGAAGCATACATAAATGGCCTTTTCTTCAGGTAGAGTATAAGCATGAACGTGGCAGATTGAGGAGGAAGAACCAGTCTTCTCTGGTGACCCTGAGAGCTGCAGACAGGCCAGGGAAACAGAGGCCACCCCAGAATCCTCTCCCATGATCAAGTTTGTCTGTGCTAGAGCTAAAGCAGGGCATGACAGCAACATCCTGCAGAGCTTACCTGTGCCCAGCCCCTCCATGCCTGGGATGTCATCTCCAAACCTAGGAGAGAAAAGACCAGGTAAGGAGTGAGTTTGGGGCAGCAGCAAGGAAAGGGGAGATGCCCTAAGCCCCCAGCCAAGGAAGAATTGAGGGTAGGGAGCGGAAGAGGAGCAGCTCCATGCTGGAGAGCTGAGGGGGCAGAGGGAAGCCTTCCGGCTCCTTGCCCAAGGGAAGATGCACGGAAGCACAGTGTAGCAGTGGGGAGCTACTCAACCAGCACGGTTGCTTTTCTTTCCAAAATTCCCTTACCCTCTGACTCCTTTTTTGGGGGGCTTGCTCTTGAACTGCCTTGTCTGTCTCTGCTTGAACTTGGGAGGGCCCTTGCGCGGTGTGGTGGGGCCGGTTGGAGCATCGCCAGTGTTGAGGTTGGCGGCTGGGGTCTCGCTCATGGCTGGGCTGTGGGCAGCAGGCACGGGCCTCTCTCAGATCCCTCTGTCTGCAAGATAACAGCAAGGACTGACACAATGCTCTGCTTATCTTCCCCAGGTATCAGTAGTCAGACGGCAGAACTGTGGAAAGTATAATTGTGGCAGGATGAAAGATAATGGTGTTAAAGGTAAGGAAAGATTGTAGTGAGTGCAAATCTGGCACGCTAGAATTAAGTTGCCAAACAAGGAGCACTTGAGCTAAGGCCAAAGAGACATTTACCCCATGGTGCAATGTCTTGCAGAGCCATGGAGACTAACACCTTCTTTTGCCTCAAACACAGCTGCACTCTTGGAGACAGGTTGCTGCAGAAGCTTGCCCCACAATTTAGGTAAAACGGGAAGTTTAATGCCAATGCTGGGGGTTTTTTCTAGCTAGCCTTGGAGCAGTGTTGCTGAGGTTTTTGCTTAGTGCTTCAGGACCTGACTACTACAGGAGCCACAAAGACACATGTATAGCTTAGAGAAATATCCTGTCCTTGGGAATCACCATGATATACTTCACCTCTTCTCATACTTGTGCCCAAGCATTACCTGTCCATTAGAACACTGATGGACGTGGGATGCTGGGCTGGATGGGTCCTTTGTCTGGGTGGAGCTGCAATTTGGGCCCAACCTTTGTCAGCACCAAACTCATGGGAAATAGCACAAGATCATTGCAAGATTGTACAGAAGGCTAAGGCAACACACTGGAGACTATCTTATAGTCAGAAGTTTATTTCACAAATTTCTCAGGATTTAGAGGAGTAAAGCCTGTAACTTTCCCCAGGATGTGCCCACTTTGGTATTTTTGAGCGTTGTATTGCATGTGCTGACCCCTCTTCCCCACACTGTGCATGAGGCAAACTCCACAGGGGATTAATAGTTATCAGGGAGCAATTTCTGCTCAGGAGACACGTCTCCTGTCTTAGACAGCAGAACTGCTGCACTCTGAGCCTTTTGCTTCCTTCCCAGAGAGGACAGCTATAACTCTCACAAGTGTTCAAAGGGAAGCAACCAGCCCTTCATCAAATTTTGTGCTAATTAGTATGCCATCAGTAATATAATGGTCTGAACAAGTGCATTTATGGATAAAAATTAATGCAACTTCTTCCCTTCTTCCTTGAAGTCACGTTTTTCATGGCTGTTATATATCTCCTATCTCCAGGTGTTCATCCCCCTCCATCCAGGCTGATGTAATCGCTGATGGAATTAACTTCAGGATTTGGTTCTGAAGACTAATCTCATTAGGTCACCATAGTACTCTGGCTTAATCCCCAACATCACCTGCCGTGACACTCTGGACTTCTAATCTCAGAACTATAAATGTCATCCAAGATTTTTCCTTAGTCTAAAGAGAGTTCATTCCTTTATCCTGAAATAGCCAGAGCATTGGAAAGCAAATCCTCCAAGGAGAAAGATCATCCGAGCAATCCTCCTGTGTCACTTCCACATCCATGCGAGGTGAAGAGCCATATTTCTGTATCTGTGGCAGTCTGGAGATACTTCATCCAGAGCACCTTTCCATCTGTGGTGGCATTTGGATGGTTCCAAATGATGGCACCTAGAGGCAGGTTAGTTCTCCTGTCTCTTGTGGTCAGGCTTCTGCCTCAGCTGTAATATCCCAAGCAGGAGACTGGACAGGTTCCAGCAGCCCCAAATGGAGCAGCAGATGGTTGTGTCTGAAGCTGCAGCATGCACAGATGCTATTCCCCCGCGTGTAACACAACGCTTCCTAAGCACACTCTGTGCCCACAAACACAAGGATCAGCTCAAACCCTGGAAGTTACTTATTTGGCTGCCATCTCTGCAGTGCCTGAACAGTTGCCCAGTATTTACAGCTTTTTCTTTTTTCTCACAGCATGGTGGCAGGACAGGCAAACACTGTCACCTTCTTCTTTTAACAGAATGAGAATGGAAGTGCAGTGATAGGTATGACCTGGACTGCACTGCTGGGAGGAGAGATAAAATCTTTTGACTCACAGATTTTTAGGGCCAAACTGAGAGATGAGAGATTTTTTTGTCTCCAAAACAAAGACAGAATTTTGTCCCTCTCTGTTACTCAGGATGGGAGGAATTCAGATGATACTGCCCTACAACAAAATGCTTTGCATCAGTAAGCTGCTCCATAGCATGTCTGCCAATGTGCCAAAGTCTAATATTATGTCTCTGTCTCAGGTGCAATTCTTATCAGTAGGTTTGTCTGTCTCAGTGCTAAACCCCCCACTCCTGAACTAAAAGAGACATGCATCCACTTTTAAGCACCATGTTACTTGGCACCCTTCTCAAGGGCTCCTCTCAAAAGTACCACAGAAAAGCAAACCAGCTGACAGATTTCCATTCTGTAGGACTGACATCCAAACCTTGAAAGATGCATTTGAGCTCCATCTCCAGCTGAATTCCTGCCCTCCTTCAATAACCTCTGCTGTGCACTGGCATGTTACCTTAACCACAAATGTGTCTTTGAGGGTCAAAACCTCTTAAATCCTGGAGTCCACATTTTGTCCCCAACACCACTCAATAGAGGAGTAGCTAATGGGAAGATTCATCCCTTGAAGTTTCTTTGTGCCCCAGTCTGAAGTCGTTGTATTCATTAACCAGATATTAAATAACCCAGGGTTTGGTAGGAAAAAGGATCTGCCCGAATCACACTTCATCCTCTCTTACCTGCAGGAATTCAATTAAGAGCATTCAATGAAACTTTTAGCTAGGGACATTTCCAGCATTAGGGTCAAATTTAGCTTTTTCCTTACTAATCTCCCTCTAATTCTATTCTCTCCATGCATCACTAAGAAAAGGACAGAGGATGGAAAGTAACCTTAATGCCACATAACAACTGACATCAAGCTGCCTTCCCACCATGGAGCTGGTGGGACTTGCTTGCCATCATTAGAGTGAAAGAATTCTCCCTTCGTGCTTGAGTGGGCCCTGCCCCACAGCATGGAAACTGCCCCAGATCCCACACCTTGGGAACAAGCTGCTCCTACACACAGCCAGACAAGCACCCCAGGATCACAGACATGAAAGAAATGCCAATAGCAGCTTCTTCCCATGGGAATTCACAGCCTTTTGTCTTACCATACCTGGTTGCTTGGATAGTCCTTGGTACCAGATCAAGCAGTTGGCTTGACAAACGTCCTGAATCTCCTCTAGATCTCTGCAAGTGCTGTGCTGCCTTCTCCCAGGGTTTCCTGGTCTGCCAGAGCTCTTTTGCTCCTGCCAGCACCAGCACACAGCTCCTGGGCAGGAGCTGATGGCTGTGGATGCAAAGACTGTTGAGGCATAAGATCCTCTGCCATGCACTTCCTCTGCTCCCTCCTCTGATGAGGTGTTACCTAATTGCCCCTGACAGCATTTCTGCTCAGTCAAGGGCTTAATCCTCTAGGTAAGAGCTTTGCTTGCATCTGAATGCTAATTATACCTAATACACATTAATGGGCTTATCTCAGTTGCGTCAGAAATCCCACCTCGGGGTTGTTGGCCAGGTTAATCATCCTTCTTTTAGTTTTATTCAAATTTAAGGGGCCTTGAATACTACTGACAAATGCTGACTCTTTAATCTGCTCCATCCTTAATCTCTGACTCTCCATGGAAAATGTCCCTGGCAGATAATGCAGACCCTCATTGATCTTCTTTTCAGACCTTTTTGGTGTAGGAACTTATCTTCCCCTGTCCAAAGCTTTCAAAAGTACAGATTCCTCCGTGTGCACTTGTCGTGCACTGCCCCAGGGTGTCAGACACAGAACTTCCATGAGCCGTGGCCCTCCATGCAGATTCTCTTCTGTGAGTAGAGAGGAACAGGGGGAAACATCCTGTGCTCACGTTCTCTCTGTGGGTTTCTTGCATGCTCAGATCTTGGCCTCGGGAGAGCCATAGCATCATCCTTTCAGGCTTTTGTCTGGGAGTTTCCAATCCAGGCCCTTTGAGGACTGTCACAGCTCCAGTCTCAATTGCTGGAGGTGGCTAACCATAGTGATGGGAGGAAGTCCATGTAGGTTCAGCCCTTTCTGCTCCTGTGTCTTACACAGGATTTCAAATGCTTCGTTCTGGCAGCAGTTTTAAGACCAAGAGCAGGTGAAAGAGGGTGCATTCTAAGAGACAGAAATTCATTTCCAGTAGAACTATATTCCCAAGCGGGGATCACTGGAAAGACTATCCCAGTTGAAAGAAGGGATTCAGTAGCAGCAGAGGTACAGCAGCACCACGTTATGAGCTCCTCATTGATGTGCCCTGCAGGTGTGGCTGGGTGCTGGGCCAGGAAACACCAGCTGCCCATCCCAGCTGCTCCTTGGCAGCCCCCAGTGCTGCTCTCATGCAGGCTCAGCCAGACAGGACACAAGCCAGGGGAGTTCCAGGGAGCCCCAGCAGAGGGGTGCCCAGCCCAGGGGCTCCTCAGCATGAGGAACTGAGCAGCCCCTGCTTGTACAGCCAGGGAGCTTTGAGACAAACCACTGCAGCAGCACCTGCCCTAATGACAGAGGAAACAAAGCAACCACGCAAGAATCACAACTCCTCCTCCCAGCTACTGGATCTGTTCTCACTCTCCAAGCACAAACATCCAAATTTTCCCCCCATGGAGTTTTATCTGGGCTTTTCTCTCCCCTGGGTTTTTCAGCCAGTTCCTTTTCCACCCCCTGCCCCCCCTTGCTATTGCTTTGAGCTCCTGGGGAACACTTACAGTGCCAAGGGCTCCTCTTGCAAATCATTCAACTCCCGTCCTCCAGCCTGCCTAGAAAGAGTCTCGAGGTGTCCCTTGTCCTCCAGATATACCCTGCCACCAGGTGACATCAGGCCATCGGTGGTGGGTGGGGCTGAAATGGGGGGAGCACAGCGGGAGCAGTGCTGGGCAGGCACGGCTCCAGCAAGGTCTGGAGGAGCAGCAGAGCCCCAGCACACCCCTGAGGGGTGATGTGCCCCTTTCTGCAAGAAGTGGTGGCTTCTCTTCAGCTTCTTGGGGGACATCTCTGGAGAAGCAAAGAGAAATAAAGAAATAACCTGCCCTTTGAGGGGTGCTGCTACTTGGAACCACACGTGTCTGCACCTGCCTGGGAAGGGAGGATTCCCTATCCCTCTCCTGAGCTGGTGAATGCCTGGAGGGGTTTCCAGTGAACTTCTCAGAGGTGCTGCTGTGTGAAGACACACCTTACAGAGCCATGCATGCAGCTAGCCCAGCTCCAGCAGGGCTGAGTCCGCTCAAGGAGTCACAGGGAATGCTGCTGAGATGCTCCAGGGCTCTAGGGAAGCAGATGGGAAGGCAGGGGGGAAGTGGGAACCTTTGTGTTGCATGTAGGTGGCCAGCCAGCCCCTCCTGAGAGCCAAGGTGCTGGGCTGAGGTAACAGCTGGGTCTCATCTGGGCACCAGCACCACTGTCACTGTGAGGGGCCCTCAGAGGCAGAGCTCAGCCCATGCTCCAGCCCATCAAAACTCCACGTGTGGAAATGCATACTGTTTTATTCCCAGCCCTTGCTGTCTCCCATGGACCTTAATGGCCTGTTGTAACTGCCTGGAAGATCAGTGCCAGAGATGGGGAAAGAGTTGGTGGAGTCTCGGGATGAAAAGAGAAGGTCCAGAGCCCTGCAAAGAGGTGCTGGAAGATCATCCTCATCCTCAGCCATGGCCTGTAACTCTCTGGCTGGAGGTAAAACCACAAGGTTAACAACCCTCAGGGCTCTTGGGCCGGCTGAAGCACCTCACACTCACCCTTGCTGAGCATCCTCCTCACTGCACAAGATCAGGGCTGGCAGGACTGGAAATAATCCCAGTAAATGGAGTAGCAGCAGGAGCATCAGAGCAACACAAGGGCAGAAGGAAACCAAAGTGTGGGTTTGTTTATGATGGAGGGGGTTTGTCTGTGGGTGAGGCTGGAGGAGGGGATTTTGGAGCAGCCAAGCCAGCCTGGGGTGTGACTGTGTGTGACCAAGAAGGGTCTGACTGATGTGACAGACCCTGGCAGGGAGCACCAGGCCAGCACTGCACTGGTGCTGAGCAAGAGTCCCATAGCTGAGGCCTCTGACCCTTCAGATGCTGAAGTTAGACAAGATAAATCCTTCAGGCAGACTCTTAGCTTACATTAAAACAAATCAATAGGGCCCTAGCCCTTGAGTGGGCGCTGAGAAGCCGGGAAGTAAATCCTAGATGGAGCTGAGAGGCTTTCAATCTAGCAGAGAAGGAGCAAACACACATTCCCACACATTTAAGACAATCACACAGCTTTCAGAGGCTTGTGCAGCAATTTCTGGGCACGGGAAAGAGAACGGGGGCAGCATCTTGTTGGCATCCTCTCTTTCCCTGTGATGACTAGAGCTTGTATACAAATGTGTGGAGATTGATTGCACCCATCCTCTTCTGACAGCAGAAGTGATTACTGTGGGCAGGGACCTGCTTGTGTGGATATAAAGAGGTGCAGCCTGCTGGCAGCAGACTCCCTCCCATCCCTGCTGCTCATTCCCATGCCTCCATCTGCTGCAGACAGGTTTCCAGGGGCTCCCCCTCCCCTTCTGCCTTCTTCTATGTAGGTAAAGTTGCTGGGGAAATCAGCTGCACAGCCCTCTACTGCTCTTCCTGAGGCTTAAAAATTTACATATGTTCAGGCTGTTTTCAAAATACTCCCTTTGTTTTCCTGTTTTCCCAATGAAATCTGTCTCGTTACCCTTTAAGAAAAAGTGGACTGTGGGGAAAAAAAAATTTCCACGGTGTCACATGAAGATATTTTTTTTACCACTGACAAAACATGACAGAAACTCCCTAAAGGGCCCCACTTCTCATGTTCTTTCTTATCTCCCGGGATTATCAGTCCTCTCTCTCCATCCATACTCTCTCCCTTTCCCTCACAAAGTGGGTGGCATTTACTTTGCAGAGTTGTGGGTGCACAGCTTCCTTTCAGAGCAAGAGGCACCTGCTTCATGTTCTTGCCTGGCTGCTGCACCAGATGGACAACAAGTCCTGTCCAGGGACTGAGAACCCAATCCCTGTCTCTCCCTACCCAGGGTTTTCTTCCCCAGGAAGGCCAGTGCCAACTTTTCTGGCCACAACAGTTGCCATTGGATCCAGAGAAGAGCTGCACCAGAAACCATGGTGTCCAGGTGGTAGCAGGAGTGCAGTCCTCATGGCCTCAAAGGAAAACTCAGGAGCTTCATCA
This sequence comes from Serinus canaria, assembly GCF_022539315.1. Classification (NCBI taxonomy): domain Eukaryota; kingdom Metazoa; phylum Chordata; class Aves; order Passeriformes; family Fringillidae; genus Serinus; species Serinus canaria. The sequence goes on from NC_066314.1 coordinate 46,228,760, forward strand.
CCTCCAGCCAGATTATATTCCGTTCCAAGGAATCACTTAAAAAACATCTCCAAGGTTTCTGACCCTATTTGTGAGCTGGTGTAGCCATGGAAACAGTAGTTATGCCAGAAATAGCAGCTCCCCTGAATGACAAAGAAAACACAAGTTTACAAGACAGTGATTTTTCCAGAGGCTGACTGAGCTCATGGGACTGTGGGAGGAAATCCCAGCTGAGGCACAGACTCAGGGACGCAGCTGATAAGGGTTGTGGTTGCTGTGGGCCACAATAACTTTTGAAATGCATCTCTACAAGTTTGTGCCACATACTTGGGAGACTTTATGGATAGAGATTTATCACTTGCCACAAAGATATACCTAACTGGAAGCGAGCAGAGAATGAGCCAGGCAGCAAAATGTTGGTTTGCCCCCTGAAGGCAGGCAGCTTACCAAGTACCCCTGGATCCCTAGTGAGGGAGCCATGGTAGGACCTAGATTTAGGATGGGACTGTCTATTGGTCTCATGGAATATCAGTGAGGTTGTCATGTCAACAGTGTTTTGGTGAGAAACACAGGGTAGTAAGGTGCCTGCAAATGAGGACCCACAGGCTGGAATCCTCCTCCTGCAGAGCTGACCATGTTCCCAAGCCTCACGTCATTTGTGCTAGTGTAGAAAAGAGGAACAGATCCAGGGGACTGGGCTTTCCCTGGCACAGATATGGGCTTGTTTGACAGCATGCAAATCAGTCCATTAAAAGTGCAGAGAAGAAGGCATGCTCATGGAGAGTTTTATCATTTTTCCTTCGGGAAATCTCGCACAGTTATTTTGGTGTTGGGATGAAACCTCCATAACAGCCTGCAATAAACAGAGTGTGCTGACTTTGGGAATCTGTGCCTGCTGCTGGATACAAAAGTTGTGTTTGGTGTCACTGAGCTCAGCTTGCAGAAGAGCCTGATCTTGATACTCCCACTCACACCCTGGAGGCTTCTCTGGCAAGAGGGCAGAGAGGAAAGAGGCTGAGGTCTGAGTTTCCACTACCAGGGCTCAAGAGGGAGATTTCCATGACCAACCTGTAGAAAAAGGTCCTTTGAGGAAATATAAATCAAGTGATAAGGTTTTGCTGAACTATCAGCAATGGCCCTGCCTGTGCTACAAACGAGCTATTGGGGACAGAACCAAGTCCTCAAGCCATTGCCAAAGCTTCTGCAGGAAAAATGAAGTCCCTGCTTTTCTTATGTGGTCAAGGGTGCTCTACTTGCACATGTTAGAACAACATTACAGGCCCCAGGCTTCCAGGCACGAATGCTTCAGGACATTCTGGGGCTTTTTATAGCAGATGCTATAAAACCATGTAGTCTGTCCTACACTTCATTAGTTACCAGAGTTATATTTTATTCTCAGCAGTAAGTCTGGCCTTTCTTGGAACAGATAACCAAGTCTTAGCATCTCACACTCACAAGACTGCTATGTTAGCATGATTTTCCCTGATTGGCATAAATAAAAGGAAAACCAAAAGAAATCCCCTCTGTCTGTCTGTCTGTCTGTCTCTCTCTCTCTTTTTTTTTTTTTGGACAGCCCTTTTTACCATCAGATCTCAAGAGAGAGAACTACATTTTTATCGTTCTTATTTGTAAATATGGCAGAGATGGTGGAGGGGAAGTTCATAGACCTGCAGATGAGACTCAGCCATGCAGGCATCTGCTGAGGAGACTGATGTTCTTGGCCATGCAGCACAAAAAGCTCAGTGTTTCTAACTGCTTTGTGATTCATTGTTTAAGAGCATCCCCATGCTAATTGCAAAGCTGTCCCAAGAGAAAGCAATATCATTAGTGAGCATCCTTTCTGTGCACTCACTTTGCCTAGTGTCTGCATCCAGGCTGTTGGTAATGACACAATAGGGCTGACTTTGTTATATTGTTTAAAAATCATCCTTTCTTTTTGTTTTCACTCTGCCCACAATTAAGATATCTGCTTTCTTCATTTATAAGATTATTTTTCTCCTGAATGACATGTACAGAACAAGCTCAACATTAATATATTGAACAAAAACTTAGCATTTCTCCCTTTTTTATCAAGCCCAGGTAGTTCATCTGGTTATGCATGGGACTGCTGTAAATCAGAGCTTGTGGTTGCCCTTAAAAAAATCACAGTTTCCACAGTATTGTCTCAAGAGTCTTATTCAGATTTTTCTTTTCTCATAATTGACTCCTTCAGTATGAATTACATGCCATGTCCCTGTGAACAGCGATTAAATGGTACAGTAGCACTCTCTAAAATCATGCATTGAACTAAACAGAGAAGTAATATTGCCTTGTTAAAAAAAGAAGTGTGTTTTTATTTAAAGAGAAATCAGGAAATCAGATTGCTCCAGAGCTTTGTTCAGTTTAAAACAGTGTAGCAAATGATTCAGTGTCACTGGGCTAAGAGGCAGAAACTGTACACAAGTCAGCTCCAGATGTCTCCTCTTCTGACAGCTCCTTTTCTCTTTTTTTTTTTTTTTTTTTTTTCTTCTTTTTGACTGATTGATTCTTTCTCCTTGGAAACCAGCAGCCCAATAAAGGAAAGCTTTCCTAAACATTTTGGTAAAATGTTTCTTTCTTCCTCTTATGGGGGCACATGTCTTCCCGTGGCTTTCACACCATGCAAGAGGCATTCTTCCTTCCTCCTCCTCCGCATGAAAGCACTGCTGTGCAATCTCATTCGGTTCAGCCCTTTGCCACCATTATTATGATTTTCTTCATGTAGCAGTTGAGGCTTTCAGGAAGAAATGATTGCTTCTGGGGAGCATCTCACACTCTCCTTGGGAACATTTGGCTAATGGGCAGAGGAGGCAGCTCTTCTGCTCCATTATCTTGTCTCTTGGGGTGCTGCTCACCTCCCAGACACATGGATGCTAAATGCTTTAGCTGCCATGTGATAGCAGATCCCTGGTGGATATAACTGTGGAAAGGGAAAAAGCCAGGGGATCAAAATCTGAATAAATTAAAAAGAAAAAAAAAATTCTCCTTTTATTGCTTAGGTGTACTGCTAGTACAAAGCCTTCTGTTTTCCCCTCAGGATCTTGCACAACTGTAGAGCTTAATGTTGTAATGTTTATTTGTTTGTTCATTTGTTTTTGGTTTTGATGGCCTTTCACTGTCAGATTCCAGCCTTTTTTTTTTTTTAATGTTTTTATTTAGGTCTCTACACTCTTGTTTCCCACTGGAGGCACACACCTACAAATTGCTTTGAAGTTTCTTACTGGGAGGCTTCTAAGGATATTTCTGTGCCAAGGACCTGGAATTGCAGCTTGCTTTCTGGTCCAGTCAAGCATCATAAACACAGCATAGAAAAAGTGAATAGTTTAGTAGTCATCAATGCATGTGGGGCATGCACATGTTGCACAAAGGATGTTCTGACATGAAGATTTATTTGTGGGACACTGACAGCTGATGGTGTTCTTTGGCTGGAATGCTGAAAGTTATTTCTGGAAAGAAAAAGAAAATAAAGGAAAAGAAGAGAGGGAAAAGGGGGAATTTTTCCCCACTGGCCAGCTGTGAAGGGCAATGATGGGGCCCCATAGGAACATCCTCCTCTGAGGACTCTCTCCAATGCTGCAGATGATGGCAGTGAGAATGACCAGCAGGATGATTTCTTGCCATGCTTTCCCTTGGTATGATACAATTTTCATCAAGACCCAGTTAAAACTCCTATGGCTTATTTCTGGGTCTGTTTCTATTAAATCTGGGAGGAGAATGCTCATCATGTGCAAATGTTGCACATTCATTGCCTGTTAATCTTCTGTGAATACATAAAACTGGATAATATTTACTGAGAACTTCAATAGCCACTGGCTCTTCTGTTGAGCACCACATTTGTTTTTCTCCTTTATACACTGAAGTCTGCAATATAAAAGAAAAAGAAGGAGTGGGAGGAACAGCAATTCTCACAGCAGTTCCTGCACGAGAATCCACCATAATAACACTGTGGGGGTTTATGGAGGCAGGGCTGTGAGAGCAATAATATGTGAACAGCACAAGTGCAATAAAGGAAAAACATTGCCACAGAGAGACTGGTAATTCTTGTATCAAGGCTTTCAGAGATGCTACATAGCTGCAAGCAGCATGCCCTGAGCTACAGGGTATATAAGGAACCTAAGAGCTAGACAGAGGCTGGACACAACCTGACTAGAAGCCATAAATTCTGGCATGCCGTCAAGTTCCTTGTTGAGAGTACTGTTTAGCACAGGAATGTCAGGGCGCAGCTGGCAAGGGAGATTTCCCAAGGTCAGCAGAGGAGGAGAGGATGCCACAGCTCTCCTAATTTAGTCCCAGCTTCAGCTCTGGCTGTTTCAGAAGAAAGTCACAACACAGGGAGGAATGCTTGAATAAATAACTCCTAACACCCTGCTTGGTGATCAGCTTAGAACTGAGATTTGATTACACTTGCTGAGATTTGACCTTACATAACCACCTGTTCTCTGAGAGGTCCCAAAATAATCCAGTCCCCTTTTAAATCCAGCTCTGGTGGGTGACTTCTTCACCTGCAGAACACTGACTTCTGCCACGGCACCAAGTGAGGGATGCAGAGCAAAAGCTGCTTTCCTGCATGCTGGGCTCTGGAGTGCAGGGGATGCAGAGAAGACACCCTTGCTTCCCCATTACAAGCACCACCTTCCCTTCACCAACCCTTGTCCTCTCACTCACCCCCTCCCACCAACTTAGCTCTCCGCTCTCCCCTCACTGAGCTGCTCTGTCCATCTTCAGCCTTCCTCAGGCTAGACCCTGAATGAAACTGGCTCTGTTTTGCCCCTACCCTCTCATCCCCCACAAAACCCTTTTCCTTCCTCTGTCTTCCTGTTTCCCTTGCTTCCTCAGGGGATTGTGAAGTGCCATGTGAAGTCTTTGCACACCTTCAGGCTTGTGACAGGGGTTATGGGATTAGCACTTTAACAAGCCTGAAAGCTGCTTAGACAAGTATTAAATCTCCAATCTCTCCATCTTTCAAAGATCCCTGCTGGAGGAGCTGGAGGAGCTGGAGCACATGCTCATGTCTTCAGGGGTCAGCTCTTCATCTGGCTGAAAGCCCTCAAGTCCAGTGGCTAGGTGGTTTGAAAGGATTCTCATGGGACTTGGGGCTGGAAAACCCAGTTAAACCCTTACCAGGGGCTTTGTGTTGGCATCCCAAAGTGCCTTCTCTCTCCTTGCCCTCCATGCTGAACGCTGGCTCCCTTGCCTGACATTTCATCTGGCCTCCATTCCTTTCTTCCCTTCCCCCCCAAGGGCTGCAGCACTTTAAAAGGGGTGAGTTGCACCAGGTAAGAAGATATTAGGCACCCCCTCTCCTAGGCACAACAGGATCAGCCTGACCATGCTGACTTCTAAAGCCCATCCTGGGGCAATTTGTGCCTGTGTTTTATTCAGAGGAGATGAATTCATGCTTCATTGGCTGTATCACCCTGTTTATCCCACTTAACAGAGAGTCAGAGAAGGCAGTGCTGGGATTACCAGAGTTGATGCTCCCCCACAAGGCAGGGAAAGCTCATGTCTGAGCTCCTGGACCTGTCACCTTGCCCATTCCCATCCCCTCGTGACTGCCTCAGGAGCAGATTACCTCCTCCCATCCCAGCAGGGAGGAGGATCTCTGCATGTAGAGAGGGACATCATCTGGGGACACCATCCAGGGGACACCCACGACCAAAACTGACACCTTGCTGCACCTGCTGACGTGAATTTGCTGAACTGTGAGGTTGTGTAGCTTCCCAGTATGTCACCTGTAGCCTTCCTGGGACTGTAAAAAGCTTGAGGGGGAGGCAAAACTCATGACAGTGACAGCATTCAGCAATATTATTCACTAGACAGAAATCAAAGCTAGTAACTATGTACGGAGTTCAGTGAAAATGCAAATTAGTAGTTCCAAAACAAATCACTTTACAAGAGCAGCATTAAAGATACTGCTCTGTTGAACCTCTTAAAAATACAAACATGGATTCCCTACCTGGACTGAAATTTCTTTTTATTTTTCCCCTCAGAGCTTCCAGCCTGGGAAATTTCAGCTCCAAATTAGATAGTTTTGGAAATTACAAGTAGGTGAAAATAAGAGATTCTAACAGGTGAAATTTTTCTGGATTAGTCACTTCTAAAGGTCATAAAGTAGTTCTGCTCCTCAAATGTGGCGAGCAACCTGTTCCACAGAAGATGGAGATGACATTTAGCAGCACAAAGCTGCAATGCACCACCACTGCAAAAAGTACAGATCTAGAAATACTGGATACTCAATGGCAGCAATCCAAATTCAAACAGGAAAAAAATGCCTAATTTTTTAAATCTTACTGTTTTTAAAAAAAATCAAGGTTTATTGTTTCCCATAGGGTGCTACAGACATATATGTCTGTTGGGAGTACAGGCTGTGTAGTTGAAGGATATGCATTTAAAATTGTGAATAAACTTAAGACACTAGAGGTTGATCATACCTATTATCGTGGTGTACTAATTGTACAATCAGCTGTTATCAGTGGGGTAAAACTGAATAAGACTTAATCCTAATATTTTAAGTAAAAAAGTATTACTTTCCAGCTAAGAACACATTTGAAGTTTTACCATGTTTTTTGCAATAAAGCAGGTACACTTTAGCTGTTGTCCCTGCCTCCTTCTGTCACAGACAAAAGAACTGGCTGGGGTTGGGAAATGTCTGCCAAGAAATGATCTTCGTGGCATGGCATCAGTTTGTCAGAGATTAAATACTTGGTGGTAGAGATTTGCTTTCAGTGCTGTCCTGCTCCATCATGGTTCAAACCCTTCCTTCCTTCCAGCAGAGCAGTGACGTGGTTCCCCAGCAGGATGCTGGATATGCTGACCCAAAGGACCATGCCTAAGTTCCCATCTGCTTGGCATGGTGTGATTCCAATGTCTACAGCTCCTTCTCACTCTGCTTATGAACAGGAAGAGGAGGCACAGAGCAATTACATGATGTCCCCATGATTGCATGCTGACTAATTTCTAATTTAGGAGTAAAATCTGTTTCCCCTGCATGCTAGGCAGATGAAGCCATGCAGGTTGAATGCACATACACATGGTGGCACACAGCTACACATCCCTATACCTTTATGCATATTTGTGGATAAACTGATCCCTATTTATGCTCACATGTGTTTAGAAATAGTGTGTAAATAGCTACACAGAGGCACGTGCAGTCTGGTGCTTAACTAAAAAGGAGCCCACAAAAGAAACCAAGCTAATCTCAACTATTCTTCAGCAAGAAGGATTGCAATAACACTACTTACAGTTGCTGTACACAGTGGCTAAAACCAAGGGAATTTCAAACCAAGCCATGAGTGAACAGTAACCTCCACCCACACCTCCTCCCAGCTAAACTGTGTCCAGTTTCTAAACTGAAATCCAAGATGAGAAGCTGTTGTACAAGACACAGGGGGTTCCTCAAATCCTTCCATAGTTAACACATCCAACTCTTCACAGCTTTCCCAGGCCAGGACATGAACAATATGAGCTGCCATAAAGTGGTACTGTAGTTGAATAAATTTGCTCTGTTCTTTTCCTCATCCCCATCCCACTCAGCCACTGGTGCTGGCATAAAGGTTTAGTCCCATTTGTCCATTATAAACAGGTATGGGGAAACCTATCTGGGCTGAAAACTCACCAATGTATACTTACACATTTGCTTGCATGTTTTTCTCTGGTACCATTTGAACTCCTCTAACTATTGTGTTCAAGTCAGGTCCCTTGTGTTGGCCCAAGGGAAGGGTTAGTGTAGCAGTGAAAAGGAGTGGCAGAGAATAAAGTAATTTTTCTTGATGGTGAAACTAATTAATGGAAGCTTGGAATGTTTCTGAGGCTATAGCCCCTGATAAATGGGAATCCATTGTCAGACAGATATATGCTCTGTTTTTCCCTTGAAATTCATGAGGTAAGGATCATTGTGCCACCCACAACCTAAATGAAAGCAATATCTGGCTGGAAAAATCAATCCCCCCTCTTCTGAGATCTGTTAATCCCTGAAGAAGATCCCTTTCCCTCAGCTGTTTGCAACCTTTAAAAATTTGTGTACAATAAACACTTTTAATGGATATGTGGATCTGGGGCAGTGAATGTAAGCCCATTGGCAATAGATATGCTTTGCTTATTTTGCTGCTGTAAATGCATTAAGAGCAGTCTATCAGTCATTGCAGGCCCAGATTTGTTGTTTGCAAACCAATGATCTAATTTGTTGTGCACTGAGGACTATGTACATGGAGGATTTATGTGACTGATGAACTAAGTGGGCACTCCATGAGGGGCAAAGAGAGAGGAAATCTGCTGATATTTCACAAAGTAAGGGGTGTAAAATCTTTTTGATCATTTAAGCAACCATGGGAAATGAGAGCTTTTTCTCCCTGAGGTAGCTGATCTTGGAAACTGCTTCTGTTAGAAGGGCTGGGAGTTGGGAACAATAAGCTGATTAAGTGCAGCAGGTAGCAGGAAAAATGAGGTTCATGAGAACCTCCATTTGCAATACTGCTTTTCTTCCCACGTACGCGGGAACGCACAACCCGATTCTCCGCATCTTTTAATCGGTATAAATCAGCGCCACATTTGAAATGACCGTAATTACACCAGGAAAATAAACAAAATAAAAGCCTGGGGAGAAAAACAAAGCCATCACCCCCTCGCTCCCCGGCACAGCAGCCCGAAGCCGCGCACGGCGAGCACTCCCGCGTCCCCGGCCGGGCTCAGCTCCGCAGACAAAGCCCTGTGCACCTCTGCGCAAAAGGAGCGCAGCGCGGCGCCGGGCGGGCGCAGACAAAGCGGGGCAGGCGGCGGAGCGCCGCAGCATGCGGGGCCGCGCAGGGCTTCCTCTGCGGGTGGGCTGCTGCCGCCGCCGCTCTTTTTTTTTTTTTTTTTTTTTTTTTTTTTCGCTGCGTGTGAGTGTTATTTTTTTTTTTTTTTTCCTCTCTTCACCAACTTCCTTCCTGCTCCAACTGCCAAAGCTCGAGGCTGAGCGCTGACAGCAGAGGAGGACCCCGGCCGCCGGCGCCGCTCCGCCGGTGAGTGCGAGGGCCGGGCGGGGGCGGCGGGGCACGGACGGCGCGGCGGACGCAGCCCCCGCTCGCTCCCCGCCGCTCCGCGCAACTCCGCGCCTTCGCTCCGGGGGCGGGCGTCGGAGCCCGGTCCTGCCCGGGGAGGCAGGCAGAGCCCTGCCTGCGCTAAGGGGGAAGCCAGGCTGCGCTCTGCGAAGGGGCGGAGGGGCAGGGCAGGGCAGGGAAGGGAAAAGGCCCCCGCGGTCCCGGGCTGGCGGCGGGTGCAGCCCTGCGGCGTGGTAGCCGGCGCTTCCCGGGCTATGGGCTCCCTTCTGTCCCCGCACCCCGGGGCTTGGGAAGGGGAGACCGGGGCTGGGGGCGCTGTTGAGTCCGGTGTGTTTCTCCCCCATCGCGAAAATTACTTCCTCCCTGCTAAACCCGCTTCCTGGAGATAAGCCCTCGGCCAGGGGGTGGTTTGGAGAAGTGATGAGCAGACGGAGGGCAAGTGAAACGCTGTCCCTCTGACAGCCCTTTTTGTGCCCCTTGGAGGCACGGGGGGGGCGAGGAGGTGCCCGTGCTCCACCTTGTCACTGCCCCCTCCTGCTGCAGGTGCGAGGGCAGCTGTCTGTCCACGGCACAGGCAGAGCCCAGCTGCGAGACTCTGGTGCCTCTCGCCAATGCGTGATTCCGTCTTGCCTCCTGCAGCCATCTCTCTCTAACAGGGACCCCTAACCCTGCCCTTGCCCCCTCCCGGCTGTTTCATGGGTGCTGCCAGGCCTCAGGGGTGCAGGAGACGCAGGACTGTGGGCTGGAGCGGCAGAAAGGCAAGAAAAATGTGGCAGGGCAAGATGCCAAGCACACAGATTTCTCCTTGCATATAAAACCTAGGGTTAATTTTCTCAATTTAGTGCGGCTCTTGGTCTGAATGGAGGGCTCCATATTAGCCCTTGGCCTGGGCAGTGGCACAGAAGCTCAGGAACCCTGACAGCAACATGGTGTCTCTGGGGAAGCAGTGGTGCCTGAGCTCAGGAATGTGTCTCAGCTTGCAGAGGGCACCAGCAAGTAGGGGCAGGAGCTGCTGAGATGGGAGCTTTCCTCTTGGTCACAGCCTGCCTTGGAGTTTGGCAGGGGGGCAGCGCCAGATCCATGGCTTGGGGAAAAATGCCAGAACTTGGTCTGATTGGTGCCATCCTGAGGCGCCTGTGAGCCAGAGGTTGTTCATCCCAGACAGTCTGGCTGGTCCTGTTCCCTGCAGGATCTTGCTGTTGGCATGGCAGATTGTCTGTGCACCTTTCTGGGAGGTTTTCAGGACCTAAAAGCATTCCCCCTCAAGTGAGCCACCCCTGCGGGCTGGCAGGGATGGGGACGGTCTCTGCGGCATGTATGCTGCAAGGGGAAGGTCTGAGGGATGAGGAGCAGCCAGCTGGTCCAGTCCTGACTCTGCCTTTTCTCTGCATGGGGGCAGAAATGCCTCTTTCCATCTCCTGTGATAAACCAGAGGAGGTGGCCATGGGAGGATGGGGGCGGGCAGGCACCTGTGGTCTGTGCTTGTGTTGGTGGCAGATGCAGCCTGGTATTGTGAGAGAGCTCGGGTCAGTGCTCGGGTCCAGTGCAGCTGGAGCCCAAGTGGAAGGCAAGGCTTGGCACTGGCTGTCGTGGCTAATCACAGCTTCCTCCTGTGCTGAACGTGGAATGGCACTGAGGGGATTGCAAGGCTTTCTAAGGTGACTCTGCTGGGGCCACAGAGTGTAATTGCTGCTTTCAGGAGGGAGCTTTTGGTTTCCTTTCTCGTGAGGACAAGCTCAAGGGCCTTTCCTATGGTATTTGGGTATTTCACACTCCTAGGTCTGGGCATGAACTGAGCCAGGGTCATTCAGCTGCTGGGACCTGGTGTTTTTTCTCTTTGTTTGGTTTGAGATTCCCTTTTATTTCCCATGTGCCCATTCTGTACTAGTTCCTCGTTCACCACAAAATTGCAAAGTTGTCTTGCAATGGCCATTTCCAATTAAAATACCTGACTGAATCTTCTTGTTTGTGTGCTGGTCAGTTCTTTTCTGTCCCTTTGCAACGTGCCAATGTACCACTCCTTGATTATTTTTCTTCCCTGCTCTGGGATTGCTCTGAGAGGTCTGCGTACTACTCAGAGTTGCCTGACACCACTTGATGATTCACCTTAAACAGTTGTTTTTTCATTTTTTTTTTTTTTTTTGTGTGTGGGTGTTTCTTTTATGTTTTAATAAATGAAAAAACTGTCCCATTAGCTCACAGTTTAACTTTTGGGAGCAGGGGCAAATGCTAAGGCCACAGTTGCAGAGAAGGACAAACGATTTGTTTGGAAAATTGCAAATAAGGAAGCAAAAGAGGACTTTTTAGTAGGCACAGTCTCAAAGAAGCCTAAGTGGAAGTGAACTGAATGATCTGTGTAGCTTGACCAAATCCTCGTGTTGCCAAAGAACAAGGAATGGCTTGGCCATTTGTGACAGCTGCCACTGTACCAGGGCACTGCTCTGTTTTCCAGCCTTTTTCCAAAGAGTGGGAAGGTGGCTAGGACCATATGGCTGGCTCCTGGAGGCAGGCAGCTGACTAAGGGGCACCTGGCACAGCATTGCTTACCTCTCCTGCCTGTCTCCTGTTCCCTCATCCCATGCTCTGCCCATAGGTTGCTATTTCCCTGCTCTGGCTCCCATTTGGGATGCCAGCCCAGCAGTGTCACTGCCCTTGTGCCATTCAGCCCTGCTGACTGCGGCTCAGCTCTCCTGCCTCTCACTCCCAGGGGCACCCCTGGAGCAGCACGGCTGTGCCTGGCTCTTCTGGGCTCCTTCCCTCCTCAGTGGGAAGGAGTCCTGGTGGGTGCCTGGAGTGAGCTGCCAGTGGGAGCACACGGAATGCCAGCAGACAGACTATGAGCTTCCTTCAGAGCCTCAGCTGACTTGCTGATCTAAGGAGGTGGCTGTCAGGTATTCGACCTTTCTGTGAAATGTGGCTTTTAACCCATCATGGGAGGGTGAACTAAACATCTGTCCTTGGCTTTATTGGTGTTTCTCTGAGCTCCGGTGTGTGGCAGTGGCTCTTTGTGCGAGATAGCCGGCGAGCCTCGTACCACGGCTTGTAATTGCAGGGCTGCCGGCCACAGCTGCGCTGCAGAGTGGCTGTAAATCACTCTGGTCTCAGCCTCTGCTCCTGCACCTCCTCCCTGGGAGCGAATAATGGTGTAGGGCTGCGTGTGCGCGTGGTGCTTGCGGGGAGAGAGGAGCGGGGGTAGGGGGGGATTGTGTTCCAGCCAGAATATCAGCACAGCAGTGCCTGGATTGCAGCCGATCGCCGTCGCCATTTGCCTGTAGGAATCTGCTGCCTTCGGCGCTGGGTGGGTGCCCACACTCCCAATCCACAGCAATCTCACTGACTGCCCCCTCCTCTGTCACCCAGACCGAGTGACCATGACCGAGAAGACACAAGAGCCTCACGTGGAGGATGACGATGATGAGCTGGATGGGAAACTCAATTACAAACCTCCTCCCCAGAAAACACTGCAGGAGCTGCAGGAGTTGGACAAGGATGATGAAAGCCTTGCTAAGTACAAGAAGTCCCTGCTGGGAGATGGACCTGTGGTAGTAGGTAGGCTGGGGCACACTGATAGGGAGGGACTGGGGAGATGTACTGAAGCAATGTGCTGTGGCTTCAAAGAAGAGGGACCTTGTTTGGCCAGGGACATGCGCTGCTTGTGCTGGAGGTCTGGGGATGGGCAGGTGGAAAGTTGCACAGAAGATGCTCTGCGTGTTAGGAGTTAGGAAGATTACTGGGGAGTGCTGGCATTGGAAAAGGACTTGTGGTAGGAGATGTGTAGGTCTCAGAGGACTTTTGGGGGTTTTGAAGGGGTCTGCCTGTGCTGAAAGGTGGTCTTATTACTCAGAATGATCCTAAGAAGGAACTTTTCTGTGGTGGAAAGACCAGCTCTAGCTACTGTGATGGAGGCCAGAGAGATCCATGTGGAAGGCCTGGGTAGACATGTGGTCCTATTGTGCTAAGGAAGCCTGGCATTACTGGGTGTTTCATGAAATGCAGTTCCTGTGTGGCAAGCCATCCCTGTTTCTTCAGTGTCATTCCCCTCTGATTGCATTTAATTTTGCAAGCTGACAGCTTCCCCCTGACTTTTCCTACCTGCAGACCCAACAGCTCCCAATGTGGTGGTCACCCGACTCACTCTGGTATGTGACTCTGCTCCAGGACCCATCACCATGGACCTTACAGGTAGGCACAAGCTCTGCCCGTGGTCACAGAGGGGAACAAGCAAAGGCCCTGGCGTGCTCCAAGTTAAGAGAGTTTGTCCTTGGGATGCTGCAGTGGGTTTTAGAGGAGCTCTGAAGTCATCTTAGCCTTGTTTCTTATTTTAAGGTATGAGTAAAAAAGAAGATGTAACAGAGGAAAATATTGAGGGTCTTTTCCTTCATTTAGACTGCTCTAGGAGGTCCTGGGTTTCTCTTGCCATCTCTGCTCGCTTCCTTTCAATGACACTTCATGAGCACCAGGGATGTGCATGCATTTGGGTAGCAGGCGGTATTGAAACTTCAGAATCGAGCAGTACTGCAGTTGTGGCTCCTGGGGGCATGGGGAGAGAGCCTTATATGGGCTGTTCTGCAGAGAGAGGAAGCTGGGCCTGGAGAGGCAGAGAGGCTTCCTGTTCACCCAGAGCCACACAGAGCCCTGCAGGGCCCAGGCAGCCGTCCAAGCTGGGCAGGAGCTCTGGAACACGCTCCTCTCACCAAGCCAGGCATGGGCGTGGATGGAGCACACACACACACTCTTGCATCTGCTCTGCAACAAGTCTGTGCATAAACATCTTTGTGTGCATGTGCTCAGACCCGTGTGTGTTTAGGCATTATCTTCTGTGTGCACAGACACACACGAGCAGCCGTGAATTTCTGAGTATTTGGTCACACAACACAATCTCACACTGATGTCTGTGTACTCATTCTGCAGGTGTCATCCTTGGAAGGATGCTCGCCTCTGGCAGCAGCCCCACCCCAACCATCCCCCCTGTGCTGGTCTCTCCTCACCCTGAGATCTCTAGCTGACAGCTTGATTCTCTTCTTGCAGGTGACCTCGAAGCACTCAAGAAAGAGACCTTCGTATTAAAGGAAGGGGTGGAATACAGAGTTAAGATCCACTTCAGAGTGAGTTGTTTTCCTTCCAGTTGCTTCTTAGAGTTGCTAAGGCCAGTCAGTGGCAGTCTATCAGATAACTAGAGACAGGCAGAATGCCTGCTCAAAAGCTCAACACTTGCAAAGCTCCCCTAGCTTCAGGTGTTGTTCTACCCAACAAGGGATGAGGTGTTTCCAGGAAATCACTTCTGCTTGCTCACCCCTTGGAGGAAGTTGGTTTCTGTTTGCTCACACTGATAAGCGAGTGGTTTGAAAGCCAGATGGGTAGTTTTGGCTGAGTTTGGTTTTGCTTTTTAGCCACTGGAAAATCTTTACTTCACACTAAGTGGATATGAACTGGGAGGAGAAGAGAAGAGAGAAGAGAGAAGAGAGAAGAGAGAAGAGAGAGAGAGAAGAGAAGAGAAGAGAAGAGAAGAGAAGAGAAGAGAAGAGAACGAGAAGAGAAGAGAAGAGACAGAGAAGAGAAGACGAAGAGAAGAGAAGAGAAGAGAAGAGAAGAGCACGAGACGAGAAGAGAAGAGAAGAGAAGAGAAGAGAAGAGAAGAGAAGAGAAGAGAGAATGGCTATTCATGAAGTACTGATTCAGTCAGGATTACTGGGCTTCATGAACACATTAAAAAGATGTAATATTGTAGCATTTGGCTGAAGATACCTGAATTCTTCAGGTTGTGATATACCAAAGGGGCTAATTTCTCCCCTACTCCCATTAATCAGTGTGTCAGCCATTTCTTCTGCTTACAGCTGAAAAGGAAGCTTGGGTGTGCTGCAGTGTGACATCCAGCACTGAACTGAACATCTCTGCAAGTTCTTGATTCAAAACTGGGCTTGGAAGATAAGGCAAAAAAGGAAGAAAGATAATTCTCCTGAGACAGATGAGGGAAGGTGTTAATGTTGTGGGTTCTGTAGGGCAGGTTTCCCTTTTGCTCTGAGGCTTGCTGACTCTGAGATTAATGTCCCTCAATGCTCTCCCCTGAGACACCTCCAGCTCTCTTTTGTGCTGTGAAATATTTCCACCTGTATCTGTGCCTTGTTGACTGGAGACATCTGAAGCCAGACACGTTATTCTAATTCCCTCCCTCAGTTCCATGGCTGGTAAGGGTTGATACTGTGTGAATTCTGTCCTGGAATGTAAAAGGATCTGTCCATCTTCTTTTCAGATTGAATAGTGTACACTGTGTGAAGGCAGTGTATGCTGGAGGGGAGCAGCACTGCTATCCATGGGAGATTTGAGAAAAGATTATGAAAATTGTCCTTCTGTCTTTTGAAAAGAAGCTTGCCAGCTCCCCGTGGAGCTTAGAGGGCACCTGGAAGCTGCCCACCCATTGGGGCTGAAGGGATGACTGTAGTTATCCATGGATGGTTTCCAGTATGAAAGTTATTAAATGGGAACTCCCTGCTTTGCTTTTCTTTGTCCTCATCAGTATGTCTTGAGAACCTTACTGATGTGCTCCAGTCAGCTTCAAAGTTGGGCAAGGGGTAGGGAAGTACAGGAGATGCACAGAGGGTGCTAAAGGTCTCCAGGTACCTATGGAGAAGTTGTTTTAGGGACCTGTTCAGTGCCCTCTACTGAGCCTCCCTTGTGCAGGGAGCCAAGATGGGTATGTCCCTAAGGAGGGGGAAAACCATCGGGTACAGAACCAAAACTCTTCTCCTGACACTTCTGGTTACTTCCTGCAGGTAAACAGGGACATTGTGTCGGGACTGAAATATGTGCAGCACACCTACCGGACAGGGGTGAAGGGTGAGTAAGAGCCCTGCATGCCCTGCACAGCACAGCTGCTACCTGTGTGTTCCCTCTTCTGGAACAAGGGTTCCTGCAGCTCCGGGCTGGGACAGAGGCTCTCTTGGTCCCAAGTCCCACGCTATGCTAGCACTCGGGAGGTGACTTCTCAGCAGAGTGCCTGCTTCACCCAGGACAGCAGTTCCTTGTTTTGTGCACACTCAGTGTGAGCCAGCTCTGGGATCTGTATGTACACCCCTGTCTGCAGCAGCAAAGTCCACAGAGACTCTGCTTGGACTGTGCTTGCCACAGGTTACCTCTCCATACAGAGCTCTTCTCCTCCCCTCCACCCCTAGTGCAGTGGCTCAGCCTGTGTGGAGCTTCCCACCCTCTAAAAGCTCTTCAGAAGCCCTTGGTAAAATTCCGACCTGCTCTGTGAAACTTCCCATTGTGTGCAGGGCCCTGTACTTGGCCAGGGGTTCTCCTCAGTGCTGCTCTGCTTGGACAAGGCAGAGGAAAGCCCCATTTTGCACACACACACCCCCACATGCTTTTTTGTGCGACCACCTCTAAGGCTTCAGCATCCTGTTCAGCACACATAACTGGTGTCTTCTCACCAGTAGAGAGAAGTAGTGGGAAATGAAGGTAGATCTTGAGCCATATGCTGGGTGTACTCACACCCTTCTAGCAGCCAGAATGTTCAGCTTTCTCCCAAATTTGTCTCAAACCAGGACAAGTACATACATGTGAGAGTGCACAAACTGAGTTGCCTGTTCACCTGCCCATCCATCCTTGTTATCCTTCCACCTGTCCTTATGCTTCACTAACCCACTTTTCCCACTGATTTTGCTCTCCTTTGCTGACATGGGCTGTTCCTTTACCCCCCCATCTCCTTTCTGCTCTTTTGCTCATGGCTTCCTCTCTCCCTCATCATTCCCCATCATTCCCCCATCATGTGAGGGGCTTATTCCCTGTGGATTGTTTTCTCCTAGTGGACAAAGCCACGTTCATGGTTGGCAGCTATGGGCCTCGACCAGAGGAGTATGAGTTCCTGACACCTGTTGAAGAGGCTCCTAAGGGAATGCTGGCTCGAGGCACCTACCACAACAAATCCTTCTTCACGGATGATGACAAGCACGACCATCTCACCTGGGAGTGGAACCTGTCCATCAAGAAGGAATGGACAGAATGAGTTCACCCAGTTTGCCTTCCCCCTTCCCATCCCCTTGCCTCCTGCACCAGTCTCCAGGCCTTTGCTGCTTCTTCTGATACACTGAAAACAACCCAACCACCACCCCATCATGACCATAATGGGTTAAATTGGGAACCATCTCTCTCCCTCTCCCCCAGTACTTCCTCCTGTTGTCCCCATCTCTCCCATACCACTTCAGTCCTGGAAGTGCCTTTTCGAGGAAACAAGATCACCTGGCAGGGGTGGACTGGTCCCTGGAAAATCCCTCTCTTGAGTTACACTTGCCATGTGCTCTGACTCATTGTAAAGGGTTACTTACCTCCCGTGATGGTCTCCTGGTCTGTATCTGGTGCCCTACCCTGTTAAAATCCATCCTTGTGCAGGCAAAGCCAGTCAGGGGGAATGCAGCTAGATGCCGCAACAAGACTTCAGTGTCTGAGAATAAAACCAGTTTCTTTCTTCTTTTCTGCATGAGCGTCACATTCTTTTCTAGAGCATGTTTCTCAGTCATGTGTGTGTGAGGAATGCAGTATAGGAAGGCTTAAGAGCATATTTCAGCAGGGAAATTGCCTTCCTCCTTCAAAGCAGCAGCCTTACTCTATAAGGAGGCAAATTATTTCAGAACAGTTTCCTTCAGGGATTTCATTAATTCTTTGAAGCCCAAAGTCTGGGCTGTGATGGGGGTAGACTCCAGGGCTGGACAGCCCCCACCTCTCATCCCAGATGGCTGCTGAATGAACCAGGGAGCTGTAACATACCCTTCTCATGTTTAGCACTTACGGTAGCAGCTGTTCCTCAGAGCTAATGCAGGAGTTGCATGTCCTCGTGGCTAGCCTGCTGGCCAAGCACAAGGGAACACCATCCTCTGGGATCCAGCACCTGGAGAGGGCTCTTCTTAACCCAGCTGGGGTGTCTGCTCACAAAGGTGCAGGGCAGCTGCCAAGTCCAGTGCTGTGGGTGAGGGCACGCCATGGCAGTGTTGGTGCAGCTCTCCAAGGCTGATTCCTGCACTGCAGGGAGGGGCTTTCTCCAGCCAGGCAGTTATCTCAGGAGCTGGAGGCTTTGCCCTGGGCCAGCTGCTCCCTTCCCACCGCCCCAGGAAGGTTGTGGGTCCCCACAGCAGCTGACGTGTCTCTCACAGAGGAGAGGACGGGAGCAGGGTGGCATGGTGAGGAGAAGGCGAGCTGGTACCATGGGCACATCCATCTTCCCGAGCCTTTTTGTCATCCTGCTTACCAGGTGCTCCCCAGCAGGATGTGCTGGAGGGAGTGACTCTGCATCCCACAGTAAGTGAGCTTTCTTCCTGCCTTGGGGAAAGTCTGGGTCTGCTTCAGAGAGTCCTCCTTGTCCAAGGTGTGCTGCACAAACGTGTTGAGCTTGCAAGAGGTGTGTGGGTGAGCTTGTAAAGTTGGGATGCTTGTGTGTGTGTTGGGGGGATCCTCTTTGAGCTGCTACTTGTGCACACTCTGCCCAACCCTGACCCTTTCTCTGCAGGCACAGCCAGCACCACAGAGAAACCTATCCTGTTAGACAACATCCCAGATGCTGAAGCCTTCATCAGTGGTGCAGAGGTGGCAGTCATTGGATTCTTCCAGGTGTGTTCACAGCACCTCCCCTCTGCCAGCTGTGAGCTGTATCCCACCCTGATGAGAGCATGAGGGTGGATGTGGTGTAAAGCCCTGCCAAAGCAGCTGTTGTCCCAAAAGGTGCTGGGGCTGTGACAGGCATGTGGAGGGATTAGGTGACGGGTGACAGAGAGAGCACAGGGGATTTGGTCTGTGCTTGGAAAAGGAGATGGAGCAAGGGAGGAAGATGAAGGAGGTTGTAGAAGCCCTGGAGCAGGAGAGAGGGAAATGCTGCAGGGGAAGGAACAAAGAAATGTTCATGGTAGAGAAACTGTTGGTGAGGGGTGAATGGGAACGTCAGTTATTCGCTGTAGTCAGCAAAGACAGAGTAAGGCACTGCCTGTGTGATTGGGATGAGGAAGCCAAGTCTCAGGGAGAAGTGATAGTGCAGGCCCACTGAAGTCTGAGAGGTTTTTGCAGCCTCTTTGTAGGGAGGATGTAGGCATGGTCTCTGTTTCACTTCTTTGTTCCCCAGAGTAGGAGTAGATGTACCCTTGAAACCTCTGTGTCTTTTTATCTAAATTCCACTGAATTCAAAGGTGAGTGACAACTACGAGTCCCTTGCCCCCCCCCCCCCCTAAAATGGCATGAGTATTTTTCCTCAGAAAATAAAAGGAAAATATTTATTGAGCTACAGCACTGTAAAACAGAGGCCTCTTTAACAGGATCCTTATTACTTTTAAGTCCCCAAATTGCAGCTTTTTCCATGTTTTCTTTGAGCTCTGTTCTCTTCTGCTGTCCACATACTGCCTCATGCCAGAGAAAGCTTCAGACTTTCAAAACCAGGTCCTGCTGCAAGCACCTTCCTCCTGCTGCCCGGTGCCTGGGGCTGGAGGGCAGTCTAGGGAGGGCATCGTGCTCTTGCTACTGGGCATGGCATCTCCCAGCCCAGCCCAGAGTGAGGACCGATATGCTGCCTGTGCAGTGCGGCAGCAACAAGTCTGTGAGCAGAGGAGGCTTATGCCCCAGGGGCCTTGTAAGCGCTGATCACAGAGCACCAGCTGCCTCGACTTCGGTGCCTGCAGGCAGTTGGAGCTCCTTGGGGGTTGCTCTTGCAGCGCTAAAGCTGCGGTGCAAAGCAGCCAGGCAATGTGCACAGGCAGAACGAAAGTGGCGAGACGCCTCCTTCCCCGCGGCTAGCTGGCTGGTCTTGCGGCAGAGCTGTACCCAGAGCCTCCTCCTGAGCTAAGCAGGGACACGGCTCCTTTTGTCCTGTGCCACAGTGACCTCCCCCTGCAGGATTGCATTCTTCAGAGGCAGACAGGAGGCTGCTGCCGTGCAGCCTCAGCGCCAGGAGCACGAGGCAGCAGCCAGCCGCATCTCGGGCATCCAGCGCCTGAAGCGTGGCCGGGCTGCGTTTGAACAGTAGATAAAGATGTTTGTGTGCCATGAAGGCTTGGCTCTCGGCCTGAAAGGATATTCATCCAAATAAAGCCCATGTTCTCCGCTCGCCATAAATTACTTCTCTGCTGCAGCCTTTCAGTTCACTGCAGTATGTGGCTCGGCAAGCTTCCCGTGTAACGAGCACGGCTTCCCTGACTGGGAGCAGCATGCCGTGATGGAAACACAGCCCGCTGCTCCAGAAACCCCGCTTGTCTCCGAGAAAGGGCCGTCCTCCGCCTGATTAAACCCCAGGTTTCCCAGGAATGCTCCAAAACTCAGCGAGATTATTCCCACCCTTGGCTTTAGCGCTCTCACCAGAGCAGTGTTGATGCATTGGCATTTCCAAAACAGGTCATGAGAAATGTTTTTCTTTGGAACGAACAAAGAATTTTGTTTTCCATTCTCTCTGGGCTCACAAACAGCTGAGCTGACAGTTCAAACTAAAAAGAAAAACAAACCAATTTCCAAGCAGAGACCATGTCTTGAGAATTTATATCCAATAAATAGAAGTATCAAAAATACATCACTAAAAAGTTGGGAATGGGAACAGCAAGGGAGGCTTTAATACAGGCAAAGGGTAGGAGTAGTTAATGCTCTCTGCAAGAAAGGTAATGGACCTCAAAATACTGAGAAATTGCACATTTCTATCCTTTGATGTACCTGAATTAGCTACTTTTTACAGGATGTGCCTAAGTCACCCTTTTAAAAGGAGCCACGGTACTGATAACTCAAGGTGTTCAAAATTGTAACCCCCTGACTCTAGAATCAAGGTCAGCACAAAAATGGCGACGTTTATACATATGTATATATTTTAGAAACACGCACACATATACATGCACATACATACATACATATACATACATACAAATATATATATAGGTATTTATACATATATATATATATATATATATATTTTTTTTTTTTTTTTTACGACCTACACCTATGTTCTGGTGAGTCCCAGGGCTCAGCACCCTCCTGGCGGCCTCCTGGGTCGCGGAGCATCCCGCCCGCGCAGGAGGTGGCGGCAGAGGCCGCTCCCGCGGGGACCGAGCGGCCGGCAGGTGTCGCGCTCAGTCCGCCCGCGGCTGCCGCCGGTGCCGGTGCCGGTGCCGGTGCCCGGTGCCCGGTGCCGGTGCCGCAGCCGGTGCCCAGTGCCGGTGCCCGTTGCCGGTGCCCGTTCGGGCTCGGCCCTCACCGTCCCTGCTCTGCCCCGCAGGACCCGCAGAGCCCCGGAGCGGAGCAGTTTCGCCGGGCGGCCGGACAGATCGCGGAGGTGCCCTTCGGCCTCAGCAGCAGCGCCGCCGTCCAGTCGCACTACGGCGCCTCGGAGAACACGGCGGTGCTGTTCCGCACGGTGCGTGAGCCCGCGGCGGGGCTGGGGGCATCAGGAGCCGCTCCCTCCCGGGAACACCCCTTGGCCAGAGAAAAGCCTGCATCTCCAGCATAAGGGCCTGGTTCCGGCTCCCCCAGCGCGCTGGTGTGGGTGGGAGAGGGTCTTGGACTAGTGCATACGGGGGTAAGAAGCATAAAACATCTCTCCTTAGGGCAAGCCAAAAGTAGCGTTGTGGTTGGCAGTCAGGCTGCCTGTTCACCTCCAAGTACATCCCCCTTCTTGCCCCAAAGAGGTCCTCTGCTTTTCAGTTGCAGAATGCCTGTCACATAGACATGGAACACTAATTACACCTGGTAAGATTCTCCTATTTAGGTGTTTGCCCTACGGATCTGGTTCAGCACCCAGATTTCTGCAAAGAGCAATGCCTCTGTTTCTACATGACCTGCCCGGAGCTTGGCATTAACTTGGATGGGGTTTCTATGGTTTTGGAAAGGGTCCTGAGGCACATGAAAAGCGTCTAGAGTCCATGTCACAATGGATCAACACAGCAGGCTTGATACCAAAGCTTGGCAAGTGTCACTTCAGGCAGGCAAAGCTGTCTCCTAGGGTACAAAACTCTTCCAGTAAGACAGAAAACACATCCAGACTAGGTCTCTGCATTTAAGAGATGCTGTGCCACCCTACACTGTGGTTTGCAGAGTCATGTCCTAAATACGCTTTTGGCATTAGTAATCTTGCTTAGGAGTTTCTTAGGGATGGATGCTGCCCTAGATCATATCTCTGTTGACTCCAGCTCTAAATGCAGGCAGCTCAGTGTAGCCTCAATGTATCTATATTTGCTGAAATTTAAGGAGATCATACTGGAAAGAGCCATGTGCTTGCTGCAAAAGTACCAAGAAAAGCCAAGAGCAAGTATTCTACTAGTTACATCAATTTCCCCATGTTGGTCCTTCTTGCACAAGCATGGCAGGTGAAAACTGCAGAGGTAGATGTGTCCGAAGAGGAATGGGGCCCCAGGCCCCAGGACAAGATGTCCTAAAACCAGTGAAGTGTTGTAACACCAGACCTCTAAGTGCTTGAGGTGGGGAGAAATGGGTACACACCACATGTTCTAGGGAAACTAAACATGGCAGCGTGGCCAAGTTCTAGATCCAGTTTGTACAAAGACTGGACAAAAACAGTTTGTTCTCTTTTTTCCCCTCATCATTTCCTGCACCATGTTTACCACTGATATTATCCAAATAATTAAAGAAGAATGATCTAAGAGTGAGCAATAGTTCGGCAGGCCCTTTTATTTAACCTTTTACTTGCTAGATGTTGCAATTTTCAGCAACACCCATTTCAATTTTGGTTCTTAGTCATTGTGGTTTTCTTCCAAAAATATTGAAAAGATCCTTTGTTTTCGCACTGTGCAGATAGTGAGGATGGCTGCACCGGGAGAGAGTCTGATAAAACAAATTGTTTGGATTGTTGGAATTTGTATTATAATGAATATTCTTTGTTCGGAGTCAAGTTTTTGCAACTGAACTCTTCTTTACTATGAAAAAAAAAACCAGCCAAGAAAATAATGCACTAGTCAGGTTCAAATATGGTTGACAATTCACTTGTCTGATTGGCAGTTTTTCTTAAATTATCAGACACATTATTTTTTCTTTTATCCTGTGATGAATAATGTGTAGGAGTAAGAGGTCAGAGATAAAAAGGAATTTTAAAAGAACGGATACAGGAACTTGGAATCAAATACTCATTTGAAGGATACAAAGATGCGTCACCAGGATAGAAGTGAATCAGAAGCATAAATTATTTTTTTCTTTGCCTTTGCAGTGTATGAAACACTTACAATGCTTAGAAGTTTAAACCATAATTGCAGTAGTAGGAGGGACTGTGTCAACTGGTGGGACTTCTTTGTATATAGGGGAAAGAAACAGATTTATTCTAGTAAGAAATCCTGATAGACCTAAAAAGAACATAGTTAACAGATGCTAACAACCTAATGATATGGAGTGATAAAGACATTTTGACTAGAGCTTCAACTATTAAATGCAGGCTATTTTCCAGCTTTGTTTTCTGAAAAACATAAATGTTGAGTGCTGATTCAAGATGTTATTATCCCCATATGGAAGTCAGAGCTTTCCAGAAGCCCATGAGAGCCAAGAGAAGACTTTCTGTAGAGTCCAGGCTGCTTTAGATTGGTTCTCAAGGCCTGTCTGATCTCACCCACCCAGGTGTTATACTGTCCTGATGATATTTCCTTGAGCAGAGCTGCCCTTTCATGTTCTGCAGAAGGAAAACCTGTGAGAGGAATCAAGCCACACAGTCTGAAAATCACCAGCTTGTGTTGTCAGACAGGGCGGGTGACTGGTATCAAAGACCTTGCCAATGACCACAGAACAGCAAAAATTACTTTAGATGTCTGCACACCGCTGGAAAAACTAACACAAGAACTTTCTGAGGTTGTCCACATGCAGAGAATAAAACCTGGGGTGTGCATGTGGACTGCTCCTCAGCCCCAAGAACCTCATTCAACATGTGTGTCAATGGCTTTCAAATCCCAAACTTTGATCCTACTTCATGTCAGAGACCACTGCCCCCATGGCTTAGCTCTGTCACATCCTGTGGTGGCACTACACAGGAACTCTGCCCTTTAACTCTAGTGTATTGCTATCGTTCAGTGGGTGCCTGCTTTTTTCCTGTTTATCAGGTCATGAAAATCTCAATAAAATCCCATCATTTTGAGGGGATGAAGTGTGGGGAGATGTGTGGCAGGATGAATTTTCCTCTAAAGCTGAAATATGCTGGGCTCAATTTTTTTCTTTCTTTCTTTTTTTTTTTTTTCTTTCCTGCTGTACTGGAAGAAAAATCCTCTTTTTATTGGAGAGATTTCCTGCTTGCACAATGTTTCCAAGAATTCCATACCGGGCGATGCCAATGTTTATTACTCGTAGAAGAAACAGAATAAGCAGATGAAGATGTTTAAAGGGGACGTAAAGCCAGTGTTGATGTGAGGAGTTAGACTATTTAATGACCTCTCTCCACAATGCCTAGAATAGTTTGTCAGCTAATTCTCCCTGTCTCCAGTGCATCGAGAGCTGCTAGTGTAGGGATGTCTGGAGTCCTGAGTTTTCTGTTATACCATGAGTTTGCCATGTCTTTGGGAGGCTGGAGAGGGCTGGGAGATCCTTATCTCAAAGTGCAGGTTCATTCCTGTAGGTTCTAGACCTCCAGAGGTGGTGATGGGAAGAGGGGATTGAGGATGGTGGTGTCCCAGGGGACGGGTGTCTCTGTGAGTGAGTGCAATCAGTGCCTGTGGAGGAGGTCCTGGGAGGAGAGGACAGCTGTGACTGCAGATGTCTTTGCCTGTCTTCAGGTGGACAATGACCGGCGGGATCTGGATATGAGCGACAGGGAGGTTGATGCCAAGAAGCTGACCCTCTTCGTTCGGACAAACGAGCTCCGCCTGGTGACAGAGTACAACCCTGTGGTAAACACCAGCTCCCTGCATCCTCACCCTTGCGCTTGGCCTTCTTCTCATGCTGTCCTCTGGCCCCAGTTTGCATACCCAGATGGATGTGAGGGTCAGAGCAACAGTGTAGGTGGGACCGGGGAAGCCACACAGCTCTTCACTGCTGCTCCACGTGTGGACTGGAAGCAGATTTGCTGGGGCAAATTTGAGAGGAAGGGACTCATTGCAGTTCCTTTGGCTTTCCAGTAAATTTGGGATGTTGAGGGGCAGAGAATTCCATTTCTTACTACTCTGTAGGCAGTGCTGCTTCCTCCAGTGGACATTTGCAGTTGTGCCATGCCTGCAGAGCCAGCTCAGCCAGAATGCCCTCTCTTTGACAAGCCTTGAGGAACATGGAAGCTCAAATGACCTGCTCTCAGAAGGCAGGATTTCTGCATCACTCAGCACATAGGGCCTGATGTAAACCCAGATATTTGAATGCATATTCAAGAGCAGGTTGGGAACTTCCCAAGCAAAATCTTTCCCATCCCTTCCATTGTTCCTCCAGAATTCATCAGTTCAGCAACAACTACCACCACCTAAACAAACAAACAAGCAAGCAAACCACACACAAAATCAGGCTTAGAATGCTTCCATGTTGGCCATCCTCACTGGCTCACCCATCTGACTGGCAGGGGCAGGGTCCCAGCACCCCTCCCTGCTGTAGAGGTTGACCAAGGACTTAGGTTCTTCTGAAACCTTAGCGGTTCCTTGATCTCATTGCTGTGGAGTCAGCAGGTATGAGAAGCCCTAGCTGCTGCAAGGCTGAGACTTTATCATTGCTGATGGGGTATTTTGTGGCCTTCTGGATAGCTATAACAGTGCTGACCAGGCTCAGCTTGTACCAGAGAAGAATGGCCCAACCCATTGCAGAGCAATACCTTTTCAAGATAAACCCAAGGATCATCTGAGAGAACCTGATGCATTCAGTCAGTTCAGTTGCAACCCACCAGTGGGACAGTGTTTTGTTTTGAAATGTAACATTTTTTTCCCCCACAGTGAAATATGGTAGGACTTTGGTTTTTTCCTGTAACAACAAAAAAAAAAAGTTTTTGTTTTTTTAATCTTCAAAAGGGAAAATTACATTTTGAAATCACAAAATATTTCTGGGGACTGCTATATATCCTGCTCCACTGGCCTAACAGCTCTTTAAGAACACCCAGGTCACATCAGCAGTGATGATGTTTTCATCTTTGTAATTTCCCAAACCTTCTGAAATTTTGGAGCCCCTATTAGATCCTTTTGCAATTCATGGGACAATCTCTCTTTCTTGATGCATTTCTGTTGATGCTTTGGGTTCTTGCTTCATGGTATCCTGACTGAGAATTCCTCAGCTGCTCAGCTGGTCCCCTCCACCCTGACTGTCAGTACAGATGTTACAGGTTTTTTTCCAGACGCTCTGGAGCTCTATCAAGGTGCTGCAATTAACAGTGCCTCCTGCAATCCCTGGCCCAAAGCCCTCCCAGCTTCCCTAAGGTAGCTTGGTTTTTCATAAATATTTATTCCCAGTGCATATGCTGTTTGCATCCAAAAACGCTGCAGGACAGCAGATAATGGGGTCACATGGCTTGCACCGAGTGCTGCCAAGAGTTTCTCTCCCCATCCTGGGGCCTTTACTGTTTCTCCCACATACTTTAGGAATTTTTAGGCAATATTTACCCCGTGGGCTTTTCAGGAGAGTCAGACGTGATCCAGCCCTGCTGATGAGCTGTGTTGGTTGCTCTCACACAAGGTTGTGTGGACAAGCACACCTTTGTGCGGAGCTGCCGGAGGAGCCGCTGCTCCGGCCGTGTCCGCTCCCACCCCAGCCCTGCCAAGGGGCTTGGTGCTGGCTGGCTTCACCCTCACCTTCAGCCTCATCCTCTCCCATGAGGTCCTCTAACCTTTCCCAGCTTAGCTTGCAACCCCTCTGCTGCTCCCCGCCTCAGCTGCACCCATCAGAAAAGTGAAGGGATACAAAATATCTGATAAATATTAAGCAAACAGCAGAGTCCCGCCTGCCAAAGTCTAGAGGCTCTGTTATTCACGGCCCTAGCCAGCATGCACTCCCTGACCCCTTCCCTGTTACTCCTGGAGCATGTGGAAACTTTCTGCTCCCACTGGCAGGGAGCTGCACAGGCTGCGCCTCTGCGGTTTCGGTGGCACTAGGGAGGCAGCAGGTCTGGCCCCACTCCTGTTTAATTTGAGGGAGCGGCTGCAGGCCTGCAGGAAGCAGACAGAAGAAGTGAGATGAGGAGTGAGAGAGCTTGTGGAGATGGTGCCGTGGCTTATTGGGCAGTGCCAGCCCTGGTTCCTCACAGAGGACCAGTGTGTAGTGCCCACTTGGCCCTTGCTCAGGGTCTTCTCTCACCGTGGGACAGCAGAGACAATTTTAACCCTCAGCACTCAGGAGTGTCCAGGCCATCAGGCTGCTGAAATTGTGAACTCATCCCCATCCTACATACAGTGTAACACTAAAGAAAGAAAATAAGGACAATCACCAACCTTCACACCACAAATCCTTCCCACTTTCTTGCTCATATTTCAGACAAGTGCTGGACCTCAGCGATTTAGGACACCCTTATATTCAGTGTTTGCTGGCCTTGCTCTTCACATCTTTAGTCTTCAGCTTCCTCTATTCTGCCCTACTCCTAGTCCTCTTGCCTAGTCACTACCTTAAGGCCAGTGATGGATCTTTGTGGTCTTCAGACTCTTGTCTGGAGAATAAGCAAAGCCAGGGGTTAAGAGCTTCTGCAAAGAACCCAAATTGGATCTCCCCTGCTTTAAAGAAATCTGTCCTGCTTTTGACGCTGATTGCAAAGCAACCGCAGCTGAGCCATGCGGACTATGTCCCACTGACACCGCATCCAATGCCAACTGAGTGTTCTCACCCGCTTGCCCGTGTTTCTCTCTCTGTGCTGGGCAGACAGCAATAGGTGTGATGCAGAGCTCACTGCAGTTTAACCTCCTCCTGATCACAGACAAGATGTCTCCAAAGCACCCCGAGCGAATGCGCAAGTTCCGGGCGGCGGCAGAGCTCTACAAGGGCAAGGTGAGTCCAAACATTTCTGCCATGAACGGGGAGGGCATCATCTCCTCTGTGAGTTATGAGAGCAAAGGTCAAGTAGCAGGAAAAGAGGATTATCTGGATAATTAAATGGACAGGTTGGTTCTGTTCACCTTCTCCCAGTTTACCCCCTGTATCCTGCTCTCTACTCTCCTGGTGAAACATCGTGGACTTTGCTGCTTTTAGTCCTGCTCTGTTCCCCTGTACCGGGAGAGGACACACAGCTGCTGCTCTTCGGTCTGGCAACAGTTGCGCTCTGCTGATGTCAGAGGTGAATTTGTATCTACAGCTTGCAGGACGCCTAGGCAGCTTATATAAGTGACCAGATAGCAAATAATGTCAGTGCTTCTTAACCCTTTCTCTTCTGGAAGTGGCTATTGTAAAGGAGCTGCAAATTGATTGCTTAGATTTACCCACGCTAAGGTGATGAGATAGATGAGGTGTTTCAGAGAAATTTTGCCTGAATCTCACCCCTCTGGGAACAGAGCTCCCCAAATAGTAAATCATCTGTTGTCTGCTTCTCTGCCAGCAGCTGGATTACAGTGGAATTTGTGTCCAAGGAAGAGAGGAATGAACTTGCGAGCAAATGAGGATTGGGAGCAACAGGAGGCATTTGTGGCAAGGGAGAACAGCAGATGGGAGGGGACAGAATGTCACAGAAGTGGGGAAGGATGAGCTGAGAGGCACCAAGAGGTCTTCCTCTGAGAAGTGTGGAGCTGGAAAGATTTAGGATCTGATCACTAGAGTATCTGTATGCATCTGGTTTTGGTATGGAAGGAACAGATTATAAATCAAGTATACCCTCACCTTCGAATTCAGGGACGACCTCAGAACCATGCAATCTCAGAAGTCTTGAGACTTGCTTATGGCAGGACTGCTTTGGAACCTTTGCATCTTTCCTAACCATTGGCAAGAGACTAGGCAGAAACTATACATCCAAATCAAAAGGTCTCTTCAAAAATGTTTTGCTTTGATGAATATGTGGTTATAAAAGACAACTAATTTATCTGTAAAATACCATTTATCTATTGTGAGATGTGTGTTAAAGTGCCACAATTGACACTGCTCTCCATGAGAAGCAGAGTCTGATACAGGTCTCCACCTAGCAGCTATTTCTTCCAACACAATGCTGTTTAGCATCATTATCCTTTGCTGATGCAGCTGCATCTTGTTTTCATGTGACTTGCCTAGATCTGAGTTAATAACTACAATTTTCCTAGAAACACTTCACAAAACATTGGATAAAATGTTGTACTGAAGTTCAGACAATTTATGAATTCTCAGCAAGCCAAATCTAGGTTTTTTTTCTTTTTTTCAGGCACATTTCCAACCAAATCAGTCAACAAGTTTGCCAGAATAAAGTACAAACATTAAAAATGTGGGGATTTGACTAGTTATTTCCACTTTATTGCTGTGGTACTTGAGGACACAGAGATGAAATGACCTAGAGTCTAATAAGTTATTTTTCCCTGAAGGAGAGGCACTCTGAGGACTAAATAGTGTTTTGGACTGCCCTCCTAGAAAGCAGTGAGAGAGAGCTATGATCCCTCTGCTTGGGTTTTAGGTCTGGACAGTAAGGAATAAGCAGAGTGATATGCCCACTTAGGTTTGTCCCCATTGCTCTGTCATATAGAAAGACCTGAATCAGTTTGGGTATCAGTGGCAGCCACTGCACAAGACCATGAAATCCCTGCTGGCAATTTTCCTTTGTGAAGTTATGTGTTGTTGGAACTACCAAGTTGATTGAGGTTTGCTTCAAAATAAGTATTAATTAGATTTTGCCTTGTAGTAGCTTGCAGATTGTCTGAGAATAAATGCAAGATTCTTGACTTGAATTTGCTCAGGATTACCAGTGAGTAAGTCCTGTCCTGTGGGATAATGGTGAAAGGTTTGTTTGTGCTGAGGGTCAGTGCCACCCCAGTGGTTTGAGCAAGGAATCATTGCAGTGCAGTGGAGAGATGTTCAGGCTCCCTGTGAGCACGTTCCACTGCATCCAGACTGCTCTGCAGGGACTGCAGAGTGCCAGAACAGACTGGGGATACTTGGTGTGTGTTGCAGCATTCCTACAAGCCAGTGCAGAACACAAACAGAGCCTCAGAAAGGATCCCAAGCAGGAGAAGGGGTACTGATCCTGCCACACATCTCTGCTGCACGCTCATGGAAGAGCAGTCCTTGTCATTGCCATCACCAGTGGGAGGGAAAAGAGAAACTTGTTGCTTGGACAGAGAGATGAAGAGGACCTGCTGCTGCTGCTGGGTGACTGACCCCAAAGTGAGAAGAAAAAACATAGAATGGTGAAATAAGTGAGGTTGGAAAACATCTCTGAGATGATCGAATCCAACCGTTAATGGATCATGAGGAAGTGATTCACCTGCCTGTTTCTGGAATATGGTTATTTCCCCTCTGGTTTATGATATTTTCACTTCTGCCTGAGGGACAGCTGAAATTTTCAGCTGGAAGATCCATGAGGCAGGATGGTGAGGGCTTTTATTTGAAAACAGTCTGAACTGCATCTGGAGCAACAGTGGAGACAGTCTAAATTTTCTAGATTTTATTGTGGAACCTGAGCCCCGTAAAATGTTGGAGATGAAAATGCAAATGACAAATGATGCTAAACCAGCAGAAGCTGACCACAGTAAGAAGAAATATGGTACTTTTCTAGCACTTTTTGAGGAATAATTGTGGGTGGATAACAGCTAACTGAGTTCAGAGCACTGCAGCTGTGGGAATAAATCCACCAGCCTTCTTGGATCTTCAATCAAATATGTGCTTATTTGAGAAAGTACTGCCAAGAGTCCAGGCAAGGAAAGGAAATGCACTTGAAAGGAGATGTCAGGGATTGCATTGCTGAGCCAAAGTAGAATACAAATATTCAGTTTTCTTTCCACAGTATCAGAGTACAACATGATAATTACAGCTGGTGTAACTCATGGGTCTCAATAAGGTGATGTTGGGAATAACAAAAGCAGCTTTTGCTGCAGCTGACATAATTGGTTTCCAATGTTGAAATGATCTGGGTAGAGATGTTTGTAAACTCCCTTTTAATTTAGATGTAGGTCCATTTAGAAATGAATTCTGAGAAACTCCTGCTGTCCTTCAGGAGTTGTTCCATGGAAATGAAAAGATGATGCCCTTTCTCTTGCAGAAAGTCATTTGTACAATTTTTCTTCTTCTTGTCAGACACTGATGGCTCCAGAACTGAGAGAGATCATATTTAGAGATGCCTCTTTTAGCCATAAACAGAGAAGCTTATGGACTTAATAGATATCTGCAATAAAGTTGTTTTTATAGCTGTCTTTTTTTAAAAATTCATGACTGAGGTTTTTGTTTTGCTTTGGTGCACTATGATGTAAGAAATTACTCAGATGTCAGAATTTGATCTTTTTGCTTATACAAAACAGTGCACTTCACTCTCTGAAGTTCAAAGTCAAACACTGGATATAAGACTTGACCATCCTTTCTGTTTGTCTTTGTTGGAGGAAAAAACTAAGCATTGGCAAATTGGTTTCTATCATTGCAGGGCTATTTTCAATTATCTTCAATTCCCTGGGCAATAACATCATTCCATATCTTAGTATCTACCACCAACTTGATGTTCTAAAAGCACTGGGCTAGGAATCAAGTTGTTAAGACACCAAGACAGCACCAGTGTACCAAATTTATGAAAGGTGGTTTATTGTAAGTGACAGTGAACAGAAAATATCATGTGTGAAGGGGGCTTTTTGTGTGAAGGGGTTTCTCATAAATGCAGGATATCCTTCACTGCCTGAAGCAGCAGATCTCTGAACACAGGCATGAAGATTGCTACAAAGTGAAAAATTTCATGGAAGTGATCTCAGAATCTAATCCTGCACAACCAGCTGTTGTACAGGATGGTGTGAAATGGAAAGTGAACTTTCTGTTTGGGCTGGAACTAACTGATCTCTAGCAGTGACATTAGAGTTGCCATTATAAGTTGGATTTGGTTTTGGTGAATTCTAGCTTTGGTAGGTCATCCTTAGGCTCTTTTCAGCACAGACAGAGAAGGACAGGCAAATGCTTCCTTCCCTTCTAAAATAGGTGGAATAAAGTGCCTGTCACTGTTTGTTGTGGAGGTAACATAGATTACCTGAGACAAGACTAAGATCTGGATGGCAGAGGTCAGGCAATGTGAATCCTGCCTCATGGCCAATGTAGTTTTCCATGGTTACTGTGTTCATTCTTTATGATTGCAGCTGACTGGGAATCTCAGAACAAAATTCCTCATGAGAAAATGCCAGCTTCATGAGATGGCATCTTGTCATGGAAATGTGACAACTGAGGAATTTTCTTGGTTTTCAGCTGCTGTGGAGATCAGGCTTCCAGTGCTTGTGGCCTCTGGGCCAGCACATCCTACCTTCTGCCCCACAGGTGTGACCCTGAGACCACACAGGTCCTGGCAGGACTCCTGGAGCACAACCAACGTAGGTGGGCCCTTCTGCTGAAGGAGGACCCATCCCATGTCACAGACCTCCCAGGAATGCACCATCTCACAGGCATTAACGTGTCTTCTTCTGAGCTACAGGGGCCAAATGCAGTTGCTCTCTCTCCTGTATCTTTTGAATGTAGGCAGAGAAGGAAACTTTGCTGTGCTTTGGCACACTGCAGCTCTGTGAGCCAAATGGGGGTCATTGGAGAGATCCAAGTCAGTAATCTGAATGACTTGATGGTATCTCAGCCTCCCTAGCTGAGGGGCCAGTTTGTGTGTTTCTCTTTGCTCCTGTGAGGAAAAAGGCA
The DNA here is from genome assembly GCF_022539315.1 of Serinus canaria. Classification (NCBI taxonomy): domain Eukaryota; kingdom Metazoa; phylum Chordata; class Aves; order Passeriformes; family Fringillidae; genus Serinus; species Serinus canaria. The sequence goes on from NC_066314.1 coordinate 46,261,444, forward strand.
TTCAGAGCTCTAAACCTCAACCTTTTTGCTCTTTTATTCTTACTCTATTCTTGGTATTCATGGATAAAGTATGTACAGCTTTTTGGTTTTGGATTTTAGCAATGGAAGCTTGATGAAGTGAAGAATATTGACTAACATTTATTCATGTTACTATTTTAAAATACTATTCATCTATTTTAAAGGTGGTGGAGGTTTTGTACATGAAGTGATGCAACAATGCTTTTTTAAAATTTTAATTACTTTTTCTTTAACATTTGATTAAAAAATTTATTGCTGTCTAGTCAATCTCTTATAGAGAAACCCAAAAGCTGTTGAATGCACCATGAAAATGCAGTACCATTTACTGTACTGACACTCTGAAAGTGCTTCCCTCCAACACTGGCCTCTGTTTCCAGCTTTCTAGTTGCAAAGAGAGCCCTAAAACATTGCATACTGCTGTTCCATCTGAAAGCCTCTTAGATCATGTCCCTAGACCTGTGAACCTTAAATATGTGACCCTTTTCTAGCTTGGTGTTTTATCCTGCAAAAAGAAGAATTAAGTGCTCTGGGAGAAGTACCCCACCACCTGTCTGCTCATTGGCTTTTTGCTCTTGGGACACAGTTGACTTTTGGAAGAAAAATTACAAATGGTGAATATCACCATTTTTATCCAGTGAAAGTGCTATTCCTGTTTCTGTATTCCATTGTAAAACACAAGTTAAACCTTACAGCAGCCTAAATATCCCTCCTTCCCAATAGGCTGTTGCCTAGGAAAGTTTTCAGATATATTTGGTTTTTATAGAACATAACTTTAATAAGTAAAGAATTTAGTATTTATGAAGTTTATTTTTAGAGAAGAAAACAAGTTTGGAACTAACTTGAGCATTCTTCATTGAAAAGAAAGAAAAACATGAGTCACAGCCTGGGAACTGGGCACGTAACCTTCACATTACAAGAGTTTTTTTAAACTCTTCTTTTCCTGTGTAAGTGGAGCCATAGCCTTGTCCATAGGTACACTGAATATGCTAGGCCCAGCAGATTGCACAGGGTAAAAAGAAGATGAAATTACACATGCTAGCTGGGTGATTTTTTTCATTGACTTGGATCTCATCTGCTGAGGGATCTATTTAATCAGCTCACTGATTAAATTGTCTAACTGCTATATTTATTTTATTTAATAAATTTTATGATAATGACTGTAAGTCATTCTTATCCTGGTTTATTCATGTTGATCTTCTCTCCTCAGGTCTGAACGCTCCACTGAGCTGAGCTGTATGGACATTGGTGTCTTGACAAAAACTTCTGTTTCCCAAACCCTTGTACCCTCATTTCTACTCACTTCAATATGTCCTTTGGTTCTGGTACTCTCATGTTCTTATCCTTGCAGGTTCCTCATGCCCTGCACTTAATTTCCACATTCTTGCAATTTAATTTGATTCTTCCCACAACAAAACCCCTTTTTACACTGGGTCTTGCAAGGATGTGAGCATCTTATCCAAATAACATGCAAGTAAAGGATTCAGCTTGTTTGACATTTGCTGTTAAGATAAAAGACATCTTGTTTCCTTATCTATTAAGAGAATAGAAGTGGAGACTGCCTTCCTGTCGTTCTGTAGATATAGTTTTAAAGAAGGTGAAAGGAGACATTTTGTTTGGTAGTGTAAGTCTGGACTTGATAAAATACTGCATGGAGCTGCTAGATAGTGGCCAAGGAAAGCCTTGTCCTAACAGAGTATGGATGGTTTTCTCAAACTCTTTATAAAAATATCACTGTTAATCTTCATATGATCACTGTTTGGGGATCTGTTCTCTGTCTCACCTTCTGTCTTTCTCACGTTTTCTTTCCTATTTCCATCACAGATCCTCTTTATCCTGTTAGACAGCAATTTGAAGAGCAATGAACAGGTACTCTCGTACTTCCAGCTGAAGAAGTCCCAGCTGCCAGCTCTGGCTATATTCCACACGCCAGATGATGAGCACGAAGTGGTGGCTGTGGATGACATCTCCATTGAGCATGTACAGGACTTCTGTAATCGTTTCCTACAAAGAATGCCAAAGGTAAAGGGGGTCCTGGTGCTGTTGTTTACCAGGCTCTTGAAGAAAGTGACTTCAGTTCCTTGAACTCCTCCCCATCCCTGCCACTTTCTCTTTCATGTACATTTCCACCTGAATATCAGAGAAACATTAGATTTAGGGCAGAGCAGAGGTAGATATCTTTGCAGAGCCTCTTTCTTCATTGACCTTTGCCTTCTAGTGTACAACAAGAAGAATTCACTGAGCTCTGCAGCTGTATGAAGGTCTCTGTGAAGCATCCATCTTTTGGGAACAGTTAGGGAGACGAAGTGTGAGAGGGGAGGTGGTGGATGGCAGCATATGAGAGCAGGTCAGAGAGACCAGTGGCATGGATAACAATTAAATCCATCAGGAAGACTACAGAACAGAGTGTACAGATAGGGCCTTAGGACTCTGCCAGTGGTCTCTGCTGGGAGAGGCACAATTAAATCTTCATGTTTATGCAGTGTTACAAGTTCTCTCTCTGTCAAAATTCATCTTCCTGTAGCACAGGGTCTTTGTGTTGTGTGACAGAAATGAGATAGGGCAGTGGCATTGACAGCAGAGGGAGGCATTTAAGTTATTTTGTTTTCTTTATCCCTATGCTGAGAAACCAAGTAACGTCAAAACTGATTTCATGCCTCTAATGTTTTCAGAAAGAAGACAAGTCTGAAGAGAAGCCCATCAATGAAGAGCTCTGATTCTTTCTCAGCCAAGAGGATGACTGTAGCTAGAGCCTGTTTCTGGTGTATGAAGAGTTCACTCTGTCCTACAGCTCAGCAATTCCTGAGCCAAGTCAGTCATGGATTTCCATCATCATTCCATGTACATACATGCTGTCTGTCCTCTCCAGAAATCTCTTCTCTCTTATCTCTTCTTATTTGTTGGCTCCAGAGCTCTTTTTCAGTACTTCAGGACTTCTGGTACTGCCCTACAATATGTCTTTCTGTGCCACTGTTGGAGCAAAGGGTGGTACAGTGAAATGACAATATCAGAAGTAAAGATGGTATTTCCAGGGATCTGTTTCCCTCTCTCTTTTGGGTTTTGGTGCCATGCTGGGATCCACTGTCAGCCTTTCCTCACACTACAAACAGGTTTGTTGCTTGATATCACATGAAATTTTCCATTTATTTTACTAAATAAAGCAGTAAGTGAATGGTCTGAATTTTTATGGAAATGTTATTTTCCACGCCCCTCGTCTTTCACTTAGGGACAAAGTTTATGAGTGAATAGGCTCAAAAAACCTCTTTTCTCTGAGTTTAACTGATGCAATGCCTAACCAGTCAGGTTGGTTGCTAAGAATCATTCCCTATGGAAATGGACCCATCGTCAATAGATATTTTCACCAGGACAGGAGATATCTGTGAAGCTTTGGGACCAGAACAGCACTAGGCAAGCAGGTCTGAGATGGTGCAGCCAAAATGAATGAGCCTAAGATGTTGCAGTCAGTAATCTTACCCAGGAGAGGCTGTTGTGTATCAGAGCAAGGCATGCTCTCACCATCTGTATGGCCAGGGAAGTGATCTGTCTGCACCAGGTGACCTTTTGAATGAGTGTGGGTACAGGGGTAAAATATAAAAATATATGTCTGAATTCTGCTGGATGCCCTTGTGGCTTTTGTGCATTTTAAAAAGACTATAGAAGTACAGTACAGATGCAAAGAGCTGAAGGCTGTGCCCCAGAGAGAGGGGAAGGGTCTAAGGTGTCAGAATACCTTGCTGCTTTTGCCCTGGGGATGGGCAGAGATTGTAGCACTGGGCTGGAAAGACTCGTGAATGAAGCAGCTTTGGTGTTGATCTGTGTGAAGGTGTGAGCACAGGGATCAGCCCCTCTGAAACACTGGGGAGCCAGAGGGTCCCATCCTAGATCCTGTCACCCTACAGCTCTGAGGATGAGACATGGCTCACCTCCTGCTGGCCCAGAACCCACTGAGCAGACTCACACCTGCCTTCCAGAATCCTCATGTCAGTGATGGGTCTGAACTCCTGGTTTTATGCCAGCCCTAGAATATGCAGGGCTGTATCTCCTGCCAAGAGTCCTGCTCACTTTCCCTCAGCTGGAAAACTGCTCCTTTTTGCAGCAATAGCTTGCTCCTCCATAGGAAGGGTTTATTCCTTTCTCTGCAGTATGGTAGAGAGGGAAGGTCTTCTGGGGAGACATCTGTGAGGAGTCTTAGCATCGTGGTGTTTCCAGTGCCATGCACATCTGTCTGTGGTCCAGATCAAAGCGTGTGGGGCCCTGACCTGCTGCACGAGTACCTGAAGTCTGTGTCTCGGCCAGCTGCAGCAATTGGGCACAGCGACGTGACTCTTTCTTAGTGCTGCAGGGAAACAAAACAGGACATGAATGGAGTTCTGGCTCTGCAAACAAACCTGAGAGTAGAAGCAGTGTCCCCAGTGACTGTGCTCACTGTGTACACAGCTAATTATAGGGATAACTTTTCAGGAGCTTATTTACATTGGGGAGTTTAATTCCCTCGGCACCTTACAGGGCTCTGCATCTAACCAACAAACTTGGGAGCCGCAAGCAAGGCACGGGAAAAGACTCCTCCTCCTCCTCCTTCTCCAGCAGTTCTGCAGTAATTTTCAGGACTTACACAGCACAGACAGCCCTGGGGTGCTGCACACTGGATGCTCTGTGCACAGATGTGGTGGCAGTGGAATAAGGGGTTCTGCCTTAATCCCTGGGCTCAAAGGCTTCTGCAGTGCATCTTTGGTGGGCTTAGCCACTGCAATAGGGCTTTGGAGGTAGAAACCAGGGGCAGAATCATGTGCATGGGTCAATCTCTTGTTTGTTTTATTTTTGGATCTTGTGCCCTGTTGCGTGTTCTCTGATCTGAACTTGTGATGGATGTGGCCCAGATGTTTTGAGCTGTCTGGGGAGGCTGGTTTGGTCTGCAGACGGAGGAAGTGCTAGATGCAAATTGACAGAGGGCAGGATAAAGGGGTTCCTTTTCACCCCAGCACTGCAGACATACTGTGGTATGAGAACCCCTGCTCTGCAGCAGCATCTGAACTCAAAGGACATTAGAAATATCTAAGATGAAAGCTCAATTTGCCTAACAGGAAAGTGAGGCTGCAGAGGCGTGTCAGAGCTGCTGTCTTTACCCCAGGGAACGGGGAATTGGGTTGTGTTGTGTAAGATGCAATTTCATATCCATCTTTGGTGAGAAAGGATTTGAACATCTCCAGAAGCAGGATGTTACAGCGACCTGGCGGTTCAGCAAGGGGACTAACATTTTCTCATTTTATTCCCCTGAATTGTTGGGTGTGACGTTAAACAATGAAGTGTTGCTTAGAGGTGAACTAGCCCCCATGTGCTCCAGGTTGAACCAAGGCTTTGTATATGAAAATCTGTGCCTCAGCTTTGTCACTTCAGTCCCACTGCACACAGAGTTACGGATCTGGCTGTGGGGGACTGCTGAGCTGCAGAGAATCTGCCTGCAGAAGGACTGAACAACCTTTGCACCTACCCTGAAGAAGAGGAGAGGGCACTGCAAGAGAGTTGTCAGCATTGCTCCTGCTCCTGGCAGTGCCTGGGAGGGGCTGAGAGCCAGCACAAAGGGAAGAGACATCTTCCAGGCCATGCAGCCCTGATGCCTTATGCGTGGAGAGGTCAACCACCAGCACAGCAAGGCAGGACTGAACTTCTTCCTTTCTTCTAGGGATCCTGCCAGCTTTGAATAAAAAATTTTTAAAATCTCTCAGTTATTTCCCAGAATAGATGTCACAGGATGAACTTTATGGTGCCTAAGTCAGATCCCATCTCATGCACAGAAGTCCAGCACTGAGCTGGGCCTGAGTTCCCAGGACAGAGAGGAGACAGTGATGATTTAGAACGACATATGGTAGGAACAATTGTCCTCCTTATCATAAAAGGATGAAGGGCATGGCTGTCTGACACCTCTGTTCACAGAATCACAGAATGGGTCTGGTGGCAGGGACCACAGTGGGGTCATCTGGTCCAAGCTCCCTGCTCTAGCAGAGCACATGGCACAGGATTGTGTCCGAATGGTTCTTGAATATCTCCAGTGAGGGAGACCCCACAGCCTCTCTGGGCAATCTGCTCCAGTGCTCAGTCACCCACACCATAAAGAAGTTCTTCCTTATATTCAGATAAAACTTCCTGTGCATGAGTTTCTGCCCATTGCCTCCTGTCCTGTTGCTTGGCACCACTGGGAAGAGCCTGAATCCATCCTCTGGACACATCCCTTTCAGATTACAACATTGATGAGGTCCTCTTTCAGTCATCTCTTCTCGAGCCTGAACAGGCCCTGCTCCCTCAGCCTTTCCTCATGAGAGAGATGCTCCAGTCCCTTCATCCTTTTTGTTGTCCTCTTCTGGACTCACTCCAGGAACTCCATGCCTCTCTTGTGCTGAGGGACCAAGTTCATCTGGAAGGAGGCTAAACCAATAAATCTGGGCAGAAATACTAGAAACAAACTCTCTCTTGCTGCTGGACAGATCACAGGACTTGGTCACTCTTCATCACCTCCACACAGGATGGCTTCCTCTCGGTACCACAAGTGGCAGCCCACGGGATGGCAAAGACGTGGGGACAGCTGGCACAGGAGTAGGAAATATTGTCTGAAGGATACAGCTGGGACAGTGGTTTGCAGGACTGTGAAAGGGGAGGGCAAGGAGGAGCCAAAGGCTGTTTTCAGAGGAGAGGACTTGGCCAAGGAGTGATGTGGCCAGCAATGGGTAAGGGTCAGTGAGGGAAGGTGCTGCGTGGATACCACAGAGAGCTGATAATGGTAGAGAAGAGAAAACAGAAGTGTTTTCTCTAAGGCTGTGAATCAAATACCTCTTTGACCCATTTTGGCTTAGTCACTAAGGAAACTTCAGAGGAATATTTTCAGTGGAAAAACCTGCAAAACCACAAGATGCACATTGAATAAGAGCGTACTTGTTCTCTCATTTGAATTTCTCCCTTCTCTGCTGAAGTACCTGCAAATCCATACAGGCAGGCAGGCTAGTTGTATGATCTGTAAAGCAGCAATTTTGTCTGGGTTAGATGAAAGGCCCATGGATAACTGCATCCCTGCCTGTCCCAGGCCTCCACATATGGCAGCTATGCAGAGCTGCCCTCTGCACCCCAGCTGCAAACAGTGCTGTGTCCTCCTCCCCACACGCTCACCAAGGCTCAAGCCATTGAATATCCATGGATCACCACTGCCCCTGGGGAGCCCCACATGGTGTCCACATACAGGCTGAAATGCCAGCCCCATCCAGTCTCCAGCCTGAGCACACGGGCTGTGTGAGCACTCCAGGTTTCTCCCTACCTTGTGTTATGAGTATTAGATATTCTTTGTGTCTTCCACCTTCCTCTCTTCCTAGGCCAGAGCCCACATCTCATCATCTTGTTAGGGACTGGTGTAATTCTATGCCACCCATGTCATGTGTTCTGTATGTCTACATCACCAGCATTATTTCTTGCCTTTTACCGAGTAGATGAGGCATTGGTGGTGTTGCTACCTGTAGCTTAGTACAGCACATCATTACTTCCATAGATGCCAGAAGACATAGCATGGGTGCAGTCCAATTCTAGTTCCTTTGTTTGTATGGGCAACTGCAGACAAATGCCAAGTCCCTGGGTATTCTAATCAGCTGTGAGAAGAGCAGGATGGGAACTTGCAGTTTCCCTCTTTTCTTGCTCTGTTAGTTGCTGGAAGGAATAGAATAATCGCCTCAAGAAAAAATGTTCAGCTGTTTTCTTCTCCACTAAAGGAGAGGAAGAAGAGAGGGCTGTATGCCTGAAAGATTTCATTTTAAAATACAGAGGTGATGTTTTCAACATAAATCTGTTGTGCTCAGAGTATTCTTTGGCTTCTTGGAATTCAATGTGGGTGTTGATCCTGGATATATCATGACTTCCCATTGCAATCAAGACTTTATTTTCCTTGGCCAATTTTTTCTGCTCTTTGGCTGAGAAACAGAAAAGACAGACAGTAACTTACCCCCGGCTGTTGACGAAGCCTGTAGGCAGAGCTGGAGACAGAGCCCAGACCTTCTGCATGCAGATCTCCTGAATGTAAGCCATATGGCCACACTTTCTCTTCACCTTCCCTCTCCCTGTGACTCCCAATGGCTATTTGCTGAAGTTGAAATGGCAGTATTTCACCATGAACAAAAGGCTGTCTTGTTTGGTTGCCTGTTTGGCACAGCTGAAGCCGAACAGATCCGGATCATTGTTTTCCCTCCATCTGCCCCTCCTTGCCAGTGAGAGTTTTTCTCCTGGATGAACTTTTTTATTCTTTTGGGGCCTGATGGTGAATGGGCTTCCTTGCTGCATTGCTTTCTCCAAGCAGTTGCCATGCCTTCTTGGATCCCTGGGCAACCTGTGTTTCAGACCCCATCTCATAGCAATGTTTTCAGGGTTTTTTGCTCTGTTGAGATCCTAGCAGTAGAGAAAATATTATGTTAAGCAGATATATTTGTGTCATCAATGTTTTAATGTTATTTTGTATAACTAACAATTATTTGAATTTTATTGTGTTTAAAATATTTTATTACAAAGGTATTAGGAAGGCATATTTGCATAATCAAGAAGTATAGGTGGCAGGTGAGAAGAAAATGTGAATGAACCCTTGCTTGGTTTTAGACAGTAGCAGAAAGGAAGGTAGTGATAAAGTGAAAGACAGTTTCTCATGCTATAACTGAGGTAGTAATGCTTATATCAAATGATCAACAGTCTTTAAATGTTCATCAATCTTCTTTCCACAGACCTGTTCTGTCACTCAGGAGTCCAGATGCTGCCATGCTTAATGGGGCTTCCAGGTGCTTCCATCTTGCAGGTCTCTAGCATGGGAACAGCACATCTTTGGTCTCTCTGCTGTGACCAGGTTGCTCACTGCCCCAGAGACACAAACCACTCTGGAGAGATGCACTGCTCCCACAGAGCAGCAGGCAGAAGCAGGGTGTCCTGAGAATCACCCTGTTAAAGTTGTTCTCAGGATCCCAAACCAGGGTCTGTTTTTCTCCTCTTTCTGCCTTGCTATCTGCGAGCAGCATGGAGACTTGAGCATACAAGGCACTCCACAGGTTCCCTCTCAGTCTCCAGGACAGGGCTGGCTCTCACTGCACCCTCCTCCTCCCCGCTGGCCCCCTGTCTCTGTGCGTGACAGGTCCTCTGACCCTGGTAGGATTTTATTTCTCTTTTTGCCCATACCCATGCCTTAGAGGCAGCTCTGCCTCAAGCCTAACACTGCTGCTCCCAGGGAATGGTGCCTGCCTTATCGCTTGTGCCCCAGGCACTCCCTTTTAGAAAGAAAAAATATCCTATGCAAAAGGAGAACAGAGAGAACCCACCAGGCACCCTCTGTCAGAGTGGTGATGAAGAAAGACTTAAGAAACACAAGCAAATGGATTAGCACTTTGCCTGGGGCCCTGTTCAAAGGTTTCTGTTTGGTCTGAGTCCTGAGAGTGGTATTTCAGTGGACTCCTTCTTGGCAAGTCTGGCTTTGTGATTTAGGACAACAAAACCCTTCTTCTTTTAACAGTAAAGATAAAGGCATCCAGAACATTTCAAACTTAAGAAACCGCTTTACCAGCATTTTGCAAATAAGGTGGGATTCTTTCTTTGGCTATTCCTATGGAAATGAGGTGATGTCCCTGTCCTGTCCCCACTCTGAAATGATCAGACACACCTGACAGTAGGGCAGTGGTCCCTAAGGTATTATGGTGCTACTGGTTTTGTGAGACTGTGTGTTGGGCAGAAGTGGAAAGTCCCAGAACTGCATGATTATCTTTTTCATGTCGGGGGCACTGTAGTCTTGCTCATAACATGCCCTCATATCCTTGCTGGGACCCTCAGGTCCCCCAGGATGAGCTGTCTGGGAGCTGCTCCTTGCTCCTTGCCCATTGTCTTCAGTGGTACTGATGTTCTCCGACTCACTCGGTGCCACCTTCCTGAAAATTCATACAGGATTGTTTACTTCAGCTTGGGCTGGGTTTATCTGAATGTCTGTCCTTATGCTGGGAATCCATCAAGCATGAAAACCCAAAGCTCCTGAAGTAGTTGGCTTCTATTTCTAGCCATGACAATCAGCCAAAGACTTGGCGCTGCTTTATTTATGTTTGTTCTATTAAATCTGTCTCTGTGAATTTCTCTGTGACAGACAGAGATGTCACAGATGGGCCACATGTGTGGGAGGGGACTCTGTTTCTGGACAAGCACCATCCTCCTCTGCTTCTCCCCAAGCTCCACCACCCACTTAGAGAAATCCCAGGGAGCCCATTCCCTAGATCACTGACAAAAGCAGCAAAAGCTCCCACTAAGAACAAGGACAAGGGATGTTCCTGCGGCCCAGGAGCTTTTCAGGGAGCTCACACAATTTGGCAGAATGAAGGATAGCCCCAGGCAGGCAGGGATAGGCAGGAGAAAGCTTCAGCAGAAAGACATCAGGAGTCTTTTTCTTGAGAGCAGCTTAAGGTAAACTTTGTGCCTCAGTGCTAAGTTTTGCATGGAGGAGGCAGAAATCTGAATTGAGATTTCAGGTGCTTGTTGACAGGGAGGAGAGAAAGAGCCGAAGCCAAGCTCTCAGCTGTCATGCCAACCTTGCAGATGTCTCTTCAGAGCCAGTACAGAGCTCCTCATAGCACTCCTGCTGCTGTTTTACTGATGGTGTCCCTTTCAGGAAGTGCAAACTCAGTGTGATAAATTATTTTCTTATGTTCCTACTTACTTCAGATCTTCCCAGATAAGGTAATGACAGAGATTTCTATTTAGCAATCCAGTGCTGCAATAGAGGATTGGGGCAGTAACAGATCATTGTTACAGTGATAGCACTGAGAGCCCAGAGAGATCAGACAATGCAGAAGAGCTCCAGGGGCTGAAAAAGAGAGTGAACTTGGGATGCCTGCCTGTCATTTGTCATCACCAGGCCCCAGGCTTGGGAAGGCCAGGCAGTGATAAGAGGGCCCTTGGCTGAGGGAGGTGCTCCTGCCAGACCTCTTCTCCTGTGGAGGGCTGAGGACAGGCACATAACCACACCAGTCCCTCCTGCAGCTTGTGCAGCACTTGGCACAAACAGGACCTTAACCCTAAAGAGATCCCTGGGCAGCTCTAATGAAATGCCTGTCCTGACTGCAGTCCTTACTGTTCATTTCAGTTCTACACTCAGGTCTCAAAATAGACAAGGGTCTTTAGAGGAGATTGTGAGTATGTCTTATTTATTGTGTAGTGCTGCTATTTTATTTAATGGATCCTCTAGCAGGTTTGTTGGTTCCTCCTCCAGTTCACTAGTGAAATGACCATCAAGAAAGACAACCACCTGCCTCAGAGAGATAAAGTGACAGACAGAGGCTTGGCCAAGTAACACGGGGAAAGCTGTGTTCTACAGATGTGTACAGATGTTTGGTGTATAATATATGCACAGCAGAGATTCTCATTCAGTGTCTGCTGTATGAAAATGCATGGTAGTAAACAACATTGTCACTATTCTTAGGCTTAGCCAGCCAGCAGGGTTGTTACTGCTTGCGTACCCACTATGAGACTCATGCAGTGCATTTTCCTGATAAATGTACAGAAATATTTTCCAGTGAAGCCATGGCTGTAGGTGGGAGACAGCGAAAAGAAATCCCAAATAATACAATCCAGTTGGTGCCAGGAAGTACTGTAAGCAGATTCTATTACTGGAACAGAGGGGAAAAAAACATTGGTTAAAGACCAGGAAGGACAAAAGTGTCTTTGTTGGCAAAGTCTTAAAAGGAAGATTCTGCTGTGGAAAATAGCAGAACTTCAGGCAACTTCAATGAGTGATACATGTTGTAAGTCATATGTGTGTTCTTATGTGATTTTTGACATCTGTATTGGATCTTAAAATCACATCCTTTATCAGGTCGGTAGAAAAAAGGACAGATAATTTCAGCAGAAGAGACCCTAGCCAGCTTTTTCTGAGCAAATGAGGGGGAATGTTGAATCCAAAACTGTCACCTCATGCCTGCAGCTCTGGAGTCTTGCTCTCTTTTCTTTTACACCCATCCTGAGTTCCTCTCAGTGCCTGGCTAAAAGGATCATGAGACAAAACGGAAAGAGCTCTGAAAGAAACCTATTACCAAGCAGATGACTTCCAAAGCTGCAGAACCACTTGAGATGGGTTTGGATAAAGAGTTTTCCATACTGAGGACATCATAAGAGATTTTTAAACTGCCTTCTGATGCTTCGTTTTGTAGTGATTATTGTTGCATTATTGAAATAACAGAGGGCAATGCAAGACACTATAGAAAGCAAAGGTTATTTTATTTCAGACCACACTGATTTCACTCACTTAGACTAACACCTTCATAACCACATGTTCATAGACAACAGAAGGCATTTGTTCATACTATTCCATTTTCTTGCAATCACATAGAAGATTTAATTCATGGGCTGTGGAGTTCTTGTTAGGTCTCTGGTGTTTCTCTTAGTTTGGCCACCATATGCTCATTTTAGATGCATCTTTTGCACCTTGCAGGAGTTGGAAGTAACTCCTGTCTATTTTGCCTCCATCCTTTCCCACCTCTGAGTATCATTACAACTCATTCTCCTTTGTCTCCTCATCTAGGTATCTTAGAGCTCAGTCTTGTTCTTCATCCAAGCACCATCATCTCCAGTCATCTAATTTTTTTTTTATTAAGTCTTAGGTGCACTCTGCCTCTTGTTTTATGACTTACCTGGTTTTAAACAGTGATTTATTTCCCCTGCACCCCTCCCGCCCCCCATCTGGATATCCAGAGGATCTGTGTCAATATGCTGGGATTTTAATGATCTGCTAATCCAGCTTCCATCAATATGGGCTGTTCTTGTAGCCCTTCTTATGCCTTTCTTCCCAGTGCTTCTGCATCCAGACCTCTTCTTGGTTCTCAATTTCTATTATTTTATTGTTTCTTTTATAATTTGAAGAAAATTGGGAACACTAATGACAAAGATGCCTCTCACAGAGTGGTGGGTTTTGGAGAGCAGTGCCATTTTAGGAATAAGGAAAAGATAATCTAAAAGACCTGACTGATCACAGAATCATTGAACATACTGAGTCAGAAGGGACCTGTCAGGATCATTGAGTCCAACTCATGGCCCTGAGCAGAAAACCGCAGGAATCACATCCTAAGCCTGAGAACATTGTCCAAATGTTTCTTGAATTCCTTTTATCTTTCCTTCTTCTTTTAAAATTCTTTCCTGCTTTATGTGAACACAACATTTCTTAATAAAATACCCAGTTGCCAAGTTTAATGCAAAGAAAATAAATATGTACCCAAAAAGCATATAAACAGTATGAAATTAATATTAAGGAAGGTCATCAAGTCAAATGATTTGACTACCATGTGATGTTAGGAACATTAATATAATTTGTAGTTATGCACAAGAAGATAAGAGGAATCAGATTTCATACTTCAATACATAAGAATGCCTTTCTTCTTGCCACAAACAGCATTTCACAATTAGCTGTGTATTGTGCATTTCCCTCCACTCCCTAGCATTCCTTTGTACTCTCTCTGATATTAACAACAGAGGCCAAGACCAGGGGCTCGATGTGCCACAGAAAAAGTTATTTGCTTATTTGCAAGTTGTTGCTCAAGATAACATTATGATCCTTTAGATACTGAACTGAGATAGAACAAAGAAACAGATATAATACTTCAGAGATGCTTGTAAATACTTCAGTGGCCTCCTGCATTCAAGACAGACAGAACATAAATGTTTCAATCCAGTCTTTGCTTCACAAGGGCTGGCAGATTTGGGATCTAAGATGCTATCCTAAGTATGCTGTTAAAAAAAAAAAGAAGCATTATTGTTTTTTTTTTTTATTTACCAGATGGATGAGAAGAGTGAAACCACAGCTGCTCTCTTATCTCTTCCCATGTCTGTACAGGAAATAAGGCAGCTAAATCTCATCTGATCCCAAAGAATTAATCAGGTCAGGACATTTTTGTGTTCATGTGGTGAAGCAAGGGGGATGGTGTGGAAAAAGAAGAGAGATCTCTGTTCCCTTTTCCCATAAGTGCAACCCAGAAGCATGCTTTGTTTATATAGACAAAGTTTGAACATTTTGCTTGCCCTGTTTTTTCATAGGATTCTTGAAGTACAAGAAATGCAAGTTTCTTAGGTGGATTACTTAATCTCTACACAAGAGCATCTGCCAATTTTTTCAACATCCAAGTAATATTAACATTATCCCATCTCTTCCTTCTTTCCCGGATTGAAAGAGAAATATGCTGATCAGTGTATGTGGACACATGTGGGTGGGTGGGGATGAAGCCAAAGGAAGCTACAGAGTTAGCTCTCAGCTCTGAAATGTTTTGGTTACTTTGTTCAGTGAACTGAATAACCTTGGTCTGATTTCTGTGAAATTTTAGTCTTCTCTGCTCATGAACTTCCTATTACCAGCCAAACACAGCTGTTCTGGCAAGTCCTGGCCAAACAGAGATAGTCAGTCTTTGAGGTAACTCAGTGATATCCCACGGAGTGTGCAGAGCTTTGGGCTTGAAGGCTTGAGCCAGGCTCACTTTTTTCCAGCAAGCAGAACGGGAGAGCAGTGAGCTCCCATTAGGCTGTACTGCTGACTCCAAATGCTCCTGTATTCATAGCCAGACTGAGATTTTTCTAGGACACTGGGCTTTGTTTTGAAGCTTGATGGATTACAGGGAGTAACTTTGAGGATCACAGCTGCATAGAGGCTGTGTCTGGACACTAATCTTGGAATTTCAGTAGAGTAAATGAAATTTAATTGTCCACTAACTAATTTGCCACCATAACATGGTGCAGTGCTAAAAGCCTCCCCAGTTTACCAATCAGCCAACCAACCAACCAACCCCCACATCTCACCAACTATAAACCTCTCCTTATGGTCCTGATCAATGTGGAGACAGGCACAAATTCTGTAAGTCAGGGCGAATGGGAGAAGAATTACCCTCTCACCCTCTGAATTTGTTCAGGGAAGAAGGCTTTGGGCCTTTCAATGGTGGTTTTTTTCAGTCCTGGTCCTCAGCCCTGGGATACTGAGCAACCATTTGTCCCAGAGCCCAGAGTGACATCCTTCAGGGTGGACATGCAGGTGTACTCCACATCCATGGGCAGGAGAAAGTTACTGGCAGTTATTATGTAAGATGGAAAGGGAAGCTTCTAAACTGCCCAAAATGTTGGAGGAAGCATGAAAGAAAAGAGCAGTAAAATGGTGTGGGAACCTTCCCACCCACAGAAGACTGACACTGTCTGTGAGCTTCAGACAGTGGTTTTTGCAACAGTCCTAAGACTACACATAGATCCACATTGTTAGAACCAATGTGTATTTTCACACTGGAAAACTTTTATTTTTGCAGAAAGTTGTAATGCTGGGGGCAAAATTTTCCACGGGGGAAAGGTCAAAACAGATTTCAAAGATATGTGTCCAAATATTTTTGAAAAAAAACCCCCATCACCTACCTGTTATGAAATTACTCTTTTTTCCCCATTCCATCATGGAAGTGGAAATTAGTCATTGCAGTTATTTTGAAAAAAATTGTTTGATTGATATGAAACTAGATTTTCCCATTTATGTGCTCCCCCATGCTTTTAATCTTTAGAATTTTCAAAATCTAGTTTTAAATGTTTTTTCCCAGGTTTAACTAGCACTTGAAGTATTTTTTAATTTTGAGTGGCTGAGTGAGTTTGCTGCCAGAGCTAACACACATTCAGATATGTATATCAAGTTCTTTAAATATCTGAAATGTGTTCTGTTTATTTTTATTTCATAGTCTTTTGACTAGTTTCTGTGTTTAAAAAACATCTCCTTTTCTAAAGCTTAGTGTCAGTATGCTAGTTTTCAGCACGATTTATTCCATGAGGTTGTTGACTTTAATTATATTGTGGATAGTCAAACACTCTTACTTAGTGGCTCAATTATTCTTGCTTCTTGGACCAGTTCCTAGGTATTACTTTGGACTAAATGGAAAAGTAAAAATAAAGTCTTGTTTTCTCATGTGCTGTAGAACTAGTTGTTCTAAGAAGCACTTGTTTATCAGGTTGAGAAATCTCTTCGTAAGCCATGGACCATGTGGTGGCTGACTAACTTACATCCTGAAACACAGAAGCAAATTTAGAAAGGACTCTCCAGACTGGTAAATCCAGTTACTGGATACTCTGGATAACCTGGGTTTGGAAACCTTGCTCTGTTGCAGAGCTGATAGGGTTTATTCCTTTACTGGAGTGCTCAGCAACTCTGCTGAAGCCTTCCTAGCATGAGCTGGGCACTCAGTGGGGGAGACATCTACGTGGATCATGGCTTTAAAGACAGAGGCTGGAGATGGAACTTCTCCTAATTATGAGAGCTGCGGACTGTGACACAGCCCCTGGAGGGTGCTGGAAACAAGACCTGACTGCTAGTCCATTGTCCTGCTGGAAAAGCCTTGAGGTCAATGCAGGGATGGAGAGGCTTAGCAACTCCCACAGGCTATGGTGAAAAGGTCTGTCATTTTGGGTGTGAGTGCAAATCATATTTTAGTCCTCATCTATGGCACTTCCCACCAGAATTACTCCATGAAGGGGTGACCTGGGCCATGCAGAGGAATCCTGCTGAGATCTCCCTGGTAACTTATCCAGTGGTACTGACAGATGCCCATGTCTGCTGGCACATTCTCAATAGACAACTCAGAATCAGTGTCTGTCCTTGCCTTTATGATTGCTGGTTCATAGCTCTTCTTTTTGCTCCCCAGTTACTTCTGGCTTATGAGCTTTTAATTTACAGCAGGATTCTTACTGCTAATCCCAATGACAGACCTTGCCCTTGCCCTATTGCATATTATTCTGTCCCTGTTAATGAAGATTTAAAGGTCATCCTTTTCATCCTGTAGGAGCTCTCAGACTTCCTTTTCACTGCTGTTCCCTCTTGCTTTGTGTTATTGACAAAATTCCTCAACAAGCATTCATTTTTAAAGCCAGTCATTAAAAGAAATAAAGTGAAGTGAAGTAAAGAAAAACTAATTCCAAGAGAAATTAAATTTGCAATTTCTTGAGCTTTTGCCCCATTTGTCTGGTTCCTTACTAGCTTGCCATTTTGGGGTTTTTTGGTTGTTTTTTTTTTTGGCCCATTTTCTTCTACTTAACTAAGAGTTTGCCAGATGGCACTGGGGCCAATGATTTACCAGTATTTAGGTAGATGAGGGTGACCAGATCTTCTGAGTCCTGATTTCTTTCATGGTTCAGCATGTCATAGGGTTGAAACTTAGATGACCCTGAAGGGTGGTAGACAAGGGCAAGAAACACCCTCCTGTTTGCACTACTTTTCAAAGGTAGTTCCTGATCATGCACCCTTTGCCTTGAGGACAGTTCAAGATTGCTGTTCTCAGGCTCTGAGGACCAACAGCTGCCTGTACAAGGACACAAGTAATGTGGTACTTCATTGCCACAGTGAAGTTTGAACCTTCCCCAAACTCATAGAGCACTGTAGGAGCTAAAGATAAAACCCTTGGACAGGAGCTGCTCACTGTTCTCACTGTCCACACAGTGGTGGCTCTTCATCTCCATGGATATGCTATCATTCTCCTTTTGGGTGAGAAGCCCAAAGCCCAGTCCAGCAGTCACAGGTCCTGGGATGCCCAGCACTTCAGTGAGTCTCATGTGAGCAGGGGGTGCACCTCAGGGGTTTGGGTTTGTGTGCAGCTCTGCCACTTTTGGGGGTTTCAGAGCTGACACCTTTGCCATGTGAGTTTTCAGTCTGATATTAAGAGAGGGGATCAGTTGTAAAAGCAGCATGAAATGAGATGGGAGAAGGCTCCTGGCCTACTGTTCCCTGTGGAATAACAGGTGGCCTGGCTAGCACTGTAGCTTGAGATAGAGCACAGCCAGAAAAGGAGGGGGTGAAAGGCAGGGGGGTTCTTGCTCCAAAGAAGGAGACTGCAGCTTGTACTCATATCTCTGTCCACTCGCTGCTCCCAGCACAGAAAGGCAACCTGGATGTGGCTGTGTCCCCTCTAGCCGCTGGCGTGTGCTCTGGCTCTCTCCCTTTTGGCTCAGCTCTGTGATGTTGCTGGCTTCCTGGCTGTGGGCAGAAGGTGGTTCTGATGGTAGCCTGGGGGTGGATCAAGAGTGGGAGAGGGGAGGAGTCACTGATCGATGCTAATGAATAAAAGGTCCCTCTTCTTCGGTCCAGGGTCCAAGACGCCAGGAGAGCTGCCTCCTGAGACAAGAGCTGCAGACTGGCAGGGAAGCAACAGCTTAGTGAGTATTCAGGGACTGCCTTGCTTTTCCTGGACAGATGCTTATTATCATTGCCTTGCTGGTGCTTCACTGCTGTAAAGTGTTAGGAATGATTGCTACAGCGTGTGTAGTGTTGTGATTTTCCACTCCAGCAGCAGACACATCAGGGCTGCTTTTCTGATCCCTCCTTTATTTGTGAGTCTACAGAGATTTCCCTGGTCCATGCAGATTTGTCTTAGCTCCTTTCTGTATTTCTAACCAGGGGATGCTGAAAGAAAGCAGAGGGATGGGCTCACTGTGCTGCATGGTATGTTACCCCCCAGGGCAGCCCACTTCTGTTGAGTAGGGGAGATGTGTGCTGGGAAAGTATGGAGTGCAGGGGGAGCAGAAAGGAGTGCTTTTGCAAGAGGAAGAATTCCCCGAAGGAGATTTGTTGGAATAGGGCTGTGTAGCTGGCATGTTCATTCATCCCTTGAAAAATGTGCTGCTTCTGTGGTAACAAATGAAACATTTGGGTTAAAGTGGTGTGTGTGGCTGTTCTCCTGTGGTTGATGGCAGGTTATGCTCCAGGCATTCTGGGATTAGAGTCCTCTGAAACGGGAGCAGAGTCTCCTAGGGAGCAGAAAGCTCTGCCCTGAGTGAAGACAAATAAAGAGGGTTTGGCTCGAAAGCATGTTGGAGTTTCTCACTGGGCAGCCTCCCTTTCTTTCCAAAGTACACCCAGCATCTCCCTCTCTGTGCCCCACTGCTTTCCCACGGGGGTCTGTCCTCCAGCCTCTCCCTCATGTTTTCCTTTATTAGCAGCTACTTTACAAGACATTTGGGAAACCTATAAAATCCACATTCAACAATAAGTCCAAAATTTCTAAGTTCTAAGAAATGAAAAGGATCCCAAAGCAGAGAATTTCCTTAAAGAGGCTGGAGTGGCAGGACACAGAGCAGCAGCAGCAAAGTCTCGGTTCCCGTTTGACCTTGTGTCTATAGCAAACCTATGGCTTTTCCCCAAGTTTTCCTCCTCATTTCAGGCTAAGCACTGAACAGGCAAGAAGTGGATGTGTATGGGGGGGCCTTGATGGTGCAGGACTCAGCTGCCCTCCACATGGGGTGGGATAACAGAGATGAAGAGCAATTCTTTCTCTTTGGTCTGAAGTTGAAATCCCTGGTCAGTTTTTCTTCCTGACACAGGAGGCTTCAGGTAAGGGTCATGGGTTTGACATTGAAAAAGTAAATTGCAAAGCCCAGAGTAATCTTTTTCCCATGGATTTCATCCTCAGTGATTAAGTGCTAGGCTCTGTAGTTCTTGGCTGTGTTACCTTCAGTGTGGCTTCACGGATTGGCCTCTGAAGGTGACAGCAGTGACAACAGCACAGCGGTTCGGGGAAAATGGTTTGCACTCAGAGTACCTTCACTTTGCAACCTGTCAGTGAGAAATCCTGATAGCTGCATATACACATAGACAAAACAGGCAGTAGTCACAGCTTGGATGAGACATAAGAATGGTTCCTGTGGCTTAGGTTCATCCCCAGGCAGTATCTGGGGTCCCAGCCCCATCCCTGCCACTGGGAGGGCTGGCAGGCAGTGGGTGCCCACCCCCCTCCTTACCTTGCCTCTAGCAAACTCCTTCCTTTTCACCCAGCAGGGATAGCCGTCTCTGTAACTCCTTTTCTATTTCACTGCTTTCCACTGTTCCAAGAGTTGGAGAGTGGAACACTCCATGTTTTGTCCATCTCTGCTGCCCATGATATTGGATCCAGTCAAACTCTTTTAGGTGTTAAAGGCAAGGTAGTTCTCCCTGAGACTGCTGGCCTTGAAGATTCATCCCAGATGAAAAGCCTTATGTTGGCATTTGCCTTTGGTGCCCATGAGGTGAGGACTGCTAGCGCCAGACCAGAGAGGGAAATGTTTGCCTCTGACTCCACCAAGATGTTGTCCTTTGGGCTGCAAGAGGAGGCTGGGCTCAGCACCACAGTGAGAGCCTTCAAAGACAGAGTTCTGGGTGCTGCTGTCATCTCAATGCAAAATCATGATAACACCAGCAGAGGGATTCTTTCAGGTTGCTTCTTGTCTCCTGAGGCAATAAAATAGGAGATGAAAAGGGGCAGCAGGTTGTTTTCCTCCTCTGATAGCTAGCAGGCTGACATTGCAGCAGAGGGCAGCTGGAGAGAGGGGGAGAGAGTGGGACAGGAATGTTTGAAGCCTCATGCTCCATGTCTCTATTGGCAAAGCTGACAGCAGAGTTGGGCTGGTTGTATCCAGACAGAGTATGGTGTGGGCAAAGAGAGCAGATCAGAGGGAAAATCAGAAAAACAAACATTTATATTTGGGATCAACACACACCTCTGCCTTTGGGGCCCTGGCAGCCTGTGAAATTCCTTCCACTTGCCTAGGCCAGCTTTTCTGAGTGTGGAGTGCTAGTGACATGTTTGCCTGTGGATCATATCCCCCAGCCCTGAGCTGTGAGAGGAAGGGGCATGCCCCTTCCTTCCCAAAACCTATTCCAGCCTGCTAATAGAGGATGTTTTGTGATAACTCCAAGAAGAGTGTGTACCAGCTAGCTGTCACCTTGCCCAGGCTCTTTTCCCTCCTAGCTCTGTTTTCATAATAAACATTCCACTGCTAATTTTGCAGTCAGCCCAGGATCTCCAGCTACCCTCAGTGAGAAGAGAGCCAAGCCCAGTGAGGAGGACAGAGTGAGAGATTGGTCCCTGCACTGGCACGATGCGCACTCTCGTTGTCCTTGCGCTCCTGGCTGTCCTGGTGCTGGCTGCCACTTCCTACGGTGGGTGACCTTCATTACTGGGTAGAATGAAAACTCCAAACCTGCAGGCATTTATGGGTCTGTTCAGATGTTTATCATTTAACTTTGTGTCTTCTTTGCCCTTAACTTGATCTCTTGCCTGCTTTCCTGCCCTTGTGTAAGATCCTCCTAGCCCTGATCCAGAGCTGTTACCCCCAGTCATTGGAATTCACTGTCCAGGATGCTTCAACCCCTTCCTCTCTGGTCCAGCTCACCTCACAGACTGCTCCTCTTTTTGTCCCTTTGTTGTCTGAACTATGATGAGAGTGCTAATTCTTAATTATTCCTTTCTAATTGGAAGATCTCCCTTTTTCCTTTTGTAATATCATCCCCTTTTCCTGGTGAGGCACACAGTTCCATATTGGTGGAATTAAGATGCTGCTTCATGCAAGAGTCAAGTGCATTTCACTGTGCTAATCCATTTTCTAAGAACACATGCAAGCTTTGAAGGCAAATTGGTATCCTATCACTGCAGTGTCAGGAGCAGCAGGTGAGGAACTATGCTGGTCAATCAGGCTGGATGTCCGAGTGTGAGTCTGGAAGCACTGACTAAATCACCAGGTAGCTCTGTATTAAACTCCTGAGCACTTTAAACCCCTCATATAAATTCTAGGATACACCACTGATCCCTTTTTCTTCCTTTTAAACATGTGCCTTAAAGCCTGGCTTCTCTGATTTCTGTGTGTGTTGTATTGACCTGTGGTATATGAAATACTGAATCCCATCAATACAGTGTCATAATACATGTTTCATTCTTTCTTTCCACAGAGTCCCATGAGAGCATGGAGTCCCATGAGTATCTCAGTAAGAGACTGCTTTACTACTTTATTGAATTTGAAGAGTGCTACAGACATGTCCAAGATCATTTACTCATACTCCTACTAGGGATAAAATAGGCAGAACAACTGAGCCCAGGGAAATTGAATTTACTGAGTGATGGAGTTTCAGAATGAAAAGGGAGAGAGTTCAAAGAAGACTTCACGTGTTTTGGCACATGCCAATACCACTATTTTGCATAGAATACAATGAAAATTAGATAACAGAATTTGAGGACAGAGCTCAGGCCTCTGTAACTGTACCAAAACCAGGTTAACTGTCACTAAAGAAGGGCATTGCTCAAAAAGCTCTGGGATGAGCATGGGAAGAGCCACTGTAGAAGCCATGTACAGAATTCATTCTCCCCCAAGTACAAGGAAAGCCTTACTCTAAGCACCTTGGAAGCAGGCAGGGTGTGTGAATTGGAGGGATTCTTTGGCTGGAAGAGGGAGAGAGAGTGTCACAGGAAAAGCATGAAAATGGTGAAGAGTCTCACTTTAGAACAAGCAATATCCTGGAGAGGTTAGAGAACCGGTGAATCAAAACGAAAAAGAAATTAGGACATTAGGACATCTGGAGGAAGGACTTCACAAAGCAGATAGTCAGCAAAGGCACATGTGAAAGCCAAATGACATCCACAGACTCCTGAATCTCCAACAGGACTGTGATGTTTCTCAAAAAAAAGCAGCAGGGACTTTCAGGCCCCTCAGTCCAAAGCTGCTACACAAATTTCTCAATGACTGTCTAACCTTGGAGGCAGAGAGATTTACTCAGGCCCTTCCTGTGCACAATTTCACAGTTCTTGTAGTTCTTCTGAGGGTGCTCAGATGTCCCATGGTCTGTGTAGGTTGGTGCCTACCTCTTCTGGGGCAAGCTCCACTCAATCAGAGGGACTGTGGCAGCAAAATCACCGTAACATTCCTCTGGGTGATTTGAATAAGAGCAGAAGAGCAGCATGGGCACTTCTGTACGGGCTGCACTGGCCACTGAGAGAGCCTAAACATGAACCAGCCAGGGGACAGGAGGGAATATTAAAAGGTTCTGGATTTAATTGTACACAAGGAGGATGTTCTAAAGGAGGAAGCCAGCTTTTGTTGAAATCTGGCATTGACAAAGTGCCAGTCTGAATAACCCATTGTCTTTTCAGATCCCTTCCTCAACAGGAGAAGGGCCAGTGACTTCATACAGGGTGACACCAGACTCAGAGGCATCACTCAGGAGAGGTATGTCCATGGGCTCAGGATGCTGAGCCTGGGAGTGGGAAGAGATTCCTCCTTGCCAAGAGAGGCTGTTAGCAGGGGTGGCAGCCATGGTGACTGGTGAGAAGCCTCAGTCCCTCTTTTAATGTGAGGTACTGTTTAAGTCCCCAAACCCAGGAAAAGCAAGAATTCAGAGAACAGAGAGCAGGTCCTTTGATTTGGAGACATGTCACATCCTGAGAAGACTGATGAATTTTTCTGAAGGAAGCACCAACAGAAGGAGAGAGAATGAATGTGGGATGGTACGAAAGAAAGCTCAGTTTGAGATCTTTTTCTAGTCCTCAGATCTCATGCAGAACTTGCATGACCTTTTCTAAATCCAAGGGCCATCTGAGGGCCTCTTTGCCTCATTTATAAAATACAGATATGACCAATTTCATGCCTTATTCAAGGCTTGTGAAAATAAAGACTGAAGCACAGAAATCATCTCTTAGCGAGGCATAAGGCAAACCTTCTTCTCAGTACCAGGTGACCCCTTTGCAGAATATTTCAGGTCTTTTTTCTATGAGTATGTTTGGGAAAGAGCAGAAGAGCTGAAGAGAGCAGGCTGGGGAAAGCTGCAAAGGGAGGAGCCTTCCTCAAGTTGAGGCAGGAGGTGTTCCCCTCTCCTCACCACCTCACTTAGCCCCTAAATAAAAGGTTGCCTGAGGAGGCAAAACATTCCTGCTGTAGTCATGTCACTCCCTGGGTGTGGAAAAACCACAGAAGCTGGGGTGCTAAGAGCTCTGTAGCTGGATGATGGACTGGTGGTGGATCCTTGACCCAAGAGGGGAGTTTCAGGACAGGAAAGGGCTGTAGAGAGGTATTTAAGATGACAGCACTCTTCTCTCCTACCTTTCCAGGATCAGGGAGCGTGGTAAGGCACTCCATGAGCATCAGAGGGAGCTCTGCGAGGACTACTACCCGTGTGAAATGTACGCGTTCCGCCACGGCTACCCTGCTGCCTACAAGCACTATTTTGGGGGGAGGAGGAGGACTAAGTAAAGGATGGCCTGTCCCCACCCTGGGGCCTGGAGTCCAGGGTATCCTCCCCAAAATTGCAATGGCTCTGAAACATACTCAGTTGCTTGTATCCCTGTATGTTATCCTGCCTGCTGCTTCTCTCCCATGTAGCCATGGATTCCTACACTGTGTTAATTAGTGCTGAGCTGATGTAGCAGAGATCACAGAGAGTTCAGGATGTGGGTGTTTACTACAAAATAAATTGCTGGTTTGATACTATCTTCTCATGACTCACAGTATTTTGGAAGGGGGGATATGCAATTTTCCATGAAGGAACTGAATTTGTGTATCATACGTTCTGTTGCAGATTATGGGGAAAAACGCCATTGCTAACATATGGCTTTGGAAGAACCTATAATGTTCTTGTTCCCAGTGCTACAAGTAGCTTCTTTCAGAGGTCACTGGACAGTTTCAGCTCCCAGTCTTAGTCTAAAAACAGTGGGGTGTTCAGAATGAAGATGCACTTTTTGAAAATCAAATTTTTCCTCAGATGGGGAAACAAAATCCAAAAGGCACCTATTTAATCTTAAAACAAAGTGAGAGTGAGAGTTAGTGACAGAAAACTCCTGTAAAATGCCTCTTGTTTATCCAGCTACCATCAGGTCCTGCTGTTTGGTGCGCCTTCAGAAAGAAATGTGCGGTCCAGACTTAACTTGTATTTCCTTTTGCAATCTCCTTTCAAAACCCTTCCACTTGAAACTACTATGGTAGCACTTGATAGCTGCAGAAATCAAAGCTGGAGAGGGGTTCCTGGTGGTAAATAAAAAGAAAAAAGAAATCCAGCATTTGGGATCAGGCCCAAATCCTTGCTTTGTTCACATAGAACAATTTTATTTGGCTGTTCACAAATAATTTGAAATCAAGGTGTGGCTTGACCCTGTGCACAAGTTACTGAGCCCCTCCTGCACCTCTGAGGAGTGAATATGGCTGCATTCTGCTCACCATCACCAGGGCCTGTCCCCAGGCCAAAAGGCACCAGTGCTGGCATGTCCAAGAATTCCATGCTGCTCTGGGCTTGACAGCAGCCACAGCAGCTGGGACACACCTTGGTGTGATCTGTGTAGGAGACATAACATCCATCTCAGCTCTACACAGATGGTTTCAGCATTCACATCTCCAGGCTTACACAGGCACCTGCAAATTATAGGAGCTGGAAAGATTCATGGCATGCAATCAAAGTCTATGATGTATAAAATATCACATTGTTGACTAATCTGTGAAATTAAGTCTGGAGCCAAATCTACCTGGCCCATTAGAAACATGCATCTTCTTCCAAAACATGCTTCAAGGTTTGCCAGCTTTGAAAGTGAATTTTGGAAAGAAATGTGATTTATTTAATGAAACACTTCTGATGGGAAACTCCACCCTAGCAGTTGCTAAAGTTTTGTCCAGAAGAAAAAGTGAGAAATAAATAATTTTAGGGGGAAAAGCCTATACAGATTAGGTATATTCACACACACTTGCTCTCTATCTTCTCAAGTAGTTGAATCTTGTGATTGCCAACTGAAGCAAACTCACATATGCTAAAATCAACAAGTCTGCAGTGTCTGGGTTTGACTTGACACTGCAGTGACACCACCACAACAGAAGGCACAAGGTCTAGTGCTGTCTGGGTCTGTGTCCAGAAATATCCAGTGATTCCAATCCCCAGTTAACCAGTATAAATAATGAATAACACCAGAGATTTCTGTGGGATTTCATTAGCATAGGCAACAACCAAACAGATTTAAGAGACTACATGCTGGTTAGAAAGCTTGGGAAAAGATGGGAGGATAAATAAAGCTGTTTGGATTACTAGAATTGTACATTTACATATTTATATTATTTCAAGTATTCATCTGGAAGCATAACTTTCCTAGAATACCTATTATTTTTAGATGTTTATTTACTTTTTAACTGTTGGTATTTTGCTGGAATAATATATATACAAGACCTTTTGCTGGATATCATTAGTGTATACATTCAGCTTGCCTGGACTGTAGAAAAGTTAACAGGGAAAAAGTTGGGGTTTATTTTAATTCTGAAAATTCTCTAAGCCAAGTGTTTCTAAGAATTGGAAAAATCCCTAATGGCTCTGATTTTCCTTGGGATCCTCCTAAACTTTACTTCTGTAACCCTGCACATGGATCTGAAGAGAACTGGATATGAAGTGGAGGAAGATTATATTTCTGCTACCTGTAAAAATGAGCACACTTAATTTTAAAAACACACAAACCAACTACCCAAACTTGGTCACCTGGTCTGTTCAGCCAGGAGGAGACCTCATTGCAGTGCTCAACATCCTCCTGAGGGGCAGTGGAGGGGCAGCACTGATCTCTGCTCTCTGGTGATCAGTGATAGAACCCAAGGGAACAGCTGGAACTGTGTCAGGGGAGGTTTAGGTTGGATATCAGGAAAAGGTCCTTCACCCAGAGGTGGAACACTGGAACAGCTCCCCAGGGCAGTGGTCACAGCACCAGCCTGGCAGAGCTCAAGAAGAGTTTGAACAATGCTCTGAGGCACAGGGTGTGAGTCTTGGGTGTCCTGTGTAGGGCCAGGAGCTGGAGTTGATGATCCTTGTGGGTCCCTTCCAACTCAGCATATTTTGTGATTCTGTGATTTCCATGCTGTTTGTGGGATGTGGCTTTGGTAACTTTGGGTAGTGACTTTGGGGAGTGTGGGGTTATTGACACATAGCCCATGCAAGGCTCTCGTTGTACCAAGTAACTTTAGCACTCAGGTCCTGAAGAATAAAACACTTTTGAAGTCTAAATGTCTATTTGACTTTTAGCCAAGAGAAGCCAAGATAAAGCTTCTAAATTATGAAGATTTCCAAGAGAAAAATAGAAAGATCTTCCCTCAAACTAACTTCCGAAGTTCCTAAATGTATAAAAACCTCATCTCTCCAAAGTGATTCGGTGAAATTCTGAAACTGCCTGAAAAACTACTGTCTTTGCCCTATGCAAACTGATTTACAGGTTTCTTTACCCTCAAGGTAATGAGTCAAGGTGGGGTGGAGGAAAAGGTCACTATTGTGTTCAGTCTCATTTGAGAAACTCCACATGAGAGAGCCCCATCACGTGAAACAAACTGCTCTACTTCAGTGTGTGCTGGTCTCTCCCCTGGCTTTCCATCATGACTGAATGACTTTCAAGTTTGTAAGAAAAATGATTTTTTAAAAATCCAGTTGTTTTTCTTCAACAGCCCCATTCAAAACCTCAGATAAAATCTTCTGGAAATGCCCCGAGTCATGAGATGGATGCCAAAATGACTGCCAGGACCCAGTATCTCCCAGCCCAAAGGACAGGCTTTGTTTTGGAGCACAGACACAGGAACACAAGCCAGATCCCTGATCTCTCCAAGAAATCACAGGATATAAACTGCTGCCCAAAAGCAAGCCCCGGAGAACTTCAATAACCTCCAGGAAAGCTCTGAGGTTAGGGAGACCAGCATAGCCAAAGAAGACATGAGGAGTCTGCTGGCACTGCTGATCCTGACTCTGGCCCTGGCAGCACTCTGCTGTTGTGAGAAAGGTAAGGGGACATCTTCCCAGGAAGGCTTTCAGAGCTGCTGAACCTTGCAGCTTGCTGTCAGCCTCCCTCCAGTCTGGGAGAGGCACAGAGCTCTGGGGGGAGGAGATGCACCACCAGTCATTGCACAGCTTCAGCTCTCTGCCGGAGAGTCACGGATGAGAGAGGGCTTGGGAACAGAGACCCCCATCTTTTGCTGGGCATTTTCTTCCACTGGTCAACACCCACTGACCCCCACCTCAGTTGCATATTGAATTGCAGCAGGGAATTTGAACATTTTAAGATTTCAACTGGTTTATCATTTAGTGTCTGTCTAAATGATGGGTGTTCATAAAACCATTTTGGGAGATACAGACCTTCTGTGTAAGTGGGTGGAGCCGAGTCTGGGGTGGTGGGATTCAGTTACAGAGAAGGATGACTCACAAGCATAGAAGGACTCACAAGCAGACTCCTTTCTGTCTGTCTGTCTTCCAGATCCCAAAGAGCCCTCAGGATCTCCCAGTGCTGACAGTGAGTATATAATTCTGCCTGATACTCAGCTCCATCCTCCTGCATCTGCCTTCTTTCTTCCCTTTGACAGGTTCAAGGGCTGAACAAGAACCATGCTGAGTCCCTTCTAACTCTTCCCCTTTCGCTCCCTAACTCTGCAGTCCCTGAGGGGCAGGACCATGTGCAGCAAACAGAGCCCCTCCCGTGTGAGCAGGTGACAAGAGGGCAGCCAGTGTCCCTGCAGCAGCGAGGCCAGCACTGCTCGTGGTGTGCTGCTGCCCCGGGCTCCACAGCCCTTGAGCAGTGCCCTGGCACGGCATAAGGGGTGCAGGTGGTTAGCAGCTGGGTGCAGCTGCCTCCTGTGAAACAGGGCTGTGCTGGCAGAGTCTCCCTGCTCTGACCTGGCTTCAGAGACTTGCCCAGAGTGACTGCTCATCCCCAGGCTGCTCTGAGAGCAGAAGCTGCCCACATCAATGGGTTGTGACCTCCCTGCCAAATCCTGCAATGAGGAAACCCTGAAAGAGGGGGGCTTCCATGGCTGCTTCTGAGGGCTGCATCTCTCCTGTCAGGGCACCTGGGATGCTGGGATTTGCACACCTTGGGTAGTTCACAACTTTTGCAGCAAGCTGATCCTGGCAGAAATCTGTATGGAAAATCCTTTTTGTTCTCTCATGTCTCTCCTTTCTCACATTTTAAAGGATAACATTGCTGCTGAGAAGCATGAAAGCTGGTATTTTTCCAGTGAGCCAATACAAACACAGATTGGGAAAGAGAAAAAAGCTGTAAAGACTATTCAGGGAAAGGTGGTAGTTTCTGATAATTCATTACCAGGCAGTTTCTGTGTAGTCAGTATTTTGATCCAGACTAAAGCTCAGTTTGCTAGAGATGGGATACCTCTCACCTCCAAAGAAAAACACAGCCAAACTCTCCATGATGGTGAGGGAAGGGACAAACCCCACCATCTCCCCACAGGCAGAGGTCTGAGAATCTTTTTTTCCCCAGAGAAAGCAACAATTTGGCAGTTTCCATGCTGGAAGCTGTATTGGTGTGCTGCTGCCTGTGTTGCTGCTGTGCCAGCACCTGTGCCCACCTCTGCTGTTGTGGGACTGTCCCATGGAGTGAGGTTGGGCTGTGCTGAGCCCTGGATGGGGCTGGAAGTGGCTGTGCCTGGTGTTTGTGGGGTCCTTCAGAGCACCATGGTGTTTGCACAATGACAAATCAAGGGAGCAAATAAGAAATTTGCAGACATGATGTGTTAGTGGAGAGCAGGGGCAAATGCTCTCATGGCTGAAACATCTCTTACATTCTCCAAGTCCTGAGTGCTGGGATCTTTGCACATCTTGGGTGTATTTCTCACTGGGTGATGTTTACTGTCACTATTTTATACTCTTCACCTTTCACAGAACTCTGTACATGTGAGCACTGGTAATTCTGTGTGCTGCCTGTTGCTCGTTGGAGGTACTTTAAGCTCTTCTGGTTGGTATCCCACATCATTCCCAGTCAAAGTCCAGACACAGAAAGGAAGCCAAGACTCTAAAATTAAGAGATGGATTAAGAGACTCTAAAATTAAGAGATGCAGAGAGAGTGCCATTCTCCTAATTTTCTTCTTATTCATATTTTATGCCTTCTGCACATTTGCTGCAGACTCAGATTGTGCTGTGTGATAAGGAAGTGGAGTTTATGACAGAAAAAGCCCTTGCTTCATGGAGATGTGGAGGCTGCAGTGAGGAGGGAGCTTTGAGTGGACAGTGGGATGGGGAGAGATGAACGGACCACTCGGATGGTTTGTGGCAGTCATTTGCTGGTGTAGAAGGTAGATTCTGCTTCTCAGAGGTTGGACTGGTCTGTGTGTTTCAGTGCTGCATCTCTAACCTGCTGTGTTCTCTCTTGGCAGGCATCAAGATTAAAAAAGAAGTTGCCAATGCCTTTGTGAAGAGGAAAAAGAGAGCCAGCCCTTATGAATGGTAACAGCTCAGGAGCTGGGCTGAGAGCTGGACTCTGGACCTGCTCAGAAGAGGGGGTGGGAAGGCCATAGGGTGTGACAAGGCATTATTTTGTTGTACAGCTATGTTATTACCTTCGTGTGTTGAAGGAAAAAGGCTGTAGGAGACATTAATGGGAAAATGGTTCTTTTTTCATTGAAACCCATTTGAAGGCTCAGAGCTGAACTCTAGTATTCCTCCCAGGGAGAAAGACAGCACTACTGTGCTAGCCATGGAGACAGTGGGATACAAGTTAGAAGCTGCTCCAACCTACAGGTCATCAGAATCAATTTTTAGGATAATGAGAATCATAGAGCCTTGGTCATTGCCTCTGGTTTCCCACAAAGGAACAGCTTTTCCCACAACAGATTTGTTGCAGGAATAAGGCTTGATCAGATTGGCTGTTCTTTCTGAAGCTGTAGAACATATATTTACTTGTGCCAAAAAGTAGACACACAAGATTTGGAGAATCCCAGCTATTTGAGAAGTTTCAGGTAATGACAGGAAGTTCTTCATACATTTCCTGGAAAAGGTTGTTAGGCTACTCTCCAATACAGAAATAAAGTAAAAACTCATGAGGTACTGGTGGGATTTCTGTGGTGGTGTGTACAGTCTTCAGGAAAGGTTAACCAAACATAGAAGAGGAATTGAGAATGACATCCAAAGTGTACAGCTGAGACTGTATACTTCGGATGTACAGTAAAAAAATTTGGGCTTTCTTAGCCTGGCAAAAAAGAAAAGAAACTACATGGGAATAATGGTCCTGTCTACAACAAAAGTGAGGATTGTTAGAGAAAAGTGTTTAAGCAAAAGGAAAATAATGGCTAGTGGGCAAAAATAAAGATAAGCAGGAAATAATAAAACAAATATATAACTAAATAAATAACTAAACCAAATATTCCTGCATTGGTGGGGAATGAGATTGAAGAAGAAAAAAAAAAGTCAAATCCTTACAATTTCTGTGGTATCATTTGCTGATAAAACCTCAAGAGCGATTGATTTGAATTGGGTTCAATCCCATATTTCCCAGCATTGATCTAACCCCATGTAAGCAGATGTTTAACTCAGCATGACCAGTCCTCTGTTGGGTCTCCCTGGAGGATTGCAAGGAGCATTGATCCAGAAGATTACTACTTTCATGTCAGTGTCAGGTGTGAGAACTGTCTGCAGTGCATGGGCTGAACCTGCAGAGTGGTGTCTGTGTCTCCTGCAGGTACCTGGAGTACTACAAAAGCCCGATGGAGCAGATGCATGAGCGCTGTGAGAACTACCCCCCCTGTGACTATCTCTCTGACCAGGTGGGGTTTGCCCTGGCCTACAACCGCTTCTTTGGCAGATACTGACCATGGGAAGGTCCTTCTGCTCCTTTGGCTTGGAACACTCCAAACCCCAGGGGAGAAAGAAGCTGTGCTTGGGAAGGAGGGAAGGAAAGCATCTGGACTGGCATCTTCTTCTGTTGTGTCCCAACCAGCTGGAACACCAAGGCAGGGATTATCCCACTTGTTGAGCTTCTATTAACTTTCTTCCTTCCATCAATAAAGTCTCTCTTCAGACATCTTCTGTGGTATTTTGAGCTTCATCAGAAGACTCGGTCTTATTTCCTTTCACCTGAATCCCCAGCACACAGTATGTGGAAAATAGGGATTAGTTTCAAAAAAAACACTGCATGCCTTAGAAACATCACTAGATCTCTTACCCTCTTCTGCAAAATACAGGAGGATTATGGAAGAAGAATGTCACAGTGTGTGCAAATGTGATGGATCTGATCCTGGGATTCTCGCTGTGAAGAAGGAAGAACACCTGCCTCCCATTCCAATTAGTGGGAAAGATCAGTATTTTCATGTAGAATAATCACATTAAATATGCATCACAGTAGGATCTTTTGCAAAGATAGAAGTGTGCAAATACTCTTGCATAGATAGCAATCAGCTTCTGGTACACTCTTCTGATTACTCTGTCATAAAATTTGCTGTATAGCAACAATAAATAAATCCCAAAAGTTGTCTTTAAGGAGTCCTTTTAAATGAGCCCAGCATTTGTGTGCTGCTTTCTGTGACTGTAAAAAAAGACCCCAAATTCTCTTGGTTTTTCTGGTTTTTTGGTTTTGTTTTTTTTTTTCCCCAACCAGCATCTAGTGAAACTAAAAATACCCAGCAGAACAAAAAAAACCAACCAACCAAACAAGCAAAAAAACCCCAAACAAAACCAACCAACCAAACAAACAAAAAACCCAAACCCCCCCCTAAAAAAACCCCATCTTCTCCTCTGTTACTTTTGCATTTATGCTTGAAACTAGAAGTACCTAAACAGCTAAAAAAAATAAATCTAAAAAAAAAATAAAGCTACAAACATCATGAAATTAAAAAAATAAAAGAAAATTTGTTCAAGGATGGATTGAAATTGGGGCAGTGTTTTGTTTATTCAAGACAATTGGTAGCTATATATATATATATAATGTATTTTTTATCTACATATTGTCTTCCCTCTTCACTACTTCATTCTGTCCTAGGGCATTAATATTATACCTTGGCATCTTTCTGCATAACCTTCCTAATATACTCTGTCAGCTTTCCTTCCCTGAGGGGGGGACAGCAGATCACACCTCCAAGGACAGTAGATGCTCAGGAAACTGGCAGAGTCAAATCTCTGGTTACATGCAAGCTGGTGCAACCATCCTCAGCTGCTCACTGCAATAAATACTGCTCTGTAAAGCAGGTTGGTGTGCTGCTTCTTTTTGTTCCTCTATACAACCTCTACCTGAGGTAAAAGAGATGCCTGGAAGACACAGCCTGTTTTTGTGAGCCCTGAGGAGCAGGAACCCACTGCAGGAGGCTTCCTTCTCCCCTCTCATGCCCCAGAGTGAATCAGAAATGATGACATTGAAATTTAGGTCATAGGTTCAGCAACCTGTGACACTGAGGGAGAGGAGGACCAGGCTTTGCCTGACTCACCATGTACCCAGCTGAACATTTCTCTGAAAAGCCTTGTCCTGCAGTAAGGACACAGGAGAAGTCTGCAGAGGTGGCTGCCAGTGTGAGCCTTGCTTGGCAAGCTGCTGTGGCTTGCACTGCTGACACTGATCTTGGCCAAGGAGGAGACAATAAATGTCTTCTCTGCATGTCTTGGTCAAATGCCTGTGCCTGGATCCTGTATTGACATAAACTAATGGGGCTTCACTGCTCACAGTAAAACTCTCCTCTGAACGGCATCTAGTAAAAATTAACAGAGTGCTTCATTGAAAACAGTGAAATTTTTGCTTGGAAAAATACCAGAGTGATTAGCAGAATGCTAATATCGAGTGTACTAATAAAATAGGGGTGTTTTTGTTGTTGTATGGTATTGTTAGTACAAAAAGTTTCCTGTCTCTATTTGCATCTTTCTGTTAGTTTTATATTTTTTCTCTCCCTTTCAGTAAATATTTTTTTCAGGCAAAAAGAGTTACACCCGAAGGCCTCCATTATGTCATCTGCTCTGTGTCATCAGATCTCTTCATGGGCTGAAGTCATTATGACCTTTGGGGATCTGAGCACTCGGATCACGTTACAAATTTACTGCTGAAATGGAGGAATTCGATTGTCGCTTGGTCAATGCAGCGCTAAGCACCGCCACAAATCCTCTGCTGCCATCTCTCGGCCTTTGTATTTGGTGTAGTTAATAGTAACTTGAGTTACTCCCGAACCGTTTGAAAATGCAAATTCCTGTCCTCCTGATTCCTTTCATACGAAACATTCACTTACAGGTCAGAGGGGACAACCAGGGACGTAATTTACAAATGGATTATATGCAGCTGAATTGACATTTTAGTGGGGGTGTTTATCATGACTGCCAAGCTCCCAAGGGAGCCTGCCTCAGTTTAGGTCTGTTTTATCTCTACACAAACAGAGGTGGAGTTGCCTCTGAGTAAATTTGTGAGCCCTCCTGTGGACTCACTTTTAGCAGTCAAACAACCACTTTCTGAAATACAGCCCAAGACAACAGAGACATCCCAGGATGGAGAACTAGGTAGTCTATATCCATCACTTTGTATGGCACTTCATGTCATCATCTCATGTCACCTGCAGTAACTGCTTTGAAAGGAGCCCAGTATGAGACCTTTATGTCACCTCCCACTCTATCTCAGCAATATTTTGCAGATGCTCTGTCCACAGAGTCCAAGCAGCTTCACAAACCTCCCTTATCTCAGGGAATCACTCCATGTCTGGAGGTGCCCCCCTCACCCAAGCTATCATTATCAGGCCATGGAAAATGGACTTCACTTTTCTGTAGTCAGAACCAAAGTCTTGACAGTTCTTGGCCCTTTTTCCACACAGAAGTGTTATCAGAGGCCATGGGGCTCTGTGAGTGAATAACTCACTGCCAGTATTTGGAAGTGTGTCCAAAAAGCAGCTGCTAGAGAAAGGTTTGTCTCAGCACAGAACCTGCATTTACACACTCATTTTGTGTGCATTTACACACTCATTTTGCCTGTGCCAATGCAAACAGTCCAGCCAAGTGCCACTCTGCAGGGCTGTAGGAGGAGGATTGGCAGCCCAGGAGAAGAAAGCAGGGGGTGATAAGGAGGAGGAGAGTTAGGTTATCACTGCTTCCAGATGGGATCCCAACCTACCCTGCATTTCTGTGTTGGCTTTATCAGTCAACTTCTTTAAAAGGGCTTTTAAACTCTTAACCAGGGAGCAGTCACCCTGACACACCACTTCTCCAAACCACGGTTTTCTTCCTTTTTGCAAGAACAACACCAAACACCTTGTAGTCAAAAGAGCTGTCAAGGTGATGGACACTCATGCTAGCTGCAGTTGGTGCAACCAGACACTCCCTTATGGATTTTGGGCACATTTCTACCAGTAAACTGTCTGCTTGGATTGATTAATGACTTCAGAATTGCAGTGAGAATTTGGTGAATGATCTCTGGTTAAAGAACAGCCACCAAAACCTGAGTGCAAATTACAAACTGCAGAATTTTCCATTTCAAAGAAAAACAGAAAGAAACAGGTGCAAATTAGCTTTCCTTAAAAAAAATGTTTTTTACAGTGTGTTGGGTGGACTCTGGGAAGCTGGTGACACTGGGCAGCCTCCTGTTGCTGATCTCACAAGTACTGGCAAAAGAGGTAAATATTGTTCTTTATTTGAAATAATGAAATTGCTTATGCCACAGAAATATTTTTTTCCCATTTGAAACATGTTCTGTAAGGAGTTTTGGGTTCAACTTTAACTTTGCTGCTTTCTGTTCCTTTGTTTCATTTCTTACCTGTCTTAATTTGGTTGGAATTTTCCTCTTGTTTGCAGCCAGATGATTTCATAGAGTGTGTGTGAGTAGATTTCATGGAATCTTTCCTCTCCTTTTCCAGCCTGTCTAAATTGACCAATGCTCCGGGGAGATTCTAATGTAGCACATCCATATCAAATAAGAACTCTGTCATCCTGACCTGTGGTGGTGTATAGACAATAACCTGAGGTTGCTCAGGGGGGTTTTGCTAGAGATTTGCTACCTGCCTTGCTTGCTCTGCCAATAACGACAAAGAGGCAAGGAAAGGGTAGAGAAAAACTTGGCTTACATCTACAAAGACAAACAAGAAATTCACACTTCTGATGCATATATTCACTTGTTTTTGTGTTGCAGGCTGTGTCCCCCATCCTGATGGATATGGCCCTGCATTCCTTCGATGACCAGTATCTGGGGTGCAGAGAGGAGATGATGGAAGAACTGGAGCAAGGAGACTATTTCCAAAAGGAAATAGCTGCTAACAAGGACTACTTTCGTCTCTGGAAGAAGGCTCAGGAGGCTTTGCTAAAGAGCCCTGTAGGTCTGCTGAGGGAAATGCGTGACAGCCATGCCACAGTCCTCATGGCTTACAGCATGAACTCCTCCCTGCACTCCCAGCTGAACTGGGCTACATCCACAGCAGGAATCTCTCCAGAGCACTACAGACACAACTTCAGCTTTAAATATTTTCACTTCTACCTAACAACTGCTATCCAGATATTGAAGGAATGGCAGAGCAGCATGGGGGAACATAAGTGCTACCAGGTGCACAGGGGTGTAAAGGACTTGTATATCAAGGCCAAGGAAGACAGCAGGGTGCGATTTGGCCGTTTCACTTCTACCTCCCAGCTCAGGAGTGAAGCCCGGAAGTTTGGGAATGAAACTTTGTTCACAGTGACCACTTGCCTGGGAGCAGCTATGCAAGGCTTTTCTTATCACACATCAGAGAAGGAAGTCCTCATTCCCCCTTATGAGATATTTCTTGTCAAAAGCTTCCTTCAAACCCAGCAGGGTAACCGGCTGCATCTGCATTCTGTGGGGAACTACAGCAAGTACCAGTGCCAGCTGGTGGAAGGTATTGTACAAAGGCTCTCATGCAAGGGGCACAGGACAGGCTGCTCTCCACTGCCCCAGGCAGCCCCCACCAGCTGCACCCACACGGGGCCACGCCAAACCTGTAGCTCACCTGCTGTGTTTGCCTACAAGATCCACAAGACCCAGCTTTTACCCATGTGCTGTGAAACCTAGGACAACCCCACAGCTCACTAAAGATGAATCAACAGCAGGTCTCAAGGTTCTTTGCAGCCCGCATTTATCCCAAATGTCATTGCAAGGATGTTGTAGGACTCATGCCTTTGGCTCCCCAGCATTGCTATTGCAATAGTGTGTGAGATTTGCTTGAACCAAGTAATCTAT
Source organism: Serinus canaria (assembly GCF_022539315.1). Taxonomy (NCBI): domain Eukaryota; kingdom Metazoa; phylum Chordata; class Aves; order Passeriformes; family Fringillidae; genus Serinus; species Serinus canaria. Next base: position 46,298,158 of record NC_066314.1, read on the forward strand.
GCTGGTGTCTTGCAATGCTGCTACCCTTCAAGCCTCAGCACTATTCTAGGCTTTGGTCCACTACTACTCTGGCAAGCTACTACTTCCACACTTATCTCTGGCAAGCTGAGAGAAGTGTAAACAAAGCTACTGTTGCTTTAGCAGTGACCTCTCTCCTGAGGCAGCAGGAGAAAAGGTATCCTTTGACAAGAACACACTGAGTTTCCTGGTTATAGAGAGAGCTCTGTGCTGGAATACCTCATAGGGCCTGTTTCACATCCCTGCCTTTCTGTGAGTCTGCCACCAGTCCAGGACTCTTGCTTTTGTCACTTTGTTCAGCAGTGTATCAATGCGATCTTTGAGCTCAAAACAATCATTTAGGAATGAAGGTTTGTGCCTCCAAAGCCAAAATAATAGATAGAGTTGAGAAAATGGCCTTTGTGGGCAAAGGTTGTGTTAGCAAAACCAAAAAGCTTTAGGCAGTGAATAGAGGTCTAAATGACTGCTCTCTTTATTTTCTTTCAGCTTCAAGAAGCAAGAACACTGGTTATACTGCACTTGCCTCTGCCATTCTCTCTAGTGTGCTTGGAGTTTCCCTGTGCTTGGCCCACAGCCTCTGATTCTCTGGCTACATCCAGATATGTGCCCTTGAATAGCAGGCAAGAAGCCTCTGGAGTTCCTGCTGCTACAGAAGTTTCAATCTTCCCTCTGCTTTCAGCTGCAACTCTGCAGCTGAGACTGGAACATTCAGCCTGGTTCATCAGAACAGACATTCCTTGGACCATTCAGGTAGGAAGAAGTTTATCTATGGCCTTTCTGAAGGCTAGATCAGGGATAACCTTCACTGAAGACAGCTTTGTCCTGAGGCATTCAGGAAAGACACACAGGGACTTTGGACTCCTTACAGATCTCTTAATAGCTTTATTTTTAGTGAGAAAGAGTCAGTCTGTGGGATGTGGAAGGCACCATGGCAGCAAATTCAAATGGGTAACTGGGCAGCTGTGCACATCTCCTTTGAGAGCAGGGAAAGCTGGTGCCAAGATGTGCATCGAGGAGTTGGATTATTGTGTTGGCTGAAGAGACAGAGAAGTGCATTAAGTTGTGCAGATTCTGGCAGACCCTGAACAGCCTTTCTTTGCCATTCTCAAAAACAAGATGAACTAACATTTCTGGAATGGTGTCTGACTCTCAAAAGCAAACAGAGGAAATCCAGAAGGTGTTATTACAGGGGAATTACAGAGGAATAAAGGTGGATATATTTTTGCTCAGATTGCTACATTTCTGAAATCAATTATCCAAACTGCTAACCCAGCTGACCCATTCTTCCCCAAGACATTAGTTGGAAGAAAACACAGAAAAAGTTCTTGACAGCCTTTTCTGGGACCTTACCAAACAGCCAGCAAAATACGGTGTACACAGCTGCAAGTATTGTTTCCCTGATGGCTGCAGGAAGTATGACTTTGACTCGCAGTCTCCAAAGTAAGGGAAGTGCTGTAAATTAATTATTCTTACATTTTGGTGGGTTTTGGTAAATTTGTGTAAGTCCTAGAAAACAACTACTTTGCATCATTCTCAGAACTATAATCCTTCAGTTTGTGTATACTGGTGGGTCTACACAGAATTGAACTGTCATTTTTGGGTGGGGGAATAGACACAGCAAAGTCAAATACATGACATCTTCGTTCAAGGGACAAAACAACTGAAGACTGAAAAATGCCACATTTTGTCAGGCTACAGCTCCCTTAAAAGTGATATCTATTAGTCAGTTAATACACTGACTAGATGGTGCTTCCCTTGGTAGGTGGAAGCACTAACCATTCTCCTTGCTTGTGTGCCCATCATGATACCATTTTAACTGCTAAGAAAGTTAAGTCCTTCTGTTTGCACCTCTGAGTTCTCACAAGGCCAACTAGAGATACAGTCCTGGCATAGTGTGCAGCTCAGAGACTGCTCCTGATGTTGAATTTGCTTGTGCCAGAACCCTGTAAAGCTGGGCTGGTTGCAGCAGATGTGTCATCAGCTGTTGCTGTGGTTAGATGTGTAGTCAGAAGTGTTCAAGCAATTGCAACTTCCTGTCCCACTGTATACTTTTAAATTTCAGAACTCAGTTCAACCATCTGCCTTTTCCTCCATTTCTTTCCCATGGCAAAAGGGGTCTGAAATTGCATGGAATGGCAAAACTGATTTTAGCCTTCAGTGCTGTTCAGAGCTGAGTCTGGGCCTGCACACCACTTCTACTCTCATGGCATCAGAGACCTGGCAAATTGCAGCAAGGAAGGATGACCGACACCCCAGATCAAGTATTTTCCTCCAACTTAATAGGCCTGCAATAATAGCTATTAATCCTTCCAAAAGATCCAGAGTAAAGCAAGAACAAAACTGTCTTCATATTGTTCAAATTATTTTCTGTCTTGTTCTAAATGATGAGGGCTCTAGAAGAAGAGAATTTGCATCCACTGCAAACATAGGAGACCTGAAGTCAGTCTCCAGAGTGTGACACACAGGCAGTTGCCAGCCTGATCAGTTCAATTCAGTTCAATATAGCACCAAGTACTTTAGGACTGCATGGCATTCTCAGTGGAAAACACTCAGCAGTCACAACTAATTGACATTTCCAGAACTACAGCAGTTAAATCATTTAGTGTTCTCTTTCAACTTATGTTCTCATGCCCACAGCTCTGACAACAAGAGAGTTTGGCACTCTGACTGTATTCATTGGAGTTGAATACAGCAGCTCAGCTTTCAGGTGAAAACACATTAGCAATTGCTAAGTGCACATCTTATGCTTCATCTTATATTTTCATCTGACAACTCAGCCATCCTCTGTAGTGGAAGCAGTATTCCTAGTGAGACCCTTGTAGGCTGCAGGTCCACCTTTCTAAGGACAAGAGCATGAAAGATGTCTAGCTTGGTTGAAGGTATATGTACAAGCTTGTCTTACTGGAACAGACAAATCCTGTTTCCACTGTCTGTGGTGTCTATTCTTCTGTTTATGTGGGACCATTCAATTTTTCTTCTGTAATTTGCAGGTGTAAAAAAGCAGTTGTTGCAAAAAATCATTATTTCAAGGCAAGCGTAGGTGCAAGCATTAATGTTAATATTTATAAACAATAGAAACCTGTAAAAAACATAATCTTGTATTTATTTGAATTAGAAGTGCTGTCCTACACCTTTTATGTTCTGAGGACAGCACGTAACACCATCCCCTTTCAGCCATGGCTGTAGCTGCCTGTGATGGCACCTCTGCTGCAGGCAGGAGGGATTTGTGCTGCACCCATTCTCTCCAAGAACAGAAGGCATTTGGAGGATCTAGTAATTGGGAACAAGCATTGAGTAAACTGAATTCTCTTACAATTGGAAGGAAGGGGAGAGGAGGAAGAAAATGAGATGAATCTGGGTAAACATCACACAATAGAATTAATGACAGGCAGGCACAGGATGCAGCTGAAGCCCAGCCTCCAGATCCCTAACTCATCACATGCTGCTGGAAAACACCAGGCGAGCAGAGGGGAAAGAGGCTGAAGTTATTATTTTCCCATAAACATTCCAACAGGAACATTCAGACCAAATCAGGTAGGCAGTGTAAATGTTTAATTAGAAAAGTTTCTGTTGTAAATCTCCACAGAGAAATCTCTGGAGAAGTAGAAATACAGAAATATATGTGGCCTGCCTAATTCTAAAAGGAAAATATAAAAGCTAATGAAAGTGCTAATGAAGAGTAAGTAGTAATTTTAGCATTAGGAGATATAAAATTTAGAGCAGCTGTAAAAAGCTGAAATAATAATATGTAATGAACAGATTCTAAAAGTCTTTTCCACAACTGTCTACTCTGTAAAATGTTTGTTGAAGTGCTTTTCCTTCTAAAACAATTTGTCTTAGTTTCTACCAATAAGGGAAAACAAATGACCTTACAACAAAACAGCACTGGAGTGGAAAGGTTTTAGTACCACATTGAGTCAGAAAGCAAGCTAGCCACATCCCTGAGGCAGGGTTGATATGAAATCATAGCCTGCATTATCATGGCTTTATGTTTCCAGAAAATCCCAAACCTTTACTGTATATGTATTTGGCTCCCTACAGCTTGTACAAGAAGATGTGTTAAGCAGTTTATTCTCTTGGCAGAAATTCAAGGTAAGTGGCTGAAAGAAATATACAGTTCTGTGCAAAATATTGGGGGAGAAAAATTCTTTTCAGACTGGCTTGTGTTTCAACACTGAGATTAAAAGTTGGCAGGGGATTGTGGAAATCATTCTGGTTTTCTACAGTGACCTTGTGGGGGAGGGTGTGTTTAGTAAAATACAGCTGGGTCAGTGTCAGATGATTTGCAGCTAACAGACAGTGCAAGAACTACAAAGGACCAAAATGGCACAAAGGTATCTTTTCAAGAAGAAAAATCTGGATAGTCCCCTACACATAACTATTTGTAGCTCTAACTGTGATATGTAGGCACTAACAGCAAGAAGAGAAACATCTTAGAAAAATGCAAAGCACTGCACAAAAGTGGCCCAGATTTGCAATAAGAGGGCTGAGACCATGAAAAGTACCAACAAAGAAACTAGTCATCCTCTCATTCATAGCTTTCCCCTGTAGCAAAGATGTTTGCATTTAAGCTGAAATCATGCTAAAGCATTTTCACTTTGCAGCTGGTGATAGGTTAAAGGGAAGTGACAGTGCTGATTATAGAATCTTAGTAATAAGGAATTACTCCATCATCACTGTTAACTCAGTCTCTTTGGACTCCATGCTGGCATGCAGTTTATGAAGAAAAAAACATCAGGGAAGGAAATACAGTGAGAGATGTATGTAAAGTGATATAGGTTAGGATGGGGTTATTATAGACTATTTTACTATTCACTATGAATTCAGAGGGTAAGCTTCTTAGTATAAGCACAGAATGCTTATATAGTATCATCTTGTCTTGAATGAATGTTAGAAGACAAAGGCTATACTGGCATAAAATACCCTTATTGTGACACAAACCATATCCACCAATCATCATGGTTGCTGAAAAGTTGGATGCCACTAAATGGAAAACATAGGCTGATACAAAAGAGTGCCTGGAACAACCCCTTAATCTTTAAGCCACATCTTTAATTTTGCTGATTAGATGAGATTGTTCCATTTTTTAGAGAACTAGTTCAGCTTCTACCATCTTCAGTTTCCAAGGTTCAGTTTCAATTTCAATCTTCAGTTGCCAATGGCCCACATCATTTTAACAATCTGCTCATTACATATTTGTTAGCTATTTGTGTTGCTCTGGGCATACACAATGTCTTATAAGGTCCTTTTCCAATCACTTGGCAAAGATCCAGAACAATAATTAGGATTTCTACATTTACAAGCTAGGCTTTGGGATTTGACCTGCTCAGTATGAAAAGAACCAGTGGGGCAGAGACAAAGCAGATTTCACTGCTTTTTAGCCCTCTTTAAAGGCTATGGGTATCAAACAGAGTAAGAAATTTTCTTTTCTCTCTTGAAGTAGCCTATTTCTGAAGAATGGCATTGAGTGACCTCCTTTACCCAGATAATCCCAAGAGAAAGCAAGAACTGATCCATCTGCATCAGGAATTGCTTGACTGTATGTCCACAAATTTCCATGCAACCAATGAGCTGGTTGGAGTGCTGAATGAGCACCTGGGCTGCACTATTACCCCCATCGAGATGAGAGAGAGCAGTACAGTCAAGGAAAACTGTGAGATTATCATTCAAGTGATGAGTGAGATTCAGCATCAGGTGCAGAAGATTGATAGTGACATGAAGGACAAGCTGGAGCCAGTGCTGTACCAGAAGCTATATGATATCAAGGAGCCCGAGCTGGAGAAAATTGCAATAGCCCAGAGAGTTTTTTCCATTATTTTTGGAGAAGCAACTTCAACAGCTGCAATGGTAGCTATCAAACTTCTTGGCTCCAATCATTTAACTCTCACTGTGAGCAAGCTCATCGGTGTCCTTGCGCAGATTGGGGCATCTGTTCTTGGGGGAGTTAGCATTACCATCATTGGGCTGGGCCTTGAGATGATTCTCCATGCCATCCTGGGAGCTGTGGAGAGGAGTCAGCTTCTGACAGCTGTGAGAAGCTACGAGAAGCACCTGGCTGAGTTTAAAGCAGCCTCAGAAAAGTACCAGCGTGCTATACATGAAGTGACTTCTTTGGTGAGACAGCAAGTTCAGTAAATGAAGGTGGAGTTCTCTCTTCTGCTGTTGCAGCAGCTGCAGCAGCTTATGCCTGCAAAAACCCTTTTGATTTGTGACGACAAATGAACTACTGATGGCTTTTTATTTTCTTATTTGTGGCAGCAGAACAAGAAAAGTGACAGTTCAGGAAAGTGGCACTGAAATATGTTAATAGAGAACTGGTTTACAGGTGTTTCAGGGAGGCAATGTTTAAAATACTTTGCACCTTTCCTTAAGCTTATTTTCTGGGAAGCACTGTAGGTAACCTTGAGCTGTAATTCATACTGGATATAATAATACAGACTGCTGGACTGGTAGAGGTGAGAAGGTGTGTTTCTGTATCAAAGATGATCACACAACAGGAGAAAACAATTTCAACAAGGCAATTCATGCCAGCATCTGGAGGCTTTATGAAGACATCTGTGGTTGCTAAACCCTTACTGTGGTTTAGTGCTAAATCTGATAGACTGAATTCAATTACAAGGACTAGCTGAAGCATATTTAACTGCTATTTTCTGCCCTCCTAAGGAGCCAGCAAGAGATCTTCTTTAAATAAACTCTAATCCCAGTAGATTGGCAGGTAAGAGAATCCTGGGCCTACATGCAAACAGACACAACCTTGCTCCACGACTGAGAGAAACCAGCTGCTGCATTCTGGGTGTGCCTGGCCATGAATAACCTCTTGTACTTGTGATGCTGTGCTCCTGCCAACCCACACGTAAAAATTTCTGAGCAAAGTTGCTCTTTTGTTGATTGGAGTGGGATTATACACATGTACAGGTGCCTGTAGGATTGCAGCCCTATTGAGCTAAAGTTATTTCAAAGTGCTTTACCTGATCCCACCAATGTGGGACTGCCAAGAATGTGCTCAGATTCTGCATTTCACAATATTCTACCAACTGTCCTTATTTTTCAGATATTAAAACCAAAGCTGGAAGCAATAACATTATTTGTAGTGTCTAGCTCTGATTTGCTGTGGATTGTTTTTTCTTGATCTGAGAAAAAAAGTTAATTTGAGGGTTAATAAAAATGTACATGACTATTGGAAGACTTCTCTTTTCTGTACTTGCTTTGTTTTCTTTGTTTGTTTGGGTTTTTTTTTTTTTTTGTCTGAAAGCCAATCTTAAAACAAATAATAAAGAAGTATTAAAAGCTTCATTATGCAAGCAATTATTTTTTAATCCATGATAGACCAATCTAATAGGGTTGTGCATAGGTTCCTTTTTTTAGTATCCACTTCCCCCATATTAAAACCATGTCCAAATTCATACAAGTTTGCTAATATTCAATATTAGCAATCTTAATTTATTAATAACTAGACAGTGCCTATGAAATAAAGGAATGGGTAAGATTCACAACCCTTCCATTCTTGGGTTTGGGGGGATTTGTTTGTTTTGTTGGGTTTTTATTCTCTTCTCTATAATATTTTCTGACTCCTCTTCCCTTTTACTCACAAAAGCCACTAGATGGCAATGAAGCTGGTGCCCAGCAGCTCTGCCAAGTCATCAGGGAGAAAGCCCAGTGATCAGGAGCACAGATGGGTGGCACGGCCTGAGAAACTGGGACCAGCTGCAGACTGGGCTACGTGAGTCAGGAAAGGCACTTCAGTGGTGGCAAAAGCACTGCCTTGCCTGCACGAGGTGTTGTGGTGGATGACGTGGTGACCTGAGGCATCACTTCTCCAAGATGGAACATCTCTTGTCTCCTGACACAAATGGCATTCAGTTTAGAGGTACTTCTGTAGAGGCAAGAGACTGTCAGCCAGTAGAACAGCAGTATCTGTGTGCTGGAGAGGCAGGAGTTCCTGGCTCCTGTTTCTATGTGCAAATGTACATTCTAAACCAGGAATTAAAATCAGCTCTTTGAGAGACTGCCAATCACTGCTGAATGAGAATAGCGCAGTCAAAGAAAAACAAATCTGTCGTATTTTTCAAGCAATTTGCCCACATGTTCTTGAATGCAAATGCTGAGCAGTGTCAGGGGAAGTGAGGTACACAATGAGGAACACAGAGGTATAAAACTGCTCCTCACCTCTAGGTATATCCTTGTTCCTGGTGGACTTAAGGGAAAGCGGGTTTCCCCTAAACAGATTTAATTCCTGCTCTCTCTAATGCTCTGGCCAGTCTTATGTTTGGAGCTCCAAAGATGTCATAACCAGTCTGTTGATACTTCCCCTCCAGACTCCTTCAAGCTGCCTCTCAGTGTGACAGAAGTACCAAGTGAAAAATGTGAGAGGACTATTGTCCTCTAAATCAGCAGCCACTGCTGAGAGGATGCAGTCAGGACTGAGGCAGTACCACTGTCCCCACTGAGCCTGGGATTGCCAGGACAGAAGAGCCCAAGCCTTGTGAGGTGCAGCTAAATTTTGAAGACTCAGCCATCCCCCTCTACAGTGGCATGGCACCAGACAGGGATGTGTATGGCCACAGTTTCCATCACATCCTCTTGAGTGTTCTGCCTTTACTCAAGCTGTTGTTCTGGACAAAGAATTAAGAATTAAAACTGTGATATATGTGTTCCAAATAAGAACAGCCCCAAAAAAACTGCAAACCAACCTAAACCAGTGTAAGCTGCTTCCCAACCTATGTGGAAAACCAGTGTGGCTGCAAACAAAATCTGCCTGACTGAATGTTCTTTCTGGTGACAAGAATAATACAAAAAAAAACATGCCAAAGAGGCACAAGGTGGGGGTGACCATACTGTGCATGTGGTTACCAAAGCTCTGTAGGCACTGAGAGCTCCTGAAACCTTGGCTCTGAGGATGCTCCTTCATTTTCGACTTTTTGTGCAGCTTGTGACTAAATGCTGGTATTAATGTGATGTATAGCTTATAGTCCTTTACCCATCCTGCAATGATCCTTACAAATTAGCCAACTGAGTCTCCATCACTTGAAAAATTATAACAACATTGTGTTACATTGTGGTGCATTGTGTTGCACCAGGAGCAGGGAGTCTAGAAATCCTGCTCAGAGATCTGACCACCTCTGCTCCCAGATGCCACCTGTGCAGCGAAAAATTTCCTTCCTACCTCTCCTCCCCAACACGCTGGTTCTTTAAGCCTGCACCCGTACTTTATTGCTTGCTTATTGATGTTTCGTGCATCTTCATCCTGGTTCTTCACATGCTGTGGACTTTTGCTGGAAATTGTGCTTTGGGCGACGACACAGAACTGCTCCCACCAGGTGTTCCACCAGCCTCGCCATCTGTGGTGCTCGATGGCATCAGCATCTCTCCGTTCCTTTGTACAGAGGGAACAGACAATCACAGACAATCTGAGCCGCGAGGCCAAGCCCACAACAAACCCTGGAACAGGCCTGAGGCTGCGCGCAGTCCCTGCTCCCGGAGCGCTCTGCACTTACTGCCCTCGGACAGCGGCTTCCCGCACGTCCCTCGGCTCTGCCTTGTTTCAGGGCACGGGGGGCACTTTGGGGATCTCTCCTGGAGAGCCTGAGGGAGCAGAGGCCGCGCTGGCCGCGTTGGCAGCCCTATTTCCAGCGCTGGCAGTACGGAAGCACCCCTACCACACCGCGTGTGTCCACCCGCTCCCAGGGCCCGCCGGGGCCGGCTGGGCGCTGGTCTCTATCCCTGTCTCTATCCCTATCGGTGTCTCTATCCCTATCGGTGTCTCTATCGCTATCCCTGCCCCGGTCCCTATCCCGGCCGGTTCCCGCTCGCCTCCGCCCCGCCTTCCCGCCCCTCCCCAGGCCCAACCATAGAGTTGGAGCCTCCGAGGGGGAGCGAGCGGCGGCGGAACCATGAGCCGTGGCCGCCGCTTCCGGAGCGCGGCTCCGCGCCGCCACTCGGTGCCGGTGCAAGATGGCGGCGGGGCCGCGGCGGCGGCGGGCGCGGGGCTGAGCGAGGCCGCGGCGGCCCGAGGGAGCCGGAGCCGGGCCCGGCCGGGCCCAGGGGTGAGAGGGGCGCGGCGGTGCTGGGCTGCGAGGCGAGGCGAGGCGAGGAGGAGGCGGCGGCAGTTCGCGCTGCCTCATTTTCTTCCTCCTGCCATCGGGCGGGAGTGGGAGGGGGGGGCTTTCTGCCCCGTTCCCCTGTGGTCAAAATAATATGAATTTAGTGCTTGATTATATTTTTTTTTTTTTCACCTTCGGCCGTTCGCTTGTTGCGTTGAAACTCTTTGGATCCTTAGAAGATGTGAAGTCGAGGTTTCAGAAGTTTGTTCTCTTTCCCTTTGGCCTTTAAATATGAGAAAGATGGAAAATACGGGGTGTAAATGTAACTCCTACCTGTGATTGGCGAGCTTCCCACCTAAGGAAGCGATAGTGTCTTGCAAAAGAAAAAAACAAACCCACCCCAGTGTTTTTGTAGGGAAGTAGTTTTGGAGGGGGATGGAGAGAAGAAACATCCCTGGCTGTAGTTTGGACACTTATGTAGTCATCTGTTAGCTGAAGAAATGTCTAAAGACAGTAAATAATTTTTTGCAGAATAATCCTACACTTGCTGATGCAGTGGGGCCTGGGGAGAGATATCAGGGGCAGTTAGAAGTCTGAGGAAAGCAGATCTGTGGGGAAACATTTGAAACAGAGAAAGGTGAAAACTGGAGATCACTTACGAGAGTGAATGAGAAGATAAATTCTCGTATGCTCTTAGAAGAATAAAAGATGTGTTTCTTCCTGCCCTGCAGCCCTCAATAGTGTTAGCACAGAGCTTCTTGGTTTGAGTTGTAGTGTGAATAAGAGCAAACTCATCAATTAGCTTAAAATTATGACCTACTAAAGTAGCAATAAGTAGGTACTTAGTTAAATAGTAGTACTTTGTTGGAGTAGGGCAGTTTTGATACAGGTGCTGAGCTCATAGTCAGGTTTGAGCACCTTAAAGGTATTTGGGCTCTTTGAGGGAGTAACTTGCTGATAGAAAGAAGAGAAACAAGCATCATCAAGCTACCAGTGTGCAGGACCTGATACCATGTCATCTTTTCCAGGTCTCTCCCTCCTTTTTAAGTTTCATTTTTTTAAGGCAGAAGAAAAGAGATCAAAATGGGGCGGAGATCTACATCATCCACCAAGAGTGGGAAGTTTATGAATCCCACGGATCAGGCCCGTAAGTATCCATGAAGGCTAAGCAGGGGGGAATGGGGAGTGCCTAGAGGAGCAGGTAAAAAGCTTTCTCTGAGGATAGAATCCTCACTTGTGGATCAGAACTGAGTTTCTCTAACTTGAAAACTATTATCTCAGTTTTGTCTGGAAAGGCTGCTTGCTTTCATGCTCTTGCTTCTCTTAAGTATTTACCTCTTGGTTTTCCACTGGTTATCAGTGTTGGAAGGCCTTTGTACTTAACTGTTGGATAAACTGCTGGCTGCTTCCTGGGACAGGGTTAATCTGTCCCAGGCAGGAATCTGAGGAACATGTCAAATTTTGCAGGTGCTCTGGTTAGATGGAGGAGTTGTCTTACTGTTTTTTTTACTTTTGGTAATATGCCAGGGCTTATCAGTGCTCAGTGAATAAAGAAAATCTGGACTCCCACAGTGGATATGCTTTATTTCAGAGGCATTCGCAAAGCCTACATATTTTTAAAGTGTTTTGTCTGATGACTGTTTCAGCTTCTGTGCAGCAATCTTTTCATGATTGCATCTATCACTATGACTTCAGTTGACTGTTCTTTTTTGTATGAAAAAAGCCTTTCTTCTGGAGACATGAAGACTGCAGTATTTTTTTTTTTCCTGTGTAAAAGACAAGAAATAGAAATCAATTTCATGCTATATTTCTCTTACACTGAAAAGCTGAGTTGCAGTAAGTCTTTGTAAAATGAGTGAGCTGTTGAGAAACAGCCTTAGTCTTGATAAAGGAAAGGATCTTCATTAATTTGATTTTGTCTTTCAAGCTGTTATTTTCTGTTTCTTTTACCCTGTAGGGAAGGAAGCTCGGAAAAGGGAACTAAAGAAGGTAAGTAAAGAGCTTAGGGAACATGTAGTTGGCATTTCCTGTACTATGTATTGTGTGTGTGATTGTAAAGGGCCATGAATAGACTGTGGATATTTTGGTTGATATACTAAGACTGACTTTGGAAATACTATCCAAACACATAGTTTAAAAAAACATAGGAGTCTTGTTTGGAGTAAACATCTCCCCGGCTGTTTTTTACCTTGAAACATTTTATTATTGTTAACTTGAAACATCTTATTTTTGAAACATTGCTGGAAGTACTTAGTAATTAAAAAACCCCAAAATGACAAAGCAAAGAAGCAAGCAACAAACCAAATAAAAAAAAAAACCCCAAACAAGTAAAGCATCCAAGAGTCACACACTTTTTAGTGTGTCTAATGTATTTTGTCAGTTGGTTATTGTGTTGATTGCATGTGTCGTAGTTGGAGTGAAGGAATGATAGTAGCATTTGCAATTATCAAGATAGTGGAATTAAAATTCCCAGAAGTTTAACTACATTTGCTTCTGATTTGTGCCATGGTGAATGTTTTCAGGGCATTCTGAGGTGTGATTTTTTTTTTTTTCCTTCAGACAGGAAATACTGAGAAAGGGGTAACAGATGTTTTATGTCTTTCTACTCTGAAACTTTTCTGTCTCCTTGATCTCTGATCTTAGAACAAAAAGCAACGGATGATGGTCCGAGCAGCTGTACTGAAGATGAAAGATCCAAAGCAGATTATCCGGGACATGGAAAAGTTGGATGAGATGGGTGAGTGAGAAGTACCAGGGGCTGGACTTAAGCTGTGGTTTATGTAGATGCACAGTGTAGTTTTAGCTGCCAGTGGGGGAGACTGAAATAGAGTAATCTTTTTTCCTTTCCTGATAGAACGTGGGAATCTGTGAATATCTGGGGATTGATTATGATTTGGGATGTTGTGGTGCCATCAAAGAGGACCTTTTTCCCAGAGGATGATTGATAAGAAAAACAAGTGGTGTGTGTGAGTGCTGCTAATGTAGAATTCAAGGAGGGGATTGTCCTAAGGCTGCAGACTTCCTGAAAACAGGGATTGGAACTTGCTTTGAAATAGTTTCATTCATCGCAATTGTGCAGTAGAGTAATTTGCAAATTTTTTTGTCTTTTTTTTTTTTTTTTGCTGTCTTGGATCAGAGTTCAACCCGGTACAGCAGCCACAACTTAATGAAAAAGTGCTGAAGGACAAACGCAAAAAGCTCCGTGAGACTTTTGAGCGTATCTTGCGGCTCTACGAGAAGGAAAACCCTGACATCTACAAAGAGCTGCGCAAGCTGGAAGTGGAGTACGAGCAGAAGAGAGCACAACTCAGCCAGTATTTTGATGCTGTCAAGGTAATGCTTACTGCATTTCTGTCTTGTAACTGGGGTAGTGTGTTCTGTTTGCTCATTAGGTGTGACTGCTACAGAGGAAGGGAGATTTGTATGAGTTCAGCTTCATGTGGCCCATATGAAATACTAATTGGCATGGTACCTCAAATTAGAGCATTTCGGCGAGGACAGTGTGGTGGTTGTCAGGTCACTGTTTGTCTCTGATACGCTGATCTCATTCAAAATGAAAGGAGGAAAGGGAAATTTGCATTGCAAATCAACAAAATCAGCCTTTGTGTTTTCTGTATTAAAGAGAGAGTGAGCCCGTGAGTGTGCAGTTGGTATTTCTGTGAATTTCTGCTAAATCTCTTATTGGAAATAATGAGAATCCTTTGGCATTCCTTAAAGATCTTTCTCTAATATTCCTCCCTACTGTGCTGGAGAACATAGTGTTTTGAAAGTGCAAGGATCTGTAAGACTTCTTTTTTTTCCTCTCCTTTGGAACATGCAGCAGTCTGTGACTTGAATACTTAAAAACCACAAAAGCAAAGCTATACTTGCCTGCAGTCTCTTCATTTTGTAGACTGAAGGTCTAAAAGAAGGTGAAAACCTGACTGAGTTTTGACTGAAATACTAAAGCTTTTCATGGGTTCATTGCAAGTGCTTTGGTTTGCATTGAGAGCTTTTGCTGTTAACACTTTCCCAAATTTCTTTCATGGACTGCTGCAAGATAACACACCCTAAGAACAGGCACGTGTGACAAGCAGTGCCAGGTTCCATATGTTCTGTACTTTAAAAAGTGATGAGTTTGTGCAGTAGCTTCTGTGGAAGTAACCCATTCTCTTTTTCTTTTTTTTTTTCCCTCTCTTTCAGAATGCCCAGCATGTTGAAGTGGAGAGTATCCCCTTACCAGATATGCCTCATGCTCCCTCCAACATCCTTATACAGGACATTCCCCTTCCAGGGGCTCAACCACCTTCTATCCTCAAGAAGACATCAGCCTATGGGTAAGTGGAAAAAGAAACTTATGGGGAAAGTAAAAAGGAAGCACTCACATTATGGGGAAGAAGCTAGGCATAGGAACAGAGGAAGTATTGACTTGTAGAAGTTGGGGAGTCTATGCAAGTGAATTGTGCTTTCTTTTAACCAAAGCCCTTCTTAATCTTTCCCTACTATTAGAGCTTTTTGTTTAAATTTATTTGAGTAATACATTATGCATTCTAGTTTTTGTCTTTTTTATATCAGGAATGTAGATCAGTAGTAGTAGTAGTATCAGTTCATATTAGAGCCCTACTGTTATGAACATAAATGCCCCTTAAATTGCCCTATTTTGTGTGTTCTTTTGTCCTGCTGCCATATTCAGTGTATATGGATAGTTCATATAAACTCCTAGTTTGCTTGGTTTTGTTTTGTTTTGTTTTGTTTTTTCATTCTAGTGCTAGTTTTTTTTTTTATTTCTTTCTGAATAACCTTCTGTTTTTACCAGCTCTCTGATTATTTCATTCTTCTTCTGTGGCATGATTCAACAGCTGATTTTTTTCAGTATTGTCTTCAGTTGCTTTCTGAGGAGCTTTTGTCTAATCTTCTTCAATCATGTCTTTGTTTGATGTTGTAAACTCCTTGTGTCAAATCAGTACTTTTAAAATGTTCATGTTTCTTTTTAGAAGTCTGCATAAGCAGTGGTGAGAGAAGGCTAAATAATTCTACTAGAGGCATGTTTGCTTTAAATGTGTTCCTACATTCTCATTTCCTTTCATATTTCCAGACCACCAGTTCGGTCCATTTCTGTGCTTCCTCCTCCGGGGCTCGGTGTTCCGCGTTTACCTCCAGGCAGGAAGCCCCCTGGCCCTCCACCAGGGCCTCCCCCTCCTCAGGTCCTGCAGATGTATGGCCGCAAAGTGGGCTTCACCTTGGACGTGGCTCCTCGAAGGCGAGAGGAAGAGATTTCTTACAGTTCTGAAGCAGGTAAGGACTTCCCTGTTTCTCCTGCGGTTTTCCTTGACCTCTGTTCCGCTATGGATGGCGCTGCTGTGAATGCAGTGTGCCCCAGACAAAATGTTCTCTGCAGTATGAATGTTAGCACTATTTGAACGAGTCTTACTAAGTGATTGCTCTTTGAGGTAATTCAGATAGATTCATAATATCTGCAATTTTGCCACCAGCTGTGTTCTTGGAAATGTTGAAACTCTTAATTACATGTCTCAGATACTTTTTTTTGTTAGGTTTCACAGATTAGATTTTTTTGGATGAACCCTTAACAGAAACATTGTTCATATTATCCCTTAAAAAAACCCAATCACTTTCAGAGAAATTGCCTCTTTAAAAAATGTGGGAGAGTTAGGGATTGCGGCCGGAAGATCTCGGGCTGTTATGCGTAGACAGGAAGACCCCTCCTCACCTTCAGTCTGACCTTGGCTGCACCCAGGACAAGGGCAGAGGAAGTGACATAAACTACCTAGGCCATAAATACCCCTGAAACCTTTGAATAAACGCCATTTGCTATCCACCACACTGGTGTCAGCAGCACATGGACCGAGTGACTCTGTATTTGGGTCACCGTGCCGTACTCCAGAACCAGGTCGCCTCGTAGCCAGCGGCTACAAAAAAACCCATCAAATAAACACCCTCAAACCAAAACTACAACAAAACCCACGACCTGAGTGTGCATTTGCTAGGAGAATATAGATCCTGTTTTTCATACAGTTGCTCTGTCACCCTAGAAGCTTTTTTGACTAGATGAATTAGCTTTATTTCATGCCAGAAGGCATCAAAATATTTCAGTGTTGGGCAATTGCTGAATAGAAGTTGATGAATCAGTTGCAGTAGCAGTTGCCTTCACTTTTTTGCTGTGCAAATTAATAAGCAGATTAATATGAAATCTTACAGATTTTCCAAAATACCCTTTAAAAATATATGCTAAAAAGTAAAGGGGTGACAGTTTTAGTTAGTGCAAGCTTTTGCTAAGGGGAGTTTTGTGACTGTAAGCATACACTGGTGTGAAGGAATATTTTGTATTTGGAGTTGATGCATTTCCTAATGCTTTGCTTTCTGCAGGACAGCGAGGCCATGATGATGACATGTCTAGCACTAGTGAAGATGAAGGTTATCCTGAGGATATGGATCAAGATAAGCACGATGAGAGCAGCGATGACAGTGACAGTGACAGGTCGGATGCAGACAGTGAAGGAGAGGACTTCCTGCATCGTGATAATGACAAAGAGAGGGAAGGTGGTGAAGAAAAGAAATCAGGTGTGAAGGGGAAATGAGAGACTGGGCGTTGAGTTTTCAAAAGAAAAACACTACTTGATAGAGCTGAGGGTGTGTGTGCAATTTATTTAGTCAACTAACAATGTTCTAACTCACCTAAATTCCAGCTAAAGGATTTTTATTAATAAATGGGTCAGAAGGAGGCTATCTAGAAATGAAACAACTTTCATATAAGCCTGTTTTCTTAAAAGTTGTGTTAGCTTATAGCTCACAAGCCATTTTTCACCTGAATCATGGCATTGATAAGATACCCTACAAAATTAAGCCTCAATATAAAATAGGCTCACTTGCCTGAGGGAGACCAATTGGTAGAGAATACTAGGTTAGCAAAACAGTCAGAAACACCAGTGCAAACTCTTACCTAAGGAGCATCATGATGTTAGACTGATGGGCTATCCATACCAAATATCAACATAACTGTCTGATTTTTCTTATTTTCTCCCCACCTCCTGTCACCCTTACCCTCACCCTGTTTTCCCCAGGTCACAGTGTCCGGTTTGCAGACATGCCTGGGAAGTCACGGAAGAAGAAAAAGAACATGAAAGAACTGACTCCACTCCAGGCCATGATGTTACGAATGGCAGGTGAGTAAGGTGGATATAATATGTAGTGAGATGCCTTCAGGCTTCCAGGTAAGGTTTCTGTAGGCAGCTTACTTTGCACAAGTTTTATTTTATTGAGTAAATATTTTACTGTCATAATGTAGGCTCTGCTGAGAGTATCAGCTCTCATTAGGTATATGAGTTAGAGTTTGGTTTTTGCTCTTTTTTCCTTCTGTTTGTTTGGGTTTTTTTGGTTTTGTAGGTTTTTTTTTAAATTTATTTTGAAGTAATTAGTGTGTTTTGCATAGTAGAGTTGAAGTTAAGAGTATCAATTTACTGGTTTTTTTCTTCTAAACGTTTTCTTGCTTAACTTTTAAACAGTTGTTCAAATGAAAAACAAATCTCTTGGGGAAAGAGAAAGGGTAACATTGTCTGTGGGCTCAGCGTGTAACCTGTAAGGATTTGTACTCCCTAAAAATACCCTTCTGCTGAGATAAGTTTACCACTAAAACAAACTTTGTTTGTTTTAAAAAGAAACTCCAGTATCTTTCAAAGGTGCAAAAGTTTCTTGGACATGGGGGTGTTGTTTATTGTGGCATTGCGTCCCCAGCGCCCTGTTACCTCACCTCCCCACAAACTCCTTTAAGGCAGAGATTAAATAGCAGAAGTTTGGTCTGGTACAAGTTTCAGGTCCCAGAGAGACACACAACTGTTGTCAGAGCTCTCTCTAGAACAGCAATGATTTTTCTGCTATTATTTTTATTTGTTTTCATCTTATCCTTACCAGTAAAAAGTGGTCAGATTTCCTCCCTTTGAAGTAGGGTTTATCTTTCTCTTGTTTCTTTTTATTTAATTTTGTGTGCTCAGTTTTCTCTGATGTTCACAAAGATGTTATGCGTAGACAGATTTTTATAAGGGTATCATCTCTGTATCCAGGTCAGGAAATTCCAGAAGAAGGGAGAGAAGTGGAGGAATATTCAGAAGAAGAGGAGGAGGAGGAAGAGGACTCAGAGTCTGAAGAGACATCACAGCAGCAGCAGCAACAGCTCAGCGAGGAAGCACTTGCAGAGACCGGCTCATCTACTGCGACTTCCCAGGCGCAGCAGCAGCAGCAGAGTGCCCAGGCTGTGCCACCAGCTCAGATACAGGCACCTCCCATGCCTGGGCCTCCTCCTCTGGGACCACCTCCAGCCCCTCCACTGAGGCCCCCAGGCCCACCCACCGGCCTTCCTCCTGGCCCTCCACCAGGTGAGTACTTGGTTTACCCTGCTCTGAGGGATGCAGGCTCTCAGGCAGTGGTATCAGTGTGGGACTTTGGAAGCTGCAGAATGTGTTACAGATGGAGTATGTGTCCCCACTTAATGAGACTTGTCTGTCATCAGTCTGCATCTTTGTTGCTGTACCTTGCATTTGAGGCCTCAGGTTCCTGTAGCTGTAGCCTTCCTGATGCTTGTCTTTGTTATAGCCAACACTGGCAGACAGCAGCAGAGCCAGTGTATGAAGTGGAGTAAAATAGCAAAGGTAGTTACTTTTAGGTCAGAAGAAAAATCAAATGCCACAGAAAAAAGTTTTTAGCTGTTTAAATTCTGACAAGCTCATCTCAGAAGCTGTTACCAGTTACAACTTAATTAACCCTGTTACCAGTTATAACTTAATTAACACTTTTTCCATGATACACTTTACTTTCATAAAGGTGCTTTAACAGTGTAACTCCTGCCTCTGCTTGAGAAATTCTTTTTAATCTGGCAGCTTTCATCCATATGTTGAAGATCTTTATCCTGAGCTGATGAGATTGTTGCTGGAATATGTTTTTAACTGTGAATTAAATTTCTTGTTTGTTACATGAACATTTTCAGGAGCTCCTCCGTTCCTGAGACCTCCCGGGTTACCAGGGTTGCGTGGGCCTTTGCCTCGACTGCTGCCACCTGGCCCTCCCCCAGGGCGACCACCTGGCCCTCCCCCAGGTCCCCCACCAGGCCTGCCCCCGGGTCCTCCTCCACGTGGTCCTCCTCCTCGCCTGCCCCCTCCTGCCCCACCAGGTAAGGGGTTCTGTTTCAGTGCCAAGTCCTTTCTTGCTTTCTTTTCACAGCCTAGCCTGTGGTGATCAAGCCAATGAGTTTGCCTTTGTTACTGGCTGTGGCTGTGGCTGCATTGTGCCTTGTGGTATTACAATATTCTGTGCAATAACAAGAAAGTGCTGTGCATAGTTTGGTAGCAAGAAATCTGCCCTGAAAAAAGGGAATTTCAGAGTTTAAATTTTTACTCTGCTGGACTCTTTCTGAAGAGCTTCCGGGTGCTGTAATGGTGCTCCACTAAATGAGTTGGAGATCTCAATATTTATTTTGTGTGCCTGGGTCAGACATATTTGATGACTCTTAAATTCCAGTGGGATGGATTGCCAAAAAACTTTATTCTCAGATTATAACTTTAAATTTAAAACGGAGTGTTAAACAAGCTCCTGTGGCTTTCAGAGCCTGCAGAGCAGCATTTTCAACCCGGCATTTAGTGCAGGTTTGAAAACTTTTTTTTTTTTTTTTTTTTTTTTTTAAAGCCAGTGCTGCTGCATCTTGTTGGGGGTTACTTTGTTTTGCTTATTGTTCTTGGCATTCTGAGCCTGTGCACTTTTTTCTCAAATATTCTGAAATTCCCAGATGTGGAGACAGCTCACGCTTTCTTTTCTTCTTACAGGTATCCCTCCTCCTCGCCCAGGCATGTTACGGCCACCTCTGGTGCCTCCCTTAGGACCTGCCCCACCTGGGCTCTTTCCACCAGCTCCCATTCCAAATCCTGGGGTACTGAGCGCCCCCCCCAGCTTGATCCAGCGGCCCAAGGCGGATGACACCAGCGCGGCCACCATCGAGAAGAAAGCCACGGCCACCATCAGTGCCAAGCCGCAGATCACCAACCCCAAGGCGGAGATCACGCGCTTCGTGCCCACCGCGCTGCGCGTGCGCCGCGAGAACAAAGGGGCTGCTGCTGCCTCCCAGAGGAAGCAGGAGGATGAGCCTGCCCTGCCCTTAACCAAAGCTGCCCCTAAGGCTGGATCATCTGCCCCTATCTCTGTACAGACAAAGGATGATGTGTATGAAGCCTTCATGAAAGAAATGGAAGGTCTCCTGTGACCTGTCATAGTCCCGGTCAGCTTTCCTGCCCCTCTGAACGCAGATCAGATCACTGTGGAGGGAGAAGAAGGGAAAAGTCCTCCTGCAGGCAACGAAAGGGCATGACTGGAAATAGTTCCCTACCCACAGGTTAACTTGCCAGTGTGCTGTAAACAGAGACTGCTGCAGCTGAGGTGTGCCTGGACACCTCCTTTCAGAGCCACCACGTCCACCTGGGGAAAGGAAATTGCAGCAAAGAAGGCGATGCAGCTCCCCTCAAGTCCTCCCCCTTCCTTAAAGGGAGATAATGATGCTCTGGGGATGGGGCTGACTATTCCCTGCCAAAATCCTTACACACCCTGAGTGCTCTGGTGAGGGTAGTGGAACAGGTTTTTAAGGAGCCAGAAAAGTGTTAGCAGCATTTCATACACAAATGGTTGTCCAGTTTTTATTTTCTGTACTGTTTTTTTTTTCTGTAAATATTTTATAATCATGTTTTTTTAGTTGCAGTGAGGTTGATCAATCATCTTTCTTCCAGGGTAGTCAGGGAGGTAATTTGTTGCATATACTGTACACTGGAGTTTTGCATCCTATCCCCTTTATGGTCATCTTGATGGGATTTTGTTGGCTGGGGAAACTTCATTTTGTCTTGTGAAAGACAATAAATGTTCAGTGTATCAAAATACCACTTTCCCTGTGATTTCTGAAAAGTTAGCAGGCAGGTGGAGGGGGGGGGTCTTTGCTCATCTTGGAAGACCATAGAGGCATTCAGAACCTCAGAAAAGTAATAATCACATTATAAATAACATATACTTACTTTTTCCCACTAAGCCTCTGCTATATTCTTGTTTTTAAGTTTCTAAACATCCCTTTTAGCCATTATTTGTAGCTAGTAAAAACTTAAGTCCTGATAAACTACTAATAATTACAAAACAATTTATTTTGTATACTCTGGGAGGTTTGCTTCATATCAAGCCTCGGATAACTACTGGGTGCATCATGGACAGGCTATCTTAAGTAAAAATTAACAAACAATTTCAATGTTAAAAGATTGACAGATAATTTTATTAGTAGCTGATATTGGGATACCAGACTTTAAACAATACATTTAGTTGGCTGTCAGTTTCAGTTTTAGCTGATTGCACCATGTTTGGAGGTTAAATCTGCTCTAAGGAGACAAAGTTATTAGCTAAGCAAACTTACACTTGAAAACCTTGAATCTGTTTTCACAAATTCTGGACACAATGAAAAATGTTTGCACGGCAGTTCTCTATACCAAGAACATGTAAAATTTATATGAGCCTGCCCACCTAATGCATATTGTGATGTAACTTTACACAATTATTGAAACACTAAATTCTTTATTAAGCAACTTCTGTTATGGAAGTTAGCTGATGACATCAGTTATGTTTACCAAAGTTGAGAAGATTCAGCTTGGAGAGAGATAAATCAGCTTGAAAACACCAATATGATTGATTGCAGCAATGCTGAAGTAATTTGTCTCTAGAATCAGAGAAACGTCGTGTATTATGTCCTCCTGCCTAGTTTCTACACCTATCAGTAGTTCTGGGGTGTAAATGCTCCCACTGAAAGTAAAGCTTCTCTTTTATCATAACAGTAACGCATTTTTAAAGTAGCCCTGCAGGTTTAAAATACAGGTTTATTTCTGAACCGACAGCCATGGCATTTAGCTGAGTTTCCCTGGTTCCAGGAGGCGGCTGTGCTCCTGTTTCCTCCTCGGCCGAGCGGGGAGGGAGGCGTTCCCGGGCGCTGCCTTCGCTCACGGAGCGGGGCCGGGCCCGGCAGCGGGGGCGGCTCCACGGGGAGAGGCCGCCGGCGGCTCCCATTGGCCGGATTTGGATCCGCGGCGCCATTGGTCGGAGCGAGCCGGAGCGCGCCGCGGCCAATCAGCGAGCCAGCCGGGCGCGCGCAGGAGCTATAAAAGCGGCCGCGCGCGGGGCCCTGCGACACGTGATCGCGTCAGTCGGTGCGGCGGCGTTGTTGGAGCGGCGGCGGGAGCCATGTCGGGGCGCGGGAAGCAGGGCGGCAAGGCGCGCGCCAAGGCCAAGTCGCGCTCGTCGCGGGCCGGGCTGCAGTTCCCCGTGGGCCGCGTGCACCGGCTGCTGCGCAAGGGCAACTACGCGGAGCGCGTGGGCGCCGGCGCGCCGGTGTACCTGGCGGCCGTGCTGGAGTACCTGACGGCCGAGATCCTGGAGCTGGCGGGCAACGCGGCCCGCGACAACAAGAAGACGCGCATCATCCCCCGCCACCTGCAGCTGGCCATCCGCAACGACGAGGAGCTCAACAAGCTGCTGGGCAAGGTGACGATCGCGCAGGGCGGCGTGCTGCCCAACATCCAGGCCGTGCTGCTGCCCAAGAAGACTGACAGCCACAAGGCGAAAAGCAAGTGAAACAAATCCGAGGAGCGATCCCAACCTCAAAAGTAATCCAAAGGCTCTTTTCAGAGCCACCCACTTCCTCATAAAAGGAGCTGTACATCCTAGCAATAAAACAAAGGAAATACTTCCCCTCCCCCCACCCCCGTCTCCTCAAAAAAACTAAAATGCAGCGAAAAAGAACAACCCCCCTCTTAAACACCTCAAGTCCTTTTAATCATAGCTCTTGGAAAAAATCCAAAACCAAAGCCCCCCAAATACTTTGTATCTTAGCACTTGAATTGAGATCCGAATTTTGAAAAACCTACTCAGTAGTAAAATAAATCACTTTGCTGGTGCGGGTTAGAAATATTGTTAAGACTGTAGGAAAAAACCCCAGCCCCATCTTTTAAAGCTCGGCCCTATGTGAAATTCAGGTAATTCCCTGACGTCTTTAAAAACAGCCCTGTCCCCTCTGAACAACTTTTACACACCTACAGATATTGGAAGTTTTTTTGTTTTGTTTGGGGTTGTTTTTTCTTGGTTTGGTTTTGTTGTTTTGTATTAAAAGGCATTCTGAGTTACTAATCCTTAGTTCTCATTTAAAATCTTTGAGCTGCTGAGCCCATTTTCTGCCTCAAATCTGAAAAGGTTTGAGAAAAATTGTACATCATAACGCACAAGCAATCTGAGGTGAAAGGGGCTGTTGCCAGTTTTGCTTCTGTCTTATACAAAGTGCTAAATATAAAACATAAATATGTTGAAATAGAAACAGAAAATCTGCTATTATTGGTCCAAAACCATATTTTAATGATTATCCATTTGAAAACATAAATTACTGGAATCATAACATTGTCCAGAATTTTAGTATTACCAACAGTTACAATATCAAGAGGTAAAAAGGTGTTTACAGGCCTTTGTCGAAAGAATGGGTTGCAGGCATTAATAAACATATCAGAGAATACTTCTTTTAATGCTTTGTGCTCTGAAAAACAATGTGCATTTATTTTTAATTGAAGCTTGGTCTTGGAAAAGAGCTTCAGAAGACTGTGCCCCCTCTTGCTCAGCAGCCAGCTGCTCCAGTGCAGCAGATACATCAAGACGTGCCATTTTTAGTATTAATTCCAGCGTAGGGAGCAGTCATTGGACAGTAAGAAAATGGAATATTTAGGAAATTGCTGTGAAAGAGGAATCCTAACTGATCACTTGAGCAACTTTTAATTTGTTCATGTAGTGGGAAAATCAGCTGCAGCAGCATCTCCTTAAACAATGATGACTCAGATTTTTGCCAATCCAGCTGTATCAAAATAAAAACACTGACATGTCATGAAATGATAGGGCACTGGTTATCGTTATTAACAAAAATTGGCCATGATAAGTTTTTATGTCACCGAATTTATTAAGAAAGTGAGTATTTCTGCGGCAGAGGACGAGGGAACCATGCCTGCATTGTGTACACGGAGCAACACAGCACAAACTGCTGTGCTGTAAAAAGTCATCTCCTTTGGTGGGACAAAAAGCCCCTCACGGGACTTCAACCTTCTCCTTGCCTTGCTGCATAACGCACTAATTGAATTTCTCTTAATTATTTCGAAAGAGGTAAATGATTTTGGACAAAGGAACTAATTTCTAATCCATATTCAGTACTCAGGATGAGCCTGTGTTACTTACTCCTCTTTGAAATCGAATTGCGACTAAAATATCCATCTAAATCCCTCATTTTCAGTTCAGATTAAGAGAAGACCCTTTAAAGAATATTAATTAATTGCTTTGGAAATCTAGTTCCCCACATCGCGGATTTTATTTAGAAGGAAAAACAAAAGTTTCTGTCTCTCGAGGTCTGTTCAGGTCCAGGACTCAGTGTTTATCGCCTCTTTTTTAGCTCACCCGTTGCCTCTTCGAAAGGAAACTCGGCCGAGGGGAACAAGAGTCTTTCTCCTCCACGCCGCTGCGAAATGGGGGGTGGTCGGTGGCGGAAATTCTGCTAAAAACAGCCGTTTTCGGCTCCTAAGAAACACAAACGGAGCGGGGCGAAGGGCCCTTCCAGCCGTGCGGCGGGGCGGGCCCTGCAGCGCACCAATCAGCGCTCGGCCCCGCTCTATAAAAGCCAGGCCGCCGACTCGCTGCAGGCCCAGTGCTCTGCCCGGCTCCAGACCAGCCGGTACCATGTCGGAGACCGCGCCCGTCGCCGCTCCCGCCGTCTCTGCTCCCGGCGCCAAGGCCGCCGCTAAGAAGCCGAAGAAGGCGGCGAGCGGCTCCAAAGCCCGCAAGCCCGCGGGGCCCAGCGTCACCGAGCTGATCACCAAGGCCGTGTCCGCCTCCAAGGAGCGCAAGGGGCTCTCGCTCGCCGCGCTCAAGAAGGCGCTGGCCGCCGGCGGCTACGATGTGGAGAAGAACAACAGCCGCATCAAGCTGGGGCTCAAGAGCCTCGTCAGCAAGGGCACCCTGGTGCAGACCAAGGGCACCGGCGCCTCCGGCTCTTTCAAGCTGAACAAGAAGCCGGGGGAGACAAAAGAAAAGGCAACTAAGAAGAAGCCGGCTGCCAAGCCCAAGAAGCCGGCGGCGAAGAAGCCCGCCAGCGCTGCCAAGAAGCCCAAGAAAGCGGCGGCCGTGAAGAAGAGCCCCAAGAAGGCGAAGAAGCCGGCGGCTACCGCAGCTAAGAAAGCGGCCAAGAGCCCCAAGAAAGCCGCCAAGGCAGGGCGCCCCAAGAAGGCAGCCAAGAGCCCGGCTAAGGCAAAGGCCGTGAAGCCCAAAGCGGCCAAGCCCAAGGCAGCCAAACCCAAAGCGGCCAAGGCGAAGAAGGCGGCGCCCAAAAAGAAGTAAGGTGCTTGAGAGGAATTGAGTCTACTCATCTAAATAAACCCAAAGGCTCTTTTAAGAGCCACCCACTTACTCTCAAAAAGAGCTGAAACACTGCGGGCTTACACCAGCAACCCCAAATCACTTCCTGATTACGGTGGGAGTTTACAGTTAATAAAGTTCAGATTTGGGGTACCAGTGCGTTCGGTAGCGCCTGCGTGGGAGATAGGGCCTTCCTTTAAAAGGAATTGTGTCCCTACGTGCAGTCTGGGAGCCCGGCGATAACAGCTGTGCCCGCCCCGCCCCGCTCATTGACCGGCGCAGCCCGGAGCGAAAAGAGGCGTTGTCGGCGGAGCGACGAGCGCCCTTTGCTCCGGGGCCCGGGGCAGTTTAAAAGTGCCGCGTCGGGCCGCGATTGGGCCCGCGCCGCCTTCCCGCCGCTCCGCCCTCCGGGGCCGTGACCCCCCCGCGGCCGTGCCCAGCCCGGCCGGCCGGTGACGCGCGGTGCCACGCATCGGCCCGCCCTCCTTCCCTCCCTGCCTCCCTCCATCCTTCTCTTCGAGCCGGGGGGGCTGGGGAAGGCGGGCAGGGGAACGCAGCAGGGGCGGGAAACGTGCGGGCCGTGCCGCTGCCATGCCCGGCGGCAGCTGCAGCGGAGCTCCGGTGCCGCAGCGGCGCGGCGGGGCAGGAAGGGCTGCGCCCCACGCTCCGATTCTCCCCGGCTCACAGTAAAGCTTGCAGTAAATAACTGATCGGCCCCTTTTTTCAGCAGTTATCTCCCGCATGACTCGGGGGCAGTGGTGTTTCACGCCCGAAACCCAGTCGTTGAGAATTCTTATGCTACTATCTATACAAACCCGCCTCAGAATTAAGCCGCCGAGACAGAAAAAACCTTTTGTTTATTGTACCGCTATAGTGCGCTGAAAGTAAATGTTTGGAGTAAAAGCATTTAACCCTTAGAAAAATTCAACCAATTTTACCTTCCCCACGGGACTTGGAATTGGGACAAGTTGTTGCTGCAATAAGTCCCTTTTGAGAAGGAACCGGATTAGAGGTCTTGAACAAGTGAGTTGATAGACCGCGCACAGACAAGGTAAACTTCTAAATAAATGAATGTATACATTTAAACTTGCTAGAGAGCACCACGTGATCCACTAATGACTGTGCAAATGTTAAACTATTTACGTACCTCCCCACTAAAAGCACTGATTCAGCCCTTTTATTGAAAAAATTGGTGGCTCTTAAAAGAGCCTTTGGGTTAGAAGTGACGGTCCGAGGCGCCCTACTTGGAGCTGGTGTACTTGGTGACAGCCTTGGTGCCCTCGGAGACGGCGTGCTTGGCCAGCTCGCCGGGCAGCAGCAGGCGCACGGCCGTCTGGATCTCCCGCGACGTGATGGTGGAGCGCTTGTTGTAGTGCGCCAGCCGGGAGGCCTCGCCCGCGATGCGCTCGAAGATGTCGTTGACAAAGGAGTTCATGATGCCCATGGCCTTGGACGAGATGCCCGTGTCGGGGTGCACCTGCTTCAGCACTTTGTACACGTAGATGGAGTAGCTCTCCTTACGGCTCTTCTTGCGCTTCTTGTCTCCCTTCTTCTGCGTCTTAGTCACCGCCTTCTTGGAGCCCTTCTTGGGCGCGGGGGCGGACTTGGCTGGCTCGGGCATGGCTGCACTCCCTGGCTGCTGGGTCACCGCGGAGTGCCGGTTGATGCGATTACTCCTCTATTTATAGGGCCCTTATGCAAATCGCTGGTATCAGAAATCAGCGCTTCCATTGGACGACAGGCGTAGTGACGAAATCGGCAGAACGAAGTGCTCTGCTATTGGTCCTTTTTAAACACCACGCTACGGTTGGTCGATGGTTCGAATTCTGTCAGCCAATCAGATGGAGCTCTTTCAATCCCATCCTTGGTGCTGAAGCTCCGCTGCGGCGCGGCCTCTTCCCGGCGCGGGGTGCCCCCCCAGCAGCCGGCGACTTCGGGGCAGCAAAACCTACTTAAGGGCATTTCTGAGGAAAAAACAAAAGGAAAACCAGAAACAAACAACTTGTGAGGGGTTCTGCTACTCTTCCCCCCCACCCCCTTTTTTTTTTCTTTTTTCTACAAGAAGGAGCATACCTTCATAGAATAGTCTGCATTTGTAAGAGCTACAAGAAAAATGTAAAAGGGAAAAAGATGCAACCAGGACATATATAGAGTCTGGAACACAAACACTGTTAATCGTGTTTAAAAGTAATTCTTTTGGCCCACAGAGCGTGGTTTCTTTTTCATCAGTTTAAATGAGATGGAAGCTGTGATTTAACTTGTAACATTAAATGAATGGATTTCTTCTCAGATGGAATAAATATTGGAAGTGTATATTTAAGTACAAACCATGATAACCTTAAAAATTAGATGTGGATTGTATTCTGCAGTTTGAAATTATCATGAACCAGAAAATCAAGCTGTTTTGTTAATATGACTTCGTTGAGCAAGAGGAAAACATGATGCTATTTCCTTTTGGAAACCTTAAGGACCATTCAAAGACTGGACTTACCTAGTATCAGAGGAGAAAGGTTCCTTGTATAGGCTCATGCCACCTATCTGGAATGAGTGACAAAAGGGATCTTAACAAGCTGGTCTTGCTTCTGCTCCTTTTTTCCTTTTTACCATGCTGAGCAGAAGCACGGATCCACAAAGATCCCCAGTCTGTATGTAAAGTAGTGGTGTCTGAAGGGAAGCAAAGAAATATTTGGGATATTTTTCCTTCCCAGTGAGAAAGACTTGCTTGAAAGTGCTTCTGCTGTACATTTCTCCTAAACTGTGGAGGCAAAGCAGTGTTTAAAAGAGCAGCTTAATGCTACCTTGGTTATCCTGCTGCTCTGTTTTAATACCTGGCTTCTCTCCACAGCCCTGCTGCCTCTCATCCAGAACAGGAATATTTGTTAATTTCTAAACATATCTTCATTTTAGTGTGGTGTAATTTTCTATGGGGAACACAAAGAAAAGAACCAAGAAGTCCCAGGAAAAGGTAAAGAACAGCTTGGCCATCAAAAGGAGACAGCACATAACAATGGGGAAAACTACAAATTTACTGATGATGAGACACATCTGTCTTGTGGTTGGGATTTGGGAAAATTTTTAAAATGCATGAGGAACCTTAAAATCACATTTGAGAATCTGGGTTGGAAGGCTGTGGATAGCTATTGTAGATCTTATAGTTGTTGAGACTGAAATTTTAGGCATAATTGTATGATTTGCTCCACACTTTGTCGCCTGTAGCTGCAAGTTTTCTATTCTAGTTTTGTAAATTGTTGAGTATTGTTATCATCTGAAGACCCTATAACTCCCTGGAGAAACATTAAATATATGGGTCACATTTCAACTGCAAAAAATAAGTGTACTAAAGAAGACCAAGGTGGAAAAAAGGAATAAAGAAAGGAAGGAAGCCAACCATGCATTTTCCAAAAAACCAAAAAACAAAAAACAAAACAAAAAAAACCAAAAAACCCCCAAAACCAACAACAACAAAAAAACCAAAACAAAAAACCCCACCTAAACACATGAACACTTAAAACTACTACAGGTAACTAAGATGATGGAACTCATTAAAATGAATGCAGCAGTCGAACAGCAATACATAAAAAATACTGGTTTGTGTGGAAAAAGTAATATTAAATTAAGAAAAACAAACGAGTGAAAGAAATAGTTTAATGGCTACCAGTAAAAAAGTGAGACAATGAAAATGACCAACACATGCCACTTTTTAAAAGAACGTTAAGTGGTAGAGATTTTTGTCATAGGTATAGTAGCAAGAGACCTAATTCAGCTCCTTCATCAACACATCAGACCCATAAACAAAACGAAGCTATGTAATCATTAAGTCTAGGACATGAAGCGCACAAAAGAATTTTCCCTCGGTGAAAATTTAAAGTGTTGCCCTCAGTGGGATTAAAACAAACAAACCAAAGAGCAGCACACTACTCCCGTTTCTGAGCTTTTGGCAGAACAGTGTTCATTTACCGTAGAAGCGGGACCGCGGCGCCCACTCTGTCCCCTGCCCGGCCGAGCCCTTGATCGGGGCACAGCTCGCTGGCGGCGGCGCAGCGCGGGGGGCGGCGGAGCCGGGCGGGACGCGGCTCGGCGGGCCCCGGGGTCGCCATTGGCCGGGCTTGGCTGCAGCCCCGCAGAGGCGGGTTCCCGCTCCGTAGCGGCCCCGAGAGCCCGCCGGCGGGGCAGGTCAGCCGAGCCGAGCGCGGCGGGCACGGGGGGACCCGGCCGGGATCCGCTCCGGGCCCCGCCGGGTTCGGGCTCCTGGGGGCGGGGCGGGCCGGGCCTGAAGCGGGAGCGATGGCGGCAAAGGCGCGGCCCGCGGGGGGAAGGGCGCGCACAGAGCCCGCCCCGGCCCCGCCCCGGCGCAGTCCTCAACCAGGTCGGACCGCCGCCCATATACAGCGGCGCGGGCCCTCTCTCAGCTTATTACTCTCTATAGTTCACCTGCGGCAGTATGTCTGGCCGTGGTAAAGGCGGCAAGGGGCTCGGCAAGGGTGGCGCCAAGCGCCACCGCAAGGTGCTGCGCGACAACATCCAGGGCATCACCAAGCCGGCTATCCGCCGCCTGGCTCGGCGCGGCGGTGTCAAGCGCATCTCGGGGCTTATCTATGAAGAGACGCGCGGTGTGCTGAAGGTGTTCCTGGAGAACGTGATCCGCGACGCCGTCACCTACACTGAGCACGCCAAGAGGAAGACTGTCACAGCCATGGACGTGGTCTACGCCCTTAAGCGCCAGGGTCGCACTCTCTACGGCTTTGGCGGTTAAACTTAAACGTTGTTCTAACTCACACTGTTTTAAACACCAAGGCTCTTTTCAGAGCCACCCACAAATCTCACGATTAGAGCTGTTATTACTAATCCTGTATCTGTATATGCAAAGTTATTAAAATGCTAAAAAAGCTAACGGGTAGGAATGTATTAGGTGATCTTTTCATAGAGCTAAGATCATTGATGATGAATGAACTGAGTGTCCGCCCAGTGCAGTCTGCATCAGGCACTGCATTTTTTTTCTAAACCCAGGACCCTAACTGCCGTCAGGATTGTGTAAATTCAGCGCCTGAGCCTGGCGGTTACAGGACGGAAGTGCCTGAAATTACGTTGGTACTTTCTACTCCAATAGGAAGGGAACAATTACAATCCTCTAATTTGCATAACGCCGTTATAAATAGGGGGGGCAGGCGCCATTTTCGATGTTGTTGTGCTACAGTGAAGATCCTGAAACAAAACCTTAAGGATGCCTGAGCCGGCGAAATCTGCTCCAGCGCCGAAGAAAGGTTCCAAGAAGGCGGTCACTAAGACGCAGAAGAAAGGTGACAAGAAGCGTAAGAGGGCAAGGAAAGAGAGCTACTCCATCTACGTGTACAAGGTGCTGAAGCAGGTGCACCCCGACACGGGCATCTCGTCCAAGGCCATGAGTATCATGAATTCTTTCGTCAACGACATCTTCGAGCGCATCGCGGGCGAGGCCTCCCGCCTGGCGCACTACAACAAGCGCTCCACCATCACGTCGCGGGAGATCCAGACGGCCGTGCGCCTGCTGCTGCCCGGCGAGCTGGCCAAGCACGCCGTCTCCGAGGGCACCAAGGCTGTCACCAAGTACACCAGCTCCAAGTAAAAGGATAGTAAATTATAAACCAAACGGCTCTTTTAAGAGCCACCACACGTTCGTAATAAGAGCTGTGATTGCAATTTTTTTTTTTTTTTTTAATGTGGACTACGTAGTACGAATTCAAGAACAGTATAGGTACAAACTGTTAGTACACAACCTCTCAGGGTTTTTTTCCTCTCAAGAGTAACTTAAGTAACTTCAAGCTCTATTTGTGAAATCTGTGTGTGGCTCTGAAAAGAGCCTTGTTGTTTAAATAGTAAGAGTTAGCACTACGTTAAGTTTAACCGCCAAAGCCGTAGAGGGTGCGACCCTGGCGCTTAAGGGCGTACACTACGTCCATGGCTGTGACAGTCTTCCTCTTGGCGTGCTCCGTGTAGGTGACAGCGTCGCGGATCACGTTCTCCAGGAACACCTTCAGCACACCGCGCGTCTCTTCATAGATAAGC
Organism: Serinus canaria; assembly: GCF_022539315.1. Classification (NCBI taxonomy): domain Eukaryota; kingdom Metazoa; phylum Chordata; class Aves; order Passeriformes; family Fringillidae; genus Serinus; species Serinus canaria. The sequence continues at coordinate 46,329,693 of NC_066314.1, forward strand.
CCCGAGATGCGCTTGACACCGCCGCGCCGAGCCAGGCGGCGGATGGCCGGCTTGGTGATGCCCTGGATGTTGTCGCGCAGCACCTTGCGGTGGCGCTTGGCGCCGCCTTTACCGAGCCCCTTGCCGCCCTTGCCCCGGCCAGACATGATACCACCACTCGTCGCAGCTGCTTAATTGGCGCCATTCTCCCTGAGCGGGGTTTTATTACCCGCGGTCCGACCTGGTTGAGGACTGCAAAGGGAGGCGGGGTCTCCTCCCCTGCCCCGCCTCCCCCCGCGCGGCCCGGACGGTGCTTCCCGCGCGCTTTCCCTGGCCCGTGCCCGCCTCTCCCGATCGGGCCGCGCCCGCCCCGCTCTCAGCTCTCGCCTCCTGTCACTGCCCTCCCGCCCCGCCCCGGCCGTGCCCCCCTGCGCGGTCACAGTTCTCCCGGAGCTCTGAGACTCCGCCCGCAGCAGGAGCGGGAACTGCCGCACCCTCTTCCGGCGCCCCCTTCGCCTTCCTTCCCCGCTGCCCGCGGGTCTGCGGCAAAATCCTACCAATGCGGGCCCTCGTCCTGCGCTCCCGCCCCGCCTCTCCGCTGCTCTCTGCCCGCTTATCCCGGCTTCTGCCTCGGACGCTTCAAGTATTCCTTTTTAAGTTTTTGGTTATTAGCATTTGCTTGCATAGACGCCTTCCTTGGAGAATTTATAGAATCTCTGCCAACCTTGTCCTCTGCCACCTACAGCTTCTTTCTAAATTCTTTTTGTTTAAAACAGCAGAAGGAAACACTCAAGCTGTGTCATGGCTAGAGGATTTTTAGTTTTTTCTTTTTTTTTTTTTTTTCTTTTAATGCAATGTCGAATTTTCTTAGTGAGAATTAAAGCGTGAAGGGTTCCCTGGCTTGTGTTTGTTTTACTGGGCTTTGTTTGTTTGTTTCCCTGGAAACACAAGCACACACATACGCTAACATGTACATCTTGTCTGTCATACCTTTACCAATCCAGTGTATTTTTGACCATTTCTAGGAAAGCTGGGAGCACAGAGAATTCTAAAATAAGAGACCATAAGGAAGAAGCCACTGCTTGCAACAACATTTTCTGGGAATGCTTCCTACTAGGGAAGTAGGAGATCTGTTCTTGTTCTGCACTGTAATGGAAATTAAAGACAATTTCAAGTTTCTCACGCTAATGTTTGGGTTATCCCCTTGCTAAACACTGAAATACAGGTGAATGTTCCAGTACTACTAAATTTTCCAGATTAAGGCAGGATTACATGAAGTAATAATTTTTTCCTTCCTGGCATAGATACTATTAAACTAATTTATAATGAGACTAAACTCATTTTCACAGTTAAACATTTGGGGCCGCTTGGCATTTTCCTTTTCTAGTTTTAACAGCAAAAATTTTCAGCAAATTCTATTGATTTTGGGTAATAATAAATAATCTTTTAGGTAATAGAGGAATATTGACATAGAAATAAATAAATCTTTAAAAAGTATGAAAATAAGAATTTCCAAAAGAACCTTTTAGGGATTTCATTTTTATGTGCTCTCTGGTTTTATTTGCATTTAGTCTTCATATTCTGAGAACTCTTAGCATTATAAAACATTTTCACTGGCAAAATTTTGTGAAACTGTTTTGAAAAAGAGAGGGGGAAAAAAAGTGCTGCTGTAACAATATCCTCATGCCCTAGCATCCTTCTTTCTTATTAATGACTCACACATTTTAGGGCAAGAAATTTCTTTCTTTACCTCCTCTCACTTAACCTCTCAAAAGTGTAGTAGACACATGATCAAAAAGGAATTTGCTGTCATTTTGTAAGGGAGATTTATCCAAACTACTTTTTCCACACTCAGGAACATAAAGAAACATGTTCTGGGCTTGGTTGGTTTTGCTGGGGTTCATTTGTTTGCTTGCTTGTTTTAATATCTGTGGTTCTCTTTCAGCTCATTCTCTATTTCCCTCTGCAGCAGACAACTTTGTTGAAAACTCTCCATCCTTCTTTTACGAAACCATAATCTTACTGATAGAATCTATTTGATAACTCAGGCAACTGCCTGGTTTGGAATTGTGCCTCCAGCATTTAGGGATGCTTCACAGTGCATTTGATTTTTATTCTTCCCTAACATGAGGCCCTCTTGGCTTTCCTGGCTGCTCACCTTCTGATAAGCACCACCAGGCAAGCTTCCATTTGATTCCTACATTTCCTCCACAGGAAAGTGATCCATCCATCAGCACATGTGTGACATCCTCCTGTCGCATCAGCCTGTTACACTCATAAAGCAAAAGCAATTAACAATTAGCAGCTCCAACCCCAAAACCAGCATGTTAAATAAAGACATCAGCAGTACTGATGGAGAAATGAAACAGTTGTGGAAAGATATCCATGAGGAGGAGGAGGAGTAGGGTACCATCCCTTCTGCAGTAGGAAATGCCTGGTGGAGGCTCATGCAGGCTCAGGGGGGCTCTGGGAGCTCTGCTGTACATTTCTGAGGACAGGGGTGAGGCTGTCTCTCCTGTGCAGCTGAGTTTTGAATCTGTCCCTGGACTGTTGGGTGAATTTGTGCAAACTTTATACTGTACTTTTAGTTAAATTGAGGATAGAAAGTAACTCTTAAACACTATAAGTAACGTGTTAAAAAAACCGAACCAGAAAAACAACAACAACAACCAAAAAAAAAAAAAAAAAAAACCCAAAAAAAAAAAACCAAACCAAAACCCCCAAAAAAACCCCAAAAAACCCAACAAACCTCACCCTCTAAACTCTTGAGGATGAAAGTTTTACTACTTGAAAATGTTCTAAAATACAACATGTACAGCTGCTTGCAAAGTACTGTGCATTATGAAATACCTCTATAATGTAGTCTTGCAGCCCTGCATTTCAGGGCCTTTAAACTAGAAGAATTTTATAAGGATGGTAAGAAATTCCTATTCTTCCCATTTAGAGATCCCAGTCACAGATCCTTGAAAACATATAATGACTGCATGTACACATGCATACACACAAATAGTTGTAATTCAGTCCTCACATCACGTAATCAGCATTGAACTCACTTTTAATTTTACTTCTGTGTAGGCTGCACTCGTGCTGCTGCTGCTGCTGCTGCTGTGAGGTGAACTCGAACTCTCCATGCACCTCCCTGAGCAATCACAAAACCCAGGAAGGACTGGCCTGGAAATGCTGCAGACTCTTACAATTTTCAAGCCCTGGATGAAGAGGTGAGGTGACACTTTTGTTCTGAAAATATTTCTGTGTTATATTGGCCTACACTGAGAATACCAAAGGAGCCTGAGAGTGACAAATGTTGGCAACCCCTCCATTTTCCTTTGGTGTCTGCATATTTACCACTCTTAAGACTCTTAAATGCATCCCTCCTGGAAGTGAACTAGTCCACATCCATGTAGTGATCTTAAAGATGACAACAACAACCTGTCAGATGAGTTCTCTGCCTGGGAGAACTGATGGGAAGTTCAAAACTGGCCCAAATAAGGAAAATAACATTAAATTTCAGCAACCAACAGAGTAATTCATTTAGGAAAAAGGAGGGGAAGATACCCATCCCTAATGTTCTATTTCACAACATAACTAAATTGAATTGCAGCTGGCCCTGTTTGTTGCTTAGAAGTATTTCCATTTCAGCATGACAAGGATTTTGACAGAGCTAGTTGACTGCAGCAAAGCATTCAGAAATTCCCAAATGCTCCTTATCATTGCATTGGTGCAGTGGAGATCTTACCTGCTTTTCATATATTATCAGTAGCTGGAATTAATTCAGGAAACGTTCAGGCCTCAGCACACTGAATTAGCATCTAAAACACATTGAGGCAATGCTTGTGTCTCAAACACTGCTTTGTTTTGTTTATGTGGTTTTGGTTTTGCGTGTGTGCTTTTTTTGGTCATGCCTCTCACATCATGCCTTCAGCTCTAGATCCTTATGTTCATTACAGCATTGGCACACTGTCCTAAAATCCCTGGAATCACATGGAATACTTACAGAAAAGTATATCATGCACCCTCTGGATCAATTACTTTCCTATTGATGGCATCACAAGTTGAAGCTCTTACAGGTCAAAATTTTGCATAACTTTACAGATCCATTTGATGGATCAGTTCTCTGCTTGGAATAGCATAAAAATAAAAATCCATGTGCAGAGAGAAAGGGAATACTCATAAATACATCAAATACTCATGGCATAAATACATCAATACTCACGGATCTTCAGAAATAGAGAGTGATGAGCAAGGATAAAGTGTAGAGAGAGAAGCAATAAGGACACAGAGGATACATACTGAGGTTTTTTAATATCTTAACTACATTTAACCCCCCCAAGAGAACAGATGACAGCACAGCAGAGCTCAGCAAGCCCATGAAGAAATCATCTTCATGTTAATGGACTAAAACCTCACAGTGCTTAAGGGTAAAAGAAGATGAAGGATGTGGAACCAGACATGGACCTGAACATTGGGATTCCATATAAAGAACTGGATAAAGCACCACAGGTGACCCAGATGAGAGCAGCGAGGAGGGAGCAGCGTTGGGGCAGGGCCACGCTGCCCCTGACATGTCCTTTGCCACCCCAGTGTCCCTGCAGGTGAGGGTTTTGTGCCTCTGACACCTTACCCCAAGAGCAGGCTCGGGCTGAGGCTGAAGTGCCCAGCACCATGGATGGCCTGGAAGAGAAAGATGTGGAGAAAGCAGGGCTAGGGCACTGCCAGGCTCACCTTGGCAGGTCTTGGGTGGCACCAGTGCCCCTGGAGCTCTAGACTTTGTGGCTCTTTGAACCTGAAGCCAAACCAAAAAGCACCTTTAGACTGAGATGCAGGGCACCATGGGTGGCACAGATGACAACAGCATGGAGTGAGCAAGGTTGGGGTATGTCCTTTGCCACCACAGTGTCCCTGGAGCTGCAGGATTTGTTTCTCTGGTCCCTATCAGTCATCACAGACTGGGACTGAGGCCCCCAGCCAGATGGGCTTACCCTGTTTTGTATACAAGTGGGTTTAATTCAAACTCAGCACGCATTGGCTTTATGCATTAATGTTCCTTATGTTTTATGTATTAATGTTCCTTTGTTTTGTTGTCTTTTTATTCCTGAACCCTGGCATTGCCATAACAGCTTCACTGAGAACAGAGCTTTCCATCTTGTGTTACTTCATAGTCTTTTACAGGAAACTTTCATTAACTGCATTCTGCATATTCTCATGATGTATTAAGTAGTTTAGCATTAGTGGCTGGAGTGGTTGTAGCATTAGGCCACAAGAGCTGACCAAAATAAAAGGTTTTGTTAAAAGCTGATGCTGCTACAGTACCCAAAGCAGAATGAAAAAGGTAAGGAAGGACCAAGGAAACAACTCCAAGAATTGAGGTAATGTCAGATGAAAAAAAAAAACCAAATACGAAACCCAAAACAAACAAACAAAACCTAAAACCCAAAACCAAACGCAAAACAAAACAACAAACACCCAAAACCCCCAAACAAAACAGACAACTGAACAGAAACAACTTATGGTCTTGGAAATTGAGTGCTGGGTGGCCTGTGTGGGACTGAAGGTTAATTTTTGGTGTAGTGGTCACTCTTCAGATCCACCCAACTCAAGCTGTAACCTGAGAACTAATGAAAGACAAATGGGAAACCTTCACCTGGACAAGAGCATTAATCAGCAGGATCCTGGGATCAGACCCAGTGTAATTAATTCCATTTTGGGACTAGGTAACAAAGTACTTCCTAATATATAATATAAAATCTTCATGAATGTTCATAGTGTTGTGACAGTGTTGTTTGCACATCTACAGTCTGACAGGTGCTGATGCCCAGGCTGAAGACAGAGTGTGACCTGAGAGTGGGAGAGGAGAGGGAGGCAGTAATGCAGCAGGGCAGTGCTGGCCAGGCTGTAGGAGAGCTGTGGCTGGCCAAGTTCAAACTTCACTGTGGTGGACTCAACAGGTGATTCAGATTGTGAAAGAGCCCACAAGAGGGACTTGCAGATTAAAACATGTTTAGGACCTATACTTTGCACACTGGCTTGCATGGAAACCACCTTTACAAAATACTTACATGACAGTAGTTAATTCAAATGAGAACCTTGCTTTCATATGGATATGTATCTGTTCAGATTTTCTCAGAAACTAATAGCTGTCAAGTAGGACTGATTAAATTTTTTTTTTGTTCTAGAAAGATGCTGTCATCAGACCTTTTATGTATTTGGATGAAATATTTCAGCAGAATGTCAGTAGTGATGCTCTATTTTACCTGTTGGGACTGATAAGAATTTTCTTCCAGGCCATGATTTTAATTTGTGCCAGTTGATCCATGGAGGATGGCTAAAGGGCCAGGAACAGTCCTAGCCAAATATCTTGCTGAGCATCTAAAATCACCTGCAAAAGCACTTTGATTACCAACAGCAGCTCTCAAGCCAATCCTCAGCTGCTCAGCACAGAGGTCTTGCTCACATCCAGCTTTGCCTTGGCAGCATTCTTTTATCTCAGGCTCCCCTGCAAAAAGCAAAGAAATGCAGCTGAGCCTTGCTGGCCCCAGAGGAACCTCCACTTTTATTCTCTTGGACTTAGGGAATCTTGCACCATGTGCCACCCATTTGCTGTGTGTTACACCCCAAAACTACTTCAAGCTCAGGCATTATGATTTAGAGTTTATATGAGCCCTGAGAAAAATGAAAAGCACTGCACGCCTTTCTTTCTCAGCTGATAAAGTGTTAAGTGTTTTGCTACTATTCGAGCATGCAACTCTCTCTGAATGAATCCAAATAATACTTAATTTAGTAAAACAGTTTGAGGTCTTCAAAAGATTAGAGGAAAAGTGAGAAGAGATGAAGGCAAATAAAACCTGTCTCCCCATCTCACTGCTTAAGTATAATTTGTTTCTTGAACATGCAAAAAAAAACCCAAACAACCAAACCACAAAACAAAACCCCCATCATTTCTGATGCTACATTTTGCTGAAATGTAACTACTCTGACCAATGGCTTCTATAAGACATCAAATATCTTCTAAATAAACTACCAGAAAAAGCTATTTTACTTGATTTTTTTTTTATTATTATAAGCTTATGCAAACAGGTCCAGGTAAACATCTCTTTTGCCATCTGAGAAAACGAAATGAGTGAGCTTTCACTACATCTCATTTCTGCAGTCCCAGCAGTAATCCACAGGAAGAAAAAAATCTGTTTGGAAAAACACAAGTTATATGTCAATGAACAAATCTGGGGGGTTGGATGAATAAATCACAGAAGATGCTTCTTGATTCCCAAGGCACCGCTCCCGATATCTCCCCCCTCCCTTTTAACCCTCCCAGGTTCAGAAACAGAAAATGGCTGAAAGTGAGAAAAACAGAGGAAAGAAAATGGTGTCGAGGCACTTGATTGGTCAGATTTTGCTGCAGAGTCCAAGTTTCTCACACAGAGAAGGAAATATTCCTAGAATGAAGTTTTTATCAGCTGTTAAGACTAAACTGAGCCTTGCAATCTTGGGCTTTTCGGGAGATATATTTCCTCTAAGCATTTCTCAGTGGCTCCTTATTTCCTGGTTTAAATGAAGGCTGTGTCTAACTCAATCCAGCAGCTTCCTAAAGCCTCCGGTATTCATTTGCAGCATCGAAAAACCAAAGGGACACAATTTCCAATAATTCAATGGAACAGCAGGCTCCCCACATCACATAAAACTACCTGAAGCATTAATATATATATAAAAAGGTGCCATAAAGTCCGAAATAAATTTAGAAATGTACTTTTTCAGGCAACTATAGATCTATCGACTAGGAGAGCAGGGGCAGTGTGTGACTGAATATACGGTCAGGGAGAAATCAGTTTTCTAAGTAGGTTCACAAAAATCACTGTACACGACCAATAAGGAAAAAAATTAGAATTTTCTCCTTTTAGAAATTATTCTAGACTTGCTAAGTTTCCAAGCACAGATGCTTCTTGGAAAACACCTGCGGTAGCTTCAACACATCTTTTTGGGACCCTCAATAACGACAGAGAAGATTGATGCAACCTAAAATCTCTAACCATTAAAGATGCCACGAGTGTGGCCCTAGACAAGACATTAGTAAGGAGCACATGATTTGGGAAAAGGACTCAGAAAAGATCCTTGCGTCCACCTTGTATTCCACCCGCCCCCCCCCACCCCCACCACTTTGGGAAATATTTTATCTCGGGAATAAAGAGTAGTGCTTGAAATGGGCTGAAAATGCCCGCGGGGCATCGCTCACGACCAGGAGTGGCAGAGCTCTGAGAAAAACGCTGATGGAGTCCTTACAGGGAAGGCGGGAAAGGAGTTTTTGCGCTTTCAGAAACCTAGCGAGTCCCACGGGCCCTTCCAAAAAAGAAAAGAGGAAAAAAAAAAAAAAAAAGGGAGGGGGGAGATACAATGTTGCTGCTAGCATAATAAAGCAGTAAACTGAAAATGGGTGCTGTTAAATGAGGGACAAAAAGGCAGCACTTTAACAATACACAGGACGCAACTTCTCTTATCATGAGAACAGGATTCTATAGAAGTGCTCTTCTCTACGAACTCAAACAAATGATTTTCAGACAGATGAAATCCTTTTATCTATGAAATAGGCATCTTCCCTTTCAGAGCAGGGAAGACCATGTTTCTTACGAACCAAAACAGAGGGCGAAAAAACATGTAGAAAGCAGTTATTAACCCGAAAGGAAAATTTGGCTCAGCATTATCACCCTGAAAGAATTAACTACTCAACAGTTTTGCAAAATTCAGGATCTGATTCCTACCAGATCCGATTTAAGCATTTTGCTTCATACTTACTTGACATGCCAGGTCTTCTCGAAAAAATACACCCAAAAACCCATCACTTCTTACGCATAACTAGAAATTTACAGCTCCTTAGTGACGTTGTGGTGGCTCTTAAAAGAGCCTTTGGGTTTTAACGATGATCTGAAGCTTCCGTCTACCAACGGTTTAGGCGCGCTCGCCGCGGATGCGGCGGGCCAGCTGGATGTCCTTGGGCATGATGGTGACGCGCTTGGCGTGGATGGCGCACAGGTTGGTGTCCTCGAAGAGCCCCACCAGGTAGGCCTCGCTGGCCTCCTGCAGCGCCATGACGGCCGAGCTCTGGAAGCGCAGGTCGGTCTTGAAGTCCTGCGCGATCTCGCGCACCAGCCGCTGGAAGGGCAGCTTGCGGATCAGCAGCTCCGTGGACTTCTGGTAGCGCCGGATCTCGCGCAGCGCCACCGTGCCGGGCCGGTAGCGGTGCGGCTTCTTGACACCGCCCGTGGCCGGCGCGCTCTTGCGGGCAGCCTTGGTGGCCAGCTGCTTGCGGGGCGCCTTGCCGCCCGTCGACTTCCGCGCTGTCTGCTTCGTGCGCGCCATGGCCGCAGAGAATCCCGAACTGCACAGAGAACGGACACTGAGCGGGAGCAGCCACAGGGGCAGCTATTTATGGGCACCAGCGCGCTGTGATTGGCCAGCGCGCAGAGACGGGCTGCCATTGGACAAGGGCAGAGTTTGAAAATCCCGCGCGGTGGAGGTGGGGGGTGGAGAGGACCCGCCATCGCCGCCGCGCCGCCGCGCCCCCCCCCCGCCCTACGGCTTCCCCCCCTCCCTCCCCGGGAGCAGCCGTGCTCCCTTTTCTCTTATCCCTCAGCTCCGCCCTGCCGAGCGGGACTGGCGGCGGCCCGGAGCGCTCGCACAGCTCCAGCCCGCGGCAGACGCGGAGTTTTTACTCTGTCTCTGCGCAGTTTTCTCGAGGTCTCTGCCCGGGATAGCCAGGATTTAACCCCCTTGTAAAAGGCGTTTACCAAGCCTTCCCTGTGCATCCCGAACTATCTGAGGTTCGTTAAAGCGCTCATTTTCGCTTTTCTTTTTTTTTTTTTTAATGTTTTTTTTTTTTTTTTATTTCTCTCCAGTCTCTTCTATTTCCTTGTAATGTCTTATTGTGTTGTCACTTACGGGTTTCTTAATCCTGCCCTGCCGCGTTTCCACTACGCCGTGGTGTACGTTATTAATGTTTCCGATATTAATAAAGTATACCACTTCCTTGTGAAACCTCTAGGATTAATAAAAAATGCTGTGCTCTATACCGTAATGCACCTGCTTTGCCTGTCCCTATAGGTTTCATTAAACATCGTCTTTAAATCATTACAGACTAATCCCTAGTTTTCCGGGTAAACAAGCCACTTTGGCTTGTGGCCAAGTCCCTCCAAAATGACATCTCATATTTAAAGGAGACTACAAACTGTCTTTGGGAATAACTAGTACGAAAAATTCAGAAATTAAGAAATGTTTAATGGCTTTACAACTTTTTAGGCGCCTACCATGCTTTTTATAGACATGTGGGACCAACTGACAGAACAAAAAAGACTAGACAACCCAAATCTTTCCACACACCTAAACAGGATAAACGTTTTCCCATCATCTTCCGACAGCGTGTTCTAACCCAGGGACTAAAACAGTACCACGTACAAGCACCACTCACCGAAAAAACCTGTGATCGACTCTTTTACTGAATATATGGGTGGCTCTTAAAAGAGCCTTTGGGTTAAAAGTGACGGTCCGAGGCGCCCTACTTGGAGCTGGTGTACTTGGTGACAGCCTTGGTGCCCTCGGAGACGGCGTGCTTGGCCAGCTCGCCGGGCAGCAGCAGGCGCACGGCCGTCTGGATCTCCCGCGACGTGATGGTGGAGCGCTTGTTGTAGTGCGCCAGCCGGGAGGCCTCGCCCGCGATGCGCTCGAAGATGTCGTTGACGAAGGAGTTCATGATGCCCATGGCCTTGGACGAGATGCCCGTGTCGGGGTGCACCTGCTTCAGCACCTTGTACACGTAGATGGAGTAGCTCTCTTTCCTAGTCTTTCTACGCTTCTTGTCACCTTTCTTTTGAGTCTTGGTGACAGCTTTCTTAGAGCCTTTCTTGGGAGCGGGAGCGGATTTGGCTGGTTCCGGCATTTTACGGGTCTGTCTACACCTGGCTACAGCAGGAGCGACGTAGGTACAAAGCTGAGCTGCCCGTATTTATAGAGACGGTATGCAAATGAGATGACTCAATGCTGTCCTTGCCCATTGGACAGCTCGGGACCCTGACGACACATACTTTGCATCTTCCATTGGTCCACTTTCACATCTGCATTCCCATTGGCTAAATTCACAATCCCTTTCTCCACCAATCAGAAGTCCAAGCTACCCTCAGAAGGAAGGTATAAAAAGGCAGCGTTTAGGCTCTCCGCGTACTTACATCCTTTTTCGGCTCCTTTTCCTGCTTTCACGCGCCGTTTCCTCATACTTGGCTCTTCTATTTTTTTAATCCTTTTCTGTGAGCCATGTCGGGGCGCGGGAAGCAGGGCGGCAAGGCGCGCGCCAAGGCCAAGTCGCGCTCGTCGCGGGCCGGGCTGCAGTTCCCCGTGGGCCGCGTGCACCGGCTGCTGCGCAAGGGCAACTACGCGGAGCGCGTGGGCGCCGGCGCGCCGGTGTACCTGGCGGCCGTGCTGGAGTACCTGACGGCCGAGATCCTGGAGCTGGCGGGCAACGCGGCCCGCGACAACAAGAAGACGCGCATCATCCCCCGCCACCTGCAGCTGGCCATCCGCAACGACGAGGAGCTCAACAAGCTGCTGGGCAAGGTGACGATCGCGCAGGGCGGCGTGCTGCCCAACATCCAGGCCGTGCTGCTGCCCAAGAAGACCGACAGCCACAAGGCTAAAGCCAAGTAAATCTCATCTGAAGAACAACCCAAAGGCTCTTTTCAGAGCCACCCACATCTTCCTAGAAAGAGCAGGAACGCTTGACCCCAGGAATACATGCTGTGTTTATATACCTGGAAACTTGAGATCTTTAGGGGTGGTGTCTACAATTAGTCTTTGGGCTCTGCCTTAGTGTTCGGTCGCTTCCTCCCTTTTTTATCCTAGAAGTTACTTATGTAAGCTTGCGTCAATTTCCCTTTTTGAAAAATAATAAAAGTCAGCGGTTGCCACCGATGAAATCGGTCACCGCTGTATGATTTCAGAAGAGATGTGGACCCTGCAAAGCTTTGCTCGCTGCCTCCCTGCCGGCGGGTTCCGTGGGGGTTCAGCGCCGCTCCCCCCGGGGCAGGAAGGGCGGGGCGGGCCGCCGCGGCCAATGCGGCCGGAGCGCGGGGCTTTCAAACCGCGGGGAGCGGGGCCCTCCTCTGCCCTGCCCTGGGCTGGAAGGGCGGCTCCAGCGCCTCCTGCGGAGTGAGTGCTGCCGTTTTCTGCTACCGGTGCTTCTCTTTTCTCTTATTTGTAACTTAAAGCCTTCAGGCTTTAAAATAACCCTCAGTACTTCTCTGGGGCGCAGTCCAGGAGGGTTTCCAAAAGGTGGCATTAGGTATTCTGAACTAAGAATTCATTATTTTGATAGGTGATGGTGACAGCTGCAGAATTGGCTCGAGTGCCAGTTCGTGTATCAGCCCTATGGAAAGTCACATATGCGTGGGAAGGGAGTCATGATGTACTAGTCTGGACCTGAACTGAGGTTTTAATTCTTTCTCCTTCATCCTGGCAGCATGAGTGGTGTTTTAAAGTGCTCTAGGCATTTTTTCAGCAAGTTTCCTTTACTTAAAAAATTATGTTCTCATGGATTCTGCTACCTCTGCTTTGCTGAAGTCTTCGGTACCACTTTTGTGGATTTGGTAGCCTTAGCTGTGTTTTTTGGGGCCCTCAGTTGCTGCGGCTGCCTGGGCCTGCCTGGCTGTGGGAGCCCCTGGCACCCCGAGAGAGAGGGCACGGCCTTGGCCATGTGAAAGCTGTGGTCTTTGAAGCCGCCAGCCCCTGCATGCCTTTCCTCGGGGTACCAGGGGCTTGTAAATCTCGGGAACAGGCGAGGGATCGGGATTCGCAGGGAGGAGCTTCTGCGCCATTGGTGCCGGAGGTGGCCGCGCTGCTGGGGGACGGCGGCAGCTCCTCTCTCCTCTGAACAGGTCGATTTTGGGGGGTTTGCCTTTGTTCGGCTTTTTTATTTTTAATTTTGTTCCCACTGTGAAGAACACGGCGTTGCCTCCTTTGTTAGAATAGGTGTAGATAAATGACGCTTTTGTTTTTCGTTCCGTAATGTTTTATGCTGAAAACTGCCCGAGGGGAAGGCAGGAATGCAGCGCCGGGAGCCCCCGAATGAGGCTGCCCAGGGGCTGGGGAGGGAGTTTTCTTTGTTCCTTAAATCGTCCCTTGAGGATTAAGGCCAGGAAAACTCTGCTTTTCTTTTTCCTTTTTTTTTTTTCCCTATCTTTTTTTTTTTTTTCCCCGGTGTTGTGCCTCAGGAGGCGGAGGAGTGAGTCACTGGGGCGTTGTGTTAATGGAAAATGTTTTTCAACCAGAGGGGGAAGATAACGTGGGAGTGCCCGGCTGAAATCTTGCTTGGAAACAAGATAAGAATCGTGGGTCTGTTTCTAAGCGGTATATGATTCTTTAACAATTTTCAAAGGTTGAGTTCTTTTCCTTTGGTATTTTTTCTTGTTGTTGTTTTGGGGGTTTTTTTCGGGTTTTTCCATGTTTGTTATTTTGGATTTTCCTTTTCTTTCCCAAAATAGTCAGAGGACCTTTTTTCCTCCTCGTTTTTTTAAATCATCTCTGTTCTGCTGGAAGAAATTGCATTAGATATTAATCATCTACCATTCAGAGCTGGACTTTGACATAGCAGTAACTGCAGGACTTAATTGGTAACCATTCTGAAATATGAGGCTAGATTTGGGTTTAAAACCCTTCAGGATTTTTTTTTTCCCTTGTTTCATAATATCAATTTTGCTCTCTTTTGCATATTTGGGGGAAAAAAGCTTCCATTGATGTATATTTTGTAGAGAAGGAAGAGATTATGTGGGCCAAGAGAAGGGAATTGTTTTGTACAGAGTTCTGATTGGGCCATTTGAAAATCCTGAAAGAGAGGCCTCCGGGGTTTCATTTTTTGAACACAGAGTGTGAGGAAGGAGCATCGCTTTGCAAGAGCAATGTTCATATTTCCTTCTCAGGCACTTCAGTTTTTATGTTCTGCTTCACTTGGAAATTGCATGTTTTGGTTTTGTTTGGTTTATTTCTTACTTCCCACCCCCCCCCCCCGCTGATGTTTTAAAAATCATTTGAAAAAGACGTATTTTAACCGCTTTCAATTAAGATATGGGTAGATTGTAATCTAATGTGAAGTGTTTGTTTTGTTTCTTCGATGATGTTCCTCGGTAGAAACTTGTTAAGGTCGGTACTGTAATTCATTAAGTTCACAGTTTCATTCTCTGCCTTTCTAGCCATGTTTCCTCCTTGAGACAGCTCATGTAATGAGCTGAGTTTCCTTACACAGAGATTAAAAAAAAAAAAGTTGCGTTCTCTATTCCATTGACAGCATTTTCATGATGGGTTTAAGTATATTTTTGTTAGTGCAGGAGATTTGATGAGTTCTGTGTGCTAACTCCTCTTTTTCTTCAGCTAAATTATGCTTGGAATGTTTTCATACAATTGCTGCATATCCGTGTTTCTCCTGACCAGTCATTCACAACTAATGTAGAAAGGCAACATATTCTTTTACCTCGGGTAACTGCTTGTTATAAATGCAAACATTTTCTGCCTGCATACCACAGTTAAATGAAAGGCTATTCCATTATATAAAAGGCTTTTTTATCTTGAAATAGAAGAGAGAAATGTATTATATGACCTCTTTGAGTATGGGACAAATGGGGGTTAAAAGTGGTGGTTTTCTTGAAAGCACAATATTTTATTTCATTGCAGATGTGTAATTTCCCTTCCCAAATATAGTTTCATCTACCCAGCCAACCTAAATTCCCAAAAAGGAGGAAGGCTTTAGATTTAAGAACAGTGCATCACAGATGCTTTTGATCATGAAATAAACATTTAATATCATACACCCCTAATTTACTATTGAACTTTAGGTCCACACAAAATATATCCTAATGCTAAAGTACTAAGTAAAGTACTAACCATAACATAGGCAGGGCAATCTCTCTGATGACTTGCTCCCAAGAAAATGTTACTTAACTTGTAGTTATCCAATAGCTTCTTGTTTTTCCATAGAGCAGGGAGAGATAATGTGCAAGACAATATTAAAAAAAAACAAACAAAAAAACCCCAACCTCAAAATGAAACTAAGCTCAGTTGCAGAAACATTCAGAAGGATTCTAAGAATCAAATTTTAAAAAAGTGATGTTATAAAAGAACATTTACTATTAGGCTTTGTCTTAGTAACCACAGAGTGCCAGAAAAAGTCCTTGGATATTAATTTCCTTCCAAAAATCTTATTCACATTGTTTTGGTTTTGTTTTTTAGTTGGGTTTTGAGGTTTTTTGCTTGAGTTTTTTAGTTTGTTTTATAAAAAGACTGTCTATGCTTGATTTTTGTCTAGTGACCTGATTTAGGATAGGATAGAAATAGTGTTCCAACTCCCTTGATAGTAAGCAGTCTTCCAAAGTCTTAGAGGAAGATCTGATTGTAATTTTGTTTGTTTGTTTGTTTCATGAGGATTTAATTTAGGCTAGAAATTTTATCGAGAATGTAGGCAAGATAGAGTGTTTACCTAGACCAAACGTGAATGGAATTAATTAATTACCTGACACCAATGCTATCCCCAGGATGCTCTACGCTCTTCCTCGTAAAACTTCAATGAACATTTGCATCACATAGTCTATGCAACTGTTAAGCTTTTATAATTCTTTTGTTAAACTGCTCTCAAATTCCTTCACTCAAATTTTTAGTTTCTTTAGTATCTTTCTGCAATACCGAAATAAAATACAGTTGGAACATCTTGCAAATCTGGTGTTAATCTATGTAAACAATTTGAATAGTACCATTAGTAATTTACTTTTCTTAAACACTTAAGCCCAGACCTGCTCGGACACCAAAAGTACGTTTGAAAGAATAAGTTACTGTTTTTTTCTCTAAAACACATAGTACAAGATCAGTCTAGACTTTGGTAAACATGTAAGAAACTGACTTTTCTCCATCCACACGGGTTTGGAGGCTTTGATGCTGACGCTGAGGCCGTTTGTGTGGAAGTGGGAGCCAAGTGCAGCTCCCACGGCTGCAGACACGCAGCGGCAGCAAACTGCGTCTGTTCGCAGGGCACAGAAATGCTCGGGGTGTCTGCCAGGAATAGCGGATTGCCGTAAGCCCGACCCTTGTGTGCCTTTCCCTTTGCCTCTGAGACATCCCTGCCCTTTCCGTGGCACGGCTGAGGGAAGGGGAGGCTCCATCGCTCCGGAGCGCTCCCCGGGGCCGGATCGCCGCTCGGCTCGGCTCGGCTCGGCTCGGCGGGGAGCGGGGGCCGCAGGCACCACCCGCCTGGGCTGCAGCAATTTCCAGCCAATCCTGCCAGGGAATTTCCTCCCTCCCTCCCTCCTCCTCCTCTCCCCTCCCCCATCCCTTCCCCTCCATTCCGTGTGCTTGCCTTCCCTGCTGCCGCTTCCCGTCCTCCCCCCGCCGCGGCCCCGAGTCATTTTCCTTGAATTTCCCTAATCCGCAGTCGGTGACGATGGATCCGCTGGAGGACACCGCGATGAGTGACGAGCACCTCGCCCTGCCTGCTGGTAAAACCAGCCTGTGTTCTGAATGCTTCTGGTGCTCCTTTTTCCAGCCTGTGCCTTGTGCTTTGTCACTGCCGTTTATTTATACCGTGGCTGCTGCCCGGGCTAAGGGGAAAAAAACCCCACAACAACCAAACAAAAACAAGCAAAGGAAACCCTGAACAACCACTACAAAACCAAACCAACCCAAGGAGCAGTTGGGATGTTCCAGCTTGCCCTGTTAGAGAATATTTTGTTTCTGCAGGCTTCAAAGCTGAGAGAGTAATGGGCCATCCTACATGATCAAATACTTCTATCAGGAGCCCCTGATCATTGCATCCTTCCCCTCCCCTCGCCCATTCCGTCCTAGACAACTCAATCCATGGCTGCAGTTACAGAAACAGCCCTGCCATAGCAATAGGGCTGATGCAAACAAACCTTTTTCCTCTCCAGCAGACACCTCTGTGTATCACATCTTGCAGAGGGTGATTATTTCAGGCCTCTGCACTCTGCATACAATTGGTACTTCTCTTGTCAAATAGAAAATAAGTCCTCTTCCTGTAGAAGCTAGAGGTTTTTCCTGTCATGAGATTCCTCTACGGCCTCCACAAGTATTTTCTGAGAGAATCATGCGAATACCAGCACAAACCAGGGTGCTAGCAACTTGGAAGCCCAGAAAAACAAACAAACAACTAAAAAGCAGTAGTTAAGCACTCGAATAGGAGCTTTTTTTTGGGTAAGTTTTTTGTTTGTTAGTTTGGTTTTGTGTTTTGGCTGGGAGGAAAGGGTAGAATCTGTTTTTTGTTTGGGACTGGTGTTTTTTGGGAAGGGGATTTGCTTTTGGCTTTGGTTTTTTTACCTGGTGGAAAAACCAAACTTGATCCTAAGGAGATGCATGTAATTAAATGGATCAGTTTATAAGCTATTTATCACCAGTGTTAGGGCTGGTGCAAGCATCTGTGTAATCCAGAATTGATTTCTGTGAGGAGAGAGATGGCACCAATTTCTTCTTTCCACACATCATCTTTCTCTCTTCTCTCTGATTTGAAAAAGCTTATAGAGTAAGCATCTATTTACTTTTAAAAACTGCCTAAGAAATTTAGACAGCATTTCTGATATCAGTAACCCTTGGGTTGCATCTAATTTTATGATTAGATTAGACTTCACTAAGTTTGATAGACTTAACTATTGACCTCCTAGGTAGAAAAGATTAGCAGGAACATCTTCAGTCAGTAGTGGTCATTGTTCTGAAGGTGTCCTAGTATGCTTAGTAGAAAAGCCATTTTAAGCATTAAATCAGCTCTATGGCTTTTCTCAGAAATTTCTTTACCTCTTGCAATAGTTTATTTATTTAGAGGCCAGAAATGTGCACACTGTGCTGGGTGGAGCTGTTGCACACAATGCTACAATGGTACAGAGATACAAAATCCTGTTTTATTCCCTTTTCCTTTTCTGGTGATTCTAGACATTCAAGTGACTTTCATTGTAGTGCTTCTGAGCATTGAACACATTTGCTTGATTTATTTCAAATGTGGTTTTCAAATGTGGGAAGATTTTTTTTTATTAGGTGCAGTAAAGGTAGAAAATGGTGGTGAGACAGTTCTGAAGAGTGAGTTAAGAATCAGGCACAAGGGGAGGACAGGCAGTAAAATTGGAAACTATAGCTGGAAAAAAGTAAATAAATGAAAATTCTGAAGTCTATGGTTATTTAATGACACCCAAAACACCCAGAGAGCCCAAGATATTAATGCTATACAGGTCATGGCAAGTTCCCTGTTGCATAACAGAAAAATAAAGATTTATTGTGTTAATCACCAAAAGGATGGTTGGATTTGCCATTTGATCACCCAAACCATTAGGATCCAATTCCACATCTATAGGCAGTGAAGTTCCCATTAGTTTCTAATCCCCAGGGTGTGTGAGGACTGCTGATTGTCAAAGGACCTTGTAGCCACAAGGAGTTCATACAGAATAGAATGAGCAGTGGATAGTGTT
Source organism: Serinus canaria (assembly GCF_022539315.1). Lineage (NCBI taxonomy): Eukaryota > Metazoa > Chordata > Aves > Passeriformes > Fringillidae > Serinus > Serinus canaria. The sequence continues at coordinate 46,348,148 of NC_066314.1, forward strand.
AACAAGATCAAAATTTAATTACTGTTCTTACATAGAAAAATGAACAAGAGTGAAAACTGTTATTGCCTTGTAATATGTAAGCACCATAGGTAAAAACCACATATATTATTTAAATGTAACTTTGAATGCTCTGTCAGAGGTGGACTCCACTGTGAGTGGGCAGGAGCTACCATGATCCATGCTGGTGTCCAGCTCCCAGCTGGAGGAGTGCAGCTCCAGGTGTTTTGGCTCTGGCCTTGGGCACACACCTGCAGGTAACTGTGTTAGCCTGATGCACAGCCAGGAGGAAATCCTGCTGTGCCCTGGACAGACAGACCCAGGGGCACTCAGTCCCTGACCCAGGTTTATCAGATTAGCCCAGGCAAATGAGAGAGAAGATTAGGATGGAGTTGACCAAACTTCAGAGGGTCTGGCAGTAATTTAGGCACACACTGAGGTGTGAAAGGTGTGATTCTCCTTTATTGTGTGGGGATAACCGCTGGCCCTGCTGACAGGGGCTGTGCAGGGATTGGGATTGACAGCTTGGAGTCTCCACGTCAGTAGGGTGCACAAAGCTTTAATTTTGCTTGTGCAGCAACTTTCAAAAATATTTTCTTTTCCTCTCAGGGGAATTAGACAAGTTCTGTAGTATCTAGTCGTGTTGATCATTACTCTTGGCAAAAATCCATCTCCATTTCTAGCTGGGCTTGTACATTTCATATGACAGTGCTCTGGGATGCTCATCTCCCTAGGAAGATGATGCAAAAAGAGAGTATTCCTTTCCCTCACAAATGTTTCATCTAAATAAAGTAGCACTATCATAAGCTTTTCCTTTAGGAGATGAACCAAATCTGTATCTCTGATATTCTGTATTTCCATCAGGATACTTTTATAGCTGATTTAAAACCATACCACAGAGACTTTGTAAGGTTATATTAATTCTCCTAAGGACATGTGCTGGCTGATCCACTGAGAGATCAGTAACTCCTCCTACTTAAGCTCTCTAACAGCTTTCCTGAAAAGAAAAGCAGATCATTAAAGAGAAAACAAATTTGAAAATCACTTTTTTTTTCAACAGCCTCCTCAAGTGGATGGTTGTCTTTTGGGATGGACAGGAGCGTTGGGAGGAAAGTCAGGATGAGAGACTGAAAGCAGATGCAGAGGGGAAGAGAAGTGCTAAATCACTGATGCTCCTAGAGTGAGCAAAGAAGTGGAGTCACTCTCTCAGTTATTCCTGCCATCCCCAGCCTGTTCTGCACTCCAGCGTACCCTGACTGCCTGCCCACACCACGGGACACGGCTCAGGCTCTTCCAAATAATGCTGCCTGATCAGGAAAAGCTTCTGCCCATGCTCTTCTCCTATTGTCCTGATTAACAGGAAAAGATAGATGGATAGATAGATAAAAATCTGTAGTGCATATACTCAGCTGTTGGTTCTGAGCAAAAAAATAATCCATGTAGATGAACCACATCTACAGTGGGGGATGAACACTGGCCATTAAATGTGAGACTGGCCATAAAGTGAAAGATGTCATCTAGGAAATGAAGTGTTATTTCAGAATTCAGTGAATTCAGATTGCTTAGATCTCCTTTTTCCTTTTTCATAACATTAAAATATTTGAGTTCCTGTAAACAGGTTGTTTGCTCCTCCTTTCAGTTTAATTTTGTCTATCTACAGAAGTGTCCTAATAGTTCAATAATATACCCACTGTTACTTTATCCCCACAGGTGCTGGTAAGAAGTTTAGAAAAGTAACACACAAATAAAGCATGCTAAAATAAAACCAAGAAAATTAAGCTACATGGTGTGGAAAAGATAAATTTGGGTAAGCATTACATGAACAACCTTGAAATATAGAATATTTCCCCAAATAACCGAAGCACACTGTAATGCATGAATCTGTTCTATGTTCTTGTATATTGCTGTCATATCTATAAGGATTCTATGTAAAATTTGCCATAATAAAAATTTACTCTAAATAATCTGTGGGGTTTAATTCCTTTGAAGCTAAGGTATTGCGTAGGAACAAATTACACTGATACCTGTTGTAGTTCTTCATCTGAGTTTGTCTCAAGAATACTTAAAAAGTGATGGACCCTGGATAACAATAAAAACTTAATTATTTAAGGTGGTCTAATAGAGAGAAGATCAAGAAAATATGACTTGAAAGTAAACAAAGGCTAAATTTGATGGAAAAAAAATATTAACTGCACAATAAGCACCATACAAAGAGATCTAGTGAACCAAAAGCATCAAGAAATGGATCCTAAAAGAGATTGCAACTTTTTGACAAAAAGCCAATTAACACTGTGCAAGGGAGATGAACTGTGCATTTTGCAAGGCAGAATAACTATTCTCATTAAACCACATAAATAAAATTAAATTCTTTAATTGAATAATTTGCAAGAGTATCAGCACCTATACATTTGAAATGAAATTAAAGAAAAGCCACATAGAAGATTTACCAAAAAAACCTCCTGATTAAAAACCAAATGTGCCACATGAAAAGGAAAAGTAATTCTTACAGGAGTCCTGAAGAGACCAAAATAGGTCATCTGAATATAGATAAATAGAGAGAAAGGCACTCTCACCACTGCCAATGAGAAGGTATGTGATAGCAAATACTGAGAGCAGGAGTAGGGAGGGAAGAATATGTTTTATAGTCAGGCAGAAGTTTTACTGAGTTCTCTGTTGTGTGCCATCTATGTTGTAACCCATAAATGCAGTGACAGCAGGGGAAAAACTGCATATAAATATTTGGGGTTTTTTCCTTAAGTGTAATGATAAATACTGTGCAAAGACAGTGATTCTAAACCTGTTTGGTTTGGCTGGGTTGGAGTTAATTTCCTTCACAGTGGTTTGTATGGGGCTATGTTTAGAATTTGTGCTAAGCCCCAGGTTAATAATGTAGTGATGTTTCTGTTGTTGCTGAGCAGGGCTCACACAGAGCCAAGGCCTTTTCAGCTTTTTGTGCTGCCACAAAGGGTGGGTGAGGAAGTTGGGGATGCCTGGGAGATTGTTACAAGACACAGCCACGACAGGTGACCCCAGCTGACCAAAGGAATATTCCAGACCTTATCACTTGATGCTCAGTCTATGAAGCTGGGGCGAGGAAGGAGGAAGGGCAGGGCGTTTAAAGTGATGGCATTTATCTTCCCAAGTAAGCATTACAGTGATCAGGCCTTGCTCTCCCAGAGATGGCTGAACACCTGCCTGCCCGTGGGAAGTGGTCAGGTAATTCCTTGCTTTAAATTGGTTTTCTTGTGTGTGAGGGCAGGTTTTGCTTTCCCTATTAAACTGTCAACCTATGAGTTTTCTTGTTTTTACCCTTTGATTCTCTTCCCCAGTCCCATCGGTGGAGGAAAGAGCAAGTGCCTGCATGGTTCTTGGTTGCTTCCACAACAAATGGAAGAGTTCCATCTGTCCTACAAGCATCATCACTGTTGATATGCAAAGATAAATATGTATTTCCTATACCTGTAGAACAAATAATTATATATTATTAGGTATAAACTGATGTAAACACTGGCTGGCTATCTGCTAATGAAAGTACGTATCAGGGTGGTGGCCAAGCACAACCTGTATTAAATGCCATACAAACAAAAGGCCTACAGAGAGAGAAAAGTCCCCATTGTTATCTGCCCTGAGAAAGAGAACTTTTGAGAAAAGGTGCTGAAAAAGGAAGAACAGAACCAACAGAACAGCGACGGCTCAAATGCAAAAATGTGCAAAATTACCAAGCAAAACCTTTTCACATTCCAGAAGCATTGTATACTAATAGGCATCTATTGGAAATAGGGAAAAGAGAAGGAGGATCAAACAAATTGTAAATACTGAGCAGCAAAAAAATCCCCAAACCTTGTGCATTGCAGACAGGTAAAATTAACCAGAGGATAACTCCTGCCAAGAAAGATGGTATATAGCCACTGTATGGGATAGCATATATTTGAATATCCTTCCAGAACAAAGTAAAAATACCTCAAATATATATTCATAGTAAATTTAAATAATAACTCAGACAGAAAAATTAGAAGTAGGTGTGTACATGGAAAGCTTGAAGCCTTTCAGGAGTCACTGCAGAAGAATGGACTTATGGAGCCGACAGACAACCCAGCACAAAATAACACTTCCTTACCACTTTTTGTATTCAAAAAGTAATAAATTGTGAAGAAAGAAGTTACAAAAGCAATGCTTTATTACGTTTCGATAAAGAACAGGACCATGACAATTATCCAACACTTACAACATTTTTAAAAGCACAGACATAATGCAGATTTTATCCATGGGTACATCAGTAAGAGAGACAAATCTGTTCCTTCATTAGCTCCTCAGTCCCACAAACGCAACAAAGGCACGTGATTATTAAGTCAGAGATGTGGGACAGGCGGGGCTTCCCTAAAAGGCACAAAAAAAACCAAACAAGGTCCCACTCAAAGGGGAAAAGAAATAAAATCGCAGCACATTACCAGCCTTTCTAAGCCTTAGGCAGAACAGGGCTCATTTACCGTAGAAGCGGGACAGCGGCGCCCACTCTGTCCCCTGCCCGGCCGAGCCCTTGGTCGGGGCACAGCTCGCTGGCGGCGGCGCAGCGCGGGGGGCGGCGGAGCCGGGCGGGACGCGGCTCGGCGGGCCCCGGGGTCGCCATTGGCCGGGCTTTGCTGCAGCCCCATGGCCGACAGGGCCCCGCTCCGTAGCGGCCCCGAGAGCCCGCCGGCGGGGCCGGGCAGCCGAGCCGAGCGCGGCGGGCACGGGGGGACCCGGCCGGGATCCGCTCCGGGCCCCGCCGGGTTCGGGCTCCTGGGGGCGGGGCCGGGCCCGAGGCGGGAGCGATGGCGGCAAAGGCGCGGCCCGCGGGGGGAAACGCGCGCACAGAGCCCGCCCCGGCCCCGCCCCGGCGCAGTCCTCAACCAGGTCGGACCGCCGCCCATATACAGCGGCGCGAGGCTTCTCTCAGCTCATTGCTTGCTCTGATCTGAGTGCAGCAACATGTCTGGCCGTGGTAAGGGCGGCAAGGGGCTCGGCAAGGGCGGCGCCAAGCGCCACCGCAAGGTGCTGCGCGACAACATCCAGGGCATCACCAAGCCGGCCATCCGCCGCCTGGCTCGGCGCGGCGGCGTTAAGCGCATCTCGGGGCTGATCTACGAGGAAACTCGCGGCGTGCTGAAGGTGTTCCTGGAGAACGTGATCCGCGACGCCGTCACCTACACGGAGCACGCCAAGAGGAAGACTGTCACAGCCATGGACGTAGTCTACGCTCTCAAGCGCCAGGGTCGCACTCTCTACGGCTTTGGCGGTTAAACTTTCTTCTTAAACAGCCTAGCCATTCGTTAACACAAAGGCTCTTTTCAGAGCCACCCACAAATCTCATAAAAAGAGCTTCGAATCACTCAAATAATACTCAGTTGTGTTCTTTAGGTTGGGAGAACAGGGAAGGGATTTTTGTTATTCTCAGCTTCCCCAAAGGCTATAGCTGTTTAGCCCGCTTTTCTGCCGTCTAGGGGGGAATATCTTGATCTTTAAAAAAGCTCAAGATGTAGTGCTTGATCTTTTAAAAAAGGGTGTAGTGCTTTACTAGGGACTCTGCCTCCTTCTGTAAGTTACGTCTTTTCTTTCCCCCATTCTCTTACACACCGAGCACCACCCGCTCAACCCAGACCTCTTACCAAAGGGCAAGGGAAGCGGCACACAGGCGACAAAAAACAAAGCCGGGGAGGTAGGTCGGGGCCAGCCGCCGTAACCCGTAGCCGCTGTCGCGGCGCCGCTTTTACCGCCACAGCCTGCAAGAGGAAGGGAGCTCCTGAAATGGCGGCGCTCTCCTCTCTGCCATTCAGTGGGCGGGACGGAGCGGGAAGAAGAAACAGCCAAGAGCACCCTTAGCGCCCTACGGACTGCGCGCCAAGGCGCTGCGAACCCCGTGCTCTAAAGCCCCCCGCCCGCTCCGCCACCACCCCGCTTCTGCGCACCGCTCTCGCCTTCACCCACCACACCACAGCCCCGTGCACCCTCAGACCCGGTGGCTTTAGGTTGTGAACCCCACACTGACCGAAACACACGGGGCAAAAGGGGACGGCAGAGCGGGACGCTATCGAAGGTCTGCACTCCCCCACGGACTGCCCATGCCTATTAGGTAACACAGAGACAACAGCTCTCTCCAGTGGCATTGTGGTGGCTCTTAAAAGAGCCTTTCGGTTTGTAGGATAAGGGCAGGGAGCTTAGGCGCGCTCTCCGCGGATGCGGCGGGCCAGCTGGATGTCCTTGGGCATGATGGTGACGCGCTTGGCGTGGATGGCGCACAGGTTGGTGTCCTCGAAGAGCCCCACCAGGTAGGCCTCGCTGGCCTCCTGCAGCGCCATGACGGCCGAGCTCTGGAAGCGCAGGTCAGTCTTGAAGTCCTGCGCGATCTCGCGCACCAGCCGCTGGAAGGGCAGCTTGCGGATCAGCAGCTCCGTGGACTTCTGGTAGCGCCGGATCTCGCGCAGCGCCACCGTGCCGGGCCGGTAGCGGTGCGGCTTCTTGACGCCGCCCGTGGCCGGCGCGCTCTTGCGGGCAGCCTTGGTGGCCAGCTGCTTGCGGGGCGCCTTGCCGCCCGTCGACTTCCGCGCCGTCTGCTTCGTGCGCGCCATCTGTGAACCTCGTACGGACTAGGATGAGCAGTAGCGAGTTACCGTCTCCCGCTCCATTTATAAAAACAGCGGCCCCGCCTCCCTCGCCGCTGATTGGTCAAGTAGCGGAGAATTTAATTGGGTTTCAACTGAAGCCGCTCCGAGCCCCAGTCCCTCTAAACTAATCTTGTATTGTTTCTTTTTTGTTAAAAATCATCAATGTCTGTCGATGTTTTACTTGAATTCTGTGTATTCTTAATTTTTATTTTTCCCGAAGTTCTTTCCGAAGGGTTCTTGTGGCTTTGCATTTTAAGAATCGTGGTTATATGTAAAGCTGAAGAGACCGAGCATCTCCCCAAACCCCACACCAAACAAAACAAACTTACAAGCATGGAAACGAAACAGGGAAAAAAAAAAACAAAAACAAAACGAATATAAAACCACCAAACAAACAAACAATTAAACAAAAAAAGAAGCAGAACAAAAATCCCCCACCACGCAAGTATTGCATGCAAAGCACCCCATTCCTTTGTTACGACTTCTATGAGACTATAGGATGACAAAATATAAGCGACGAGTTTAAATAGAGAATAAAATATGAGTAAGCAACCTGATTACAAACAACTTATCCGATCGGCAATTCTTGGAAAAAATGTATTATATCATTGTCCACTTTAAGTGGCAGAGGAATTTAATTAATTAAGGCAAGCAGTTAAAAAAGCAGCCATGTCAGCTCGGAAGAAAGGGAAGACCAAGGGAAAAGGCTGCTTGGGTTTGGTATTTAAGAGCAGGGCCCAGCATAAGAAGGGTTAACGCGGGATTTTCAAACCTTCCCCCCTGAGCGCGGCTGTTTCCATCGCCCAATCAACAGCCAGCGCTCGGATATAAAAACGAGCTGTGAGTGCTCTCTTCAGTTATTTTTGCGATCTTTGCTGCTTTTGCTGCGGAGCACAGACTGTGTTAGCGATGGCGCGCACGAAGCAGACAGCGCGGAAGTCGACGGGCGGCAAGGCGCCCCGCAAGCAGCTGGCCACCAAGGCTGCCCGCAAGAGCGCGCCGGCCACGGGCGGTGTCAAGAAGCCGCACCGCTACCGGCCCGGCACGGTGGCGCTGCGCGAGATCCGGCGCTACCAGAAGTCCACGGAGCTGCTGATCCGCAAGCTGCCCTTCCAGCGGCTGGTGCGCGAGATCGCGCAGGACTTCAAGACCGACCTGCGCTTCCAGAGCTCGGCCGTCATGGCGCTGCAGGAGGCCAGCGAGGCCTACCTGGTGGGGCTCTTCGAGGACACCAACCTGTGCGCCATCCACGCCAAGCGCGTCACCATCATGCCCAAGGACATCCAGCTGGCCCGCCGCATCCGCGGCGAGCGCGCCTAAGCTCCCTGCCCTTATCCTACAAACCGAAAGGCTCTTTTAAGAGCCACCACAATGCCACTGGAGAGAGCTGTTGTCTCTGTGTTACCTAATAGGCATGGGCAGTCCGTGGGGGAGTGCAGACCTTCGATAGCGTCCCGCTCTGCCGTCCCCTTTTGCCCCGTGTGTTTCGGTCAGTGTGGGGTTCACAACCTAAAGCTACCGGGTCTGAGGGTGCACGGGGCTGTGGTGTGGTGGGTGAAGGCGAGAGCGGTGCGCAGAGAAGGGCCAGCCTCAGAAGCGGGGTGGTGGCGGAGTGGGCGGGGGGCTTTAGAGCACGGGGTTCGCAGCGCCTTGGCGCGCAGTCCGTAGGGCGCTAAGGGTGCTCTTGGCTGTTTCTTCTTCCCGCTCCGTCCCGCCCACTGAATGGCAGAGAGGAGAGCGCCGCCATTTCAGGAGCTCCCTTCCTCTTGCAGGCTGTGGCGGTAAAAGCGGCGCCGCGACAGCGGCTACGGGTTACGGCGGCTGGCCCCGACCTACCTCCCCGGCTTTGTTTTTTGTCGCCTGTGTGCCGCTTCCCTTGCCCTTTGGTAAGAGGTCTGGGTTGAGCGGGTGGTGCTCGGTGTGTAAGAGAATGGGGGAAAGAAAGGATGTAACTTGCAGAAGGTATTTTTCTACAGGAGGCAGAGTCCCTGGTGAAGCACTACACCCTTTTTGCGTTTCCCGAATTAAGATCCAGATATTCCCCCCTAGACGGCAGAAAAGCGGGCTAAGCAGCTATAGCCTTTGGGGAAGCTGAGAATAACAAAATCCGTTCCCTGTTCTCCCAACCTTAACAACATAACTTATTATTATAGAAGTGATTCGAAGCTCTTTTTATGAGATTTGTGGGTGGCTCTGAAAAGAGCCTTTGTGTTAAAGATTTGCTGGGTTAAGAAGGAAGTTTAACCGCCGAAGCCGTAGAGAGTGCGACCCTGGCGCTTGAGGGCATAGACTACGTCCATAGCTGTGACAGTCTTCCTCTTGGCGTGCTCCGTGTAGGTGACGGCGTCGCGGATCACGTTCTCCAGGAACACCTTCAGCACGCCGCGAGTTTCCTCATAGATGAGCCCCGAGATGCGCTTGACACCGCCGCGCCGAGCCAGGCGGCGGATGGCCGGCTTGGTGATGCCCTGGATGTTGTCGCGCAGCACCTTGCGGTGGCGCTTGGCGCCGCCCTTGCCGAGCCCCTTGCCGCCCTTGCCCCGGCCAGACATGCTGCTGCACTCAGACGACAGACAGCAACAAGCCGAAAGAAGTTCTGCGCCGCTGTATATGGGCGGCGGTCCGACCTGGTTGAGGACTGCAGAGAGAGGCGGGGTCTCCTGCCCAGTCTCCGCCCAGGCTCGCCTTTCTTCCCCCCACCCCGCGCGGCTCCGCTCGCGCTTCCCGCGAGAAGCGATCGCGGCGCTTTGTGGGCCGTGTCCCTCGGCCTCGCGCGGCGGCTCCGCCTCCCCTGAGCGGGCCTTGCCTCGTCCCGCGCTTTCAGCAGCCGTGGAATCACGGACTATTTTTAGAAGCGAAGCGACCCACAAGGATCATCCCGCCTGACTCTTAAGTGGCCGGCTCATACAGAGATTGAACGTACACTATTGCCCTTTTATGCCCTTTTTAGCACGGGGTTCTAACGAGATGAGTCAATGTCGGGCCGCACTTCATTGTCTCAGCCCACGCGTCCCTCTGCTGCTCTCCTGTCCCGCCCCGCTGCCCCCTGCGCTGCCGGCAGTTCCACGGCACCTCTGGCTCTCCGTCAGCCCCAGGAGAGGTGCCTGCCACCCCCGGCCCGCGATTCGGGCTGCGGCGCCCCTTCCTCGTCCCTCCCCGCGGGTCTGCGGCAAAATCCGACCAATGCGGGGCCTCGCCCGGCGCTCCCGCCTCCCCCCGCCGCTCGTCCGCCTCCCGCTCGCGGGGAGCCCCACGTTGCCGTCTTTGCCGGGCCGCGCTGCCTTTGTTTGCCTCGGCCATGGCCGCTTCACGGTTGTTTTTGTCTCCCCGGAAGCTCCTACTGAGTGAGCTGCCCCCTGCTCCGTGCGGTGCTGGGGCTGGGCACGGAGCCCCTGCGGGTCGGTGCGAGGGGAGCCGGGAGCGAGCCCCTGCCCGGCCTCGGGAGGAAGGGTCAGCGCGGGGCTGCAGCGGCAGCGTTTAGCGCAGAGACTCCCTGGAGGCAGCTCGGAGGGGCTGTTTGGGAGCGGCACCGTCCTTTCAGCCCAGCTGCCCGCGGGGCTCCGCACTCGCTCCCGGCAGCTGCCGGCCTCGGGAAGAAGCGTCCGCTGCCGTACACCGAGAACCCGCAAGCGAAAGAAAGCGTTGCGGATATCACAAACAACTGTCTGTATGACATCTGAAGGGTGAACACTAGCGAAACAATTTTTATTTTATTGAGGAATCCAGAATTTTTTCCATGTGTTTCACACTTTTCCAGAAAACACGTCATACCTGCTGCTTAAAGTATGTTGGACTGTATTAGTGAAGTGAATGAATAAAGACTGAGAGAGTTATGATATTGTATTTCTAAATTAAGTCTGTTAAGATTTTAAATATGACTTGCACAGAATGTAGCTGATATGCTTAAGATGCTTGCCAATTCTTATTGTCATTTTATGTCTGTTAAACAGCCCTACTGCTATAAAATTTTTCATATCTTTTTAAAATTGTACAGTTATTTTTTAAAATTTATTCCTTAATATAATGTAGAGAACCTCAGCAACGTCTCCGAAATATTTCTGGGAATAAAATATTCCCTAGATTCTGGGGGAAATGCAATTGAGATAATTATGCTTTCAGTTACAGGTGAAAAAAAGGTACAAATCTTTTTATAAGTATCACTGTGAATTCCTTTTTGTTTCAAATTTAAAGAAATGCCACTGATATATACAGTATAAGGAGGAAGATATATCTTTAATTTAGATTAGGTTTGCTTTTTTGACTGAACAGAATGAAGTAAGACTGTTAATAGACTAACTGGAAGATTTGTCAGTAGTGGACCTGCTAGGCTGGTGCCCAACATTCCTGTTTGGCTCCACAAAGTCTGCTTTGTTCTTCATATCTGAAAAATCTGTGTCTAGCTATGTTTCCTGAGGCAGTTAGAAACAGCATTCTGATTACTTAAGAAACCTGAAAAAAATTATGCAAAATATTTTGGTATGTCAAAATTATAATTTATTCCTAAGGCTTCCTAAATGCAACACGAGGATCATGGTCTAACTTTTCCTTCCAGCAGTATAACCACTGCAAGACTTGGAAAATGCCCTTCCATTTCTGCCAGAGATGGGTGATGGAGAGGCTGAGACCAGCAGCCTAAAGTAAAGCAGCTGCAAACCCCTTTCCTCAGTAGGTGCAGCACATTAAATACAATTTACCATCATGCCTTCTAGAAGGCTACCTTGCCTATATGTTGCTGCAAGCGTGCACAGACACATTTCAAAGGTGTGTCTGCTGGGGATATATTCAGTTCTTTTATGGAGCAGAGCATTTTCTTGGGCAAAAATGTTTTAAATGAGACAAAAGAAAATTTTGCTTCTCAATAAAATCCCTAATAAAGTTATTTCTACTGTTGATTAGAGATAATTTTTTTTTGATCAAAGTTTAATCTCCAATCCGCATGTTGTAGATACTACATTTTCCTCATGAATTTGGGCACACAGCACCAGGGGTTAAATGAGAAAGGAAACCTTTGCAAAACTCAGCTTAGTTAAAAAAATTAAAAATCTGTAGCTTTTCAAGTGTGCATTAATTAGGGCATTTGCCCTAGTTGCGCATTAAATTATAATGAGGAAATTGCATTTGTTTATTACAATAAGGCAAAATGTCTCCATGACAGCACGAGCTGGTACATAATTAGTAAAAAAGTCAGTGCATCAGTGGATTATAACCAGCTTCAAAGCTGCACATAATTTTCTTGAGAGCATAAGTGGCAATTTAAATCCATATCTGTATCTGCTGCAACTGTCATAATAGATATAATAATATGCACACTAAAGTAATGCAAGAGCTGCTTAATAGGCACATTTTTCCTAGAATTGTATGCAGTATAGATGAAAAGGGCTAGAAAAGCTCTTTGAATATTTAACCATGCAGTTTTAAGTCTTTTGACATATAGACTGGCATCACTGAGTTATCCCCAAGCATAACTGTGATCTATAGCATCTGAGGGACCTTGGCTGGAGGTTCAGATTTTTATTTTTGTCACTAATTCTTTAGAATGTGAAGGTGCATTGCAACCCAGTGACACAGCTAAGGTACCATGTGATATGGATTTCCTCTTTCCCACTGCCTATTGCATATGCAAATGAGATAAATTCATTTATTTAAACTTGCTTAGCTGCATTCCTTCATCCACTGGAATTTGCCTGAAAGCTGTCTTTAACACCAGGAGATTTTCCAGCTCTCCTACCATTTAATCCATCTGATTTACTGGATTTTTACATTTTGGACCTCATGACTTGATGGCAACACCGGGTTAGCAACTGGTGAAACCACTGCTGGCAAAGGCAGATCCAAGGAATGTTCAGGGGTGGATCTAAGCATCGCAGAGGTACTGAGGTACTCTGGGTACTGAGGTGAGAAGAAAAATTAGTGTAGTAAGTGTTTGGAATGAAATTCTGGAGCAAATAATGACTTTGAGGAAGAACTTGGAAGGATACACTGGGCTTAGCCCCACACTCAGAGGATGGGACTTGCCAGCTCTGACCTCCACATACAGGAGTTTGTCCACAGAGAAAGCCAACTCCTGCTTAGATACCTCTACCCCACAGCCTGTTTTCTGGAATTCCAGTGCTTGGACCTAGAGATACACACTTGTAGCCCAGAAAGCCCATCCTAACCTGGGCTGCAACAAAAGCAGCCTGAACTGAAGGCCGAGGATGGTGATTCTCCTCTTCTACTCAGCACTCCCGAGACCCCACCTGGAGTGCTGCATGCAGCTCTGTGATCTTCTGGCATAAAAAAGACAGGAGTCTGTCAGAGCAGGTCCAGAGAGGGCCACAGAAATTATCAGAGGCCAGGTCATCTCTCCCATGAGGAAAGGCAGAGAGAGTTGTGGTTGTCTGGCCAGGGGAAAAGCAGGTTCCGAGGGAACCCTATAGCAGCCTTTCCATACAGAAAGGCTTCTTCTCAGGCCTGTAGGGACAGGGGGAGGGACTATGATTTTGAACTGAAAGAGGCCCCTTTTAGACTGCACACAAGTAAGGTTTTTTTTTGCAAGGAGGCTTGTGGGACACCGAACAAGGCTGTCCAGAGAAAATGTGGATGCCCCATCCCTAGAGTCAGGCAGGATGGGGCTCTGAGTAGCCTGGGCGGGTGATAGGTGACCCTGCCAACAAGCAGGGGTTTTTTTGGAAGAGATAATCTTTAATGGTCCTTGCCAACCCAAACAATTCCAGGATTGAAATTTTCTGACAAATATGTATGCAGAAATCTCTTCTGGAAACTAAGTATAGAAGGCTCATGTATGTTAAAATGAAATTTTAATTACGATTGCAGTTTTTAAAGAAATGTAAGGGTCAGGCAATATTTAGCTGTAGCAAATGATCAATAAAACAGCATAATAAAACCACTTCAACCCTAAAAGTGTCCACTTAAAAGCAAAACCTTTAGAGATAGATACCATCTGTGGATATCAGATTAGTCTGGTGCTCCAGCAGCTCTTTTCTTTATGTTTCTCTCCACAAAGGATCCCTGACGCCCTGCTTTGCCATAGCACAATGCTGCCTAAAAAAACCTCTCAGCTGCAGCTTGGGGACAGCGAGGAGGCACAGTGGGGGAATTGCCTTCCTCCAAGCCCAGAGCACTCCTCCTCTCCCTCCAGAAGATGGAAAGGCAGAGGTGCAGCAAAGATGAGACCAATCACCTCAGTGCAGTGTGCCACAGACCATCAGATGAGGCTTCTGGGAATGTCCTAGCAAGAGGAATCAGCCTGACAGTTTTCCTCATAATTTATAATAATGAATATGAAGAGATTTAAGGTTGTGCTCTGGGGTGATATTTGTGCCAACAACATAGAAAACTCGATATTGCCCACTGTTAAGTGAGGCAACAAGAGGATTAGCAATGAACAGTGAGAGAATTTATGAGTAGAAAGTTTGAAAATACCTCCTAAAACGGGAATAAACTAGAAGTACAAGTTGCTTGTGAATGGAAGTGTTACACTGCTACTTTAGAGTGCAGGTCTGATTAAGCAGAGATGTAGATCAAATGCCATTATTGCTAAGGCATTCCTCATTGTATATTACATATATTTAACACATAAGGAATGACATATTTACATATAGGAATTACAGATACTTAACATATATGTAGTATATGTATATATATAGGAACCACATATATATTTAACACATAGGGAGCTAAGCATCTTGTAAAGAATAAAGGCCTTTAAAGGAAGTGAAGAAATCCTTTTTTCATTGTTCGATGTAGCTACATCTGGGGTTTAGGATGGTCTCCTATTTATCTTCATGCTGCTCAGCTTTTGCCACTCCCACCCGTGCTTTCGCCACCGTCCTGGACTCTACACCCCAAGTAAGCGGTGGAACCACGAAAGGCGAGCGGAATCCCGAAGTACCAGCTCTTTACTGAGTGTTACAACGAACAAATGAAACAGTTACAAAAATATTAACATTTACTTAGAAACACGGGGTAGAAAGCAAATGTATCAGCCCTCTTCAGTAGAAACAAAGTCTTAAAAGAACGAAACACAAGTCCGTGTCCGAGTTAAATTTAGAACTATGTAAGACTCAGCACCAGAGCATCTTTGTAAAGAAAGCAACACAACTCTTTTCTGACTACGTGGGTGGCTCTGAAAAGAGCCTTTTGTTTTAAATGTTATGTCGCGCAAAGTCTGAGCGGCTTTGCTCGCCAAATTTACTTGCTCTTGGCTTTATGGCTCTCCGTCTTCTTGGGCAGCAGCACGGCCTGGATGTTGGGCAGCACGCCGCCCTGCGCGATCGTCACCTTGCCCAGCAGCTTGTTGAGCTCCTCGTCGTTGCGGATGGCCAGCTGCAGGTGGCGGGGGATGATGCGCGTCTTCTTGTTGTCGCGGGCCGCGTTGCCCGCCAGCTCCAGGATCTCGGCCGTCAGGTACTCCAGCACGGCCGCCATGTAGACGGGAGCTCCGGCGCCCACGCGCTCCGCGTAGTTACCTTTTCGGAGAAGTCGATGCACACGGCCCACGGGGAACTGCAGCCCAGCCCTGGAGGAACGCGACTTGGCCTTAGCGCGGACCTTGCCTCCCTGTTTGCCGCGGCCGGACATGCTGGAAGCGTTGTCGGAAAGAGGCGGGCAAGGAACGAACCGAGACAATCGTCCTGACGCAACCGCCGCTGCCTTTTTATCCCCTCCTTGGGCGGGACGCGGCCGCGGCCATTGGATGGAACCGGGCTCTGCCGAAAGAACCAATGAGCGGACGGATCGTGTTGGGACCAATCGGCGGCAGAGGCTCGCCCGGCGCGGGAAGGGCCAATCGCGTTGTGCGGAGCTGATGCCGGATATTTGCATACGCGTCTGTATAAATAGCGGGCGCTGCGGCCATTTTGTGTGCTGAGCTTCCTCCGGTTTAGGACAGTGCTGTCAAAATGCCCGAGCCAGCCAAGTCCGCCCCCGCGCCCAAAAAGGGCTCCAAGAAGGCGGTGACCAAGACGCAGAAGAAGGGCGACAAGAAGCGCAAGAAGAGCCGCAAGGAGAGCTACTCCATCTACGTGTACAAAGTGCTGAAGCAGGTGCACCCCGACACGGGCATCTCGTCCAAGGCCATGGGCATCATGAACTCCTTCGTCAACGACATCTTCGAGCGCATCGCGGGCGAGGCCTCCCGGCTGGCGCACTACAACAAGCGCTCCACCATCACGTCGCGGGAGATCCAGACGGCCGTGCGCCTGCTGCTGCCCGGCGAGCTGGCCAAGCACGCCGTCTCCGAGGGCACCAAGGCTGTCACCAAGTACACCAGCTCCAAGTAGGGCGCCTCGGACCGTCACTCTCAACCCAAAGGCTCTTTTAAGAGCCACCCACTTACTCCATAAAAGAGCTTTAACACAGTAGTGCCTCGGTTTTCTTGGGTATTGAAATCTAACTAAAAAGGTAAATAGATTATATAGGTGACTAAACTTTTAAAAGTCGTTCATTAGTAATTTCAAAGTCCTTGAATTTTTTTTAATTTAAAGGTAATTCAAATGTACTCGCTTCTTAAATGTAAACGTCGAAATAGTTTTTCAATAAATGGAAACAGTTTTTTTTTTTTTTTTTTTAATAAGAGACTATACTTTCTAGTTTCACAGTTAAAATAGGAAACGCGCTTCTCAATGTTCAACAACTTTCATAGGACAGCGGACGGAGAAATACTCGACCCCCTTTACCTTTTGTATTGATGTTTCATAATTGTCTTATCCTGAAACATTTTGCCTGGAGAATGAGAAGACAAGGACTACACGCCTGGGGGAAGGGAGAACACTCCTGAAATGGGGTAGACGCTTTAGGAGAATGAGATCTCCCGCAACGCGGGGCCCGGGAGCGCGGGTGGGCTCGTAAATAGGGATGGGGGCACGGAGCGCTGCCCGCGCTTTCTCCCTTCCCCCTCCCCCATCCCCTCCCCCTTTCCCTTCAGCGCGGGCTTTTCCAAATTTCCCCGCGGCCCAATGAGCGACCGCAGCTCCTCCCAGCAACCAATCGCAGGCGGCCCCGGCCTTGCGCAGAGCCGCGCGCCGTCGCTCCGCCTCCCGCCCGCGGCGCTCGGTGCTGCTGCCCGGCCCAGCCGAGCCGAGCTCCGCCGCCAGCCCCGCAGGGAGCGGGACAGGAACGCTGCTGGCTCCAACCCGCCTCCCGCCCTGGCAGGCGCCTCCTCGGAAAAGTAGGTCGGTGAAATCACGCAGAAATTAAAACCTGCCCCACGCCGGCGCTGGCAAGCGGAAAGGTCACTGCCAAGGAAGCGGAGGAGCCGTGCTGACAGTTCCCTGCTACGGTCACTAAGAGGTGTGGCGGTCGCATCCGTGCTGTTAGGAATCGCGCTGATTCAGAGCAACGAAAGGAACCTCCACGCCCCAGAAAGGTACCCGCCCTTAAGCAGTCCCTTTAACATATACACCCACTTGCGGTGCTCCAAAAAAAAAAAAAAAAAAAAGAAGAAGCAGCCTTTAAAAAGGGTTTTCGCCGGGAATGTAAACTTTTATTTTTCCAAGTCTTAGTGTAAAACCAGGGCCGGAAGTTTAGCGTCCCATCCACTCCACAGACGAACGTCCCACACGGTTAGTGGCGAATATTTGGCTCTGCTGCAGGCACGGAGCTCAGTGACGGAGTGTTTCAGCCCTTTTGGGGACAATAGTGGGTGGCTCTTAAAAGAGCCGTTGGGTTTAAAAGTATTTCCACTTCAACACTTCATTTCTTCGGCGCTGCCTTCTTTGCCTTGGCTGCTTTCGGCTTGGCCGCCTTGGGTTTGGCCGCTTTGGGCTTCACCGCCTTCGCCTTAGCCGGGCTCTTGGCTGCTGCCGCCGCTTTTTTGGGCTTGGCGGCCTTTGTCGCCTTCTTGGGGCTCTTGGCTGCCTTCTTAGCTGCGGCGGCCGCCGGCTTCTTCGCCTTCTTAGGGCTCTTCTTCACGGCCGCTGCTTTCTTGGGCTTCTTAGCAGCGCTGGCGGGCTTCTTCGCCGCCGGCTTCTTGGGCTTGGCTGCAGCTGCTCTCTTTTTGGGGGCTTTTTCCTTCACTTCTCCGGGTTTCTTGCTGAGGCGGAAAGAGCCGGAGGCGCCGGTGCCCTTGGTCTGCACCAGGGTGCCCTTGCTGACGAGGCTCTTGAGCCCCAGCTTGATGCGGCTGTTGTTCTTCTCCACATCGTAGCCGCCGGCGGCCAGCGCCTTCTTGAGCGCGGCGAGCGAGAGCCCCTTGCGCTCCTTGGAGGCGGACACGGCCTTGGTGATCAGCTCGGTGACGCTGGGCCCCGCGGGCTTGCGGGCTTTGGAGCCGCTCGCCGCCTTCTTCGGCTTCTTGGCGGCGGCCTTGGCGGCGGGGGCCGCGACGGCGGGAGCGGCGGCGGGAGCGGTCTCCGACATCGCTGCAGAGACTTCTTCCTAATCAAAAGAAAGTAATTGGGCTACAGTAACCCCGATGCCTGAATTTATAGCGAAGCGGTGATCTGTGATTGGTGCTTTGCAGAGCCCGCCTAACTGTTAGCCAGGAAGAGCTTTTCCTCCTCCGAGTCTGTGTTTCTTCGGAGTTATAAATTCATATTTTTCGTAAAACCGGTGCCGCAAAATCACCCCATTTTCTTCGGGGAGTGAAGAGAAGACGGTGGACTTTCATTCGGGCAAGTTTCTTGCTGTTTGGGCAGCAGATGGGAGAGAAAAGCTGTTTTAAACCCCGCGTTGTGAAGCCAGAAAGACCCCGGGAACGGCAAACTTTTGTTTTTCCTTCTAAATTAAAATAAAACACGTAGATAAAAAGTCTCCCCCGTAATGCAGGCTTACTCTTTGGGGGGTTTTCTTCAGATTAGGACAGAAACTGAGTGAGCAGCTTGAGTATTTTTGTAGTAAATTGGTTTCAAAGACAAGGAAGTAACACAATTTCATGGCTAAGCTTTGAATATGGATAAAGATTCGGCTCTCTTAACCATATCTTTAACTATTAAGGATACGGTATTTCAACATATTTTCTTGTTTGGGCAAAGGAGGAGACCTTCAGAGGAATATATTTACTGTTGAAAAGTGTTTGGAACTTTCTAGGGCTATGCTTTTTGTTGTTGGGGTTTTTTTGTGTTGTTTTGCTTTGTTTTTTGTGTGGTGCATTAGAAGTGGATAGAAAGATTTTGATATTTTTACAAATAATCCGTCTGTAAAAGGAAGCTGTTAATGCTAGTTAATGCCTAGAAATCCCAGAAAAAGGGCTAGTTTAACACTTTCTCTGTTACAATAGTGGATGTTATTCTTTATGATTTACAAACATCAGAGGCAGACTTGGAGAGGAAAAATGTCTAACAGGTATAGATACACTAATATGTATTATATGCTACTTAAACAATATGGAGCCAGCTGAAGTATCAGTTATTACCCAATAAATTAAATACTGTGGAAATCTGGCCCTCAGGAATAGAATGCTTCAGTTTCAGTATAACTTACAAGTATTTGGACACTGACTGTTGTGGTTTTGTGGGTGTTTTTTTGTTTGTTTTGGTTGTTTTTTCCATAGGTTTCATATTTCTCCAATTCTTTTCTTTAAAGGAAAAGGAAAAAACTCACTATTGAGGTTTCCATCCCAAGCCTAAGAATACTGAAATAATTTTCAGATGATCCTCTAAATCAGAATCAGTTTTAATTATCATAATCCTTAATTATCGAGTTTCATAAAGTGACCATAGAAATTAATTAAAACTTTTAAGGATAGCAATGAATTGTTTGGGCTGATTTTTTATTAAGTAAGAAGACAAAATACTTGATTGGTTTCTAATTAAAAAGCAGACAGAATTTTTCCCCTTTGATTTAAATGAACAGGTTAAGATCAAACTTATTATTTTACCACACTGTACTTTGTAAAAATTGTCATGCAAAATGTCAGTGGGCTATTTCAATAAAAGAACGTCTTTTCTAGCCTGGATAAACTGAGATTCAAGATGACAAGAGGTGTGTTACAAAGGTCTCTGACACGCATTTTGATACATTGAATGCTGAAGACACAAAGTTATACTTCATAGCAAGAAGTTCTAATTTAAATGAGACAGATTAAAATGATAATGATACAGTAGATACATTAAAATTACAAGTCAAAACAATAAACTGTGGCCCTTCCATAGTCTCCTATTTCTATTTTTATTTTTTTGTGCTTGCATGCTGGTGAGATAATAATCTGAAGGAGAGGAACAGCAAGCAGGGATTGGAAAAAATTAGGCTTGTCAGTGCTCCTCAGTAAAAAACAGACTGCAAGGGACATTGAAGTGGGCTCTGAGATCTGCCATGCCTCTCGTGAATGTGACATTGGTCCCACATCAACAACTAGACCGAGTCCACAGGGGCCGCAGGTTTTGAAAGTTCAGTGTGGCAAGTGGTGTGAGCAGTATGAACAGATTTGAGAGGTAAAAAAGGGTTTGGTTTGGTTTGGTTTGGTTTGGTAGGATGAGGGCATTGTGCATATTTTCCAGTCTAGGTGAACAAAGATAAAGCAGAATCTGCTGTAAGTGATACAAAGGGAGCCGGGGAGCGTTGTCATCTCTCCGGCTCTGTTTAATGTGATGTACATTCTTCGGAGAATAAAGGCTGCAAGACGATTCATGTACTTTAATCCCTGCCGCTTTGACAGTTTGGTGTTAGAGCTCCGTGACTGCTTTGTTACACTTGGAACTGGTCAAGAACCTGGGAGCGACAGGGAGTGGACAACAGCCGCTCCTACAAGAATGCAGCTGTAGCCCCAGGGGTGCATCCTCCCTCACATTCACACCTTTGAGCTTCAAGCTTGCTGTTAGCAAACCTGTTCTCAGCCCACCAGGAGAGGAGAGTTTCCTTCCCTTCCCCCACGAACAGGCCGGAGGTTAGAGATAAAGACAAGATAGAAAGTCTTGGGAGATCTTAGATCCTCCTGGCATTGGAACTCCATCTGCAGCAGATAAGATCGCTGTCCCTACTCTGTGCTAAATTTTAAAGGCACAGCAACGTTTCTGGGTGGTTTGGGGGTTTCTTTGTTCGGTTCATTCTGAAAGCATATGAAGAGGATTGTGAAGGTTGCCAGTAAAGTATTTCAAGGATAGAATGTAGGACTTCTCTTCACTTTTAGTTCTGGGTGCATCCCTGTAAATCCCTCGTGTTCCCTGCTCCCTGTTTGGAGTTGCACTTCCGAAGTCCTTTGCTCTTTCCTAGTAGCCTGAGACACTGAAATTCTTGGCAGCTGGCCTCAGGCATTGTGTGTCAGCGTCCTTTATTGTATCTTCTCCATAACCATCACACTGGCTCTTATCTGCAGAGAATTATCCCTGGCCTACTTCTCAGAAGGCAAAATGTTCCTGCTCTCACCATCCATTTCTGGGCAAGGCGATTTTTTTTTCCTCATTTTTTTCCTCTCTCTCTCTCTCTCTCTCTTTTTTTTTTTTTTTTTCCTTTCTTTTTTGTGTTTGTTTGTGTTAATAAAGGGAGGAGATTTAGAAATAGGAGGTGGTGGGAGAAGGGGAAGCTTTTTAGGGGTTATTCCTGCACTCTGGACCAAGCAACGACATTTTCTACTTAAATGGGTAAAACAAACTTGTCGATTGCTTTCAGCAATTTTCAAGTTTGCACTGCTGGAAATAGCTGTTAAATGCAACACTGAACCACAATGAAAATTGTTGTATTTTAGAGTCTGATCATTACAAATAGCATTGACATTGCCTTGGGTGTTTTACTGGTAAGAGAAAAAACACAAAGCAAAGCAAGCACCTGAGCACGGTATTTGTCAAATCAGTGGTAGATTAGGAAACAGTTTTTTTAACTAGGCAGAGAAATTTTCGTTTTTGTTGACAAAATTACTTGAAAATA
This sequence comes from Serinus canaria, assembly GCF_022539315.1. Taxonomy (NCBI): domain Eukaryota; kingdom Metazoa; phylum Chordata; class Aves; order Passeriformes; family Fringillidae; genus Serinus; species Serinus canaria. The sequence continues at coordinate 46,369,588 of NC_066314.1, forward strand.
AAAAAAGTTTTGAGAGTGAGCTGGCAATAAAAATTGTTTCCAGCTTCCATGTGAAGAGATGGTATTTAAATGTGACTCATTTAATAATTAATAAGTCACAGCAAACATTTTAATTAATTAAACAGCAAACATTTTTCAGTGTTCTCCCTGGTTTGCTTTCCAAGCACCCTGTACAATTGTTGTCTCTGTTTATCTCTTATTGAGGAACTCAAACAATTTTTTTCCCCCCTCTTTAAATGTGCACTCAAATCACAGCCTCATTCCCCTGCACCTTCACTCTCATGCCCAGATTTTCTTTTGTAGGTGCTAGTGCAGGTTACAGAGGAACCTACAAAATGACAAAGTATTTTCTAATGTGGGGATCTTCAAAACAAAAAGAATTCATATATAATGTAAGAATTCCTAAGACTGTATAGTAGAGAAAATACTTAACTTTTTTTTCTTGTCAAGAGAGAAACTTCTCAAGGAAGAAAAACATTAGAAAAATAAAGGCAAAAAAGACATCCAGACTGCAGGAGGAGAGCAAGCCAGATAAGCTGATTAGACAAATTTAGCTGAAAGCCTACACTCACTTAATTACAATTACTATAGTTAGGACAGTAAAGATACAGAGAAATTGACAATTTTTTACTGAAGCATGTTGTCTTCTTTAAAGATAGCAATTTTGCAGTTGCTCAAGTAATCACTCTCAATATTAGTAATAAAAACACCATAACAAAATCAAAAGACATTAGTCAGGTTTCTGCCATGCTGAAAATATATTGACAATACTGATTGAGCAACTGCAAAGTTTATATGTAGGGAAGATAAAGATTCAAGGTGTCCAAGAGTTTCAGTAGTAAAGAAGCCTACATCCTTTTAGTTATACCTCACCCAAGCTAACAAAAATATATGAACAGTTATTTCAGTGTTAGGACAATCACATCTCCTAAAAAAAGTATCTCATCTTTTAATCTAACACCTGATTCAGTGGGTCATGGCCATGCTCAGAGAAGGATCAGCTAGAGCAGGGGGAAACTAAAACCTCTATGGGGAGCATACTCCAAAAAATTATTTCTTGGATTTAAATAGACTTCCTTGTGTTTCAGTTTGTGCCCATTGCCTCTTTTCCTGGGCAGCACTAAGAAGACTGGATTCCTTTCCTCTGCTCCCCCCACAGGGTACCTGAGCACATTGGTAAGGCATTCCTCATGTGAGAGATGCTCCAGTCCCTTGATCACCTTTGTGGCCCTTCACTGGTCCCAGTCCAGTTCTGCTCTTGTTTCTCTTGCACTGGGAGGCCAGAACTGGACACAGCACTCTGGTTCCTCTCACCTGTGCTGACTGGAGGGGAACAATTATTTCCCTCCGTACCATTTTGCACATTGTCCTTCTCCAGGTTATTTTGTGAGGGCCATCCACAGATTAACCCTGAATGACACTCCCATGACACTTTAAATTTTGGTAGGTCCATAGAGACAGCTTCAAAAACCACTTCAATCTCTCATACAGTCCTTAGTTTCGAGGCATGTTAAGATGAGTTTGAACAACTCTGATTTGGCCTGGTGCTCATGCTGTATGTGACTGAAGGATTTGTTAAGGCCAGTTAGAGTCTCAGCAAAACCTAAATTCCTTCAGTCTGGAGTGATCAAAAGGTGACTGACTGATCAAAGAAGTGGCTCTTCTGCCACAACTGCTCAATGTTTGCCAGCCAGCAAAGAAGGGCTGTGCATTTTAATGAATGACCTCCCAGATCTTCTCTTTTCCCCCTATAATAAGAGCATAAAACATCAAAATATTCCTCTTGAAAGCTTCTGAAAGCCTTTGGATCAGAGATCCTCTTCTAACCACATTTTCCTTCTCTCCATCCATCCAGGGGACTGAGAATTATTGCTAGGAGCAGCAGTGTTGGTAAGCTTAGGTACCTCAGTAATGAGCAGGATTCTGTGTTACCCTGTTCCACACACCAACTAACTTTGTATGGATTTTAGTGCAGAAAAAGAGGAAGCAAGTAAGTGCAGAAAGATGAAGAAACACAGGGATCTACATGCAAAAACATGGAAATGTAACCCTACCTGCAACTTTTTCAGAGCGCCTGGAAAGAACTGGAATGTGGTATTTGAAACTGTGTGACATGCTGTCTGTCCTCCCAGGGGTGCACAACAGAGTAGATTTTAAATTCTTTTTTGTGATGGATATTGTGAATACTGGTTCAGTCAGAAGTGCAAATTGAAACTCCACCATCCATATAGAATAACTCACCCTTCAGTGAGACACAGGATGTACAAGTTGTCAGATGCCATTTCCTAAGGTATCAAAGTAATTCCAGCCCTTTGTTCTGAGTGGAGGGAAAGAGGATGCTGGAAGTTTTCCTGGGACAATATGCTGCAGGCCCAGCTATGCAGCCTCTCTTACTCTTTAGGTATCTGAAGAGAATGGCCAAGACCTAAGTACAAAATCAGTCATTTTGGGTTGCAGATGAAAGCATTTCTCAGGTTACAGACTCAGCACACACTGAGGAAGGGATAACTCGTTGATGTTGAGCTGTAGTAATTACAAGGTCAAACAGTTACTAATTTTTATTCATGTTATATGAATAAAAATTAGAATTTACAGTACTCAAAACAGATCTAAAGAAAGAAATAGAAACAATATTTATTAGGCTTTTTCCAAAATTGACTTTAGGCAGAGTCTCAGTACAGGGTGCAATGTTTCTCTAGAACTTGCTGATACACTACAGATTTTCTCTCCGTTTCATTTTAGAAAAGTGTTAGAAATTACAGTAATAAACAGTAAACACCAACACTTCTAGGGCAGAAATTTATATTTAAATGCTTATGTTTGTCAACTATGAAATTAAACTGCAGTCTCAAACAGCCCAGGACTGCAGGGGTCATTCCTAGGCCTGGTATAATTTTATTTATGTTCTGAATTAAAGTCTACAGAGATTGTATATAAATACTGTGAGTATCAACTAGGACAAATAATTTAAATGCTTGAGGACATTTTATGTATTGAAAAATGCTAGATAAGAGACATTTACTTCAATGGTATGTTAGATTCTTCATATGGAATTAGCTGTATCAACTTTACAAATACTAGGAAATATTCCAAAACTGCTTCTATCAGCAGGAGCTGACAAGCACCTCAGCAGATCTGGATCTTCAGATTACAGTTCTGTGTTGATAATGAATCAAGAGCAGTATGTTTGCAGAAAAGGATCACAGTGACTGCTTCCCTGAGACAGGTGAAGAAGATCTTTGTAGTCAGGAATGTTATACTCCTATCTGGAGTTTTAGGACTAGTTTTTAGTTCCAAATTTCAGGTAATGAGAAGTGAACAACAGGTCAATACACAGAAGGGAAAAATAGCAAATGTCAGATGTCTAAAAATTCTCCCCTGATGAAAAGGCAAGTGTTATTGAAGTAGCCTGACTGAAACAGAATGCTGAAAAACTAAACTTCCCTCTTAAGCACTTAAAACATGATGAGAAAGGAAGTGATTTTTCCTTAATATATATTGTTGAAAGTAAAGGGACTGATGTTCTTTGCAGCAAGTGAGCAGTAAGGAAATAACTTCTAACATGGAGTAGAAAAGGTTTCAGGGAATGCCAGCAGTCTCCAAGAGGCAGGGTGACAAAGGCTCAGAAATAAAATGGGTTCTGTTGACTTGACAGTGGACAGAGTGCAACAAAAGTTGCTCATGTCTAGGTAGGGGTAATTATCGCAGAACTGTTGATTAAAGAGCATCTGTGTGGACAAAGGAGGAATGTTGTATGCAATATCCTTGACATTTCATGACATTTTTGGAATCATCTCCCAGGTGTTTTTGTTTGGGATCAGAGGGACTACAGGCAGGATCAGCAGGCTCTTAGATGTTTGAAAATTGTCTGTAGCACAGGGCCAAGGGGCTACAATCAACAACTTAGTGTCTGCAGACAGCTGTTTATCAAAACAATGCTCCAGGGCTGGTATTATTTAGTGTTTTCTGGAACAACCTGGGTGCTGAGGCAGGATGTACACTGAGCTAGTGGGGATGGCACAGAGTGAAAAAGCCTAGACAGGGCCAAAAGTTATACTATCAGACAAAAGAGATGTAATAAACCTGAGGTATGGGCTGACAGAAATCTTGTGCAGTTCGTTGAAGTGCCAAGGTGTGCACAGGAAGGCACTTGGATGCCATTGCCTCAGCATCTCCAGGTGATGGCTGGTCTGACCTGGGCAGGACATGGACATTGTGGTGAATTCCTTAACTGCTGTATCCTTAAGGACAAGCTGCTTTGTCCAGTGTGGAAACCCAGGGCACTGGGAATATTTCTCTGTCTGCTCTGGGGTGCCCTGACCCCCAGGGGAGCACTGACTTTGATCCTCATTCATGGAGAAAGTTTCCCAGACTTCAAGATGGACCAGAATCCACAAAAGTGTGAAATAGATTATAGAGAGTAATGTAGGTGTGTCACTTGGTGAGAAATTTAGGGTTTGGGATTTTTAGTGTGTTGTGGATGCAAGCAAGATGGAGGGCACAGGGCGTTATCCTGGATTTCTTCTTCATGCTTCTTCTTCCTTCTTCTTCATGGGTTTGGGTGGCATTTTGTAATTGGGCAGAAAAGACCCCACTGGGGGCTCTGTGGGGTGAGTTACTGGGTTAAAAGGGAAAATAATCCAGGTGTCAGTTCTTAATTGGATAGCTCAGTCTTAAAAGGCCTTGTAACAAGAGATTGTCAGCAATTTTGTGCCTTCTAATGAAAAGCTGCAAAGTCACAGTAGTGAGACTGATTTACTGGTAAGAAATAATAAACATTTGAGTCCAAACATGAACTACCATCTCAAGTGCCTTCAATCCAGACCCAGAGAAACCTACAACTGTGACTGCCACAGTCCAGAGCATGACCATGAATAAATCCCTGTAAGTGCCTGAGGTTTTCAAGTGGAATTTTTTTCTGTTTTCCAAGCAAGTATTGCTGTAGCAAGAGCAGAGCACAGCAGCAGTGTCTGGAGCTGCTAACAAAAGGCAGCTCGCCGTTTTTCAGAGCTGGCTTCCTCCAGAAACCCATAGCCCAAGAGAATGTTCACTAAATTCCTACAAGGATGCTCCCATTAGGTTTGCACTGGGAAAACCATGCCCCAGAGAGACCAAGATTTGGACAAGGCAGTACTTCAGCTGCTTTGAAGCACTTACAGCCCTGTAAGGGTTGGCAGAGTTCAGCTGAAAGCGTAGTGCCCAGCCCGGCTTTGCATGAGCCCAGGCAACCAGAGGAGCTACTCAGTCTCACCTGTGCAAAAAATGTGGGGCTTACAATTCTTCCTGCATTCATCTTTCCAGCTTAATCAAGGGACAGCGCATCCTGAGTCCTGTGGTGCTTCAATCAAATGCCAGTTTAGAAGGAGGAGAAAGGATTTGAGAGAAGCAAAGCTCCTGAGCATCCGTGCAGGCTGGGGTTGCGGTGTAGCTGGTTTGCTGTCTACTGTGTCTCTACCAGAAGGCAGGAGCAGATTTGCATGGAGGGCTACTGAGCCCAGAGCTCCACAGGCCACCCTGGAGCACTTGTTTAGTAGAGCACTCTTTGGTGTTTTCCTCAGAGAAGCCCAGGAAAGCTATGGCCATGGCCAGAGTTGGCTCAACATGGTTGCCCTTGCCCCTCCTTGCAAGTTATTGACCCTGTCCTTTCTCTCCCGTATCCTATAAAAGCTTCATGTGAAGAGCTGGGTATTTCATTAACTTCCCAACACCCCAAACCTGATCTAGGAGTTCCTCCATCCTTTTTTTTCCCTGGACCTATTCAGCTATCCCAGCTGTCCCAGCTACTCAGTGAGCCTGCAAGAGTTCAGCTCGTGCATGGAGTGATGGGGGTGAGGCCATGCAAGCCTTCCTCCCAGCAGGGACTCAGACAACAAGCCCACAAGACAATTTGGGAAGATTTTTGCCTCTCTGTGGATCATCTGGTCTGTAAGCCACTCAGTGTGAATGGAAAACTGCATCCTTAGGTCGGCCTAAGATGCTGGACCAGGACAGAGGTCTTTTCTTGATTTATCAGTCCCTGAGTATTTTCTGAGTTTGGCAGCAAGAAGGAAGCTGGAAACAGCCCAAGCCAAGGCTACAGCCCAAACTCTTATCTCTGAGCAGCTGCAGTGGTTGAATAAAAAGATGAGAATGGGTCTCTCCACCTCTGACTCTCTGAATTAGCAGGGAAAAGCAGGGAAAACACTAAATTAGTTATCAGTGCACCAGTCATTAAACAAAATTTTTGGTATTTTCTAGTTTTCTTGGACAGCATAAAGCATTTCTGCACTTATTCTGCTGCCAGAAGATTCCATCCAAATGGTGAATCCACACATGCAACTATTTGTGCCTCAGTCTCAAAATCAGAGCTTTCTGTGCTTAAAAGATTTCTTACCAAAATGATGTGTGCTGTTCTACTTCAGTAATCACAGCTTCCTAGCCTGGCTTAGGTGCTGAACTTAAGGTGTGGTTTGTGGGTACGGGGGTACAGGGAACAAAAAGACCACAGGGATAGATTTAGTGGCTTAAGGGCTGCCAAAGAAGTCAAATCTTGTGCATTTCCAGTCCTACCTGGAGGCAGGTCCCAGCTGATCCCATCTCCATGCTGTGGGAGTTGAGTACTCTCCATCCAGGTTCTTTCAGATATTACATGAGAAGGGTTTAATGTTCAACTTTAAATTTTCCTAGTGAGCATATTTGATGTTAGATTGTATTTTTAATGAGCAGAAGGATACTGAAATTGCAGCCAAGCATAATAAAGCATTTGCAACAGACAGTTGAAATGAAATTCTCATTACTGGTCTCTATCTGCCAATATCAATGCTGACCCCCTGCCCAGCCCCTGGGAGGGAATAGGTTGGTTGAAAGCATCTCAGGCCTGTTGCTCTCTCCAAACTTTTCTATTTGTTCTCCAGTTTTCACAAGTTACATTGGGCTGATTCACGTGTACAAAGTCCATCCTCCCCACCCCTCATTTTCATCTGGCTTGCTCAGGAAGAAGTTGGATTTTGCTGATCATCTGAGGAAACCTGATGATTCACTGGTGCAGCTCTCTTGTCTAAAGCCATGGTGACCCCTCCATCCCCCTGATGCTGAAATAAGCAGTTTTCCTTTTTTCCTTTCAGTGCTTTATTCCTCCAGCTCCTGGTGCTTTTGCCCTTCTCCTCTGAGCTCTCCTCTCCTGTGGGAATATGCTGCTCCATCAAAAGTGCTCAGGTTTTCAGTGCAAGGGAAGAATTTATTGCTTTCCTCCAGATGAGATCTGTGTTTTCAGCATGGTAAATGACAAGGGCATGGATACAGAGCAAAGCAGGGATCTGTACATCCTGCCTCATCCACAGAGGGCTTGGGGCATTTCCATCTGCCTTGGAGGGTGACAGAATATTTTGAAGAGGGAAGGAAGCACCAGCTGCCAGTGGGTGGAAAATAAGGAATATGAAAACTTATACAATACTTATCCTACATTCAAAACTATTAGTTTGAAAATACAAATATATTTCCAGAATTTTATTCATATATATTCTTAAAATATAATGTCTGGCAACATTTTTTTAAATAATGTTGACCTAAATTCAAAGTAGCATATAATGAATGATTTTTTAAAACTTTAACACTTTAAAAGAGTACATGGAAATTATGTTTGCCTTTCATACATAAAAAGACAAAACCAATATTATCTAGATATCAGTTTTCCAGCTGTACCAGCTCAGGTCGTTTTTACGTGATGGCATTTGGAATGTCCTAAGACCACTCCTGACTTGCACAGAAGGTAATTCAGAATGTCTTTTGTTTCCAGTATTGACATAGATACACATACACTTACACAAAAAAGAAGATAAAGATTGAAAAGCCTAATCCATAGTGAAAAGCAGAGTGATTTTTTTACTAATCAAGGAGCAGAAATTTCAGTCTATATTTGTTGTAAAGGTCATTTTCCAAAAAAATTAAAACCCAAAAAATTACCTTAGTGCAGTAACTCAAAGTGAGCAAAATTAGCAGAAGTCACAAACTAATATAAAATTAATAATGTAAAGAATACTCTATTTCACCTCCTGGTTAATATGTGATTACAGACAAAAGTTGCTGATGTAAAACTGGAATATTTAAGAAATGTGAGGTGAAGATCAAAATAACGAAACCAATAAAATTAAATACTATTATGAAAATATATTAAAAGCTGTTAAGATATCTCTACCACTCAAGATCCTGAAGCAACGTTTATAGCACTTTGAACAAAAATTAACCAGAAATGTTTGTGAAAAACAGCACCAAAATAACGAGAATTGGAAGTAATTCACACCAATCCCTGCCAGTGCTACAAAACATAATACGAGCACATATGCAAATCTGGGGGGAGGAAGCTTTCCGGCTGTATGAAGACTCACACAGCTGGAATTTTTTTCTGGCAGAGGTTTATTCTTTGCTTTACTCGCCGTACTTCACAGCGCCCTAAATGGAGAAGAGCGAGCGATGCTCCGGACATCGGTGACGCAGCGGCGAAAATGGGCGGGAGCCCCGCCCCCTCCGCTCTTCAGTCCTCAACCAGGTCGGACCCAACCCCATAAAAGCCGCGGCCCGGGCGACGCTACCTTATGCTGGCACTGTCGGTAGCACCAGCGGAGCTGTGGTCATGTCTGGTCGGGGCAAAGGCGGTAAGGGGCTCGGCAAGGGCGGTGCTAAGCGCCACCGCAAGGTGCTGCGCGACAACATCCAGGGCATCACCAAGCCGGCCATCCGTCGCCTGGCTCGGCGCGGCGGCGTTAAGCGCATCTCGGGGCTGATCTACGAGGAAACTCGCGGCGTGCTGAAGGTGTTCCTGGAGAACGTGATCCGCGACGCCGTCACCTACACGGAGCACGCCAAAAGGAAGACTGTCACAGCCATGGACGTAGTCTACGCTCTCAAGCGCCAAGGTCGCACTCTCTACGGCTTCGGCGGCTAAAGCTTCCCCTTCTTCCCTGGTCACCGCCACAAAATCAACAAAGGCTCTTTTAAGAGCCGCACACTTAAACTGAAAAAGAGCTGTGTTGCTTTAAAAACTGTGTTAATTCTTTCAAAATTTATGCTTGCGCCTTTTCTAACTCGATCTATTTTCATAAAGTGTTTCATTTACCTATTTGTCGACAGACGAATCTTGCTTCTAATAGACAGTAAGCCGTTTTATATATTAAAATGTCCAATAGGAGGATGTAGTTGCTATCTAAGAGCTAAAAAATGATTAGCCTCCTGTTCCATGCTGAAGGCTGAAACGTACGTCCGTATCTCCCTGCAGGCATCTCATCTGCGGGGCGGTTTTCCCCCTCATGTGAACAGAGCAAGTGGATATTTATATTTAAATGAGTAACATCGATCGTAATACAACTTGAGAGGTATCAGCTCCCCTAAGTCCCTTCTCAATGTTTAAAAAAGGCCCCCTTTGTTCTTTTAATGTGGTGTACAGGAAATATACCATTATTTGTGCTTTCGCGGTGTTTAGAGTTAGGAGTACATTTCCTTTTAATTCGGGGTGCCAGAGGAGTTCTCCGTAGCTGCTGTCAGTACCTGCCTTTCCCCTGAAAGCCCTTCTGCGATCGGGCTCCAACGACAGCGCACCCGAGTAGGGAAGTATTTCCTATTCCTGTCCACGTATATACAATGAGGAAAAAGGAAAATTCACCATATGCCTCATTGCGCTTCAGCAGCAGTCATAGGATATTTGCGTGCTGAAAGAGGCAGTCATTTGAAAGCACTCTCCCTTGGATTAGAAAACTTACATTTGCAGTTAATTTTGATCTCAAAACATTCACCCTGCCAGATGAGTCAAACAAAGTGCAACCCAACCCCTCCCACCAAAACTCCCCCAGAATACACAACCCCACGCACCCCATAGTAACGAAAATCCAAGCCCGAAAACAGTATTACGATTCCTATCAAGGAAAGGAAAAAAAAAAAGGTCAGTTAGAGAAAAAACCCCACGAATTTTCTATGCGTTTAGCTCAGAATAATTTGCGATTTCTCCTTTCCCGTTTGAACATTCCTCGGTAAAGGGCTCACAGACCACCCTGGGAACAGAAGCGGCGGGGGCGAGACCGGGGGAGAGACCGGGTGGGGGTGGGGGTGGGGGAGGGCGAGGGGAGCCGTTGGTGAAGGCGCGCGCGCTCGCGGCGGGCTTTTCGAAATTGGAAGCACCCAATGGGAGCGGCGCATTCCTAGCAGCCAATCAGGGAGCGGTGTTGTCTATAAAAGCAGCCACCGGCAGCGCGGGCAGTTTAATTCAGTTCTTTCTCCCGGTTGCAGAAGCTCGCGGCGTGTCCTGCAGCGATGGCGCGCACGAAGCAGACGGCGCGGAAGTCGACGGGCGGCAAGGCGCCCCGCAAGCAGCTGGCCACCAAGGCTGCCCGCAAGAGCGCGCCGGCCACGGGCGGTGTCAAGAAGCCGCACCGCTACCGGCCCGGCACGGTGGCGCTGCGCGAGATCCGGCGCTACCAGAAGTCCACGGAGCTGCTGATCCGCAAGCTGCCCTTCCAGCGGCTGGTGCGCGAGATCGCGCAGGACTTCAAGACCGACCTGCGCTTCCAGAGCTCGGCCGTCATGGCGCTGCAGGAGGCCAGCGAGGCCTACCTGGTGGGGCTCTTCGAGGACACCAACCTGTGCGCCATCCACGCCAAGCGCGTCACCATCATGCCCAAGGACATCCAGCTGGCCCGCCGCATCCGCGGAGAGCGCGCCTAAGTTCACTGCCGCAGCCCTTCCCGGGTGCACTCGATGTGGTCCTGAATTCTCTCCCACACCCTAAAGGCTCTTTTAAGAGCCACCACATTGCACAAGAGAGTTGAAACACCGCTTTCCTTAATGCTTTAAAGGCAGCTATTCTAAAGTTTCTAAAGGTAATTGGAATGTAGGCTTGCTAGTGATTTCGAGTACTTAAATTGCTTTCCTGTTTTAGGCAGCATTGTGGGCTCATTTAATGAGGTTCATCGTAATGCCCATTCAACTGCACAGAGTAAGTAAATGGCCCAAAGCAAATGGGCGTTCCGATACAGCAAATGGAAAATATAGAGGGTCCGAGAGACGGCACCTATTTTTCCTGCCCTTTTTCCTTCCCCCCCCTCCAATTTTATACTTTCTTTAAAATAGTCTGTTTAGAATAGTCCAGTTTTACTTAAAGCATAGGGGAAGGTATAAACTGAGTTAGCATTGGAAGAAAAACATTATCAAGTTTCAAACAGCTTTTTATTTAATGTTATACTCTATCATTGCTTTTACTGTGATGTAGTCCTGAAATTTTAACTGCATATCTCAGCTCTACCTCTATTACACAACTAAAACAGTAGCGCTTAGATTATAAACTTGATGAAAGGATTAAAAAATTGAAAAATTCCATAATTTAGTCTAATTGTTTTTTGGGGGTTTCTTTGGAGGGACACGGGGGACAGGGTGGGTGGATTCGTGGGTTTATGTATGTTAAGACAGAGGACAGGCGGGAGAAGATGCCCACGGAGTACCTGGAAAGGCAAAGGAATCTGGTGGTTGGTTGTTTCTGACAAGTCTCCTCTCCTATTTTCCCAATACTTGGAGACCAGTGGAGCAGAGAAAGTTTTGTGACTTCTGCTGGGGACCACATCAGCTGAGGAAAAGAAAGCTTCTGTCAAGGCTTGCCAGATTCAGCCAATGGGAGAGCTGTGGGAAATGGGCTTATGCAGTTCTGAGAGCTAAAGACAAGTGTTTTGTGTTTGATGACAAGAAAACTGAGTCAGTAGAGGAACCTGCACGGGGAGATCAAAGCCCCACACTTAGCAGAATTCAGTTGATTCAATAAAGCTTTATAGTCAGGAAATTACAGTCGGCCTTTAGTTCAATTTCTGGTTGTGCCAAGTCTTACAGACTGTCACTGTTTTAATATTTTAGAGAGGTCAACTATCCTACAAATTCACAAATAAAGCACTGGGATTTCTATTGATTTTGCTTCTTTGCTGTCACATCTTTTCCTCTCTCCTTGACAATGGATTCCAGCCTGTCCAAAACCCTTCTGTAAATATTACCAGCCAAATTATTCTGAAATTAAAATTCAAGTATTTGAGTATGGCATGTGAGGAACTCTGTAAGAAGTTTCATATGGTATTTTTCTGAAAGAATACCCATGAATTAAACACGGTATTTACAAGAAATACTCATAGCATAGTGATGTATGTATGAAAGTAAATATAAACACATCTATGTAAATGTTACATACCACTAGACACACCTTCATACTCTCTTCTTCCATTCATGAATTTCAGATTCATCCATCTCTTTCTCGCTCCCCTCTGCTTCAGCACCATCTGGAATGTTTCCCTACAGTTCCAATATTATTTGGTGTATTAAATATTAGAAAATGTTCCCCAGCTGTTACTAGATGATCACTGAGTCTCTTTTAGTTGAAATGGTTCTATGATCTTTTATTCTTTTGTTTGTGCATCATGACTGAGTGCTTTGAGAATTTACACATGGCAATGCTCCTGCTGGAAAAGTACAGGGACTGTGCCTAAGTGTAACCTAAAAGGAACTCTATTATTATAATAATAAAATTACCAGTATATCTGCCTACTCTAAGACTAAGACTTCAGTAGCCTCCATCCTGATACTACTTGTTGCTAAACCTTTGCAATTTATAAATGACTCAAACTTGGTCACTAGGCCCAAATTCCATGTTAGGGAAGGTTAGAATGACTAAAGCCTTAGAAGTGTTACAACTGTAAATAAAGAGGCAGGGGTCACTGGTGCCTGCTTATAGTGCACACCCAGGCTCTATAAAGAGCCTTCCCTGATTCCAGCCTATGGAAACTGCTCTCAAAAGTGATTGAGGAAATTATTCATTATGACTGGGAAGTTGTTAATATCATCTCAGTGATTTCCAGTAAAATTGCTAAAAGTGACTGGGAAGGATTTTACAGCGTTGACATGGTGCTGCTTGTTGGAAAAAATACAGAGTTTCTTTATTTATTTTTCCTAGTCCATGTTAACATGCTCTGTTAAAACTGAAGCAGAAGGAAGAAAGAAAGACTGAGGTTATCCTTTCATTTATTATTTTCTCCAACTTTTAAGAGAACATAGAATTTTTATGGAACTTTTATGGCCTATTGAAATGTTTCCTTCTCTCCCCAGGCTGTTAGAATTTTCTTATAGCATCATGCTGCTTAATCAGGTTATGGGGAAATCTTCATCATGCTTCACTGTTCAACTCCCCTTCCATTCCAACCTTGTTCCAAAACCAGGCCACAACAATCAATAAATTCATTCAGGGGGGCTTGGTGTGGGAGGAACAAAAAAGAAGGGAGAAGATAAAAAAAGGGAATAAGAGGCAGAACCTCCAAACAAATCTTTATCCTCTCAAATTGGCAAACTCAGCAAGTCCTTCTGCTTTCTGTTCCCAGCCACCCAAGCACTGTCTCTGGCAGACAGGGTCTGTAGCTCAGCTTCTCTGAGCAGGCAAACAGCGCCCAGAAGCCTCTAAGGACAACAGGAGGCCACTCTGGTCTCTAACAGCAGCCTTCAAGTGCTCCCCAGTCCTCAGGACTGTGGCATCCCAAGTACTGGATGTGAATTTTTTGCAGATGGAGAGAAGAAAGGAAGATGATTCCAAAAAAACTGGAGAAACATCAGCTATTTATGAATCTGAGGTTTAATTTTAAACTCCTTCTTTTGATTCTCAGACTCTTGTTAGACTGACTGCCTCACAGTAAGAATTTAAACAAAGGTGGGAGCTTAGAAGGCTGGAAACTGCAGGTGTATATATCTGTCCTTCCAGAAACTCATGAAGAATGCTGAAGAACTGGCTGCAGAAACGACAACTCAGCATACATCATATATGGTGATCACTACTGGAGAAATGCAAGTTAAAAGAGAAATGCATTTACTCTCATTAGGGCAAGACTACATGAATTTTCACTCCATGATATTTATATAACTTATTGAAAATTCCCCTTCCACAAAAAAAAAAAAACAAAAAAACCTAAAACAAACAAAAAACCCCCCACAACCTTCCCCCTCCCACCCCTTCCCCTCCACATTTGTATTATTATGGTAACAAATATGGAAATGTTTGAAATATGGAAATGTTTGGTAAGTTATTCCTGTCTGCAGTACTTTTCAATCACTTTCTTGGCCTTTTCAGTTACTTTTCTGTGCTGCAAGAAGCCTCATGCACCCTGTGCTATCAGCATGGTGGTCCATTGTTTTACCGGGTAAAACAATAGATATCAAATCTGAGATAATCAAAACTGATTTATTGTTATGTGTATTCTTGTTTCTGGTGTTAAGAATTGCTGGAGCAAGGGAACAGCCCCCTTAAGGCAATCTGTTTGTTAGGGTTGACAGCAACACAGGACAGTAACACAGGAAGTTTCTGCCCTTGCCTTGAAACATCCTGCCAGGGTTTAAGGTGCAGTTTTCATGAGCATGGGTCGACTCCAGATACAGGAGTGTCCCTGTCAGGCCCCTCCACCCCCCTCTTTTCTCCTCAAAGCTGTCACATCAAACACTCACAGGGATGTAAACCGCTCCATCCTATCTGAGGCTCTTCAATCACCCTCCCTTTACTATTTCTCACACTCCCCCCCACAGAACAAGTTCTAGAGCACTTGTTAATACTTCACTATTTTGTTACGCATCCGCGTATATTTCAAGCGAAATTTTAGGCAGCGCTACAGCTCTTTTAATTGTGCATGTAGTGGCTCTTAAAAGAGCCTTTGGGTCTGCGTGGGTTGCTTTACTGCCAGGCCGGGAAGGGCTGCGGCAGGGAACTTAGGCGCGCTCTCCGCGGATGCGGCGGGCCAGCTGGATGTCCTTGGGCATGATGGTGACGCGCTTGGCGTGGATGGCGCACAGGTTGGTGTCCTCGAAGAGCCCCACCAGGTAGGCCTCGCTGGCCTCCTGCAGCGCCATGACGGCCGAGCTCTGGAAGCGCAGGTCGGTCTTGAAGTCCTGCGCGATCTCGCGCACCAGCCGCTGGAAGGGCAGCTTGCGGATCAGCAGCTCCGTGGACTTCTGGTAGCGCCGGATCTCGCGCAGCGCCACCGTGCCGGGCCGGTAGCGGTGCGGCTTCTTGACACCGCCCGTGGCCGGCGCGCTCTTGCGGGCAGCCTTGGTGGCCAGCTGCTTGCGGGGCGCCTTGCCGCCCGTCGACTTCCGCGCCGTCTGCTTCGTGCGCGCCATCGCGGAGGTACCAGACACTCCAGGAGAGAGAGCGAAAAATGTGCAAGACAGCCCGGCCGCGGCCGGCTTTTATAGGGCAGCCTCGTCTGTGATTGGTCGCAAGGAGCGCCGCTCCCATTGGCTGCCATGCGATCCCAGCCGGTGGCTGAAGCTCGGCCGGAGCCTCCCGTCCCCGCTCCCCTCTCGGTGTGGACCCGGGGCCAGGCCGGGAATATCACACAGGGCTCGTATCCCTGCTGCTTCTCCGGCTGTGCATCTCTGCCAATCCTCCTGACAGATGGGAAACAGCGGAGAGGCTAAAATTGTGGAGCTGCACTTTATCTTTTCTTGCTTTGTGTCTTCGTTTTCGTCAGCTATTTTTAATGATGGTGTGGTTACAAAAAAAGGAACATGTACTTACAATGTGGTACAGAGCTCCTTACGAGAATAGGCACATTATTCCCAAAGACACAAAGCACAGATAGGCTCGTACCTTGAAACAGAGGCACTCAAAAAAATCCAGTAGCACAAGTTAGTAGCTATGATATGTAACAAGCTGTAGTGATTAGGATAATTTTTAAGCTACTATTTTCACGTTTTTCATGTTTTAATTTCACTAGGAAATTCTGAAGGAGAAGCTTCACCTATCATCATCACGATGTTGCCTGATGATGATAATACCTGGGCAACTGACTTTATTTTTTTGTGAAATTTATTGTAAAGGAAGATGGTATTGGTCTATTTAATTTTCCCCTACTCTTGAAGGTAGGAGAAAACCAGATGAGACCACAAATATATATTGATATCATTGTTTGCAGGTGCCAAATAATTCTTAAAGCTTTCATATAAAGATAAAATATGTTTTCGTATCAGTTGTGAAGTACAACCAAAATATTTAATTGGATTCTTCTTCTGTGTTTTTTAAATTGTGTTGACTAAAGTATCAACACATACAAGTCTTCTTTTGATACACTAAAAAGAAACTATTTCGAGGTTCATAATTTGCTTCTATTGTCCAGTCCCCCCCATCCCTTCCCTTATCCCAGTCATGCCCCAATGATCACCGGAAAAGTTTTAGATTTACTCTTTTATTTTAAATGTAAATAAATCATAGGCAAGGAAATAAGGGCGGGGGAATAGAAATACCAGAAGAAAACATTCATCTCAGGGCAACATCATTCCGATTTTTCCAGACTCAAAATATGCATTCAAATTTCTTAATATTTAAATTCAACATAAAATTTAAAATATCAAGACATGGAATAACATTTTACATAGTTGTTTGATAGGTGGACATTGAGAAAACACACCTTGAATTTTGAGTATATGAAGCAAATTTTGAAGAGAATTTGAAACACAAAAGAACCACCCTATATGGCCAAGCCAAATTCCCTGTTAACAGCAAACATACTTGAGAGGTCTCCTAAGCATTGATGGCATTACGTTGACAGTTTCGGAAGCATTTAGAAAACAGTATGTTTTTCTTCAGGTCTCTGTAACATTGTAATACAGCTCTTTTTAAGAAATAGGTGGGTGGCTCTTAAAAGAGCCTTTGGGTGTATTGTTGCGGGGATCCGGCAGGAAGGAGACGCTTTAGCCGCCGAAGCCGTAGAGAGTGCGACCTTGGCGCTTGAGAGCGTAGACTACGTCCATGGCTGTGACAGTCTTCCTCTTGGCGTGCTCCGTGTAGGTGACAGCGTCGCGGATCACGTTCTCCAGGAACACCTTCAGCACGCCGCGAGTCTCCTCGTAGATCAGCCCCGAGATGCGCTTGACGCCGCCGCGCCGAGCCAGGCGGCGGATGGCCGGCTTGGTGATGCCCTGGATGTTGTCGCGCAGCACCTTGCGGTGGCGCTTGGCACCGCCCTTGCCGAGCCCCTTACCGCCCTTGCCACGGCCAGACATGACGAATGCTGTACTTCTAAAGCCGACAGCGCGGGTCTGAGGCAGCGCCGCCCGCGCCGCGGCTTTTATGTGGTTGGGTCCGACCTGGTTGAGGACTGAATAAAAGGGGCGGGGCTTGCATCTGGCTCCCGCCGCCTCCCCTCTATCTCTTTGGCGGGGCGCGCGAGCAGCAAATTTCGATTTGTGTGAATTCCCCTTCCCCCAGGCACAATGGGTTCGGCGTTTCTGTGGCTTTTCGGTGAGCTTCCTTTGCTTCTGATAGCAAAGCGAGCGTGTCTGGTTTTTTATAACGATTCAAGTATTTTTTAAAGCTTTGATATGTCGTGAGAGCTTAGAAGAAAAAACTCATTCAAAGAAAGTTGCCCCACTTACTGATTCACTTTATTTATGCTCCAATTTGCTATTTTCAACGATTCATGCCTTATGTATTTCAGTTTCACCTGCTTGTATGGATTCTCCTGCACGGTTTCACTGTTGATACAGTTTCTTCGCTTTTTTTAAATGGATAATCTTGCAGCAAATTCTGACCAATCATGTTTCTGAGAAATTCTACCCGCCCTCATTTTCTTCCTCACATATTCATTTCCCACCATCTCTGAATGTTATCTCAAGGTGAATTTACCAGTATAGCTATGCTAACCAAGATTTAAATGTTTCACTTTAATTTTTTAAGGTAAAAGTATTCTTTTGGACGAATATTTTTACAGTATTTTCCAGTGTGTTGGTGCTATAAACAGGAGCATGTCTATTTTTAGAACAATTGAAAGATCAAATACTCAAAAGAAGTGTGGTTTTGCATTTCTCGAGTATTTATTCATTCTAGGTTAGGTCTCTTTAGTGGAGGTAAATGTTCTGACATTTTGCTGATGAAGTCAATCTGTATTTAGCAAAAATTATTCAGTAGATTGTTTTCAACATGAAAATTATCTGTAAGGATAAAAGAATTTTCCTGTATTGGGTGTTTGCTGCCCTCTCATGGACAATGATTTTTTGATTGCTTGATAGTCGGGGTTTTTTCTCTTGCTGGCTGGGCAGCTTTATGCAGTGTGTGCTTTCATGAGGATACAACAGAAGATTAAACAATAATAAATCTATATCTTCCCACAGACCACAGACGGACATGTAGCACGTGTTAGAAGAGAAATCTCTGTTCAGTGGCCCCTCCTGCACTGAGAAATGAAAATAATGGGACCTGTCTCATGTTCATGCACCATCTTCTCAGCACGGGCCCAAAGGAAACCCAAATGGGGCAAGGCTAATTCCAAAACTCTGAAAGAGCCATCCTAAAAATCCAAATCTCTGACAAAGGCTCTGTTCCACAAGGAACCTGACAGTATTCTCATCTGGGCTGCACAGGTACTTCTGGAATGCAGTGGGAATGCCATGGCTCAGGGCATGGGGGTATCTTCCCTAAGGCCAGTTTGCTCCTTTCAGGGAGGAAATTTCAGGGACCATGCCTGGACTGCTGAGGGAGGCCAGGATTTCAGGAGAAACTGGGCACTCTGCAGCCAGCTCTTCTGTCACTTCTAGGAGGTTTTGGGAGTAAGGCAGGTGTGTCCTGCACTGGTAAGGATAGACTTGGTGTCCTGCTTGCAGCAGGTTTTTCACTTCCTGAGCCCCCAGCTGTTACCAACAGGGCAGTTTAGCAGGACCTGCTGCAGAACTCCCTGAACTACTCTGCTAAGAAAATCCAGACCTTCAGTCTGTTCAAGCTGACTTCAGGGGCTCTGACTCTACCACAGGTCCTCCCTAGGAACTGTTCCCACTTGCAGATGCCTGCTGTGAGGTTATCACAAAGCCCTGGGCAAAGCACAAACCTAAGCAGACTGTGATAAGTTGTCCAGTTCTGTCAATGTAAAGCTGAGCTTTTCTTTCTGCTTATTTCTCTCTCTCTCTCTTTTTTTTTCCCCAATGGAATAAAATGAAGGTACAGCCTTGTCGCATAAATCCTGCTCCATAATGAGCTGCTTCTGCCCAAGGATCTGTGACTGCCTGTAACATTTTCCTCTGTCTCTTGCTGTCTGTTTGCTTTGTAAAAGGTCAGAAACCATTTGGAAAAGAACTTTTAAAAAATAATGGATACATGCATGTTCGTAACATTAGTCTTTTAACTCATGACAGTAATTTGCAACTAATAAAAGGGAGCAGGTTCTGAGCTGAGTTCCTGCTCTTCTTCACTCACAGCTGATTCTAAATTATACACCAAATATCATCTGTTCTGTGAGGTATCTTTGATAAAATTAGACAGTAACTTAGGATCCATTGAATCATTTCCATTGGAAGAGACATTCAAAGATCATACAGAGTGACCTCTGTGTGGCATTGAGGGTACAGAAACTTGGCAGAAAATGAACACCCTTGCATTCCAGCTGATCCTCACACATCAGAGGGGCTGCCTGCAGCTGGCCTTAATTTCTGATTGCTGAAAATTCAGCCCTGTAAGCTCAGTATGTAAAATAAGAAGCATGAGCACTGATTCACAAATAGTTCAGTTTCATAATTCAGCCCTATAGACCTGGTTGCATTCAATAAGAACTGCTGTAATCACAGACTAGAGAACAGTGTAGTTTCTTGAAGAAACAGAACTACAAATTCAGAATTGCCAGAGCTAGATGCACTATGACAGAGCTTCAACAAGAACAATAATGTTATGTTAACCCAGATATTATTGTTGCTATTATTATTATTATTATTATTATTATTATTATTATTATTATTATTATTATTATTATTATTATTATTATTATTATTATTATGTGATGAATCTTACCAATAAGGCCTGCTCAGCTGGGAGGAGAGAGAGGAGAGTAGCCTGTTGACTGTCTCCAAGGTCTTTTTGTCTTCCTCCCAAACAGGTTAAATATTTTAAAATTCTACCCCCCTTATATAAACATAATCTTATCCCACTCTCCCTCTTATATGTGGCATGATCTGGGTGGAGAATTGAGTAATACAGTCACATATGTGGTAGCACATACTTCATAAAAGTTATTAGCATATGCAGTAGCATGCAATTTAACACATAACTTTTATTGGGCAAAAGTTCCTTTTTTTGCCATGTGTCTTTCAAAGTTCAGATCATGACTTTGCTCCATTTGTGCTGTTCCTCAGATCCAAAGGGCGACCATCTTCCCTTCACCTCCAGCCCAATCATTCTCTCTTGGCATCAAGGATGCATCTCCTGATGTGCACAGATAGCAGGAGACAGTGCAGACATGGGCAGTGAGCTGCAGCCCTTGCCTTGGCCCTTGGTTGTCATCTCACACCTCTGTGCTGCAGGCAAGGACTTCTTTTACTAGATGAAGTTTCAGTGTTTGACGTAAGCCATAATCCTATATTTTTCTTTTTATATTTAATTTCTTCCATAGGTGCTGGCAGCCCAATCCTGAAATCATTGAAAAAAGAATCCTGCAGTCAGTGTGGTCTCAGCTGTTCATGCAGGGCTGATGTACAAAACTCACATGGGAATGGAAGTGCAAAGAGATCAACAAAACACTATGTGCAAAAAGAAATTCTGAATGCAACAGAACTCCAACTCTAGAAATGATTGTCCAAAATTGAGTATGGAGAGTGACTGGGGATCCCAGGAGGAGTCACACCGATGCCTTCATTATGCTTTTACAAGATGTTATGTAGAGGAGAGATCTCAAATTCCCACAGAAAAAAGTATTTGATAACCCTGTGTCCAGCAGAACACGGGGTGCATTGTGATCTAGATAGTAAAAAATAAACTTGTGGAAGGAAAACTCTGTTGTGTAATCTTACTATGTCAAAGGTGTCTGGTTGAAAAGTTGTTCTATACCCAAATCTAAGCTGGTTCAAATCTGTACTGACATGCAGGCAGCAGAGAACAGGTCTGGTAATAATGCTATTTATGTTGCCCTCTTCCAGACTCCACATCTGGCGGTCCCCAGCTTCCTGCCCAAACATTGTAGGTGTTTCACAACTGAAAACAGCTCCTTCCTTTTGAGAACCTGTAAACTTAGTCTTGAAATGTACATAACTTACATTTTACAATTTATTTAGCCCAGGATAACAGGAAGGATTTTTCCCTGCTTTACTCAGCTGTCATGGCTTAACCCCAGCCAGCAACTAAGCACTGTGCAGCTGCTCCCTCACTCATTCCCAGAGATGGGGGAGAAAATCAGAAAAGGGAAAAAACTTTGTGGCTTAAGATAAAGACAGTTTAATTGGCAGAGCACAAGCCATGCAAACAAAGGAAAACAAGGAATTAATTTATCACTTCCCATGGGCAGGCAGGTTCTCAGCCACCTCCAGGAGAGCAGGGCTCAGCCATGCCTGATAGTGACCTGGGAAGATGAAAGCCGTCACTGGAGTACTCCCCTCCCTTCTTCTTCCCCACAACTTTATCTGCTGTGCATGAAGCTGCATGATTTAGAATATCCCTTTGGTCAGTTGGGATCAGCTCTCCTGGCTGTGTCCCCTCCCACCTCCTTCTGCACTCCTGGACTCCTCATGGGTGGTGTGAGAAGCAGAAAAGGCCTTGGGTCTGTGTAAGCACTGCTCAGCAATAACTAAAACATCCCTGCCTTATCAACGCTGTTCCCAGCACAAATTTTAAACAACTCTGTGCCTGAACTAACACAGTTTGCTTTTTATGGAAGCCTAGCTTCTAATTTTCTCTACCAAACATAGAAGATCTCTCAATAAATTATGGAATCGTTTCACTTTGATGTTTTAAGAATTGAATACTTAAGGCAGACGTTTTATTGTTTTTTAAAGATATGATGAGGCCAGGCAGAATAAATTATTTCACCTGACAACAGCTGCCATAAAATATATACACATACACAAGAAGTACAGGAATCACATAACCCACTAAGAGAGAATGAACACATGTATAAATTCATGCTTGAAATTTACCTGGTTTTGTGGTAATCTGACAGGCCATTGGGCTTTGTGGTGACTAATGATGAGAAATTCTGTAACCCCATCATAAAAAAGTGTTCTTAAGTAGAAAATAATTTGTTATTCTGGGGGAGGGAGGAACTTAAACAGAATTCTTTACAGGTTCCCATGGCTGTTCTGCTATATGTAGGCCTTTTTCTAAATCGGGGGTTCATTTGGCATTATTGGAATATCACAGACTTCAGATATTGACATTTACTAAGCACATCTGTGAAATGAACAGCTGACCCTATGGAAGAGAAAATGTGGAAACCCAGGGCACTGGGAATATTTCTCTGTCTGCTCTGGGGTGCCCTGACCCCCAGGGGACCACTGACTTTGATCCTCATTCATGGAGAAAGTATCCCAGACTTCAAGATGGACCAGAATCCACAAAAGTGTGAAATAGATTATAGAGATTAGTGTAGGTGTTTCACTTGGTGAGAAATTTAGGGTTTGGGATTTTTAGTGTGTTGTGGATGCAAGAAAGATGGAGGGCACAGGGTGTTGTCCTGGGTTTCTTCTTCATGCTTCTTCTTCCTTCTTTCTCATGGGTTTGGGTGGCATTTTGTAATTGGGCAGAAAAGTCCCCACTGGGGGCTCTGTGGGATCAGTCATTGGGTTAAAAGGGAAAATAATGCAGGTGTCAGTTCTTAATTGGATAGCTCAGTCTTAAAAGGCCTTGTAACAAGAGATTGTCAGCAATTTTGTGCCTTCTAATGAAAAGCTGCAAACTCACAGTAGTGAGACTGATTTACTGGTAAGAAATAATAAACACTTGAGTCCAAACATGAACTAACATCTCAAATGCCTTCAATCCAGACCCAGAGAAACCAACAACTGGTACTGCCACAAGAAATCAAATGAAACCAGGTCTTTCTTGTAATAAATTGCAGTACTGAACCCTTGTTTTGGGCTATTTTTTTTTAACCTTTATTCTAATTTTGGGGCAGCTTAATATTTAATCATAAAGTATATCCTTTTGGTTTTTGTCAAAGTTATATCCAGACACTAAACACCAGCATGTAGCACACATTAGAAAATACTGAGCAGAGCTCATATATTTTCTTTCTTTTGCCAGTATCATGAGGCATCTTAACATGTTTAATCAAAACAGTTATTAACCATATGTCCAAAAAAAGTCATAGAAGAGTGAGATGTGTTCCCTCTTCACTGCAATCATAAATCACACAACTGAACCTCAGTCCAGTAGGTTAGCAAGGAATTTGAGCCATGATAGCAACAGTAACCCCTGAGTTTTTCTTAGGATATCAGACTTTCTTATGTCCAGTATAGGAATCTGCTTATTAGCTAGAGAAGCCTGCTGAAGGGGGTGTGGGGGCCTGAGGGACAGACAGAGATCAGACACCATGTCAGTGCTTGGTAATTTAAAAAAAGCTGTTTCTGAGGGAGAATCAGTCTGGAGCTGTGCACAGCTCTCCCACAGCTGAACTCAGATGGCATCTGCAGGGCCTGCAGTGCCCAAGCTGAGGGGAAAGGTGGATGAGAAACGATGAATTTGGGTTACTGACTGATATGCCAGTGGTGCAATTGGCATAAACATGACATTACACTTATCCCTGCAGGATTAGTTTTCCCAGGCCACTCTTGCTTTTTGTGACTGCACTCCCTTTTTCCAGTAGGTATGTATGCTGTGCTTCCCAACTCAGCTTCACAAGTTTAACAGGAATTTTTAATTTGATGGTAATTTCGCTCCTGTAATGGACAGTATAACCATTGGAGCTCATATGCACAGTGCATTCAGTGTTCCTGCACACATACACCCTTTCTTGTTGCGTGGAACAATTTCTCACAATATTCGAGTCATCTCTTAAGTGAAAGATCAGCTTTGCTCAAGCCTTGTGCTCATTAACAAAGTAAATCCCTGCCCACCGGCTATGAACACCTCATACTCCCTGTAAGCCACTTCCTCACAGAGCAATCGGGGAAAGGAGCGCGCACTGCACCCCTTAAACCGAGACAGGGAATTGCCAGTGACCAGAGCTGCAATGTGTGTAGAGAATACCAAGTTTTTATGGTTTCAAGTGCGCAGAAACGAAGACCCAGGAAAGAACTGAGCGCGGCAGCTCCGACGAGCGGATTTTGAGCTCCGAAGCGAAGGACTGCACCGAGGCCGCTCGAAACCTCGAACTCCTCGGACCCCGGGGGCCTACGGCTTCCAAGGCGGGCACGAAATGTGACGGGAAGTGAAAAAGGCCGAGAGGATGAGGAAGATGGGAGAGGCGGTACAAACCAAGCAGGGAATTCGAAAGCCTCTTCCGCCAAGTGAATGTAAAGAGAAAGGTGGAGCGCCTTTTTAACCCGAAAATTGCTGGGCGCTAGAAAAGCCCGAAAGCGACGGCCAATGTTTGAGGAGCGCGGGCTTTTCGAAGAGTGCCGCGCTCTGGGGGCGGTGCGAGCTGCGCTTTCCTGCGCGGCTCTCCGCCTCCGGCTGAGGGGAGATGAACCCGGGGAGCCGCAGCATCCCCATCCCCACTCCCCCTCCCAGGAGCCGAGGCGCCCGAAGCGGAGCCTGTCGCTACCGCGAGGAACCCCTGGTAGCACCGATTCCTGCACCGAACGGGAAGGTATTTGCTCGGGGATTATTTATTTAAATGAGACACCGCTGCGGTGTCGCTCTGCACCGGAGAAGAATAGCGCAAGGAAGTTACCGGGTCCATTTAAAAGCAACAGCAACGGAGATACAAAGAACTTTTAATTGTGCACGGATAACGAGAAAACCACTTAAAAAATAATTTAAGAGTTCCAGCTCTTTTTGTGAAAACTTAGGTGGCTCTTAAAAGAGCCGTTGGGTTTATCTGCAAGGCAGATGGGGGTTTTTTTCGCGCCACTTATTTTTTCTTGGGTGCCGCCTTCTTCGCCTTGGCTGCTTTCGGCTTTGCCGCCTTGGGCTTGGCCGCTTTGGGCTTCACCGCCTTTGCCTTAGCCGGGCTCCTGGCTGCTACCGCCGCTTTTTTGGGCTTAGCAGCCTTTGTCACCTTTTTGGGACTCTTGGCTGCCTTCTTGGCTGCGGCGGCCGCCGGCTTCTTCGCCTTCTTGGGGCTCTTTTTCGCTGTCACCGGCTTCTTGGGCTTCTTAGCAGCGCTGGCGGGCTTCTTCGCCGCCGGCTTCTTGGGCTTGGCTGCAGCAGTTTTCTTCTTCGGAGCTTTTTCCTTCACTTCTCCGGGTTTCTTGCTGAGGCGGAAAGAGCCGGAGGCGCCGGTGCCCTTGGTCTGCACCAAGACGCCCTTGCTGACGAGGCTCTTGATGCCCAGTTTAATGCGGCTGTTACTTTTCTCCACATCGTAGCCTCCGGCGGCCAGCGCCTTCTTGAGCGCGGCGAGCGAGAGCCCCTTGCGCTCTTTGGAAGCAGACACGGCCTTGGTAATCAGCTCGGTGACGCTGGGCCCCGCGGGCTTGCGGGCTTTGGAGCCGCTCGCCGCCTTCTTCGGCTTCTTGGCGGCGGGAGCTTTGGCCGGGGCCGGGGCGGCGGCGGCGACATCGGGCGCGGCGACGGGAGCGGTCTCGGCCATGTCAGCTCGGTCCTGTCCGGGGGAACAATGGAGGAGTCGCCGCCGCCGCCCCTTTTATAGCGGCGCCGCGCGCGCTGATTGGTGCGCCGCGCTGCGCCCCACCTCCCGCCGCCGCGCCCGCTGTGTTTCTTCAAGGTCCAAAAAGCACTTTTTCTTCAGGAATTTTGCCGCCTGTGCACCCCGTTTCTTGCCGGAAGGGAAGGGGGGAGTCTGTCCTACAGGCTAGTGGAGTTTCCCCCTAGAAGGAGCGGAAATGAGGAAAACGCGACCGCTGAAACTCAGCGGCGGGCAGCTGCAGAGACCTCGGCAGAGAGAAACCTTCGGTTTATATTTTAAATTAAAATTCTACCGTCAGTGAAATGGGCACAACTGGCACAAAATCTTGTTCTTTAGAAGGTTCTCTGCAAAGCAGGACAAAACCAGATTGGTGTGAGCGGTTGGTGTCAGAGAAAATGGATATTTAATCCGAGGAAGTAACACAGTTTTGCCCCGTGGTCCCAGACGCTGATGCAGAGCTGGCTCCCTCGGCTGAGCCGCTTCCCTCCGAAATCACCGCGCTCAGTCTCTTCGGAGATCACGGTGTCTCAGCCAGTGCCTTTTGGGGAGATGTCTGTGCTTTAGCAGCACGTGTGAAAGTCTATGTACCTTTCCTTATGCTTGGGCATTTCAGTGAAACAAAGCACCGACGTGCCCCTCTGTACGCTGAAGCTACTGTCACTGCATTTTCCATATAACACTAACGAAGCAGCTTGCGTTTGTTAAATTCAGAAATCAGGATAGCTGCAATTACAAGTAATCTGATTTTAATCAGTAATTATTCTCCTTTGCCCCGTAATTAAAATTGACGGGGAAGCAGAATCTGGAGTGTACTGAATTTTGAATTGCGCAGGGAGTCAAACCTGAAAATGCATCTTTTGACGGTATGTTGAGAAGCCAGGAGACTTAAAGCAAAACTGGTTTCTCGGTTTTAATGAAAGAATGTTGATTGTGTAAGTTTGTATCTTTGATAACACCATCTGGTGATTCACCACTTCTTTACTTTCAGAAGAAAAAAACCTACACCTTAGCAAGAGGATTCCTGCCCCGGGAAGTGGTAGCTCCATATTACAAACAATGGATGTTTTTCTTTTTTTTTTTTTTTTTTCCCTTCGTTTTCAATGCAATGTTGCTTTGCTTCAAACACCAGGCAGTTAACAGTCTGCCGGCAGCAGTATTGTGTTCTGTACCCTCCATATCCGGGGCTATCATCAGCTCCTAAAACCCTGCGAGCAGCTAAATTCAGAGCTGAAAGGAGGTGCTAAAGGATGAATGAAATGTCGGTAAAACCTCCCGCTGTTTGAGGGTGTGAAAATAAAGAAACACAGCGACCTCAGTAATTTGAGAAACGTCGTGTTCTTTGCTTATTAGCCGTGTTTAATTGAAAAATCTAAACTGCTACAATCAGAGGAAACACTGGATTTAATCTAGTAATTTGAAATAACTTTTTTTCCCTGCTTGAAGGTAAATGTTGAAAAAATACAGCTTAGTGAGGTCTCCCTTAGTAAACCTATAAAACAAAGGTAAATGCATGTTTTGGATGATAATACCAAGCATAACAAAACCGCGGTGTGACCCTGCAGAATGTTGCATTGATTCTTGATTAATTACAGTAATGAGAAAACAAATTTAATGCCCACTTAATCTGATACTTATTTCCTATAGTGGGAGAGGATTAAGGTCTTCTGTGACACTACTGAACACTATCAGAATGCTGAAATACTTTTTTTCTAAACTAGTAATAGTAACCTCATTGCCAAGAGCAGTTCAAAACCTCCCAGAGGCACTAGTGCTAAGATCTAGAGTTCTCTAGCTCCTTGATATTTTATATAAGTGCTTAATTTTGTCAAGATATTCACATTTATTGGCTGCTTTCTGGGCTTGTACAGGAACTGTTGTAATCTTGATCAACCCCTGAAAGACTCGGTAATCCTTTTATTTCTTCACACTTCTTTATGGCAGAAAGGAATTCTGAAAGTCCTGGAAATGTAAACAGAACAATTAGTATTTTTCCTTATTTTCATTGTCATGTGTGTATATTGATTTTTTTAGAAACAGGAAAGTGTTTAGAGTTGTGATTCTACTTTCTCAAGCTCATCTTTCCTTCAGGTAAGATATCACTGAGCCTTGGAGGTAATCTCTGCCCACTGTGAGAGACAAAGAAACGTCAGATTGGTGGTGTGTGGCAGTGGATGCTGGTGAGAAATGAACCATTATGAGCTCCTGTTCAGTGGAGACCAAAACAAAGGTGAGCATAAGACAGGAAGGGCAGACCTGAGTGTTGATGCAAGTCAGACATCACTTGCCTGACTTTTTTCTTCAGCTATGTTTTGCTTTTGGATATTCAAGCATAATACCTTAGAATCATCCAAGTATTTACATTGTAACCCAGTAAGTGAGCTTTAATTTCTCAGCCACTGTAGACTAAAATTATTTTTTCAGCCACTAGAGAAAACCTCAAAAAAGGGAACATGTTCTCAACACAGCAACTTGGTGCATTTGCATGTGTATACCAGGGAGGCTTCCCCAGGCTTGGATGCTCCATCTTTTCTTCACACAGAAGTTGTGTTTGGGTTTCACCACTCCATTCAGCTTCCCCATATTTTTAAAATCAGCAAATCAGTCAATAGAAAGACCAAAATAGTGTAGCAAAATATGGTTGCTTTTCTTCCAGGGAATAAAACATGTTTATGAATTAACACAGGCCTGTACAGAGATTCTACCCAGAATTTTTTTTGAAGGTTAATAGAGGGGAAAAGAAAAAAAAAAAAAAAACCAACATTGTCAAGTGGGTTCATATTCTGCATCCAACTCCCACACGTGTTGTAAATTAATTACACTTTATGCAGATTGCTTACAGAAACTGGGCATCTACCCTTGCTGCAGTTCCAAAGCTGATGCATAGCACAAATGTTCTAATGTAAAATAAACAATGCTTTGCTTTGCTACTTCTGCCTAAATAAGTGAAAGGCTGCCATTATTTTCCTCTGTGCCCACTGACATTTATTTTCCTGAATGACTAGTAAGGTGAAAATGTCCTATAACAAACGTAGATTTAGTATTTTTATTACCCCATGCCTAAATGAACAGCACTAAAATCCTTCACCAAGTGTTGTGGCTTCCACAATGGGTGAGGGTTCTGGCTTGGTTGTACAGTAATCTTATCTTATATATCTGATAATTTCTAGGCATAGGCCAAGGCCTAAGGTGAGATATGCACTTCAGAATGTTAAAAAAAAGTCTGTATTCCACATTTGAAAGACATATAAATTTTATTTCCTTTTTTTCCTCATGGAATAGACCATGCCTCATTTTCAGGGAATGAAACAATTTTTAAATCACAGAAATTAAAATTCCCACTCTTCAAACACAGTTGGAAACTGTATCACTGTCTTTCAATCTTTGGCCACTGATGCCCTTGAGAGGACAGAAATCCTCTTGCTCAGCATGAAGAAACACAAATGAACTGCAAATTTTTATTCCTTCTTGAGTGGAACACAAGCATTTTCTGACACAGCATAAGACCTAAATCAGCTGCAGGAGCTGGCAAAAAGATGTGAATTGTGAGAAGGGTCATTTATGCTTAGTCAACAGTACAAATCTGGTAATAGGCATGGAATACAAATAGCCAGTTTCAGGTCAGATTCCCAAGGCTGAGTGAAGAATGATGTGATCTACAGTGGTTTTTTAGGAATCATGTTAGAGTTCTTCCCAGAATTGTAGTGGCAGGAGGTGAGTGAGGCCTTCTTGTCTACAACCAGTGATCAGGAATTGCCGTTTGGAAACTCCAGATATAGCACAGGCAGATAAATGTTTTATGCAGTGTAGTGAGGGAAGTCAAGGATGTTTGCAAAATTTTTTTCTTTTTATTCAAATGGCAAAATCAGTTCATGGAGTTTCCCAACTGCATTGATACCAGGTAACTGAATTCCTATTACTGTGTAACAGACCAGAACTCTGGGGGTTACTTTAAATCACATTCCAGGTCTTTCTGCATTGAATGGAATGTCTGCCTGCCTGCTTCAAAACTTACTAAATCCATGTTGTAGTTTTAACTAAAAACATCTTGCATTGTAACATTAAAACATGGGTTTTTATCCCCTTTCAGTTTCTATTAAACTAACTTAAAATATCAATTCTTTCTTCTAAAAAAAGAGACTACATTCCTCCTTCTTTTTTGATGTTTCTCTTGTCTTAATACTGCTGCCTTAAGATCTCTTTACTGAGCATTTACAAAAGAGGAAGATTTATTTTTAACCCAATTATGTAAATTGCAGATGAAAGAAGCAAAGCTTCCAAGAGAACTTTAATGTAGTCTTCAGCCCTTAGAATTTTGAGTAAACACCAAAATTCAAGGAAAAATGTGCCCCTGCTGTTTGCAGTTTTGTGAAGATTTTAACTCTGGCATATAAAAGGAGATTTTCAGGTGGATTTTTCAGCATGCATTGTAGCAGATAACTACAGTAGAGGTAAAGATAACCAGATGGCTTGTGAGTGAAAATATTATTCAAAAAAGTGCTAAATAAAAATACAGTGATCGAGAAACCTTGATTTCCAAGGCTCTGCATATATGTAAACATCTGGGGGCATGGAAAGCCCAGGGCAGCCATTTCACAGCGATTTGTGCTGTTTCCTGTGGCTGGAAGTCATTTTGAGATTCAGTTCACAGCTGACATGCTCACATTTCTCATTTCAGAGCTGGTCCTCCCTGGTGAAATATAGAGGAGGCTACTTAGTGTTTGTAACATACAAATCAAAATATCTTCCACATAAAATAAAAGCTCTGTGCTGATTTTCTGGAAAAAAAACCCAAAAAAACAAAAAAAAAAAAAAAAAAAATCCAAAGACCCCCCCCCCACCCAATGAACAGCAAACCAAGCAGAAAACCAAGCACCACCAAATCCCTCAGAAAAACATACCTACCTGACCTAACAAATCTTATCTAGGAAAACCTTAAGTGGGGAATAAATTAAGAAAAACTATTGGATATTCCTCCAGAATTTTTGCAATTAATGAATGCAATACTTGCCATGGTTAGCCAGTGGCTTCATACATTATTAAGGTTTTCATTATTTTCTAGTATATAGATATATATTCATGTGAAGTGGTGCTTAACAGGGTTCCAGAGTACATGTAGGCCCAAAACATGTATCTAAAAAAGGAGAAAGACTAATGAAGTGGACATACACTTTTCTGGCAATTATTTTCAGAGTAAGCTGTACTTGGTTAAGTTTCTATATAAAGTACTGTCATATAAATTCCTAGTACACAGCATACAGCATAAGAACAAGATATTTATAGGATTTAGTGCTTCTCACAAGGGGAAATGAAAGAAAATCACAATATAATACCTGCCCCCATGCATGAAAAAAATTAGTACTCCCAAAAGGTAGTTTATTTATACACAAAATTGACTGGTAAAAAAATACATATATATGTTGAGCTAGAGGTAAAACAACACAGTGAGGTAGAAAATATTTGTCATAAATCTGAAAGAGAACAACAATAGGAAGACAAAGATATTTTTCTCTTGTGTCATCCGGCAGAAAAAGTGATGTGGCAGAGTTAGAAAGAAATAACATGCTGAGCAGCAGCTGGTAGAAGAGAAAAGGGAGAAATTTAGGAAAATGTCTCCGAACGCTTTTGGCTTTTCGCGAACCCGACACCGGGAAAGCGCAGCGGCAGCACACCCTAAAGGTTCCTGGAGGCGGCAGGGCCGTCCAAGCGCCACGGCAAGGGCGCAGCGGGCTGGAGCCATCCCAGGATCCTGAGCCGGGACACAGCGAGCCCGGACCGACAGCACCTGGGGGACCAGACAGAACTTTGTAGACGGCTCCGGGGCCGTCACCGCCCGGAGAGGACGAAGGAGGGAAAAGCAGCTCGGGGGAGCCGAGGGGCTGGAGGACTGGGAGAGAGGCGGGGGAGGGGGGCAGGGCCGGAGGCGGGCACAGGCGCGGGGAAAGGAGCGGGGCCCCGGGGCGGAGCCTGGGGCGGCCCAAGGGGCGGAGGCGCAGCCCTGCCCCCTCCGCCGGGCCCGCCCCTGCTCCCAACCAGGTCGGACCCAACCATATAAAGGCGCTGAGCGAGCGGCGTCGGCTCAGAGCAGCGGAATTGCATCAGTGCTGGTTCTGTAGCCATGTCTGGTCGGGGTAAAGGCGGTAAGGGGCTCGGCAAGGGCGGCGCCAAGCGCCACCGCAAGGTGCTGCGCGACAACATCCAGGGCATCACCAAGCCGGCCATCCGCCGCCTGGCTCGGCGCGGCGGCGTCAAGCGCATCTCGGGGCTGATCTACGAGGAAACTCGCGGCGTGCTGAAGGTGTTCCTGGAGAACGTGATCCGCGACGCTGTCACCTACACGGAGCACGCCAAAAGGAAGACTGTCACAGCCATGGACGTAGTCTACGCTCTCAAGCGCCAAGGTCGCACTCTCTACGGCTTCGGCGGCTAAAGCTTCTCCTTCCTGCCGCACTACTGCCACAAAACCACAAAGGCTCTTTTAAGAGCCACCCACCTATTCCTTTAAAAGAGCTGTCTCGCTTTATGTTTATATATCGTTGATTGCTGTATTTGTCCCTGACTATTTAACGAAGAGCCTGTCTCCCGTTTTCAGTCCTACATCGGGTAGGTCAGGTCCCTGCTTTTCGGAGGCCATTTAGAAAGGATAATTAACACAAAATCCACACAGGACAAGTGCGTCAATTACCCGTCCCTAGGAAAATATGAGCAAACTGCGATATGCCCAATGATCTCCACAAGGCACCGCAGCATTCTTTTCCATATTCCCTACCCGTCACTCAAAGGCACCTGCAGAACCAACTGCAGCGCCTCTAGTAGAGACACCCTGGAGCAGCCTGTTCGCACTTCCGGGCGCCGCTGCAGCCCACGAGAGCGCGGGCCCGCGGCCACGGACGGTTCGGCGCCCGCGCCATTTCCAAAAGCCCGCGCAAACCACGATTGGCCCCGGGACATTTCCCGCTCCCCTCGGCCCGCGCCCATCCTATCCCAGCACAGCGGCTCCCTGCGCGTCAGGAACAGAGCCATGCCCCTCGATCCTGAACCATAAACACAGCCCGCCACAAATAGCCCAGGCTAAATACAAACAACTCACGCCAAACACACACACAGAGCCCGAAACACACAGGCACCCTTGCGTTCCCTTTGCTTCCCTTTCCACTAGCACCCCGACCGGAGCAGCATTTCAAGCTCTTTCTCGAGACTGTGGGTGGCTCTGAAAAGAGCCTTTGGGGTTCGCTTCGGGGCTCCGGACGCTTCCGCAGCCCGCTTTACTTGCTCTTGGCTTTGTGACTCTCCGTCTTCTTGGGCAGCAGCACGGCCTGGATGTTGGGCAGCACGCCGCCCTGCGCGATCGTCACCTTGCCCAGCAGCTTGTTGAGCTCCTCGTCGTTGCGGATGGCCAGCTGCAGGTGGCGGGGGATGATGCGCGTCTTCTTGTTGTCGCGGGCCGCGTTGCCCGCCAGCTCCAGGATCTCGGCCGTCAGGTACTCCAGCACGGCCGCCAGGTACACCGGCGCGCCGGCGCCCACGCGCTCCGCGTAGTTGCCCTTGCGCAGCAGCCGGTGCACGCGGCCCACGGGGAACTGCAGCCCGGCCCGCGACGAGCGCGACTTGGCCTTGGCGCGCGCCTTGCCGCCCTGCTTCCCGCGCCCCGACATCGTCTCTCGCTCCTCGTTAGCTCGGCACACAAACTCCCACCGATACCTACAAGCAACACCGCCAACACAGCCGCCCTCAGCCCTCAGCCTTTATATCCCCTCCCTGCGCGCGACCGCCGCCTCCTCATAGGCCGAGGCCCACTCTCGGCACACGCGCTGCCCAATGGCGCAGCGAATCTCACGCTGACCAATCGCGACGGGCGCAGCGCCCAGAGCCTCCGCTCGTCCCCCTCCGCCCGGCCAATCACGAGTCGCGGTGGGCGGGCCTCGGCTCGCGCGGCCCCTCCGACGGGAACCGCCGCTCCCGCCCGGAACGGCGGCACCGCGCTGCCCCGTCCCGCTCCGCGTTCGCTCTCTGCCCTGTGCTAGGGCTCATCTAAAGCCGCCGGCCTGCACAGTACGGACTGGGGGGCCGAGTCAAGGACGTAAAGAGGAAAGGGGAGACCCTGCGGCGGGGTCCGTGAGGGGAGAAATGGGAACGCAGGGGACACGTACGGTCTGGCAAAGGACCATTGTCCTGCCACATTTTTTGTGGAACCTCATTTCAACAGAAACTCTAAACTCAAAACTTATAATGAATGCACACATTTGATTACAAGCTTTGATTCATAGCCATATCTCCTTCTTTCGTAACTGCTTAATAAAGTTTGTGTATCAGTGTATCACCACACAGAACTGAAAGCTATAAAAGTTTTAAATTCTTGGGCTAAAATGACTTTGTTTAATATCATTTTATTTTTTCCTTTCAAGTAGACATTTTCAGCTACTATTTTTTCCATAATTTTGCAGAATTTTGTGACAGTTTAAGGTATCTAAATAATCTAAAATATTTAAATAATGAAAGTAATATCTAATACTTCAAAATACACACACTTTAAAGGTAATTTTTGTCCTTGTTAACACTGCATTAATATATCCAAGAAAATAAAAGGGAAACTTCAACACTTAAAGGATGGCAAAGTGAATTTATAAGCAAGATGCAATTGTAAACTTGTCTAGAGAAAGAAAAGTTTAAAGGCTTCCGTGGTTTAGTACTCAAGGCAATTTTTGTCAGTTAATAACAACACCAAGTCTTAGAAATTTCGCAAACTAAAATACCATACATTACCGCCTCTTACAAGAACACTAAATACTTACTAAGGATGCAGCCTGTAAAAGATAGGCGGTGTCTGCTAAGGGCGGGAATTTTAAAATTTGAATCAACCAATGAAACTCAGCCTGCACCCGTCTGCCTATCAGAGAATGACCAGTCCTATAAATACTCCCCGAATTGATTCAGGCGTTTATTACAGTGCTTGGTCCGCACTCAACCCTTCGTATCGGCAGCGATGGCGCGCACGAAGCAGACAGCGCGGAAGTCGACGGGCGGCAAGGCGCCCCGCAAGCAGCTGGCCACCAAGGCTGCCCGCAAGAGCGCGCCGGCCACGGGCGGTGTCAAGAAGCCGCACCGCTACCGGCCCGGCACGGTGGCGCTGCGCGAGATCCGGCGCTACCAGAAGTCCACGGAGCTGCTGATCCGCAAGCTGCCCTTCCAGCGGCTGGTGCGCGAGATCGCGCAGGACTTCAAGACCGACCTGCGCTTCCAGAGCTCGGCCGTCATGGCGCTGCAGGAGGCCAGCGAGGCCTACCTGGTGGGGCTCTTCGAGGACACCAACCTGTGCGCCATCCACGCCAAGCGTGTCACCATCATGCCCAAGGACATCCAGCTGGCCCGCCGCATCCGCGGAGAGCGCGCCTAAGCCTTGCCCGAACTTTAACGCCTGTTTTTAGAAAAGGTATTTAAATCAACACAAAGGCTCTTTTAAGAGCCACCACAAACACAATCAAAAGAGCTGTTACACTGTAAGGCTTTTCAATATGTTCACTAACTATAAAATCCCACAGAATTAATACAATTATCGATAGAAGGGAGAAGTAGTGTGATTTATGTATCTAGGTTCTGGGATACAAGCGCTAGAGGGATGTGATTTTCCGATGCGGGGAAGTGTATGATGTGTTACAAGCTGGAAAGAAGGATCAAAACGGTTAAAATCGTGCGAAACCGCGGGTAAAAAAACCTGAGGAACAAAGGGAAATTCACTTCCCTCTCAGTGCCTGCGTGTCCCTTGCGTCCCCCTTTTCCCCCTCACGGACCCCGCCGCAGGGTCTCCCCTTTCCTCTTTACGTCCTTGACTCGGCCCCCCAGTCCGTACTGTGCAGGCCGGCGGCTTTAGATGAGCCCTAGCACAGGGCAGAGAGCGAACGCGGAGCGGGACGGGGCAGCGCGGTGCCGCCGTTCCGGGCGGGAGCGGCGGTTCCCGTCGGAGGGGCCGCGCGAGCCGAGGCCCGCCCACCTCGACTCGTGATTGGCCGGGCGGAGGGGGACGAGCGGAGGCTCTGGGCGCTGCGCCCGTCGCGATTGGTCAGCGTGAGATTCGCTGCGCCATTGGGCAGCGCGTGTGCCGAGAGTGGGCCTCGGCCTATGAGGAGGCGGCGGTCGCGCGCAGGGAGGGGATATAAAGGCTGAGGGCTGAGGGCGGCTGTGTCGGCGGCGTTGCTTGTAGGTGTCGGTGGGAGTTTGTGTGCCGAGCTAACGAGGAGCGAGAGACGATGTCGGGGCGCGGGAAGCAGGGCGGCAAGGCGCGCGCCAAGGCCAAGTCGCGCTCGTCGCGGGCCGGGCTGCAGTTCCCCGTGGGCCGCGTGCACCGGCTGCTGCGCAAGGGCAACTACGCGGAGCGCGTGGGCGCCGGCGCGCCGGTGTACCTGGCGGCCGTGCTGGAGTACCTGACGGCCGAGATCCTGGAGCTGGCGGGCAACGCGGCCCGCGACAACAAGAAGACGCGCATCATCCCGCGCCACCTGCAGCTGGCCATCCGCAACGACGAGGAGCTCAACAAGCTGCTGGGCAAGGTGACGATCGCGCAGGGCGGCGTGCTGCCCAACATCCAGGCCGTGCTGCTGCCCAAGAAGACGGAGAGTCACAAAGCCAAGAGCAAGTAAAGCGGGCTGCGGAAGCGTCCGGAGCCCCGAAGCGAACCCCAAAGGCTCTTTTCAGAGCCACCCACAGTCTCGAGAAAGAGCTTGAAATGCTGCTCCGGTCGGGGTGCTGGTGGAAAGGGAAGCAAAGGGAACGCAAGGGTGGCTGTGTGTTTCGGGCTCTGTGTGTGTGTCGTGTGTTGTTTGTATTTAGCCTGGGCTAGTTGTGGCGGGCTGTGTGTTCATGGTTCAGGATCGAGGGGCATGGCTCTGCTCATGACGCGCAAGGAGCCGCTGTGCTGGGATAGGATGGGCGCGGGCCGAGGGGAGCGGGAAATGTCCCGGGGCCAATCGTGGTTTGCGCGGGCTTTTGGAAATGGCGCGGGCGCCGAACCGTCCGTGGCCGCGGGCCCGCGCTCTCGTGGGCTGCAGCGGCGCCCGGAAGTGCGAACAGGCTGCTCCAGGGTGTCTCTACTAGAGGCGCTGCAGTTGGTTCTGCAGGTGCCTTTGAGTGACGGGTAGGGAATATGGAAAAGAATGCTGCGGTGCCTTGTGGAGATCATTGGGCATATCGCAGTTTGCTCATATTTTCCTAGGGACGGGTAATTGACGCACTTGTCCTGTGTGGATTTTGTGTTAATTATCCTTTCTAAATGGCCTCCGAAAAACAGCGACCTGACCTACCCGATGTAGGACTGAAAACGGGAGACAGGCTCTTCGTTAAATAAGTCAGGGACAAATACAGCAATAAACGATATATAAACATAAAGCGAGACAGCTCTTTTAAAGGAATAGGTGGGTGGCTCTTAAAAGAGCCTTTGTGGTTTTGTGGCAGTAGTGCGGCAGGAAGGAGACGCTTTAGCCGCCGAAGCCGTAGAGAGTGCGACCCTGGCGCTTAAGGGCGTAGACTACGTCCATGGCTGTAACAGTCTTCCTCTTGGCGTGCTCCGTGTAGGTGACAGCGTCGCGGATCACGTTCTCCAGGAACACCTTCAGCACACCGCGAGTTTCCTCGTAGATCAGCCCCGAGATGCGCTTAACGCCGCCGCGCCGAGCCAGGCGGCGGATGGCCGGCTTGGTGATGCCCTGGATGTTGTCGCGCAGCACCTTGCGGTGGCGCTTGGCGCCGCCCTTGCCGAGCCCCTTACCGCCTTTACCCCGACCAGACATGGCTACAGAAACAGCACTGATGCAATTCCGCTGCTCTGAGCCGACGCCGCTCGCTCAGCGCCTTTATATGGTTGGGTCCGACCTGGTTGGGAGCAGGGGCGGGCCCGGCGGAGGGGGCAGGGCTGCGCCTCCGCCCCTTGGGCCGCCCCAGGCTCCGCCCCGGGGCCCCGCTCCTTTCCCCGCGCCTGTGCCCGCCTCCGGCCCTGCCCCCCTCCCCCGCCTCTCTCCCAGTCCTCCAGCCCCTCGGCTCCCCCGAGCCGCTTTTCCCTGCTTTTCCCCCTGCTGTCGTGGCGAGAACGCAGTACCTTTTCTTTGTTTTTTTTCCCTGCGCAGGGACGCGGCGGTCTTTTGGCCGCTGCGCACGGCCTTTATGGTCGTGTCGTGACCGTAACTTTTCACTGCTGGGCATTCGATATATTGCGAACCACCTAATATATAATAAATGCAATAATTTCTTATATAATAAACCACCTGATATATAAGAAATATAATAAGAAATATAAGAACTCTTCGATCCGTTTCAGGAGTTTAGCTTAGTATTTGTCTTATATACCATGAAGCATGAGGAAAATTATGCCTAAGTTTTCACCTTAGACCAGAAGTAAACGTTTGGTTTTCTCAAAACTGCCTGTGTCTGACTCTCAGAGTATGGTATCAGCAGTGAATCTGCACAGGACTTTTTCAGCAGTGAACTGAACACCCTTTATTTTCTCTCTTTGTTGTTTTCTTCACATTAAATTCCAGACATCTTGCTGATAAATAAAAAGCATTATATTTCCAATTGGCTAATTACTTCAACTGGATTCAAATTTTAAATGTATGTCAAATGCAAAACAAAATGACAGTGCCAACTGTGTTCCTGTGTACCCCCATGTTTTCAAAGATTTGGCACAATTCTGAGTGGATACTCATTCCTCCATGTTTTTCTTTCACAAGGGAATGTTGCAAATGATGACATTTCTCTTTGTTGTTTTGGTATAACTGCAAGACTCTGAAAATAAGTCATTATGACTTTCCAGTCCATGCCTCATTTCTGTTGGCTATGCCTGCAGTCCTCCATTTGCAGTTCAGGACCCACTGGCTCTACGGGATTAACATAATTCCAATATGGAGAATATGCCTGAGCTTATCATGGCCAAATACACCCATTATTACTCACACTGAGACAGAAAAAAGTCCTTGAAAGAAAATGGCTCAGAAAGATCTCTGTGAACTCTGGCAACCCTTTTTTTCATTGACTCTGCCTTTTTTTTCTGCCTTAGTCACAGTGACTCCAGCAGGGTAAGTCTGAAAAAATGAGGGGTCTAAAAATATAATCGTGAAGTAATTGTTCCACAGCATCTTTCAGCTCAGATATTTTATATAAGAATGTCTCAGCCTGGCCCTGAAGACCTGTGGTTCCTTTTAATCTCTTCTTTTATGTGACTTGCCATTCCCTCTGTATCACATGTATTATCTTCATCTCTGCAGCTACTGGGTAGGGTA
This sequence comes from Serinus canaria, assembly GCF_022539315.1. NCBI lineage: Eukaryota > Metazoa > Chordata > Aves > Passeriformes > Fringillidae > Serinus > Serinus canaria. The sequence continues at coordinate 46,408,382 of NC_066314.1, forward strand.
TTCAGTTCACTCTCTTAGCTGGTGGGCATTTTCTTCCATTTCATGCATGTTTTCCAGCAGCATTTTATAACTCAGGCAGACACTGAGGACAGCTAACCCCGTGTTAATGGAATTCTCCACAAGGACAGGGATTCAGTCCATGGAGTATACGTGCCTATCACTCATCTGTCCACCCACCACCCCCACTCACCTGTTCCTCAACCCTTTGATTTGTAATGCTAAAGCAATTCCCAAAGCATGAAAAGTTTTGTCTAGAGAAAGTGACTGCTACCCACAAAGAAGAAATTCCATCTGCAGCTCCCTAATTCATCCCTGTCCTAAGACATCCCCTCTTGACTCAGTGAGTCTCCAGCCTACAAAGCACTTAAATCTAAAGGACCACTTTGATGAGATTATCAGCTACCGCTCTTACCCTCTTTATTTACTAGCCTCTGTCACAGCTTGGTATTGGTCCACAAAGAAGTTTCCTGTTAGTTACTCATTTCTTCAAGCATTAAAATTATGTCTCCAGCATGCAATTCAAAGGGAGCAGAATCTCAAGGCTGTCCTGCTCATAGCACCCATTAATTTCTCCCCACTCTTGGATCCCTGCTGATATTACTAACTTAAGAAACAAGTTCTACTACTGCACTGTGTATTCTTTTGACCTCTCTCACACTTAAAACTTTTGTGTTCCCAATACTAGCCTAACAGAGCTTGTGTGTCCCTCAAGTTTGAAGGGACCATAACCAGATGATCCTACTACCCAAGGGGAAGGTAGGAAAAAAAAAAAATACAACACAAAAGACCCAAACAAAACCACAAACTAAAGGTAAGACCATTCACCATGTAGGGAAAATAAACACATGTGGTAAAATGAAAATTATAAAAATGTAAACCCAAACAGACTTGGAGATTAAGAATCCATCTTTACTTTTATTAGTGTCAAATGCAAACAAAAATTCCTGTCTTCATCCCCTGGTGTGGCTGACATTGATAATCCTTGAAAACCTTTCTATGCAGTCAAGCACACCAAGGCCTAAAGAACTGATAAAACAAGAAAAGATTGTAATTTTTCCTCCATTTTAGTTTTGGTTCTATTTATTTTCTTTCTTTTTTTTTTTTTTTCCTAGCAAATTTTTTAATAAAAAGACCATGCCTTAGATTTGGCAATTAACATTGGAATTACTCAAAAGTTCACCTGACTTATCACCAACCCCTTCCTCAACAGCTTTGAGTAATTTCAGCTGTTAAGTTTGCTTGTGCATGTCTCACTGCAGCCAGAGCAAACCCAAACCCTAGCAGGTTTCTCTTTACTCAGCACTTCCATACAGCTGGATTGTCTGCTGCTCAGTGCTGGCCTTCTCTGCAAGTCTTGCTAACCACACAATTAAATGTCACTTGTTACAAACTACTAACCTCAAACAGCATACAAAAGTTATTGCTAATCTATTCCCTATTTCAAAACCAAATCAACAAAATCTTGATGGCATTTTCAGTTCCAAAGCAAAAAATCCAAAACAAACAGACATACAAACAAACCTGTGCCAGACAGAACAATATTTAGTTTTAATAGTCATTATGGAAGCCAATTTTTTCTGGGACCAAGGCAATTTGCAGTCAAAACAGATGAAATATATTCTTCCTGAGTGTGCCCAAACCATATATATATAGTCTTAGGGGCCTCTGAAGGCAGATTCCTGACTTCCTAACTGTATGACAGCAGAGGTGACAAGTTGCTGACCTCATTAATATATCAGGGGGAAATTCAGGCCCCAGCCAGCCCTTCCAGTGCCCCTGGCAATCTGGACAACATACTGACCTGAGATAGTGCTACTCTGGCACCAGACCATGGGCTGCACAGCTGCAAAGCATGCACTGTGAAAACATGAACTATAGCACAACACTTCCACAGTGAACAACTCTGCAAAACCTCCTTGTTCCCTTCTGTGGGAAAACAGCCCATGCAGCAAGCTCCAAATGCTAACTTGCAATACTCCTGCTCTAGAGAGATGGCCCAAACAGCCTTGTCTAGAGCCAGTACCTGCTTCACCTTCACACCTCTGGTGAGTAACAGGAAGGCAGCACCACTTAGGGAGAGCAGCTTTCCATGGTGTGTTACACAGGGCTCTGGCTCTTTGCCTGCTTTGTGCCTGGGTGCCACTGTCAGTGCCTGTGAGGCAAAAAATGAGTTGTCTGCCAACCCAAATTGACCTGGAAGCGTGTCACATCAGTGTCTGGGGTGTCAGCAGCCAGGAAGATGGCAGATTGCAGACCAGCTGTGCATGCACCACGTGTCCCAGGACACTTTGTCCCTCCATAGGTTCCAAACACGTTTCTGGCTGGAGTGGGAAGAGACATTTAAATTCATCATATTGCTCCATACCAGAAGTCACAGACAGCACTGTCACACAAGCAGGAAAGTGGGGAGGGCAGAAAATCCACAGAAGTGCTGCAGTATTGCAGGGAGGAAGAGTTTGCTGCTGACTAGTCTGAGCAGCCAGGATTCTGTGCTGATGGAGAGGCTGCTGTGGAAGGACAGCGTGGTGTCACCCTTCCTTGGGGGCCTTCACCACTAAATGCAGTCAAAGTGAGACACTCTCCATTCAGGAGGAGACAATTTCTCTGGGGAGACAAAGCTGATGCAGCTTCTGTTAATGCTGTTCGCCTCTCAGGAACAGTTTGTCTAAGGGCCTGAGGTGTCCTCAATCTCCCATTGATGATGACATTCAAACCATGCCAGAGTGGCCCAGAACACAATTTTTCAAGTGGCTCTGATTAGTTTTAGAAGACCAAATTACTCTGAGATAGAAATAATTCTATTATTTGATTTCTGACTGAGGACCTTTTCATTGTGTGTGAAAAAAGTAAAAATGCATTATGCTAATGAACAAACACACAGTAAAGAACAAAGTCCATTTTTTTCATCATTATCTGTTCTCAGAAAGATTTTGGTCCCCTGCATTTTCTCCTGACTTTTTTTTTTTTTTTTTTTTTTTTTTTTTTTTTGCTTTCCCAGGAAGGATTTCCTTCCCAGTGCCTCCCAACTATGGACACATCCAGTTTTCAGACTATAGATTTTCAATTGCCAAATTACATGCCATAGCAATGAAGAAGGGAGGACACAACAGGTGTCCCAACCCTTAACCAAGGGTACAGGGAGGAGTGTACAACATTCCAGGAAGATGAGTCTGTGGGGACAGTCATCCCTTGCCCTACCCTGTTTGTTCTGCTCCCTACAGATGCTCACTTATGCCCTGAGTTTAAAAGGCCTTATGTGACCTCAGTACCCTTTAGGAGCCCTAACAGCAGTAGCAGCAGACACATTAGTATTATGTAGGCAGAGACTTGTTCTGCTGAGCTGCAACAAGTTTGTAGTTTGGTAGGTCTTGCTTTAAAATTCCTTAGCTAAGTGTTAAAAGTTGCTAGACTGTGCTGGCTGGTTGGATCACAGCAGTGTTATTACATTTGAAACTCAGGTGAAAGATGATGTCACTGAGGGCAAGTAAGGCATGGGTGTAACACTGTAATAGCAGTGTAATCACGGTTTCCAGGCAGCATTTACACCTCTTTCCTGTGGAATATGTATGTGGGAATGCAGCACATCATGTAAAGGACCTCACCTAAATCTCTCTGGAAATTTAGGTGAGGAGAGGGGCTCTGGTGCCCGAGTGTAAGAGCAGCTGTGCTTCCTTCAGCTGCTGGGAATGCCTGAGCCCAGCCCTGAGCTGCAGCAGGCAGAGCAGCCCAGCAGCCACATTTGTGTGGCTGGCTCTCATGCTAATGCCTCCCAACAAAATTGCTTGGGAACAACTCCTGCGCTCTCTCTCCTTAATGCAGACATACCTAAATATAACCCACAGCTTATTTTCATAGGAACAAGTATTGGCAGGTCCTAAACTGCAGATGGGAACGTTTGATAGCTCTCAGGTGTACTGCCAGCCCTTGGCTGTGCTTCCTGTGTCTCCTTGCTCATGCCAAGAGGTCTTAATGATAACTGCAATAGTTGGACAGATTTGGGTATCTGAAGGGAAGCAATTTGCAGGGAAGGCTCAGATTGCAGGTTTGTGATGCAGTGTGGCCTGCTGGGGTGCCCATAAGGTGAGAAGGATTGAAGTCATTCATATGAAGTAGACCTTACAGTTGTGTCCTCTCCAGAAGTATCTCTGGAGATCCTGATATTACTTTCCTTCTCTTACTGAGCAATGAATTCTACCTTGCTCTAGTCTCACTGAAAAAGCAAACTGCATGTAACAGTCTATGTAGTGTCTTCTCAATGACATTTTTCCACAATAATTTTTCCACAATATCCTATATCTAAAACAGGATTATTTCCCTTCTTCATTTGCTCTGCTAGAGGTAAACTCCCACTTCTGCCTTTTAAGTAATTTTTCACCACATTTCTTCCTCTTCCTGAGTACATCTGTTTATCCTTTTTAAACTATCTGTTCTGACTGCAGAGCAGCTCTTTTTAAAATTGCCAAATACACCTTAACTTTCCAAAATATTTTTTCCATATGTATTTCTTTCACAAAAAGAAGAATATGTGCTCCAGGCAGCAATTCTGCATCATTAAAGTTAGTTTATCTCTTTGCTTCAAAACCATTTAAAAAACAGTTCTCTTTTTTTTTTTTTAAATGAAATTTCTGAAGTTACTTCAGTTTAAATTACTAAATTGTAGCTGAAGACCAGAAGCTGACACCTATATACTTGGTAGATATTTTGGAAATGAGGAAAAGGTAGCAACTGCTGGGAGAAAAGCCAGAAAGAAAACTGGGATAGAGACCATTTTAGCCACCTGAATTTTGCCACCAACAAATGTGAAGGAAGACTCTGTGAAGCCACAAATGAGAGCTGGAATATTTACATATCCTTCAGTGAAGATTACTGAAACAAATGTGTTCAAAGCAACAAGAATAAGCAAAAAGGAATTTTTCATTTTGCTGACATGTCACTCATGGTCTATGCTGTTCCTCTGTCTATATGCAATGAAGTCTCTAGGCAAATGCTAAATTTCATATCTTCCCAGCAATTGCTACCTCATTACATTATTCAGCCATATAAATGGAAAGGTTAATTCATAGTTTTACATAGACAGGATAAAGGCTCCAAAACTGTTTACCTTCATTTGGCAATTTCTGAAGGGAACTCTGCAATACCCACATCCACTCCATTTAATCCCAGTATCCTTACTTCATGTCACGTAGTATTGCCAAACAGGACCTTGAAAAATCACTATTTGATTAGCTCTTCTCTCAATTAATTTCCTCTTAAAGCATTACAGAGCTCAGGTGCACTTTTACTGCAACCTTTTTTATCTTATTTTATCATTATGGGGTGGAGGTCACAATTTTCCCTTTCATTGCATTTATTCATAATTTCACATCTCCTGAAACACAATTTTACAGCAAGCTAAATCTCTCATTTATACACATTTTAGTATTTATAAAACAGCCATTGTAAATGAAACCACGACACAGAAATAGAATTACATTTTCCTAAAACTATCTACTCATACACTCTGAATTTCTGGTTGCTAATATGTACTTAAATACTGTATTCACATTATATGTTATATCAAGTAATACCAAAGGGCTGGCTGTAGTGCAGTCTTTGTGATTCTTAAACAACTACAAAAGACAATGGATAATACATGTTTTTTCACAGTCAGTTACAGATTAATGATATATTAAGCCAGAGCTCTGTTCTGCTCAGCATATTACACCATCTTCCACCAGATATCAGTATTGCTTGACTCCTTCCTGGTTCTTTAGGAATGACCTATGGCCTACCTCTCCCCTTGTTAAAACTCAGGTTATCACAAATTTCTGTGGTTTCTCTCATAAAAGTATTTCCTTATTTCAGTGATTGCTGTAAAATGCACAAATATTAATCAGGTGGGTTTTATTTGAGTGAGAAGGGGATTCAGCATTCAGAGGCTTCAGCTAAACCTTTGTGTACCCATATTCTGTGAGACCCATTAAAAAATCCAAAAAGCAATAACGTTTACAATGCTGCTGCTTTTAGAGAAAATACAAAACAAGATAATATTCTTTGGGAATGAAGAGCATGATTACTAAACTTCGATGCTACTCCTCGCAAATCTTAAATTACCAGAGACAAAGATAATTTTCATAAACAACAAAAGTGCAGGAGATTGCTTTCTTTTACAAAGCTGCAGTTTTGTAACATAAGATTTTAAATTACTATATACTTCAAAATAATATGGAACATGACAGGCAAACAGCTTGATTTACTTAATATTTGGTAGAAAAATTCGTATGGAAAACAAACAAAAAGAAAACACCACACATAGGGCAGCAGAGTAACTTTGCCTCCCTTGTACTGAAATCCCAGGAAGACAAAATAAAGCAACTCTCTGTTCATCAGTCTCCAGATACCAACAAATTGCTTATGTTTCTATAGAAAGAGGAATAGGTGGTTGTACGAGACACTATTTCACTAGACTTTAGCGTTTTAGTAGGTAAAACACATGGTCAAAGGAACCGGTTCTTAATCCATATTCAGAGCTGAAAAAGGAGTTTGTGTTACTTCCTCCTCTTCAAAATCAATTTAAACTGTCAAAATAGCTTCAAATCGTAAGCTTTCAACTTCGACCCCAAGAAAACCCTCTAAAGAATAAGACTGAGTTGTTGCCGTAACATTTATGTCAAAAGGAAATTTTTAATTTGCAAGGAAAAACAAAAGTTTCTCCCTTCAGAGCTCTCTCCAGCAGCAGCACACGGGATTTATCGCCTCTCCTTTAACTCAAATCGCGTGTTTGCCGCAGGAAACTCTCCCGAACGCAAGTACCTGCTCTTCTCCCCCCTCACCGGTGAAACCGGGCGATTTGGCGGCAGAAATTCCGAGGAAAATACACTTTTGTTAGTCCAAAGAAACACAAATCGAGCACACCGAAGGGCTCCCCGGCCGTGCGGCGGGGCGGGCTCTGCAAGCCACCAATCACCGCGCGGCTCCGCTCTAAAAATACGAGCATCTGACCCGGGCCAGCCCAATTGTGTTCGCCCGCTCCGCCGAGGAAGCTGCCGCGATGTCCGAGACCGCTCCCACCGCCGCCCCCGATGCGCCCGCGCCCGGCGCCAAGGCCGCCGCCAAGAAGCCGAAGAAGGCGGCGAGCGGCTCCAAAGCCCGCAAGCCCGCGGGGCCCAGCGTCACCGAGCTGATCACCAAGGCCGTGTCCGCCTCCAAGGAGCGCAAGGGGCTCTCGCTCGCCGCGCTCAAGAAGGCGCTGGCCGCCGGCGGCTACGATGTGGAGAAGAACAACAGCCGCATCAAGCTGGGGCTCAAGAGCCTCGTCAGCAAGGGCACCCTGGTGCAGACCAAGGGCACCGGCGCCTCCGGCTCTTTCCGGCTCAACAAGAAGCCGGGAGAAGTGAAGGAAAAAGCTCCGAAGAAAAGGGCGCCCGCAGCCAAGCCGAAGAAGCCGGCGGCGAAGAAGCCCGCCAGCGCTGCCAAGAAGCCCAAGAAAGCAGCGGCCGTGAAGAAGAGCCCCAAGAAGGCGAAGAAGCCGGCGGCTACCGCGGCCAAGAAAGCTGCCAAGAGCCCCAAGAAAGCCGCCAAGGCAGGGCGCCCCAAGAAGGCAGCCAAGAGCCCGGCTAAGGCAAAGGCCGTGAAGCCCAAAGCGGCCAAGCCCAAGGCAGCCAAACCCAAAGCGGCCAAGGCAAAGAAGGCAGCGCCCAAAAAGAAGTAAATTGTACCAGGAGAGTTTTGTTCTACATATTTTGTTATCCAACGGCTCTTTTAAGAGCCACCCACACTTTCCCTAAAGGAGCTGATGCACCGAGGTCGTCCGTAACCTGCAGCAGGGGTCCAGCAATTCGTAAGTCGTCAAGAGGTCAATTGTGTCTTGTGTTTCTTGTTTCCTAGGGATTACCGAAAGAAATAGTTAAGAATGCGGTAGAGCGCGGCGACTTTAGGGAAGTGTAGACTTTTGTTTTTCCTCCAAGTGATTACTTTGACTACCAAGAAACAATGTTTTATAATGATTTCATAAAAAATCGGGTGTACGTTTTTTTTAAAGGTATATTTTGTAACAAAATAATGCAATTGCCAGGCGCGCTATTACTGAGCCATGTCAAATCTATTGAATTATTTCTCTTAAAGTATCTCCGTAAATGCCTTTGTCTGTTGGGGGGAGGGAGGAGGGGAGGGTAACTTTACAGACACAAAAATAGCCCTGATCTCTCCCAATCCTTTTGTTCCTAATGAGAAAGAATGCTCTAAGTATTGAAAAAGCCCGCCCTGCCCAAGGATTGGCCAGCGGAAATCCCGGCCCGCTGCCCTTCCCCCTCCCTTCCCGAAGACGATTACGCCTCGTATCTCTGGAACTGCATCAGCCACTCGGAGAAGAAAGAGGCGGATAAAGGGAGGTGGGACAGGAACCATAACCCAATAGTGTCCGTATGTTCTCAGACGTAAGAACTAAACGGAAAATATCCCGTACCAGGACGAAGTTGCACGGAGAGGTGGGCGTTTGGCACGAGTTTGTTAACAAAAATGTGGAAAACGTTGCTACTTTATCCACCCAAAAATAAAAAATAAGCTGAAATAAGAATTGTTTGTTTGGATAACTCAGCTCTCTTAGGACCTTGTGGGTGGCTCTGAAAAGAGCCTTTGGGTTTTTCCAGGAAAAGCAAATGTGCCGCTTCACCTTTCGGGTTCACTTGGCTTTAGCCTTGTGGCTGTCGGTCTTCTTGGGCAGCAGCACGGCCTGGATGTTGGGCAGCACGCCGCCCTGCGCGATCGTCACCTTGCCCAGCAGCTTGTTGAGCTCCTCGTCGTTGCGGATGGCCAGCTGCAGGTGGCGGGGGATGATGCGCGTCTTCTTGTTGTCGCGGGCCGCGTTGCCCGCCAGCTCCAGGATCTCGGCCGTCAGGTACTCCAGCACGGCCGCCAGGTACACCGGCGCGCCGGCGCCCACGCGCTCCGCGTAGTTGCCCTTGCGCAGCAGCCGGTGCACGCGGCCCACGGGGAACTGCAGCCCGGCCCGCGACGAGCGCGACTTGGCCTTGGCGCGCGCCTTGCCGCCCTGCTTCCCGCGTCCCGACATCTTCCCTGGCAAATGAGTCGCTCCCTCGGCACAGGCAGGACAGCACTCAGCACTCCCCCGCTCCGCGCTCGCTTTAGTGTCTCAGCCCTGCGCTGATAGGCTGAGAAGTAGGTCTTGTGCAGGCAGCCAATGAGAAGGAGAATCCAAAACTGACCAATCAGACGCGAAAACTGGAGGTTGCTGACGTCGTCTCGTGGTCTGGCCAATGAAAGTGTGCACGGCAGGAGCCACTTATTTGCATAGACGCTCTATAAATATGTGGCACGCAGCCTTGCTCGCCACTCTGCTCCGGAGTCCCTTCCGCTGCCGTTCAGTGGGTACCGAAGAGACGCCGCTGTCGCCATGCCCGAGCCAGCCAAGTCCGCCCCCGCGCCCAAGAAGGGCTCCAAGAAGGCGGTGACCAAGACGCAGAAGAAGGGCGACAAGAAGCGCAAGAAGAGCCGCAAGGAGAGCTACTCCATCTACGTGTACAAGGTGCTGAAGCAGGTGCACCCCGACACGGGCATCTCGTCCAAGGCCATGGGCATCATGAACTCCTTCGTCAACGACATCTTCGAGCGCATCGCGGGCGAGGCCTCCCGCCTGGCGCACTACAACAAGCGCTCCACCATCACGTCGCGGGAGATCCAGACGGCCGTGCGCCTGCTGCTGCCCGGCGAGCTGGCCAAGCACGCCGTCTCCGAGGGCACCAAGGCTGTCACCAAGTACACCAGCTCCAAGTAAATACTTGGCAAAAAAATTGTTCAACCCAAAGGCTCTTTTAAGAGCCACCCACGTTTTCAATAAAAGAGCTGAACCATCAAGTAAGAAGCACTTTATTCTTTTAGTGTAGAATCTTTGTGTTTAGGGGTTTCCGGTTTTTGTTTTTTTTCGTTTGTTTCTTTGGTTGGGTTTTTTTAAGTGTTTTAAAGTTTTCCATATTACTAAAAGGTTGCTGTGATAATATACTGCTCTCGAGTTTACTGTTAATGAACTTAAATATGTCTGTAAAGGCGGTTTTAAATGGCTGGGGGTGTTTGTTGTGTGTTTTTTTGTTTGGTTGGTTTTGATTTTTCTAGACGAAGTTTTACCTAATTTAGGGTTCTCACGATTTTCAATATTACCTAACTGTCGCAAGTTTTCACGTTATGTCTGTTGTAAACTGAAGGGATAGGGATCTTACTTCATTGTTCCAGTCGGGAGGGAATCAAAATGATTAATGGATACCGATCCATGTACAGCATTGCTGTTGCAAGATCGGCCACTTGATGGTGCTCAGTCTCTGGAGTTTTTTGGGGTTGCAGTTATTTTTGTTACAGGAGCGAGAGATGTACTATTAAGAAATTTATGAGGCGATAAGTAGCATTTACCTTAAACTCTTGCAAATAGCCCAGTGACCAGTACACCTCAGAAGCACTTTCTAAAATCTCCTTTATCTTCACCTTTTGTCTTTACAATCTTCCTGATCATGAATTTGTTTTTTTTTCTTTTTACAGTAACTTGCCCAGTTTCTTTCCATGACAGCTATGGGTTCCCATTTCAACTAAGAAAACACGGGATGATTATCTTTTTTCCTGACATTTTCTATATTAATCTAATATAATAGAACTAAACTAAATATAATAAAACTTTGAAACACTAAGAAACTAGACACTGCACTGACTTTGTCAGCTACCAGACCTCCTCACATAGCTGCTAATTAGGCTCAAACTGCAGGCTTTCTCAGTCACTCCCTCTCGTTCTTGGATAATTACATGCCACCATAGATGCAGATCAAAGCCATTATCACTTCCAAACCGGATCTCATTAATCCTAAATTCCACTTATATATTTTGAACTTCTGAACATAATTCATACCGGGACCACAGAATGAAAAAAGTGAACTTTCTAGTGCTGACTTGCATGTTCTTTGGTAGAACAGGTAATGAGACAGACACCAGGTCTCTCATAAATCTGTCACCTATACCTAATAAATACAAATTTCAATTTGAAGTGTTATGGGGACTTCTCAGATCGGATTTCAGATATCCAGTGGGAAGAGGCATTCTCCAAAATCTTCTTTATCAGCCTGAAACGGGGTTTTGCTATCTCTCCAAATGCTAAGTGCAAACTGAAACACAGGTTGCTTATTCTGCGTGCCTTATATGTCTAATGCCTTAAAAGATTAATAAACCATTACATATTCCTGTCTAGGTGTTTTCAAGCTTTCCTGGATCACTAGAAAAGCACAGAGACGTGTTCATATTTTCACAGTTTAAGATGGTCACCAGAAAAATTTGTCAGTGGCCATTCTGTACGTAATCAGCCATGTGAAAAAATCCCAGCTCAAACCACAGGTGCCATGGGATAGCCCTGCCCCCTGATTTAAAGCAGGAGCTCAGGGATGACTTTTGGCTTCCCAGCTCAGAAGGGTTATTTTGCTTTTCCTTCTGTGTGCTCTGCTTTGCACATTTCATTAGGAGCCACCACAGAAATTCTGAGGATTTTTTAATAGTTGTTTCTAGGCCTAGGAAACTCTTCACTAAATAGTAAATAAAATATTGCTGATTACTTCTTTCAATTTCAGTAAGAATGACAATGCAATGTTAGGGGCTATGATGTGAACATAGCATTTGCCATCAGGTCTGATTGTAACATAACTCTAGTTTTTCTAGCAGTGCTGAGAACCAAGTCTTTCAACTGACAAAGAGCTACCACCATGGAAACTTTTTTAACTTGATCTTTTCATCAAAGGTAAAGGTAGTGGGATTTAAATTCAGCAAAAATAACAAATCTTAAAAATTTCATGCCAGAAGAGGATGAACCTTCAAAACCACTGATGCAAATATTGTGAGTATAAAATCATGACAGCTTATTCTTCCATAATTCACATTCTTTAGTGTCCTTTCCTATGTCTTTCAGAGCAGTTCCCTTTGAACTCTTAAAGACACCCTACTCAGATGAGATCACCCAGCAGAGTGAGGGCAGTGCTCAAATAGATCACCCTGGTGGGAAAGGTGTTATTGCTGCTGCCACCAAACCATGGAGGAACAAAGCAGAAGCCCCCTCAAACAATTCTCCTGCCCTAGGTTCCTCTTTGAAGATGAGTTTCCAGTTCACTGAGTAAAAAGTTTTATTATCCAGTGTGCAGAGCAGATAGAGCTCAGTGTCTGCAAAGAGGGGCCCCCTAGAGCAGACTGCAACCCAAATTATATCTATGCCACCCATCTTCCAGTCCCCAAACACAATAATTTAAACCTTGCTGATGGTCCCTTGATGTCTCATTGATTTTTTTTGGTCACTGGGCTGGCCTCCTTTCCGAAGTTATCCCATTCTTGGGATTGGTTCCTTGGTCCATATTCATTCTGCCTCTGTCTTGCCAGTTTCAGCTTGTTCAGTGTTTGTGACATCAATTTTATCAAAAAGTTTCCACTCTCATCAGCTCGTGTGTCCTTAGGGCTCCAGCTTGCTGATCTCCCAGTGCAAATCAAAGTTGTTAATCCCAACAATTCTCATTACTGAGGAGTGTTTGAATGTGTAATCTACAACCAGGCCCTTCATGTTGTCTTTTGATCTACCCTCCATGTTTACCTTCAAAATACCTCTTGATCCACAGCATATGAAATATGCGGAATATTTACACTTTGCAACACAAACATTTTTTTCAAACTATTTTTTTGTATCAGCAATTTTTTATATCTCGGATGATCAGAGTGAAATTACAGCTTAGTAAATAACCAGCAAAAAAAGAACCCTGAAGAACAATACAACCAGTTACCAAAAAGTACCCTATTTTATTTTTAGTAGAATACTAAAATTAATATCATTCCTGGAAAAACATATATCTTCTCTATATGACCATCCCTGCAGTAAAATTTATGTTTATTAATCATGTCATGTTTAAAATTAAATTTAAATTAGTCATGTTTAAAAAAGAAACCACCTGCTCTTTTTATTTCTGCCAAAGTGAAATACACCAGCTGGGCAAACAAGTATCTGTATTCTCTAGTTAACTGACTGAATAGTGAATCAGAAATGAGAAATAGATACCATTCACTTGGACCAAAACCTGAACAAATGACAGACTGTCTGTAACAATTTTTTGCTACTTCCTGGGGTTTTGGGGGATTTTAGAGGGTTTTTGGTGGGGTGGTTTTTGGGTTTTTTTTTTGTTTGATTGGTTTTTTTTAGTGTTTATTTCATTTTTAGTAATTAAATAACCCAGTGTCTGTTTGCAAATCTGGATTTTTTTTCTTTAATGGTCACAGAATATAATTACCTGACACCCAAGACAAATTATTGCAATGCTAGTTTCCCAGAGGCTTTCTTTTCCATTTTAAAAAGAAACTATTATATTTTGAAATAATTAACAATTGCAGGAGAAGGTACTCACTGCAGCTAGGGAAAAATATTTGGTGTGACACACTCCTTGCTGTAATGTTTTCTGCCAGTGATGAAAATCTGCCCAGGTCAGATGGGAAATTTAAAAAATTTCCCATCTGGGACTTCAGGCTCCAAATACCTGGTCAAAGGGTTGTGCCATTCAGAGAAGAGCACAGCCAAGACATGGCACAAACCTCACTGGAGGAGAGGGCTGAAAGTAGGTGGGAATGCAGCTGGGAACTTCTCCCCTCTCAATCCACCCACCTCCAAGGAAGGATGGAGCATCAGAATGAGCAGAGGCAGCTCTTTCCTCAAGGACTGGGCTCACAGAACCAGAGGCCTGTGTAGGTGAAAAGAGTGTTTCCAGGTTAGATTTCTTTTATGCCTTCAAAGAGCCAAATTATTTGAGTGCAGCCCTATCAAAATGCTCATTTCAAAAGCATTGCTTGTCAAAAATGATGGAAGGTATTAATCAAAAAAGTTCATCCTTTCATTTTCACCACTGAAATTCTCGGGAAGAAATGATGAGCATAATTACTTTTACAACTAGAAAACAAGTAGATTGAAAAGAATTACAGAACAGATGGGAATTTTAAACGCACATAAAATCCAAAACCTTTTTGTACTTGCAGTCCTGCTTATAGTGCATGTAGATATTTTTACTTGCAAAGGTCATAGGAAAATGGAAGAAATAATTGCTGAAATAAGACAGCACGGAGTGTTACAGCTGAAATCTGAACTTCTAATAGATGAAAGGATATTGACCTCCTTTTGTGCAGTATCAGAGCTGTGAAGAAATGCACACAACTCTGCTATGCGTGCTCTTTACCTTTTGCAGCAAATAGCTGCTACCTCAACAATAAGCAATCTGAACACTCCACAGGATCAAGTTTTAGGTTTTTTTCCCCTTATGCTCTTGGGAAAGAGCAAGGTTAGTGCCTTCAGTCATTGCACTAAGAAAAGAAGACACAAATTGCCATAGGAATGGCATAGGCCCAATCTTTCAGCATACCAAAAACATCTTTAACCAGAGTTGCTTCCAGCTGCCTCCACAGTCTGCTGTGCTCCAAGCATCAGCAGACTGGGCTGACTGCATCACAGGCACTCCTGGGTGCCCAGGCTCAGCTGGGCTGCCCCAGGAAGCCAAATTTATCTGAGTCTGTTCTACTCTCTGCATGCTGGGGCTTTTGAAATCGCTGCTCCCAGCCCCACGGGAGAAGTGAAATGGGGACATTCCACAGGCACCAGGAGCTCCTGGAGCTTCAGCCTGAGCTGATACTTCCATGTCAGGCAGCCCCTCATAGGATGTGCATGTGTTGTACTTCAGTTACCATAGCAGCTCACATTTCTCAGCAGGAAATTGTTAGGAAAACTAATCCACAGACACCAGAGGTTTATGTCCAAAAAGGAGACAGAGGAGTCCTTTTACTTTATCTGAATAAAGGGAGAGGCCATGGGGCATTCCCCTGGGATCTCTCAAATTTTTGGAGGATGCAGCCTCCCTTTTTATCTTAATTTCTCTGCCATATTTCCCTTCTCTCTTTCCTCACTGTCTGAGGTACTTGAGAGCTACAGACTCCTCAATATGCCTGATACCAAAGATTTCCCTCTAATGTATAACCCTCCCTTTTCATTTTTAATTCTTATGGAATTCAGGGTTTTTTCTTCCCCATTGTTTCTTTCATCTTTCAATGTCTAATTTTACTTATCAGCAGACCTAAAGTTTATTTGTAAAAGCAAATATCTATTTCCATTCATCAATCAGTGGAATCCTTCCCATTGTTTCTTTTATTTCTCAGTAGACCCACGGGTTGTTTGTAAAGACAAATCCGCTATACCTCCCAAAATGACTTGGTACAAAGAACAGGGGGAGACACCAGGAAACTGCAAAAGAGCTGGGATTAATTTACAGCATTTATCTGAAACTGAATAATGTCTGCTTTTCTTTTTCACCCTACAGGTTCGTTTCTTGTCAATGGTTCAGTAAAAAGTATTTTAACTGGTGGCTGGGACAAAACTGAAGAGGAAATACCTTGTTTCTGGATCTAAAACTCCAGGGCCCTGCTCTGCCCTCCCAGGAGATATCCCTCCCTTTTCTTTGCCTTTTCCCCACTGTTCCCAGGGGCCTCTTGCAGCCCAAGGTGTGGAGGCCACAGAGAAGCATGAGCTGGTGAACTCCTAATCCCAAAACACCCCCATTCCCACTGCGAAGTGCTGCTCCATCCTGTGTTACCCTGCATTTCCCTCCTCCCAGAGGCGGATTAGTCCTTAAATCACTGTCCCTGGCCCCAGTGCAGGGAGCAGGAAAATACCTGCTTGTCACAGCCTGACCAACATACCCAAAGGATTTCGGTATCGCTGGAGAAATGAGGGTTCCCTGTGGGAACCATCCACCTGTCACTCACCCCCACACTCCCACCGCTGTATTTATGCAGCAAGGGGAAAACGCAGCTTCAGCCGAGCTCTCCTCCTTAACGCCCCCAAATTCAACTCCTGGGATAAAATCACAAAACTCACAACAAATGGGAAAAAAAAAAAAAAAAAAAAAACAAAAAAACAAAAAAACCAAAAAAAACCAACCACAAATTCAAATATGATTCCTTGTTTTATCGCAGAGTCAGCTGGTCAGTCCGGGAGCGCAGTGAATCCCGCCTTTCCAACCTGCGCACGAAATCCTTCCCTAAAGCACGGGCGGGGGTGGTGGAGAGGGAGGGGATGCGGCACCACCGGGCACCGTGGGGGGTTGGCGGTGCCCTGCCGAACATCTGTCCCGTCAGAGCCGATAAGTGCTCCTATTGTCACCTTCCTCTCCCATTCTGCTGTTGCAAAAACAAGTTTTTGTCAAAGTCCATCTGTGCCGATCAAAGGAGGCTGCCGGTGTTCACTGTTGGGAAATGCATTTATTTTCAAAGCAGTTCTGCTCACTCATCCAGGTTTTGGTAAACCACATCTATAAAGCATTTTCACAAGAGTGTCTGGCTGTGCAATATACATTCGAGGTCCTGCAACCCTTGATAATTTAGACCTCATGTAGCCCTGTCTTTAATTTATGGCTTTATTTCCCATGTAAGTAACTCCAAACTACAACTACACAATAACCGAGCACATTCTTTAGCAGAAAAAAAAGGAGAGGAATTACTACAATAAAAGTTATTAATTTTATAGCTTCTTGGCTGTTACCACTGTACCCTTAATATCAGAGCATTCTTTTCTAAGGGAAAGAAACCATAAAATTGTTCAGTTGGAAGTGCCTACAAACTAGAACTTTATTCTTGTGTTCACACATCATCGAGATGACGCACACACGGCTTTTTCTTAGAAGTCTTTCCCATTGTTCACGACAATTCAATACGCAACGGGCAGTCTCATTATGTGGAACAAGGTGGCGCAGAGGGGAGTGTAGACTTCCTTCCCCTGTGGAAGGGTGAATTCATCACCAACTCACTTTTAGGAAAATTAAATTAATCAGGTCAAAGGTGTTAAAGTCACACCTCTTTTTTCCTGTACTGGAGGACAGGGATGGGGAAAGACATGGCCATGTTAAACACTGCTCCGGTTGCTGCGGTGCCACCAGCTGCAAGGCAGAGAGAGGCTCATGAGGCAAAGGAGCTGCTGGCTGCTGAAGCCCAGAGCCTGCACGGGATGCTAAGGGAAAAACGAGCCAGGAGGAGCCACGCCAAAGCCAGAAAGAAATCGGCAGCCAGCAGGGCAGCACCAGAGAATTTAACTTTAAAGCAACACTGTGACCTGATGTAAGAGCAGCAGCTGTTCCTAAGAATGACTCGCTTTTTCCCAAAACCGAGTGCCGGCTCGAAACTCCCCATACCCCTGGGAGAACAGGGTGTGGATGCAGTGATCAGTGCCAGAAAAATGAAATTAAAAGCGATCGTGCTCTGTTCCAGTGTAACGCAGTGACCCCCAACATAGTGGCACATCACTCCAGAGGGCTCCTTGGGAGCACTGGCAGCTCCTCCCTGCCTGAAACCTTTCCCTGGTATTCCACAGCTCTGCCACGGAAAGCCGCTGAGACTCACACATGAGCGCTAAAAAGCAGCAAAAGTAGATCAGTCAGGGGCCTGAGGCTAGGAACACCCCTCCTGTTGAGCAACCTTTTGTTAAAGTCACTGCCACGACTGCGTAACACAGTTTAGGCCTTTTTTTGTGTGTGTGTGTGAATTTTTTTTTTAATTTGTCTGCGAGTTCGGCTTCCCATCCCACTCCCTTTTCTCTAAAACATGAAGGTGCAGAAGAGATTAGCTCCCATTTAGTACTCTTAAAGAAAGCAATCCAGACTGCTAAGAGTTTATTGTTGTCCTCTAGAACGTACCAAAGAGAGCAATAACAGCAAACACGGAGCTAGCCGGCCAGGACACGTGATGTTTACGCCATTATAAAACCCCCCCTTCCCACAGTTAACAAATGAAAAAGTCAATACAATAATCAATTAAGAAATTACAAAGAGGCAAAATCGACCAAAACTCACCTCAGATATAAAAACATACGTGTTTTAAGAAAAAAAGAAACAAGCTTTAGGATAACCCTCATACAAGAACAGGGACACTGAAACAGAAAAAAACATAAATAGAATTGGAGAGATGACAACTTACGCCTTCCTGCCTCTTTTCACTGGATAAGCAAAACTGCAGTGAATCAGCCATTTATGAGGAACGTGGGTGGCTCTTAAAAGAGCCTTTGTTTCGTGATTAGCCTCACCAAGCATTTACTTGGCTTTAGCCTTGTGGCTGTCGGTCTTCTTGGGCAGCAGCACGGCCTGGATGTTGGGCAGCACGCCGCCCTGCGCGATCGTCACCTTGCCCAGCAGCTTGTTGAGCTCCTCGTCGTTGCGGATGGCCAGCTGCAGGTGGCGGGGGATGATGCGCGTCTTCTTGTTGTCGCGGGCCGCGTTGCCCGCCAGCTCCAGGATCTCGGCCGTCAGGTACTCCAGCACGGCCGCCAGGTACACCGGCGCGCCGGCGCCCACGCGCTCCGCGTAGTTGCCCTTGCGCAGCAGCCGGTGCACGCGGCCCACGGGGAACTGCAGCCCGGCCCGCGACGAGCGCGACTTGGCCTTGGCGCGCGCCTTGCCGCCCTGCTTCCCGCGTCCGGACATGGCTACAGCGACTCCGCAGCGACAGCAGCAAAACCGGAAATGCCGAATGAGCTCCCAGCCCGCCTCACCGCCTGCCTTATATACAGCCAGGGCGGATCGGCAGCGCCTCTTGCGATTGGCTGCGAGAGAGGACTCGTTCCGCAGCCAATGGAAATGCGAATCCAAAACTGACCAATAGCGAGTCCCGGCGCCCGGCACGGAGCCGACACAGAGCCAATAGCGAGGCGGCGCTCTTCGGCGGAGCTGCTATAAATCCGGCCGCCGAGGCGGTCTCAGCGCTGAGAGTTGTTGGTTGCTGTGTTTGTCGACTGAGAGGCTGCGGTTGCTGCCGAAATGCCTGAGCCGGCCAAGTCCGCCCCCGCGCCCAAGAAGGGCTCCAAGAAGGCGGTGACCAAGACGCAGAAGAAGGGCGACAAGAAGCGCAAGAAGAGCCGCAAGGAGAGCTACTCCATCTACGTGTACAAGGTGCTGAAGCAGGTGCACCCCGACACGGGCATCTCGTCCAAGGCCATGGGCATCATGAACTCCTTCGTCAACGACATCTTCGAGCGCATCGCGGGCGAGGCCTCGCGCCTGGCGCACTACAACAAGCGCTCCACCATCACGTCGCGGGAGATCCAGACGGCCGTGCGCCTGCTGCTGCCCGGCGAGCTGGCCAAGCACGCCGTCTCCGAGGGCACCAAGGCTGTCACCAAGTACACCAGCTCCAAGTAGGGCGCCTCGGACCGTCACTTCTAACCTAAAGGCTCTTTTAAGAGCCACCAATTTTATCAACAAAGGAGCTTTAATTACTTTATCTCCACCTTTTTTTTTGTAGCGTGTTCCCCGTCCAGCCTAATGTTTAATATTTACTCTCAAATATCAACAATTTTATAGTTCATTAAGAAAAGCATGTTCCAATTTTAAACCCCATTTGTTTTCTTGTTCCTTGCATATTTTTTTCCCTACTGTGCCTAGATATTTACTGAAAAGCCTTCATTTTACCTGTTATGCATTAATTGCTTAATTGCCAGGTGTATTAGGGGCAGCTTCCCTTTGCTATCCATCTCT
Source organism: Serinus canaria (assembly GCF_022539315.1). Taxonomy (NCBI): domain Eukaryota; kingdom Metazoa; phylum Chordata; class Aves; order Passeriformes; family Fringillidae; genus Serinus; species Serinus canaria. The sequence continues at coordinate 46,427,932 of NC_066314.1, forward strand.
ATGTGCTGTTACATAAAATCCTTTCTGAAAAGTGAGAATGGAAATGGTTAAAATGTTGCCCCCAGTTTCAGCCCTGGTCTCTCTCCTCTCATATCCATACCACAGAGAAATGCCATATATTTCAAAAGTGTATCCAAGAATTTATTATTTAAAAGGGAAATATTTTATTTTATCTCTACACTTCTTTGGTCTTCTAGATGTGAAAAATCAAATTTGTTTAAAACAAGTGCCCTAAAATATTAAGCACTTAGTTATTAATTTGGTATATTATTGTAAGTTTCCACACAATAGCTTCATAACGGCTCCAGATCTAAATATCATTCATTTAAAGTGGTTTTTAGTCCCTGCTGCCCCCTTATGTGTGTTTCTGAATTTTCTGTAATTTTTTTCTTTTACAGCATCGGTTTAAGACCTCTGGTTCAAATATGTAGGAAACACTGCAAATACTGATGAAAACTGGTCCCGAGGGACGTTATTCAAGTGGCACTTAAAAAATAAGACTAAAAAAAACCCCTAGCTATTACTGAATGGAAGAGTTAAATGATGGGTACATAATTAAGGGGAGAAAATGATTCAAATTAAAGAATTAGCGGCACTTTAAAGTCAGACAGAGAATAGAGGCAGCCGCCATAGACCCAAATGGGCTTTGTTTGAGAGTCGCTGCTTGCATGATAAAAAGGCTGCAGCACTGCTTTGAAATGAGCCGTTTCATAATTTTTTCCCCGTTTTTATTGTAACGTTAGATTTTTACGAACCCGAGTTCTCTTATGTTTTTCTGATTCACGTTTTACAGTGCTCCTTCATATTAGAAAATTCTTTCATAAAACCCCATACTGTTTCAAAATTGATATACAATTCGTGTCCGAGTCTTTGCAGAGAAACGAACAGCGGGGAAAGGGCAGAAAAACAAAGGGAAGAAATGTGAAAATACGGTAGATTAAGGGGGTAAGCAGAGTCTAAAGTAGAACGGAGTTAATATCTCTGTAACTGACAACATAACTTAAAGGTGGGAGGGGCGAGTATATAAAGGACTCTGACGAAAGCTGTGCCAGAATAAAAAAATATGTAGCTAAAAAGCTTACGGGGCTCCGGCAGAGTAAGAAATTTTCACGGGACTCATTACCAGTTTAACTATCGAGCCCTAAACTATTATTTAAGTAAACTTTAACAGCTTGTTCACTACATCACAGACCAGCTTTAAAAGAACTCAGTTTTTTGTGTTCGGCATCCCCCAAACCATGAAAGTTTCCTTCCCCCACTACTAAAACCGAATTTACGATAGCGCAAACAGCTCTTTTAAGTGTGCATGTAGTGGCTCTTAAAAGAGCCTTTGGGTCTGCGTGGGTTGGGTCACTGCCCAGCCGCAAAGGGCTGCGGCAGGGAACTTAGGCGCGCTCTCCGCGGATGCGGCGGGCCAGCTGGATGTCCTTGGGCATGATGGTGACGCGCTTGGCGTGGATGGCGCACAGGTTGGTGTCCTCGAAGAGCCCCACCAGGTAGGCCTCGCTGGCCTCCTGCAGCGCCATGACGGCCGAGCTCTGGAAGCGCAGGTCGGTCTTGAAGTCCTGCGCGATCTCGCGCACCAGCCGCTGGAAGGGCAGCTTGCGGATCAGCAGCTCCGTGGACTTCTGGTAGCGCCGGATCTCGCGCAGCGCCACCGTGCCGGGCCGGTAGCGGTGCGGCTTCTTGACACCGCCCGTGGCCGGCGCGCTCTTGCGGGCAGCCTTGGTGGCCAGCTGCTTGCGGGGCGCCTTGCCGCCCGTCGACTTCCGCGCCGTCTGCTTCGTGCGCGCCATGGCTCAGCACCCGTAGAAGGTCGAGGACACCGCTCAGCACTTAAACAGTACACTACGGTACAGGCTCCGCGCCGCCGCTGTTTATAGACCGTTGCCCGCTCCCATTGGTTGCCTGTGCGACAGCGGCCGGCTGCCATTGGGCGCTTGTCGCGAGCCCGGGAAAAGACCCCGCCTCCGAAGCGGGCCGGGCGCCGGGGCCTCGCCCCGCCCTCTTCCAGTAGCGGCTTGCCGGGCACAGCGGCGGCGACGGCGGCACCGCCAGAGAGCGGGGCAGTGCGGCCTCGACGCCGGAGCGTCGGGCTCGCCCTCCTTTATCCTATCCAAAGCCTTTCCATTCGCGTTCGTTCCCCGCCTCGGAACCGCTAGCTAAAGCTGCCGCCCGCAGCCACCTTCTTCCCCGAGGGCTCGCGGTTTCTTCCCGCTCAGTAGCCGCCTTCGGTTCAGGGCCGCGGCAACAAAGCCGAAGGCGCAGGCGGCAGCCGCCTTGCCTGGCCCCGCCGAGCTCTCCCGGCTGCTGGCCCGGCCCGCTGGAAGCGCCGCGTCCCGTGCGGGGAGCGCGTTCCGAGGCAGCGCGCGCTCGAGCCGCGAGCGGTAACCAATCAGCGCCGGGGCGGGAGGGGCGGGAGGCGGCCGGGCCCGCCCGCGGGGAGGCTCCGCGCAGTCCTCACTCAGGTCGGACCGAGCGCCGCAGCGGCACGGCCCCGGCTCTGCCCGCCCGCAGCCCCGTCCGCGCTCGGCGGCGGAATGTATGGGGCGGCGAGAAACGGCGGGGAGAGGAGGGCACGAAAGCCGGCAAAGAGCCACACTGGAAAGCATCTGCTAAGTGGTAGTTCCCCTGCAGGACTTTGCAATTCGGGGGCGAAAAGACAGAGCATCGTCCCGCTTTTCTTCTCTCCGGTTGACCCCTCCGATCCGCTGTTCGTTTCTCTGCAAAGACTCGGACACGAATTGTATATCAATTTTGAAACAGTATGGGGTTTTATGAAAGAATTTTCTAATATGAAGGAGCACTGTAAAACGTGAATCAGAAAAACATAAGAGAACTCGGGTTCGTAAAAATCTAACGTTACAATAAAAACGGGGAAAAAATTATGAAACGGCTCATTTCAAAGCAGTGCTGCAGCCTTTTTATCATGCAAGCAGCGACTCTCAAACAAAGCCCATTTGGGTCTATGGCGGCTGCCTCTATTCTCTGTCTGACTTTAAAGTGCCGCTAATTCTTTAATTTGAATCATTTTCTCCCCTTAATTATGTACCCATCATTTAACTCTTCCATTCAGTAATAGCTAGGGGTTTTTTTTAGTCTTTATTTTTTAAGTCCCACTTGAATAACATCGCTCGGGACCAGTTTTTCATCAGTATTTGCAGTGTTTCCTACATATTTGAACCAGAGGTCTTAAACCGATGCTGTAAAAGAAAAACATTACAGAAAATTCAGAAACACACATAAGGGGGCAGCAGGGACTAAAAACCACTTTAAATGAATGATATTTAGATCTGGAGCCGTTATGAAGCCATTGTGTGGAAACTTACAATAATATACCAAATTAATAACTAAGTGCTTAATATTTTAGGGCACTTGTTTTAAACAAATTTGATTTTTCACATCGAGAAGACCAAAGAAGTGTAGAGATAAAATAAAATATTTCCCTTTTAAATAATAAATTCTTGGAGACACTTTTGAAATATATGGCATTTCTCTGTGGTATGGATATGAGAGGAGAGAGACCAGGGCTGAAACTGGGGGCAACATTTTAACCATTTCCATTCTCACTTTTCAGAAAGGATTTTATGTAACAGCACATAGAGATGGATAGCAAAGGGAAGCTGCCCCTAATACACCTGGCAATTAAGCAATTAATGCATAACAGGTAAAATGAAGGCTTTTCAGTAAATATCTAGGCACAGTAGGAAAAAAATATGCAAGGAACAAGAAAACAAATGGGGTTTAAATTGGAACATGCTTTCTTAATGAACTATAAAATTGTTGATATTTGAGAGTAATATTAAACATTAGGCTGGACGGGAACACGCTACAAAAAAAAGGTGGAGATAAAGTAATTAAAGCTCTTTGTTGATAAAATTGGTGGCTCTAAAAGAGCCTTTAGGTTAGAAGTGACGGTCCGAGGCGCCCTACTTGGAGCTGGTGTACTTGGTGACAGCCTTGGTGCCCTCGGAGACGGCGTGCTTGGCCAGCTCGCCGGGCAGCAGCAGGCGCACGGCCGTCTGGATCTCCCGCGACGTGATGGTGGAGCGCTTGTTGTAGTGCGCCAGGCGCGAGGCCTCGCCCGCGATGCGCTCGAAGATGTCGTTGACGAAGGAGTTCATGATGCCCATAGCCTTGGACGAGATGCCCGTGTCGGGGTGCACCTGCTTCAGCACCTTGTACACGTAGATGGAGTAGCTCTCCTTGCGGCTCTTCTTGCGCTTCTTGTCGCCCTTCTTCTGCGTCTTGGTCACCGCCTTCTTGGAGCCCTTCTTGGGCGCGGGGGCGGACTTGGCCGGCTCAGGCATTTCGGCAGCAACCGCAGCTCTCTCAGTCGACAAACACTGCAACCAACAACTCTCAGCGCTGAGACCGCCTCGGCGGCCGGATTTATAGCAGCTCCGCCGAAGAGCGCCGCCTCGCTATTGGCTCTGTGTCGGCTCCGTGCCGGGCGCCGGGACTCGCTATTGGTCAGTTTTGGATTCGCATTTCCATTGGCTGCGGAACGAGTCCTCTCTCGCAGCCAATCGCAAGAGGCGCTGCCGATCCGCCCTGGCTGTATATAAGGCAGGCGGTGAGGCGGGCTGGGAGCTCATTCGGCATTTCCGGTTTTGCTGCTGTCGCTGCGGAGTCGCTGTAGCCATGTCCGGACGCGGGAAGCAGGGCGGCAAGGCGCGCGCCAAGGCCAAGTCGCGCTCGTCGCGGGCCGGGCTGCAGTTCCCCGTGGGCCGCGTGCACCGGCTGCTGCGCAAGGGCAACTACGCGGAGCGCGTGGGCGCCGGCGCGCCGGTGTACCTGGCGGCCGTGCTGGAGTACCTGACGGCCGAGATCCTGGAGCTGGCGGGCAACGCGGCCCGCGACAACAAGAAGACGCGCATCATCCCGCGCCACCTGCAGCTGGCCATCCGCAACGACGAGGAGCTCAACAAGCTGCTGGGCAAGGTGACGATCGCGCAGGGCGGCGTGCTGCCCAACATCCAGGCCGTGCTGCTGCCCAAGAAGACTGACAGCCACAAGGCTAAAGCCAAGTGAGCGCCGAGATTCAGAGGCTGCGAAGTTCAACTAACAGAAACCCAAAGGCTCTTTTAAGAGCCACCCACTTTCTCATAAAAGAGCTAAATTGCTTTTAAGCATTTAAAATCTGAGTATACATAAGTTTTTATTAGCGCCCCTTCTTTGACCATCCTTCCTTCTCTAAGTACCCAGGTTGAAACAGAAACTGCACCACTAGGCATTGAAATTGCTCTCAATGCCATCCATCAAAATTTCACAACTATCGTGTTTCATGAACAGTTTCACCCCTATTTGACCTTTAAAAATCATGAATTTGTGTAACTCTTACAAATCAACTCCACACTTAATAAAAAAAATTTTCTATGTGAACACTTAACTGTATGATTTCAGCACTTTTCAGGAAAACTTGGGTGGCTCTTAAAAGAGCCGTTGGGTTTAAATGTAGAGCAAGACTTCTTTGAAAGCCTTACTTCTTCTTGGGCGCTGCCTTCTTTGCCTTGGCCACTTTTGCCTTTGCAGCTTTTGGCTTGGCTACTTTAGGCTTCACCGCTTTTGCCTTAGCCGGGCTCTTCGCTGCTGCCGCCGCTTTTTTGGGCTTAGCAGCCTTTGTCACTTTCTTAGGACTCTTGGCTACCTTTTTGGCTGCTGGCTTCTTGGCTTTTTTAGGGCTCTTCGCTGTCACGGCCTTCTTGGGCTTCTTAGCAGCGCTGGCGGGTTTCTTGGCAGCCGGCTTCTTGGGCTTAGCTGCCGAAGCTTTCTTTTTGGGGGCTTTTTCCTTCACTTCTCCGGGTTTCTTGTTGAGCCGGAAAGAGCCGGAGGCGCCGGTGCCCTTGGTCTGCACCAGGGTGCCCTTGCTGACGAGGCTCTTGAGCCCCAGCTTGATGCGGCTGTTGTTCTTCTCCACATCGTAGCCGCCGGCGGCCAGCGCCTTCTTGAGCGCGGCGAGCGAGAGCCCCTTGCGCTCCTTGGAGGCGGACACGGCCTTGGTGATCAGCTCGGTGACGCTGGGCCCCGCGGGCTTGCGGGCTTTGGAGCCGCTCGCCGCCTTCTTCGGCTTCTTAGCGGCGGCCTTGGCGGCGGGGCCCGGGGCTGCGGGCGCAGTCTCAGCAGCGGCGGCGGGAGCGGTCTCAGCCATGGCGGCACTGCGAACACGGCAGCTCCGGCGGCGCCTCTTTTTATAGCAGCACGGCGGGCGCTGATTGGTGCATTGCCGCGCAGGCCCCGCCCCCGCGGCGCTCCCCGCCGCCCGCCGTGTGTTTCTCGGCTCCCAAAAAAACCGCTTTTTCTCAAGAAAAGCCGGACAGCGGCACCCCCTTTCTTGGCATTCTTGCTGAAGACAGAGAGTATTTTTGTCCTGCGGCGGTTCTTTCAATCGAGACTTTAAGTGGGTTTTAGGCAGCTCAGTAATCTCCGAGTTTGGGGATTGCACTCAGAGCTGGACTTTAAGATTTTTATATCTCCTTTTGAGTTAAAACTTTGCTTCTGGCGCTACTGCCTCAATGACATCGGATACATGTTTCTGAGAGGGTTTTTCATCGAGGTACTGCAAAATGGGGGTAATCTCAGACCTTGTCTTAGCCTAAATTATCTTTGAAACGGTGCAAGTAACACAAGGTGGTCTCTCGGCTGTGTATCTGGGTTATGAGTTCTTTTCCATAACACGACTTCATCTCTTCAAAATAATGAAACCTTTGCACATAGTGCCCTATTTAGCTCTAGTAGGACTTGGTAAAAAGTAAAAAAAGTAAATTTTCGCCAGAAGTATTAACCTGAAAAGCAGCTCTCTTAAATAATCACCTGTCTTTAAAATCCTAGAATACTTATACATACATGGCTATGCATGCATATTGTAGCTTGTCTGTCCCCCTGGGTTTTCTGCACCTTTTTATTATTATTTTAATGAACTATATTTCCCATTTTTTCTCATTATTTGCATGATGCACAGTAGATAAACCTATTCATTTGTATGTTCTGATTTTCAGCTGGTGTTTATTTTTCTGCTTACTTTCAGATTATAGTTCAGGAATTGTGTCTGCCACAATCACCAGCTTTAAAAAAAGAAAAACAAGTTAAAATCAAAATACAATGTACATGTCTTTGTTATGAAAAACAGATGTAAAACTGCAGGCATTTCTGTAACAAAATTACGTAATTCAATTTTGTCCCTCAGCAGTTGTGAGGACAATTTTGTCCTCACAACTGCTGAGGGAAGCAATGGTGTGGCTTCTTCCAATGTATGGCTATTTTGATGTGGGATAAATTGAATATATATAAAAATGATTTTTCTTGAGATGAGTTGGATAGCAGCTGGATAATCATGTCTGTACATTTGTAGTGCACTGTGGAAACAAATTGGAAACCCAGATGATTGATTCAAATGATTGTAAATGCAGTTATTTGGCTTCTTTCCCTTTATCTTTTGATAATCAAATAATACACAGTGTCTTCTAAAGTTCTGATGGTGGTGGAGTCGGTTTTATGAACTTGTCAGTGGTGCTAGGTTATCTTGGCTGGGTGCACTTAAGGACTGTCAAGAGACGTGGTGGCATTTCAGAGAGGCTTTTTTCTAGGGAAGACAGCCAGCAGAAAAACATCATGTGAGAGAGGATAAAAACAAGAGGACGTGGGCTTGGTTTTGTCCCGATGTATATTTTGTGGCAGTTTCACCTGCTGAATCCACTGTAAATTTTGGCTTGTGAACTACATTGGCACAGAAGTCAATCTCTTGGGAAGGATCCACATCAATGGGGGGAAATTTCTGGGTGATAATTCTGTAGCATACAGATTTCCGTCAAAATCTGTATCCTAATCCATTCTAATAACTCAGAGTGACCAGCTCCTTTACCTTTAAATTATTTGAACCTTTGCAAATGCATTTTCCTGGTTGTAGGCAAGGCCTCTATCCTACTTCCAAACCCCTGAGGTAGCAGCATATTCCTGGAATGTGCTTTCCTGAAAGTTACTTTTCCTGGCCCTCCAAAATTTTGACCACCTATGTGGACTTTTAAAATTTTGTTTTTCATAGTAATAGACAGTTAGTTTTAGGCTAAGCCAAAAAAGGAAATGGAAAGAGATCTTGCAAAGGTTTTCAGTTGGAGAAGGGAAAGAGAAATAAGTTTAACTCCTTTAATTAATGGGTGAACTTACTTAAAAAAAAATTGCTTCAAATAATATGATGTACTCAGTAAAATCAAAATAATATCTTCCTTCTATTTGCCCCTTAAAGTTAAGAGTCAAGCTAACAGACCATTTATTAATTGCCAGTTGGCCTTGGGCTGGTTGGTTGAAAGATCAGGAGCACAGGCAGTGATTTCCTTGATCCTTCTGGTTACAGAACACTTCTTAAATACAGTGGACAAAGATGTTTGGAAGTGGTGGACCAGGAGGAAGCTTCCTCCTCCTTCTGAACACAGAACAAGTAGGACTGACACCTTCTACAACAGGTGAGAGGCCCTGGAAGTAGAAGGCCAGACAAGTGATGAGGTGAGCCCTTCTGGGACAGAAGGGCCCCTAAAACAGCCCCACCTGTACCCCACATCAAGACCTCCTCTGTTTTGAGGAAAGGAAGGGTAATTTTAATCAGACAATCCCTTCTGCAGGCAGCCAGGGGCTGATGTGCTGGCCAGGATGGCTCTCACACGTCAGGCACAAAGGGTTGCAGTGACTGGGGTAACATCAGGCTGTCTCTGCTGGGGTTCTGCAGGGCTCCATCCTCACCCAATCCTCTTCAATATCTTCCTTAGCAACTTGGGTGCAGGGCTCAAGGAATGCTAAGTTTGCCATTGACACTAAACTGGGAGGAGTTGCCAACTCCCTCCAGGGCAGAGAGGCTCTGCAGAGAGAAACCTTGACAAATTTGAGAAGGGTAATCATGAACCATGTGAAGTTTAACAAGGGCAAGTGCTGGAACCTGCACCTGAGACAGGGCAGCCCTGGTTGTGTGTACAGACTGGGGAATGAGGCACTGGAAAGCAGTGCCATGGAAAGGACCTGGCAGTCCTGGTTGATGGCAAGTTGAACATGAGCCAGCAGTGCCCCCTGAGCCAGGAGGGCCAGCCCTGTTCTGGGGGGCATCAGGCACAGCATCACCAGCTGGGCAAGGGAGGGGATTGTCCCCTCTGCTGTGCACTGGTTGGCCTCACCTCGAGTGCTGTGTGCAGTTTGGGCACCACAATAAAAAAGACATTACATTATTAGAGAGCACCTGAAGAAGGGCCACAGGGATGGTGAAGGGTCTGAGGAGAACCACAAGAGGAGCAGCTGAGGTCACTTGGCCTGATCAGCCTGTAGGGGAGACTGAGGAGGGACCTCACTGCAGTCTGCAGCTTCCTCATGAGGGGAAGAGGAGAGGCAGGCACTGATTTCTTCTCTCCTGTGACCAGTGACAGGACTCAAGGAAATGGCATGAAGCTGAGTCACAGGAGGTTTAGGCTGGATATCAGGAAAAATGTTTTTCACCCAGAGGGTGTTTGGGCACTGGAACAGCTCCCCAGGGCAGTGGCCACAGCACCAGCCTGACAGAGCTCAAGAAGCTTTTGGACAACACTCTCAGGCACAGGGTGTGACTCTTGGTGCATCCTGCATATGGCCAGCAGTTGGGCTTGATGGTGCTGTTGTATCCCATCCAACTCAGCTTATTTTATGATGCTATTTTATGATTTTTTTCCAAAGTTCAGTCAGAAATTCAAGAACTCCCTTTTCTCCTGTTCTGGTATGGATAAGTGCTTTCAGGCAGGTCCTTCCTATGAGCCCATGTGATTTGGTGCACTACAGAATCATAGCATGATTTGTGTTGGAAGGGTCCTTCCAAGATTATCTAGACCAACATTGTTGTCATGGGCTTTCACTAGAACATCTTCACTAGAACAGGTTGCTCAAAGACTTATCCTGCATGGCTTGGAACTCTTCCATTGAAGGCATCAACAACTTCTCTGGTCCCACCACCTTCATAATGAAAAAATTCTTCCTTGGAACTTACCTAAATCTAACTCCTTCCATTTCTAAAACCTTGCCCCTTGCCTGTCACAACAGGCCGTGGTGAAAAGTCTTTCTCTGTCTTTCTTATAAATGCTCTTTATGTGTCAAAAGGCCACACTGAGGTCTGTGGGATTCACATTCTCTGCCTGAGAGAAGCAGAGAAAAGAATGATCAAAACCATTCTTATCTCATTTGCTGCTCCTGTGTTGTGCCAAAGTAGAATGCAGTATGGAGATTGTTTACCCAGAGTGATGGGGTTTTGTTTCCTTGGCCTGTCAGGGCCAAGTGTGTGTGCAGACTCTCAGCCAGCAGACAACCACGAGATTCTGGGCAGTTGAGTGCAGCTGGGTGCTTGTGCAGATTCTGTTTAGATGTAATGTAACATAGTGTAATGTAACATAGTATACTATAGCATAATAAAGTAATTAATTAGCCTTATGATATCAGTGGAGTCAGATGCACCAATTCTCCCCATTGTCAAGGTTGCCCTGTTTTCCAATAAAGGTCTGCCCAGAGCCTTGTCTTCTCCAGGCTTAGCAACCACTGCTCTCCCAGCCTTGCTTCATGTTCTAGCTCCCTGATCATTAGCATGGCCCTCCTGTGATCCTCCTCCAAGTCTTTCCTGTACTGGGGACCCCAGAGGTAGGTGCAGTGCTCCAGGTGAGGTCTCATTAGAGTGGAGTGAATGAAGAGAACCCCCTCCCTCAACCTGCTAGCTGTGCTTTTTTTTTTTTTTTTTTTTTTTTTTTTATGCAGCCCAGGGTGCCACTGGCTTTCTGAGCAGCAAATGCCCATTGCCACCACCTCATGTCCAGATTTCCATCCACCCATGTCTCTGAGCCTTTCTATGCAGGATGCTTGTAATAGTTCATCCTGCAGCCTGTGCTGATGTTTGGAATGGCCCTGGCCTGGGTGCAGGGCCATGCTTTTGACAGTGTTGAGCTTCATGAGGTTCACGTGGGTCCCCTCCTCGAGCCTGCCAAGGTCCCTGTGCACGGTGTCCCTTCCCTCCAGTGGATCAGTGGCCCCACTGAGCATGGTGGCACCCACAAACTTGCTGAGGGTGCACTCCATCCCACTCTGTTATTGATGAAAATATTACACAGTATCTGAAATGCAGCTATATCTGCTAATTCCCTGAAGATCCTGGGATGAATCCCCTTAGGTGCCATGGGTTTCTTCCTATTCACCTCCCACAGATGGTCTTGAACCTGATATTTTCTTACAGCAGGGGAGGAACTTTGTTCCCCTGGTCTATGCCTTGAGATTGACAGGCTTAGGAGACAGGAAAGAGAGCCTGCCAGTGAAAACTGAGGAAAAAAAATATTTGTGGGGTACCTCAGTATTCTCTATGCCAGCAGTCACTAAATCTCCTGTCTTTTTTATTGGGGGGCCCGTTTTATCTGGTCCTCCTTCTCTGGCCAGTGTACCTACAGAAGACCTCATTATTCTTTATGTCCCTTGCCACATTTAGTTACAGATGTACTTTAACTTTTCTGATTTCATCCCTACACATCTGGACAGCACTCTACATTCTTCCCAGGATATGTGTCCCTGCTTTCACTGCCTGTGCATTTACTTCTTGCACTTCACTTTGATCAGAAGGTCTTTACTCTGCCATTTTGGTCTTCTACCTTCCTAGCCTGCTTTCTTACATGTGGGAATCAAGTGTACCTGCTCCATAGGACAAATGTCCTTAACAAATAACTTCCAGGCTTGATTAACCTTCTCCATGATCCCTGAGGGCAGTTTCCAAGGGGTTTCCATATACTATTTTCTTATGCAACTGAATGTTTACTAAATTAATTATCTTGTCTCTGTGCTTTGCCTGGCCCATATCCCTCAAGTTTGTGATAGGTCTGGGCTCAGGCAGCAGCCAAGGTTACAGCCATTCTTGACCTCTTCAATTAGTTCATGTTTGTTGGCAAGAACAGGTCAAGTAATGCTTCTCCTCTGGTTGGGCTTTCTTTCACCTGATAAAAATTTATCTTCAACGTGCTCTGGGAGTCTCCTGGATGCCTCATGGCTTTCTTTGCCACATTTCCAGCAGATGTCAGGTTGGCTGATGTGCCCCAACAGGAGCCTGTGGATATGATGGCACCTATAGTCGAAGAAAGAAGCCTCATCAGCATCCTTCTTCCTTTGTTTGGGTGGCCTGTGGTAAATACTGACAGTGAGGTTTCCTTTTTTGACTTGGCCTCTAGTTTTATACCAAAGGTCTCAGCTGTTAGTCACTGTTTTTCTAACACAGTTCTTTGCAATCAATCCACCTTTTGTTTTCAGGTAGAAAACAACCTGCTCCCACCCTTCTTTCCTGACCTTCTGAACATTTAATAGCCATCCATTTCAGCCCTTCAGTCCTGCAATTAATCTCACTGAGTGAACTGTGGCTGTGACTGACTGTCAGTGTTTGCGCAGGAGAAAACATGGAGACATCCATGTCCCAGATGCAGCTGGAGGCAGGAGTGCAGCCTGTTTGTGCATACCTCAAACAGGGTGATCAGGTCATGCACGAAGCCTGGAGCTGCCAAACCCAACATTACCGTGCTTTTCACCTGGGGCTGCCTAAGTCTGCACAGTAACTTCAGCATTATCTCAAGCCCTCCCTGATGTTTGTGCTACTGAGCAGTGATACTTCATTTATGTTGTGCAGATAAATTCATTCTGACCTTTGGGTGCTTCTGGTGCAAATAACTAAAAATCACAGAGTTACTCATGGCAACTCAAACCTGCCTTTGATGTAATTGCAGACTTTGTGTGATTTAAAAGACATCTTTTGTCAATGCATGATTTTTATTTAAAAACTGATTTTTCATAATATCCTAAACCATAATCCATTGTTACATGAGTATGAAAACTTCATGTCTCAATAGGGAAGAACTTATCATTACATTCTGTTCAGTTTACAGCAAAGGACTCCTGCCCATGACAAAAGATTTTTGTGTTCATAGAGATTTAAAGACCCCAGATAGAACACCAATTTCTTAAAATAAAAAATCCATGGGCAGAGTTTTGGTAGGCATTAGGCAGGAAATTTAGGCATTACACAGAGACAACTTGTTTTTTGGTTTGTTTTTTTTTTTTTTTTCAATTACTTTCTTACAAAAATAGTCAGATTTTTTCAACAGTTTTATTTTGGTTTAAAGCAAGAGAAAAATAGTTCCTTGATCATTCCACACCACAAAGGTTTTAATAACTTCTGAGCTTACTTAAAGGATAGCTTCAAGAATCAGTTCAGATCAATCAATCAGTTGAATTACTATGATTCTTTTTCCAATTTAATGCACATGAGGAGTGGGGCAGGGATTGTGGCAGTGATTGGGCACAGCCACACCATCCTGGGTCACTGCTGGGATGGGATTGGTGTGAGGCTGAGCTGGGAGAGTGGAGCCAGTGGAGTCAGAGATGCACAGGCACAACGTGGAAGGTAAAACCTGAGACTGAATGCAGGCCCAAAGTCAAGGTGTTAAAACCAGCAGGTTTAGTGCAGAGTTTCAAGTTTGAGAAAACTTGAAAAACAAATTACCTTCAAGTCTGGCTAGGTAAAAGGGAGAAAAAAGGTCCAACCAACAAGAAGTAAGTATTCCTTATGGGAACAGAGTCCTCTTGGATGCAGAATCTGCAATGGAATCTGCCTGTACACTGTTACTGTCATGAATAAAGCATTTTTGCTCTGCACTTGTGGCGCAGGTTTGGATTTTCCATCATGTGGAACTGGCAATGAGGACCAACGTCCCTTCCAAATGTCATTCTGTGTCCAGGGAATCAGTAGTTCCATAAATCTGAAAGCACAGAAAAAGTTAGGAGAGGAACAGGCTGGTCAAATATCTCCGTGGGCTGTTTCTGTGGGAAAGGAAGTATTTTATAGGAACAAAAGGGTGTTAAAATCCCTGTCTGAAATGTGCAAATGTTTCTCTTTGTGTTCCCATCTCCTTGATATCATGTGGGTACATCCACCCTGAGCAATGAGTTCAGCTTACTCATCCACAGCTCTTCATGGAAATTTTTCTAAAAAGACATCAAACTAACTGTGGGGGCTCTTATGGTTTTGTTCCTTACAGATGCAGTTTGAAAAGCAGCTCCCAAAGAAAAACTGATTTATACTGCCTGGGTCAATTTTGAATTGTTTTTTTTTTTGTTTGGTTTTGGGCTTTTTTTGGGGGGGTGGGGGGGGAGATTTGTTTTTTTGTTGGGTTTTTTTTGGGGGGAGTTGTTTTTTGTTGTTTATGGGTATTTGTATGTTGAGGGTTTTTTTGTTAGTGGTGGTTTTTGGTTTTTTGCTTTTGTTTTTAACTGTGCCTTCTGGTGGTGATCCCCGTTGTTACTCACTATCTTTTGCAATGGCACATAGCTTTTTTGCCCATGTGAAATATTATATCCATCAGTGCCTGTTAGGGAGAAGACTGTAACAGGCAATCCGTGTCAGAGAGATGACCCATCTGCAAAAATCCATCAAGGGTTTAGATTCTCTTAATCTCATAAAAACAAACAAAAAAATCCTGGGACCATGAGATTTTTGAGATCATATGCAAGCAAAGAGATAACCTGTTTGGTAAAATATTTGTTTCTGTCAGTGATGGTTGCCATAGTTTTGAGAAAAAGCACTTTGTACCATCACTGAGAAGAGGAATTTCCTCCCCAACCCATGCCAAGGTATTTTCACCTTAAGAAACTGTATGAAGCCGTTCTTGGATAGCTAAGGGATAACACAGAAGATCAAACAATGATAACTGATGTGTTGATTAGGCGAAGTGTGGCTTCACGGCCAAATCTGGGCCCAAGTGCGGCAGTGACAGAAGGGGATGGGATGGAGTGTGTTCCTGGGCGACAGTCTGCTGCCTCTGAGGGCTGGGAGGAGGCGTTGGAATGCTGAAGGAACAGGGCTTGGATGCCGCCGCTCTGCCTGCGCAGACTCCTCCGTGCCTCAAGGAGGAACACAAAGAACTCCGCACCTTCCCTTCCCTCCGGGCTGTGCCGGAGGTTCCCTCCCCTCCGGCCAACCCTCCCTCCCTGCCACGGCCGTGTGGGTGCTCGGGGCCCGGAGCTGCGGCTGCAGCCGCCACGGAGAGGAGATGGAGTGTGCCGGACCAGCGTGGGTAAATGTAGACGGTGAAGGCAGGTGATGAGCAAGCAGATTGACAGTCAGGGTCCTGCTGCGATTCTTCCTGAGCCTGACCATCGCAGGTTCCCCTAAACGATTTCTGTGCTTGCGGCTGTTTCCCGTATGTATTGTACTCCACAGATTTCGGCAGCGACAAATGGACAGACGGGCACGATCTGAGGAGGAGTCCAATACTTCCACACAAGATAGGACACTGCATTTATTTCAGCAGTTCTCACAGTTAGAAAAGGTCCGCATACAATCACTTTTCACTCAACATCCAGATAAAGCAGAGAGTGAGTACCAAGAAGAAAAGCAAGGTCAGGTTTGCTGTCAGCCCCGCGGCGGTCCCACCCGGACAGAACGGGCTAACCAGGGTGCAGCGGCTGGGGCAAGGAGCTGCTCCGGGACACGAGCACAGCTGTGGGACTGTACAACTCCTCTGTTTCCGCACAGGCCTAGGAAGCCCATTAGGTGTTAATTTGGGGTCAATAATATGACAGTTCAAGGGCTGCCTGCAGAGATTCAAGAAACAGAAAATAATTAGCCGCCTTAAAACCAATGTTTCTGAAAAGCAATAGCCACATGAGGCACATACAAATTCGTCAAAGGAACGTGTAGTAATTAACACGTCAGTGGCAAAGCCGGGCGCGGAGAGAAGCCGGGAGCGCAGGGGCCGAGCGGAACGAGTCGTGGCATTGGGCAGAGCGCTGTCAAAGAGCCCCTGATGGCGGTGGGCACCTCCGTGAGCAGCTCCTCTTGCCCCGGCTGAGCGGGGGTGGGTCCCACCGCCGAGTGAGCTTCGGACAAGGAGGGCAGCGCCGTGCTCGGCAAAAGGGAACACGGGAAAGCGGAAGGTTTTCAACTCTCGCTGCGCTGTCGCAAATTGTGCAAGATCGGCCGGAGAAACATGGAATTAAGCTGGTTAATTATGACCTCCTCTCTCCAGAGCCTTTTGTTGTGCTTCAGTACTCTGCTTTGTTCAGCTTACACATCCTTCACTTTTTAAACGTTCCATAATATGTTTACCATCAAACGATGTTCAAATATACACACAGGGTGTGTCTAACATACACGTAGCTCTATGATCCCGAAAAAGACAGCGCACCCCGAAAAACAAATTAGATTTACGCTCCCCGGCGCCAGCACCATCGCGCACCTCCGCTCACACGGGTCGCTCCCCACCGCCGGCGCACACATTGCCCTCCGTACGGTGCTGCCATCGCTCTGCGCCTCCCGAAACACGCACCGCTCTCCTCCCTATGGCACGGGCATCGTCCGGCTCCTCCCTGACACACACATCGCTGCCCGCCGGTTTACACACATATCGCCTCGTTCCCGAAGGAAAGAACATCTCTCTGCACTGTTTTACAAACGAATCACTGCGCCCGACGATGCACGCAGAGAACGACAGTCCTGTATCTCTGAGTGGCTCTGCACAGCCGTTCCCGCACAATCCCCATCCGCTGCCAAAACCACATGGCTCCTAGCCCTCAATCCACGTTAGCCTTGCGGCCCGACACTCAGAACCCTCCGCACCCCCGGCACATACATCGCCCTGCTGCCTACGACATACGGCACCGCCTGAACCCAGGAAACACACAGATCCTTCTGCACCAGCTGACAAATATTGCTCAGAGCTGCTAGCGCATCGTTTCTGTCCTCCCCGACGGAGGGCTCATTCTGATTCCCGACGAGCGGACACGGCACTCCGCTGCTTCCTTGTGCACCCATTGCTCTGCGCCACCCGACACACGCATCACTCTGCAGCGGCTGACACACACCTCAGTCAGCGCCCGGCAGGGCACGGATGTCTCCTCTCCCGGTGACACACGCATCGCTCTGCGTTCCAAGCAGCAAACACTCCGCTTTGCTCTTCCCCGGGACACACGAGTTCTTCGGAGCCGGCGGAGAGCGCGAACATCGCCTCACTCTGCGCCCGCGGTGTCCCCGCCCCGCTGTGCCGCGCGAATAACACTGCATTTTGATAGCCAGGACACAGGAATATCCATGTACATGGACCTGGGGAGGCGGCATCTCCCTACAGCCCACGAGAACTCACAGTGCTCGGCAACCCCGTCTCCATAAACTGCCCCGCACCCGAACGGAGCATGCAGCTGGCAGGGGAAAACAGCAGCCGCCTCCGAGGACACCGAGGCTCTCGCCAATTACAACAGATCCAAGTAAGCTGCCTCTGTACTCGACCTCCTGGACCATCTTTTCAATAAAAGAGCTGATGCTATGGTGATCTGTACCTTCCTGTCCCCCTCTGGTTTTTTTTTTTTTTTTTGGGAAAACAGAGATAACAGTATGAAAGCATTGTATATTGTAAGGAAAGTGGGACGTGCATTGTTTGAGTTAAAAGGATGTGCTTTACATCTGCTTCAACGGAGAAGGGAACGTTCATAATTCCCTGTGAGCCTGCTTTAGGCACATGCACAGTTTGAGGGTGGCGGGTTAGACAAACGAGTGCAGTCGGTGGTCCCAAAACGGCCGAAGCAAATTTGTTCCTGACTGCTAGTCGGAAAGGCTTCCCTCTTGAGCTACGCGAATAGATGACAGTGTAAATAGGGAGCGTTTAAAGCACAGGCGATTCCAGACGACCCTGCGCCCTTGTTTTTCTGTTAGTTTGGTTTTGAGCAAAAGCATCCGAGGTGAATGCCCTCCCTCCTTCCCTCCCATCAGTAAGAGTTGTCGCCCCGAACTGCACAGCCCGGCATAGACGGTAGCCCCCAGCACAGGCTCCCCAGTGTGGCTCTTTGCCGGCTTTTGTGCCCCCCTCTCTCTCCCCTCGTTTCCCCCGCCCCATACATTCCGCCGCCGAGCGCAGACGGGGCTGCGGGCGGGCAGAGCCGGGGCCGGGCCGCTACCACGCTCGTCCGACCTGAGTGAGGACTGCGCGGAGCCTCCCCATGGGCGGGCCCGGCCGCCTCCCACCCCGGCGCTGATTGGTTGCCGCTCGCGGCTCGCGGCCCGAGCGCGCGCTGCCCCGGAACGCGCTCCTCGCACGGGACGCGGCGCTTCCAGCGGGCCGGGCCAGCGGCCGGGAGAGCTCGGCGGGGCCAGGCAAGGCGGCTGCCGCCTGCGCCTTCGGCTTTGTTGCCGCGGCCCTGAACCGAAGGCGGCGACTGAACGGGAAGAAACCGCGAGCCCTCGGGGAAGGAGGCGGCCGCCGGCGGCAGCTTTAGCCAGCGGTTCCGAGGCCAGGAACGAACGCGAGCGGAGCGGCTTTGGTAAAGTCAGGGCGAGCCCTGACTGCCCCGCTCTCGGGCGGTGCCGCCGCCGCCGCCTCCGCTATGCCCCGCAAGCCGCTACTGGGAGGGGGCGATGGCGGAGGCGAGGCTAGGGCGCCCGGCCCGCCCCGGAGGCGGGGTCTTTTCCCCTGGCGACAAGCGCCCAATGGCAGCTGGCAGCTGTCGCACAGGCGACCAATGGGAGCGGGTAAGGGGACTATAAATTCCGGCGGCGTAGAGCTGTGCCTATTAGGCTTAGTAGTCTAAGTGGCAAGGGCTGTGAGCGTTGAGGTGTAGGTGCTGAGCTATGGCGCGCACGAAGCAGACGGCGCGGAAGTCGACGGGCGGCAAGGCGCCCCGCAAGCAGCTGGCCACCAAGGCTGCCCGCAAGAGCGCGCCGGCCACGGGCGGCGTCAAGAAGCCGCACCGCTACCGGCCCGGCACGGTGGCGCTGCGCGAGATCCGGCGCTACCAGAAGTCCACGGAGCTGCTGATCCGCAAGCTGCCCTTCCAGCGGCTGGTGCGCGAGATCGCGCAGGACTTCAAGACCGACCTGCGCTTCCAGAGCTCGGCCGTCATGGCGCTGCAGGAGGCCAGCGAGGCCTACCTGGTGGGGCTCTTCGAGGACACCAACCTGTGCGCCATCCACGCCAAGCGCGTCACCATCATGCCCAAGGACATCCAGCTGGCCCGCCGCATCCGCGGAGAGCGCGCCTAAGTTCCCTGCCGCAGCCCTTTGCGGCTGGGCAGTGACCCAACCCACGCAGACCCAAAGGCTCTTTTAAGAGCCACTACATGCACAATTAAAAGAGCTGTTTGCGCTACTTTAATCACCGTTTCATGAGGTGTGGGGCACGTGGAAAAATAATTGTTTGGTGGGTAATACAAAAGTGAAATACACTTGGCCACAGAAGGAGTTTTATTATTCACAATTATTATACAAGCCTGGTAATGTAATTTAGGGTGTATGTAGTGCCTCCAAAGCAGCCATTGGTCTAGATTACAATTCTATTGGTAGAAATGATCATCGATAAATTACCTGGATTTTAACACCTCTGCAGTCGTTTCACCCTAAGCTCAATAAGTGGTACATATTTTGCAACAGCGCAACAGCTCCTTTAAGTGTGCATGTAGTGGCTCTTAAAAGAGCCTTTGGGTCTGCGTGGGTTGGGTCACTGCCCAGCCGCAAAGGGCTGCGGCAGGGAACTTAGGCGCGCTCTCCGCGGATGCGGCGGGCCAGCTGGATGTCCTTGGGCATGATGGTGACGCGCTTGGCGTGGATGGCGCACAGGTTGGTGTCCTCGAAGAGCCCCACCAGGTAGGCCTCGCTGGCCTCCTGCAGCGCCATGACGGCCGAGCTCTGGAAGCGCAGGTCGGTCTTGAAGTCCTGCGCGATCTCGCGCACCAGCCGCTGGAAGGGCAGCTTGCGGATCAGCAGCTCCGTGGACTTCTGGTAGCGCCGGATCTCGCGCAGCGCCACCGTGCCGGGCCGGTAGCGGTGCGGCTTCTTGACGCCGCCCGTGGCCGGCGCGCTCTTGCGGGCAGCCTTGGTGGCCAGCTGCTTGCGGGGCGCCTTGCCGCCCGTCGACTTCCGCGCCGTCTGCTTCGTGCGCGCCATAGCTCAGCACCTACACCTCAACACTCACAGCCCTTGCCACTTAGACTAAGCCTAATAGGCACAGCTCTACGCCGCCGGAATTTATAGTCCCCTTACCCGCTCCCATTGGTCGCCTGTGCGACAGCTGCCAGCTGCCATTGGGCGCTTGTCGCCAGGGGAAAAGACCCCGCCTCCGGGGCGGGCCGGGCGCCCTAGCCTCGCCTCCGCCATCGCCCCCTCCCAGTAGCGGCTTGCGGGGCATAGCGGAGGCGGCGGTGGCGGCACCGCCCGAGAGCGGGGCAGTGAGGGCTCGCCCTGACTTTACCAAAGCCGCTCCGCTCGCGTTCGTTCCTGGCCTCGGAACCGCTGGCTAAAGCTGCCGCCGGCGGCCGCCTCCTTCCCCGAGGGCTCGCGGTTTCTTCCCGTTCAGTCGCCGCCTTCGGTTCAGGGCCGCGGCAACAAAGCCGAAGGCGCAGGCGGCAGCCGCCTTGCCTGGCCCCGCCGAGCTCTCCCGGCCGCTGGCCCGGCCCGCTGGAAGCGCCGCGTCCCGTGCGAGGAGCGCGTTCCGGGGCAGCGCGCGCTCGGGCCGCGAGCCGCGAGCGGCAACCAATCAGCGCCGGGGTGGGAGGCGGCCGGGCCCGCCCACGGGGAGGCTCCGCGCAGTCCTCACTCAGGTCGGACCGAGCGCGGCAGAGGCGCGGCCCCGGCTCTGCCCGCCCGCAGCCCCGTCTGCGCTCGGCGGCGGAATGTATGGGGCGGGGGAAACGAGGGGAGAGAGAGGGGGGCACGAAAGCCGGCAAAGAGCCACACTGGGGAGCCTGTGCTGGGGGACTGTGCAATTCGGGGCAAGAAAGCTTTCGGCTTTCCTTTCCCCGGTGACCCGCGACAATGCACATTGCAGGGCCCGGGAGTGGGAATCCACCTCGGAGTCTGTTTCCTCGATCAAAAGAACACGGCACAAGAGCACCGGGCTGTCTGAAAGCACTTCTGCTGTCAATGCACCCGGTTCAGTGCTACGTTAACGTAGGTCACCAATTACCATGTACCAGCCGTTCGGAACGTGCTTCCTCTTTTGAGAGACCACCGACCGGATTTTTTTTCTAACCCCCCCCCTCACCTACCGTGTACATACACCACAAAGGACTCTGAAGGGTTGTAAAGGGAGTTATGAAAGTCCTTGGGCTTGTTGAATCAGATGCAGGACATAGCCTAAGTTTACCGCAAACCCTGTAAATCCTGCCTTCCTTTAAGATACTTTTACACCGTAAATGCACGTTTCTCCACAGCCCGCCACCCGAAAAATAAAAAAAAAAAATACGAGATAGGTAGGAACTCGTGACAGCATGAGCTCTTTTACTGAGAAGGTGGGTGGCTCTTAAAAGAGCCTTTGGGTTGAGAGTGACGGTCCGAGGCGCCCTACTTGGAGCTGGTGTACTTGGTGACAGCCTTGGTGCCCTCGGAGACGGCGTGCTTGGCCAGCTCGCCGGGCAGCAGCAGGCGCACGGCCGTCTGGATCTCCCGCGACGTGATAGTGGAGCGCTTGTTGTAGTGCGCCAGGCGGGAGGCCTCGCCCGCGATGCGCTCGAAGATGTCGTTGACGAAGGAGTTCATGATGCCCATGGCCTTGGACGAGATGCCCGTGTCGGGGTGCACCTGCTTCAGCACCTTGTACACGTAGATGGAGTAGCTCTCCTTGCGACTCTTGCGCCGCTTCTTGTCTCCTTTTTTCTGCGTCTTGGTGACAGCTTTCTTGGAGCCCTTCTTGGGCGCGGGGGCGGACTTGGCCGGTTCAGGCATGGCAGCGAATCCTCTCAGCACAGCCGCAGCAACAATCTCTCGAACAGAGCATGGCGTGCGCTGCTGAGTGCCCGCATTTATAGGGCGGTTATGCAAATTAGGTATCAAGTAGTCCACACTGTTATTGGCTGAGGCAAGCTTTTCCGACGATAGTTCTCCGACCTTCATCGCCATTGGTTAAATCTGGATCCGCGTTCCTATTGGCTGTTTTAGGCACATCCCTTTCTTAGCCAATCGGAAGTCGCGCCTTCTGCTGAAGAGGTATATAAGGCCGAGCTCGGACGTTATAACTTTCGCATTCGGTTGTTGTCTTTGCTGGTGCAGGTGCAGATATGTCCGGACGCGGGAAGCAGGGCGGCAAGGCGCGCGCCAAGGCCAAGTCGCGCTCGTCGCGGGCCGGGCTGCAGTTCCCCGTGGGCCGCGTGCACCGGCTGCTGCGCAAGGGCAACTACGCGGAGCGCGTAGGCGCCGGCGCGCCGGTGTACCTGGCGGCCGTGCTGGAGTACCTGACGGCCGAGATCCTGGAGCTGGCGGGCAACGCGGCCCGCGACAACAAGAAGACGCGCATCATCCCCCGCCACCTGCAGCTGGCCATCCGCAACGACGAGGAGCTCAACAAGCTGCTGGGCAAGGTGACGATCGCGCAGGGCGGCGTGCTGCCCAACATCCAGGCTGTGCTGCTGCCCAAGAAGACCGACAGCCACAAGGCTAAAACCAAGTGAGCGCCGAAGATCAAGAGCTGCGAAGTTTAAACAAGAAAAAAACCCCAAAGGCTCTTTTAAGAGCCACCTACAAATTCAGCGAAAGAGCTTGAATTTCATTACGGTGGTAAAAGCTCGCGGGAGGTTTTGAAATGTTTATCTCAGACATTATAACTGTTAGCGCCGGGTGCAGCTCTGCGCACACAGCACCAGCCCTGCTCTGGGGCGGGGCTGACACCAGTCCCAGGAAGCAGCTCAGCCCTTCCGCAACCAATCCCTGCGCTCTATGGGCATTTTAAAAGCTACCAAGGCGCTACTACCCTCCCCCTACTAATTCAAGTGCGTCTAGCTGTTACCGGAGTAAACAGCACAGTGACCAGCAGACTGCTGTTCCCCCACACCCCTCCTCAAACCGGCGGCAGCCACAGCATTTCAGCCCGAATGTTGGTGGCTCTTAAAAGAGGCTTTGGGTTTAAATGCAGAGTAAGACTATTTCCTCGTGGGGCTTACTTCTTGTGCGCTGCCTTTTTGCCTTGGCCGCTTTCGGCTTGGCTGCTTTGGGCTTCACCGCCTTCGCCTTAGCCGGGCTTTTCTCTTCTGCCACCGCTTTCTTGGGCCTGACAGCCTCTGTCACCTTGGGACTCTTGGCTGCTTTCTTGGCTGCAGGCTTAACTTTCTTGGGGCTGTTCTTTGCTGTCACCGCCTTCTCGGCGGCGCTGGCGGGCTTCTTGGCCGCCGGCTTCTTGGACTTGACTACTGTAGGTTTTTTCCCTCCTTAGGACCCTTTTCTTTTGCTTTTCTGGGTTTCTTGCTGAGGCAGAAAGAGCCAGACGCACTTATACCTCTGGTCTGCACCAGGGTGCCCTTGCTGACGAGGCTCTTGAGCCCCAGCTTGATGCGGCTGTTGTTCTTCTCCACATCGTAGCCGCCGGCGGCCAGCGCCTTCTTGAGCGCGGCGAGCGAGAGCCCCTTGCGCTCCTTGGAGGCGGACACGGCCTTGGTGATCAGCTCGGTGACGCTGGGCCCCGCGGGCTTGCGGGCTTTGGAGCCGCTCGCCGCCTTCTTCGGCTTCTTGGCGGCGGGGCCGGGGCGGTCCCGGCCATTGCGGTGTAACCGGGAGCACCGGGCAGGGGCGGCCCCGGCCCCCCCCCGGTTATCGCAGAGCGGCGGGCGCTGTTTGGCCCCGCCCGCCCTGCGTGGCCGCCGCCCGGTGCCCCGCCCTCCGTCTTGAGCTTCCTCGCGTGAAATAGAATGGTTTTTTTCTATTTTATCTGTCACGAAATGGTCCTTTTTCTACATCGGTGAGGCCGTGAGAACGACTGGTTTTCGCCTGTCGATGTCTTGTCGCGAAAAGAGTTGGATTTGAGTGGCTAGGGGATAGCCGAGTCCGGCTAGCAAATGGACCTCGAGATCGCGAAAGTTTTGTTTTTCTTCGTAAGTTAGAAATTTTTCTTTAAAGTTAACGTGAGTGAGAAAACTCAGTATTAATCTTCAGTGGGTCCTTTTAACCTTAGATAAGAAAGCAATCAGAGTCTCAAGTTTTCAAAGAGAGTGAGGTAGCACAAAGCTGAGGTTTATATCTCTGGCTACTGAAACACTTAGGTATCATTTTTTTCCTTTACTTCCAAAGTTTCCAGCGTG
The DNA here is from genome assembly GCF_022539315.1 of Serinus canaria. Taxonomy (NCBI): domain Eukaryota; kingdom Metazoa; phylum Chordata; class Aves; order Passeriformes; family Fringillidae; genus Serinus; species Serinus canaria. Next base: position 46,451,995 of record NC_066314.1, read on the forward strand.
GAACGCCACGCTTCTATGTATGAAGCATGAGACAGCACGTACTTTATCTCCCTCTTTGAAACACGTTCCTATTGTTAACGTAGCAAAAGGCTCTGCAATATCAGTGGAATAATTTGGGGACCTGAACACCAAAGATTAAAAAGTTTGTGTTAGACCACAGAGCTTCATGTAAGTCTCTGGTGCACAGAAACAGATCACACTCTAAATGAAGCACACAGTGCTAAATCTGTAAAATTGGTTCATGTAATTCATTAACATGGAAAAATAAATGGACAGATCTCGAGTCTGCAAGAGATGTCAGAGCACCATTCTATTCATATTTTGATCTGAAGCTGGAAAGAAAAACCACAATTTTTACTCACTGCCCTTTTTCTGTGTTACAGATCATGTCCCAGCAGTTTCTGTACATAAAAGCTTTGGCTGCAGCGCAAAGTGAGGCAAAGCTCTTTATGCACGTTGTGGTGACTACTCCATTAGCATGTATACATTCTTACCAGCTACAGCTTTGGGTATAGTTTTGTGTCTCTGTCAGGAGTTACTAATTCATTCACCTTGAAGTTTAATGGCCATCAATAGTTTAGCAGGGTCAGACTGCTGCATTTGTTTTTATACCTCACATAAACAAAATGCACTCGAATAGTTTAGGTATGATGCTGACCAGTTAGGATCAACTTTCCTTTTTCTTTTTCAACAAGATAAAAAATCTGTGAGTGGAAAAATACTACCTCACTTCTCTATTTCATTCCACCAAAGAACAGTAAAATGAACCTCTTGAAGATTTTGGAAGACTCTTCATCTTCAATTAATTCACAAAGTGTGATTCAAAAAAACATCATGTAGGCACTTTGATGTTTTCTTGTATAATTATGGTAAAAAAGACTTTAAGAAAATAAACGAATTTTTCTTGCATTTTTGTTTTCTTTCTAACTCCTCCTTGCCATCGAGGTCCCCTAACTGAGGAATTATGATGTTATGATCAGGCAGAGAGTGCCAATAAGACAGAAAATTCAGCAAATCTGGATCTGGGCTTTCAAACCATGTTGGAAGTGGGATGGCTTATAGAGTAAGGTTCACTGGAAATTTTACAAAGCCAAGAGAATTTGACTGTGTGACATTTACTCCACGTAGCAGTAGGGGGGCATAAAGAATTGAAGAGTGAAATTGTTGATGTCCCTAAAGTTTCCTGCAATCAGGTAGGTGGATGACTGTGTGTCTGCTCTGATCCATTTAGGTGTAGTAGAATCCTGGATGTCCTTTAAAAGCTAAATGTGTTACAGTGTCTAAGCAGGGTTTTGTACTCAGCAACCCTGCAATCACCAATGCCAATACTTGTGTTGGGACAGAAGCCTTTCTACCTCCCCCATTCTTTGCATATCTTATTTTATAAGAGTAATAATGCATCACAATAGCACTCTTCCCTCCAGCCTGTAATATAGTATTCCCAAGACTGTTTTCCTTTACCCACACAGCTGGCACACAGCTGTATGCCTAAATCCTGTATAGTGGTGCCAAGGACAATACCAACCATCTCCAGAGGAAAAGCTTCTCAGGATGTGCCACTGCAACACTGCCACACATTGCAGTAGTCTTCATCTCACTCCACTTTTGTCTCCACCATTCTCTATCAAATGTTAAATTGAGCAGCTTGAGGCTAAATTTTGTAATTGCTTTAGGGGCTCCTACTTATTTGATTTTCCTCTTCTGTTTTTATTCCAATATTCCCTTTCCTTATTTGTACAAAGATTATATAATCTCATGACCATTTTATATACAAGCAGTCAAGTCATTTTTATTAGGAGAAGGATGCAGAAGGATAAGAGAATAATCCAGCCCTACAAGGAGACAGGAATACAGCATCACCTCATAGAGTAGTAAATACACAAAGACTGTGGTTCATGGCTCACCCTCCTCCCCCAAAAACTGCTGTTTCTTGTGTGATTAGCACCACAAAAACCTGAAGTTGTGCACCAGAGATCATTACTCCAGTCATGGTCAAACCTAATTAAGGTACAGTAGCAGTACATATTGCTCTGCAATGCAGACATGAAAAACAACAGCTAGGAAGGATCCTTCCTGGGAGAGATTCTCCCTCTCTCTTGTGCATTCACCATCACAATTACAGCCAGCCTTGCTGCCTCACCCTAGAAGAGGTGAAATCCAGAACAGCAGGATCTCAGTGGCATTCCAGGCTGTTGGTCTCTGCATACACTGCCAGTATGGACAGAGATCTCTGGTAGAGCAGCAAGAATCTGCCAGCAAATCCTACAGAATGAGATTTTTTTTTTTTTTTTGCAGGTGCTACCAATGTGAGCCAGCTTGCACTGCAAGAGATCAGCTCTGAAAGCCCCTTAGACCCCTTCCCAGACAGCAGGGAAAGTATAGATTATTGTAAGCAGTAACAAATGCCTATTAACTTCAAAAAATATATAGTAATCCTAACCAAACTTAGTGCCTGCTAGCAAACTAAAAAAATTGCAAAATCAGGGTAGCTTTCCAATTATTGCATGTCCCTTTTGTGATATTTGGCTCTAGGGTACAAAGCTGAGCGGCCATCATAGATGACATTAAAAGGAAAAGGACCTTACAAAGGTCCAATGTTCAGCTGCTTGGACTCATACTGAGGAGAATTCTTCTTAAACTCTTTCTCCTAGTCTTCTCCTTCCTTATGACTTTTCCACATGAACACCTAACTGCACTGCATTTCACATTGCCATGGCTTTCCCAAATATGTGAAGCCCATCTCTCTTTTGGAGATAGGAGAACTGAGAGTCATTCACAATTCTCAAAACTATGGTTGCTCGGATCCTCCCATTTTAGTTTGATTCACATTTTCTACCCTTCTCCTGCTGAGGCCCAGCTGTAGGTGTTATTTCTTAACATTTCCTGTCAGCAGAAAGAAAGGTTCAGAGATGATTAATCTAAGTTCATAAAGAAAAAAAAAATGTAATTAATTTTTCTGCTTATTTTAACTTTTAAGGTGCCACAAACCTCAGCTCCCTGCCATATACACACAGAAGCAAGGCCAAGAAGTCAGCTGCAGGTGGGATCAGGATGAGGCCTGGAGAGGGTCTCTGGGCTCAGCCCCAGCTCCAGGCATTGGATGCTCCCTGGAACAGTGGGACCATGGCCAGGCAGGGCTGTGGGGAGCTTGAGACTGGCCCTATTTCTGTGTTGCTGGGATAGGAGCTGATGGCTCCAGAGGAGCTGGAATGGCCCCTTGGGACCAGAACAGGGTTGGGGTAGCCCCAGGAAATGCTGGGCAGGGGTGGCAGGGCTGGTGGTGCCTGACAGTCCCCTCCTTGGTGAAGCAGGGACTGTGAAAGGCTCTCAAAGCTAGTGGTTCAGCGGCTCTCCAGATCCAGACAACAGGGAGCACTTTTGGCCAAGTTGCATGCAGATGTTTGATTTCAGTCCTAGTGGAGACAGAAGCAGATTTCAGTTATAACAAAACTCTACTGCCACTTGCACTTATCATTGACACTGGAAGTACTCACCAGGTTTAGGTGTAGGATGGCCAGGAACAACAGTTCCTGCACCTCAGTTTGGCAATTCCCAACTCTTCTGCCATCAAACACATAAAAATGTGGGAATGGCTTGGCTCACCTTCTGTAGGGCCCAGAGCAGTCAGTTGCATCTGGAACACCCTTTCTCCTTCATTTCAGCACCCTCACAAAGAAACATGTCAAGAGCAGCCAGCTTCAGTTTCCAAAACGTCCTTCTAAAATAATAGCATTTCCATCATCCCATGCAGCAGTCACAAAACCCAAAGGGGACAGCAGGAAGAGCAGTTTGTTCCACCTTTCAGCTGCTGTCTGGAGAAAATCCTGGCCCACAGTTTTGGTTTGGGTGGCAATGTGCCCATCTCCCTACCAACTCCTGTCGGGGACTCGCATCTTTTCCCATCCCACTCTGAACCATGGCATTCACATCACTTAGGCACTTTTTATTTCCTCTGAGGCAGCTGGTCTTAAACTTCTGTCTGACTGCAGCTCTTGTGGTTCACTGGCTCCCCTTTGGTGCCCACCCTGGTCAGGCAGAGAACAACCACCTGCAACTCCTCCATTTCCTGCAGAGAATCCAGGAAGATGAGCTACCACCTCACAAAAACAAGCTCATAATGGCTCAGAAGAGGTGGACAAGTAGCCTAGAAGGAGAAGAGGTTGCCCCCTCTCCCATCCCTGTGTTGCTGGAGGTCAGGGATTAAAGATGATGTTCCCAGCACTTTTCTAGAGGACACTGGGATGCAGAGCTGGTAAAGGAAAGGAGCACTTTGGCACAGATGTCCAGCAGCTCAAATGCTGCCCTGAGCTAAAAGCAAAAGTAGCAGCTGGTATCACTGCACCTGGGAAGATGGGAAATGCATGAATTTGGGCAAGCAGGCAAATTCAGAGAGGAGCTAGAGGAGGAGGAATGCTTCTGGTGGGCTGCTTCGCCACCTTATTTTTCAGCATATGCAAGGTCTGTTATGTAAAGTGCTTAGCTGTGGGATCCTGAATACATCCATGTCTCTTGTTCCTTTTTCACAAACTCTTCTGGCAGTTTTGAACTGATGAACAGATTCTGAGGGTTTTTTTTTTTAAACTACCTTCAAGAAGCAATATTCTTTCCTTATTGCTGACATCTATTCAAATGAGGATTGCTATGACAGCTGTCCAATCACTTCCACATTAATAATCTAAAAAAAAAAAAAAAGACATTGTGTTCCAGAAGCCTTACAAGGGAAATATTCTTGTTGGCTTACAGAAACCTTTTCTTTTCCAAGAAATATAAAGAGAAGAATGCAGTATGATATATCTTAAACATGGGAAAGTCTCAACCATCAAAGGCCCAGAACAAGGGAATTTAAAACCATGACCTGATCAGTATTATAAAAGCTGTGCCAGGTCAGAGGGTCACTTCAGCAAGCAAACACTCATCTGAAACTAAGGCCACCTCCATTCACTGTTTGTCCTGCCCACGAGGTAATGAGCAAACCATTGGCTTCCTCCCTGCCTCTGCTTCAGGTGAGAACAGGAACCTCCAAAGTTCATTGAAAATGCTGTAGAACAGCAAGGAAATGAATTGTCTGTAGCTCCATGTCGATAATCAGAGCTCCTGGATCCAAACTGATGTGGTTTTTGGTTTGCATCAGGAAATGCGTCAGCCACCATATGCTTCCCGAAATATAAAAAGTGGTGAGAAGTAGGCGGCCTGATCATCAATGCCTACTTGCAATCCACCATGCTATGGAGGAAAAGATCCCTACTGAGGAGCAGATTTTAGGGAAAGAGACTGCTGCTCTCTAGGCTCCCTCATGACCACTGGCTGTGGGAAGACCTGCCTACAGAATGGCTGAAGAAGGAAGAGTTCCAGGTGCAATGATTGCTGTGTGCTGAAGCTAAAGGGAGAAGGATGCTCCTCTTCAGACATCACTGTAAAGAGGCACAAAGCACAGCAACATGTTTGCTTTCTGAGATCCCATACAGCTCCCTGACTGCACCAGGTTCAAGGAAGGGCTGACAGGAAGAGAACATATTCACCCTTTCTGCCCAGTTTCAGTTCTCCAAGTCTGCAGAGCTACTTCACATGTGAAAACATTTTTTTCTAGAGCTATACAAGCTCACTACAAAGTGTGAACCTGATCTGAACAATCACTAGATGTCTGATGTGCTGCAAATATAAAATAATACCCAGCCTAGAGGGGAGCCCTAGGATACTACAAGAGATATTAGTAAAAATCTGATTTTGGTATCAAGAATGAAATTTGTCCTTAAAGGCAGAGTCCACAAACACTTTTCAAAGCAGGTTTGTTCAAATACAGAGACTTGATTCATGATGGGCATAAACGCCATCCCAACAGCCATATATCTCCTGCTGAATACTGAGTTGAGTATGGATGCAAGCAGTGGTACCTGCATGACAAATATTTGAGAGGTACAGAAGGCCACACCGCACGCTCACAGCCAGATGCCCATTTCTCTTTGGATCTAGAGGAGATCCATCCCTCTCATGCAACTGTTCTGTCATTCAGAATTGTTCCCAAATCTTGCTGGTGTCAACAGGGTCAAAAAGTACCTGAAAAAAACGTGAAAAGAATGGGCAGAGATGCACCACTGCCACACACAGTTTTCCACAACAGCATCTCCTGCTCATTGCAGGACAGCAAGGGCTGGTTCAAGGGACCCTCTCTGGCCCAGAGCAGTGTCTGAAATTTGAAACTGGAACGTAAACCTAGTAAACCCATGGGACGTTGAATGAGGCAGGAAAAGGATAAAGAATTGCTGTCCATAATTGGTCACATATTATAGAGCAGGCGCTTGGAAGAGATGGACTGAAGGAGCTTTTGGGGATGACTTTTCTTCTCCTGGCTCTAGAGGGAGCTTCAGAGTGTGAATAAACTGACTGGGAGAACCTCCAAAGAGGGCTGGCGTGGGGAGCTGCTCCTCTGTGCCCCAGAGCCTTGTGCCACACAGCCTGCACTCAACGTGTAACCAAAGCTGGCTGGCAAATCACAGCTGAGCTGCTCTCTTTAAATGCATGGCAGGAATTCACTCTCCACGTCCAAATAAATGCTTGATCTCTGCAAGCACTGCTAACAGCGTTTTGACAAGGCAATTTAGGAAGGTGTTCTTGTTACATGAATGCTTGCTCACAAAGCAGGCACAGTCAGTGTGCTTGGCTAATTTTCTGCTTAAATGGAACTAACAAGATGTGTTCTCATCCCACGGGCTTTCCTGTTCCCCTCCACCCTGCTCTGCTCTTTACAGCTTTCTTCAAACCCAGCTGAGGACCCACACACACCTCTGACCAGAGCCCAGAGCAGCCTGTCACATTCTGGAATGCTTTCAAAAAAATTCATTTGGATCTGCTGGTAAGGTTACTAAAAGCTGACACAGCCCTTTTGTTCCAATTTGCTTTCTTTGTTTTAGTTTTGGCCTATTCTAGTTTCTGCTGATTCTGAATTAATACCTTGCTGCGAAAAGTTAAGATTTGACTTTGATACAATTGAAAAAGAAAATAAAAGGAAAAAAGGCAGCTTTTAGCTCCAGGGTCTAGTGGTTAAGGTTGAAAGTACCAAGCATGGCAGAAATCTGTTAGAAAGATGGTATATAAGTGTAAATTTACTCAAATTTTCTCAGTTATTTGATCAAAACAGTGTTAGTAAAGGAAGTGTTTATTTGAAACTCCAGCTTCAAATGTTACACATTTTTGTTCAAATGTTACATCAAAGTAGCTGCAGACAGCTTCAGATCGACATTTCTGCCATATATCCCTTCTGCTGGAGAGACCAGGAGCAAAAAACCAGTCCTTTCTGCCAAAATCCCCTGAAAGGAAGAGAGCTGAGGCAATAAAACATCCTTCCTTCCCTTTTCTGGTCACCTGCTCCCACAGAGTGCCCTCAGGCATTTCAAGAGGATGTGGTTGGATGGGAAAGGGTGGAGCAGAGGTACCATTTTTGGCCAGGGTCATTGTGAAACACCTGCTGTGCCCCTTCCACCATCCAGCCCAAGCACTTTGCAGTCACCAACAGAGGGGCAGCAGAGCACAGCAGGCAGTGGGATCAGGCCTCCACCAGCTTGCAGAACCACCCAGCGAAGGTCTGACTTACTCCACACATCTGGAGATCCCTGATAAGCTAAGATGCACTCCAAGCAGGCTCCTGGAACCTACTTAATGACCCAGCAGATGTACTTTCATCTGGGCAAGTGCACTAATGGCACTAGGAGCCTTTCAGCCCTTGACACTTTTCTCCCATCCAGCTCTCATTCCCACCTGCTCACCTTTGCTGGAGCTGGTCTTTCTAATTATCAGTGGGAGAGAAGACCAGCAGTCTCACCAGAGGGATGTTTGTGAGTGTCAGCAGGGACAGGAGCAGAGAGCAGAATGCTGTGGTAGGGCCATTTCCTAGGAAACAGTGTTTCTTTTTATAATACACATCTCTTCTCTAACATCATATTGACATCTGTAGCTCCTCATGTGAAGTCCATACTTTCTGGGTATGCACCTTATTATAGGGGTGGGTTATGGGGAAACACTCTCTTTAAAGGGTGAAAGAGCCCAGGGATGATTTCTGTGAGAAACCATCCTCAGCCAAGACCAACATCTGATCTTGAGTGAAGTGCAGATCTTTCAGTGGGCATGAAATTCTGTGAGGGAACAGTCTAAGAAAAATGAGTTGTTTCTTCTGCACCCTCATCAGGTCCTTGCCCACAGACTGAGCATTGCAGGAATTTCTGACAGTGTTTTGCAGCTGAGTATATTGAAAGAAGAGAACTGGGAAAGGAAGGAGAGCATCCAGAACTATGTTGTCATCTGGACCCTTTTTTTCCTTTTCTTTGTTATTTCACTTTTACCAAAACTCTCTGGCCTAACAAGGACATATCTACAGGCACAAATTCTAACACAGATGCAGTCACATGAAAAAACGAGTGCCTAGTCTATTTGGGAATGTGAGAAAAGAACTCTCCGTCAACTGCAAACGCTTGCCAAGGCAGATGGGCTCCAATTCAAGCATACGCTTGCTAAAACAAAGGGAAGGGCTAAAGCACAGTTTCCTTCAGTGTCAAAGCTCACCTTCCTGTTAACATGCAGTATGTACAGATTGCAACAGACCAGAACTGCATATTTAGACATCTTTAAAATGGTGTTTTCTCTTTTCATGTCTGTGACAGGTTGAAATAACTCTTCCATGCTATTTATTTTTCATTCATGTTTCATCTCCTGTAGGTCCGCCCCTGAAAAAACATTTGACACACTATTCACACCTATTTTAACATAATTGAAAACTAAGTTGCTGTTGAAATGAATAATCCTAGACTTCTCCTCTCCCTGCCTGCTGCTTCTCAGTCTCAGCCCTTTTTAAAGTCAACTCCAGCAATCGTGTGGCTACACATCCCGCAAATTCAACAGGAAAGCCTCACCATTCAGTTACAGCTAGATAGCTTTCAGTTTAGATAGGTCAGGGGCAAAATCAGAGCTTCCCTGTCAACAAATAGTCCTGAAGAGCAAGAATCCACCAAAGAAGAAACTAGATGCCCTATCTTCGAGCGCACCTGCTCAAAAGAAGTGTCCCCAGGACCACAGGCCCTGTGTCAATAAAGACACACATCACTTCGGACTACCACTGAGTGCCATCAAAAAAGTCATTTTTCCTGACCCCATCAAAGAATCTTTGATTAAAACTGGCCCTGGTTCAGCATGGAAGGCAGCATCAGGAGTGGAACTTAGGCTGTTCCTCCCCAACACCTTCACCACCACTGCCCTCTGGCCACATCTGTATGGCACAACTGCCAGGCAACAGCAGGCAGCAGAACAGAGGATCCAAGTGATCCTTTCTTTCTGATTGCTGATTGCTGGGCAGGCACTTCAGGAGAACAAGAGGGCTGTTTCTCAACCATTGTGGTGCCTATGGTTAAGAAACAGAGTAAAACCACAGGGTGATCACTCCTTTTGCAGCATGTTTTTATGTACTGGGAAGGAGAAGGGATGGGAATTCAGAGCAGAGATCTTGCTGTGGGGCTGCTTCCCTTTTATGGATTTTCCCAAAGGGCTGGAATTTTAAAAGTACCCTGGCCTTGAATGGAGCAGTTGGCTGGCTGATAGCTCCCCTGGCTCTAGATGTGTAGTGGAGGGAAACTTAAGTCATCAAACAATTGGCAGCTCCAGCTAGAGTAAAGTCAGTTTCTATTTCAGGGAAAGGAAAGGCAACTGTTCCCTGCAGGGAATGTCTGCACTAGCTCAGAGCCAGGAATAGGCTGCGATTTTTAAACTTTTTTTCCACCCTACACTTCAGGAAAAGTGAACACACAATGTTCATTCGCAGGGATAGTTTCCTGAGCATGATGTGTGCTCACTGTCCCACAGGTCACTTTCCAGTGTGTCATATCCTTCTGCACAAGGGAGAACAGGAAATGGCAAACTCCCAGTATGAGGCAAAGCCTTCCCATCGCAGCAATTGGTCCACAGGAGCTATAAATTGGTCTCCTCCAGAAACAGATCAAAATTTGTCTTCTGGGAAGGTGGCTGGAAACTGAAGGTAAGTTTGAACCAGTAATTTTTTTAGTGTCTCCAAGTCCTCCATTAGGAAAGTGTTTGCAGACTTTGGGCTAATGTATACCTTTAGTGCTGGGGAGATTTTTCTCTGACAGCGGGAGTTGGCTTTTTTTCCCTTTCTGCTGGCATTAATCAATATCAAAAGATTTGCATCACTACATGGCCTCTGCTGTATATTGAATGATTGCTCTAATAATTCAGTGAGATAGTCACTGCTATTATCTGAGGCAGTTCTCAGCAACTAAATCTTCAGAACAAATTGTTAAGGCTACAGGAGGCTACAGGAACTGACATATTTAATGATCATCATATTGATCTGCTGTTAATTTATTGGTGACATGCTCATTGTTCATTTCAATGCTGGTATCCATTTAGATTAGTGTTAGTCCTTGTGTTTCCAGTTTTATTTCTAACTCTAGTGTAAAAATAATAGGACACAGCCTCCAGTTGAGAGAAGCACAAATGACCCAATGACACCGAGAGAGACTGGGGGCATTTTCTAAAGAGCATGGGGAGTGTCTTAAAAGATCTGTATGAGATTAATTAGGACAAGCCAGCAGAAGGGGGAAAGATTGAAGTGAGAATTATTTATGAATACTCTTCCAGATGGAAAGACTATGGTACAAAGTTTTCTCCTTCTGAAACATGAGGATTCTGCAGAATGAAGCCCCAAGGATCCTAGCCACACAGTGTGACTTTATGAGGGACCAGGCACCTTCAGGTCCCACAGTACAGAAGATTTAGAAGTAAAAAGGTGCCTGCAGCAATGAATAGTTTTGCTCACTTGGCTTAGTGACAGGGTCTTTCTGCTACAGAGACTCCTTTTGGCTGTGAGGGCATTATGGGCTCCAAACAGCCTCTCAGCTCTAAGGCTGGACCTTGCTAGGTGCAGAGGCAGCACAGCTGTGTGCACAATGCAGCGTGGTGAAGCACAGAAACTCTGCTCCCACCAGACAATCAGCTACACCACTCCTGCTAGCTCTGCTGTCTCAGGTTCCCTGTAAGCAGGATTGAAGTTGCTGGCTTCCTTTGTAGAGCATTTTGCAGCCCTAGAGCAACCTGAAAATATTTATTGGAACATTTCTTTCTGCACTTGTGGCAATGAACAGAGACAGCAAACAGAGACTGTCTAGCACAGAAACACTGAAGATTAATCTCCTAGAAGCAAAGCCTCTCCCGCTACCTTGCCAGGGGAGGTTTTCCAGACCCAGCAGTTTTGAAGCCTTTTCTGTTCACAGGCCTCTGTATTTCCCCTGTTTTCCCATCTGCAAAGGAGTGCACACTAAAAATGGGCCTGCTTTTCTGATGTGCCTTTCATGACTCTTATTGACAAGGTTTAGAGGTCTCCCTGCCACTGTAACTGGGTATTTATGACCACAGGTTGGACTAAGCACCACAGAACAATAGTTCCCATCTTTGTTCATACACTGACACCAGGTCACAATAGGGAAAAAAAAAACCATGCTGTGGGGCCTTGAGTTGCTGAAGCTTAAAGAAAGGAAGGATGTTCACGATACCCGTCCAAGGCATTAATAGACTCCTCACCTCCTATATGGAAAATCCAGATTCCACTCAGCAGCTTCCCTCTGTCCTCCTTTAACAGGAAATCACCCCTAAACAAAAACCTGGGATGGTGGCTTTCACCTCCTTGGAGTCTGACCTTTCTTGTGAAAGATGTCCTTCTATATTGCAGATCCTCTGAATCCCATCAGGGGGACAACAGATTAGTTCTGGCAGCATTGCTCTTCTGAGCACTGAGTCACCTAAATCTCCTGGGAATTTCTGTCCTCAGGGTTTCAAAAGACCTTTTGTGTCTTCACAGAGATAATGGTAACAGCACCTCTGACCCCAGTCCTTAGGATATTTCAGTTTTTGCAGGGATTAAGAAAAACATTTTAAAGTTTCTCTGTCTGAAAGTTGCAGTGGAATACGTAATTAAATGTGCACATTGATGTGGGTATGTGTGTGTACGTGAGTGTGCACGTGTGTGCAGATGGAAAACCTTTCTTGTAGCTGTACAAGCAACAAAAATTTGGCTGGATGCCATCCCTGAAACGGCGGTCCAGGATGAGCACGTCTCACGGGGGTTTTTTGACATAAAGCCCACCCCAGACTTTTTTTTCTCTGGACAGAAGCCATGGAGAGGGACGGCGCTGCCTTTCCGCCGACAGCAGACCCCACGCAGCACTTCCACGCAGCCCTGCTGGACCAGAGGCGGAGGCTGCGCGGCCAAATCGCTCACCTCCACCGGGCAGCTCGGAAACTCAGCCAGCTCCGCAGGAGCTCCCTGATCGCCACCGTCGGCGGGAGCACCCTGACGGCCGCCGGGGCGCTCACAGCCATCCTGGGGCTGTCCCTGAGCCCCGCCACGCTGGGAGCCTCTCTGCTCGCTTCGGCCGTGGGTCTGGGCCTGGCCACGGCTGGCGGGGCCGTCAGCATCACTTCCGACCTCTCCTTAGTGCTCTGCAATTCCCGGGAGGTGAGGAAGGTGCAGGAAATCGCAATGACTTGTCGGAAACAGATGAGGGAAATACTCGGCTGCCTGGAGTTCCTTCGCCGGGGGCAGGGCCCAGGCGACCCTGCGCTGCGGCAGTCGGAGAAGAGGGCATCCATCTCGCTCTACAACTCCGTCTGCTTCGTGGTCTTCTGCGGCTCCCACAGCTTCCTCGTGCCAGAATACACCAAGGAGGTCACTAAAGTAAGCCAGGCTGTGCTGAAGGCCAAAATCCAGAAGCTGGCTGACAACCTCGAGACCTGCACCAGGGCAATGGATGAAGTCTGTGATCTTCTTGAGTCCAGAACAGAGCTTTCCCCACGCGCGAGGAGACTCGGCTTGGGTGCTAAAACCACTGCGGAGATCCTGAGACCCTCCAGCTGAAACAGTGTTTGGCCCGTGTTAAAACTGGGTTTGGAGACATTGCATTATTTACTGTGACCATTAGCACTGCTACCTGCTGTTTTACAGTTCACGGTGCTGGTGCTGTGAGGAGGATGTTCTGCAGACCCCTTTTTCCCCAGCCATCTCCACTGCTCTGCTCCCCCAAGGCAGCAAAAAGAAGTAGGTCAGGAGGCAGATGAAATACCTGATGCTGACTGACCCTGGTTTGTAAACAGCTTATGAATCTGTGTGTGGTACAAGGGCTGGAGTACCCTAAAAAAGCCAGCAGCTGCCAGTTTCCAATAGAGTACAATCCCATTACCAAGGTACATCTGGAAAGGCTGTAGAAAGAAGCAGCTCCAGATATGATAGACTGTAAGGATAGTTCACCATCCCAGGGTGAAATAGCAGGGCCAGAATTTATCCGTTTTGGAGAAACCTCTCCAGACTGAGAACTGTGATGTTTGTATTCTATTTATTTACATAGAATGATTTTAAGCTTATGATATTGTATTTAAGAGTGTGTACATATATATAGATATACATATATATATATATATATATATATATATATATATATATATATATATATATATATAAATATATAAAATTTTTTCAAAGGAGGCCTCTGTTCCAAAGGAAAGCTGTTGTTTTTTAGAGTAAAAGCAAGTCTGTAGCATGTGAGAGCAAGTTACCTGTTATTTTGCTGTGATGGAGGGCAAATCCCTGTAGGAAAAGGAAAGCATGACCTGAATGCTGATAGTAATAAAACAGGTGAAGCACAGTTCAAACAGTGACAATAGATTTTAGGAGCCAAAACAGAGAGAAGAAGAGTGGTCCTGGGACCAGAGTCTGCCTCAGGGCATTGGTGGAAGGAAGCAGTTATATCTCCTGCAGCAGGAAGGGAAGGGTAGGCTGGTGCTATGTGATGGGAGCACACCTGAGAGGCGGAGGTGCCACTCTCCGTGCAGCTGAGCAGCCTGTGAGACCCACAGTGGATCATCTGTGAGGGAGGAGGCAGCGCTCATGGAAAGCTACACGTGGTCCTAACAATGCTTCCCACGGAAGGCTTCACATCAGTGAAACACACTGATCTTCAGGAGGGTAGAGAGGAGTAGGATGATTCAGTGGCAGAGCCCCTCCAAAGCAGGAGCAAGGACTGGGACCCTGTTTCAAGTGACTGTTCTGCTAAATATGCCCTTTGTGATTTTGAGCCATCAGTACCTCAGTTCCCTGTCTAAAAACAGGGATAGCAGCACTTCCCTACCTCACCAGGATGTGTCTGGGATCACCCCACTGAGAAGTGCCCAAGTATGGTGATGATGGGGATCATGGCAGTACCTGAAAGAGGTACAAGGAAGAGACCCTGAGACTAGCTTGAGGTGACTCAAAGGGTTAATGCAGAGGTAACTCCCTCCACAAGCATGCCCCAGTGGATAAGGGAAACTTCCCTGAGCAGACATAAATCCAAATGATCAGAAAAACCTACTCTCTAATTCTGTAACACTGACCAAGTTCTTAAGGAGGGCAGCCCTCCGTGTCACAAGGCTTGAATCCTTGTCCTTTCTGTCTCTTCTTTTCCTGATATCAACATTTGTTTTAATGCGTTGTAGGAAGAATAAAAGCTCTGGTTCCCCAGAGTGGGACTCAAATGCTTTTGATACCCATGCCTGTTTGCCAGAAATGAGCAAGTACACTGCTGATTCGAATAAATGAACATGAAGCACTTTTGTGTCAGTGTCTCTCTGCTCTCCTGGCGGTGATGTGCTTGTACACATTGTCCATCTCATCTCATGCACCCCTTATGAAATAACTGACATTACATCTGCACTAAAATTCATCTGCTGGGGATGCTCTTACCCTGTCCCTGCAAAGGACTGTAAAATGCAGTAGAGCTAGGAGCACATTTGTTTAAAGCCAAGTTTAAAAGGCCTGGAGTGACAATTTCTAAATCCAGTATAATCTGCAGTGTCCTGTGCTGAAAAGCACAAAAAAGGAATTACTACTTAGAAGCTGTATATTTATTTTATCATGCATGAATGCTCTCAACAGCAGTTTAGGACAGGAGAAAACTTTCATTCAAATACATCTGTTGACAATGGGGAATTACACAAACTGGAATTTCACCAGAACAGAATTGCTCCACCCTGCTCCCCACTAAAACAGCACCATATTATGTGGGCAAGGAGTTCAGTAAAGAATCACAAGCAGTGGCTTCCTGTCACATCCCTGAGTCCATTTCCTGAGGCATCCCAGTGACCCTCACAGGGGTTCATGCCTACGTGCTGGCCAGGCTTAGCCTTTAGCACTAACAATAAACAGCAAGCTGATGGTCAGGCTGCTGTGATATTTGAAACATATGGTAACAAAGAGCATCTACACAGGGTGGTTTGGGGTTTTTTTTCTTTTTTTTGTTTTAATTTATCACTGCTCCTGAGCACAGTGGGATGCAGCAGTTTCATTTTGACTCCTGCCCATGAATTGTTTCAGGTTTCCTCTTCTTTCCGTGTCACGCAGGGAGTTCGTTCCTATTTCCTCTCACTTTCCTCATTGTTCTGGGCGCAGAGGAAATGCCACGCTCGGAATGAATCCAGGGACAGATGCTGCAGAGTATCAGCACTGCCACTGGGAGCACACCCAGACAGACTTCCCAGAGACAGAGGGGAAAAAAAATTTCATAATTCATACTTCAAAAATTCACACTAGCAAGTATCATAAACAGAAAAACAATCTGGGACAATGACAGCTCTTTTCTCCCTTCCCATCACTAGTGCTTCGAAATGTTTCATACCAACACATCTGAAGCACTTAATTTGTTCTCTGTGAAAAATGCCAATCACTTGTTTTTAAAATTTTTAAAAGTTTAATAGTAATAAAATGGCTATAAAAAGAGTAATATAATTAAAGTACTAAAAATTTGAACAATTGGGATTATGACAATATGAGACAACAAAACCAGTGTTACGGACAGTCTGGGTCCCTCTTTCTGGGCAAAATAAGCCCAAAAAAGGACACACATTAACAGAGGATTAACCCTTAAAAGCAATAGCCCGTTGCATATTCATACACCTCATACATGATGCATAAATTCCATTCAAAAAAAGGATTTTGTCTGGTCAGTGTCAACTTCTTCTTCTTAATCCTGATGGCAGCTTCAGGGCTGAGCGAGGCAGAAAGAACTCGATAAGAGAGCAATAAATTCCTTTTCTCTGAAAGATTAAGGTGTCTGATTAAGGTGTCCTCTGGCTGCTATCTTGGTGCGAGTCCTCTCTTAAAAAAAGTATCTTATATAGCATAGCTTCTATTTTAACACTATGTTATAACCTAAAACTATATTTAACACACTACTTAAGAAAATTAACACAGCATAACTTTCTAATATATATATATATAGAACACATATAATATTCATTTTAATTTTTGCGAAAAGCCAATCATAAAATACGCATTTTTCACATTCTCTATATGCGTTATGGATATAAGTTTATAGATATTCTTGCCTTTTTGTGCCTGGCCAGCTCATTTTGCCTGTTCTTTCACCGCTGTAGAAGGCATGAGCTGGGAACAACACCAAGCACTGCCTAGGCCGTGCAGGGCTGAGTGCAGGCCTGAGGCTTGGCCGCTCGGGTGGGCGGGCAGGCTTTCCCACAGCCACTTCAGGGTGCCCTTGTCCCGGGAGAGGCGGCTGGAGATCCGCAGCCCGCCCTTCCCTGGGCACGTCCCGGCGCTGAGGGAGAGCCGTCCGCCCCCACTCGGCTTCTCCTGCGGAACTACATATCCCGTCGCTCCCCGGGGAGGACTACAGTTCCCAGAGTGCTCTGCGCTGCATCCGGAGGGCACGCGCCAAGATGGCGGCAGGAGAGGAGGAAGGCTCGGCGGCGGAGCCGGAGCCGGAGCAGGAGCCGGCGGCGGAGGAGCCGCCGCGGAGCTTCAAGGACTTGGTGAGGCTGGGCCGGAGCTCGCTGCGCTGTCCCGAGGAGCAGCGTCCTGCTCCCCCCGCGCGGAGGAGGCCGGGGAGCTGCCGGCCTGCCCGCGGCACAGACACGTGCGGCGGGCAGCGGGGTCGGGCCCGGCAGGGGCTGCAGGCGCTCGGCCGCTGCCCCGCTGCGCTTGGCACTGCTGCTCCCATCGCCGCTACCTTCAAGTAGTCGCAACTTAACATGGTGGTTTTTGTTTTCTTTGATCGTGGGTGAAGAGATAGGCGTGTGTGAGGAGGGAAGTTCCTTGTGTAAACTAGGGTAAAACCGACCATATTCTTCCCGTCACAGTCATCTCTAACAGATTTTGAACAAATCCGATGAAGTTACGGATGGAGGATATTACTGTGAGCAGCCTGCCCTTTCAGAGAGTTGCACTGGGGGCCTGGTGGGGTTTGTCTCCACTAGATACAAGCTGGCTCTGTTGCAGCATGTATTTCATTAAACCTGTGATTTAATTTAGGCCTTTTTGGTGATGTCTGTTTCCCTTTTCTCTTGTCACCAATGTCCAGGGAGTGACAGATGTCCTGTGTGAAGCTTGTGACCAGTTGGGATGGAAGGTGCCAACGAAGATCCAGATTGAGGCTATACCAGTGGCTCTCCAAGGTGAGCAGTGTACTTCTTTGATGCTGACCTGGGGACTGCTCCAGGAGCTCTGAGTGAATGAATTTTGCTGAGTGAGAAGGATCAGGGATGAGTGTGTCCCAACTTCTTCATTGTTGAGGATCTCTGTCCGGAAATAGTTTTCATGTTTATTCTGTGTCCTTGCTTGGAATACTAGTTTTTCCTAAAACCCTGCCTGCAGCCACAAACTTTCAAATGGGTATAAACATTGTTCCTTGAGTGTTCACTCCTGTTGTGTAGTTCTGACACTCCACGTTAAATAGAAATCTTATTAATCATTTGAATTGCTAGTCCACATTGATTATCTTGTTGTTGAAATACTCAGGGATACACAGGAAGCTTCCAATAGGTTTTGGGCTGTACTGCTTCTTATAGAGACCTACAGAGTGTTTGTGTGTGACTGAAAGTGAAGATGCCTTGACTGACTCCTTAGTGTGTATAATTTGCTTTGCTGTGAGCAGGCAACTCTTTGAATTTAGATTTCTGAAGTGAAAAATAAACCAAACCACAGTGACTTTCTGCAAGCATTCTAGAATTAGAAAAAAATAAATTACTGAATTCAGCAGACATTTCTGCCTCTAGAAATATTATTTTTTTAAACAACCCCCCCTGAAAACACTCTCAAGGAGGAAGGAACAACATAGTGACAGAATGGGAACAAACTTTCAGTGTCTGCTCTGTCCTAGCATTTAACTTTTGTCAGACTCTTTTACACATATAAGATTCTCTTGGGAAAAAACAAACACAAAGGTAAGCCTGCATGCCTGAGGAATTGTTTCCAGTGTAAGGTATATTGACAGCGTGTTCTTCTCAGCTGCATGAGCTTAGGAGGTCATAATGGATTCTATTGATGAATTCCACCCTGTTGCCTGCATTGTTTTGGGGTAAAAGACTTTCTGTCCTACCCTTCCTACTGAAGGAACTGGTTTAGATTACCCTGTTAATCAACGGCACAATTGTGCCTGTGAAATGTGAACCTGGTAGTGCTGTTGTCCTGTAGTTTGTGTGACTGAAGTCTCAAACACCACAGTCTGTTTCCTTGTAAGCTGGTAAGCAGACAACATTTGGACTAGAATAGTGAGGTGGAGTCATTAAGCTGTAAACTGATGTCAGATTTGAGACATTATAAAGTGCAACTTATTTTGAACCTAAGGTTTGTATGAAGCCCTTTATATTAACTAGAAAATTGACTATTGAGACTGTAATCATTGTACAAATAAAATCACAGTCTTAAAAATGCTTCAGAGAGATTCTGAGATTCTTTGGTTTGGCCCTTTGTGGTTTTTTGGGTTTTTTTACCTTCTGTGTGTCTGCCTTTTTTTCCTGTCCTTAGGGAATTCTTGTGTTTTGTAGCACACTGCTTTAAAGTCTTCTTTCTCTTTTGTGGATGTATAACAGGTTTTTGCCCCCTTGCTCCTTCTCTCAGGCAGAGATGTCATTGGACTGGCAGAAACTGGATCTGGGAAAACAGGAGCCTTTGCTTTGCCAATTCTGCAAGCACTGCTGGAAACACCTCAGCGATTATTTGCTCTTGTGCTCACACCAACAAGGGAGCTGGCCTTCCAAATCTCAGAGCAGTTTGAAGCTCTTGGGTCCTCCATTGGTGTTCAAAGCAGTAAGTAGCTTCTGAGGTATTGGACCAGTTTTTCTGAAGAGCAGTTTGTCAGCTTGAGAGTGCAAAGATAAAAATAGAGGATTTGTATGAGGGGTTGAACAAAGTGTGAGAAAAGCTTATGCTGCTGGAAGACAGAGATCTGGTACCAGCTTTGAGAAGAGACTGTGGTCTTTCCTCATGGAGTGGTCTACAGCTCTTCTGCATTCTACGTCTAAATAGTTAAAGGTGGAAGTAGAAGAGTGTTCACAATAGTGGGTTTGTGTCCATGAAATTGCATAGAGCTCCCTCCTATGGTGTGATGGAGTTTAATCTTCCTTTCAGACTATCTGTATTGATTCTTCAGATAATCTCTCAAAAAAAGCTTTGTGGGTATTTTTAGGATTCCTAGATTTTTGCAGTTGAGTTAAACTGCAAGGAATAGATTCTGCCTGTAGCTCTGCAGCTGTGAAAATGAAATACTTGTGGCCAGTAAGGAATGAAATGCATGGCTTAAGAAGCCTAGGAAGGTCAGATATGCTAAAACAAAGTAAATTCTCATAACAATAAGTAGCTTTTCATTTGTACAGAATTGCTGTGCGTGGTGGGCAGTCAGAGTAAACGCTTCAGTGCCAGGGAAGGGCTGGTGCTACACTGAGGTATTCACTCCCCTCTCTTTGTCCTGCAGCGGTTATTGTGGGTGGAATTGACACGATGTCTCAGGCTCTGGCCTTAGCCAAGAAACCACACGTTATAATTGGTAAGTTGATGTGCTGGGCATGTGGAGTATGCATTTTATCAAACTGTGGCTAACCGAGGAAAGCAGAGTTCATCCTTCATTTGTGTTTTGTCCCAAGCTCTGAGTACTGGCTTGTTAATGTTTCTAAAGTATCCACCAGTAACTTTGTTGCTACAAGCTCATTCCAAAGCACTCCTGCTAGACCTAAAGTGCTTTTGGCTTGTTTTTTCATTCTCCTCGAGTATTTGAAATGCTGCTCTCATCCTTCACAGTACAGCCTGTCTACAGTCTTTTTTGTGTCACTTCTTTTTAGGACATTCTTCAGAGAGTCTGACTCCATTAGTCTTATTTCAAAACACTCTCTGAAGATACTCTATGAAAGAGTTATTCCCACAAAGCAATCTTTACTTTTCCTGGGCAAAGAATCCCATTTCTGTAGTGGGCAGCTGTCTTGCCTGTTTGGATCTTTTCCTCTGCTTTCATTCTGAACTTGCTCTTGTGCTGTTGGTAGCAACCCCTGGCCGTCTAGTTGATCATCTGGAGAACACGAAGGGCTTCAACTTACGAGCTCTGAAGTTCCTAGTGATGGATGAGGCTGACCGTATTCTTAACATGGATTTCGAGACCGAGGTAGGGATCTGCTGAAAGACGGGTTTGGAATGTTGGTTGAGTGCCTTTGAAATCGCTTCCTACAGGCACATAGCAAACACTGAGCTGTTCTGTAGGGAATAGTAGTGAATTGTAACTAAAATCTAATAATTACACACAAGTCTGTGGTGGGATTAGAACGTAGCAGAGTACTGCAGAGCACTGCCAAGACAGTAGGAGGCACTTTGTCTCTGAAATCCACTGGTGTCTCTGGAGTGCCTGATGTAGAATGTAGTTAGTGTAGAAAACAATCACAGACACATTCCTGCAGAAACATTGCCTGATATTTGCACTGTTGATGGACTTTTGAAGTTCACACTGCCTAATTGTCAACAGGATATCAGCCTACACATTCCCTTTAGAAGAGAAAAAAATTGTTCCTACTGTATGTTTACACATGCCTTAGTCTCCATGTGGATTACCTTTATATTTGTGGAAGGTTTGTGTCTTGCTTGCTTGTAGTATTTAGTATTTCAATTTCCTTATTTTTTTACAGGTGGATAAGATATTAAAAGTGATTCCTCGAGACAGGAAGACATTCCTATTTTCTGCCACCATGACCAAGAAGGTGGGAGCAGACTAATCTGTTCTAGTTCTCCTTCCATCAGGCTATTCTCTTAACTAGACTGTATTAATACAATTTTTTGACAAGATCTCTGTCCAACTAAATTTCATTGATCTTACCAGGTTCAAAAACTCCAGCGTGCTGCTCTGAAGAATCCTGTTAAATGTGCTGTTTCTTCCAAGTATCAGACTGTTGAAAAACTACAGCAGTACTACATTTTCATCCCCTCCAAATTCAAGGTAATGGTATTGCTGTTTCTTCTCTCTTACTGTCTTTTCTTGCTCCTACATCTGTCCAATATCTTTTCATTTTCTGAGTCCTAAACTTAATGTTGCACATGTGATTATCTCTGGGTTTTTTTTTTTTATTCTCCCTCTATTTCTTTACAGGACAGCTACCTGGTTTATATCTTGAATGAACTGGCTGGTAACTCTTTCATGATCTTCTGTAGTACATGTAACAATACTCAGAGGACTGCTCTACTGCTCCGCAACCTGGGGTTCACTGCCATTCCTCTCCACGGGCAGATGAGTCAGGTATGGGCAGGAACCCTCACAACAGAGTAGGCAGGGGGCCTGGGGCTTGGGAAATGGGCTGCACCATACTGAGTCACACCTGCCCTGCAGGAGGAGTATTTCACAGCTAGTGGACTGGACTGATCCATTGAAATTTAACTAATGTGAATGCTGACACTGATTCTGTAATACTTAAAAAATAAATTTGGGAAGTGGAATTTTTGAGCAGTTTCTCCCCCAGTTCTTTTGTGCCAATATTTTAACAAGAGCTAACTAGAAACTAGAGTGAGTGTTATTCTCCCATTCCCTTTTTGTCCTTTTTCCAGAATAAACGTTTGGGCTCTCTGAACAAGTTCAAGGCAAAGGCACGTTCTATTCTGTTGGCTACTGATGTTGCAAGCAGAGGTCTGGACATCCCACACGTGGATGTGGTGATAAACTTTGATATTCCTACCCACTCTAAGGTAAGCCTGTGTGCCAGCTGAGAGCTTCTGGTCACTGGGAGCAGATAGACAAAGAAGGTGGACAAAGGAATAGAGACATCTTTTTTCTGTTCTGTTGACTGGAAGCCTAATTCATGATTCTGTACATTGAAAGGGGTAGTTCAGCCTCTGCTATTGAGTTGGTATCTCTGTTTGCATGGTCTCATGGCCTGGGTTGTAGAAGTGATCCCCTAAGTGAAGAGGAGAAGTAAGAAATGTTCTATGTCTTTGCATTTCTGCTCAGACTGTGTTTTGCCTTTTTACATTAAAGGGCTTTGGAAACAATTTTAACATGTTACTAGTTTCATGTAGTCATCTCTGTGTCCGTGATCCAGGTCTGCCGTCATATTTTAAACTGTGTTTAAAAAAAAGAAAAAAAATTAAATTCTCTGATTATGACATTCAGCAAGCATTTGGTTAAGAAAGGTGTCCTTAATATGTCTCACCTTCATATCACAAAAGTACAGCAAAAGGAAAAGAAAGTAAGTTACCAACTTTCTGTATGGAAAGTATGGGGTTGTCTCAGGGATGTGACTGTTCCCCAGCTTAGTTCCAGAAAGCATACCATTAACCTGCATTTCAGGAATTGCTGTTGTTGCTTACAATGATTAAAGATACTGTGCCTTGCAAACAGAAGAAAGTGTGGTAGGTCTTTTGAAGGCACTCCTTTTGTAAAGGCACAAAAGTAAGAAAAAAACTGTGGGGGTTGCAGCTTGAATGGTGTTATTATGGTCTTTGTGCTCTTCTCTCTCTCATCTAACCCATAGAACAGATCCTTTCTTACAGTCCTCTCTCTGCAAATCCTCTGTGGAGAAGGGAGTATTTTAATTTCCATAATGCAGTATAAAACCTGGAAAACAGCCTAGAACCACATTGACCAAAGATGCTTGATAGATCAGACTCTTCTAAATTATTCTCAATCATCCTCTCTTTCACCATGCTGGCCAAGTCTGCTTGTCAGACAGTTTCTCTGGAAGATGCACTATGCAGAGCACTAGATTCCAAGACTGAAAATGCAGGCATGGGGTCACTGTGGATATTAGCTTTCCAAGGAAGTGATAGTGAGTTTTAGCTTTCCAAGGAAGTGAGAGTGAAGTCTTGGTGAAGGTCATGTATTGCAGCTTTTATCCTGCAGTCTGGAATAATTGGATTTGGTCTTCTCATTTAGAAAGAGAAGAATTCAAATGTTAAAACCGAAGTTGTGCCTCCACTTAGGCCTCGTCTCAAAATCTGCAGTCCCTCCTGAGCATTTAATGCTGGCAGTATGTTCTTAACATTCTCTTGTTCTTTCCTAAAGAGAAAATAGGTAGGCTGATCTGCCATAAGATCTGTTCAGTGTTTAGTGAACATATATTATTGCTTATCAAGAAAATTCTTTCCAGGATTACATTCATCGTGTTGGGAGAACAGCTCGAGCTGGGAGATCTGGCAAATCTATCACCTTTGTCACACAGTAAGTGATAAAATTTAACAGACTTACTCTTTCCAGCTGTGTTTCAGAGCAGAAAATATCTGACCTTATTCTGGGTGAGAATAAAATACTGCTTTTCATTTTGAAGTGCCAGTTGGTTTTATTTAGTTAAAGGGGAGAGAATTCAAAGCCTGGGGTGGGGAGGGAAGAAAGTCTAGAAAAATTCTAGAAGCAGGCATTTATTGAGCAGAACAGTTTATAACTGGACTATGAAATATATTTTTATATTTTTTAAATATATAATGCAGGTTAAGTAACTTTGGTGGGTGTTTTATAAACACTGAAGTATTTGTCTAAAAAGAAAATCTTTCCCAAATACTTCTGAACAAAGATGAGATGAGCTGGATAAATCAGAGAAGCCATGCCAAACAGCATCATTTGGATGCAGCTGAGCTGCTTGTGAGACCATCGTCACAAACTAAGTGTCTGTGGGCTGGAGACAAGGGCTGAAGTCTGTGAGTGGTGACAGCTGAGGCCCTCTCAGGAGGGCTGATTCAAGCTGATGCCTTGTCTTTCCTCAGGTACGATGTAGAGCTGTTCCAGCGCATTGAACACCTGATTGGCAAGAAGCTGCCAGCATTCCCCATGCAAGAGGAAGAAGTTATGATGCTGACAGAGCGTGTGGCTGAGGCCCAGAGGTTTGCTCGAATGGTGGGTGCTGGCTTTTTGACCCTGTCCCCGCTGTTGTGGCCTGAATTTCTTCAGACCAGACTCTGGGTCAATCTGTTGATTGCATTGCAGGAGCTGCGGGAGCAGGGAGAGAAGAAGCGATCTCGGAACGACGACGACGACACAGAGGAGGCTATTGGTGTCAGGAATAAGGTGGCAGGAGGGAAAAAAAAGAAAAGGAAAGCCTTCTAGTTTGGTATTTGAGCAGACTTTATTTTTCTCCTTATGGCTATCTGAGCTATCAGAAACAGTCTACCAAGCCATCTCCAGGGGATTTTGTTCAGAACTACATATGAAATTTGGCAGTCCCTGAAGAAAAAAACCACTTTTCTTCCTCACCAGCTACAGACTGAGCTTGGCCCATGTTGGTACCATTGCAGCAGTGTTCCTTTCAGGGACACCATCAGACACCATCACCTCTGGCCTGGAAGCAGCTGTGGTTTGGCCCTGCTCATTCTCTACGAAGTGCAGTGTGAGTGCAGCTTTTGCACTGCTGCAGCCTTCCCACTCTCCAGTCTCACTCAGTGCATCTGGAGTCAGATCTGTCAGGAGAGAGGGGAAAAGTTAAAAAGAAGTGACTGAGTTTTCACAGCACAGCTGTGATGCCCTTGCCTTGGTGAAGGGATGTGTTACATTGAGAACTTAAAATATATTTTGCTTAATTGTAAAGCTACCTGGTTTTCCTTGTCTTGTCACTGCCCTGTTCTGTTCATTTTGTGTATCAGCTCTGCCAGAAGGTTTTTTTCTTGGGTCAATCCTAGCAATTCAGATGTGGCATCAGTACCTTAGATTTGTCAGCTGAAGAGCAGTCCAGCACAGAGAGAACAAGCTTCAACAGGATGAAACATTCACTGGCTGGAATTCCATCCAATACCTGCTAATGATTGACACCATCAAGGATAGGTCTGGGTTTTGGGTGGGGTTTTTGTGGCCGATTCTCGTAGTACTTACAAGTGAACACAAGAGGGGGGTATTTACGTGGGAAAGTGTCCTGGTTTAGGGCAAAGCAACGCACGAGCTGGGAGGTGCAGAAAAACAGGTATCCTGGAAAGCTTTGTTTCCCTGGGCAGGGAATTTTGTCACTCTTAGGCAGAGTTCCATGCCAGATAAGGAGACTTTTGCGAGAATGAGATAAATGTATTTGATATAAAACCAGAAGGTTACTGCTACTTGTTATTGACAATAAAAATTTTCATACAGGATGTTCATGCTGGTAGGCAGAGAAGAGTGAGAAGATCCTGCATATGTAAATTTACTGAAAACATGAAAATTTAATGTCCAGTATTCATAAACTGGATTTTGAGCTACATGAAAAACAATGTTCAAAATAGTCCTTTTTAAATCTGAATGGAAAGTAGAAACTGTTGCAGTAGCCAAGATGAGCACAGTGGTTATTTCACACTGTTGGCATAAATCTATTATCCACATGTATGCTGGTCAGAATGCTTTTACAGTTCTGTTAGGGGCAGCACGTTCTGCAAAGAAATGCCAGAAAACCTAGGTCTGTTTTTTTCATGAGGAACTGAGATACTCTTTGGAGCAAAAAGAGTGCCAGTGTTCTCACTCTTTATTTTATGTTTTAGCAGTTTACTTAAATCTCCCAAATACCTTCAAGTCTGGTAGCTTTAAAATGGCCTTGAGTCAGTGGCAGATTGTAAGTGAACAAATCTTGGGTATGTTCACTGCTAAGAGCCTTTGCACAGAGGGGCAGGGGTGAAACCCATAAATGAGAACATTTTACAGGGCCCTTTGGTAGCAAACCACACAGATAAGAGGAAACAGCCCTAGACTGCACCAGAGAGAGAACAACATGAGTGATAATATGGGTGGAGATGCAAGTGCTTGTTCCCCATGGAGCAAGGGAGCACTCCCAACTGTCCTGCTGGGTGCTTGAACAAAATTTCTTATTCTTTGCAGGCAGGATAGGGCTGGTTCCAGTATCAGCAAAGGAAACTTAAATCTTTCTGAGGGTCCTGGATCCCTGGAAAACCTCTGGAGTGTTATTCCCAGCTATGTAATGAATGAGATGCAGTGTCAGTCCTGAACCAATCTGGTAAAGTGATGTGAAGGGCACTCTGACTGCTGGAGGAGGTAGGGCAGAGTCACTTCTGAATTCCTTTTGGGTTGTTGGAGTCTGTAGCACCTCACGGTGTTCTTCCTATTTGGAACCCTGCAGCAGCAGAGGGGATGTCTTATCCCTTGATGGAGTCACAGATTATCCCTCATTTGCAGTAGCAAGAATATTGGTGGAAATAGAGCTGCTCCTTGTGAAAGAGTACAGAGCCCTATTGAGAGGAGTGACTAGACAGCTGGCCACCTCCCTTGATTTGGAATGACAAGCTGTAGAAGCACTTGACATTAGAAAAGCAAAGGTCTCACCACACCCACATTCTCACTGGTGCCTCACCTGCCACAGGTATGTGCATTCAGTTTCAACTAAAAATATCTCAACAGGCTGGAGGGGCAGGAAATGGTTTCTTTATTGTGGCTACTCCAGGGGGGCTGGGTCAGAAGGTGTTTTTATAACTGAAGTGGAATAGGGAGTGTCTGGAGATGTATTTGGAATTTGCAGCCAGCCTAAAACAAAATCTCTAGCTGATCTAATGAAACATGAGGGGAAAAGAATGAAGTGAGACCTGTCTCTGAATAAATGTTCAGAAAAGACCAGCACTGGTATGTGCATGGCTGCATACTTTCGTACAACAACTGCTGCCAGTGTGTTTGTTCAGTCAGGAGGGCTTCTGAGGGGCAGTTCTGGAGCACGCCCCTGCACCCTCTGGAGTTTCACACAGCAGGGAGCTGAGTGGAGGATTAACCTTAGCATGATGTAAGGTAGGACTGGGCTAACACAATTTGTCATATCTTTATGGTTGAAACTCAGGTGAAGTTTCAATGAAAGCTGCATTGTCAAAAAAAGTTCAGTGGGAATGTTTGCAGTTTGAAACAGTTCTGCACTTCCAAAGTCCATAATGAGAAGGTGATTATTTATATATTTGTAATACATATTTTAAATTATGTTTTGTGGTTTTGATTTTTAGTACTGTGTGGTTGAGTACTTGGGGCAGTAACAAATAGAGTGTCTTTCATTTAAATGTTCTAGAGCTAACAGAAGTGGGTCACCCCTTGTGAGGGGAGAAGTAAAATTAAAGCTGGATGTTAATGTGGATAAGTAACTTCAAGATGAAGTGACAATAGCTGCAAAATAGTAGCAGTCCCTGCAACCACCCAGGGGTCCAGTACAGGAGCTGCATTGAACTGACCCATCTGAAAAGGATTTGGCCATGTCAGTTCCCCAGTGCCATGTACCTCCTGCCCAGGGGCTGCAAGGGAAGGCAAGGGCCAGAAAGCACAGCTGGCAACCAAACTGAGCAATCCAATTTCTGTGGCAGCAGCCTGAGCCTAATCTTCTAAAAGTAATGGGGCACACATGAACTCATTCAAGGACCTGACAGCCCACCTGGCCCCCTGCCCCCAGAAAAGTAGAGATAACTAAAGAGGGAGAGCTGAATGCCATGACTTTCAAGCAACACCACTAACTTGTGCTGAGAGGAGTCTCAGTTTAGGAGAAATTCTCAGAAGTCATTGGCAATCTGGAAGGCTTTAGTTTACAAATTAGGACTGAAGTTAGGAAAAATTCACAGTTTAACCAAGCACTGAAGAAAGAAAATAACAAACATACTTAAAAGCTCTCGAACATACCTACGAAAGAATGGAATTCATTGCATGACCTCTGAAAGACACAGGCATGTACCAACCACTCTGGTGATGTATAAATGTGAAGTTGTGGTTTGCCTGCAATGACATGTAAGGAGCTTCTGTAAACATTCAAGTGAGCAATTAATTATTGTGAATGTTGCAGAGTAAATGCTGTAAAAATCCAGCTTTGGTGCCAGATGTAGTTCATGTAGTCATTCTGAATTCTTACTCCTCCTCCTTATGTACTTAGTGGATTTTTTTTTTTTTTGGTTGGGGGGGGGAACCCCCAACAATTGTAAACACGGAGAATCAGAATATGAGTTTCTGACAGAATCCCAAGATTTGGAATTACCTCCTGAACTTTAAAAAAAAAAGATGTGAACGATACTTAGTTTTCAGATGGCTTTTTCTCATGGTCTGACTAGGAAAGCTGCTTTTGAATAACAACATTTAAAAGGGAGAACTAAGGAAGTTTTGTTCCTCTGGCACCTAAGAAATGGAAATGGTTACTTGATCTCTGGCCCAAGGATGAATACATCCATGCCTCCACTGCTGTATCTCTTCCTGAGGACCTTTCAAATACAGAAATTTAGGGTGATGACAATAACACTTTCTCTCTGCTTCCAAAGCCCCCCTGGGGCACCAGTGTCTGCCTTCCTGAGCATGGTAATGGAGTATCTGTCATGCCATGCCGCGTGGTAGGATGTGTTGGACTGTGCCCAGGTCGTGCCTAGTTGTGCAATAGAAGACAGTGGCACTGTGCAGTTTTTAGATGTTGATATTGTAGGTCCTCAGGGAGGGGTGGATGCTTTTGGAGCTTGTTCAACACTTTTTCAGGGAAGCACCTATAAGCCTGAAGCTGTGTTTCCTAGAGGTTAACACAGGCTAATTTTGCATGCCCAAAGGGAAGAGAACTCTTTGCCTGCTCTTCAGGAGGATACTCATCACTGCAGAAATGTACATGCTGCTCTGTTGTCTCTCTCTATGATAAAGTTGGGATAAAACTCATGTAAAAGGCTTCTGCCTTCCTTTGGGCTTGGTTCTTGTAAAGGCTCCTGAGGAAAGGGAAATGTAATGTGGGCTTCCTATGCGAAAAGTGGGAAAAGTTTTTTCTTGTGTCTCACAGACACCTTTGCATCTGTCCATCACTTCCTTCTCCCTTTTTCATATTTTCAAGGAAGGTAGTTTTTTGGCATTTATTCCTATTTGGACTTAAGTCGTACCCCCCCTTAATCCTGCTCAAATTTTTCACTCACAAACGTGCCTCTGTGTAAAGGAAAGCAAATAGCAAAACTTGCTCTGCAGGTTATCTGTGTCATATAGATGGAGGACTGCATGATAAGGGTGAACTGCTTTGGTTATGCAGGCTTCCAGAAAAAAAAGACTCCTTTGTGTGCTTTTCAACATTTGCTCCATCCCATGAATAAGGCTAAAGCATGAAATTTATTGGCTTTGATGTAGGAGAAAGTCTTTTGCACAATAAGAGTTGGAGTCACAAAAGTACCTCCTTTCCTGCAGCAGCAATGTAAGCATCCATGGAGCAAGCCTGGGAGAGAAAGTGTGGAGGATCATTCAGTTTTATTTAAAGCAACAGAAATTAAGGTACCCCAGAGTCACCCATGTAATTGCATATACTTGGTCTTCTGTCTTAACTGCAGCTCAGTTGAAGGGAATTTATAACTGGAAATACCCAACCTGATCCATCCTTGACAGCTTCTGTGCTTGGTGTACCATCAGCAGGGAAGTAATACTTCTTATCCTTCAGTATGGATTTAGAATGATAGATTTGCCACAAGTGAGTGGTTTCCTATGACTGCTGCTCGTGTGCATGCTTACAGGCTTGTTAAGCCTCTACCCTGGTGCCTGCCAGAGTCTGCCTTTGGTCATTAAGGATTTGTCTTCTCCAAACAAAATCAACAACATGAAGCAGATGGCCTAACAGACTCCTGACAATGCAGCTTTCCATGCCTGTAGTTGCAGGTTTCAAGATGCTTCTTGGAGATCCTGAGAGCTTTGAGCTATTTTCCATTGGATACACTCAAGGGATGTATATGTATCTTAGTCTAGTCTACCTCCACCCATTGGTGAGAATTTCTTCAGTATTATCTAGGAATCTTGGAGTTGCCTTCCCAATTTCAAAAATAATTTAGATAAAAATGCAAACTTTTAAAAAGAAAAAAGGCTGTTCTCTCCAAAAAGGATAACATAGTGAGGAATGATTATAAATGATCTGTGGAAGAAATGTCAGAAACAGATTTTTTACTATGTTCTCTCTAAGATGGAACTTAGACATAAGCACAGGCAGGTGTGAGGTTATCTGGCTGGGTGTAGCCAGGCCTTCTCATCTTGGGTGAGTCTGTTAGAGAGCTCTTCCTTGCAAAAGTCCTGATAGTGTTTAGTGACCCTTTGGTTCTTCCAAAGCTGCTACTCAGCTGTGGCTTCTGTACTCCAATTGTACTGCTTCTGTCTAGTTCAGAGGATGATTTTTTTGAAGATCTATTCTCTGTATTCTCAGGCTCTTCCCTCCTCTTTCAAATGCTGCCACCTGGTCTGTCTGATGAACAGTTTATCATTAGTGTGGAGATGCCCTGTCCATCAGGGTTGCATTAAGCTGATGAGGGGAATCACTGTCACTAGTCTTGCTCTTGTACTTGCATGGACTGTTTGTGAATATGTGACTGCTGTGTCCTCTGAAAATCCTACAGCAGAAAATTGTGGCTCTCTTGGATTTAGTAGAAGTAGCAAATGTAGGGGAAGACTTGACTAGTGCACGGGCCCTGTTAGCTTTCTGTTGTTGAGGAACCTGTTGTGCAATGGCAAGGGAGCTTGTTGGGGGCCATGGTATCAATTAAATCTTTGGTGAGTGTCTTTATCTCTGTACCTTACACATACAGCCAATGAGGCTTCATTTTTTTCTTTTTTTCTTTTAACACAAGCAGCCCTTTGGAAAGCCCTCTGTTCTTTCTTGAAAAGGAAGGTGGAGCCCCTGAACTGGCTGTCCTCTGCCAGTCAGAATAAACACATTAAAACCTTTAAGAGCTCTCCTCCTTTGTCATGTTCTTTAGATTCCACTACTTGGGTCAGGGCAGCCTCAGCTGGAAGTGTCCAGCTTTGTTAGGTTTTTGTTTCTCTGATCACCTGAGATCTACAGGGCTGTGTATAACCCATTTATAGGGACAGGACAGAAAATGTGCAGGTGGGGGTGCTTTTGTGCCTCAATGGCTTGTGGGTTAATGTCCAGAAATATGCTGAAGTCTGTGGAAAAGACAGTGCTGTAAGTTACTGACACGTGAAAATACAGGGATAAAGAGGAGGACTGATGGGTAGAGAGGTCCTCTTTTCCAGCAGGATAGTGAATTTGTATGAAGCTGTTATCTTTCTTGGTGGGAAAAGACTTTTGACAAATAGAGAACTGAAGCCAGCCATGGTTGGGTGACCTTGCTTTGAAGTGACTTCTGTGATCTGAAAACTCATTTCCTCTGCCTTCATGATGGCAGGACAAATGAGTAAATTTCTGCTTGCTTTGCCAAAGTAGAGCCGTGAGCCTTAAAACCAGAAGCTGTGAGCCTTAAAATGAATTCTGTAGAGGGAAACAGCTTGTGAGCTTCTGTGCTGCCCTGGGTTCTGCTTTGGCTGGAAGGCTTCTCTCGATGACTTACGTGGGCGATGGGCTGAGCCTCGCGGCAGGAACCAGAATTGCCTGACATACCAGGTGCTGCTACACCAGGCCAGGGCAGGTGAGCCTGCCTGCTCTGCATGTCGGCAGAATCCCAGAGGCACACCTTGCATCTTTCTGCTCTCCTGAACTGTCTTGCCTGGATTGCATCATTACCCAGTCCCAGCATTTGATCAGATAAGGCTTACCGAGGGATTCCACTAAGCTTTGGAAGCATTCAGTGCCTGGTATCTTGGGACAGCGATGCTTGCAGGTGCATGACGTTGGGGAACTACCTCTCCTGTGACTGAGGGACAGGGAATCTCCCTGCACAGGCTGGGGTAGGGAAGCCCCTCCGCCCACGAGTGCCTGAGTGCACTACCCTCCCTGCCTTCAGGCTTTTCCACATGGACTGACTTGTTTCTTTGGAAGCATTGGCCAAGGGTTCCCTTCACATAATTAACTGACAATGATGTGCTTTGTTTCTTCAGCTGGCACAGACCTGCTGAGTTCTGCTGAGATCCTTCCCAGGCAAGATTTCCTCTTGCTCAACATGTCCCAGAATGTGTTGCATTAGTAAGTTTCCATTATTTGGTGGATTTTTGGACCTCCAATCTTCTCACAGCACCTTTAGCCTCTCCTGCATGTTTGAATCCCCTCCTTCACCATGAAAGTCTCATGTATGCATCCCCTTTTTTAAGCACCTTCTGCACTCTCTCGTGGCTGGTCCCCAGCCTTGCCCCCCTGCGTAGCCTGCAGCCAGGCCCTCTCAGCATGGCTGGTTCTGTGCTTTGCTGTTCATACTGCATTGCAATATGGTCCTGCAGGTTCTTCTCCTGTCTGTCTAACAGGTGTCTGCCCAAGCTGTTTGCATTCAGTTCTGTTCTGTTTCCCAGAGTATAGGGAAGATGTGAGCTCCCTCAGTAGTTCCCACGTGGCTCTCCCCATCTTAATGGTAGTTTAGGAAACACTTGTGTGCCTTGAAGCCTCTCACCAGAGGAAGCTACTACAACCCCTGTGCAGGTAGAGGTTCCTCCACTGCACACCTGCAGGCATATCCCACCTCAGTTGTCCCACCTCAGGGTCTGGCTGGAATCTGTGTTTCCAGGTGCTCTAGAAGATACCAAAGTAGATGTATGGTAGAAAGTAACAGACATCCTGTTGGGCTCTCTGGGCAAGTCTCTTGTTAATTAATGATAATCTTGTTAATTAATTAACACTGCTTGTTAGGAAAAGATGGTTTATTTATATTCAATTACTTGTTTCAACTCATTACTGGTAGAAGTCAACTCTTTTTGATAAGTTAAGAGAAGGATGGTTAAATTTAGGGCAAAACAATCAAAATTTTGTGTTGTCCTTCAAGGTTAGGATACCTCCTAACCAGTAATAGTTTCAGCAGTGTCATTGTTCAGCTCAATGATTATAAATGAGTAGTTAAGAACGTCAGATTTCAATTGGCCAGCAGAGGTTTTAACCATGCACGCATCTAGATTAACCACTCCGGAGATTGGAGATTATCAACTGTTACATAATAGCAGACTTTTTTTTAAAACTGGAACAGGACTGTTAACAGATGTTACGTTTGCTAAAGAAACCAGATTGTCATGTAATACATCCAGAATGTGTGCTTTCTTTGGCAGAATCATGCATGTGGATTGCTACTTCTCCTTGTCTTTAGTGACAGAACACTGCTGATCAGACAGGTGAATCATTAGAGGCTAGATTTAGTTCTTATTTGGGTTGTTAAGTAAGAATTGAAGATGGTTTGGTTCAGTTCTGGCTCAATGCAGCTTCAGATCTACTGTGTGTGTTCA
This sequence comes from Serinus canaria, assembly GCF_022539315.1. Lineage (NCBI taxonomy): Eukaryota > Metazoa > Chordata > Aves > Passeriformes > Fringillidae > Serinus > Serinus canaria. The sequence goes on from NC_066314.1 coordinate 46,485,351, forward strand.
GTTCTGACTGAGGGAAAGTTAACCCCACGTACTGCAAAAACTCATGATAACTTGAATCCCATGTGTATCACAGCTCTGTAATTTGATAAAGCCCTTGGAGCAACAATATTGCTCAAATCCATAGCATATGTGGGTGAGATCTCTTCATTCACATACAGCACAGGCTTTTTTTTCTCAAATTAGTTCATGCCACGTAATGGGACGCGTTGTGTGCCAAACAGAAAGTCTGTGCTAAAATTTGTAGTGATTCTTTGCTTTTTAAAATGTAGGCACAAAGGCACTGAATTTACTGTGTGATCAAATAAACCTCCCCACAGGTCTCAGAGAGGGAATAATGCTTGCTTGTTGAAATGCAGCAGCACTACCTGGTACCCAAAAGCTGATGGGTCTTATCCTGGGTGAGATCCTGTCTGCAGCCAGGGATTCCTGGAAAAAGCAATATATAGCCTTTTGAAGAGAGCTACTTGTGTTCCAGTTGGTATTTCATGACTGCAAACAAGTGCCTGTTATAGCAGCTTGTTCATAATGAACAAGGAAGGGATTATCAGGCAATGCAACACCTTTGGAAGAGGAGAAGAACCTGCTGCAGAGAGGCAAAGCTTCTCCTTGGCTTATCATGCACACACCAAGAGGCATCCCTCATCTCTGATGCTCTTCTGGATTGCTCATACCATTAGCTGAAGCTGTGTTTGCATTTCTGAAGAGGTTAATTGGCAATTAAACCTGCACTCAACCCTTCCCCGGGGTATGGCTGTCATTTACAGCGTTGCTTTTGTTTACCAAGCCAAATAGTCAGGGCTGCTGTGTCTGGAGAGCAGTGGGGAGTCCCATGGGAGGCTTGTCCATCACACCCAGTAGCCAGCTAAGTGGCCCAGGAAAGAAGCATAGCACAGCCAGAAAGGGGCTTCTTAGGTTGGAATTACCGGTCCAAATTGTTGCACAGGACCTCTGTCTCTTCGTACTGCAAGCCAGAAGCTTTGTAAACCACCTCTATTTTCAGCCAAGTCCTCTCCATTTGGCCATTAATAATGACTGCACACTGATGTTTTCCCCCCTAGCTTAGGGGAGCTCCTGGGTTGTCAAGAAGTTTGGAAGAAAAATAATCAATGCCAGGGACATGGCAATCAGTTGTATTTTTTGTCTAGCTCAGACCTCACCTTCTCCTAGCCCTGGGTACAACATCCAGTCTGGCAGTTCACATTTAACAGCTTAATGCTCTTTTCTAATCCAATATTGCTGCTTGTCATTGTAAACATGTCAGGTTTACAATATCTTTAGTGACCATAGCAAATGTGAGATAGCAAATATTTCCACAGGCTTATCTGAAATAAGGAGAGGAGTTAAATGAAGCTGTGAGGTGAGACAAGGAAACTATCCTAGCAGCAGATCAAGAGACACTTTTGAGTTCTGACAGCTGGTCTGAATTGTCAGTTGAAATTTCCACCTGAACTTTCAATGGAATAATGGACTTTTGGTCAAATGAGTGAGGAGGAGAACCTGTGTATGTGTGAGTGTTTAAAACTATGTATTTGAGGAATTCTTATTCCTTTGCATGAATCAGAAAACTTAATAATAGGAGGAATATTATGCACAGACTGCATTTTTCAGTTAACTTTCCCTTTGAGATTTCCACTCTTTATCGTGAAAGATTTAAAGGGAGAATTAAATGGATTACATTAGGCCTCCACTTCAGTTCTCAAGTACTTAATCTCTCTGGCTAGGATTCAAATCTATGGCCTCAAGTGCTCCATCTTTAAAAAGTGGAGCTACTGAACTAGAAGATAGCATTTAAAGAGTGCACATCTTTTGGATCTGGCATCCCAAAGTAAAGGTGGCCCATTGCAGAGGAACAATAGGTAGATATGCCACATATCCTGCAGTGAATTTTCTGTGGAAAACCATTTTCAGTGATGCTTCTGGCTTGCAATTGCCCATTCTTTCTCAACCTGCCTGACTGCCACTTCCACTCCTGGTTTGTCACTGCTTTCTCTTGCTCTTCCCTCCCCCAGCTACTGCTTCCACCAACAGCACCCTCCCACCTTGCAGGTCCTGCATTTTTATCTAGTTGCAGTAGACACTGCAGCCACAGAGGCGAGAGTGTGGCCGGCAGTGCGAGGCTGGGTGGGGCTGAGGGAGGGGTGTGTGTGCTTGCACACAGGTGTGTGTGTGTGTTTGGGTGGGTGTGTGCCTGCCAAAATTAGACAGAAACTGCAGAAAGAGGCCTCATTTTACAGAAGCCAACAGGAATGCTCTCAGGCCTCTGAAACACACCCATGTGGTTGGTATGTCCCTGCGGGAGCTCAGTGTCTCTGGTGACACTTGGGAGTTGGAGATTACAGAAAGCATCAGTTGTGATTAGCAAGTAGGCTGGAAAGAAACTTGAGACCTTAATACTGATGCAACAACTGGTCACTTCTGACAAATGCTGCATTAAGAGAATCATTTAAGAAAAGGGTTTTGGTGGGAGGAGTAAAGAACTGAAATGCAGTCCTGGGCCTCCAGTGAGGCAGTATCCAGGGATACTGTGCCTGTGTTTTCCTGGAAGCTGGAAGAGCAATCCACTCACTTCAATGCACACCATGATGGAGGAAGCAGTGGAAGGAGACCTGCATGCATAAGTTTGTGTTAAGTGAAAAGAGGGTGGCCAGCAATATGCTGGCCTTTTAAATGGAGGATACTGAGCTCTGTTGCCCAGCCAGCTCCATCCTCCACCCAGGATGAGCATCCTAAGCAATCATCTGGGCTCTCCCAGCAGTGGTGGGACCCACTGCCATCTGTGCATGAGATGTCCAGGCTTCCAGGACATACCAGGAACCAAGTGTTTCCCCAGGCTCCTGGATTGCCACAAATCAGGATTTGAGTGAAAATGCATTTTGTGCATGCTGAAAACAAGGCCCTGGCCCTAGCCTGATAAAGCACACATCCTTGCTTTTCTCCTGTCTCATCTCTGAGCATTTCCAAGGCTACAGTGGTCTTTTTGGCACATGCACACTGAGCTGGGGAAGGACTTGAGCATGGACAAGCTAGTAGCCCCCTGATGGATGCTGACATCTGAGTGAGTCCTTGAGCAGCCCTCCAAGATATCTGACAAGTTTTATGGTCATCTATAATCAGGGCCAAGCAACAAACTTTATCTTGAGTGAGCCATCAAGCAGAAGTGAGGCGTTGGCTTTATAAGTCATGTAAATATCATCTGGTAACTATTACTCACTGGCATTTCTGCCAGGTAAGCACTGGCCTGGCACTTCTAACAGTCTCCAGCTCTAACCCACAGGAACACAAACCCTCTCCCCTCAAATCAGGAACACTCATGGTAATAATGCCCATGGCTCCTGGGAGATGGCTGTGTCTGTGGCACAGAGCAGAGCAGGCAGGTGGAGCCCCCAACTCCATCTGCCTGAGCTTTGCTGCCAAGCCCCTAGCACCCCAGAAGAAACTGCACAGAGGAGAAGCTCTTTCTCCCAGGACTGCAGCAAGACATCCTTCAGTAGGGCTGGCACCAGAGCACTGTGTGTTATCATGTTCTTTGCTTTCATTTTCCTGAAGCCTGACTGAGATTCCCACTGTGGTTCTCTGCATGGCTCCTCAGCAACTCTCCAGCTCTAGGAAGTGACAATGGGGTTTGGGACACTCAGAGAACAAGAACTGCCTGCCCTGGGGACCTGCTCTAAACTATAAGAAAATATTTGGGATCAATAGGCTGTGAATTCAATTACTCGACCTTATCTTACAATTGTTCCTTATATTTTTCTCCCCTGATGCTCGTTTCTGTCAGGAAAAATCATAGCATTGATTAAAGGTTAGTCTGCACACACTGACCAAAACTGCTGGCTTCTTCCCAGGCCATGGTTCTGCAGTCAGTAGCAGACTTGTATTTAACCATTTCATAGAATCAATAGAGTTGGAAAAAAATCTTCAAGATCATTAAGTCCAAGCAGATGTCCTTAATTAAACATGTAAACACAACTGTATTTTTGATAATTTATCCAGGAGAGACAATACTGAGTTTATGCCAACTTTTATGCTGGCTGCATGGGGACACAGATCTGTGCTTGCACGAAGAAGCTTGTTGATAAAAAAATAATACAAAACCTATCAATGTTTTTGTTTTTTCTTTTCTGATGAAGTCGAAAAGGGAGGAGTGATTTATGTTGGATCTCAGCTTTTCTTTGTGCTATTCTGGTGGTGTTTGATCCAGAAGCAGTAAAGAAGAATTTTCCGTATCATTGAGCAGGGTCAGTTTTGTGTGCAGCCTGCTTCCCAGGAATGCTCCTTGCATGGAAGCACTCTCCTGCAGAACCTCTTACCCAAGACACTGCTGGCTGGAGAAATCAGGTTCCAGGGCAGGATGGCTATCTCTGAATCTCTACTGCCAACAGCCACCTGTGAAAGAGAGAGCCTAATCCTCTCCCAGCGAGAATCTCAGCCAGTCTTTGCAACCCCACATTCCACAATGTGGAGAGGACAAAGACGGAAAAGGGGAAACTACCCCAGACACAGTGGGCAAGGAATGCCAAAAGGAACATCAGGCCAGACAAGGGTACCAAAACCAGGACTGGGACACAAGGACAGCAAAGGCTGGCACCTGCTTGGAGTGCTTTGCTGAGAGTCTCTCCATCATGTCCCAGTAGCTAAACATGCAGCCAGACACCCCCTCCCTCCTAAATCATTATCCCGGCCTTGGAGTCAGTCTTTCTGGGAGAGAGCAAATGCAGGTCCTCCTGGATCTTCCCTGGCCTCTCTTCCTTCCCAGGGCTGTGTTTTCAGATCCCTTGTTAACTGAGAGTGATTTTCCTAAAATGTCTGTTTATATACAATAACCAGTCATACATACCAGGGCAACTTGCTGCTTTGGGAATGCATCAGCATAAAAGCAGATGAGGTTAATGTCATAAAGGAAGGCTAGAGCATTCTTTGCTGAACTGGTATGTGGGTGGGCACAGGAAACCTCCAGGAAACTACATCTAGAGGAATGGCTCAGTTGTCATTTGTGAAATATTTATCAGCATATTGTTGAAAGTCCTGAAGGAGGTGGTAAATATAATTAATTTTTTAAACTTGTTTATGGCCTTAAAAAGCACCAGTTTTGTTATATGATAAGCCTCTTCCTGGCCAAAGTGATCACAGTCACAGTTTCAGCTGTTCTCCACTTATTTCTGCCCATTCTTGCTCCAGCTTCCACACTTGTGGAGTATGAATGACTGTGATACCTGTCCCCATGGGACAGGAACATGTCCAAGGCATGAACTCATCCCAGGTTCAGCAGGTACTCCAGGAGCTACCCCCTGCCCCTGGGTTTGCAGGTACCAGGCTGTTCACACCTGGGATTGTGTGCAGAAGTGATCCTGTTTGCAGCATTGCAAGAGCATCATGTTCCTAGGGAAGGACCAGGCAGTCCATTTCTGTAAGCAAGGTCTTCTCACCAATTAGGAATGCTGTAACAGTTCATTCACAGGTTTGAAAGTTTCTGTTTATAGGATATACTCAATAACATTGATTAAAACAATATTTTAATAAGTCTCCTTGTCCTTTTCTTGACCAAATCTATCCCTTTCCCAGAAAATGAAATTTTAAAACCAGGAATTAGGGCATTTAGGAGCCAGGAAGAGAAAGGAGCTGGCCAAAACCTCCTCATTTAAAGAAGGGAGCCTCTTTGAGAGGAGGCAGCAATCAGCACAGAAAACAAAGCATTGTTACATACCAGAAATGTTTATATTTTTCCTGAGACTGAGAATGGCAGGGAGCACAGCATGCAGTTGGGAAGAACTGATAGCTGCAAAGACGAGTAAAGGCTCTGAAGGACATCAGAATGTGTTTCTTCTGCAATTATTTTAGATAATATTTACTTTTTGGTGCAACACTCTTCATTTCCAAAGGAAAGTTATTCAGCTCTTAGAGTCTTAGAGTTTTTGGTAATCTTTGGATACATGCTTTCAAAGCCAGAAGATGAGGGATTCAAGGACAGAACACCTAGGAGAAAGTCCAGTATTATGAAAAGATCCCACATGTTCCTTTCCAGAAATGACACCCCCTCCCTTGTCTTGTCTCCTGTCTAAGGCAGTGGTACCCTGAGCTGGCTGGCTGAAGACCCATCATCCCTGTGTCAGGCTCTTTCCAAGGGTGTCATAATGTTTGTACCTGAACTGATTTAAAGACGAAGAAAATGGATGGAGGTGGCTGTAATGTTAGCTCAGGATGACTGTGATAAGTACTGGCAGGGGGATGTTTTTCAGGGAGCAAGGCTGTTCTTGTGTCATTAAGCTATCTGATGTGCACAGGTAGCTAAGCAGAAGGAATGAGACAAACCTATTCACAGTGCAGCCAATATCACTGGTCAAACACAAACATGTTATTTAGACACATTCCAGAGCGCCATGCACCATCTCTCTCCAGGCATCTGCTTGCCTTATTACTTGTCTTAATAAAAGATGTTATCTCAGTCCCTGCACCTCCAGACACGCTTCCTTCCCCATGCCTGGCTGAGCTGAGGGGGCTGCAGCATTCTGCCCCTTGCTGTGACACTGAAAGCAGTGGAGGAGGGCTGGCGTCCCAGCACTGGGCACTCCCACCCCACAGAAGGAGCAGAGCCAAGCAATGCCAGCAGCAAGAAGGGGCAGGGAGCAGAGCTGCCTCAGAGGGAGAGCCCAGCCCTCATCCAGCTGCCTGAGAACTGGGAGTTGTGGGTGCCTCTTGCCCAAAGGGGTCAGACCCCGCTGCTGTCCCTGACTCTCCTTGTCGACTATCCTTCCCACTACCAGCAGCCACCCTGCTTGTCCAGGGCTGCAATATGGCCAAAGCAAGCAGTTTGGCTACCAACAGCCTCCCACCTAAAGGAACTTCCAACATTACCAGCATTTTGCTACTGGATTGTGTTTAAATTATTTTGGAGATTTGCTATTCAATTCAGCTGTCAAGTGTAAGGATCTATATCATTCTCTTGTCTCCATCTCTATGAAATAAATGGGTAGTTCTCAGGTGTGATTTGGTTGGCCTTGAAGCAGATCAACTGTAACTATCCTGGAAGTGCCCCTTTCTCTCCACCAGCTATAGTGGGAATCCACATGACTGCCTCCAATGAAGAAGTCTGCTCTGTAGACACCTAGGAGTCAATTTGATTGTCCATACTCTGCTGCCTAGGGTCATTTGGGATTTTCTGTGTTATTAGAGTGAACTAATGCTCAAGAAGGATTGATTCCCACAGCTCTTGTATCTTATATGCCATCCCTATGCTGTTCACTAACAGGTAACAGAGCTACAGCACCTTCAATTAACTATTTATCTCTGCTGGTGTACCAGAATTAAGTCCTTACAGTGGGCTAGGTACCTACATATCAGCTGGCCATCTCAACTCTGAAATAGCCAGGGAGATTGAGCACTCAATCCATTTGCTCTTACAAAGGTGATTTGAGATGCCTAAGGGTATCCAAAGCACCTGCACAGGACTGCCAGATCTGATAGAGGAGGTATGGGAAATTCATGTGCTTCTGCAGTGGTCACTGGAAATTGAGCAGGAGACACTGGGGCATCTCAAGTGATGGTGTGCAAGCAACTAAAGTGAGGCCCCAGGCAATCTAGGCAACCACATCTGGGAGCATTTCAGTGTACACAGAAATAGGCACCTGTATCCAATCAGCTGGGACAGTCCTTCTGACCATTACGGCTGTTTGGCAGCTGAGACACTCAGTTCACATTTAGGCAACAACCATCAGACATCTAAATTTAGGTGCCTCTATCTGCAGGTTACATCCTGTCCCTAAAGTGAGGTGACAGCCATCTCACCTGTCTGGTGTGATCACTGTGCCATTTGCACTCACACCTGCAGACCAGTGGTGCCTCTCCACCCTCCTTGGCACAGCATGAGAGCCATGGACACCATGTGTCACACTACAGTGAGTCAGCAGCCCTCAGGCTCCTAAATCGCTTGGGATTGTTTTTAAATGTAGCCCCATTAGCCTGCTGAAAGTACAGGTTATGTTTGATGACTGACTCTCATGGATTTCTAAGGCATTCTGAAAAATGTCTGTGTTACTTTTATCATTTCTTGTCTTTTCCCCTGATATAATTTGACATGGTCTATTCCATGAGGACTTTTGTGTCTGCGCAAATGTAGGGAAGTAGCTAGCAGTCCATAATGTGCCCTGACAAGATGCAAATAGGCTGGCAGTGACCTTTGAAAGCTTCTTGGAACGTTTTCCTAAGACAAGTTGGGTCCCACTGAGATGTTGCTAAGCTCCTCTCCATCTCTACTTATTTTCTATTCTCATTTTTCATAACTGCCTCCTTCTTGGCTGGCTCACTAAGCCCAGGACCTGCTTTAAACTTTAGATTAATTTCATGGAGAGAAACCTGGTATGTCCTTTTCTAAGAAGCCTCGGGATTTTGCAGTGAAACAAAAATTGGAAGGGCACAAAGAACTGTCTTAGGGCTCAGCATGGCCCACCCTACAGTGACTACACTGAGTGTTGCCTTTCACTGGATGAGCCACTCATCCCTGCAGGTCCTCATGCACTTCTGTGGGGTGTGGAAGAGAGGACTCTCTAGCATGAGTTTCTTGGCAGTCTCCACATGTGAGACTCATAAAGGATCAGCACCCAAAAACAAGCCAGAAGCCCGAAAACAAACAAAACTAACAAGCAGATGAGACGCCTGTGGGCACTTAGACCTCAGCACGGGCACCTGCAGCTGCTCTGCCTCCTCCTGGTTTTGGGAAGGAGCACAAACTTCGTGAGGTGAGGGGGGTTTTCAGCTTTGGGGCTGTGTGTAGGGACTGAGTCCTTCATGTGGATAGGCCTTGATGTCAATTCCTTAATCAGGATAATGAAATACTGCCAGTGAGTAATATTTAAAATAACAAATGAAGTCACCAAGACCTTGGATATACTCGAGGATTTCGATGGGGTTGTGCTGATAGGTGTGTCAGGCCAGAGGCATAAAATGTAGAGCAAGGGGGAATTTGTCATTGCCTTTGCCCATTAACTGTTTGGGCCAGCAGCAATTTGGACAAAGTGACTCAGCGCTGGCGAGCCGGCAGAACCGAGCCTTCAGAGAGCGAGGCTGCTCTGAGCGAGGCACAAGGAGAGCAGGGCTGCCCCTTCCAGGAAAGGAACCAGTGGCTCCCGCTGGCACGGGCGGGAGGGACAAGCAGAGCAGACGTGTCCCCACACGCATTCGCAGCACTTGTGGAGAGCCCCGCGGAAACAAAGCATCTCCGGATCCAGGCTTGCCGCTCTGGCTCTGGGCACGGCGGGCCCGCTCCCACACCACAGCCTCCTCACGGTCTGCTTTACCAGCAGCTTATCAGGCGGGAAAGCAGGCAAAGACACAAAAGGCTCGGAGCAGGGAGGGGACGCAGTGCTATTCATAGCGGCGGTCCCCACCCACGGGTGCCAGGAGCCAGACAGGGGAGCACCTTATGAGGTGTCTGACCGAGCGCATTCAGCGTTGTCCCAGCGCTGTCCCAGCGCTGCCTCCCCACCCCGGCGCAGGGGTGAGTGCCCCGCTGACGTCAGGAGGCCTTACTTCATTTCCTGGCACCGGGGCCGAATTTTCACAGCCGTGTCCCGTGGGAGAGGAGAGGCGAGGCGGTGGAACTGGAATAGGCGTGCTCAGCCCCACCTCCCCAGCCCTCCAGCTGTTAAAGCTCCCGGAGCGGCGGGCGCGGAGCTGCTGCTCGGCCGGCCTTGCGGAGCGGAGGTGCCCGGCTCCTGGTGCGCTGGAAAAGTGCCTCTCCTGGACGGAGCCTCCCCGCTGCCTTCTCCAGGCAGGACCCAGAAAGGTAATTGAAGGCGATGTGTTACAGGATCTAGGTTGGGCCTGCCTTCTGCAGCTGGGTTGGGACGGCGTGCGGGGCATGGGGTGCCACAGCAACCTCAGAGTGCCTCCCGGCCGTGACTGTGAGATGGCACTGCCAGCTGGGGCTCAGGAGAGCTCCCGGGAAACGACTGGAAATCTGTGGGTGAATGGGTGTGTTTTATGTACAAGTGTCAATGAGAAAGGAGGGTCAAGCTGGAGGGAGAAGACTCCTGCTCCCTCAAGCGAGAGCTGTGATTTGGGGTGTGCTGGATAAGCTACTACAGCATAGACTTCTTTGCACGGACTGCAGAGCCCCTTGGAATTCCTAGGGGAATTCCACTGCTGTAGGTGCTGGATGAGCAGACTTAGCTTCTGGGAGCAGCATCACCCAGGAGACAGGGTAGAGGCTCTTCTTGCCTCATCATGCTACGCAGGACATCTACCCAGGAAAAAAAGGCAGTAAAAATGGTTGCAAGTGGCCCAGTTCCCCAAGTCAGGAAGGTTATTTCCATCCCATTTGTTCCTCTGGCCGTGGTGGCTGGCTGTGGCAAGCACCACTTGCAGTCAGCACTGTCAGGACCCAAAGCTATGGGTGTGCTCCGTGCTGTCATCAGGTCACTCACGCTGGTTCTCTGGGCTCTCCACGTGCCTCAGCAGTGAGCACCAGTCTGTATCTGCCCGAGCTGTGAGTAGATAAGCTAATCTAATCAACAGTAAATGTCTGTGGATAGAATTTTAGAATTTTCTCTCTAGATTTTCAGAAATTTATTACTCACAATTGTCCAGATAACCCAGCTATCTGTGCAAGAGATCATTAATCTCCAAAATTTTGTGTACTTTGACTGTGAAAACTCCTTCATGTCTTATCCACTTGTTCCATGTTCTCTATGGGAGTCCAAAGTTCCTGCATATTTGAATAATTTGCATTTTATTGTAGCCAGCCTTTTGAAGAGCTGCACATCTTTTACACAGTGAGGTTAGAAGCTGGAAAAATATTTCCCCAATTCAGTTAGAAGCAGGTCCATTGAAGCATATGTGGGGCTGGGAGTGAGTCGGTGGTATTTGCACCCTTTGTTCATCTCTTGGTTAGATCAACTAACCATTTATTAAAACCACAATCTGCAATCACTAAAATCTGCTGGAAAGGTTTGAGAACCAACTTCATGAGTGCAGTATGTTGTTCTGGAGCAGGAAAATTAAGGCAAATGGTACAGTGAGCACTAAAGTCCACATTTTTGCAAGGTTGATTTTTTTTTTTTTCCTATGAGATAGCCTATTTTTCCAGTGTGGGTCACCATTAAGGACTGGTTGCTCATGTTTCATTGTGATATTGTATCTAAAGTCCTCTTTTGACAGATTTCAGAGACTCAAGCTTAAGTGAGGAATTTAGTGTTTAGAAATCAGTACCTGGCCCCTTAGGTCTAAACTCCCTCGGTGCCGTGATGTGTCAAAGGCCCCTGTGCTGTGGTTTCTGCCATGCTTCAAGCTCCCAAGAAAGTAGGGGGCTTGATTCCCCTGAAGAGCCCACTTAAGCTCTCCTATCCTCTGGGAGACAGGCTTGCTCAGACAGCACTGAAGTCCTTAAGATGAGACAGTAGGAGTGTGTTAGGGACCTTGACATCGTGTGTTTGTGGACTGCTCACGCAGTGACTTGGTAACTTGTCACACAATGAACAGCATTGGCTCTGACGTGTCAGGCCTCTCCTCAGTGCAAGGCAGTGTCTTGGGAAGGAGAGTGAGGTCTTTGAGACACTCCTTATTGCTACACTGCTGTGAAGAAGGAGAAATATGAGTTCAGGGCTGGTGGTTGGTGACTTGTATTTGCTGTTGAATTTGGAGTGAGAAGGGCTGTGCTGAAGGCATCTGGATAAGTTATCTGCAAGGTAAAAGGTGTTAAAGTTCCCCCTTCATTCCTAATGGTAAACCAAAGCCAGAAGTGCCTCAGAGAATATAAGAGGGGGAAAATGAATGTAAAAGAGAACAGTGAGTTTCCTTTTCTGCATTGTTCGTGTCTGAATCTCCCTGGTACAAGGTACTGATGTTGTTTGAACTTGTTAGAAGAGTGTAAACTGTGCTATGACTACAGCTGCTCTTGTATCACAGAAGTGACAAGGCAGCACAGTCTTTGCACTGCAGGGCAACAAGCAAATGCCCTTTCCAGTACCTCACCTTCTCCCTGCTCCCCACACTCCTAAAATGTTGCACAACATCAGGCATGGTACAGAGGACATGCAAGGTGAATTGCCTCCTCCTGAGAGGCTTGGCTTGCCTTAATGGAGAGCCAGTGCCAAGCTTTGAGGTGACTCTGCTGCCATTGCCCCATGTCCTTAGCACTGTGGTGTCCTTGCCCAGAGGGATGGAGGTCTGTCCTGCCTCTCCTTCCCCACTGTTGACAGTTCCCAGATGGTTGACTTGACAGCCTGTGCTTTCTCTTTTTCTACAGCTTTGGAGAGGTTGTTCAAGAAGGCAGTAGGATGACAACGTCACCTCCCCCGGGCTGCGGCAGCATCGGCGCTGACTACCACCTGCTCTGTGACACAGAGAAGGCCTGGGGGATTGTCCTGGAGTCGCTGGCTGCAGCAGGCATCCTCATCACCATTTTCCTCATCTGCTCGCTCTTCTTCCTCATCTGCAAAGTCCAAGACAACAGCAAGCGGCACATGATCTCCGTCTATTTTTTCTTTCTTTTAGGCACGCTCGGCGTTTTTGGTCTCACTTTTGCCTTCATCATTAAACTCAACGACAGGACTCGTCCCACTCGCTTCTTCCTGTTTGGGGTCATCTTTGCTCTCTGCTTCTCGTGCCTCCTCACCCATGCCTGCAACCTCAACAAACTAGTGAGAGGAAAAAAGCCCTTCTCCTGGCAGGTGCTGCTGCTCTTCCTTGTTTCCTTTGCCATGGTACAAGTTGTGATCAACATTGAGTACTTGGTCACCATGTTTGTAAACCAGAGAGAAGAATTCCTGAATATGACTCGGGAGAATACCAACAAGGACTTTGTCATGCTTCTGATCTACGTGCTCTTCCTCATGGCTCTGACCTTCTTGGTTTCCATGTTCACATTCTGTGGGCCATATAAAAGCTGGAAGAGGCATGGGGCGCACATCTTTGTCACCGTCCTGTTCTCCATTGCTGTTTGGGTGGTGTGGATCACTATGCTCATAAAAGGCAACACGGTTTTAGACAAACAAATGTGGGATGATCCTGTTGTGGCCATTGCTCTGGTGTCCAATGGCTGGATTTTCCTGATCATGTATATTGTTCCTGAAATTTGTTTCCTCACTGCTCCTCTGAAACTAGAGGACTACCCTCCAGAAAATGACTTCTGCCAACCCAAGTTCATAAAGCAGGCAACTGGAGTGGACAACCGTGCCTACACCCAAGATGAAATTGTGCAAGGTATGGTGAAGTGAATGACTTCACTGCCCCCCCAGCCCTAAGCACACAAGCACCACTCATGACCTAAAAGAGGTGGGAGAGCAACAAGAAAAGATTTGAAGATGATATGATATTGTAAATGAGAGGCTAGGAAAAAGCTTCAGACTGATAAAACTTTGCAGATGTCCCTGCAAATTAATCTCCAGACATAAGGGAAATGAGTGAGGACCAATGCAAAAGCAATTGTGTAGGAGCAATGTAATAAGGGAAATGCGTGAGGACCAATGCAAATGTGCAGGAGCAGTGACTGAGTAGGAGACTTGCTGCATGTCAGGGCTGAAATATAACTCTTTATGACCTTGCTAAGGAAGGGAAGTCCATGTTAAAAATCAAGAGGTTTTTTTTGTCTCTTAGTGATGCATCAGCTCTTCAGGCCTATCTAGGTTATACCTTGGAGGTTATTTATTCCAGTTCTGATCAGGTTCCCATATCCATGTAAGAATGGATCCGCCAGCCAAAAAGGAGGCAAGGAGGTCTTTCTTTTCTGTATGAATCTTTTGCCTACTTGGACAAAGCAAAATGTTTCTATTGATTGAGGTTTCCCAAACCTGTGGGTAGGAGATGTGATTCTTCTGGGTGTGGATTTGCTCCTGGTATCATGTTTATCATGTTCCGTCACCTGCAGTCAGACCCCCAGGTTTGTGAGAGAATAGTCAAGAAAGGCTGTGTTCTCCCAGGGAATACCTTGAGGGGGGTCTTGTGCATACAAGTGGGAGGGATTTGGCTGGTGGTGGTGACAGTAATTGTGAGTCAATAGGAGGTGTCTAAACTCCAAGGCCACCTGCGTCCTGTTATTTGCAATACCATTCATTCCTGCTTTCAGAAGGAAATATTTAATGTCCTCCACCTACGGATTTTAGCCCATTCCTGCCTGCACACTTCACAGTTAGACCAGTCTAAAAGCATCTGCTCCTGTAGCCACAGATCCTCTGAATCTCCCTTGATGTGGTATTTCTGAGCTCCTGTGTAATGCTAATGCACTAACTTTCCCCTGCCTTTGTCTTGTGACACAGGAAACATCAACTACTCCCCGTACGCTTCTCACTTTCAGATGAAGGTAAGTTCATGCCACTGTCACCCCTTTCACCACATGCAGGCTATAGGCTACTGTTCAGGTGCTGGAAGGAAGGGAAGGAGAAGGGGCAAAGACAGATGGGCCTAGAGCAAGCTCTGTGAAGGCAGGCCTTTGCTTTGCATGGAGCCAAGTGATTCTGTGCCATGTTCGTGGAAGGGGCCTGTGGCTGGGCAGAAGAAAGAGCTATGACATGTCCAGGGACGTGGGAAGGCAAGAGGGGCCCAGCATAAAGTAGTTTTGGTTTTCAATACTTTGGGATTTGGTACTACATAAGAAGTCCTCTCTTCAAGCACAGTTCTTACAGTAGACTGTGCCCTGTCCTCAGGAGAGCATGCTTATTTCCTCAGCCCATGCCCCAAATGTATTCCCACCAGCAGGCACTGGAAGCTGCAGTGCAGATCCAGAGCGGGTGGTCTGCATGACCACCTGTCCATTCACCAGTCCTCCTTCAGACCACAGCCTAGCCAGGTCTAGAAGCTCACATCGTGTTCCCACATGGTCCCTCTGGTGACCTGTCTCCATCACTATTTTGTTTTGCCAGGATCCTCTTCCACAGCCTGATTGGTCACATTCTCAGGAAACCTTCAGATCTGTTTCTCCCTTCCTTCCTTTGGTTTCTTTATAAGCCTTGTTTTATTACTTCTCTGCCATTTTCAAAGGTAAAGACTTCTGTGCTTCATTTTCAGGCCATTGAACCACAGAATGATTTCTCCATCCCTCGCCCCAAGGCCCGGACAAGCCCATACCATGACTACACTGGTGGGAAAAGCCCCATGTAGCAGCTCCACAGTGAGCAGAGACTGAGTGCCCCTCAGCAGAGGCACAGGGAATGGGCCACATGGTGACAAAGGAGATGATCCTGCAGAAGAGTCAAGCCACACCAGCAAAAAAGGAGAGGTATCCCCTTTCCCCCACACAGGCACCTTTGTAGCTCTCTGTTATTCTTCAGACATAGCTTTCAGACACAGCCCTGGCCATCCTGTCCCTGTCACTCTGTCTCCATGGAATGAAGCTTCTCTCTTCTGATGGAAGAGCATTCTGCCTATTCCAGCAGAAATGCTAGAGAAGGAAGAAGATCATCAGCTGGGTCTGTGACTGGCTTTGCCCCAGACAGGACCTGCTTTAATCAGCTCATGGGGGTGCCTGCACCCCTCATCTGATAGAAGAAGAGGAAGGAGCAGGAGCATCAGCCCTACACATTCCTTCCTCCTGTATACCCACACAGACATCTCAGGCACTACTGAGGACATCTTTAGTTATCCCCTGTTACTTTTGTGCCCACTCCCAGCCCTGCCTGGCTGTCCTCCAGAGATCAGTGAAGAAGAGACAGAGAGAGAAAAAGAATACTCCATTTTTCATCTTTATATTTGCTTCCAGCACCTTCCTCATCATCTAGGGGCCATGCTGGAGATGGGGAAGAAAACTTATAGACATAAAACCATCAGCACCAATCTACCCTGACACATGTTCCAGTTCATGTTCTTACAGCCTTCCTTTCCAGCTCTGGCTCCTGCCCACATGCCTCAGCTGAGCTCCCCAAGGTGCCTGCCCCCCTGCAAACTCTCCCTCCCCACCCCAGCCATTCCAGGCTGTGGATCCCCAAAGACAAAGCCTCTTCCATGTGGCTCCTTGCAATACCCTGGTGGGATATAATCCTGTGAACCCTGGACCTCGGCCTCTTCCTGAGTGTGTTTGTGGCATTTACACAAACATTTCCCAAGCAGCCGGGTTACAGAGGGCAGACACCCTTCTTCCCAGGCATGAGTGAGCAAAAGTGTGTGTGTGTGGTGTGTGGACTGCACCCTGGTGATGAGCAATGAGTCTGCAGAGTTGAATCATTCTGTAACCTGCTTTGCATTTGATAAATAGCTTTCCATGGTATTTCATCTGTAACTACAGAGAGCTCTCCAAGTGTGTGTGTGTGTGGTACACTGGCATCTGACACAGCTGTATATTTATTTAGTACTTTGTATATGGACTGTTTAATTAATAAAAACCCAAACAGCCTGTCTATAAGAAACTGGTGTTCTTCCTTGGGAATGGGATTTCTGTCATGGCTGGTGGGGTGACAGCAGTAGCTCTCCATGGGTTGGAGTGCAGCCTCTGGGAGGTTGCACTTAGGGGAAAATGGCAGAGAAGTGCTTCTTTGAGGCTGTCATAGTGGACCAAAGAGCAGCTGCTGGAGGGTGCAGAAGCAGGGTTAGTAGCTTCTCCGTGCTACTTTTCTTGAATAAAGTTGATTTAATGTTAGGAGTGCTTAAGAAATGAGGAAATACAAATCCAAGCCACGGCAAGCAAATGCCAGAGGAAAGATGTGAACTCTTCATCACTGCACATGTCTGTGTCTGCTGTGTCAATACTCCTGTATTTATTCACTTGTCTCTTGTTGGGTACTTGCATGATCAAGAATAGGAAAGGAGCTTGTAGGTAAGTAATTCAGTTTATAAAAAGATGTCTTTCTGAATATATGTAATATTTTTATTTGAAAGCAGAAGCAATATCAAAGCAAAATCACATCAGTGAAAATGATGATGATAATAATAATTTTTAAACCTCTTGATAGTATGAAGTTATAATTTCCCTTTTTAGAGAATGCTTTTTGATGAGATTCCACATGATGTGTTATGCTACCACATACTCTTATGCTTGGCAAGTAAACCCCTTCCTCAGGCACAGTGAATTGGGCAGCCTGGGTCTTCCCCACTCTGCCTACCAGCACTGAAGGGCAGCACAAGGACATCTGAGGCTTCTGAATCCCTTGGCATGAGACAGATCCCTCCTAAGGACTGATTTTGAAATGTCAGGATAACTTGCCTTTTTCTAGTAAATCTGAGGTGGAAATTCTGCTAACCATCCCTCCTCTTCTCTCTTTCACCTCCACAGTCCACAGGTGTAACACAGGATGAGGGAGAAAACTCAAGGATGCTAATATAATATTGGAGAGCAGGCTGGGAAAAGGTTTTGTGAAGCCCTGATGAAACTTGTTGACTTGTAGACTGAAGGTAGGAGGGATATGCTTGAAACAGCACCTAACTTTCAAGAAATTAGCTTTTCAAGCAGATGTGGTGTTATTGTTAACTTTAGTATGTCCCAGGATGATTCAAAATTGTGTTGAGAGCCAGCTCCTCTGCTTCAGTGGAGTCTGGTGGAGCAAAGGAGCAGGCTAACAGGAGAAACAGGAGTTTAGTGTGCTCTTACCATGTGTTTCCCATATCCCAGACACTTGCCAACTCCTTCACTAACTGCCACAGACCAGAAAGTGCCTCCCAATATGCCTTGGTCCCAGAGACAGCAGAACTCGGAGGGATGAGAGACATCCTGTGCACTCCCATTGATTCAGGGCATGGTGATTTTCTTGATTGTTTTGTTGTTAACTGTGCATGCTGCCTGGCAGAGAAGGCAAATCTCCTTCCAAGGATTTAAGAGTGCCTTTTAGAATAATTTTTTTAAACCTCTGTAATTACACAAATAGTAATCTGCCCGGAGTTATTTTGCACTTGTTTGATATTAAGGCAGCTTTGTGTGAGAGCTCATTCAAATGCCAAAGTAAACATGAGTTCCTGTGGAACTTTGCACTGCTGGGTAAGGGGTGCTGCTGTGCTGCAGGCTTCTCACACCTCGGGAGAGACTTCTGGAAAAGCAGCAGTTTCCTCTCTCCTTATTATTGAGCTTAAACCAAACCAGCTGCCACTTGGTCACAAACACACATCCCAGGGAAATCCTAAACTGGTTGGGCCAGACAGACTAGACCCAAAAGGAACAAGTGAGTTGAGGAGGCAGGATCCTTGTGCAGTTTCTTCTGAAAACCTGCTCACTGGGAGGCCTGTAAGCCCAGTAAGGCTCATCCCTACCCTCTCTCCCTTGGTGGTGGTGGTGGTTGCAGGTGCTCTGCCTTCAGGGCCCTCTGGTTCCCTGTTGAAGGAGACCAGAGAGCCAGAAATGTACACACCAGAGAAGGGTTGGCACAGAGCACACCTGGATTATGAAAGCAGCCAGGATTATCAGGAGGCAGGATAAACTGCTGAACTTCAGGTCAGGGGTGTCATGGGAAAAGAGCAAAGAAGGACAAAAACAGTGTTTGGTCCCAGGACCTTCAGGGTCACCATCCCATGGCCTTGCCTGGGCTATAGGGCTCCACGTGCCTGGCCAGGAATGAACATGGAGGGTGCAATAGAGCACCCTTGGAGCACAGACCCATGTCAGTGGGGACACAACTTGGAATGGGGAGGAACCTTGCTGGGATCACCTCCTAAGTGCTCCCTTGTCCCTTCTGGCAGCTGGTGCCAGTGCCACCCTCCCTAAACAAGATTTTTCTTTGAGAGGGATTCACCCTCTTCCTACAAGTCCTGTAGCCCTTGCTGTGGCACAGGGGTCATGAGTCCCTCTTCCTCAGCTGGGGCTGCTTTCTCCAGGCTCACAGGGCCAGGTGATCACTTTAATCAGATCTGCTCCTCAAGAATCACAGGGCCACAACTTGTGACAACTTTTGGTCCAAGTGTGCATGTTGCTCCTTTGCCAAAGGTGACTGACTGACTCACAGCAGGGCTGACAGTACAGGTGGCGTGTCCAGTGCCAGTTACAGCAGTCACCTTCTCCCATACAAACCTTACATAGGAGGTTTCAATGTTCTCATCACACTGGACCAGAACCAGAGGTAGCTGAAGAGGAGCAGTGCCTCCCATCTTCCTGTCCCTGACAGAGGCAAAGTGAACAGCTGGGAGCAGCCTCCTTCAGCCATCCCTGGCAGCTGCACTACAGCCTGTGAGCAGCATCTAGAGGGCAACAACACTCGGGAGCAAGAGACAGCTTTCAGCCCACCTTACACTTCCACTTCCACTCTGCTCTTCCACACACACACTCCCCAGGGAGGGACCAATTTCGCAGCTTCTTAAAGACAAACACGAGATTGAAAAGCTGCCATTGTGAAAGTCGTGTGTGAGTAATACATGGGATGCCTCTTGCTCTATTCTGCCCCAAGCAGAATATTCTGCTCCCTTTAAAGTGTAAGCTGGCAGAACATGCAGAGAGCTGGTGGTTCTGAGAATCCACAGAGTTCTTCCTTGTTTCCAGCTCTTTCCTATATTTTCATAGGTTTAGTGGTACTACAGGGTCACTCAAATGTTTTACTCAGGTGGGACTTCTGGAGAGGTCCAGCACAGCTTCTGCCCTGAACAAAGCTCATCTCCAAGACCAGTCTGAGGTGAGCTTTGAATGTCTCCAAAGGCAGAGATCACACAGCTTTTTGGGGTCCCTGTGCTGGTGTCTGACTGCTCTCATTGGGATTTTTTTTAAACCTGTGTCTAATCAGAATTTCCCTTCTTGCAACTTCTCTGTCATCCTTTGACCTTTCACTGTGCACATCTGAGAGAAGTCTGGTCCCATCTTCTCCACAGCACCCATGCAGTTAATAGACAAGAGCACCTGGATCCCCCTCAGCTTTTCCTCTGATGACTAAGCAGGTTCCTCAGCCTTTCTCCCTGCTGACATGGTTCAAGCAGCTCCCAAAGGTCTCAGCAGCTCCCCTGTCAGACTTGTTCCCCTTGATCAAGCTCTGTAGCAGTGAGAGACCCAAGGTGGACACAATACTCCAGAAGAGCCTCCTGAGCTCTAAATAAAAGGGAATGACCAATTCCCCCACCTTGCTGACTCCACCCTTACTCAGACAGCTGGTATGTGGATGGTGTACATTGCCGTAAGTGTGCATCACTGGACAATGCCTTCTTCAGACTCATTTTCCCCAGCACCAGTTACTCCCTTTGCCCTGGAGGAGCTTGTGTGGCTTATAAATAGAAGGGACTGAACAGTCCTGAGCTTCCCTTTGTAAGGCAGGTAGTTTTTGGCTGGAGCCAGAAATAGCACCCAAGGCCACTGAGCTGAGGAGGAAGCCCTGGAGAAGGAAACCCAAGAGCCCCTGCTCAAATTTGCCTGCTCTCTGGGGCCCTGAATGCAAAGGGGAGGTGTGCCTCAGCGGCAGCAAGCCCAGCCCTTGAGTGCCACCAGGTCTGTGTCACTGCACCCCGGCTGGGGTTGGTGGGCTCTGGTGAGCAGCTGCACTCAGTGGTGCTGTGCGCTCTGGGACACCCAGCCACGGGGACTGATCTGCCTCTGCCCCAAGGCAGCCTCTGGCACTGCACTGACAGTGAGGGACAATGGCCACCAGAGCCTCTGCTGGGGCTCCCTGCCCCACTCCAGCCACCTTGGTTCCTTTGGGCCTTGTCTTGTCTCCTCTCCCTACCTGCAGCACATTCACCCTGTACTTTCCTATTTAGGATTCTTTCCCTCCCTTAAAGTCAATATGCACTGCCACATGCAGTTTCTAGGGAAACTGGCGTTTGCTTTGCTTTTGCTATGGTGATGAGTGAAGCACTCTCCTAGATGTGAGTGCCATTTTCTACAAGACATTCTGAAGCACCAGGCAGGGAGCAGGAGCTGCCCACCTGTCTGACCAGGCTGATTTTATCTGCATCTATCTCCAGAGACAGCCAGGGCTCTGCCTGGCTGAGTGGTTTCTCCCATCAAACTGGTAACAGGTGCATCGGAGGAGAAAGCAAAGGCTGTGGCTTACAAAATGGGCATCTTGCTCTCCAACTAATTAGTCAAGAGCTGAAATAGAATGCTGTGTCTCCAGCATACGTCGCTGTCTGCTGTTTCTCTCTCAGAACAGTCTGTAGTGAGGAGCATATGCTTGAGTATAGAGAAATGCTGAAAATTTTTGATGAGATCTCTGATCACGGACAGAAAAGGACCTCAATATCCTCTGGTACCGCTCCTTGCTCAATGCTGTAAGAAACAATATTTTCCTGTAAATCATCTCTTTCCTGGTTTTGACGGACGGAACAGGCACACTTCAATATCAGAGGTCAGGCACCTAGGGGCTGCTCAGCGCCACTTGATCATCCCAGGGCCCCCCTATAATGCCAAAAGCAGGCTGATGCTGCAGGCACTCTGTTTTAGCAGCGCTGAACCGCCCTCTCTCGCTGTCTGCTCCTCACGTCCGCAGCCCCTACCGCAGCCACCTGAGCCTGGTGCCAAGGGCCAAATGAGCCAGGCACGCCCGGTCCGGGAGTGATTCCAGCCCCCGCTGGGACCCACGGTGCGTGGGCCTCGTCCCACTGCCCTAACTCTTGCAGGATTGAAAGCAGCCCCCTCGAAAACAGCGAGAAGGCTGTGACTAGGGTTCTGGAAGGAAGGAAGCGGAGGCAACGCCGGCAGGGTCGGTGTGAGGAGAGGAGCCGGCGGCGGGGCCGGTGTGAGGAGAGGAGCCGGCGGCGGGGCCGGTGTGAGGAGAGGAGCCGGCGGCGGGGTCGGTGTGAGGAGAGGAGCCGGCGGCTGGGGTCGGTGTGAGGAGAGGAGCCGGCGGCGGGATTGAGGCCCACGGGCGGCTCCTGCTGCCATTCCGCCAGCGGCCGCCGGGCGGCGCCCTTGCCCCGCGGAGCGGCCGCGGAGGGAGGGGCTGGACCTGAGCGGGGAAACGAGCTCGGCTCCGGCGAGAGCCCCAGCCCAGGCAGGACAACCCGCGCCTCAGCTCTGCTTCGGTATTAAAACTCTTAATATCAACATTATTATTATTATTATTATTATTATTATTATTATTATTATTATTATTATTATTATTATTATGTATTATTATTATTATTATTATTATTATTACTACTACTACAATAACAAAAAATATTTTATTTTAATGATAACCACAACAATAATGTTATTCCATGGCCTTACATTAAACTTCTGTAAAATTTGCAATTTTGCCACCATCAAATGATTTTTTTGACTCGGCGTGCTCCAATTAAAAAAAAATAAAACCACCAAAACCCACAAGCAAGTCTAACTTTCCAGCTGAAAAAAGGAAGCTTGTCCACTGTGATGTTCTGCTTGTTTTATACAGCAGCACAAAGAGCTTGTCTCTGAACTCGCTTTATTTTGGGCACAGTTTAGTTTGGTTTCAACTAGCCCCTTCCTGACTGTCTGCACTTCAGCTGCTGGAGGGAAATGGTTGCCTGGAGAGGCTGCTGCCCATCTTTTGTGAGGTGTCTGTGGTCAGGGAAGATCAGTCAGCACCCAGATCCTGCACTGCAGATTGCTGGTGCTTCACAAGGCTGCAGGACATAGGCAATTGCTGGGGTGGGCATGCTTCTGGCAGCCTGGGTGTCCAGGCAGAGTACAGAGCACCAGCTCTGCTCCCCATTCTGTGCAGCCTCCCAGATGGAGGCTCCCAGCTTCTGGGCTGGCCTGGGTGGGACTATGCCAGTCAGAAAGCCAGGAGACCCCCAGTGCTATATGGCAACAACGTGGACAAATCTATTAGACAAAAAAGAATCAGGTCTCTGTCCTTTCTCCTCCTCACCCATCGCCACTATCAGTACCATGTGCAGAGATTGTGTTTGGCTCTCCTTTGTTACATCCAGACTTTTGGGTCAAAATCAGCAAATGATTTGTGTGAGATGAGACATCGAAAGGGCCAAGATTAAATGCCCAGTTCTTAAGCACAAGTCAGCTCACAAGCAGATGGATTCACTGATGCAAGGACATGTGTGCTGAGCCAAGGCACGCTCAATTCTTCAGAGCAGAGGCCGATGGAGGCACTGTGGCACAGTCGTAGTACTGCTTCAAATGACCTGAGAGCTGTCTACTCCGTTTGTGCAGCATTGCAGTGCCCCTGTCCCCCTCTCTGCTACCCTGCTCCTGTCCCAGGAGGACATCGGCTCTACTGCCCACTGTGCTTTAGTGAATTCCCTGGAAGCCGAACAAAAGCCTGTCCGGTGTGAGGACACGAAATCGGGAGGTGTTTCACCGTGACACCGGCTCCTCAGCAGCCAGGCGGGGGCACTGCGGTATCTTGCAGCCACCGTGGGCACTCGGTTCCGCTCCTGCCGAGCTCCCCAGAGCGCCCGAAGACACACTATGAACCATTTCTAACCTGTTCAAAGCGTCCGAGTGAGTTCACGCCAGATCAGTAGTTCGTTTCTTGATGGTGATCACATTTTTCATCCGACAGCAG
This sequence comes from Serinus canaria, assembly GCF_022539315.1. NCBI lineage: Eukaryota > Metazoa > Chordata > Aves > Passeriformes > Fringillidae > Serinus > Serinus canaria. The sequence continues at coordinate 46,508,657 of NC_066314.1, forward strand.
TAGTTCTAATGCCAGATTTACTGAGGTGTTTAGACCTGGGTCTGGCTACCAAATCCTCGGACAAATGGGGTGGGAGGAGGGGAAAGTCCTCTCTCTTCAAGTTTCATTAGGAGTTTTTACCTTTTTTTGACTGTCATTTATCTTTATCATCTGGCAATACTCTCTAAAAGTGGAACCAACTTTATGGAATAAATGAGGAAATGCTGGAAGAAGCTGCATGCTCCTTTACAGGATCCCAGAGATGAAACCCTTGCTAGTGTCTCGCCTGATTTCTCTTTCACAGTGCACTCTTGAAATGTACTCAGCTTTTGGGGCATGCTCTGCCTCCAGCTGTGCATACAATGCTCACACTAAATTAAGAGAAGAATGATGATACATTTGAAGTTGAGAACACTGGGGGAAAAAAGTTAAATTCTCTCAGGTACAATCAATGGCAAAAGTTTCTTTGACTTTAATTCTCACCTTAGAGACATCTATAGGTCTAAGTAGCTAAGGAATCATTTTTATGGCTTTATGTGTCTTAGCATAATCCTAAGAAAGAAAAAACCCCTGTGAATTCGGAAACATAAGGATTTTAAAAACACATCTTTGTGGTTTCCCTCTTAGCAGAGATTTGTTCCTGTGTTAACCCCACTGTCTCAACCCCAGTCCTACCCTGGGGAATGGAGAATTGTTTGTGTTTGTTGGCATCATCACAAGACATGTGGACAAAGTGCTAATCACCAACTCCATTGGTGACCTTAGATGTCTATTCAGAAATTCTGCTGTCTTGGTTTTGATATGTCTTTTGAGTTGCTAAGAGTCCTTCAGAAGCTTTTCCACATCCACATGTTTATCCTTCCATCATGATGGGGAAATGACACTTCCCACATTCAGGGCAGAAGGTGAAGGTCAAGTTTTCACCATGCCTAGGTGATTGTTCACCCACACACCCAGGTGAACAGCTCTGTGTCATTCAGAAAAGACAGTCACACCTGGACTGCTTCCAGGCAAGGACTCAAACTACAGGAAGTGGTGGAATCACCATGCCTGGGAGTGTTAAAAAAAACCAGGTAGAGATGGAATTTAATGATAGGCTTAGTGAGTATGGTGGCATTCAATCGAAGGTTGGACTTGATGATCTCGGGGGTCTTTTCCAAGCTATATGACTCCATGATACTGTGTCCTCCTTCCCCTCCCTACAGTGGAGAAATGCTCCCACCAACACCTGGTTTACAGGACAGAGGGGATCAAACAGATAGGACAGCTCTTCTGAGCAGCAGCCTCACTCAGAACGGGCTCTACTATCAAGTATAAGGTTTAAGATCCCTTCCTGGAGAAGGATGTCCTTTCACCTAGCATCACTCATCTGCTTAAATGGAAGCCTCTGTAGGAAGAAATGAGGAGGGTGAAAATACCTGGATGCTCTCAGAGCACCAAGTAAGGGCATGTTTGGTACAGGTCCTCACATTCAGACTGTCCTGTTGAACCTGGCACTCAGCTGCAAACCAAGCACAGACGCTCAGTTCAGCTGAACCACAGGATCTCTGGACCCTCCACTCCAGCACTGATATTTGGCCTGTCCTGCCCTACCACTTAGGTGAAGCAAGTGCAGTTTCCCAGAACAAGCTGCACGCCTGCCACTTCTGCTGTGTAAGATCAGCCAGCAGCATCTTGCTGCAGAGATTTCATAAGGAGGGAGGAAGTCATGGGTTAGTGGCACTTGGTCAAGGGTTTTTCTGGCTGCAGCTATGCCTGGCTGAAACTCCCAATCCTTGTCTCATGAGCTGGACCAGATTTGCAATCATGAGCAGACATAGGGGGAGTGGGAGCATCTCCCAGTCAGGCAGGATGACCTCCTGTCTCCCTGGGCAGAGCAGCTGAGATGCAGCTCCCTGCAGCCAAACCATCCATCCTCCCGTTACACCATGGCCTCCTCCTTAGGGTCCATCTGCTGCCCTGGCCAAGGGGAGGAGAAGAGCAGGAGTGGAATGTAATCCTGTCACGTTGTGCTGACAGTGAGCATTCATCCTTTGCAGCTTCCTCTGAGCATCTGTAGCACTGCTTCTCCTGTCTCAGCTCCGTCCAGCTCTGCAGGTGAATTCCTGAAAGGGCTGCGAACTAGCTGTGCTTTCCTAAAGACCTGAAGAATGAGGACATTATTTACTTTGCTTGTCGGTGGGCATCAAATGGTGTGAAAGAAATGTATGCCTCAACTCCATCACTATCTGGGACCAAAATAGCAGATAAAAGGAGAAAATCTGTGGGAGTTATCATTATATGGAGTTGCCATGGAAATAGCATGAGAGAACTTGGAGGAGAGCTGACACACTATGTCTCCAGGAGGGCATAAATCTCCAGCTAGCCTCACTCCTTTTTATCACATTAACAGGCAATTTTTTTTGCTCCAGCAAGAGGTGGGAAAACATCAAAGCACAGTTCTGACATTTTTGTCTATCCCTTGATTTCTCTGATGAAGACCTCCATGACCCCTCAAGAAAGAGAAAAGTGAACCCTAATGCTATTGGTAAGTTGCCCTGGAAACCATTTAATAATTTCAGTAAAATGGCAAGAGGGATGTAATTTTAAGCAGAGACTATTAATGACTTTTGTGAAATCATATTAAAAACCCGTTTATTAAAAGTGTACTATTCGAAGAGTTTTTTCAAATAAAAAATTATGCACTTCATTTAGAAGGTTTTTTAAATGCTGATTTCTAAGGAAAAGCATTACAATTTGAAGGATCTCTTTCAGGTGAAGTTGCTGTCTTGTGCCATTGCACTGTTCTGGGAACTCAGTTTTATTCTCTTCCCTCAATTGCCAAATCCCATTTTGAATCTATCTCATACCCCCATCAGGACAGGACAACCAAGTCTGCTCCCACATCATATCCTGAGACTTCCCAAACACAGCTCTGAGGCTCGATGTTGTATGGGGTGACATCCTCCTGCTCACAGGTCCAGCTCTCCACCCTGCCCTTCCTGCAGCCACGGGTCACTCCCTGGTGGTCACTCCCCACTCAGGACTATCAGTGGTGCCTGTGGCAATGTGACCCAGAGTAACCCTCAACCACCACTTGGCTGCTGCCATCCACTGCACCTGAGGACAGGTGTGCAAGTGTGAGTGAACCAAACCACCTCTGTTCACTAACAAAATTGTCCTCCATGCCTATAAGGCCTCACATTTTGTTCTGCTGTATCATTGCTCCAATTTTACAAGATGTTTTCCCAGGATATTGGTTGCCTGCCCTACCTTTCACCCTTTCCTAGGGCTTAGGCTGCTGCAGGTTGTTACTGAGCACCTTTAGAGGCAAGAAGGACATTCAGCCTGCAGCCAGGCTCTGCAGGGTAGAGGGTGCACAGGAAAACCTGGAGCAGGGCAGCAGCAAAGCCTTCATGTTTGTACCGGTTCCCTTTCAGCAGAGGCTGTAAGTGGAAAAGGAAAGATGCCCCCAACGAGCCCTTATCCTCCCCACCCACCAGGACCAGTGCATCAGCCCTGCCTGAGTACTGCAAGGGCAAGTGAGATGGAAGGAAGCAGAATAACAAGAGAGGAAGACAAAGAGCATGGTCCCCAAATGCTCCTCTAAGAGTCAATTCAAGTTATGTTCCAGCTATTGACACAGTCGTTTCTCAGAGCACCATCTCACCAACTGAATTCCCACCGTATTTGTGACTCCACTTGCAAAACCTGGAACTCCAAGAGATATAAAGGCCTACATTTTGAAAACCAGAATTGCTAAAGCCATGGAATTAATTTGTGTGGGATGACAATTTTGGGCCAGGCTTCTTCTTTGCCATAATAGCAGCAATTTCAAGTTTTTTCCATAAGGCTGTCTTAAAGAAAGAAAGGAAGGAGAGGTGAAGGGAGGAAGGTCTCTTTTGACACCTGCATTTCTAAGAAAAAGTCTCACAATTATCTAAGAACAAAACCTGTGTTAAGTTCCTGTTGATTGTTTTGTCTCTTTGCTCGGCATCAATTTAATATAAAATTATACACATAATTTTATAAATGCTATTTATAAAGCTGTGGATACACATTATGCATATTTTGTGCCAAAATGAATCCATTTTTACCCCTATGAAATGACAAGTCCCAAACACTGAATAATTCCACAGAGGCTATTTTAAAGCACTTGCTGGTGCATTTGTTGCTGAGTAGCATCTCTCTGTCTATAGCCATGGGGATAGACACCGTTTTTAGCTTCTCATAATTCAGGAGCTGGAATCAGTCCAGAAGAGTTTTCCACAACAATTTGAAAGGCTATTTATGATAAATGGATTTGTGGATTATGGGATCAAACATTTCAGAAAACAACTGTGTATACCTTCCCATCAGGACTGTCTGGGGAGCTCGTGTTCATCCCCTTGCTACATGTCCCAGGAGCAGGCACTGCAGTCACAGGGATTCTCTGTCAGGGTGGCAGTTCCCAGGATATTTTCCCAGTCTTCCTGGGGTGCCTGGTTGTACCTTGCTGCTTTCAGCAGAGCTATCTGGAAGCAGGCGCCTTCAGTATTGCTTCAGGGTCGTTATTTTCATTTGTTTCTTTGCAAGGAAAGGAAAAATATCCAAAGCCTTTTCAAATGTTACTGCCCTAGCACCAGGAGTGGGAGTAACTTGAAAGGTGAAACAAAAATCCCTGTCTGTATCTGCAGTTTTTTGCTACATTATGTGCATTCTGGGCTTCCATTCAAAATAAACAAATCTTTAAAGGCCAAGAACAAAATCATATGCTTGAGAAATAAGCCCACATTTTTCTCTCTTATTCAGAAATAGCATCACCATGATGAAAAATAGATGAACTCCTGTTGCCTGTGAACAAACCAGCTCTGTGGAGAGCTGTCTCCAGCCAAACGACTCCCCTGGCTCAAGATCTGGCCTTCATTCCTGGATTCAGAGAGATGTCCTGTGCAGCCCTTCAGGAGCTGATACAAACCACTCCGGCACCTGAGAGGCAAAGTGGGGAAAGGGCACTGCCCACGCCACGTGTGAGCAAGTGCCACAGTGCCACTGCCATGCCCAGTGAGATGGGAGAGCTGTGGCACGAAGCTACACAGGGGTCAGCACGCAGGCAGATTAACAAACACACCTGGGAGGAGCAAAACCACACCTGGGCACCCTGTGTGCTTGAAACTGCACCCTTTTTTTCCACCTATATTTGCTCCAGGCCCTGTTACCCCATTTGGATCAAAACCTGCAGGACTGCTTTCATCATTTTGCAATCAGCTGGGCAGGCCTCCAAATGGAGGGTGTTTTAGACCAGGTTCCCAAGAGGCAGTATCTCATAAAATTGTCATTTCTGTTTCCCTCCCTGCCTTGGGATGGGGAGGAGAGCTCAGAACAGTCTCAGCTGCACTTTGTGCCTTAGGATTTCACCCCTCCAGGGAAGCAGTGCCAAAGATGTCCTCAGAGGAAGAGCACTGCTTTCCACAAAGGCGCACACCCAAATCTTGTGCAAAGCAGATGGCAACGCATTGGGAGGAGAGTCAGGCAGGGAATTTCCAGGGAGATATTTGTTCCCTGGGCCCTGCTGTAGGGAGGAGATGTAGTCTGTCTCAAGGCAGGGTCGGGGAAGCTGGGAGGAATCTCTTCTGTGATTAACTGTGCTGAGCCACCACAGCACACAAGCCCTATTGAAAGGGGTTTGTCAGACTCCCACCAGCATCCAGCAAGGCAAAAAGGCTGCGGGGCACCAGAGACACTGCACTCAACCAACCTCCCCACACACCGCACAGCCATGGCATCAACCTTCTCCTTCCTACACCTCAGCAGGATCCCTTCTTCCCCTCCAGCCTGGGTTTCCCACACACAGGTATGGGTGTGCAGGTGTGTCATGGTTTAAGCCCAGCCAGCAGTGAAGCATCTCACAGCTGCTCGCTGATTTGCCCACCCTGGTGGGATGGGCAACAGAGGCAGAAGAATAAAAGTGAAAAAACTCGTGGGTTGAGACAGAGACAGTTTAATAGGTAAAGCAAAAGCCTCGTATGCAAATGAAGCAAACCAAGAAATGAGTTCACAACTTGCCATGGGCAGCTAGGAGTTTCAGGACACCAGGGCCCCATCATATGGAACAGTTCCTCAGCAAGAAAAATGACACCACTCCGAACATTCCCCCTCCCCCCATTCTTCCCCCCACTTTATATGCTGTGTGGCCCCATATGGAATGGAATATTAGCTGGGGTTAGCTGCCCCAGCTCTCTCCCCTCCCAGTTCCTTGTGCACCCCTGGCCTACTTGCAACAAGAAGTAGAAGAGGCCATGGCTCTGTGTAAGCACTGCGCAGCAATAGCAAAAACATCCTGTATTATCAACACTGTTTAAAGCACAAATCCAAAGCACAGCCCCACACCAGCTACTGTGAAGAAAATTAACTCTGTCCCAGCAAAAACACACACAAAGTGGAAGCAAGAAAATGAGAGGCATGGTAATTACCCAAAGAAACACCACTGCAGTAACCATTCCCTTCAAAGTACCCAGACTAAATAATACTACAGTTCGTTAAAGATACTTCAATGAGCCAGCACATGCTGATTTTGAAAGATGTTCCTTCACAAAGCTGAGTCATAAAGAAGATTGAGAAGGTCTATAATCAGAGTTTAAACAGCCTAGAAATATCTACCAGCAAGGGAGTGCCCAAAATTGTCATGCTGTACACTATCTTTTATTTCAATGCTTTGCTTTAAGTAAAAGGCTTCATTTATTCCATTTGTCTGGGTACAATGCATTTCAAATTTCAGATCTCCTCTTACAGCAACATTCAATTCTGTTGATCTTGTACTTCACAAGTTGTGTGGGAAGGTGTCTGAACTTTTTGTCTAATCAGAGAATTCACTTCAATTGGTTTTTTGGACTCCAATTAGGAAAGGCCTTAAATTAAACACTAGGGATATAAGAAAAAAAGAATAAGATTGGAAAACACTAGAAAAATACTTGAGAATAGTTGCCATGGCAATCCTTCTCTGCTTTCACGTGCTGAAGAAGACACATCCCAAAACCAAACCTCTCTTAGAACCCACCTAGCTTCCAAGTCCAGACACGGGTTGGGTAGGTGGTGGAGTTGCCCACGTGGCACAGGCTGGGCTCTGCTGCCCCACCAGAAGGAGCCCCCGAGTCGGGTCACATGGCCAGGGACACATTGCACACCCAAGGGCATTCAAGTCACAATGCAGATCAGGCTGCTGCAGCACATGGCATATTGCAGGACGCGGTTTCTGGGATCTTTCACTTCCACTTTTAAAAACCTGCACCTTAGATTCAGGTTTCTCAACCCTGTCTTCTCACAGGGACTGCACAGAAGATACATCTGAGTCTTCCTCAGGACCTTGGGCTGCTGATCAGTCAGACTTCTCACTCAGTCTGAAACAGTGCAGCTCCTTTCACCCCAGCCACTCAAATTTCTCTTCATGGGGGTGGGCAGCAGTGAGGGGTATGGGAGTGGCATGCACCCAACTCCCACCTAGGTATAGGGTCTGGACAGAGTCTCAGGAATTAAGCAGCATTCACACTGACCCATCTTCTGCAGCAGTTCCCACAGAGGACTAGGAACAAAGCATCTGTCGTGGCTGAAACCTGTCTTGTGCAACGGATTCTGCTGAGAGCAAAGCAGAGATTATGAATGAGCTGACAAAACCAGCCTGCTGTTGGCATAGGCACCAAGCAGAGACAGAGTAGCTATGCTGGAAGTGTTTCATCCATTACTGTCAGAGAAGTCACTTTTACCACAGATCCTGCTCTAATAAATCATGTTGCCAAGCAGTTTTATAGAGGCGTTATACATCCAAAGCTACTTATGGCCCTGTTAAAAGAGATGCATTTCTTTTTTAGCTCAGTGTGGCTGAAATGCTGTCACAGAAGAAAGAGAGCTGCTGCTCAGAGTGCTATTCTAAAAGAAGTATTATTGTAATTAAATAGGGAGGGACAACGTGAGCTAGGAGCCACAATCTTCCTCCTCTGACCCATCGCCTTGGGGCAGCATTGCAAAACTGAAAATCTGTGACCATAAGCACAGTAGCTGCTCACACACTCTTTGCCATGGGGATTGATGAAAATGGGGAAATAATGATGTTACTTCTCACTCACCATAGATCACCCATCCCCTCAAAGTGACTGGAGTATTATAAGTCTGGCAAGATGTATATGGACAGCTTAACCAATTAGCTCTTTTATAAGGGCTGTCATCCTCTTAATGCAGTGTTAGATATATTAAAGCATGTGTCTACAAAGCAAACTATTCCTTTCTGAGGCTAACAAAGCTCTCATTCCAGCAGTCTTAAAACTTCAGCCTGCAAATGTTCACCCTGTGGCTACATTCACTCTGGTGAGTTACTCAGCGACTACAGAAGCCAAACAATAGATCAAAGTAGCTGGTTTACATACACATATACATACATTTATACCCATATGCACGTACATACAAATATAAATATAGAGGCTTTGCCACCATTAATACCAGCAGGAAAATTCCTCTCTAACAAGTGGAATAGCTTAGGAAGGTTGTATATCCACCACAGCTAAATCTACATGGCACGTGTATAATTCCCATCAAAATTAGGCTTTCAAATTTGGCTCTGTTGAAACGCAGCCCCTCCTGTGGCCAGTCCTATCGCCATCATACTACTGCTTTGCATGGCACTGAGAGGGACCTGCCCAGCTGCTAATAAGCAGCAAGGGCACTCCTGTCTCTGGGAGGCAGAGATAATTCCCAAGGCCACTCCCCTGCTGAGCCTGTCCAGCCCAGCAGGCAGCGCAGGCGGCTGTGGGGCTGTTCCAGTGCCCTGACAAGCGAGACGATGGGAAAAGGGCCACAGGCAGCAACGCAGCGTGTGATTCACAAACCCACCACATCCCAACAACCCAGCAAGGCAACCTCTGGCAGCACTGAGGGGCCTCAGCATAGAGAAGCATCCACCTTTCAGTTCCCTGGCACTGTCTTCTTAAACCAACACACAACAGGCACCGCCATGGTGCCCTGTCAAACAACTAACTGAAAAGCACCAAAATCTCTCCATTTCAGCATTCACTGGAGACGGAAAAGGACATTGCACAGGTGCAGAAGAGAAGCAAGGAGGTCTCTAGGTAATTTGCTGCACTCTTAATTTCTCAGAGATACTGCAGAAGATGGAGAAAAATGTTTTTATTTTAACATCAATTCAGGAGTCCACTGCATGTAACAGTGTCTGTGGTCATGCTGGCCTTGGGTCAAAATCCAGAATGGACCTCTGACTTCTGGCCCCAGCACAAAGAGGTGGCTGGAAACCCTCCAATGTCAACAGCGACTCTGGCTGTCCAAACAAACATTCTCTTGCAGTGATGGAGGCGTGTCAAAAAGCTGCCTAAGGAGCAGAGAGAGCCTGCTGGAAGCCCTCAGACAAAGTGTTTCTACCTTTCCATAACCAAGGACAAAAGGATGCCATGGATAGTAACTTTACCTGAATTATGCAACCTGACAAATGCATGAGATAAAATCTCCACCAAGCACAATAACAAAAATCCCTGGGCCACATCATACTAGAGACAGGGAAATATTTAGAGGAGGTCTGAGCCCACACTTGCACTGTTCCTGTAATCTTGTGTCAGGTGTCCACTACTGTCCATCACGGGGACAGGGCACCAAGCTGGATGCACCTCAATGGGACAAAATGTCTAACACTTCTGGATCATAGATCATGTTGCAAATCCATCACCAGTATTTGCCTGAACATTAATGTGTTCACTGCTTGTGAACCCCAGCCACAGGAACACATAATTTTCCTCAGGTAAGCGGGCCCCTTGTTTCTACAATAACACAAACACATTGCTCAAAGACTCTCAATGGCTGGAATAAATGAAGGAGATTATTTCATCAGCTCCTGTCTCTCACAGTCAGATAAGGCAGGGCCACACCAGGATACCCAAAATAGTGATTTATTGGAAAAAGCATTATGACTATTTATAAGTGTTGTGACATAATTAGTACCCCAAACAGAAAGATAAACTGGCAACCTACGGTCTAGCAAATCAACTACTCCCACTGAGCTCACAAAGTCAGTGATCAGAACAGAAGTTGTAAATCACAATATTATTATTTATTTATTTATTTCAAAACTAGAAAATGCAGACAAAACACAGGCATCTTTGTGTGTACAGAAAAGACAATTCAGTTTGCATAAGGCTTTGACATTATTTAACAATGTTTATGAAACTCTATCCTGCCTGCCTGATACAAAAGGCCAGGAGCAGGGCTGCACAGGCAGAGCCTGCAGATGTTTACTCTCACTCTTGGGTCTGAAGCTCTCACTTTCTGTTCAGAGGGTATGCACTTTATAAAAAAAAAAACCCATGCTGCTGAGCTGTGCAGCTCTGTTTATACCAGGTTTATTACTGGCATCCCTAACATCTGAGATTTCACAAGATAAATTTTGAGAAATTTCAAGGTTTTGATCATTGAAGGACATTCACCACAGGTCACCAGACTGCACCCACAAAAGCTCCAAAATGAACCTGGGAAGGCATAAACTGGACAATACTGTGCTCCTCTGTTCCTCACCCACACAGGTTGAAATAATCTGGGACTGAACCATCCCTTTGGATTCAGGTACAAGCTTAAAAGGGCATTTGCTGCTTCAAAAATGCCCTCAAAAGCCTAATTCTTTGTTTGTCTTGATTTCACTTTTTATTCTTCCTCCCCTGCACTGCAATCACTAACCACAGCCAATGGCTTCTCCCTGCCATTGTTGCTTGGTTTTTTGCTTAATTAAATAAAATCTGCTCTTTTTACCCATTCTGAACTAGCTGCTCTTGCACACAGGTGACTGAAACGCTCATGAAGTTCACAGCAAAGCTCTTATATGGCTCAGCAAGAGAGAAAAGGAAAGGACATCAAAACCTCAGGTTTTCTCTTTTTCCTGCTGAGATTTGTTCTCAGAAAGCAGGAGACCTGCAACAGCTTGACCAGCCAGAAGCCACAATGCCAGCTGACAAATGTCTCTTTCAGCTCCAGGGGAAAATGGCTTTTGGAAAGCACCTGAACCATGGGGCACTTCACCACCAGTGGATCACACCTCTTTTAGTGCAGGCAATGAATTATACACACCCAGTAGCGGGGTGAGTGTTCCCACTGTGGGCATTCTGGTGTGTCCCTGGCAGAGCCAACTGCTGGTTTGATGCCTAACATTTCAACTTTGCCACTCTTCCTGAAACATGACCCACACTTGCTATTGTATTTGAAGTTTCCAAAAGGCTACTCATTGTTTGACCCAAGTCCCTGTTTTCCAGGACAGCCATGTTTTCCTTTTCCTCCTCTGAAGAAAACACCTGATCTGAGTAGCTCTTCAAAAATTGACACCTTTTAAGAAAAGTTTTTTAGATAGGCATCCATGGTAGTTTCACCATATTTTCACCATTATTCAAATGCACCCTCAGATGACAAGTAATAAGCATCTGCTTTCTTCCCAGTCTTGCATTTCTCTAATTCAGTTAGATAACCACACACATTTCTGCTTTGGCCCTTGCATAGGCTAGTTTTAAAGAAATGTTACACAAAAGTAATAGGAAGGGGAGTAAACAGTCTTGAGGTCTCCAGGTCCAGCTGGTAGCTGAGATGAAGACACAGCACACGCCAAAACATCTCTCCTCAAACAAAAGAAAGCTGCAAACAGAATCTGGATCTTTCTCTGAATGGTGTTTCTCAGACAGATGACAGAATTCTGCACACTCTGAATTAATGTAAAGGATGTTTATTTTCTCTATGCTGTGTTGGCAGCAATGCCCGTGTCCCTTTAGATTGTTTGTGGAATGGCAAAGATAAAAGCAGCATTTTACAGCTGCAGCAAACTGAAGGAGATAAAAAAGTCTCTGTGTGCACTTTTGTCATGTTCCCCTGCCCGTCTCAGGTGAGACTAATAGTCTGCCTACACTTGGACGTGACTCCTGTCAGGCACCAGTCAATTAAGTACTTTTGGCTTTCTCAGCAGTGAACTCTGGAAGCACAGAGGAGATAAAAACAAGCCACAGAAAGATCAAGAAAGTCTGTGTGGTTGAGGACCTGGTCTGGAATGAAGGAGCAGGACCGTCAGGAGGGTCAGCAAGTGCTCTTCTAAAATTACTTTTATGCTCCATAAAAGACTAAGGCATAGGCATGGAAAAAGGCAGGGATAGTTTTTTGCCTCTGTTGAATTCTTAGTTTATTTTATAAAGAGGACAGGGACACAGTGTGGGGAGGTTATCAGAGCAAGGCAGCACCACGGGGAGCCAGACATTCACTCCTTCACAAACCAGACCTCATTGCGGCGTCCGTAAGGCTTCATGGGGGGGTCATAACCATTGCACAAGTAGGAATCCTTCTGGTAGGCAGCATCACTCCCCAGAGCAGCCTTCAGCTTGGCAGCATAGCTCACGTAATCTGCCTCTTTGGCATAGCCACCAAACTGCCTGCAAAGAAACCAGAGAGGTGTTGAGCAGTCCTGGAAAAGCAGAGAAGGAAGACAGAGAGAACAATAAATAGCCACAGTATATTTAGACACGCATTTTGATCCAGGCCCTGCCAACGTGCACTCATGTGTGCACTGTTCATTGTGAAGCAGCACACTTCATCTGGGATGTCTCATGGGTGGCACGGCCAAGGGTGACAAGCAACCTGACAAGTTGAGATAAAATCTACCTGGGTCCACTAAGCACAGTAACAAAAGTCCCTGGGCAGTCATCCATTGGGAGGCCCCCAAAGGGATCCCCCCAAACAGCCCCACATATGTCAGCCAGCAGAATGGCCCTGCCCTGTGAATCAGCACCATATCAGAGAAACAACTTTCTAAAATACAAGGTTATCTCCAAGTCAGCTCAGCCCACAGCCCCCAGCAATGCTGTCAACAACCATGTTCACTGTGGTGTGAACAGTGTTCACATCCACATTCCTTCATGATCCAGCTGTCTGCTGGATCATGAAGGAAAGCCAAACTCGAGCTAGCCCAAGGAAAAGAGGAGGTAGGAACACACAATTGGCAGTTACAGAACACAATGCCATTTAAAAGGGGTGGACTGAAATGGGTCCGGTTTATGTTGACCTCCCACCAGCAGGAACTGTTTCCACGTCAGCCTGCACCTCGCCACCCTCCCTCAGGGCTGAAATTTGAGACAAAACAGGCTGATATTGCAGAAGTGGCCCACACCCTGAGTTAAGGCCAAGCAGCAGTTGGAGGCAAGAAAGAAGTTCGTTAGAGTCAGCCAAAAAATAGTTCAAGAAAGTAGGCAGGGGAACCTCCAAAGGGTAAAGATAAGGTGAAGAGCTTATTGCCATGGTGATGCTAGTTTGAGTCCAGGCTGTCAGCCAACACCCCAAGACATTCAAAGATGACTTGAAGCAATGCAGTGGCCTCTTTGTTTCCATGGTGGAGTGTGGTATGAGTCCATCTGAATGAGGCTTCAGTGGACAGTTTGTGAACTGCACCAAAGAACATTCTTAATGACTATGAACAATCTGGAACCCAAAAGTGGGAAAAACAATAGATTCATACAATAGAAATTGGACAGTATCTTTCAGGGCTAGCCTTCACGCTTGTTTACCCAGTGGAAAAAAATCCATATTTCACATCAGTGCAGCATGAGCAGGGGTAAGAAGTGACATAAAACACCTGTCTTCAGTCTAGACATACTCCTCCATCTCCTTCTGCCACATGCCCCCCTTGTACTGCAAGTCACCTGGTAAAGCAAACACTGCTTATCAGAGCACCCTGAAGACCTCATCACTTGAGACTGGAGATCCCAGGATGCATTCCTTACGTGGAATAAATGGTCATCCCCTGTCTTTCTTCAATCTTAATGCTTTCATCGGTAGGACATGGAGGGCTGTCTTGAAACTGGCTTGGGATCCGCAGAGAGACTTTCACCTTCTGCTGAAAGGAGCCATCTTCAGCAGGAAAAGCAGTGATGGAGACAGGAGCAGTCATGCCCATTCCAACCCCTGAAAAAAACAGACATTACTAAAGAAGTCTAAGCTCTCAGGAGCTCAGAAAATTAACAGGGAATTCACAAAAGCTAATTTTAGTTTTGGAAAACTCCTCATTTGAACAAACTCCTGACAGGAGTGGGCCCCTCTGGGGAAGCAAAACAGCCATCATCAGGCTTCTGCTCGGGCCAAGCTCCCTGTCCACACTAGGAACCTGGGAATAAGTGTCCCAGCTGACCTCTGGAATGCTTTTTATTAATGGTGCTGCTTTCATGGTTCTATTAGACACTCTGTTCTTCTGACAAATCAGCTGTAAGAGAGCAGGGTCTGTAGCTCCAGGGCAGGCCAGTGGGACGTATAAATCTACATCAGCATTTAAATTAACACCATTTGCACTTAGTCATGAGCCCACAGCCAATACTGGGTAACAGGAGCTTTCTCTTAAAACCTCCCAAATGCTTCCAGACATCCTACAAGTTCCAGTGCCCCAAACCTCTGTGCTATTATGGCTTTCAGCAGGACTGTCCATGCTTTCCACACTCCAGGAGCAGCAAAGTTTTTCCCCTACTCATTACCACCAAGAAGTACCACATGGCGCTGAAGACCAGTTTTCTTCACTCTCCTTGCAGCAATAGGGAACCTCTAAACCTGATGATCAGGCAGCCATAAAAACAGCAGAGAGCAAGCCATCTTCCTCATCTATTTTCCTTTGATGTCACACCTGTGTTTGTGTCACATGTTATAGAAGGCACCCTTTCTTCTTCAGCAACAGCAATCCTCACCTTTCCAAAAATGTTGCTGCAAATACCATTTCCCACTGCATCCACCTGCTATATCTCCTATAGAGACTACACTAGTCCCTCTCCTAGATGCTGGAGAAAGGTGTTCAAGAACATGTATATGCCTCAGAGCTACTCTGCAGTCTTCTCCTGCTATGAATGGTTAAAATGGGCACATTTTAGTAAGATGAGAATTAGAAGCAATCACCTGGAAGCACTGCCATAAAACATTAAAAGATACCATTAAAAAAGAAGCTCACTGTTCATTACCCTTTCATGAATAAAAATAGCCAGATAAAATATCAAGGTCGTAACTGTTATTTCACTGCCCACAAGGGCACATCATAGAACTGAAGTGTCCCAGATACCCTGGATTTCATCAGCTACTCTCACCCAGGGAGCTGTGATAGATACCTGTCTGCCTGTCCTCATGTTATCCCAGCTGAAAGGCAACTCATTCCTGTTTAAACAAATAATTTTTGAGATTTCATCCTGAAACAGAGATGGGTTATAAGCGGACTCATAGCATGAGTTGGCTGGGCACGACTTAGCCTGTTACAAATTCACCTTTACCAGTGAGGGGCCATCCCCATCAAAGACCCGCCATGCCAGGAGCCACAAGCCGGGCGGGCCTGCAGTGCCATTGCCTCCATCCATCCTGCTTTCACCAGGCCTCAACCACAAACACCCGCCAAGCCCCGCGGGGCAGGCAGCATCTCTCACCCTTGTCGTTGCTTCCTCCGACGTATTTGAGGAGTTTGACTGCCCCTTCCTTCGAGGCTTCGTCGAAGGGCTTTCCCACAAGCTCCACCGCCGCGAACTTCCCGCCCTCGTACGTCCTCTCCTCGTAGCTGACCTGATCCTGGGGAAGGAGATGGGGATGGAGGCGCTGCCAGGAGGAACGCGCTGCCCGGGGCCGATGCCCGCTTTCCCTGGCAGCGCCTCAGCGCAGACGCGCCCGGGGGCAGCGCCGGCCGCCCGCCCCGGCACGGACCTTCTCGCCCTTGCTCAGCAGGCGGTAGGGCCATGCCTCCACCGTGCTCAGCAGGGTGTTCTTCACCATGCCCAGCATGATGCCGTGGCTCGGCTCTGCCCCGCTGGCTTCGGCTCTGCCCCGCTCAGCTCGGCCCTGCCCCTGCCGGCTCGGCTCGGCTCGGTCCCGCTCGGAGGAGGTGGGAGGGCCGGAGCCGCCCCGCCCGCAGCGCGGCCATCGCCCCTGGGGCGCGCCCGAGGCCGCCGGGACCGCGGGGCCGGGACCGTGCGAGGGCGGCGGGAGCGGCGGCGCTGCGGGGTGAAGTGTGGGGGGCGCCGGGAAGTGTGAGGAGTCCTGAAGTGCGGGAACAGATGGTATTCATCTCTGGGAGACAGGAAATTTGAGAGGGGATATGAAAGGAATGAAATACAGGAAAAGGGAAGTACTGGCAAAGTGTGTAATGCATAGAGTGGAAGGGCACCGTGGTCCTGGAGTTGCAAAATCATGACCTCTTGTTTTTTCAGTCTTTTGTGGTTTTTTAAAAATAAACAGAAATAAGGGGAACATAGTCGTTTTTTAAGGAGGTGGTCTGGTCACTGGATATTGTAAGCTTTAGGTGAAGGTTAGATTTTAGAAGTGCCTAATGATACTTGATCTCCCTCCACTGACCACCCAACTGGTCACCTCTGTTTAAAAGTTCAGACCAGATCCTTTCCCAGAAACACATGTAAATGAACGCAGCAGAGAGCTTCAATGGCTTCTGTGGCTGGATACATTTATATGCATGGAAGACTTAGACACCTTGTGACAAGTGTTTTTTTGTTGTATAAGCCAAGTCAAAGGACAAGTGCCAGCTAGAGAAAGTGCCTTACCCAGGATCTTTTAAGAAGAGGTTAGCAGGAGCAGAAATCAAATACCAGTCCCTGGGAATCAGTCCCATGGGTCAGGCCAGCTTCCCCAGGCAGATGGGACAGAGGCATTTCAAGTTGCTCAGCTGGACTGCTGCCTCCTCAAATAGAAGGTGAACAGTGCAGAAGTAGGCTGGCGCATAATCTTCCTACACTCTTAAAGAGCAAAGAATAAAATTAAAAGATAAATAGGACACTAAAATTTTTCCTTCTAGAGAGAGGGTCGTGCAAAGAGGTTAAAGAAGCTGGCTGTTATCATCTGATCAAACAGGCTGTGTTCAGGTCAGGGAGCTGGGCTGGAGCTTGGCATGGGCTTTCACAGTGAATGACGGGGCTGCGGTCACTGGTGACAAGGTCACAGATTAGTAATTTATTAACCATTTATATTACTTGGTTTATTCACCATTATGCAAGAAATTGGAGAATTGTACTATACATTGCATGCTGCAGCTTATTTGTTTTCTTTAAAGTAGATGGTGACTTTCTCCGTTGTGCTGAGGAGGTTTTGCCAAGACTACAAACTTGCACATATCAGTGTAGGAACACGTGGACCGGGTTAGACTGGAGGTCTACCTTGCTCTGTCCTCTGTCTCTGGCAGAAGCTGGTGGTGGACATTTAGGTATAAAGTAAAAGTATGCAATGATCTGGCCTGGCCTCGCACCACCAGCCATCTGTAACTTGAGGGACTTAGGGAAGTCTCATCTTTGTGTTTCAAGTCATCCTCAATTTATACAACTTCAGGTTGCCTGATAAAATGCTTGTGTCTAAAATACAACCATGAAAGCTAACATTTATGCTGTACTCTTCCTCCAGATAGGCCAAAGTAATCAGCAGTCCCCACAGCCCCAAGCAAAGCATCCCTTGGAGGGATCAGCAGTCTGTGCAAGGATGCAGCTGTTGCTACAGCACAGCCTAGAAACTCTGAATGCAGAATAACAAGAAGTTAGGGGCCTTTCTCTCCTGTCATTCCTTTTAATTTATGTAAATATATTCTGGGATGAAAATGCTCTACATTTCCTGAGAAATTATGATGACAACTTCAACAAAGGCACAACTGTATCTTTTTATCAGCCTTTTCACAGTCTTGATTTTTCTCTTCTCTAGCTGAGCAGCATTTCAAGTTCCCAAGCAAAAGCCAAAGAAGGCCAAGTTGGAGTTTTGTTATTTTCTGAAAACCTGAACTCAGAGAACTTCTATCCAGGAATTATTTACCAGATTGTCTCATACCTCCCCCACTCAACTAACTCCCAGGCTGCAGCTAAAATTCTTACTGTGTTAATTCTTCTGGTCCATTCTGAATGATTTCATATGAAACTAGTTTTTACCCCTTTCCTTTTGGAGGTAATTGTACTGTCACTGAATTTCTTTCCATAAACTCAGGCTTTGGGAATCCTTAAATAGCTAGTCTGCATCCTCACTGTGACTGGAGAGTGTTTTCAAAACAACTGACATGCCACACACCCCCACAATCATTTAGACATAATCCATTCTTTATTTGTGTTCTCATAAATTGCTTCATCCAGACCTTAAAGACAACCTGTTTCTTTTCCTCTCTGACTCTCTTTCTTATGTTTCAACACATTCCATGTACACAGTTGACTGCTGTGCTGAATGGAAATCTCGGTATTGGATTTATCTTTAGAGACCTGAAGGGCAAGGCCAGTCTATCCTCCATTCATTCAGTGCATAATTTGATTCACTCCTTTTTTGTCACCAGCTTTGTTGTCAGGAAGACACAGGCAAAGACAAGCTGAAGGCAGGGTATTCTGGGTAATCCCTGAGGGACCAAAGTCTTTGTAGAGCGTGGTTGTTAATTTTCTACAGATATTAATTGTGCTAAAGGATGGTGGGAAATGTCTGGAGGTCAGTGCTGGCATGTGGAAAAAATACTCACACCAATTGAATTATTATCTGTGATTTTGGGGACTGAAGAGTCTCTTAAGCAATTTTGGAAAATCCTTCCAGACACCTATCTTTGCCATTAGGTATCTAAATAGTTTTGAAAAACAAATTTAAAAATCCCCTGATTTCCATGGGTCTGTGGCAAAAATCAGTTCAGTGTGTTCCAGAGTGCTGGAAATTCTGAACTTATCTGCTGAATAACACCATTCTGAGTGCACAGTTCCAGGTAGCTAGAAAAAGACTCTTTGCAGAAGGTAGATGTTCATATTTGGTCCCTAGCAACTGATATATCTTCAGTATTGAATCATGGTGTACAGACCAAGGTTATCCAGCCCTAGTCACCCTCTGAACATATGAACATGGACAATAGATTAAGGTGGTATTCTGAAACAAAGTTCCTCTCCCTCTCCCTGTCCAGATGGAAGTGCCAACACTAATCCATCTTTCTGCTTTCATCAGTTGTTCAACACTTTCCAAGTTCAAATTCCCCAGCTATTTCAGATGGAGTGCTTTAAAAAGAGGGCAGAGAGAGAACTTCACCTGATCTTTATAGAAAGACCTTCCTCTGGTAAGCAGAAAGAATGCCTGTATAGAATAAAGGTATTCATGCTCATGTAGACTGAGCTTGTCAACTTTTTTTTTGCTTGTGACACAAAACAGCCGTCACTAAAGAACAGGGTCAGGTTTTGCCTACTGGCCTAAGGCAGCAACAAAATGCAGAAGTTCTGATCTCCTTAGCAAAGCTGAGTTGTGTGTGTGCTTTACTTTCTTTCTCTCCAGCAATGTCCCACTGGGAAAGGCTTAAGCAGATGAAAAAAAAATTTAAAGATTTCCCTTTTTTTCTGGTAGAGAATTAAGTGCTCTGAGGTCTGCTCTGAGGTCTCCTGCGAGCATATAACCTTCTCCTGTGTGTCGGGAGTCTCCTCAGCTGAGTATTTCCACGCCTCTGGCTCTGCAGAGCATTCAGTCGAAGGGGAAGGACAGTTTTGCTGATGACATTGAGACGTTCGTTCAGTTCTTCCAGCCTTTTCCTTATTGACTGGACTTCCCTCACAAGGTTGTCCACAGCTGCAGAGACAGGGCGGAGACTACAAGGAGAGCAATACAGAAGAATAACTCAGTTTTTTAGGGAGTGTTTCTGAGCATGCAAAGTAATTTACCGTGCCCTTTGTTTCTTGCTGGGTAAGGGCCCTTGATGATGAAAGAGTTGCAACCATTAAAAATGCTTCAAAGCTACCCTGCTCTTTGGTGATAGGAGTTCATCTGAGGGCCCCCATCTGAACCCTGGAAAGCACAAGCTTCAGGACCAGCATGAACAACAGGGTCTTTCCACCACCTTATTTTAATCAGTAATAATTAACTAGGAGTACA
Source organism: Serinus canaria (assembly GCF_022539315.1). Classification (NCBI taxonomy): domain Eukaryota; kingdom Metazoa; phylum Chordata; class Aves; order Passeriformes; family Fringillidae; genus Serinus; species Serinus canaria. Next base: position 46,528,487 of record NC_066314.1, read on the forward strand.
CCTGCAGGCTAGGCCAGTGGTTTCCATGGAGTACTGGTAGTCCTCAACATTTCCAATGGACCAGTCTGTGTCCTTGCCAGCAAACACTGGCAAGCCAGTGTTCAAAGCCCAGTACAGGATATATGGCTGGATACTCTCATCTCATCTTCCTGGGCTAAAGTTACAGCTTTCAAAATACAAGACTTAATATTGTCTCTGATAATCTGAGGCACCAATGAATTTTACACTGTCAGTGGGAAAGTTTTGATGAATTCTGTGCTGGTAACAGCCCCCATGCAGCCAGGGAGAAATCCACTTGATGCCCAAGGCCAGTGTATAATCTATGACATATCCTCCTGAAACACTGATTTGTACAGATACCATGTGACCACGTGCCCAATGCCTTTTTTATTTTTCTAATATTTCCTCTTCAACTGGTTCAATGTGTAACATTGGCCAAAATTTTTTTTCTTGTTTCCTAAAGAGAACAATTAGTTATGGAAGACAGCTCCTTTACTTGCTTTGGGAACAATTGTGATTTAAGTTATATTAGGTTTCTAGTAATACCCAATATTTCCTTTTTCTCTCTTTCTTTCCCAGCCTTTCCTACTCTCTTTTTGGAAATATGAGAGTGAATTAAATTTTATGAGTTTGTTCAACAGTTAATATGTCCAGCAATGCAAAGGGGGAATATGATGACTTGAACTAGTGAATTGCTTTCTCAGATCTAGGTGTTAGAGGCTGAAATAAAAAAAACTATCACAGACCAAATCAGCTTCTTTTCCTTGATCTGTGGCCAAGCCCATGTGTGGATTTGTAGAACAATTCATTTTTTCCAGCCTGTTCTCACAAGTGTGAGCTGCCAAGGGCATTTTCTTTAGGAAGATTCTTGTAATACAGTGATGGCAGTTGAGAGTGTTTCACAACAAATAGTTAGCAGAGTATTCAGTTTACTAATCAGAGCTGGTAGAACAACAGGTACTGAGAGAGTGTGTTTTATTTCCCCCAGCTGAAAAATATGAAAATTCATCTTTTAGAAGATGAATCCTGCTCAGGGAAAGACACTCAGGAGAGGACTGAATCCCACCTCCAGATGAGAGGAATTACCTGGAGAACTCAGGCAGGAGAGCATGTGGGTTGTTCAGCAGGGTATGCTTCATTTGCCAGAAGATGTCATTTCCCCATTTCTCGAGGGTTTGAGTGATGCTGTAAACACCTTCTATGTTGACCATGTCAGCTAGGTTAGCAGGATGTCCATGGAAGAGAGGAAAACAAATGTGTCAGCACAAGGAAATACAAGCCAGTGCTCCGAGTTTGATCACAACTCAGTTGTGATGAAATGCCATATATTAAACACATGGAGGATCTAAATTAAAAAGCAGGTAACTCTCCCTCACAGTGTAATTTTCTGCCTCCAGGTGCCCAGGTTTTCTGCTGTCACTGGATACCCCAGCTTACTCTAAATAACTGGATACCCCAGATTATTTCTAAAAGCATTTTTTCCTCTAGAAGTCTCAGCAGCTACCCAGGAATCAAGAAAGAGCAGTCATGGATGAGCAGTGTCTATCTCACTCCAAGGACAAAATAAGTGAATCTGCATCTCTGAGTTACTGAACACCTCCCATGCTGAACCACCACTGTGACCTCCTACCGCCTTCTCTGTAGTTCCATTTCTGATGCTGGTCCAGAAAGTCCTCCTGAGATTTACTGCAGGGCAAAAGGATGAAGAGGAGGAAAAGAGGAAGAGTCACCATGGTGGCTGTTGTAGGATCTTGACTTCCCCCTTTCTGTGGAGACAAAATGTGTTGCTAAGTGCTTTATTTCTTTTTTCTTTTCTTTCTCCACTTCCCATCTGTCATCACAACACCAAATTTCTCTTTGGTGATGTTCTTATTTAAAATGTTGTTCAGGTTGCTCAGAATAGGTTTTACAGAAGCACATGGACCTTTCTTCTTCACAAGTATGAACTTTACATCCCTTTCAAGCAACAGAGTGGTACTGAGATGCTTCTTCAACCAGCAGCAGCTGTGGAAGTAGCTTTGCTTCCTATGTAGCTGTGTTGGGATAGCACCTTATAGCTAACATTGTTCTAGCAGTGTCAGGAGGAGGAATTACAAAGTGTGAAAATCATTGCATCCCTACTCTGTATTTTGGAGAAACAAGGTAAACAACCATTGAACAATTTATCAAGTGTCTCATAGTGCCTAAAATAATAAAAAAAAAAGTTCTTTTTGATCACTAACCAGTCGTAATATCTTAGATGCTGCCCAGTGATGGAGCCTCAAAGGTAACTCCACCCTCCATGTGCTATCTCCCCCTTGCCGTGGTGTCACGGGGTCAGTTCCGCTTGAGCAAAGCTGCAGAGTTGACAGGACATGTATATGAACTGATGTGAATGCTTACCCAACTCCTTGTTTTCTTTCAAGTTTACCACCATTCCCAAGCCAACCCTAACCTACAAGCCCTCCTGGGCAAACACCATCCCTAAACGTAAGAGGATGGATCAGTCTCTCCACAGCTTACTCATGCTGATTTGTTATTCTTTCCTAATAAATTAGTCCCTCAGTGTTGAATCTGGTACTTTAATTAAAAAAAAAAGAATGTCATGAACAGCTGTTCTGCTAGAAATTGGCTGAAAATATCCATTATGCACATATTGCACATAGCAAACAGAAAAAAGGCATTGCCAAGTTCATGGGGTTTAGTGATGATTTTGATCATCTGTAGTCACAGTGATGGAGGGGCTCATGTGAGAAGCAGGCACATCCAGAAAATCTGAATTATTTTCCTGTTCAGGTACATGCATCAAAAGCCTAAGATCTCATTGCAAAATATGAGGACATTAAATTCCTTTTTTTAATACAATATAACCATCTGGGAAGAATTCAGTCACCTCAAAACCTACCAGAAGCTGTAGCAGATAAAGCAGTAAATAAATAATTCCTTTCACTTTATGCCTTTCTTACATTTGATCACTAGTGCATTTTAATTGCAACTGCATTTATTTTTCCACTATTTAAAGTATCATTATGAATATAACCATACTAATGGAAAATGTCATGATACTTTAAAAACATTCCTTTCCATCTGTCAGGATGTAATTTGTATTTAGTATTCTTCATCTAATTGCAGTATTCATTTAAAAGAAAAATAAATTACCTTCTTCCTATCTTACAAATGCATACACCTTTTCTTCCTGCTAACTCAGAGCTGCCAAAATAAAGATCTTTAAGAAGGTCTGACAACATCACCAAGACTCAAAATGAAAAGGTCTTCATGGACCTTCTTGAAACTATTTGCATTGACACCATACCTCCTCCACCTCTCAGCTTTTCCAGATAAATGCACCAGCCTTTACAGCTTTTTTTTTTTTCCCTCTCTTTCTTTCAATGTCTATGCCCTGGACAGGCCTTTTTAATCTTCCCTGATGGGAAAGGACTTACCAGACACCTATGTGTCTAATTGCAAATGATTTGAAAATGCTGCCAACATCAAGGAGACAGTGTGGCTTCCAAGCTAATTGGAAAACTTCCTGTAGAGATTGTCCATTTCTTATCCTTTCCAACTCCCACTTGTTTCATACCCCACAGCTGGGATACTTTGATCTTTCTCTATTTGTTAAAAGTAGGGTGGTAATAAATTCCACCTACATCTTATACTGAAAATCCACGCTACTTGAGCTCCAACTTTTTAAAACATCAGGTGTCCAAATGAAACACAATACCCACATATTCTATTTGCAGGGCCCCTCACAGACCAGTTTCTTTGTAGCTTTGCTCCCTGCATTCCTGAGGGTCTACTGTAATTTATTATCACAGTAAACATCAGGTTATAATCATCTTTGAAGTAGATTCTCATACCTCAGGCCCACAGAAAATGAGCAATCTTCTCTCTCTTAGGTGGAATTGTAGACAGCAAATGGATATTCACTAACAAAGTTCCGAGCTGAAAAAGTCTGCGGGGTCATCTGTAACAGGAACCAGATCCCCGGCCGATTCAAATATGTCTTCTTCTCTTTTGAAGGGTTGCACTGGAAAGTACTATCAGGGTGGAACACAGATGGACAAACAAGGGCCACGCTCTCACATCCTTGGATTGAAACTCTTTCCTAAAGGCAGAGAATAACAATATCAACATATTAGCTTTGTCATTGTTACTATTAATTACAAGAATATGAAGTGCTGTCAGAAAATTACATCACATTCTGCCCTTGGAGCAGAGTAGGCTCAGTGATTCACTGGACAGTCCCTTCATCTGCAGGCAGTGAAGACCAACATATTTGTCTCATTATAACACAGTATTTTTTTCATCATTTAACCTTTTGATTCCTCACTTCAGCATGATAAAAGAACTCAGCTAGCTTAATACCCTGAGCACAGCCCTGCTGGGATCAGCAGTTGCGCCATCCAAGCCAAAATCCCTGCCCCAAAGCAAAGGAGTACTGCCAGTATTTGAGCTCCCATCACTCTCCCTCTCCCATTAACCCCTTTGGTTTCTTGTTGCTCCATTTCCAGTGCTCATCCCTCCTCACAATGTAGAGGGTGTTCCCAACAGAGCCCTGAAAATTTCCTTGGTATCTGCCTCAGACTTTGACAGCTGGGGTTGAGCGTGATTTGCACCACTACCTGTGCGTTGTGCTGCCTGCCAGGATAGGGGGATTTACACAGGTTACCTGCTTCTAGTACCAAACACAGTTTCATTTCAGAGAGCCCTGTCTCCCCTGAAGCCTGAGGAGAACACACATCCTATTGCAGACATAAGAGTTGTTGCTTTATGATGCAGAGCTTGCCTGCCCCATGTAGGTCAAGAGGGCTTGAAACCTTCCCCTGTACTTCTGACTGCTCCAAACACATGCCCTCTCTGAGTGCATCAGCATCCCAGTGTGTTAGCTCAAGCCCATGCTTGTTTTGAGAAGAGGATGTTGTTGATTACAGTTATCAATCCCTGCAGTGATACCTAAAATTAAGGAATTTTTTTTCTGCATTTGAACATTGAAATGCAAGTGAATTATATTAATGCTTTTCATTTGAGGTCTGTTCTCCTCTCATAACTTTTTCAAGTTCCTGTTGAGCTACTGTCAGACTGAAGCTGAAGAGTGATTCTAGATTTTGGGTCGTTTGCAAGGAAATAAAATGTAGTTCTAAGTGAATCAGGGAGTTTGATCTCAGGTGAATCATAAATACATAAAATGTAGCTTTCACTCCAATGATAATGGGTATTTAAACATCAAAGTATGTTTAAGATTCTCTATTTTGTGAAGGATCTCAATAGATAATAAAGCTAGTTTTGCATACTGTTGGAATTCCTCTCTTTTTTTCCTTCTACCTCTTTTATTTCCATTGCAATATTTTAAGGTTATATTACTTACACACACCCAACTAAAAGGTTCTGTTTTATGTATTAGATTTAAGAAGGTTTCAGTTATATAAACCAAATAGTTTCTTATTAAAAAAAAAAGCATATTGTAGCTGCATACAATTTCTAATGCCAGTTCTGTGAGACTCCCAGCCTGGGATCTTGAAAGGTCTCTAAGCTTTTAGAGGAGAAAGCTGCCAAGCCTGTGACTCCAGAACAATCAAAGTATTTGTAAGAGCTCTACTTGCAAAGCGGATGGCATTTGTTAGCTCTCCAAGCCAAAAAAAAAAAAAAAAAAAAAAAGCAACATTAACATATGCTTGTAGAATTATGTCATGGTGGAAAGATCATGAAAAAGGCCAAAAATAATTTCAAAAATTGGATCCTAAAATATTAAGCCAGTCACAGTGGTACAGATAGAGTATCACCTGTTTCAGAAGTCTTTGTTATAAATCCATTGTAATGGAATATTCTTCAATTTACATGTGTGGGTACAATGCTATGTGTTGGTACACACACACACTTGGTTTGAGGTTGGAATAACAATATGTAGGAATAACAATATCCTCCTGAGTTTTTCAAGTTTGGCTACAAATTTGAGTTAAATAGTGCTTTTTCATATAACTAAGAGTTACAGTGCTCATTTTCTACCTGGATGTTGTGTGAAAGTGAAGGGCATCTGAATCTCTGGAAATAGCCTAACCACCCTGTCAAACAAGGAGATCTGATTGAGAACCCTGATGACAGACAGCTAAGGTGATGCTGTTGCCAGTGGGCAGCCATAGTGGGGATAAAGAAGAAAAGAAAACAAAAAGCCATCCAGGTGCAAAGCAAACATCTGCTGCAATACATCTGTAAAATACAGTTGGTTTTGAGGAGGTAATATTCACCTTCTGCCTCTTCTCCAGGAGTGCCTGCTTTTGCAGGATCTGTCTTATCTTCAACTCTCTCTCATTTTTACTCGGTCCTTCCTCTTAGAAAGTTTCATCTCTCTCCTTAGATAGACAGTCACAGACCTTGCACTCTCCGTGTCTGTCTGTCTGACAGTCTGCCTGACTAAGGATTTGCTTTCTCTTTCTTTCTCCCTATTTCTCTTATCTGCACACCCCTGTTCTCTGTAGGAACTGTAGGTAGCAATCCTCCAACCTCCATGTCCATGCCAGTCTGCACATATTCCTTCCTCCCCTGGTTCTTCCCACAGGTGCCTTTAGAGTCCCTCCATGCAACAACCTCTTTCTGAGGTGTATGGATCTGTTTCCTCCAGAGGAAGAAACGAAACATTCCTGGGAAAGAAGGCAGAGAATTGTATACAAGCATTACCTTTGCTCTTGAGGCCAGTTCTTCTGTGATGAAGCTTCCAAATCTCTGCCTCCCTGCTCCTTTCTTCCCCTTACCACCCCCTCTGCATTTCAGCTTGCAACGAGTGACGTGTCCCTCTTCATTTCCCTGCTTTCCACATTTCCACAGTCTTTCCGTGGAGCCTCCTCCAGCTGTACCTCTGTTACCCCTCCCTCCCACTCCTGCAAGCGGGCCATCTCTCCCCACACATGGGAGCCTTATGGGAAGGGAAGCCTGGGCGATGGAGCCCTTCTCAAAAACAGCTCTGTCTCTGAGGACACTCGCGTTATCTTTGCCCTCGGTTTTTTGGGCAGCTCTCAGCCGCTGGCTCTCTGGCACAGCTGCATGACTTCTCCTGCTAGTCACAGTTTCCACTATGCAGTGCTTCTCTCTGGCTGCTTGAACCCTCCAGCCATCCAGTCATGAATTTGTTCACCGCGTTCTTCCTGCCTTTTAACTAACACGCCAATTAATTCCCTGCTGATTAGTTCATTCCTGATGCATTCTGCCAAATCTATTTCTAGTGGAATAAACAAGGAGGGATGAATCGGCTGCAGTGTTGTTGTGTTTTTCCCTTGATCCCCTCCCCCAGGTCTGCACTTGCCAAATCAAAAAGGCTTTGGTCTGGTCAGTACTTAATAAAGAGATTTCTAAACAAATGCAAGGTGTTAAAGGGATGGATTTTGTGAAGCAGGGGTGAACCCCTGACTCTGGTCCCATGTCTCTGTCAAACTGGTATTGTGCTGTGATTTGAGAGATGTGCAGCCACCACAGCCCGAAGCTGAAGAATTGCTGCACACATCCCTCATGACTAGACCCATGGCACTGCTTGCGAGTGCCTTGGCCAAATCTGCATTCTTTTTAGTATTACTTCTCCAGTATCAACTGGCAAGAACACCCTCTCTGCTTCCTGACCAGCCTATTCTTACTTAATTCAGCTTTTCACAGCCAAGATGCTGCACTATACAGTGAGAAAAAAGACCCTTTTCTCACAGAGCAAAGGACTACCCAGCCACTCAGAATAAAAGCAAACACCCAGAAGTAAGGAACCGGGGGATATGTGCAAGTGATACAGACAGAGCAGTTAAAAATGCAGTATTGTGATCACAACAGATGCTGGTGTACACCAGCTGAGGAGCTGATTGTGAAGGAAGCTGAGTGGCTTTTAAGCACAGTCCATAAACATCAGCCAGCGTTATCCTTTAGTCAGCCTCTTAAATCCAGTCAAGAAGAGAGAGGTTCCACTGAAACCAGACTCAGGGATATTCTGCTTCTCTGACACCAGAAGCATGTTGTTCTGGCTGCTCCTGCTCCCCCAGTCCCACTGGCTCTGTGGCAGGGAAATTTCTGAGAAGACTGCCTTATTCATGGAGCCCTGCCACTGAAACAGCACGACACTCATTTGCAAAGTTATAAAACACCAGTTTTTAAAATCAACGCGCAATATACAGGCTTAACACAGACCAGCCTGCAGTGGAACTGGAAACATACTTTTTCAGGGCTCAAACAAGCAAACAAAATGTCCAGGCAACAGGCAAATAACCCAAACAATCATCTGCCTCCAGCTGTTTCCCATTCAGCATGTGGCAAACGCAGTCCTGTTATGCCTTTGCATCTCCCTGCTAAGAGGAAGCAAACTGCTGATGGTCAGTGTGAGATGAGGACACCAGCTTGAATGCTCTGAGCAGGAACCCTTCCATGGGGGCATAGCACATTCAGAGCCACTGGGTGAGCAACCTGATGGCACTTCACAGCGTGCATTGAGCCAGTGCTGGCAGACCTAGCTGCTCAGAGGGAAGAGGGCAATTCCCAGTGGCACATTAAGATGTATGCTTGCTGCTGGGCAGTTTGTGGAATTTTGCAGCAGGTGGTACCTTCCCTTTTGTATAACATATCCCCTTATTATCTACCTTCTCCTTCTCTTTATTGTGTCTCCAGTTCATAAAGGACTGGGCACTTCCCTCTGGGCTCTCAGCCACAGGGTGCCCAGCACTGGCAGAACAATGCTGAGACTAGAGACAGAGCCATCAGGAGTTTGGCTGGGGCAACCCTCTGCAGTAACTCCCTCAGCTAACACATCCTGTGAAGGCAGCATGTGGGCACATCCTACAGCCTCAGGTGCTGCATGGATCAAACTTTCCAGAGTCCTGACCAGCTTTTGGCCTTTTCTCATGCTAGGGTGAACTGGTGTTGGTTTTACTGCATGGGTTCATTAGAAACTCCATGGTCATCTGCATTATTTAAAACTTCCTGAAGTGCGCTGTTTTGCACCTCCTAGAAATGCTGTTATCACTTTTCCTGGGTTTACTTGCCTTTATTTCTTCTTACTGTTATCCTTCACTGCTTGATTGTATTTATTTTGTTGTTTGATCAAGCATTTCCTATTTATTGCAATGTCTACTCCTGTGTGACGACCCTGTAGTGGAAGAACTCAGCCAGGCACTGGAGGAAAGAGGATGGTGTTCCTGGCCTTGCCATGTAGCCATGCAGAAGAGAAGGATGGGATGAATAGAATGGGTAAAAACATTGGCTTAGCACTAGTAGGAATGCAAAGATACAGGTTACCTCTTCCCTCTGGACACCTGGAAAAAGATACAGCTGGGAACAGCTCCCGCCCCAGCAGCTCGTCAGGAGGTGACTGCCCTCTGATTTTTCAGCAGGACTATGTGTGCAGCCCCTCCATTGTGCAGCTCTGCACGAGTGACCCTCTCCAGCTTGAGAACCTTAAATAGCAGTGTTTCATGTGGCTCCTTTCAGGGTCAAGCAGCAAGCAGAGGTTTTAGCTCCAGCAGGCTGGTAAAGGCTGTAGTCTCTGGCAGACAGGTGGCAAGAAGCAAGGGGTGGCACAGGCTTAACACTAATGAGGGGCTGGTGGCTGTGTATTTTCATGCTTTTTGTTTGTAACGTTTTTCTAAATGACAATGTTGTCTACACAGAGCTCTCAAGCCTAACCCCAAGTATCTAACTTTTCACCATCTGGCTTTTTCAAACTGCTTTGAAAAAAAAAAAAATAAAATGAACAGTGACATTCACATCAATTAATGAACTATTTGCAGCTTTTTGATTGATATTCAAACACTTGACAGGTCCAATTTATATGCAAATCAGCTTACATTCACAGCGTAAAGAAGGAAAACTTAATTTCTCATGCTTTGCAAATCATTAAATCCTCTGAACATACTGCTTAGTCATAAGTTCCTCAAAAGCATCAGTTTAACCACAAATCACTTGTCCTTGCAATCCATTAGCCTTACAGAGAACTCTGAGCTTGGGGAACAAGCCATTTTTGTGGGGACACATGAAATTAAGAGTGGGCTATGCTGCACCACAAATGTAAAAGCATAGCAAACTGTGGGCTTTTGCACTGTAGGTGTGTGTGCCAGATGTCAGAAGATCACAAATGAGGACACCAGACATCCCAGCTCCTGCTTCTGGCTGTTTTCTGCCGTTCCTTTGCTCCCAGCCCTAATTGGTACCAGAAGCATTTTCTTAGAAGGAGTCACTCTGCTGGACAGCTCTTGCCCTATCACAGGCTTTGCTAACTGAGACCTGAAAAGGATCCAGGATCTATCCTGTAAATATTTACATAGATACAGGAGTGTCACTGCTCTTAAATCAAAGCCTGGAGGACAGGAAATGGCATATGGAACAGAAAGCCTCTGTATTCAGAAAGACCTGGAAGGGAAAGAGTAACAGGAGCTGTGATGGCTTCTCCAGAATTTGCCACCAGGGACTGCCTCCGTAAGTGCTGTGTACTCAGGAAGGTCTCTCTCTGAAGCCTGGTGACATCAGTGGAAAAAAACCCTCTGCTACCAAAAGATTTTGGATCAGAACTATTCTCTCTCCTGTTCACATCTGGGAAAAAAAAACCCAAAACCTCTCTTCACCAACTAGACCACTTGGTGTCTCTATTCTGCTCCTTATTGTTACTATTCAAGGAGTTCCAGGACAGAGTTGGACATGAAAGAGTGACTACATTATTTGCAGAAACAGCACCTGAAACAGGGGAAAGCAAGAGCAGCAGCAGATGCTGAGGAAACGTGATGTGTTCATTAGCCAGGCAGAGTCTCTTTTGAGGTATTTGGCCAATGTTCCTTCCTCTCATTCAGTGACAGAGGACGTTGCCTTGTGAGTTCTCACACAAATCATGACTTGAAGAAGTGGCATGGTTGGAGGGGCCACGTGTGGGCCTGGGAATCAGGAAGCCTTGTGGCCTTGGGGAAGCCACAAAACCCTCCTTGCTCAACTTCCCCCTTGTGGGAAAGGGAGAGTTCACTTATTCACTCACCTCGGAAGGCCGTGGTGACGACTGAGGACAGCTTTGGAAAACAACCTGGCCGTCTTTTGTAATTAATTGAAAACAACAATAAAATAAAAATAAAATAAAATAAAATAAAATAAAATAAAATAAAATAAAATAAAATAAAATAAAATAAAATAAAATAAAATTGCAAAATAAAAAGAAAACAACTATATTTCTTCCAACCAAAAACTTTCCAGGAATGAAGGCATATATTTATAACAACAACAATTTAAAGGGACTGGCACTTTCTGTGCAAGCCACGCAGGATGACAAGCCTGTTTTCCATCTGTCTGTTCCCACACAGTCGCGCAGGCTGCAGAGATCTGGGCCGTCCTGGGTCACGGCTCGCCGCCACCGGCCGGCCCCTCGCCGCGGCTCTCTGCCCCTCAGACCACCGGGACACCACCCCAGAGGGCCCGGGCTCCTCTCCCGCCTGGGAACCACAATTCCCAGCAGGCCGCGGGGAGGCGCGGGGCGCGGGGCGGCGCGCGAGCGCACTGCCGTGTCCAGCATGGCTACGGTGCTGTCCCGGGCGCTGAAGCTGCCGGGTAAGGGCTGCGCGCCCGCCGGACGGACGGACCGACCGCCGGCCGGGCCGGGCTGGGGGTGGCTGGGCCGGGCCGGGCCGGGCCGGGCCGGGCCGAGCAGAGCAGGACAGGGGCAGCCGCGGCCAGGGCAGCCCCGATCGCGAGAGGCGCGGGCGCCGCTGCCCGAGAGCTGCGGGCGCGTTGCCATAGCGATGTGGCGATGTGGGGTGAGCCCCGGCGGTGCGGGCGGTGAGGGGCGGCCGGCGGGCTCCGCGCGGGGCCCGCGGCCGTGGGAGGGACGCAGGGGCCGGGGCAGCGTCTCGGGGCTCGGAGGGCGTCGTGAGTGGCAGAGGGGGGCCTGGGCCGCGGCCCTGTGAGGAGACTGCGCGGGAGGAAAGGAAGCGCTGACCTCTCAGATCCGCTCCTGTCGGGTTTTGCCCACAGAAGCCAGGCCAGGAGTTCGGTAAGTGCCAGTGCAATTACCCAGGTAAATGTTTAAAGCCTGCCTGCCGCCTCTGCACCTTCCAGCCAGAGATCTTCAGCGAGATGAAAGGATATTCGAGCATAAAGGGCTATTGTATGCGGTGAGCAGCAGTCAAACAGCCATTCACTTCAGTAAGGAGATTAAAAGGAAATTAAAATACCTTGCCAGACCAGATCTTGGGAGCATGCTAGTTGCTGTTGGATGTACTGTAGACGGTGCCAATGCACCTGGCTGCATTGACTTCAGTGGGAAGAGCTCATTGCTCTTCCTAACCCGTCTTGCCTTTGGGACAGCCCTGGGACAGACAGGGCCCAGCTGTGTGCTGCTTCTCCTTGGCTCTACACCCCGCAGTGGTCCTGCGTGGCCCCAGCCTCTGAGGCTGCACTGATCATCCTTTCTGCCTCCAGCAGTCCCTGAAGGTCCTTCCTTCCGTCTTTTCATAACCCTTTCCAGGAGTCATTACTTTTAGTTTATGTGGTGTCTGTTGAGTATCACTCAAAGAAATTTTGTTTGCAAGTTGGTTTCTTCCTTGTTTTATACATACATACATACATATATATATATATATATATATATATTATATATATATATATATATATATATATATATATATATATATATATATATATCTTTGTCTAAATGGGAGGGAATACATTATCCTGTAGTCTGTTTAGGACGAGTGCAAACTGGTAGGTGTAGGTGTGTGCTACTGCAATAAGAAGTGCAGATAGCTTCTGGGACCTTTGGAACCAGCAAGATCTATTTGATGTCTGCTCTTGGGAAACACTGATTTGGAAAAGGATTGTAACAGGCCTTGCAAGTGCATTTAAGAGAACAGTTCTTGCATCAATCCTCAGGTTAAACTGCAGAGATCATACCTTTCTTGTGTGTTTAATTGTTGAGAAATGCAGCTTCCGACAGCAATGAAAAAGCAGAAAGACTATTCCTATATCTGTTTTTTTTTTTTTTTTGCTGCATCCCATTAAATTAATTAAAAATCCATATGGGCTTAGAGATATGTCTGCAGTACCCAGTGACTGGTGCCTGCCAACTGCCAGAAAAATAAACAGCACGACAGGTACTGGAACCCGTGTGCCATCATTGGAATAATGCACTGAAAATTGCATTCGTCTAAAGTCCAAAGTCTGCTCTTTTCACTCCAGAGTGAGTGCAAAGAAAAGCCTTCCCCATCAGTCAAAACCAGGAAAAATAAGATTACAATTAATATCTTTGAAGCCATCAGCACAATAAATTAATATTTTATTGTCACTGGGACCTCATTTCAACACAGATCACCTAATGGGTGCCTTCTTTCCAGATTGTGATCGCACGATGATCGCCTGTTCTTCACTGAGAAGTCACATTCTTCTACTGCAATAATTGCCTGTGTGAAAACAGCATTTGGCTAATACATTGGGGATTTTCAAACTCATAAAGTGTGATTTAGAGACCCGCTGCCCTTGAAAGGCAGTAAGTTGGGGTGTTTTCCCTCAGTTGTGTCTTTGAAAGCCTCCATCATCAGTAATTACTTTTTCTTCCAGTGGCTGCAAAAAGAAAAAGAAAATCTGGGGTGATGTGGCCAGTAACTCACTCTGATTGTAACCACAGGCCACTTAATGGGAACCTCTGCTTTATCACTGATGCCATGAAAAAAATGGAATACCATTTAGAGCAGGTCGGAACAGAGGATGCTTTGTTGACTCTACCTGTAGGAGGGAGGGAACACAGAGCTGTAGGGAAACTGACTTTACTGATACTAACTCCATACCTGTGAGGTGGATGCAATGTTGCATACACTTGGAGTGTCTTTGGAAGACAGATAACAAAGTGTGAGTTACACAGACCTGGTACCTACATAAGGCCACAGAACTGCAGCTTGCTTTAGCACAGACTGATTTCTGATGAAGGCTGCCCAGTGATTATCCTTTCAGGACATATGGTGAGAGTTTCACCAAGAGGCCAGCTCAGATCTTACCATTTCTACTTCCACAATGGAAAACTGGAAACTGTGTGTCTTCCCTGACAGCTGGTTGCTTGCAGCAGAGGCAGTTTTAGCTTTCTGTTGATGGACAAACTGCTTCCTCCATCCTGAGCCTTGTTGTTGACCAGAAAGGAAAGAATTTGATTTCTGAAGCACTTAAATCTTCATTCTCTAAAAGGAGTGAGACTGCCTGTGTTTTCACACATTCTTTACTGATTTTTATGTTTGTTTATGTTTTTCTGCTGAAAAATCATCTGAAGTGATTAGTGAAAGCCAGGTGTGTTATCCCTCCTTCCACAGCTAGTGACCTAAAACTGAGATGAGGAGTCATGTTCCTTCTCCTCTCCCTCCAGCCAGGTGCATCGTGAGTTACATGTTCTCTGCACCACAGAACAGCCTTGGGAGGCTGAGTTGAGCACATGCTTCCCAGCATTCCAAATGCATTCCCTAAACACCTACAGATAGGTTAAGGTTATCTCTGAACAGTAGAGGATAAGTGAATCCTCTGAGATGAGCTATGCAATTGGGTTTTACATGTGCTAGATGAGTGCTCCAACAGCCTTTCTTAAAGGGCAATCTCTTCCCTCCTTTTGGCTTAAAAAACCCCAAAACTGCAGGGCACTTTATGCCTGAATTTACTGAATGGTTGTGCCTTGTGGGTGTGCTGGATAACCTTTTGGGGAAAGATAGGGTGAAGGAGTGCTGGTTTCTGATTCCTACTCTGGCTTAGACATGAATGAAGACTGAGCAGCTCTCTGCCTTATAGCTCTCCTATTCTTCTCCAGATTCTTAGCTATGTAGATAATGAGAAGCTGTCATTACTGTGTAGTAGCTGTTTTCTAGCCACTGCTCAGTGGTTCTCAGTAGGACAGTGTTCCTGTTACAGGTTGTGGTTGATACCACTGTTGATCTCAGCATCTCAGTCCCTGCCAGTTCAAGGAGTGGGTGAGCCATATTTTCAAGGTCCTTTCTCTCTCCTGAAAGGCATCCAGAACAAAACTGTTCCAGATAAATTTAATTGATACCAATGCTTTCAGTTGCATCAAGGATGATCAGCAGGTTCCTGTCTTTTGGTTGACTGTTTGGAATTAAAATAATTAAAGAAAACATAGTATATGTGAAGCATAATTATTCTTTGAGTTGTTTTGCTCAAAGGTTACCAATTTCCAAAATCAGGAGCAGTCTAGTTAAGACAACTGTCTGACTTTGACTTCCCAGGCTTCATACCATTTACTCTTGGGCCAGCCACGTTTGTTTTTCATGCCATTCTGACCTGGCTTGAACTGGCACATCTGGATCTGTTGTGAGAAGCTGCAAGTACCCTGGCAGCAAGACCTCTCTATAATTTTTTGTTTTGACTGAGTCATCTTTCAGTCACCTTTTAGCACAACCTATGGTAATACACACCTGTGAAATTACACTGCAACCTCTGAGCAGAGAATTGAGTGCCACCAGGGTCGGTGGCCTTCTGTGCACTTACGGGGTGGAGCCAAGGTTATCAGGACTTCCTGAAAAGCCCACACTTTGAGCACATGTTTAGAGCAGAGCTATGTGAGACAATGCAGTGTGTCACAGGCATATACCAGACCGACCCATAGGATTGCAGTATCTCTTGGTTCCTGCCTCCACAAGGAACTACTTTTTGGAGTGTATATGTGCACCAGGTTTTTGAGTCTTTTTGAGTAGAAGCCCCTAATTCAAAAAGGAAGAGTCTCTGTCTTCCTTTGAAGACAGACTGTGAACATGTTGGATATTTTTATTTCCCTCTGTTCAGTGTAGGTGAGTTGTCCTGGCTGTTCCACCTAATTTGAGGCATTTGGTTTTTAGTGGGATTCTAAGTTTTTCTTAAATCCTAAAAATGAAGCTGAATACCACTTGTAAGGTGGTAGATGAAGGGAAAGTGAAGGTCCTTTTGTGGGGTGAGAAATAAGGAAGAACTAAGATCCATGTGCTTCAAAATACACTCTAGATTATGCAAAATAGCTGTGTTGCACTAACTAGGTACTACAGTACATCTGTAACTTGAGTGTCTTTAGCAGGAAAACCAGAAGTAACGTATATTATCTTTAGGAAGAATAATCATGAAAGCCTTAAAATTTCCACTTTGTAAAGCCTTCCCGTCATCTTAGTGTCTGAGAGGGGTTACAGTTGCATATTTTTGCTTATTAGTTATGCCTTTCATGTATCACTTCAGGAATCTTCAGGCACAAGCTAGTTCCTGTTTCAGATCAGCTTTAAACAAAAGGAAATGAGACAGATACCTAGGATAGCAAGGTCCCACCTTGTAATTGGAGAGAGAGAGAGAACCAGACTGAGACTCTGGAATCATCAGCGCATTGGCCATGGCTCCATGCCCAGCCTTGTGGCATGGGGCAGCTCCCTGGGACGTGACCCTGGACTCGTAGCTTGGGGCAGTGAGTCTGTGTGGTCTTTTCTGTCCCCATAACCAGATGGTGCTGGGTTTACGCCAGGGTGTGTGACTGGCTCTACACCTGCCCTCGTCGCACTCCCTGCGGCTCTCCAGGGCTTGGGGGAGAGTTGTATGTGCTGGGCACCTGCGCAGGAGACAACTAAAGCTAGGCTACCTTCCTGCACCACCACCTGAAGGGATCAGTACCAAGTTATCTATCTTGGCCAGGCTAAGCACAGACTGTGGGTTCTGGTGGGAGCAGGAACAGAGCAGGTGCACTGTGGTTGCCTCAGGCAGGAGCTGGAGCCTTCCCTCTTGCAGAACTGAGCCATGCAGAGAAAGTGGTGTCTTGAAGGAGCAGCTGATTCCTCCAGACATCAGCATGTTACTGCCCCAAAGGGGCAAAATTACTTTCTCCTCATCTTCAGGGAGAGTTCATGTTTCATTATTAACCAAGAAAGTATTAGAATTAAATCAGCCATGAATTCCAAATAGACGTATGCATGCACATACATATATGTGTATACACACACACACATGCACATCTGAGGAAAATAAACTGTCAGCGTCTTTTCTCCCACAGATGCTACTGTGAAACATGGAGAGACCCTGTCATTTCTCTCAAGCTTCTCACTTGGAGACATGCAAAATGCAGACTACTCTGTCATCCCTTTTGTATCACTCTCCACTGCAGCCTTTTCACCGCTGAGATCCTGCAAAAACTCATGCTTTATTGTCTCTCTCCATCTTTTTTCTCAGGAAAGAAGAGCCCAGACCTTGGGGAGTATGATCCCCTCACTCAGGCTGACAGTGACGAAAGTGAAGATGACCTTGTACTCAACATCCAGAAGAATGGAGGGGTCAAGAATGGGAAGAGCCCCCCTGAAGAGATGCAGGACCCTGATTCTGATGTGGAGGTTGGGATGACAAAGCAGCACACGTCAGAGAGCGCGCCCGAGGGTTATCCTGCCGAGACGGCTGGGAGTTTGGAGCAGAAGGCTGCTCCCTCCCTCATGCCATACCTGCGCACTGCCATCTTTTTGCTCACTGTGGTGATCTCCATGATTCTTGTGCTGGTGTGCGCATTTCTAATTCCCTGTCCCCCTAGAGACTTGCATAACACCTGGAACCGCAACCTAGGTCAGGGAGCAGGTGAGAAAATCCCAGGAACAGCATCTGGCATGGGGGAGGTGGCAGCTCCCAGGCTGGGCATCGGTGGGAGGGACGTATCTGGGAGAGCCAGGTCAGAGCAGAGAGCCTTCCTCACCACTGCAGATGCTCCAAAATAATAGACAGGTGGCTGTGTCCTGCTCACTCAGGACAGCTGAGTGTCCAGCTGAATGTCCAGCTGAGGCATGTGAAATCTGGCATCCGCACATAACAGTGCCACAAAATTTTGTTTCTGCCAACATCAAAAATTATTTTGACTCTTCTTCCATCCTGCCTTTTTGTCTGGATGTTGTGCTCCGTTCCAGATGGAGACGGCCCAGCCCACTTTAAAATACAGTGCCTCCCTTTCTACAGCCTGGACTTTACCAGTACCTCCATGCTGAAGTATGTGGTTGTGTTTGACAGGAGAGGGATAGAAGTCTTTATGTCTTCCAACTAGCTTAACTAACCTTATTCTGTTGTCCTTTAGTCCTGCTTGAATCCATAAATCAACATTTGAGATCTTCTGTCATCCTGTACGGGTCACTGGTATCTCCCATTCTGGTTTCTGCAATAAAGTAACACTGTTTTGTGAAATAATTTCTGCCAGGTCTGCCATATGTCTCTGCCCCCTTGCTTTTTGCCCCTGGCTTCCAAATCCAAGCTTTTCATAAGATACATGGCTTCACATTGCCTCAGAAATTGAAGTGGGAAACATCAGTCTTTCTCTGTTAGCTACTCAATTTCTGCTTTCCCTTTCTCTGACCCAGATGCTACATTTCTTTCTTTTCATGAAATTAAAGATCTTACCATAATGTGAGCTGCCTGCCCTTGGTGGTTCCTTGGCAGACTTTGTGAGGCTTGTCCATGCACAAGTCTTATTTCTGGGCCAGCCCTCCTCTCCCAGTGTGAAAAATGAGCTGGGTGGCCTTTTTGACATGCAGTGACACTCTGTAATTTTTGCAGGTGGTGTGTTATCCCCACTGGAGCTGTGTGATGTGAATGGTGATGGCCTCCCTGACATACTCATTGTCTTCACTGCCTTGATGAATGCCAGCGTCATGGGTAAGCACTGCAGCTCCTTTCCATTCCTCTTAATGTCTCAGTATGGACCTTTATATGTCTTACACACAGGAAGAGTCCCTGCCACTGCAAATCCACAGCATTGCTCTTTTCAGAGTTCCTTAAAATTGCTGGTGTACTGTGCCTGTGGTTGGTCATGCTTAAAATTTTCATTACAAGCCTGTGCTCCTATACATTTGGTCAGCATCATCTATTTGCCCTTACCTCATCTTGGGGCAACTCTGTCTTTTTGTCCTGCATTTGTGCACACTTCACTTTGTTTTTAGAAACACTCTCACTCTGCTGCCTTTTTCTCCAGGTCACTCCATATACTTGCCAGGCTCCAAATCACTGTTAATTCACAAATAATAGGCTGATGATGGGGAAGCTACTGTGCCTTGCTTTTTAGCAGGTTTTGCCCTGCTTCCTCCTCCTGCCTGCTTTGCTTTCTCTGTTAGTCCTCACACCCTTCAGGTAACATGGCTGAACCTGCTGATGCTGGCCACCGTTACACAGGGGCTGCCAAATCCGGTGGCATCCTGTTGCACTGGGCTTCTGAAGCCCTGGAGGTTCCCAGCTGCCTGCTGTACTGCATCTGCCTATCCTGGCATCACCTGGTGCCAGGTGAATCTCTTCTGCCTCAGAGATGTATTCAGGGAGCAAGCATACATTGCACAACCTGAAGAAAAGTCTTGGAGCAAATGCCTTGATTCTTCAAAGAGGTAATAAAAATATTGTTAGAGGATAGGGAAGATGCCTTTCTCCATGGCCCAAGCAAGGCTTGTGGTATTTTACAACAAGTCATGTAAAAAGAAACCTATGAACATAGAGAAAACTGTAAAGTAACTTAGAAAATAAGTGAGAGAGGGAGATATGGTTGACATAAAGGCTGCATTCCATTTATATAGGTTGTACTTGCACTCTATAGTTTTGCCATTACATTGCTTTTAATTTTTCCAGATATACATATAGTCAGCATGCTCTGAATGAAACTAGTCATACCTAGTTGCATCCTCGGTTGTAGCTGTGCTGGAAGACAAAAAACAGACACTAAAACAGGTGTAAGCAGATCACAATCCAGAACTCACATAGCTGGGTATCAGCCACCTGTAGCTTGTGCTTGGAGCATTCACACAGTGCCAAGTAGAGATAAGCTTGGGATAGGCACCCAGTGGAGTAATCTGCAACATTGTTAACTGTTTCTCCAGCTTGTACACACAACAGCTGTGAGCTGCATTCAGGAGTTAGTTGTTCTTGGTTCCTATCAATGTAACAGAGATAACTTGATCTGGGGCAACCCCTTAGCATAAGCCACATGATTTTCAGTTGAGAAGAGAGTGAGTTTGATTTAGAGACTGGACTCAGCTTTGTGTTTAGCCAGTGGCCCTTATGTGCCCTTTGTGTCATTAGGTCACCTGCTAGTGAGACAGAAGTTGGCTGGGTCTGTTGTTATTTTGAAATGTGTGAGAGTTCATCTTAACTTGTGATATGACCATACTAGGTGGAGATTAATTACAATAACCACACTGAAGTCTGAGGGCAGGCTGAGCTAAAAATTCATCACATTTGGAATCAGAACCAACCATCAGTCAATTGAAACAGCATAGACTATTTTATTTTACAATTATTTTATGCTAACTGATGCATTGGAGAATGAATGCCAAGTTCCACCAATTGGTTGCATTCAATCTGTTTTTCACAATAATGAAACTCCTTTGGAAAACAAAGGAAAGCTCTCTCAGACCACCAGTCACTTTCTGTTGCTCCAGAACTACAAACAAACCAGCACTTTCATGTGAGGTGACATCTGCCTTGGGGGTCAGTTAAGGTTTCCCCTTGGTGCTAGCAGTTTCATTGAGGGAGAGAGGATCAGAAGAATCAGTCTGATTTGACAGCACTAAATTTCACAGGAGGAAGACACCACAGCTGAGCACATTGTCCCCAAGAACTTGGTTCTCTGTGCCCAGCTGACCACATTTCTTACTATGAGCTCAGGTTTTCATGATTTTCTGGGCTGTTGATTTTCAGCCCAACTTGTTTGGAGATCACTGCTAAGCTCTGCAGCAGAGAAATTCAGCCATGTGGTAACATTTAATCTTTGCTTTCAGGCAGTGTGGATTTGTCTGTCTTGAACTGCTCAGCACCAGGAGTTAGAGCTGGATCTCCAGCTCAAGGACCCCAGGCAACGTGGTCACAGTAATCCCTCTGACACTAAGGGATTACATTCTCTCTTTCCTGCTTCTTCTAGGTGTCTCTAGACCCTCTGTAACTGTGGTGGCACTTTCTGGTATGAATGGCAGCACCTTGTGGTCCGTCCAGCTTCCAGAGGAGACGCAAAGTGTGCAGTGCAATGGGCTGTCACTGGGGGCAGCTGCAGGGCCTGTCTGCCTTGTTACAGGAACATCAAAATTCCTCAGCCTTCTCAGTGCCTCCTCAGGTAAAGTCAACTGCCAGCATATTAGAAATGTGCTATTGCTTTTTTGTTTACTTTAAAGGGCTAATAAGCATGAATGATTTGGTTCTGACACAACATGGTGGCTATTACTTTGTGACACACGGAATGGAGTCAAAACACTAATGCATTTCTAGTTACACAGGATAAGAGAATCCAAAACATTTCATCTCTGTGGCAGCATATTTGTCCTACATCTCAGAATATTTCAAAGTGTTAATCTTACCCTGTAGCATCTCCATGTCATAAAGAATATGTAAAGTCTGTTCTCATTAGCATTGAGCTGCTGGTACAACTCAGGACCTACCTAACAGCGCTGCAAAGCTGAACAGCATTCTTGGAGAAGTTACATAAGGATACACATGACATCCAGGAAACCTTGCAGAGAAGTTAGGCCCATAGATGAATTGATTAGATGTGAATGAATATTGCGTTTTTAATCACTTGATCATGTGCACCTTTATTCTCTGATTGTTGTTTGTTCTCCCACATTGGCAGAAGTAGCCATAGGTAGGTATAAGGTTGCTTTTGGAATCAACTAAAAAGTACCTTGAAGGCACATAACTTTGGGATGGAGGTGTATGTTAATATTACAGTTAGGTTTTAATGAACTCAGTACATCCAGGGACAATATTTTCACCACAGTTGCTGGCTCAGCAACAAGACACTTTCTTGTGTCTCCCCTGGCTGATGGGTGCTGTGCTGTTTATCAGCTGCACAGTACCATCAAGTTACCCTCTCTGCAAGGATTTCTACAGTCTGGCTGTGGTGTTCCCACTCCACCCTTTGTTCCATCCCTTTTAGCAGGTGCTATGGTTGCAGATTGCGGGTGTGTGGAGTCATGGTGGAATAGGTTTCAGGCATGCCAATCACGTTCTATCCAGGGAGCAGCAACTGTATTTTACCCTCTAATTTCCATACTGTTAGAACTTCTGTTAAGATGTGAATATAACTTCTCAAGTTTCCTCTAATTTTACCCCCAGCTGTCTTCCCACACTTTTCAAATGCTTTTAGGGACCTGGTTACTTGCACGGTGTTTGCATGGTCAGGTCCGTGAGCTGCCTCCTGTACCAGCAGTAGTAATGTACAAGTTTGGCCCTTGGTTTACTTTGTCATTCAGGGACAAACCTTTTCTTACAGACCAGCAGCAGTAGCAGCAAAACATTATTAAAGATTTTAAAAGCAGAAGTGTTGGCAAAAGAATGATGAAAAACTAAAAGCATCAAATTTAATTGTTGCCCCTTTTTTTGATGTTTATTTGCAAGTTTGCAAGTCTGGTTTTACAGTGTTTCCAGCTGGGTCTGTGCTGGACTGCTGAACCATTTGACATCACGTCTGTTAACATGCTTTCCCCCTGAGGTGGAGTGAGCATGTCATGCTGGAGTGGTAATTTGCTGCTGGGAATTTAACTGAGGCACAGATTTGCACTTTGAATAGCAGAACTATCCATCTGTTTCCTTTCCTCACATCTACCTAGCCTTTACTGCTGGCTGAAGCAAACAACTGCTGTCCTGCAGAGCAGCACTCTCATTTTGGTTCTCCTTTGTAAAGTGAACCTTAAATATTCACTGCTATTTCAGAAATTCTTTAGGGCTCGGGTCTTTTATAGAGATGCTAAGAAGGAAGCACAGCAGACCTGAGGCCTGATTCAAAGGCAATCTGAAGAAATGCTGGGAGAAGAATTTTGCTTCCCACTGCAGTTTGTCTCAGTTTGTAGATGTGTTTTTCCCCTTCATACAGAATGGGAGAAATATTTTCTCTTGCTCCCTTTTCAAGAAGGTTTTGTGGAACCTCTAGGGATGCCCTCTGGTTTCCCAAGTAAAGGTCTCTTTTATCCTGTTCTTTCCACAGGCAAGACCATCTGGACACTGAACTCCATTCACCTTTCAAGTGGGATCCTGGCTGCACCAGCTGCAACTCTTCCAGATGTAGATGGAGATGGGATTAGGGATATTGTTGTTCTGGTTCTCAAAGAGACACAGGTACAGCACATCCCTACTCAAGGTTTGGAAGGACCTTTACTATTTGTGTAGAGGAAAAACAAACTGATGTGGAAGGACTGTAACCGAAGCTGCAAGAGCCCCTAATTTTCATTCCCTTGGATTTTGCTGAAAAGCACTCTTTTTCTTCCAGTAGCTCAGAGCAGTGAGATCAAACAATAATGACACTACCTGCATTCTTGACAGCTGGCAATGAACAGAAGGGTCCTTATTTGCACCTGACTGAGACTTGAGAATGATCTGTTTCTATTCAGTGAATGTGTGGTTTGAAGTGAGTGTTTAGCAGCAGTGTAGGGATGGATCTCTGGAGAAAGGAGCATTTACCTTATACAAAAGAAAGAAATACTTTCTTTTTATTAATTAATTCAGATTAATTGTGTGATTAATTCAGATGCAGATTTCCTTTATGCTCATCCCTCCTCGCAATTCTAATATAGATCTTGTTAGAGGAGCTCAGATTTTTGAATTTCCTTTCATATTTGATGCATTTGTGTCAAGAGAAAAACATGAATGTCAGCTGCCTAGGAAGCCAGACTGAGCAAAGAAAAAGCAAACACTATCTAGACCTAAGTGCAGCTTCATGCTGTGGGGTTGGGAGAAGATTCTGAGTACAAAGGTGCTTGAAAGCACTGGTAAAAATCTCTGCCTCTCTCTCCTTGCAGCCTGATGTGGTTTTCATCTTGGTATCAGGAAAGACTGGAACTGCTTTGGGTGGGCCTGTCAGATACAGCACCAATGGAGAAGGGAAAGTGATTGGCCCCCAAGTCCATATCACCAGCCGGGGAGCTATCTACATCCTGTTTGGTTTTGGTAAGATGCACCTTGCCTCTGCAGCACTTCACCTTTCTGAAAAAACATTTGTTTTACCTAAAATGGTCCAGAACGTCCCTGGGATACTTGTGCCATGCCTTCTGCTGTAAAATCTAAGAGGGCAAAAGCACAAGTCTCACTGCCATGGTATGGAAAAGTACAGGAGCACCAATACCTGTTAGTCTCAAATACTTTGGAGTTTCCCAAAGGCACATCATGTCAGGGAAGTTCCACCTCTGGGCATTTGATTGCCTTCCACCACAACTGCAGTGGTCCCAATTACCCTCTGTTCTACTGGGTTATCTTTTGCAGTCAGGACTCTTCATCTTTACTCTTCCTGGCAGGTAATGTTCAGGCTGTTGCCCTGAGGGATATCTTTACCCAAGCCAGAAACCGGGACAACTTTCCTGCAATGCTGCAGCAGGAGGAGCCAGAGTGGGAAAAGCGCAGATCTGTCAACCTGTCAGAGCTCATTGACATTTACAGGTAGAAGATGGACTTGTCATCTTGCTCCTTCTGGGAGAGGAAGGGAAGGGTAGGCACTTGTTAGTGCTCCTAGAGGTAGTTGCTTCTACTTCAATACTGTCCTTCTCTTCATTGTCCAGTTGATAACTGGTGAATATTATGGGGAGCCTGTCATTTCCTCCCTGTCCTCTGGTTGTCCTAGCCAAAGAAGTGCAGAATATCATAAAAGGGAACCCTTAGTTTCTCCTGTTCCTTGTTCCTTTCTTCAGCCCCGTATGCGTTGCTGAAGGGAAAAAAAGAGATGTTCCCAGCTAATGGAGTCTCTTTGGGAAGTTCAGTCTGTGTGAGCCTGGATTTCTCAGCTCATTCTTCTTTGCTGCCAAACTGTGAGGCAGGCCTCGGTAGGAATAAAGGGAGGGAGCAAATGTGAACTCACAAACTTCATTGGTTTTTATAGTAACTCATGATATTCAGAAGACCCCACATTTGAATTCAGTTCACTTAACTGAGGAAACCACATCACTGGGGAAAAGATGGACTTCTCCAAGTATAGTTCACATCTTTTGTAGGAATTGCCACATGGACAGGCAGCTAGTGCTGAGATGTGCAGATACAAGCCGTGATCTCCTCTGTTTTCCATTTGTGCCAGTGGGGGTGTTGACTTTCTGCAGACAGTGAAGACACCTGACACAAACTGCAGCAACCTGCTCATCACAACCAAAGACAGCTTGATCCTGCTGAGGGGACAGGATCTGGAGCGCCGCTGGACCCTGGAGCTGCAGAATATCAGCAGGTTACTTGCTGGGAACATTTTTCTGTCCTATATCTTCCTGTACCATTTCCCAACTTGCAGTTCTAAGCACATGTGTTCCTTAGAAAGCAATTGGCAGTAATTCTCCAAGGCTGAAGAGGAATCTAAGTACTGGAGGTGTGTGTTGTTGAGCCAAGTGAGGAGGGCAGGGGGAGCAATGAACAGAAGACTGGGAACTTGAGCTGTGTGCTTGTGAATGATCACAAATAAGGGGCTTGATTCAGGTACCCAGCACTGAAGTCATGGGAATAATGTGGCATTGGAGTTTAGTTGATTACTGATGTGTGATTCAGCCCACTTGTTGTCCAGGGCTTCAGTGGAGGGGATCAGTTACATTAGTAATGTTAAAAATTTAGAGCAGATGAATGAGTATGGCCCAGAGATCTTAATGTTCCTTGAAAGTTGAAAATGACCATTTTGATGGCAGTCAGCATTTATACTAAATGTAAACCTTAAAATAATACTGCTCATCCTCTAATTTCACACATGGAAATTTTCCAGATCTTGTGGGTTGCTAATAACCCGCAATTTCAGTGCTCCCAGTATTGAATATTTGCAAAGGGCAGTTGGGCACAATTGAGGGAAATTGCATGGGAAACAATTGCTTGCTCTAATGTTGAGAATAAAGACACCATCTCTCAGCTCTGTGTTACCCAACTGTCAAGAGCATAAATGGGAAGAAGGCACTGGAACTTCATTAAGGGAAAAAAAAAAAAGGGTGTTCAGCTATCTTTGATATTCAGGGAATGTCCACATTCTTGAGGGCTAATGGGTGACATAAGCCACAACTTTAGGAACGAGTTATGGCTAGTTGATCATGCTTTGGGGGAAGGAATTGTACTAGAAGTGTTTTGGGCCCAGAATCTGCAGACTTCTGAATGTGTCTGGCATCGAGTTTAAAGGGTAGGTGTGTGTAAAGTGACTAAGCAAAGCCACTTCATGGGTGCTGTAGAAACAGTTATACACAAGAAATTTCTAAATGGATGTAGCAATAAATTGGAATACACAAATCAAGAAGGGTTGAAAACTTCTTTACTACTATGGTCAAGGTTGGAATGCACCCTTGGAGATTTCCTAATCCCACCTACCTGCTCAAGCAGACTCTAGACAAGCTAGAGCAAATAACTCAGGGCTGTGTAATGTTAGGTTTTAAATATCTTCGAGGATGGAGACTTCACAACATCTCTGGGCAGCTAGTATTCAAGGCTGCTGCTTTTTCCCATTCCCTGACCTCCCAAGGGACAGAGTACAATACATGTAGAGGAGCTGGCAGATAATCATTGAAAAATAATGAAAGCAATTCTTGTTGTAGGCTACTGTGCTAAAGTCCTGAACTACCTGTTTTCTCGGAGATAAGAAAGACAAAATTTACTACACTGAATGTTTGTGGGCAAGCATTTAATGAAGAGGTTTGCTTGGATTTTTTTAGAACTTAAGTTCTACTTAAGCATCAAATACAGGTCAGGGATGTTACCACAGAGGCAAACAGACTGAATTCCTGGTTAAACAAAGCTTACAAACCCAGCTGTGAGCACACCTTTTCCTGGGTAAACCTGCCCCCTGCACACCACTTCATCCAGGCAGACTGAGTCCACGCCTGTGGGAATAATTTCTGAGAAAACCAACATGGCTATTGCAGATGTGCTGCATTTCCAGATAGCTTTTGACAAGATCCCTGGAAAACCATAAAGCAGAATCAGTAGTCATAAAACAAGGGCGAAGTTCAGAGACCATGAAATTGAGTAAGCAGTTGCAAATTGTGTTGTTAATGGATGTTTCAGATGAGAGAGGATTAATAGCAGGTTGCTGGGGGGATTACTGTTGGGCAGAATAATTACTAGCCTTCTGGTTCATTTGAGCAAGTGCCCAGGGGATTTTTCGCTTGATTGGTAGCATCCGATGTACTTACATTTGTGTGCATTCAGTTTGTAGGATCTGCCACTGACTGTGACCCATAAGGGCAGAGGCACCTTAGGAGATGTTTTGAGTTTGTGGTCATAGGATAGAATTGTCTGCTACTTCTTTTTGCTACTGGAGAGCTTTTGAGTTATAGGAGTGTCTCGTGATGCTGCCTTGAAGGCAGCACCTGGCTGCCAGAGGTGTCTGTAAAGCAAATGACGTTGTTTGATGTCCTAAGTATAAAGTCAACCCACTGTGGTGCTGTGGAATTACTGTTCAGGAACCATTCTGTCATGCATATTTTAAAGGGGAAGATGGAAAAAAATTTGGAATAGGTCTGGAAAAAATGCTTTGGTGTGGAAAATTTTAATTATTGAGTTTATGTGATCAAAGAGAAGCCTGAGAGGTGAGTTCATAAGCGTGTGTAAGAAATAGAAGCTAACAGGCACAGCAAGAACAAGTGCCTTGGAGCAAAAGTCATTCATGTTCAGGAGAATGAAGATGCAGGAATGTTTATTTGGGTGAAATTAATCATTAGAACTGACTGTCATGAGAGGTGATGAATTCATCTCATCAAAGATGAGGCAAAGCCAGCCTACTGATACTTGGTTAATTGGGTGAAATACAGAAATCTGTCATAAATAAGAGGAGAGAGGATATACTCTGATCCTGCCTTGCCATAAAATCTCTGGTTCTGTGAACTTTGTGGACTCAACTGTGCTTATTTAGAATTGTCCATCTTGCTGTGGTGAATTGAAAGGAGACAGAGGCAAGGCTTAGAAAGTCAAAAGCAATGAATATGGTTAAAAAACAGTTATAATGAGAGATATTAATGTGTTATATTTCCCAGAAATGAGAGGATGAGAAGGGACTTCATTTAACCTGCTTAAAGTCACAAAAAGGCTTGTAAACCTGCCAGCAGTAAGAATACAATACAAGGAATCATGGGCTGGCATTAATGTTGAGTTTGTTAAGATCCATTTCACACAGCTAAGGCAGCCTGGGAAATCCACTTTCTTCAGGAGGCCAAATGTGCCAGTGCCTTTTGGAAGGGCTGGGTGATTTTATATAATTATAGCAACAACAGTACAGGTTCTCATGCAGAGGACAGGATGATAGTGTACAGGGAGATAAATAGATGCCTACACAGCCCATCAAGCGATGCCCCCCACACAGACAACTCTGAAGAATGGCTGAAAAGCACTATAGGCCACTTTACCATTTTGCACTTTTCTGATCCACCAACAAATGATTCCTGACAGTCAGAATAGTTCTGAGTGAATGAAAGACCTTATTTAGCATGACAAATCCTGTCATTTTAAGAGGCAGAATGGAGGATGAAGGCAGCTATTCTGCCTCCATCTGAAATTACTTTTTTTCTACCATGGGGCTGAGTGTTTCTTTTTCCAAATTTACAGCCAGCCTGTACCAGGTTACTTTGGTGCTGACCAAACTCTGGACTTCATGCTGCAAGCACAGACTGGAGATGGGAACAAAAAGGTAAAACAGGTGAAGGCAGGGAGGGCAGTGGCGGCACAGGAGTGGGGAAGGTTGGGTAAAAAGTGGCAGACATTCTCTGGTCCTTGCTTTTCCCATGTCTTTGGCTGGCACTCATTAGGGTGTGGCCACAGGCGTGAAAGGGAACAGC
The DNA here is from genome assembly GCF_022539315.1 of Serinus canaria. Lineage (NCBI taxonomy): Eukaryota > Metazoa > Chordata > Aves > Passeriformes > Fringillidae > Serinus > Serinus canaria. The sequence goes on from NC_066314.1 coordinate 46,557,160, forward strand.
ACAGGCCATGTCTCTGCAAGGGGCTCTGCATACCCATGCCTTGGCATCCATTAATGCTCAATCTCTCCCTGCCTTGAGGTGGTGGTGATAGATGGCAAATCTGGCCTCCCTGTTTGGAACCAGGAACTTCCATGGCAGAAGCAACAACTTGATGCACTCTCAGTCATGACTTTGGACAAGAAGTCTGTTTTTCTCTTCTGGGCTGATGAAACGCAGCCTGTGTTACGAAGTTTGGTGAGCATGCATATTTTCTTCACTCTGAGGTTTCTCTGTGAAGCACATGCAGTCTCTGTCTTTTATTCCTATTGTCATTGAACTTGAACCTATGAGAATGCTGTCAGGAACATCTCTTATTTTGACATTCTGACTTCTCTGAGCCTGAACCCAGGAGTTTCCGTATGCAAATTATTAAATGTAAAGCTTTGTTGACAAAAATTTTGCATCCACAAACCCCAAAATCTGTGAATTTCATTTTTTCCTGTAGCTTTGAGGAGTTGTAACTGCAGATTTGTTCCCAGCCCAGAGTGCTCCTTCTGTCCATGCAGGCACACAGTTTGGCATGGAGACTCAAACTTCTAGACTGTAGCTTTGCCCATCAAGCTGCATATGACAGAGCTAGATTTCAGCCTTACCAAAGAGAAATTGTAGAGCAAATTCTGTTTAGGAACAAAAGGGTTTCAGGATTTAATCTTTGTAAAACCATAGGTTTTCATTCTTTGATCCATGAAAAAACAACACAGTGTCAGAAAACTTTATATTTTTGACAAAGCTAGACTCTCCTTTGCTAGCAGTTGTTATATTTTTGTGTCTTTCATTACAACAGCAACCTGGTCCCAGACCTGAGCGCCCAGGGCTGCACCACCTCTATCTCCTCCACCCTGTTTTTCCTACAGTCCTTTTGGACCTCACCAATGCAACAGACAAAGTCATTGCTTCAGCAGGTGAGTACAAATGGAGGAGAGACTACCTAGGCTAGAAACACAGAAAGAGAAGTAGCTGTGAGAAACAATGGACTGCAGTTGTGCCTTTAAAGGTAGCACCTAAGGTCCACTACACATAGCACAACAGTGAGAAATAAGATTCCTTCTGAAGGAGCATCCTGTCCACCCCCTGCTTTGCAAATGAAAGACCCACAAAGTTTCTTACTTGTTTAACCAATGACAGGTTTAATGCATGTTTTTCACCAGAGAAATTGGGTTGCTTTCCATGGAGCTATTTCTAATTCTATGCCATGCATAAAAAATTACTATAAAACTTTTCTCTGTCACCTCAGATACACTTCTGCTGTTGTTGACCATCTCCCGCTCTTTGGGATAGGAGCTGTTCTACTTCCTCTTTATTTTTGTAAGGGGGAATCAAAATATATAAGTGTGTTTTCAGGGAAAAGTAGATCTGGATTTAACATCTATATAAGATTTTACAGTCCCTGTTCAATTTTCTCTCCTTTTCTAAAGCAGTTCAGCAAATAGCCAGCCTCTTGTGCGTGGGACTGTGGGATAAAAGATCAGTTCATCCAGAACTAAGAGAAGTAGGTCAGGAAGCGTAGAAAAACTGCTGCATAGTAATAACATCTAATTGGACTTGAATCAAAAACATAGTTCAGGCAAGAACAAATAGAATACTATTGTTACAGGGGTTTTTTTAGAAACTAGGATTTCTGAGGTCTGTACAGATCATTCTGCAGTGACTGGAGTCACCTGACTTGCCAGTGCTTTACAAATTTCCCATTTTATAGAGGTAAAGAATAGCTACTAACAGGTGTGGGAAGGAAAGCTGGGAGTGAACTGTATTCTTGAAATATGTTCATATCCTATGTCAAACTCAAAAGCACAACCTGGAACCAAACCCTTCCATTTCTGATCTATATTTCAGTTTCTTTCCATGTAAAAATGTTAAAATAATTCTCCTTTATCAACTAGGGTACATGGAATTGTAAAGTCAGACTGAATATGCTGTCAGTCTAGTGGATGTTTTGACTGAGTAAGGGCTATAAGATTTCTTTTGGAAGAAACATAATCATTTCCTCCTCACCACTGTTTTCTTGCCCTTTTCTAATGGACCAGTTGGAATTAATGATCTCCAAAAGGATGCATTTCACATCACTGTGACAACAACTGCAACCTCTGAAAAGCAGCCAGGATTTCTCTCAGTCAGCAAGCTGGGCCTGAAGTGGGCCATGATGAGTCAAGGCCGAATGGTGTGGTTAAAGGACAGCAGGACTCCAAAAATCAGCCGTGGAGAAGTGAGGCGATTTCTTGCCCGGATGAAATTTGTCGACTTTCCTCAGAAGGTGAGATTGTGCAGGAATCCCCCATGAAATCCAGGCCTTCGAAAACATCTGATCTCTTCCCTACAGACACAGTTAAGGTGCTCTTTGGGATGGAAAGAGACTGGTAGGTTGCAAAATGACTGTTAGCAAGATGACTGGTTGCCCCTTTGGGCACAAGATGGACAGATTGTGAAGCAAAGATGTACTTAGGCAGTTGAACACAGCACAGGATCTTAGAATGGAGCAGGGATGATGATCATAAGATACTGAGAGACTTGCAGAGGGATTAGAGAGGTGGGACTGAGATCACTTGTTTTGACATGGGCAAGCAAGGGTCCTCCATATAGTGGTGCCCAGGTCCTGTTGCTGACTTTACCAGAGTGGATGATAATAGATTTTGGCTTTAATGTTTGTTTGCTTTTCCTTCTTCAGCTCTAGCCTGGTGGTTCCTCAGATGTTGGTTGGACCTGTGGCTGTATTGGGAATATAGGAAGCTGCTGTGTATCTTCAGGAAAATGGCTATATAGAGGGAATGGGGTCTAAAAGCACTTCCCCTTTCTTCAGCTCTCTGGGCAATGCTGCTGGAGGCAGGTTTGTCCTAGGCAGACCTGTTCTGTACCAGAGAAGCCTTGTTCAGCAACTCCCACTCCGTATGCTGTTCTTGCATGCTTCCTTCCAGGTAACACAGAAATGTGAATTTAAAGGTTATATACATATATATATAAAATCAGGCTTTATATATATATGTGTTAATTTATACAATGTATGTATATTTTTTGTATGTTTAATTTATGAGTGAGATTTAGGACACACCTTTTTATGTCCAAACAGTGTTCCCAAGCAGTCTAACAAGCTCTATGCCGAGAGTGGGCCATGATGAGTCAAGGCAAGTGGTGTGGCTAAAGGACACCCTTAATCTTTTCATTTTTGGAGAGAAGCCTCTGGCTCCTGCAGGTTTAGTCTTATCTATGACTTCTCCTGTGTTCTCAGCTCTCTTGTCCAAGCTGTTGCCAGACTCACAAACAAGCTAGTTCTCTGGCTGAGTTACCTGATCTAGAGAAAGATGGTCTCCACAGCATTTGCCAGCCCCTTGCACTTGTGTCTTTCTTTCCCAGTTCCAAGTTCAGGACACCAAGTTCAGGCATATGTGGGTGATGTAGAAGTGAAAGGTTCACAGCTTGTTTTTCTCCATCCTTAAGGTTTGTATGAACCCACATTATCACTGTAACATCACACTGCAGTCCAATGGGCAGAGTCTCCCTTTGCCAATGTATCATACCACCCTTGGGATACGAGGTCCAGCAGATCCCAAATGTTCCTCAGTCTTGTCACAGAAAAGCTGATTCTTATGCTGCTGCTCCAGGGTTTAGAGGTTCAGACAGAGACAGAAACTAGAACTAGAAAGCTTTTTTGTCCATTTTAACCCTATTCTGAGCTCAATATTGCCATTCCCTTGCCAGCCCAGCCCTGTGTGCAGCTTCAGAAGGAGCAAGCTATCCCTGGGACGCATTTGTTCACAGTGTATTAGGTGTGTCCCACTCTGTCCCAGAGTGTGTCATTATTCTCTGTTGCATTTGAGGAGCATCTGTATGAATTTTCTTATAGTAGAAAAGACCATATAAAAGTGAAACAATTTGGTGCCCCAGTAGTTCCCCACCGGTAGTTTAGGGCAACAATATAGGAACTCCTTTCCTAGTATGCCATTCCAAGCCTGGCCTTTGACATTAAACAGAGCCAGGCTGCGAGGAGGATTGCAAAGGACTTTTCTGTCTAGCATGTGCCCTTCCAGCCTCCCCACATTTCCTCATGAATTATGAGGTGACAGCAGACTTTGACCCTCCTTCCAGATGGCCACATTAGCCATGGTTTGCTCTCCTGGGCCCTTGACACCTCCCTTTGCTGTATCACCCTTTCCATCATCCCACATTTCTATATAAATCTTCCAGGATAGCCCTTCAGGTTTAGCTGCAAGCCCCAAGGCTGGTCTTTGGGCCCTGATCTCCTAATGTCAGAGCTGTGAACAGTTTGTATATGTTTAATGGTATTTTTGTGTAAATAGCTTTGTATATATTAGCACAACTGTAGCAATGGCTCTAGGCCTGGCGTTTTCCTCCAGACAGGGTTTAGTGTTTATAATAGAGCTAGTGTCAGTTAATAGAGCTGCATAATAGGACTGGAAGTGTGAGGACCAGTAACGTATGAGGGATTAAACAGGAGTGTTTCTTCCCTCCTGTCCAGCCAGCACCTTGCTGGGAAAGGTGAATCGGCTGTTACCTAAGTAGTTACTTCTGAGATTCTTCCTGAGAGAACTGATATTCAAGAGCAGTGATGTTAGCTCCTCCTTAATGTGAATTCACCCTGCCCACACCCCCCCCAACCCCACTGTAAATAAAGAGTCTGTGTGTATATTGTTGGAAAAATGTATTTGAACTGCAGTGAAACAAAATAAATACTGTGTACAGCGTCATGTGTCATGTGAACTAGTGCTTCACCTTTGAGAGACTATGAGTTTGCTTGGGGCTTTGATTCAGGGGTTGTTTGCAATATTTTTACAATGGACAAAAAGGAACAGATGAATAGAAGTAACATAAAAAGCAAAAGTTATGCCAAATTCTTAATGGTTATGAAGAAACAGTAAAAAGAGGCAGACAGCAAAGTACCTCAGAATGGGAGATTTTTGGGCTAAAAGGAAGAAGGGAACATGTGGGAGTCATTACAGATAGGAAGGAGGAGGAGAGGTCTGAAAGCTACCCCCTGTTCCTACTGTAGCAGGACTTTTAATCTGGGGGCAGGGAGAAGAGTTTGGGCCTGGAAATTAAGAATAAACAGGGTGTTCAGAGAGGGTGACAGCTGATCAATATGAACACCGATGGCCTTCACCACAGCACTGAACTGGAGGTGCTGACGGAAGGTCAGTGTGACACCACCCAGCAGAGCAGTTTGCCATCTGGATGGTGCTGACTATCTGTTCCCCAGTGCAATACTGGGATTAGGACATCTGACTCAACTCTGAAAGTACTTGGAGACAGCTGGCACCAGCATGTCCTTCCAGTTTCACCCTTGTCAGAGGAGGGCACCCATCGCACTGTATATGACTAGGGAGGACTCCCAAACTTCTACTCTAGTTGCCCTGACCCCGTGCCTGCCTCCTTACTCCCTTTAGAGACTGGAAGAGCTCCCCAAAACCTGCTAACAGTGGTCAGTGCTTGGTTCAGAGCACTTGTTCCTCTCAAACCCCGCTGCTCTGTCCCTGTACACTCATCCCTAACAGCGATCCTCTCCGATTGTCTGGCCCAAGACTTCATCCAGGTCCAGCTCTGGTTCCCGCTGTAGCATTTTCTGCTGCAGATCAGTGTAGAAGTCAACTCCCTCAGAGACTGAACGGAAGACCTTCCCTTTGGGCTCATAGTAGCTGCTTATTTGCTGTATGAAGCACTGGTGATGCTGAGGGTGATCCTTGAGAGTCCCATCAAATCCCTTGATGTGGTTCCTTTTGAACTCCAGTATCGTCTTGGTGTAGGTATTGAGAGTGGTGACAGCAGAGGCCATGCAGCAGGTAAAGGAGGCCCAGGCCATGCTGCCAGAGACACATAGAAGAACGTGCTGTGAAAAGCATGTAGAGTTAGGAACACCATGACACACCCCAATTCTCCCTGATTTGCCAGGCAGAATCTTCTGGGCACAGACATGAACTAGAGTGACTAAGGCTCATAGCATTACAGTTCTTAGGGGTTATCCCACCACAAGACTCTCAGATCAGTAAGTTAAATATTGGTCATCCCCATGACAGGGAAGTGAGTGACACAGGGAAAAGGGCAGCAGGAACATCTGTAACTGGTCAGAGCAAGGGAGCACAGCTTGGAAGCAAGTTCTGTATTGCTAGGCTCTCAGTGTCTTAGTGTGCATGAGGCTTGTTTACCTGAGTGTAACCAAATTGCCATCCTGGCATTAGATGTCCACGGGTGGCACATGGCACTGGAGTGTTTAAGAATCAATGTGGTCACCATCAATACAGCATTGAAATTGAACGTGCACTTTCCATGGGCACCTGCAAGGCTCATCCAACTGTTTTTCAGGTCAGGTATGTCATGTCCACTGTGCTTGGCTGCTTTATCCTTTAGAGAAAGGATACACTGAGCCACCTGGTTTTCACAGCTCCTCTTCCTGGCTCACAAGTGACACTGTGGTGTACTGCCTGCTTTCCCTCCTTCCTGCATGTAGTACCATCTGAAGATGCCCTTTGCCTCCAGCACAGCTGCCATTATGTGGCTGGGCCAGCACTGGAGAAGATGGTGTGGCTGCTGGCTGGGGTCTGAGCTGTGCCCACACCTTTAGGTTTACGTCTAGGCTTGGTGTTGCAGGAATAGGCCCTCTGGCCCAACATTGGTTAGTGAAGATGCCAAACCAGCATGCAACTTGTTAAAGTTGCAGAAAAACAAGGTGTGTTTGACACTGGCCTCTGCACACAGGGAAGAATTGAGACCAAACAGGGCAAACCAGCAGAGGGGCAAGCCTAATTAGTCAGCAGGGATGAAGGCAATTGTTTAGGTGTGACCCCATTGTTTTCCCAGTCCTTTGGTAACTATTCATTTAAGTAGCTCAGCCACCATTTATTAAAACAGGGTGAGGCAAAGACGGGAGATTAGTAGTAGGAGAACCTTGGTACACCTGTCTTTGGAACACACAGAAGGTCAAGAAAGGAGGAGGAAGCGGGTGGCATGACTGAAGCTCTAAAGGTTTGGGGTGAAGATGGCTTCAGAGCTCACGTACTAGAATGCCCAGCCATAGTCCCATGTGTGCGGCCTCCAGTCCTCCGGTCCCAGATTAACTGTTGCCTGGAAGACTTGAGTGTACATCATGTGTGCCACCATCCCAAGGAGACCTGGATACAAAGGACAAAGCAAAGAAGTTACAGCAGGAGCCAGAGCAGCATACTTCAGGCTTGAGTGGAAAAGCAGGCTCTCCAGTGCTGAGATTCCAAGACTACAGGAATACACTTACCTGACAGCACTGAGGAGACAGCAGCAAAAGCATTGAGCTTCATCCCGCAGACAGGATTGCCAGTATGCAGAATTTCCACCATCAGGAGGATGAAGCTGATGAGCAGCAAGCTGATGTACAGCATCTCTGATCCCAGTGACAGCCACAGGATTCCTGCCAGGAATACAGGATGCAAGCATGTTCAAGAAAGAGTACTCCCCTCTCCCAATCCAATCCTGAAAGGATGTCCTTTGGATAGAAGACAACGAAGGAATATAGCAAACACCCAAGAGCAATCTCCCCAGCCTGTGAACAAGGGATCAATGGGTGCTGTATGGGACAGAGGGCATGTCACAGAGGATGGCTTGGCTCCTCTAGCATGACACAGCTGAGGGGATCTAAAATGGCCTCTGTAAACATGCCAGCATTATTCATAAACAGCAAGGAGGAAAGCAAAGGGGAAAAGACAGGGGAAGCTGTTGACTATTAGCATAAAATCTAATGGTCATAGATTGGCCACAAACACATCCAAGCTCTAATCACAACAACAAAAGCGAACAACTTTAACCTGGGACTCAACAATTTAAGAACTATATGGTGCATCCATGACAGTCTGGGACATGGCCTCTGGAATTCAGGAAGCCTCTTGCAAACCTGCATTTCTCACTGAAACCCCAACTAAAATGAAAGTATGTTCCTTGGGGTTGATATCCAGCCAGGGCAGTAACACTGTCTGCCCACCCTGCTTCTTGAACAGAGTGCAGGTACTTTCATGCTGGGATTTTGAGTGGGATTTAAGTCATACTGGAGTCCATAGCTGAGCTGAGTTCTACAGCTCTGCATAAGAACTGAAGGAGGATGAAGAAAGGCACTCTGTAATGCTGGGCTGTGGAAAAGCACAGGATCCACTGAGGAAGAAACATTAATCTGACAAATGAAGCAGCACTGTGAACACTACTGTTAGCAACTATTAATGGCTGTAGAGGAGACATTTAGCTGGGGAAAAGGAGTGTGAAGAAAACCCTCATTAATGTGGCACTGACTTGAATACCCAACATCATTAGTGCCGTAGAGTCAACCAGCTCTTTAGCACAAATAGACGAGCTGCATTCCCTGTTTAAAGAAGCTGGCTTGCTTGCTGCAGCACCACCAAGGAGAATATTTCATTAAAGGTCAGACTGTCAAAAGTATTCCGGAGGTTGCAGGCACCACACATACACAGAGACCTCTGCATAATTTTCCTTGTGAGTTCAGGCTTCCCACTGATGATGTGTAATTTGGTCTTGTAATGTTGCCTGTGTACTGTGGAGCTGCTCTGCACACACCCAGCTCAGCCAGCCCATCCCACAGTCAGCAGTCACACCCCCTTGTGCAGGGCTAACCCAGCCATACAACGGCACCTGCACCGGTCATGTTGAGATTATACTTTGTGCAGGAAAGGGTGAAAATGGTGCTTGCAAATCCCCAGCATTTATTACACCCTTGCTTTCAGGGTTTGAATGCTGTGACAGGCTTTGCACCCCAGGCCTTTCCCTTCATATATGAACATCTTCCGAAATTTGTCTCCAGCCTCCATCTCAGGGAATAGTTAGCAAGCCCACACCGATTGAAAAGCCTTCAATAAGTAGAATCTCTGTAGCATATGGACACTTACATATATATGTACATACTGAAGCTATCCACAGGGTGATTTGAAACATGCAACAATGACAGGAGGAGTCATCTCTCCTACCCAAATGTAGTTTTGTATTTAATGAGGCAGGGACTTCACCTTGAAAGCGTAATTTTCAGATGTCCTGTTCACTTACCACAAAGTAAGAGGTGATTCAGCTTCCAGATTCATCGTATTAGACCCCAAAACTAAAGCACTGAGTTAACATGTAGCCTCTGTAGGAGGGACTGCCCTGAGGCTGCATCCATCCTCTTCCCCTTTACTACAGCAAGATGACAACCCCAGACCAGGCAACTCACTGCACGAGGGAAATCCCACCTCATACTGGAGGGAATCTGAGGTTTCTAGCACTGACTTCACAAATGGCAGCGGTTTATGCGAACATCTGGGAGGAAATCTTTGCTCTTTTAGCAGCCATGACGACAGGATTTCATACTTGGCTCTTTGGGGACCCACCCTGCTGTCCCCACACAGGCAAAATGCTGCAGGTCCCCTGTTCCTAGAAGATGAATTGTGCAGCTACAGTGAAGTACTGGGGTTTGCTCTTACCTCTCTCTGCTGGTGGTGAAAGCTCAATAAAACTGCGGCATTTCTCTTCTGAAACACAAAACCAAAGCTTTTAGTTTATAAAACAATGCAGGGAACACAGGGAAATGAAAATCTCTTCATCTCACTTTCTTTTTAGTGCATACATCCATTCATCCCTGAATCTACCCATCAGACCTTCTCACCTCTGGTCTTTTTCTATGTTTCCAGACCTTCACTGAAGCAGAGGATGGGAAGGCAGCATTTGCCTGCAAAACTAGAAATTACCTTTTCAGAAAAAAAAGCTTCAGCAATTCGTAAATCTTTCTGGCCTCTGTTGAATATAAAAATCTGTTGCTACTCATTCACAACATTACTGATGATGAGGTCTATTAAGGGTGTAGCTTGTAACAGACTGCAGATCCATCACTTCTGCTGAATTCCCACATACCCTAATCTCAGAAGAGCATTTCTAGCACTGCTTCTCAAAGAAGAAAGCAAAAAAAGAACTTCCCAAGTAAAATACTTTGTGACAGAGATGCATGTCCCCCTTCTGTGGCAGAGACTCATACAGAAATATGGTCCTTGGTCCTCACATATTAGGCATGCTATTTCAACAAATTGTGTTAATATTTGCTTTGGCAAACTACTGTCTCAGCTGAGGGTCCATCATTATTATCTGTAAGTCCCTGTCCCTGCATACTGCATTACTGCATTTGAGGGTCCTCTCCTCCACTTGGCGCAGTATTTTCTCCCAGACTTTTCCGCTTCATGTAAGAGTCTAATTTTCTTAATTTCAATCCCCAGTTCTAATCTTTCCAAATCTCCTGTGCTACTTCTGTCATCCACAGCTCTCAGGATGCTACCCAGTTTAGTGCCATCTGCGGTTCTCATTAACTTGCAATTTGCTACTTCACCTAGAACTTTAATGAGGATATTCAGTAATGGCTCATCTAAACTGATCCTGCGATTAGCCTGAAAATGAAATCCTTTCTCCAGCTCAACTCAAACTCCTTTTGTTCAGAGTAGTCCCTTCCTTGTTGTTTTTATTGTCCATGCAGTTGCTTCAAAGATGCACAGTAATGGGTGGGTGATTTACAGGAAGCAGGAGACTGAGACTGACTGTGCTTCTATCCCGTGCTCTATCCCGTGCTCTATCCTGTGTTTTGCTGTGATCCAGATGTTACATACTTTCTCTGTTCCTTCAGGCACTGGGGTTATTCCAGGACTGCCCAGTGAACAGAAAAGTAGTTTAGAGAAATCAGTCCAGGGATGTAGTTTCATTCCCACAAGCATCATGGAAACACAACCCAGTCCAAACCGGCCCTAAATAAACACATCTCCTTCCACAGCCCTTCTGGAAATGCTCATAACAAAAAGCAGCCCACTTGTGAGGACATGAGAGTTTCAAGCACTTTCCCTTCTGCTCCAACCCCTCCTCCTGTCTGCTTTTCTTCACCAGTTATTTATTTTCAAACTGACAGAAACAGAGATGAAAAATACTATTCTGGAAGGATGGCTTAGTTAAAGAAGGTGAGATGTTTGTACTTGGGCAGAGCTGAAGGGAGGGTGGTGGGCTCAGGGGGATGGCCCTGATGAAAGTGACTTTCATCACTCTATTTTTAGATACAAATCTCTGTGTTGGCCACCTTCTGGATTAGTTCTGATCCTTGATATGTGTGCCAGGCAGCAAAGGGCATCTGAGCACTCCAGAGCACCCACCTGTGCTGGTGTGGCACAGGTTTCAGCAGAAGGACTTGAGCAGGTCTGGGCAGGAACACATCACAGGTGAAGGGAAGCACCAAAGGGTTCTAGTACAGGTTGCACAACCAGTCCCTGGCACTTCAGGATTTACAGTGCCAGCCCACATGGTCAAAAACCACTAATGAAATCTGTCACAATATCACAAAAACTAAAAACAATTACAATATTGCAGCTCTAATCCTTAGGTTAATTTACCTCCTAGCTTTAGTTCCTTTGGGTTGAGATCCTCCAGGTTTTCTCTGTATCTATAAGGCAGTAATTCCCTTTCTCTGTTTTTTAAGAAAAGCCCAGTCTCTGTTTAATAACACAAAACTACTCAGTTTGATGATTTAAGAATGCCAACTATTGTAGTCCTCACAGTGATAGCTGAAAATTATCATCTGCATAAAATCACTGTACTTAGATTTCTGAGAGGACACGCACAAATTTACCCTGAGGAGCTTGAAGTAAGCTGTGTATAGGAATGGAAATATGGGGAAAGGGAAAGGAGGCTCATGGAAATTCCCATCAGGATGAACAGTGCTAACATAAAGTCACTGCCACCACCACCATCACTTACACTTCACAGGCCGTATTCTGGATCAAAGGGCACACCAGAGACAACCACTCCCCACTTCCCTGCTCTGTGAAGGACAGAAATTCCAGTGAAGGACAGAAATATATTGACTGCACCAATGCACAGGGCTGATACCATCTAGGAAAAGGAAGAATACTTTTCTCCCACGTCTCCTCAGCCTTCCACCTTTCAGTTTCAAACTTGTGTGGAGTAAATACAAGGCAATAAGGTGCGGCTGCCTGAGCAAAACACTACCTGGCCCTTCCATGCTCTCTTCACAGGAAAGCCACATCCCTGTGTGGAAGTATCTGAAGGCAAAGCGGTCATCCCCGGTCTCCCAGCTGTAGTGCACTGTGTCCTCAGAGGAAACATTGCCGGTGTCTGCATCAGATGGCATGGGGACACCCACGCACTGGGAGGCTTTGCTCTTCCCACACAAAGGCTTGGGTACTTTTTGAGTCCCGGTGCACCAGTAGCTGCCCAGCAAGGCTGTGGTGGAGAGGGTGAGAGCCAGCAGGTTCAGGATGACAGCCAGGAAAGTACGGTGCAACGGCAGTCCCTTCAGCAGCTCCATCTACAATGCACAGATAGGAGAGACCATCACACCGGCCACTTGTCCCGCACAGCCTCATGAATCCCACCTTTTCCCAGCATGCAGCTGTGGGGAGGGGTATGAGCACTCTGCCCTCCTCACAACATTCCAACAGCTCACCCAGCACGGAAGAACCATTCCTTGAAAGCCAGGGCAGTGGACCTGGTCAGCTTCAACCATATTCAGCAAAGTATTCTGAATATCTGTACTGGGGAAGAGAGGGTGACATAGCAGGGCTGAGTGCATTGAGGTGCCTGAGCACGTGAGCAAAACGAAAGGAACATCACATTCATCCATCTCAGAGATGACAGGGAGAAACAGTTAACCAACTTCCCCGAATACCATGTGTTGCCTTTACATGAGATACGAATGCTGCCTTCAATTAAATGAGAAATCTTGCTGCCAAGTGTCCCAAAACACTTTTTCAAGCAGCTCATTACTGTACCTAGGGAGGCAGAGAGTATAGTGATTTCTCAGTGGGAAAAGGCAGGAAAATGTTCCCAAATCACTGAAGGTCACACATCAAAGCAGTGACCGGCTCAGAGGGAACACCCAGCTATCCAGACCTGGTATCTTAAGTACAAGCCACAGAGCAGCACCTTCCACCTGAGCTCTCATCTGCACATCAGAAATTTGGTAGGGTGGTGGGATGGCATCGTCTTTGCTTACACACAAAGTGCCAAAGGTTTTTTCCCTATAAGGGTGAATGTTGCCACAAACATTCTTACTGATTTCATCTCATCACTTAAAGTAATTCAGAAAGCAGTTTGTGAACCAGGGACTTTCTCACTCAGAGGGAAGATGAAGACTTTAGGGTTCCTGAAAAACCCTGCACTGACTCCTGAGAACCCCAAAATAACACTCCATAGATTGATTAGATGTCATCTACCCACACATCAACTTTCATGTAATCAATGCATGTCTCTTCCCACGTGGCACTCCCTATGTTTGGCACAACTTCATCCAGATACTCCCACCCTTTCCTATTTATGACTCTGAAAATCTATTTACCCATGAATAGATTCAGTTTGTACAGACGCTGCCTGCTGCGGGTCCTCTTCACTTAACTTTGACTGACTCACCCAATGCTGAAGGTGTGAGAAAGACCATTCTGTGGACATCACTATAAATAAACAACACAGACCCAGCTTTGCATTGTCTGTGACTGCACCACAGATAAAAGTGGTGCACTTAGAACCAATTTTTTCTGCTACCCAGCAAGCTTGGAATCACGGTCAACGAAGACAGTGCAGAAGCTCCTCTTGAAAAGCAGGACCTTATTAGCATCTCATCACACTGAGAAAGCAGTGCCTGACCCTGAAAACCCTCACTGAAAGAAGATAATACTCGGCTCCTGAAATTTTACTGTATGGCTTCATACTCTGTTTTTTGGGGGTTTTTTTGTCTCTTCAGCAGGACATTTCATTCTGCACCCTGGAGATGGTAACGTCTTAGTGATGCCATAACTAATGTCTTTCATGATTTGAAGGCATGTTGAATATCACCATTTTCACAGAGAAGACACCTACTAGGAAGAGTTCCTGACTAAGATTAGTGGCAAACTTATCACTGAAAGATTTTTGGTGGAAAATTTAGCTTATGACTGAAAAGGAAACTGCAGACAAAATTGCTCTTCTCAAAACCACAGTTTCTCACCTGAAAATTGAAACCTTCAGCCCACAAAGTTTTTCAGTTTTTCATCAATGCTTAATGATAAGATTTTCTGTCATCAGGTTTTGGGTTGCTAATGCTTTTATTTAACAAAAAAAAATTCCACTCACAATATTTACAAAAATCATCTTTCTAATTTAAATCCTCAGTAGTGGGAAAAATATTCTCTCTAGTTGATTTATGACAGTAGTTGAAAGGCCGTATAATTTCAGGAAGAGTGTTAAGGAAAAGACATAAAAAGTACAAGAAACAAATGAGTCAGAAGTAGGAAGTGGATCAAGGATGCAGAAGACATATGGAAAGAAAAGCAAATCTGAACTACTTCCTGAAAACATGGTTAGAAAAGCTTCCCTCCACAAAAGACAAGCACTCACTGATAGTAACCAACCATAATGTCTAGATAGCCCCAAAAAGGAATGATAGTTGAATTTACCTCAGCAGCAAGTCTTTGAAGTCCTGTTAATTTGGATGAACAGCACAGAAGTGGAACTCATGCTTTGTCTGCTGTTTTGTTCATCTCTATATCCTCCAAGAAACCCAATTGCTGCAAAATCCCTTCCTCCTTTGTCTGGTCCCCTCCTCCTTCTCCTCGCCAGTGATTATTAAATGCTATCCTTCTGATCAGCAGCTGTTTTGTGGAAAATGGTCATTTTGTAATCCACAATGCAATCACAGCACAGCTGTTCTGGGAGATTATATGGGAAGCGATTGCTGCGGCGTGTTGGGATTAAGTGTAGAAGAGTGACCTGTATTAACTCAGTAGAAAGTTTCTTTAAAACACTGAAAGATTCCAGCCATCCCCATGAGGCAGGTATCTGGGAGCTTGTATGGAGGAAGATGGCAGCTTTGGCCAGTGTTACAGGGGAGGAGTGACTTTAGCTGGGAAACTGGCAGCACCCTTGGCATCAGGTCACCCCTTGCACTGGGCACTGTCCCAGCAGAATGGAAAGACCAAAAGCATCCTAGGATATCTTCCTGGCCACACCCAATAGCTGCAGAAAGGGCAGAATAAAATAAATGGGGGGAGGAAAGTTTACGCAAATGCATCTGCTCTGAGGACTGAGGATTTCAGTCCCTGAAGAGATACCAATACAGCTCTCCCCATGGGCACTGGAAATTTTGATGCCAGTAGGAGCCCCTTAGCAGAAGAGCTGCAGAGTGGCAGACTGACACTGTGGCATCACTACCACGAAGGAGGTATTTGAAACAGCAGCAAGTCAAGCCAACAGTCAAAGCATAGGAGAATGAGGTAGATTGTCAGTGTCACTTGTAGCGACAGCTTTTACCAAAATGTGAAGGTCACTGGGAATCCCAGCTTGTTCACATTGGATGAATTTGGGAACCTAGTAAGAAGAGACAGAGACACACATTGACACAAAGTCCCCTCTGAGCTCTTGTCCTGAAAGTTTAAAGGCTCTCAAAATACCTGTGTGGTATCAAACCCGTGAAAAGTAAGGATGTCACCACCTCTCATGAGAAGGTACTAGACGCCATGGAGCAGAGCTGCACTGAATCAAACTGCAAGGGAGGAGAACATCAGGGAGGGGAACATCCCAAAGGAAGACACATCCTGTCCTCTCCACAAGCGCTTTGCCCAGTGCCAAGCGGGTGAGGCTCGTACCACCACTGGGAGGGAAGGAGGCAGATTCCCTGCATGCTGCTCTGCCAAGACAGAGGATACCAGTGGTCCATCCATTGTCATGCCTGTGTCCAACACTGGAGTGCAGAGGCTGGAGCAGGTGCAGGAATAGCTCTGGGTGACAGCCCAGCCTGTGACAGCCCCACACAGCACAGGCAGCAGACAGAGAAGTTCACGGTCCAGCAGATGGGCTGTGCCATGCCGGGCTCCTGACCCTCCCTGCCCTGAGCAGAATGGGCAGTAGCTCTGTGGTTATTTTAATCCAGTGGCTGCATAAACTCCTCTAATGTGGATAAGCGTTTCTAAGACGGACTAACTGAAAGCAATGCTGAATGTCCCTGTGCTCCCCGGACCGCCTGCAGGTTTTTGATTAATAAAAAGGTTCTGTTTGAAACAGATGTACTTATGTACTTAATTTACTGGAGCAGGTAGAGCAACAGCTGATGCCATTTAAAAGGAGAGTGATTTTTTTTTTGCTTTCTTTTTTGCAGTCTGTCCGCATCTGGACACCTTAAATTTAACTTCTAAATGCCCAGTTAAAAAAAAAAACCCAAAAAACAAAAGCCTGGTTTCGAGCTCAAGAATAAATAAAGTCGATCTCTACTGATAATCCTTAACACCTTCCTAATTTTAAGCTTGGTGAGAGTATCATTAAAACCCAAGATTCTCTGTCAGTTTCTAAAGCTGATTTCATGGCATATACATCAATGAAATTAAACTGAATTGGTTTTATAAGAATAAGAATTCATGTTGGGAAATAAATTGATCAGAAATATGCTATGGTTTAAAAAATATGCTTATAGCAGATTTAGTATTCTGAATAATGGCAGATATTTATCCTTCCAGAAGATGGCAATCTTTCTCTAGTCTTCTTTTCAGGAGTCTCTGCTGCTCACATGTATGCTAGGGGAAAGCAACAGTGAAGTTTAGACTTCTATTCCTTCCCTTGAAATTCCTCCCCCTTCCCCTTATATATATATTTTTTTTTTTGACATTTTTATGAACACAAACTCTTTACCTTGACTCTGAAATGGGGCATGGATCCGTCCCTTGGAATTATCTGAGTATGGGAAGACTTGAAATCACTGGGAAAAGAAAAAAAAAAGAGGAATGACTGCAGGAGCTTGGCTTTTGCTCACCTTCTGCCCTACATGAAGTTATTCTTTCTAACACTTTTCACAATATTTTGTTAAGTATCACATTAAATTTCCCCAGATTATTGCACACAACTCATAGAACACCAACCACCAGCGCATGGTTCCTGATGTTCAACAAAGTCCCCTTTGCAAAATTGTGGGGATTATATCTGGTTTTGGTTTGGATTTTGGTTGGTTGGTTTGTTTTTTTTTAATTTTCTGTATTAACCTCATCTCAATCTGAACTATTATAGACAGGAAAATCAACTGTATCTGTCTTTCACCCTGCTGTGCCTTCAATTTTCTCCTCTTTGTATCTGATATTTCCCACCATAATTTGGCTTGGCTAGAGTTTTTGGATGCCTCTTTCTCTTTGAACTCAGCAGCAGCCAGTCCCTGGTGACTCGTTTAAATTTCGCCCATTGAAGTGAATGCCCACAGCAGTTGATTTCCTGTGCAATCAGCCAAATGCTTGACTTACAGAAACAAACAAGGAAACAAAATGCAAAACCCCCCGAAATCGTCACACAGCACCACTGTGGAGATTGCCAACTCCAAAGAAGCCTGGGCATTGACGAGTGATGCATTTTTATCCTGGCTCTATCACCATCTACACCCTGGCTTGGGTGTACCCTGCCCCAAAGTGACAAATTCAACTCCCAGGGATGT
This sequence comes from Serinus canaria, assembly GCF_022539315.1. Taxonomy (NCBI): domain Eukaryota; kingdom Metazoa; phylum Chordata; class Aves; order Passeriformes; family Fringillidae; genus Serinus; species Serinus canaria. The sequence continues at coordinate 46,574,633 of NC_066314.1, forward strand.
TGGTGGACAAGAAGGTCGAGGATACCTTGCCAGACAGGGCCCCAAACTTGCAATATTTAATTGGTGGGTCTCAAGAGGCACACGACTCCCCACAGCCCCCCACGCAGCGATGCTCCAGGGATATCAGGGACCATTTGCTATCCTGACATTGGCTCTCCAGCTGACCTGGAGAGAAAAGGAGAGGAGGAAGGGTGGCTATTTACACCCATAGACTGGCTCTGTGAAAACTGGACAAAGACAGGCTCATACTCACCCCTCATTCCACACATTCCTCGCACATGACACTTCCCAGCGCTCCCGTTTTTGCTGTTTTTACGGGAAGATCACTCGGAGCCGCAGTCCCCTCCCTTACTGCCGTGCAGAAAGCAGGATGTCTCCCGAGTGACAGTGACATGGAGAGAGCCAGACTCCTCAAACCCAGTGACAGACTGCAAATGCCAGATTTCTCCCTGAGCTCTGAATAATTCCACTCAGATTGTAACCTTTATTTAGCTGTTTGCATGATGCATTAACTCTTGCTCTGAAAATGACCTCACCAGGCATATTTTTTTCTAGTCTAAGCACATTTAAAGGTGAATTCTGTTTCTAAGATGATCAGCTTACGTTGCTAGACACTGAGACTGTGGCATAAACAAAGATTGAATTGGACTGAAAAAATGCATCTTAAAGATGGACAAACCAGTCAGTCAGTTTGGACCTTACTACTTTTTTTTTTCCTTCTTTTTTTTTTTTTTTCTCAAAACAAGTCTTCGTTGGCTGGATTTTTTTTTTTCATTTTTTTTCCTTTTTTTATCTTTTTTTTCTCCTTTTTTTTCTTTATGGTTGTCAGACCCTCAAAAACCACAGAGAAAGCAGACATGAAAAGGAAAAAATCAGATGCAGCAACAAAGACTTTGAGGACTCACTCAAGATTCTAGGTGCCTCAATTTCTGGATAGGAAACATAAAACTATATATTATATATAAGGCTAGGGGGTTGCTTTTCACAGAGTACTTAAACTCTAGGATGTGTTTACTGGAGCACATAGAAAAAAAAATAGTATTTATGTAATTTTGCTAACCATGAACTGTAAACAGACAAGAAAACCACAAATTTACACATAGATCTATAAGGATATTAAAGAGGTGCCAGTCCAGAAAAGGGTCTGCACAAAACTCCAAGCAGACAAATGCTTACCTTATCCACTGCTCGCTATTCCCATCTGCTCTTCTGAAACATCCAGTGAAATACTACAAGGTGATCATGGATTTACCCCCATGTCTTTCTGTCTGACTGAGCATGCAGTAGCCAAGAAATTCCATGAGATCTTAGCAGACGCTTTGAAATGTACCAAGTCTGTCATTTTATTGATGGTTTAATTCTTTCTGAGCTCGCTAAATCATCACAGCACATTATATCAGCCACTAGATTGGCAGGGCGTCCACTTCTGCAGAACGAGCCTTTGTAATTTGGTAGTCTCCTCTATGAAAATTGTTGCTGCTTTTAAATCTACCACTGACAAGATCTCAGTCTGTTTCTACTCAGAATCACAAACACTCAGACTCAATGACTACCACAGGCTCCTGGGGCTTTTTATCATCAAGGGGAACCATTGCAACAACATCGTCTCCTCTCAGATGTAACAGAACCCAAATAACTTTGGATAATCACCTCTAGTGATACCCAGAACTCCTACCAGAGCTATAGCACATATTTTATACAGCTATCTGGTATTGACTGTGCGCCAGAATATGATGGAGAGCCCATCACATCCTTAGAAAAGTTATTCCAATGATTAATTAATCTCATTCTTAAAATTTTACTCTTGCTCTGTAAACAGTGTCTGCTTTAGTTTTCCAACCTGACCAGGCAGCTCCAACACACAAATAAATAGCCAGTGAAGTGATTTCCTAAAAATGTTATTGTAAGAGTCACAAATCAATGTGTTTCATTAGAGGCACACACTGTGATCTAACCAGCTGGCTGGTGGCCCAAATTCCTAGTTCTGTACTTGGCTCTGACACATCATTTTCCCCTCCCATCGGCCAAGTCATTAGTGGTGCGTTTACACTGCAGTCAAAGCAGTGGCAGTGATGGGGAGTAAACATTCAGTGCTTGTTTTAATTGGGTGTTGCTAGGAATTTCACTCCAGCAGTGTGGAACACAATGCAGGGTGCAAACCTAAGTCCAGGAATGAAGCAAACTGTGCTAAGCTCCACATAGCCATGGCTGGATTGATGGTTCAAAATAGCCCTTGTTTCCACACACTATAAAGCTGGGTCCTTGGAGTAATTCCCACAGATGCAAATCTACAGCACAGGGGATTTTGGTGGTACTGGAATCAGCACAAAGACAGTGGGAGACATTCTGTTTTGGTAATGAAAATATTTGAGGACCTAAAATTAATCTGTGTAGAGAGTACTTCACATGGATGCAAGTGATCTTGCAGCCAAGGATATGCTTAATATGTTTTAAAGCAAAGAAAATTAAAAAATCATTTGGAACAATACAGTTAAACCACATTGCATTTTGGTTTCACTCATGGAAATGAGAAAGCTAAAGCAATTGTTCTTTGCTTCAATTTATCTTTTCCTCCATTTCACTATGGGGAATCCGAAAAAGCAGAGTTAGAGGAAGCCTCAAAGGTTATTTAATCAATCCATCTGCATCACTATGACCTTAGCACCCTGAAAATCTTCAAGCCTACTGTTAAAATTTTTTTGCAAGGGAGATACCACTCCGTCCTGGAATACAGTCCTTTGTAATATCTTATTTTTCCAGTCAAATCACAATGTAAACCAGAAAACCTTTCCACCTCTGCAAAATGCCACGGCGTCCATTCCACATCTGATTTTTTTAATTATTCACATGGATTGTCCTCTCAAGGCCATTGGAGCTACATAGCTCATTAAGGTTCTACTCACATGCTGGCATTTGAGGAACCAGTGCCTCAAACGAGACATCTAAGCTAGCAGGGAAGGTTTGGAAATCTAAAAGAGTGAGTAAGACAGAGAGTTAGCTTTTTTAAGGCAAGGCGTGGGAGGTGTTTTCGTTCTTCAGCTATTAAAAACTCCTTGCTTTGACAAGAAAAAAAAAAAAGGGGGAGGAAGAGAAAACTGGGAGGGGAAGGATTAATGAAGAAAGAGGCAGCATGGCAAGTAATGCAGTAAGCATGGTGGCCAGCAGGCACGAGCGAGTTTCTCAGGCTGGGTTCCCTGCCAGAGCAAGGGTGCTGGCAAGCACAGATCAGAGAGGTCAAGGTCTAATATGGTGTCTGAAGAGAAAATGAGACCAGCTTTCCTTACAGGGCTGAGCAGAGGGGTTTTGTTACAGTGGGTGCTTAGAAAACAATCATGCTAGATATTACAATTGAACATTTTATCTTTCCGCATAATTATCCAGGACTGAAGGCATCTCCTTTTTTCCTCAGATTTGATGAGGATTTGGGATCCCTTTCCATTCCTTTATCGCATTTTGGAGCTGTGGCTTCACAGACAGTCCTGCTGTCAAATCCAGTCTCCGTGGCTCATGCATGCTGTGGTGGGCAGCGCGCTGAGCCACCCCTGTGCACCAGGGAGGAGACAGGTCAGGACAGGGCAGCAGTGACACCAGTGTGGGCACTGGCCCCATGCCTTGGAGGCCCAGTGGGAGCAGGGAATGCCGGGATCAGATGGTGTCACTGCCACGGGCATGGGGTGGATGCAGCGCGTGTTTGCTGTGCCAAGGGAGTTTCGGGGCACCCAGGCTTCCCTACAAGTCCTGAGGGAAAGGAGTGCCCCAGTGGTTGAAAACAAAAACACCAAATATTTTGGAGACAGCCAGCAGAGAAACTGGGTGTCTGCCTCTCTTCTGTTGTTTTTTGTTTTGGTGGGTTTTTTTTGGTTTTTTTTTTTTTTTTATTGCCTTTCTTTCTGTTAGGTGTTTTTTTTGTTTTGTCTCTCCTCCTCTCTCCACGCCTCCCTGTTTCCTCATAGCCAGGATTCTGCATGCCCAGGTAACCCCAGCTCCATGCATGGGCCAAGGACATCAGCTCCCAAGGGTGACCCAGCCATGGAAAGGAGGGGCCAGGCACAGTGACAGCATCCTGGCCCAAGGGAGGCCAGAACGAGGTGACCCTGCAGCCACAGCCAGGGGCCTTTGTGCAAGAACATTATAACCTGGGTCTTAAACCACGTGCTATTTTTCCATCAGGCTCACATTTAAAAATAAAAAAGATAAACCACAGTCCTTCCTAGCCCCCATTAGTTTTTTTCTGAGCAGGCCCAAGCTGCAATATCTCAAAAACTCATTATTTAGCCAGCTTTGCAGGGGCCTTTGTCATAGATGACAAAAGATCTGTTTCTGACAGAAAAAGTGAGATTTATTTTAAAGCAAGACATTGCTCAAAATGTGGTTTGTTTGTTTTTTTTTAAGAAAAAGTAATTAGGATTTTTAAAATGTAGATAAAACAGAGTATTCCCCTGCCAGCCTTGTTCTCAAGAAACAGCAAAGTGGTCATGACTGAAACTAAAATCAAAACCAAAAAGAGCCCTATAAAACTACTGAAGCAGACATGAGCTAGATGATGTTGGTTTCAAGCCTGGCAAAGGCAGAAGCAGCCCAAGCCAGACCTTGTGATGTAGTGTGTCAAGTGACTGTTCCAAGAAGGAGGCAACACAACCAGCAATGTCTGCTGTGCTCTGTGCACCCATTAACATGCTAATCTCAACCTTAGTCTCTTCCAGGTAGCCAAGCACTATTATTGCTGAGTTTTACAACTAAGCATTAAGCATTGTGGCTAAACAGCCTGACTGAACAAGAATTATTTGCCATCACCTGAGCAAGGTAAGCATGAAGGCAGGAGAACCCAGCTAGTATGTTACCACAGGCAGAACTTAAAGAAATTAGGTCAGGCAGAATGGAAAGAAAACTTCAGAAACCTCTTCCAAACAGTGAAAAGTAGTCCTCTGTGGTACAGTTTCTCATGGGAAGCAAAGGATGCAGGCTGGGTAATGCACTGGAAAATGCATTGCAGGCAAGAATCTTGCAGGAATTGGGCTAGGCTAGAATGTAAAATAAGGGACTGGATGAGCTAGCAAGATTTTCCAATCTCTAATTTCCAGGGTTAAAAAAATTGCCACAGTTAGCATTGCTTGAAATTCCTTCACATGAGTTACAGAATCTGAGTGAGGCAGAACATGAGGCTGGAGCAAGAGAGGTGGGTGTGTTTCCTGGATGACACAAAAGAGAAAAAAAAAGCCCTTAGCCTGGAATAGGCTATGAAACTAGGAGACTGGCAGGGGGGAAAAGGAGGGAACACAGCCCAGAGGGGCTGCTCCCACCAGGCTGAAACATGGGTGAGATGCACTGAGGACACCATGGCGAAGACTTAGGGGCTAGGTCAGTGGTGAAGAGGGTGGCTCTGAGGGAGCAGTGACACTGCCTAAGCATGCTGCCATCACTCATGGTCAGTCTTCAGCTCTGGGTAAGAAGTGGGAAGGTTCAGCTCCTGCTCTCTGCATGACTCTCCAGTATTATTTTTCACCAGCAGAGTTTTCAATTATCAGGACATTTTGATTAGGGGCTTCTCTCCCACTCTCCCTGTCTTTAAAACAAGAGTTTTCTGTTTTGCTTTGGTTTGAACTCAGATTTCAGAGGGTTGGATTAAAACAGGGGATTGAAGAGCTGGTCTTTCACTCCAATCCAGTGCTGAAAATAAATATCCTCAATTACTCCCATCAGTCATGAAGCCTCACACACAGCTTTACCCATGCAATCCTGACTTTCAACATCCCCAGCATTTCAGTTCATGACTGGATGCAGTCCCAGGTCAGCCACAGTCCTTTCAAAGCAGGTGACTGGCCTGTTCTAGGGCCTTTACCAGGTCTGGTAAATCTGTCTGTGTTGCAATCCTAAGGATGCCCTTGGGCTCTGCTAAGGGACACCTGAAGTCCAAACTTATGGAGCATTTCCCAATCGGCCCTAGGAGAGGTCAATCCTACTGCAGTACATTTATTATTCCAGCCTTGGAACACCTCTAGGGCTAACAGAGCAGACCAGGAAAACAGCTCCCTCTGTAATCATCATGCTCCAGGTTTGGTACAAAGGTGACGTGGGAAGTACAATATTCCTAAGATTCCAAATGAAACCATTCCTGAGCTTGCTGGTGTTTCTTTCCACCCACAGTCTGTTACAGACTTTAAATGTGTGCTTCATGGTTTTGTTGGAGCAGATCTGCGGTTCCCTTCTCTTCATAGATTAAAAAGCATTTTTAAATTATTAAATTAAAATTAAAATCTGTAGTGAACTTCCCCACAGACCTTCTTAGCCATTTTTACAGCTGGCTTGAACTCTGCACTGAAGATCTAGAGACTGATCTGTTGTTTCAAAAGCTCTTCTGAGGTCCTCAAGAAGCTTTGAGATCCTCTAGAACAGAAGAGCTACTGATGTCTTTTCATTGTTGCTAAAGAAAAAACCTGTGGGTCGCAGATCAAATCTGGTAAGGTACAGGTTGTCCCAGACAGCACCAATTGCTGCCTTGGGGATGTATTCAGGAAGGCGTAGGCAGGGGTGTCAGAGGAGCCATACATCCAATCTGGCTTTGTTTACTGTATTTCCTAATGGGAAGATGCCTGTACTATTCCTTCCCCACCTTCCCAGGCATTCACTGGTGTCCTGACTCAGACACCCAGCTCACTAGCCTATAACCAAAATGTACAGGCAGGGAAAGTGACCTGATGTCTGCAGGATCTTAGCCAGCTTGGAAAATAGCCATGGCTTGGGATGCCTATGTCCACCCCCAAAAAGCTTCTCTCTCTTTTTCTGAGCCCAGGGCCTCTCTAAGCTACTGGGTTTGTGTGTGGGCACTCAGACTTCCCACAGAAGAGAGCAGCAGGGAATGCAGGGAGAGCCACTTCAATCTCCTATCCCAGAGGCAGATTTAATCGAGTGCTTTCCACAGAGCTCAGGGCTCCTAGCAGGGATGAAGGAGACTGAGTCTCTTCACAATCCTTTGGAGGTTCTCACAGAGGCTTTCCCTGTAGTGGTCACACCTTTCAGGGACACAGGGGCATCAGCTGGACACAGCAGTTACGTGCTCTGACCCCGTGCACAGCATTCACCCTTGGGGATTTTCCTGCCCCCGTTGTGGCCATGGTTTCTCTTAAATCTCTGTCTTTTTAGGGTAATGTCCAAGCTGGGCTGAAAAACTTCAACTGACCAGGAATTTACCGCCCCTAAACTGTCCCAGTAGCTAACCAACCTCTCAGTTTGGAGTGCACACCCTATTTCTAGATGGTCTTCACTGCCAGCCAGTGAGGTGAGTTCTCCATTGGCAACCCAGGCAGTTCAAGACACGCACAAGCCCTGACGGGCAATTTTCCATGTTGTTCACATGCTTTGTGGCAAGTTGTGGCCTGTGGCAGCCAGTGCTCTCTGAACAGCAGGAGGGTTCTCTCCTAACAGCAGGGCTGGCTCTGACAGCCTGGGTCAGGGCATTGCTCCTAACAGATTATTTGGGCAAGGCTACCGTCTCTGGGGGAGAAGAAGTTTTATTCAAACCAATGCTGTGCCACTTGCCCTCAGGTCAGAGCACAAACCTGGATCACTTTATTTACCAGCGTAGGTGTAATCTAGATTTCGACAAGACCTTTTCTTCCAGCACTGTTTACTATTAGAAGTCTATCTCTCAAGTGAAATGTTTGTGGACTTCGATTAAGTCAATTCCTAACTTTCTTTTACGTAAACTACATTTTGAGTCCTCTCCAGTTTTCAGCATCCTTTGAGAACTTCAAACAGGGAAACAGAAGCCAGTAGTCCAGCATGATCTCACCAGCCAGGCCTGTACTGCAGGCTGTTCCCAGCTTTCCTTCCTCTTAGGAGCACAGCACAAGGCACGAGTCCTCCTGTCCTCACCTGTGTACCTCATCTCCAGGGTCAGGGGTCCTACAGATTTGTGCCAACTGGAGAATACACTAATCTTGTCCCTGATATGAGCTCTCAGGAGATTGAGGCTTTAGAGGGTGTCAAGTTACACTTCCACTGCTCAGCTTGGACACAGAAGTTAGTGGAACTGAAAAAATGAAAATGTTGTCCCACTCACTACTCCCCTCATACATTTCAGAGTCATGTCTTTCCTAATCTGTTGAGGTTTTTAGCCTGGAGCCTATTTGTTTTGATTCCCATATGCTCTACAGTGGCACTGTGAGACAGGATATGTCTCCAATCTCCCTGTCACATCCCAATGCACACTTTGCTGTAAGAAGGTAGCCACAGCAGTTTGTTGTTTAAATGCACTGAAGAGATCCACCCGTGCAGTTTGAGCTGACCTTTCTGTTGTTGTCCTCCTCCCTGTCATTGATGTGATACACAAATACGGCAGAAATTAAATTTTCCTGATAAATGAGTTCAGGAGATGATAAAAGATGACATCCATGGGACGCCCCCTAGAAGCACTTGCTAATAAGAGGATCTCCCCAGGCAGGTACTTTCTGAGGTCTAACCACCGACACGCTTTCCAGCCGTGCAGCAGGAGTGCTGATGGTTATTTGCCTCTAACCCTGCCACCCACAAGAACGTTTCTGCATCACAGCCCACGGGCTCTTACACGCCATGGTCTCGTTCATTCCATCCCAACCCAAAAATAGCCCCTGCTCAGCCCCTTTGCCTCGGTGACCGCAGCAGGGCTCCGTCACTTCTGCTGGCGGGGCCGCGGGTCACGCCAAGGCAGGGAGCCACTGCAGGGCACGGTGCTACAGGTTAGGTGAGCACGTAGACAGTGTCACCTGTCACTGCACCAGCTCCCCTTGACTTAGGGATACACTGATGCAAGCTTTGCGCTGTTGCAAAACAAATACTACGGAGTTTCAGCCTCACCAGCCCGCAGGTGTGACACAGCTGTCACTGTGCCTCAGCACAAGTGTCACTGCCTTGCTAGGCAACCAACACAACATGGTAATGGCCTGTCAATGTACCACGGGAAGGTCACAAGGCTGAGTCTTGAACCTGCAGCAGCAAACTCCAGGACTTCTTTTGTTGAGCTCTCCATGGTCAGGTATCCCAGGAGACAGAAATTATCTCCATCAACCAATATTTGTATTAATAATAAAAAAGAAAAAGAAAAAAAAAAGCGCCTCAGCCTGCTTTGCAAGCACAACTACAATTTGCAGCTGCGAGCTTAACTTCCCAGCCATCAGAATGCATTTTTCTCCATGTCTGTCTGTTTTCTCACCAAGGCAAACATTCACTATCATGGGCAAAGTTTTAGGGGCTATGTTGAGCCCTCTTGGAAAATACACACAGAGCACACTGGAAGCTTATTGTCCTTATTGTCAGTGCAAAGACTTCCCCCTGAAGTTTTGCCCCTGACTGGAAACCTCTGCTGGGGCACTTAAAGGGACAACTTTGCCTTCAGCAGAGAGCAAGGTGGCATTAAGGTCTGAGCACTAGATAAAGCCAAGAAAGCAGGAGTCTCATTGTGCTAACCCTTATCTCCAGAAACACCTTTGACATGCAGAATGTTTGTTCGAGGTGATTACCTGGGTGGAGAGGTTATTGTTGCATAAATTATTTACTTTTAAAACCACAGTTATTTGCCTCCACCCTTCTCACCACTGCCCTGTGTACCCCAGTCGTAACACACCTTAGCATTTGGGAGCACTGGGAAGAACTAGGAGGATAGCTGTGCCGGGATGCACCGGGCAACAGACAGATGTCCACTGGGAGCAGTCATTAGCACAACAGAGCAAAAATAGTCACCTACAAATGAAGGGAAGCAAGGCATCAATTCCTTTGCCTTTGCCTTTCCCTGTCTCTGCCACACCAGAGGCCAGGGTGAATTTCAGTTAATCAACAGCACTTGAGGACATGGTTTAGTGGTGAGCATGGTGGTGGTGCTGGCTGGACAGCTGGACTTGGTGATCTTAGAGGTCTTCTCCAACTTTACCCATTCTGTGATTCTGTGAAATAAACACAGTCTAGCAAGCCTCATGCACAACAGGGATGTGCTCCCTCCCATCCCTGCAGGTGAGAAGAATATCTGGCTTTCTTCTTCTAATGCTCTGTGCATCTGAAACTCTCAGAACCATTCCTTAACAGCTGCCTGAAGGGAGCAAGCAATAGAATTGAATGGAAGGGGTTTGGATATACCCATGACACAGCTGCACTGATAAGAAACACCTTAGAGTGCAGAGGAGAGATGGAAAATTGGCCCTGGGCTACTGGATAGAAGGAAGGTCACTGGCAACACTTCCTTGAGTTCACTGGCAACACTCACATTGGTTTTTTGTGGTGCAGGATTACACCCATAGTCTTTATCCCAGACAAAGCAAGTTAATTTCCTGGCCTGCAGCATGCCCTGCTGTGTCCAGTCCAGCACTGGAGACCAGAACCAATAGGCTTCCATTACTGGGTTTCCCTTGGGAAGTTGCTCCACACATCAACAAAAGTCAGTCCTGATATTCAACTAAAAATTTCCTTTCTTTCCATTACACCAGATACTTTCTTCTGGATCTTCTCCCTTAAGCAGCATATTCCCCGTTCCTCTGTCCTTCCAAGACAGGGTTTCATCACTGTGTATGCAAACCCAGTACTTCAGAGAAACTGCCTGTCCAGCCCTGTCCTGCCTTGGTTCACCACCCTGTCAAAAGGAAGCACAGCACTGGCAGTGCTGGGAGCAAGACTCAGATTTTCAGAATTGTTCAGGAATCACAATCCCAGAGCAGTCTGTGGCAGCTGCAGCAGTGACCATGTCCAGCTGCCACAGCAGGCAAAGAGGCTACAGTCCCACTGGGACAGGACTGGGTACCTCCAGAACAGGTCTTGCTGCTCCTGATGACAGCACTGATCACCAGAAGCAGAATAACCATGGCATGAAGGTCAGCGTCACATGTACAGAAATACTCCCCAAAGTATCAAAATTGAAGAGAATTATGAAAATGAAATGGTTTTCTTTCAGGCCAATGATTGCACCCTGAAACAGGGACACAGATCTCTGTGATAGCCGTGCTAGTGATGACTACTGCCTTTCAACATCACCTGGATTCCCAAGGGCAGTGGTGGTGATTATACTTCTGAGCAGCATCTGGCACGCTGGGGCCTGGCTTCTCAGCAGTGCCATAGAGCAGATAACAGCAATAACCATTAGTAATAATATGGTTTGGTTTGCTCCCTCAGACCGTTAGAATAAGTTGTCAGTAAGAGTAATGAGCATTGTGCTTGCCTTTGACGCCAGTGCAAATTTAATTCCAGTGCTACAAAGGTATTCACTTGGCTCAATGAGGATATAGTGACACTAGCTCTAGGCACAAGCAGCCATATTCCCCAAAATGCATGTCTATTCCAGATGTTCTGCCTCACTAAAAGAACAATTCAAGATTGAGAAAAGAAAAAAATAATCACATTCCCCAGAGCTATTAATCCCTTGTTCCTTCAGCAGGCTTACCAGGGAAACAGTCACAATATGTGAGTCAAACTGAGGTAGCACATAGGCTGAATCTGGCCCAGATATGTGCAGACAATTAAATTATGTTATATTTGTGGGGCAGCCTGGAAAGCTAAATTGAGACAGACAAGTGCCTATAAAATCTGATGTGGTTTAAGGCACTCTTGTCCAGTGGTTTATTGCTATCTTCTGAGCTATGACACACGAGCTGAACAGTGCCTGTAGTGGTATGACGTGAAACAGAACGGCATAAATCACATCCTGCAATAGTTAGCTTATCAAAAGGTGAATGGATGCCTTTAGTCTCTCTGGGACTGAGACTAGAAAATTGAGGCAGATCTATTACAATATATTCTTCCAGCTCTTGAGTGCATGTACATACACAATACCTCTATTCCTTTCAGAATAGGGCTCGCTTACTTTAAGAGTAAAAATTCAACAACCAGCCACAAATGGTTCCCAAATTATACTAACATAGAAGAATACAGCCTCTCTAGGCTGTTCAGATTTGCAGTACAAGAAGGAGCATCAAGGCAGATGTTTCCAGGCAAGGAAGCAAGCAGTGCCTTGGTGTGGTGCCAGAAGTTAAGGCAGTTGGACCCATTCAGGTCTCAGAGATCCAATGCAAGGTGAAACACCTGAGGCTATTGATGAAAACCAGTGAGCTCCCACAGGAAATGCACAGAGAGCTGCTGGCCCTTCTCAGGACATAAAAACAGACAGACTCCCATTGGGGAATAAACAGGACACCCCCCTCGCTTTTTTTTTTTTTTTTTTTTTTTTAATTACTTTAGGAAAAAGACACACCTTCTTCCTCTGTGCCAGGCCTTAAATTCCAGACCACCAGTTCAATGATCTTTGTCCTCTTAGTCATGGCAGGGGCATTTACGACAAGGATGAGTGTGGCTGTCAGCATTGTAAAGCACTCCACCATGCAGTCACAGAAGAAAGCCTATACAGGCTGAGCAAACCCAGCGATAACAAGTAAATGTCTGTTCCGAGGTATTTCAAATTGAATTACAAATTATCTAACTTCCCGGCTAGCAGGGGTCAGATTACAGCAACTGACTCTAAGGAGGCAAGGAGGATTCATGAAACTTTATTCTTTATTTATTAAGTTTTATTCTTCAGTGGTGGAAGTCACCAGAAGCCTGGGGGAACTGAACACTCCTACAGACAGAATGCAGCCCACGGGCCACTGGCTGGACCATTTGGACAAAGTCAGTCGTGGATGTTGGAGCCTATGCAATGTTTCAGACAACTCATTTTCACTGTTGCTGGGTACATTTAACACCTCAGAAGAATGAGGCTCCCTTTTCTAACTGCTTCCAAAATGTGTATTCGGTGACCTCAAAACAAGGAAACCTCTAAACCCAAATAAAAATTCCCTCGTAGTGAAGAAAGTCTTGAAGTCTCTCATTTGTAAAAGGATGTCAGAGTCACTGGTTTCTTCACAGAGTCCCCTCACAAAGCCTCTTTCTGCCATGTCTGCAGCAGAGTATTTAGACAGAAGGTTACATGGATTGGATTTCAAAGCAAGGAAGGTCAGAAGAGATCTTCCAGCTGTGAATAGCCTCCAGATGTGGGCTTTTCTTCTCCAGTCCAGAGGGAGGGGATGAAAATGCCTTTCATTAGTCTCATAAAATTAAATGGAAAAACATTGTCTGCTGAGGAGGCTGGGCAGCAGAGAAGGTGGAGTCAGAAACTGGGCAGAACAGAATAGGAAAAAAAAGCAGGACCACAGCTGAAATAGTTCAGGATGTGTATCATCCTAAAAGCTGTATTCTCTGAGGAGGGATTGGGCATTAAACAATATGGCAGGCGTCAGCAATCGAGGCATTTGAAATGGAAAAAGCCAAATAACCCAAAACATAGCTTTGTTTGCAGAAAGAATATTTGTTCCTTCCCCAGAGCTGTGACAGGAGCTTAAACTGTGAAACACCTCCAGGGAGGCTGTGTCTAAGAGAGCTTCTGGGTGAAACTGTGCTAAGCCACAAACAGCATGCTTCTCCTACCAGCACCCCACAGTCCTGGACTTGTATCTAGTTATCTCTTCTTCTGCAAAAATTGTCTATGGACAGCTTATACCTCCTTTCAGCTTATTCATGCAAAATTATTCTCCTTAATTGAAATTTGTCTCCAAGCAATGACTCTGTGCAAGCTGGAAAGGCCAACATCCCTGGGGACAAATTTTACTCTCAGTTATTTCTGCAAATGTACTACTCCCAACTGCAAATACACAGAATCCAAATTTAATTGCTGATACAAAATTTGGTATTTCCTGCTTGGACAGGTGTAACTGTTTGGATCAGACAGCCAGAGCACATTTACTGCTAGGGAAGACTAGTCTCTTTTATCTTCTAAATGTCTAAGGAAATCTACTAAGGAAATCTAAGGAAAGAAAAGCTAATAGGGAAAACAATATTTTCCTCATTTTGAGAGCATTACCACAATGTTTGCTTACTTTCACTCAAAAGTCCCTGTTTCTGGATAATGGCATGTCCTAGCACACCAGCTCAAAGAACATTAGAAATGCCCTTAAGAGATGTCAGCTCTTCATCTGGAAGTTTGTTCTCTTTTCCAGCTCATCAGTTCACTTTCCACTTCTGCAATATGTCACCAGTGGTCAGATGATAATATGGAAATTACTGTAGAACAGCAACCCCAAAAAACAGCTCGACTAGAAATGTAAGATGACCTGTGCTAGCCCAGAGTGAAGCAGCAGTATCTCTTCTCTTGCAGTCACCTCACTTAGGAAAGAAATGTAAGAAACAGAGGAAATACCAACTGTGTATCCCAGTCTGCCTTCTCAGCTCCCATCAGCCTGCTGTTTAGGACACTCCTGATGCACAGGTAACATCTGTGCTGCTGCATTTGACACTCTCCAAAGGAAATAAGCTGCACAGATGTGCCCAACCCCTTCATGGATTGTCTTCCACCAACAGTCTGTGGCAGAGTTCCATTATTCCTTGATGCCTACGTGGAAAAGTCCATAGCCTGTTTATTTTAAACCTGTTGCCTAACCAGTTTATCAGGTGCCATTAGTTTTTGTGATATGGAACTGCATGAATGTTAGTTCTTTGTTGACATTCTCCATACCATTTGTGATTCCCTTTCAGGCATCTCTTCTTCGAGATTAGCAATCTGTGTTTACCCAGAAACTTCTCCTACTTCTGATCACTGTTGATGTCTTCTCTTCTCTTACTAGTGTTTCTTTATGCTCTTCAGCGTAGTAACCAGAAGCACTCACAACTTTCAGACTTTCAGCAGACCATGAAGTACACAGAAGCATAATCATGTTCTTTGTTTCTTCTGTACTCATTCCTAACATTTCTTTTTGGTTTTTTGACCTTAACAGAGCCCTGAAAGACTGTTTTCAGCAGCCCATCTGCAATGAATCCAAGAATTTCTTTCTCTGCTGGTAGAAGCAGACTTAGAGACGTTCAATATATCTGTACAGCCAGACTGTTTTCTTCCTGGTGGAATTCCCTCGCATTTGCCACCACTGAATTTCAGCTACCAGGGACAGCCTAGGCACTCACTGCCAGGAGATTTTCTGCAGCCCTTTGCAGCCGGCTTTATGTTGCCTCTCTGGAATAACTGTGGGATTCAAGTAAACTCGCTGCTCATGTTCCTGTCCAGACCATTACAAGTGTGTTGAATAACACTAGTGCTAGCACAGAGCCCTGTGAGGTCCTTCTGATGAGCTCTTTGTCGAGACTGACCATTTGAAGTGCTCAGGTTGACGCTTGTTTTCTTACTTATGATCCCCTTTACAGAGCTCTCCACAGCCAGGGCCTGCCTCCGAGACTGGTCCAGTGCAAACGAGAGCCTGGCACCCGCCCTTACAGATGCAGTGTGCTCAGACAGCAGGTATGTGAGGCCACTCTGTGATAACTAGACCTAGTCTCTGTAATGGCATGGACCTTAAATCAAAAAAATCCAGGGATGCAAGAAACTGAACCCAGGTGCTTGCTGGTGTCTGTGTCACTGAGTTTCAGGGCATCTGAGGGCTGCATGGCAAAACCAGGGCTACTGCACAAGGAAGGTTGAGGTTGTTCACATTGGTGGAGGATAAGTGCAGGTCTGCACCATTCCACTGCAGCTCCTCGCCTCCATCTACCAAGAGCTGGATGGCTTAGAAACAGATCAGTGTGAGCACAGCACACCCCCCACTCTCCTCTGCCAAACCACAGGATCAGCCAGGATGTCGCCCTGATATCCTCTCCTGAAATACCTCAGCCCCTCAACATTCAGCCCCTCAGAACACCCCAGTTGGGATTCCAAACTGCAGAACATGCCTTCTGCTCCTGACTCTCCACTGCCAAAAACCTCACGGTCATGTGCCCCATGGTTTCAGGTGCCACACTGTCTCCAAGGTGAGAGGGGCCACCTTGGGGGAAAGCAAATAGGAAAGTATCCCAGGCATGAGAATGCCTCTGTGGTTCTCAAGACAGGAATTTCTCTCACACCCATCCCCTCCCTCTATTCCTCCACACTGCTTTGTGCAGTTGCTGAACCAGCAGCAGCAACAGCGGGCAAGTTTAGTCACTCCAGCACCTGGGTATCGATTACACCTGAAGGTGGAAAGCAAGCAATCAAAAACAAGGTGTCAGCTTTGCCAGAGGATTCTCCTCAACTCCCAGTTTGGGCCTAGTGCCAGTTCTCACCCTGCTGTACTTCAGCATCCCAGCTCTTCCCATGACAGGTGTTTATTCAGGCAGAGGGATTTCACTTTACGAGCCTTCAGGCTTCATGGAAGGCAGAGAATTTCCAGAGCTGCTTTTCCTTGCAGCATTGAGCAACCTAACACCACTGACAGCCAGAACAGGCAAAAAACAGAAGCTTCTTTGTGTCAGGGTCAAGCCCTCCCATTACTTGTTTCTGCCTGCTGACATTTCCCTAGACGGCAAAAGGATTTTTAAATTACAGTGACAATCTGGCCTTTCTTGTATTAAGAACTCAGCATGCATGGTACCCAGCAAGGCTGAGCAACAGCCTGCCTTCAGAGACTGCTCTCCTGGGAAGAAAAGCCTCCACAGATCTCTGACTCAGAGCCTCTCAGCTTGGCAACCCTCTCCGGGCATTTTGGGAGGGACACAGCACGTACCCAGTGACCCACACTGGCGAGCAGCATCAGCTGCAGCTGGGACAGAGTGCAGTGGAGAACCATCAGTGGCCACTTGTATGACTGCTGGGCAGGACTGCTTTCCAGCAAAGAGCAAGGCTGGGATTCATGTCTCCAACGCAGCCACATATCCTGCTCCCCCAAAAGGGGACAGCAGAGACAACAATAAAACCCCTCTGAGAGACGGAGATGCACATATCAGCTACCAAAGACTTTGCAGCTTCCATTTGTCGTTGCTGTTTCCATCCTGCTTTCACTCTGCAACCTCTTATTTTGGTGGCTGTGGCCTCTCTCTTAACTTACCATACCACACTTCACCATGCCCACTCTTTGTCCCACGGCATGGAAATGACCTCTGCATGGATGGAGCCATGAAGGTGACAGCACTGGACTGGAACAAGAGGATAGGAGGCAGCACAAGGAGCCCCCATAAGCTGTGCTGCCCATAAATGTTCGTTGTCTGATCAGAGCTGGTCTGCCCTGCCACACTACTGCTCCTGACACAAGATGATTCCATCCTTGCTGTAACATTTGGAGACTTCAAAGGACATCAATACCTCCCTTCTCCTCCACCCTGAGCACTTCTCCTGTAGACAAAAGGGTTCTGCAGCCAGCCAGATGGAGTTGGTGGTGATGTGGCAGGAACAGCTGTCCTGCAAGTGGTCCATGAGTCAGAAGGGCCTCTTTCCCCACCATCATAGAAAACACTGTCATTTTAAGGAGTATAATCAACCAGCTGTAAGAGCTGTAACACAAGTGTCACACAGAAGTTCCTAACACGTGTCTCGCTGCCTCTTTAGCTACAATAACAGAAATAGAACTTTGGAGTGCCCTATCAGCTGTCTGCACACTGCCTGCCCCAACACACTCACAGCAGCACTGTGGGGAGGATCACACCCTGCCCTCAGGAGACTTTTGCCCTGTTCTTCTGGATCTGATGAAGATGATGGTGTCTCTTGTTCCTCTGTGCCTCACTTGACCCAAAAAACTCAGCACTCACACCAAACCTGGCCACCACAAAACTGTTGCTGCAGGTTTTTCATCCCGTGCCTCATCCAGCTCAGTTTGACCCTCTAGCCCAATTTTGAAGAGTACTATAAGGTAGACCCATTGTCTTGCATATCACAGGAGATGTAATATTTTTCTCATCAAGGCAGTACCTACAGCTCTAGGGCAACACTTAAGCTTCAGTCCAAGGATCAAAATCTGCATTTTCTCAGTTCACCTCCAACAGTCTTTATTCTTCACCTGTGAGTACTCTTTACCTGTATCATGTCCTTTGCTTCTATTCACTAATTCTCACTTTTTGTCATATATCTCACAGGGATGGAGGTGTGCAGACACACCTATCAAATCCAAGCAATCACTTTGTGACAACTATCAAATCCAAGCAATTGTTTTGTGACCTTGAGATGTTTTGCTGAATTTTGTTCACACTCACAAAACATCATCCTTAATAAGCACACTTGAAATCCAAAAACCCAGGCTTTTAATACTGTGTGCTTTCTAATCACCCTCACAGCCCGGCAATGTGGTGAGTGCTCCCTTTCTCCTTCCTCTTGCTGCTCATTTCCTCCCCCATATTCCCAGTACACAGCTGCACAGGGACTACTCTGACTGTCACTGTTATGCAAGTGTCACAAACTATCCAGGCAATTCCTTAGTCCCACAGCACCGTTTGTGGCTATGCTAGAGAGAGATCCCTTGTCATAGGATTTAAGTGAAATCTCCCAGAAATTAAAACCTTTGGCTTTCCCTGTCATTACCACTGGTAGGGCATATCTGGGGGTGAAATATGGCTGTGAGATCTGTGAATGTCAGAGGGACATCAGCATCTGAAGAGCTCTAAATGACATGATCTGTGTTCTTCTGTGCTATCACATTGCAAGCTCTTCTCCAGCTCTCTCTTCTGCCCCTGTTAAGTTGCTTCCAGCTTTATTTCTCTTGTAAGTTCCAAAGGCTCACACCCTCTGAATAGCTAACTTTGAATTTATTTTCCCCCAGATAATAGGTCTGCATTTTTCCAGTTTGAATCTTGTGCTATTATTTCCTGCCCATATCCTGCCTCAAGCACGAGGGAGCCACACAAGCAGTGACTGTACATTACAAAAGCAGAAGGAATGGAGTCATGAAAATTTTTGTGTTTGAGAATACATAAGGCACAGACAAGGAGTGGGTATGCATGAAGGGAAGCAAAGTATAATTTATTTTTCTTCTCAAAAGTCAAATCAAGAGCTGGCAAGAAGCAAAGGGGGCAGGGAGCAAGGAAAGAAGGCTTAGTTAAATGTTTGGTCTTTATGCTGTGGTGAGAGGCTTTCTCCCTCATAAATTCTCTCCTTACCACCAGTTTCTTGACATGGTGGCACTGCTTCAATCCCTGATTCACTAATCAGAAAAACTGCCATGAAGTCAGTTCAAGTTGTTCTGGTTCTGTCCTGCTGCAAATTACCTCGGAAGCTGGCCTGCAGTGTGACACAAGTAGATGTTTCCTCTTTCAGAAGGGAACCATTGCTCTGCAGCTACAGGAATCATTTCCCTCTCTCTCCCCCTCAGGGAATGAAGAAGCAAACATAGAGATTTTCCCCTCCCTCTTCCATGCAATGGCAACAGAAAGGAGAGGACTTCCCAGCCTCCTGCCAGCTGTCTGCACTTTCTTCAGGAACTTGGAGCTCAGAGGCGTTGTCCTTACTGGCTGCATCACCCATAGCGTTCAGCCCTCTCTGTCCTGCCCTGACCTTGTCAATGTTTAGCTGTCTTTCCTTCCCAGAGACACTTTTTTTTTCCCTCCTCCTCCTCCTCCTCCTCCTCCTTCTCCTCCTCCTCTTCTTCTTCTTCTTCTTCTGTCTTCTTCTTCGTCTTCTTCTTCTTTCTTCTTCTTCTTCTTCTTCTTCTTCTTCTTCTTCTTCTTCTTCTTCTTCTTCTTCTCCTTCTTCTTCTCCTTCTTCTTCTCCTTCTTCATCTTCTTCCTCTTCTTCTTCCTCTTACTGTGCATTGAGCTTGGTGCTTTTCCCCCTCCCATCAACTCTTCTCCTCAATGGGAGACCAGTGACGTGCCTGCTTGGTTTGTTAATATGCCACGTCCCTTTCAGTCTCTGCCATCTATATTCCCAGCTAGAACTTTTCCTGTATATCTGTAGAGCCTGTGACACTATAACATTATTTAAATAAAGGCATGCTGAGATTCAAAAAAGCAAGGTACTGTGGAGAATGAGAAGCAAGTGCAGAAGTCTTCATGTGCCTTCCAAACCTTACCTCTGGTTGCAAAAGGAGATTCTGCAACATCTTCTCTAAGAAGAAAGTCCAGCAAAACTTGAGTAGAGCTTACACATGCATACAGCACATGGGAGCAGCAGATAAATAGAAATATGCCCTATTATCAAACCACAACCACAGCACAAATGGCACCTTACCCTTGCCTTGGCCTCTTAGCCAAGGTCCAATTCTGTGGACAATCAACACAGTTGCAGTCTAGGATGCAGGACAGTCAAGCAGCTAATTCACTTTGCTGTCACTGAATTAAAGAAGAACAGTAAGGCATTGTCAACTTATGCCATTTCTTGGTGCCTGTAGGATTTTTTTCCCTCTACTAATATGGTAAAACCTGTTGGTGAAGCAATCAGTACTGTGCAGTACACACTACAACAGTCACAGAAGACAGAGTTAGAAATGAACCAGGAGCAGGAGAGAGCAATAAAGAAAACCTCTCTGGCTGCCAGAATGCATAAGAAAGGCCTTCATGTGCAGGTGGAGAACACCACCAACCACCAACCCTTTGATGTGGAGTGGGAGAGGTTCTTGTGGAAAGTGACAGCTCAGATGGGTCTGCCAGAGCAGAGGCACCATTTGCACATTATAAGCAAATACCTTTAGCTGAGCTGTTACCAATGGAAAAAAAGAAGAGACTAAGATGGAGATTAAAGTAAGGGAAAATGAGATGGAGACTGCAGTTCTCCTGCTCTGATAAAAGCAGGGGGAAACCACCACATTTTAGATGGCTCTCACCATGCCTTCTTTTACACCAGAGCACAGAAATAGTTAATTTTTCCAGGTTTCTCTGTTCCTAGCTCCAGCCAGCTCATGCTGCTTCCTCCATGTGTTCAGAACCTCAGCCTGAGGATCATGTTCATCCCATCCAACCTAGGAAGCCAAGGCACCTTTGGGCTACCCATCCCCTGAGAACAAATTCAAACCCCTCTACCAGTTCCAAATGGGTTGCCATGAACCCAAGCCCACAGAATCTTGTGGGCTTGTCAGACAATCTTATGATTGTCAGACAGTCTCAGAAGCAAGTGTGCCCACTGCACAGCAGAATGATACCTCCCTTTCTGACATAAGAACAAAGTTATGGTCCTTTCCAAATGGGAGGACAAAACTAAATTCCAGTCACTATGAAACTATGGTAGGAATGATCCCCTTAACTCATGTCCATATCATTTTGTTTTTTTATTCCTGTTAAGAAACAAGGGAATTTTTGGGTCTTCTGAGATGTGATAAGTGAGGTGTGGTGAATTCTGTCACAGATCCCACTCATACTGCTCAAGTCCTGGAGGGAAACATTCCAATTTTTACCTGTTAAACCTTTGTGACAAACCATGCCTACACAAATGCTATAAACCCAGTGCATTTTCTATTCAATACCAATCTTGCACTTTCAAAAGATCATTCAGTCTGGCAACCCTCAGTGATTTTGGAAAAATCATATGTAGATGTTTCTGTGGGTTTTGTTCATCGTACAGTTAGCAGAGTACTTAGGACAGAAATCATCCCTGACATAAAAAAACCAAACCAAAGCAAACAAACAAAACAAAACAAAAAAAACAAAACCGTAAACCCCAAACCAACAACCCAACCCAAAAACTAAACTGTGAACAGGAAGAGCTACATCTGTTCAGTGTTGACTGTAATCCACCCTTTTCTTCTGCCATTGAGCTTGCAAAGTCAGCCACCCAAAGTACTGGACATCCAGCAGTCCTTGGAGGGACAGGAACATGACACATTAGAGAAATGACCAAAACCACAGAAGTGGGACTTCCAATACCTGCTTCCTCAAAACTGAGTGAAGCTATAAATAAGGGAACCACCGCCCTTTCCTCTCCAGTGGATTCCTGCTCACATTTGAAGCCCTGCACAGTCAGGTGTGACAAATGCAGTTTATCACACAGCTCTGTGATTTATCCTGTGTCTCTGCAAATTATTGCATCACGTGGATAACCCCACAACACACACAAACACACCAGTTACACCACTACAGAGCAGTATGAAACTTGCTGGTTTCTATTTCTTTAAACCCACACACCAGCTGAGGCTCAAGCCTGCCTTCTCCCTGTCATGACAAGTGCAGAAGCAGTGAACATCGTATCACTTCCATTTGCCCTGCAACCAGCCAGCAAGATGATGTACAGAGTAAATAGCACATGTAAGAGAGAGGAACTCTTTAGTTAAAAGACATGCTCTTTAGACTGAGGAGGGCTCAATATGCAATATGTGTTTGCAGATAGTTAGCCAGAAAAGCACATCCAAATAGCATATAGTTAAATACCTGATGAGAGCATCCCAGAGAGCACGGGAACTCAGTTACAGGACTTTTCCAAGCATATATTCTTGCATCCGCAAAATGTGCAGAGACATCACAAATGGTCTGTTTCTCCTGGCACCCCCAGTCTCTAAAACCAATCGGTTCTAGATGTTTCCAGCCAAGTCTGACCATGCCTCTCCCACTCCTAACTTCACACTCCATTTCCCAGCCATATCCTCCAATCCTCTTTTGATGCAGGCTTGCAGAGGCTCAGTGCTTCTCTAATGTCACTGTGGACACTCACCTTTAATGCCAAGGGCTACTGTTCACAGACAGGAGGAATGCCTGCAGATGTCTGGGACAGGGCAAAACAGGCAGAGTTACAGCAGCTGCAAGCTGCTCCTTTGGGAAGAACTTCAGCAAAGGCATGGCACTTCGTGGGAAAGTTTCACCCTCTCATTGCCCATGGAAATGCTAATTCAGATTCTCACATCCTAAATTCTCATGGCTTTGACCTGACCACCTCCAATTAACAAACTGCAGGCATTCAGAAAAGCCTGTGAAATGGGTGATGCTTAAGTCAAGGGACACCATGAAGTATGGCATGGGACTTTTGGGCAATACAACCTTAGTGTGTCAAACCTGCAGAATGCTTAAAACTTTTGATCTCGTGTTGAGACTTCTCATGTCATGGGTTTTCTATTGCAACCTGCCCTGTGGAAACCACACACCACAAAGGAAGAAATTGCTGCAGACACACAGCAAGAGCAGCCTCTTCTCTGAATGAGCAGATAGAGCTGCTCCTCCACCAGGACACAAAGACCTATTGGGCTAGCCCTTCATCCACAGAACAGCTACAGAAAACGTGAACAATCTTATCAGCTTGAAACTTTCTCCTTCCTTAAGCTACTGGTAGGAGTTCTCTCACTTCTACACTTTCTCTGTATCCAGATGAAAGGTGGAAGTATCTCAACAAGCTACTAATCTGCTCAATGGAAGCTGAACTCTCCCCTGCCCTCACTGTACCTTGGTGTGAGAGGGTACTCTCTTTAAACCATCATCTTGCTGACGTGCAGCATTGCTCTCAAACAGGAGCATCTATCCCCACTCCTGTTCACTTGACATGTGCTGTCACCCCCCTCACACCCCTGACAGGTCAAGCAGCAGGGATGAAGCCAGTGGTTGGCAGGGTACCAGTGCTCCTACAGGGCCATGGTCACAGCTTGTGTGGCCTGTCTGGTTACTCTTCTCCTCTCTGCTGGCTGGGCACCAGCGCTTCCAGATGGAGGGCTAGGAAGCAATGCTCCTGTGGGGAAGCTGATGCTGATGCTGCAGAACACCTCCACCTCCCTTGTGAAGCCTCTGATATTGGCCATTGCCTGTCACGGCCTCCCAGGTTAGAGAGCAGTTTGTACAAAACTAGTTTGCTCTCTCAGGACAAATAATGCTTTGCCAGTCACGGCTCACTTCACACCCAGCCTCTTAAGGGGCTCCACGTTGCTGCCCCATGTGTCTTTTTGCTACAGGTGTTCTGTCTGCTGGGTCCCACTAAGCAGTTCTGTGACGGCAGGCAGCTGGTCCCTGACAGGTGGGCAGTCACCTGAGAACAGGTCTGGGGCAGAGGATACTTCACCACAGCTGAACTCTGGTCAACAGAGTTTGCTTTGAGATCCTGCACTCTAGTATTTTGTATGGAGCTGAGCATCCCTCACTCCAATAAACTCTGCCAGGGAAACAGAGCAGGGGAAATGGACAGTGCAGCTCAATGCAAATGCCAGCTTCTACTGCAGGGAAAGCAAATAAACTTTCCTTTCCAAATAAACTCCTTTCCTGAATATTGTATTCATATATATCAACAAGAAGCACATTCTAATTCACAGGTATTAAACACAGTTAGGCTTATTTTATCCTTGGGGATAAAAGAAGCCTGTCTTTACTTTCCATCAGTGGAAAAATTCCCATGGGATTGTCTTTGCCCACCATATGTGTCATCTTTGCTGCTGTTTTATCCATAGCTCTTTTTCTAAGCAGGTTGCCATAGTCTAAAATTAGACCAGACATATATCAATAACACCAGACAGAAGGAATAATCTGAAAACCAGTAAGATCTTTTATTCTGTATAGATTTCAAAGAGAACCAGCTTCGTTTTTCAAATAAAGGCAATCCAACGCCATCCTCATTAAAGTCTGAAACGCCTTTGCCAGGTATTTTGTCAGTATCTGCTTATCTCTTGCTGGGCCTTGCAAAGGCAGGGTTGATTCCTCGCAGTAGCAGACTGCCAACTCTATCGCAGTATGGATCGTATTTAACATGGATGCTTCCTGACAAACTTCTTCCCCTTTCACCCACATCTCAAGCACATCCCTATTCAATCTTGCCTGTAGCATCTATGAGACAACTCCACCAGCCAATTCTCAGCAAATGTAAATGGTCTATTTTTAGAAGTCTTTAGGATGGCAAGAAATGCTGACCTCAGAAAACTGTGAATAACAAGCTCCTTAATTTCTTCTTCCCTGCCTGCTCTCTCTGTGGAAGCAAACCACCACTATCTGGCCAAAACACTCCAGAGTCACCACCAGAGCACAGCTGCATTTTGAGCATCTCTACTCCTCGATATATTCCCAAAAGTCTTGTCCATGCCAGCCTCACAGGTCCGATTTGAATTCCCCCGTGCTGTCAGCCTCAGGGACTTCTCTCCATGCAGCACGGGGAGGGGATGCGGTGACTCACCCAGCCCCGGGATCCCCCCTGCCAACCCACTGTTTGTTTGAGCGATTTTATTGTTGAAGCCTCGTTGCCACATTTGTAACTATACCTTTTTTTTTTTTATGACAACCAGAAGTTCAGTTTTATAAACAGATGCTGTTGTGGGCCTCTCTTACTCAGCTGGATCAGCGTCAGCCGTTTTTCCAGGCTGCGGTCTCTGCGCTGCACACTGAGTCAGAGGCAGCCCTGCACAGATTTCTTTGAATCGCTGGTTTCCTCCCAGAGACTCTTGACACCCTGCCAACAAAACAGGGCGTAGCTCATTAATTTTATTTCTTTTTTTTTTTCCTTCTCTTTAAAGGCAGTCTGATTCATAGTAACTCCTTTAAAACAGAGTGGAAAGACACCACCCTCCCACACCACCGGAGGAAACTTAAACCACCACCAGGTCACTCCCCTTCAGTCCAGCTCTGCGCTCCGGGACACCGGCACTGCAGCCCAGCACGCTCCTTCTTCCACAGGTGCCAGCACCGGCCCCAGCCCACACGGTAAGAGCTGTTCTTGAAAATCCTCACCAACTTTTCTCCCTCCGTGGCTGCTCCCCTCTCCTAACAGCACCAGTCTGCCTTTCTCCTCTGCTCCTACACTTCTCTACATCTTGGCACTCGAGCTGGCTATGGCACGCACCTTAATTTTCATCTTTTGCTTTGAAATCCAGCTGCCTTACGGGGCAAAGGGGCGCTGCAAGGCGCCCTGGTTGCAGCCTCGGCGTGCTGGCAGCAGCAATGTTATTTTCACCTCCAGGACACGTGCAGCCAGGGTGCAGGCACGGGTGCCCAACCTGGGCCAGCTCACGCTCAGGAGCTGCTGTGTGCTTTTGGAGCAGCATTGTTGACAAATGTGGAAAAATGCCTGCTTGCAATGAGGGCTGCAGGCTCAGTTTTCCTGGTGCTCAAACACTTCTGCTTGTCTCTCTCCCCTCCATAATTAGTTTGCCAAGCTCTAATTTAAAACAATAGCAATCATTCCAAGTGAAGACTGAGAGGCCCCCAAGGTGCAGGCTCTGGGCTACAACAGAGACAATCTCTCTTTTCCCAGGGGTTCTGGCTCCTGAGGCTGAAGCCAAGCCCCAGTTCTGAGCAGAGCCAGTGAAGGGCAGAAATCTGTGTTACACCTTCTGTGGCAGCACAGCCACTGGAGTGGGGAGTGGGGAGCACTGCGAGGCAAAGAGGGGGAGCGGGTGGAATTGCCAGGAGCACCGTGTTCTGCTGGAAGGGTGTGTCAAGGAGATAGAGACACTGATGGGAAGTGTAGGATAGCAGAGACTGGCAATTCTCTTCATCTGCCCTTTTTCTACGTAACCACCCCCTCTTTCTTTCCCTCCTCTTCTTCACCATTTCTCTTGTTTCGTCTGTCTGCTGTGGTTTGCATCCTGTGGTCAAATCTGAGCTGTTTTTGAGGTCTGCAAAGGGAGAGCAGCAAAGCCAGTTTGTTGGCACCACACTGGCTCCTGTTGCAGGAACTCAGCCCGCCCCTGCACAGTTTCAAGGGTTTGAAAGAGACTGAACAGTATTTAGCCCAATACGGCCAGGAATGGGTGGGGCTCAGGCTGGGACTGTGCATAATTACTATATGAATGAACTAGAAGCTGAGCTGGCCGTAACTTTTTGGAAAAAGGATGGATTTTGTGAATTTTTAAGTCCCCTCTGGCCCTGTTGTTTGTAGCTTAGTTATGCAGTGGTGCCTCCTGACTAAGAACAGAATGTGTTGGAGTGGTGGGGAAACTGACTGAGGCAGTGAGTGTTTCCAGGGCATCAGAAACTGGAATGGGAAGAAAGCATTTTTGGCAGTTGTCATTTAAAACTATTAACAATAAAATCATACTGATATTCAAAAAAAAAATGCTGTGGCCACAGAACAACTTTCACTCAGAAGCTTTGAATTCCTCAAGGCACCTCTGAGAGCAGATTTGCCCAGGAACTGCCCACTTGACATTTCTGGATGTAGTGGGATTCTTTTCTGAGCAAACACTCAAGGGAGGTGGGCATGAAGAGTGTGAAAACCTGGAGCCCATTAGCTACTCTTCCTATGATAACAGGGGGTTTAAGCCAGCCAAATGCCTCCACCCAGTCTACCTGGGGACTGTGAGCACTGAGAGAATGAGGGCTTGAAGGCAGCTTATTTCTCTTTGCTCCCGTGGGGATTAGCATTGGAAAAGGATCAAAACTGAGGTACCTCACTAACAGTGCAGTGCCTGGAAGCACCCCTTGAAATGCAGCGTCTTGGTGGGAGGCCCTGCACACCCACCCACCCTGAGGAATTCCTGTCAGTAGGCTCCTGTGGAAGCTCCCCCAGCTATGACTAACCACCCAGACATGTGACACATAGGCTGAGCCATTCATCCTGGCTGAGAGCGGGATCTCCACTGGGCACATGCCATCTCCAGGGACACCTCTGACAGCCAGGGAGTCCAGCCACACCCAAGGACACATTAATGCAGGAGTGACTCGTGTGGGATCTTGTGGAGAAGCAGCAAGTTTGGGAGTGGGTGCCTCAGCTGCAGGGCTGCTAGTGCTCCCCCAGTGAGACCCTGCTGCTGAGGACACAGAGCCCTGGGCTTGGAAAACTGGCCCTTCTGGCCTGGCTGGTGGTCTTTCGGTTTTGCAGTGTGGGAGTGGTGCAAGTGCACGCAGGAATTACTCTTTGGTGGTCTGGGGTGGAACAAAGGTTGTGTTTTGAAACAGTTCTGGGAGATTTGCTGATAACAGCCAGCATGTTTTTGGTAAAAGAGCCACCTCAGGGCCTTGCTTATAGTGAGACTGGGGAGATTTGCTGCAAGCTCTAATCCTTCTCTCTATCCGTCACCCTCCCAGCCACAAGGCTCGTACATGTGCCTGCTTCTGTTTCCTCAGAGCGAGCAAAAGCAGGAGGGAGCCTGCTTCCATAGCCCTGCCTGCTCCCATGGGGCTTCACGGGGGCCATAATCCCCAGCTGGCTGCTGGGACCCCTCCCATGGCATGTTTCCCCTTGCTCACCCCCAGGTCACTTAGTGCTCCCTTTGCTGAGTGCTGCATGGATGGCAAAGGAGGAGACACCCAGTGCTGGGCTGGAATCTGCCCTCAGGTGCTCAAGTGCCCTGTAAGGCAGAAATAGCACTACTAGACCCCTTTTGATCTCAACAGGTTCCTGTGCCTGTACCTTTCAATTGGGAAGTGACAGCACTGTCACCCAGCACAACATAAGGCAGGCTGCAAGGCATGGCGGTCCTAATTGTTTTCCTTCCTTGTTTTCCAACAAAAAATTCATGAGATGAAACTAAACAACTATTTATTTACCCTTCCTTCAAGGCAGGGAGCTGCTCTTCTACTCCTCTAAAAGGGAGGGTGAGGAAGGGGATTTCCAATCTTCACATCTGAAGATGGATGTTTAATACTTCATCATTCTTTTCTGCTGAGGCAAAGCAGCATTCACAGAAAAGGAGGCTCTCCTCCATGGCCCTTCCAGGATTGATAACTAACTCATGGTCATTTCAGCAGTGGCAGTGAACAAAAGATGTGCTGAAGCACATCTCAGTTATGCCTGTATTGATCCTCTGTCAGGGCCAGTCCATACCCAGTCATCCCACAGCATGACACAGGGTGAAGGAGCAGTTCCCTGTATAAACTGCCCAGAGGGAAATCTGGAGTGCCTCTTAAGCTGCTTTCTACCATTACACTGCAGGGAGAGCAGCAAAGCAGCACATTTCGGGGCTGCCATCTGGAGTGTGATTTCTTCAAACCCTGCTGGGAGAATTTTGGGAAGTACCTCTTTAGCTAGAACAGCTTGAGAGGGAAAAAGGAAACTCTGGCCAAATCTGCAGCTTCGCGCATCCTGCTCCCCCTGAGCTGTTTTCAGGAGGGCAGAGAGTGTATGGAAGGTGCTCTCTTGGTTAGACCAAATACAACCCATACCTTGTCATAGAAGGGAGGGACAGGTTAGGACAACTCAGCTCCAAAACCCACATTGCCCAAGGAAGCGACAATTTTGCCAAGATCATAATTGAGATCTATCCCCTTTACCTTGTGAAAACAAGTCTGTAGCAGAGGCATGGGGAGACACCCGTGAGGAGAGCCCAGGGACAGATCTGGGCTGGGTCATCCCCAGTCCTGCAGGAAATGCACTGAACCCTGAGCACTGGAGTGGCTGACACAGGTGAACACTGACTCATGCTGAAGGCTTAGCTCTTGTGATGTGAGGCCACCTGGCAATATGTTTTTGTCTTTGAGGAAATCCAGGGCGAGGACCTTTGTTGTCCTTTTGCCCTCACAGGGCAGAGTCTGCTGAAGGAGGGGAGTTGTGAAAGCAAGCTCCACTACTGGGTCCATTGTCCACATTCTTCTCATTCCAGAGAGATATCTTCCCTGTATTGGCTCCAGCAAGCCTCTGGGAAAGATAGTGAGAGCCTTGGGAGCAAGAGGGGAGAGCTACAAAATGCTCAGAGCCTAGAGCAGGCTGGTCAGAGGATTGCTGAAGACCAGCTCCAGGAATGTGGGCCACTGCTGCAGGAGAGCTGGGCACATCCCTGGCTGTGACAGCCTGGGCAGCTGAGCCAGCCTGCCTGTGAGCTGGCCTCCAGTGCCTGCCGCTGGGCCGGCGTGCTGTGCCCTCGGCAGGGGAGCTCCTGATGTCCCCAAAGCCACATGGAACATGAACCAGCCTATACCCCACTGACCACAGGTGTAAGGAGCCCTCTGAAAGCCAGATGGGGTATTTCACACCACGACCACCTTTACCCCACCCTGCACAGAGCACTGATCAGCTCCAGGCTGCACAGCATCCTCCTGTGTCTGCTTTAGACACATGCTCCCCCCAGTTCCTCCCTTGTGCACTTTGGTTGAAAGAAGGAGCCTTCACACAATTTTGTATTTGAATCCTGCACAGTCTGTAAGATCCAACAACAGTCTTTTCCAAGATGGCTTGCAGGAGCAAAGGCACCCTGAAAGCAAACTGACCCAAAAGCTCAGACTCTTTAGATGCCCCAGTCACACCTTTCTCAGAGTCTCACGGGCTGCACTTGCATGTTCAGAGGTTTTGCAGTTTTGAGAGACAGACACACTGTAAGATACAACTTCTTTCTTAGAGTTACCTTCCTTTGGAAAAGAAAAAAAGGGATATCTACACAAGACTGTCTGTGCAAATCACAGGACTGCAGTTTTAATCCAAGAATGCAGCCAAAAGCACAGCTGATGTGGGCTTCACAGTCCTTCAACCTCTGTCTAAGTTCTGTTGCCAAGAGGAAAAGCAGGAACTCCCACCAGCAGTGATCTGTGTACTTTTGCTCATACCACTCTGTAACCTGAGCTTTCCTGTCAGAGCTGTCAGATAGTTTCTGCCACGTGGGCACTGCCAGTGTGGCACAGGGAGATGATCTGTGCACCCATAAAGAAGCTGTGCACACAGACAGACAGACAGACACACACAGAGTTCACAGGGATCCCACAGATGCACACTCCCATTCATGCGGGGAGCCACATGGAGCTGCAGATGCACACCCTACACACAACACCTCAACGCCCCCACTGCCAGTCCTCCCACAAATCTTGCTGGAACTCCTGCCAACATTCAGGGGTCTAATTAACCCACCCAGGGACCACCCAGCACTCTGAGGGGTGAGTGCTCTGCATGGCCCCTCTGGAGGAGCAGAGGAACATTTCTGTGCTTGTCTTAGCTCCGGGGCTCCCTTCCCCACCCTCCCTCTTACTTGCTGCCCATCAGTCCCAGCCCTTCCTTGGCATGCCTAGGGTGAGGAGTGACAGTGTTTTCCTCCAGCAGTGCCTGCTGGCTGCCTGCCAGGCCCCAGGCAGCTGTCTCTTCCCTTTCCCACTACCAAGTGAGCATTGGGAGTTTCAGTTGATGTTGTCACATGGCTGAGCACTCGAGGGTGGTTTCTTCTGGAGAAAATGCCAATTTCTCACTGTCTGCCCTAGGAATTCTGATATTTTTCCACTCTTATATGAATCATGAGCATGAGAGCTGGAAAACCCTTATGTGTCATCTTTTGTGACTCCCCTCTGCATCTCTCAGTGAGTGGAGGTTCATCACCAAGGGTGAATTCTTGAGGAATTTGTCAGATCCCATAAGAAATTTTTCACATGCTGGTGTTTCACCACTCCCTTGGGAAGGCAATTCCATTGATCTCTTGGAGAGAGTGGAATTGATCCATTCCACCAGGAAATGCTTTACAAAAACCAGACAAAATCTTCCATTTACTTTAACTTATTTTCAGCTGTAGCCCCTCAGGCTGGTCTGAACTTTCCTTTTGGTTGACATCAACCTGCTGGTTTTACAGCCCTGCTGTACCCCATGTGGACACCACAGCCAGAACCCCTATGTAGGTGAGATCTCACTGCCATAAGCCAGAGGCTCCAAGGTCTCCGTGTGCCCATGCACGCCTCCTGCCCAGCCCTTCTCCCACACACGTGAAATCTCTTTCCAGAGGCACCAACCTACTCATCAACATGTCTATAAAAAGCATCTGACTTGTAAATTGAGTCAGGCTGGTCTGTCAAAACCAGGCTGTCAACAGCAGTGCTGACACACAGTAGTTTGTAAAAGTCTGGAGTCAGCAAGGACTCTGGATTCATCAGGATCTGAAGCAGGAGACAGAGAAAAGGGTGGAAGCAAAAGGATTCTTCCCTCTTGTTTAAAGTTGCCATGAGCTTTCTAGTAACGATGTGACATGTCCAAAGTCACCATGCCACTGAAATATCAGAGAGATATTCACGTCTTTGCATCCTGTGAAATGACTCTGGGCACAATGAGGACTGGTGCTCATAGCCCACACAGGGACAAGGTGTGCAGTTGTACCAGGTCTAAGATGCAGCGATGGTTTCAGATCAGTCAAAAGGCATGTGTACAAATTCTGCAGAAGGTTTTTTACCACACTGAGGTTTCCCTTACTGGTAGCAACATGGCAGCATTGCTATTTGTGGGTTGGCTTTGCACTGAGGAATGCGCTGGTAACGGAGGTGGAAGCTTGTGGCTGTCTCAAACAATACCAGACAGTTTTTATTTTCTGTCCATTACTGTCCAGTTTTATCCTTCGTTTCCAAGTGGCCTTGGTCCTGATTTGAACCACCAATATTCCTGCTGTGACTCTGTGCCCCTCAGACAGTGGCCAAGTTCACATGCTTTCTCTAAATATTGGACCTCCTATTGTCCCCATCAGAAGACTGGGAGAGTCAGACCACTGGTCTGACTTATTACTGCCTTCCTTATATTTTGCAGGGGTAGCTGGGAAAGACAGGGTTTTTTTTTTGTGTTAGATGTTTTCAATCTATGGAGATTTTTGTTGACATTCTAACCAAAGGCATTTGTTTTTTCCCCAAAAAGCCCATCTTTCCATTGTTGAGAAATCTAATGTATCAAACTAAAGGGTCCTCAGCTGAAAAATTCACTTTGAAAGGAGTCAGAGGTCACCAGTGTGCACAGGCAGTTGCATGTCTTCTTCTCCCTGGACACTCTAGGGAGCTGCAGGATAGTGACTGGGTTCTCACCTTAGCCAGCATCTCTGACAGTACGCCTCACCAACTCAGCCTGGGAGAGGCAGTCCCAAGCAGGGACCTCAGTTCAGAGAGGATGATGGAAATGGAAGTCAGATGAGCTACATCCATTAAGGAATACTTGAGATCTGAAATATTTCAAATTTAGTTGAGAGTGCCCTGACTTTTCACCCGAAACAACCCCACTGTTCCTGCAGAAACATCCTGTACACTTACCCTCTAGTCCTTCCACTGCAATGCACTTTCTGTCAGAGGCAAAGGACCTCTACCTAATCTGGCTTACCCTCTTGAGTGACTCACTGCCTATATTTGAGGAGCTATACCACTGGCCTTTATCATATCTCCAAGTGGCACTACACATTCCATCCTGATCCTTTGCTAAGACGCAAACCAGGGGCAAGGACTCACTTCTCTGTATTGCCCTCAGCCAGAAGGATCCAAAACACTTAAGTAGATAGAGGGGTGATACAGGTGGCAACAATCTGCCTGCATGAGAAGGCTTTGTCTTTGTTTTAGGCAATAGATAGTACCAGCCTGCTTGAACTTGGACTGGGGTGCAGCAGAGCTGTGTGTTGTTCCCCAGCATGTGTACTCCTGCATGGTCAGAGAAACAGTCTCTACACAGCTAAGAGTCTGTCACGCTTATCTGCAGGTTTTTTGTACTGAAGGCTTCTATGGTGATTCTTATTCATGCTTACTGTTGGTGTGGCTTGTTATTTCTCTTCATCCATCACCTCATGAAAAGGAAAGTCCACTATTATCAGCACAAGATCTTCCCTTGACTCATGCAGACTGTTCAGCACATGCATGACCTTCACTTCCTCACCAGCCTGCCCTCCCTCAGTAGTCTTTCTTCTGTTATCTCTCATTACTTTTTTCCTTGTCTCATTGGGGTCTCTCCTCTGAAGGAAGCTTGGGGAAGACTAACAAATTGTTTGCTTGACTGGTTCTTGAGAAGCAGTCCTAAAACTGACAGTGTCCTGAGCACTTAATCGTTCAGGGTTAAATTATTGTGGGGTTTGAGAGCTTTGGGGTGAGTCAGTGGAAAAAGCTGGCAGCTCTAGGAAGGCTAAGACTGACTCATAGCCCAAGAAGAGCCTGAGGAACTCCAAACGCAGCTGCAGTTTAGGTAGGGGAATGGAAGAAAAGGCATTTGCATGCAATTTTGTCCTATTGCTCCAGCAATGCGACCCCACCCTGTAGTGGAGAAAGATGTCTCACACTTTACAAATGGAAACGGTATCCTGTCAGTCCCTGATGCTCTGCCAGTTTTCTCTGTCTAATGGGAGGAAATGTCCACGCCACAGCATCAGAGACAGAAGTGAATCTATTTCAGTGACATTCCTTCACCCACGACTCCTCTGGGATTGTTCTCTCTTGTTTTATTTAACAGGCAGAGAGAGGTGAAGAAAGGGGAAAGCAAATGAATACAGAGGGAGGCTTGTGCTTTAACTCACAAAGAATCAAAACTAAGCTGTGAGCACACATCCCCTGGGGGAGTTTGCATTTGATAGCGTGTGTGTTCAGGGAGAGGTGCTGACGTTCTCAGGAAGTAGGTGCACTGAAAGCACCTGAACTAACACTGCTCTCCTGCAGGGCTAAAATAGGCAGGAAAAGCAAAGGGAATAAAGGATTCCAGTTTTTTCTTTGAGTATTGGTCAAAGTCCTGGACGTGGGGTCATGATTTTGGATTTTTTTTTTTTTTTTTTACATTGTAAAGTAACGTTTATCCCTCATTTTCATTTCTGAATGCAAACAAAAGATGCATTCAAAAAGACTGTTCTAGTCCTTAGGATGTCATGAAAGTAGGTTTTTAATCTTTCAAGTAGAAAGCTTTGTTTGAAGGTCCTAAAAAATAATAAGGAAAAAAAAAGCGCTGAATGAGATTTTAAAGAGGCCATGGAAAAATACATCCATCTAAGAAAGAAGAAAGTTTATCCACTGTTTAGTAAAGACAAATTTCAGAGCAGGCAAATTTGTCAGAGTTTGGTTTATGCTTGCCAGCACCCTATAGTGTCAAGAGCACTTGTTAAAGTTTGTGTAAGAACCAAGGTAACCAAAAAAAAAAAAAAAAAAAAAAAAAAAAAAAAAAAAAAAAAAAGGAGAAGTAGTCAAAGGGACAGAAAAATTTGACTCAAGAGTTTGCTGTAGATTTGTCACTTAGTCATGGCAACAGCAATGGTTTCTCAGTTTGAGTTGCAGTGCTGATATCTGTATCAGGTGCCATCCAGCATTTTGAAGCCCTTGTAATTTTTACAATGGAAAGAGGGACTTTAACTCAGGTTAAGTATGTTCATGTGGTAGCCTGCATATACTACTGAGAACCTGAATTTTAGCAGTGCTGAAATCATAAATGTCTGTCACTACAGTCAGAGGAAAAGTCCTAAGAAGGCTGTGCTTTCTTCAAAGTCATCACTAAGGGAGGCACTGTGACAAGAGAGGTGGCAGTGACCAGGCCATCCAGCCAAACCAAGCTCTAGAGCATGAGTTTGCCAAGACACCCCAAAGCAGACAAGCAAACCTGGCCCACATTCAGCAAGTCAGGGCTTAACATCTCCCGAGAGTTCTCCAGGTGAAGGAATTGTTAGAGTAGATATGATTTGCTGAGGAAATGGGACTAGTCACCAAACCTAATCTGTCTTACTAAAGAGTAGCCTTGTTTGGGTGGGAGCAGTGACCTAACAGAACTGGCTCCTTGAGATCCTAAACTCAAGGAATTCTTCCTGGTCACCAGCTAATGCTGAACTGGTCAAAGTGCCGCTGATGGAGAAGCCTGCCTACCCACTGTGGTTTGGGAAACTGCATACAAAGCAGTGCCAGCAACAGCTGCAGCATTTTACAGGAATACACTCCCACTCTTGGCCACAGTGAGAGGAAAGACAGCAGTGGAGTAGGTGGAGTCATCAAGTGAAAAAGACACATGAATGGGACTTTACAAAGCCTTTTGTCACAGTTTGACTGAAAGACATCATAAAGTATAAGTGTGTTGTTTCATGACAGTGTTGCCACACCCTGTACAAATGGTGACAGCATCAGACCCTATCTGAGTCACCTGGACCAAAATAACTTGACAGCTCACATTAATCACATGCTTGATACTGCTCTTCAGTACCACTTCTGAGTGAAAGAGCAGCACAGCCTGTCAAACTTTCTAGGAAGCTTACTGGCCACAGAGTGGACTCAGTAAATGCTTCTGCCTGAAATATACTCACTTGATTTGTGTGAATTGTCTGCACTCATTCTCACAGCTTAGATTTGTTCCTTGTATTTCACGTTTTCAGGTGGGAAGCCATCAGTCTTAACAAACCGTGTCATGCAAGCTATCTAAAGCATATTCCCCTCTCTCTTTCCAATCACATGTTCATCAATGACAGGAAATCTTAAAAAAAAGTAAAAGTTTGCAGGGTATAGAGGCAGAAATAACCAAAACCAACCAAAGAGGAATTTGCGTTACAGGAGAATCTTACTGGTTTTATAAAGTGACCCACATGCCTCAAGTTTTAAAAGGGAAACAAGCAGTTTTCATTGCACACCTGGGCATCTCCCCCAGCTCCAGAAAACCTCATGGCATTTCTGTACTATCCCCTTCACTTAAAGGAGTGGTCTATGGAGTAGTGGCCACCCCTCTGGCTCACTCTTCACAAGTACCCAACAGCTGAGGCACCAAGGAGCCCACAGTCCCCCATTCCATAACACTTTTCTGTGACCTAGAACAGATGGAAGAGGCTGAGACACCAGAAGAGAACGGGAAGAGAAGAATCTTTCCTGACCTCTGTGAATACCATGGGCAAAGCCTCCTCTTCCTAGAATGTATGGCTGGAGTATGGCATTTTTACTTTACATTAACACACATCAATTCAAGCAACCTGTGTATATATTCAGGCTATTTTTAAAATGCCCCCAAGTTATCTACCCATGCTCTACATCTCCTCACAAATTGGCTTCTTAATCTTCAGGCTCTGTTTAACCTCTTGAGCAGATTTTGATGAAGTTTTTAGTGACTTCTTTTTTTTTTGTGATTCCACATTTCCAGAGTGAACCTAAGATCAGCCTGTGTTTTTGCATGTATGCATCTTATGGTGATGCTGTTCTTTGACTCAGTTCTTCCCTTCACATCCTCCCTCTGTTCTTGTTCTCCCTCAGAGCTCTCTGTGTCGGTGACACCACCTAGAAGAGACCCAAGATGTTGGTGCTACTGGCTGGTATCTTTGTGGTTCACATCGCCACTGTCATCATGCTCTTTGTCTCCACCATTGCCAACGTAAGTAGACTGCCCTGGACGAGGCATGGCTGTCACCTCCTGCAGCAGCAGCCAGCCTTAGATACAGCCAGCAGGCAGATCGTGGGTGGGTGGTCAGGTGAGGGTGAGGAACATCCACTCACGGCCATGGGGAGAGAGGAAGCAGTGATGGGTGGCTCTGGGAGCAGGAAGGCAGTGGGGGTGGTACAGGAGGCAGCTCTGTCACCTGCCCGGACCCCCGAGCCAGCAGCACCTCGACGCCGTTCATGGGGCCGGGGAGCTCAGCAGTGCCTGGCTCAGCAGTGCCTGGCTCAGCAGTGCTGGCTCTGGCGTGGCACTGCTCCCCCGGCCAGGGCCAGGCTGTTCCCACCCGGGTGCGGCGGGGCCACAGGGAGCTCTGGGCCGAGGGGGACCCTTAGTGGCGCTGCCCGGGTGCCCGTGCCCCCCACCTGCTGTCAGAGCGCATTGTAGGGTCCCCTTGCCCCCACCTGGCCAGCCGTGAGCCCCGCCACCTTGCACAGGAAGAGGCCAGGATGACTTGGGATATTTCTCCACAATGATTGGAACAGGCTTCACGGTGTTTTGCCCAGACCAAATGACTCCTGCCATGACAGGTGCCATGTCCCACCTGTCCGGCACCGACGTTTCTGGGCAGTTGGGCTACTCGTGATCGCTTCTCGCTTTAGTCTGACAGAAGAGCAAAGAAACTTTCCTGCCCCAAGACACAACTGTTCTATCCTGTTTCAGGTTTGGATGGTGGGTTCTTCCAACTATGGAACGATCTCAACGGGACTCTGGCTGCTGTGCAACAGGACCTGCACTCAGCTGCCAGTTAGCAATGAAGATGAGGGTAAGTTACAGCATCATTTTCGTCATGGTGAATCACAGGACATTGATGAGCACTGCCGAGACCGAGTCCTGACCTTCTCCAATCTGTTCTCTGGGTTTTGACAGCTTCCCTCAAAGCCGTGCAAGCCTTTATGATCCTCTCGATCATTTTCTCCGTTGTGGCGCTTGTCCTGTTCATTATCCAGCTGTTCACCCTGGAAAAAGGCAAACGTTTCTATGTGACCGGAGCCGTCATGCTGGTTTGCTGTGAGTATGCACCTGCACACCATGCCATGGCTCCCTGGGTGTCCCACTGTCTCTGAGAACACAAAATAGCCACATATGGTCACCAGGGGAGGTTGTCAACCAGCTAAATGTTTCCAGTGGCCCAATTTTTGTTACAAAACAAAGCACCGGGAAATCAGAAAGTGTTGGGTTGGGATTTTTTTGGCTGTATATAATGAAAGTATTTCCAGATTTTTATTAGGAAATCCCAGTGGGTTTTGCAAAATACCTTTGAAAGACAACAAAAAGGATTCAAGTGTTTTGGGGGAGCAGGGGAATAAACAGTTAGCTACTGCACATGGGATTCAATACGTAGCGCCAAACTGTCGTCAGATCTTATTACTGATTTTCTCCTAACAAAGGTTTATTCCTCATGGCATCCACTAAACAAGCCCCAAGTGTCTTATGTCATCACAGCTGCAAAAGAAATCCTCCACAAATAAGCCTAATGGGCAGCAGCTCCTCTCTCAAATGGCACAAGACATGCATTACAATCTCAGGGGACAGCAGCACTTCAGAAGTCTTGCGGCAATGCTGGTTTCTGTGCGTTTTCCAACTCTCTTTTCCCTCTTCCTTCCCACAGGGATGTGCATTCTGATTGCAGTCTCCATTTACACAGCTCGGTTCACAAACACTGTGGCGTTCTCCACAAATCCTCACCATGGCTACTGCTTCATATTGGCCTGGATCTGCTTTTGCTTCAGTTTCATCATCAGCATCCTCTACCTTGTTCTTAGGAAAAAATAAGGGTGATGGGTGTCCAGGGGAGAGGGTTGGCTACTGGGAGTGGGGAAGAATTACTCTGCTGAGAGAACTGTTGGGCCAATAGACAAAAATAGCCACCACCATCACCATTGCCACCGCAGAAAAATCACTAACAAAGCTAGAATGCTCAGAAACTCCTTCACCAAAGAGAGGGAGAAACAACTCCTACTGATCTAGCACTTCTGGGGCTAGAAATCTGCAAGTGACCCAGACAGCTCTTCTCCTTTTCTGCAAAGTTGTGCCATACCTTCACCAAGCTTCAAGCTCAGCAGTGATGATTAAAGGGCACCACATAAACAAGGGCTATATCTTTTTCTCTTCCTAGAGCCCTTCTCACTTACATTTGAGTGTGCCTTGTGAGTTGGGCAGTGAGGATTATGACCCCTTTATTTGTCCATTGAAGCAAATGGGATGGGCCTTTTGTTACATTTTTTAATATATATATATATATGCACATACGTGAACGCTAAAGACATTAAACTGAGAAAAAATAGAAATTGGAATAATTTTGTATTAAAATATCTACAAAAATAAGGCAGCAAATTTTTTCGCTGTTCTGTTTTCTGTTTGATATTCCCATGATTGAATAAGATACAAGTAGGAATGGCAAATATACAGGCATGGATGATGGAGAGAGAGAGAGAGAGAGAATAGGGGTAAAGGTATACAGAGGTTCTTAATTACAGAGGGTGCAGTTGCTCAGTGGTTCACATGCAGGGAGGGAACCACCTGGATGTGTGTCTACACTAAAATAATCTTCTGTTCAATTCCAGAACATGGTAACAGCACTGCTGCATCTCAGATCCTTACTGAGACAAGTCCTTATGTGTAGGCAGGGCTTTTTTCCCACATCATCAGCTGGTATATGATATTGAGTGCCCCACCTTGTGACAGAGCTCATCTCAAAAGCAGATAATGATTAGCAGGGGAAAGTTATTCCCTCATGAGAGATTAGGAGAGAGGAAGTAGGGCTTGTGAGTTTTGCTCCTTGCTGCACAACATTAGGCCAGCCACTTAACCTGGTGCTTTTCATCTGCCAAATTCCTCCATAAAACTAGCTACCTCCCAGGGTTGCTGAGAGATTCTGAATCCACTCTGTAACACAAGGTCCCCATGTGAAAGGCTGGCATAGGAGAGTTAGGCACTGGTACTGCTGCAACCCACAAATTTCTGTTAGTTTGAAGAATCTCAGTCACAAGAGGCATTTCCAAGAGATGAGGTCAAAATTTCCTGTGACTCCATTCACAACTAAAAGGTAGAGAGTATTTACAGATTGTGCATGGATGCTCTTTACCTCTCTCTCTCTTTCTGTTACATTTTCTTCTTATGTAGACTTTATAAATTTGGTGGATATATTCTAGTACTGTATGTTGGTGTTTCATTAACAAAGGTTATTTCATATATAGTCATTGTAAATATTTTCAAATGCATATTTTTAACTTTGTGGGTATAAAAATAAAATCTGATTCCCTTTCTAATGAAGAGTTTTGCTCTGTTTTTTTTTTTTTCCGTTAGTGTTTCAGATATTTGTTAGCAGAAGTACTTGCTGTTCTTACTGAATCTCAGCCCAACCCTTTCAGACAATGCAGAACTACCATGTTCTCTTGCATACCAGTGTATGAGATTTCCTGTTCTGGAGGGAAGGAGGAAGCAGAGCAACTCTCAGAGCTCCTGTTTCAGGCTGCCTGCAAGCTCAGGCAGACAGTGTGAGCAGTGGTATCACTCAGTCTCAGTGCTAGGCTTTGCCTCACACCCAGGAAAGCTGGAAGCATTCTTTCTCACTCTGGCAGAGTCTCATCTGTCCTAAAGCAAAATCACCAAGGTGTTTGCCTGGGTCTCACGAGTTGGCGTCGGTGTTACCTCTCTAGTGTTGTCTGGCCAAACACCTCTGCAGTTCTAGAGCTGGAGTAAAGAGTCCAAAGCCCAGGACACTGGCAGATCTCAGAAAACTTGGGGCACAATCCTGTGAGCTGTGAGGTAAGATCTAGCAAGAATCAGCTGTGTAGGAAATTTTTCTTTATTCATTAATCTACTGCAGGGAGAGCTAAGACATGTTAATTGAGGGTAGAACGGTGACATGAATCTTCAGGAGCAGAAGTTTTACCCGAGGGGGACCTCTTACAGCAGGGTGTTGGAAGGGCTCACATTGTGCCATGGGTGGACACTTGTCTTGGCCTCAGGAGGTTCCAGGAGTCACAGATGATAGAATATGCTGAGTTGGAAGGAAGCAATCGGGATCTTCAAGTCCAACTCCTGGCCCTGCACAGGCCATTCCAAGGATCACACCATGTGCCTGAGAGCATTGTCCAAACACTTCTTGAACTCTGCCAGGCTGGGTGCTGTGGGCACTGCTTAGTCCTGTGGTCACCGATTCCTGGTGCTCCTCATGCTCCTGGCACTCCTAGAAGTGCAGGGTAACCAAAGCCATCTGGCCACTGTGGACAAGGCTAACACTGACAGCCACCCACTGAGGGGGGAGCTCTGAGGGAAGTTAGCCAGTGCAGGAGCCTTGCAGGAGCACATCCACTGCTAGGCTGGTGTCTGTGTCCTGTTCCTTGCATGGTGCAGATGTGACAATATGATACCTCACAGGATAACAAGGCAATGCCAGCCTGGTTGGCACGACCAGGTCATGGCAATGGTCTCCGTTTTTAAACAGTGGTCTCCAACAGCATTTCTGTCACCACAAACTGTTGTCACTGGTAGCTTAGTAAGGATATGAAGGCTA
This sequence comes from Serinus canaria, assembly GCF_022539315.1. Lineage (NCBI taxonomy): Eukaryota > Metazoa > Chordata > Aves > Passeriformes > Fringillidae > Serinus > Serinus canaria. Next base: position 46,615,768 of record NC_066314.1, read on the forward strand.
CTGGACACTCTGGGTAGCTTGGTTTGCCTGAAAAAAATGACTTGGGCGACTGAAGGATCAGCACCCTAACCTACAGGTGGAAAAAGTCAGAGTCAACTCACATCTGATAAACCCAGTTAACTGGTCCCTGAAGCATAATTCATTCCAAATGAGACAGTCTTTGCTCCCCACCAAGTAGCTCCCGCCACCATCTTCTGAATCCTGTTACATTATGGGCACACAGGCACGAATTTACATTTGGCACCACCAAGACAGAACACATCAAACAGAAAAGCAGATGCCAGCAAATATGGATCAATTACAAAACATAAGGAAGCAGAAAAGGGTGGGAGCAAATAGCACTATTGGTTGTGTCCTATGACAGATGTTTGCTCAAAAATCATCTTCAACACAGCCTGAAGTGACACCGACCCAGTGCCACATGGACTGTGAGACACAAAGTCATGTCATTCCTACAAGAGCCATTACAGGGATTTCAGGGACCAAGCTTCACAAGGCCCAGGACAACAGCTGACTCCAGCACTTCACAGTGGACTTCCTTGGACTTGAAAGAGAAGCCTTTGAAAGAGGAGAAAGAGGGAAGAGAAATTCCCATGCCTGAGGTTCAACTGCAGAGCAAAAGGATTCCCCCTTCCCTGGCTCTTTTCTGCAGGTCACTGCAAGGAGAAAGGTGTTTGACACAGACAAACAGCTGACTTATTCAGGGCATTTGACTACAGTAAATCAGCTGCAGGAAGCACTAAGAATGAGACAGCTGAGGGGACAAGGGCTTTTTGGACAAGAGACACTCTTGCTCTAATCAGAAATTCACGCTATGTAGGCTGGGAAGAAGTAGTCCAGTAACTGGTCACATTAAGGGGTTTGAAATTATCTCTACATATTCATGGGGGTGTTGCAAAGCCACTGCAGACACCTTAGGGGAGAGCCCTGCTCTGCAAATGGCAGAAGCCCAAACCAGCCAAGCAAAGTAAGTGACTCCTGGCCTGATCAAAGGGTGATGACAGCACTGTGAACACAAAGGCAGCAGCACCTGCTGCATTTACAGAATGTGGCTGACTGCCAGCACACCCAAAGCAGAGGAATGGCTTGATTCCCTTGCAGCAAAGACAACAGAGAAAAACCAAACCACCACCACCAATGACAAAATACAAAAAAAAAAAAAAAAAAACCCAAACCAAACAAAACTAAATAAAAAACCAAGTATGCAAGGAATGAGGAGCTCATGGGAGGTATCAAAGATGATGCCAGGAGTGATTAAAAAACTACAGGCTGCTTTCAGCAGTAGAATAATGCTTCACTGCTGGCATCCTGGGTGCAATTAGCCCAGGAATCTTTTAACAGAGGTAAGTAAGGTGAAATCAGCGTGACATATTATCCCACTCAAAATATATCCAGTCCAGGGGGCAGAATAGAAATGAATTCTGTGGTTGTACTAGCTGTAATTAGAAGGCTGCCTAAACTTGTGATTATTTATATTTGCAGCTCTGCCTGCTCAGATAATAAGAACAGCCAGGGTACCAGTTGATTGTTGGAGGAACTGGGGAGGAATATTAATCTCAGACCCTCTGTTTCCACATTGCACAGTCGGTGAGGTGCATCACTGCAGGCAGCTCAGCTCTCCCAGCATTGTCAGCACCACAGTATTGAATTAGATACACTATGATCTGATGCATGATGACAAATCTCATGTTGCACAATTCACTCAAAGTACGTGGGTATGTGGTATAAATATATACCTTGTCATCTGTTACAGTGCTTAGGAAACCTGATTGCCTTTCTGCTCAGCCTAGCATGGAAGGCTGTAGCTGGCAGCCTTCCTACATTCCACCCCCTCTCAGGCTTCTCATGTGAACCAGGTTAGCCAGAGACCAGAGGGGTCATCCATAGCAGATGCCTCAAGGCAAATACAGAAAGCATGCTCCTCAGCCGAGATTTATGAGAAGCCAAGATGCTTCAACTGATCTCAGGCTAATTTCAGTATCAGCATTTGGATAACAGAACTGGCTCTATCTCAGGGAAGAGGCAGTGCTGTGGAGCTCTGTCCTGTGAATATGGTAACTCTCACAGAGATGACCTGGAGAACATAACACAGGCAGAAGTGCTCAAGAAGGGGCTTTGGGGATGCTCCAGCTTCTGTCAATTTTCCAAATACATTTAGGTGGACAGAAGACAAGCTTTTGGAATTCACAGATGCATTGGACTTTTTATGCAGAGTTTTATGGAGCATCATAGGTTATTTCTTTCTCTGGATGCAACTACCAGAATAAAAGGTTTGTTTTATTGAAGTGCTCACTGCAGAACTTTTTGGGCCTTGCCCTGATGATGACATGGAGCTGGAGTAGCTGAGCTGTAATTCAGTGAGTAAAAGCACTTCCTAGGTCTTTGGGAGGATGGGGGAATGTATGATTGTGTGAGATAGGAGTATCAACCAAATGAGACACTGTCTTGTTATCAGAGCCCAGAAACCATAAATGCCAGGGCTGCCTAGCCAAGAGAACAAAGGGTGCTGCTGTGGGCATGGGGTGAGGGGTGGGGTCAGCATGCCGGGAAAGGGGGGGCTGTGAAAGAGGCTTCTATGTGCTTCTCACACTGCAGCCATGACAGGCTTTCCCCATGCTCCTGGGGAATGCAGGGCTCCCTGGGAACTGCTGACAGCCCATGAGTCCTAGTGGTGTCCCTAAAAGCTGAGTCTGCTAAGCATTTTGGAGGTACGTTTAGCAGCTCCCAGGACTGCATCCCAAGTTTTCACCATTGTCATTTACAGACCTGGAGAAGTAAAAGACAACCTCAACACAGCTTGTTCATATTTATTAGAGAGTTCTGTTTCTAAACCACATTAGAAGCAGGAGATGCTTCATGTGCATGACACAGAGGATGATCCACTATGTGGTACAGCAAGAAGCTTCATGGCAAAGAAACCAGAAGCCCAGCCCTTTGTACCCCAAGCCCAGCTCTTGTAGGACTTGTAGGCCCAGCAAAAGAGCCAGGGGTGAGGAGGGGATGCAGAGGTCAAAGGCAGAGATGAAGTACTCAGGATCACCCCGGGCAGACTGGCAGTGATCAGAAGCCATGAAGGGATGGGGCAGTAGAAAGAAGTGAGTTATCAAATTTAGGGGCAGAAGGGAGAATGAGATGGACAGGAAGAACAGACACTGCAGAAAATGAAGACCATCACTGCACTGGTGGGCTGGGGAGGACGAGCAATTTAGCAGGGAGGTGTATGGAACCTGGGACACCTGAGACCCACTGCAGTCATCCACCAAGCAGTCAGACCCTCATCAGTCAGTGGGCTTGCTTCCCAGTACCGTGGGCTGACATTCACAGCGCTGCCAAAATCAGTGGTGAGCTGCTGCAAGCCATCCAGCACCGGTGGCCAGACCCAGACGTGCCCTCTCAGGCCACTGGCGGCTGAAGGTCCTGGTCCCCTGTGTTGTCACTAGAGGTCAGTGCAAGCCCAGCAAACGCCTCTGCTGAATCTATGTTCCTGCGTGGTGCGGCCATCCCCAGCAGAGGACAGGGCTGATTTATCACGGTATAATTCAGAAATGGGAGCATGCCCCAGCCCCACTTGGCTGCCCTCGGATGGGCTCCCTGCTGGCCTGTGGCATGTCATGAAAAAGAAAAACGCAGCATTTTTCATCACCCACGTAAGAGGTGACATCATGGGAGTGTTCCTCACCAGCAAGAAACCTAGAGGGCAAATGGAAGAAACTCTGCAGGGGAATAGGCAGGACTTTGGAATCATCAGCCCAGAACAGATGACCATGGCTCAATTCCCTTTGGCTCTTTTGGGCTCAGGGAGGTTAATGGGTCTGCCCTTTTCTCCTGCAGTTAATACCAACCTCTCTGCTATGTACAGACAGAGAAACTGAGGCAAAGAAATAGGATTGACCTGGGGGAAGCAGTCAGGAAGCAGAGAATGGAGGAGGTGATGGGATGGCCTGAAGATGAAAATACTTCAGAGCTTTAGGACCTCAACAATTCCTGCTTCAAGGGGGTACCATTTCTAGCTAACTCTCCTTCACTTCCAGTGGATCTTGAGAAAACAGGGTCTTTCTCAGTTTTGCAAACAGCAAGCCGTAGGTCCCTAAAGACTGATTGCAGCACATCAGTAGCTAAACCTGTATTAAGGCAACCAGCTTTCAGGGGTGTGGTTTTAATCCTGATGATTTGCCAGTGAAATCTGGGGAAGCTGCAGAGGCTGGGCAAGGTCCATCAGTTTAAGTATCTCATTTCAAACACCCAAGACAGAAAAATTGGACACAGGCAGCCAGTAGAGACCTTGAAACCCTGCAATAGGGAGACAAAGAGAAGTGTCTTTTTTTTCTTTTTTTTTTTTTTGCCATGTGTCTACCAAAAGATTTGCAATGACCTTGATGCAATAAGGGCAAAGTTTGTATTTGCAGTGCAGTAAATCTAGTGGTCCCTGTTGTATAATTGCTTGCCCGTAGAGAAGCATGACTATAATATATATCACCATGTCACTTGGGCTAACACATATGCTATAGATAAAGCTACTACTTGCTCAGAGATTCCACAATCAGGAAAATTAACCCATTCTTAACTTCTTATGCCAATTTCAACTGTTGTGCAAGTATCCAAACATCAGCAAAGCTTTTATGCCACAGTAGAGTCAGATACATTTGGAATTCAAGTGGAAAACACTACACAGTCATGCCAGATGGAGCTAAAGGAACAAATCCACATTCCTATGTTGTGAAATTACTCCTTTCCCCAGAATCACTGATTGGAGTGGGATTCAAGTAAAATGGAGCTCTTCTTTCATCAGGGAGCTCTCTCTGTGAGAAGGTGCAATGGATTGGAAGCCACAGACCCTGAGCCCTTGTTTCTATTTATAACAGCATGATTCATATGCATGGATTTACCTCAATTTTCATAGTTCCACATCACCTACTTCACAAAAATCGAAAACATGGCTGCAAAGTCACCTCCAGCAGGTCTGGAAAGACAGATTTCTAGTATGAGAGAGAAATCATATAACCTCTGCTTTTTGAGTCTATGAAAACCCTATGACTGATGGTTTCTGACAAACAAACAAGGCTACTATGTAGACTCCTACTTTCAAGACAGCCAGATCAACAGGCACGAAGTAGGCACCACTTGACATTATTTAACCAAAAGCACCCTTCTCACAGTCTGATCCCCAGCCCTTCCAGGGGTGGGCTGACTCATACATGCCTTGTCACACCCCCACCATGCTGCTTCCCTGCATTCCTCTTGCTTCCCAGTGCTGCCACCTTCCAGAGCTCCCACTGGCATTCAAAGGGCAGAAGTCTGGCTTTAATCCCCAAAGCCATCAGCAATTATCTTGCATCACGTTTACCACTTTTCTCTGTCACATGTGCACTCTTAGCTCCCACCAGTGTTGAAAGCTTCCAACAGCCCTTGCCTTTTCAAAGAGCACTGCAGACAGCCATTTACACTTTAAATAGACATTAAAATGAAGCCACCTGCATGCCTTCCAGTTCCCTAACTGCAGAGCAGAGCAATGGATAATGGAAGTGTACCAACACATCAACAGTTTCCACTAGCAACTGCTGCAGAATAGCTTGATACCAACTTCAAATATGGACAGGAAATGGCTTTTGATATCAAATGTAAGTTTCAACCCCACAAGAGTCTCTAAAAATAAACATTTGTTCCTACCCATCCTTGATTTGATACCAAATGGATTGTGGAAAGGGATCAAACTCTAGAAACAGAAATAATAATAGAGGTACAGTTTTAATTAACTCATCCTATTTTATTCCCTTTTCTACTGGACCCCCTGCCTCAGTCAGCACACAGAAGTGCTCTGTGGATGAGGCTGTCCTTGTTATTCACTCTCGTGGCCGTATTTATCTGCACGCCAGCAGCGCACTGCACAGCATACAGAGCTCTGCCTCCTTTCTGAGCTTTTCAATTTGCCTCATTATTATCACCATCAAGCCATTCCCAAACCCAAAAGGACTTCTGTCTTCCAGTCACCCCTACAAAACCAAACCATTATCACAGATATTTTAGAAACAGGGGAATTGATTCAGAGGCAGATCACAGCTAAAACTCTGCAGTGGTGGCCATTAATTCTGGCCACCACAGTGGCCCCTTACAGATAAAACAGCTTGTGGCCACTGCTGAAAAGTTGAGGGGGGGTGATGTGCTCAGCATCACATTCAGAGTCCATGGCAAAGGCAGAGGGGGAAGAGTGTACTTCTACAACCCACTATAATGTTCTTGGTACAGCAAGCTGTATTCATCTTCTTGCCTGCATAAAGAGGTTGAAAGAAGATTGCATGCCTCTCCTTAGGCCACCAGTCACCTCAGGACTCCTGATCTGGGGAACACCAGGAAACCTCTCAACAGTGTAAACCCTCTGGATGGGTAACACAAGAACACAAAGACAAACGTCAAAAGGATCAATTAATCTTAGGTACCTCAGTCAAGACACTGATAGCCCATGTATAAAAATCTCTATGCACTCAAAGCACAGCTGCCATAGGATTCAGCTGCAGTGAGTTCTGCAAAGCAGGCCCCAAGGGCTGCCTTCAGCCCCTTTCCTTCCCTGTAATAAGTCATGCCTGCATAGATCTGCTTTTAAACAATTGAGCACAAGCTCTGTCTTGGCTAAGGACCAAGTGCCACACATTTGCATCCCAACTTTACGCCTTCTTGCGCATTGAGCCCATCCAGATGGCAGGGCGTATTCCAGGCTTAATGATCTGCTTTCCCTCCCTCCAGTATGGGCACAATAAATCACTGGCAAATCTTCCTGATGGTCTTTTAGAGGGAAGACAGATCAAACACATATAGTGAGTTTCAAAATACCAAGTCCTCAGGAAAATTATGGTCTGCAACATTGGTACAGAGCATGGATTCAAATGGATAGCTTAAAACACTTGCAACTATGCTTTCCTTGCCAGTCCACCCTTCCCAAGTCCCTATGCCCTGCACTTTCTCCTTTGCCAGGCAAAGATTTTGCCAGACCTGGCTTGCTTGCTCCACTCTTGGTCACCACAGTCCCCTGCCTGCTTCAAAGAAATGATCTTTAGGCAACAATACTCAGAAACCAAACTTTTTGAACAATCTCAAGAAGAGAAGCTGGAGTTTGGTCTTTTGAAGGCTGGGCACTGCTCACCACAGAGACTGCAGGAGACCTGGCTTCCAGGGCAGAATTTTACATACCCGAGTCATGATCAGGTGATGTATGTGCTCATGACATGAGACCCAGGTGCATCTTCTGCCTGCAGAGTATGGCACAGGACACAGGGATCTGTTTACAGGACCAGACCTTAAACACCAGAGAGAGATCTTAAGATATTATTAAATGTGGTGCATAAAAAGCTTTTCTTTTTTGATGAGAGGGTAAAGTGGCACACACAAACTTAGTCTCAGCAAATGGCCACAGCATTCTGACTGCTCCCCACAACATCACAGAGAAAGTTGTGGTAGAGGCAGTAATTCCTCTGAATTGTCCTGACAGCATTAAACCCCTTAATGTGGAGGTACCTCTGTGTCCAGCCTGGGGACCTCCATCTCATTCTCTTCAAACTTTTCAATATCTGCAGGGACTAAGATAAAACTTTGTGCTTTGCAGTACTTACTGCCACTGAGCTCCTCTGCTGGTAAGTGAGGTTCTGTGTGGAAACACCATGAGCTCTTGTATTTCAAGATCAGTGAATTGTTTGGGATGCCAAACAAGAATTCAGTTTCACACCAAACTTTATTGTGACATTTCCTGGGTAATCAAGTCTTTTTATCATCAAAACAATGTTTTCCACTGTGAAGACTTCTAAGAAGAAATTCCCTGCTCTGGAGTTCACTGTGTTTCTGGCTACTTAAACTGGATCTGACAAGTTAAATTATTTGCATGCCTTAAGCTAACCATCTACATGGGAGTAAGCATCAGGTACAGCTTATATGTAGAATACTGCACAAAATATAAATTTATCCACATGTGCATTCAAACAAAATGTCAATGCTATTTCTCAAAGAATATGGGAGTAAAGGCCAGGGGCCAGTGAAACAATTTTCAGCTTTTAAGTGACAGACAATGGAAGTGATCCAGTCTTTCATCTCCTAAGTACTGGCAGATTGGCCAGGATTTGGATGCTAACAAAGAGATTCAGAACATGGGCCTGGTTTCAATTAACAAGCATGTGTCCATATGGCTCTGTGTGTGTATGTGTTTATACCCAGTGCTCTTTCCTGGTAATGGGCGTTGCATAAGTACAAGCATGCATGCATGTGCCTGTGAAGACAGGTTCAGAGAAAGTTCAAAAATGCCTAGCAGCAGAGGCAAAATTTGGTGCTGACCACCAGAACAAAAGGTTTCTTCCCTGGCAGGAAATCAGAACCACGTGGCAGAAGTGAAAACACCAAACATGAAATGCTGACCATGCAGGATCTGCCACTCTGTTGTGGCACTTGGTACTGGGACAAACTCACCCAGGGAATGAGAAGGACCAAATACAACCAAACCTGCTCCTGGGAAGCACACCAGCCAGGCTGACCAGCTTTGTCTGCCATGCAAGGAGGCAGAGGCTCACAGCGCCTACTGCTTTAAGTGGATGGTACCACTCTCCTGTCACAGTGACAGATCCCACTGTTCTGCTACTCTGGGCAGCCTGACTCCCAAGGAAATGTCCTGCTCTGCCCCTGCCTGCAGCCAGCCCACCTGCATGCATGTCAGACCACACACATACTTCAGATTCGTCAGCAAACCACACAGCCCTGTTTCTTGTCCACAGCACTTGCTTCTCCTGTATCTTTTTTTTTTCACAAAACAATGTAGTTGTCAGATCAGTAGCTGTCAGATGGGTAGGAGAAAGAGGCAAATGACATACAATACTTTGTACATGATAGGAAATTCATACCCAGCAATTTAAAACAATTTGTGCACCCATAAGCCTAATTTAATTCTTTATCTCCCCCATACCATCTCAGTTTCTTAAGTTAGAACTGTTTCTGCAAATGATAGGCTTATTCAAAATGATGATGTACTAACGAGGTTGATGGTGACCATAAAGGACCACAGACTCTGATAAGGTACTTACCTGTACGGTATTTTAGGGTTATCTTGACTTTTCAGCTCTATATTTCTTTCCTCAAGATGCACTAATTTTGCATTGTTCTAATAGCCACTCTAAGCTGGCACACCTTCATACCTGTTTTTGTCAATGCTTTAAGTACTCCTTCAGGCCCTTAACTTTTGGTGACTTCTTGCAATGCAGAGATAATCCCCTGTGACAAACAGCAATGAAAGACACAAAGAAATCCACAGCAGATTTTTTTTACCTGAGCGCTTGCCAGTATCTGAGCACCTTGGAAATACTCTCTGCACCTTGCATTAATTTTCCTGCCCAACTCCACGCCCACTTCATTTCTCTATGTTTAAATATACCTTGTATTATCAATTTCTCCTCACAATAATTCTAATTGTATAATTGACCTCTCAACCCCCAACCAGTGCTCAAACACAGCTTTAAGGGTTTTCATAAATCACAGTCTAGAGTGTCCTGCAGTGCAATGACAGAGCTAAGCATGAACATAAGCTTTTCAGAGAGCTGGTGTCTGAGAATGGGGCTATCCTGCCACAACACAACTCCCAGAAGCATTTTTGAGGCCAAACCTCACCACCACAAACCTTCACTGGACTGAAGAGTCTACTCTGAGGATTCCCAGCTGGAAGTAATGAAAAGTAAGGGTTCCCAAGGGTCTCAGAACTGAGGGCTGAATGGGGAGAAGCCTACCAAGAGAGAAAAGGGCAGGAGAACAGTAGATGTTCAGCCACTCACTCTGAAAAGAAAACTGTTGTCTGCCAGCTTCCTCCCAACAGGAGCACAATGACAGCTGGAGGAGACCTCCATGAGCAAAAACCATATCACACACCCCTGAGGTGCCAGCTCTGCTCTGGAGTACCCGAGGCACTGCACAGCCACTGACATGAGACATGTTGGCCAAGAAGATAGGAGCAGAATGTTAGGTTCTTGGACAAGTAAAGTGAGAAATACTGAGAGGTATCTCAGAGTAGCAAAGCCAGGAATAGGACTGGGGACCAGAGCTGAGGAATGGCAAGAGGACTGGCATGCTTTATGGATGGGGTTAAATTCCAACATTCATTTATTTTAAAAGCCTTTTTATTTCCTTTTGATTGTGGGATGCAATTACATGGCAAAATTAATATCCTAAGACAAGACATAACAGATGGATACCAACCAGGAGGGGAATAATAGACAATGAAGCAATGCTGGTCAGTCTGACAGATCGTGAACTCAGCAGCCTCCTACCCACCTATATGCATTCACAGGCAGATCAAACTTTGTCCTTCAGACTCTTTTGCTATTTCCAAGAGAATTTAATTCCTTGTCTTTTTCCTCATCAGCATTTTTACTATGTATTTACTCCAAATCTGTAAAGAACCAATTTCCCAAAGTCTCGTGACTGCCAGGAAAGATGAAGGAAGTTTTGTAGATGAACCAAGGGAGAGGTCAGAAAACCAGCTCAGAATTCCTAAATAGCTGTGCTCCTGTATCCACAGCAGCCCACACATGGCATGCCAGCAGTGCAGTCTGACCTGCAAGTGAAAGGGGAAATCCACGTGGCATCTAACACATCCACGGCTGGTTTGAAGCTATAAATTTTCAGGTTCCAGCCTGACACCATGCTGGGACTTATCAGGAGAAAAAAAAGCAAGCAATTCTTCCATCCTGGTGATTCATTCTTCCGTGTCTCAGACATCACAGAGATGAAGCCAACCATACCTTTTCAAGCATTGTTTCCCTCAATTAAATGGAAACCTAGGCACCCACAGCAATGCCTGCTATCCTTTACAAAAGAACTAACCACAGTAAATGCAAATTTTCATCCTTGTAACATCTCTGAGGCCAACGCCAAGCATGTGATGGATTTAACTGGAGAGCATGAGGGACTTCATGTCTGAAAAATAGAAATCACTTAACTGAGTTGAAATCATTATCTTTATGGAAAGTAATGCAAGCTGATAATTTTGGTAAGGATGACAAATTCACTTCTTCCAGCATAATTCATCCCAGAGAACCTGAGTGTACTTTCTTGATGCCAAACACCAGCTACTATTACATTTTTGCAAATGTCTTGACAAGCAATTAAAGTTATCACAGCTCTTAGGCAATTTCTTCTTCTAAGAGTATGAAATAACCCAAATATGTGGTAGCATCAGTAACTTGCAAAGAGGGCAAGTACCCTCAGAAGACAAATCTGTGATGCACCTCCACTTGAAACAGCACTCTACCTTCAAGATTTTAATGTGAAACCGAGGTACTAATAAAGCCATCCACTAATTGTGCCTCAAATTTTAGTCAGACCAGGATGTCAAGAAAGACATAACAGAAACTGAACAAGAAACAGAGGGGTAAAAACCTAGATGAGTAAAGAGACTGTGACATAAAGAGAAATTATAACAATTATCTTTGCTTAGTTTCAAGAGGCAATAGATAAGTGAGGCCAGCAATAAATAAATACCAAAGAAAGTTGAAGGCAAAACTATTGCCTTGTACAGGAAATGGAAGGGGATTCAATTACGATAGAGGCAGGTACAGTGAAATATTTTCCACATGGCATCTAAATAATTTGTTGAATTTCTCGTTGGAAGATGTCATTCAGGTTAAGAATTTAGCAAAATATAAAGCAGGATTCATGCATCTTCGAATGGATGGGAATTTTTAGGAGCTTTGTGTATTGCAGGGTATAAAAACCAGATTCTAAGTGGCAGGGATTAAGCAGAAATATCCCTCCGGGAAGGTTATCCTTGAACAATGTCTTTTGGGATGTTCCCATTTCCCCTGAATTGCTACACACAAGCCAGAGGTAGCCTACCTCACCCTGATCTCATCTACAGGATAATTCCAGAGAAGTGTTATCACAGCTGAATGGAGGAATTGCATGCTATTTAATCCTAACCCATTGGAAATGCCTGGCAGCACCTCAGGCTGCACTGTTAGGAGATCAATTATTACACCAATAAAAGGAATTAAAAGCTTTGTCAGAAAACCATCAGAAGTGTGACTGCCCTAAAACATACACAGGCCAAATTCTGTGGTGTTGTTCAGCTGGAAAAGGGCCCTCCCCCATCCCTGCCCCAGTTCCGTGCCGCAGAAGGAGAGAAGCAGATTACAAAGAGCAATTCCTCGCAGTACCCCAGGTGAAAGCAGCACTTTCCCCAGTTCCAGTTATTGTTAGTGGAAAAGTTCCTCCTGGGCTGATTTGCATTGACCTACAGAGACACATATGTGAATGCAGTTAAGTGTTGACCTCAGTGTCACACAATAAGAGCAGCAGTCACAGCATAATGGCTTCAGGCTATTGCACAGTTTATTGAACATGGAGAGGCTCTGCCTGCCTGGTGGGAGCTGGGCTGGCAGCACTACAGTGGTTCCTGCAGCCCTTGGCCCCGCAGCAGCTGGGAGAGCAGAGCTAAGGGTGACAGAGATCACTTTTGAAGATAGGTACCAGGCTTTTCTCATCAGTGTGAGGAAATGAGATTGTGCCTGGCTGTGGGGGAAGAGAGGGAAGTAATGGAGGTTTTTGCATGAGCTGGATCCTGAAGTTCTAGTTCATGGGAAAGGAATATACATTCTTGAGATGAGGTTACTATCTCCAAATATAAGGCCATTTGCCTTTAGGATGCAATTTACAGTACTTCTGCAGACTCCAGGAGAAAAACTCAGTGGCACACTAGCCCCTAATTCCAGATAACAGTGCTAGAGGATTTGTACAAGCCTCTTCTGCATCTCATAAGTCAGCACAGATCATCTCAGTGGCTGCAAATTGCTTAACTCAGTGCACTCAGCTCCTGATAGGAATCTGCAGTGTTTCAGGAGACTTGTTCCTCCCCCTCCTTGCCTGCCTCTCTCACACATGCATGCTCACAATGAGGAGAACAAGTTTCCACCTCTGAGTAAAGGGTGACATCTCTTCAGGAGGGTTGTTCAGCAAGCAGGCAATTTAATCTAAGCTTTCAGAGTTCTCCTGTTGTCTAATGGCTTGACTTGGCTACCCATGGCTCTGTAGTGCTTCTGAGTTCTTTGTTCTGTAGGGATTTGATTTTTATTCTCTCTCAGATTGGAAAAGAAGAAACCTTTTTTTAGCATGTATCAGGGGCTGGCTTAGGAGACTAAAAAATGCAAGGTCATCAGTCCAAACCAAGCCATATCATTGTGAAAATGCTAATAAGTCTGTGATAAGAAGGGAACTCTCCTGCTTTACACAAATTATTTGATCACAGAAGGGCCATCAAGTTCATCAGCTTTGCACCGTGTCACAGACAGTATCCTAATGTCATCTACTGTATCACCCATACCTCTCCACCAAAGCTAGATCAGGCCCAGATCTGCTTTCATTGCAATATCATGCCATCATCAAATTGATTAACTATTCAATTGTCTCAGCAGCCTGGCAGGGCAGGTAATGACTATTATTGCTATTCAATGCAGGAGAGAAATTGTGGCTGAGAAATCACTTAGCTTAAAATCAAGAGAGTGATCTGAGAACAGCCTGGCTCCCAGTTGTCCTCCTAACCCCTACAGCTTTCACTTAGCAACGAGATGAAGACTCAGCCCATGTCATAAGGAAATTTATACAAACTATCCGCCAGAGTGAAATTTCATAAGTGACCACAATAATTCTTTTACCCATTTATGTGCAAATTGACAGCATTTCAATAATCAGATTGGGGTGGTTCCTGTCCAGAAAACAAGCAATCCAAATCTGCAGCAGTTCTCAACATGATGACAGAAGGATCAGGTTGACCCCAAGACTGTGGTAAGTTCTCCTCTCTAGCTGCTCCTTGGCTGGCCTTGGACACACAGCATCATTCACATTCTATTCTGTAACCACCCAGCAAGGAGCTCACTGCCCACACCCCAAAGATACTGCCAGCACCCCTAAGCATGTCCACCTTGCTCCCAAAAATAAGAAGGCATGAGTTTATCTGAACCTTATGGGAACATGATTTTAAGATCCTCAGGTGTGTATGCACATGAACACACACACGCTAAAGCTCACTGCATGTCCAATACCAAAAAGATCACATGTGCCCTCTCAAGGAGTATTTGCTCTTTTCCTCTTATAAGTCAGACTTTCTTTCCTTCCATGCTGACTCTTGCCTCTTCCTCACAAGGGACAGCTGCCTCCTCCCCCAGCTAGCAAAGAAGGAACTCATTATTTCCTTCTTGATTTCCACTGCTTGCTGTCTTTCACCATCCAGTCCAGCTCACAAATCACAGCCCCACTCATTCAGAAGTTTCTTCCAGAGGTTTCTGGGATGTATCGGGAACACAGAGATGAGAGATTCTGCATGACAGAATCTACAGGAGTAGAGCAGCTCCTGTTCTCCAGATGGATTGGCAGAGATTCTATCCATTGTGTCTTTTAGACTGTGGTTGTCTGACAGTAACATGAAGACAGTTTGGTTTTCAGAGGTAAAAAGAGAGGTGCTCCATAGTTTGTTATTACAAGGATGAGCACACCAGGAGAGCAAGATGTGAGTCTAACCTAAGAGAACTGACTTCTGATCATGACATCTTTTAGAGGCATGACACCAGAAGAGATGTCCCTCTGGTCTAACCAAGCACAGACAATCCTTTGCTTTTAAGGGTCTGGGGAAACCAGACAGTGGTGCTGCTAACGCTAAAGTGCTTAAGCAGAGAAGGCTGAAGGAAAGGTGACATCTAGAAAATGCAGCAGAACTGCATGGCACTTCATGTATCCTTCCTCTCCCCTTCTTTGACCACTTCCCCTGTTCTATTCCAGAGATTCAGCCAACCTTAGAGAGCTGTTAAAAATTTGGGTCCAAGATAGAGGTTTAAAAGGAAGGATTTTGGCAAAGTTGAAGTTTCAGTACTTGAAAATTTGAAATTAATTCCAACTCAAAAACACTCCCTGGATTTTCTTTAACTGCACAGCAACAACTTCCATTAGTTTCCATTGCCTGCAGAGTAAATATGGCACTTCTCAGGCCAAGCCAATTTTCCAAGTAAACATTACTGAGCAACTGAACAATATCACTCTTAATAGAAAGCACTGATGAAAATGTGTGGGAAAACCATTCTTAAAATGTTACGCCAACATTTGCAAAATTCCCCCTTAAAAACACACACAGACACAATGAGTCTTACAAATGACCATAAATGTTTGGATAAAACTCAAAAGATGAAAACAAAATGTTCAGTGACCACCAGAGGGCTTTGCACATGAGAGATGATCAGCTGAAATGGTCTCCTTAATTCCTACCAAAATGACTGTGTATGCTGAATACCAGGCAAGTCTCCCCATCTATTGCATTTCCTCCCATGCAACTAAACAAACAAACAAACAAACAAACAGATGAAAAAACTGTTCTCAGTGGTTTTCCTTGGAGAAAATGCCCATGAACATGTCCTGGTAGTATGGCTGCTGTCTCCATGCCTTTACAGTCAGAACAAGCCACCTCATCTTCAAAGACTGAATATCAGAAAACAAGAGACATTTTAGAATACATGAAGGGATAGAGGGTAGAGCAGGGAGGAGAGAGAGAAATAAAGAGAAAAGATAATGCTTCCTTGGGAGAGCATCAGTCATGCAATATGCACAGCACTTGTCAGCAATTCTCAAGGGTGCTGTATGCAGACACACCCATTCAACAGATGGCTGGGGGGAGATTGTGATCATAGACGCTCGGAATCTGGGAGAAGACATAAGTCATAGAATCCTGGAATCATTTAGGTTGGGAAAAATCTCAAGATCTTTCCCCAGCACAGTACTATTTAGACCCCATGCCGGATGCCAGCAGCAATAATCTCCATGCATAGCATACAGTTCCACTGGAAACAGTGGAATTGGTATGGTTTCAGCAGGACCAACAGAAATAGCTCTTTTCCAGACCCAGGGGACACCTGCACTTTGCTGAAGTGAGTAATGTTTTTTGGTCTGGTTTGGAGTAGCTTTTACTTGACTCTTGCATCTTCCAAGGATACAAATTTACCCCCTGAAAAGCCCAAGGGATGTGTAACTAAATCAACTAATCTGAAGAAATAAAGAGTCATGCAGTACTACATGCTGCTTGGGAACCAGGAGAGGATCAATGAGATGCTCCTAAGGGATTATGTCTTTTACCTCTCAGTGATTTTTGTGGTGATTCTGACACTCACTTAGAGAAGTGGCATCTAATCTTTAAACTGCTGACAACTGAGGTCTCAGGGTGAAACTCAGCCTCATGCTGAACAGCAAATATCCCTACTGGTGCACATCCTACCAGCCACTATGACTGAGGATGGTGAAAAGAGAACAAAACCACCATGGGAATGGCCAGTAACCAGGCGCCTCTACATTATCTGCTTAGTGAATGCTTAATGCTGCACTTCCTCCCAACTTTTCCAAACCAGTAGATCTGTATGCTCTCCCATGCCCCTGTATCATCTGGTAAGTGACAAAATGTGGAGAAGACATAGAGAAAGGGGAAATAGTTTGCATTACCATATTACCTTAGGCACACATATATTTTCTGAATCTGGTTTGTATCTAAATTACAGCTGCTGACCCTTAGATGTCCAGCAGTCCAGAGAAGGTGAGACTGGTTTCCATTTCGTAGCCATCATTCACATGAGTTGATGCCACTCTGCCTCATTTACTGCACACTGCAGTACACTCATCTAGAAACATTTCCAGAACCCAGCACTGGGCATGCTTAAGGTACACACACTGCTACAAGTCTATAACCTGTGGGGCTACGTGAATCAGCAGCACAGAGGAGTCTTCCAGTTTGATCTGCTTCAAAGCAGGTGCCTACCTACACTTCCAAGAGAGGATCGAAGACTCCACAAGGCAATAAACCCAGGAGGCATCTTGCATAGATAGCCAGCAGATTTCTATTCTTAGAATGATTCTAGCATAAAATGTTTCCCAGTTTGTCTTGCTGATACAGACAGTTCTTAAAACTGGACATGATGAAAGATGCCATCACAGAAAAAGTGCTATCCAGGATGCCCAAGGGGAGCACAGTCAGTGTGTGTGAACACAGCACGTGTCACAGTGTATAAGCAGACAACAGCATTATGCTCATGAGCAATATCTCACTGAGAAGCTGAGCAACATCTCCTGAAGTAGCCAAGCTTCAGTTATGCACACTCAAGGGGCATGGAGACTCCAGGAGTGTGGAGCATGCTGATGACTGCATTTACCAGTGAGGACACTTTTGAAAATGCCCAAATGACATAAGTATTTCATTCCCTTTTTCAAATTTGAACAAGACCTGTGAGGTAATATTCATCACATTAATATTAGGTCTCTAATAATTAGGCATCTGGGCAAAACTATGCATTTGGGTTCCCTCTATAGCAAAAAAGGAAGAAACAGAAACATCCAGAGGGCAATTCAGTGGGCCTGATCACAAACCAAACAAGAAGAGGGCAGTACTACTCACTCAGTGCTCTGTGAGATGGAGCTATTTTTCATTACAGCATGACCTCACTAGATCATGCTGTTGATTTATGTTTCTCTCCCTGACTGCAAAAGGAGCCCAAATGACAAAATGTGCTTAAATGCTTAACTTTTCCATGAGTAAAGTTGAACAAGATGAATCCACCTTCCCTTTCTATCAGTGTGTTAAAATATTTGCTATAAAAGAAACAGAAGCAGCTATTCTAGAAAAGAGGTTTCAAGAGATTCTAAGAAAAATCCTCCCTTTAGTGGTTTTGAAAATGAAATGAGAATAATAGATATTTCAACTGTTCTGGCATGAAAAGGTGTTAACAGTATGGCACTTCTAAAGAACTCTGAGATGACAAGACTGATTTTCCAGAAGCAATTTTTCAGTTTCATTTTGAAAATTCCCTGTAGAGGAAAAACCAGAAATACTGCTTTTCATTCCCACTTGCCAGGAAAGATGTCAAGAAGCCCATCAACTTTGGTAAAGCCAGAGCTTCCAAGCCCCCGAAAACTGAAAAACTACAGCCATCACTATGACAGCACAAAGGCAGCTCCTTAGGAGGAATTATTTTGCAAATCCACAGTTGAACTGGGCTGATTTTTCACATATGAGACATGGCAGACACCTTGCAACAGCAGGAAGAGCCAGTGCTATTTAATTTACCCTAAGGGGGTGAGAGTAGGGGTCAGCAAGCTGAATTCAACCATGGAGGTCTCCAGGAAATCTCCAGGTGCTGGAGATGCCACAAGCAACACTAGTGGAACAGGAGCAGACACAGGATGACCGTATGTCCAAGAAGAACCAGTCTGCAGCTCCTGAGGTCTCCTGGGTGCACCTATCCATCTCCAATAAAACTCTTCAGAAATTCTTTCTTTGCTTTCATTTTTTCAGAAGAAAAAAGGCTTCCCGCTGGAAGCAGCAAATCTGTACTTACGGTAACTGGAAGCAGGAACAGCTTAAAGAATGGCTGCTTGAAAGGCTAAGTGAAAAATGCCTGTCAGCAACAAGGAAGATTTACCCTCACAGGAGGGGAAGAAACTTGTCCCTCTGGATGCTTTCCCTGCAGCCAAGGTCACACAGAAAGGGGTTAAAGAAAACCAGCAGTTCTGTATGTCAGGTACTGCCTCGGGGGCATGGCTGGGAGCTGGAGAGCAGAGGACAGGTGAAGGGGACAGCAGCACAGTGCTCCTCTACTGCCACGTGTCCTGACTTCCAACAACCCCTCTCAATCTGAGACCTGGCCCAGGCTTCCCTGGTGCTCCTGGCAGCAAGGCAGCCAGAGAGGCACCTAAAGGCTTCAGCTGGTGTTGAACTCACCTCCTGACAGCACCACCTCCTGTGGCTGAGGTTTGGCTCTCTCCTCAGGGGCATGTACCCAGATTTTTGTTACGAGTGTAAGAAAATGCCGGGGTAAAGCCTTCCAAAATGTCATATTATTGTAATGGGTAAGGAGAGTGGTTATAGCTCCCTTTAGTTAGTCCTGGATTTTCTTGAGGATGACATTGGTTTTTAATGAGAAATGGATGCTTGCATGACAATTCATACTCTTACCCTTCCTCAACACATCCATGTGGATTCACTGTGCCACACATCTCCAGTCTAAAACTACATTTTCTTCTGCTCCTGCACAGGCATCAAGGTAAATAAATGTGCCAGAAACATGGGGCCTCCTCCTCATGCCTTTTCAAAGGAGCATCTGGCCTGAAGAGCCAAAGGCTGTTTCCCTTAAATATCCCTCTCCCCAGCAGCTCCCAGCACCTCTCCCGTGTCCTTACCCAGTCCACCCTACAACACAGAGCAACTGAGTGTCCTTCAGAGGGGACATTAAGGATGTCTGAAAACACCTTCCTGGCTTCAACCATTCAGTACCAGAGGTTTCTGCCTGTACCAGAGAGCCAATACACTTCATTTCTCTCTCTTCCACCTACTTCCTAAGGAAAAACTCCACATGCTATTGATATTGCATAGAAAGAAGAGTCAGAGGGACAGCACACATGGCCAAACTCAGGTGCTGCTTCACTCCTCTGACAGGGAATGAATGCAGAGCAGCCAGCGTGGCCAAGACAGGTGTCTCACAGCGCAGTGCCCATATCCCAGGTCTCGCTGCAGCACCCTGCCGGCTGGGACAGTGTCTCCAGCCCTTGCCAGCGGAGGTGACAACTGGTAGGAAACCATGACAGACTGCTCTGTGTCCCCGCTCTGTCCCCATTCTCCCGTCCCTGAAATCCAACCTGGTGCATCCTGGGGGAAGCCCCATCTGCTTCTCATTCCAGACCATGTCATGTCATAATTATTCCTAATTATGCCTCATTTAGCTTGATAGGTACCAGATTGAGAAGGATGGCCTAGTGAGAGAGAGCATCCTGGCCGGCCGCGGCGGCGGGGCGCGGGCAGGGGAAGCGCGAAGCGGGCCCGGCCGAAGGGACGGAGCGGCACCGCCGAGCGCAGCCCGCCAGGGGGCGCCCGCCGGCCCGCTGAGCCCCGCCGCAGCCCCGCCCCGCCGAGCACAGCGCCGAGGGGCGCCCCCGGGCCGGGCCCCGCCGAGCGCCCGAGCTGAGGGGCGGCCCCGGGCCGGGCCCCGCCGAGCGCCCGAGCTGAGGGGCGGCCCCGGGCCGGGCCCCGCCGAGCGCCCGAGCTGAGGGGCGGCCCCGGGCCGGGCCCCGCCGAGCGCCCGAGCTGAGGGGCGGCCCCGGGCCGGGCCCCGCCGAGCGCCCGAGCTGAGGGGCGGCCCCGGGGGTTCCGGGTGCCCTGAGCCTCCGCAGGGCGCCGCAGAGACCCAGGGGCCGGCGGGTCCTGCTGCCGGTTGCATCACAGGGTCGCAGAATACGCTGGTTTGTAAGGGACCCGCAAGGGTCATCGAGTCCTGCTCGTGGCCCTGCACAGCACCATCCCCAGGAGTCACTCCCTGTGCCTGAGAGCACTGTCCAGACACGGCCTGAGCTCTGCCAGGCTGGTGCTGTGACCACTGCCCTGGGGAGCTGTTCCAGTGCTCAAACACCCTCTGGGTGAAGAACCTTTTTCTAATACCCAACCTAAACCTCCCTTGACACAACTTCAGGTCATTCCCTTGTGTCCTGTCTCTGGTCACCACAGAGAAGAGATCAGTGTCTCCCCCTCCTCTTCCCCGCACAAGAAGTTGTCACTGCAATGAGGTTTTTCCTCAGTCTCCTCCAGGCCGAACAGAGCAAGCTCATCCATTCCTCATACGCCTTCCTTTCAAGGCCCATCACTATCTTCGTTGCCCTCATTTGGATGTTCTCTTAGTATCTTTTTTATTGTGGTGCCCAAACTGCACACAGCACTCGAGGTGAGGCCAACCAGTGCACAGCAGAGGGGACAATCCCCTCCCTTGCCCAGCTGGTGATGCTGTGTCTGATGCCCCCCAGAACAGGGCTGGCCCTCCTGGCTCAGGGGGCACTGCTGGCTCATGTTCAGCTTGCCATCAACCAGGACTGCCAGGTCCTTTCCATGGCACTGCTTTCCAGTGCCTCATTCCCCAGTCTGTATGTACCTTGCCAACAGGGTTGCCCCGTCCCTGGGGCACCAGTCCTGGTGCACCCCACTGCAGGGGGTATTTGCAATTGACACTACAAAAATTATGTTCCCCAGACACTGGTGAGAGTCACAACATCTTGGGACTCACGTGTTACTCCATCCCTGCTGAAGGCCTACACAAGTGTTTTCTAACACATGTGCACTTGTCATCCTGCAGGAAAGCTCTGCTCCCTGTTTTTCCACACAGCAACATCACCTGTAAACACCTGGACATGGGCAGCGCCCTCACGGATGCACCAGAAGATATGCTGAGTGCCAGGCAGCTGATCCTCCATGACAGGTACTGGGAATTGAATGTTTCCACTACAGACCCTGGCCACTCTCTTCCCCTCTATGCATGAGCCATAGGTCAAGGCTGACATGTCACCTGCTGACATGCGGGTCCAGCAACAAGTAAAGCACAGGAAGGTACAAAAATGTCAGGCATGTTGACCAATAGAGGTTGGTTTTCAAGGGACACTCACTGCTCCACAGGTCTCAGTGGCCCGCACTTCAGTAGTCAGTGAAGAGGCAAAGGAAACTGTTTAACAGTAGTATCACTGACCTAAGCAGAGACATTTTCACAGAACATGTTGGGTCAGGAGGGAATGAGCCAGAACTGGGACAAAACATGAAGAAATGGCATCCTCACACATACTGCTTGCTTTCTGAAAGAAAAAAAAAAAAAAACAACAACAAAACAAAAACCACAACTTTTTTGCTCGAGTCTGAGCTCCTGCAGCTAAAATAGCTGTTGGGTGAGCCAGGGCTCCACTGTAGTCAGCTGCAAGCTGCATCTCTGAGGTGATGCAGGCATTGCATCTGCAAAGCTGCTTACCATCCTCTCTGCCTGTTTGCCCTCCTCAGGGACCACCTCCCAAAAAGCCTACCAGGACAACAGGCCTTCATTGCACCTGTCCTTCCAGCTTATGGCTGTACTGCTGCAGGGGGATGGAGTCAGATTCCAGAGGGCAAGAGGGAGGCAAAGCCACCTGCAGTGCAATCAAGCGACTGCTGTGGGAAGAAGCCAGGCAGCAAAGGAAGGATGATTTACTGACACAAGCTAAGCCAATATAAACACTTTTGATACAGGTGCCTGTGTTCTCAGATATTGCCTGACTTAATTCAATTGTTTTGTAAACCGATTTAGTTAAATCTGTATAAAACTGGTGTTTAAACAAGCCCAAACAGTGGTTAAAATGCTGTTAATAAAACATATCACCATAAAACAAATATATGTTACGAAGCTTTGCTTTTTGCTGACAGGACATATCCTTTCTCATTCTATTTCTTTTTTCCTCTGTTCTTTTCCTTAGAGGTTGTACATTCTGCTGTGCCATGACTGTCTCTTTCTTTCTGTACTGTACAAAAATAGGGTTGTCTCCATTCAAAAGTCTGCAAGTCCACCTCTAGCGTTTCTCAGTGTTGTATAAAGTAGAGCTGGGGAGACATTTATTTATTTTTATATAACCTTCAATAAGATTCAACCCAGAGCAATATTTTTAAGCAGATTTTAAGCAAAGTAGTTTATTCTGGATCTAGCCTGACCCTTTTCATTCTTTCCAAACTGACCTATCTTACAGTTTGGAGTTATTTAATCACTCTGAAAAGATGTTCCCATTTTTCTTGTTTTCAGCAAGGTCACTTTTTTTAGCAATGTTAGTTTTTTTCTGGTATTTTTAAGTCCTATTCCAAAATCACCCAAATCAAAATCTCTCTGTGTTCAAAATTAACTTTCAAAATACCATTATCTTCTCTCAAACTTGGCCCAAATGCCCAATTAGTTTGGCCTCCTCCACCAAAAACCCCTCATTTTTTAAACAAATGCAGGACAGAGTTATAAAAAAATAGGAGGACCAAATTACTGTACCTTCAGTAGAAATCAACATCAATAAGACTAGCATAAGTCAACTTTTTCCTAGACACATCTCTTTATGGTCTTTGATTCGTTCAAAAGAGAAATTTTGGCCAAGTGCTTCCAGCATCCAGCTGTTTGCACACCTGCATTATGCACTGGAGCAATTGCTCTCTTGGGGAGGCAGGTGAGGGGTGACTGGAGCAGCCACACGGAGCTGCAGGAATTGTCACTGATGCAAATGAAGAAAAAAGGGACACATTTGAAAAAAAGGCAGAGGGGGGGATGGGAGACAGCAAACTTCCTGTGTCAGTTGGGCAGCTCTGAAGGACTTAGGAGGGATATACAGAAGCAAGGGGGGCTGGGGCTGGTCTGTGGAAGGGATGGGAGGCAGCCTCTGGACCCACAGGGAAGCAGGAACCAGTTAATCTCTGAGACAGCAGTGTGAGAGCTGCAGGCTCTGGGATAAAAGGGGCCAGAATGCTTAGCTGGGCTCAGAAGCTGGAGGATGCATCCCTAAGTAGAACTCTAGCTCAGTGGGCATCCACTGTCTGCTGCTACTACAGTCAAACTGCACCCAGAGAGCAGCCTGCCTTCCTACCCCGTGCCACGCAGTGCTGCTGATTTGTACCCTAAAAGCCAGGCAGCCATTGGGAGCAGCTGCACAGCATGTCAGGACCTCAGAGGAGCCCAGCCAAGCCCCCACAGCCTCACGTTGCTGCTGTCTGAAGAGCCCAGAGCCTCCCCTGAGGAAAATGGTGTGCATACAAAATCTCATGGGAGAGGTTGTCACCCACGCTCTCCCATCTGTCCCAAATTCTTGCTCTTTATCAGTCCCATAGCTCCTTTCCACTGCGAGACAAAGCTGCCGACTGGCTGGTGTGCCAGCACAGGGGTTGGCTCCTAAAGGCTGTGTTAGGAAGGGAACTCTGCTCCAAAGGACACATTCAGAGTAAGCCCTGTGTACATTTGGCAGGGATGATAATCCCCAACCACCCAGCCTGGTGACATTGCTGGAGGCCTCAAGAGTAGACAGTCCAAGCCAGGATTTGTGATTGTTTACCTTGACATCCATTTGGATACACTCCAAGTGTAGACAAGGGATTTAGATGCCCAGATTATTTGCCCTCATGGCAGCAATGCACAAGTACAACTACTAGGATGATTAGAGATATTCCATCTGCTTAAATTGCTCCCTTTCCCTGCCAGCTCTGATAACCATGATGATGGGGATTTAAGCCCCAGTGCTACTAGCTGTGACTGGCACCAGTGTGATGATTATATTTCCCGTGGGACCACCCTTCCAGTTCTGTGCAGTCCATCTTTGCTCATCTCATCACAGCAGTAGTCTCATCTCTGCTTGTAGAGCCTCAGTCCACATTCCACATCAACAGTCCCCAACAGCTCCTGTGCAAGGCACTACATAATACTGTAACAGAAAGATGGCTCTTGCCTCTTTATTTGGCTGTTAAAGCAAACAGAGGTAGTACAGATCATGAGAAAAAACAGCAGACAACAGAAGGAATTAGAAGAATTGTAGATCTTAGTTGTCTTTGCACAATTGCAAGTTCTTATGCTAGTTTTATTCATCCTTTGAAATGTCACCTCTTTGGGCTGTGGCCAAAAATATTAAGTCCCAGTCCACAGTGAAAAAATAGAGGCTTCAACTAAAAGTATCTTTACTAAGCTTGAACTAAACCGTTTGTTATCAGTAATTGCTACAAAATAAGAGGCACTGTTCAGCCCTGCATCTTTGGAGAGAAATGCTAGAAGTAATTGAGTTTAGAGTGCAATTGCATAATGGTTTACTCTCAAGCACTTCCCTTGGTGGTTGACAATTCTGTTGTTAAGCGGTGAACTCGGAGTGCATTGTAGCACACTGTCATTTGGACCTGGAGAGCAAAGTCTTCCAATACTTCAAGTGCTCAGTGTTGTGGTTCTGCTCCCCAGAAAGAGGGCACCTCCCAAAGCACGCCCTTGCCTTGTGAACAACATTTTCCATTGATTCCTGGGGAATTCCAGCAACTCTGAATCCATTAGAACCTTTTTGTAGCAAAAGTTAGGGGTCTCCTAAACAAATGAAGAGGCAGCTCAACCTGACTCCTATTTGAGAGCACAGCTAAGGAAACAGAACAGACTAATCTCCCTGGGAGGAAGGCACACTTGTTTTGCAATCTTAAGCCTTCCAGTGCACACACTGGGGTCTCGTAATCTTCCCCTCTGACTCCTCTCCTGGAGTGGGGCAATTGAAGTAGATTACGGAAGTCAGTGATGGTGGTTGATGACTGATTTTAGAGTATGTGTTCCCAAACTACCAAAGAGGAACAACTTGATTCATAGGAAACCCCTCCTTTTCCTTTTCTCTTTCTCTAGCATGCCCAACATTCATTAAGACTGGTTGTTGATTATCTGCACTCTTGTCATCCCACCTCAGTATCTCAGCTGTGAAATACAGCTCTTCTTCTTATTCCTGGCCGTCAAATGCAGTAAACATGGGCATTCTCTCATGCTTTTGTGTGTCCTAGCTTATCCTTTTGCAGGGTCAGAGGATGCCTTCAGAACCATCCAAACCCCTGCTGCCTTCAAATAAATTGCCTTTTTCTTTTGTTTTTTAACCATCTAGAAAAAACTCTTTGCCTTCTAGGACTGACAGTTATTCCCACACACTCAGAAGCAACAAAACACAAACAGGCTTCATCCTTTGTAGTCAGCTTTAGCACGTAAGGGCAGAGGAACCCAAAGCCATCCTTCTGGAGGGAAAGAATGAAGGGAAGCTGTGACTGGTGAGTGTGCTCATAATAGTTTTATCTGAAATGCAGCCCACAAATTCTGAGGGGATGTAACATGATGGCCACCAACATAAGGCCTTTTTCTAGGCTTTTCAAAAGGTTTTTACAAACTGAAAGTCACCTGTGGCAGCAAGGGAGGAGCTGCAGTGGGACATAGATTGTGTAGGGTGAACTGCAGGACATGAAAGGAAAGAGGCAGCTGCACAGCATAGTGAGGACCTCAGAGCTTGACTGCTCCTAGATCTCTTCCTTCATCTGTTATGCAATTCAATAACCAAGACTCCAATATGCAAGTGCAACCCAGTGCTATGCAATGAAGCAAGCAGGCTGTGGTTGTAGGTTTCACAGCAGAGACTGCAAGGCATTGAATCTGCAGAGACAAAAATCATTGCTGTGAAAGCACATTTCATCACTTTCTTCCCATGAGTGGAAAAGCTTACACCTCCTTCCTTCTCACCCCCGATACCCCTAAAGACATTCAACTGCATTGTGTAACAGGGAAAAACTTCATCTGCAAGACAGGCCCATGGCAGCAGGACTTCTCCCTTGCCCTTGGGGAGAGCTTTTGGGCACAGGCAAAGGAACTTTGGTATCAAACAAAGTAAATTGCTGATTCGGAGTTAGATTGTCACAGAAAGCCATTAAATAACAGGGACAATGAGGAAGAGGGAAGGATGGCAAAGAGTCAGTTTAGATGAAAGAGCAATTTTGTGAGTTGTTTTTTGTTTGGGTTTTGAAGAATAAGAGCATTACACTTCCAGCATATGTTGCACAGTAAATGCTGAAGGGCCAAGCAGAGCAAAAAAAGGGAAAAGGCCCTGAAAACCTTCAACACATTATTGAAATACGAGAAGGAAAAGGTTTTGTTTCCATGGCAACATATACTATGGTGCTTCTGCTGGAGCAATCTACCAGAGAAAGAGGACTTTCACTGTTAGGTATACCAGAACTGAAAGATAATTACAGAGACCACTTTCCTCAACTGGGCACATTTGTAAATTTTCTACTTGATGTGTGCAAGTGCTCAGATGTTACAAAGCTCCTGGAAATTGATGTCTCCATAGATAACAGAATGAGCTCCAAGGAAAGTGTAGGTACCTGTTGCAGACCAAATGCCTGTGAAAGTTTGAGTGCATTGTGGTGTTTTGCCCTTCCACAATGTTGCTTTGCTGAATGAATATGGCCCGCAACAGAACTTAAGGGTTAAAAATCATTCTTAACTGCAGATTTTGGAATAAGAAGTTGCAGTTTTTCATCCAAGACAAGAGGACTTGGTTTCCAACTGTCACCTCCTATTTCTCTCGTACATGTCTGTCAAAGCTGAGGTGCTCCATGCCAGCTGTTTTACCACAGCAGCATGGCATGAAAGAATTCAAGAGAAAAAAAAAGGAATGTGAAACAGGAGAGAGAACTGTTTAGATACAGAAAATACTGATATGAGAAGAGCTGGAACAGGACTCCAAACATAGCTTTCACCCTATTGCAGTGAGCATCACTGTATCATCACTTATTAAAAATGATGAGCTGTAATACTAAAACTATCTGTCTGTGGTATGGTAATGGCCAGAAGCACAAAGAAAGGTAGTCAGGCATCTTGTAATCCAAGTGGGTAAGAAAAAGAATTAGGTATCTGTATTTTGCAGAGGGGAGGCAAGAATGAATTGCACAAGGTTAAAATACCTTGTCTAAAGTTGCAATGAAAGTTTGCGACAGAAATGGTTGAACCTACATCTCCCGATCTCCATCCAAATGTCTAATGATATAACTATCTTCAGAGTTATATCTCCAGGTGTTCATTGAAGAATTCTGCAGATGCAGCTCAGCTGCTGAGGCCCAGCATAATCATACAGATGGAATAAATAAAGTCAGCACAACAGCTCCATGGTCATGGGAACCTGACAGACATTTCTCTGCCCACCATGGTTTCAGCAAAGACATTTTCTTCCCCAGATAGAAACAGCACTAACTAAACAGAATTTTTAAAAACCCAAAAAAACCAAAAAAAAACCAACTAAACCACCAAACAATCAAAAACCACAAACAAACAAACAAAACCACCCCCAACCCAGCATCCTCGAGCCATAATAGCGTATCACACAGAAGAAGCAGGAGAGCATTTATCAGCTGGAAGGAAGATATTGCTAAAGTGATTAACTTCATTGAACTCAGGGCAGCAACCACCACCCTGTCCTGTATTTTAAGGACCAGACTATGAAAGGACATGCTGGGGAAAATTTCTATTGGGCAGGTCTGTCTGGTGTCCTTCCTCCTCATTTTGACTCTGAATAACTTTTGGGAAAAGAAATATGGAGTGGAGACTGAAGTGTGCCAATAGCTGGAGAAAACAAGTACCTGTGCTCTCAGATTCTGAGGCCAGGATCAACAGCAGGGGAACAGGTTACAAAACTGTGCTCTGAGTGAGCAATCTTAGCACCTCTGGATCCTGAAGGGAAAAATGTACATAATTGCTAGGCCTGGACAGCATTACCCTTTCTGTACTCCAGGGAAGGAGCTGGCAGTAAATGCCAATCACAGCCTGAAGCTGGCACAGCACTTACAGAAAGCAAACCAGACAGAGACCGATGGCCATAGACAACATCCTCCCATCACTCTCTGCAGTTTTGCCTTACAATTCTTTCCCTCCTCAGTGCTACAGACTGGCCTCCAGCCCTTCTTTCATCCCACCTGATCCAATGCCACTGGCAGTGAGAACCATAACTACTAAACTCTCTTTGCATTTTGTCTGTTTGTTTTCATGTTCTGCTCTGGTCATGTATCATGGATTTCCCTTGTACGCTCTTGGGACACACAGGATTTATATATTTACATCTGTGCATCCATGACGATCTGGCCTTCTCTAGCCTCATGTCACTACAGTCCTTAAGGATAACATCACATTGAAAAGAGATTTCTTTCTTTGATCAGGCTTCAAAAAAGCAGAGTGGCCATTTCAGAAGAAGGGAACTGGATTTTGAGCCAAGCATGTCTTTTTTACTTCTCTTCCTTGCAGTACTCTTCATGCGGAGAAAATCTTCAGGGTTTTTCTACAGGACTTCTATGCAGCTCTGCAGAGCTGCCAGAAGGTGGTCCTGGAGAAGCATTTTCAGCAGCCCTTGGAAGGGTACAGGAGGGCTACAGTGAAAGAGGGATGCTCACAGCAAGTCAGAGTGCAGCTCTCTAGGCATGCAGACTTGACAAGTGTGACAGGATTGAATACCCCACAGGCAGCACAAAGAGCCTGTAAGTGATCAGCCTCACAGCTCCATGCTAGGACATAGGTATACCATCCTAGGTATAGGTGTCATGTCCTCCTGGGCTCAAATTAGGGACTTCACATGTTGGAGTTCAACATGTAGGACTCTGGAGGGGACAAAGCCGCAGCTGGAAAAGGTCTGAGGAGAGATGGAGCATGGCTCTCCTGTGAACACCTGCAAAGCATGGAGTCTCTCCCAGTCCAGCACTGAGAGCATCCCAGCTGGCTGGCTTCAAGACAACATGGCACTGTAATTCTCATCTATCCAGTACTAAATTGTCCCTTTCTATTCTAAATTGTCCCTTTCCCTGCAAAGCCTTGAGAAGCATATGGATCATCTGAATATCTAGTGGCTTTATGCAGCTCATACGCTTCTCAGAATATAGAACTGGTTCTCTAGGTGCCTTTCATGCTAGAGGTGCCCCTTCACTGGAAAAGCATCAGGAATGGGAGTCAGTGTACAGCCTTGCACACAGCCTGCCATAGGGGAAATAGGGTTTTCATCAGCTCTTCTTTGCTAGAGGAGCTGCGCCAGCCTGTGATCATTTCTCCCAGTACAAGCTGGTAAGGAGGCAGAGAGCTCAGTGCCTTCTCCCTATTGTGAGGACGCCCCATCCACAGCTGTGCACCTAGGTAAAGTGCCAACAAATTATGGAGGCGAGGCAGAAAATCATTCCTACAGTTCCATTTGCAAGATAAATTATAGCATCTGCTTCTGAATTCAAACGAGAGCAATGCTGCAGCCTTTCTAACCTGCTGCTCTTGCTGCACAGTCGTCACCATTTTCTGGCTGTTCCGGGAGCTTCTGTGAAAGGGAAACACATTAACAGACCTCAGACAGCTATTAGCGGATGCTTGTCTGGATTGCAATAGAGATCATGACTTGTGTGGTTGCCCACAGCCTCAGAAAAATTGTCAGGGTCTGAAATAAGATGACAGAAATGGTAGATCTGCTCTCACCTAGCAGTGCTGAAGGATCAGAAGTCAGGTGAAGGAAGCAAAACAGGAAGCCATAGTCTCTCCGGTCTCCCATTAGCAAGAGTAGTAGAAATGGTACTAATGTGCTAAGGAAAAGTGACTCAAATGTGTTTTGCCTGTGTCATATCCTCAAGCTGGGAAATCCTCTTTGTGTACCTGACATGCATTGCCAGAATGCACCAGGCATTTAAGTCCCTTAAGTCCCAAAATCTTTGTCAATATTTTGATGTAGGCTGGGATTAGGCTATGGTTTGCCTATACATGGCTGAGACTAGCATAGCTCCTTTGCAGTATATGTCTGTCTCTTGCTCTTTCTCCTGTACCCTCCTTCCCAGTAACACAGCTGCTAATTCACTGTGAAACCTCAGATTCTCACCTACAACTGGACCCCTGTTCCTACTGGAAAAATGTAGGGAACAGGATGCTAATCCCCTTCATAAGGATAATAACCCCCAGGGTATGTGCCTGATGAGCTGCTCAGCTGGTGTCTTTCAGAAGACAGACGTGGAGAATCAATCCAGTCCTCCATGGTAAATACACTTTCAGAGTCTGACACCTCTGCTCTGATTTGGATATCTCTAAGAGTAGTATGAGTTATACTTTGGAGTTCCCCATCTCTGTGTCTTGGCCACTGGAGTTACAGAAGATGTGTCCCCCCTTTCCTCAGCAAATGATTGGATTAACCTCTCTGATGCACAAGGATGATACAAGAACTGCCATGTGGGTTGAGGCATGTTGTGATAAGTCGTGGTTCACACCAGGCTTTCAGCTGTGCCTGAGCCACTCTGGCAGAGCTGCCCAGTGCTGGTCAGTGTCTCCTGCCAGGAAGGAGCAGAGAGACAGCAGCCAGCGCTGCCATGCTGCAGGGCACTCCTCCTGGCACTCCTGCTGCCACTGGCCTTCCCTCCAAGAGCCCATCTGCTCATCTTCCTCTCTCCCTCTCATTTTATGCAAAGCAGCTCATTAGCCCGATTAGCAGCCAAGCACCATTTCTGATTGTTCATCAGTGATTCCTTTGTTGCCCTCCATCACTCCTGTTGAGCCTCATTAGTGCTGCTAGGAAGCAGAGGAGCTCTTGGGATATTTATAGGAAGGGTGGGGTGTTCTTTAGGCTTTGTTGCTGTTTAATATCCCTCCTCCACCTCTTCCTTTACCCCAGCCCTCCCTCAAAAGCCTTCTCTTACTATGGAGCTTATCCAGGGGGTACACAGCGACAGGACAGGTCTGATGGTTTTGAGTCAGGGAAATGAGAAAGACAAGCTGGAGGTATGCAGAGGCTCAGTCCTGGGTCAGGAGTGTACAAACCTACACAGGACAGGGTACCTGGGGTTGAGTCTGTGCCCCTGTGCAAACACCTGTCAGGTGGGGTATCTGTAGCAGCCCACAAATGAATACAAGCGGATCATCATGTGCACACAGCATTCTTGGGGACGTATCTACCCCAGCTACAAGCAGAGCTTGAGCATGCAGCACCGGTGACAGGGGTTGGGTGTGAATGCCTTTCCATGCAGGACACCCACTACTCTGCCTGTAAGCTGATGGAGCACTGTGCCATGCTCCCAACAGCTCCAGAGGGAGCAACTGCCTTGGTTACTTATAAAAATATTCTTTCATGCAGCACTTAATTATGGAAGCAACTAGACAAAGACTAATCATTCATTCTAATACAAGGGAGAATAATCATTCTGACAGCAGGAGATACTTGGCTTCTTTGGGAGGAGAACAGAGTGTGAGGAGGAGGAGGAGGCTGAAGAAAAACTACAGGACAGGGAAAGGAGGAGAAAGGAAGAACAAAATCCTAAATCAGTTACCCAGTACAGACATCTTTATGACTTCATAAATGGAATATGCTTAGTGCTTAGATCTTTCCCAGCATCACGAGGACACCTCTCCCTAGTCCAAGCCTGAGGCCTTGATCATGCCAGAAGTCAAACCGGGTGACATTTTAATATCACTTTTCATTTCGAGATTGCATCTTCCTTCCAAAGGGTCCCAAAGTGTTTTTATAACCTTTCCAGGCACATAATTCATGTCTTGTAGCACTGAAATAGAGTATGTTCCTGAGAAGGATGAGCTACCTCCACCACTGTGCAGGGATTTTTGACAGAAAGCAGTGACAGCTTCTGTGTCTCTCTTAAACCATGGGGTGTGCTTGTGCATTTGTGTGAAGAGGGGGATTTTAAGGCAGCAGAATGCAATTGCAGAGTATGGAAGCTGTCCAGGAGCTCTAGCCAAATCCTCAGCTAATACGTAGGTGAGCACTGGGGAGCTCTAAGACACAGCACTGGTGATCCAGTGTGTGACAATCCTCCCTCTGCCTTCCTGGTGGGTCACACCTCTGTAAGTGGTCAGACTTCTGCATGACTGGGGATGGCTCTTGGAAGGTTGCAAGCTGTGGTCCTAATATGGGTAGTCAGTCCTGATTAATCACCAAAACATATGGTATTAATCCAAGTGTTTTGGACAAAATCCAGGTTTGGGAAATGGCATCACACACTTCTACATTCCCCCTTTTGGGCTTCAAGCAAGTCCAATGACTTTTCCCTTCAGAGCAGTGCCTTGCTGGGAACAAAAATGGCTCTGTTCCACTCTATTTCCCCCACAGTCCCTGAGTGTCTGCTCCATGCCCACATGGGTGAAATAGATCCCCAGTTCAAGACAGTGTACCAACCAGGCTGTGTTATGCCCAGTACTGTTCTGCACTGTGGCTGGTGAAACACTGCCCTGTACTGCCCACTGTGATGAGTCTTCCTTATGGCCCACCAGGGGTGCTGCTCGCTGACAGACATGAGGCAGGGTTGGCCTTCACTCTCTGGGAAGTGCTGCTCTGCTTTGTCCAAAAGATCTCACAGGAAGTCAGCATCCTCAACACATTATGAGCAAGAGCCATGTGAGGATTAAACAGAGCCCTCTGTCCCATAAATCTGTCAGGAACTGACCATTCCCTTCCTCAGCCAGCAGACTGCTACAGTGCAGCCCAAAGCTGTTGTGGAACATCTGCACTCCTACACAAACAGAGCTCTCTGGCTCCCTTTGTAGCAGGAACAGAGCTTTCCCTGCCCTCTGCAGCTGCAGGCCATCATGCATACAGTATGAAGTTTGCATCTCCTCTGCCTTCCTCACTGCTGTATCTCTCCACTTCCAGCTAATTTAATTGACTGCTCTGGTTATGAGGAATCATGGTGTCTAGGCACCAGGAGTAATACTTAGCATGATATTACCATTTTCACATCCCAAGGCTGTGCAAACATTAACTAACGCTAACTCTAATTAGCTGCAACTCACTGGAAAGTAGGTAAGCTTGATATTAACCCCGTTTTTATAGCTGGTGACACTAAGTCTCAGATGGCTCAAGTTACTTGTCTCTGCTGTTGAGGTGAGTTCAGCTAAAGGCAGGATAAAAATGGGCAAATATGTTTTCCAGGCTGTTTCACCATTCTGAGGGGTATTCTGGCCTTCCAGACAGTGTGCATTTGACCCAGAATTCTGAGAGCAGGATGCCTCAGTCCTGCCATGCCACAAGTCCCCCAGAAGCACGTGTGCTATGCTCAACCAGCTGAGAACCCCTCCCCTGTCTGGTGGGGTCCTTGCAAGCTGCCATCTCCCCAAGAGCTCCCAGCTGGCAAATACGATGCCGCCAGGGCCCAAGGAGGTTTCCCAAAGCCATAGTCATGCAGTGCTGTACAGCAGAGACTTCCCCTTTCTCCCATTTTCCCACCTGAAAGTTGTTGAATGAAATGGCAAAAAGACTGCGCTGACAGTGCTAGAAGTTGTATTATGAGTGGAAAATGATGCTCTGACGTCCTGCCATGGTCCAGTTAGCAAATGCTGGAGAATAAATGCAGTTTCTAAATGCTACAATTATTTCTAAACAGAGTATGGGTCTTGTGAAGGGACATTTTATTTTTAGATATTTTGTTCTTCTCCACTAAAATCCAAAGTTATCTAGAATGAGCATTTCACACTTAGGAAAAGAGTCAGAGAAGTCCTTCCTTCTTCCTCTATTCTTGCTCTTCTGCCTCATAGCAGACCTTTCAGCAAGGTCATGAGAACTACTGATGGACACCCTGCAAGATTGTTTTAAGAGAGGTTCCCCTTGAGACAACTGCTAACTCATGCAATTAGTTTGTCACAAAATTCCCCCAAGCCACTTCTATTAGTAGTAGCCCTCACCTTCACACTTCCCTGGTTCACCACACCCTGCTGCTGTAGTTTCCTGCCCAGAGGTGGCTGCGTATTTATTGGGGATGCATCCACTCATGCTCCCTTCACTGCATTGCTTGGAGAGGAGTCTGAGATTTGAGCTGACCTGTCCCGATACTTGCAGCATGAGAAGTAAGGGTCTCTCTCTTACACACAACCTGGGAAAGTTTCCCTAATTAGTGTGGCATTTATAAGGACAGAAAGGTTGGGAAAATATCACAGTTAAAGTGATTGGTGAAAATATCTTTGTCCAATGAAAGGAGTAGGTGGGAAAAGGGGTCAAGGGTAGCAGTGACTGAAGGTGTTTATTCCTGAGTGGAACAGAATGCCGCTGTGCAGTCTTCTTCATTTGTACCATTTTGCTACCATATAAAATCCAGATGCGTGCAGCTCTGGGACATGGTGGGCAGTTTTGATCCCTGCTTCCCAGGAGGGCAGCATGGAGTCACAGAAGGCATGGAGAAGAGCAGCTAAAATGGCCAAGGGTTGGGGCAACCACTGTGGAAAGAGAGGGCAAAATGGCTGTGTCATTGCTTTGAGAGGAAAATGTTAGGAATCTCTACAGACTCCCCCAGTCTGGTAGGAAAGGTGACAACTGAGCTGCTGCTCACCACTTGCCATGGTGCTGGGGGGGTGCACAGTGAAGGCAGGTGTCCAGTCTTGGTAAACCAGCGGCCGTCTCCAACCCAGTCATGCCTCGGTGTACACAGTGGGCAGACAGCAGAACAGGCAGGATCCAGGCACCCTTCAAGCACTGACTCATTTTGCAGCCACCAAACTGCTCCAGTGTTAGCTACAGTCGTAGCCTCACACAGCAGGACTTGTGCTGGAAGCCAACAGAGCTGTAGCTGAGGAGGAGGAAGAAAGAAGCCATTTCACATTCAGGTGGTGTCCCTGCAGTCTCTGTGAAAATGGGGTGGGGGGAAAGGTGCGCCGGGGCTTCAGGGGCTGCTGTTACCCAGGCACCCTGGGGTGCTTAAGGACAGAAGGAAAGACGAAATTGCAGTCACTTCCATTGTTCCTGGGAAGATGAGCTTTTGGGTCCTGCCACAAGCCACCTGTCAACTGAGATGAAGGCTTTGCTTGTTGTTACTGCACTAGCCCAACCGTTCTTTCCTCACTAAATATATTCAATAAGCACTGCTCAATCTGACAGATGTCTTGCAGCTCGCACATGAGTTAGAGCCAGAATTTACAGGGAAATGAAGACAAAGAAGGATTTATATAATCTGTAGAGTTTCTCTCCATTCATAGCCTGCCTTCTTAATATTCCCTGCATACCTTTGCCTCAGGACTACAGCCCTTCATCAGGGTTTTTTCATTCAATATCATATGTATAGTCTTTGATGGCAGAAGACATCATATGTAGGAACAGGTGGTAGAGAAAGAAAGAAGCAGAGGAGGAGAGAAAATTAGCCCTCCTTCAGTTGCATTCTTTATGGAGAGGAAAGCAGTGTCAAATTGAGGAGCTTTAAGAATTAATTTAACCACAGGCTTTGGAGCACACACACCTACCTTCACAAAGCTGCCTGTGAATAATCCGTATTTCTTTTGCAGAGCATCTTCTGGGTTTAGCTCACACTGACTCCTTTGCTAGGAACTGGAGTGCTCTACTCTTGCACGAATCTCAGCTAATGCAGCAGAGTTGAATGAGAGACCTTATCAGGGGAGATGATTTTATTCTAAACCCCTGCTTTCATTAACACGCATTCTTTCATGTCCGCATTTTCTCAGGCACCAGCAGATGTGTGCCAGAGTGCTCCAGCTAGGACTCTTTCCAAAGACGGGGGCAGGGGGCGTGATATAATGTGTCACCACATCTCTAGAGTTCATCTCAGGCAGGTGGCCAGGCTGGGTTTGGATCTGTCTTTTGTTCACTTTAAGAATTCACACTGGTTGTGATCTCTTGTCTCCTCACCTGGTTCCACCTTTCAAAATTATTAGGAAAGATTCTCTTTAGTTGCCTTACCTGTATATCTTTAATGGTTCGAGGCTTGTCCTTTACCTTACCTCTTAATGGCTTCCGTCTGTCTTCAGCATCATTCCCAGTCTGGGTGTTTTGAGAAGCTGCAAGATGTGGTGTGATCTTGATGATCTTCTAGCTTAGGTGTGATCAACAGCTGTCATTCCTGTTCGTCTGCAATGTCCTCTGGTGCTGCTCATGCCATTCCCATTCAACTCTCAGTGTTTCTGTTGGATCTCTACAGTATCTCTGGCTGAGGCATAGTCAGCCCACACACCTTCCATCACTATGCCTGGAAGATCCTATCATAGAAGACAGACATTTTAAATGCATGGCATATTTAGCTGAAGTCAAGCTGCTTCACTCATTGGTGGTTCTTGTGTCTGTAAGAAGCATGTTCTGACTGCACAGTAACCTGCTACAAAGTTCATCAACATGACTTCAGTTAGCAAGAGACACGTGGATGTGTAGAAAACCTGTCCCGTGGCTGACCAGTGTCAAATCTGGACTACAGGCCAGAGTAATTTGGAAGAGGGGAGGGGCAAGGGCGGAAAGGGTAAATCCATATTTGGGCAAGTAAAAAAATAACCTGACAGGTTGACTTTTTTCCTGTTTGGACAGTTGGGCTGAGCCCTGGCAGAGTAAGATATCTTGCTAGTGAGGCTGGGAAAGATTTCTGGTGAGTTCAGTTTCCCAGAACTGCATCATTTTTGTCGTTTGCCACTCAGGTCCCCTGGGCTTAATCAGAGCTCCATTCCCCAGAGTGGTGTCCCAGCAGGCATCCAGTAGCTTCTCATTACAGATAAATTCAGGATCGTGCTGTGAGGGACTAAACAAGGTGCATATTTACTGACGTACTTGGGTGCCTGGGAGTTTCTGAAGAGATCAGTATGACCCTGGCAGGCACCTACATACTGTTGTAAATCTTCTCCCAAGGACTTACCCTGCCCACAGTAGAAACAGAGAGCAGGAATGAGATCACCACAGCTTCTTTCCACCCCTGGACCCTATCCAATAGCTGGAGCTATGCTGGCAGCCATGGCAGTGTGGCAGTGAGACCACTGACTTCAGGAAAGATGGTTTTATTCCTCCACTCCTTAGGACAGGTGCCTAACAGACCAGGATATCTGGGAAAAATTTACTTGTATTGGATTTGGGTCCTTAAGTAGAGTCTCACATTGATGTCTGCACCACCTCCCCAGAGCTGCCATGTGCTGCACACAGCTCCTCTCCCTGAACACAGAGCTCCCTGTGCTCAGCCCCCAGCACTTCCCAGCAATTCAAAATACAGAACCAGACCTGGACTGAAACTTGTGGTAGTTGTATGCAAGAGATTTTTAGAAAAATATGCTATCAAATGTGAATGTGATGGTTTACCACTTGCAGATGATATTGCTTGTATTTTAGCAGAGAAAAAAGTCACTGTGGCAATGCTTCAGAATTGCAGATAATGTTGATGGATTTGTGTTTAGTTTATTATTATTACTGGGTTTTTTTCAGATAGTTAAGGCTGCGGTGTCTATAAGATAGTAAGGTGAAGTAAGTCAGGTCACTGACTCTGCCTGAGCAAGATCTAAATGGCCCCTTAAGTTTCTTCCAGCCTGAATCTACGGGTTTGCCCCCAAAACGTAGTGGCTGTTTTCAGTTTCAGATGAATTACTCTCTGAATACTGAATTTGTCACATGCATGAGAGAGTAATTTATTTCTTTCTTTGGAGAAGCAATCCCTAAAAAAAAATTTCAAGCATCTTACTCAAAATGACGTTAAACCTGAAAGACACATAGGGGAACACACATGAGAAAGGAGCTTAGATTCACAAACAAAAATAAATCAAAACCAGCAGTACCCAGGAACTTAAAGCAGTTTTGAGACTTTTTATAGAGTTGAGAACAAGTTAGCTCCCTTGTAATTACTAGAATGATAGGAGATGGCTGAAATGGATCAAATACAATGCAGCTCTTTTGTAGGCAGTGAGCCTTTATCACTCCACCTACTCTCTCTGTTCACCATCACTGAGAGGAAAGATATGGATTTTCTGTAGATAAGAAGAAGGAGTAACATTAGGAAACAGGGGATATGAATAAAAAGTCTGAAATAATTACATTTACAGCTAAGATCTCCTGCGAAGTATAGCAATGCAGAACTGATATTATTTGGACTATCCTAACCTCAGTCAATGAGGAGCTTTGAGCAGGTGTCCTGTTCTGTATAGGAATAAATCAGAGCAGCTGTGGCATTGAGGCTGCTGCCTGCTTATCACAGTCAGTCACAAAAGCATTGCTCAGTTTAGGGTCTGCAGGATGCTTCACCAAACTATAACAAACTTATGACCCATATTATGCCACCGCTGTAAAGTGGCATTAGAAGAGGTTAGACAGAGCATAAGTGCTGTCACTGTTGTGGATTTCTGCATTAAATTGTAATTTGTTAAACACAATTCCCAGGTGATCCTAGGAGGCAACATGCTTGCTTCCTCAGGAAGGCCTAAAAAGGGTTCAGACATCTAGCAGGAAAATGAATAAGCTCAGCAAATATCTTGAGCATGTAAGCAGAACACATCAAAGGTACGTGAAACTCTGCAGCTTTGTGATCTGCATCCTGTCTTGAGCTATGACTGTCTCCAGAGATGTAGAGAAAGATGGAAAAGGAAGAAAATTCGGAAGGCGGCAGAAGTTGAGCTTTTGTAAGTCCTGACAACTGCAGAAACACTGAATATAAGCCTGACACAAAATAAATATAACAGAAACAGAGACTGAGTTCCCTCCCATTTGATAAAACAATGGACTATATAGTTCAGTACTCATATTTCAAAGCTATTTCCTCTCTTCAGAAATGCACCTCTTTAGTTACAGATATGCTTATCAAGTTTCTAACATAATACTGAGCAGGGTTCAAACATTTCAGTGGTGAAGGTAAGACTAGAGGTAAAATGAGCCCTGGATCTTGACTGGATACCTTGCCAAAGATCCAGAAGGCTAGATATGATTTCAACAGTGCGGAATCAGAATATTGCATGCACCTTTTAGTCACCCCACCTTGGTTACAGAATATGTCACCCAGTTGTGGAGAGATGTTACTTTTCTAGCATAGCTTCATATCCACACAAATTAATCCCAAATTCATGTTGCAAATGGTGTCTCCAACCCTGAAGTAGTGATCAGTAGAATGGCAGCAGCACTACACAGACTGCCAGGGTGTTGAGCATTTTAGGACAAAGAGATTCTGGACATTAGAATGGGACAAACTCTTCCTGGAACAGCAGATACAGTGGGCTCTTCAATATCCACTCAGAACAAAGCAGCTCTGCTTTTACACTTCACTTGGAAGGTAGAATACATAACCCGAAAATGAAAGCTGAAAGCATCTGAGATTCCAGGAAGAATGATATTTTCCAAAACTAGATGTAGTCTGCTATGCTAACTATGCACTTGCTCAGACTGAACTTGCAATTTAAATAAGTTGAAATGGGCTAAGAACTGGGACAGGGAAAGAAAAAAAGAAACCAGGAAACCAGTCTCCAGCCTGTTTTTCCTGTCTTTGGACAGCATCCAGCACTGAAGGACTCTAATCTGGATTGTTAGACTTTGTTCCCCAGGCCTTGGACCATTACCATTCTGGTAAAAATCCCAAACAGCGTAGCAATAGCCAAGTGCTACTGCAAAGAAGAGGTGAGATAAACAGCAAGTAATGTTACCTGGAATTTGTCAGAGGAATTAACCTCTACAGCCCTGAAAAAAAACATTAGGGTGTCTGCTCACATCTTTTCCAGAACTGCAGTGGCCCAAGCTCAGGTGATCACTGTGTGCCCACCATAGGATGGCTACCCACTCAATTTTCCTTGAAAGGTCCACATCCATGCATTGATCAGGACAGATCTCCCTCTTTTACATACACAACAAGTCAGAAAGCCACATCTCTTTGCCAGGGACACTGGAACTTTCAAAATATTAGGGGGCACAGATGTGCACAGGGAGAAATGCTGGGAAAGAGAATTTAAGCAAAATAATTAAAGTCTATATGACTGGTTTTGGGTGATGGAAAGAATGAAAAGGGATTCCCATATGGGGATTTGTTGTCATTTCAAGGTATGTAGTGTATGCCAAGGCTGGAAAAGAGTGAGGCTTATTGCAGCTCCCATGTACTCAATGATCAGCTGTGGAGAAAAATTAATGGCACAACAAGGGGATTCTCCTCTGCCTGCGGATTTTGTGGGCTCCAAACCTCTCTGAAAAATTAACAAAAAAAGTTTAAAGAGATTGGCTATCAAAGCTGAGCAGGGAAAGGTTTTTGACTCACATAAAGTATTAGCTGCAGATTTGCACAGCAGCCTATTGTGCTCTTTGGGAGTACCACTGGGCAAGGAGAAAAAATTCTGTTCTGGAGTTGATTTAAATATTTAAAATTCTATTGGAGGCAGAATTTCCAATTTGGGACAAACCCTCAATTTTCACAGGAAGACAGGTCTTCTTAGCTTTGAGCAAGCCAACCAGTAGGCTGCCAATAGGCCAAGAAAGCCTATCTCTGTACGAGTGAAAGGTGATTTGCTGCTCAGGTGGGCACAAGAGGAGAAAGGGATATCTCCCAGAGAGGCCAGGAACCAGACAAACTATACACCTGACCTGGCAGGCAGCCTCCATGAGAACACCCATTAACATCAAAACTGCTCCATCGTCCTCCAAACCAAAAGATTGTGAAAGCAGAGAAACCAGTCTGACACAGCAGGACTTTTTTGGGTAGTAAGGACCTGCTGAGGAAGGAAGCCTCATAACCCTGCCCATTGAAATTTTCTGAGCACTGGCTGGGGCATAAGAAGTCCAATATGTGTCTAGGAAAAATCAAATGTTCTCTCTGACACAACAAGCTGGTTCAATCCCATTTCAAATAGCTCGAGCAACTGAGCATTCCTGGTCGTCCATTTATGTGACCCATTTTCTAATGGTGGCCAAGGGGTTCTGGCAGCACTATAAACTGCAGTAAAAATTAAAAGGCCTCCCTATCCTCAGCCTCTCAATGGCCATGAGCATTCTATAAAATTTTAGATAGATTAAATTAGATAGACAGTATGAAGAACAAGTTAATTGTTGGTGTCAGCCAGGATGATACAGGTCATTGCTTAATTAACCAGTAAGTCACCACAAGCAGCAGATCTTGCCCCTTATAATTGTTGTAATAGATGGGGGAAAGTTGTCCTGAGGGGCTACCAGAGAGCATACAGAAGTACTAGCACAGCCCCTCTCCCTCTTGATGTTGCACTTGCCTGGGTGGTGGACAAAACAAGGAGCTAAAAGCCCCTTCTGTGAGCACAGCCCACCCAAGAAGGAGGCCTGGAGACACCACCAGATGAGGCTGGAAGCACTTCCCCATCACAGCAGTAGGGACACTGGTGCTGCAAAGAGCATGCCGAGGGGAGCACAGCGCTGGCCCAACATTTCTCTCCCCACCTTTCTCATCTGGGCCAGCCGTGGTGCTGGGCTCCTCTGGCACAGCTGAAGGCTGCAATTCTGTTTTGGGTCACAGGTAGGGTTTTGAGAGCCATAAAAACTAGAGGTCCAGGAACACTGCTGCAGCAAAAGACATGCCAAGGGGAGCACAGCACTGCAGCTAACACTGCTCCCTCCCCATCTTCCTCATCTGGGCTACTCACAGTGTTGGTGACCACAGCCTCAGCCATGGCTGCCATAGAGTTTCAGGTAAGAAAAACTGGAGATGTTTAGCCTGGAGAAAAGTAAGCTCAGGGAAGACCTTATCACTCTCTACAACTATCTGAAAGGAGGTTGTAGCCAGGTGGGAGTCAGTCTTTTCTCCCAAGTAACAAGCGAAGGGCAAGAGGAAACACCCTCAAGTTGTGTCAGAAGATGTTTAGATTGGAATTTTTTTGTTGTTGTTGTTATATTAGGAGAAATTTCTTCACCAACAGAGAAGTCAAGCATTGTCACAGCTTGCCTAGAAAAGTGGTGGAGTCGCAACCCCTGGAGGCATTTATAAAACATATGGATGAGGCACTTGAACTTCCTTGGTTTAGTGGTGGACTTGGTAGTACTGAGTTAACAGCTGGACTTATCTAAAAGGTCCTTTCCAATCTAAATGAGTCAGTGATTCTGGATTCTATGATTCCTAATAGCTTCTCCCCATGTGGCAAGGCAGACCAGCCCCCCTTTCTGCTTTTTCAGGGGCTTTTAACACCTAATTAATTAGTACTCAAGGCAGAGTTTTATGTAAATTTTATTTAAATCCCAATCAGTGCTCTCATTTCCTTGCAGAATTATTTTTACCATAGCATCAGCACTCAGGTGGGCAAGGAACAAAACTACCTGGGGAGCAGAACCCTATGTGCTCAGCCTGACAAGGAGGCTGGGAGCACCAGGACCATGGGAAAGGCTGCCAGATGGAACAGAGACATTCCCAGTGCAAGCCAGTGTTGAGGGGAAGAAGTAGGAGCAGTTAGGGTTTCGGGGCACTGATAAGCTCTGGCAAGAGTTGAAGCAAGCAAGTGTTGACTGTGGAGCTGACCATAAAGTGCTGTCTCCTGAGGATTTAGTGCCCCTCCAATGGGGAATGGCCTAACTCACAGTGATGCTACACAGGGATGCTACAGCCACCAAAGGGATGCTGAGAACAAATCTAAAAACCAGTCTCAGTCTAGGGGTAGTGTTTTTAGCCTATTTGCTAAAGCAGGGAGTATCACAGCAGACGCCTCATTGGAGCCTGAGCATCGCTGCTGGAGCTGCCAGGTATGGGACTGAGCCTGCTGGGATCTGTCCCTCTGCTACGAAGGTTTGGTGGAGATCCAAGGGTGAGGATCAGATTTTACCACCTCTCTCCAGTTTATGGAGAAAGCAAAAATTCTTTAGCATTTCCCACTAGGCCATTAGACTGAGACAAGATGCTTTGGATCACAAAGAGGAACCGGTCATTAACCTGTGACATAACCACACAGAAGAGGTAGGAGGACCTAGCAAGGAAGTCACAAATTGCTTCAGATTGGGAAAATGAACTCATTCAGGTGATCCAGAAGCAGAAAATGAGTAATGCAGTAGGATCCCCTGTTCAGCAGCGCAGGACAGCTGCTTCTTCTTCATGACTGCTGTTTCACAATTTCCCTGGGAGTTCTTCCTCTTCATGCTGCTTACATCCCCCTTTCCCTGAGGCAGCCATGGTTCACTGAGGTCAGAAAACAGTAAAAACCTGGTCTACAGTGCAGTCTGTGGAGTGCAGATTTTCAGCCACCATGTATGACCCTCCACAGGGGAGACAGTTTTGGAATGTCTTTTTATCTCATCTTGTTCTGATTTTTTAGCAGCAGCCAGGAGACTGAGTCAATGCAAGTGGCTGTGCCTCGTGCTGGATAGACTCATGTTGTTAATCCTCTCTGCCAATCCTTCAACAGCTCTCACTGTGCTACTCAACTCTTCAGAAATCTATCGATTTGCTACAAAGATACCTCATCTTTGGTTTCTATCTCGTGAATCCTTCTCCTATCTTCAGTCTGGATAATTATAGTTTATTTCTTAGGGGAGATGGGAGGAAAGGATTTACACTGGAGTCACAGTTAGCATCTACTACCCAGAAAAACAAGGATTCTGCCACTCATGGCAAAAATGCTCAAAGGCAGTGGATACTCTCTTAGGGGGAGAAATGGAAAGCAATTTCTAAACATCTATGGACTGGGGAAAGTTACCCATTGCTATCACCAGTGGAATCATTAGAGAGAAGAGGGTGCAATATCAGAGCAGGAACTTCATATTAATGCCACCAACCAGCAATATTTCAGACTTGGAAAATCCAGAGCAAGCCTCTCCTAGACTCCCTTACAGTCATGGTCCATGCACAGAGAGAGTGTGT
Source organism: Serinus canaria (assembly GCF_022539315.1). Classification (NCBI taxonomy): domain Eukaryota; kingdom Metazoa; phylum Chordata; class Aves; order Passeriformes; family Fringillidae; genus Serinus; species Serinus canaria. Next base: position 46,659,626 of record NC_066314.1, read on the forward strand.
GCAACAGCTTTGGGGACACTGGAAGAATTCCAGCGTGATATTAGTCAACGTCTAATACTGCTTCATAACCAATTAGGTTTATTAATTTTCCCTGCCACCCAGAGTATTTTGTGTGATGGCAGACAGATGTTCGCCAAGTGTTTGCAGACTGGCTTAGCTAATACTTTTGATAACCTGAACCTGCAGAGCAGATGCGTTAACAGATTTTGACATGATGCCATTAGTTTTGCCATTGATGGCAGGGAGGGATGAGGAGAGAGAAAGAAAAGAACAAATAAATAAATGTTAAATATAAAGAAGAAGAAATCCTAATTTACAGGCTTCCTTCTTCCCCCCAGAACATGCAGTCCAGGTCTGGCAGACAGTGTTCCCATCTGTGCCATTCCCAGGGCAAGGGAGCAGATTCCTCAACTGGCTCCATCCTGCCAAAATCCCCTCCTTCCCTCTCCACCTTTACCCCTTCATTTGAAGTGTGATTGCATAGACTTCCATCTGTCTTCACAAACACACACACGTACTTTGAGACCAGAGCAAGGAGGGTGCTCAAGATACAGAGACAGGGAAAGTGCATCGCAAAAGGCAGATAGTGGGTAATACAGAAACAGTCCCTTTTCTCTTCCTTCCGATGAGTCAACACGATGAATCTGTTGTGTAAAACATATGCTGCTTGTACATTTGCATAAAATGAGGCAGCAAGATCTAGGACTGTTCATTAAGGGGCTGAATTCAAACCTTATTTTTAATCTCAAGCTTACTCTCCACTCATAATTAGCCCTCTAGTCAGTCATTGAAGCTCTATACCCTTAAGAGAGGATTAAGCCTTCTACCCAAGGAGTTGTAAAGAACTGATTCTACATCCATAAAACCCTGTGCTTTACACCAGTGAAGAGATAAACAAATAGTTTACAAGATCCTAAACAGACACAGTGAGCCTTCCAAAATATGACAGAGAAAACCCACATCAAAAGATTTCTTCACCTTTCTCACTGGGAGTGAACACCACAGGCAGAGGCAAAACAGGGGAGACAGAAGGGAATGACAAGCCACCACCTTTGCCAACAGACACTGTTGCCATGCTGGAGATGAGTTCAGGAAGCTGGTGACAGCTGCCCTTTTCCTACAGAAGCCCAACAAATGCAGTAGCCTGGCATCAATTTGCAGCCTTTTTGTAACGTCTGGTAACACGTTATACAAATTAAACTCATGAGACCTATGGATGCATTACTGGCTCAAACACAACTCCCTTCAGATAAAGTATGGCCTCTTCTGTAGGAATATTCTGTAGAAAACTGCAGCATCTCTGCCTGTGTGTCATTTGGCCAGATGTTCATCACACCAATCAATGTTTCCTTAAGCCCATACAACATCAGATTTCAAACCCATCCTTTTACAGCAACGAGCATTTTGATGAAAACCAGCAGATATTCACTGAAGAGGACAGAGAGATTAACACCATGTCATGGCTCAGCAAGTAATGCTGTTCCCACTTGCTAGGCACACATATTTGCCTACCCCCCAAGACAGTGGGGCAGAAATCATCCCCACCAAAACATCCTTTTCCTCATGGGAAGACTGCACCATAACCAAAACCAGTACTGGGGTATTGGATGAGCCTTTGTGAAGGCTTTTTCTTTGCCTTTCATGAGAATGTTGCCTATACCATTTCCCCCCTTTCTGGGAAGTTAAGTTTCCTCATTTATCAAGGGATCATTATTCCCAGCTTGTACAGCTTTGCGCAGGCTTTCATGAAAACAGGACGGCAATTTAAGGTACATCTGATTTATACATTATCAAAGAGGAAGTCACTTAGTCAGGAAAATTATGTAAGCCTGCGTGTGTCTAAATACTCTATCTCCATGATACAGAAGTGGCAGGCAGTGTCCTTCCCAGTGAGAGTTCCAGGTGCTCTGGGATTAGCACAGTTTGCCTGCATAAAACATTATCAGCGCAGCCAGGCGAAAGCAAAGACCTCATGGCTCCAGCCCTCTCTGCCATGCATCAGGCAGCTCTGTTTGTCTGTTTTAACTTATTCCAGCAGTAATCCTAAAATCAGGGCGACAATTACTTAAGGCAGAGTTCTTTCAGATGCAGGGGAGACTTGCATAGAAGGAGTCTGCATTCCTATAGGCCATGAATTCCAAACCTTCCCTTGTCTAGCATAAATTATTTGAAATCACCAGTGTTAGAAGATATAATGTAGGAGAACAGGAGACTATTCAGAAGGGCATGGCTGATTGCTGATTTATTAGCATCTAGTTTCATGGTGTCAGTCAAGTGAGAGTGTCAGGGGAGGGGAGCAGAAGGCCATGACCTTGTTCTCTACCCTTCATTCAGCCAACTTTGAGGCTTAATGTTCACAGAAAGAGCTATGTTCCTCAATAAATGTCCCTATAGAGACTATGAAGACAGGAACTACAGAGAGCCTTGACAGTTTTCTTTTTCCATGGAAGCAGGCTGATCTGAAGAAGAGGTATCTTTGCACAAGACTTTGGAAACATGGTGCATCACAGTTAGTGTGGATTAGAGCTCTTGGCTCTAGTCCTCTCCTAATATATTGCACTGGGTCGGTTTGTCTGGCGCAGCACAGACACTCTCCTGCCTCTTGGCTCCATATACCCTGTTATTTCCCTTTTATTCTGCCCCTGGCAGAGACATCACTACAGAGAGAGAGAACAAATTATTTGTTCCTGTACTGGCAAGAGTCTGGAGGGAAAAGTGGTAGCAAACAATTGCATCTCCCCAGATGACTAGTCAAAATTCTCTTTCCCAGTCAGGACTACAAACCCCGTTGCCATCTCAAGGATGATGTGGGAAGTCCCCTGCTACTGCATTGCTCCCTTCAGGATGTGCCACTCTAGGATCACCAAGGCACACTTACAGGACTGGCAGATTGGCTACAGGGCAATTAAGACTTCCTTAATGGTAGCTTGAGAATAACCCAACTAGGAGATTCCAGGTGAGGTAGCTTCCCAGGAAGCACCCAAACATAGTCAGCTATTTGTGTCACAGATTGTGAAAAAGCTAGAAGAAAAGCTTTACAGAGCAATGGAGTTCCAGTGGCCACCTGTTGTCCATACAACATCAGGAAGTCAAGTGGCCACCATTCTGCAGGGCAAAAGCAATTTCATCTAGCCATTAAAACACAAAATGCAGACCATCTTGTTCTGCATACTGTGCTGAATAAATCACACTTCTTTTTTTCATACATAAACTGAGGTCTTAATTCATCGTGTTTATGTGACCTGGTGGGTCTGCAATTCACCTGAAATCTGGCTTTCAGTTCAGCTGGAGCTCAGTGCTCAAAGGGTGCAGTGGCAGCAGGCCTCCCAGGTAGCTCTGCTAGAGTCTGTATCAATGCTGCTCTTGCACAGAATATGCCAGAGAGGGTAGCAGGCCAGAGGTACTGAAGTATTCTGGCAGTGTTTCCCTTGCATGGTGCTTGGAAGGAGACAGAAGAGTCTGCTGTGATACTTCTCCCCAGGTGTAATGTCTTACAATAAACTCCATCAGCAATTCACCCACACAGAAAGCTGTAACTCTGTTCAAACAACCATTTATGTTACCCTCTACACTACAGGAGAAGAAAATAATCTCCTTCCAACCTTGCATGATTACAGACACATCTGCACTGCAACATACAGGTGCAACTTCCACCCTTGCAGGATTATCCCTACTGACTTAAAACTAGGTTATGGGGGTGACAGTCTAACCCCAACAGTGAGTCCTGCTGCATCAGCAGCCAAAGGCCACCAGGCTACCACAGCTGGGATCTGTGGCAACATCTGTGCCAACTATGATATGGGCAGACAGAAAATTATCTTACTTACCAGATGAGTGATAAAGATTGCTATTGTGTCTCAGCCAGGGTGCTCTCCCCAGCCCAACTGCAAACCTTTTTTGTGCATGTGTTGCACTTCATTGTAGGCCTCCCTGGACATGCTGCTTTCTGCTATTATATGATTGGCATTTACACATCACTCCTTGTTTAGCATCTTAATGATAGGCCCTGGTGCTAGCTGCTGATTTACAAGGAGTCTTGGAGGGCTTGGCCAAGAAAACCTGCTTTTCTCATGCCAGGCTACTGCAGACAACACGTATTCATCCTTACCTGGTTCTAGGCCATGGTGGCATCTGCTCCGAGTCAGGAAGCAGATGACCAGAAGATACTCAAATAAGGCTACAATCAAGAGCTGCACAAGTAGACATCATCCTATCAACCAGCTGGACTCAAGTGGTGTCTGGACTCTACAGCCTCCAGTTTTCGGGCTTGGTGTCGCTATCATTAGCTCTAAGAAGTCTCTACAGAGGTTTGCTTTATCAGTTAGTTGTTTTCTGATAGGTTTGCTCCATAGTTAAAAAATCTTTTTAACAGTGAGATCCTTACCTGTGTCAGGGTGGTAAAGACCTTCCAAGTTCACAGCTGGTAGCCACAGGAGTAAACTATCCTCAGGAAAAACAAGAAATGTGTAACAGGAAGAGTCCATAAACCTTAAAATAGCCAATATTTATAATTATGAAAGTTTTAGGTTTCACAATGCTTACACACATGACTTTGAAAAATGATCAGGAATCACTCAAAGAAAATTAAATCTATCCATTTGGATTTAGTCAAACCATACTTATTTTAAAGCTTTTGCAGCCATGAGATGCTCATCTTGTAACCCCATCCAAACCACACTGCTCTTTCAGGCTCCAGGGCACTGGGACATTTACTGCATTTTTCAGCTTAACCTATACTAAATCAGCCTGTGAAGAACCAGCAAATCACCCCTCCCCCCCCACCCAGCCCTGGCATCCAGCAGTCTCTGGCTATCTGCTATAGTTCACATCTTGATTTGGCAAGAGGAAGGAGTCACATGTCTGTTCTCCAGATAAGTCCAGGTTTTCAAGGGGATCCAGCAGGTTTTTGAAATAAATATTGCCCAAAGCCTCATCAATTGCACTAAGTACAAAACTGATAAATCCCAGAATTCAAAGCTCAGAAAAAAACTGCGCCTGAGGACTATCGGAATTTTAATATCTTTTTTTTCCTCTTGAGTTATTTGGGCTGCAGCAGGAACTTATTAGTTGATCTTTTAATAGGTGACATTTCTGGGAGCATTTGCTCCAATTTGAGAGGTAATTTGTATCAGCTGTTCTGGTTCCTGTTCCATGACTCTTTTCCCCTCCCCTGCAGCGGGCACCTGAGCTGGCAGCTTTTAAATGTGGGCTCTGAGATAGCATGAGAGTGAAAAGGGTCACTTTTATGCAGGATGAGAAAAATATTTAACACCACAGGATCCTGACAATGTCTGTACTTGTGCCTTTACCAACGTAAAGAGCCAGACCTGAACACACCTTCTGCAGAAAAGGGTACAAAAGGGAATTACATCTCCCTTTTCATTCAGAGAGACTATTTTCAACTTTCAATGGTTTAACTGTCAGTGCCATAAAACGATACTCATTTGGATGGCCTACATCGTTTGTTCCTTGTACCATTTACCTAACTGTTTGCATTTAACAATTTGGATAGCTACAAGTCCTGCTGCTCCCAGGTTTACTGCTTGCAGTAAACACAACCTGAAATTTGAAAACCCAGGTTAACTTTGGGCATTCAGCAAGAAGATCTTGCAGGTTTGGTTGTGTCAAGTGAACATCTTGTCCAGAAGTTTAAAGGTTTCCATATAGATACAAGATATGATTGAAGGCGTTGCTACATCCAGATGCTCCCTACATCTCCTCCCTTGTGCTGAGTCACTAGCCAAGACCCAGCCCAAACTGCTTTCCTGTTGGGTTCCCATTAAACTCCACGTAGCCTCAATGGCCAGAGTGACCCATTCACCTTCAGCTGAGCATCTGTTGGTAACCTCTCTCAGGCCTGAAGAAACTTCTCTTAGCATGAATCAGACTGGAGCCTATGGATAAATTGCACCTATGGACATCACAGACAGATTTTATATGTGAGAGTTGTAGGACCCACTTAAAATAAGGGAGCATAATGTTCTCAAAGGACTCAAGAGTGAGCTTGGTGCAACTCCTTCATGAGCAAGTCTCACAGGTCTGACCTCAATATTCTCTGCTCAGGAGAGCAGCCCAGAGCTTCCTGTAGATGTCAGAGTGACCTTGTAGCAGTGAGGCAGTGCCTGGATGCAGGATCAGCTCCTTGTGAGGTTTGGTCCCACACTCATCTGCTTGCTCCAGCCTCAGGCATGAGGGAAAACAGCACTGCATTGTCAGACTCCCTTTGGAAGGAAAAAACAGCAGTAATGGCCCATGACTTAGAGATTTAGGCAAACCAAGGGCTAGGTTTCTGCTTGCTCTGTCAAGCAGTCTGTCTTGCCCAAGATTATTTTCATGCCAAACATTTAATTAAATCTATTTAAAATAAATCCAGAAGTCAGTACTAGGAAGAGATTGTGCTAGTGAAATGCCCTTTTTTTTTAGTAAGGATGTGGATTCAGGGTTTGCACTCAGATTTGTAGTGAAGCCACAGCAGGTTTTTGGCATGTAAGAGGTGTATGGATTTCCTGTGCATAGGATCACTGGATGAATCACTGGTGTCAGCAGAGATGACCCATACATCACCTGCATATCCCAGCAGTATTGACACATAAGAAAATCCTAAAACACCTTTGAACTTCACATTTTCTCCTTTTAGGTCTTTAAGCTGGGTCAGCTCAGCTTTTGTGACCAGTGCAGCTGAGTCACAGCATGTCCACCACACTCCCCTAGTTTGTCCTGTGCAAGTTTGGCCACTCATGACAAGGCCTGGGCATTCATATTTTGCAGAAGCAGTCTCACCCAGACAAATCTGTGTGCCCATGAATGGAGTTAAGCCACAGTTACTCCCACAGGCACCCAAAGGCTGCACTTGGGCACACTTTTATGGGTACAGCTCAGAAAGACTAAGAAATCACCATGCTCCAGACCTGGCAGCAGAGCAGCATCATTGGCACTCACTAGCACAGCTCTGCTCATACAAACCAGCTAAGATAAATATTCCCAAACAACCCAAGATGTGTTTCCCCCAGCCAGGAGCAGGCTAGGCAGCCAGTACACACAGAGTTACAGCAGCAAATCAGAGGGCTTGGGAAGAGCAGCCAGCAGGCACCAATAACAGTTTCTCCAGCCACCAAATGCCCAGTAGCATCCTTCCTCTCTTTTCTGCTTCACAAGCCCTGAGCAACAGTTTGCACAGCCCAGAGCAGTCTCCTGGTGCAAAGCACAGCTCCAGAGGCAGCAGTTATCCTCAGGGCATGGGGATGTAGGAGACTGCAGCAATGAAAAAAACCCAATAAAGACAATTTCAGAAGGGTATTAGTTGAAGGGTCCCCTACTGCTTCCCTTTACACCTGCCACCTCTCTGAAGTGGTTAATACCCCCACCCACACTATTTCTACAAAGAAACTCCCAGGGAGAACCACATAAGAGGAGAAACAATGAGGCTTTGTCTCACCTGTGAATCAGTTATATCTTTCATGGCCAGAAAAGGGCTGGAAGGACTTTAGATGATCATCTGATTTTAGTGCCTTTCACCAGCAGGACAAATGTCTTCTGTAGTTGTTGCTGTGATGATAAAGAATCCCAGAAGGGGTTTTGTATACTCTGTGGGTTGTACAGTTGGTATTGAAAAGTTAACAGCATTAAGTGTGACGGATTATTTGAGTATGAAATATTCTTAGTCATAGTCAGAAGAAGAGCTGAGCAAACATTTGCCATGAAAAAATAGAAGGGTTTGGTGTTTTATTGGGTTTTTTTCCCCTTCTCCCATCCCTATGAAATTTTCCTGTTTGGCAGCCAGGAATAGTTTTTTATCAGAGTTTAGACATGAGGTGAGAGGCTCTGTGTGTGTGTGTATGAAGAAAATAAACATGAGGAAGAGCTGCCTGCAGCACAGATAAGCTCTGCTACTGGCTGTCACCTTGGTCTGCTCCAGTGATGCAGAGCTTTGATTTTGGGCCCGTTCCCAGACACCTGGGTCCAGCTCTGAGGTCTGCCACAGACCTCCTGAGAGACCTTACAAGAGACAAGGATATCCACCAGTCATGCTGGGCATGTGTTCCAGTGCTTGTTCAAAGCAAATGTTGGGGAAAGAGGCTGCAGCATATGGGCTCAGTGAGAAAAGCTTGCTCCTGAGTTATCTCAGTTGTGGATTTACTGGGAGGCAGGGGAGCCTCGCCCACTCCAGCCCAGCTGCCAAGTGTCTATGTGCACCCAGGAATGTTTGCAGATTGTGTTGATGTTCCCCGGAGGTCAGAACTGCCTCTACCTGTGTCTGTGGCTGGGAATTGCTAAAGCAAAGCTATAGCCTTGAAGGTTGAATGTACAGAAGCCCACAGAAATATTTGCCAAATCAGATGCCTAAACTGATAAGTTATGCAGGCAATGTGCCAGAGATACTTTAAAACTTGCCTTTTGCATAGACATAAGCATTTCAATAAATAGACCTATGGGTAAAAGTGGAGATTGGAGCACTTTAGCAGGGGGATGTTGAAGTGTTCTGCAAATTGCTGTGAGCACCACACCAAGAATGGGACAGGCAGATAGTGCTGCATGTTTTGTTAGGTCATTTATCAATCAAGTGAAGTGTGCCAAGATGTACTTTGTGAGTCTGTTTTCCAGAGGAAAAAATCCATGTTTTCTTCAAAGGTCTGTTTTCTTTCCTCCTGGTTGTTTCTATAACAGTTACGATGCAGACTAGCTAATTTTGTCCTGTCAGTGGCTGTTCAGCTCTCCCACCTCCAGCTAATTTGTGGGGGTTTTTTGCACGATTCACTATGTATAAGGGTCTCTTTGTTCTTGTCTAAGGTGATCTCATTCTTATGCAAATGGAACAGCTTGAGGCAGAATGATCTCTTTCTTCAATTAATTTAGAAATTAAATTTTTCACCGCAAATCAATATTTTCTACTTGTGGCCAACTTCAAGACATATGGACTAAGGGCCTTTCATCTGTTTAGCATCTCTGATGGTGCAGAGCCAGCATGGTGCTGAGCCACACAGCTCTTTGCATGGGAGAGAATTGCTATGCAGAACACCGTTATCTAATACCATCATAATACAGCCTCACATAACACTCTTGTATCACCTAACACTCTTGAATCATATAACACTCTTGTATCCTCACCACAGACCACTGTGGGACAAAACACATGTATCTGCTTGCTCACTGCAGCCAGCAGCCTCTCCTCTCTTGGCTGGAGACCCTATCAGCCGTGGGTAAGAGCTGCTGCACGCTGGAATGCCCTCAAGTAGCCTAAACTTGGGATGCTTCTCCCAGAACTGCACAAAGGGAGTAATTAAAAGTCCTGGATCAGACAAGTAATTTCTGGGCTGGCAGAATCTGGACATTAAGATAAAGGAAGATCTGCTGAGCTCAACAAATCTGTTCTTACTGACCACGTTTTTTTGCTGTCATCCTGAAATGAGAAGAGAAATTCCTCTCTGGACCTGGCACAGTAAAGGAAAATCACTCATTTTCCCTGCTTATGCTGGGAAAGTCCAACTGTGGCTGCCGTAAGCAAAAAATAATGTCTTCTCTTGGTTCTGTTTTAGTAAATCATGTTTAGTGTTCCAAACTGGGTAATTTATTCAGTGAGGCACAAAAAAATACAACTACATTAAGAAAAAATTAAACATCCCAGTGGGAGGACACAGGGTGACCTATGGACAGAGCCTTCCCCTCCCACATCCCACCTGGCTGGGAAAACAGCATTCTTCCCTTCCTGTGACACACACAGCCCCTTTCCAATGCTTTGGCACCTCGCAAAGGGGCCAGGTTTGTCAGTCAGGGTTCCCACAGGGAGCAGTGGTGCCTCTTAGGCACTGGGCTCTGATAGAAACAAAAAAATACACCCTCTGCAGGCACAAGGGGGCTGTTAGGGGTGAATATCAGTTTCTAGTAGAGATCACAGCTATACATGGGCCCTGGCAGCCCTATCCCTGTGGTTGGGGCTGTGAATCCACCCTGTCTGTTTTGACTTCTTTAAGTATCAGGTCATGCAAAGAGCAGTGATTGAAGGAATGCATCCTGGCCTGGGCATATCTATCTAATCCAGACTGAGACAGAGTGTCTCGTCATTGGAGACAGGCCCAGAGCAAGGCAGGATTACTAAAGATTTTGGTGTGCCCTTTCACCCAAGGGATGTTATTGCTAGGAGCTGTACATTTCTTATTGTAAGATCTTAAAGGTTTTTTTTCTTTAATCACATCTCATGAAGTTTCCATCACCCACCCCTCTGTGTGAAGAGGAAAAGTGTTATTGTCCCCATTTCAGAGCTGGAGAAACTCAGGCATGAAGGGCTAAGCTTAAAGCAACCTTTCTAAATGGATACGGGAGGCTTTGGTAGAGTCCTGCAAAGAACCTGGCTCTCTGGCTTTACAATTTTAGCCTAAGACCATTTTTTCCTCTCCTCTACAGAGCCCTGACAGTCCTGTGAGAAATCTTATGTAGATACAGGTTGTAGCTGTTGATATAAATCACTGTAAATCAGTAGCTGACATCAAAAGCATAAAACTGCTGCCTCTTTCCTAATAAATGGGCATTTCATTCACCTGACGTTGCTGAGAATCACATCTCCTTGCAAGCCTGCTTGCATCCCTTGCTCTCAGTGTAACCAGAGCCTGTGCTGCCCCATCTCTGCATCCAGCCATGAAAGCTGTGCTCAGCCTTACTGCACAGAAATATCCTTTAAGCTGTGCTCAGCCTTGCTGCAGAGAAATATCCTTTAAAAAGCTGCTCCTTCTCATTCAGCTATCTCAGAGGCATCGCAGAGAAAAGGGCTTTACTGTATTGCATCCACCCATCCACTCATCAAAAGCTGATCTCAGCCCCACTGCAGAATGAAATCCTTTGCTCAGATCCCTCCACCCCTCCCACTGGTCCCCTGGTGCATCTCCCTTGGCATCAGTCCTGTAATCCTGCAGGCTCACCACAGGGCTGCTCAGGCCCTGTCAGCACGGGCAGGGAGGGAGAGAGGCAAACCAGGGTTAGCCACCCTGGCAGCCAAAGCTCAGACAGTCCAGTGTTCTCTTTCCAGCAGCACACCTCTGAGCCAGAATCCACTGCACACAAAGGGGAGTCTCCCCTAACCTGCAGGCACTCTGGACTGGGGCCCAGCCTCAGGTGCATCAGTGACCAGCAGCTGTAACAACAGAAGTCAAAACGGTTGCCAATAATCAGCATCAGATTTCTTAACGTTACCAATGGATGAGTGGGTGATCCCAGGGAGCATTCAGCATTTCCCATCATGGCACCCTGGGTCTCTGCAGGGCTTGCAGGTGCTGCTGCTCCTCTCACCTCTGTGGTGCTCCAGCATGGAGTATTGCTTGCTGGGAAAGCCAGCATCCTCACGAAGCAGCATATTCATATTGCACGACCGTCCCTTGGGCTCAGAAAGGTGATTGCCTCCGAGCAGCTGTACTGATATTTCAGTCCAGAAACCTTGGCAGCACTGACTGAAAGGGTGAGTGGCTGGTGTGAAACTTTCCTGAACCTGTGCCGAATTCAGAGCCCGCTCCTCAGGAAGGGACAAGAAGGGGCAGAGCAGAGGGAACACGTCAGACACAGCCTGGGAGAAATACAGCACAGGTCCCAGGCAGCTGGGTTGCCATGGCTGAATAAGCTAAATCTGGACTGTGGTGTGTGGTGAGAATAAATGCGTCAGTACCCAGCAGAATAGGAAAGCTGTCCAGGTAGATCTCTTCTCCTTTCTCAGGGTGCACTATGTGGCTTGCTCCATTGACTTGCAGGACAGAAATCTTTGATTTTTGAAGCTGATCATCTGGCTAAGAGATGACAGGGAAGAGAAGAGCAGTAGCTCTCAGCCCCCAGTAACCTATCTAGGGAGTGAATGAAAGTGACAAAAACCTGCCAGCACACTGCCTACACATGAAGAAATTCTGTTTCCAGTCCCCCGGGGGAGACTTCTCCTGAAAATCCCTTTCCTGGGAGGAAAAAAAAATAAAATTAAAATCACTCCATGTGTGTGCCTGTATGTGATTTTTCCGCTTGACTTAGACCCATACAAACAACGACACTATGGCAGTCATCACGTTTGTGCCAAAGGAACGGGACAGCCTTGCAGCTCTGGGCTGACAGACTGGAACCTGGGATGACCCTGGTGCAGGGCGGTACCTGCAGCACCGACCGCCCCACAGGCTGTGGGCGCGATGAGAGATGACAGCTTTAATTGCTAACTGCAGAAACAGGGAGCATGGAGGCAGAGGTGCAAAGGAAATGCAGGAGGAGGCCATGCGTGGGATCTCCCCATCCCGCACACGTCCTAGCCCTGCCTCTTTTCCTAGACCGAGAGAGAGGAGTGGAAAATGCAACGGGAGGAGGATGGCATGTATATCTCCTGGAGACACACTCCCCCTTGCAGCTCTAGGTGCAATTTGCATATGAATGCTGCGGTGTTCTTCAGAAGCAAGAATTAAGAGAACAAAAGAGTGCAGGAAGTAAGGGTAAGGGAAAAAAGACAAGACAGAAACTGGAGGTGGTGACAGGCACCCAGAGGCAAGGTTACGACTCAGAGTTGTTCAGTGTTGTCCCTGCTGACATGCACTCCAAGGGTATAATTTAAGAAAGAGTTGCCTTCCTACGCTTTGTCCCCATCCTGCCTGGCCCCCTGAACTGTTCTGCCCTGATTTCTGATACACTCGTGCAGCATCCAGACCATCTTTCCAGGGTGGACGCAGCAGGCTGAGCTTTTCCAGCCCAAGGAGAGCTTCTCCTAGTGCTGCAGCCCTCCCTCCTCTGTATTGCATGCTTATTTTGCGTGTGACTGACAGCCACATGTACACTCAGTGATGAAAAAATTAAAGGGATTTGGAGAAGCAGATTCAAATGGTGCCTGTACATTGAGGATCTCCAAGGTCAAGGTTGGCAAGCACACAGGCTAAGGTCCCAAATCCCAGTGAGGCACACACAGATCACAGTACATGAAGTCAGAATCTTACTTGACAGAAAACAAAAGAACATCGTTGTGCAAGTTAACATATTTGGTTAAAGGGTTCCTTAAAAATATAAAACAAGATTTCTACATTAACAGAAAGTCATATTTTTATTCAGTCTCTTGTTAATTTACTCAACATCCTCAAACTGCTCAACTCTCAATTTCAATAAGTAGGGACTACATGCCCAGGAATTCTTCTGACAAAGGGGTCCTTCAAAATCCAGAAGATTATCCAGTCATAATTTTAAGACTGTTGCAGCCAGAATGATCGAGTAAATATAGGAGTGATAGGGAAAAAAAGTGTGAAAGCATGTATGAAAGATAGATAGTTTCACTCTCTCGCATGGGGAGTGAGGAGAACTATACCTGCCCTTAAGTTTTGTGGCAAGTGGAGCTGAGGTTCCTGCTGCTGGGTTTGGACCAGCTTGCCTTCTTGTCAATCTCCTTTTCTTCTCCTTCTCTCCTTCTATTTTACTATGTGCAGGCCTTGTATTTTTATGGAAAACTTGCATTGCTTCTTGTGGAGTCTTTTTAGATTTGTATGCATCAACAAGGAGGTTAAGAGCTTTGCCCAGGGCACTACTGGCTGAGAATAAAAGGCTGCTGTTATTTCTGGGCTGAGTCAGATGCAGTGGTAAATAGATTTTTCTCCTGGGGACACAGAGAAGGTGTCAGGGAGTCATTACCTTGAAATCCCAGCCAGAGCAGGTTCACCAAGTGCTAACAGCTCTTCCAAACTCTCTCTGTGTACTGGGAATTGTCCAGAGAAGGTAATTGTATTATCAAGCCTGGAAGGAGAGCTGCATGATGATGCATTTATAACCCATGCTCCTAAGAGATATTGGAATCCCTGGGTTGCAGAGAGAGAATGTCCAGTTGATTCAGAAGCATTTGAGATTGACTGCAGATCAAGCCCATGTACTCTTTATTGCTGACAGCTCCTTCCTCACTCACCCTTGGCCGTGGCTGGGCAAACCCTGGTGCTGAAGCCCTGCACCATCAGATCAGACCTTCAGGTGTAGACAGCAGGGCTGGGAGCCAGTGAGCCTGGACTAAAGATGGGAGCCCTGCAGTGCCCGTGGCCCTGGGCTCCTGCTGTGGTTGCCTGAGCTATGGAGCATGCAAGCTGTGTCTTCCAGGTGGTGCAGAGTCTGAAGGCTGTAGAACCAGGAGGCTGCAAAACCAAAGAAAGCATCGCAGGGTGGGGGAAAGGCAAAAAATTAACAGCCGGAAACTTTAATTTCAATTATGAAATCATTTTGCGTGTTAGTTCCCTACCTGTGGTCATTTTCATGAGGTTTCTAGGACATGAGTTCAGCTGTGTGTTTGCAGAACCAGCAATGTTTAAATGAGTCCTAAAGGAGATATGATAAGAGAGATTTCAGATCCTCTGTAGTCAGGATTTACCTGAGAAACTTGATTCCAGGAATCACACACATCCAACAAGAGAACAAAGACCTATTGTGTGACCTACCTGCCCAGTCTAATTAGTGCAAATGCAGAATGAAATTAATTAAAGCAATTAGAAATTGAAATGAACATGCCATATTTCTCAAGAACTAGAACATGCTAATGTTTCTAGTACTTAAACATTTCAAAATCATGTATTTAGTTATCTTATTCTTTTTTATTTAATTTTCCAATTTTAGTCCTTTTTATACCTTTTAAATAAGTTCTGATGTCAGCATGTATAATCTTCACATCATTAATAATGTGAATAAAGTTGTGAAGAAGAATCGCTAAAGAAAAAAGCTTTTTAAATGCAATTCCAGCAATTTATTGTGTTTTTTTAATTTTTAACTTTTCTTATCTCACATTCTCCAAAAAGGAATTTTACAAGATTCTTTCAACTTTTATCCAGGCAATAGCGCAACAACAAAGAAACAAACCGCACGAGCATTGGATTGAAGAAGTTTTCAGTGAGACATTTCTGCCTAGCCCTGCTCGCTGCAGTGTCTTCTGGATGAGTGACAGGCCACAAATCATGCACGAAGATCACCTGCCAAGTCACTTCACATTGGATGTGCGAGGGAAGCACGATGTGCTCTCGGGCAGCTCGCAGAGGCACCCGTGCGCCCCGTGCGCGGTCGGCGCCTGCCGGCCCTGCCCGCCCCAGCGCCCGGACCGCAGCCTGGCGAGGGACGGGCAGCGTGCAGGAATCACAGCCTCGCCTGCCTCACGTCCCCTGGTCCTCCCACCAGTCCGTGCAGCGGGTTTCCAAGTCATTCCGGCCATTGCAGTCAATTAACGGGAGCGAGCCGCACCCCCCATCGGCTGTCACAAGCCATCGGGAAGAGTTTCTGTAATCCTGCCTTTGAACTCCGCGGCTATTGCCGCTCACAATGGGTTTATTAGAGGCTTAATTGAATCGCGCTGCTCATTGCCAACGCGACGGCCATTAGCGGCTGCTAATGAGGGAATCCAGAGGATTATTGCATCAATTATCAGGTTGGGCTGGGACCGGAGGGGCAGCCCACAGAGAGCTGCCGTGAATTCAGCCGGCATGCGGGAAGCCGATGTGCTCGGCGGCTCCGACATGCCGGAGAAGCATCCAGAGCTTCATCCCCATGTGCTGAGCCTCAGCCATCCGGCCTGTCATCCTCAAGTGCTGGACAGGGGAAAGCCAGCACACCCCGCTGCCGCCAGAGGAAGAAAACACCTGCTCAGAGGGAAACCACCAAGAGAATGTATTCAAAGCCATGGGAAAAGAAGTCAAATGACCGTATTCTTTCAAAAATAGACTTACTGTTTGCTGGAAATGGCTGGTGGGGCCTTGTTTTCAACAGCCAGAGTCAGGAAAGAATATTGCACGTGAAACAACACCATGTGCACCGCGGTGTGCAGATCCTTACACATACTTCATTCAGGTAAGCATTGCCGTCCTCCGAGAAAGTGGGAAACCTTCCCCCTAGGAGAGACGGGCTGTGTTGGGAGGAGAGGGAGGGAGGCAGTAATGATCTCCCACATTAGGAAAAGGATGCTACATGCAGCCTGGACCTCACAGCAGGAAGGAGGCGTCAGTCACAAGCTGCCTCGCTGAGCATCGGCACTCTCCAGTCCCCCAGGGGGAGCAGGGGGCCTGACCCTGCCTGGCTGTGAACAAGCGCTGGGGATGCAGCACGGGTCGGCTGGTCTGTGCCTGCCAGGACCACGGGATGCTGGCTGCCCATCTGCTGCCTTGCTACACTGCCAAACGTCAACAGGGAGAGAGATTTTTTTCCTTTTTTTTTTCCATTTTTTCCCCTCTCCCGTCTCCCTTCACCACAGCTCATTTTTCTTCTGTGTTTCAGATAAGAGAGTGTTCATGAGCAGAGTTAATTATGTTCTGCAGAGATGAATATGGGGCTTTGGGGTTGCAGCGGGTGCTCTTGTGCCTGAGGCAGCTCCTTTGGTGCTCCTCCATGCTGATGTGCAGCCCAAGAAAAACCTGCACATGGACCTGCTGTGGAGCTGGAGGCAGGCTGCAGAGTGCCTGTGCTCCAGCCGATGATCTCTCGTGCCATGGGAGCCAAGGACACTGCAGAAAGCAGGTCCAGCAGCCTAATGGGGGAGGGCTGTGAGGGGAAAGGAGGGGAAGAAGAGACTAGTGAAGGGAAAAGCAAGGAGATGATCATGAGGTGGGGAGAAGATGATGCTAGAGGGATGAAGCATTCCTTTTGGGGAGGCCTACAGAAACTGAGAAACTGGTGGTCCTTTTTGCATTAGGCATTTTCAAGTGCTGTTACGGTTAGATTTAAAAAAAATTATGATGGGGAAAGTCAAGCTTTTCTTCGCTAGCATCACAAACTCATTCCCTTCTCTTTCCCTGGCTTGCAATTGTAGCAGGAGACCTCCTTGAAAGGTTGCCTGAGTGGGAGAGATTAACACACAAACACATCCTCTCAATGCTCCTGAGCTGGAGTAATACAGTAATTGGGTCTGCCAAACAATTTCTGGCTGGAAGACAAAAAGGCAGTGAAGAGGATAACCAACCAACCAACCAACCAAAAGGACTACCTTCAACCATTCGTGCCAGTGAGGGGAAGACCCAAGTAGAAAGATGGGAGAGTGAATTTCCAGGTGATCTCTTGTTTCTTCATACAGTCCTGAGGAGTTGCAAGGTAAAGGGAGGAAATTCTGTTTCTGCTCTGAGGGTGAAGCAAAGGTAAGCAAACCCTGAGAGTCAGGAGGGCAAAAGCAGGGAGCACTAAAAAGAGGAACTTGCTGCCAGGAGGAAGAACAAAAAATTATCAAATCTGGATCAAAATGACACTGGGAGAAAGGGGAAAAAACCTCTTGCTGAGGTGGGGTAGGCTAATCATTAGCTCTCCCGAGTGGTGGAGGGGGAGGGAGTCTGCCGAAGGAGACAAGGAACCGGTGGGACGATTACTTGGGGACCTGAGGAGCTAACGAGAGCAGTTATTTCCATTTCAAATGGAAAGGCGAGAGGAGATCAAACACATTTCACAGTAATGATCCGGAGCCTTTCCCTGAACACTGAGCCACACAAACGCTCAGGGTAATTGAAGCCACATGCAGCTAAGATGGAGAAGCTGAAATCTGCTCAAGGGGACTGGGGTGGGGGCGGTGGGAACACCCACAAAGCAAACAAAGATAAAATCCCAACCTGCAACAAACAAACATCTCCGCACTGGGCTCCCCACCCTCCAATTTGCCTACTACATGTGATCCATATGCATCAAGTGCTCTGCAAAATGACATCACCCTCCTCTTCCTGCAGCTCCCCAGGAAGCTCCCCATGGACATCTATTCCCAATGCCATGGGTGAATGAGCCAGAGAAAAAAAATTAAAACCTGGTAGTAAATAAAATATTTTGTTCTAAACATCAATCTAAGATAATTATGGAATAAGAAGGTCAGTAGAACAAAAGATGGGCTTGAGATCTTTTTGCTTATTCATCCATTTTCTAAAAAGACTAAGGTGACTTATGTCAGAACTAATGAGGAATACTGATAACTGCTCTTTGCTTTTCAATCCCTGATCACCTGTCGAGTCTGCATTTAGCTATTAAGTGGTAGTTCGATGTGGTCCCATTCTTCCTACCTGGAAACCAGGCTGAGATCCACCAGCCTGTTTCAGAGGGAGACATCTGTTGTCACTGTCATCATTACCCCGGGGTTAGAAATACTGTCAGTCCCAAGGTCATAAACATTGGCTACCTAACCAGCTCCACATTTATGAATGCCCACCTAAAAGCAAATCCGAGTACCCATCCCATTCTAGCTGTCCAAAAACCCTGAGACAAGGGAGAAGTGTTTCTATGTTGTAAAGAGCATGAAAGTCACTAAGCTTTATTTAACATAAAGCTAATGTTTATTTATTCAATTAATCCGATTTTAGTTAAAAATGAGTGCCCGAGGTTAGAAACAATTGCCTTATAGACAAGAGCATCCACAATGGTATCCAGCAAAAAAGTCTAAGCCTATCCTCCTCTTCCTCCTCCACGGCTGGATTGAAGAAGCTTGGCTAAGCTAGGGCAGAACACAAGGACTTTTCACTCTGGCAGCAGAGCCAGGAGCACCTTTATCGAGAGGGATAAGACTGGCCTGCAGAGCATTGGGTCTTTTCTCCTGTTGGAGGCAGAAGCCTGAATTCTTCCTGCAGTACCCATCACTTAACTCATGCACAGCAGTAGGAAGAGGAGGAAAAGCAGTTTCTAAGGTAACCGCGCACCCAGCGCTCTGGGCTGTGCAGAAGACAGCCAGCTGCAAACAGCTGGGAGGCACTGGGCAGCCTGCAGGTGAGTGCTGTCCCTGGCAAGAAGCCCCACGCAGCGCTGGGAGAGCCTGATGTCACACTGAACCAGCTGACCCTGTGTGGGCCATGCTCAAGCAACACCACCCTGTGGGAACAGAGGTGGGTCAGTGAGTTAGCTGGGCTCCCTGCATGCAGGTGCATGGAAACCCTCTTGGAACATGCCAGTGTGGGGGCTACTGCATATCCCACAATGTTTCCTCCCTCCTTCAACCCAAAATGGTTTTGAAGGCTGCTCATCATCCCTGCTGTCTGTCTCCTTCCCCACAGCCCCACACGGAATATTTGCCTCCCAAGAGATACTTTTAACCCTTGCAGCCTGTCCTTTGCAATGCAGATCATCAGCATCAGCAGTCCTGGCTGGAAGAGTCTCCTTCAGCATCTGCAGCATTTAGATGGGTGCTTGTGTGTGTGCAGGCTAGACCCAGGTATGAACCCTGTGTGTGATGTGTGTGTGTGCGTTCAGGGTAGATAGAGGTATGCAGCACACACAGGCTCTCTGGCAGTGAGTGAAAGCCCAGACTCTTATTTCTGAGCCCATTTTGTAAAATACAGGCAGCAGAGCCTCTGCCTGTGCAGTACATGGGAGCACCTCAGCCAGCTGGCAGCCCCACCTTGTGCTGCAGCCAGCACCAACGCAGACTTGCCTGATATTGAAACCATTACTCTTCACCATTCCCTCACCCTGTGCTGCCTCTTCATCCCCCAAGAAGCTTGGAGCTAAAATTATATACCCGAATAATTATTCTTTGGCTTGAAAACAATCTTCCTCCCTCACCACCCTTTTCTTTGACATGTGTGTTTAATATCAAATTATTTATAACCCAGCCTCGCGGTCAAGCTTTTAATAAAAGAGCTGCCAGAGACTTTTAAAAGCATCGTATTCACTCGACTAGCCACATTATGCTGAGTAAGGGCTGCAGGGCTTTAGCAGAAGGAGCCTTGCTGATGAAAATCCCCCAGTCCATGTGTGCACGTGTTTTACTCGCTCACACTCTCTTGTTCTCTCCGTGTCATTTTTTCTGTCTCTCTCCTTCTCCCTTCACCTATCTAGATCTGCAGTCTCTGCCCGGCTGTCATGAAATACTGCCCAGACTGATGTCTACAAACAAAAGAATTATTAAGAAGGGATTCTTCAATGCCACATGGATTTTTCCTTCCCTAGGATTACGCATAACCAATGAGAGGTCAAAAATGAAGGAATGGATCCTTTAAACCTCCCTCCTTCCTTCCTCAGCTTTATCTGCTTCTTTTCACTGCACTAACCTTTTCCTTCTCTAAGAGTATATATACACATATACATATTCCTCTCCCCCTTCAGCATGAAATATTGATGAATTCTGTTCCCCTAAATGAAGGTTTGATGCAGAAGAAGCCTGCAGTTCATCTTCAGCAGGAGGAATGCAAATGTGTTGAAATCCTAGGAGGGATAGGACAGCAAAATACAAGGGCTGCTGCAGCAGCTGCCAGATCATGTTTGATTCTGCGCACGGGCACAGACAGTAGCAGGGCAGGAAAGCTGCCCCGAGCAGTGCCGACCCTCCTGGTTCTCCAAGCAAGAGGCAAAAACATGCTGCCCAAGTAGGGAGCTTATTTGCACGGAATTTATGCCTTGAATTATAGGGGAGGGCCAAGCTGCTGTTAGCACAGATGTAAATCTGTGGCTAGTGAAGCTAAAAGGGAGTTATTCCAGATTTACACTCCCATCAGGGGGGTTTATACATGTGCTTTTCCATAGTGCCTTCTGCCATTCCAGGCATTGCTGCACATGTCCAAGTTTCATGGGCTCTGGCAGGAATAAAGCATGCATAACAATTTGGTAATCAGTCCCCTCCGGGCCTGATGTAAAAGACCTGGCCCCAGGGGATCTGAGCACTTGGAAGAAGAAAACCAACAACAGCCCATAACATTTAGGGAGCTGTGCTTTTTTTTGCATCCTCCGAGGAACAAAGCCATGATGCCTGTTAGTCTGTGTATGTAATTGGACTCGAGTGCTAAGTGAGGAACATCAAAGAGGTGAGGATTGCTGACAGACCTCTGAGGGAAGGTCTGTGGCTGCTCCCGAGCATTTGGCATTCAGGTAGGAAGAGATGGAGGTAGAAGGCCTCAAACATCACTGCATACAGGGGTCCCAAACCACAGCCCTTCCCCAAAAGAGCTGCTGACCCCTTTTTAAATGCTCTATCAACTCCTGCATCTGAGAAGGCAGGCTATATTCTCCAGCAGGGACAGAGTGGTCAGGCAAGATGACAGTGAGGAAAGGCACAGGTGAGAAGGGATCAGGTACCAAGAGTCTTTTCTCAGTCTTCCACGTCACTGAAACATCCTGGTTTTTCCCCTGGTCATAAAGTCATAGGATGGTTCTTATTGGAAGGGTTGGCTTGAGGATCATCTAGTTCCAACTCCCTGCTATGAGCAGGGACACATTCCACTACACCGGGTTGCTCAAAGTTCCATCCAGCTTGGCCCTTAACACTTCCAGGGATATGAAACATGGAGATATGAGAGCTTCTCCTCCTACAGAGAGGAGCATAATAAGAATTTCCCAAGCCCTAATGCTTGAAATTAGTGCTGCACTGGCACCTCTAAACCTCACTGTCATCTGCAGTACCTTCACTTTGAAGTGGCTAAAGACCTTGGAAAATCCCCTTGAAAGTCTCTCAGCCAGAAGCCAAACCCAGTGAAGCCAAACACGAGCAAAGCAGCCAACCTGACACTTGCCTGGTGCCTGCTGCATACCTCAGGCGACCCTACCAAACTCACTGCCACACTACCTGCCCTGAGAGCCACAGCTTCTCTGCTGGCCTTGGAGACCCCTGCTGAAGCCAGACATACTGGGAGATTTATGAGGGTTCTCATGAGCTCTTCTCAGCATCACACACGCCCTGGTCACAGCCAGCCCAGGGACAGAACCATAAATTCCATTTCACAGATGAGAGGAGGGATGCACAGAGAGGTGGACTGTTTCACAGTCCAATCTCCCATCCACACCCCTGCTGCCTTGGTTCCCCAGCTCTTCCCAAACCCTTTGGAGCAGCCCAGACCCTTTACAATGTGCTGTTCCCACACTACAACTTGTAGTGACGGTGGTGGAGGGTGCCCGTTGCTCCCCCTCCTTCTCCTCTGTGCACTGGCAGCTGAATGTGTTATTTTTGTCCCCAGTTCAGAGGCAGTTTCATGCATCCCACTGTGTGGCTTATCTTCTGCAATTAGCACTTTCCGCCATATCTGATAGGAGAGAAGGGCTCAGCTGCCCCTGATTAATTGCCAAGTATTTGCTTTCTTTTCCACTTCTGTGGCCTGGAATTAATTAGTTTATCCCTCTTATTCCTTTCATGGGCCAGAGCGTTCTCCTTTTTTTGTGCAATTATATATAATAGCAATGCTTGAAATCCCCTGGGGAACAGTTGAGAGAGGCTCTCAATGGGGAGGAAAGGAGCCTGAAAGCAAAGAGATTACTAAAGGTCATATGTCCTACAGCTTCCCTGTGGTCTTAAAATATATATTATCCTCTGACTCCAGCACAAATTCCTTCCCTGCACCACCTACCTCGCTGCCTTCTCCAGGTTTTTCAGTTGGTTAATGTCTGAACAGCAGGAAAAGCTTGCAGACCTAAATCCCAAGTGTGAACAAGAGATGTAAAAGAATGGTCCCCCATGGCTGGACACCTTCAAGTGTTGCAGAAAACACAGACCTCATAGCCCAGCAGGGACAATCTCGCAATGCTTGCCTGGCCACTCTGAGGTACAGGGCAGTAGGAACACTGGCTCTAACATGAAGGAGATGCTACAGTTTAGATACAGCAACTAAACCTCTCACAGTCTCTGGCTGAGGAGGATGACTCCTGCGGCTCACTCAAAAGCCAGCCAACAGCACACTGCTGACTTGGGGGAAAGGAGGACACAAGTCCTTGAGCAAGAAGACCATGTCCAGCTCCTCCCTTGCAAATGCAGGTGACACTGCCACCAGTGTTCACAGCCCAGTGTTTCCTTCCTGAGCAGTTAATCAGGAGTAAATGAGTATGAAAGCTCTGCTACTAAAAGCAAACCTTGATCCTTTGGCCAGAAGGGGAAGACTGGTTTTTGATATTTTTAATTGAGTATCCCTGAGCCAGGTCTTATCTAGACACGGCAGCCCTTGGGGAACAGTTTGTGGGGCAGTCCTCTACCTGGCATGAGGAAAAATTGAGGCATCTGGGAAGGAGTGAGGCAGAACTTCATCTAATACTTGAACTGTTGGCAGTAGATCCATCTAAGGTCTTACTTACTGGGGTTTTTAGACCCATAATTATTATCTTCCTTCTGATCTTGTTCACACCCATTATTAGGCCATGTGGTCTTTACAGTCCACTCCATTTGAGTCACTTCACTTACTGCTTTTTTTTTTTTTAAGCTGGTGTTAGATGGCTGTATTCTACCCAATATAGCCTGAGTTTCAGGCGGCTTTTTGGGTACCAAGACTCCTGTGCATTAAAATTTTCATGCTATCTCACTCCAAGATAAGGAGCCATGATGAAGCCAAGATGCTGCCCCCAGTTCTCAGGCTGCAGGGAGGGATTCCAAGGCAGCCAAAAATTAGGCAAGCACTTATTTTCCTACAGCAATACCTGCAGAGCTAAAGCTGTTCAGCTTTTAGTCAGAAAACAGACAGCAGGCTGGCTCTTATGGGTGCAAAAGAGAAGGGATGATCAAGCAGGACAGTGTGCCTAAGACCCTGGTATCCTGTTCTTTGGATGGACATTTCTTTCTGCCAGCTCCCCTGCCTCTTGTCTCTACCTTCATTTGGCTGTCTTAATTATTAGCAGTGACCAGTTGTCTCTCTACAATTCTTTTGGGCAGACTGGAGGTGATAAACCTGTGGAAGGTGGAAGCTGTGCATTGCCTGAGCTGCAAAGCAAGGAGTGGCTGTGGGCTGCAGCCCGGTGTCACGGCATCTCCCGCAGCTCTCCTCCCCTCCCTTTCTCTCCTTTTCCCTCTCCTGACTTACAGCTCTGCCAGCTCTGCATCATGGACCCCTCTGAACTTGCTCTGCAGGCAGGGTGTGAATGGAGCACAGACATGCCCTGGAATCTGTAACTTCACAGAGATCCCTGTGTGTGTCAGGGAGGGGGAAATGGGCCAGGGGCTGGCCTCACACACGGTGTGGAGCCAGGAGATGCAAGCATGCCAGGTGTATTGCACACACACTTACACCCCTGTAACTTGAATCATGGTCTGCACCCTCAGTATACACTGCATGCTCCAGAGAGCATCTGCTGAGCACAAGGCATTAACATACAAAAAGGAGGGAGCTTGCTTTAAAGTCGCTGTATATATCCATCCAGAGTGAGTGCTGCAGTCAGACAGTTGTTTCAGGCAAAATGGTTCTGTCTTTCTCCTTGGGAAGGCAACTGAGCGAGCACTGCTGGGCTCTCCCTCGATTCAGCATGGTGTTGGGGCAGCAGCCATTTCCTTGCTCTCAGATGCAAAAGGACAAAACGCATCCGCAGCTGTTTCTAATCCATTTGTTTCTGGAGAGGACAAGGTGGGGTAGTTTTTGCCTTACTCTAGAGGGAGTTTTTCTAATGCTGTGGGGCAGAGCTGGAGAAGATGAGTCTGTTTGGGGAGAGCAAGTTTTGCCGGTGGTCTGTTAAGGGCTCTGTTGTAGCCTCTGTTCCACAGGGACCTATGGGTCGCAGTCTCCAGCAGCAGGCACAGGGGACACCCTTTTGCCTCCCTACATGAATTCCCATTTATATGTGAAGATATTAGATTTGTGTTCTGGTTCTGCTCCTTCAACACCTGCATCCCTCAGCCATGCTCTGCTGGTGTAAAATGGTCAGTCTGCCTTTGCTTGGGCTGTGCTAGAGTCGTTTCACCCCTCCCGAACCTCTAAAGCTCTTTCCTTCATAAGTAGGGGTGTAACTGACCTCATATGAAGAGCTCTTAAATGGCAGGAGTGCAAAACTGAGGAGGCCCTTCACCCCCCCAGCTCTCCCCCAGCCACCACAGCACCTGCAATGTGATTCATGCACATGCACCAAGGAACATTCTTCATTTCACCTTACAGTAATCCACAGCTTTACTAAGGTGGCACTCACAGAAGTGACTGGAAAGCAAATCCAGGAGCGTCTCTCTTAATTATTTGGTAAAACATTTTATTTGCTATCTCTCTGTTTCACAGCTGTGAGTAGCAGCACACAGGGAAGATATGTGACATACTGGCACTGAGTGACATGGGGAGCCGAGTGCCTGCTCATTCCTGATCATGCCTGCTCATTCAGGTTTGCAGAAGCAGAGCACAGAGGCACATGCATTCCTGCCTGCCCAGTTCTGAAATGGCACTTGCAATTGCTGAGTGCCTGTACAAACCAAGCATTTTACAGGAGCAGACATTTTTTCAGCCTCATTTGAATACAAAGCTGCTATCATTACACACATAAAGTAAACATGCAATAGCCTCACAAGACCCCCAGTGGTGGGGGCTCATTCCCCCACCTCCTAACAGCAAAGTCCTGCCATTTCAGTGTCAAACACTGCTCAAAAAGAAGGTTAGAATCTCATTAGATCCTAGTTTGTTGCTACACACTGTCCACCTCAGGTTTGCCCTACTGGCTTCCATACAAAGTGTTGCTTTTGCTTACTGCCATACGTCTTCACTGGGTTTCCAGACATTATTAAGCATCTGACACAATCCATCCCAGAGGTAGCTGCATTTAGTTGTGGCTGAATGATTGCTGAATGTATGTAGTCTGCAAAGCAGCCAGTGATTCTTCAAGATGTCAGTCATCTTCATTAACATAAATAAGATACGTTTCATTTTAGTCACTCTAAAATCATTGAGTCATTTATTGATGTCTCAGTAATTTATGAGCTCTGTATCTTTGCTGGAAACCCAGCAGTGAGACTTGTTGCAGGAAGAAATGGGCACAGTACAGAGATAGATCTCTGCCTAACTGAAGTTCAGCTGTTTCTTCCCCAGGTTAAAGGGTGGCACAGACTGGGGTGATAATACTTGCAAGCCTTTCACCTGCAGTTCATACAGTTAGTGACAAAATGCCACTCTATTGCCCAGTGAGAAATGGCCATCTCACCTTCCTGTTGGTGCTATGATTATCACAGGCATCCAAAAACTGAATCCAATCCCCCTTTTTGCTGGCAACTTTAGCTTAGAAGGCAAAGGACTCACTAGAACAGAGAATGAGCTTCCTTCCCGTTCCAAGAAATGGTCAGCCAGGAGAGGTGCACATTATCTTTGCTGTGCTGCAGCTGGAACTTTTATCTGGAGGGGTGATGAAAGAGGGAAACGTGAGTCTCCCTGGTGTCAGTCAAGCACTCTCATCAGTCCAATTTCAGACAGAAATTTTATCAGGCAAGAGAACTGAGTGGGTCCAGATGAGCTCTGGAGAGGCATCCAGATCCTCTGTTGATAAGACAAATCAAAATGGGACTCCAGCTTGTCACAGTTCAGAGAGAAGAGGAGCCCTGCACCCTCAACACCACTTCAACAGCCCTCAGCTCACTGGTGGGATGGAGGATTTGTCAAAAAAATAGGTCCAAACTCAGCATCTCTCACACTGGCCTCCTTCTGCCACATGTTTCAGATCCTCTCTACTCAGAAATGCCCAGCAAGTGTGTCTGTGAAGCCAAAGAGGAGAAGGTGAAGTCATGGCCTGTATGACAGTCAGCCAAGCTGAGTGTGATGCTGGGTGTGCACACAGTCACTCCAGCTCTGGCCATGGGCTTTCCCTCAGACAGGAGGAGAAGGAGAGCAGGACAGGTGGGATGCCCAGAGCCCACACTGACATTTCTCACTTCACATAATCTCACCTCTGTCACCTCACTTCTGGGAGAGATGTAACTTTAAAATAAGATTTTATCAAGCCTGTCAAAGGGGAAAAGAGAAGGACCCCAAAGTGTAAATAAACTTGTGTGCCTTAGTTTCATTATCTCACCCCTTTGTTCCCTTTCCCTTCTGCTTCTTTCACGTTTTCTTCTCTCTTACCTCTCTTACTTTCCCTCTCATCCCTTTCTGCCTCTTCCAGTCTTCTTCCTCACGTTTTCTCCTTGGCATTCCCATAGGGATCCTGCTCTGTTCACAGGCCCACAAAACCGTCTCTCCTTTAAATTTGATTGTTAAACAGGTGTCAGCAGTGTCTCAGTGACCAGTCAGAGGTACTTTGCCACCAGACATCTCTGTGGCACACCACCTCTTCAACACAGCCCACAGGAGCTGGCAGCACCACCCAGGGACCCTTGGCCCTGGAGCAAAGGGAGAAGATGAACCTGTCCTCACTGTAGAATTGCACCACAGCTGGGGATGATTTGTTTTAGAAAGCATCTCTGAGGGCCATTGACACAGGGCGGTCCTTCCCTCCAGAATTCTGTCTGTGTGGATGTCCCATGCGCAGCTACAGATGCTCAGGTGCTGCCCAATCTTGTAACTGGAGCCATCAGGAGCCCTGAGTTAACATGGAGAGGTTTATACCCCAAAATTAAAAGAGCTTGTTTCTCCTTCCTCCCACCTGAATGTCACCTCTTGGGATACAAAACCAAGGCTTGAGGCTGGAATTTGTCAATTCTGCATTTTTCACCCAGGGACGCTAATGATCTTCCTGCATGGCCCACAGGCTTCAGAGGTGAAATAGCTCATGTGGAACATTAGGACTTCCATTGATTTACTTCAGCTGCTTCCAGGCAGTAACATTCTCTTGGCTTTAACCAGTTAATTCTATTTTCCAAAGGGTTTTTATCTGCCTATCTGTTACATGCCAGTGGGATGCTGAGGCTGTAGCTGGGTGGGCTCACACACAGGTGGAAAGACAGGTGGACAGGTGAATATCAATGGGGCCTTTCAGACAGGCTGTGGAGGAGGCCATGTGACTGCAACAAGCAGTACAGGTTTCAATGCAATCAAGGCATGCAGCACTGTGGGTCCAGGTGACTGCAGCAGACACCTCTGCAGAAGTCCAGCTGCCAGGAGAGCCATCCATGGCTTTTGAATGAATCCTCCTTTGCAAGCTGCCTGCCCTGCTAACCCTAGTAGGAAATCAGTCGCATCTGGTGGCACTGGAGCAACAGCCTGGCAAGCCTGGCTGTATCAAGCTTCTCTGGCCAGTGGAAAAGCTGTGCAGATCACTTCCATGGTGATGATAACTGAGATGTTTTATCTCCCATCTGTCAAGAGCTGTTAGCATCCACACAATTAGTTATTAGAGCCCAGCCATCAGCAGTAACAGAAGATGCTGTAGTATCCCTACTGCACATTAATATCTGCCTTTAGTCAAATAAAGTAACCCCTCTGTGTGAAAATAATGCATGATATATCACACTGCCAGATGAGTTTTCACAGGCATCCAAAAGGCAGAAATGCAAGCAGAGCACACACACAGAGCCCAGCACAGGAACACTAAATTGTTAAAGGCACGTCTAAACTTGTCACCTGGGACACTTCTCTGAATCCAGGCATTATTGCTTTCTGAATATCTTCCCTCCTCACAAGATGTACTGAAACTCTTCCTCACTGAGCACAATACAGGAGTCAGAGCTGAAATTTGAAAGCCGAGGCAGCTGTCTGAATGTAAAAGACAATAAATCTATACTAAGTCAAAAGACCAGAACCATCTTAGGATAGCTGGAAAAGAGTATCTCTAGGCTAATGCCCAGATGGGAGCCCAGACTAATCCCTGCTGAGCTGCTACCATAGCTGTTTGGTACTTGGAACATTTTGTTTTAAATTTTTAATTTGCCCTTAGCATAATTTTTTAATTACTCCTTGGAACCCCTTGGAACAGGTTCCACTGAGACTCTTCAGATCTCTTGACACATTTAGGAGTCAACCCTCAGCTCACAGGGTGAAAACAATGTCTGTCAGAGCTGTCTGGGCTGCGGGAGGAGGTTGGAGTCTGCACCCAGGTCTCATGCCATTGCCAGTACCCAGCTGCAGGGTCTCTTGCAAAGATGAGGTGCCTGACCTCAGGACTGTGGCTTCTTCCCTTCTGCCAATATGTTTAGAGGGAGGGAAAAGAAATCCCTGCCATCCATGTTAACAGTGACTCAATGTGTTATTTCTGGCAGTTACTCCACAAGATTTCTTTTTCCACATCAAAATCAAGAGCCCAGGAAGGCAGCTCAGGGCTAGACTGCAGGATGCTAAATCCTGTAACTCAGAGAAATTCACAAATGTATAACAAAGCATAGATAAAAAACTTAAAAGGCTACACTATTCTTTTTGTGAAGATCTTTCAAGGGTCCAGGATATTATTTAAACACAATAGCCCAAATCTCCAAGGACTATGCAGTCTTGTGCTGCACTGATGCATCTTCCCAGGTTTGACTTTTCAAGCTGCCTGCCTGTGACTATCGCTGCTGCACTGCCTGCGTGTCCTGGCACAGAGGATGGGCAGCAATGTCCCTGTCCCCTGGGCTGGACTGCACCCCAGGGGCTCCCTCAGCTGCCTGTGCCCCTGGAGAGAAGAGTGGGTGCTGAGGATGGTGAGCCCCTCTCTGAGTCCCAGCCCTGCCCCAGGGTGATTCAGCTTAAGGGGACACAAGCCTTTACTTTTCTGTTTGCTTTTTTCTCAGTCACTTTCCAGGTGAGCCAGTCACTCCCTAAAAACTACAGAGAGGGCAAAGCTCACACTGGTCATTCAAAGCCTGGGGTGTAGTGGGAGACAGTGGGGCTAGCACTGCTCTTGGTTCAAGATATGAGATTGTGGCAGTACCAGTTGTAGGTTTCTCTGTGTCTGGATTGAAGGCTCTTGAGATGGTAGTTCATGTTTGGACTCAAGTGTTTATTATTTCTTACCAGTAAATCAGTCTCACTACTGAGAGTTCAGCAGCTTTTCACTAGAAGGCACAAAATTGCTGACAATCTCTTGTTACAAGGCCTTTTAAGAACTGACACCTGCATTATTTTCCCTTTTAACCCAATGACTGATCCCACAGAGCCCCCAGTGGGGACTTTTCTGCCCAATTACAAAATGCCACCCAAACCCATGAAGAAGAAGGAAGAAGAAGCATGAAGAAGAAACCCAGGACAACACCCTGTGCCCTCCATCTTTCTTGCATCCACAACACACTAAAAATCCCAAACCCTAAATTTCTCACCAAGTGAAACACCTACATTACTCTCTATAATCTATTTCACACTTTTGTGGATACTGGTCCATCTTGAAGTCTGGGAAACTTTCTCCATGAATGAGGGTCAAAGTCAGTGCTCCCCTGGGGGTCAGGGCACCCCAGAGCAGACAGAGAAATATTCCCAGTGCCCTGGGTTTCCACATGAGATGAGCCCCTGATGGCCAACAAGGGCATTGTGGAGCAGAGGGTATGTATGAGTCTCTTCCCATGACATTCCTGGGCATGCAAGGCACTGTGGAAATGCAAGGCACCCTTGGTCCTATTTTTCCACAGCCTGGTTACTCCATCCCTTCTTTAGAGGTTGCAAAGGGAACATCCCTCTGCCACTTTTACTGACCCTTCTACACTGGCAGCCACCTTGCAGAGTTTAGCCTGTAAATGTATTTTACCCTCTACCTCCAGGTGCTCCATCACATTCCCCATTCCTCTCCCAGCTGTACCTACCATGTGCCAGCACATTCCTGGGGGTCCCCTTGGGTGACTACTGCCCCTGACGTGGAGATGTCTCCTGTTTTCCAGCTTTCTGCCTCTGTCTGCTCCTCCCTGGCACAACCACCTGGCCTCTACAGGCAAGGGCCTGGCAGGGTGGCTGGTTTTGGGGAAAGTACACAGTTGGGTGGCTGCAGAGGACAAGGGTTGAAAGAGACACACAGAGAGAAAACAAAGCTCCAGGAAGAGATATGTGGTTAAAAGGGAACCCTTCCCACAGATCTGTGGAAGGTCAGGGGTGCCAGTAAGTTGGGGAAAACCTTGGAGAAGTAGTAATGGTTTGCTATTGTCACCCAGGCACCTTACACAGACAAGCCAGGTGCATTGCACAGGAGGTCATGCACAGGGGGAAGCATTGCCGTGGGCAGAGCAAGGCATGCACATGAAGGGTGAGACTTCAGGAAATCTGGGTTTGGGGCTCAGCCTCAATGCTTTGGTGCTTTACAGTGTGGCTCCTGGCTGCCAGCTCTTCTGCTTGCTCATCCTTGTGCCTGAGCTTTTCTCCATCCCTCTCTCTTACTGTTCTGCTTTTCTGTTCAGGCAGCAGCTTCACTGGGGCTTGGCCAGGGCTGGAGCTCCAGCTGAGCCCACAGGGCCAAGGAGCAGAGAGCACAGCAGTGGAGACAGGTGGTGGCTCCACACGGTGGAGAAGGGACTTGGTGGTGGGGGAAAGGGTAGGGAAAAGGAAAAGCTGGAGGGAAGGAGGGCATGAAGAGTAGGAGTGGAACAAGCTGAATGAGAAATCAGAGGAGAAAGAGACCTGGCCATTCAGCTGGGCACCACACACTTTACACTGTGACTGGCTCCTCTGTGTCTGAAATGTTTTGGTTAATGCTTAGGGAATAAAAAATGTGGAAGACTTTTTTTTGGTTTGGTTTGGTTTTTTTTTTTTTTTTTTTTTTTTTTTTATTTTTTTGTTAATAACAGTCATCTATTTTTAGGCTGTAAATTATACACCATGAACATTACTCAGAGACAAGACGTTATTTTGCTGCCAACAGGGAAAAGGGAAGGAAAGGGGGAAAAAAGCAGATGGAGAGAAGGGAGAGAGAGGGAGAAAGGCATACAGAGAGAAAGCGAGGAAGCTTTGAGCTTCTGACCCCTCCCTGCATCCCATGAATCTGCAGCAAAGGGCATGTCATGTGCAACAAGGGTGACGCTGATAAGAGGAAGGGAAGCATGTGAAGCCAGCTGTGGAAGCCCAATTCTGCTTCTTCCTTCCTGCCATAGAGGAAATGCGGGACCATTTCTGAATGGGTTCAACCATTTTCTAGTGCTTCTTTTGAGTGCCAGAATAAAGCACCATGAAAAATTCTGCGCAGTAGCTGATGGCCTTTGGAATCTGACACCCTCCTGTCTGTTGCAGACACAAGTGCATGGGCCACTTTCCAGGCTTTCCTGGCCCCCTGACAGCAATTTGAGCACTTCAGAAAAACACTTTACCATCCCCCCTCTCTTTTCAGCCCCTTCTGGTTTCCCCCCTGAGCCCTCTCCCTCCTTTTGCAATCACATGTGCACAGATTCATCTGCCAGAGTTAGAAACCAGATCACGCTGTCTTCCTTTGCAGTCAATAGAAACAGGGAGAGAGGGTAATTTGCCTACTT
Organism: Serinus canaria; assembly: GCF_022539315.1. Lineage (NCBI taxonomy): Eukaryota > Metazoa > Chordata > Aves > Passeriformes > Fringillidae > Serinus > Serinus canaria. The sequence continues at coordinate 46,691,529 of NC_066314.1, forward strand.
GATCTCCACATTAGTTATGAGATGGCCCTACAATATTTAATTCAGTATAACACTGAAGTATCTAACACTAGATGAGACAAGTTTAGGCTTTATGAGAAACCCAACAAATTGTTTCCATCAAGCTTGCTGTGTACAGGATGAAAATATTCAGGAGTAATCCCGGACAATGGCAGAATAAGAACAATTTATTTTTAATGCAACTGCTGATAAACTTTTTCATGACTACTTGGGCTTCAGAAAGCATCACAGCAGATCTAACACAACTTCCTCCTATTCTAAAGCTTATTGACCTTTTTCTTTGGCTCCCTGAGCTCATCACTTAATTGTTTCTTTCTTTCCACTTCCTCATTTCTCGCCTAGATTTCCTACTGTTTTTATAACTTCATTCCTTTTGATTTCATGCACTGGAAGAAGAATAAGAGGTTTTGACCCAGCTTTCCCATAGGATCAAAAAAGCTTTTTCATTTTGAGGTTTCCCAATATCTATCCTACATGATCAAAAGCAAAACCTGTAATGTGAAACCCACTCATTTTACAGCCCCACCATAAAAAGAACTGTATGTGCACCCTGCTGACGCTAAAAACACACCCTTGGGCAGCAGCCCACTGCAAAGCATCTGCTGAGAGATGTCACAGTCCAGCTATGGACCAGAACCAGACGCTACTCCCTACACAGCCTTGAATGCAAGGAGCACATGTGGAGGCATGCAGCACTGAGATCCAAACTCAATTCACCTCTTTTCTCCGGTTCTTGGAAACTGAGGGCACATGGTCAGCCACATTAAACAGCCAGGGCTCCCCTGTGTTTCAGTGAGGTCAACATGGAGAACTGGAAAAGGATAAAGATCTGTTTGACAGCCTACTGAATCCTCAACAGTTGAGCAATGGGTGGCTGAGTAACTGTGGGGTGCTGCTTGGCATTGTTTCAAACCACATGTTGCTCACAAGCAAGAAATTTAAGTCAGTAATCCGCAGGGTAGAGCAAAAGTGAGACCATGAATTTGGATCTGAGCTTGCAGAGCAAAAGCCTCTCAGTGGCTCTCTGAGCTGTAATTAGGAGGGATGCACCCACAAGTGGGATGGAGCTATCTTCAGTGCCGTGCCGTGAAATCAGTGAGCTCCCTCAAAGCTCCAGCAACTGGGAGCAAAACATTACAGTGCTTGGCTTGGCAGTGCTTGGCATTGTAAACCATCCTAGAACACTGTCCTACAGAGCAATCCTTTTCGTGGGGAATGCCTGTTTGGAGACCTGTGTGCAAAGGCACTTCCTAGTTCCACTTGAAAAGGCACAGGAAAAATATCCTAGATGAATACAAGGGTAACTCTCATGCAGTCTAGTACTGAGATATCTAAGCAGACACTTAGCAAAATGTAACATCATACAGAATCCCATAAATATGTTCAGAGGTATTGCCTTTTGCCCTGGGAATGTAATGTGATATAGACCATCCAGCTGAGATGCAGTGTCACTGAACTGCTTTTTCATTCCAGCAGTGGGTCTTTCCACAGCTAGGAGAAGACATCCATGATGGCAGTGATATGTGGGCAGGGAACCTGCAAAGCAAATGCTGCTGCCAAATAAATAGAAAATCAAATCTCCAGAGTTTCTAGTTTGGCCTGGAGGACAAGTCAACCAGCAGAATGCATCAGCATAGATACTCCTCATCTGGGCCCCAGGGAACATCTTTACCTAAGCACAGTGCACCCCTACCCCTCAAGCTCTGATCTTGCCAGAGCTCAAATACAAGCAACGTGAAAGAATATCCCACGGTTGCTGATGAATCAGTACATTGCTGCCTTCTCTCCAAATCAGTGCTAAAGCTTAATCTGTCTGCATCACATTAGAGAGCTCCCTTCCCAAACCCTGACATGCGAAACCTCACCTCATTCCTCTCCCCTGAAGCTCAAAACTGATCCTGGACCAGTGCTCCCAGCAAGCCAGCTGGCAATCCTGCACCTTTGTCAGGGTCTCTCAGCCAACCTGTATTTTCACTGGTGCAGCAAACCAGAACGGAGCAGTCTCCTGATCTGAGCCTTGCAGGGCATAACAGTCCAGGCTCTGGAGCTGCTGTCTGCAGCCTCTGCTCTCGTGCCCTTCCCACGCCAGAAATGCCTCTTGTCTCTGTGCCACACAGCCAAGCCGTAGTTGCCATTCCAATGGCAGATACCTGCCAGGAAGTCCCAGCAGGGCTCAAGCTCTGCCAAATCACATCTGCTTCTTTATCCTGGTTTCCCCCAGCTCATCTCTGATTTCAATTAACTGAAATCACAACAGCTATTCCAGTCCTACGTGGGCAGGGCAGATCCCCTCACTGGTTTTTCTGTTTTTTTTTTAATGAGTATTATTTTGGGGTGTAGGTGGAGGGGTGGTGCTTAAGTGAAAAATCTGAATCTGTAGCATAAAAAGCTCATCTCAGCCTAAAAGAAGAAGCTGGCAGATTGATGGAAAGCATCACCATAATGTGAAAGAACAAATAGGGTGAAGATGCTGCCAGATGGGAAAGTGAATCCTCCCTGGTTCTATGAGCATAGATATCATTGGTGGTGTATCTACCACTGGCACATTCTGCAAGTAAACTTTAATCTTAGCTGCAGCTATCACCAAATTATGCCATGGTCTTTAAGAAGCAGCAAAATATTGTACCCAAATGATCTGGGGGCTTGGAGAATCCTTTGCTTGCCTCACTCAGCACATCCCAGATTAATACCTCTGTCCTTACACCACTGACTTTAGCAGCATGAAGAGTAAAGGGGACTGAGGGATATTTCTTCCTTGTGCACCCCATTTCCCCCTCTCTAACAGCTGGAACCTTCTCACAGTGAGACAGCTGGGAGCAGTGGCTCTTTGCAGAAGGCGAGGTGGTTTCTATGTGGGTGAGATTGTTGTTGTGAGGGCTCCAAAGAAGAAGAAAAATCTCCTCTGTTACTAAGCAGGGATCTGAAGGCCATTGTCAGGGGAGAAGCAGAAGAATTTCCATAAAAGGAAGAATTATTCTGCCTGCAGCCAAACCACCTGGACTTTAATCTTGTCAGATCTCACATCAGTAGCAGGACTGGTCAGCAAGGGGAGACAGGGTGTTGCAGTGATGCAGGGAAGAAGGGAGGGAACTTCTTATTCTGTGCAGACAGTAAATACATTATCCCTGTGGATTTTATTTATTTCTGCCTTTCATGACCAAAAGAAGAAGAGTCTTTCATGATCCAGAGGCTGAAGTGTGCATCACATGATGTCTAATCTGACTTTCTCATCTAATTTCAATAGGCGCATTTAGATTATGCTGCCTTACTTTTCCTCTTTCCACTTTCTTTCATCATTCACCTAACAGTTGTGAGCCCCAGAACTGTTTGAGTAACTGTGTATGAAAAACTTCCTTCTCTTGTAAGCAGCATAAGGCCCCTGGAAACAAAGTGACCCTTTGCCTGACCAGCAACGGGGGTCCCAGGACATTAACGCAGAAATGGACGTGACAGAGGAGAAGGGGCGTAGAGTACAGAGTCTCTGTCCATCAGTCCAACACCAGAGCCAACAGGGATCACTGTGGACTGCAAGGAATCTGTGCACCCCCAGATTCCAGCCCCTTTTTCTGCATTAGCCAGGGATTAGCTCGGGCAGCTTGTCTCCTTGCTCTGTCTCTGAACCGTGCCCAGCAGAGATGGCAAAGCTGCAGAGGCTGACACAGCGGAGCGCCCTGCAATGCCCTTGAGGGCCCTGGGACACAGCTGATGTCTGGGTTAAGTGCACTCACAGCAACTTTCCCTTGGCTCAACTAAGTGGGTGTTGAGTTCTCTCCACATGATGGCTGCTTAAATTCACTGTAAGACAAGTAGGAGGAAAAGAATGGATCGGGGGAAGGAAATAACCAACTCTTGTCCTGCTGCTCTTTGGCCAGTAAAGTGATAAAGCAGAATAGAGAGGAGGCTTTTCCCCTGCTGTATCAAGAAGCTGAAAATTGAAGAGCCAATGAAGAGTATATTTGAAGATAGCACAAATCCTCGATAAAGCCTCTCTGAAACTTGATGAAAAATTTCAGTGTGCATTAGGAAAGTTGGGATTTGCTAAAGGATAAATCCATCAGACAGGACAAACTGAGGAGAAGAGATGGACACAGATGGTTTGTTTGTGGGTCAGGGCTGGAGCACTAGCATGGAGGTCCAGCATGCAGGGTCTTCAGTCTCTGCTAAGCCTCTTGTGCCATTTGAGGAGACAGCCCCAGCATGCTGGAACTCAGATGCTGAAGGTTCTGGGGCAATCATGAGCCTGGCATGGTCCCCCTCTTGCCTTGCTCTCTGTCCACTTCCTCTGCCACAGGGACAAGCTGTGGACTGCACAGGCAATCAGCACCCTTGATGGCTCCCTGCCTCATCAGGAAAGCAGGACAGCATGAGCTGCTCTGGGCCGCAAAAATCCAGAGTAGTTTCAGATGTGGTGATGAGGTCTTTGGGAGGAGATACAAACCCAGTCACTAATCTCACTCTTGGTGTGATAAGCTGTGTATAGGAGACACTCTCCAGTGTCCCCTGTAGAGAGCAAGCAGAAGCACTCTGCCTAGCTTTCCAAATCTGCACTATCTCCCCAAATAGGAAAATATATGGCCTAAATTTCCTACCTGCTCTTCAAAGATTTCTCTTACCCCTATGCATTTCCAACAAATTAATTCCCTTGGAACAGGCCTGTAATTAAGAAACTGCACAGGGAACTTTGTCATCAGGTAAATACAGATGATGGTGTCTGGAGACAGAAATTCTTTCAAGGAAGATTAATAAGCAGAGCTCCTGTCCCAGTCTATCTGGCAGTGGGGAGAACTGGGTTTGAGCATGGGAGAGAAGGGTCAATGCTCCCCCTGCCCTGCACATCTGGCACCATCCACCCAGAAAGCATCGTTCATGGAAAGCCTCCAGAGGATACAAATGGTTTCTCTGTTCTCAGGCTTTTTGTTTAGGCAGAACTGTTATTTAGACTGTTCCTGCAGCAGCAGGGGAAAAGGGCAGAGAAAACATGCTTATTCTTGATCAGAAAGAGACACTTCTATTTGCCTCATGTGCACTTGCTTCCCAGAAGGGACATGGACAGGAACTGATGTTTGCAATCCACCAGAGCTTAGTGGGAAGGCAGGGCCGAGAGAGGCAGTAGGACACAGCTATGCCTCTTCCTGGCAGATCATCCTGGAAACAGATGTTTTGCCTTAGGAGTTTGTGCTCCTCAGTGCCCACCAGGCAGCAGCAACCTGACTGCAAAGGCCTGAATCAGTGAAGGGAGAAGGGGAGATTAAAGAGAAAAAGCTTTGCTTTGCATGTTAAATGGAAAAAGAAAATAACCCACATGAGGACGAAAAAGCCCACAGAGGTCACAGCACATAAAGCAAAGGAATGGGAGGAGAGAAGATCCAGCACACATCCCAGAAACTGTGTCAAAGCAGCAAGAAGAAAAAACGCAGAGGAAAGACGTAATAAATATCCAGCACTAGAATCAATTAAATGTAGCCAAAGAAGGAAAAAGGTCAAGAAAAGACAGGAAAGAGAACAGCAGATCCTGGTGGCAAGTGAGATTTGGAGAGTTCTCACCCTTTAACCTAGGAGATTTACATGCATAGCTCCTGTTAAAGGGCAGATTTGGACAGGACTACATTCCTACAAACAGGAAATCTTGCAGAGCCACATAGGAACTGTTCCCATGGATTTCATACAAAACATCTCAGAATTCCTTTCATCAACTCAGCTAGCAGCACTGGCAAAGGGGAGCAAAAAAACGTGTGTTTTTCACAGTGATCCCTTCCCCATCACCACTCACTGGAAAGGAGAATTGGCTTGGTGGCTCTCAGCAGCAGATTTTAAGCAGAGAGGGGAAGGGTTAGGCACACTGGCCGTGTCTGATCATCCAGCCCTTTCCACAGGCAGCGAATAACCAGAGCACACAGCTCTCGAGAACAATCTTAGAAAAGCTCCTGCTTATGCATAATAACTTGTTCTTTTGGCAACAGGGACAATACCTGCACTTCTTGTAACAAGTTTGGCCCTTGGGACATTTAATGACAGAATTCCTGGCTGGAGAGGCGTGGGCACTTCAGGGAACACCGGGTCTCATGTGGGATACAAATGGCTTCAAGTGAGCTCTCGGCCCAAGGTGGTGACTGGAGTGCTGCTGACATTCCAAGGAAGGAAAGAAATAAAAAAAGATATTATGAGAAGGTGAGGAAAGCCTTTGATTCTCAGTTTATTGGGAGGCATAATGTGCTATATGAGAGATTTAGCCAGCCTTATCAAGTACTGGAGGACACTGTCAAGTCCTTCAGAAGAGTGTTGCAGAGCTGTTCAGGACACTTCCAGAGAATTTCTAAGAGGGATCATCATTGCAGACCTACGAGGCAGGGAGTACTCCTTCCAGCTTGAACACACACTGGCCTCAGCAAAACCAAAAGAAGCTACAGGATGAGAAAAGAAGCAGGAAGATTTGGAGGGTGGGGTGTGCAGAGGAGGAAGAAGCCAACAGGTTGACCCAGCCCCAGGCAAGTGAAAAGGACCAGACACACAAAAAAACTCCAACCCAGCTCCAGGGACAAAGAAAGAAACAACAGAAAGCATTCTCGATAACTCCCTGAATTCATGCCCTGCATTTTCATGCACAGAACAAGGCTTCAGGAGATCAAAAGAAAGCAGGGCCTCCGACGAGCAAGGACATAATTAAGAGGAGCTGTATTTGGCACCAAAAGCCCCTGAGGTGTGCAGAAGCAGGGTAACCCCTCACCCTACAGACACCTTGTCACAGGACTCCAGATGTTATAATGAAACCCTACAGGCAAGTGCAATTTGGAGTGCCAGGAGGTCCCAGAGACAAGCAAAAAGCCCCTAGAGCACACAACCCCAAGACTGACCCAGTCTTCCGTAAAAACTCTCAACAGCGGCAGGGTAAAGTGAATTTTTTCCCTGACAAATGTTAGTTTGTGGTCAGCATTTCCATGCACTTGCAGCTTGGCAGGGACTATTTTGCCCACAAAGCTTTCCTTAGGAGGCAAAGGTTCTCATTTGAAAATGAGAGTGGCAGAAGATGCACTTCTGATGTGGGGAAGGAGCTGGATGCCCTGGTGTGATTAATGCCATGCAATTTTTGGTGTCTAAGCACAGATAAAAGCATAACACAGAAAATGGAGTGAGAATTGCTTGCAGTCAAAGGAGAGACAGCTACTTTTACATTGTGATTCTTTGATCTTTCTGAGATAGGTACATAAGGATGAGACAAATCCTGCCCTTCCTTTCCCATGGATATGAGGGGAGCCTGCCTGTGGTAGGCAGTTTTCATTTGAGAGAAACTTGCCCCCCACAGCCAGAGAGCTTTGAAAAGCTTCAGTTACCCACATAAATGCACAACTGACCTGGCAATAAAACCAGCAAGGACACCAATGACACAAACCCTGTGCCAAAGCCTACATATCTGGGAAGAGGCTGTGCTTGCTGCAGGTGCAGGACCACTGCCACCACAGGGGAAGACCGGGGGCTGCCTTGGCCTTCACTCAAGAGATCAAGACTTTTCTCCAAAGCCCAAGTGCCTTCCTCCTAAGGCCCAGTGTGGCCCCAGCAAAAGGACAGCTGGGGAAAGCAGAGCTCACCACCCACACACCCCACAGACAAAGCCCCAGAGTCTCAGAACCACCGCGGCCTTCAGTGGAAGAGGCAAGAAACAAGCAGTTATCATTTCCTTTACAAGAGAAATGTTTATCTATCCCACCACTTAAGGCAGCCTCCATGCCAAGTGGGAGCTAATGCTCTGCTCTGCCCAGCCCCACTTTCTCATTTCTCTCTTTTTCTGGGTCTGCTCCCCATGGCCCAGGAAGGTCACGGCTGCCCCTGCAGCTGCCCAAGAGCCTCAGCCAGAAGGGCAATTGCAGTGAACACTTGCCTTTTCTCTGTTGGGCTGGCAGCTAAGGGCAGGGCAGGGGAGTTGTGCCACAAACCGTGCCCAAGTGCTTCACAGAGAAACTAAGAAGACTCTCTTAAAAAAAATGTATATCCTGTTCTGGAGGGACCCAAAGAGGTCTTTGTTTTACAGGCACCACACCCAAGTGAACAGTAACAACTCAGGAGCCCCTGCCCTCCTCTACATAATGAATGAATTTTGCTGGTTTCCAGGGGGGATATTTGTGTCTGGGTGTTCAGAATGCAGTCCTCCTTGGGGAGAGGCACAGAGCAGCCTTCTCCCCCTGGTGCTTCAGCACTGCCGTCTGAGGGAAGCCAGGCTGCTCCACCTCTGGCATCTCCTCAGACATTGCCCACAGGAACACAGTTAGCTCCAGCTGCAGAAGGCCATTAGTTTTGTATGTGCATAAACACGTGTGCTGACCACGTGAAAATGAGCTTAGAGAGCTGGAAAACAATCATTCCCCTATTTGCATAATTTTCTTCTTCGTCTTCTATGCAGATGTAAGAGCCTGAACAGTGGCCACAAGCCAGAGAATCCAGTCAGGATCTGGAGAGCTCCAGAGATCCATTGGGGTTTGAGGAATATTTTAGAGCTAGGCAAGTGGTTGTGTTCAGTCTAGTCTCTCAGGAAGAGAGGTACAAGCCAGGTTTCTTTGTATAAGGGCATCCATGGGGATTCTCCACAAATGGCACGCGTTGAGCAATTCTGGCCCTCACTAGTTCTGTCAATAAACTTCAGTTCCACTTCTGCTCCCCAGGGCTTGAGGGTGTGGGACATAACAAAATACCCCTTGTGCAGAGGAGAGGTTCAGGATGAAGCAGAGGGAGCAGTGGAGCAGCAGAGTTGGCAAAGGGTTGAGCCTATTTGAGCTCACAACAGCAAATGGATTTTGCTGGAACAGACTATGGGATACCCAAGAGAGAGAAGTGGAACTGCTGTGCTCCCTGAAGAGCCTGTGCATGGAAAGATTGGACAAAGAATTGAACAATGGCCCTGAGTGTCAGGGGTCCTCATGGCTCCTCTCAAGCCAAGTGTTCCAGCACTGGAGACATACCAGCACCATGCTGCAAGAGCACAGCACTGAGGGCTGGGCCACTCAGAAAAGCAGAGGAACCAGACCCTCGTTGGGACTGGCCATTGCAGAACCATTGCAAGTTCCTTTTTAGGAGGTTGTCCACTCAGCACTGACAGGAACAGACACCCTCCAAAACACCAAAAACCTGGATGCACGCAGTGAAATGAGGAGCCTGCTACAGGAGTGAAGAGCAAGGGGACAGAAGGACTCTGACAATGGCCAGACACAGAGGGCATTGTATGTGTCTTAGGGTCTGGGAACACAGAGCCTTCCACACCTTCCCTTCCTCTTGCACAAACCTGACAACAGCACAGCCTCTTTGCTCTGCCCCAGCCTCAATTCACACCTACCCCCATCCTGGGATCTCCTGTGCCTGACACGGCTGATTACATGGTCTGAGACTTGTCATGGGAATCCACAAATCAAAAGAAAGGCTCTGAGGCTGTGCTGTGGCAAATGGACCCTCTGCCTCTTTCAAGTTCCAGTTATTGCCTTCACAAGCCCAGGATGTGGTGGTGATTCTGACTGCTGCAGGGGTTGCTCCTCAGCTGGCTGGTGAAGAACTCTGCATGGTCAGAGTTCTGCTTAGCACAACAAAACTGCAACAAAGCCCAGACTGGGGAAGGTGGAGGAGGGTGCAGTTTCTCTCTTAGTTGTAGACACCCCAAAGTTGTGATGTACTATTGTTCTGGCCTCAAAAACATATGGCAAGGACTCCATCTGTGTGGGTTCTGGTCAGACCTTTACATGCTCTGGTAAAAGTTTTACTCTGAAAGTATGGTTTTATTTTTATTTTTTCTGGTTTTTGGGAGGGCAATGAAACTGCAAAATGCGAGGAAATAGTGGAAAAACATGTTCAGCAAGAACAGTACAAGCACTGCATGAGTGTGTCCCAGGAGCACGAGGGGAGAAGAAAGCAAAAGGGGGCACATCATCTATTCCATCAAGATCCAACACACTGTCCCTCCAGTGCCAGCACTGAACATAAAATCCACTTTTCCTCCAAAAAGCAGCCTAATTGATGCACAGGAGTGTGAGCACATTACCATGGGGGAAGCGCTGTGTGTGTACAGGCAGGAAGGTGGTCCTGTGGAAATGGGGAAAGAAGTGTGGTGGGCAGTGGGCAGGGATCAGTGTCCCCCAGCAGGGCACTGGAGGGGAGCAGGGCTCAGGGGGGTTGGCACAGGGGCTGTGGAGAGAGGCATCTGCAAGGCACTGCACAACTCACTGAGCACTCAAGTTTCTGAGTGCCCAACAGCCAAAGCCCTTGATGGGAACTGTTATTTAAACAATCCAGTTGTTAATAAGTGGAACCTTTTAGTCCTAATTGATGAAGAACCACAAGCCTGCAAGCCTCCCAGAGCTCTTCAATTATAGATACTGCCCCAGAACTGCTGGGAATGACTGAGCTGGTTCGTGAGCTGCCACGGAGCTGCTCATGTCCATCACTTCACACAGCTCTGGAAGTGCCCTGGTTTGTCAGTGCTGCCATCACTGGGCCTTCCTTTCCACACTCTGCTGAGACAGGGTCACCCACAGCCAGCCAAAGGCTCTGAACTCTGAAGAATAAGGGCTTTCTGTGCAGCTGTTGGCAGCAATTCTGTCCTCTGTCCACTGCAGGTTTCTACCCCACCTCCCACCCACCGGCTCACTGGCTCTGCTGCAGCCTGTCTGACTAATACAGACTTTGTAGCCAAACTACCATCAAGGGTTTCCAGTTTTTTCCCTGCATCTCCCATAACTTCATTAATCTTTTCCTATCTGTGGAGTGCTGGACAAGCCCAGAGATCCTTTGTTTCCATACCCAAGCTGAGCCAGGTCAGCATGGTCAGAGCCCAGGTACTCACTGCCTTTAGCCAGGCTAAGGCATTTTTTCTCCCTTGGTTTTTCTCTCTGCTGCAAGGTACCATCACTGTAAACTACCTTCCTGTGTGTAGCCATGAATAAAAAGCATGCAGACAGGGACCACTGAGAGGTGTGAGTGAGCCCTCCCACTTTGCAATATATTTGATGAGTCAGCACACAGTAAGGTATGGGAGTTCATCTAAGAGGCACCAACATCTTCTGAAGGCTCTGAAATCCTCTGGTTCACTGTTTGGAAAACCTCTGGCTCTGCCAAATTAAACATTCACAGTGTTAAGATCCCTTCCAACCCAAACCATTCTGTGATTCTGTGAAAATGGCTAAGGGATAACTATCCTTTGGATACCAAATGGAAAAAAAGAAGCGAAAAAACAACAAAACAAGATTGCTAGCCTGGATACAGCTGCTGGACTCAAAGGCAGGAGGCTGGAAGCCAAGGTGAGGGGCAACACAGCAGCCAATTCCTTTTCTAAACAAATATTTAACATGCCCGAGTCCCATCCATGGATTTATCCAATTGGGCTCACTCCTGCCAAACAACAAGAGCCTCATGAATCAGTTTTCTAGCAGAAGCACAGTGTCAAGAAATTCTTCATGAAGCCCCAAATCCCTGCACATTCTCAGAGAGGCTACAATGCAAGGGTGGAAATCATCTCTTGGCTTTAAATCCATGTCTTGGACCCTCCTCTTTCTTCATAAGGAATTAAGTTTCCTGTCGTCTGGTACAGCTGTGTGCCTTTGCTTCCAGGCCTCTCATTTGTAACTCGTGAAGATAAAAGAAGGATTAGAGGGAAGAGGGAATTCTGAGGTGGTAAAACAGAGCCTGAGCTGCTTCCCCACAGGCAGCCAATTCATTCTGCTGCCACTGTCTTGCAAGGACTTCAGCTGTCTGCTCCTGAAGCCACCTAGACATTAATAAGCATTGTGGGGAAGGGAATGCTACTTATTCATGCTTTGTCATGCATTTCTAGACTCAAAAGGAAGCCACACTCTGGGTAGGAGCTGCAATGTCTCTTCCAGAGCAATCTCCATGTGTGTGAGCTGCCAGCCCAGCCCAAGTGACCAGACCCCGGGGAGAAGGCAGGTAAAGGCACACTGGCAAGAGACATCCTGCAAGCCGTGTGTGGGCAGGGCTGAGCTCTGCAGGGCACAGCTGCTGCCTGTGGGAAGGCAGAGGGATCCTGTGTGCTGCTGGTCACCTCTGCTCCTGTGGGAAGGCAGAGGGATCCTGTGTGCTGCTGGTCACCTCTGCTCCTGCTCCTCGGAGCTGATGAGACAAGCTCACCTCTGAGACGTTCACAGGGCACATGGGCACACACATGATGCTTTCTCTGCTCGTGTCAGACCTTTATCTCCACAGCCACAACTGGTTTACCTCCTCTAGTCTGTTCAGAACTCTTCAGTAAAGCTTTTATCTCTCCTGCAGTTCTTTTCTTCCTGGGTTAAAGCGCTCTTCCCTGACTTTCAAGCTTTTCTTTCTGTGAGAACTGTTCAGGGTAACTGTTCTGCTGTTGGCAGTGGGGGTGTTAGTGGCTTCAACACATTTAATCAATCACTAACAGCATTCAGGACAGACTATAAAAATACTTTTGCACATTTTCATGCCAAGGCCTTGCTATTGTTTCCATGTGCAAGGAATGTGCCATGACATGCTCTTATTGGCATAGTGGGAGAGCATACAGAATGAAATCCACACACCCCCTCCCATCCTCTGAGGTTTACATCTTGGGTCTTGCTGCACTGTGCTGTCCCAGTTTCCTTCACATCTGTAGACCAAAGGAATACCAGGCAGGAAAACACAGTGATGCATCTCCTTCTATGAACAGGTTTCTTCCAATATAATGCCCATCAAGTTTGGCTTCTCCAAATCTGCTTCTTCCTAACCAGAAGTAAGCTTTTAGAGCAAGCAATTTTGAAAAAAGGAAAACATAAAACCCCACAACATGGAAGTCCTATTGTTTTTACTGAGGAAGCCTTTGAGGCAGCTTCAAAGCAGCTGTGCCAGAAGAATGTGTATGAAGCTCTTTGCCCTTGGGCTGTCGCCTTATCAAACCTCCAGAGACAGCAGGAAAAATTGTGGGTCCTGCCTGGGGTTTTCACTGTTCACCTTGCCAGCATTCCCCTTCCTGCCAAGAGGCCATGCATTTTTTCTCCTTCTTAAAAAAAGAGAGCCCCTACATGGGCTCTCTTTTTTGTTGTGTATGGGATGGGGGTTTGTCCCTTTTTTGCTTTCTTCACCACCACAGCAAAAACTCCTTCCTCCAAGTAGCACTGACCTGCTCAGTCAGCAGGACCAGTCCTCCCTTGCAGAGATGGGGCAACCATGGCATGAAGAGAACCTGAGGTTTAAGTGGACTCCATGTTCCTGCAATCAGCCCAGCCTTAATAAGAGCTCTGCAGCCCCACACCACCTCCACCAGCACTGAGCCCCTGCTGTCATACGTAATGCCAGCATATATAATGATACTAGGAAGCAGGGCACCTAGGAACTTGGTCCTTTTGAGGCTGCATTTGTTCTCACACTGTTCCCCTTGCTTGGGGTTCAGCAGCCTCTGGCCCTTGCTCCCAGTGCTGCTGATGGAGCTGAGCACTGTCACACAGCCCAGCAGCCACGTCCCAGACTGTTCCCTGCCCCTGCAGCGCGCAGAGCTGCCGACAGCAGAGCTGCCCTTGCTTGATGCTTTGTGGCTGTGAAATCTACCAGCAGAGGAGATCTGTGTCATGTTGCAGCTATAGCAGCCTTTTTGGCAAGCAGATAATTAGATCCTGCATTCTCTGTCTCTGGGCCCTGCAGCCAGCTGAAGATACAACCCACAAACTGCCCTGATGACCTACAGAGAGGGGAAACACATCTCTGTGGAGGATGTGGGTCCACCTGGGTACTGGAGGGCTCTGAAGCTGGCAAGGCCACTTGTGGCCAGGAAAGAGCTGGGCTTTTGGATGGTTTGGGGGGTGGTGGTCTGGCAGCAGCCATAGCAGTGTGTCAGCTGGGTGCAGAGCCTGCGAGACACACGGCAGTGAGGCAAAAGAGAAAGAATTGAAGTGTGCACCTGGGGAATTGCAGATTCTTGTGAGATATAGGGAGGGAAGAGAGAAGGTGCAGAGGCTGTGTGTGCAGGGGTAGGACACAGCCAGTCATTCACTGCGCTCCACAAGCCACACAGCAGAGCTTTCTTTTGACCTAGGAAGAGAGCGGTGAGTGATTCTCCATGGCCAGACAGCTTTTGGAAAAGAGAGAGGTAGGTCACTTCCACCCCTGTCACAAACATTAATTTCCTTGAGAAAAGTTAGACACAGAGATTTATAATGACCCTGCGCCTTGAAAATTTGCAATTTTGTTTGGGTGACTGAAGCTTGCTTGAGATACTCAGCAGGCATGTCAGTGATATGAGACCTTGGACTGCAGCATAAAATAAATCAGTGTTCAGCAAGCGGTATGTGAAGCTGCCAAAAGATGAAACTGATCTCTGTTCTTACAAATGGAATTTACACATTTGTATTCCCAATTCCCACCACACAACAGGGACCATTTCAACATGTGCAGACTGTGACACCGAGGAGCTCACACGGAGAACAGGTCACATGAATTTCTCTTCCTGGAAAAGACAACAGGGGGAGCAGATAGTGCAAACCTCTGGCAAGTTAAGGATCACTGTGTCTTCGTGCCACTGTGGTGCAGAGGACACCACATATGACAGCCTACTGCAACCCTCCAGCTCATGGAAGCCATTCTGGAGGGCTGGCATTGGATCCTTGCAGGGTTGGTCATGAGAGCAAAGTTGTCCCATTTCGAGTTTCAGGTTGTGCCACAGAGATGAGTGTACAGCTACACGACAGAGGTGAGAGCTGGCAGGCTGAGAGGCAGTGGAGGCCTGCAATACAGATCTTGCCTAAAAATGCACAGGCACTGGGAAACCCTGCAAGCTAGGTATCAATGCCAGGGTGTGCATGTCAGCAGGACTGCCATTCAGCAGCGAGTGCAAACAGCAAGGCAACAGTTGTTAGAGGATTTTCTGCTCTGGATGAAAATGCCACATAGGAAAGGTGCCCTGCTTCTACCATAAACTAGCTAGCAGACTACAACATTGATCATCCCATTAGAGAATGCAGTAAGGAAATAAAATAGTATTATACAAACCTGAAGTATTTTAAAAGTTTAAAGAGTGGGCAGTCTGAAATATAATTAATGCCCCAACCAGCAGAAGGGGACCTCTTGGCCTTGGAATCACCACGAGTAATTGTAATGGCAGTGAGGACTCTGCTGCTGATGGGCAGAATCAGATGGCTGCTGGGCCTGAGCTGGCTTGCTTTTTAGCATCAACTCTCAGCTGAGATGTGTCTGTAGCAGTGGCCACAACAGCACAGCACTTGGGAAAAATAAATGTTTTAACACTCTAGCTGACAACTGCTTAAGGTTACTTACTGCCCACACTGAAGCACAAGCTAACACTGCAGGAACAAATACACACCTAATTAAAAAAGCCGTGGTAAAGAGGGCAGGGACACAGTGGTGGCCAGGCTGCCTTGCACTGAAGCTGAGACAACCTCAGCACAGCAGAGCAGCATCCAGGCACAATGGCTCTGCGTCGTGCATGCTAGAAAAACACTGGAGAGAAATGTTGTTCTCAGCAGAAAGACATGTAAAATGAGTTAACTAAATATCTCTGAAGGACAAAACCCTGCTGATGATTTAAATAGCTGTTTTGAAACCAGCCTTTACCACAAACTGGTTTGTGATTGACAGAAAGAAAGGAACAAAGAAGCAAAGGAAACATGACAGATCAAGCCAAGCATATCTACATCACAGCAAGCACTTCTTTTGATAAAAATAATTTTATGAAATGGCCTCCCAGGGGGTCCATGGAGCGAAACTAATCCTAACATCTTTGCCTTTACCAAGACAAATTACAGAAGTAGAGTTTGTAGTAGGCAGCCTCACCTGGGTGTAGTTTACAGAATGAGTTGCCAGTGATGATGTTACTGTTGACCTGGGATGTTACACACAGAAATAGAGTCCCTTTGGCACTCACCAAAAGGATTGTGGCTGCCTTTTCTTAAAATTCCTTTTTTCCCTTTTTTTTTTCCTCATCAACAGAACTTTATGCATTTTTCTCTGCTGCATGCCAAGATAAGACTGTTTAATGGAGCATAAACAAACAAATGAATAAGATTATTTAAAAAGAACTGCTGTGAAAAAAAGCAGTTAAAAGTCCTGGAAAGACATTAGTAATGGGAAAGAAATCTGCTAAAATGCAGGACTTTAAATAATGGTTAAAGTAATACTTACACAAGGTCTTTCTGCTTTGTTGCAGCTGAGTTGCTGCAACTGAACTCATACAAGGAAAGGCTGATGTGAAAAATGCGTATTTTATGATTGGCTTTTGACAAATATTAAAATGAATATTATATGTGTTGTGTTAGAAAGTAACGCTGTATTAATTCTCTTCAGTAGTGTGTTAAATATACTTTTAGGTTATAAAAATTGTTAAAATAGAAACTATGCTATGTAGGATACTTTTTTTAAAGAAAGGACTTGCAGCGAGATAGCAGCCAAAGGACACCTAAATCTTTCAGAGAAAAACAATTTATTGCCCTCTTATCAGAAGAAATTAAGTTCTTCCTGCCTCGAAGGCACTGTTCGGATTAGGAGGAAGAAGATGACAATGACCAGGCCGAATCCTGTGTTTGAATGAAATTTATGCATTATGTATGAAGTGTATGAATATGCAACAGGCTGTTGTTTTTAAGGGTTAATCCTTTGTTAACTGGGGTCCTTTTTCGGGCTTATGCTGCCCAGAAAAAGGTACCTGGACATCCCTAACTCTTTGTTTTTATTGTCTCATATTGTTTTAATTCAAATTGTCTAAATTATTATTACTCTAATTGTATTACTATTTTTATAACTATTTTATTACTATTAAATATTTAAAATTTTAAAAAAACAAGTGATTGGTGTTTTTCACAGCTGAGAATGCTGTGGCTGTTCACCCTGGAGAAGAGAAGGCTCAGGGCCTGTCAGTGTGCACAAATGGCTGAAAAGAGAGTGCAAAGACATTGGAGCCTGGCTCTTCTCAGTGGTGAACATTGATCAGAAGCAATGGCAACAGACTAAAACACAGGCAGCTTTCTCTGAACATCAGGAGGAACTTCTTCACCGTGACAGCAACTGAGAATTGGCATGGATATCCCAGAGAGGCTGCAGCATCTTCATCTGGGAAGGTGCTCAAAGGCCATCGGGGTGTGGTCCAGAGCAATGCTCGAGATGGTCCTTGGCACTGCCTGGTGAGTGAGGCCGGACAAAATGACCTCCTAGGCCACTTCCTACCTCAGACATTCTGTGCTTCTGTGAACATAACTGGCAAGAGGAAAAGCCCTGGAGAAGTAAAAGAAGATGCCAAAGATAACTCTTTGACAGTCCAAGGTGTTAGGTGATATGAGATCGCAGAGAAGGAGCTGTTGGAAGGTTGTCAATTTATGGCATCAACAAAAATCCTAAAGACAAATTGGCAAAGGATCCATGATGTTCCTAGGGGTTACTAATTGTCCATGGTGCAGCTACTGTTCAGATTGAATGAAATGGGAAAAAACTATTCTCATTTCTATGAAGCAAGCTTTGCACAACAAGGAATGAAGGCTAATAGATCTAAAAATGGCAGGGGCTTTGTACCAAGTTTTGGGTGCATTCCTAATAAGCAGTGATTCGTTTGTGTGCTCCTCTTTGCTGTGTCAATCCAAGCACACCATCAATGCAGAGTCAAATAGGGTAAATGAGAAATCCATACAAATGACAAGAGTGCTGGATGGATCAAGACCTATTGGATTCAAGTGATCTGTCTTAGCACAGAACAAAATATCTGGCAGCACATTATGAGATTCACCATTCCAGAGATTCCTGAACAGGAATTCTGCCATCGTCTAAAAAGATTTTGGATCCCAGGTTAATTAAGACTGAAGTTGCTACAAAATAAACCTATGTGCCAGAAGACACAGAAGACCTCTCTAAAAAGAGGGTCAAACTGTTACTTGCTAGAGAAATGAGAAAGAATTTGATGTGTCATAACCACTAAATGAGAGCATGCGGCAAAAGTGACCATGACATGTTTGTATAAAGACAAACTGCATCAACAGGGTTTGAAATAGAAGGCTGTGCATGAGTCTAGTTTAAAACACAGCTGGCCACTGATGAAATCACAGCACGATCAAAGGTCCGAGGGCAGGGCAAAGAGATTTTGAAAGAAATGAAAAAAGCTGACTGGTAAAACACCTCTGCCACCCACATCTAGGTTGCATGTCTGAGATGTCCCTAGAGGTACCCCCTGAGAGAAAAACGACATTGCACCTCCTTTTCCAGGACTCATACAATGTCAGTAATGTTGTTCTGTGTCTGCAGAACTCAGTCCTTCATGGCATGAAATGAAGTTCTCCACCTACTGGAAACAAGCCAGTGGCCAAAGTGCACAGAAAGGACAAGTTTGGTAAACCAGGAATGGTTTGCTGATCAGAATAATGCCCTTTCCCCACTGTCTTACTTTTGTTGGCTGGACTGAAATTATCTCTAGTAGTAGTTTTTGATTACAGGCTTGATATGCTCTTAGGTGTTTTAATAAAATAACAGAATGTCACATTAACAAAGAGGAACCAGAATGCGTATCACTCAGGAGTCACTTATACTCCCATATTACAGTGTGAAAACAGGGAGAATTTTTTAGGCACACAGGCATTTCTTTGTGTTTGAAAACAACAAGCTTGAAGGGCTTGTCTCAAGGCCCCTTTGCACCCCTTCTACAGAATTAAGGAAAGGTAAGACTCCTTTTATCAGTTCTGCCTCCTGCACATCCATAGCTCCTCACTTTCATGGCTGAGTGACAGGATCACCTCTGTACATGCAGATACACCTGGTCATCAGGCCCGTGTGTTTGCACTGTCCCTGCTGCAGCTCTCCTTGAGCAGACACACAAACATCCTTCCCCATCCTTGCAGCCACAAGGACACATGAGAGCGTGGCTCATGCTCCTTCTGTGCCCGTCACAAGAAGGGCAGTGCCAGGGGACTTCATGCCATGTGTCAGTTCCCTTTGTAATATTCTTCCCTTCCAGTATTTCCATTCAGGACCCTTCAGCATTTAACAAAGCAAAGCAGCTGAAGTAAGAACAGTACAGGAGTGCAAGCAAAATGTCTAAATCCATCCAAGTAGGAAAAACAGCTCTAACACTTACCAGCTGGTCACATATATACCCTGCTAGGAGGATAGATCCCATGTTACTCCCAAGGGCAAGGAATTCCCATGCAGAGCTGCCTCATGAGTTTGCTTTTGTTCACTCCATGAGTTTGCTTTTGTTTTGGGATTAATTTTCAAGAGTGCCCAAGTGGTTTTGTATGACTGTTTGTTTGTAAAACCATTTAGCCTACCCTTTTGAGTTCTGCTTTTCTTCCACTGGAAGATAAAAGCCTCACAAGGGACTAAGTCCCCAGAGACGTACTTACAAATGTGATGTAGGTGGCTAAAACATATTGTTTAATTTCAAGCAGCTCACACTGTGTTGGTGCTGTGGCACACCTTTGGAGACAACCTCAGCACATAGCAAAGTCCCCACCTGCTAGCTGCTGCACCAGCACAGACAAGAGCTCGTCCCTCCTGCACAAGTCCTGCACACCAGACATGGTGAAAAGCTGCTGGCACAGCAAGGCTGCCAGAGGAGGCACAGCCCATCAGCCAGGGAAGAGGCAGGAGAGCCAACACAGGGACCCAGAGTGGAGATCCCCTTCTCAAGCCTTGCCCCTGTGCTCTGGCGGCTGCTTTGCTTTCCTGACCTCTCAGCTCTAGGACAATCTGTGGTTATGGTGTACCCACTGCCTAGCCCCTCTCAAGGACTTGTTCAGCTATCACAGAAAGAGCAGTCTGAGGCCAGAGAAACCCTAGAGTAAGATGAAGGGGGAAGGAGCAGATACACACCTCTGCTATAGCTACCTTTCCTCCCTCTCCATGGCTTACCCAACCATGGTGTGGGTGGTCCAGCAGCAAAGGTTTCCTGCAGCATCCTCTCCTTACTGTCAGCAGTGGCAGAATCACATCACAGACAATGACTGCCTCCACTCCAGCATTCAGGGTGAAGAAGCAATAACACAGGTGCTCTTTGTGTTGTGTGCAGGTACCAACAGGGGCTGCTTTAGACTCCTCCTCCTCCTCATCTCAATGCACCTGAGTGATCCCTCAGAGACAAGACTTCTTCTTCTGCAGCTTGTCTTTCCTGTGGCCTAAGACACACCAGCAGGAAAGCAGTAGTTTTTCTTCTCTACCTGAGCTCTACACTACCTGGAATTGGAAAATCCCCTAATGTCTTCCTCACCCTACTAGAGATTAATCCATGCTTTTGATTTTGCTCTTGGTAAATTTCGACCAAGTTCTTGTTGGGGGACAACACTCCTACATTAATGTCCAATCTGTAAATTTACTATTCCATGCTCTGTACTGTGACTTGTGCTGGTTTTGGTTTGGACAGGTGGGAATTGATGAATCTGTTTCTCTCTGAGGGGTACTTTGAGCCATGAGAACTCCAGCCAGCTGGACTGATGTGGAAAACAGCTGCAAGTCTT
Organism: Serinus canaria; assembly: GCF_022539315.1. Classification (NCBI taxonomy): domain Eukaryota; kingdom Metazoa; phylum Chordata; class Aves; order Passeriformes; family Fringillidae; genus Serinus; species Serinus canaria. The sequence goes on from NC_066314.1 coordinate 46,711,973, forward strand.
TCTAAAGACATTGCCCAGGAGCCTTGCTGTTAATAAATACCTACCTGGCTTTCCACAAAATCTGTTACATTATATATATTTGATGTATGCAAAAAGAACAAATCCCAGGGACTGATTAATTGCAGGGTGAAAAATGTGAGTGCCTCTAATCTATAAAATGGAAAAGCGTGTAGCCTTTATGACTTCCTCTCTTGTACTAGGCCGGCTTGGAGAGTCTGTTGGCCTGTTCCTGATCATTCATCATGCACCTGTTTATTACCTACACTTTGGTCTGCAGCATCCCTAGCCCCACCATGCATCAGCTCCTTGCTCATCCCCTGACAGCTCCCCAGCCCCTCTTGCTTTGGATCACTTGAATTGCCCTTCACTGGACCTCTATGATTCCTGCACTCCTCATCAATGACACCGTTCCTTCCTTCCCTCCTGTGTTTATTCTTCTGTTGGTATGGGCACACCTCTGCTTGTTTTACAAGCACCTGGCAACACATGGTGACAGGGTGTTGAAACAGCTTAGTTGGCGAGGGCTGAACAGCCGTCAAAATGCCATGTTAGTTACCCAGGCGCTGCTGACTGAGGAATTGGCTCAGACATTCAGTCACCCAGTACAGCACATTCACATTGCCTTTGCACCGGGCTGAGGGAGGGGAGGTGGCCACCAACATCCCCACACACGCCTCTGTGGGTGTGAGCAGGGCAGCAGAAACATTGGGCAGGTGAAGAGAAATTCTACTGCCCTATCTGATGCACACAGAGAAGGAGACAGGGCTTGGGAGAGATGCTTGAAGCTGTTCGTTCCCAGCACCAGCAGTGACATCATTGTCAAACTAGTTCTCAGTGCTGTCCACAGGCTAAGGAAGCCAGCCTTGGACACTATTTCTGCACTCTTCAGCCATACTGAATAACCCTCCCTCACACATCTCCCCAGCGGTGGGATCTGCTGTGCCATTGGTGACAACCTCCACAAGCTGAATATCGAGTCTGAGTACCTAGCAGGCTTCCAGAAGGGTCCGTGGCAATTGTGCTGGCTCAAACTGATATCCTGTGTGAGGGGACACACATGCAGGCAGCATTTCACTCACCACCAACATACAACCACCTCCCACAGTCCCTGCTGCCCAGGCACTGAGGTGGTCACCACCTGGCACCAGAGGTGAGAAGAAGGATGTACAGAAGGACACATCCGAGTGCTTTGGGAGAGCACCCTGACAGCTCCAGCAAATGCCGCTTTCTGGGCATGTCTCATTTGCAGTCAAACAAAGCATGTCCTCACTAGAAAATGTTTAACACTATCATTCACACAGCAAATGTGTCAATGTGAGCAGTTTCAGTGTTGGCCACATTAACTACACAGCACACTGCACAGCAGAGTGGGGCAGAGCACCTTTGCCATGCCCGAGCTGCTGCGTCCCTCCACTCTTACAAATGGGTTAAAGGAGGCAGTTTCCATGGCAGGGCTCAAGTAAGAAAGCACGTACAACAGCCCTTCAGCCAGGCACTAAACCAAGGAATTTTGGTAATTTTGGGACAGTCATTTTCCTCCGCGTTGTTAACTAAAAAATATTTCTGCAAAGAATAGGTATCATCTCACAGAATAATCTTTTTCTGATTGCATCTCCTGAGCCCAGACTCTTCCAAATGCATGTGCAGTGCTGAGTGTATGCCTGATTGCTGAAAAAAGACCAGCATTTAGATAGCTGGTGCAAGAAGCACTATGCAGTAATAAGCAGCCAGTCTTTGGGAGATTTGGATAGCTTAGGGTGTTTGGAATATATGGATGCTCAATCTTCTTTGTTTTCTTGGCAGGATATTATTGCATGTAGCCCCATATAGCACACTGCATGATCACACAATAATTTAAGCAAAGTGAATTACTGCTTTTGTTGGCAAAACAACACAAAAGATACAAAGAGGGATATAAATATGCATGCATATACGTAGGTAAAGGAGACACAAAATATTTAAGAAGTCACAGGAGGAAAAAAAAAATAAGTTGGTGGTTTGAAGCCGTAGTTGGGAAAAGATGAAAAAATCCATCCACACTCATTCAAAATTACAGGTAGAATTTTTAGATAAGAAGAAATTAATTATGCAAGCTGGAACTGGGCCAGGACACTGTCCTTTTCTATAAAACACAACGTTATCATGTTTGAACATGCTTGTAGCAAATTGAGTCACAGGACACAAAGCTGAGCACAACTTTCCTCTGAGAGCAGGAACAAGCCAGCACAGCCGCCTCTGGGTCACCCTGGTCTTATTGTCATGGGACATCATGCTTTTGAATGCCATTTTTCCAGGGCCCTGGAAAAATCAGTCAGGATCCAATCTCTGACTGAACAGAGCGTTCAAGTACAAGGCACCGCTGTCCTTCATGCTCTTGTAGCCATTTGTGCTAATGTTACACCAGCTGAGAAGAGGGCTCAGGGCTCGCCAGGAATCAGACACAGAAAACAGCCCTGTGCAGCTGGCACCGGGGAGCAATTCACAGGGACCTGTAGGCTCTCTACCTGTACAGTGCTTTATTTATGGCTCACCTGGCAGAAAATGGGGGGACAAGAGGGGAAACACAACATTTTGCCTGACTGACAACCTCAGTCTTCTTTTTCACTCCTGATTGAAAGCAGTGGCTACTTCTTACACCAACAGATCTTCCTGCAGGATCCTGTTTGCCTCTCCCAACGAGGCTTTATCCTGTGCAAGGCAGTGATGACTTTTGCTTTAGGGTCCTCTAATAAGCCTTCCTAATTTGAGAATAATGAAGACTGAAGGGTTCACATCCCTCAGGCCAGTCAAGGAAGAGGGCAGCCCAGGATAGTAGAGGTTGGGGACGACACTAATATATTTTAATTGCTTGCTAAACTTTTCTTGTTTGTCTGGTACAGAAAGGGGCCCTCTTTGGTCCATTAATTTCACTGCTGGCACGTGATGGCGTGATTTCATCTCCCTCACCCCACACAGGAGGTTGTGGCAGCTGGCACAGGGCCTTTACTGGGGCAACCATATTTCTGCACAGCTTGGGATGAATGTTGAGAAGACACAAAGAGGAAGATGGAAGGCAGTGCACAGAGCACAAGAGGCGTTGGGAAACCTGCCTGCTCCGGATGGGTTGAGTCCCTTTGCCAGCATTTCTGAGGGACAGCCACAAGACAGGGTGCACCCAGAGTGGGTCCCCAAGGCAAGAGCAGGAGCAAAGGTCCCTCTCAGCTACAGCTGCACTGTCAGTGCTGTGGAGAGTGTCAGGGATTATGTCCTGAAGGATGGCAGCGTGGCTGTGTTGTGGCACAGACGCGTGGGGACCCTTGCTGTACTGAAGACAATGTCAGCCTTTACAATCATAAGTACCTTTGATTTCAGATACATTTTTTCCCCAAAGAAATACATTTTTTTCTGACTCTTTGCAGCTTATTGATCTGCCATTGAGTGCAGGCTGCCAAGAGATGCCTCAGACAATAGAGTTCATTACAGTTCATTGTGCTCCCATTTTACATCACTCTGCCCTCCCCTCCTCTGTGCCTGACATTTTCAGCTACCCTGCAGCAAAGAACTTGGCCAGGAGGGAATTCCAATCCCACCTCTGTCCTCAGGGCCTGTCACTCAGTGCAACTCACCTGTTAGGGAGGCATTTACCCCCCAGTCATGTCTGCCACCTTCAATTAAACACAAGCAGTGGGCTTCGGTTGATCTGTCCTCAGTTGTCTTCTGCTGAAGATGTCCCTGGGCCCAGACTCCCAGCCATGGATTTGGTGGGAGATTTCTCTGAGCCAAAAGAGATATCTCTTTGGAGAGGATGTAAATATTTTCTATAGTCCCTTGACTAGACAGAGTCTAGATACCAGTGAAAACCTAAGCATACAGCTGAGGTTTGAACACCTAAACTTAGGTGAGCCCCTGAGTGCGCGCGTGCACACACACACTCACACTCACACTCACACTCACACTCACACTCACACTCACACTCACACTCACACTCTCCAATACCAACCATCTGAACAATTATTAGAGAAGTGCTCTTCCAAGGGCAGTTGTGCCTCCTACACAGGCCAGCATAGCCCGTGTTTGAGAAATGCTTTCTGCCTGGAGGAAGGAGGCTTGGAGCTATCCCCTGCTAGACACTGGTTAGGGTGTCCCTGTTAGGGAGAGGCATCCCCACCTCAGTGGTGAGGGCAGCAGATCCTTGATGGAGCAGTGAACAGCTCTTTTCTATCACTGTGTTCCTGGGCTGTGTTTAAAAGCTTTTCTGTAAACCTTGGCTCTTCAAAGACCCAAAGGGGTCAGTAAGTGCTGGTGACATCAGAATAAACCTATACTTGTCAAACTTGAGTACCATAAGAGCAGTGATAACGTGATTACTTCCCTATTCATTTTTACCCACTTTTTCATACCTAGTCCCGGGTCACCAGATTGTGGCTGAGGTGAAAGTAAGAAGAAAATCTATAGAGGAAAGATAATCGATCTCTTCCCACTTTCAGCAGATTGTTGTCCATCTGGGAGATTCAGAGAGGGAATCTGATTTTTCAGTTGCTGTCCCAGTCACTGATAGCATCTCCAGGCCTCTTAAAAATCATTTGCTTCAGCTAAACCACTGTCAGTTGAGCCATTTAAAAAGTTCTGGTTGGATTTTATTTCAGTGAAATTTACGGAAGTAAAAAAATCCCTGAGAAATACTTTTTCTACTGTTGGAATCCTTCTTCAATCCCTTTTGATGATTACTTTTCTCTCCCACACTCCACTTATTTTTCTGTTTGGATTACTTGCAGTCGATTAAGAGTTTTCAAGTGTGGCAGCTTGGCCAAAAGGTGAGTATTTTCAAACCTGAAATTAAATTGGCAAACATTTCTATCTTCAAAACAGAACCTGTCAATTAAAAGTTTCAGTAATGAAAAATGGAGTAAATGTTTAGAATGGTATTCAAAAGGTATAAAATCTTTCTGTTTTGAGAGGACAGAAGCTCAAAACACTGAAACTTTCAAACCATCAGTTTCCCCTGCACCTCCAGCCAAGGCTTTGTTCTGGCTAGCAAGTGCAATCTAGTGAAATGCCTGCCTGCCTCTGGCACATGAACCCGGCCAAAGAGCTAAAGTTTGAATAAATGATACAGTATTTCAGCTAAGAGCTGGAAGTTAACCAATTCTGGTGAAGTATCCTGCATTAGAGTGGGAAATTAATGCAGCTCCATTCTAGACCCAGAAAACAGAATTTTGTTTTCTTAACAAAAAATATCAGGTGCTGGCAGAATTGGCCCAAAAATCACATTTCATTTTTGCATTAAGCCACTGCCAAAAAAGTAATTATTACTCATCAAAATGATGTTGTTGGAACTTACAAATATAAAGGTGAGCACCTTATATTCACACATGATTTGAGACTGAAAACCAAAACCCCAATATTCACCTTTTTTTTCCTTCTGCTGTCATTAAAGTCACAAGTGCACTGGTGGATTTTGGGACTGGGAATAACCACTGTCACAAGGCTGTGCACACAAGGAGCAGCTGAGTCATTCCACTGCAGCAAGCCCAGTGACTTACTGGGGGAAGGGAGCAGGGCAGGTGTATCAGGGGGTGCAGCTGTGACAGTGGAGGCTGGAGCTGCACCCCTCATTGGGTCTCAGACAATGTCCCACTTCCTTTGGTGATGAACAGCAGTGCAGGCATGGGTAATGACCCATTTGTCTCTCCAGCTTCATATAAAAACTGAGTATCGAGCCTTTCAGTCTCTCCTGTGCTATTATTGACTTATCTCTCATCATTAGTACTTAACATCTATTTTCAGGATTTTCAATAAGCGTGGGCTTGTGTATATATAATCCTATTTACCTTCATGTTTACTAGCTGGAGATTTTCTTTCCCTGGTTCACAGTGTTGCTCACCTTATGAATTATCTTCATTTACTAACATTTAATTTGTGTCAGCTGCTATAAGCTTTGTGGCTGAACACTGCATTTCCTGTTCTGAATCTGACTTGGTGCCTCTGAGTGTTTCTGCTGTGTTCCACACTTGTAATTGCACGCCACAGGTAGTCTAGCATCCTCTGACTAACTCAGCTAGTCCATTTTCTATATTTTTAGCTCCCCTAAAAATAACTGACTGCCCTCTCACCATAAAAGGTGATGCACAGCTCTGTATTTCCAAAACATGTCAGTTCTTAGCATTTCTTTATAAATAACCTCTTGAGCCCTTTCCATTGTTTGGACCAGGGTAACCTCTGCAAAGATCAACTCCTTCTCTCAACTTTCCTGTTCTCTTGAGGGTTGTGATGAATGACTGATGCCCAGATAAGGCGACATCAGTGAAGACTTCCCTACCATCTTTGCCACTCCTCTATAAGTCTCAGTCTGGGCTTTGTTTTACATAAACCATGTGCCAAAGCCTTGTCACTTGCTGGCTGACAGAAGGGGTTCAAGATATCTCCAAAGTCTTGCAGGTTGGATAGCAGTGATATCGGCAGCTTCATGGTGGCTCTCATCATGCACTTCCCAGAAACATTTTCAGGCAGTATAAAGGGAGATTCAACCCACTGAGACAATCTCCCATTCCTGTCTCTGCCTCAGTATTGTTGTGTTTCATGAATATGATCAGGCTCCTTCATCCACTCACTCTCATCATCCAACCCCCAGAGTGTAGCCTCAACCCACGGCTATTAGTGGACACCAGGGCAAGAATCCCTCTCGAGTAACATTGTCATCCTAATTTCAGCTCATCACCATTTCAGGCTTTTAAAACATCACTCATGCAGCAAAATTCCCAGGCATTCTCCAAGTTAAGAACAAAATGAACAAAGACAGCAAAGAAAATATTCTGATTATGGGTTCCAATTTTTTTAACCCTGATATTCTGTGGTACATTTCTTTATTTTTGAATATAAAGTGACAGAAATAATTTGTTGTTAGAAAAGAGAAAGTATCTTTGACTATTTACAGGATTTGTACATCACAAAGGTTTTCATGTTTTTGTTGATTTTTCTTTTTTTTTTTTTTTTTTCTTTTTTTTTTTTTCTCCACATCCTTTAAACAATGCTGAACTGGAAATCTCAACAGTTCACAAAAAACCTCTTCCCCAAAAAACAAACCCCAATGAGAAACGAGAGAAATCAAAAGGGAAAAAAAATAATTCCTTTCATAGTTGTCCAGGAAATCCACTTGCTTAAATACATATATTTTTATATTTATATATATTATTTTTTCAAGTTCAAACACCCAAAATTCAAGAGAGAAAGGGGAAAAAAAACCCAAAACAAGTGTCTTTCCCTCCCCCCTCCAGAGTCTGTTGATCCCTGCTTGTCCAAAATCAGAAAGAGTTATTTACAGAAAGAAGAACCGGAGGAGGGTGAGGGTGTAGGAGAGAGGAGAATGAGGTTGTGACAGGCGGAAGAGAGATTGTAGGATTCGGGCCTCGGAGAGCTGAGGCGAGCCTGAGTTCGACCGCGCGTTCCCTTAGGAAGACGCCGCACTGGGGAAGTGTCCCCAGTGTCCCCAGTGTCCCCTTGCCCCAGGTTCAGCACAAGGGTGAACCTGTCTGGACCCTGTCTCAGCCCCGCAGCAGGAGCTCGGCGTTTGTCACTGCCCTTGTCCCCACACCCTCCCTTGGTGTTCCCACGCCAGCCAGCCAGCCCTGGCGTACAAGGAGCAGAGGGAGTGCCTCGGAGGGCTCTGCTGCACCAGCCCCTTCACACAGATCCACCACCTGCAGCCATGGTTGCTGCCCCTCTCCCTCCCACCAGCTCCTTTTGTTGCTCACCCATTTCACTCCCAGTCTAAAGTCACTGAGTGCTCAACTAAACTGCTGTTCGCAGGAGCCTGACTCCGAGTCCGCAGGTTCCATTACAGGAGACTCATCCTGTTGCCAGCTAACCTTGGCACCCTCTCCTTCAGTTTCGTGACTGCAGGGCATTGGCAAGTAACAGGCACTATGGAAGGACTTCACAGAAAATCCACCTCGGATCCCAATTCATCCTTCCCTCCTTAGGATATCCTGACTTCAACCGCAACGTGCTGGAAAAGGTCTGCCGGCTCGGTCAGATTTTACACGACAGAAAATGAAGTTTATGTTGCAGACGTGAGCCTGCAATTTCCACATGATTTGTGTGTATTATAATGTATTAATCAGGAAACACTATGTAAATGTGTGTAAATGCAGACCACGATCTTAAATCAGTTTTGCATAATGCAAGTAAACAAATTAATCTCCCAATGTGCTTGTAAATGTTAATAAAAACTTGACATTAACCGTTCAGTTAATGTCACTAGATGATAATGCTACTGGATGAGAAAGCAGTGTTGTGTGTCACGTGTGTCCTTTAAATGCAAATGAGTAAAAGCTACATGTCCAAAAAACATGTTCTTGAGAACTCAAATTGCTGTTTGCTGCAAGTCATGTAAGCTCTACTTTATCCGTCAGCAATTTCTTTTTAAAACACTGCCTCCTCCCTGGAGAGAGTAAACCATCCAAAATGTAAGGAACCCTTGAATATTTGAAGAGTGGCAGTGACTGTGTAAGTAGGAGTATGCATAATTTAACGGGGTTCTGGCAAGACAGACCTACAGTTTTGGAGCAATTAATTAGGCTGCAAATTGAACTAAGCTGACCTGTAACCCTTGGAAAGCTGGCTTTATCTTCCTAGACTTTTGAATACAAAAGGAAGTTGGGTCAGCCTCTGTCCATTTGCATGTTTGTTTGCACTTCAAACTATCCTTCAAGGTTTGAAAGCAATGCCCCAGAAGCAGTTGGCCAGAAAGTTCAGTCACTATTCAAACAGACCAGGATGCCTTGGATGAAATTCATGAAGAGTTGCCAAGATGAATGAACACTTTGCATGATACAAAGAGGTTCTTGATGAAGCTTCTCCAATGTGACAGTCTGAGGTGTTACTGCACACTGGTGGAACCAAAAAAAAGGGAATTATTTTCTATACAATATTTTGACAGTCTCCCTGTAAATGCTAAAAGTTTGTAGCAGCCTGACAAAAGCAGCAAAGAGATGCTCAAGACTACTTGTGAGGAGTACAGTAAGACCTTGATGTGCAAGTTTCCAAAGAAGGGAAATGAGTTGTGTTTTGAATCCTAGTAGAGCTTCAGCTGAGAGAAATTAGGTCAAGCTGGCAGCAGAGGCTGAGCCCCGTGCACTGCACACATCCTCAGAGAGCATTTACAGCTCAGCACCTCTCTGGTTTAGGTTCATACATGCACTTTCCCATGCTGCCTGTAAAAGCAGAGCTAATTGAAAATGCACAGAGCAATCACAATTTATGGTTCAGGTTCTCTTTGTCCAAGGCTGGGATAAGTTACGGCATCCTCAAGGCTTAGCCCAACTGAAGAAGTGGAATGAAGCTGGAAAACAAGAGCACTGCCAGAATAGCAAGATTTCTCACCAAACTCACCTGAAGCAGATGTTGATTACCCAGGGGCATGCTGTCATCCCTTCATGATTTCCAGAAGTATAAGAAGAAGAAGAAGAAAACATCCTTCCAGGTACTGAAGTGGAGACTCTGGGGGTCTTGTGGCTTGCTCCTGAGTGGATCACAGATTCACCTCCTCACTGTTCCCCTGCCTGTGTAGGAAAACCTAATCACTTTAGAGCATGGGGGGAATCTCATTTGTGTGGTATGTGCACCATGCTGCAAAAAGATGAGTGTAACTCTTTCAAATCTTGAAAACAAACAAACAAACAAACAAAAAAACCTAACAGGCTGAGATGTTGACTGGCCCTGGCCCTTTGGGTTGAGGTCTCTCAACATCCCAGATCAAGTCTCCCAGCACAAACTTCCTGCACTGCTTCTGGCTGCATCCCAGGAAGTTGCTACAATGCTTTCTCCAAACAGCAATCATAAACACAATACTTTTCCAAATGAAAATGCCAGATATCCTTTTCCTCTGCTCCTAGTATTTATCCCTGTTCACACAAGTCATACCAAGTCACCTGGCTTATCACATCTGGATGCCTCAATTATTTCCCCTATAAAATGTATGTCTCATTTAACCTCAAGAAAATTAGATGCAAATGCATGCAAGATTTCAGGATATTTGCATAATATATGTAAACTATGGCATCTGTCAATTTACTTGTTAATGTAAATGCTAATATTAACGTATTTTAGTTTAGCATCAAAATTGCAAACTCTTTGAAGTAAGGATTGTGGCAGAGTGAAGCATCAAATGGACAAATCCTGCCTGAAAAAAGGACCTAAATGGTTTTGATCAATTTTATGTCAGGGTTTCACCCTGCTGACACAGCCTTTTACTTTACTTGCTGCTTCCCAAATTAATGACTGGGTCTGACACGGTCCAACTCTACAGCAGTAGTGTTGTTAGGAGAGGTGGAGTCATTTTGATCAACACAAAATTACCCCTGAAGCCACCAGTCCCTGCTTGCATTCGATGTGCATCCCCAAGCATACCTTTCTGATTAAATCCTGCCCCACATGCTACCTACTTCCCCCTCAGTGGCAGGAGCTACTGAGGAGGGAACTTCTGCATCTTCTCAAAGGATCTTCATATCCTCAGCTCAACCCAGGGCATACCCTAGGATTAGTTGGTAGTTGAGATTAATATCACAATATTTTAGTCTCAGGAGAACTCAATCAATTTACCTCAGTATTAAATACTCCAGCCCCTTCATGAAGAGATTGTTAAAAAGAATAAACATTTATAGCTTCTGTAATGGAAATTTCTTAAGACATTTGATCATCTAAGCACTATTGGCTTTTAATAAGATGGGTTTTGATTTAAGAAATTTCTTGTGTGTTTTTAAAAATCCTTCCCTATGTGATGTAAACATGACAAAAGCATTCACTGTGTTTTTCTTCCCAACACGCAGGGCTGATGGCTCACATCTGGGGTTGCCTGGGGTGCTCTAGGTCCAGGATGTATAGTAGGGGGACTTGAACAGAGCCAAGCAAGTGCTAAGTGATTGAGACTTTGGACTCAGGGCTCATCCCTTGAGACCAAGGTGGCAGAGAAATTGACCCTGCCCTCTCTGGCAGGAACTAGTCTATTCCCTCAAGAAAACCCAATTAGAAACATGCCCAGAGGCTGTGTTTGAGCACCAGTCAAAGATCTGCCTGATTTTACCACTGCAAAACAATGCTCTGCGAGGAGTGACAACAGCCAGGGCTTCCAAGTGAGGGATGAACCTTCCCTTTCTCCTTTCCAGGAAATTTTCCCTTGGGAGCTGGGGAAATAGAGAAGGAAGAAACCAATTCCTTCTTTTCTGCTTCGATGTGAGTCTACACGCCAGCCTGGAAGGAGTGGCGGGCACGCAGTGTAAGTCACTCAGCATTCCAGGGCGCATCCGCTGCCGAAGGACAAGCGCCTGCCCAAAGCTTCACCTTGCAACTGGCAGGACTCGGTGTCTTGCCTCCTCAGCAAGGATAACTAATCAAAGGGCCACAGAGACAGGTCCAAAGCATCATGCTGCTCCAGTTTAATCTAATGCCTCAGATAAGAAGCGGCCTCAAAGCCCTCACGCCCTGCATGTGAAACGGGGAAGGTCAGCAGGGACAGCAAATTCAGTCTCCACTGCAGCACAGAGAGAGCCCTGAAGCAGCTTGAGGAGGAAGAACACCTGAACAGTTAGTTCCTAAGTAATGTGAAGCTGCAAAGCTAGAGGAAGTGGCTGGTTCATTACTAGCTCTTTTTCATTCCAAATAGTGTGCTTTTACCTGTATCTTAGCACAGCAAGGCTCAGCCTCCGGAGCTGAAAGAGGAGTATCACTGTTCAGGAAAGGACCAGAACCTGGGGAAGTGTCTTCATTACATGGAAAAGTCCTTACATGAGAAAGGCCTAAAAGAAGCCCAATTGTTTCTTTCAATAAGTAAAGACATCGGATAATCTTCCCCAGGTATGGGAAATACCCCTTTGCAGATGCCTTTTCTGTAACTACAATCCTAGTCTCTTGTTCAAATGTCAAAAGGACACACATTCAATAGCTGGTTCTTGCTGACATACTCTTGGCTTCCTGGTGGTCACACAAGCAATCCATGAGGGCAAACCAACCCAGCAGCACTCACTAACAGAGACATTTCAAGAGTATTCAAGGCTTGTGTGCTCCAGACCTCCAGACTCCTGCCTTTGCTGTACATTTGTATTGGGAGGAGTTCTGTCCTCCCTCTGGCATGGCTGAATGTCCACCTGAAAGACCTGATACCTGAGCAGTTTGGTGCAGAGACAAGGTGAGCAGAATGAAAGCTGTTCCCTTTTGTCATTAGACCCTGTGGATCTAAGGGAAGATGAGCCTCCTGCTTCATTCCCGAGTAGGGAAGGTGAGCGAGCACACAGGCTGGAGTAGAATGGCCCTTGGCTGAATTTCCAGCAAAGCACATTGCCACAGCCCTGGTTCCAGAGTCTGAGACATTATGCTTGGAAATCTGAAGCTTCAGAGCATTCTCCAAACGTCTGCTTTAACTCTGTTCCCCTGTATGGGCTCACCAGTAACAAAGCCAGAGCTGGTGCAAAATGGTCACAGGTAGAAGATACCATATTGTTTGTAAAAAAGCAGGTGGAATCTACAAGGTACTGGAGCAAAGTAAGATAAACAATACCCCTAAGTTGTGTGTGATGTCTTCTCTGCCCTCATAAACCACTGTAGGACACAAAGGAGTGAGGGCCCTTTTACTTAACATGAAAGTGCAGGAGGTCACAAGGGCAAAAAGGATGGGACTAGCAGACAGAACAAGTGGGAAGAAGGGTAAATAGCCAGATGCTCACTGGAGGAACAGCCTAGATTTGTAACATCATTTGTAATAGTGAGAAAAGCATCATAAAGCAGACAACGTCTCTTCTTCCCTATAGGAGTGAAAAAGCAATCACAGCTAGTGTATGGCATAGGGATTGGCAACAGGGAGAAACAGGCTAACTAGGACCCACAGAGGCCAAGAAGATGCTTCAGGATTTGGTCTTTTTTATGCTAACAGGACTCTCCCCCTCTTTTTTCCACCAAGAGGTAATATTCCCATGGATATTCTTTCATACCTGGCTCAGAACTCGAGAACCCACCAGTCCAGCTGGTCTACACCATCATTGCCTTCAGGTCCTTCTTATCTACTTCACCCAAGTCCATATTGACTTGAGCACAAGACAAGATTTCTATCCAGCATTCTTTTTCCTAGCACACTGCTAGAGCTGTGGCCTAGGTTGATACTGAGACTTCACTTTTTTTCAGACTTCTCAGTCAGTGCTGGACACAATTTATTTCATAGCCTATTGTAAGCTGTGTGGTACACTATTTGCCTCTTACCTTCCAGTCTACAGGGTAGAAGACACACAGACAAAAAGGACAGGAGCACCAGAGAAGGTCCCCTGCTAGCTGGCAGGGCAATGTTTTAGAGATTGTGTGGGAGATGGGAGCATGAGGGAGCGAAGCTGAAATCCATTTGCAGGAGATCTGATTCACTCAGGCACATGGAATACCTTCAAGGCAGAATGAACAGAGCAACATAACAACTCTCCTTGACCATTCCAGAAACCAGTCTGGAATGGTCAAGGAGAGTTGGTGTCCTGTCTTCCGGGCAAGAAGGATTCACAGCCTGTGCTGAGGAACCCCCTTGATCCACAGCAGGGTGGGGTGAGTGCTACCACCTGCTCAGAGGCAATGTAGAGCTCCAGCACCCGGAATCAGAGCCCTCAGAGGAGACAGAGAGACTGATACCTCACCACCTTCAGGGGAGCAGAGAATCACAGCCATCATTTCTAAGAGGGTCTGGAATGCTGAGACGGCATACTGTTTTGTCTGGAATTTGGGGAGGCAGTCAGCTTCCTTTGGAAAACCAGGGGGGAGAAGAAAAATTTTTTTAAGTAGTGAAGAATGGCGCCAATATATCCTGCACTACCTTATTCTTTTACTCGGAAGGAAATGTGAAGAGCCCCTGGTTCAACTCCTGTAATTCACATTACAAAAAATATTAATTTTTTCAGTCCTTCGTTAATGTCTTATCTCCTTTGTACCTGCCTCCCACTATTGATACCTCAACTACTCAACAATCTTAAATCAAGAAGAAAAAAATCATGATGAATGCAACACTCAAAAGCATTCATGGCCATTTTCAATTTGCCTTTTGGTTTTTTGAGTCCTTGGGATTCATTCTGTTCTTATTTTCAAGGTTTTCTTCCCAGCAATCACAGATAAAAAAGACTTTTTCGAATAGAATGAGTTGTGTTTTTTCCTTCATTTTTTTACATAATCACAAGATTTCAGCTACCAAGATTGAAGAAAAACATTATGTATTGTGAATCTCACTGTAAAAGCCATGACTGCAGTATCTCTCTCATACACCACTGCTTCTCTCTTCCTTCTTTTCCCTCAGCAACTAAACAAAAACACCCTTTGCACAGCTTTTATTCTTGATCATTTTATTTTGGTGGTTTTCATGCTACATAAAAATTAGTTTTTATATCAAAAAATTATTCACAATATTTCCAAAATAGTTCAAGTTTTTTTTTCCTTTTTGTGTTTTTTAAATATTTTTAATGTATTTTTATTTCTTTTTTTTTTTTTTTTTTTTTTTTACTGCAGCTAGGGTTACAAAACATCCCATTTCCTCTTGCCACCACCAATTCACTGTCGGTTCCCTTTTACATTTGCATATGTAAAAAAAAAAAAAGAAAAATAACAAAACTTTTTATATCATTTACTTGAGAAATAAAAAGTCATTTGGCACTCATGTCTCTGTGGCTCTGATTTTCACCAGTGAAGTGGCTGGAGGTGGGCATGTGTGTGTGTGTGTGTGTGTGTGTGTGCACGTGCACACACATATGCATGCATAAAGGGTACAAAGAGGAGGCAAAATTTAGGCAAAGATGGTCTCAGAAGCGGACAGGATATATCTGCTGTGTTCAACAGCCTGATGGGTGGCCAGGTTCACCCCAAGGTACCAACAGCTCAAGAGAAGAGGAGGTAGCAGTGTTGGGCAGTAGAAGACTTAGACTAGAGGTGAGTATTTCTTTTTCTTTTGGTTGATAGACTGAGCTTACCAAAGGTGCTCTCCAAAGTAAATGTACATTAGTTAGAAAGCAAATACAGCTGAAGTTGACCTGTGACAGGTCTATAGATGCTACCTGCCCCAACCCTAGTAGACACAACAGTCCTCCACTGCTGTCCTCAGCCACTTCCAAGTGCCAAAGGATGAAGGTGCTGGGTTTTCCCTTAGGTGTCATGATATTGAGAGCTGGCCAGCTGCCCATGCACCACCTGTAATTCCTACTTCATGGTCTGTGAGACTCTGCTCAGCCTTGAATGATGTTGTCCAAGTTCAAAGTCATTCCTACCCACTTGCAAATAGGTCAGGAGAGGCAAGGCTGAAGACCTCTGGCCCATTCAGGGTCATTCATTTGTCCCTGTTGCAGATCTACGTGCCTGACTCCTGCTCCAGCGTGGGAAGGACTGCGCAGGAGCCAGTGAACCATCTTCCCCTGCCTGCCCTCCAGCCTGATCCACAGCCCACGCATTCTAGAGGATGACCAGCCATGGATGACCATTCCCTTTGGGTCAGACTCCTCTGCTACAGGGGTCTTGTCCAAAGAATGGCCATGGAAACTGCCAATTCCATCCCCGCCCGAACAATCTTGCATGGCTTCAGAAGGGCAGGACCCAAGGGTCAGAGAGGCTCCCTGCCATGCAACAGCCTTTGGTGCAATGGCCAAAGCTCACTGGAGAAACATTTAACCATTTTTTAAGGGAAAAAAAGAGAAATTTTAAAAGGAAGGAAAGAGAGGGAGTACCAAAAAAACCCACCAAAAAAACCCCCACAACTACAACAAAAATCTCCAAAGCCCACTTGTGCAACAATTAAATATTTTGTCTTCTGTGACTCCACAGGGAAGTCAGTGAAAAGCTACTTCCCGAAAGGCTGCTGCCTCCACTATATACCAGGCCTCACCTCCAATTACAGATGGTGCTTTGGTCACTGGCAAAGAGACGTTTCAAGATAGCCCTGCCATTCAGGAGAAACATGTACAAAGGAAAGACCCCAAATACAGCTGAACCATACAAACAATAACCGCACAGAACTGAGGTCTCGGAAAGTTGTATTGCTGAAAACACCTCCCTGCGCCCACTAAAAGGACTGTGTAAACAAACAAACAAACAAACAAACATACAAAATAAATCAACAGCTAAACAATAAACCTTCTCCCCCCCCGCCCCATGTTAGAAATTTTGAAAATGCAAAGCTAAAAAGAGCAGTTTGCTGTGTTTCTGACCTCAGGTGAGAGACAGCCTGCTCCAAAGATAGGAAAAGCAACCAGACAGGCAGAGGCCTCCAAAGCTAGCAGCTTTCTGTGCTAACCTCCACACCGACTGCTGTCCAGTGGGAAGGTCATTTCCTACAGCACCTCTTGAAGGCTCCAGCTTGCTAGGAGTTTTTAGGTGTATAGCATGTTGATAATAGCAATAATATCTAAAATACACACACGCACATGTACAAGCATTCACACACATATATCTTCTCTTCCATAAAAGACAAACCTGGCAGAGCACAGGATACAATTTGATGGCGAGGAAAGAGCAGCTAGACAAGGAAGAAAGCAGAGGAAGTGAATGGAAGTGGTCTGATAGAATGAGTCATTGGAGACCACAGATTATTCTCTTACTTTTCTTATATATGAAGAAAAATAAACCACCAAAGAGGCCCAGTGACACCAGCACTAAAGGGCTGGCTAAGCAGACTTAAGATAGGCTAAATGATGAGTGCCCTAGCCCCTAAATGTTGCTCCTTCCTTGTATGACTAATCATGGCATCTCTTCATTGGGTCCTGACTGTCTTTTCTGGCTACTGACCGAGGACAGCAGGGTCTTGTACAGCAGTCTGGCCAGTCAAAGTGCTGTGCCCGTTGCTGTAGGGCCCTCCCAGGAGGTCATCCTCTCTAGTGCTAGCAGTCTTGTGATCTCTCCTGGAAATGAACGGGATGGAGAATGGCTGCAGAAAGTTTCCTTCCTCCTACTCTCCCTTTTCATGTCCCCTCTGGAGAAATGGAAACCCTCCAGAGTGCAGGGTTTGCAAGCTCCCTACTCAGCTCCAAGCAGCAAAAGAGATGTTCTTCCAAGTAATGGGATGGGAGACCAATTCAACTCAGCTCAGCTTTTTTGTGTGTCCATCTGGCACAAGAGCAAGAAAGAACTGGCTAGTGTTTTCTTGCAAGTTCTCCCTAGGAGGCAGCAAAATGAATAGCAAGGGAGTCTCTTGTTAGAGTCACAGATCAGATTGACCAGATCTCTCCTGAAAGACCTTACAGTCAGGGTGTGATTGTCTTCCTGCTCCACCTACCAGTTAAGGCCAAAGTAGGTAATATGAGTGTGGCACAATGGTTTGGAAATGCGGCACAGTGGATGAAGCACAGAAGTGAATTAACACATGGAATGGGTTTCTGATGCTGTAGTCAAACCCTCTACAGGGGTCTGCATCCCAGCCTCATCACTGATTCAGAGCTGGTCCCCTGGAATCCAAAGAAAGCAGCCATGCCAGGGTGTACCAGGAAGGAACAAGAAGGTTGCCAATTTACCTGCAGGTACCTACCATCACCTGGCTTTAGCAGCACACGGCTCCCATCACTTTTGTCTCAGCTCAAACACATGTGTACAAACACCTAAGCACACGCACAGCGGCACCACACATACAAATGTGTGCAGGCTGCATAAATACACAAACCAACATGAACCCACCCCTGCCCCCCACGACAGACACGTGCAAGAAACACAGACAAGTAGCAACAGGCATGCAACATACACATGGCGATCCCAAGCAGAGGGATCCCCTCTAAGCTATGTTCAAGCATGGTAGGTTCCTGGGAGATGAATCCTGGCAAAATACACTGTGGGAAGTGGCCCACGCAAGGAAGAGAATCCAAAAAAGCCATTCCAGGCATCTAAACCCCTAAGCAGCTCTTCCGAAAGCTCCTTGAATTTCATAGGTGTTTAGCTGCCTGTGAAGATGGATCTGGCTCCAAGGCCTGGAAGGAAAGCAGAGGGAGAAAGTACAAAACTTGAATCTTATCCCCTTGACTGATTTTTGTCTGTTCAGGGACAGGTATCACCTTTTCCCAGTTGACATGGGACTTACCAGCCAAGTGCCCAAGGACCTAGAGAGAAGTCTCATGTAATAGATACATTCTCTCTGGACACCCTGCAAATGTTGCCTTTCTGCTGTACTTTTGGCACATTGAATAAGCAAAGGAAACACAGCAAAGGGCCTCGTGATGATCAGAAAGGTAGCTCGCTATTTTGCCATAAATTAACCTATGGGATGTTCTCCCAAGGAGATACCCACCTGCATCATTGCAGTAGCACTAAATGGGCAAGCATTTCCAACTCCACTTATGTTTAGAGTTCTGCCAGGAGTCACTCAAATGTGCAAACATGCACCTCTTCCCAGACCTACAGGTGTTTGTAGCCGTGTATTCACCGGCACACAGACCTCCGTGGACCATGCTGGGACAGTTCTGCCAACATCATAGCAAGGGTACATCAGAAGCCTGACTACCCTCTTCACACCTGGGAGCAGAGATCCATTCCCAGGTGGCTGTGGTGGTTTTTCTCAGCCAGAAATCAGAAACACAGGCCTGCAATGGAATGGCAGGTTGAGCAAGAGTTAGCTGCAGCTGGGAGAAGACTGCTGCTCTGAATACCCTCTGGCCATGCTGATCCTTTGCATTGCTCCCTGCACTGCCCGTGTACTTCCATACAACTACAGCATACACACAGAGACTGACTGGCCCTTTCTCAGACCAGCAGACCTGCTGTGGCCAGCAGACCTTGGTGTCTTCAGGGATAAGCAGCCAGTGCCAGGGACATTGAGGATGGTGGGTTGATGGACGTTCATTAAGGAGCAATGCCAATTGTCAAAAAGGGAAGGAAGGACATGTCTTGGCATCTGCCTAAAGCCTCTGCCAGTCTCACATTGGCTCTCTCCATGCTTATTCACCATCCTATCACTCTCCTTACTGCTATGACATCAGACCAACCCCAGCAGATAATGCCAAGTACCAGCTTATACTGACTGGTCAGACAGAAAGGGACCAAATCCAACCGGGCGTTCACTCCCCGGTCTGCAACACAGCAGAACTTCACACAGGTCTTTAGAAGCCTCTAAGCAATAAAGGAAGTGCCCTGTGCTTTTAAAAGATAGCATACTTCTCTCCAGCAGCCTTGCTTTATTCACATAGAGTAAGAACAAAGAAACTGTACTGATCCTGATATGGGTCAACTTGGAGTGGATGAAAACTGTATCTCTCCCTGTTATAAATTTATCAGTCAGCCATCCAGGACAGAAATTAGGTTCTTTCTCTGGGCTTTCTCAGAAAATACAGTTTCACTGCTCCCTTGCATGGGCAAATTTTCCACACTGATGATTTCTTGAGTGTGCAAGAGCAGAACACTACCTCAGTGAACACGACAGAGAAGTCAAAAATAGCTACAAAATACATATTTTAAAAATCTGGTCATGGCTAGAATTTTCCAGGAGAGAAGAAGTGGACGCCTGCCCTTCACTCATCTTCTACACAGCATTGCACAGGCTGAGAAGACAACAGAGCAACAAGAGAGTAATAAGAGAAGGAGAGTGGGAAAACAGCCAACATAAGTAATTCTGAGGGAAGAGGCATTGAGATGAAATTGAAGAATTGGTGTAAGATGGAAAAGTAGATAAGAGGCCAGGGAGATGAAGCAGTAAGCTGCTGGAGAGATCAAAACACCTGAAAATGAGGTTCTGCTAAGAGGAAGGACAAAGAGCAGAGGAAATAAAGTGGTCAAGAATGGCACTGAGGGTCTGAGACCATGTTCCCTCCCTTTTCACTGGTACTGGAAAGACTACAAAAAGAGGGAGAAGGAAGGGTTGGCCAAGTGAGGAAGGCCCATAGGGAGGTCCCTGTAATCCACAGTAACAAATGTACCCTGCTGACATCCCAGGGAGAAGACAATAGGGACCGGGAAGAGGAAGTAATCAAAGAGCAAAGCACATAGAGAAGGAAACAGCCTTGTGCCTCACACAAACAGTCCCTAGCAATCGACACGGCTTTTATTACAGGAAATTATTAACACCCTCTGCTACCCACCACCCCTTACCAATCCCAAACCTCCCCTCTCTGGGGACCCTTTCTTGGCACACACATATAACATCCAGATAAACTTTCCGAACCAGCAAAAGCAACCACTGAAACAACTTCAAACACCACAGACCAATAAAACCACAATTTAGAAGTTAACTTTCCCAACCCCCCCATGCCATTATTTAATAAGGAAATACTGTACAGATATAAAACCCACCCTTTTCCCAACCTGAATATAATTGCTTGAGCTAGTTTCTGTACATATATACACATGTATTTACACAGTTATGCTGCAGTCAAGAAAGCAGATGATGTAAAAGTCACAAAGTGAATACATAAATTAAATAACTACCAGCAGAACATTAGGAAAGGTCACGCTGTTCCTACTTGGCAAAAATGTGTTGTGGGACAGAGTCATTAAGTGTACTGCAATGTACTCTGTGTCGTGTGTGTGTGTGTGTGTGTGTGTACATACAGGCACACAAACCTCACAGCTTCTTGCTGTCTCAGGTTTGCTCATGTATGTCTCACTTCCCCAGTATGCCTTGTATGTGCCTGCGTGCCCAGAGGAACCCCTGTTCCACAGCATGGAATTATTTTCTGACCTGTTGGAGTGTATACCAGTGCTTGCTGTGAACTTTTAATGTCAGGAAGCCAGCAGGTTAAGAGATCTGAACTACTAACACATCACAGAGCTCCTTCTTTACCTCAGCACTCAGGGGACTGTACCCTTGACATTGGCGGACATGAGTCCTGCTCTCTGCAATACGGTTTCACTGCCTTTTTCTATACACAAGCAAGTTTATGCTGTGTCAGTTTTGTTGTCAGCAATGGCAGAAGGGTGCCAGAATTCACTCAAATGGCATGGCTAGGAGAGGAATTTGGGGAATCTCAAGAAACGGAGAAAAAAAACTGAAAGCCAATTGCAAAGTGATTTTTGTTGTTGCCCTTCTAGTGGCAGACACCCAGGTTTGTCTGCAGTCAGCCCCAGGGCGGTCCAGAGGGCCCATGATGAAGATGAAGCAATAGTGTTCATATTGCCAGTGAGACACTCGGCACCCCAGTTTGCCTTTGATGGGGGAGGAGAGAGGAAGCCACAGGGAAGTGTAGGTAAATGCAGCGAGGGTCTATGGCTTGGAAATCTATTTGGCTGCAAATTGAAAATAAGCCCTTGTGGGGACAACAATCAGGTCCCACTAGTTACTATCTCAATGTAACTACCTGCAGCATCCAGCAGCATGGTAGGTGTGTTCCAGGTGGACACGCCAGGTGTGTTCAGCAGCAGGGAAGCACTTATGGGAAAGAGTGGGTGCAGATGGGGATCATGGCTTGGAGTCTGTCCCCATTCGTTGCCAGCAATTTGGTTCCTTTCTTGTACACAACTCCCAGGGGCTCCTGCGGTGACCAGGCATGTGCCACATGCTGTGCCACCGCAGTTATGATTCCAGAAAGGAATCATAACTGGACCCTACCCTTTGCCAGCTTGGATAGAGAAGAAAGGGCGGAGTGTAATTCCATAGAGCAAGGGCACAGAGGGTCAGCACAAAGTCCTTTCATCAACACTCCTGATCTTTATCTGCTTCCATTTTCTCTTTCTTTTTGGCAACCAAAAATGTGTGGGGAAGTGCAACCTCCCACCCTTCTCCAAGAGAAGGGCTCATCAAAGGTTGCTTGACTGGAGTGGAGGATGTGTGAAAGGCCTAAGTCTGATCACTGGCTGTGTTCCCAGGCTTGCTTCCATCTGTTGATAAGCAATGGAGGTGGGAGGATATGCCATATTTGATAGAAAGCTCTAAAGCAAAGACTTGCCTATGAAGATCCCTGAGGTATCTCTGATCACTCCAACCTGTCACCACCATCATATTCATTTTTTTATCTCCCCCTCTCTCTTTTGCTGGCAATTTTGCTGCGAGCAACAGCCTGATCTGAATGCACAAAGGGACACTATTCAAGATGGATGCTAGTGTCTTCTCAGAGTGAGTAACTCAACATCAGCAGACATTGCTGAAGAAGAGGCCCATCCTGGCAACTTTTAACCCTTCCACCAAATCCTCCGCAAAGTCACAAAGGAAGCTTCCTCCCCCAGTATGCTGGAAATTGAAGTACCAGTTCCCTACAGGCAAAGTTCATACTTTGATATTGCTGAGCATTTTGAACCCACTGGGGTTCTCACCTGGAGAGTTCTGACAATGCATGCTGGATTTCAGAGAGAATGGGATTTTTTGTTGCTGCTGTTGTTGAGGGGGGGACGGTGTGCTTCATTGTCTCAACCGACAACAAGTTCTGACTGCAGCTTTTCTTGCCCACTTGGGATGTGACATTGCAAGCTCTGACACTGCCCTCACTGGGAGGCATGATGGGAGACAGAGAACTAGGACACCAGCCCGTGTTGTGTTGCACTAGAGTAAAAAGCCGGTGTGAATACTCCAACAAGGTTTATGATGTGGAGATCCATGGCTGCAAGTTCTACCTGCCAGTGCTTTCTACCATGTATGGCACATTTCTGATATTTTTTGCATATTTCCTCAATCTCCTTCATAGACATCCTCCTTCAGCCGAGTACATACACTCCAGTACCGCTTCAGAAGAACGTGGCTCATGAAAATACCTCTCAGAGAGCCATGCCTCTGGCTAGAAGTGAGGAGGTAAATGTCAGAAACACTGCCAAAGGTGCCTAATCTTTCCTGGGAGGCTGTCTGCAAATAATCAGTAGAGATCACCAACTGTAGAGGACACAATGGTTTTTGCTCAGTATTCTTGTGTGCAGAAAACTTCAGAGAGAGGAAATGTTCCCAGCCACTGCCCCAGAAAATACTGGTGTTTCTGCAGCAGAGAGAGAGAAATGGTAAGGCAGGGGATGTGGAGTTTTGTCAGGCTCTGGTATGAAATCCCATTCTTTTCTGGACAGGTAATAAACAGCACATGGGTGGTTTTCTAGTATAGACAACACCTGCTGCTAATATTACCTGTTTGATTCACTTGAATACTTACAATGAAAATACACCAAATCTAAAATTCTAAATATATAATCAGAGTTTAATAACATCATTGATTTATTTTCTTGATTATGAATTATACCCTCCCCCCTCCCACCCCTTCCCCTTCGTCTCTGTCCCAAAAACTTGTTGACCTGTCAGAACTAAAATAAACAAAGCAACCAGAAAAGATCACTTATAGGAGAAAGGATTAACCTGATGGACACGTGGCCTAATATATTATGGGAGAAGGCAAAATACCAGACTCCTGTGGTTAGACCAGTGGTTCAGTCCAGAATTTCCAGTTCTTCTTTTCTGGTTGCCCTAGAGCATTCATTTGAGTGGTTTGTGGCACAGTTAATATTTGCAGAGCACTCGGAGTGTTAACAGTGCTACAACAGTAAGAATACTAGATAATGATTTTGGCAAACTATCATTTGCCGATCAGTGGAACAAGGGACAGACCAGTTCGGAGAAAATACGAACCAACTTTCAACCCGGAACACAAAAATCAGAACCTTTAAGAAGAGATTTGAAAAAAGTTCCATTAACTTCTTTTTGGTTTGTTTTCAGCTTAATTTCCCTGCAGAGCCACCCTCCAGGTTTCCTCGTTCCAGGTGGGGAGGGACGGAAAAGTACCGAGATAACCACCAAAGAGATTAGCTGCCCTCGTCAGCTGTCAAGCTTCCCAACCCCAAGCCCTTAGGAAATACCAGAAATTATCACGAGCTTTCCCAGGTCCAAGATTTCTAAACCAAAGTAGCATTGGAGAAGTCTCTTAATGTCAAAATGATGGTCCAACCTGAGTGGCCAACTTGATGGTTCACCCCACCACTATCAAGACAGTGTAGTGCCTTGAGGCCCAAATTCCACAGAGAGATGCTGGTACAGAGAGTTTATATGCAAAAAGGAATTGGGGGTGTTCCCATCAAAACATGAAACCCTGCTGGCAAGGCTTGAAGTGACGTTCCGGCGTCTTCCATTCATGAAGATAAAGGTGACAGGGCAATACAAGGGGCCTCAGGGGAACACAACACACATGGGTTTCTCTCTCTCTCTCTCTCTCTTTTTTTGTTTTTCCTCATTCATACGGCCTCGACCTGCGTAAACCGCTTCCAAAAATGCAGCCTGAAAAGTCATAGAAAACAAACAGAACGGAAACAAACCTCCCCTCCCTCCCACCCCACGACCTGAATATTCACGAGAAGAGAAACACCAATTTATACAAAAACGCAATAAAAAAGAAATATTTACAAAAGAAAGGAACGCCTTCTTGGTGGCCGCTATCAGAGGTGTCTGACAAGCTGCCATGTGTTCTGGATTGCAGATCGCTCTGTTAATGTGTTTGGTTTCTTTTTTTCTCTTTTCTTTTCCTTTTTGTACTTGTAATGAGAGAAGAGGGAAAGAGTAAGAAGTTCCCTTACCCCAAAGACGAGGGGGTGGCATCACAAAGACTCTTCCCCTCTTTCCTCCTTAATTTCCTCTGTGAAATATAAGAAAATATTCCCCTCAACAACCCTGTCCACCCTCTCCTCACACACTTTGACTTTATAGGTAAATCCCACCCTCCCCCCTGCCTCAGCTTAAAAAAGAAATAAAATAAATAGGTAAATAAATAAAAGGCCTTCTGTTGGCTTAAAAAGAGAACGGTAAGATAAAATCAACCATGGTGTGGTGAGGAATGTGAGAGAGGTGGCTTTCAGCTCAAGAAATGTGGCTCATAAAGACAGGGCTGCCATCTCCCTTCGGAGTCAATCTTCAGCATGCTCTCAGCACAGGACTCTCTCAACCCTTCACCTGGTGAGCCATGGTGATTGAGACACTGGGACAGACCCAGGATAAGCCATAGAGACTTTGCCATATCTCTCATGATGGGAGAGGTCGGTCCACACCCCCACCTCAGGAGATAGATGACACATGAAAGGTGTGTTCAGCTTCTCACTCCTACCATTGCTCCTTTTCCTTTAGATTAGCTTGCATCTAAAATGATACAATGAAAAGAAAAAAACACTCTTATTTGATACTAAGTGCACCAGGAAAGCTGTCACTACAACTGCAGGGATGGGAAACCCTAGGCTATTCCAGCTTTACACCTGTGCTAGTATCTCTCTCTTTCACACAGAGGCACACACACACACGTACACGCACATCTCAGCTTTGTACATCTTCAGTCTTCAGCACAAGTTTCTGTGCTCTCTGGCATTTATTCAAGCACATCCCTTCTCAGGAAGACAAGCTGTGTACTTCCTCTGTACATTCAATAGTAAATATACACATGTATTTCCCACGGGTGCATACACCCTCCTCCCATTTCTCATGTGCAAGGAGGCATTGAAACAGTCCACCAGCACCACACGCACCCCTCTATGGCATTTCTTTTTTCCTTTCCACCATTGGCAGAGGGCACCCTATTCCTTTTGTTCCAACCTGCTGGCCATGTGTAGAGAGAGCAGAAGGATTAAGCTCCTTCTTTCTCTCCCGTCCTTGCTGAAAGGACATGCCAAAATGGGTCTGGTGTCCCCTGAAGCGACAGTGAAAAAACTCCCCACCTTTCCCTACTCTTAAGCTCTGTTCTACTGTGTTTGTTCTCCAGACACCTCATAGGATACTGGGTTTACTTTGCTTTCTTCACAGACATTTCAAGTATGAAGTTATCGTATATACTCACAGATAGGCAAACCCTTACTATGTACTGCTCCCACCCTTGAAGAATGTCAGAACTAGTGAGCAGCTCACAGCTAACGAACCAACCCTGTTCCTCTTTCCTCAAATCCTTCTTCCTTCTGTGCAAACCAGCATCTTTTGTCTAAGTTTGGGAAACCAACCCTGGAGTCGGGAAGGTTCAAACTCATACTATACTTCTTTTCTCTCTCTCCCACTGGTCTGCCATAGATTCAATGGCTGTAATAGCCATAGTGAAACCACTAGCCTGACCTGCAGACAAATCTTCCCTCCCTCCCTCCACACCCCCCAGCAGACAATTCAAAATTTTAGCGTAAAATTTCTCAGCATATACGCAAATATATATATATATATATATATATATTTCAGCCCTAAACCCCCATAGTCTTCACAAAATAATGTAACAAGAACCTCAATATACCTAACATGTAAGTGCATCATCAAGTTAGTGTTGTTATTCTCCCTTCACTTTCTCCACATCAAACACTACTCTTTTCTAGGCAGTTTAAGGAACAGTTGCCTGAGCAAGCATATTTTCCTGCATGTCCATTACACTGCTGCTGCTGCCTCCTCCTGTCACACACACACACACAGACGTGTGCGCGCATGCCTTTCCCAGCTGGGAGCCAGTAGAAGTGAACACTAAAGTCACTGCTGCTTCTCCTCAGCCCACCCCTTCCCTGCCTTTTTCTCTGCTTCCTGAAACCATGAGCAAGGATATCCGACTCCGACATCACTGTAAAGTGCAATGGCCAGGAATGGAGGAGAATGGGAGGAGCGAGAACATGGAAAAAGAGATAAAACGGGAGGCTTGGGAAAGGAGGAGGAGGAGGAGGGGAAACCAAAGAGGTGGCACTTGTCACCAGTGCTGCACTACTCACAACTCCAGTATCCCACAAACTAAGGATGACTCAGGAGAGTAGCTGATGGGATTGATCCCACCCCACCCTCCCATGCTCCACATACATCCCCAGTCCCTCCCCGCGCTCTTCCCCTCTCACTCAAACGTCAGACTCAATACTGGAGAGTTTCTCATAAACATGCCCGTTGCTGGAGCCATTGAAAGCCCTGGGGTTTTTGTTGTTAGGCACACAGGGGTTGGACTGGTTCCCTATACAGATGTCCTTCTGGAAACGGGCTGGCACAGCCCCATGAAGGGCTGAGACCACCGGCTTGTTGGTGGTGACAATGGCTCGGAAGTCTGGCCTGGCTTTGGGCCCTCCTGCCACCACAGGCTGCCTGAAGAAATAAGATTTGCTGCCGTGGAGCAAGCATTGGTCATCCCCAAAAGTGGGGATGAAAGGGTTTTGGGTGACCCGGTCGGGGTAGAGCGACTTGCTGAGCATGTAGCCCCCACTGCTGCCGGGGTTGTTGTGGTGGTGGTAGCTGGTGGCGGGCACTGAGGACTTGTTGTTGGCAAAGGTGGTCTCACTGGCTGGCATCTCAAACATGTGGGCGTAGGGGCTCCCCTCCAAAAAGCGGCCCTTGTCCTTGAGGCTGACGCTGCGGGGGGCCAGGGCCGAGTCATCCTTCTGCAGGTCCACAAAGGTGTCATAGGAGTGCTGCCGGCGGAGTTTGTTGCGGTTCTTCTTCTGCACCTTCGAGGCAGAATTGGAAGGGCTCTGAGGATATTTGGAGGAGGAGGTGGCACTGGTGGCCACGGGCACAGGGGCAGGCGGCTGGTCCAGCTCTTGGAGCGAGTTGTCCTCACTGATGTCGTACAGGTTGCCCGCTTTCTTGCAAGCCTCACAGCGGATGCAGGCCTGGCGGGTAGAGTTCTGCCCCACCGTTGATGGCGTGTAGTTGTGCAGCTTAGAAGGGCAACTGCGGCAGAAATTAGCCCCGGTCCGGTCTTCCCAGTCTAGATTGGTCAGGTTCTTCTCCCACGGCGCTGGGACCCCGCTCACAACACTATGCTTGTGCTCATTGCCTCCACCAAACTCGCCCGAGCCGTGCTTGTGGTGGGCCCTGTTAGTGCAGGATCCACCCCCTCCTCCTCCTCCCGTGTCACGCTTAAACTCATCTCCCCGTTCTTTGTAGATATCCGTCAGGTCCACGTGTTCCCAGTGCGGTGAGTTCTCCTTGGTCCGAAACTGGTCAAGGTAGAAGTCCCGTAGCCCTTCCTTGTCCCTGAAGTAGCGCTTGTGGTCAGGTGAGCGGGGCGGGCGCCGGCGGTAGGCCAGCTCTATCTCATCAAATTCCCTCCGGGACTTGGCAGAGGCTGGGCGCTTCTTCAGGCTGTCCTTGTACTGCTGCTTCCGCCTCTTGGCTGCATTGCCCTCAATGTTGCCATAGGTGACCGTGTGAGTGGAAATGTCAGAGACGTCTGAGCGGATCAGGTCGTCGTGGGTCCCACTGCCCCCGTAGCGGTCGCTCTTGAAGGAGAATTTGCCGTAAAGGTCACCCAGCTGGCTGTGCTTGGCAGGGGGCAAGCCCAGGTCCAAGGGCTTCTTCCCGATGGAGCGCGACTGGGCGTTGAAGGGCGGGTTGTCACAATCATAGAGCCCGTCGATGGAGCTGGTGCTGCCAATGCTATGGGGGCGGTGGTGGTGGTGGTAGTGGTCCTGATACACATTGCTGTCCTTCAGCTGGAGATTGCCAAAGGTCCTTTCCACCTCACTAATATAGTCACTGAAGAGGTTCTCCTCGCAGGGGGGGTTGTTGTAGGACTTGCAGTCTGAGTGGGTGAAGCTGCGGCGGTGCTCAGAGATGTCGTAGACGGATGACTCGCGGCGGATAAAGTCCAGGGCACTCTGTGGTGAGCCGTTGACCCCTGACAGGTTGGCCATGTTCTTGGCTGTCCGAAGCAGGCGGAGGATGTTGGAATGGGTGTTGTTCATAGTTGCTGTGGGGGAGTTCATTGCTGACTGGCGCTCTTCAATGGCCACGCCGTGGATGCAGCTGTAGATACCCTGAAATGAGAGAAAGGAAGGAGGTGAGCAGTCCTGCAAAGAATACACAGAGGGGGACCTAAACTGGGAAGCACCCTGGGCATCAAGAGTCTGTTCCTGCAGGACAGTAGGGCCTATCCACCTCCCATCATGAAGCACAATCAAATCAAATTAAATCAGATCTGCTCTACCAACCCTCGCTGTTTTGACCCTCTTTCTTGACCCTCACATTTTTCTTTTCCCTCCATTCCTCTTCCTCTGCTTTGTTTCAAGTTGTATCTCCAGGATGCAGGAATGCCTGCTTGCATCTGTAAGAGTTAGTCAAATCTAGCAGGTATAACACAGAATTGCAAACGGGGACAATGATATCCTTGGGAATAAAAGAATCAAGACAAATGATTCTGTTTGGATGAGAGGATGAAAGTCTGTTTTGGCCCCTGAAAATCATCTGGGCATCAGTGAATCAACGAGACAGGAGCTATCTTAAAAGGGAACAGCTTCATTTGTCATAAACTTAGCTACCTTTATCACCAGTACAGATTAGAAAAGGAAACAGAGAAAGAGCAGAACTCTAGAATAGGTATTTAGGTATTTTGCATGCGGTTGACTGAGGTACAATAGAATTCTTAATTGCATTCTGTTAAATTTAACAGTGATAACAGGCTCTAAATTGGCAGCCCTGAAAGCAGAAGTGCTCTATTCAACCTCAAATCAGACAACAGAAGGGCCCAATTTCTCCACATTCTCCACAAGCTCATTTCATCCATGACTGTTTGCAAGGGCTATCCCTAGGAACAGAACGAAAGGGGCTCCTTTATTCCCTGACCTGCCAAATGGTGCCTGATGATTCATGTCAATTGTGAAATGGACACCATCACATCATGTTATCATGGTTTCTCAGCAGCTAGCAGACGATTAACACTTTTCAGACCTTTCACCAACCTGGCCCAGGTCCAGCAGATAACCACAGAATGAAATAATCTATTCTTAGCTTAGGGTCACCAAACACAATGCCCCATCTCATCTCCACACTAAACCACATTAGAAACTAACAATAGAGAAGAGAGGCTGTGCCCTTGCATTCAAAAGGCTTTGTCAATTCTCTTCAATATGTTATGCAGCAATTATATACTCCTTGTACAATCAAAGTAACTTCTGCTACATCAGATGCTGAGCTAAAAAATGCCAAGGTTTGACCTCACTTCAGAATGGATCAGGAGAATGGGCCAGTGGCTTGAAAGAAGGAAAATAAAGCTCCAATTGGGATACTGCTAGCAACACTAATAGTAGAAGATGACTCAGAAATGGCTAGAATCTGTTTTAAATGTAAATGTTGTACCCTAAGGCAGATTTGCATAAAGCAATTGCTAAGTTTATGTGGTCATCCTCTGTAAAAAGATTTCTGCATAGTTCAGGGCATGCCTTTCAGTTAAGGACTTCTGACTGTCAATGAAGGCACACTTCTAGTTAACAAAAGGTCAGCTGAAAAGCTGTAATTTAGAGGACAATGTAAGACTCCTGAATTTCTAATCATGCCATCCATCATTACTTGATTACAACTCACAACTCACTTTGGAGGAGCAAACAGTAACAGTTAACTTGTCTTTTCCTGTGTTTTCATCTCCGTGTGAAACTTCCATTTCCTCTACCACAACCCAGCAGAGACCAGAGGTGTCACAGAAAAAAACTAACATGTTTTTTGCAATATTAACAGCGCAAAGATGACACCGTGCAGACTGCCACCTGTGTATTAGACAGTCTTGGTGGATATTCCCATCTCCAGTACCTAGGACTGTCTGAATAAAGCCTCTGTTCGTCCCTGACAGTTACTGGCACTCACCCTGCTGATGGAGAAGACCACACCAGGCTTGCCAGAGCAGACACCCATGAAGCAGTGGCGGAACTGCCAGTAGAAGAGATGCTCACAGATGAAGGTGATGAGACTGAGGGCCATGGCTGCTCCCAACATGTAGAAGACACCTGCCATGTTATCTATATCCAGCTGGCTGCTCATAACCTCATTCTTCTCATTGTGACAAATGCCAGTGAGCCAGAGAGCTTCCAGCTCCTCCATCTCCCCTAGAATGACAGACAGGAGGAAAGAAACTGGTTAGATAATCCTGCAATGGCTGAAGAGCTCAAACTAGGGCAGACTTAAAGCAAGAAGCTGATCTAACGTAATTTCCAGTCTCCACATCCTTTTTCCACATCTACAACATCCCGAAAATATCCTGACTGCCCTTCTGATATGCCATTTGTCACAGGAAAGTCAAGGATTTTTCCAAAGCCTGATATTAGCCATAACAAGCTGTTCCACAGGACACAGCTATGATACTTGCTGGATGTTTACACTGAGATCCTGAAACAGTTGTCCACCACATGACTGAAGACGTGGCCTCACAAACTTCCACTTTCATTAGGTCAATGAAGGGAAAAATCAGTGACTGCTAGTGGTAGACCAAAATTAATCACTTCTAGATGAAAAAGATTGTATTTTTGTTCATTGTGCGTTTCCAACTTGGAATCAAAATATTGATTGTTTTCAATCAATTTTTGTTTCCATCATATCCATAGCTCATTAAAACCAGGTGCAATGTTCCAAAAAGCATTTCAGTATTTTTACTTGTTTTTCTTCCCTTCAATTTTGTTAAAATTCCACACTTACAAGGGCTTTGACCAATCAGAAATTTTACTAATTTGTATCAGCTATGAGCAAATGTTCAGTACTCTAATTTCATACACCACTTACTACCATTACGGTGCTTTCATGAGGGGTGAGAGAGAGGTAAATGCTCTCACAAGCACACATATTGGGGACACTCAGAACAAACTAATTTTCCAGGATGACAGATTGTTTCATGTTATTAGAAAAGTTCATTTTTTACATTTTCAATCTCCGGTCCAGTGGCTGGGGGAAAAAAATCCATACATGTAAGTAGTGCCATAACAGAGTCTTTGAAGCTTTGTGGAGAACTTATGTCTTTCTCTAAAATAACACATACTAGGCTTTTTAAGAAACAGAACAATCTATCTATCAGGTGGCCAATTTTCTCAAGTATGTCCAAATTATGTTCTTTCCATATTTATAGTACCATATGTTATTTTCAGATTTCAGGGGAGAAAAAGAATACTTCTAAATAAAATAACCTGTGAATTTTATTTATTCATAAAAAAGGACACAGTAAAATGTAATGTGAAATGGAAAGACAGGAAAATACTTGCTAAGAAGGAATTTATTTTCCCATGAAGTTTTTATTAATATTAACATTTTCTCTGTAAATTAAGAGGCGAACTATGTTACTATAATGTTCTAATTAAAACCTTATTCCAAAATACGCTTCTGAGTCTCAAGTTTTTCTTGGTTTGTTTTGTTTATTTTTTGGGGGGGGAGGCGGGGGGGGTGTTAGGTTTTGGAAAATCTGATCTAGCTCTTTTATCCAGATATATTTATCCTTTAATTCAGTAAATTCTGCATGAATTGATCCTATCTAGAGCTATAAAGTATGGAATAACCACAGACATCCAGTATAATTAGTGGGTTTCGTCATGGCAAAATCTCAAAACTAGTGAAAAATTCAAACCAGAGTTCTTGTTTTTACAAGATGTTTTTCACATAAGATATTTTTCAAACACACATCTGATCTTGTTCTATGAAAACTTTAGTGCTTTTGGCACTAAAGGCTTTTGATGATACCGCTACCCTGCATCAATAACAAGAAAGAAGTGACATTCTCGCATTTTTGGTGTGTTGCCTCTAAAAAAAACCCCATTAATAATTCCATGTTCTCAACTCACATCTGAAGCACCAGAGCCAGAAACTTCCATTTCTTACATGCAAAACTCAGTATTTCTTAGGAAACTCCCAGCACTTCTTTTTCTTGTCACTTACCATCTCCAAAAAGCTGTAGAATTGCAAGATCCACCTGGCGCTTCCAGCCTGAGTCCTTCTGGATGGCAATGCCATAGCCAGTGGAGGCAAACACTTTCCCACTCCCAATTGTCACCAGCTTGCAGCCTTCATCTCTGCCAGCCATGTAGTTTAGCACTGCTGCATCATAAATGAAAGCATCCAACTTCCTGCACAGAGGCAAGAAACAAGAGGGTATAGTACAGAAAACATAACATCTGCATGAAATCAAAGGTGGTTTTAGGTAGCTAAGGAAGAAATTAACCTCTTTAAGATGGACTGCAATATGTCATGTAGAATCATAGAAAAGTTTGGGTTGGAAAGGATCTTAAAGACCACCTAGTACCAAACCCCATGACATGGGCAGCAACACCTTCCATTAGACGAGGTTGCTCAGAGCTCTATCCAGCCTGGCCTCAAACACTCTTAGGGATGGGGCATCCACAACTTCACCACCTCACAGTTAAGTGCCTCACCATCATCATGCAAAGATTTTTTTTCCTAATATCTAATCTTTCAGATTGAAACCATTCCCCCTTGTCCTGTCACTACATGCATTAATAAGAAGTTTCTCTCCAGCTCTCTTGTAGGTTCCCTTCAGGAAGGTCACCCTAAAGTCTTCTGAACAATCCAAATTCTCTCAGCCTTTCCTTTAGGAGATGTGCTTTATCCCATTAATCATCTTGGTGGCTTCCTCTGGACTGGCTCCAACAAGCCCATGTCCTTCCTATGCTGGGACCCCAGAGCTGGATGCAGCACTGCAGGTGGGGTCTCACCAGAGCAGAGCAAAGGGGCAGAATCCCCCTCCCTCATCCTGCTGCCCACTCTCCTTTGGATGCAGCCCAGGATACAATTGGCTTTCTGGGCTGAGTGCACATTGCTGAGTTTTGTCCAGCCTCTTATCCCCCAAGCCCTTCTTGGCAAGGCTGCCCTTGATCCCTTCATCTCCCAGCTGGTGTTGATACTGGAGGTTGCCCCAGCCCAGGTGCAGCACCTTGCACTGGGTCTTGTCAAATCTCATTAAATCCCCACGTGCCCACTTCTTGAACCTGTCCAGGTCCCTCTGGATGGTATCCCATCCTTCAGGCGTCATCTTCACTTTCACCATAGTTAAATAAAAATCAGCCTAAAGCTGTCTTACAGGTGAATCTGGGTTATAAATGAGGATCGTCTATTTCTTTCTGACTATCTGCTAATCGTCATTTCTGATCTTAAAGGAAATTTGGAATACACACATACTGCAAGATTAAGAAGAAGGAAGAGGAAGTCAAGGGGATCTATATCCTTGAGAATAGCTTATATTTCTCTACTGCCTTTCATCTCAAAAGAATCTAAAATGCGTTATAAAATATATCAATATTAGATAGTAACGTGGGGATTGAAGTAAGGAGAATATTTTTTCCAATATCCAATGACTTAGCTGAGAAAAATAGTTTTTTTTCAAATAAAATAGTCAGGACATTATGTTTAACCCCTCAGTTACTGTGAAAAGTACTACCAGATCTTTACCAATGCCAACTGGCCACGAGAGCAGCTTTATAGTTTATCCTGTTGAATTGGCCTTTGTTAAAGAATTTGCAGCTGAAAATCACAACAAAAATTCTGTTTCAACACAGAGAAATCCCTATTATGGGCTGTATAGAGAGCTCAACAGCCTGATGAGAGCCTTTTCACACTGAAACAAATTGATTTGGATATGGGGGACATCTCAGAAGGCTGCATCTTCCACAAACCCAAAGACAGTTGATGAGTAAATCCTCCCACTAGATCTGAAATGAAACATTTTCTGATAAATGACCTAAGATCTTCCAGTTGCACATTCTCTCTCACATACTATGTTTACAATCTACCTCCTGCACATATATTTACATTATGGTGATTATCTCAGTTCAAGTGCTCATCTGTGAGGAAGTCTGTCCAAGGGTGACTATGAAGCCAGGATGACATCTATCACAAGCGATGACCTCTATCTCATCCATATATTTCCAGGACAGTGCATATTTATTTCCTGAATGATGACTATCCTGGCAAATGTATCTTCCCAGGATGGTATCCAACTATGGTACAGCCATTTGTAATGGGCTGGGGGCCTCTGAACCTGGCAAGCTGGTTTAGGAATACTCAGTCAATTTAGTAATTAAATTGGCTAAACATCTTAATTTGTGCTTTGAAATGAACTTTCTCCTAAGAGTGCAACATGAGTGTAAGCAAAAATGTTTTTTATTCACTGTGGCTGGGCTCTAACAATCAAAATGGTCAGTTCTGAGTGCAGGTCTTTAATTACACAGGACAAAGGCTTGCAAAATGCCATTTTGAGTTAGGTCCTTTGCAGATTCACTGCAAAGGATGAGCTATTCAAGCATGCTTTTTGCTAATGATTTTTCCCATGTCTCCAAAATTACCCAAGGAAACGCTTACATTTTTATACTTCCAGATTATTCAAATAATGTTTTGTTTAGCCCTTGATACTAAAATATTCCAGAGAGTAGGCTACTTCCAAACTATTTGCTTCAAACCTACCTTCTATTATATTGTATTAGCTGGTGATACACTGGGGTGGGATTAGTCTGACAGCTTCCCGATTAACATAATCTTTTATACACTGAAGGAGGGAAAACAAAGGAATTTCCAGATGACAATATAAATGCTTCAAAAAAAACTTTGTCCGCAGGGACTTGTGAGCTTTTCTTCTGCATGCATAAAAACCCATCAGCATGGAACATCTTGATGAAGCAAGGTCTTTGGGACCAATACACACATGGATTATGTACACAGGGATACAGTAGGTCCTCTTTCTCTTTTTGTTCTTAAATTCTTATAAACACAGCAAAACCAGAAACTTTTACACAGATATCAATAGAAAAACCTGGCAAAAAGAACCAGAGAGTCACTCTCCTGTGCTGCTGTGCTGTGTGTGGTCTGGCTATATTTTAACCATGGCATGAAAACAGAGGCTCATTTTTCAATCCTAAAAAGTTTCCAGACAAGCATGCAAAAAGTCAGGTTTCTGTGGTAAGCAAGCATGTAAGAAAGCCTCACCCAGTCTTCAGCGAGAAGAGCGCATCGTCCACGCCCCTCTGGTTGAACTTCACCATGTAGCTGTGCATTTCAGGGTAGTTGTTGCGGATGTTCCTTTCCGTGCTGCCGTTGGGAACCGTCCCGAAGCGGAAAGGGGGTGAGAAGTCATTTGGTTTCTGGAACTGAAGAGACAGAAAAGGGACTATTTCTCACAGTCTTTCAGATTGAAGCAGTCATCTGGTTGGGAGAACATCTGAAGGCTGATCTGATTTTATTTTACTATCATGTAGAAAACATAATTGAAAAGATATTTTATTGTTTTCAAACATGAATATTTCCTATTAATGCCTAGGAAACAAGAAGTAAATCTGAGCAAGCTGTTCTTTTTCTCTATTCTGGATTAAGGGCATGAAATAGTCAGTGATCAGAGATTAAATAGGAGGTTAGATGAAAGCAAAAAGGAAAGGGAAAATGTAACAGTGGTGCTGGAACACAGTCAAGAAGCGGTTTCCAATAAAATCCATATGATATGCTTTCTATCCACAAACTGTCATTTAGTTCCTAAGAAGTATCTTTTTCAGCTCCGTGGATGCCTTTACACTTCCTGGTCCTGACAGAGGTAGAAAAGTAATTAATGAGGAGAGATGCCTCTCAGCACACCTCACACCCACTTCACCGAACAAATTATTAGCTTTCAAAGTTTTGGGCAAATGTCCCAAATAAAATGCTGTTTGTGGCTGCAATTTACTAGTTACTTTTGATGCCCAGAACAGAGCTGGCAGAACACTCTAAAGCTGCTCACAAGAAATACATTCATCATATCATTCCCCCAAGGCTGCAAGCCTGTGAGACTTTATTTGCCACTTGCTTAACTCAAGTCATAATCAATGTTCTCTGGGATTTCACGAGGAGTAAAATTTAGACTGTCAATTATCAGGACTGCTTAAAACCCCCAGAACCAGCAGATGAGAAGAAGCACAGAACTATAAACCAGGAACTGAATAAGCAGTAAAGATGCAAAGGTAGGTTAAGTGGAAGGAAGCCTCCTCCTCTCTGGATATATCAAGCAGTAGCTTGCCTGGTGTTATTTCTTGACTCCCAACTGTGACAGTGTATTTCTATGATCCTGAGAAGCACACTGACAAGGGGCTAATGGTCAGACCAAAACCATTTAACAGCCGGAGTGCACCTGGCTCATGAATACGTGCAGTCATGCACTGCCACCTTCTACACAGCTGCAATCCATAGATAGTTCTAGCTTAAAACACTTGCAGATGAGCTTTGGTCTTGAGCTCTACTTAAAGCCATATTGGAAATGGTCAGCTCAGCTGAGGAGGCCAGAGCCCCTGGAGCAGTGTATCTCGCCCACATCTCAGCCATGAGGACAGCTAGAAGCTGGGTCTGTGGATAGGTGAACACACTGTTCACCTGTTTCTGTGTACCAGCCAACTCATCTCTTCAGTCTGGACGGCAAGGTGGGCTTGTATGTGCATGTGAGTGTGGGAGAGAGAACACATATCCTACTGCTTTAAGCCAATAAAAAACATCTGAGCTGTTTTTCTGAACTCAGGTTAGTGCATCACCAACAAAACAGAAGTTTCACATAGCATAAAACAGACAGTAAGGTGTCTCTTAGAACTCTGTCACACCCTCTAGGGAGGAAAACAAACTCACAGCTATCAAAGACTGTAATGAAAGCAAACTTTGATGGGAGAAAAATCGCCACAGCATGCTAAAATTATTCTTTTTTACTAAGCTGATTAAAGCAGCAGCCTAGGGGACCCATCACAAGGAGGGCACTGCCATGCCAGACACAAAGAAACACAGTCTCTAAACCAGGAGATTGCAGCATGGGCAACTTGCTTTCCCAGAGGCTGCAGAACCCCACCTTAAAGGGATATAGGACATTCCCATTCCCACAGAGCCCTCTGACAGAGTACAGCCAGCAGGAGAAGCATCAGGCAGGCCTGACCAGCATTTGTAGGACTGAGTTTTGGCAAGTCCATTTTATACTTCCACCCTCCATTCCCAGTAATACAATCTCTACTTTTGTCTGCTTCCATCATGGTGCCTACAAACTGGAGTAAGAAGGATTACAAAGGCAGGCATTTCCCTGTGATAAGGGAAATAATCCCAGCTCTGAGCTATCTTTTGTCCCCACGCTGATCCAGAGGCCATAATAGCAGCCACAGGTGAAAGGCTCCAGAATCTCCTGGGCAATCAATAAATAAATGAAAACATTTCTCTTGCAAGAAATTACTGTTTCTGGCAACAGGAAAAGCACATTTCTAGAGAAAGAGGTCAGGTTGATGACTTCTACAAATTCACATACTACTCATTCACTCACCAATCCTTACCTCCTGCTGATTCCTTAGTCAGAACAGATCTTCAAATGGTAATTACTCTCCACACACCAACATGCACACACACTTCAGCAATAGCTTGGTGAACAGCAAGACGGGAAATGATATGAAAGGACCCATATGGGGCCCTCACCAGGCAATTTTAGCTTGAGTGCCCAAGAGGAGCACATATTCCCAGCTAACCTAGCTTAATGTTTACAAAGCTGAAAGTAACCAATGTCCAGCTGACTCCACAGTCCATGCAGCCTGAGATAAGCAGCTACTTCTCCATATTTGAGAAGTAATAGTAGTACATGCATGCAGCTTTCTGATAGGAGATGGCAGTTCAAAAATCCCCATGTGTGTTTCTTGGCAGTTTGGGCACAGCTCAGTCCAAGGATGAAGGGATCTCCAGTGAGCTCTCCAGAGTCAAAAACTATTGCATCATTCTGAACTAACTTCTGTCCCACACAGCTCATCCTGAGGGAGCAAGAAGACATGTGAGCCTTCCCAGAAAGCTCACGGGACAGATGGGGAAGGAGTGTGTCCTCTTCTGCCAACACAGCAGAGGAATGTGTGGAGGAGCTAGAGATGATCTGTATCTAAGGAGGAAAGTTAATTGACAGATTGTCAGAGTTCAGTAAGGAAAGCCACTTGTTTGATTTCTCCCAGGGGCTGGGACCATGAGCCTGGATCATAAGTATCATCCCCAGGGAAGCAGGGCTCTTTGGCAGAAGGGTCTATAGGGAGTCTGAGACACAAGGGAGGAGCATGATGCTGGGGCCATTACATGGAGGAAGCCTGTGCAGAGGTAATCTCAATGCTGCAGTGAACACTGACAAAGGAATTAACCACAGATATGGACAGAAAGGGTCAGAATGCAGATTACTGAAAGAACTGCCCCATTATTCATGCAAAAATTTCCCCTGACAGAGCTTTAAGTCACAACAACTCCACTCCAGGCATCTGAGTAGTCCTGTGGGGTTCTGGCAAAAAAAATGCGGTGCTAATAGGGGAAGGGAAGATAAGCAACTACATCAGTTGCTAATAAAACCCAGCTGTACAGGGTCCCCACCTGTAGGAGCCCCACGTTATAATTGCCTGCAGCAGGAGACCTGTCCTGCTGCCCTGCTCTACCTGCCTCCAAGGGTGACTGCCTGTGAGGGAACCAGCAGAGCTCAGCTGCAGTCCTGCACCCAAAGAGCCCCAGACAGAGGTGTATCCCACTTGCATCCTCCCACTCATTCACCATGGAACCTCTGTTGTTAGATGCTCCCCTATTACGTACCCAAGGTGATGTGCACATCCTCTCACCCGTGAAAGAAGTCCCACTTGCTTCACATCAGTTGTGAAGGTGGATGCTGGAGATGGGGGTGGAAAGCAGGCACCAAGGATGCCTGAAGGGATGCAGCAGCTCTGGGACATGAGATATCTATGTTCAGTGCCCAGTGGCTGCCTGCCTCTTCAACCCCTCCCTCCACAAACTGAAATCAAGGAGCATTGAGTGCAAAGCAGACCTCGGCTTTGCAAAAGGAACCTCTCCGAGTCAGAGAGCAGAAATCTTCCTCCTCTGAAGAGCAATAAACACACAGGCTGGAAGCTGTTAGCACATTCAGGGGGGAGAGCTCCTTTGCCACTGCTCTCCCCATCTCTCCATGAGAGCTGTCGACAGCGGCAGTGAAAGCGGGTTGGAGTGGCTCGGCTGGCAGAGCTGTTTCATTAGCAATTTGGAGCCGTGCCGTGCAGAAAGCAGCATTGTTCTCAGATGTTCGGCTATCAATCTGCATAATGAAACAGGTGATAGGAGCTCTTCCCATTCATGCAGCAGCAAATGGAGGGGATTTAGAGATGAGGGGAAGGGGTTATGTCTAATTGGCGACAATTAATTTGATGAGAATTTTTTTTTCAATATATTGTCTATCACCGAATGGATCCCACAGAAAAGCACATCTGCACTTATTTATCTGCCTCATGTAAGCCCTGTTTGCACTGTAAAGCGTTTGCCAATAGCATTGAAAGCATTTTCCCAAGCTCAGCAAGCTCTTGCTACAAAAAGTCTCTTTTTTATCAGCCGATCTACTTTTACACTGCTGAAAAAACACCCAGATCAATGCACTGCTGAATAACATAATGAGCTGGCAGCACTTGGTGCAAGGGTGGGTGCGTGGGTGTGTTGGGTGTGTGGGTGTAGTGCTTTACCCTCATACAGCTTCTCTGGGAGGGCTCCTTACACTTTGCAAGGCCCTGATGACCAGTTAAAGTTTTCTACCACAGGAAGCTCCACATCTCTGACCCCTCAAACTGAGAGCCACAAATTCAGCTCCTCTGCTAGCTGCATGTCCAAAAAAGCTTAAGCCCATGTTAGATACTTTGAGCTAGCTTCATTTACCCAAAAGTAAGTGCCAAGCTGAGATGCCTAGGGAATTTCACCCTGGGAACAGGTCTCTCATAGTCCCTGTGTCAAATTTGCCCACCACCCAAGCGTAGTTTGGACACTCCAGTACACCTAAAATAGCTCTGGAGATCTACACGGGCCCAAAT
Organism: Serinus canaria; assembly: GCF_022539315.1. Lineage (NCBI taxonomy): Eukaryota > Metazoa > Chordata > Aves > Passeriformes > Fringillidae > Serinus > Serinus canaria. The sequence goes on from NC_066314.1 coordinate 46,752,353, forward strand.
GAATCTAGCCACTGGGCCATTCAGCTCTCAGGGCATCTCCCACCAAAAGTACAGGGAGCCAACCAGCCCAAAGTGCCCACCAACCCCGTAAAGTACAACCTCTTTGCATTGCCCAAACATCCTCGATTGTCTCCTCTTGTTCAGCTGTATGTCACTGCAGTCAGCTTGCCCCTTTCTTCATTGCCTGAAAATCCAACCAGGATGTTTGCACAACAGCTTCCTTCAGAACCTTAAAAATTGAAGACTGGGTTGCTGGTTTTCAGGTCTCACTCTGAGGTAGCTCTATGCCTGTACTTAAGTTCTGATAGGTTACACATGTCCACAGCAGCATGTCTTGCCATAGCTGCCTTCTGTGTCCTCTGTTTCAGCTGGGAAATTAATTCTGTCACAGCGAATGGACGACTCTCAAAGAGAAAATACTTGTTTTTACTTGTTTACTTTATTTTGTCTTATGCCCAAAATATATAATTTTGGTTTTCAAGCTGCACCACAAACAATGCTACAGAATCCCAAACCTGGATTTGACCCTGAGAAGATATCTCTTCCACTTCTGTCTCTCCGGTGAGTCTCTCCTGGGCATCACCATTCCTGACAGCTCTTCATCCAGCCCACTGTGGAAGATGGCTGGTGCTGGAGACTCCTCCACTCCCTGGACAATGCCCACCAGAGCTTTACTACTGGAAAGTTCTTCCAAGTATCTGAACTAAAGTCTTCCAGCTACAAATACAACTGCAATGTTTTCTGTTATCTTGTCCGTGGGCAGGGAAATCCAAACAGTTTCTTCTTCTCTGAAGGTGAATTTTATGATTTTGTATTTTTGAAGACCATTGTGCTGCTGCTTCTCCATGTTCTTTGACTGCAGCTAAAGAAGCCCAGTTCCTTTAGTCTTTCTTTGCAAGCTGTGGACCTGCAACCTATCTTGCTGTTGTCCTTTGGCTGTATCCTGTAGGTCTTTCCCTGACTTATCTTTGGTTGGTGAACAGGCTCTCCACCAAATCAAGAACAATCTGATCAAGACCCAAAGACACTGAGAGAATATTACAGTAAAAAAGCTTGCAGTAAGGCAACACAAACAATGCCAATCAGAGCTCATGCTAATTGTTCCTCTTCTCAGGGTCTGTCTGTATTATATCATGTTTTGTCAATCCTTCATCTTCAGCTTGCAAGTTCTTCAAAGCTGCAACTCTGTCGTGATCTGCATTCAGGTAGCGACCAGTTTGTTTCTGGAATGTCAATCAACACTGCCAGCACCATCTTCAGAGCTTTTACTGTATTCTTTTCTTTCTGCAGCTTGGATTGTGCACATAGGCACATCCACAAACCCATGCCCCCACTCACCTGTCCTGGTAGAGGAGGTGCTCTACAGATTTCAAGCACAGATCTTACAACTGTTGGTGGCTTGGTGTTGTAGGCACTGTAAAATTGACAAAATTGCATCCCAGCTAGGAGCGTGCCAGCTGTGCCAGCCCAACAGCATAGGCAGAAAATCATACTGCAAACCTAAATCCTAGCACTGGTACAATCTGTGAGGAGAACAGACTAAAGTGACTGTGCTGCTTATTCTCTATTATTAATGACTCGCTTGTAAAGATACTTCTCGAGATTCATTCCTAAAGCATTCCTCTCCCCTCTGCACAGTCATGTAGTTTTGACATTACAGACATTTTTTATTTCCAAGGTGGAACTCTCAGCCATTTCAAAGTGACTATGAGTTTTCAGATCATCCTTTTACCCTAGCTCTTCTTAGTTCCCTCCTGCATTTTGTCACAATGACATTCTCTGCCTCTTCAGCAGTGGCTGGGACTCCTCACAGCTCTGAATCCAGTTGCCACACCAAGTCTTCCTGAAACCCCAGATTCTTGTCTTCACTAGTCAAACAACACATGTCTTGATTTATAAACAAACAAAATAGGAAGCTAAAAAAAAAGGGGACCAAACAGCAACAAATCAAATATGTCAATTTTGGGAGGGCATAAAATTACCCCATCCTCCCTCAGACTTTGACTTTGTGGTTTATCTTATTATTCAGTATCAAGTGATGTTTCAAATTCTCTGTCTTGCTTTGCATAGCGCTTTCACTCATGAATTGCTCTAGATAAGTCCAAGAAAGGAGTTATCAGTTAGTGCAGCTGACTGCAGTGAAGTTGGCAAAGAATTATATAAAGTCCCTTTTAAAGGAAGATGTAGTGTGGGTCAGACCCACAAACAAGAAAGAAGAATATCTGTGAATGTCTGTTGGTGAAATATGGATATGTGCGGGTCAGGGAATGGAACAGAGCAACCTGGCGACAATGCAGAGGTGAGGGGGGGCAGGTGAAAGCAAAAGAAAAGAGTTCAAATATAGCAACTTTAAAAATAGTTGTCCTTGCAAAATAACTGAGATGAAAGCAGAGATCCAATTGGTGGAAGAAGGCTCTATCACATGCAGTTATTGCCAGAGCAGTGCACACAGTAGGGCTGTGCAGCCTCTTTGCAAGCTGGATTGCTATGTACAGACCTGCTCCGTGCCACTCCTGCACCCTGGGCAGTGCAGTGTCACCCCAAACAGACAGCATGTCAGGGGTCCCACGTCCTTCATGGACACACCACCACACTGCCTTGATGCTGACCCAGGCCTGAGGGGCCCCTGCAGGATCCCACCATCACGTACAGACAGAGCCCACCCGCCACCAGCACACCAGGAGCCTGCTGGGTGGGGCAAGTGCGTGAACATTACACAGGCTCCGTGCAGTTTCTCCACCTGACAGGTAATATTAAAGCCTTAAATATTCCTCAGGACACATTTGGTAGTATATAGGCTTCAAGTCACTGCTAGGTGTCCCTCAAGCTTGACCAGAAATCTGTAGTGGAATCACTGAGCTTCACCAGTCAGAGCCAAAAGCTGCTTGCACAGCTGCAGTGTTAGCATGTGTGGTATCAGAGCACCACAGCCATATCTGTTGCAATGAAGGGTGCTATGAAATCATGGCTATGGAACACTTAACTTTTGATTACATGCATGTAGAGGATGGAGATCATCTGTTTATCCAGCATCAAATCATGCCATGTATTCAATTCTTGAAAGTCAGCTTCCTTGGAAGCTTAACACAGGGGGACAAAGGGCATCTACTGAATAATCCCAGGCAAACACAAAAGAGAAATTTGTGAGGCAGAAAGATGCCACTTACTACACTCATGTTAATATCATTAGGAGTGTAGATGTTCATTCAGAGGGAGAAAATTAACTGATTAAAAAGACCTTGAGAGGAGAGGTGACAGATAAGTACAGAGGAATTTGAAATCTGCTTTGTTTGCACATGACACAGCTGGTTAACAAATTATGAAACACTCTGAGAAATTCAGAGGATATAGTTTGGTGGGGAAGCAATTCCATTTTTCACCCATTTTCCCTAACAAAGGAAGGTCAGATCCTTCTGTCTTCTGAATACTAAGAGTAGCCAACCTACTATTATGTGGGTACTGTCCACTGGGCAGCAGGGTGAAACCCTGCACAAGCCTGGCAAACCTCCAAAAGACTTCACAGGGGCCATAATTTTCATCCAAGCAATTTCAAAAGCGTAGTAATTGCATTAATGCAAGTTCCTAAGCACATCTGTAGGGCAGAGATGCAAAGCAAAAAAAAAGCAGGGCAGCACCCTCCCAGAGCTGGGAGATAATGCCTTCCTTTAACTTTCTGATGAAAACTGCCTCCTACCTGCAAGTGGAAGGCAGAGAAAAGACAGCCACATCACTTCCATGTGAGTCCTGGGGCACTGAGCTACACCTGAAGTAAACAAGTCTGCTGGGCCACCCAGATTATGGGGAGGTTTGATCTTGAGTAGCCAAAGGCCTGGGAGAAGCAGGGCAATAAAGTAAAGTAAAGCATGCAGTGAAGTAAAAATGTCTGTAAAGATGCAACCTGCCAACTGTTTATCAAGTATATGTATGTGCATATAACTCCAAATGTCACAGTCCCCAGGCATCAGGAATGAAAGTGTGGGGATACAGCTGTTGTATTTTTTTTTTTAGTTTTGTTAATACTGTAGATCTCATACTCTCAACCCTTCCCCACCAGTAATTCAGCCCTGATCATTCAGCTGAAGGAGACCAGCTCTCATCTCTCAGGCTGCCATATTTTGGTGGCAGGACCATTGTCTTTTATTTGACTGCAAAGTGCCAAGTGCATTTATGGCACCATATAAATAATAAATAAAAATCTTCATTGTTTTCCTCTCCCCTGACTTATACTGATGTGAGAAGCAAGAGAATCCTTTGCTTCCATCTCTCACTCTTTCCCTTACGTAATTCTCCAAAGACAGCTTTTTCCAGACTGCCAAGCAATTAGCACAGAAGCAACCAAATTTAACCACTCCCTCCAAAGGGGGATAGCTCCAAGAGCTGCTGAAAAGGAAGATAAAAAGAAGGGGTCAGTGGTGGCCAAGGCCTAGGAAAAGCCAGGGTGCTGTGAAGGGGGAATCCAAAAGGTGCATGCTAAGGACTATGTCACAGCCCCATCCCCAAAGTCCCTCATCCTGCAGCTCTCATCTGTACCTGCAACAAAACCCAGGGCTTTGCATTTCTTCCTTTCCAGCTAGGGTGAACTAAGCTGACAGTCTGACTCTGAGAATCCCCTCTTCTCACATCTTATCTGCTCAAGTTCCCAACTAAACTGCATTTTAATTGTCAAAAATCCTGAATAGTCCCATTAGAGGTTTTTACTGTCATTAAATAATAGAATGGGGTGGAAGGGACTTTAAAGGTAATCTAATCCCAATCCTCATGCCGTGAGCGGGGACACCTTTCACTAGACCAGCTACTTGGAGCCCCATCCAGCCTGGTTTGAACAGCTCCAGGGATGATCCATCCCCAACTTCTCTGGGCACTACTTCCAGTGCATCACCACCACCACAGCAAATAATTTTTTTTCCCAATACTTAATTTAAACCTATTCTCTTTCAGTTTGAAGCCCCTACCCCTTGTCCTGTCATTTCATGCTCTTGTTAAAAAGGCTCTCTCCATCTTTCTTGTAGGTTTCCCTTCAGGTACTGCAAGGCCACAATTAAGTCACCCTGAAGCCTTCTCTTTTCCAGACTGAACAATCCCAGCTCTCTCAGCCTTTCCTTGTAAGGAGAGGTCCCTTTAATCATTTTGGTGGCCTCCTCTGGACTTGCAAAGACTTTTTTGGTCTTTTTGCATAGACCAGAAAAGGTCTATGTCCTTTTTTTGTGCAGAGGACCCCAGAGCTGGATGCAGCACTGCAGGTGGGGTCTCACCAGAGCAGAGCAAAGGGCAGAATCCCCCTCCCTCATCCTGCTGCCCATGCTCCTTTGGATGCAGCCCAGGGTACAATTGGCTTTCTGGGCTGAGTGCACATTGCTGGGTTGTGTCCAGCCTCTTGTTCTCCTGCACTCCCAAGTCCTTTTTGGCAAAGCTGCCCTTGATCCCTTCATCCCCAGTCATTTTTGATACCAGGGAAGTCCCTACAGATGAACAGAAAAAGAGAGAATCCTGAGAGACCAAGTGAAGGCTAAAGCACACTGCAGCCTCCTTGTTGCTCTGCACTGTACAGTGCTGAGCTGAAGAAAAAGAGGGAGAATGACAAAGAAACTAGGACTGAAGCCAGGGGGAAAACAAAACATGTTTGAAGACCCACTGACTCTAAACATTTATAGTCTTAAAATCTACTGAATCACATTTTTAGCAAGATCTCAGAAAGCATAAAAGTTATCTCAATACAAAGACTGCAGAATCTATGATAAACACACCCAACTGCAACTGCAAAAAATTATCTAAGACTATATTTATGTATACAACAAATGTAAGTCATAAATCAGAAAAATCTATTACTAACATATGATCAGCTGTAACTATTTAATAGCTATTTATTAAGGAGAAACTTTTAGCATAATATGTAATTACACATAGTACACATGCATTATGTGTGTTTACACACAATATATAGCTACACTATATAATATTTTTAAATACTTCTTACTATAGCACCTGATGATTTACAAGCACATGCAGAGAAATAATCAGATTTTAAGCCACAATATTCCAGACTATCAGAACTCTGAGTCTGTTTCACTTCACTATGAACCAGTGTTTCTTTTGTTAAGCACTCTAGTTGATACCACTGTTACTGATAAAGGTCATATTTAAGCAAAAGGCATAGTTCAACTCATTTGCAGGGAGATGTACCCCTAGGAAAGCACTGTGGAAAGAAATTCAACTCTACCCCATGACATAAGGTCTGGATATTCAAAAACCTCTTTATTTTGGGGAGGTTTTTTTGTCAAGTAAGGTGCATCATATTTATGCATTTTGGAAAAGGTTATGATTTATAACAAGAGGACAGGATTGGAAGTGGCATGGTCCTTCTTCTGTCTGCCTAACTCATATCTCCACAAAGGTGTCCTGACAATAAAAATCATTCTGCTGTTGAAAGATGATGTACTTTCTGCCTTTGGACACTGCCACATAAAACTTCCTTTGTATCCTGCTGAAATGTGTGGAAGTACCACAAATGTCAGTTAACACTAAATATTTAATCCCGTGGAAGATTTGTACTGCCTCCAAGTTATCCAGTTAGACAATCTTCCCTTTGCAGAGCTCACAAGGCACAAGACTGACCCTCACTTTTAGTCCTCTTGAAAAACATCCAGCTGAAGGTATCTGCTCCACATTTTCCCTAGACTTGTCCAGAACAGGTATTTGTGGTACAAAAGTTGCAAGCTCAGGGAAGCATTTAACTTCAATCATGTGAATAATAGCCCATTGACTTTAATGTCACCACTCATGAGCATAAAGTTAAGCTCAGGCTTAAGTCTTCTGCATATCTGGGATCCTTGTATAATTTCGATTTAATGTGCCGCAAAGTACAATGTGGGAAATAATTCATTTTTCAGCTTCACAGCCAAGCACCTATTACTGCCACAAAAGAGCAGATCCTTTTCTTTCTGTAGGTTTTTCAGTGAGGCTTTTGTTTTGTATCAACCTGAAATGTTACATTTACCTCAGATCTACCTGTGTTGTTTCGTCTTCCAATTATCTCTGTCTATCCCCTTCCTTTGTTACAGAAAAAAAAAAAAAACCAACTTTTTTCCACTTTTTTCCCCCTTAAATGTAGATCAGTTTTATGAGTAGTGCCTTTAGAAAATGACATGCCAAAATACATGTCAGAAATATCAAAGTATTTTGTATAAAGTATACTAAAATGAGCTATTTTGGAAAATATCAGAAATTCCTTCTGCTTTCTTACACTCTCCTCAAGTTATTTTTCATAAAAATACTGGCCAGTTTTAACTTCAAAACCTACCTTTCAAAAAAAGAAATAAGCTCATATCTATTGAAAAAATAACTGACCCATGCTGCATTTGTCTCAACATTGCATTAACATCTTGAAAAGCAAATAAGTCAAATAGGTGTGAAGTTTCAGCAATCTATATTAATTTGCAGGCATGCAGAAATCAATTTCTCTTCTTTTCATGTCATTTACAAATTACCATTTTGATACTTTATTAACTTCTTTGGCATTTCCAACTAATTTATAGGAAAGGATACTATTTTTTTATTATTATTATTAACCTACTGCCTTCTAAATCATTTTATTTAAATGCCCTGCTGGCTGTCCACATTTGCTTTTATTCTATTACTGCTTTATATGAATGGAAATTACGTATAGCTATTAGATTACTTCACACATTAGTTCATTTTATATAATCTTTCCTGTATTTATTGCCTTCGTTAGACTGAAATACCGCGGGCGCTTGTTTCTCTAATGTGTCTGAAGCTCTGCCACTAATGGAAATTGGGTTGTATCTTCTGATTGCACTCAGATGAAATCCAGACCCGGGAGCTGACTGCACATTCTGCGACAGGCCCTCCTGCCACTGGGGCTTTGCAGGGCTCAGGGCAGCAGCAGCAGCAGCCCCCTGAAAGGATCCTGGATGGATGCAGCCCAGCAGCACATGTAAAGAGGCTCCAGCTGGGCTTGCTGGGAGCTGGCACTGCCAGTGTGGCACTGCCCCTACCAGGACCACCTCCAGCCCCTCTGCTGCACAAGGTGGACCAGTGGAGGTGGAAGGTGCTGCTTTGGCACCTGCGCAGGAGGAAAGTGGTTCAGCCTGCCACAAGCACAGGGAGCTGGAAGGAGATGCTGTCAACATCAGGACTTTTCCTGCAGAACTGACCAGGCCAGTGCTGCTCTCAGGCAGGAGCAGGTTTCTCCTCCCTCAAACTGCCCATGGCTGCCCCAGAATTAAGAGCTAAAGTTTGATGTATGATTTAGCAGATCCCAAGGTTAACAAGAAGGAACTAACAGCCATCATAAGGTGGGTTCCTGCACCAACTCTGGCACCTGTTTTGAGCCAGCTATGCTCAAAGGGTGGCATTCAGCAAGGTCAGCATCACCTGGGACAGAGAGAGAGAGAGTGGCAGAGGTCCCTACATTCATACAGGGGGTCTCCAGACACCCTCAGTTCAACCTGGTACCCTGGGACAGAGGCATCCACTCCAGCCCAGCTCAGACAGACATGCTCAAGCATCCACAGAAGCACAGTGGGGCATGACTTTAGTCATTGTACTGCATGCCATTAGGAAGTAAATGCTGGGGCACAGCCAAGGCATCATCCAAGAGACATCCACCATCCTGAGCCATCTAGAGCACTTCAGTCTGCTTTTCTGGGGAAGAAGCATGCCAGCAGGCACCTCTTGCAGTGGCTCTTCCCAGGCAAAACCTAAGGAAGAGGGTCCAAGGAGACACTCAACTTCGCTGTTGCAGAGTGTAGCCAGCCTGACCTTGGCAAATGCACCCCAGCCAGGCACAGGAATGGATTTGTGAGTGCATCTGGCATTTTGGGTGCTCTACAGTGTCAACGGGACACCTTCCCCAGGTACTGTGGAACTACAGAGACATTTGCAAGCAGATCTGGGTCTGGGCAAGTAGTAACAATATCATTTTGTTACTGTCACTTTGCCGATTGGCTTGGATTACATCATCCGCTGAGTCCTTGCGATGGACAGGGGTGCCCTTACCAGCTGATGGACCAGGCCAGGAGACGGATCTGCCTGATTTTTGCTGTGGACACCTGATCATACATTTGGGATAAAACAGATTGGAAGCAACAGTTTTTCTTCTTGGAATACAGTCTTTCCCACCTGGCTTTGAACAGTGACTGCCTCTTTTGAAAGTCTGAACTGGCTTTAAGCAGGCAAGAGAAGTGAGGTAGAACACAGTGCACCTCCATGTGCCCTGGATGTGGCTGTGCCCTTCATCCTGGCCAAGCAGGGCACTGAGAGGGTCAGTGAGTTGCAAGCAGTGTGCGGGCTTCAGAAAAGGGTAAAGATGAGATTCAGAAGAGTGAATTCCTTCCAGACCAGGGGATCTTGAAGCACTGTGACAAATGTCTGGATGACTGCTCACAAATCCTGCAGGGCCCTTTGCATATTCAGAGAGTAAAATCCACAAGCCCAGTAGATCAAGCTCATTCACTCACTTTATTTTGGATGGAGTTAGTCCCACCTGCCTTTATTGCCCAAAGGCAGCTGTTGGCCTTCAGTTTCACCAGCCAATTTTCATTTGATTCCAGATGCTCTGGTAGGTTGTAATCTTACCCAAATATTGCACTTGCAGTAGCAGCTATGTTTGAGGCATACCACAATCCTCTATGTACTAAAGCCTTTCCCTTCCCCAAGGAAAAAAGCACATATGCTTTAGCGTAGCAAAAGTAAATACAGGTACATTGGCAGGGAAAAGTGGAAGAAAATGGCCTCAATCCAATACACACAGGTGGCCCTACAGTGAAATCAACAGGCCTAGAAATTTGTATTCAAAGGCTCTGTGAAGCTCCAGGAGTCACTGCTTTCAAATGATATTTCATGCACATATTTCTGCAGGTATGAAGAATATCTTGAAAAACGTGAGAATGAAAGCATGTTCTCTCCATGAGCCTAGGCACAGCCTGAAACAATAGGTCACAAGTACAAACTATCCCATTTAGCTCAGATAGTTGAAAATCTAATGATGACAAACTAATGTTACCTCTGATAGGGCTGGCTGGTTTTGAACAGTATCTTTCAGTCTCAAGGTCAGAGCTCACAGCTTCTAAGGAGTCTCTAGAACAATCTCCACCTGACAGAAAGCATCCTCCCCTCCACCCCATCCTCAACACAGCACATTGCAAATGAGGAGACAGTGTGAAACAAATTGAGGTCAAAATAAAAACAAATAACAGGAGCATTTCTGCATGGATTGTATTATTTGGTGCCACGTTCCATTCCAGGGAAAAAAAAGAAACAAAAAACCAAACAACAAAATGAGCAAGAAAAGCTCCTATGGTTAATCCATCACAGAGTTTCCAGCCTGCTGAACAGGACACCATATACACAGGAGGCCTGGCCACAAATTATTTCTAGACTGTCACGACAGACGCAAGAGTCAGTAACTACAACCAACCCAGCAGCCACAACTGACACTTGCAGTCCTCCTCTTGCTGCCATCCCAGTAGCAATGTGTGCAACCCATTGCTATTTGGCTGCCCTGCAGTGGCATGACCCCTTAAGCAGCCCCAGTGACTGAGTAACAAGATCAGCACGGGCAATCGAGCCTCACAATACCCAATTCCTTGTGAGTAGCCTCATCCCAAAACAAAAGTAAAGGAGAGCACAAAGCATTACACCCTCATGAGCCAGACAGTGCTCCCCTGCATGTATCAGCAATCTTCTCAAATCCTCAAGTGTTCAGAGTCCAGCAAAAGTGAATGCTCTGCATGGACAAAATGCTGTGCAGATAAATAAGGCATTGAAATGCAGTCTGAACACAAAACCATCTCTTGTGGTAAGCTTCCAAACGCCTTGAAAAAACAACAGTAAAACTTAAAATGCAAGCAATAGTAAATCATCAAAGGCACAGTGATTTACCCCCATGGACAGGACTTGTTTTCAGAATAAATTAACAGATCATATTTGCTAGCCTAATGGCCAGCATTCCTACCCAAACCAAATAATTTAATCCTGAAAAATGAGGTTACAGCCATTATACACATTGTCTTCAAAGCTCCATTAATTTGTTTCTTGCTGACAGTCAAGGTGTAGCTTGGGATCATGCAAGCAAGCACAGTTCAGTTCTGTCTATAATTCATTCTTGAAGTGCTTATCACATGTAAAAGTGCAACTGAATACCAATGAAGAGCAGTTGTGCTATTTAAACTGGGATCTAAAGCTATAATGTGACTCTGAAAAGACCTGCCCCCTTTCCTTGTGAAAGGAAAGAAGAGAGGGTAGAGCAGGCTATTCTGTGGAAAAGGCTGCTTTGAGGGTTTGTGTGGATACATTACCTTTTTGTCGCTCAAGCCGGACACCTGGTCCACGTATTCCTCTTGGATCATGAAGGCAGCCAGGTTGGCAGTGTAGCTGGCCAGAAAGATGACAGCGAAGAAGGCCCACACCGACACCATGATCTTGCTAGTGGTACCCTTGGGATTCTGTACTGGCACAGAGTTGTTGAACACCAGCCCCCACAGCAGCCAGATAGCTTTGCCAATGGTGAAAGAGGGACCTCCTGGTTCTAGAGTGATGGAGAAACATGATCCCACAGTGAGCATCTGAGAGTAAGTGGTCTGCATTTCCAGTCATATACACATCTTGATTTCAGAGTTAAGAGCAGAATCTATTCCCACTTGTGAGGTGAATATCTGCAGCTGCACTCCCCTAAGTCCATGCTACCATATCTCAGCTGAGTACCACCTGAAAAATTATTTTTTAAAAATGTCCTCAGGTTTCCATATTTTTCTATCTCAGGGATTTCCACTGAAACATCATACAAGGGCATTTTTTTTATTTGATTGAAGTATCTAGAAGACAAAACATTTAATTCTGGTTGAAGTGTTGTCTCCAGAAACAGAATTTACTCAGAAACATTCTATCCTCATTTCTATCTGTTCAAGAGTAATGTCCTCAAACCCCAGTATACATCTGTGTAAAACATGGCTCTCTTTACTGTACTTGTAAAGGTATGAGGAAGGGCACCATCTGAAACAGCAGGGTTCTACAAATACTTCTGCATGAATCTTTCGTTACTCAGCCTGTCAAAGATCCATGAACCAGAGAAGAACACAACTCCCTCTCCCCGTATTTTGTGTCTAAGGTGCATGACAGTGACATACACTTGTTCCACCCTAAGAAAATCTGCAGGTCTGCCCCAGATAGTCCAGGAGCAGATCCAGTGTTTTAAAAGCTCCTATTTTCCCCTTATTCACTTTTCAGTGTGGAAGCTCAGTCATAGCCCAGAAGCCATGTATGCTAATGAAGCACTAGATCTGAAAACATGTGAAACGGCACCTGTCTCCCAGCAATCTTGTATCCCCATTAGTGGGAACCTAACCCAGAATGTCCTCAGCTTTAGCACAAGAGGAGCTGAGAGGAAGAATGCCAATGTGATCACTCTTTGGACACGGAGAAGATCCTCTTAGGATGAATGGAACAGTTCAAGCACCTGCCCTTTGTCCAACAGTGCCAACCTCATCAACATCCCACACTTTATCTCCTCAGGCAGGCTGATTGGGCCCTAGTGCTGCTGCCTGTGGTTGACTCCAGCAGAATAGCAAAAGGGAAGAAAGTTTTGACATGCCTCTCCAAACCTCCAAGCAGCGAATAGCATCGATCATCTGGAAACACCAACCGTGTTACCCTAAATACAACTGAACAATGCAAGGGGCTCATTTTCTACCCAGGGAACTGCACACCAAATTCAGAGCAGAATCATCACCTGGTAAACAAGTGCCATTAAATTCCAGGGAGATGAAGTTCCTAAGAGAAACATAGTTGGGCAGTCCTTGTCTTTTTACATGCTGGAGTGGCATTTTTATATCTCTCTACCTAATGTGCCCTAAGATTTACAGGTGAAAGGCCTGAAAAACATCAGTGGGAATTGTGCAGTGGAAGGAAGTTGAGAAGTTCCCTTCTAAAACTTTCCTCTCTCCACTGATCACCTCACATGCTCCCGCAATTACTTTGTCAGACCAACCAAGATTGTAATGGGACATTCCAATCCAAGAATTTTGATGTCCGTAAAGAGAAAATGCAGCTGTTTGAGGCATACTGTCAGGAGCATACTGTCATAGTTCAAATGCAGCCAAAGTAACATTAGCCAGGGTTCTCATTACCAAAATCAGCATTTCAGTCTCTGCAGCAGGTTTCAGTATCTTCATATTTCATCTCTCAGGGATAATATCTGTCTGATCATGCAATACTCTTCATAATTACTCAGAAATATTGATACTTGTAGCTGCAGTTCGGCTAACTTAACAACTGCATAACTGCATGTCTGTACTAAAAACTGCCTCCAGTTCCACATCTGTATGAATACCTCCTAAGAGACTCGGGTTTCTCAGGACTTGTGCCCACAGATCCATGCAATTATGATCAGGTGCCATAAAGGCCCTCTACAGTCCTGTGTTAAGAGACAAGTTCTCCACTTCCCCATATATGTGGTTCTGCCTGCATTCTCATTAACACTTTTTACTTTCACTCCTCTCTAATTTGATAGCATAAATTCACTCAAAGCACTAGACTTGGGAGCAAATGACTGCATTTTCTAGTAACTGTCTCTCTCCCACTATTCTGTATGAACCAATAAATCCAGAAAAGTTTGAAGGGCTGATTCACCAGGGGGTGAAAATATTCAGATGACAGAAGACTCAACTTGCTAACTGTTTTCATGTCAATAAGGGGGAAAGGCTGTATCTTAGGAAGGACAGACAGCCTTTCTTTAATTCATCTGTCTGCCCTCTGAAGATCAGAATGACAAAAATGGATCACTTGCTTGGTCCCAAATTTCCTGCTGCCCTTGAAAAATAATTCTTTACCCACTCCCAAGAATATGAGTCTCCCATTCTCTCAGTTGGTCTTAGAAAGCCAGAAGGGCAGGGAAGGACCTGACCAGGTGACAGATGTGGATTCTGGAGGACACAGCAGCAGAGTGACTTGCTCTGCAGGATGGATTGACAGTGCTGAGCCCTGTGATTGCCTCAGAGTGCAGCACCATAGGTCCTGCCAGCATTGGCTACCAGGGCCCATTTTCCTTCAATGAGAAACAAGTTGGAGCTGGTGTGTGCTTTAGACATGAAAGGCAACACAGCTCCGTCTCCCACGCCAAGCAAATGATCCATTATACACATCTGCTCTCTTCACAGCCTTTTTTCCGTCTCCATTCGTGTCCTCTTCAGTCTGAATGCAGAGCTCAGAGCGGGCTAGCTCCATGTCGCGTTCAAGGCAACAAGGAACACCCCAACAAACAGAGACTGCAAAAACCAGAGGGGATGATAGCAAGAAACAGCCCCCCTTACCTCTGCCATCAGCAAGGCACCGATTATAGCCCACAGGGCTGAAGTACTCAAAGACGAAGACAGCCACCGCAGAGATGATAAGCAGCATCACAAACATCATCACCCATACGTCAGCACTGAAAGGCTCTGGAGAGGAAGAGAAAGCCATGGTGAAAACCTAACACCGAACCTCCGTTGCTCTCCAGAGAAGCCCAGTGTGGGGCAAACTGGGTTGGGCAAAAGCAGAAGTTAAAACAAAGTCTTTAACCTGATTCTAAAAACTTTTTGAGATGGAAAACCTGAAGTTTCTGTCTCTGTAATGACTGCATTCCATCGTGCTGTTACATTTGTGACACATGGCTCCATCTGGAACCACGCACAGCCATTGTGGCATGCATTGATAAAATAAAACACATTGATAAAAGATTGTTCCCAGGAAGTCCTCCAGCACCATCTGGAGAGAGTGGGGAAAATCAGGCAGAACTGGCAGAGTTTCAGACAAGCATCCAACTTTCAAGATGTTATCTAGCCAAAGAGCATCTCCAAATTTCTAAGGTTCAGCCATAATGACAGTAGGTTTTTAGTATTCCATCCCTCTAGCAATGGGAACACTGGCTCATTCTAGAAATGTTCGTGATCATATTCTGCAAGTATTTGATCTCTGCCAGGTTTTCTCCTTCTCCCAGCCTGAACAGAAAAAGATAGGACTGAACCAGATCAAAGAAACAAAGAACTTTGCTCCAGAGTATAGCCAATATTGCAACTTCATTAAATTCCAGTTTAGAACTTAGGAGATAACTTTAACATTGCTTTTACATACCCCAGCAATATTGGTGGACTTGCTAAGGGAAAAAACTCCTGAAGAGTTAGCAGTCATGAAACTCATATTTTAAAAGGTCTGGGAAAATTTCATTACCCATATAAAAGTATTTCTGTCTGTGAGTGTTCTCGGGACTCTGGCAGAGAGCAGACAGTAATTACATAACTCATATAGTGTGTTTGCAGCATCATAAAGCACTTTATAAAGCCAAATAGTAGACACCAGGAAGGCACGAACGTCTCAGGGAAATGCAGTATCATTTCCGTATTCTCTGATCGCCCTCCGCCGCTGAAGGGCATTAGAAATGCCTTTATTGTAAGACACAGTGTCAGCACAGAACCGAGGGCTCAACTGCTCTTGAAAAGGTCTATTAGTTCTCTAACTTCTACTAGGTGTCAAGGGAGGGCCAAGTTAACAACACCTTACAAATAATGTTTCTCAATGTGCAATTATTTATTGCCAATTGCTATCACCAAGGGTTACGGTAGCCCAGCTATAAGGTTTGAATCAATTTTCTTCTGGCCTACACTCCTTGAACATACTATTAGTTGAGTCACTGGGAAATCACGTGCTGCAGTGTATGTGACAGCTCTGAGTGAGCCCAGTTTTTCTAGGATTAGGCATACAATTGCTGAAAAATGCCTTGGAACTCATAGGCAGTGCCTATTTGCACTTGCATTTGCTGGATTTTACTTGCCTGGGACTCAGTTCTAAAACATCACAGTATATTTTTATACACCTGTCCCACAGGTACTCCCAAAAAAGAGTTTTCAGGCCTAGAATCACAAGCAACCTTCACCTAATTTTTTTTTATGACCATCGGGTGAAGTTTTAATTTTAGATTGAAACAATACCTAAGAAGGCAGAAGGTGAGACAGTTCCATTGCTACGTGACACCATGACACTGATTCCCGTCTCAATGAAGGGCACAGAGAAATCCACCACTTCTGAACGTTCCTCATTAATGGTGAGGGATCCCACAGCCATATAGGCCCGTTTGGTGACAACCTGGGGGAAGAAAAGAAAGAGCTCACACACAGACACGAGGCAGCCCTCAAGCACCACAGTCAAGCCCCTTCTCATCTTCCTGCCTTTAACACAATCCTTTTACTCCCGTAATCCCATTCCCTATATTGTTTGTAACACCTCTCCTTTCTAATCTTTCATCAGGACACCTTCTTCTTTCAGAAAACCTATAGACATTAATCTTCTCCTCAAAGCTGGTATGTGGACAAAAAATAAATCCACAGAGGTCTTAGGATAAACACATCATCCACGGAGAAGACGTCTTATCTCATTTTTCTGTCCTTGCTTTATCCTCCCTCGAATGCTGCAAAGCCTTATTTCATTCTTTATTCACCTTATATACAACCTAAGCATAATCTAGGTTGCAGCAACCATGGTGAATGGATATCAGCCTCTTCCTAAGACCGTGTAGGCCAATTTGTGAGACCACAGAGAACAATAATTAATGGTCAGACAAGAAAGGTTGTCATAGTCGGAGTGTCAGAGCAAATTAATTCACTCAGTGCCAAGAAAGAATGCAGGCCAGTCATTTCTAGAGTCACTTCTGTCCTTGCCTCAGAAGTGGACCCAATAATGATGGGAGGCTCGACCTGACCAACGTCACCCAGCCCAGGGTTGAAGCCCACCATGCCCTCCCTTTGCTGCTGACCTCTCCAATCATTCCATTCCACGTCCCATTGATCTTTTTTCCATGCTTGCCATTAGTCACCAAGTAGAGGTCATAGGTGAACTTGACAGACTTTGAGATTTTCTTGAGGATGTCTATGCAGAACCCCTTGCAACATTTCTTCATGTAATCTGGCTCCTCATCAGTTTTATTCCTGAACCATCACAATAATAATGGGTTAAAAGACTGGGAGAAACAACTGTAATTCCCCTCTGTTGTCAGTTTGCATTCCCCCTCCCATCATATAATGTGGATAATTTATATTGTGCTATCTGTGCTGGAGGGTAAAGGGACACACTGCAATGATTTGCCCAAAGGGGCCCATCTTGAGTGGACATGGGACGGGCTGGACAAATGGAGGTGATTTTCTAAAAAGGATGACAGGTTATGATGGTATTGTCCCAACAGACACTTTCCGTTCTGCTGAGAGCAACGAGCCCCAGATGAGCAGAAGAATACAGGGGTGCATACTCAGTCACGATGCGTTTTTGGCAAGGGACCGTGTTCCTCATGCAGGTGCCACTTAGGGGGTCCACGTTCTCCACAATGACAAATGGTGCCTCTTCCAAGGTCACGATACTCAGGTGATCATCCTCGCGCTCCTCAGAGTCAGGATACAGCTCAAAGCGCGGCCACACGTAATACTTCATCTGCAACTTTTTTTCCTTCCATTTCCCCACCTGCGGAGACACAAACACAGAAGATAAACTTCAAATTGTGCCATCCCTTTGCATCAAACACAGCTACTGCAGGACTGGGTAAGAGGACCATCCTGGAGTACCCAAACTCATGACTCATGTGAGATGGAGACATTTCTGGGGAGAAAGCTCTGAGTGAGTGGATTAAAACAAGGGGGAAGTGCAGAACAAGAAATACCTCTGAGCTGTCTCATCTCTGCAATGGTCTCACCTTCTGGGAGAGTGAGTGGATAACCATGGGAATACTGTAACCGTGGTCAAACAGACTTATGTCCTTCAACTTTTTCAGCCAAACAACAGGAACACAATGACTTGGTTACATACCTTAGCTGGAAACAAAGAATCGTTTTACATTTCTAATGCATGAAAATTAAAACCAAAGAGTATCTATGATGATTTTTAAATCTTGCTTTTTTTCCCTACTTCTCATAACTTCCACAAATTTCTATTGCAAGTTTGGAACACTTAATTTTCCATTTTCTAAGTGAAAAGAGATCATATCTTCAGTAGTCAAAAAAGGAGGTGGGACTCAATTATCTTATACCTACTGCTAAGAATGAAAGCTGTTTAGAAGCCACTGCAGTCCTTAAAGAGACAATACGTGCAAGCTCACCCACTGCCCAGGCAGACCATTTCTTAGCCCAAGAAAAAAAAAAAAATCTGGGAAAAAAGAAAACTTGAACATCAACTATACTTTCAACTATCAAAGTCTCGCCTTTGTTCTCAATTCCCCCTCCCACCATCACAGTTGACAGTAATTAGCACCTTGGCTGGCAACCAAAGCTGAGAGGGTGAAGAAGCTAACTGGGCTTTAGAAGAAGCTTTTCTGTATGATCCTCAAAGCAAGTCCTCCAGGCCAGGACTGAGACATGCTGACTTGATGGCAGAGGCAGTGTGGGTGCGTGGGAAGCTTGCATGACTGCTCTTAGTGGTGTACCTGCTTGGTGGGTAAACAGGAAAGCTTCATTCTGCTCCAATCCAACAAACCCCAAATTTCAGTCATTTATTTATTGAAATGACAGAACGGGGGGGGAGAAACATTTATTAAAGGCTCATTAGGTGTCAGTAGATAATCTCTGAAACTCAAAGCCCAGCTGGGGTTTGGCATTTGAGAGTATCCAGAATTCACATAAAACACTTGTCACCTTCAAAACAAACAAACACTTCATCTGGCCATGAAAGAAAAATCTCTGAGAGCTGTGGAGGGAGAAGAAAGGCAGAAGAAATCACCCAGAGACAGCAGTTTCCACACCCACCCTCCCTGTGCAGGGTGAACACAGCACCCCAGTGAGCATAAGGTGGGGGGGTTGTAAAAAAGATGGGCAGTTGGTCTTGCCTTCCCAAAGGCAAAGAATGCCGAGGAGAGCATGCCCATAATGTTCCCTCCACCCATGAAGATGCTCTGTACTCATGCTAATATCTAACCCTGGATGTAGAAAGTGAATTTCTAAGGAAATAAAGAGCGCAGACTCACATGCTTGTCCAGGGTCTGCTCAGCCCTGGACTTCCCACTCGTTCACCAAGCAGGTCAATTTATCATCATCTGAGCCAGAGATTTCTGCAGTGCTTCTTTAGCTCTCAAGTAACTGAGCTCAAATCCCCAAAAGTAGTAACTGCCACACGGGGCTCAGCAGGGACCAGTGATTAAGATGCTGCACAGAACAGCCCAGTTTTCAGCTCAGTAACATTAACTTATCATAGAAATAAGTGGCTGATGAAAGAGACATCTCGCAGAATCTCAGCAGCGCTTAGATATCTCAGTAACAGGCAGGATATAACCCCCTAAGTGATAAATTAGATCAGATAGGCAAACCCAACCCATAATTACCCAGAAGTTCTCTGGGACAGAAAGGGGAGTCCATAAGGCTGTGTGCCTGGCACGTCTCACAGTGTTGTACTACACAGAAACATTATGAAATTAGGATAACAATGGCAGCGTTGCCACAGCCTTCTGTGCACTAAATCACCTCACTTGCAAATACAGTAGTACACATCCATTCCTTACTATCCCAATAAAATAATTCTAAATTGTCCAAAGAGGAAGAAAAACAGGAGGCAAGTAAATGCTCTGACCTAAATCTCCAAATTAACTATGGATTGTCTTGAAAATATGTGCAAATGTTACATTTTATTGCTAACCTGAACAATCAGACATGCCATGTGACTCCATACATGGACAGATATGAATAAGAAAAGTCAGAAAATCATAGCGAATTAAAGGAGGACAGACTTCTTTTCATGCTTATGCATGCAAAGGTCAAATATATATGCACATAGTTAAAGAAGGATGGACATAAGCAACATGTGGGCAATAAGAAACACCACATGTGCAGAGGATGGAGACAATGCAAGATAAAGAATATTCAAAAGTGTATCATATCCTAGATAATCTGCCATAAGACAGAAGGAGCAATTCACTGCAGAGACAGAAATTAGCAGAATTAAATGTCACAGATTTGTCCAGGTAAAAATGCCTAAGCCTGAAGAATATAACCTAGCAAGCTGTGCAGAGCAGAGCAAGGCATTTCAGAAGTCTCAGGGTACTTTGTATTAACAGCCTATGAACTGTTATTACTTGGGTTCTGATGAGTGCTTGCCTCAGCAAAAAGAGGAGAAATAAACTATCCCAGGCATCCTTCATATTGGTCACCCTGCAGTTTCAAGACCCGTTGGGTGTTCTCCAATCAGTCCAGTCATCCAAACTCCCACTAGGAGCCCTGAAAGGTCACAGAATCAGTAAAAGTAAAGATACTAGGAATATATAAAAACTCCTTTCTAATCATATTCTCCAATCCCCATGTAATGTTACTTTATGGCAGGACACATCTCCTAAGCAACAGAATTTCACCTTAACTGCCCCTTGCTCCATCTGATCTTGTCAAGAAAGTAAAGTCACTTTGGCTTGGGGTGAATTTAGAGCTGTTGAAGGAGGGGAGTAGCTAACTTTTACCTTAACTATAAGATCCGATTTTGGATAACAAGGTTGGAAGTAGAAGTCCAAAACATTTGCAAAGAAAGAAAGGGAGAATGATTGTAGAACAGAAAGGTAATCACACATGCTATTTGTTTGTCTAAGCATATAAGTTATCCCATGCAGACAAAAGGCGAGATTGCCTATGCAAGGGGAAAACAAGTGGGAGCCTTCTGAAAGCCTTCCAGGCAGCTGGCAAATTGCCTCAACCGCGGTATAATGCAGCCAGAATAAAAGAGTTCTGCAGTATGTTAATGCGCATCTTTAATGAAAGGTGCATCACATTAGTTCCTTGAAACTAATTCTTAACAGAGGCTTTTCTCTCCTCCCAAGGGAAGCTAAGGCTTGTAACATCCATTTGTGGCAGATGTTTCTCTAACCTGTCCCCACGCTGACAGAGAGTCCGTGGTCTCCACAAGCAATCTATTCCAGAGCTTAGCTATCCTTCCCATTAAAAAGTGAGGTTTTTCTCCTGATGTTTAACCTAAATCTTCTTGCTGCAATTTATACCAGGAGAGTGTATTTTCTTATTCTCCTACATGTGCTCTTTTCAGTGTTATCAGGTCAGTAAGATATTTTTAACAGAGAGGAGCTGATAGTCTCATTCAGTGGCTATCTTATAAGCTACACGGGCAAAACACAGCCACCTATTCAAATGACCAGCATCCAGTTTCACCATTCACAAAATCCTTACCCAGACGGGTAAGTACAAGCTATTCCCATGAATTTCCAAATCCATCTGTTCCAACAAAGGCAGAAGTAAATTCCTGAGTTCCTCCTAATATGGCAATGTAGGACTTCAAAAGCCAAAAGCATCTGGAAAGACCTATAACTACTGTCAACAGATGGAAAACTAAAATCTCCTAGAAATTCTATTTTCAAGGGCTAGGCACAAGAATACAGTTCTGAATTAAACCAAAAATGTTCAGAGATGTTTCTTAGGCAAGATACTCAGTGGCATTGCACTGGTATTTAGGGTGAAGGTTCTGAAGAGAGCCTGAACCTTTGGATGCTTGTTTTTCAGCAGGCTGGAGTAAAACTAGCTAGTTGAGGTCTCCTGAAAGTTATTATTTTATTCAGGCTCCTGTTTGTACCATGCCTTGCACCAATCTCTTTTCATTTACAATCTTATCTCAATTCCTGCTCTCTCTCTTCCCTCCACCCCCCCCCCCCCGCCCCCCACTATAGAAGAAATGCAAAAGGAACAAAAAGGGTTTGGTTTCATCTGCAGAATAAAAAAAAAAAACAAAAAACCATCAGGACTCACTTAGGACTTGAACTGCTTTCTGCATTTTCCCAAAAGCTCAATGTTTCCTCCCTTATTATTGGTTCTTTTATTTCTTTTTCCCCAGGAGCTAAGGAGTTTATTCATTCCAGTGGGGAAGCACTAAAGCAACAACAGCGAGCATGAATTAGGAGGCAGAAATTCCCTGTTCCACAAAGAATATCTGCAACCCGATCTGCACCCTTGTGGCTCCACACTGGGCAAAACTGAGATAATGTCATGTTTTTACACCTGGGGTGCACTGGGTAGATAAAACAGAAAAGGCCACGAGGCTCACAGCTGCTGTAGAAGTGAGGAGACACATACACATGTGTCCATGTGTCTAGAGCTAGACAAGGGAACATATACAGCATGTATCCATGAATGGTATAAATGTGAAATGCATAAATGTGTGTCAATGTGCAAACTTCCTGTCTTTAATCTTTGGGAAAATCTTACATAACTTTTACACCTGAATTAAATACATGAAAGATGGAAGGTCGAATACAGAAAAGGTGAAGGTAGGAAGTTGGACAAGGGGCAGAAAATAGGACTGTTATTGGTAATATACCTGACGGAGAAGCACACCTAACCCCTCTGGGAAGCGGGGCAAGTCCAAGGAGAAATAAGAGTCTTGTCAGTAGAATTGGTACAGATCCTGAATGAGGACATGGGAAAACCAGAACAACTGGGCAGGACCTGAAAAGGGCTACTCTAAAAGCACCATAGAAATAGCAGTTATAACTGGGACACTGCCAATGGAAGTAGGCATAACTCAGGGTACAGAAAATAAAGGTAGACCTAGGGGATGGTGTTGTAACCTTAATGCTGCAGTAGACTGTGAATAAATAAATCATGCAAAAATAAAGTAGAATCGTTTTGGATTGAAATAGGTTTTGGAAGGCTGGTGCAAGATATTCCATGAGGACTAAACTACAGAGATCTACTGTAGCTCCACAGGCTTGGCTTTCAGTCTAGATGGAGATGCCATTTCTGTTTCTAAAAAGAAATTTTATCAGGAACTGAGTTATTATGGAAGTCTTTAGCTTCACAGAGATTAGATGGAGAACAAATGCAAATTTTCACAGCAGCACCTTGATATTTCTTTTTCTGGATCTGATAGCTGGCATATTTCTTTACCCCAAAATTACTCAACAGGCAATAGGTCGTGATGTTTTACACTCAGTTTGAGCAAAGCAGCAAGGAACCCTACAGAAAAGCTAGTTATCAGAAATAACCTTGGATTGAGCGATTAGGGGAACAGAGAGCCTGTCTTAAAGAAAGAGATTAAAAAGCTTGTCTAACCTAGATAAATGAAAGCCAAGAGGGGATATGACTGCTCTGTATAAATAAAGGGGGGACAGATACACAAGGGAGAAAAGAAAGTGGTTTTTAAGCAGGAAAAACAATGCCAGCAAAAGAACAACTGATTGTAAGGAAATTTGCCTTGAAAATAAGATAGATTTTAACCATCAGAGGTGGAAGTTCTGAAACAGCTGACCAAAAGTAGCTGTGAAAACAACTAAAATGGGGTCAAGAAGAAGAAGCACAACTGGTTCATATAGGGCTGTATGATTTTGCTGCCTAGAGCAGAGGGATGGGACCAGATGAGCCTTTCCAGTCCAGTGACTATAAGTAAGCAGAAGCAAGAGGAGGAATTCCACTGTGAAAAGCCTTTTCCCCTCAATTTTTCCATCTGCAAATGTCAAAATTCAGTCTTAATCATCATATCTTTGTCCCCCAGCTAACCCACACGAACACAAAGACTCATGCAAATGATACCTCCAACTCCTTTGCTCCTACTTCCCTCATTCAGCAGCAACATCTTCTCTAGTGCCCTGAGAATAAAACATTCCTCTTAGCCTTCACCCAAGCTGGTTATGTTATGACTCTCAGATTTACAGTGCTGACATCACCCCACTACCAAAAGTATCATTCCTGTGATGCTACAGGTTTGTATCCTCACATAGGCTGGTCTACAGGAGGTGGAAAAGAGATGCCACAAAGAGCAAAAATTCCCTGTTTACAGACACTTTAAGGTGATTAATTAACCACATCGGCCAAAGCAGACAAGAAATGGTTGTGAATGCTCCACATGCAAAATTAATTAACACAAAAACAACACTCCTTCCTGAACCTCAAGTTCACCTTCCACAACCACCTGGGGAAGGATGCTTTCTTGACTGCACCTGCAGAAGCAGGAATTGCTTCTAATAGCCTTTCAATTAAAAATGTAGGTTGCAGGAGATGGTGTGATTTTCTCCCCTCTATATTTATACAGCACCTAGCATATGCCAGAAGGAGAGAGGCTGAGCATAGAATACAGACAGGGTGAGGTACTTGCTCCTGCTTTACAACTCATTCTGGGAATAAAAGCTTTTTGCAGAAACACAGTCTTCCATCTCACCGAGGTCTGGCATTTACACAACTCTTGCCATTTTTGCTGAAACATTTATTTCCTGGTGCATTTATATGCCTTTTGCAGTTGCTAAGGTCCTGTCCCCTGCCATGATTAGCCAGAGAAGGTTAATGAGGTATACTTTGAGCACTTCTGACTTCTGCAAAGTCAGTGAACTATGGGGCTCCACTGGTGTCACAAAAAGGTCAGAGCTGTGAGAATGCCAAAGAGTTTGCCTTGCTAAATCATTCCTCCAAACCAGAAGGCACCAAGAATACAATACAGGTATAAAACCAGCCCCTCTGGGAGATGATGGTGTTCTTGATGGTACCATTAACTTGGTATCCCAGAAAGTGGTTCATCCAGGCAAGGCTGGCTCGAGCTGGAGCAGCAGGGACACCAGGGGGGCATAGTTATTCAAGGACCTTAGTGCTACCTGATGTATACATAACCATGATTTATGGAAATGCAGACTGCAATCAGCACAGGCATAAATAGGAGACAGGAGGAGAGAGGAAGTTGTTCATGGTAGTGGGGGCTATGATCTGAGTAGGCTGGAGAATGTAACTCTAAGCTTCTAGCAGGGGCAAATCAGGTGCTAGGACTTGGGAAGAAGAATTAGAACAAAATTTATATCTTAACAAATACTGAAAACTGACTACCATCCAACATAACCCACCTTCAGCTAACAGGCAGTGACAGCACCTGACTCAGACTCTTACTTAATAGTGTTGTATACTTAGAGCCATCATGCCCTTCTGAAATGACTGTGTGAGGACAGGGGAGCTTAATAAATGTCCCCAATTCCAGAAAGATCAGTCTTTTCTGGTCTGGTAAATAAAATCCAAAGTCAGGGAGCTTATACTGTCCTCATCATTGTTCACCTAAGGTGAAAGAAGGTTTCACCTTGAGCATCTCTACAGCTCTCCTTTGCAGAACTGTGAGGCAGGGGGAAATGTAGCAGGGGTACTGGTAAAATTTGTGTCCCAGGTGGTTCAGAAGTCACAAAGGCTTTAAAGAAAATGTATTTTTATGTGCATGTGTAGGCATCTAAATGCTTTATGTAAGCATTTTGCAGTCTCTAGGAGTGCATCCGCATTGTGCAGGTGTGTGTCTGCATCCAGTACGTGTCCATGCATGTAATGCCCTATCTAATGATTTTTCCCCTTGGCTTTCCCTGTTGAGTTCTGAGTTTGAGTTTCATTTTGCTGAGCTTTCATTTATTTCACTCAGATTTTTTTTTTCCCCTAAAGCATGTTACACAGAGGGAGGGATGCTTGCCAATTCACTCTGCAGCCTGGGAGACAGTTTAGAGCTTTGGCTGCTAAGTGGGTCCAGTGCAGTGGTGTACAAAACCCTGACACGTGTGCAGTGACACCTGCTCTTTACATTGATTGAATATCTCTCCCAGAATCTCTTGGGATCTGAAGCTGAAGGAATGCTCAAAAATACAGATGCAGAAGAAGGCCAAAGTTGTTCCCTTGTGCTGAGAAAAGCTAAATGTTGAAGCCGGCCCCAGCAGGGTTAGGAGAGGAGAAAACATAAAGAGAGAGGGGGTGAGTTACCTAAACCTCACTTTTTTCTGTGCTGTGCAAGCAAGACTGAAGGCACTGCCTGAAAAGCATCTCTGAGAAGACCAGAGAGAGATCCTTTACCTTTCAGTGGGGGGTGTCACAGTGGGTGAAACACCTCCCCACCCCTCAGAGAGCAGCCAGAGCCCCTGCCCTCTGCCTGGCAGCCCCCACTGCCCCCGTGCAGAGCTGCACGCCTGCTGAGAGCAGCACTGGCACGGCTGTACACACACCCCGCTGGCAGAGAGACACAGGGTGCTCAGCTCTCCTCTCACTGCTGGGAAGGGGAGGATCAAACCTCTTCCAGGGGAATTACTGCACATGTTGGGAGCCAGATTCCAGGGAAAGCAGTTACAAAGCCACAAGTCCCCGTTTCTTTCTTCCCCCACCACTGACAGCACTGCTGATTGCAAATGCTGTCCTCGTTGGCAGAACACCCTTTGACTGGATCCTGGGTCTGGAGTCACACTGGCATAGCCACAGCCAGCCCCACTACCTCCAAATCCCCAGGGTGCATGTCTGCAGCCCCCCTCAACCTGGCACTTGGCAGGGAGTCTTGTGCAGTGCACCAGGGCCGCCCAAGGGGCAGCCAGCTGAAACACTGCTCCAAGTTGTCACCAGATCTCCAAACTGAGTCGAAACAACAGGTCTGCTCTGCATCCTGGTTCTCTGCCAGGACTCTTCTCTTGGCTTTGCAAAGAGACAGGATGGGAAGCAGAGCTGTGGGATAGGAGCAACCAGGGACAACCTTGCTGCTTTCCCTCTATTCCGTGGGTGGTTAAAGGAGCTGCTCACTGGATTCTTCTGCTTTTTCTTATCCACAGTCTCCCTTATCTGCCTCTATGCAGAAAGCATGTAAATACCCTCATGTCCTGATTCAGGTTCTCCTCCTTCTTTCTTTTATCCACTCAGGTGCTCCCCAACAAACACAGGGGACAGGGAGTGGGGCTGGGGGAAAGCAGCAAAAAGACAGTCTCCATCGCACCCGTGTAACAGAAATGGATGGTGGTCACTCCCATCTGGCTCATGGGCACCCCATCTCACCCACCCACCTATGGTCCTGCCTCCTGTCACTGCTGTGCACCATGGACACAGTCCTCACTGCACAGACCTGTGTCCTTACCACTGCCTCCATCATGTCTTCAGTCTGGTGCCCCTGTGCCAGGACCAGTCAAAGGAGTGAGACCAGGGCAAGCAGTTGAGAAACCTGCAGGGATGGGGGAGCAACTTGCAGGGTGATTTCCCCCTATCTCAGCTCCCACTGACTCAGACATGGACTGGCTTGTCTGCATCCCAGCAGTGTCTGCCTCTGTCCTGAAATGAAATGCTGGCCCAAGCCACAGCAGTGTGAACACTCTACGTCTCCACCAGCAGTGGGACTTACCAGGGTTCTTCTGCCTGTGCAGCTGCAGACCAACCTCTCATACAGCACAGACTGCCATGCCAGATGGAGACCCCCAGGAGCTAGTGTGGGCCAAACTCCCCAGCTGGAGACTCCTGCCTAAGAAGCTCAAGCTTCAAAATTTCTGATGGATGAGAGCTCCAGAAAGAGAACCCATGAGTTTCAGCACTCCCACCTGACTCATTGCTACAGCCAAGTGATGGGCTTTGCTTGAAAACCACAGCATTCTGCCAAGTTTGGAGCATTAGACAAGACCTGCCAGCTCTACCTAAACCTTACAGAGAAGACCCAGCCAGGATGGAGCCCACCAGCAGGACAGCTGGTTCATGGCACACACGTGCATTACTGCCACGCTGGTTGTAGCCAGCAAGTGCTCTTGTGAGTGATTCTGCCAAAGGTTTTCTTCTCCTGTCTCCTGCCATACACAGGTACTCACACACAGAGGTACCCCCCAGCAGCAGTTATCTTAAGCCCATCCGAGCTTGGAGTCCAAGCAGAATTGCCAAGGGCCCAGCTGAGGCCATCTGGGCTGCAAGGCATCTCTGTTCAAAAGGAGCACAGTCAGACATGAGTGTGGAGGGAGAGAGAGGTAACCTTGAAACCAGTGATTTGGAAAGGAGAGAAGAAGCTATGTATTTGCCAACCCTAGCTAGCAAAGAAGAGTTAAGCCAAGAACTGTTTTCTTGGGAGCGTGGCCTTAAAGAAATAAAATTGTTCCCTTCTCTCAGACCTGATGGGCCTCAGACACATCTCTTTTTCAAAGGTATGTGTGTCATTTTGGGCATAAACACGTAAACACAAAACAGATCTTGTGCCATTTCTGTGGCCTAAAAGTAGGAGAACAGGCATGACAGAGGCAGTCTTGGAGACAAGATGAACCTAAGGCTCTCAGCAGGCTGCAGGATATCTTTTATGATGGCATGTAAGTCCACACACAGAATGATTTCAGTCAGTCTAGAACCAGGTGGATGACTGTGTGTATTTAAACGTGTGTGTGCTGCATAGCTACCACTGTTACAAGGGGATAAGCAGTTAGCTCGTAATTAAGTTCTCTGACATTTTCCATTGCAAGAGTCTTCAGGCCAGTTCTCTGAGGAAAAACCAACATCACCATGTTTTGCAACAGGCATTTCAAAGTCAGCAGGGCAAAAATTCTGAGGCTAAGGACATGTTTTTTACTTTGGCCTATCAAATTTCATTCTGTCTTAGGTACGTTATAAACTGTTGAATAATCACAATTTCTTTTCTATCACTTTCTTGCAGAAATCCTGGCAGACAGTCCAAACAGCATCTGAGCATAAATGTATTAAGAGCTAAACCCAGCAGCTCAGTAAATCAGTGGCAACTCCCCACCAGTGCCATGGTAAGTACAACACCTCAGCTTTAGCAGAGCGAGAGAAAGACAAAGGTCCAATCAGGCTACACACAAAATGTGGACAAATCATCCGGGTTCTCTTCTATCTGTTTAAGTGTGCCTCAATGTGAAAAGGTCACCTGCACACTCCACTGCTCAGAATGCAGAAGAAAGGAAAACCACTTTGAATGTCTGTGAAACAAGTGCAGGTTAGTCACCAGCTTGAGCAGTCAAACTCAGTGCTGAAAGCTCAGCATGTACATGAGAATGAACAACTTATTTTACTGAAAAGATTTTGAGGGGTTTCCTCTTAAGAAACAAATTAAAACACAGCACATATAAAAAACTTACCACCAAACCATAAAACCAATGACATGAAGGGTAATTTATTTACTCTTAAGTATTAGAAAATGGCAGGTTTACAGTTTCCTTTTCAGCCTTTCTTCCATCCCACTTGTGTGTGGACATTTCGATTCAAATTTTAATTAATGAGTGCATGCAGCTCTCTCCATGGTGTCCCTCCCTCAACTCTTACACTTCAAAGAAACATGAAGAAGTAGAATTAAGGTGGCCTGGGAAACAAGACTGGCATTTCCTAGCTTGACTTCACAAGCTAAAAATTGAATCACCGTTCTTTTATTTTCTGTATGTAATTGCTTCTACAGCTTGAATGTACACGAGCTATTACAAAACCAATAAATGGGCCAAGAACTTTCTGTGAAGATGGAGAAAGAGCTATCCATGAATCTCCAAGCACTGGCAGAGAGGAATAAAGAAACAGCAATGGACAGCAAGAAAACCAACCAATGTAGAGATTACACAATCCTGTTTTATGATGAAAAAAGCAGCACTGACCTTGCCAAGGGGTTGAATGAGGCAAAGAAAGCAGAAGCCAAATTGGAAAAGGTGCATTGGAGAGAGGGGGAAGAGGGTAAAGCTGGCAGGTCCCTCATTGTCATGATGCCCAGAAGGTGAGGCTAAAGGAAGGCACTAATCAGGGAGATCATGCTGCAGACAGCTTTTGTGTTGCAGCAATACTCTCTAAGAGACTAAGACAGGGCTGAGGGCTGTACTGCATGGAAGGTGAGGACAGGACCAAGCTGGTCTGCTCTGTCTAACCTCAGAGCAGAAGCCCCATGGTAGGGGTGGATGCAATGGGAATGGTTACAGTGCAGATGCCATGCAGCCTTAGCCCAGCAAGGGCAAGGTGAGAGCCGAGGCAGCTTGCCCAGCTCACACAGCTGCCTTGCACCCTGTGGCACTGCTCTGCACCGTATGGATTTACCATGGCAAGCATATGCCAGCAAAGGCAGCACATAGCTGGCTCACAGGGCAAACTTGCCTGCAGCAGCTGTGCAGCAGCTGTGCAGAGAGCAGACACTTTCTCCTCAGATGCCCAGGAGTGAAGGGACCCAGGTGCTGGCTGTTGTCATGTCCTGTGCTTACTCTGTAAGCGTGCCACCAAAGCTTCCTGAAGCTCAGCTCTCCCTCTGTTAAAGGCTCTGAATAATCAGTGGCAAGGGGCGTGAGCCTGGCAGCTGAGAGCAGTGGCGAGGGTCAGCGCAGTGAGGAGATGCCTCAGCCCACCCACCCCACCTTCCCACCCCACATCAGAGGAAGGAGCTCTGCCAAGGCAGGGTGGGGTTCGTGGGGAGCAGCCGTGCGTGGCGGCGGGATCGTGCTGATTAATGACACAGCAGCAGCACCGCCAGCCAGGCATGTGGAGCAGCGGCTCTCAATGGAACCGCAGCCTCTTATATGGGACTTGCTAGGGACTAGTTTTGATGCAGGAGATTAACTAAAGCTCAAGAGAACATTCTTGGGGTTTCTCCACCTGCCCTGGAAGCTGAAGCGACGCAGGTGACCAGGCAGCTGTCTTTCCTCACTCTCTGAAAATCCCTTTCCACAGCGATGCTCTGGCTGCTGCAGTGGCACTCGGCCCTGCCCATTCCAGCCTCCAGGAAGCAA
The DNA here is from genome assembly GCF_022539315.1 of Serinus canaria. Taxonomy (NCBI): domain Eukaryota; kingdom Metazoa; phylum Chordata; class Aves; order Passeriformes; family Fringillidae; genus Serinus; species Serinus canaria. Next base: position 46,782,795 of record NC_066314.1, read on the forward strand.
ATGCACCTCATCTCCCCCACCCAACATAAAGCTCCATCAGCTGAGGCCCCTGGCCACAGCGCTCCCTCATGGCTCTGAAGCAGCCACTGTGCCATCCAGGGTCTGACACACTAGTTCTCCACACACAGAGGTGAGATGTGGGTGGGAGGGAGGGAAGGAGGCTGCAGCCTCCTCAGATAGCACCATTGCTTTTTCCTGTCCTGCAGCACTCAGAGCCCACCTCCAAGGACGGTATCCAGCTGTGGCTGAGGGCTGTTGGCTCACCAGTGCAGTGCTGTCTTCCACAGGGAAACAGAGGGAGCCTCTGAGACTAGGGCAGGAGAAACAGTCTCTGAGAAAGACAGACCAGCAGACCTCAGTGACAACACAGGCACTGTGGTGAGACAGAGCCCCACAGCCAGCCCAAGAACACACAAGTGCAAATTTTCCTCAGTGCCAGCTTTATAGGCCTGGCTGCTTTACTGCTGTGCCAAGAATATCCAGTAAGCCAGGTCTTACCCTCTTTTGCAATAGAAGATTGTGGTTATGACTGAACATTTATTCCTTCCAGTCTGCTGATTATTTCACCAGGCAACCTGAACATGCTGTTAATATCATCTTTTGTGGAGCTAAATATATACACTAACCACATATACAAATACATATAAATACATCTCTATCTACCAGAGAATCCAATTAAGTGAATATGTTACGCCTTAACAATTAATGAATTCAACAAGCTGAGCTGCCTCTTGCATATGATTAAAGTTCAAGCAATATCAATCATAACACAAAAAGATTCCAGATTTTCCTACATGCTGTCTACAAAGCCATTGTTAACACTTAAATCAATGGGCAAATTCAAGTGTGTTTGCCGACCTCAGGAAACTCATATTTTCAATGATACACAGCCTGTCCTTCAACTTATGGTAGCCTGTTCTTGAATTTGGTGTCTCAGGCCATCCCTGCTGCCTTATATCTTTTTTGCAGCATTATCTGGATGGCAGGTCTGTAAAAATGCTTGTGTCCTATGGGTCGAGAGAGAGCAAATACCATGATGGAACAGATCAGACTGACTCTAATCACTTGACTCCTGCAAATGTTTCCTTCTCTTTGTGTTCAGTTGCCAGTTTTCTGTTTGTGTTTCTACATGTGTAAGTGTGTGTTTGTGTGCATGGGTGTGTGCTTGTTCTTTCACACACTAATCCTTTTCCAGGACAAGCCTGTTCATGCAGTTTCTGCCTCTCAGCAATAGACAACACTGAGCCCTCTAGGGACTGCTCATTACCTCCTTCTCTCACAATACCCCTCCTCTGCATTCATGAGACAATCCCTAGGGGCAAGTACTACATATATAAATATTTAAGTAGCCACTAAACCACAGAAGATGCAAAAAAGCACGTGAGGGACTTGTCTGCAGTATTCAGGGCACAAAGGAGAAAGGATACAGGCATGGCTTGGAGGGTTGGGACCAGACAAGTGATGAGGGTTTGAACAGGAAACACAGCTATATCCTTCTCTTCTCTGACCCAGCCAGCACAGGGGGTTGGTTTTCACCCTGAGACCAGAGCTGATATAATACAGGTCTGTGTTAGTACAGCTGCATAAATCCAAAAGCCAAGAATGTGCCATACTGGGAGGCTGATAGAGGAAACAGCCTTTAACTGAACCATTATCTGAACACAGATAATGAATCCTACAACTAATGCTGCTGAGTCTTTTTCAGTTTAAATGCTCCACCGTTTCTCCTAGTTTGCTGCCATACTCCAGAAAATGCCCAGGAGAAGGTGGGAGGTTCATCTCTGAGGACTGGTTGGGTCTGTCACAGAGAGAGGCCAGGCAGGAGACCCAGGTTGTTCTTCTGCTCTCTGAACTGGGTACCAGCAGGTTCCTTTGAGAGCTCCTTCCAGGCTCACCAGCTTAGAGATCCTATATCCACTAAGAATTACTTGTGCCTATGCCCACAGCACTACAGATTTTCACAAGTCTCTATGAGATATCAAAGAATATAATTTGGATATTTTCTAGATTCCTTGAGAAACCCTCTTCTGGAAATGGGTATTTTAGGGAATAGGGTATGTACCTGGCCACTTATGTCACCCATGTAAGACAGCAGTTTGAAGGGTGATAGCCATATAAAATATGCCATACTCTAGGAAACCACATACTATTTGTATGCTTCCCAATATATCCAGGAGACCTAAAAAGCTCTCAGAAAATCAGTCAAAAGACAGTTTCTTGCAGAGCACACTCTAGCAAAAATCATAGAGCCCACAGCAGGCACCAGCAGACTTGGAGGACCACTTGTATGATCAGAGGAGGGCGTTCTTTGTGCACTGGCATGCAGCTGCTGGAGGGTGACATTTGGAGAACTTTCCTTCAGGAGTATGTCCCAGATTTTTCACTTCCCCAGAGAGCAGGACAGGTCAAGGAAGGCCCCCTTTCAGGTTCTCTAGTACTATTTTCTCCTCCAGTACAAAGATTCTGGCTGCTACTTGAGTTGTGGTAAGGAGCAAGCCATCAGCAAGAGTTTTGGGCCAGAAGTGAATGCAATCAGCCAAAGTCACCTCTTCCCTCTGTTTCAGCAATTTCTGCAGCTTTTCTTTCTGCCTCAGCCCGATGGGTTTTTATCACTTCTTTTACCCTGCTCTAAATCAGTGTTCTTTAGGAAAGGAAGACATTTTGGGTTAAAAGCTCATTACTGATAATAAAAACAAAATAAAATACCCAACCTGTATAAATAAATCAAAAATCCAAGCCTTTGCACATATGCAAACTAGGTGTTCAATGGGAGAGGGTTTCTTTACTTGAACTCTGTGCAATAAGTAAAAAGAAATGCACCTCCTTCCCTAGGCAACTTTCTTCCATTAGAGGGAGAAGCAGCCCGTCCCTCAGCAAACTGAGGAGTGAGAAGAGCCAGCAGTATCCACCAGAGCTGGCCTGTCAGTGTGGTGCATACCACTGAACAGGAGAATTCAGCCCACTCCTTCCATCCTTTCCCATATCTCCATAAGCAGAGTGGAAAATGAAAACATCCTTCCCAAGATGCCAATCCAGTCATGCAGATGTCAAATCATGACTGCATTTGCGCACTTGGGATTCCCTTGGGATTTTTCACAGCCATCACAGCTGATGATTTCCCAAAGTGGCTGCTGCATTGTCAGGTTTCTTGCAGTTTGCTTTCTGTGTGGCATCAAGCCCTTTCCCCCCATCACCTCCTCCCTGTCTGTGATTACCCCCACCTGTCAGCACTGCAGTAAACATGTGTACATTCCCAGGCCTCTCATTTTTCACTTTACAAAACTCTCTCACCTAAAAAATGCAAACTTTCCAAACAGAACAGACACTAATATAAAGGACAAACAGGAATTTTTGACATGCTAACGGGCTCCATTCACTATCCATGCATCTACCTACACATAGGAACTTTGGTCTGCTTCCTGCAGGTTATTGCACTTCTGCAACTGTGACATTGTTAAGCTGTTGTCAGAGGTACCTGTAATCTTACGGATCAGGAAAAATCGGGTCTCACGAGAGCTGGGCAAGATATCTCCAAAAACCAGAAGTCTGGTGAGAAGCAGCAAGCAGCACAGCAGGACTCAGTGAAGGAAAGCTCCATGCTCAAATTCCTGGGTACAAAAAACCAAACCCTGCTTCTGGACAGACTGTTTTTTGGAGGGGAACACAGCCAGGCTCCTGACCCCATTTTGTCTTCAGAGATGCAGGTCTGAGGCTTGGGATTAGGACCCAGGTCTGTTGACCCTCACTGACATAAATGGTTCTGCTCCCTCCCTTACTCTACCATGTTTTCACTTTGGCTGTGGCAAATGCCACTCAGTCTCCCAACCCTGCACATCCATTCTAAAGGTTGTTTCAGAGATTATTTTCCTGATAAAATTTTTCCCCTTTCTTTTCATTCTTCCTTTGCCTCCCTTCTCAGCTGTATCAAGTGCCTCTATTCCAAGACACTTTATGACTCTAACCCCTCAGTCAGTAACAAGATGTGAATGCTGACCTGTTCCATTTTCTTCAGGAGCTTTTCAGAGACCCACACAGTTTTCTTCAGTTTTTGCCTTCTTCTTGAGGGAGGTCCCATGAACACCAGTGAAGTTCTGTCATTGCTTTTTGTCTTACCCTACCATAAGTCTTATTTTTGCCCTTTTACTCACTTTCTGCAGATAATTTGTAGTGGTTAGGCTGCTGCTATGTTAAGCTTGTAATCCACAAAACTCAAAATTCTCACCCATTTACAATTCATATTTCCCTAGCAGGTCAGTGCAAAAATACTCATTGCCATGGTTGGATAAAATATGTCATCTCTTCACAGACCTTCCCCAAAGTATGCTGAGCAAGAAAATCCTGGCTAGTTACTACTGCTCTTAACTTGCTTGCATTCGCTGTGCACTGGCTCTCCCCTCTGTATGTGTGACCATGTTTTCTCAGCTTATATTTACCTGGTAACTATTTAGTAGCTACAGCCATCATCTACATCTCTCTGTGCAGCTCGCAGCACAACAGGGCACTGGTTATTGGCAGGCTTTTTCAGTGAATAGAGTAACACAGATAATCAAAATGACCATCAAGCTTGTTCTGCACGGTTCATAAATCAAGCTCACCAGGGCTGGTCTTTGCATGACAGAGAATGATAGTCATGCTGCAGCCTGAGTGCTGTTCATTACAGCGCCTGTTCCCCTAATTACCCCTCCATTCTCACCCATTTCCTAATGGCCAGTTAGAAGGGCTTTGCACTGATGAATGGTCGCCACATCTCATCCCAAGAAAGCACAGTTACATCTCTGCAGAGGGCAAAGCAACCTCTGTGAACAGGGTTTGTTCTCAGAGAGCTCAGAGACCCCCCCAGGCTCAGGGAAAAGAAGAGACCTGCTATCACAGATTTGCCTTTGCCTGACCACAACAAGTTCATCTGGGAAATCTGTCTTGAATTTATGTAAGTAATTTATGTGTATTTAATGGCACCTGAAAAAACAGCAGAAACTCAAGAAGTGACTGTCCATTTTTTTCCATTCATACCTCAAAAGCATCTCTCCCCACCCCTCAGCTCTCCTTCCCCCTATCCCAGCATGAAACACAACCTTTGAAACACTAGCTACTCACTCCATGCATGTGACAGACTGATTAAACTCACAGATAATAACCTTGCAAGGCAGAGTCAAACTTGCAGCAGTACACGCTGTTCTCATCATTGGCTCCCAAAAATAGTTCGTTGCCAATAAGAGTCAATCAGTTCAGGCTTTGCCAGACTGCACTTCCACTGTCCTCCCCCATCTCAGGGGTTGCTGACACAACTCATCCCCTCCAGAGTGGTTGCAAGGCTGTAAATACCACCAGGAGTTGTGTACTGGCTGCCGAAAATACCTCAGGTTTGTGAGATTACTGTACCCCAGGCTTCCAGGGGTCCTCCCTGTCTTTGCTCCCTTGTGTAAGGGAGATACGAGAGCCCTGGCCTGCAGTAGCTGAGCCAGCATTTATGGACTTTGGTTGACATCCTCCACAACCTCCTAAGACATGGTGGCAATGACGATCCTGGAACAGCTGTTTCAGCTTTGTCTCATCACTGCCTGCTGCAAGGACTCGGCACAACCATCTCCAAAGAGGGAGCAGAGGAAGCATGAGACTGCAGACAAGCTGATCCGAAGGCATTCGGGAGGATACCACGCGGAGCAGAAAAGAAAGACCCAGGAGAGAAACAAACAGAAAAGAGGCTCTCAGTATGCAAGGGTGGAGCGCAGCATTGGCAAGAAGCCAAACCAAGCCTGTGAATGGGTCATTTTGGGGAAAAAAGCAGTCCATTATGCCTTAGACCTGTTCATTTTGATATCTACACTGCAAAAATTTTCTCCTGACGTCAAGCAGTGAACCTGCTCTGAAGTCAATGGAATTGCAACGCTTATACCAGAGGTGAATTTGGCTCCCAAAGGACTTTTCTATGCCATGATTTAGATAACGAGCCTTCAAATCTTACGTTGCAGCTGTAGCGTGAGGGGAGGACAAAAAGGGCCAAAGAGTCCAGAGCCCAGCTAACTCAGCTGAGCCTAGAGCTCAGCCATGGCACAAAATAAGGGCAAGAAATACTGGAAGTTAATGAGCACCCCTGGAGGAAATCCTACCCCCATCTAACAGTACGAAGCAGTACAGATGTGTTAATACAGGTCTCTTTATGAAAACTGCATCCCAGAATATTTTGTGAAGTTAAATACAAGGCAGAAAATGGCACGCAGCATAAAGAATAGCTGGTGCACTGAGCAATCAAGAGGCAGTGCAAATGGCCATATAATTTCGCCTTTTAAAAGCAACTTCATAAAAGCTCATTCATCCATAAAAATGCTGCGTTTCTGTTTTCTGCCTTCCTAGGAGCTTTCTTGCCTGCCCCCTTTATCTTCAGCTACAGACTTTAGATCTTCTCAAAGGACTAAGAACACCTGTCCTTCCATGCCCAAATGCTGCCTCCTCACTTCAAGGTTGTTTTATATAGCTCCTAAGTATTGCCAGATAGGGCTAATCAAAGAGTTCACAGGGCCTCAGACTCTTAATATGTGTTTAAAGTAATGCAGATGATAACTGTCTATGAATATTGCATCACCAGTACAACCACTACCCCTAAAAAAAGAAAAGTATGTCAAGGCTGTATGTGGTGAATGCATTTGAAATTTAAAAAATGGAAATTAATGGGATACAGTTTCAGGTATGGAAGACTAAATTTGTTCCTTTGAGAAAACAGAATTTGGCACTCCGGCATCCAATGGAATCTAGACATCATTTTAAACGCCATGACGTTCAGCCTTCAAACTCTCTTCAGCTTTGATGTCTGCAGGACCTATTCAGACAGCAAGTTACAAACACCATTCATGATGCTCTAATACAGGTATTTCATTTCCTCATTGCACCCAAGGTCTCCCACTCTCTCCATATGTATGTTTATCTACCTGTAGTGTGCAATATCTCCTTCCAACACTTTGAGAGACTGACCTCCGGAAGGTGTTTTAGTGGTGCCTAATAAAAGAGACCATAATAATGACATTAAAGATGAGACAGTTGATATATGAAAGTCCTAGGGAATTACAGCAACCCAGAAGACAAATACAAGTCCAGAAGAGTGGAAGCTGAGGCAGTTAAATCACTGTGGATATATACTGGTGATAGGTACGAAGTTAGAGATGAAAGAGAAAAAAAAAAAAGATAAGGCCAAGTAAGGCAATAAAGAGCAAACCCTGGCTTAAAGAAAAAAAATATGACAGTATTTTGAGACAATATGTAACCTTTATCCTTCTCCCAGGGTTACAGATGCCGTGCAGAAGATGACCTGCCAACCTTCCAACCTCACCTTGAAGACATCAGCTGGCACACAGCACAGGCAGTGAGTGACTGCAACAGCTCTGGGGCCCAAGCAGAGCCTTGGTCTAATTGCACCCACTTGTTTCAAGTGAGAGAGAATCCTCCCTGCTCCCTTGCTCCCCTTCTTTCCTGTGACAGCCTCCAGTCACTATGTTGACCATGGTCCAAAGGAACTGTTCCAACACATGGGAGCCACCTGAGCCTCTAACCATACAAACCACATCATAGGAATGCTTCCTCCACTGGGGACCAGGTAAAAGTGCTGACACTGTCACTGATGCTGCCACTTAGTGCTGCCAAAGGGATTGCTGCAAATGGGGAAGCTCTGACATTCAGAGTCCATTTCCTGTTGTGTAGCCTCTCCCCCTTTCTCTTCGGTTCTCCAAATTACAACTAAACAATGCCAATTCATTAAATCCTTCTTTGTAAGGCTTATTTTCTACATTCCTGATTACTGTCTCTGCTTCCCCCAGTGCCATTCTAGTTTGTCCAGACCTTTTGTGAAGTGCTATCCACAGAACTGCAGAGAGATTTTAAGCCTTACCATCGCCCAGCAAAGCACAGAGATTACATCATATGCCTTGCAGGCTAAACTCCTATTTATATGCCCAAGTACAGCATTTGCCTCTTTCTCAACAATACACAACCATGTTCAGCTTGTGATCCTCTTTTATCCTTTCCCCCAATCCTTTTCTGCAGAACTGTGATCTAATTGATCTTTCTCTGCACTGTATTTATGTAGTCCATTGTTCCTGCCAAGGTACAATAGTTTGCACTTGTCTCTATTGAATTACATCACACTTTTTCAGTGTACCTCCAGTTTGGCAAGAGCATTATGAATTCTAACCCTGTTCTCCATCAAATTTACAGTCCCCCCAGCTTCCTGTCATCTTCAAATTTAATATGTAAATCCTACATCAACCACCAAGTCTATTAAAGAAAACATTGAACTGAAATGAGCACAGGACAGACCCTCACAGAACTCCAGTGCATTCTCCCTTCCCTTTTGACATTTTTGTTCATTTTTGCATGTGTTTGTTATTCACTCTCCTCAAGACCTTGTTCCTCTAGACTGCTAGCAAAGTGTGATAAAAGAGATGAAAAAACCTCACTGGAGTCCAAGTAGATGACACCTTAAGCTTCACCTCTGTCCAAAATATCTGTTACCGAAAGATGCGCGATTGGTCTGACATGACTCGTTCTTAACAAATCCTGGTGGACTTCTACAAGTCTCCATGTCATTGTTCAGGTGCTGACAAAGAGTTTAGTTGATAACTCATTTCATATGCTTTCTTAGAATCAGGGTTAAGCAACAGTGATGCCATAAATCTACAATTCCCAAGCTCCTTTCCCTTCTGCTCCCTCTGATCTTTTTTAAAGACAGGCATCGATGTTTCTCCAGTATCTGGCAAATACCAGCTGGGTCAGCTTTACACGCACAGATTCAATGCACTGCCCTCAGTGAATGCCCTTTCTGCAGATTTGCTTTGAAAATTGAGCAGGTTGGGTATGCAATGTGTTGCTGCAACAGGAGAAAGGAGGTTGTTACTAAGCAGTTTAGTCAGTGTATCTATGACCCCATCTGCAGCATCTCAACTATTTCAGTCCTTCCTGCCACTCCACGCTCAGTTTTGTCAATATGCCTCTGTCCTGCCAGCAGCATCCCCAGCTGCTCTGTCCTGCTTACCCTATCCAGCCTGTGTGCTCAGCAGGGACTGATGTTAAGCTGATGGCTTGCACCTTCCCTGATATGACAGTTCTCACCCACTGTCCTGGTTTCAGCTGGGATGGACTTCATTTTCTTGCTATTAACTGATACAGTGCTGTGGTTTTGATTTAGTATGAGAACACTGTTGATAACACACTGATGTTTTAGTTGGTAAGTAGTGCTTACTTGAGGTCAAGGACTTTTCAGTTTCCCATGCTCTGCCAGCAAGCAGGTGCACAAGAAGACTGGGGAGAGCATGGCCAGGACAGCTGATCTGAACAAGGCAAAGGGACATTTCATACCATAAAATGCCATGCTTGGTATATAAACTGAGAGGAGTTGTTTGGCAGTCATCAGCTGCTGCTCAGGGATGGGTAGGGCATTGGTCAGCAGGCATTGAGAAATTGTATTGTGCATCAATTGGTTCTCTTGGGTTTTATTCCTCTCTTTTTTAGGTTCCTTCTTATTTCTATTATTATTATATTTCTTTTTATTTTAATTATTAAATTCCTTAATCTCGATATATCAGTCTTACCTTTTTCTAATTCTCTTCCTCATCTCCCTGGCAGAGGTTATCAAGGGACTTCTTGGTGCATAGCTGTTGGCTGGCATTAAACCACAGCATCCACTCTTCCTCCTCCTTCTCCATCTCTTTTGAGACATTTCAACCCTGACTTCCTGCTCTCTCCTGCACCCGCAGCTGTGTCAGTGCACCTTTCACCTTAATAAAAGCAGCTAATCCCAAACGGGCAACAAGTTGTGAAATGTTTCAGTGTGAAAACCCAAGCTGTGGAAACCCAGGAGATGATCTGAGGTCTGCTACACTTGTTCCAGTTACAGCAGAGAACAGCAGAGGACAGGAGTGATCAGGGAATAACCCACTGAAAGAAGAAGGCAACTGAACTGTGCTCTGGTGTGACAAGTGGAAGTCAAAAGCAGGCACAAGTTCTATGCTGGAAGAAGTGAAGCAGTTGAGACAACTGGAGAAAGGAAGTTTCTCTGTAACTGCTGAGAGATCAATTAACTGGTGTGCTGGGGAAAGGAGTGCTGTTCCAGCAATGAGCTGTGATGGGCAAAATAGCATTTTCATGTACTAATACCATGTGCACTCTTCAGTGCAGACAAGGACTCAGGTGCTCATCAATTATTGAGCTTGCTTGAAAAGGCATTTAGAAGAACTGCACAAGAGGCCAGTCTGCAGTTCTACCTCAGTCCCAGCTGGGCTGCTCTCAGCAACCCAGCCAGTGAGAAGGAAAGAGAAAGGTGGAGGTGGGGAGAAAGAAGGAAGTAAGAACAGAGAGAGAAGAGGGAAGAGCCTTTCCCTTGCCAGAGGAAATCAAGCATGGTGCAGAAAAGGCCTCCTTGATGCCCCATAGTATCATCCATGTAGTATAACCCTTTTCCTTCCAGAGCAATTCCAGTTTTCAGGATGCAGCCCATACCCTCTGAGGCCAGCTCCAGGACTGCAGAGAAGTCCTTGGGCTGGAGTCAGGTCAAGCCAAGGACCCATCCTTGCCCCAGCAGCACTGTTACCACATCCTGACCACTGCACTGCCCCAGACCTCAATGGACTTCACAGCTTTAGGAAGAGCTGCCACAGGCTATGGCATAGCTCAGTGAGCTGTGAAACACCTGATGCTCCCTTGTGCCAATGGCCATTGAGGGAAAAGCACAGACAGCCCTTACCCCGAGTGAGGTGCCAACATTGAAACTCCCACCCCATCCATCAAACACATTTTCACATGGGGATGCGAGAGAAGATTCTCCTAACAGCACAAGCCCATGCATCCACTGCACTTCACCAGGAATGTTGGCTAGAGCCAGCATTTAACCTTCACCATTGTTTTGGATAGGAGGCACAACTCTCCAGAAAATCTCATGTCTAGGTGCAGCTCTCTCAGGAGATCCACAGCTGATTGTGCTTTCAAAAAGAGAAAATGAGAAGAAATCTCAAGGAACAGCTGCAATCTCAAGGAACATTCACTCACAATCACGCAGAATGTTTCTATTTGTGAACTAGATTTCCTTGGATGTGAAACGTCACTCAAGCCACATAACAAGCATGAAGCTAAAATTTGACCAACCACAGAATTATACTAGCACTAAAAATGTTTCTTTATTAAAAAGAGGTATTTTTTTTCTTCACAGTAATAGAATTTGAAAAATACTTAGTAAAGTCAAATTCTAAATGCTTTTTTTTTTCAAGAGTTTTGTTACAGTTTTGAAATTTTAAAGAAATGTTGAGTCAAGCACATACAGAATAAGAATATTTTGGATTACCATGATCCACAAAAGGCAGAGCTTTCTCAGCTAGGAGATTGTAGAAGACTAGATGCAATTATAGAAGGCCACACTAGAATCAAATGGCTTACAATTTGGAAAAGAAAAAAAGTCTTATGTTTTGACTCTGGAATCTTTAAAAAGTGGCTACAGATTTGTTCAAATTTATTTCTATTAGTGTCTTTCATTTAGCATCACACATACATGCTTTTGGGACCTAGGAAATAGTTCTCCACAAACTAAAGTGTGAGATTATGGAACTTGCTGTCATAGCACAACAGTAGGGAACACAGCTTGATGCAGAAGGAAGGACTGAGCACTCCCAGGTTTGGAAAACACTCCCAAAGTTGCAATGGCAACGATTAGAAAGAAGCAAAGACAAAGAAACTTGTATTTACAGGAGTGGTAAAAACTCCAGTGGTCAATCAAGAGTGAAAGAAGCGACGGTGGCTGCACACACACACACATAACAAGGCAGTGCTCCACACACACTGCAAGGACCAATATCTCTTAACTCACGCTCAGAAACACACACAGGACCACTACACTTCCACACCTACCCTGTCAAGCCCAACCATCCATATACAGATCTGCACCTTTCTGCAGACTTCAAACACCACTCACCTATGCCACTCAAAGAGCAACATGCAAAGATTTTCTGCCCTACAGCACCTCACAGAAGCATCATCTCCTGGAAAAACTGCAAAAATGATCACGATTCACACCCAGTACCAACCACTGCCTGCTCACAGCCATGTTGAGGTTTGTTTCTAGGCTTACATTTGGTGTATTGGGTGCAGAAGCAGACAAAAGCCAGAAGCCAGCCTGGATGACAAGTGTAAAGCAGAACACAACATTGCAAACTTTCACACTTGGCATTTTGGTTGCCTGAGATCTTTGGCCATTGAACAAAAGTTCCAGACTGCAGCCAAAACAAGATAATAAAGAGGATAGAAAAAAAATCATCCCAAAACTAAAAACTAAGACCATTTTCCCTGAAGACATTACATTGATGGGGAGTCTAGCTCATTCAATTATGTTTAAGCCATTCCACAAGTAAATCTACCTCTGCTGACTGTCCTGGCCTATGGGGAACTCTGAAAGAACACAGCTTTGAACACAGAATTATGCCAGAAAAATGCTTGTCCCTAGAACAGTTTTATTTCTTTTCCTGGGCTCCAGAGGACCCCACACTTAAAATGTGCAAGGGAAAAAGCCTTATACATGAAATCCAATTGACTGGACACTTTAACTAGTCCATTGGCATTTTAACATTTCTCAGCAGCATCTGTGGAGGAGCCTGGAAGGACAGCCTGAAGATGCAACTCACTCAGCTCACCAGAAAGCAGAAGCAGTCCTGCCTTGCTATTGAAAAATTGGGACATGATGTCTTGAGCCACTCTGAAGTCTCCCACATCATTTATTGCTCACATTAAAACACTGCCTGCTGTGGAGATGTTACACTTCTACCCATGAGCAGAAAATCCTGTAGCATAGAGCAGAGGTTTCAGCAGCTGCTGAAAGAAACTCCACTTTTTCTGATTGTCAATTAAAGTCCCTGGATCTGTCTTCACCACAGAGTTAGGTGGCAGAGACGTTGGACTGAAGGAGATGTTTAGGATTTAACATGTTCTTTCAAGAAGTACTTCTCTCTACCACCTCTTTCTCTTGCCACAGGTTAATTTCAGCTGCCATTTCTCAAAATACATCTTCCTCAGCAGTCAGGAAAATTGGCTCCTGTGTTCAGGGGAGGGATGGAAAATTGTCACAAGGACAGCTCCACCGCTCCTGCCTTGGCTCTCTTGGGGAGTTTGTGCACAGATTTAAGAGTGAATTAGTCTATACCACATGCCATCCATCACAGGCTGCAGGGCTACTACAAGGAGGACACAGAACACTCAAGCATCACCCTTTCAGAGGCAGCTGCCCCCTTACAGTGTTGCATTAAAAACTGCTGCTGTAAAACAGGTAGTGAGAAAATAACATTTGCCCACAGCCACAAGCCAGAAGATCATTGGTAGTCAGCATGGCTTCAGGGCAGAGAATTACAAGACGTCAAAATTTTCCTATTCTCAAGTAAACTAATTTGTTGGGAATGGCGGTACAGAGGAAATTCTTATTCTGGGACAATAAATATTGAACAAATTTACCCCAGAAATCTGCCTCTTTGTAAACTATGCTGTCAAAAGACTGAGAATGGAAATCAAAGCAAATAAAATTGTGTCTTTTTTAGGGGAATTTAGAAAAGATAGAATCACAGACAGTTTTAGTGAACTGCAGCAAAACCCCTTAGGGGTTCGCTCTGAATGTGGCAAACTGTAAGAGGTAAGGGACACTTTCTCCAGAGGAGAAGCCAGAAAAAGAAGGACAAGTAGTTTATTAGCCAACAAGGATGCTCCAGGCACCACAGATGTAAGATTTGCCAAACCTCATAAGATCATTACGTTTATTTACTTCCCATTCTGTATTGTGTATTATTTCAATCTCTCCAAGTGCAGTAGCAATAAAATTGAAAAACATCCATGGAAACACTTCCAATTAACACAAGGTCAGAAAAATTACATTAGAGACCTCCACAGCCCATAAAGAAGAAAAACATCTCAGAAACAGCCTCAGCAAGCAGGCAGGCAGTGCAACTTGTCATAAAGGTCAGCACCCTTTTGCCTGCATTTTACCAAGAGCACAGAAGAAAGCATCAGTGTCTGGCACCCTGTGTGAATACCACACCACCTGTAAGCTCCGTGCACAAACCTGATTTCAATCCAGGCTGAAAGATAAACCTATAAAAAACTAAGCATGAAAAGCCACAGAGGGCTGTGAAGAACAGATTCAATACCTTCAGTTGCACCAGAAAGACAAAAAAAAGTAGATCTATCCCTGAAAAAGATACGTACTGTAGGGTCAGTGTATGAGCATTATTCAGTGAAATATCTCTAACCTCACTATGACTTTGGCACGGGCTCTTATACATCCAGTAGCAAGAGAAATAGTGACTGCAGTAAGAAGGGAACAAAACACAACAAGTTAAATTTAAAAAAGAAAAAGTTTTTAAACAGCTGTGGTGCTATGTCTTGTCTGCATGTCCAACACAAAATAGATGGGACACCCCAGTACCAGGAGATCAGCCATCCAGTCTCATTTCATGGGCAAATTGGAATATTGTCTAGTGCTTTCCTGAGTTCTTGTGGCTTCTTCCAGTCAAGTCTGAGCCTTGAAAACTACTAAAAAAACAGATGTTGGTCACATTCACATGGAGGTCTTATCCCCCAGACCAACCACCCTTGTGGAGATAAGCAATTACCTTAAACTACCCTGAAGTAGAAGTGAACAGAACGGAGGTGTTAATGAAAACCTTGTGTCTGACTCAGCAACTGGATCGTGGTAATTACAACCTTCACAGCTTCCCTGTTCCCAAACCTAAGCTGAAACAAGTGAAAAAAAAAAAAATCAGAGATTTTTCAGATCTACTTCTGCACAGGCAACTCAGAAACTACCTTCACCTGCAAGGAAACCCTCTGACAGGTGTGGAGATAAAGGTAGAGGTCATCTACTTTGGGAGATAGGTGTTTGCAACATCTCTTAGAGCTTCTCACAGAAGGCTGGTAACCTGTCTCCTTCTCTTTCTATAGAGGCCATGGTGATGTCAGAAAATCCTTGAAGTCAGTTCCAGTTTCCATTGCTGTCAGTGCTATGCTGCAGGTAGATTGTTGACTGGCCACGTGGCAGCCAGTATTCAGTTCACTGCTCTGCAAAGTGCTGCAGAAACAGATGACCAGTAACTGCAAAATTTCAAGCAGCAATAACCTTGGCTTAGTCTCCTCCCCAAGATATATGTTTATAATCAAGGATGCAGTCAATTTTCTTTCAACACAGATCTCATGAGAGTCCTTTATTTTAAACCTTCTCACCTCTTCCCCCTGTTCTTGGCTATCTCCTGACTTTGCTGAGCTTTCCATGACAATCCTGTCCAGCACTGTCTGAAGGGACAATGCTGGGAGAACACAAAAAGACTGCCCCAGCATGTGCATCTCACATTAAGAACCAGGCAACCTATCAGCAGATAGAGATGGTGCTTGTGCCCCAGAAAGAGGGGCTGGCTCAGGAACTGCAGTACCCTTTTTACAGCATCAATATAGCTCAGAATAGTCTGGTTTGCAGCAACAGAAGTGGGAGAGAGCAGAAGGCAGCAAGGAAAAGACACAACTTTGCACGTCACTGTAGAGGATGGTGTCTGGGTGGTCTGTGAGAAAGGCCTTTCAAGAGTAAAACACCTCTTTTTTGCTTTAATTCTTAGGAACCATCTTGCAAAGTTGTGACGTTGTCTAAATATTTATCATTCATTTTGTATCTCCTTCCAGTAATTTCCGTACACTTCCTGCCACACAGCTGTGCCCATGTTCACCATACCCTTCATAAGCCCTCAACAGGGTTCACAGCTTCAGATTGGGCCAGGATCAAGGAATGGCTTGAGTTGGAAGAGACCTTAAAGATCCTCCAGCCCTAAACCCCCTGCCATGGGCAGGGACACCTTTCACTAGACCAGGTTTCTCAAAGCCCCGTCCAACTGTCCTTGAACACTTTCAGTTCAAGGATCTCAGCCTTGAACTGATTTCCATCCCTAGCTTTTTCCTCAGAAACCAAGGTTTGGTTATTCCATCAGCATCTGCACAACATTGCATTTATCATTGCAGAACTTTCTGGAGCAGAGAGAGATGATAATTTCCTCTGAAGGAGGTACAGGGGCTAAAAGTATGTTCTTTTTTTAATACCAGAATCATCTGGTTCGTGTTTCTGGCTTCTTGAAGCACACAAAAATATCCATCTGAATAGAAATGAGAGGAGGTCCCTGACTTCTGCTGCTGAAAATTTCAAAACAGTAGTCAAAAAGCTGAGATTAAAAAAAAAAAAAAAAACACAAAAAAAAAAGTGCCCATTTGTAGCCATAAAAGACTCAGGAGTGTCACTTTTCAATCTTCCAGAGTTTTCAAAAAAGTTAGGGTCTCTCAATGAAAATAAGCACTTCCAAAAAAATTTAAATACTAATATTCTACCAAAAATACTTTCAGAAGTTTTCCTGCAAGTTAATTCAATACAAGTTGCTTCAGGCCAGAGTAACTCAAATACATATGTTTGCTCATGTAGGCCTCTTTCCCAGAGCCTACAGTGAAGGATTGTAACAAACCAGCATCAACAGCTCTTCAGGTTACATATCCCTGTGACAAAGGCCCAGTGAGCAGGACAGCCAAACCAGTGCTTCTTCCAGGAAAACAGCCACACTTCCATAATATGAATATCTTCATTCTATCCCTTTTGGTGCATTTCTCTACAGGAAATCATACTTAACATTTTGCCTTCATGGGATAATTTACCAGCAGAAGCCATACTAATTGAGAAGTCCTCAGCTTGAAGTCTTTGCCTGACATTTTATCATCCATTTAGAAAACCTCCACTGCCTTTTTCTTCAACTTTGCACATCTGTACTTGTCTCAGGAACAGCAACTGAGGTGGGACAGAGCACCCAGCACACGGGCAGAAAGCACGGGATTCTTCATTGCCTTGCATCCTTTTTTATCCACTTTGACCCTGGATGCATAGCAAGCCAAGTCAAACAGCAACCTCCCATCATTCTCCTGCTGCTGGATCTACAGAAACGTTCAACAGTCCCTAAGGCCCCCTCTCCTGTGTGCATCCACTCTGATGCCAGAACTGCCATCCAATACCCCCAAATGCTGGTCTTGCCCACTGCTCCCCAGTTCTGCTCTCCATGCTTCTCACGTGCCCTCCACATCTGCCACTTAGCCTCTGAGGGCTTCTCCTGAACCATCTCCTGACCTTCCCACAGGCACACCTATCTGACCCGTGAGCCTCTTCTGAAGTCTCCCCTGCAGTGCCCCTTCTGCTGCAGCAGCCCTGAGGGAATGTGAACCCTTCCTGGGAGATGGGGCCATCCCAGCAGCCAGCCCAGTGCTGCCCAGAGGAGTCTGTGGGCACACAGAGCTTATCCGGGACCTCGGGAACGTAGTGCCAACAGAGCGACCCCGCTTGTGAAGCAGAGAGGGGACCCACAGGACCCACATTGGTCCTAGCTGAGTCTGTTTGAGGCTGGAATTTCCAGGCTCTCTCTGTACTACAGGCAGCAAAGGGGCTGTTGAGCAGGGCTGACTTTTAGGCACTTTGAACTGCCGACTGGAAGAGTCAGTCTTGCAGCTGGTCACAGGTCCAACCTCCCTCCCCTTTTTCCTGGGATCCCAAGCTCTGAGCCTGCTCAGGAGCAGTGGTGTCAAGCAGCAGCCCAGGTACCAGCAAGGCTTTGTGCTAAGCTCCCCCTGACCTGTGAGACAGTGCTTGGAGATCCTGCTTTCCTCAGCTGCCTTCATCATCCACATCCTCTGCTTACTCCTGCAGGCACTGCACAAAAAAGGCAAGGGCTTGGAAATGCCTAATCTTTTGCTCACATTTCCTTCATTTCAGATCCCAACTGAAATCACAGGGAACTTTTTCCTCCCTTACCTACCCCTTTCACTGCCCTCTGTCAGAATTATTCAGCTCTCTGAAGCATTACCAGATACACTATGTAGGAAAGATATGGCAGAAGAAATTAAATAGTATTGTTAGGTATCTATAATTACCCCAAGTAATTTTTTTCCACAGTGCAGCAATTTGAAATCTCTCACAGCACTCTCTCTTTGGAAAGCAGATGTTGACCATGTCAGCTGTGTGCTAAGAATGCATTTTCATGAGTTGCATTTCTTGGAATTTGCAAAGTGATGGTGGTGGCAGAGGGGGATGATCCTGGAAAATTCCACCCGTACAGGCACGAAGCAGGCAGTGCAGAGACCTGCCAGCCTCCTCAGGCTATCAGGGGCTTCTCAGCCCTCTCTCTCTCAGTCATGGCACCAACTGGGCCTGCTCCCTCAAGCAAAGGAAATTTCTTCTACATTCCTGCCCATAGGAAGGTAGGCAAGGCTGGCAGGGGAAGAACACATCTGGGAGATGGAGGGTTTCTCATGGGAGGGGTGATTTGTGCTGCTCTCCCTCTAGAGAAACACAGACAGACATGGAACAATGAAAATAAAAGATTTGGTGGATTTCTCTGCTACCAGCTCCTCTCCATCTCCCTCCCATGTGGTCTGTCCAGTCCCACAGCCAACTGTTACAGCAACCAGGCTCCCAGCATGTCCATCAGACTACTGTTCTGCATCTTCTAAAAGAACCCACTCTTCCCTGGTACTACATTTAAATGCACTTTTGCTCTACCCTCTGCCTCCCATTACTCTTTAATTACATTCACTTGGATTGTCTTAAAGATGTCCTTCTTTTTTTCATTGCATATTCCCTTCAAACACTTGCAGAAAATTATCATACTCCCTTATCTAGCAAAAATATTATTTGGGGAAAATCTACCCTCTGGAACCAGACAAAGGTCCAGTGAGACACAGGTGAGCCAGAGAAAACAGGTTTTAACTAAAGTTCAAGTAAGATTGCACGATAAACCCTGGGAATTCTTCAGAGTGTTTATTTGAGATAGGGGACTTCTTAATGGAGAAAGTTCCTAGTGCCAATTCCACTAGACTGTACTCTTTTAATCCTTATTTATTCATAAGACAGTGTTTCCATTAGTCCCAGGCTGGAGCAAGGTGTCTGGGCAATGAGCAGGAAAATTTATACACACACAGAACTTATTCTGGACCCAAATAGGAGACAGAGCATGGACAGGACAAACGTTCAAACAGAGACACGGGAAGTTCTCTATGGGTCTGTTCCTCAGCCTCTCCAAAAACTGAGACTTCAAACAGCAGTAACCTGTAAGAAAAGGAACAGGGCATGAACCTGGTGGAAACTACAATTGCAGGCTGATCTATACACACAGGACAAGCTCAAGGAAAGCAGCTGTCCACAGGTAGCCCCTGTCAAAGGGGAAAAAAGCTACAGAAATGAGATGCTGTCATAATCCCAGCAGTCTTTACAAAGCAAACATAATTTAATGCAGCAATACAAAGAACTCTGGCCTCGGTGAAAATGAGCACACATCAAAGAAGAAAAGCAAATAGTTCCCACTTCTAAAAGAGAAAAAAGGCAAAGCACTTGCTGAAAGAAGTGACCTGAGCAATCCTGAATTCTTGAAACACCCAGATGATGCTTAGAGCAAACAGTTAACTCGGCGTGCTGGAGCTGATCTCCAGCAGCAGACTGCAGAATGGACTCTCTGTTACTTCCAGATCTCCCAGCTTGGATGGAGAGACTGTTATATGACACTGTTTAAACTGGAAAACTTGCAGCACATCTCTGCTGTCCAGTGCTGAACCCAATATAAGTTGATTTGCCAGCAAAGACTATTTCCTCTCAAAAAAATCACATGATTACATAAATCAGGATGGATCTAAGGGGAGAACAAAAAGATGTGCAACACCTGTTAGCATTTACATTTCACTCTGCAGTTTCTCCAGTCACATAAGTGCCCACACTTCATGCTCCACCACTGACCAAAATCGTGCTCTGATGAAGCTGTGCAAAAAAAAGATTTTTCAAAGCAAGATACGAACAATTGAAAAAATTTTTAAATTAAAGATATTACTTCAATCTAAACCCAGGTATTTCTTCCATCTAAACCCAGGCTTGTTTGCTTTTTAGAATTTTCCACTAACCAAACTCAGTCATTCAACACACACACAAAAAAAATCATGTTCTTTACCAGACATGAATAATAAAAGTGATGGAAATTTGGATTGAGACACACATCTGCAGAGACACTTCATGTACTCACTAGCAATGAATTATCAATTTAAAAAATAAAATAAACTATAAAATCCCACTCCCAAAGGCTAGACCTTTCTCATGAGAGGTGACAGAGACCACAGTTTAAGCCTTCATTCTGAGTCAGGCTGAAATGATTTGAATACAGTTTTCACACTGCCTAGTATCTGTCCTCATTGTTTGCCTAACGAGGCTCTGGGCTCTGGGAGAAGGTGCTGGCATTTTCTCCTCCACACCACCTTTGTGAATGGTACCTTAAGGCTTTTGTGAGTCTACATGAAAACACCAAGATGTCCATTTTCATTTACAGCAATAACTTCAAAATAAATCCTCCATATCTGATCAAAATTACTATTTTCATTGGTCCTGAACTATGTTTTTTCACACTCATTTGTTCTTACCGCCCTATTTCTGAGGCTTGGGTATTATCATCTGAAAGGGGAAGGACACAGGTCTTATCACTCCTCTTATTTAATGATCCATGTCATTTTCCCCACAAAGAGACTTTGTGGACAAAGTTGGCCAGAATCTAATTAAAAATTCCTGGTCTCCTTCTGTTTGGGACTCCTGTTCCTTACCTTACATGGTTGTGCAGCGCTATTTTGCATCATTAAACAGCCTAACCCCATTCCACCACATGAGCAGCTGAATGCTACGCACAGTGAAATGTTGTCTCCATGTTAATTTTGCAAAGTGCTTGGGATGCTTCTCGAAGGAAGGAACAATAGAAATGTAAGTCATTCTCGTGTACGGGAACTGAGGAAATAAACCGAAGGGAAACAAGCACCAGAAGCCACCACACAAAATGCAGACCAATTTGAAAGCAGACCAGTTTGAAAGCTTAAAGGGGAACAAGAAAAAGGCTGTCAAACAGCCTCTCAGGCTTGGCACGGTGGGAGACATTGCAGCATGCAGCTAGCCCAGCAGAAGGAAATTAAATAAGACTGTCAAACTGCTGACTCAGCAGAAGACAGCACAACTCCCGGCACATTTTAGAATTAAACCCAGGTCAGTAAAGGCCAGGTCCTTTCACAAGGAAGAAAGGCCAAAGGATGGTGACAGACACTCAGACAGCACTGCAAGGCAAGGCAAGAGTCAGAGCTGGGATCTAACATTACCAAAGGCAGTCTGAAAAAAATTACAGACTCGGGGAAAACACAGTTCAGGCACAGGGAAAACAAAGGCTGCTGAACATATTGTATGCTCAAATCAATGATGCTGAGCGCATGCCAGAGCTCATGAGCAGCAAGAGTAACTCCAGCACAGAATAGCTCCAGTGATAACCACGGCCTTAATGCTGAAAAACCTTTGAAAACAGCAGAGAAGTTTACATGTTACAGCGCAGAGAAGGCCACAAGGGAACAGACTGTCCTGGTCTAGTAAAAAAATACCGTCAAGATCCAGTTCAGCATCAAGCCAAGTCAAGCACATACAACCAGGGTTCGAGCACAAAACAAGGAGCATGTGAGAACAAGCACGGGAACACTGAAGCAACACCAGAGGAGAGAAGCAAACCAAGCCAAAGACACAACAAACAAGCTATTTCTTACTGAAAAATGTCAGAACCATTTCATATTAGGAAAACCTTATTTCAAATTAATTCAGAAGCAAATGTGGCCAGACTTTTACTGCAGGAAAATCAAACTGCCAAAATCGTACCAAAACAAATAGAGAAGCGGAGGAGGAGGAAGAGAAAGAAAAAGGCAAAAAGAAAGAAAAACATAGGGTCCTATGAATATGCAGCACTTCCCTTCTCTCAAGCCCCATGGAAGGAAAACAGAGCCTCCAGTTAATAGCATTCAGATAATGTAAAAATAGAAAAAGCAAAGGATTCACGGGCGGAGCAAAGATGTCACCAACATGAGACAGTTTCAAGCAAATGCAACTGAACAGATGAAAACACACCCTTGGGCACTGGGGGCACATTCACTCACTGTGAGTCTCCTTCAGCTGCAGCTCTGCTAGTTCTTTCTCCAGACTCAGTTTGGATGGCTGCTAGCTTTCTATGCCCCCTTCTCTTCAGGCATTTCAAATCTTAAAGCTGCCTAAATTGCCATGCTTTCTTCAGCTGCCTTTTCATGGCACAGTCTGGCCACCAAAAGCAACAGGAAATAAATTTCCTCTTCCAATGGCACCTGTGTGCACCTCAGTGCTACAGACTCCCTGAAGTGATTTCCAGCAGATGACTGGGCACAAAGCAAGGGAAAGTGAAAGTGGCTCTGCTGTGCACCTATTCAGGATTGAGGGATACATGACCTGCTCACGTTACTCCTGAGTGGAGTACGGATGAAGGAATTACTGTTGGGCTGATAAACAGTCACAGAATCACAGAATCTTAGAACATCCTCAGCTGGAAAGGACCTATGAGGATCACTGAAGTCCAGCTTCTGGCCCTGGACAGGACCATCCCAAGAATCACACCATATACCTGAGAGCATTCCAAACACTTCTTGAACTATGGCAGCCTTGGCGCTGTGATCACTTCCCTGGGGATCCTGTTCCAGTGCCTAAACACCCACTGGGTGAAGAACTTCTTCCTAATATTTAGCTTAAACCTCCCCTGGCACAGCTTCATGCTATTTCCCTGCATCCTGTCACTGGCCACAGAGGAAAGAGATCAGTGCCTGGCCACTTCCCCTTGTGAGGAGCAGCTGCGCTCAATGATCCTTGTGGGTCCCTTCCAACTCTGGATGTTCTGTGATTCTGTGAAGCTGTGAATTCTGTGAGACTGCAGAGAGGCCTCTGCTCAGCCTCCTCTTCCCCAGGCTAAACAAGCCAAGTGACCTCAGCCACTTCAGTCAGCTTCCTTGTGTATGGAATTCAGGGAAAAATCACTCCTGTGTTCAAACTGAAATTAGGGACAAAATCACCATCTCTGGTCTGGGGATTTTTGGGGTTTGGGGTTTTTTGAGGATGTTATAGAGTCATCATCAGGGATGATGATAGGATGGATCCTTGATACTGCGCTATGATAGGAATATGTAATTACTATATCCATACCTGAAAGCTCATCTTCCCATAGCAAATCAGCCATCTTCTGCATTAAGATATGGATATTCATTTTCAACATGCTGGGATGAAACATTCCCACAATCAATGAAATGCTGGAATGCAGAAACACAGCAGCATCTGATGTGCCATAGAAATCTCCAAGCTGCTGGCAAGCAGGAGGGTTCCAACCAGAAGCAATGTGGCTCTGGCACCAGCACGTCAGCCCTGTACTGGGAGTTTGTGCTGCACTTCAAGATGTGGCCTTACTAGAGGCTTTTTGGTTCTCTGTAAAGTTAGGATTATCCCCTCAGATATTAAGAAGACTGGAAATTCTCCAGCAGCATTGGGTATTTTTTGAGCTGTTGCACCCTCTCAGCTGCAGCTCTCCGATCACCTTTACTGCTTTTCCCTGTCTGCCCTTCACACTCTCAATGAGGCTCCCATAAGCCTGCACAAAGCCAGCTATAATTCTCTGCTGCCTATCAAAGCCTTCACAAGAGTTAGGCAGTTGGTGTGTAAAGCCTGCTGCCTACCACGCTGACTAATGTTGTCTGATTGTTCCCTTGTACTCCCCCGTTGGTCCATCTGTACCCATCTGCTACCTTTTGTCTTGTAATTAAAGTGTAACCACTTTGGGGTAGGAGCCACCTTTTTTGTTAGTGTTCACTCAGCTCCCTGCAGGGCAGAGTCCCAAGTCCATAACTGGGTGCTGGGCACAGCAATGATGACCAAGAGGTGCATATATGCTGGCAAAGGGTTACAGTGGCACTTCTTACTTTGTGGCATGGGCAAGTCAGCTGAGAGAGAGCTCCAGACCAGAGTTCTCATGCAGAATGCAGCGGAGGTGAGGGCAGTCTTCTCTTGTGGCTGGATGTTGCTATCACGTGTTGTTAGTAGTACACCCAGCACAATCCTCCAGGATCCCCTGTCCAAGGAGCTAGGTTGGCAACCCCAGTACAGGTCAGATGGCTGCTATCACCCTCATCAGCTACACCAACAGAGAAATGGTAGGAGGCATTCTAACTACAGCCTGGGCTTAATAAAGATCTCCAGATATTCCAATATCTGATTTGCATAAGAGGACAAGGTCTTTCCAAGAAGCTGTCATTGTTTCAATGTAAGAATTCCCTCCAGTAGCAAGGGAGTAGGGTCTGGTGGAGAAGAGCCAGAATATTTTTCTGCAGGCTCATGAATCATACAAATACACTCCAAAATTCAAGCAAAGTCAGGAACTGCTTCAGCAAGAGGCAAAGAGAGCGGACAGCTCATGATGACATAATACACAGTGGTTAGGAAGAGACACCCAATATGTTCTTGATGGTCAGAGCTAGACTAGCTTATTATTGCAGGATGCAGCAATCCAGCAGAGACACAGTTTGACCAGCACATCTGCAAGATTTACACAGAAGGCTTTTTCAGAAAGATTGTTCTGTTTGTCCTCTGATAAGGAAGGCTCTGTGTGGCACTCAAATCTGTCCTTCTCCTTAGGAGTCGGTGTAAGATTAACATGGCTGTAATTAGCCACAATACATACAGTTAGATCCTGGGCAACTGTGAGAAGTCAGGCCAAGTCCTGGCAGTGGATGCAGCATAGGTGCACAAATAAAGCCATCTGGTTGTCTGATTGAATCAGGGTCATAAACAGACCTGTCAGATGTGACCTAGATCAGGTATCTAAGGGACACTCACTTGGGAGTGGGATATCCATAAAATATGTATTCTTTGATGCAAGTCTGCTGTCTAATGAGAAGCGAGGCATTCAGCAAATTATGGTCTCTTAGAGACATGTCCAGAAAGAACACTTTAAAAATAAGGGGGGGAAATGCATGTAAAGACTCCCGTTCTAATTTCAGCCATATGTGCTTGAATCCAGAACAGTCCCTCTGCCCTAAGAGAAGCTATATCCTTCTAAAAACTGGTTCTGTGGGAACAGAATCAGTCTCTTACTCTGAGTAGGTTTAAACAAACTTCTATGCCATTTCTCCCCAGGGACAATGAGTCATAAATCCCCATGTACACAGCAAAATTAGCAAAACAAGACTGATTGGCAAAAACAATCCAATCTTGTCTCACTGTAAAAGGAGTTGGTGGAATAAAAAATAATTTCCTCCCTGGACACACAGGCAAGATGCCAGAACTCCGCATACAGAGCAGAACCTGACCAAAGGCAGTAACTTCTACCCCATGGAGAAAAGCATATATGGGCAAGGTTTGCCTAGGTGGGCACAAGACAACTGAGGAAGAAACTGTCTCAAAACATCTACTTATCTTTCCAAAGGCAGGGGAGGGCCTTCAGAGAAGACTTAGATTTGTACAGCTGAAGTTCTCACCTCACAACCCTTCATTCTTGTTCCTTTCCTATTTTTAAAGAGCCTTCTTTAAGGAGGCTTTTATTCTCCAAGAAAGTGAATTTTTTTTAAAAAATCGAAGCCCTTCCTTCTGCTGAGCAATGTAACAGATAGGATAACAAGATTCACATTGATTCTTCACGGAATGGTCAGTACCACATGGACTGTTACTAAAAGCCAAGAACACTGATAGTATTGTCAGTCCTCTCCCCTGTTATTTCTGCCACTGGGACACTGAAGCACACAGAGAGATGACAGTGAATGTTTCTTTTAATGCACAGTAAGAGATCAGGCCTGGAGGCTGCACCATCATCAAATGCTACAGCCTCTTCAGCATCTCTGTGGTGTTCATCAGCTCCCCAAAGGTGCAGACTTCAGGAGGTGACAAGTGCCTCGGTAAGAGCTTTTGTTCACAGACATGCACAATAGCCTTCACATGCCAACTGCCTGCTCGCACAAAAGGTTCATGGTGGAAGCTTGAAGAAATTATGTGCTCACTGGATCAGGCTTGAAGTTTCTGCTGATCAGCTTGTCCATAACCCGGGTTGCCTCTCCTATGAAATAAGCTGCTTTTTGTGAGACACTCTTCAGGTTTGTCTTGCTCATCTAATCACAGAAATGTAGGCTGGCAGAGAACCACAAGAGATCACTTACTGCATCCACCAGCTCGGAGGCAGGACAAGACAGACTGAGATCCTGCACCGTTGGATATTTTTCACTATATACTCCAGCAAATGAACCTCTACCAGCAAATGAGCCTCACCATGTCTCGCCATGCCAATAATTAGACAGCTCCCTACATATCTAACTGAAATCTTTCTGCTTGACAATTTAGCAAGACAACTTTTTCTTTCTCCCTACTGGGGCATGGAAAGCAGCTGACTAGTATGTCCTTTTTTCAACAATCATTTAGGCATCCAAAAATGTATCTTGTTCTTTTTCCTCATTTTTTTAGGTAAGGGAAAATCTTCATTTTTCATTTTTCTTTTCTAAATCCTTCTTTCCTTTCTGTATCTCTGTCCCATATCCCAGGGGAACTCTTCCCAGGCATGGATGGGCATAATGGTGCTCTGTCCCAAGCTGAAGGCAGGGTCACAGAAGTTCACAAACTCATCTTATGCAGACTGTGATCGAGGTTGAACACGTCTCGCGAAAATCCATGTGGCAGAGAGTAGTGGCACTATTTCCCACCCTGCTGCAGCATTAGAAAGTCCTGGAAGTCTACAGTCACTGAGGCAGCTGAGAGGCTGTCACAGCAAATGGCCCCATTCCCAGGGAGCACTAATGGGTACAGTGGTGTAAGGGTACAGGCTAGGAGCAGCCTGCCCGTGAATTTGTAATCATGGTCACACCAATGGCTAGAGGAAGCAGAACAGACCCTGCTGGAGTTGAAGAGCTCAAAAGTCAAGTGCTAAAAGTGATAATTATAGTACCAGCAGCAGGCAAACATTTTATCTGCTGAGTGGGGTGAAGGTTGATAGGGGCAGAGGATTGGTGCATGCAGCAAGGAGAATCCACAAGTTTCCCATCTGTCCTCTAAGACGGCTTGTAGTGGCGCCCTGACCAAAACCATCTCCTGGGGCTTTGCTTGTCCACTGAATCCCCAGTGACGCACCTAAGAAAAGAGACTGAGCACAAACTAGCAACAGAAGTGATGCCAAACTCACTAGCAATTAAAGTAGGGAAGGAATCTGAAGGAGGGCCTCAAAGTTCATAACATTTGTGTCACCCCCAGGTTTGCTGGGGGAAAGTCAGGAAGCAGATGGGAGGATCTGGGAGCTAATAGGACAGGACTGTTGGCAGGGAGCTAGTGGGATAGGACTCAGTAGAGAAGGAGGAGGGAAGCAAGAGCTGGAGATAGCAGCACTTGCTAGCTCTCACAAAGGGAACATGAACCCAGAATAAAGTCCTCATCATATGTGGGATCATAAGAGAGCAGAAGAGAAAGGCAAATAGTGAAGAAAAATACTGTGTGAAATCTCTTCCCACACAAAATATCAGAACCCACTGACACAAAGCCTAGAGTAGTGCTGACCCTCTGGCTCACTTTGCAAGACATCACTCATCACTGCACTGAGGCATGGTCCTTCATGGGGCAAAAGAGTAGACATCCTTCACCACCTCCATCTGCATACCTGCACCTCTGTGATAAATACGACAGGGGCATCTAGGCACCCAGAACACACCCAGGGGCTACCTGGCCAGTGAAGCAAAGAGCTTTACTAACCTGCTGATGAAAAGGCAGTGTGGAAAGGCATGCAGCATTCTGCCCCCAAGGAGCAGAGTACAGAGAAGTGAACAAAATTCAGCACATTTGCTTATCATGATGAACCACTACTCATGGTTAAGACAAGCAGGAGAGCTCAGGTTACTGCCCCCTTGCAGAAAGTGGGTTTTCTTCTTGTTCTTTCATGATTGTCAGCCCTACAAGGCTTCAGTTTGCCTGAAGCACTCATGAGGAGATTTATCATCATGATCAGAGTCTGGGGGCAGCTGCAGCTACTCTGGAAAATTAATTCCAGTTCTGAAATAACTGGTGAGGTTGTGAAGATATTTACTGGGAGGAAAAAATCAAAATCGCAAAAGGTTTCACAGACCTGAAATCCTGAAATGGTTCAGTCACTGTCTGGATCTTTGCTGCTCAGAAAATGGAAGACTTCACACCTATTTTAAAACATATCTTTTTATATATACTCCATGAGACATAGCCTCAAAATCCATTTGCCATCTTTCAAGAATCAAATGTGCCAAGCTGTACAGAGCTGCAAGCTGTGTTACTAAATCCAGAGGAGACTAACAGAAATGATCAGAAGACTAGAAAACATGACCTACCAAGACGGACTGAACAAATTCACATTTAACCCGCACCAGAAATGACTGGGAGACAACATGATAGAAGACTTCAAACCCACATGGGGACAATAAGAAGAGGTAGAGAATAAACAATTCCCTATGTCCATTAGGGAGACACTGAGTATTTGTGGGCTTAAATTGGAGCCAGGGAAATCTAGGTTAGACATTAGGAAAACTTAACAGGGCAAGGAGAAAGGAGCCATAGGAGAGATTGACTTGGGATTTCATGGGATTTGTAGCATTGAAGATGTCTCAGAACAGGTGAGACAAACATCTGTCAGGAATAATTTCAGTCTAGTTGAACCCTCTCTTGGGGCACAGGGAGGGTCTAGTTGACCTCCTGATGTTCCTTCCAGGCATAGCACTTGATTATAGATGAGTGTGTAGTTAAAGACTGAGCTACAGTGAATGCAACTGGACCAAATCAGTGCTTCCCACTCAGCCTTTCATCACATGTCTCCTACTG
Source organism: Serinus canaria (assembly GCF_022539315.1). Classification (NCBI taxonomy): domain Eukaryota; kingdom Metazoa; phylum Chordata; class Aves; order Passeriformes; family Fringillidae; genus Serinus; species Serinus canaria. Next base: position 46,811,527 of record NC_066314.1, read on the forward strand.
CCTGTTTGCCTGAAAGTTCCCAGGATGAAGCACCTTGCTATTTACATAAAATTAGTGAGAATTTGGAGAATGTTCCAAAGCACTGCAAAGGTATTGGAATTATGTGTTTAAAATATATTAATAATTTCTTGTATTGTGGCATTGCCTGGAGCTGCTGTTAAGGGCCAACAGTTTGTGTTGCCTGACACAAAGATCTCTGCTTCACACTTATAGTTTTATGTTTGTATTTCTGCTGAATGGAAAAATAAATCTGGAAAAAGAGCATGAGGTTCCATGTATGAAAGGTTTTGGTCTGTGATCAGAACATGCTGGAGATTACTTCAGTGTCTTCCAAAAAGAGCCTGCCAGCATAAAATTCAACCAGTTCAGAGTTTGATTATAATAGTCTGATCCTCCCTGAGGAAGACACCCACTTCAAGATAAAACATTTGTGTCCAGGAAGTACTGTGTATTTTTCTTACCACTAATACCATAGCTCATCATAACCTCATTTCAGTCCAGCCCCAGCTCCTATGAAATTAGGGATTGTTTCGGTTTAATGGACGCCAAGTAGACAGCAGGGCTCAAGCAGGCCACAGATCTAACCCCAACACTCTTTATTACCCTTCTACTAATTGTCTGGTTCATCTGAGAGACCACAAATTCACTCCCAGAGACTGAACAACCCTTCTTACCACCGACGGAAGCCACCAAGCCTTCACTGAGGGTGTGACTTGTGAAGCATGTGACAGGCAAGATAAAAACAGGACTGCATTTAGCTGTGCCTCCCCAGAGACTGCAAAGCATTCCAGCAACAGATTCCCACAGCCAGGCCTGCTAATAACCCCTAGGAGGATTCATGCTGCTACCGCTTCATTTTCCTTCTCTGACGATGGAATTTTCCCCCTTGAGAACAAATGTGGTGCCAGCTAGGATCAAATCCTCCTGGACTTTTGCTGGTAAGCTTTAATGAAGTTGAGTGACAGACCAAGCCTGACGTGAAGTCTCTACAGCCTGAGCTTTGGATGACTGCACCCTGGGCAGGACCTAGTCAGCCTGCCTTCAGCTATGTCCTGCCCACACATGCTATGCCATGCTCTTTGTTTCCTCTCACTCCCGGCCCACTGAGACCTCTTCTGACTCCCAGAACACACACCCTCGTCTGGTCTGAACAGTGCCAAGACCATGAGGTAGACAGGTCCTCCTGGAAACCAGGCACAAGCTGGAGGCTTTCACCTTCTTGCCAAATTCCTGCAACTACTGGGAGACCCCAGTGGCTGCCAGGCACCAATGTGATTGCTCTTCTGTCTCATTCACAAGTCGTTCCCACAGCTCTCTTATGAATACACTTGTCCTGACAGCTCCCCATTTCATTCTAATTTCCCCATTAATTTCTTCCTCACTTTCACCAAGCAAGTCACTCGCAAGTCTATGCAGAGAACAAGCAGGCAAGGAGAGAAAGTTTTCTGTGCATGGTGGGCCAAAGGGGCATTTTTCTGAGCCATACACATGATTGCATACAGACTTGCTTCATATCTATCAAGCGTTCTGATGAATTCTCCTTCCTTTGCTCTGACTTCTCACACCCAAAACTTTTTTTATATCTCATTTTCTTAGCCCTTAAACTACCCCCTCTGCTTCAACAGAAACCCTTTGGGAATGCTTGTTCAGAGCCTGGACCACTGACATTTATGTGGGAGGTGAAATGAACCAAAACTTCCCACTAACTCGGAAATTCACACCATTTCTAAAATGGTGCTTTGAGTTGCATGCAAATTATTCCAAAATATGCAAATTTGGATCTTTGAACGACTCAATATGATCTCATGTTCACATCCTTCTTGATGCACCATCCCATTGCAAGGGACACTGGCCAGATACATCAAGCACAGTTAATACAGGCATAAATTACTAAGTGTGGCTGTAGCTCAACCACAGTCACTCAGTGACAGAACTTCACTGCCACCAAGCCATACAGAGGACTATTTTCTGTCTCAGCCACTGAAACTCATGGCACAGAGAAGGTATCTTCTCTGAAAGGCCGGGAAACTTGTGTTCAGAGATTACAGAAAGGAAGCTGATGAATTTTTTATGCATGCTAATGGAAGACTGTAATGGCATCCTGCATGGAGAAGACAGCAGCCTGGGCAGTGGAGATACCAGTGGTCTGGGATACGAGAAGCAGATTGCCAGCCCTTGATAAGAAGTACAGAAAGGTGGGGAGGATCATTTGCCTGGAGCCTTCCCCCTTCCTTTTCCCTGACACAATTGGAGAATTACCAAACATATCCTACCCTCTCCCACTTCCTCTCCTTGGTCAAAAGGATGATGACCAGCTTGGGATGCATCTGGTATCCGTCCTCACTGAACGACAAATTCCTGCCTTCAAAGGTGACATTGATCAGGTACCTGTGGGAGAGAAGAGAGCAAGGAGAACATTAATGCTTGGAAACCAAACCCAAAACGAGACCCTGCCTCCCCTCTTCAGCTCACATCAGGAAGGTAGAAGCACAGTGCAAAACAATGGAAAATCTTAGAGGAAGGGAATTAGAGAAAAAGAGGACAATTAGTCCAGAAATTGGGACAATCAGGCAAGGTAGGGCAATTGCCCCCATTTTGTCACTGGGATAGGGAAGTGATGTACTGTGCTGGCTCTCAATGCATTCCTAAAAGCATGTCTAAGAGTCACACACACACATGTATGCCCGCAGTCCCTGGTTCTCCTCTGCCTCAAAGGGCAGAGGGATCCTTACAATCAGATGTGTAAGCACACTCCATAGCCCACACACCACTCACCCTCCAAAGGGGATTTTGCATGCCACTTGAGGATAGTGATGGGCAACAAGTGAAGCAGTGGAGACAGCCTCCCCCCAGCCCAAATATCGAGGCAATGGCTCAGGAAGCAGTGGAGACCAGAGGAAGGAGCAGCACACCTGCAAGAAGCTCTATTCCTATCAGAGCCAGCACACCTCATGGGGCCCAGAGTGATCCTGTGGAGGAGCTTAGGAATAGGGATAATGATGTTGAAAGAGCCCAGTGAAAGTCTTTTTTTCCTAGGGACAGAGTCGAGCCTTACACCCAGTAAAATCAAGCTAAAGGGTGATCAGCCCTGCAGCCAACATCAGCGATTCTCTTTGCCTGGAAAGGCCCCATCACTCCTGCAGAGGACACTCCCTGTTGGGGCACTTCATGTCAGCTGTACAAATGGACAGTTAAACAGTCCAGGCTTCCATCTCATTTATCCTAAAGCCTCCTTACTCAGCTCTGGCAATAGGGAAGGCCTTTAAGTGGACTGAGATTACAGCTACACTCATTTCAAGGCCTTGCTGCACATTGAGAGCATGTTAAAAGGGTGGTGCTGTAAATAAGAATCAGGTCTATTGTTTTCTTAACTGTCAGACCATCTAGAAATACACTGTAGGGAAGAGGAGGTAAATACACATTTCACAGTTCAGTGGTTTCTATGACATTGCCATGGCACTCTGACAGTTTACCCTGTTCGTATATTTCACTTCAATTCACAATCCTGTTGCATGAAGTAGATTTTACCTTTGTAAATCTGCTCTGGCACCAGTAGCATCACATCACTGTGAGAGGCAGAGGTGACCAAGCTGCCTGCAGGGCTGGGCCCTGCACTCTGCACTCCCCTGCTCCACACAGTTCTATAAATTACACAAGCAACATTTCTATTACAGACATGAGAGGTTTTCTATTCTATTACACCGTGACATCAGGAAACATTTCCTAATATTCAGCTTCAATTTGTCCCTTATGAACTCAATTTGAACCAATTTCAAGAAAATAAATAAGAGGGGAAAAAAATCTGTTCTTTCGGTGGGTTCATGCTTTCCTACTATGTGCACAAAGAGACCTCCCTGCTAATCTAATGAAATCATTGTATCAGGGAAACTTCTTCAAACAAATAAAAAAGCAGGGCATTCTTTTATTTTCTTCCTTTCTCAAACTTTTTTGTTTTAACTACATTAATCAACCAAACTCATCTACTCCCCATTGCCAAGTGCAATCAGCAATTATGTTTATTTCTAAAGGAAATTCCACACTTGATCCATGTTGTGACCTTCAAGGGACGTGTTCAGCATTGGAAATACGGCCATAAGGGAGCCCAGCATGAAACATCTGCAACAGGACAGTTTTCAAAGGCAGACAATTGGTTATTTTCCAAAAACCAAAGCCATTTGGAACCCAAACATTGAGTGAACCCCAAAACATCCTCCACCCAGAAAATCTTAGCCATGCAATTGTTCGTAATGGCATAAAACATCCCACGCTCTTTTTCTGTTTTTTTTTTTTCCCAGCTGTGTGAATTGTTCTGGTACTCAGGAATGCAAGGCACAGACCATTGCCAGGTATGTGCACCCTACAAGACCTAATTAAGGCTCTGGTGGGAGGGATCTTCCAGTGGACCAAGATTACAGTTCATGACTTCTCTGCACTGGCCACCAGAGCAAAGACAAAGAAAGGCTCCAAGAAGATGAGGATGCCATTAGCCTGATGGGAGTTGCAGCTTTATCTGTCAGTAATGAGTAAGCAATGCCAACATCTAATTAAACAAACACCAATATTAAACTGTTCTCAGCCCTGTTTCTCCTTACACCCAAGAACGATTCCACTACAGGAATCTCCCTTGCACAGCTTGACAAGAAGAGTTCACAGAAATCAGCAACAGATATGAGACAAGAGGGTGTCATTTATGCTCATTTTCAGTGGAAAGATTAGAACCTCTAATAATAATCAAGGCGGGATCATCAACGACTCTGATCCTTGGAGCTGCCTTGAGATTTACACTTAAAGCAGCACTAAAATCCCTTACTTCACACCTTAATGATTTGAATTAGTCTCCAAATTTGGCAGTATAACTCTTCAGAGTGTTTTCTCTCCAACCCATTAGCAATATGTTTACAAAAGTTTGCAGGAGGAGTGCAGAAGGAGTGGCATCCCCCCCAGCTTCCCCTGCTCTCCTGTACCTATGCTGCCAGCTAACACAGGGATGCAGGGTGAGAGCAGCTTGCAGGGAGCTGCAGGGCTTGCTTGGGTGCACTGAGCCTGTGTGACAAAGCATCAGGGCTTGAAGGACTCCCAGGCAGGCCGAGTCAGCAGCATGCTGCAAGGCAGCCACACTCGAGTGGCTCTGCCCTCCATCATTACTGCAGCAGCAGTCCCCCTCTTCGGCAGCACTGCTGCCCTGGCACCCCAGCACCACTGCTGCCTGCTCTGGCCAGGGGGATTTGGTTCCTCCCTACAGCCTGCACACACACCAGTCCCTAAGCAGGCAAGCAGGGGGCTGAGATCCTCCCTGACATGTCTGAACTGAGCCACCAGAGTGAACGGGGGCACAACATGAGGGCAAGCAGGTTGTGCGTGCAGGTGACATAAACCAGGAGGACACTGTACCTGTAAAAATCTTAACCCCTGCATGTTTGGCACTTCAAAATGGAGAGAGTTAGAGAAAGAGAAAAGGGGCATGCTGGGGGCTGACACAGGCAATTTAATTTAATTTGCTAGAATCACCTTTCAGCAAAAGATTTTGCTTATCTGGCAATTTCTGGAACTACTTGATGCAAGCACAGAAGGGTTGAGCCCTTCACCAGCCCAGTGGCGATGCAGCGGGTGCAATGCCCAAACTCAGATGGGTGAGAGCAAAACATACACAGCCTGTGGAAACAGGCTGACACCGTGAGCCCCGTGGTATGGACAAGCAGGCAGGAGCAAAGGGACATGCCCTTGGGCACAAAGCAAATTAGACCCAGGGGGACCTAAGCCCCATCCTGGGCTCTGACATAACATCACCCATCCTGGACATTAATCTGTCAGCCCTGCAAGTTAAAGGAGAGCGTTTTAAAGCATAGCTAATAGAGCATTAAAACCACATCAGATGGCCAATTTAGGACCAGCAGAGAGATGATGGCATTTTAAATGGCTTCAGCCGTGATGGAGAAAGCCTGTAGAGGCAGATGGTGGGCACAGGGGGCTTGAGGGAACACAGAAAGGGTGCTAACCAAATTTGTTCTGCCCCAGAGACAGCTGTGAAGGAGATGCATGTGAAATCAGCACTTGCCACTCCTTCTACCTCCAGTGCCTTGCCTGGAATCAGCTCCTCCTAAGCCTGCTGACTGGAGGGGCAAATTTGGACATTGCATCCGTTCATTCTGTCACATTCCCTGCCTCACATGTGTGCAGCACACACACAAACACACACACACACACACACTCTCCCTGCGTCCTGTCAGTGCTTGTTATGCTTCAGTGAGACAAGCAGTCTGTCTGAAATGGCGTGATTATCCTTCCATCGATCGCTTCCCTGAGTAAGACAGACCGTATAAATAAAACAGCCTCTCCACAGTCAGCACTGGGGAGTCATCTCTGCAGCCCAGCACACGAGGGAAAAACAAGGTGTAGGTGGAGGGTGGGGAAGGAAAAGCTGTGGGATACCTTTTACTTTTGCAGGGTAAAAGGCAGGTGGAATGTGACTCAGGATAAAAGGATGGGGATGCATACCACCACCATCCTGTCTGGAATCTCACTGTAATGGGAAACACTGAGGCCAATCATAACAGCAGTGAGATGAAAGCAGTGAAAGTCCTTTACTCCACAGAATCTGCATGGTGAAATTGGCATTTTTTCCCCCTAGAGACAGTGTTAAAAATTCACCAGTCTGAGGTATCAGGGAACAGACCCACTTTGCACCCAGGAAGGAGCAAAAAAAGCTAAAGCATGTTACTGCATTTTAGTAGGAGTGCCCACAGCTCTAAACCACATTCCCTCTCTCAGCACCAGCAAGACCAACCCAGCCTTGCCTGATGCAAACAACCAGGACAGAGTACATTAATCCAGCCCTGCAGCAGGGTCCTGCCCATCCTTACACCTGCTCCCAAACAAGGATGGACAGACAAAAGGATGGGTGCACTCAAAGGACAGGGAAAAGGGAGTCTAGGACCAGTATATTGATCTACAAATGGGAATTCTGACCTTCAAGGAGCAAGTGATTGACAGATAAAAGACTTAACCAGCACTAACTGTGCTGTTAATGCCTTCATCGGAGTGACTGAAGTAGTGTTGATTTTTTTTAATGAGAAAACTGCAACTGATCCCTTTCACTTCATATACTTCCATTCTCTAAACCCATGGAAGGCTTAAAATAATACAGATATTATTTCTCCATACCATTGTTCAAAATTTCTGTGGCTGCCTCTGCCTCAGAGCACAGCCAGCTCAGACACAAGAGCCATCCAGACCCAGCTGTGTGCGCATGAGTTCTCTTGAGGTAAGAGAGGCTCCACAGGATATCAAACACAACCGTTCACCCCAAAAAAAGGCAAAAACAGGCTCTGCCTGGGCCTTTGATCAAATTTCCCCATGGAATCTGTCCTGAAAATCCTGATCCTGGCTGAGCCTTTCAGAGGTTCTCTCATTTCTCACCGTCCCTCTCGTGGCTGCACTGTCAGTGGCTCATGGAGTTGGGAAAGGCAGGCACATCTGTCTGCATCTGTGTAACATCTGCCTGGTGTCAGGTACAATTTAGAGCGAAAGGACTCCATGCAAAGGGCACAAGTGCAGCTGATTTTATGTAACAAGAGGCCATAATGAAGAACAAAAGCAAAACAAGTTAGAAAAAAAAACCAAAAAACAGAAGCAACCATTGACTAGGAAAAGTAAATCTTAAGGGAATGATATTTCACTCTTTCATTTATTTCTTTCTCTTTCACTGTCAGTGGTACCACCGAATATGGGGAAATGCACTGTAAGAAAGAAAGAGTAGAAAAGAGTGCTACCAAATTCCAAATTGTGCAGGCATCCTGCAGCAGAAGATCTGCCCAGACTATAGCCTAAATTACTTCTGGGAATCAATCTGACCAGTAGCCTTAGAGAAATGCCCAGAGCTCAAGATTGTCTTCATTAAGCAAAAAGATTTGGAGATCATCTAGATTAGGAAATATCCCCCAGGCTAAAAGATAACAGAGATGGAAGAGATTCATTTGGTTTGTTTCTGCTGTCCACACCTTTTTAGAAGACAAGAGGGCAGCTACTGGGCTGCAATAAATCAGTGATATTCATTTGACATCAATGGAGTGATACTGGTCAATCCACTGAGACTGGCCCTTCACCTCTAAGAAGATTAATTTTTTGGTGTTTGATCCTGACCTCTGAAATAACCATTTCTGGTGGAAGACAAATTTCTACTGAACTATCCTTGCTTTTTCTCCACCACATGTAACAAAGTTGCTTTGAAAATAATGTGTATGTGTGCTGAGACTTCCAAATGAAAGCTCCTATGTACAGTGGAAGGATAAATCTTTTCCATCAATCCCTCTCTTAATATAAAAAAAAAAAATTGTGCTTCCACTTTGTTTCCCATTTCTTCTATTTATCTACCATGAATTTGTCATTTCACAAAGACTCTGAGATGACAGCTCCTGGGGACTGAGGATATATCTATCCTTGGAGGATGCAGGCAGCCACAGCAATGGCAGGGCTGCTTCCCTACATGCATTGCTTGATCCTAATGAGACGGGACCATTCCTGAGAATGAGAAGCAAAGCTCACTCTCCACAGCGTGTGCAGCCCCCAGCCTCCCTCCTGAGAATGTGAGGGGAAACTCATCCTTGCACCACAGGGTTCTGCCTCACAGACAGGTGTCCATCAGGAAGCAGATGGGGCGGGGGAGTCACTGAATAACCCCTCAAAAGGGACCACGGGTTCCAGCCTGGGGCTGACATGACAGCAATGACACCAAGGTGGAAGGCTGCTTGTGTGAGCTTCAGAGTTTTCACAATAAATTTTTCCTCTGTCTACATATTGTCATCCAGGACCTGATCTCCCATTTGCTTATCATCCTGTGCAGTCACTAATGGGGAAAGAGGTGCCCTTCAGGCCGAGAGGCATTTCACACTCCCTCTGCCAGGGTGCTGCTGACAGTCCCAAAGCCAGTCACTGCATGTGACTTGTAGGATAAACAAATATACAATAGGAATATAGAATATATTCAATATATACAATAGAATATACATATTCTTCATGGGAAGAAGAGCGAGATAAATCTTGATTTTGCCCTGTGTGCTATGCTGGTCACAGCAATATCTTGAAATTTCAGCCAAAGACAATTTTTTCTCACAGACATCCCGACTAACCTATTTTCACAAATGCCAGGGCCATGAAAAATTATCTGGCAAAACGACTTTTTAAATAGGATAAGAATGTGGCCACAACATTTTCTCATGAAGAGGTCAATGTTTTGTTAGAAATAAAAAGAAACATAAGATCTGAAAACTCTGGTAATTTTGGACAGAAGATGAAGCTTCCGGTATCATCATGCTCCCACACAGTCTGGTCTGTTGTGTGACACCTTCCACCCTTTCTTCTGTGGAAGAGTCCCAGTTAAAATGCATCTGTGGTGTACCACATGGAAAGAATCCTACAAGGATCAGCATCACCTCAACAGGGGAAGAAAGATCACTGAATATTTAGTTCAAGTTTTGTGAAGGAGAAAAAGGAATACAAAATTCCTATGCTCCTAATCACAAGAGACAGCATATAGAATTTCCATGTCAAAATATTCCCTTTAAACCCCAAATACTTCATTTACAAATTCTGAATTCTTCTAAACTTATATATTTTTTGCCCTTTTTTTTTCCCCTGGGAAAATGACACAGTCCTAAGTAACAAGGGAATATACCTCTACATCTTCTGGCCCCACTGGAAATAAAACAGAAATAAGGAAAAATGTTCTAAGAGCATAGTCTGTTAAAGCTGGAACGATCTATAAATGTCATAGGAAATCAGCCTATTCTCAGAAAGGTTTTTTTAGCCAGAAAAGCTTTGATAAAAACAAATATACTTCTGAACTGACTCACCAAACCTTTAAGTAACAGAAAATAGCTAATAGAAAATTAGCTTTAAGGTCAAAATTGTTACAGTCACTGCATAAAATAAAAACTAAATGTTCAGTCCAAAATTGGATCAAGCTGGAAAGCTTTACAGAGTTATTAAATTCCTGCCAATTACTTTTTTAAAGTATTATTTTTTTATTGCTACACCTTTACATCCTTCCTTGTTCATTAGGTACAGATAACATATCACTTTTCTCCAAAGCAAAAATAGCTTTCAAGGTATTTCTTTCATATGAAAGGACTAAAAATCAGCTTACATGGGACAGTAAAAGCATGGAAAATTACATTTGTCAGAACAGCCGACAATGGGTCATAATTATGTCTTGGCACCAACTAACAGGTCACTGATGAAAGCCATACCACTAGAATAAAACAAATGCTGAAAGGTTAGGAGATGTCCTTCAGATCTGTTTATCTGTCTTCAGGCACAGTCATACAATCATTGATAGGAGAAGCAGTCACAGAACAGAAGTCAAATGAGGCTCTTCAGTGATTTTTCACCAGGATGTCTTTCAAGCTCTGTCAATTTGAAGAGCTGTAAAAAAATATTCCAGTTGAACTACTGTCCCTATGCAGCGAATTTAATCCCGCTGACAGCAGCCTTACTTTTCTTAATCATTTTTGTACATCCCTTTGAAATCTCACATGGCTGTGGACCATGGCTTAAAAAATCTGGCTGAGCAGATGTGCATGTCAAGGACCTCTTTGGTCTTCTGAAGGAGGCTGGTGTGCTGGGGTGCAGCCAGCCATCAGGGCATCTCGCTATTTAACCAGAGGTCACTCCAGTTTCTGTCTTGGGAGTCAAGACCAGCAAACAGGTGAACATGTCAGTTTTCCTACGGAGCTTTCAGAACATTTTTGTTATGGAAAACCACTCAAACCTGCCAGAAAGGTCCATCTCACTGACAGAAGCCAGGCAAAGCTAAACCAGTTGGAGACTGAAATAAATCCTTTTATTATATTCTCAGAAAAAGCAAACTAGCTCGACTTTTTTGACCCAAGGAGAAACCACTAGTGATTTTGGGGTTATTCAAGTTTATCAAGTGTTGGAGGCATTCGCACATTTGCAAGGGGCAATGAATTCACAGTGTTGGCAGGAGCAGAGTCACGCCTGCAAGGAGACTCACTCCAAAAAGTGTGACTGGATTTTCTTGGGTCTCTAGTAGTTTGGCCAAGCTGGTACCCTATCACTTTCTTCCCTAAAACACTTCCAAGGGGAAATCGATTCAAAAAATAAACAAATAATCACTCCTGTCTGTAACTGGGAAAGGAGGGTCTGGAGGTTGCTCTTCCTTCACCAGAGGAGCCGTTCTCCCTCTGCTGCTGTTCCCTCTCCTTTCTCCCTCTTTCTCTCCCTCTGTGGGTTGATGTTTCCATGGAAACGTGTTCTTTACTGCTGCTGAAATTACATTGCATTTAAAGCATTAACCCTTCCTTGGGCTGAGGAAAGTCTCAGTACTATAAGGGTTCATTTTTTTTTATTTTCCCCGTTTCCTTTAAGCTTTTTTGTGGTTTTTGTTGTTTGGTTTTTTTTTTTTTCCCTGTAGCATTAGGAAAACCTCTTTCTTTCAAGAAGGCTCCCAGCTAGCATTTGTGTGACAAGGGGCACAGGATGCATCACCAGTGGGGTAGTGTCTAAATTAAGATTTCTTAATTCCCTTTTTTTTTTCCACATGAAACCCTTAATGCATTTCTTTCCACACTACGTGCAAAGAGGGAAAATGCTGCAGTAGCAAATAAAATGAAGAGTAAGATAGAAGGAGAAGCAAGAAAGGCACAAGCTGGCACATGTGAAGAACACAGCTTTGGTTAATACCAGAGCTCAAACCTCGTAGTCACGCACTGATCAGCATCTTCTTCGTTACCAAGTGCCATAATCACAGACCTCACCACTCCTCCTCGAGCTTGCCTCCTCTTCCTCTTCACAATCCTGTCTGTAATTAGTCATCCTTGTCCTCTCTTGTAGTTAGCACTCCAACAACACTTGGTGCAATTAGTAGCCTCCTCACCATCAGCCCCTTCCCTGTGCGGCTGCTTCTCCACCCAATCTGCCATGTCTGCCATCCTTCCCTTTGGCTCTTCCGCCCCTTGCATCAGCACTCCCAACACCGCCACTGCTGTTACACTGCTGCCTTCACTGCAGCCAGCTCAACTGCACAGCTGGTACTTTCTCTGCTCTGACTGGGACAGCAAGGCTCTGAAAGTCAAGGTGTCCCCATTTGGGTGCTCCCTGGACCCCAGGTCCCAGGTCCAAAATTACCCTGCAAATCCTCAGCCCCCAGCCTTTGCTTATACCCACCCCAGTGACAGCAATAACACCCCTGTGCTCCTCTTGCACTGACATCATTCCTTTTTCAAACACTGGGAAAATATAAAAGAGAGATAAATACCAAGAAGTTCCTTCCAGTTTTTCACATGGTTTCCTACACTCAGACATGCCTCCTTTCTGTCCCAAAGCCCCATGTCCTGACAGCTTGCAAACTGCTTCTGTTAATTTCACCTGTATAGCTACAGAGTCCATATTCCCTTGCACCATCTATTTTGGGTTTCCCAACACACACTTCAAGCCTATCTCACCATTCTCAACTCTTGCCCCAAAAGCCAGGGTGTGAAGAATCCTGCTTTGAGCTGGGTGCATATGTAGTGCCGTGAGGATGGATCAGTGTGGGAGGAAGATGCTATTCTGAAATGAATGATAAATATGGATAATAAACCCAACCTAAGTCTTTTATGCCTGTCTCTAGTGGGTTCCCAATATGGGAGATAGAAATATCATGGGTACATTTTGAACACGGCTGGGAACACTGCCAAAGTCCTACTCAGAGTTCACACATTTACATCATTTATATCATATCCGACTTGTGCCTTGTATTATTAACTTTGTAGAGTGTTTTGTGATGTAGTTTGTAGCCCAGGCTCTGTTAAATCAGCTTACATGTCTCTCTTTCTCTCCCTTTTGGTAAAAGAGAGAGAGAGATCTGGGGCTACACAAGGTCTTGCTAAGCACAAGGAGGGTGACTGGTTTGCTGATATGATCAGTGCACTCCTACATTCTCATATAGTGTTCTGGAAAATCTTTTGGGATCCATCCCTGAGGTCTGACAGGTGCAAAAAGAAGGGAAATACTGCGTTCTGGTCAATAATTCAACTCCTAGATCAGATTGGTAGTGACTGAGTAATTTTTCCAATTGCTGCTAAGTGTTCAGAAGCCTGTGTGAAACACAGAGATGGGGTCCACCTGGTAGGCACCCAACACGCCGCTGCAACTTCTCAGGCTTCCTCCTCAGCAAGAGGAGGAGAGAAGAGGTTGAAAATGGAAGTAGACAAATAACCTAGGGCATGGAACTGAAGAAATTATGTTTGTCTAGAACAGAGTAAAGGCATATTGCCAAGGAAAAAGGTAGAGTTCTGCTGACAGATCAGGCTTTTTGCAAGCATTGCTGAGAGACCCGGCTTTTTGCTTTCTGTGCGGCAGACCACATTCTGTGGCGGTTGGAAATCCATCACCTTCCAGGGATTAATCCAAAAGAAGAGGCTCTAAAATGACCTAGCACTATGACTTTATGGTTTTGTAAACCAACAGTTTTTCTAACAGTCTGAAAAGACTCAGTGTTACACTCCATCCCCTACTCCACATGTCCAGGCCAGACTCCATGACCATTAACAGCATCTGAGGTCAGGTGAGCAGCAAGTGACTCAGATGCCTGGTACTCACAGACAATGGGGAGAGGTAACCATGATGAGCAGATGCAGCAGATGCAGAGGTAACCATGATGCAGCAGACCACCTGAACACAGTCATATATATAAAAATGAAACAGAGCATGCATCCTCAGTGTTTCCTGAAGCAAGAAAAGAGTCAACTTCAGCCCATGTTGCTTCATCTCCACCGAAATAAATGTGCCATTTTATTCTAGAGTTGCATTTGATCTTGAATTACTTCTCTGCTTCTTCTCTGAGAAAAGGTCACTCTAAAGAAGCCTCAGGCATGCTACTAACATTGCATCCAATAAAAGACTCTCAGGAGGTCTGAAATAAGTACAAGGTCCAAATTTGGGATATATTATCTGAACCTTATTCCTTCTCCCTCCTGAAAGTCAGAGTGGGAAATCTGACAAGAATATTTCTTTGCTCAGGAGACTTACAGGACTCCTTGGTCCTAGAAATTCATTGAAAACAGTTTTCCAGCAAGCATCTCAGCATTCCAGGCCACAGTGTCCACGGTGGGAAATCTGAACATAGAGCAGATGGAAACAAGTGTCCCTGGAGTGAGACCAGAACATTTCCATGGAAAGTGCATCAGAGGGTCAAGCTCCACATCTATTATCATACCACAGCTCCCTCCAGTTCAACTAGCTCTCAGAAATTTAACAGTTTTCATCTTTAATTGGTGCTGAAGCTAACAAACTGAAAAATAACCTACAAATCTCATCTACAGGTCCTGATAGATGTGGATGTACCCTGAAAGCTTGGGAAGCAGCCAGAGCACCAGGTGGGATGGAATACTGTGGGCTCTAGCTCTGGTCTCATTCAGTACCTTCGGCTGCCTCATTCCCACAGCTCTTGCTATGCACACACTGTGGCAGTGCATGATTTGTCTGCACCCTCTTCTGTTGGCAGCAGTCACCAAAACCACTTCAGAAAAAGCAGCCTCAAGAGGAGGCACCTTTCAGAAACCTCTCACTCCTCCTTTTCCTCCAACATGTCTTGGGTGCTTATACATCATTGATTCAGATGCCAAACGACACGGTCCCTTCAAAAAACTGGTCATTAACTCCAATGCCATGTAAGCACTTCTCAAGGCAATAACCCTGATGGGGTGCCCATTAGCTGGGGGTCCCATGCAGAGCTTCATACCACCCTCCCTCCAGGAGGACCTCCAATTCCAGGATAAAGACCTCCCTCTTGCCAAGGCACAAGGTTTCAAAGAGGCAGATACAGCTTTCCCTACCCACACATTAAACTGAAAAGCAAACTTTTAGCATGAAAAAAAAGCTAAACCAAAAACCCAAACCCCAATGGGTGTGGGGGGATCTGAAATTCGTTGTGGATTATGACTTTTCCATGGCAACAGGCTTGAGAAACAGGAGGGCTGGGGAGGGGGGTGAGGAGAGGGAGAGGGAGGGAATGGGAGGCAGAGTGCTGAGGAGGGAGCAAGCAGCACTGGTACATTGCCATGGAAACCCTCTTCCATCGGCAGCCAACTGCCAAAGTCAGTCAGGATCCTAGAAATGGACTTGGAGTGGGGCCTGGGAGGTGCTGGGGGAGTCACCTTGCCAGCCCTGAGGCTATCTCAACCCCAAGAACCCCAGGCCCACCCCTCTCCCCCTTTCCCAACAGGCTTGACCCTCCTTCTGCCCTTGCCTCCACCAGACAGAGTCAAATTTGGCCCAGCTGAAGAGTGGGAGGAAACACAAGTCAGCAAATGAAACAACGAGAGCGGGCGGAAAGCAGCGAGGCAAAGAGAGATAATTTTTCTGATAGCCCTTGGTTTTCTTTCCACCTTTCTGGATCAATTTGGACCACGCAGATGTATTTGTTTTCACACCCCAGATGGCTGTAGAAAGAGGATGTCACTCCTAATCACTGAAATCGAGATGGAGATGTTACTTCCCTGCAAACTTAGCTACCAAGAAAAGAAGAAGAGTTGTTGTTGTTGTTGGGTTCACATTTGCACAGGGCCAGGTCCCCTTCAACTGTGTCTGTCCCATCCAGTATAGCACATGTCCTAACCTACCTCTAAAACATGACAGATGCCACAATACTGTGGTCAAGCAAAAATTAGAGGCGATTCTGTTAATGGAAATGAAGTACACTCTGAAAATAAGTCAATTCTGCCTCCTAACCCGCAACACTGCAACCCTTGGAGGGCAGGCAACTCAGTGAAATAAGCAACCATTCACACCCTTCTGCACACTGCATTTTGTCAGAAACCTTCTGGTGACGTAAGAGATGGTCAAAGACAGAGTCTGGAGAAAGAACTTTAAAAGGGCTGGCAAATTCTAGGAACCCTTGCTAGTATTTATAGTTGCACCCCTAGCATGGAAAGGGATGGATGAGTCGTTTCAGGCTGCAGACGGCTGCAGACGGCAGGAAGGAATTGACTCCTACTCCAACCACACAACTGGCTAAGCAAATTGTGGAGGAAGATTCCCTTCTCCTGAAGCATCTGTTATCACCCATCTGATTGCACAATGAATCAGTAGTATGAGGACAGGCTGCTGTGAGGGTGGGGGAAGAGGGAAAGAGAGATTGCAAATCAGGCAGTTATAAAGCAAGGAGATGCCAGTTCCCACCTCATCACAGAAAAGGACACGGACCAAACAGAGAGGGCCTGGCCTGTATATTTTAAGTTATGTGTTTGGATTACTACTGACAGTATAGCACCAATGAAGTAGCTTAACTTTTATTGCAGTAGCAGCTTGGTCTTCCCACATATATTTCATAGCTGGGGATTCCAAAGTGCTCTATGCTCTGATCATTCATCTCTCTAAATGATCTGCACTGATGAAACAAAGCAGCCAGCCTGCAGACAATGCTCACACAGGAAAAAAAATCCTTGCCCCTGTGCTCTGAGCCCAATCACAGCTCTGCTGGACCACCAAGGGATTCATCTGCACTGCTCTGCTTATTACTGAGATTGGAGCCCAAGCCCAGGCCTCCAGACCACCCCTAAGATTATCTTGTCACATTATATGGGATAAAGAAAATAAGCACAGACAGTGGCAGAATTTTTCTCAACTTTCCTGATGAGGGAAGAACAACTGACTGACTCCTCTGAGCTTCATAACCTCCCAGGTGTCTGATGCAATATATCGCAATAATGTCTTCATAATCTCAGCATCAGGCTGAAAATAGTGAAAAATCACTAATGGGTCAAACTCTTACTTCAACTGTTGTTGGGACCTAAAACCAGTCAACATTTTGGAGGAAGAAAAAGGAAATTATAAAAATGACCTGTTATGGGCTTAAGCAGTAAACAAGTCAATGCAGAAAAGAGTCAGCATGGGATTAGTGTTTTCACATGGACTTTGGTTGTGAAACAACCAATAAATCAAATCCAAATCAGTGCTGATTTTCAGATCTGACAAGAAGCTCAGCATGACCTGGCAATGTGTATTTCCAGCACAGAAAGCCAGCCATATCCAGGGCTACATCAAAAGCAGTGTGGCCAGAAGGGTGAGGGAGTTGATTCTCCTCCTCTGCTCTGCTTTGGTGAGACCCCACCTTCAGTGCTGCATCCAGCTCTGGGGTTCCCAGCACAAGGATGGCATAGTTCAAGGCTGATGTCATAGCTCAAAACCCCAGGCTGGATGGGGTTTTGAGAACCTGGTCTAACGGAAGGTGTCCCTGCTCATAGCAGATGGGTTAGAGCTAGATGATGTTTTTAATCCCTTTCAATACAAATCATTCTATGATTCTAGGGTCTGTATTGAGAAGTCCCTGGCAAGTCTGTTCTTTTGGGACCAATTTCAAGCAGGTGACCTCAGAAAGGGAAGCATACAACAACTAACCATGCTCCAGAAAAAGGAATCAATATCCAGTATTTTCTTTCTGAATTCACTGTTTCAATTACTCTTCAGGAATACTCTGCGACACTGGATGCACAGGTCAAAATGGGACAGATTTATTTCTTGTGGCTTCAAGTCTGGTTTCAGAGACCTTCTAGTTCTGAGCTCAGCAGGGGCTGCCAGCCAGCTCACTCCCAGTTATTTACCAGTAAAACAACTCAGTGGCAGTACCAAACAGGAGCCTGTCCCTGGAAGCCAGACTCCTATCGGCTACTTTGTGCCTGGCACTGACTTTTTTTTTATCCCTGTATCCCTTGCACCTGCACCTGCCTCCAGGGAAATGGACAGGCTATTAAATATGGACTGGTATCACTTACAAGAGCTTTGCCGGCCCATCTGTGAAATTGCTCTGTGTCTCTTGAAGGAGTGCACAAGGGATATTCTCTCCCCCCTCCCTCATCCTCCACTGATGGATTGGGTCTGTCAGCTTGTCAGCTCTCATTGGGCACTGTTTGACATCAGTCCACATTGGGGCAGTGAAAATCTGTTTGCAGTCAGCTCTTCCAATAGCTCTTGTGAAAGAGGGGAGGCTGACCCACTCCAAAACATGCTGCCTCAGCTGGCGTCCAAACAGCCACATATGATAATGGTGACAGAAAACAGCTCGAGAGAGGGTGGCAAAGCTACAGGTTTCTTTGGGGACTGTTGGGCAGGTCAAGGAGAACACTGAGAGCTGGGGTAGGGCCCTCATGACTCCTGAATCCCATGCACAAACACTGCTGCCCAGACCAGTAGTCAGCGACTGAAAAAGAGGAAGTTTGCACAGCTGAGGTTGTGCAGGGACGCAGCTCAGTGGAGTGGGCCCTGGAATAATGTTCTGAGCATCCCTGGCCTCTCAACTTGCAAATGTCATCTGTCAATCCCAGACTCAGTCCTTCCGGAGCAGTTCTGACAGGGGTAGCTGAGAAGGGACATCAGAGGCAAGCTAGGCTTGCAGAGCCTCCAGAGGGTCAATTGCCATGGTACATCAACTAGCCAGTCATTCAAAATAGAGTTTCTTAACCCGGCTTTTTTAATGTCTAAAAAATTCAAACTGTTTGATATATCTGAAAATCCTTCTCAGAGTCTTTACAGAAAGCCAGAATCAGGGCTCTTGTGGCTAATCACAGTGCCTTGGAATGAGACCATGAAATCATTAGGAACACTGAAACTTCCATTATCCCCCCTTCAATTCATTTTATTTTGACATGGGGAAAGTCACGTGAGAAATATGAGTTTCTAGGAAGAAGCTGAGGTGCTACTATGGATAGTTGAAAGACTAAGAAGACCTGGTGCAGACTCCAGAGATTTGCAAAGAGAGCCATTTTGACAGACAAAAACCCCCAAACTGTACTGCAAAATTCACATATAGGTCCAGTTGCAGCTTTGCAGTTCCACTTCCAGCTGTAAGCCCTCATTTAGGTCTCTGAAATTGTAAAGGCTTCGACCCCATTTGTTATTGCAGCCCTTGACCGGCAAAACACTTCTACAGATGAGTTCTTCAAATTGCCATTTTTTGCTCTCCTGCAAAGTAAGATTTGTTTAGGCCATGAAAGGTGAAACACTTGATTGGATTTCTGTGCCTAGACAACAATATTGCAGATACCGCCCGGTCCCAACATGCCATGCACTGTGAGACAAACAAAAACTCATCTCAGGATGAAAATACCACTACAGCAAACAGGATTTCAAGAGTCACAGAGATATTCAGGTTAGAAAGGACCTCTGCAGGTGACCCTCCACAGCCCTCCACTCAAAAGAGGATCAGTTTATGTAATCTTTTCTCCTCCATTTTTCAATGAAGCAACCAAACATCAATCTATGATCATTAGCGTACTTGTCACCTATTGTTTCATTTCATAGTAGCCCACTCTTACACACCCAAATGACACACAAACAGAGAGCTATTTAGCTGCATCTTCAAAAAATAAACAATAGGTCTCTTCAGTTACCCTAACAAATAGCATAATAAAAAACAACTGAACAAAAACACTAAAGCATCCTGCAGTTAGGTCTGATGGGTAAAGAGTGGGAAGAAGGTTCAGGCAGAAGAGGAAAGAGTGAGGGGCAAAAAATGTGACTGTAGAATGGTTGGATGGAGAGGTGGAGTGTTGTGGCAAGGGGAACCTTTGAATCTGTGATAGAAGTGTAGCAAAAGATAAAAAATTTCACAAGCAAGGATTAGTTTTTCTGAGTTTTCTAGCTCAGCGCTTCAGAAGCAATGTGTATGGGCAGTTGAGCTAAGCAGCTCATGTGCACAGCTGTAAGAGGGAAGGAAGGCTGATGACATTGAAGAGGGAGCTAATGTTGCCTTCCTTGCACCAGGACACATGGTAAGAAACAGAAGGCTCAGAGTGAGTGGCAAGCACAGGGCAGGTCATTTAAAGATGAAACTTTCTCCACCTCGGAGCCCTGCCCTGTGCATTGGTTTCATTATCAGCAATGGCAATGATGACTGAGGATTCCCAACCTGGAACAGAGATATGAGAACATCTGCAAATCCCTCCTATCAGGAAGTACAAATGAACTTCCTGTCTCTGCAGAATTGATACATGAGCTTTTATTGCTCCTACCAAGCCCTGTGTAATAGCTCAGGTTGGTCCTATTCAGAAAGCTGGTTAATCCATTATGGTTTCTTTTTAAGCTATTTGCCATAATATTCCAGTTATTTCCATATTTTAATTAGACACTGTATTTTTAAGTGTCTTCCTTTTAGTCTTTTGCCTTTCACATATTTCACCTCAGGAAATACTATTTGTTCTTGGAATATTGAAGAAGGTATGGCAGGGTCAAGCAAGGAAGTCTCAAGAAACTAGTACTGAGATGGAAGAAATATCAATGAACTCTCAAATACAAAGGTGGAGGCAGCTGAAGGACTGGGAAATACACATGAAAGAAACACTGCCTTGAGAGCACCCTGCAAAGGCATCACCATGGAGTGGGGGGTACTCAGGTGAGAGAAAGGATGTTCACCTCTTGGTGTGTGCTCAGGTCAGTGCCACTTGACAGGGACACATTTTCCCACTGCACTCTCAGCAGTCCTGAGCGAAGTTTAGCAGAGGTGTATCCTTGCCAATTTCCTTTACTAACAGGGTCCTGTTACCCCTGGTTTTTTGCGAGGCTCAGAACTCTACTAGCATTGTCAGTATGGCAGCTGACTGCCTGAAGAAATTTATTAACAAATACAACGCAGGAGAGTCTGCTTTTTACTCCCATCTCCCAGTCATTGCTGATATGGAATAAAAGGACTGGAGGTGGGGTGGGAGAAGGCTGTGAGCCCCCATGCATAATGCAGGGTAGGTCAGACAGGGCTGGCTCTTCAGGGGTGTGCAACATGCCTGAAGAACCAGTCTGATATTTCAGATGAGAGCTTTAGGCAACAGCAAGCCTTGCAGCAAAGGGCTCAGCACTCACTTAGGACTAAAAACAGAGCACTTCTTATTAAGGAGGCTGATGTAAAGCCCAGAGCAGGGGGAGTGGTGGGGGGATGATGCAGGAAGGAAGGACATGTGATATTCATTCAGTAAAAGAAAACCAACAGCTAAAGAATGCACAAGGTTAATATCAATCGCTTTTCCTGCCCTAGAGCCTTTTGGTGCTCAGAAGCTAATTTGGGTGGGGTGATTTCTTCACACACACACAGCAGAAACACACACCACCTCACCCCATCAGCCTCCCACAGTTTGAAAGAGGAGCAGATATCCAAACCATAGACTAAAGAGAAGAGCTCTGCAGGGAGAAGTGTTTAACTGAGAACAAAACTGGTCCTAGCCCGGAAATCATCAACCTCTCCAACTCCAGGGATGAGGACAGCTTTTTTGATGTCAGCCATTTCCAGCCCCTGAGCACGCACACAGCCACTCCCTGCAAACTGAAGAGGAGACACAATTCCTGTAGGAAGCACATGCAAGGTGGGAACACCCACATCTTGCCCATATTTATCTCTTCATTACTCCCTGTCTAAGCTTCCAGCTTTCCCACTCCTGGTGATAGAAGCTCTCCCACCACAACCTCTGTGATTTAAGAGATTGAGGGTGGCACAGCCTTTAGCTCCCATGGTCCAGCATGGCAGCCTCACTCACAGCAAGGGCCATAAGGAGAATTCTCTCCAGGTGAGGAAAGGACCCTCACCCCCCGAGTCCCCTCTGTTATAGCTCTAGGTCTGGTCACCACCAGTCTTTTAGCTCCAGCATGAGTGCTCAGAGCTATACCTGCTGCTTTCAGACTGGTTTACACCCTGGTTTCTGGGTGCTTCTCACCCTAAATTGTGTAGCCCTGCCTAGCCCTCTCCCCAGTGCACAGTGCAGCCTCTTTGCACAGTCAAACGTGGCCCAGAATCCAGGATCACTGCTAACCATATCTGAAAGGAAGAACCAATAGGGGAAACCAGAAAGTTCATTCTAGCTTCAGGTGACAGCCAGGGAGAGCTAACGAACACAAAGCAGAAAGGGTGGCAAAGTAAGACAGATGGACGGACAAAAAAGATGGCACAACATTTATATTTTCTTTTACCCAGATGTAAATGGATTTATTGCCCTGCAGCCATTTGCAATAGCTGAAAACTGGTCTGCAAAGCCCAAAAGGGAATGAGGACGTCCCAGAGAGCTGAAAATGGATTTAATGCTGAGCTGTTGCTCACTGGGAGTCCTTCTAGATTCACAGCCCAATCAAAATACTGGCCTCAGTATTTTCTTCACACCATGACCAGATGGACAGGAAAAGCCTGCTCCACTGACCGCCTTCCTCCCCTCAACTGCCTCAGCCACGTGCATAACAAACTAATAATTCAATCATGCATCTTCACCACACTTTCACTGCAGCCCACACGCTCACCCACCTGCTGCCAGAATAGGCACCCCCACCATTGCCAGAGTCAGTCAGGCATGTTTTTCTCCCACTCGTGCAGTCCCACTCAGCTCCATCCACACCCTGACTCTGTCTGCCTTTAACCATTATCTCCAGCTCTGGGAAGGAGCACTGCAGATTTCCATCCCAGCCTTCCCTCTAAGTGCTCATCCGTTGTATCGCAGAACATGCCCTGAGCTGGAATGAAATTTCGCCCTTTGCATATCCTTACTTATTTATACTTGCTGCCCATGCTGGTTGCCTGAGGGATGGGAAGGAGGTAGGAGGGTATTAACAAGCTCTTTAACATGATACCTCTTAGAAATAGAGTAACTACTGCTATCTGCATCACTATCTTTCGCTTGAGTGAAAATCGGGCAATGGACGCTACTGCTGGCTGCTTTTCCATGCCCACACAGTACTATAGGACACACTAGGAATTTGGGCTCTGCTTCCTGACCCATCAATTCTAAACAATAGCGTTCACACACGAGGCTCAAATTTTACAAGGTGTGAGATGGCAAGTGTTTTCAGACACTTCCCAGAGCTCCAGGCTCTTCAGAGACAGAGCCTTTTACAATTTATGTCCATTATTCTACATTATTATTCACAGTCTTTTGTATGCATATATCCTCTGCTCTCTTCACTGCCTTCCTCTAGTCAGTCACCAAGACCTTTCTTCCCTCTCCAGAAAAGCCCACTATTTAAGCCCAGTAGTTAAAGCACTGGGTCCTCAAATCCTGAATGCCTGACTTCAGATAAGGATGTCAAGCAAAGTCTCCCTGGGAAGGTGCCCTAAATTTGAAGATGTCTTATATACTGATACAGGAAAAATTCTCTAAATCCTTTGTCAGAAGTAATTTTATATCATCAAAAAATACTCTGTATGGGCAGAACACTCAGACCTTCAACCATACACACCCACACACCCCCAGCCAAGGATCTGGATCTGCCAGGAGCACAGGCATGGGTCAGAGGAAGAATGTTTTTACCAAACTGGAGAATATGTGAAGAGGGATTTATGGGAAATGGAATCTGCCAGAGGCACCACTTGCTGGGAGGACAGCTTGGTGGCATGGGACAGGCAGGTGTTTGAGTGTTTGCAGTGCAAGCCCCCACCTACAGCAAGGGCCCTCCCTCTTCAGGAGGTGGCTCAGGGCCCTGCACAGGACATT
The DNA here is from genome assembly GCF_022539315.1 of Serinus canaria. NCBI lineage: Eukaryota > Metazoa > Chordata > Aves > Passeriformes > Fringillidae > Serinus > Serinus canaria. The sequence goes on from NC_066314.1 coordinate 46,834,980, forward strand.
CCAGTGCCCCTGCATCACACCCACTGCCTGCACCAGGTGGGTCTCCAGGACAGCAGCTGGCCCTGAACCTGCACAGCACCCCTGTAGCCCCTGGCTGTGAAGCTGATAAAGGATTGTTGGTAGTAACGTGGTGTGGGAAAGAACAGAAGAAAAGAGTAGCTGGAGAAGGGGCCATGAGGAAACACTTTTCCAAGGCAAACATCCTTGTTGTACTTCCTGGAGATAATACAGTACAGAGTAAGGGCAGGAATGAGGCCAAGAAGCAGCTACGGACTGTAAGGGGGGATCCAAACCACCCAAGCCTTCCAAAGCTCTCTAACCCATTTCCAAAAAGGTGTGAAAAATGACCTGTGCATAATAGTCAATTTGCACAGAAAGTGAGAAACCTGTCTTCAAGGCAAGGAAACCTATCTATGAAAAGATATCTCCACCAAGCCCAGGGAGCACCCCCAGGATCCTGGACAGAGGAGCACCTTTCCCATGGTGCCACCAGGCTAAACCCTCCCCAGGGAGCTGGGGGTGTCTAGCCTAGAGGAAAGGAGGCTCAGGGGGGATCTTTGGCTCTGGCAGGAGGTCACAGACAGGTGGGTGTCAGTCTCTTCTCCCAGGTAACCAGAGATAGAACAAGAGAAAATGGCTTCAAGCTGAACCAGCGAACAGGCTGCCCAGAGAGGTGGTGGTGTCACCATCCCTGGAGGGAGATGGCAATGTGGCACTTAGGGTCACGGTTTAGTGGTGGACCTGACAGTTTAGGATGATTGGACTCAGTGATTTTGGAGGTCTTTTCCAACCTTAGTGATGCTATGATTCTAAGAGTCTTTGAAGCCTGAATCTGTGGCATCTAACAGTGTCGTCCCCGCAGGCTATAGTGCCAGCCCCATCTTGGCTAAGGATAGATGTAATTGTACAGGTAATGAAATACAGCTGCCACCCCTAGAACAGTTGTTCCTTGAAGTCACAGAAGTACCAAGTAGGACTTCTTCCCTAATACAAGCAATTGTGTGCACAAATAATATCAGTCATTGGGACCAAATCAATTTTTTCTCCCCCAGGCTCTCCCATCCTTCACCTCTGATATGTAGCCGAGGCTACGTGGGAATGCAAGCAGAAAAAAAACCTGCTCCAGTTTTTTTTCTATGGATGCTGGTTCATGACTATCATGCTGAGGAACCAGCACTACATCCTTTCACATCCAGATCACTAAGCTCCCCTCTCTGCTGCCAAAGCCATAGAGCCAGACCTTATCTCAGCTATGCAGGTAAATCCCCCTGTGACTCTATTTAGTTTTCCTCTGCTGCCCAGTTCTTCTGTAGCACTCTTCAACACACTGAGATTACAGATTTCTACCACTATAATTAAGGGCAGAGTTTTGTATTGGGTGTGGCTGAGATGGAGTCATTTTCCACAGCAGCCCTCGCTGTGCTGTGCTTTGCATTGGTACCTAGGAAGGAGTTGGTAACACCCCAGAGTTTTGGCTACTGCTGAGCAGCGCTGGCACAGCATCCCACCTGAGACTGAAACTGTGCTTCCAACTCCTGTAATCATAGGAATAAATCATAGGATAAATCTAAATGTTCATACCATGCCATTTCACACATCTTAATTAATCCACTGATTGTTCCCATACTCTCCCAGATTAGGACACCCTCTCGTAGAAAACATTAGCTGATTAACCCCAGTCACTCCTTCTAAAGCAGTCCCAGAACAGATAATTGCCTGCCCCCTAAATGCCAAGGTATTCATAATGTTCTGATTTACCAAGAGGCATTGCAAAGTCTCTCTGAAGTATTTGAGTGGGGGAATAACACACAAGCTCTTTCAGAAGCATCATTAAAACCAGACAAACCTTTCAATCCATTTAGTGAAGTGCCTGGAGGCTGTCTTTTCAGAAGGGAAACAGAAGTAAATACAGCACACTGAAATTGAATACATGAAGTGCCACAGGCAGCAGCCCTCTTGCACATCATTTGCGATGCTGGTGTTTTTTCCTGTTTCCTCTTTTTTTCAATTTATACTCAGCACATTTCAGGCTCATGTGAGGAGGAATCATAACAACCCTGGAGATTTTTATTTATCCCTGAGAAAGGCATAGAGTGGACATCAGCCAAGCAAGTTACCTCCACTGTCTGCTGAATGTCAGCCAGGAAGTATCCCTTACCTGCCATGAGAAAGCAGTTCATAATTCAGCCCCACTCAAACCCCCACCCCTTCAGCTGTGGACAACTCACAAGAACTATCTGAGAACGGCCTCAGGAGAGGGATGATATCAGCACTGAACCAGACTGAGACACCTTGCTCATCTCACAAGTCCCACAACCATTGCTGCTAAGTGGCCATAAGAGGATGAGAGAAAATGGCCTCAGGTTGTGCCACAGAAGGTTTAGATTAGATATAAGGAAAAATTTCTTCACTGAAAGGGTTGTGGAGCACTGGAATAGGCTGCCAAGAGAAATGGTATAGCCATTCTCCCTGGAAGTATTTAAAAGATGTGTAGATGTGGCACCAAGGACATGGTTTACTGGTGGACTTGGGTTAATGACTGGACTCAATGATCTCTGAGGTCTTTTCCAACCTAAATGATACTTTGATTCTATGGTTATTTAGCTAAAGCTAGTAGTGAGGTTCAAGGCTGCATCACCTACTCTGAAATCTCTTCCCAGAACACAGCATGCCTTTCATGGAGTCCAAAGAAGTATTTTTCACTATGTTTTTTCCAAGAAGAGATCAAGGAAGGATGCATCAAGTGTCAGAAGATGCTTGGCCAAATCTTTGCCAAATCTCTCCCAACCCCAAACTTGCCTTTGCCAGTGTGCCACACTCCGTAGCGCTCAGCCAGAGCTCTCATCTGGAGCCTGTAACCTCAACGTGCCACTTGGCTCCTAGAAACATTTTACAAAAGATTGAGAAAAACCAGTATCTCTGGCACTGCTTTCTTCCCACTAAGGCTTCCCATGTTTGGGGATGATTCATGAGCTGCATGAGTTAATGTGTTTTGGTGAAGGCAGGACTGCAAAATACAGCACTGTAACTGAACACCCATGGCTGCAGCAAGGAGGGAGGAAGAGAAGGAGAAGTAAGAAAAGGACAGCCTGTGGAGGATTGGATTTTTTTCCACTCTTGCTCTTGTTTTTTCTAACTGTTTGGATGGTTGGTTTTACTTCCATGCTGGGGACTGGTACCGATTTTCTTTCATTGTGTGACAAACGTTTTTAAACAAACATTAAAGGTGCTGAAAGCCTGGGGTAGAGACTTTTTATCTTTTTTTAAGAAACATCATTTTCAATTGAAATTGAAAAAAAACAATTAGTTTCTCTGCCTGCTGACTGAGGCCCAGGTTTAAGACCCTACAAGAACACAATCAGCCAGTAAGCAGATCTACCTTGACCTCCTAAAAATGTTCAAGGAAGCCCAAAGACAGAGGAGAGATTTGCTTTGCTGGAGCTGGCATCACCATCCCTTCAAGCTGTCTCTTCTTCCCAAGGTAAAGCTTCCTTATAGATTGCTCTAGCTATGCCAAGTTTTATCCTTAAGAGTGGCATTTTTCATATCAGATGTTCATGTCATGTCTGATGTTTGACAAAGATTGAAGTTAAAATGATCCGGTCTTTTCCAAAAACAGGCAAGAGGAAAAAGCTATTTTACCAACATTAGGAAAAAGATAGTGACCTTTATAAAAAGCTCCCCTAGTTCTCTGCTTTCAAGGGACATGAATTTTGATGAGAGAGGAAAGCAAACATTCATTTCATGCTGATTTTTCCCATACTTGTGAAAACCTAGACAGGTCATAAGCCTTTGGAAAAACTACAATTTAGAATTGTTCAAGAAAAATTATTAGAGCTTTCAAAAAAAAAAAAAATCCTTTTTAAACTCCTCTCATGACTGGGCCTTCTGTAGTCTAAGGCTCAAGAAAGGCTTATGAGTGGACTGGGGAAGCAGAAGAAGGAGGAATACACCTATTGGGTTAGTATTTCCTATTGTGCCTGCTCCCTGCACACAGAGATGGCTGGAAAAGGAGGCTGGCTAATTCCAAATCAGCAGGAAAGAGCCAGGAAGGTAATCAGGATACACCGACCTGGGACACTGCAAGAAGTGAGGGGCTAAAAAAGAAGAGAACTGGGAGGTGTGACACCTGGACTGTTTGGACAAAGAGACTGTGTGTGACTTGTTGGAGCTGAGGGGAGGGAAAAACAGACTGGACGAGGAGTCAGAATGTGACATAAGTGGAAATGGATGAAAATAAGTGACACAGTCCAGCAGTGGAGGCTGGATTTTTCTAGATCCAGGTTCTGGAACTTAGATTATTTTTCTGTAAGACAGATTCTAACTTTACTAGGCGAGAACCAGATGGGGACAAGAAGCCAGAAGGGCAGAACACACAAGGCAAGCTGGTGGAGGCAAGACAAAAGAGGTCAGCAGTGGGAGAGAAAAGCTAACATGGTTTGTGACCACTAAACCATGCAGTTTGGCAAAGTGATGGCTTTTGCAATAAAAAAAGTAAAGCACTGCAAAGAGGGAAAACTTCAGCATTATAGTTATTCAACCAATTTGAATGCATCCCATTTTGCACAACAACTAAGAATCAGTCCTGAATCAACAATTTTTCTTGCAGGACCCTGATCTCATTGAATGTACTAGATAGGTTAATTTGGGAATCAAACTTGGGTGTTTGGAAAGTGGGCAGTAATCAAGTGAGAGGTTGAGAATGGCTGGGACAAGCAGGAAAAATCATATTGCTAAGCCAGCTGAAAAGTGTACTGCAAGGCTGGATTTGTCCCAAGCTCTGCACAAGGCCATGGTGGCACAAAGAGAACAAAATATTATTTCGTTATTTATTATTACAATATATCATGTATTCCATTCTATTTCAGTTGAAAGGGACCTACAACAATCATCCTGCCCAAATACCTCCTAAATACTGGCAGGCTTGGAGCATTGACCAAGAAGCCTGTTCTGGTGTTTGACCACCCTCTCAGTGAAGGAAACCTTCAAACCTTCCTAACACCCAGTATAACCTCACATGGAACAGCTTCAAACCATTCACATGCATCCTATTACTGGACACAAGGGAGAAGAGATCTGTAAATCCTCTGAAACCAGATTTTTTACAAGCAGTCTCTAAATCTATGCATTCATTTTCTGGATGCTTAACAAAAACTGGAAATATCCTCTGACCCCTTTTTTTGGTCTGGTGGCCATTCCAAACAAAAATAAGTACTGTACTGAGAGCCCAATTTTGGCAGATCAGTAAGTATAAAGTTCTGACTCTGTTGAAAGAAAAAATATATATATTCAGCCTGTCTTGTTTTGAATCTGAGCATTTTCAAACATCTTTTTTTCAAATGAAAGGAAGATACATATTGAAGTTATAAACTAATTGGAATTCAAAATCCAGTGTTTCATCTCAAATATATTGAAAGAAATAATTCAGATTAAAATTGAAAAAGGGAAATGGTTTGGAGAGTGTTTTGCTTTTCTCCTGGGTTCAAGATGATTTCTGCAGAACAAACAATTATACAGGGTATAAACAAACAGCCCATATAACTTGTATGTCACCAAATTTCCATTTCTACATTAATAAAAAATCAATGAAAAACGGTGCTCCGTCCTAGGAAAGACTTGGCGGGGGGCAATTGAAGAATTGCTGTGCTGAAGACAAAGAGAAATTTGCTTTGAACACTGAAAGCATTCTGTAATGATCAGTACTTTGAATAATGAGATTCTAGGTGTCTCAGATGGGCCATGAAAAATTAATAGACATTTTTGACCTCAATCTTGCTGTGCCTCAGTTCCCCGCCTATACAACGGATTTACATAAAGTAGCTTGTGTCCTCTCATCTCGTAGGAGCAGGGTGAAAATCCATGAACTTCATGATGTGCCGAGATACTGGCCTAACGTGCCACAGATAACACCTTGAGACAAAGAATCCTCAATTCTCAGCAGCCTGTGAAAGCAGGCACAATGCAAAGCTGAAAGATACACAGTAGGCAAGGCGAAGGAAATGAAATACTGGATCACTGCTCAGTCAGGAAATATTACCCACCGCACATGCAGAAGCAGGCAGGGGTCCTGTCTTGAAAAGACAGTACCGAAACCACTGCTCTATAATGCATAGACACAAGAATGCCAAATTAAGATTGCAGCCTTAATTCTGGAATTTTCTTCTGTTTGAAGTGCTTGCCTTTGCAACCTAAATAATATTCTTCTGACACAGTTGTGTGTACGTAATATATGAAAGGCTCTTGGCTCGGGGGCCTTGGACTTCACAGAACATTGCAGCAGTCCCCCTGAGTTTTCCTCCCCAGTTATTTTGCTTCCAGCTCATACCGCTTTTGCAGCACTGTATCAGAGCTTGTCTTTTCCTGTCTCTCTCCTTTACCACATGCCCTTCCTCAGAAGTGCTTCCTCACCTCCAGCCACCCACCCTGCCAGCTCCCCAGCACCAGCTTTCATTGCTGCAGTGTTAATTATTTGCTTGGGCAATCACTACCGTAGGACTATGAGCACAGACAGAGGTCTCGCTTCATTAGATATAAAACAGCAAAGAGGTTTCCTCATTTCTGGGCAAAATTGCAATAGTGTTGGCATTCTGCATCCTTCCCAGATCTGGTCCATGATGCAGAGGTGCCTGCCTCCATCTCTTCTTTCTTTGCAACCTTCCACCCAGTAACTGTACTGGTGGGCGGCAGAAAGGAAAACTTTGACTCATCACACCTGTCTCTAATGGCAGTTGTCATGCTCCTCATAACCCCAGGTTCCCTAACATTTTCACTGCTATATAACTTCTGGAGTGTTTTAATCTTTATTCATCCCTCTTTACCTGAACAGCAGCTTAAACATTCCCTACTTCTCACCTGAAAACTTCTTTTGGAGTAAAACTACCTTCAGAGAATTTCTGGTACGGTTTTGTTCATGCTGCAAAATATGCCCAAAGCCTTATGCAAAGACCATACAGACAACAAATCAGACATCTGCAGACAAATGAAACAAAGAGACCATGTCAGGGTGGGAGAAGGGCCTGATGCTTAAAAAAATTCTCTACAGAGGGAAAGAAAACTTAGTAATTACCACAAAGGAACTACTTAAAAAAAAAAAAAGAGTTCAGAGCTCCTGTAGTTTTCAAGGGTCTTTTTCCTACTAATATTAAGTTTTTCAGAAGTTGAAAATGTGAAAAAAATAGAAAATGACAACTCCAGCCCTAAACTGTGGATAATCCTCTTCTTGCTGGCATCATGACACCTGTCAGTGCAAGATTCTCCTTTGCCAACACCCCTTGTCCTGTCCTGTTGTGAGTTACTGACTCACTCCTTTTTCTTTTTCTCTCTCTTCCTTTTCTGTCTCTCTCCTGGCTCTCTCCTCTGGCTCTCCCTGGTGAGCAGTGAGCTGCAAGAAGCATTCCTGGGCTAGAAATTAACATATTAATGAAGAGAGAGCCTTGAAGAAGGGTTGAGAGATGGGGAGAAAACAGAGAGAGGAGGCAGGCAGAACAAAATAACAAAGGGAAGATATTATGAAGAAGGGACACAGAGCCAAAGCACAAAGGGAGAAAAAAAAAAAAGCCTTTCTCGGGAACTTGTGCTACTTCAAACAATTCCATGGGAAGAAAAGAGAAAAGAAAGGGGGCAGGAAAAATGGGGTGGTTCTTCTGTTTTTTATATTTCTATAGAAAAGAACCACCTATTGAGGGAAGGATAAGAAGGTGGAAGATGGGAATGATGGAAGGGCACAGAGACACACAAAGGGGGCACAACTGATAACAAGAGCAGTGGGCTCATCCCTGGCTGTTTGCAAAACACCATGAGCATGGAATCATGGAAACATCAGTGCAATAGGCCTTGCCTATGGGCTGTTGCCTCCACTGCAACCTCCTTTTCTCTCCTTCCATAATGCAAACCTGCAAGCCTGTCCCAAAATTATGCTAAAAAAGAAGGATAAAATGTCAGTTAGCAAGGACTACAGTTGATCTGGCAAGCTCACAAATGTCCCACTCCCAACCCCTCTCAGCTCTCTCTTTGGCAAACTGGGAAAATCATTAGGATCAGTGGATTGAGGAGGAAGCAAAAAAAAAATTGTTAGTTGAAACGTTTAAGTACTTGTTCCATCTTCTCTGTTTCTCTTTTTGACTACCCACCATTTACATCCTTCTTTAGAAGCACTGCAGAAGAACAGATCCTGAATAATGCAAAATTTCCTCTTGCACCCACTGGCCAGAACAAGCCCACCATTCCCAGGCCTGATGACAAGACAAAATGAGGGGGGGAAAAAAGGATTCCTGGCCTGAAGAAGGAACATGAAGAAATAGCAATTTTAGTGCCGAAATACATAACAGACATTGCAAAACCAAGGCATAAAGACTTGATCAGGAAAATCAGCTTTTTTCACATAGGTCTACATGAGTAAGGGTGTGAGTTGCTACCAAAGAGCCATTCTTGTAAAACAGACCTCTCTCAGTTTGTCTACATCTTTCACAGTCCCACCAGCATGTGCCACTGCACAAAAACTCGTTCCACAGCTTCCAGGTGGTACCAAGCCTGCTCCTTGACACCTCACCAGGCTACAGCAATACTGAGAACACCCTCAATACCCTTAGTATTGGCTGAGACCCATGGTCTTGTGCAGCAGCCTCCTAGAGGTGTAGTAATTAAGTAAAGAGCCACAGGCAAAACAGTGCTTTTCTCCTTGACCAGCCCAACTCCTCCTTTCTTCTATAATGGAGAGAGAAGTGGACCAAGGGCTGTTTGTCACTTGGCCATCACCAGATGAGACCCCTAGGTGCTACCACACAGCTTTCTTTGATACTTACAGAAACTTTCAGCATGAACCTCTGTCATAAATGTGACAAATTTACATGGCTGCTTTCCCTTGACTTCTCAGATGACAAGAGGAGGTTCAGGGATTTCCTGGCATGGGAGTTCCTGCTGCTCAGCTTCAGCAGAATGGCCACAGCCAAAGTCCCAGCATCCATGCAAATTCCTGGGTTTGGGTACTACTGCTGCTCTGACCTGTGGCATCTGAAAAGGCAAGACAAGCTCCAAACGACACAGAGGAATGAAAGTCAGCATCACCCACAGCCCTCCCACTCAGAGAACCAGCTGCATGTCCTTCACAGTGAGTGCTCTAAAACCAAGCTCAGTGATGCTTTATATTTCCCCAAGTGGTCCTCCATCTGCACCACATCCCCACACTCCCTCTCTGTCAGTGCCCTTCTCTGGGGACCTGCTTCCACTCTGACAACTGCTGGTTGCGACAAATGTTTCTGAGCTGCTGCAGCTGAGCACCAAGAGGCAGAACCCCTTCTGCAGGACTTGTGAGGATCCAGAAGAGGGTGACAAAAAGGGAGGAAACCAGCAGCAATGCAAACCAGCCTGATCTGCAATGCAGGTTGGTGGATGCCTCACTCGGGCAGCTCTCCTCTCCCCTGTGGCTAATCCTACCCCTGAATGCCTACATGCCCTCCCTACTGGCTTACACAGTACTCCCAGTGACATCCACTGTTGGGAGCACCATGCTTTTCTCATTTGGCTCCCTCACTCTGCCAAACTTCCTTGTTAAGCAATTTCATGGAACTATAAAAAACTATTCCAAATCAATTTCACAGCATTGCTAAGCTTGTGCCTTCATCAATTCAAACTTGAGTCTTCCATGAAAAATTGCTGGGAGAAAAAAATACAGTTCTGTAAAATGAGTAAACTTCTCACTCTAGACAGTCAAACTCGAGCCTTTTTCAGAACTCTCATCTTTCCACAGCCACCAGAGAAACCGTGGCTTGGTGCTACCTCCAAGGCACTTGTTGGAGTACCTCTTTTGTGAGGAAAGGCTGAGAGAACGGGGATTGTTCAATCTGGAAAAGAGAAGCCTTTGGGGTGACCTAATTGTGGCCTTCCAGTACCTGACTGGAACTTACAGGAAAGAAATGGCAAGACTATTTACTGACAGAACATGTACTGACAGAACAAAGGGCAATGGGCTCAAACTGAAAGAAAGTAGGTTTAGATTATGTATTAGGAAAAAATTCTTTACTGTGCAGCTGGTGAGGCACTGGAACAGGTTGCCCAGAGAAGCTGTGGATGCCTCACCCCTGGGGGTGTTCAAAACCAAGTGAGATGTGACTCTGAACAATCTGTCTAGCTGAAGATGTCCCCTCCCATGGCAGGGAGCTTGGAACCAGATGATCTTCAAGGTCCCCTTCCAACTCAGGCCAATTGATTCATCTGACCTGTAGTCTCACATTTACAAAAAGCAAAACCTTCTCCATCTCAAAGCTACATTAAAACCAAAATAGATCTCCAAGTAAAGCCCCCCCCCGGTATCTCAGCTACATGCCTGCAAGGAAAGGAGAAGGAAACTGAGACAAGGGCAGCAAAGCACGCACAACTCTGAAATAATGGTTCTGCTGCACTTCCTGAATCTGGGCAAGTCAAATGCTGGGAAGCCCAGTATCCCACGCTGCCCTGCAGAACAGCTTTCTGACATGAACACACACTAGGCATGCTGAAGAGTAGTTGCTAGATGCTCAGATTTATTCAGAGGCTGTAAGCATCTGTGTTTTGCACCTCGAAGTCTTCACAGTCCCTTGGTGATGCTGAAGAGCATTTTGTGATGGCTTAAGTACCAGCACTTGTACGCACTCACCATGCCATACGTCACCACTCAGATGCAGAAGGACAACATCAGCATCTTTGTGAAAAAGGTAGAAAGCATTGCTTGCAGCAATCCGTTTGAGGTACCTCCTGTCACTCACAGGGCCTAATCTGTCAGTGATACATTATTTTAAGGGGGAAGAAAGCAATGAAAAGTATCCTTTTGGGAGGACCATCTGTTTTATATGACATCTATTACCCATGTGGCTAAAACCTCTCAGAGGTTCATTGCAGTCAACCCTTTTGCTCTCCATCCAGTTCTGGTTATCACTTGTCTGTAACCACAGCAGCCTTGCTGGATATCTCCCACTGCCCAGGGCTGTCTCCAGGGGAAATAAGCACATAATCAATGTAAAATCTAGATCTATCAGCTCAAAACATGTCATTCTCTTGGGGATGAAGGAGGTCACTGAAATTAGATATCATTTGCTCTTGAAGTCTGCACACTGGAAAAGCAGCTAACCTCCTCTGTGACACCACTTCTGGAGCTGCTGGCTGCCTGCTGCACACAGGCATAAGAGAGGCATGTGTGGCACTGCCGCTAATATCTTGCGCTCATTAAACACCCCCAATGTCTTGGCGAAAATCCACCTCTAGTAAATTCATTCTGCCCGCTGAAATTCCTCGTGCAGCTCCAGCGAGGTGCAGCATTCCAGCATTCATCTCCACTTTGTACTATATTCTGTTAAACAGTTGCTCTATTTCACCCCAGAGATGGCTGTCTTTTTTTTTTTTTTTTGTGAATTAAGCTATCCCCTTCTACTTTGTAAAGTGCTTTGGAACTGCAGATAAAAGATGCTAGAGCCTGTCATAAATAAATGTAAGTTGCTGACACTGCTACTGGAGGTGGCCATCTTGCTGGAAAATTATTTCATTTGTGACACTAATAATACAGGGAGGAACACTGGGCAAGACATTAAAACTCATTTCCATCTCATTTTAATACAGCTTCAAAAGCCAAGAAAAAAGAGTCAGCTTCGAGTCAGCATTTGTGCACTTTTGACCACCGTCAGGTTACAGAGATTCACAGGTTTTCAGTCCATTGTGGCAGCTCTCTTCCCCCATGACCATACCATCAAGAGGGTGAACTCTTCATCTGATTATCTTCTGTCTCTCCAGATCCTTCACAAAGACCAACAGTGAGTTCACCAAAGCTGTTCTTCCAGCGTTTCTCAGGGTACATTTCTGCAGAGGGGAGGCCCAATCACCTTACCATCTTTATTCAATCAAGACAGCACAGAGACCTGTTTGGTGCCATGCAACAAGATCTGAAATCTCTCCACAGCAGTGGAAAAGAGCTTTCTTTGTATGAAGATGGCTGGCAGCACTCAGTCTGATTGATCATTTCAAGGGCAACTATGGTTAGATTTTAATATTCATTTTATATTATTTAAGGTGCTTGCAGGCTTGAGTTGGGACATTTTTATTACTTAAATCAGGAGAGAACATGCAGCAGAAATGATAGAGCAGGGTGTGCTGAACAAGCTGACAGGTCTCTGCTATTTCTATTTTCTTTGTTATTATTTCACTCACATTCAAGCATTCTAAACACCACATTTCTAGATTCTATTCCATTCAAATACTTCAAGAAATATAGCACACAGCGAATGCACAATACAAAAAAATTACGCTAAGGTAACATACATCACCCTCAAATGTTTATATTCAATTCAAAATCACATTTTCTAACCTTAGCAAAGCAGGAATCCCTTGTCTAACACTGCAAACCAATTTCTGAAGTTTGAAGTGAAGCTGGCTTTGAGTTATTTGTCCACACTAACAGAAACCCCACTGCAGGCTAATTATTTGAAAGCAGAACAAATTCATCCATTTCACACTCTCTTAACTCAAAATTGGATGAACAGGGATTTTTTTGCTCAGATTTTTCAAAAAATGTTCACCTTTGGACTGTGAATGAAAATAAAATTTGCTAAGTAAAACAAAATGTACTTTAAAAATTATTGCTACTTGAAAATAGGCCGTGGAGAGATATGTAGACTGCAGAGGGAGGTCTGGATTCTGCACAGGTAACAGGTATATAAAACCTGTCAGCTGTGCAAACTTTGGTAGAGTCCCTTTCAGATAAGTATTCAGCTGCCCCACAGATATGCAGATCCACATTTTCCCAAAATGTGGATGCAAGACTCAAGTAACCCTTAAAGCAATGATTTTGAGAGGAATTTCATCAGCAGCCTCTAGTCAGGAGTGCTCTAAGCCTCAATTCAGAAAAGCACTTGACCACGCACAATCTCTTGGCCAAAGCCTAGATGGCAAAAGCCACTGAACAGCAGGTGCTTCTGCGGGGGAGCAGGCAGCTGTTGGACAGGGCTCAGCTCCATCACACATGCATGTAAGACAGAAAGGGGAAAGGAGCACCCCTCTGAAAGTTAAACCGCAAAAACAGCATTAAATCTGCAGAACGTTAAAACATCTCATCCCAGACACACCAGGGTTAATACCTCCACTCTTTTCCAAGAGAGGTCACCTGACTTAACCTTTTTCCCTTTTTTTAGTGAACACAGAGGCTGTCATCGTCCATCCCCCCTCCTCGCCTTCCAGGAGGGAGCAGTAGGTGCAAGCAGCTCCTGTCAAACTGAATCGGGAACCCAAATTGCATCAACGAGAAGAAAAAGCTGCTCCAGAGCTGCACAGGGAGCCATAGCAACGCAGCAGTTCCTATTTTTAAAAACTTGAAAGATAGTAAGAACATTAAGTCTGAGGGGAGGAGAGAGGGGGGAAAGAAAAAAAAAAAGAAACTACGTTTCTAACAGAAAGGAAAAAAAATGCACATGTTCCTGATAGGCACCAGTGATGAAACTACATATGGCCAGCCATCAGTGTGCAGGTGTGCAAGCTAGAAAATATCCATTTCCCCATCAAGCCAGTTCCTGAAGGAAAAAGGATATTTCTCACCTTCCCTCCACTGCTCTGCTAAAGCAGGTTTTGAAATTTGAGCCCACAACACCCTAAATGCATTTTGTGATCAGAGTAGGATCAGCAATGGCATAGCTGGCGCTAAACTGTGGCCCAGACTGGGTTTGTGGTTTCCAAGCTCCACCATAGAGGAGGATTTTGACTCACTTTCCATGAGGAGTGGAGAGAGTCTGAAGGCACACATTAAAACATATTGTCACCAGCAAATGAAGTTGCCACAGTAATAGCACTAATTGGACTTGGCTACAGAGCAGAAAATGTCTCAGAGGGCTGGAAGCAGAACACGGACATTTTCCCATCTGGAAACTGATGGTGCATACCAAAATTCATTCCCAGCTGGTGGATTTTGGAGGCGTTTATGAAAGGGTATGTCCTTTAATCAAAAGATAACCCTTGCCGCCAAAACCCATTATTTTACTTGGACCCTTCTATTACCTCAGTTGGTCAGAGCAAGGTACTAACATCAGCAAGGTTGTAGGTTCAATCTGTTTACAGGCCTCTCACTTAAGAGTTGGACTCGAAGATCCTTATGGGTCCCTTCCAACTCAGAATATTTTGTGATTCCGTGATCCTATTTTAATTGCAAAGAGGCTGAAATACCCAACTGTCCGCAATGAGCAAGTACCTACTCTCCCCCTCTGACAAAGCCCAGCTATGCAGGACTAAGGCATCCTGTGGTGCCTGCTGAGGAACAAACACTTTTGCTGTGCCATCACATACTCCCACTGAGAAGCCTGGAATCTCCAGTATCCTACCAGCACACAAGTTAGTTTGAGGTTTGTCCTTCCACTGTAGGACAGCTGCAAACTGCCCTCAGCACTCCTTTCCAGTGACAGGAAAAAAAGGAGTCAGAAGAAGCCAAAACTTCCTCCAAGATGTGGTGGCACACACTGTTCATCTCCTGACCAGGCAACATGAATATCCAGTAGCCCCAAGCCAAAAAACCCAGCCCCTTTCACCAGCACCGCACACTGCAGAGCACACGGGGCAAATGAAATGCAAGATAGGGACAGAAAAATGTGATGGCAGTACACACAGAGAGCAAGATGGCATCCAGCAAGGGAGGCAGAGAGACCCTGACAGAGGTAGGAGGTACAGGCCTGCCCCAGCCTCCAGCTGCTGCTGGAGCAGTGACAGGAACAAGCAGATTTCAGCAGCAGGGATGTCTAATCTGTCAGCAGTGCTCACGCCACGTGCTGCCACTCTGCACCAGCCTGACAGCAGCAGGACACACCAACCAGTGGGAACATAATGAGCTGCTAACTAGACATGGGCCTAAAGGCTCCAAAAAGGTCAAAAGTTACATATGCTCCCTCACCCTCCAAGTCTCTGAAAAGGGCAATTTCTGCATCCTTGGGAACATGCCAGTTATACCTTCTCTCACCACCTCCCCAGCATTAAGAAGCAAGTCTCGGCACTGTGCCTGCCACAGCTGGAGTGCCATAGGATTCAAAGGCTGGAGCAGGGCTTCCCAGCCAGCTGCCAAGCAGGCAGATGTAGCCCTGCAAAGTGAGAGAGACAGGGCTCCTGTCTCTTAGTACAAGGGTAACTTGACAAACCTGTGAATGGAGAAAGAACATGCAAATGGTCCATTGTCCATTGCTCCCCTCAGCTCCCCTACTGCCCTCTGTGAAGCTGTGTGACCCACTCAACCAGGAGACAAGACAGAGTGGCTCCATGGCAATACCTGCACATGACATAGGCTGTCCCCTGTGTCTGGTGTGGAAGGTGATGGCTGCCATTGTTAGAGAGGAGAGGGCAGGAGGGTAGGTTGAGAGAGACCAGAGAAACAAGGAAAGGTGTTGCCTGGGCACTGTCCTTGACACTGACCTAGGGAAAACAGGTCCAGGGTGCTGTGGGTGTGGTGCTGCCCCCAGGTATCAGGGTGACACAATATCCTGAAAGGGCACTGCACTTTTTTACACATATGTACAGCCCATATAGTCTTGAGTTTCCAGGGAAGCAATTTGTTTGTACTACCCAATTTCAAGAATTTTCTCTGCTCGCTGACTCACTGAGTTGAGGTATCTAAGCCCCAGCAATTCCTAGTTTCTATTAGGGAGATATAGTCATGTGAGAACAGAGCCTGCCCTGGTTGTTCCAGGAAAAAAACAGTTGCCCAGCACTCATCAAAGGTTCTTCTCCATTTCTTATCTGTTTGGCAAGGTAAAACTACAGATGACTGTTACTTCCCCCAGAGTGGAAGTGTCATGTCCAAACAATGCACTGAGCAAGCTTGCCAGCTGTTTTCCTATTTGAAGAACTGAGGTACAGAATTTAATCTAACTTTGTTTCCCTCTAAAACTATTTCTTTGCAAAGGTGGTATAATTCCACGTTTGTATTTTAATTCCAAAGCAAATGCTCCACTGCACTTTTTATTAAAATGAAATCTGCTGTGTGCAGCCTGGTGTTAAATGAGAGACTATTAAAGCCAATCAGTGGAGAACTCATTAGAAGCCCAACAACAACAAACTAGTAGTTATGGCCCAGCATTCACAAGCAGCCATGACAACAAGGAGAAAGAATCCAGGTCTCATTGAAGGCTACAATAAAACCACAGCTTATGCAGCCCAAAGACTGTGAATATCCATACAAAACAGCTGAGCTTCCATTCCTCAAATATGTGCCAGAAATTATGTTCTTTTCTCATGACTCATCTCTGAATTCCAATCCTAAGAATACTCCTGTCATTTAGTTATTTCTTACCATTTCTAAAATGTAATGAGAAGCACCAATCCAGAGCTCAAGGAAATCTGTTCCATCAATTAAAATAATGAAATAAGCAGAAGGCTGCCTATAAACACATCCACCTCTACCCACTCACTCCTCAGCAGCCATGGTGAAGGGAAAAAAGATGAGCTTTGCAGGATGCCTGGAAGCCTAGCAACACTCCTAGGAAGGGCCAAGAGGTAAGAACTCCTCATCTGAGCATTTCCTTCCCAACCTTTGAGATCTTCTCATCCAGTAGACAAGAGCAGAGCACACAGTGGTTTTGCTGGGTGCCCAGAAGACCAGATATTAGAATAACTATCAACTTGGTAGACTGAAATATTCAGATCAGATTTTTTTCTGGGACAATGAAGGAATAAATGAATAGGTAATTATTACAAACAGAACAAAGAATTAAAGACTGTAATTGAACTGGGAAACAGCATTTGGATATTTGGACTCCAAATTACCACCTAAGCCTATTATCAGCATAAATTGAGATAAATCCCTCACTAGAGGAAAAATTCCTCAAAAATCATTCAAAACGATAACTAACAAACCTTGTAGAACACAACTCTCTCAAAGTACCATTTTACTACTCTTTAATGGAGTTACCTCATCAGCAGGTTCACTTACTGGACAAAATCCAAAATGTTCAATGGTCGTGATCATACTTCTGCAGTTCCAGTCTAACACAAAAGAGAACCAGTTCCAAAACAGAAACAGTTGCTATGCGACCATTAGTGATACAAGAAGATGCAGACCAAACACCTACATTGTCAAGAAATGGCATTTAGATAACAGTCTGCCTTGTTTCTTTTTGTGCTTACAGCCATACTTCAAATAAAACTTTGTTTGCACAAGTTCTTGCGAAAATGAACAAGTGTCAGGGTAAAAAGGAGGAAAGATATGGAGAATGTAAACAACATTCAGTTCATTTTCTCCTTACTCCATTATATACCCAGATCAACCACTGACACCATGTTGATTAAGACCATTTGATTTTAGCTGCATTCAGAACAACTGCTCTTTTAGAAAGACAAGGGGAAAAAGTAAGAAATGGTCAGAGTTCAAAGGAAGATCTTGGGAAATGACAAATTCACAGTCAGTGTACAGTGTGCCCCAGCTGAACTAAATTACACGTTTTTTAGTTTGAAGTGTCACTCTCCAAAGAATAAAATGGGAAAATTCCTTTATTGCTTTGCCTCCCCAGCTATGGATTTGAAGTAAATTGGACCCCTTTGGATTAGCTTCAAGGGTTTCTGAAAGAGTAGCTACATGGCGATGCTTTATCTGAGGTCACATACACATACACTTTGTCTCCCCAGACATCAAGCCCACATACATGCATTTCTCTACTCTGTGTAGGCATGAGGAGGGGGAACTTTAGGTTACAGATGGCTGAATATAGTATTGCTGGGTCCAGAGCAAGGCTAAAATTAGCTTTCCAGAACCTGAAGTCCAGTCCAAAATGAGCCAAACCGGGTTCCAGACATGCAAGTATTGCTGCTGCCTGGTGTGCACAGTGCACAAGTACTGTGGGACCCTAATAGGTGGAAGGGGTTAGGGAAAGTATAAAGTAGCCAGGTCTGCAGAATCTGTAATATCTCAGACAGACAAAGCATATCATGAGAGTTTTAAAGCTTAGCACATAGCAAATTCCAGTACATTCAATGGAACTTGAAGGCATGAACACAGATTACAGCTATTAATCTCTGTAGGTTTTGGCTCAGTGAGGCAAACTCACATCTTCATGATTGCCTCCTTCCACATCTTGTGTTTCTCCTCTACCTTTTCTTCTCACAGATTTCAGGCATGAGGCTGAGCTTGAAGCCATCCAATTTCTATCGAACCCTTGGATTTGTAAAAGCAACAGCTTATTTCAGACACCACTAGCTTTTAAACTTCAAAAGGTGCCTGGAAGTAATTTGACTTAAATAAAAAACTAAGCACCCGACTCACTGAGGTCAAACTTGTTAACCATCTCACTTGGAAATACAGAGAGTGTGGAAACATGGGGAAAGGATGCAAGGTCAGACCCCCCCCCACAGGCCAGCACCACGTGAGGCAAAGGGAATATTAGCACTGTGCTCACAAGTAACTACAAAAGAATAATTATTTCTGAGTTAGCTCAGGTGCCCACAGCTATCTACACAGCGGCAGAACAGAGCCTGGCACTGACTAATTTGACTGTGCTTCTCAGTGAGACTGATGTCAGTACCCAAACTGAGCTGGGTGTATCTACGTGTATTGGCACTCATTCCTGTGAGTGCTGTACCCAAAGCAGACAAGGGAGCAGAAACAGCGTGATTTGGGCCATGAAGGTGAAAAGAAAGCTATGATCTTTACAAGTGACAGGAACTGCTTTCATGTGGGGTGCCTGAGGCTTCAGGGCATTTCTACACAGCACAACAGTGCTGGCATACCTACACTCAAGAGTCTCTGAGCTGGTGACTTCTAAACAATGCAAAGAGGTGCTATGCAGAGAGATTATGCTGGGTCCTCGAAGCAGCATAGCTATATGGGTGTGATGTTATGCATAGGCTAACAGTGTCAACAGAACTCATTAGCAGAAAGTCTCTGCAGAAGGCTGCATCACATAGCAGGGAACGTTTTGTTTTCTAGATAACTGCTGAAAAGACACAATAGAGCTTCCCCCAGAATCCCTCTTCATTTGGAAAGGTAGAACAAAAGCCTGCCTCGATGTTACTTCTCATTACTTTGTATACACTATATATATTTTCCCTGCTTAATCATTTCAGTGATGACTCAAAAGAGCAGCAGAAAAAGCCCTTACTCCCAAGCCTAGCTGGGAAGGAAAGAGATAAAAGCTTTGGGCACCTTTGGTAGTTTCAAGGCCTGCATAGAGAAAAAAACAGCACAGGGAGGTAAAGTAAAAGCAATAAGACCTGGCAATATGTCAGCAGATCATAAAGACAAAGAACAAATAGCAATATGGGTAATATACTGGGCCAAATAATAAAGTTCTCTCACAGTCCCCAGCGTTCAGGCAAAGCAAAAATCTGCTTCCTTGTCCCTTTGTCCCTCTCTCTGCTTAGTAAAGTTGACAGTGAGGGGTCACAGCATATGGACCAATCCATCACATCTGCACACTCAGTGATTCAACATGACAAATGATCAAAGACACTGAGCTCTGAGTGGCCTGATAGCTACTGCCTGGATTCTTCTTTTCTCGCCACAAAGGATCTAACATGTCCAAAGATTTTATATGTAAAACATTGGACAACAACAGCTGAGCAGATCAGGGGGCACCTGGACTCCATGTCTAATTATTTGGGTTGCTTTGCTACATGCTAAAACTCCATCTGGGACAAAAAGGAACATTTAGTAGTCAGAGTGTTGTTCTCAAGGTTGTTCTACCACAAGCTTCCTCTACACCCTTAAAGAGATACCTTAGCACTGTTTCTTAGGAAAATTTGAATTTGGATAAAAAGAAGATGTTTATTCAAACATGTTTTCCCTGTGTTTAAATACCCTTTTCAATTTGGAAAAACGGGCTGCTCAAATCGAGGTACTAGCCTTTCTGCATAAGGCACACAAGAAAGAACAGTAAGTACCCAAAACACCCAGCAGACAACGGCCAGTGAAGTGCCAAAGAGCAGGGTGACAGCACAAGCCCTCCTCTGAGGTGAACCAGATTCTTAAAACATCCAAGGTCTTTAAAGGCTTTGAGTATGAAGCTGGATCTGAGCAGAGTTGATGGCTCGAACTCTTTTTGCAGCTCTAGTTCTCCACTAGTACCACTCTCTGCACTTTCTTCTATCCTGTAATTCAGGGCTAATGAACAGCAGAAGGACACTTGGTGTTCAGACAACAGTTGCCATGAAACTATTCCAGGTAGGTTACACAACCACCACCTATAAGGGACACCTGTTCACATAGTGCTAGTGCCTGGAACGGAAGCTGGTGCCTTCTAGACTTCAACACAAACATTCTCATTGCTTGCAGCAAGAACCCACCTGAGAGCTGCAGACCCAGCCATGCAAAGACACCCCAAGAAGTTCAGTGCTGTTATGAAAGCCAAAATTTGTGCATTGAGGGGCACACTCAAATTGTTGCACTATGCCTTCGTTACTCCTTTTCCTCATGCTGACTGGCCCTCTGTGTTGTGTGAAGGTTTTCTAAGGGGGTGACAACACTGGCACTCATGATGCACAGCAGCACGGGTCCCACCCTCAGCTCACCTCCCCTTGCCCAGCTCTGGCCAACACCACCTGCTGCCCCAAAGCACCACACGCCGAGCAGAAATACTCTGCTATCAGAGGTCGTCTTTGTCTGCCCTTTGTATGGCTGGCCTAGCTCTTCCCCTTACCTGTTGAGCATGTTAGACTGGTAAATCCTTTTCTCCTGGGTGTTGTAACAGCTGCTCTTGGGCTCAGGGATGAAGCTGTGTTCAGACAGCATATCAGAAGCAGCCGTGGTGATTATGGCTATTCCATCCCTTACTCTGGCAGGAAGACCATAGTCCCATTCATCATATGAGACAGAGATGAGCCCGGTGGGGAACTCGGATGGCACTGTGTCTGTATCCCCTGCCACCAGGCTGGGCACGATCCACGTGTAACCATAGCCTGTCAGACCCACTGAGTTGGCCACCTCAAAAATGTAGGTGGCCTCTTCCTTTGTGCAGTAGAGGAGGATAACAGGGCTTTGGAGCTTCTTGAGCTGGTTCTGGATCTTTGAGTCCCCGTCGTCCAGGGACATGTCCAACAGAAGGACCTCCTCCAGCTCCCAGCCCACAAAGCTGTGCTCAATGGTACTGCGGATCTTGTTGACAAAGTCCTGGTAACCAGGGAAGTAAGTAGTGACAATGGAGAAGATGTACCAGTCGTATTCTTCCATGATGTTGAGCATGACAGAAGCTTGCTGTTCTATTGATGGGCCAAACTGGAAGAACATGGATGACTCATCCTAGAATAGGAAGTCAGAGGAAGAGAGAGAAAAAGAAAACAAGAATATGTCAAAGGAAATAAACAGCATTCCCAGCCAATCCATCGAGCATAAAGGGGTAGGCACACGGTCAGAATCTTACTTCATATCTTGGCCAGAGCTTAAAGATTTTTAACTTTTTAAAATTTAAGAGAAGCAAGTGAGAAGGAAGTAAAATCCTTTTTATGACCAGCTGTCCTTACTTTATTTTTAAAGGCAGGTTGCCAAAATTACTTAAAGGTTTCAACTGTTAGGCCTGATTCTAACAGACAGAGAACAAGTGGTACATAAGTGAGGACAGAAAAGCAGAATATGTACAAAATATTTCATGAAATTAAGAGATTTAATCACAGGATCATCATAACCTTACGTGTAGCATAAACAGGATACACAGCAGTTTTGATATGGATTTTTGGGATGGTCACTTTGATACTGAGTTTGGGACAGTCACTCTGGTTTGAATATCCAGACTAAAATACAAATAGAGTAGGCAAAATCATTGGATACAAATAGCTCTGACAATCTCTACTGCTAGCTCCTCTCAAAGCAAGCAGCAGCACAGAGTTCTGTACAGTTCTTCTCAGTAAAACTGTGAAGGCTCAATCTCAGAATAATATAAAATACATTAAAATAAAACAGAGATTTTCTAAACTATGATGAGGTTTGTTAACACCATGTTTTAGAGAAATATCAGCTCAGTATTTCTCTTGGTATTGCTCTCATATCTTTCTACCATAATAAGTTAATCTTTGCAAAAATTAGAACTTGTACCACTTTACAACCTCAAGGACTCCAAGGAGTTTTATGCACATCTCAGTTCTCCAATGGCATAGTGTAAATCTCTTACACTATGCCATTGCAGAAAATCTTCTGCCCTGGGATTTCATCAGATACCAGGCTTTCAATTTATGACATCCAGAAAAATGCAAATCCCTGCTTTTGCCCCATTCATGAAGGAAAGGAATGGAAAAAAGTATTTGCCAATATGCTCTCTTAGGGATACATCTTCTATCTTTTAAAAGCAATTGCAAACTCCTCTTGACTTCTATAGAGTAGGATTAGATCATAAAAGAAAACCCAACCACAAATTTAAAAAAAGGAAAAAAAAACCACCATAATTATATCTCTATGTGTAGAGATTCCCATAATAAAAACAAAGTTCTCCAAACCCAAACACTGCTTTAAGGAATGAGAACAGCCCAACAACCTTTTAATAAGCCTGGAAAACTGGACCAGAGATACAAAAGAATATACTCAGGAGTTTGAGACGTGGGAAAACTGATTGTGCCTCAAGACATTACCTCAAAATAGTCACATTTAGAACAGCTCTCTACCAAATTGAGTCTCCTACAGCCTGGCAGGTAAAGCTGTTTCTCAGCAGGGATGTAGTCAATCAATCATCCATTGATCCTTTAGTCATGGTTTTGATCACCTATAGTCATTTCCTACATTGACAAAATATGCTATAGCTCAGCAACTCCAGAAAAAAAAAAAGAAAAGAAAAAAAGGCCTGATTTCATACCCAGTCTAAAGCTGCTTGTTTCTCTTTCCTGAGCTCCCTAGGGGTCACATCCTATACAAAATGCCTCTCTTATGAGGTTTGGTGATTAAACTCTGTTTGCTTCCTCCATACAGCTCCCCACCTACATGTGAAAGTTCTCTTAGGGCTGGTCTTTGCTTAGAGGAAAAATAAATGTATGCAAAAAGAAAAAGGAAAGACAACAGCAACAAACTGAAGACAAGTTAAAAAAAAAAACAAACAGGAGCAGCAACTGGAGCTGCTCAATATATG
This sequence comes from Serinus canaria, assembly GCF_022539315.1. NCBI lineage: Eukaryota > Metazoa > Chordata > Aves > Passeriformes > Fringillidae > Serinus > Serinus canaria. Next base: position 46,858,004 of record NC_066314.1, read on the forward strand.
GAAAACATCTCATATTTTTTATCATTGGAATTCACCCCCTTCCCTCTGAATTGTGCTTGGGAAAAGAATCTTCTCTTCTAATAAAAAGATACTTTAAGTCTTTGAAGCTTATACAGAACATTAGAAAAGACAGAGGGAGAAAAAAATCATCCCATTGTCACAGCATGTGCCAGAATTTGAAAAAATCCTGAACAAGCACCTCCAACACCCTTCATTGCACAGTGCCTTTGAAAGCCACTTGTAGCAAACTGAATGCTAGAGTGTGAAGACTCAGCCTTACTGCAACATGAAAAGGCAAGACAGCTCGCCAATGACTAGTATTTATTTTTGTATAAAGTTCAACAAGAGCCTTTCTACACTTATGCATAAGAGCCTCTGAATTGACTGCATTTTTTTTTTTTTCCACCATTTCTAGCAGAGAGTCCAAGACTGGAAGGGCCTGGTTATTGAATTACAGGAACATTTGACACACAGCGTCTGGAAGTCTTGTCTGGTTGCTTCCTCAGTGACAAATAGGGGACACTAGGTGGTAAATCCACTGCTATTTCCAGGCTACATATAGACACTCTCAGGAGTTAGGAGGCACGATAGCAAGGTGCAGGAGGTAATGCCCTCCCAGTGATTTAAACAGGGTCAAGCTAAAATGCCTGCTGACAGTTCATTCCACATGAGTGCACCGCCTAACTGTCGGAGAGAATTCAGCCCCAAAAGACTCAGGGACAAAACTCAGAGCTCCTCACAAGAGTGTATGAACATCAAAAATCAATACACCAAATAGACAGCTTTATCACAACCCAGCAAAACAATTCCCCTCCACTGAGAAATGGAAGCACCCCACTTTACATCAAGCACAAGACACTTGGCTGCGCACGCAATAATTGCTCTTGAGCAACTGTTGGCATTTCTATTACAGAAGCAGCAAGAACAGGCAACTTATATTCAAAATGAGAGCATTAAGGAGGTGCAAGCCAGTCCAGATTTTGGTTTGCCAAGATGTCTTTTGGCACTTGATCACCCCAGTAGTTGGGCTAGCCAAATGTCCTTCATTCCCTGACCAACTCAGCACTCAGAGAGGGGTGAAGAAGGAAGGACAGACAATAGTAGAGAAGAAAGTGTCCCTCTCGTAATAAATCAGGAGAATTGCTGATAGAGCTGGATAGAAATCTCAGTCACTACCTTTTGAGGGGGACAAAAAGCAAACTAAGAAAAATGTCCAAAAGCCACAATTTTCTTCCCAACCTTTTGGGCATGCCTGATGAAAAGTCAAGGAAAAAGAGAAGGAGCTGAACTGATACAGAACAGTGAGGCTACCAGAGTAAGAATTTGACCTCACTGTAGTGCTACAGTGAAAGTTTTTTAATCAGGAGACAGATCTAAGGTGGTTTTGCCACCTTTACACACATACACCCTACAGAATCACTATTGCTTTATTACAGTCTAAAACCAAAAAGGAGTATTTTGCCCTTCCAGACATTACGGGTTTTTACAGAACATTTTTAAGTCCCTATTTTTTTCCTGAAGAAATTCCACATTTTCTACCTTCCTATTTTACCTTGAAACAGCCAAAATAGGTTCAGCATTGCCACTGGGAGACAGTTTTAAGTTTGGGACAGGGATAGGTCGAGTTTTAATCAGAAGTCCCTTACATTGCACATCATCCAGGTGAAATACAATCCCCTGGACGCAGGAAAAAGCTTGTCTTCCTCCTACAGCCCTTTCACCTGCAAGCTCAGGCTTTCCACCACTACCTGTTGCAAGAGACAGCAAGATGCTGTAGGCTGTCCCTCACACAGTCTGAAAGAGCAGAGGCTCCATTACAGGATCTCAAAGCTTCCAGGGATCCCAGTACTCCTCCACTGTCACCCTACAAGGTCAGGGATCCGTAGTTTGCAGAGCTGAGCTGGAGGTGGAGCTGATCAATTGACACAGCACCACTCCCCAGTTGACAGATGGCTTCCCACAGAAAATCTGCTCTGAGTTTACCAATGCTGGGACAAGTATTGCCTCCTCCTCCTGCACGTTTAACCCTTCAAATAAGAAGGCTGGATTGCACACAGTGAAGGTACAAACACACTCACCATGAAGCCTCCTCTTGCAGACTGGTGGCTAGTGAGTTCCTAGGTGGATGGAAGACAGTTTGCAGAGGTAGGACAGGGTTTAAAGTACTATCACCAATCCTCCTAAGTTCTTCAGACTTGCAGATAGGCCAGGTCTGACCCACACCTCACTGAAGATGTGAGCCCTTGGCAAGGCTGCAGGTGACTCCCCCAGGAGCCCTCCTCCAGCTGCACCATTTGAAACCAATCACTGCCATTTAACAAGCCATTTACTTCAGATGTGGAAGGAGAGATCCTCAGAGAGCTTTTCTCACAAGTTCCTTCCTAACAGACACTCTAGATTCCCCAGGCAGGCAAATACAATTACTACCTTAAAACCAGGATCTTACAATCCAGAGCAAAACTGCTTCTCAGCATGGGGCAGACTGGGGAACATCCAAAAGCAGGGGAATGCAAGATCCCCAAAAACAGTTTCAGTGGTCCACTCATGCTGAGGAACTGGCTCAGCCTTGCACTGAGCCATGGCATTGACTGCTGCCCTGGCAGTGAGTGAGGAGATCAGCATGCTCTGTGCATGTTCCCTCTGTGCAGCCCACCTGAAAGGAACCTGGTTCTGTGCTCCACACACTGGTGGCTGGCCCATGAGCACATTTTTGCTAGGGGTGGCAAGCTCCTTTAGCTTCAGTCAAAGTGCCAGACCCCACAAAGGCAAGATGTGCCAAGTTATGCACTAGGAATTCGAGTAAGGAGCAAGTCCAGAGCGCTTGTTTGCTTCCCAGATTTTGAGAAATATACCATGTCACTGCAAAATGCTGTACTCTGCTGTCTCCACACAGGTGCAGGACAAATACAATTTGTACTGCTAAGCTAGTAGCCCCTTTTTATTAGGCTTTTGGGAACATCTGTATATTTAAGCCCATTTGCTGCTTCACTAGGCTTCCTGTGCAGCCATAATTTAACAACTGGGGTCTTCCCTTCCTCTCCAGCTCACAGAGGGGATCTTATCAGATCCTAATGACTCAGGCCACTATCACGTTCCAAAGCCCTCTTTTCATTTCCTGATTTAGAAGAAAAGCTGTTCATGTGTATTTAGTACAGTCTTGATTTGCAAATTCTCTATGACCAACAGCCAAACCACACAGGGCTGACTCTTGTTTAGATTTCAGTCCTGTCTACCACATAATTTGGAGGGGGGCAAAAAGGAGTGAGCAAGCACCAAATAACTTCTGGGAAAACACAGGCTTTCATTTGCCTACCTGTGTATTTCTTTTCTTCAAAACTGAGACACCACTGTGAACCCTTTTGTCACAGTCCTGGTGGGGTGCTTGATTCACTGGGAGTTTTACTGCTCATGATGGAAAATGCCACTACAGTTCAACGTCTTGTAATTTAGTTTCCTGTATGTCTGAGTCCTGTTTGTTATAACATATCTGACAGGAAATCAGGATCTTTGTTGCTTAAGTGTTCATTTACTTCTGTTTATCTTACCACAAATCCATTACTGCCTCAGGCTAGCCTACAGTCAGGATCCTCTGTCTGTTTGGTTTCTTCTGTCCAAATTTAATTTTTTTATTTAGTTTTCAACAACTCAATACAATATAACTCTGGCTTTTATGTTGTATCATGCTGTGTGAGCCCTTTCTTGAATGCTTGCAGTAGGGACTATGAGAACATGGTGACACTACAGACTTAATATTATGTCCTCCTGGTGGAACTGGCATCTAAAACAGAATCTCTGCCTCTCACACACATATACACACTCACACTTCCACAAATACATTCATAGCAAAACCTACTCAATGTAAAGTTGGAGCACGTTGAATTGTGTCATTTCCTAATGACTATGCCTGGTTTATACTATTCAATAAGATTTCAAAACTTTCCTGTTTCACTGAAATAGGTTCCCTGGGTTACTAATGATTTTGACTTGCATAGCACATGACCTCCTGCAATGCTTTTCCCACGTTCTGATTCACTGAGGAGTGAGTGAATTTCTTAGTGAAAATCCTCCAAGCTGCCCTGGGAACATGCTATCAGTGGGAAGTTCAAATTTCTTAGATGAACAAATGTGGTTTATATAACCATATCATCTATCAGTTCCCCCCCTCGGTCTTGCAATAATTACTGAACACATTAGACTTATTTGACAGAAGGATACATAGCTCAGAGTTGATGGTTACAGGAATTGGTGGATGAGAGATAGCAAGAGACCCAGTTCAAAGTCACCACTGATAGAAAGTCAGGATATACTGTGATAAATTAATTAGGAGAATGGCTGTCAACTCTCTAGGTCTTTTCTGGAAGCCACAATCTCTGATGGCTACTAATTGCAATGAAGAATATAGAATTGTTAGCACAGTTCAATTGTTACCCTGGTAAATCATAACAAATATACTAAATTCACATGTATAGTGACATTACCTACACATAAAAGTTTCACCATAAACTCAGATCCCAGTCATGGATTGGACACTAATTTCTCTGTAGCAGTGGAAACAGGTCTGCTGCAGAGCCCTAACCCAGGGGCAACAGTCCAAGTGCTCCAGCACCAAGGAGTTCCTGAGAGCTGCCACAAAAAGGTCTCCAATTAAAGATGACTCAAGGGCTGAAAACAGCTAAGTGATTTCCACTTTCTACTTAAGTGTCTGCATAAATAGTTTGTTCAAAAGACTTTGCAACAGAAGAAACACAAGATAACCTAGATTCTATAATCTTGATCTTGGTGCTGTTCCACTCTATACCACATGCAGTTAATAAAAAAGATGAAGGAGTCAAACATACCAGAGCAATTGTCTGACATATACAATTCAGAAAAATTCAGTTGTTTGGCTAAAGAGATGGTGAAAAATTTGTGACTTTTATAAACAATGACTGGTAAAAGCAGGCTAATATATGATGGTATGTTGTACCAACTTCTCAGAGCATCATGCATGGATACCAGCATTTTTCCACAGAGGAGAAACAGCAGTTAGCAAGCTGCCAGGATAAACAGTTTCCCACCAGGATTGTTACATTTCCATTTTCACCTCTGTAGGTGTGTATTTCCTTGTTAGATGAAGCACATGGACAGATTGGAGCACTGGCTACACTGAGCAGAGCCCACCCCCAGGTGACAGTATACCATGCAGGCAATTTGGGCAGCCCAGGACCAGTTTCCCTGTCCCAACTCAGGGAAGCCCACTAGGCTGGATTAATATCTTGACATTGCCAGCCGAAAACAAATGAAAGTCAGACTGCCCCATTACTCATCCATCTGATTACATCATGGTGTTTGCCTGGCTCTTCTTTTCTGGCTGTCTTACCCTCCAGACTAAGGACTGAATTTTGACTGTAAGCTGAATGGGATGTCATTTGGTACAGCCCTATTTATCAAGAGCAGCCATAAAACTATCCAGCACTTTTAAAAAAGTCCAGTCACAGTATCTGGCAAGTTGTCATTGAATAAATTTCTCAAATCAACTATCCTGGGTGAAATACTATTTCTTTTTATCATTTCTAAATTAACTGCTCTCCCATTTCATCAAGTATACCTTTGGTTATTATGAACAAACCTTCATATGAGCTGACCCTCCAAAGGTTCAGAGTCAATTTACATAAGTCCTGGAAGTTCAGCATTGCATCCAATGCCCCCTGAGCCTCTCAGGAGCTTAAGATCTTTTCTCACTATGGTCCAGCTGAGGACAGGTCAGAATATGTCTGTTAAGTGCCTCTATTCCTCTTTTCTCATAAAGTAGTGATACCTCCTATCTCTCAAATTTTGCCTTGCTTATTTAATTTAATCATTAACCTTCTGCAGGCTAAGCTGTTTGTTGTTTTCACTGTCCTAAGAGATGTCACCTGCAGCCCTCATGATGCCAAGTTCTAGTCAGCCTTTATGGGCAGAGTGAAGTTGGCTGTGCCTGCGCTCTAAGATGGACAGCTGAAGTAAGGCAGACAGTTTAAAATAATATTGTGCCAGGATTTAATCTTTTCTCACAGGCTGGTGTTATTAACGAGTTTAGATAATTTTTAACACATCAATATAACTTTCATACCCTTTGGATCAGAGTTGGCTTGCCTTAGAGTACACATGAGTGAGCAGCTGCACGCAAAGTCTGTGTAGATGTGCCCTCTGTTTTCCTTAAGGCAAGGAGCAATAAAAGGCTACAGCCTCATCCATCCTGGACAGCAGTAAATGGGCAATTCTGTCACTTGAAGAAAAAAAAAACCCACTCACTTAAACTCAGAGAGTTCTCTAGCAGGTGGACAAAACCAAGAGCTGAGGTTTGACTAGACTGCACAGACTCCAGATTTCCCATTACCTCATAGCTGGCTGCCTCTTCTCTAAGAGAGTCATAATTGATATTCTGAATATATCCCAAAGGAAAAATAAATTAAAAAAAAATAAAAGAGAGAGAGAGAGACAGAGAGAGACACAGACAGACAGAGAGAGACAGAGAGGTAGGCACCCGTCCTGCCCCACCGCCCTGGTCCCAGTTCGGCAGCCAAGCTCCCTTGGCAACTGCGCACACGAAATGCCGCTGCGGCCGCAAGATCCCGACTGCCGGTATCCCGCCGGGAGGCACCGCCCGGCCCAGCACGGCACGGCCCGGCCCGGCACGGCACGGCACGGCACGGCACGGCACGGCACGGCACGGCACAGGAGCTGCGAAGGCTGAGGCTGGGCGTCACTACCCAAATGACAGCGCGGGGCTCATCCCCCGACAGCCCGCCGGGACTGCAGAGATGCTCGGGAAGGGGAGCGGGGCTGAGGGGCCACTCGGAAAGAAGGGAGGGCACTTTTCTCCTCCTGAGCCTGGGAGTGAGCAGTCACCATTTCCCACTCACAGCTTTCTGGGACAGTGAGTAGCCACAATTCCCTCCACCGCACCTTCCAGATCAGATTCCATCCCTTTGGAAAGGGGGTGCTGCTTGCTCAGAGTACAATTCCTTGTTGCCTTGAGCTCTCCCAAACCTGACTCAGCTCACTTCAACCTGTGTTTTACAGCAAGGGCTGGGACAGGAGGAATGCCAAATCATTGTTCTGTATACGAGGCAAGAAGGCATCACTGTGTAGTTTTCTTTTAAGAGAGATTTTACCCCCTGCCTTATATTTTCAGAGGAGGAGGAAATAATCTGGGCAAAAAAATGAAGAAACAGTACCCTGGTCCATTTTTGTTTGGCCATGCTGCTGGCAAGCAGCTGTCTCATTAGCACAGAATGTGTATGTCTGCACCAGGCAACAGGAGGCACAGAAACCATGCACTGCCCCTAAGGCATCTGCTCATCAGCACTGTGTGGAAGCTCCAGCTCACGTCCAGTGGAGCTGCCAAATCAGGAGAGCTAACTAGTTCAAATCCCAGCCTGCACCATCCTGGTGACCCTTATTCTGGTATTAGATCTAGCTGGGGACTCTCCAAATCTGAGGAGAAGACGAATTCTTCTCCTGGCCCGTTGGACCAGGCCTCTGGATTAAGTCCCAGCTTTGGAAAGCTACTGTATCACTGAGGTGGTGTGTTGTGAGAGTCCTTGGCTGAAACAACAAGGATTCCAATGCTGTGGCCATAGTTAGTTACCTCTTGTGTTCCAGGATGAGTGAAAACTGCACCTACCTTCTCTACCCAGCTCTCCTTCCTCATCAACCAGCGAGGAGTGCCCCTGTTGGGAAGCTGCTGTCATGTCTGTCTTGCTTATCGAATTGATTCACAAAGTTTTAAATGATTATTGATTGTCCTCATCCCCAATGGAAACTCTGAGACCAATGAAGTTATTTACACAGATTTTAGACAGGAAAGAAACTCCCTTCTCAAATCTTCTTGAGCTCCCATCTATCAAGTCTTGAAAACTCAATAGGAGGTTTTTTACAGCTTTACAGATAAAACCACTCACAAATACATGAAGTCTCCTGCATGCACAGATGCCCATCCAAACATATGCAGCATCTTCTGCCAAATCCACAGCTGCTGCATTATTTTTTTCTATTATTTTTGTTTGGGATCATAGCTCTTCCATTTCTTTTCTTTGCCCTGATGATTAATAGCTGTTTTACACGGCTCTTGTTGTTATGAGACTGAGGCACAAGTTGTGGCAAACTCCCTATCGATGGAACAGCCATTTCTGAACTCCGAGTTCAGAATGGAAACTGTTCTTGGGAAAAGACTGGAGACCACATGAGACTTGTAGAACGAGAGTCTGAGATCATCCCCACTGTTCCTGAAGTACTTAGTATTTACAGTTGCAAGGGTGATTGCTGCTGTAAGGACCATTATATCCACTTCCATGATCTAAGCATGAACATTTACACTCCTCAGGATTCGATGAAGAGGATCTGAAAGTGGGAGTTGATCTGACTTTGCAATAAGGGTGATACAAGTTTCAGTTTTGTATATTTTTTTCTTGGACAATGAAAGTCAAGAAGCCCATTTCCAGTCAGCTTAACTCTGTGCCGAAGCACACATAATTGAATTCAGGTTCTTTCTATACCTACCTGCACATTAATAAATATCTATATATTCAATATGCCCTTGACATAACTTGAAAGCAGCAGCATAATAAATAAGATACTTTTTGTACTTGAATTCAAATCTTTCTATCTATATTAGGCTTTGTACTTTTTTAAACAAAACCCGAGGCTGAGACTGAACTGCCATATCTTTTTCAAGATCACACACGCTCATGAGAAACTGAGATTTCTGTCGAGGAGCGACACAGCAGAGAAAGGGAGTGATAGAGCAGCAAAATAATTTGCCTCTGCTGGTCATTAATAATAAGAGTAACAAAAGCATCTAAAAGAATAAAAGCCAGAATGAGATGTGTTAGGTATAGAAATAGCTCTTTGACTGACTCAAAGGCAAAGCTGGTGCATCTTGTTTTCCTGCATCTCCTTGTCCGTCCTCTTTCTTAACCACATGCTCTGGCACGATGGGGGAGTGGGAAGGAGATGGAAGCATCAGCAGGGGCTACAGCAAGCAGGGGAGAAACAAGCTATTCAGTCTAAACACTGCCTGGCCATGGCCTGTGACAAAAGATAAACAAATGACCATATGAGGGGAGAAAACAAAAAGTTGTGTCCAGCACTGCACTGGCTGCAAGGGAAGAACCATAGGCTGTGGTGTTTTGTCTGTCCTTCCCCTTTGTATCACTCCAAGTCATTCTCTGTCTTCCTGCACTCCTGGTTTCTCACTGCATGCAGGTGTGTGTCTATACAGACATACACATGACCATGTGTACAAAGGCAATTACTCGCAGGATGCCTCAAAAGAGGCAAAGTGTCTCATCCCCAGTATGGCAGCTACATTCCCATGCAGGCTGGCAGCACTTGAGTTGGCACCTGACAATGATCCCTATGAAATCAGGTGATGGTGCAGCCCAGACTCACTGAGGACCAGTGTCTGCAACACCACACATGCATTCAGAGCTGATTAAGCCTCTGGTTTGTGTTCTCAGGGAGAAGCCAGGGTTTACACAGGTTGCTTCACTACACAGCCCTGGCCACAGCCCAGAGGAAGACAGATGCCTTCAAATCATGGGTAAAAACACTCAAGATAGATATAGTTTTAACAGACTTTATTCCTTCTGACAAAATACAGTCCTTCAGGACTCACCTTCCATGGAGTCAAGTAGTCATGTAAATAATATACATCAAGAAGATCTGAGTTTAAAAAAAAAAAGCAAAACAAACCAGAAATGAAAAAAAAATCAAAATTGTTTTTTCGTTAGGTAGGTCATAAGAGGGAATATTTGTGGGAAGGGTTTAGCCACAGGAAGGTTTCTTTCAGGGTGCAGCTAAGGAATTCTGAAAGCTGATAAAAAGACATCACTCTGGTCATCTAGCTTCAAGATTTTTTTTTTTTTTTTGCTAGTGGGAAGTGGTTTTTTCTCTTTTTTATATAAAACTTCTGAATATCTCCTCCTGAGAAGCACCGAGATGAAAAAATTTTCCTTCCACAGTGGTGGCTAGTGCAAGGAGCTCAACCTTTTCATTATCTCAGTGCCTTCAGGACGTGTACATTCCTACACTAGGCATTTGTCTGCACTGCGTAGGAGCCTGCAGCAGTAGCTGTGCACCCTTTATCTCAGAGGACATTCTCCTCTTCTGTGTGCTAAGAGTAGAAGGAGCAGCATTGAAGAACGATGTACATTTATTATCTTGGTGTTGGTGCTCTTCAAGGCATGCAGCCTTGCGGACTGGGCAAGCTCAGTGAATGAAGCGCACAGCATGGAAAACATCAACCCAGCGTTCTACAGCTCATTTGGTGTCCAACTGCTCCTGTTATGTCACCCAGCAGTTTCTAAGGGCTGACAGTAGATCTCTGTGCTTTTGCTCCTCAGGCTAATCCCACTAACTTCATAGTGTTATCATGCTCTCTAAATGGAAGTGAAAATATGGTCAGGCTCCCTGTGCATTCTCACTAGGCTATGGACAAACCTCTCTATTCATCGGTGGAAAAACATGGCCTCACTGGCCTTCCTACTGAATCTCTCTATATACTGTAACTCTAGGATATCCAATGAAGAAAAAGTAAGCAATATTTTCACAGATTTTTATGCTTTACAATGTACATATTCCATTCCTCTATAGCGCTGAGGGTGCTAAATCAAGGGCCATGCATTCCCCTTCAGCTGCCTTTGGGGGTTGGAGGTGGGGGGCTGCTCAGGTGTGTTTCATTGCTATGCACAAATTGTTGGGTCCCCAGAAGATTTTCATTTCCCTCCATAAGCACCAGCATGTCTGTTTCAACAGAAATTAATCATACCAGCCCTCCCAGTCTTGGACTCCGTCTTTCTCAGGGCAGTTTGCTTCCTTACACAAGGTCAGTTGTGTATCTTGGACTTGGACAAAGAAAGTTCTCAGTTCTCTGGGAATTCTGACAGCAGCATTTTAACAGGGTACAGTGATGCTGTGCAAGTTTACAGTCTAAACTTAACATGAACAGCATTTCAAGAGAAGTGCCTTCTCTTGGGGAGGACTTCAGGCAGGCTGATCATAATCCTTCCTGCTGGGATATGGACATATCACCACTGGTGGTGAATCTTGGCAGGGGATTTTTCAGGACTGCAAGTGGGCAACATCTTCCATCCTATAGCTTCCAGCAAACCACCTCCTCAGAGTTTATCAGTTATCTTGCATTCTTTACAGACTCAAAAGGCAGATTATTGCCTCTTGAGGTGTCAAGAGCTTTTGCTACAGCTTCTGGGTTTCCCTGAAATGCCCTCTTCTAGGTATTGATTGAGCTAGGTATTGCAACTGAAAAGATTTTCATTTAGCAAGTTTTTTTTTGCACTCCTCACAGTGCAGAGGGAATACATTAAGTGAGATCGCTTTGCTCACCCATTTTTGCATAAGCTCGTTCTAAGTGCACTATGCAATTGCTTTAATTCCCCAGCAACAGCCTCCTCACATTTTCAGACCTCTCAAAACCATGTCTATGTTGTATAATGCCACATCCCTACCTCAGAAATGCCAGAGCTAACCTAGAAAGACCGTAAGGCACAGCAACAGCTTGCAGAAGTATTACCTGGGGTCCTTGAAGCTGCAGAGTGGTGTCAGTACAGTCCCTGAGCTACATTTGTTATGATACAATTGTGCCATTCTTCCAGGTAGCCTGTTGGGTGCTATCTGAAGGTCCACACATGATGCCATGTACCAATGACCTTCTCAAGACTCATTCCCTTCCTGCAGTGTCTAGGCACCCCAGTATCTCACAGTGCTCCCTCCCCACCACAGCTGCCATGGCAGACTTACCCTTGCTGCCTGCTCCTCAGGCTCCCCTTGGCCCCAGCACCTCAGCAGAGGTGTTTTCCACTCCCAGAACCCAGGGAACAACTTTAACCTCTCTCCTTGGACCCTTCTCCTGCACCCTCAGCCCCACAGGGTCCCTCCACACCAGCTCCCCTCCCACCCACTTGGCACAGGACAATCACAACCACGCTGGCATTGGGGCAGCAGGAGGTGGGGCCAAAAGGCCAGCAGACGGTGGGTTCACAGCCACACGCATCCCGATTAAGGATCCAGCTTTGTTTCCATGGCAACGTGCAGAGCCACGGCAGCACGGTCCCTTCCCGCAGCGGCCGCGCTCCGTGCCCGACGCCGCTCAGCCCTCCCGCCGCTGCCCTCCACGGCCGGGGCTGCCGGCAGTGACCCTTCGTGCTCCTTCCAGAGCCCGACAGATTAGGGCTCACAGATTTCCCACCCACCATGTGCCAGCCAGAAAGAGGCAAATAAAGATGCGCCAACTAATAGCAGTGACAGAAATAACACCTCCCATCGCAGCTGAGCTGTAAACCCCTTAGAACAGCATTACAGGGAAATAAATGTGTTTTCTTTCCTAGAAGCCGGCAAGCATAAGCAATGGGATGCAGTTCAGGGAAGTAAAGTATTTTTTTTTTCTACGTGCAGGTAGCACACAGCTAAACAGCCCACACTCCTCTTGATCTCAGCCAAATGCTACTCACAAAGCCCACCCAAGCCCACCTTTCCAAGCAGGTGGTCCCAGAGAGCACACCTTCCCATGGGACAGCACTAACACTCTTTCCAAACAAGGGTATCACCAGGCTGCTCTGCTTGGCCCCCACAGCAGGAAGGGAAAACACCAGAGAACAACCAGGACACTGGGCCTGGGAGCTTGCACCCTCCTCAGCACCTCTCCAGGGAGAAGCATGACATGGTCAGATGTTTCTTCAGGCCTTCTGCAGTCAGAAAATCTACCTTCCAGTTTAGAACTGAATCGCAAGCAGGACTGCTCAAGATTTCTTTGCCATTTCTACAACATCTAAAGGGTCGTCTGATGAGAAACGGTTGGGAAAATTAATCCAAATTAACTTAAGTTGTGAGTTTAGCATGAATTCATTAAATCACATTAGCCTTGAATGGACACAGTTCTTCCAAATTAAAGCAACCCTTAGAAGAAAATTGAACCAAACTGAATTAGGGTCCTTTCAAATCCAAAGAGCAGAGTGCCTACATGGGGTTTGATATCATTAAGAAACAGCAGTCTGGGAGGGATGTCCCAGAGAGTTTTTCCATATTACTCTTTTCAGGAAGCAATGATGCTCTCCCTGGAAGGAAGCTAGGTTTCTCACTTTCCCATGTGATTTGAAAGTTGCTGTGCTGATGACTTTCTGCTGAAGCCCTTTCCCAGCCAGTCAATACCTTCAGCTGTAGCTCTTTACCTTGACGAGCACTATTGCTGCCAGGCTATTTTCACATCACTCCTTTTAGTGGAAGGCAGCCTTTTCTGTTTTCTCAGACTGCATTTTGCCAGGTTAGGTAAGCTACACTGTCTTACTCTCCTCCTGTAAAATGTGTTCTTCCCTCTCTCTACCAACCAGATACTTTTCTGGCTACACTTGCTTTAATTGGAATAACTGGAATTATACACAGAATTATACACAGAGGAAATTACAGTAGAGACTTTTACAATGATACTGACACGTCCCTGCCTCGGCAGGGAATATCCTGCCTGGCACCTAGGAATATAATTGCCTTTTATGCTGATGTCTCATATTGAAGACTCAGTTATCACATCAGTAAATAATACTCCCACTTTTTCTCTTTTTCATTTGCTTATCACTGGTAATCCTATTGTTTCTAAGATCAATTAGCAGGAGTAACAAAGAATCTTTCCATACAGACTAGCAGACACTGCAAAGTCTTCCAGACCAGTTAGAGGAAATAGAAATACGTTAGTGTTGCACTCTCCAAAATATTTCTGATGCTCGAGTCCTTAAGATCTAGTATGGGTTGTGCCCAAAGCAGGGCTCCAAACCAGGCACTGTAGTCGCATGTCCATCTGCATGGTCCCTGACTTACACTGGTGCACTTCAGCCTTCTTCTACATTGTGGTTCTCCAGAATGTCCCGCTCTTCCTGTTTGCTCCCTGATACACTCTGTGTTGACCACGCTATATCACTTACTCCCACGTGTGCACAAATGTCCTTATGAACATGATCTCTCACACTTCTACACCATAAACCAGAGCCAAACATTTGGTAACTTTTGTAATTCTGTTGTTTAGAAAGTTTCAGTTTAGCCACGCTACATCTCTCTGAGATGGAAGGAGGGAGCTGGGGAGACAGGTTGGAAACAGGTAATTAATGGAAGTGAGAAAACCAGGTCTCCCATTCAGACAAATAATACCCATTGAAGGACACAAGCAAATTTACAGCAAGTGTCACACGAACACAGCCAGCTAATAAAGAAACAGTCTTCATACAATAAATGTCCAATCTTTCCTCTTACTACAGGAAATCATTACACTTATCAGCAGAAAGAGGCAAAGAGGAAAATTATTAGGTTCTGATTCAACATTCCATTATTGCCATTCAAGATGGTGTTTACCAAGGACTAGGTTACTTTGCAGAAAAATACAACTTTTGTCCTGGTAATTTAGGCCCTTTAAAAATATTAATTCACTTTTTTAATGCAAAATTACTTAAGCCTAGCTTGTCTGTGTTTGTTTGCTGTCAGTGCTCCCGTATAGGAGTTTTATCTGCATATTCATGTATGGAAATTTGCAAAAACTTGCAGAAGTGTACATCTACCACGTTCATATGCAAGTATTCAAGACAGAAGTGCTTGTGTGCTCATTCAACAAGGGAATAGAAACAATACCAAATAGATCTCTCTGACCAACCATAATTAAGTAAAGAAGCCTGTATCAATCCATAGAGTAAATATTTTCCAAGAAGTTCACTAAGTAAATTCAAATAAATTTGAGGAAATTATGATCTGCACAATTGATATTCCATAAGCAGAAAAAGCAGCTAAATTCTGAATGAATTACGTGTTGTGAATTAGTCCCCCAGCTCAGAAATTACTATGGCTGGATTACTAGAATTAAGGGATAATTTAGCATCAATAATACTACTTTATTTTATAGGTACTGCTCAACATCAATTAAAAGACAGATTTTTGTTTCATTTACTTTGTTTGGCTTTTTTTTTTTTTTTTTTGTAGGTTTGGGGGGTTGGTTTGGTTAGGATTTGGTTTGGTTTTTCTCTATATTTTACAGAGGAGCAAAATGAAGAAACAAACTTTCTGGTGTCAGCGTGTGTCAAAGTTCCCAGTGTGCACCAGCTCAGTAGACTGGAGGAAATACAACTCCCATCCCTGAACAGCCAGCTAGATCCTCCTTCCAGCAACAGCAGAAGAACTAGTTAGGACATGATCCCTCACACACATCCCTTGTCCCTCTGTAGGAGAAGATGGCTGCATTTGAGATGCAGGAGGAGCAGGGATCCTGTTAGCTTGAAGCAACAGGCAACAGTTCCTGTTTGAAAGTGTCTCACTACATTTAATGGACTAGTGAGCACTAGATTTGCTGTTTTAGAACAGGTCCTTTGGGAAAATCCATTATTAATTGTGATCTCTTCTCTAGTGTCCCTGAACTATGATGCTCAGCAAACACCGCTCCAGTCTGAGAGGTAAATTAGTTCATTCATCAACTAGAAATGATATTGAAATCAGTCCGTTACCATGAAATAATTTGGGAAGCAAGCTGCAGAGTCTCCTGCTGAAATACCGCGTTCAGCACCGCTCACAGAGCTGCCGCAGGAGCAGCAACAAACGCCGTCGCAGGAAGGCAAAGGGTTTAGGAAGTCTGAGCAGCCCGCTGCCTCCTGGGGGACTTTTCCAGGGCTGAGACACCGGCCCGAGGCAGGGCAAGTGGGAGGGCAGCTGCAGGGCAGCCTTCTCTTGCGATGTGCCTGGGATGGCAACTAAGAAAATAATTTTGTGCTGCAAAAATCATCAGTTTGGCACCGCGAACTAGCATCAGAACTATTCTGGTTAAAACGAACGAGGCAATTTCCTGGTAACTTCACTGAGCCCTCCCAGTTCTGATGTAAAGCCACGGGTTAGTGCTCGTCCATTCCTCCCTTCCCCAGGTGCTGTGCTGCTGCCACACGCGAGATTAACAAGGAGGTTATATTTAAACTTCCAAGAGGAGCTGCTGTGCGATTATGGGTCTATTTAAAATCCTCCGGGCAGCTGCAGTACATAATAACAAGTCAGCGGGAGGGAGGGAGGGAGAGAGTGGAAGGAGAAGAGAGAAAGGAGGGGGGATCAGGAAAACATCACGGATTGTCCCTGAAAAATCGATTGCCAGAAATGGCAGGGGGTGCAGCCGTGCTAAAATGCCCCCAGCGGGGACCGAAAGGGACAGGGGGACACGCGGGAGAGGTGGCAGCGGCCGAGGAGAGCGCCGACAGCGTCAGGGGATCGGAGAGACCCGCATGGAAAGCTGCCAGCCCCGAAACCTCACTGCCTCGGGCAAGGACGTCATTCCCTTAAACCCACTCCGCTGGCTCTGGAGGGCTCTGTCACACGCCACTGGGTGCCCGTCCAGGCTTCCTCAGATCACAGGCGTTTGAATGAGTAAATAGCTATTATTAGACTTCTCCTGCCTGCCCACGCACACACCTCAGCCTCAGGCCAGCATAAAACTACCCCCAAGAAAAACACCACTTCCACCTTCTCCAAAGGGCTTTACCCAGTCCTGAGTTCTGCTACAGCGCTTGGCAATGTGGTCCCCTGCCAAAATTGCAACTAAATGCAATTAGTGCTCTCTCATGACACCAGAGCAGGGTCTCAGCTCTTCTTGCCTCACCATAAATCACATTTTCTGGGATTTCTTCCCCAACCCTCTCACCAGCTGACTCCACTATCTTGTGTGATCAGGGCAAAATGGGCTAAGGCCCCCAGGGAATCACTGACCCACACGTTCTCAGCTTGCAGTGATACCAGAGCTCAGTGACATTATATCTGGTGAGGTTCCACAGGAGGACATGGGGCAGGTGGGATGGCAGCACGATGGCCAGGCAGATGAGTGAGAACCATGCACAGCACTGCAAGAGGCTGTGCTGGTGGCACCAGCCCTGAACTGAGGAAAGGGGCCCTTGGCGCTCCGAATCACTGAAGGATGAAGACTAATTCACTCTTCATTGCAGGGGTGAGACCTTTGAGCCACAGGTGTGTTCCAGATAGGTTCCACACCATCACACAGTTTCACGTCTAATGATTTCCCTTTGGTGGTATCACAGCCTCCTGCCTGCCTTCTCCTAAGCAGCTGAATTTCCATGTCCTTTCAAAGACTTGCTGCAATCCAGCCAAGATGACTGCATTTCACTGCTGACTGGAGCCTTTGCGATGCAGTCTATAAAACACTCTGGGAGCTTTCCAGAGGAAAGATGCTCAAGAAACATCACTCATAGCAGTCCACACACATTCACTGACACTGTCCTATGTGACCCTTTCCTACTCTTCTTTCTTCCCCATCCTCCCATCCCTGCACAAGCATTTTCAGTACTGGAGGTTGTTGGTATCAGGCAGGGAAAGAGTGTCTCTCCAGAATGAGATTTGCCTCAATTTCCATCAGCAACACAGAAGAAGGGAAAAAAATGTCCAAATTAAGCTGCTTGATTACTGAAATTAATCTTGTCACTTAGCATCCCTGTTCCACAGAATGGGGCCTTTGATTAGCCTCCTTGTTTCAGAATATTACAAGCAGACATTTATTAAGCAGAAGGCAATTCCTCTGCAGGGGGAGAGGGGCAGCTGATTCCAAAGACAAGACTGCTCTCTGGATAAGAGATGCCCACAGCTTTGCCTGCATCCCTGGCAAGAGAGGAGATGCTGCTCTGACAACACAGCCACGGCCCCCAAGGATTCTCCAAGATCCTCTCCCCAACATATGACTAAGGACCATCCTGTTATTACCGTCATAGGCTTGGTATTTATAAGGCTGACAGCTCTTGCAGCAACTTATCTCTTGTTATTACCATCATCCTGAGAGCCCTCAAAGGTTGTGAGGTGCTGTGTCCCCCCTGTCTGGCTCCCTCAGGCTGCCAAGGAAACACAGAAGGATGGGGAGCATTCCCCAAGGCAGCCAATGGAGCATGTGGGACCTTCAACACCCACATTTCCCTCTCTGCTTCCTCTCCACCTCCAGGCAGCATCACCAAACACACGGTGGTGACTCTGCATGACCGTGCTGTCACAGGCAGCTTTGTGCTTTTCCACTCCACAGGGCACGTGCTCAGAAGCCAGCACCTCACTGTAGGCATGGGCTGCCCTTGCTGAGCTGATGCAGCATGCCCTGCTGGCTGGGATGGCAGAAGGGAGAGCTCTGGGAGATCGGTGGGGGACCCACGGATGCTCCTGATGCTCCCTGGGAATTTAAGATTGACACACCTTAATACAGGCTCTTAGGAGGTGACATCCAAGAGCTCCAGGGACCAAAACTGGCACTGCTGGTACATAAGAGGGATGAGAAAGGGTAGAAGGTTGCCTCTTGTGGTTTGTTCTGCCTCTGCCAACCAAAAGGTTTTTGGACATTGTTACTGACATAGGGATATACTCAGCGGCATTCCAGGCAAATTACTGACAAATTTTTAGTAGGCTAAACTGATTGCTGGGTTTCAAGCTACACTGGTCAAAGTCAGCCAGCACCGAACGGTTGTAAAAACAAAGATCAACCTTTATGCTATCTTCCTTTCTCTTTCTGTGCAAGGGATGTTTCTGGTATTGCAGACCTAATGATCCCAGTATTACTATTAAAATTGCTGTATTGCAGCCTCCATCCTGCAGCCAGTGCTCCATCCTGCAGGAGAAACACAGATCAGAGGGAACAAGAGGGTGAGGCCTGCATAAGCTTTATGTAATTGGTTTTTTACAGGCTGTTGTTCTGAAGGGTGGCAAAATTTGGCTGTTATCAGTCTCACCAGAGGGGCTCAAACCACTTTCCAAATATTAGTTAACAACTTTCACAGTAGCCCAAATCCTGCAAGGACTTGCTTGCACTGACTGGTGAAGTCAACCTTGCCCAGCCTATGGGAAGGTATCATTATCTTCTCTGTTCTGCAGATGGGGAAACTGAGGCACGGGGAACCAAAGTGATTCAGAGAAGGTCATGAAGATAAACCAAGAGCAGAAGAGAGCTTTTCTTGGTTTGGGTCCTCCTTATCCCTCTGCTTCCCCACTCTTTGCAATACACTCAGAATCACCAAATCAATTAGGTTGGAAAACACCTCTGAGATCACCACAAAGTTCAATCTATGAAAACCACCTCATCATCCAGCCCATGGCACTGAGTGCCACGTCCAGTCTCTCCTTAAACACCTCCAGGGACGGTGACTCCACCACCTCCCTGGGCAGCCCATTCCAATGCCCAACCACCCTTTCTGTTTAGAAATTCCTCCTAATGTCCAACCTAAACCTCCCCAGCACAATCTGAGACTATGTCCTCTCATCCTGTCACTGGATGCTTGGGAGAAGAGGCCAACCCCCACCTAGCTGCAGCCTCCTTTCAGGCAGCTCTAGAGAGTGCTAAGGTCCTCCCTGAGCCTCTTTTTCTCTGGGCAAACAACCCCAGCTTCCCCAGCCGTTCTTCATAGGACCTGCCCTCTCCCCCTTCACCAAGTTTGCCACCCTGCTCTGTCAAAAGTCATTCCTAAACTGATGAGTCCAGCACTGGCCACAGCACTCAAGGTGCAGCCTCGCCACTGCTGAGTACAGGGGAACAATCACTCCCCTTGTCCTGCTGGCCACACTAATCCTGATACAAGCCAGGATGCCATTGGTCTTCTTGGCCACCTGAGCACAGGCTGGCTCATGTTCAACCTGCTGTTGACCAATACCCCCAGGTCCTTTTCTGCTGGGCTGTTTTCCAGCCATTCTGTCTCCAGACTGTAGCGTTGCCTGAGGCTTCCAAACTGCATTCAGCAGCCTACATTTAACAGCAGATCAAAGATTCTAGAGTTGGTCAAATTTATATGAACCTCCAGAACTATTCTGAGGGGCCCAGATGGAGGTGGGGGGGACAAGGGTGTAACCAGCTCTAATTTTAGCCGATTTGTGCTTGCTCGTCCTTTCCTCCCCCAGGGCAGCGGGTAGGGTGCTCAGACTGAATGAGAAACTGTGCTCTAGTGAGGCATCTACAGGTTTGGTGGGGTTTTGTTTGTGGGTTTGCTGTTTCCTGGGTACCAGGGCTGTGTGAAGCATTGAAATTCCACCCTGAGCAGCAGCGAGCAGCAGAACCTGTTTCCATAGCACTGCCATGGAAACAGCACTCTGTGAATCTGTGCCTTCAGGCCCCTCTGCGGCTGAAGCATCTCACTGCTCCTCCCCAGCGCCCACCTCCACACTACAAGCCCCCAGACCTCGTTGTGTGCCTCTGGTGATCAAAGGGTGCAGTACACAAGAAAAACAGGACCTCCTGTTTGGCCTCTCACTGAATCATAATGTGTAAAAGTATCCTTTGAAGATAAATACTAAAAGCATGTTTCTATCCCCCTCTTCCATGCATAAAAGCAGAAAAAGCTACAGTTAAAATTCAAGTTGAATTGCACCAGTAAAATTTCACCTGGTAATATATTAAGCTGAAAACACAGTAATCTCATGCAATGGGCTCTTTTATCTTCCTTTGTCTGCCAGGAACACCAGCTTCCAAAAGTGAAGGGTTTCATTAACTGTTAGAGTGTAGAACAGGCTCCCCTTAATCTTCTCCTCTGGTTTGGGGCTTCTTTTCACTTCCCATCCCATGGTTCATACTAAAAAATACTCATGGCAAGGGCTCCATAGAATGGAGGGATAAACCAAACAATGGATGTATGCAAGACACGTGTTGCTTCCTCCCTGCATCCACTGAGTGCCTGAGGAAGCACACACCACAACGCACACGCTGCTGGTATTTGAGCATCTCAAAGACTTACAGCCCACGAGTGTTAGAAGCCATCTCCACTCGCTGGAAGACTACAGGTCCACCTAGCACCTTGATAAGTCAGTCCTTAACAGGCTTGGTAATCATGAGGAGTTTTAGTTGTAGTGGTTAGACTCCCTATCCCAGGAACGGGACAGGAAAACAGTCTAAACTTCAGAGGGACACCACCAGAGAGAGCAAGGGAGAATCAGGATCAAATTGACAGGCAGCAAAATGCTAAAACTTCTTACTAACCTCCATCATGGGTCCTGAGGGAGGGATCACATCCAGAGCAAGAGACAAATCTAGCCTCTCTGCTCTACCAACACCCCATGTCTTCCACAGCTATGGCAAAAGATACTGCGTTACCAGGATAGACCAGAAAATTCTGTTCCAAGTGGGTTGGGTATCACCCACAACCAATGACACAGAGATGCTCTCTATACTGTAAAAATGGCAGCTGTCATCTGACAGGCGTGGAGCAAAGTAAGCCCCCAGATGGGAAAAGGATTGGTTTTAACTGGCTTAGGTCAGAGACCATCAAGGGCACTGACCCTCACCTCTTCCTTTCCCAAGCAATTATCAGAGTAACAGGAATCAACAAATATCAACATAATACCAAATTTTGCATATTTATAACCTGCGCACTGCCTACTCAAAGAAGTACCTTGAGTTACTCGCTGAGGCAACCTGTGCTATCACGTGAAGCAGCTCTTCTCCACGTGCAGAGCAGTGCTGAGTCTATCAGTCACATCGTGACCAGGGTCACATCTCTCACCTGCTGTGGCTGTAACTCATCTGAAGCCTTGCTGAGCAAAATGACTGATGTGCTGCATTCCCATGTGGAACGTGAAGATTGCCTGTCTTCCATTAGATGTGTCCACCTGACCTGGCAGTCTCCTACAACAGAGCATTTTCCTGTGCTGCCATGTCCAGCCCTAGCTGTTCTTCTCCAGCACGTGTGAATGAAATAGTTTCATGAAGAAAGGAAGCTTCTCAGACTGCAAATGCTTTGTGATTTTTGGTTTGCCTTACTTGTCCTTTCATATAACTAACCACAAATCCCAAGTCACTTTGACCCCAGTTTTTGACTCCAGTTTTCTGTTGAACAAAAAGCCTGCAGGAGGCACCTCACTCTGTAGATGCCATGCTGTGATTTAAAAGAGCTTAATACAGATCAAACTATAACCCACATCCCTTTCACTGTGTTCTTTATTATTTTGATGAGGTTTTCAACCCATCTCTTAAATCATGGATGAAGAAAACTAGCAGTTACATGTCAAAATCAATGCAAACTACTTAAAATTCATGCCTACTTAGCTGGCCTATAGTCAGATGTTACTAAGTCAGGTGTATGGTGCCTGGAAAAACAAATTTCGTATGCACGATCACCTACTTAGCTGGAATGTCTTCTAATAAGGTTAACTCGAGGAAGTGAGAATAATAGCTTAGGACAAGTACATACTGAATTGTTTTATTTTTGTGTTGGTTGTTTTGCTGCCTTTTCCAGGCAGCAAGGGGACAGTTTTCCTTGTACCACTAACTCTTTCACTTGACGTGGCCTACATTTTACATTCTTGGTATGCGTGTGAAAAGCTTTGACAGCCTCTTCAATATCACTGCTCTTCTGAGTTCAGGATAAAACCTCTCAGGCCCCTCTCAAGTTCCTTTTAAATCCCTAAATTACCTTCACATAATCTTCAGTTTCTCATCTTGTATTCACTGGACATCTTGCACAGAAGTGCTCTCAAGACCTGGGCTGTTGGAACTAAACCAGGCACTGAAATTTCTTGCAAAGTTGTGGTACTTTTTCCTTGTCTCTGGGGCAGTATTGGCAACACTGTGATCTACCTGCATTAACAAATCTTCACAGTATGTAATTTACACTTCATTGGTACTAGGTCCTCACAAAGATCTGGAAATGGCTTTATGGACTTTAAATGCAGCTCAAAATTTCCACTGCCTCATGCCCAGTTCATGCCTACTGTCTCAGAATTCTTCCCCTCGCAGTAGCAGGAACTGATCTATTTTTAAACCTTTATTTACTCTTTAAGATCGTATGTGTCCAGCTTTGCACGCTTCATCACCTGATGATTTCCAGAGGAATAAAATCTTTATTTACTCTCCACTTACAACCAAAATGGAATTTTCTAGGGTTATGAATCACGGGCTGACCTGACTCCTACCACTCTACCTATAGCTAGGCAGCTTCCCTCACCCCAGGAACGTACCTTCAAATGGCTCCTTGGAGAGAAGAGTTAGCTGGTTTTGATTCTTACAGACCGTTCTTTCTTAAGTTTGTTGGGCTTTTAGCCACTTCTCTTCAAAAGACCAACCATTCCCATACATCCTAAACTTCCCTGCTTTATCACTTCCTTCCTTTATTTTTACTTTTAAGGCTAAGTCATTTTTTCTGACATTCTCCTGCGCAAGTTCACTTCAAGAAGTATCCCACATCCTTTGATGCCAACAACAAAATAATCTTCTATTGCAGAGCTCTTCTTTGCAGCTACAAAGAAATGCCCAGTTTTAATGATGCTGAGGGCATCTTCATTACTATATTGGGACTGCCTTTCCAAAGAAAGCACAGCGCTGCAGTTCTTACAGCATTTCTCAAATGTCGACACTGTCTTGGTTATTGCTGTTTGCTGCAACATTAGCACATCTCTGTGTCATTTCTGGTGGACGCTGACTTTGAAAAGGGAAGGTGGCCAAATAGCTTTTTGCAGATTCCTTCTTTTGCAGCATATCAGGTTCCTTTCTAAACCCTGGCTTTTGCCGGACTCAGTGATTTCTCCCATCAGGAATTTCAGAATACTTTTCCGAGGGGTACCAGAGAAAATCTTGTGCTCACATTCTCTCTCTGGTCACACTCACTGAGTTTTGTTGCCTCCTAGCACCATCCAGTCTTCCATGAGGGACTGGTTTAACATCTCAGAATTGCCAGATATGGAGGACTTTGTCCTTTCCACCTTCACAAGCCCTCTTGAGTTTTTGTCTTCATTTTTACTCTACTATTCATCCTGCTGAAAACCACAGGATGAATTTACACTAATTCCAGGATCATGGAATTTATGCACTCCCATTCCAAATGAAAGCTCATATGGACAAAAAGCCCTGAGAAAAGCCCATGCTTCCAGCTACCCATGCTTTTCATTTTGCTTGCAGGTTTAGGGTCAGTTACCATGCACATGTTCCCTTGCATCACCTGCACTTCCAAAGAGACTCAGCTATGGCAAGGTTTATGTCTGCTCTGTTCTTCTACTCAACATGTTTTCTTAGCTCATTTTATTCCTGGTGCTGTGTATTTTCCAATATTCCCTCAGAGTCAAGGGGCCACCTTCATCCAGCATCCATTCACAGGCTGCTTCACAGGAGTAAGGGAAGCATCCCTATAAAACGACAGCTGGCTACAGCTGGGTCATGCCAAAGCATCCTGAAGAATGTGTCCTCTATGCAAGGGCTTCTCAGGCAGCTCAGAAATGACTAAGTAGGCAAAAGCCTACTAAAACGAAGCACACACTGCAAATCAACATTACCCTTAGGTGTGGGATTTGACCACATACAGTCTGGTTTAGAATACATTTCTGCTGAGGGACAAACCTTTCTTGGTATGGTGATCACTCTGGTTTTCAAGGGCTTCTGGTCATGCAGAAACAAAAAGAGGTGCTACTGAGAGTGACTATCCATCCTCATTACAAACTGGAGGCAGATTTAGCCACCCCCACACAGCTTCAGGATGCACTCCCTCTAACAAACATGTTCAGCTCAGTTATTTTTTCAGCCATGCTCCTCACAGAGTTTTCACTTCTGCACCCCAATAATCCCTGGATATTATCCGCAGCAGTGTATTTTGGACTGGCACTGCTTTGCAGGATGACCAAGAAGATCTGCAAAGGTCACCCTGCTCACAAACTGCAGATTAGTCCAATTACAGAAGGTGAATTATAAGCATCCTGGACAATCATCATACAGAGTCCAAGCAAGGCACCTCTCCTACCCACCGAGATACCCACCAGGGCTTGGAGAGAAGAACACAGACCTACATGGGGAAAGGCTCTGACTCTTTCGTTGGTGTGGTTTGGATATACCAGGCCCTGGACAGCAGCATGCTGCAGAAAGGTCAAAAAGCTCCTTTTTTCTTTATCTAGAGCCTCCTGGAGATGTATTTGCACGCATAAGCGTGCAGACACAACATCCTGGACCCGCACAAGCTCCCACTTAACGCAACAGCCGAGGATGTTACACAAGAAGTCAGCACTGAGCACTGAGCACCACCCCTCTGCACACAACGTGTGCGTGTCCTCAGAATGGAAACCTCTTGCTTCTCAGCCTGTCCTGCCCCCCCATCCCATCTGCCTTCCCCAGATTTCTGACAGCTTCGGCTCAATGTCCCTTCACTGTTCCTAGTAAACACAGCCTTTCTTCTCCTCTCCTCAGTATTGCTGTTACAGACTGTGTCACCCTGCTCTTACAAGTCCCCACTGCCACAACTCCCTTCTCTGCCCCTACAAACCCCACAGGCCCCCACTGCCTCTCAGAAGAAGGGACATGTGTCCTCAGCAAGTGGGTGCAGTGGAGACTGAGACGGCTTACATGAGTCCCACACCACAGAGAGGACTCACAGAGGAGAAAGAAGCACTGGAGGAATCATCCATAAAAATCTCTTGCCTCTCTCCTCCATCCTCTATGATTTCTGTAGGGAGGTAGCTCTTCTCATTTGCCCCATCCCACCCTATACCCTGCACCTAAATATGTCTTCAGGATGGGGAAGCATCTGTGCAGTGGGTGGTGATGCGGGGGTGCAGCCAATAAGGCTGCAGCCTGAAAGGACTGAAAGAGAGATTTGATAGAGATAGAACCTGCATGCCTTGAGCTTTGGCTGAGAACAGAGGCACCAGAGCAGCGTGAGGGGCATGCTGGAAGGGGATTTTGTCTGAAGGGGTCTATTGGGTCTGAACAAGTTCATTTCTGCCTTAGCAGCCCTCACAGTGCTGTGCCTTACACTGGTAGCTGGAAGGGTGCTGATAATTGTGCTGCATATCTTGAGCTGGCAAGAACAGAATTGCTGTTCTGTTCAGAGTCAGAGAGCAGAAAGTTCTCTAACACCTATGAAAAATCAAATCTTTGAGAGAACTTACAGAAGACAAATACTTGAAAAACTCCGGTTTGGGAGATTGCATTTTTAGCTTGTCACCTACTCAGCTGGCAGACAAGGGATCTGGAAGAGCTGCACAGACTCTCTGCAGACCAACCAACCTGCCTCATTTCCATCCACAGTTGTGACAGGCCTGACACATTCACAGTGGACTTTTCATACCGTAGAATCAACAATTTCCAGCAGAAAATTGTTCCACTGGAAAACTTTCAGGTAGTTCTACTACACATTTAGAAATATTTTGTATATACCAGTATGTTTGGCATATATTAATATGCTATCCAGATATTCCATAATCTCCAGATACTTGAAGTGCCTGTCTGTAAAGAAAAGGTAGAATATGCCCCTTAAAATGCCAAACACAGTTAAAATGACGAATGATCAGCACAAGGTTTTTGCAAGAGAAGCTCATAGGTGGACTCTAATATTCATTCTTGCTCTGATCATATGGTTGACTGCAAAGCAGCTTCTGCCGTGCTTGTGAAGAGCCTCACTGGAGTCCATAAGGATCTGCTGACAAGCTGTAGACACAGGCATTCTATCAGCACACAGAATGCAAGTGTGCCATCTCTGTATGTCTTCTGTCACACAGAAAAGTGTGGAGATTTTGCCTGTGCATACTGGATTGCAGACTCAACTTCATCTTCTTTTGAAAGCTCTCCTCAGCCCCATGAGCTCTCTCGTGTGGGATTCCGTGGCTGGAAAAATTAAAAATTTGTTTCCTTTAAGTGCTATAATTCTGCTTTTCCTAGAGGCAGCTACAATTCTTTCTCTGTGATCTGAAATTGCAGCAATAATTATATTTCCTACTTTGTTCACTGTAGTTGACTGTTTTGGCAGTCATCCTGTAGCAGTAATCCACACATAAAGAGTCATCCTGTATTCTTCAATCCAATTTAAAGGGAATTGTTTCTCAAGGAAAGCAAGAGGGTGAAAATGTTCCCCTCTGGCAAAAATTTCAAGCACTTTGGTATTACATGTGAGAATTTTACCTACCTGTCTTATTCACTGTTGCATTTTACAAGCACTAATTTAAATTCTTTGCACTTCTAGGAAGGCCTGAGACTTTCTTCGTGTGCTTTTTTGCTTAGTCCTCCCATACTTCTCCCAGACATTCAGAAAGAGAACTTCAGTTTCCTCTTTCCAGATGATGCTCAGAGCACCAAGTGCTCTCATTTTGTTCTTATTTTCTTCTGGGGCTATTTGTTCTTTCTAGAACAGGGGAAAGGATGCCACAGAAATTAAGGCAAGGAGGCAAGGGAATAAGTATTTATTCTTGCCATCAGCTCATTCACTGGGCTTGATTTACACCAGTTGCCCCAAAGTTTTCCTTCTAATTTTTCTTTGAAATACCCAGAAGCCTTTAATAATGGCATTTACATGTATAATGTAGCATTATTAATGTTAAACAAAGCCTTTGAAGTCTCCTCTGTTCTGCACACCCCATACCTTTTCAGAACAAATTATTTTCACAGTAACCTCTGCCAGGTACAAACACACACACACACACACACCACTGCTATTTTATTAATTTCAGATACTTTTTCCTTTTTCCCACACATTTTCAATCCCAATAATCTATAATCTATATGAGCAGCATAAGAATGAAGGTGCTGTACCATAAACAGTACAGTCAGGGCAGACAAAGTAAGGTGACTAGAGATTCAACCTTTAAATCCAACACGATTTATCAGACAGGACAAGCATCTGAAATAATAGAATAGCAGTACAAGAAAGAAAAGTTTCAGGATATCTTAGAACAACTAGAAGAAGAGAGTGCTGAAAGTTTAGAACTGTTGTTTGGGAAGCATCCTACCACCCATCCCAGCACATCTTATGTTTTCAGCCAGCTTACACCACCAAAACCTGCACTTCATCTGAGGAAGCTTCAGACACATTTGTGGAATTACAGAAACTCTTAGGAGCTTTGTTCTTCTTTTTTTTATTGTTGTTTTAATGGGCCTTTCCATCTCCCAAGCATGCAAGGGTTCAGGCTTCAGTTGTTTCTACAAGACCTCTGCTGTATCCATGCCTGTGACCCAGCTGCTGCTCTGCTCAGCAAGCCAATCTCACTCCAAGCCCTGTCCCAGCCTTTGTTCTCTGCTGCTGGGGCCTGTTTGAGCATCCCTGTGCAGCTGGGCAGGCGAGCTGATGGAAACCCCAGGGCACTGCTACAGCAGTTACTCTGCCTGCTGCAGCTTCCCAGGGATACAGTAACTGCTCCCGGCTGCTAAAAACCCACCTGCTCTGCATTGCAGCCCAAAATCTTGCTGTGTGCTTCCTGGAGGAATGCAGGAAAGGGAAAAAATCCTAATAGATCAATGCCAATTGAAAAAACTGAAATCAGAGGGGGAAAAAAGAGTCACAAAGAGCTTTCGTGCCATACAGGCAATCCTAGAAATTTTCTGCATCTTACACTCATATATCATCACTGGGGCATCTCAGTGTCACTTCATGGCATCCCACTGAAACATTGGCAGGACAGGGTTTGAAGGACCCCCCTCACAACAAGGCCATCACCAGCCGTAGATCTGCTTGGCTTTAGCTGACTCAAGGCCCTTTCTCCAACACTGTACTACCTTACTATAGAGATTTTTTTCCTGTTGTCCAAGGACCTGCCATGGCCTTCCATGACACTATCTAGCACTACCAAGCACAGATTAGCTCCATCCCCTTCATGTCAGAGATGGATACCTGCACCTCTTACCCTCATCTCAGAGGGCAGAGCCAAAAACAGTCCCTCAGGACAGCACAGGGCATGTTGTGTCTGTGTCAGGGCCAGCCCACTTAGACACTGCAAGTAATTCCCACAGCCTACAGACCTTCTCAGTTCCAGTGGAGAGTCTCTATGAAATATCTTCTCACAGAGAGATGAAGAAGAGGCAAAAAAAGGTATGAGGATGGATGAAACAACTGGAAAACTCCTCCTGATATTCAACTAAATAAATTACTGTTCTCCTGAAGAAAAGTGATAGCAAGGACTTCTAAGGTCAGGGGCTGGATAGAGAAAGAGAAGAATGTGTAACTGTTAGGCTACATTTTAAATGAGAGTACCAAGGAGCAAGTTTCCAACAAAGACCTTCTTCACCCTATGAGCAGTTAAGGGATGAAACTCCTTTGTCTCTTGGATGCTAAAAACATGCCTGGGTCCACAAATGACAAGAATTTGTATTTTGGTAAGGGTATGGAAGAAAAACCCATCAAGCACTACTAAATGCAGAGACACGCTGACTATCTTAGAGACTTCCAAGTCACAACCCATGGGATGTCTGGAGAATATTCTGAGGAAGTATCTCCAATTGATCCTCTATCAATTGCTGTTGGATGTATAATCCTGGACTAAATTACCTTTTGATAACAAGTTCACACATCATTACAAAAATGTTTCTAAAATAACATTTAACATTACTGGATAACTTTTAAGTCCATCAGGACAGTGTAGAAAAGTTCCTACCACTATCAGTCAAACCGATATACAAGTTCACTCACCTCTTTTTATTTAAAGACTGCATCATTAAACAGAAAGAAGGCTTTCGGCTTCCTGGAGAAAAGGCAGGACATTACCTCTGTCCCAGGGCAGCCAAACATGCAGAGCACCTGGGTTGGAGCCCAAGGACTTCAGCCATGGAACATCACTCTGCTTTGCTCTTCACTTCACAGCCAACTGCCCCCAGCTTCAAAGCATCTTTCATGAAAAACAGCAATGCTGTACCATGGCTAGGACAGAACATGCTCTGAGGCCAATCACTTTCTCAACCTACATTTGTACCTTCATCTCCATGCCAAATACTCACTATTCTTTTTGTCCTCCCCTGATTTTCTACCCTCTGCTATAGTAAAACTCCTAAAATAATCCACAGGGTTAAAAACTGGTCTTGGGATAGTAGCCCATTTGGCCAGGGGAGGAAAGAGCATAGAAACCTCATCACCTTTTCATTTCTGCCCTGATGGGTAGAAAATGCTGGATTGTACTCCTCTGCCACGTATCACCTCACACTGTCAGGATGACACTCCTCTGGGACAGCGGATCTGCTCCCAGTTCCTGACAATACTCAGCCACCCGATATGGGCATGCCTCAATTTCTGCAAATTTCTAGTGCTGCCTGTACCAACTCTTTTCCTACTCCCTTGGGTCAGATGCATAGCCCAGGGAAGTCAGTTTGGCTGGGGGCATCCACGTGTCAGACTACTCCCAGCTGCCACAGGGGCCCTGGGAGTCTGTCAGTAGCCAGAATAAATTGAGGTGGGTCTGACTCATGCCAAATCCAAAGCCAGCGAGGGGAATATACAGGTGCAGAAGTGGTACAAAGCCAATTGCCTGCTTCAGCACACTGTCACGTACCAGGTACAGCTCAGTGTATCCAGGGGACAAGATCCAGCAATCACAATTCCCCAGTGAGACAAATTACTCCTACGGCCCTCCAGCTGCAGGTGCCAGCCCCGTGGAGGATGGGACCTTGGGGAGCCAAGGCTGTTTGAGAGATCTGTGCATGCAGATCTGGCACATTTACATTCACCCCAGGTTTATTACACTAGCTTTTCTAGTCCTAAGATATATTTTGAGCTAAGGAGCCCTCACCTCAGCACCCAGCTCCACACAGCCCTGGCAGCAGCCAGGCAGAGGTGAGGCAATGCTGTACCAAGCAGGGAATGAGCATGGCACGGTCACATGCTGCTGTCCCCTGCTAACCTCACCACCTTTACACCTTCCTACCCCTCCTCGCCCTGATCCTGATTCTGCAGCAGGTTCATTGTGGAGCACCGAGTCGGTCCATGCCAAGCTGGCACAGGCTTCAGAGGAATTAATTTAGACGGGTAAAGTCTGATCCCTTTCAGGGAGCGTGCGAAAGAAGAGGCAGCGCTCAGCACTTTAGACATCAAGGGAGAGTAAGAGAGAAAGAGATGAGAGAAAGCCTCGCACAGAAAAGGCAGCAGGAAAAATGTCCTAATTTGGAGAGACAGGGCTCATTGCCATGGCAACCCAGAATCGCCCCAGAGCGGCCAAATACGACTTTATATGTGGTGTTAAACGATTCAACCATTAAGAGAAAATACTAAGGGGAAAAAAATAATGGGACTGTGGAAGGGAAAGTATTTGGCAACAAAGAGCTTTCCTCTGGGGGTACTCTGGAAACAGAAGTGAGCCTTTTGAGTCTTTAAGTTGTATTTTTTCCCCCCATCCTTAGGTGCAGACACATTTTTGTGCATTTGCTTTTTGGGGAGAATGAGTCACTCCTTACTGCCTGCACTACCTTCCCTCCCCAGCCTGATGCTCATCAGCACTGAGGCCAGATCCTGCCTACTGGGCAACATAGGGAGAAAAGGCAACTGGAACCCCTGCTCCTTTCCTAAAGTCCCCTACCAAGACCTCCCAGGACAAGGCAGAAACTGGCAACGCATGGCAAATCACACAGGGACACTGCAGGGTGGCAGCACATGTCACCAAAGAAGCAGCAACATGATACAGGGTGGCAGTGACCACCAGGAGCTCCAGCATCCGGCCCACAGCCTTGAGAAAGCACATATGGGATGTTTGTAAGAGATCTGGGATTGCTGAGCACATCTTGCCACGGGCTAAGTGAGAGAAGCTGCAGGAGTGATATGCTCACTGTAAGTCACACAATGCACATACTGCTGGCTGAGAGAGGAAGATGAATCTCTGCAGTTGTCAATTAATTATCTGATCTCACCCTGAGTCCTTTCTGTCTCCTTCAGTCTATGATTACTTTAAATATCAAACTTCCTCATCCCACACCCTCGCCTCCTTCCATCCTCACGCTTGGGATACCCTTCCTCTGCACTGCTGCCCTTTGTCAAACACCCCTATATACAGCAGATCTTGCCCTCTCTTTTCTTACCCCTGGCAAAGTTCTGTTACATTTTCTCAGTCTTTATGTGAGGTCCCACCAAGGCTGCAGGGGCTACACCTCACAGGGTGATGGTATGTGGAGGTGGAACACTGTGAAGAATAGCAAGACCAGGTGAGTAGCAATGAAAATATTTTATCTTCTGGAGGTTACCTCCTTGTAACTGAAGGTACTAATCCCAGTGGATGAGTTCCCAGAGGACCATCCCCTACAGATTCCTAAGTGCAAAGCAATAATTTGATTGTCAAGGCAAGATGCTCGTCACTCGTGTCTAACCTACTCATGTCACCTCATTTCCCTATCCAATTTATTCATCAAATGCAGCAAAACATTTGGCCCAAAGGATTCCTTGAGAGCAGAGATGGATTCAGCGTTGAGGACAGGACATGCTTCTGCACAAGCATGGTTACACAGAGACACCACCACGTCTCCTACTTACTGTTACCCATTCCTGTACTAAACCATTTCTTCCTGGCCACAGAAACCTTAACAAATCAAGCAAGATAATCCTCTCCCTCGTATTTTAGTCTAGACTAGACCAGGAGAGGGAAAAATTGAAAAACTAAACTCACTCCACTATTACCAAACAAAGAAAAGCCTTCAATGTATGATTCAAGAGATTTGTGTACTGGGTAGCAGCAGAACGGCATGAGCTGCTGGCTGGCTTCTGGCTCTCTGGCAGCACAAAATGCTTCCCCACAGCTTGTACTGTGTATTACTGAGTTTTATTTTAGACACACCTCAAGACATAGAGCAACAGACTGCAGGACCAGTATAGTGACCAGTGAGTGACATTGTCAGACAAAAACGTGCTCCTAAGCACAGCAAGAGACAAATATCACTCACAACCTCTCTTTCTCCTCCCAGTGGTCAGTATCACAGCAAGGTTTTTGCCAGCCTCCGGTGAGAAAGCTGCCAGCCACAGCTTCAGTTTATAACAACTAAGCAGTTGAAACCTCAAATCCACATGTGCACATAAAATCTACCAAGGGTGCTCAGACAAGGGCAGAGGGATCAAACAGAGAGAACGGCTGGGACAAGTCCTGGTGAAGATGAGCCCTGCGGTCTCCCAGCAGGAAGTGGAGACAGCAAAGGTTAATGGCAGCATGGCTCATTGGGGGAAAATGGACCATGGGCACAGCACAGCCTGGTGAGGTTTCCAGCCATTGCCTAAATGAAGCTGTTCCACCATCTGCAGGCGAGCACACTTTGGCATTAAACATTTTGCATGAAGGCCTATTTAATGGAGCACAAAGTGACTTATTAAATCCAAATTAAAGAACCAATTGACTATCAAAAAAAATTAAATCTCTGGGTAGGCAATGGCTGTGTCAAATATTTGGATGCGCCCGAAACCCATCAAAACTAACCTCACAGTTATACAACAAAATAGAAGCCAGCCACATGGGTTTGGGGAGTCTCTGAGATGACCAGAATTCACAGAAAGAGATGGCTGACTGGTTCATCCTCTGTCCAGTTCCACCTTATCTCCCTCCACTTCAGCAGTGCTGTCTCCTGCAGACATGCTCATACTCCAAAACTTTGTCAGTCCCATTACAGAGCATTTCAATGGCCAGACTGCAGCTGCAGAGATTAGCCCAGGGAGCCACAGAGGACTAACTGTTCAGAGGTACAGCCCAAGTTTGCTGGCCACTTCCCTGCCCAGCATTTCATCTCGTTATACTGTTCAGATCTCCCCAGCTCTCCCATTCCCAGGCTTTCAGCCTGTTCAGCACACTGCCTCATTTAGATCAAGGTAGCCATCCTCCCTTATTTTCATCACCAGGCTGGCCCCTCCTCAGCCCACCCAAGGAACGCAATGATTAGAGCCAGGTGAGGAACTCAAAACCACCGCAGTTTGCTGTAGGCTTGCCACAAGGCTAAGAATAAAGCTAGACAGAAATCTCAGCCAGTCAAAATGAAGGGAAAAAAGTGGGGCAGAAAACAGATGTCTGCTTGACAGTTGTGAAGGAAAAAAGACAGAATTCACATTTTAAGTGCAAGTTTTAAGTCTGCATTGAGAATACCGTTAAAGGCATATGTCTTTCTCTTCCACAGAGGATACTAACGGAATAATCCAATTACTGCTGCTGTCATCAGACTAATTTCTTTTCTCATGAGGTCTGTCGTGGGACAGAAATATTAAAATCTCCAAGCCTCGCGCCATGTTCTCCTTCAAAATCTCACCGATAGGAGCATGCGACACTGAGCCGGCGCGTGTCCGTGACCGTGCCTCCCTTGCTGCAGCAGCCCAGCGCGCAGCGTGAGTCACAGAGCGCACACATGTGCGCCCCGTGCAAGTGCGAGCGAACGCCCGGCCCCGGGAGCCCGCGGAGCCCGCAGCGCCCGCCCGGCCGAGCGCAGGGGCTGAACCACAGTGAGTCACCGTGGGAGCGCCCGGAGCCGGGGCAGAGCTGCGAGCGCGCTCGGGACACGCTCTGTGTGCTCGGGACACGCTGTGTGTGCACACGGGACACCCTGCGAGCTGCTCGGGACACGCTGTGTGCGACAGGGGACACGCTGTGTGTGCACACGGGACACGCTCTGTGTGCTCGGGACATCCTGTGTGCGCTCGGGACACCGTGTGTGTGCTCGGGACACGCTGTGTGCAGCACGGGACACCCTGTGGGTGGTCGGGACACGCTGTGTGTGACACGGGACACCGCGTGTGCGGCACGGGACATGCTCTGTGCACATTGGACATGCTGTGTGTGCACACGGGACATCCTGTGAGTGCTCCGCACACGCTGTGTGTGCACACGGGACGCCGTATATGCGGCACGGGACACGCTGTGTGCACACGGGACACCGTGTGTGCGGCACGGGACACGCTGTGCATGCTCGGGAGACGCTGTGCGCGCCCGGGACACTCGTGCCGAAAGTTCAGCTCCCAGGACACTCCGGCGCAGCACCGTGCCCACCTTCTGTGTGCGTGTTTAGCTTGTTTCCTTTAGGAAACAAGACTCCTGCAAACCTGGGGAGGTGTGTGTTTGTGGACAGGTGAGTCAGGCCTCCCAGTAACTCTTGAACCTGCTGGCTCATTTCCACCTGATTTGACAAAGGGGCAGAGGACTCAAGGATAATTAAATTCTTGGAGTGCTCTACAAAATACAGCCTGCAGCTGCATGCAGTCCCAAAGCCTTGGTCTGACTCCACAGCAGTGCCTATGATTCACCCACTCACAGTCAAAGGCTCGCTAGGCAATCAAATGGACTTCATCCTGAGCTGGCAGCATGCCTGTGGTGGACAGACCCTACACACAGAAGCCTCAGGCCACCACAGTACAGCTCTCTCGTAACTGTGCCAGCCAGTGACTATAAAAGGCACAGTGGAAACTGGGAGAAAAACAAAAGGAGATCTGGGGAGAATGGTTTTTTTGTTGGGAGGAGGTGTGGACACGTCCTGAAAAATGGAAGCTGCTGCGGGTGCACACACTTATTTGGACTGGTCATCTTCTAGTTGATACAAGGCAGTGGGTGAAGAAATGAGACCCTTTTAATGCCCCTAGTCTTCATCACTGGGGGAAGGATGAGTCCAGCTCTTCTGAACTATATTCACTCAGCTCAAGTTCTGACCTCTGTGGACACTCTGGTGTCTACCATGGACTAAGCTCACATTACTGCTTCAGTATATGATTCAGTTAAAGAGTCAATTAACTGTGAGATGTGAATCCAGCGAAAACAGGATTCATTCATTTGGGAGCTGACAAAATTACTTGTTCCATTGCCATTCTGCTCGCTGTCTTCGCAACAAGCTGTTCCAATGTTAGGTCATAAAATTCACTTTCAAGTGTTTCAAATAAGGGGAAAAATAAATAAAAGCCTCTAGCGTGCATTTGCAAAAGCAATGAGGGAGGGACTCAGAGTGTCCATTCAGAGATACAACATGAAAGACTCAACTTGCAGAAGATGGAGACGCCCAGCATTTTCTCAAATGTAAGCTGCCTTAACCTGTCTCATGTTGGATGTCAAAAAAAAAAGAAAGACCTATATTCACTGTTCACACTTAAAACACTCCAGCCTACTTCTTTGATTGCCACGGCTTCCTAGGAGGTGGGCAGAGCCCATTCAGATACCAGGTGTCCTGTGCCTTGCAGCTTGGCAGCCAGTGCCGCGTGGAAAAGGCGCCACACTCCAGCAGCCTCGGTGCCACCTGTTCCCAACCCTCCTGCCGCCCACCCAGCCCTGCCATGTCGAGGAACAGTCTGAACCTGGCCCACAGCCCGGGCCATGAAGGAGCCCAAATGGAGCCAGGCAATTTGGAGACATGGAAAGCAGGCACTTCTGAGAGACGCTCTCCCCATACACAATTATCTGACAAATACCCCATTATCCAACAAGAGCCTCTCTCTCCACTTCCCAAGCAACTCTGTTAAGAATTCACTGACCCCTCCTTTTTATCTACAGCGCTGTCAGAGAAGAATCTTTTTCATTACGTTTCTCCTGAGCTCACAAGGTGGTTTGTGGGGCTTTTTTCAACAGTCGCTGGTAGATAACTAAAAGGTATTGGTAACCATCTGCTCAGTGCATGCCCTGAAGGAAAGCATGTACTCTCCTTGCTCAAACTCCTTCCATATTGCACCAGAAACAGGACATCCTCTGCTCTTCATAAGTCTTTGTGAACTGGAAGCGATGGAAACACCTCATTTCCAATGGCAGGAGTCTCAGCAAGATGAAGCCATCCCCTTCAGAGGGAAAGCTCATTTACCTAAAGAGGGTCAGACCCACACACAGCCACCTACAAGAAAGAACATTTCTGGCAATGATGATTTTATCTCGCACTCTGACCCCACGCAGAGCGTGTGAACGAACTCTACCTTCTGATCTGGCAGGCTTAAATAGAAGTTTAGAAAACAAAACTGTGCCAGATCTCTGACCTTTGATAAATGTGAAGAGCTGGTTAATGCAGCACACCAAATATTGAATCTTCAGCTTGAGTAGGTTTGTGTTGGAGGTAGCCCGTCAGCTGGGAGCCATGAACCATCACTGCACACCACTTCCTTGGGGACAGCTCTGCCCCAGCTGAGGTGACACCACACACTGCCCCAGGCTAAGCCCTGGGAGAGCAGCAGCCCCATCCCTTAGCCCAGGGGAGTGACCAGCAACTTGCAGGGCTGTAACAAATCATTCCCCGAGCTTCGCCTCCCCTTACCCGCTCAACCACGACATGGACGCCAGTCTGCATGTTCGGCTGTGGTGAGAGGATCAGTGGCTTGTCAAGCTGGTGATGTGGAGAACGGTATTAACTGAGTAATTAAATCATTTCTGTAATTACTCTCACACAGCTATAAATAATGTAAGCCCACACGTTCTCTCTGGAAGCCACAATAGCAAGAGAAGAGAGAGCGAGGGATGCTAATTAAAAAGAAGAAATAATAATAATACTTTACATTTATACAGCACTCTGCATTTTCAAAGCAGAGGGCAAACAAGAATAAAGAAATGGGTAGAGTGACAGGAGAGAGCGAGAGGAAGGGAAGCAGGAGAAGGGAGAAGATAGGAATGAGGAGAGGTACAGAGCAGGATTTAAGAGCCAGCAGGGCTGGTGACTGGGTGTATGCTCAGCCCAGCCCCGTGGCAGGGCCACGGGCTCTTCATGGCCCAGCTCAGCACTGCTGCAGGAGCCGGGGGGGCAAGGTCAGAGCTCTGCCTCTGCAGAGAGCGAGTGAGCCGAAGCAGGAGCGAGGACAGAGCGCTGCGCTGCAGGAGCTCACACATGGAGGAGCTGGCAGCTCCATCATGGAGCTGATCCCCCCAGCACAGAGGCCTGACACTGACTGTGCTGGCCCCAAGCCAGGCAGCTGGTGGAGGCTGTGACAGCCTTGCCCCCTCCTCGCAGGAGTGTTTCCCCTGCCCATGAGGCCGGGGCCCTGGAACAGGGCGGGCTGGCTGAAGGAGTGCACGGCCGAGCCAGCCCCAGGCAGGTTTTGGAAGACCCGCTGGCCTTGCCCCAGCAGGGAGCACTGATGCCAGTGTCCCAGTCACCCTGCAGAGTCATTTCTGCCTTCCTCTGCGGCTCAGGGCAGAATGGAAAGGGAATATTTCTGCCCAGCTGAGGGAAGCAGCACATTCAAGGAAAGCATCGCTGCCCAATCCCACTGTCCTGTGCCTGCTCCAGCCCAAATCTGGTCTCCTTAACTACACTGTTTCCACCTGACAGGTTTTCCACTCCCATTTCACACTCCTCATCCCATTTGTTCAGCAGTTCTGCCACCCCCTATGCTCCCTGGCTGCTGCTCCTGCAGCCAGCAAAGAAGCATAACTTGAGCAGGTTTCTCTTTCCCTCTCTGCATTTTCCCATTCACCATCTCCTGCTTCCTACCTTTAACCCAGTCCCCCTGCCCATTCTCTCCTTGTATCAGGATCTCTTCCAGACTCTACTGACCCTCTCTAGTGGCTCCTCAGAATACCCTGGATGTCCCCCACCCCACCCACATTTCTGCCCAGATTCCCTGCTGCACAGCACATTCCTGCTGGCTGGATCCCACCAGGATCCCACAGGAGACCTCCAGCTCCAGCACAGCCTGTGCAGCCCCCAGGGCCAGGTGCAGTTTTGAAGCACAGTTGGCAAGGGCAAGTTCTTTGCAAGAGAGGTGGCAAACATCTAAAAGGACTCCAGGCACATCTGCAGTTCCTTACGTGTATAACAAGGCCAAACTTGGAGCAGCCAAGCAGAGGTGGCAAAAGCACATCTCTGGTTACAAGTCCTTCCCTGCAAGACACCCCTGCTCCAGACCCATGCCCTTGCTCTGAGAACATGTGGTGGTCAGGCAGAACCTTTGGAGGAAAATGTGACAGCAATGTGATATAGATAAATCACATGTAGTCTTGTGCCACATTTTCAGAGAGAGATGTTTTATTTTCCAAATAGATATCAAATTAAATCAATCAGCTTGAGGCATACACCTGGCATAGGAAACTTAGCTCAAACAGTCATAGTCTGGCAAAATTACAAGAAAACCCCAAGAGAATTTCATAATGGGGCATGCTGACCAAGCTTACAAGAGATGGTACTATCAGCTCTGCATAAAATGAGTTCTCCAGCATGATGCAGCTATTCAGCCACCACCTCTAATGGGGGCTAAAGCTTCTCCTCCAGGAGTCCAGATTTTCATCTCAAGCATTGTATTTACCTCAGTTAGAAAAATCCAGTAATTGTTTCCTAGTAATTAGTTCACCTTTGCCTTTTATAGAGCTCAAACTTCACAAAAACATTGTTATGGTCTTCTTCTAAAGGGCAAATTGCTGTAGACAGCAGTTGAGCAAGTGTCTTACAGTCATGTTTTATAGCAGAACTGCAGTGAGGACCAGGGTCTGTTACAACTGCTGGATTCTGCTGGCAGCTTTTAAATCAAATCTCCTCACTGCATGTACCTGCCTCCTTTACTTTTTTGCCCGCTCACCCTTGGACTCTCCACGTCCTTCATTCCTGTCTTCCCCCTTCCTCTGAAACCTGCATTTATTGTTATTACCAGGAACCTCACAGATACACAGCTAAAAGCTATTGCCAAGCACAGAGAAAAATTGCTTCGACAGAGCTTTTAAGGTATTCTTTTTCTTACTCTCAGAACTTACTCTTTTTTTCCCCCTAATTTTCTCCCCATGATCCTAGGTTCAGGAGATGTTTTCCTATCTGTCTTTCATCTTCTTTATCCCTTTTCTCCTCTCCTTCATCTATATAGCATCTTCTCTAGCACTTAGTTCAATCCTATTTGAAAACAGCTGAAGAAACATGGTTTCCATATTCTTCCCTATGAAGTCTGGAGCACTTCCTGAGAAAAGTCAGTGTCTGAGCCTTTTTCTTGATACACACATATATATATCAATTAATATTATCACTTGATGTATCCTGATACATCATTTAATATATTTCCCTAACTTTATCCTGTCATTCCTATGTCTGCTTCTGGCAGCTACATTGAGCTTTTTTTTTTTCTCTAATCTCAGTCTACCTCTATTCATTGAGTATATAAATCACACCCTGACTCATTGTTCAGCCAATCTACAGCACACACATACAGCTGTTTCACTCCTTCTCCATATATCAGCTCTTCCAGACTGTTAACAGGGTCACAGACTACAATTATGTCTTCTTCTTTACCCTGTTTCTTCCAGCCTGTAATTCCCTTAGCTTCCTTCATAATCCATCCCCTCCAAACTTGGCTAATGAGGCAAATAAAAGGCAAAAAGAATAAGAGGTTCCCTGGAAAGAATTGTTTCTCTCTGTCCTGCGGTTACCGGGGAATGACACGCAGATCTAAAGCAGCAGCATCGGGCAATTTCACACTCGGTGTTTTCAATTTCATTTTGAGGCCAGTTTAGGGTAGGGACAAATTTGAGTGTAATTAATTTAGATTTTGTGAGACAAGTTACTGCTTGGGGTTGTAATAAAGGACTGCCTGTCCAGATTGAAGAAACTAATCTCCTTGTCCGGCTGGGGATGGCACAAATTGATTTAAGACCTTTTTGTTGGGTTTTTTGTTTTGAGGAGAGGGGTTGTGATAAAGATTAAAATAACTATGGGTCAGAGCTCATCAAGCTTCCAGATTTTCTTCAGGTAAGTGCTTACAGATTTGGTGATCTGCCTAAATATCACTAGTGTGAAAATCAAGGTACAAATTATACTACCCCAGTACCCCCTAAGAATAAAATTACTAACCTAAGTAAGTTCCCACAACAGTTACCAAAAAGATGTTAACTCATTTATAAAAATAAAACCTTACAAAGCATTCCCTCAAAAATTAAAAGTAGCCCATATAACATCAAACAACTCACCAAAATAACACCTAGTGGCAAAAAAACCTTTAATCCAACAATGCCCAGGTCTAAGCTGGGTGGAAATCAATGTTTTCCTCACAGAGACTTCAGCAGTTCTATTTCCAGGTAGACAGTGGCAACACCACATTTAAGCAGTAGGAGTGACAAGGTTAATTCACCTTTTCTTTACCTCAGGTGGGCTGCAGAAGTTGCGTGCAGAGCTAGGGAAGGAAAGGTCTTCTGTCCCTCAAAAGAAAACATCACTATAACAACAGAAGAAAACTAACACTCTCTACTCCTGGAGGAAAAAGCCTATGACCCGAAATAAAACAGCTTATAAATAGCTGCAGAGGGCTGATGTGAAGGAATCAGACTTCACTTTTGGTTGACATTTGTCTGAGACAACTTCTGCTAAAGGAAAGCACCCACACCTCTGTGTGGCCATCCTCTCCCTCGGCACTGCCCCTGCCCAGAAGCATCCCAGGGCATGAGTCTCTGCCAGGTTTTCTCCTTCCCAATGCTGTGCCACCCAAACTCGGGTAACACCTTCAAGCATCAGGTGTCCAAGGCTCAGGGCAAGCATGAACTGCATCCAGTATAAATTATTAGGAGGGAAAAAGCAATAGGGATATTTCATGGGAAGTTACAGTGCCATAAGAATTGCTTTCTTTGTTTTTTAAAGAGGCTTTCTTGTTGCTTTTAAGCCATAAACCAGAAAGAAATTAATCAACTCCACTTTTTTTTTCCCCTGTGACTCCTGAAACAATACCCCAGAAAAAAGTGAAGCCTTGAAATTAAGTTCCTCCCAAGAAAACAGGAGATGAACTTGATGAAAACCTTTAAAATTAAAAAAAAACAAAACCAAACACAAAAATCCCCAAAACACACAAAAAAGCACACTATTTTGATAGGGTAATTAATAAAAGAAATTATACATTTCTTTGAAAAGTCGTATTTTCATTGGATTAATACTAATGAGAGTACTTGAGCTCTTGTTTAGAAAATAAGAGTTCACATTTAAGGATTTAATGGCCCTGGGGAGGGATTAGACCTCACAAAAGTTCACTTCCAGGTTTCCTAATATCTGAGGATTTTTAAGTGCTGTAATATTTTGGTAAAGTAATAAAAATAATTCTAGGGAAATTCTCAGGTGCTAAACTTTCAAAAATATGCTGCCCATATTCCCTTTCTTTACACGAATAAAAGAAAATGTTATTTTGCATGGGTTAATTAGACACAGATGTAAACATAAATTACAGACCCACCTGGCTTTTTATTACATGTGCATATGAGGGAAAAACAACACTGGCAGACAATACTGGCTTTTATTGCCTGTGTCTCTGTGACTTACCTTTTATTCCTCTTCCCCAACCTTTGCAGTGGACTTGTAATTGGAGGACACATTATATTTAGTTTGTTATTTGTGAGCTACGCAGAGCTTTAGTTTGGCAGCAAAAGGAAACAACAGAGTACCAAAAGCAAAATAAGTGGATTAATCATGTCCTTAATAAAATTATTAAGAGCTTGGAGGGAAACTGCTGATTTCTTTTTATTTTTTAAAATCAAACTCATCTTTGCTAATCACTAGATAAGCTTAAGAAACATTTAAACTATTACTATCATCAAATGCAGTTTCAGAGAAATGAAAACACTTTGTGAAATTACATGAACTGCATATTAATTTGTTTTGCAGGAAAAAGGGATAGAAATCTTTCAATGTCTGCAGATCAAAATGTGCCTTCCCCCCCCCCCAACCAGCATTTTGTTTGGAATTTATTTTACTTCAATTCATATAATCCATTCAAAGGGAACTTTAACTCGTCTTTTAAATTTCTTTTTTTTTTTTTACTGAATTTCCTTCACACAAGGGCTTGAAAAACTTCAGATGTCATCCCTAAAGGAAATGAAACAGATTTACACCCAAAAAATGAGGTTTTCATTCCCTATGCATCCCTATTACTTAACCTTTGAAAACCTAAGTGTGAAAGTGCTTTCCTTTTAATTACAGATGTTCTGCTTTTAGCAGCACTGTCCCAGTGTCTTTGACTTTGTCCTGGTTTCAGTGTGTATCTAGGTGCTCAGCTTATCCAACTAGTTTTGGCTTCCCTGTACCTGCAGCATCACTTTGCTGCGCTCTGGCCAGCAGCTGCTCTCCTTCCCTGGTGCTTTACTCCCACTGTCCAACTTTGGACTTGCTTTCCACCAAAATACCAAAGAAATGAAAGAACAGCTGCAGCAGCATGGCCCAAACACGGAGTGATCACAGCAACCTTTGGCATTGAAGGAGAGAGACAATGTGTCTTGGAAATTTTACCAGAAACCGAAATAAAGGGGACAGGGATTTATGAAGTGGGGCTACAAAAGGCAGAGAAAACATCGTGGCTTTGGTATAAACAAAAAAAAGAACAGGCTAGTGGAGGGAGTGAGAGAAAAGCCAGCTCCATGCTCTGTGAAAAAAAGGAAGGAGAATCTGGCCTAGAACAGATTTTAAATTTCAGGTTAGTTTTATGCAGCTTTTATACAAATTGTATTACTGGCAAGCTGAGTAATAGATCACTCTTTCCTACTGTTTTATTTCCATCAGCATGCTGATGTATACTGCGTGTATCCCTGTGTGGGCAAGCCCTGGAGAGAATAGCAAGGGATGCAGAGACAGAGAAGACTGATTTTCACCTGGGAAAACATAACCATCCTCTTCTTCCAAGACTTTTTTCCTCTTCTGCCTGTGCCCCATTGTATTACTATAAAGCTGCACAGGACAAGAAGCTCTGGCAAAATAACGTGACTGCTGAGAACTAATGAGGAACAGTTCCAGCAAAAATGATGGCCATCAGCTGTGCTATGAGAGAACCCTAAATCATTTTCTGTTCTTACCTTTTCTGCATTCATTATTACCAAGTTGCCTTTCCCTGTTATTTTAAAACAAATAAATAGTCTATCATTATAAAATGGACCAGTCAGCCAAATGGTGTGGTCATTTTTTAGGCAAGAAGCTAAATCTTTTCCAACGCAGTAAGCTCTGTAAATCAGAATAACAATTCACCCTTCCCTTGAGATACCTATAAATGTACATTCATAAATGTTATTTCCTTTTTTTTTTTCTCGTGATTGCTCCTTTACCTCCCAGCTCTGGGCAGAACTGATTTTAGGTAGTATGGAAACAAAACAAGCCTAGTTCAGATTTCCAGTTTCAGGTCTGCAACCCAAGATATTGGTTTGTGTGGTTATCTGAGCTGAAGCTTGCTTTGCAGTCTTGAAGATTTACTTTCACCATCAGTCTCCTAACACAGGGCATCCTCATGCAATTTAATTTCTGCTTTCAAAACAATTGGGGAGAAACAAGAAATTATCTTCAATGCTGGAAGGCTAGCAGCTATGCTCTCTGGTCAAAAGTGGATTGCAGTCCTCTAGACAATAGAAACTAACACTTAAAATCAGGAAACACAAAGCTGTTCAAAGTCATGTCATTGCAGCACCATCAGCCAAACTGAAGGGACCAGCAAGC
This sequence comes from Serinus canaria, assembly GCF_022539315.1. NCBI lineage: Eukaryota > Metazoa > Chordata > Aves > Passeriformes > Fringillidae > Serinus > Serinus canaria. Next base: position 46,902,024 of record NC_066314.1, read on the forward strand.
TTCCACGAGCAAAGGTTTTGGACCACAGAAACCTAACACTGGTGGTAGTGCACATTTCTCTCCTCTCCATCTCATCTATTTTGGATTAAACACAGACCACCAGTGATCAAGGCTATTGCCTTTCTAATCACAGGTCCTGGGGAGATGATGCTATTGCCCTAGTCCTTTTCAGGGAATCAGCACCAAAATAAAGTGCTTTTTTACAGAGATGAAACAGTGGGATCACTCTTCTACCCCATCCCAGAGCTAGAGCCTTGCTCCTCTGAGAGGAACTAATCTGGGGTCTGTTGGACCCCTTAACCATCACTCCCTGGCCACCCAGCCCCAACAAAAGGACTGCTGCACCTCACTCCATTTGGAGTCACTGCTGGCATGCTTATCCAGCTCAAGGGACTGAACTGGCTGTGACAGAACTCTCACTCGGCAAAGGGGCCTCTCCAGAGCCCGAGTGAGGCACATCGTGTGTCTCTGCTTCACCGCTTTCCTGGAACCAAACCCAGATCACAGTGTGCACACAGATCATCTGGTCACATTCTTCTTATGCCAGATTAGTCAGAAATTAAATGTAACACTCTGTAACAGGTAAGCAGGTGGAATTAGAGACACGAGCACCAAGCAGTAAAAACAGCAAAAACATGTAAATTCCCGTATACTTATTTTTCAGAGGAAAAAGGCAAAATACAGGGAAAACAAACTATATAAACATTATTTACAAAATCCAATCAAACACAATACTAAAAAATGAGAGTTTGAAAAAACTCAAGAAAAAAAGCATGTTACACTTTTATCAACTTTTTATATACCTCCACCTGCTGTGTCACACCCAGGGCAGGATTCATGACATTTAACTTGAGACATCATGAACACATTGAGGTACAACCTTCTTCAGGAATCAGTGGGGAGACAGGACTATCCCACTGAGCATTTCACTGCACCCTGAATTGGGTGGGGTGAATTGTCCTCAGCTGGTGTCTCCATTGCCACTGATGCCTAGACCTCCAGCTGGTGGGTAGCAAACTTCTAGATGAATATTAACTGAGATGAAGCCAGTATATAGTGCACATTATACAATATTGCTGTCTTTATATACAGGACAAAAGAAAATCTGGGCTTGAAATCCTAATTTTATTTTTCTTCTTGTCTGCCCTTTTGTGCCTCAATTTACCAGCTGCATGATACATTAAAAAGCCCTTTTTACACATGACCCACATTTCCTGACAGAACACTTAATAAACCCTCACTGAAGGTGAAACAGAATTTCACATGCTGCACCAGGAAAGGTGGTTTGACTGGGGAGTGGAGATTTGCATTAAACTCCAGCAAAGAGGGGTTTATCTGTCACTCCAAGACATTCATGGTTTCTAGCATTCCTTAGGTTTGCATTGGCACTACTGATCACAAACACACGGGGAGCCTAACAAAGCTGTTAGTGCAGATCTGAACCTGTGAAATGCTGAGCAAGTTCAATCACAGCTGACTGCTGTGGGCGTTGAGGGGATGCTGAAAGAAGCATTCCATGCTTGCAGGATCAAACCTCAGCCACACAACTCATCTGCAAAGAACATGACTAAGAGTCACTAAAAGCAAAGCCTCTGTCAAAGTCCCCTATGGAAAATAAATTGCTGAAGGACTTACCAGGCTGACTTCAGTATTTTTAATAGAATTTCAGTGTATTTACACTCTACCATATTTTAATTCAATTCGTCAAATAAATATTATCCATTAAAGATTACACACCTGTGGATCAGAAGTTGTAAAGGTCAGCCCTTTCAAATTATTTTTCAAAGAAGCCTTGGCCTTTCTTAACACTGCAAAATCTTTGTACATAACCTGCAAACCTCCTGTCTGCAAAACTACCAAAAAAAGAAGAAAAAGATTGGTAAAACAGAAGTCTCCATTCATAAGGCTTCCACCTTTGAGCTCCCCGTGGGCTGCCTGCCTGCCAGAACGCTCTTTAGAAGCGAGCCAGTGGGGTACACAGGGCAGTGGCAGGAGATGCTGCCTTCCCAAGGAGAGACTAGGGACAGGTAGAAAGAAAAATCTTTTCCAAGTCCAATAGGCCAAATTTCTCTTTGAATTACAGCAGCATAAATCTGATCTAATCCTGCCAAAGGCAACGGGGCCGTGCTGGATTTACACTGCGGGAATCCAAAATCAGAATCTGGCCTGCCATGTTCAAAGTCACAAGGACTTTTCCCAGTGCTTAGGAGGTCTTCTGTCAGTAACTCTTACACTTGTTCAAAGATGTAAGGTGTCACCCCAAGTGTGAAATGCAGCACTTGAGCACTGCTTCCAGCCCTCCTTTTGCACAGACATAGATAACACAGCAGGCAGGAGAGCATCAAGACGCAGCATTGCTGCCTGCCTAGCCTCCAAAGCAAAAAAGCTTCACTGTGGGTGGCATGGGGCAGGGGGACTTCAGCACATGTGCAACTGTTCAAGGAGTGAGAGAAAAAAGGCCGTGATTATTCGATGACTATTTCAGTTTAAAGGCCAATACAAGAAAATAACACTGCACACTAACCGCGTGTTATTTGGCAACTGAACGGTGGTCAAAAAGTGAGAAAGTAATTTTTTAGCACCTTCAATAGCCTGCACTGGATTATTTACTTGCAAGGTAAATAAAAGAGAATGTGCCTGGATTTCTCATCTCACTAGATCTCTTTCTGAGGAAAAGCTGCCATAGTGGCCAGGTCAGTTCTCACCCTTCATTCAATTAGGCCTGATTTTGCCTAGTTAAATGTCTCAGACTCCCTTAAGAGCCATGTGTAAAAGAAAAAGACTGTCAGCTTCTGTCCCTATTTACTTCTTTGGGATGCACAAAGAACAGTAAAGAGGGTCTTCTCAATAAAAGCCTTGGCCTTGACTGTCTGGCTTCAAGCCTGCAGGAAAAGGGACAGCCATGGGACTCACATGTTCCCACTGGCCAAGAGTAGCCCCAAGGCCACTGTTAGCCCCACTGTCTGGCCAAATGCACATTCAAGTGTGAATTGCTACATGTCCTTTCTGTGAAAGGTGGAAGACTTGTATCAGGTCCACCTGCACCCCATGGAGGCTTTACTGTTCAAAAGCAGTAGCAGGATGGCTTGTTTGTGTAGTAATTCTTTAGAGACTGGCTAGGGCCTGGGAAAAACAATGTTATGTCTGTGGCATGAAGGAATAAAGTAGTGCAGTAGAAAAAAGAAAGATTTAGCTGGACTGGTTCGGACTGGTTAGTCCCTTCAGCTAACACCTATTTAACTTCAGGAGCTAATGAACACTTTATAGAGAGGATAGCTTTATTAAAGATTCAATTATATTCCAATTAAGATGTAAGAGCTGTATTAAGCATCCCTGAAAATACCACAATGTCCTCCAGCTACATGCAGGAAAAAACCCAGGCTATGATCCCTGGCTCTTCTAAAGTAAAACACAAGCAAAAAAAAAAACCTTTTAAAAAAATTACAATTGTCAGGGGCTCTTTGCCCTTCTTAAGGAAGAAGAAAAGGGCTGATTCTTTTATGGGTCTCTTCTACCTGCTTCTTTCCCTCTTCAGTTTTCCTCTGTTGCAGATAATTCCACATGATTAATAGGCTCTTCTCTAGCAGTGCTACACACAGTTAGCTCTTTTAATCTGTCTTTGAATCTGAAGCTGTCTAATCCCCCAAGCCTTCGGCCCCATGAGACACCACCTGAGGATCACAGAATAAGATACTTCTCTTTAAGTTTGGATGCACGGGTCTGCAATAGAAGAAAGCTCATTTAAATTTACCTTATCTGCCATGATCATAGAGGAGCCTCCATGGATGCCCAGGATGGGAGTGAGGGTCTGGGCAGAGATGAAGTCCAGGATCTGGGCAATGGCTTCCTGGTCTGTGTCATCGGCGAATACCACCCCTTGGATCTTCCGGTCAGACATGAGGTCACAGATGCGGGTGATGATGCTCTTGGGATCTGTCTCATTCATGGCCACCAGCTCCACCCGAGGCACCACTGAGAGGTGGTGGAAGTCATCTTTCTCGTGGGCATCTTTGATGGCCACTTCGTCTGAGGTCCCCACCAGGATGACTGCAATGCCAATGCTCGGGTGGCTTTTCTGGGCGTGGGCCCCGCTCCCTGTTGTTGCGAGGACTGCCAGCACCAGCCAAAACCTTGGAGAGTAGCACTCCACCCTGGGCCTCATCTTCGGCTCTTACACTCCCTGAGTGAGGAAGAAAAAAGGGGGAAAGTAAAACAAAGTGATTAATTGACAAGTCAATCATGCACTCAGCCTTCAAGGTAGATCCATTGATCTTGCTCAGCCACTAGCTCTCCTCCCAAGAATCCCTCGAGTCTGATGCCAAGCCCTTTGGCTACATTCAGGGCTCTGTCAAAGTTGGGGGATCAGACCAGTCCAGCCCCTACTTCAGAGTCTGGCATCACTTAAGAGAACAGCTGTCAGCAGAAGATGGGATCATGTCATCTCTCAGGTCCTGTGTCACTTTGAGACCCAAGTCAAAAGTGATAGAGAATTGTCCTTTGACAGCTGATCAGCTGTCTTTGTGAAATTAATTGCTTATGTCAAGCCCATGTCAGAGTGCTCACCCTCAACACAAAGGAATGACTGGTGCCTGCAATCAGTTTGGACTTGTGCTGGAGGTACGGGCAGGGAGACTGAGGAGACAGGCAGAGAGGGACTCCCTTTTCCTTTCTCAGCACAGTCCTTCCAGAACAAAGTGAGGACAAATGGGCAATCCTTGGGTGTGTATGTATGTGTGTATCCATTGCATACACCACCAGGACATGCACAGCTCCAGTGTATAATACAGTTAGCCATATGCTTTTCACCAATACAGGATTCTTTAAAAAAAAAAAAAAAAAGAAAGAAAAACAGGAATACAGAATTTCCCAGCTGTCATGGCCAAAACTGGATCAGGATCCTCCAAGTCCATACGACAGTTGTGTTTGCACAGAAGTAGAAATGCCAACAGAGCTTACAATGGTTCACCCTCAGCTACTACAGCCAGGCATGCTACATTAATCTTCTCCCTGAGCATGTCCACTTCAGTTTGTAATCACAACAGCAGAAATGAAAAAAAAAAACCCTGATGAGGTCATCTCTCAAGCCCCTGCCTGTGTGGGACAGTTCCCTGTGGGACTGTTCCTCGCTCTTTCTTTATTCAGTCCCGCTTTAATAATAGTTCACATTTCCACAGCACTTTTCATCCTCAAGGCACTCCACAAATTCCAATGAACTAATTCTTACAGCACCCATGCAGTGTAAATATCAGAGACAACAGAACAGTGTTTCCCCATCTGCCCACCACACCCGTTGGAGGTAGCACTGCTTGGTGTGCCCACCCAGGGCCACACTGATGTCCCAAGGACATTTCAGGCATTTCAAACTAAAGAAGATTTTCCCTCAACACAACAGGTCCTGCTTAGCTACTCATGCCCAGAATTCTGTTCTTCAGCAACCAGGCACACTTGAAATAAATACCCCAGCCCTGCACTTCTTTGTGCCTCTGGTCTTGGGTGTCCAAGAATGGGACCCTTCCACACTGTTCATTGCTTGACATGCCTCTGTCAAATTAACAGAAAGCCACAGCAGCAGGGACAAATGCTGGTAAAACTTTGTGGAAGCAGGAAGTAAAAAAAAAAATCCTTGCTGACACTAGCCAGCCACAGGGAAAAGGCCCAAGAGGCCCCATCTTGCCCTGCCCAGGAGAACACACAGGCTCAACACCTGCTCCCTCATTGTCATGCTAAGCTGAGAAGATGTATCCTGCATTGAGAATACCAGATAAATAAGCAGATAATAAAATAGATAATAAATATGCACCAGAGAAACCAAATCCACTTAGGAAGCTGAAAGGGACTGTGGGTGTGAAGCACCAATCGATTCTAAGCTCTCCAAAGGATTCACTTTCTGAGAGATGCTCACAAGGAGAACCAAGAGACTTTGAGAGTTTGGCAAAATGAACAGTTAACTTCATTCCAGTATGACTGTAATCCTCCAATTACGAGTCACTAAATTAGATTCCTTCACAGTGAAATGCAGTCCCCATTCCTGCAATGCTTTATTAACTTTAATGCACTCTATACACTCTCTGTCTCTCACTCTCTTGCTCACTCACTTAAATGCTATATTTGTTCTCTTAAAATATGTCTCCTGCAGTCCCTCTGCATCGACTCATACAGTGTCTTATGGTTGGTTAGGCAATGGCTGGTTGTGATGCCCGGGCAGGAGAGTGTATGTTTTTCCCAGCCCCTTTCCCACCAGCAATAATTTATTGGCCCTTCCAACCCAGGGCTCAGATAGCATTCAAGCAGGAGCTATACAGGCAGTCATGGCAGCTGTCAGCCTTCACACCCAAGCACATGCTTCTCCCAGTGGGAAAAATGGCAGCCAAGAAACCTATTCCCTACTCTTCACCTGCATTAAAGCAAATAAATCTCTAGCATCTACCTCCAAGCAGGAGAAGAGAGCCCAGATCCTGAAGAGCACATAGGTGCCAATCTGCTGGGCCCCTGTGCCCCACTCAGGCAAATTTTTCCATTCAATACAAGATGGAGTTATCTGCTCAGTGCCATTCCTCAGGCTTTGGCCAGATGTGCAGGCAGCAGCCAGGGCTAGGAAGAAGCTCAATCAAAGAGGAGGTTGTCCGTGGCTCAGGAGCCAACCTGCCCTCTCCAGTTTGGATCCTCAGCCACACGCCCTCTCTGGATCAGGCAGAGCAATGCTTGGGTAGCCTGTGTCGGTACCAGCCAAGACATTTCTCTCTCCATCTCTCACTCACACATCTGTCATGCTCACAATGTCTTTCAGGTGCTCACGGGCAGTCTGTGTGACAGACAGCAGTGTTCTTCTAAGGGAACAGCAGGTACCAGGTCCAGGCTGGGCTCCCTCACAGGATGGGAGCTGGGGATGTGATGGGGCAGGAGAACATCAATAAATCATACCCAGCCCAGGACTGAGTGTGGTTTTCACCATTCAGCTCCCACAAGGCAGCATAGGGGTGAGCTGCTCAAAGACTAAATCAAGGATGCTCATGGTGTTACAATCCCTTCCCTCCTTGGGGCTGACTTGCGTTCACATCAGTAGCCACTCTTCACACAGCTGCTCACAAGCATGTGCTGGCTGTTAGAGAAAGGGACAGAAAGGACATCCCAACACCAACCCCAGCTCATGTTCCCCCTCTGGTCTGGCTCACTGCAGGCCCCTTTTGAATGTGTGCTAGTAGAGACAAGGCAGGCATGAACCACCACAGACTTATTATCAGATTAAGGGGACCCCAGAATTACTGTGAAAATGTGTTTCTGCATACAGAGCAACAAGCTTTGTCCATGATTTCCACAGTGTTCAAGTGCAAACATTCACGGAACTCAATTAAGAAAGCAATGGAGGCAGCATACAGACCTCCTTCTAGGTGTGTTCCTGTTTCCAGTGAAAAGTTAGATGGAGAAATTCACACACAAAGAAATTCATGAGCACCTGAGAAGGCTACAGCTGTAAAACAGGGCATTTACCCTTTGTAGTTTCAAGAAATTTTAATAATTTTACAGTATAATTTCACCAGTCAAGAATGATTATAAAAACATGCAAGTATATTTTATTACCAAGTATTTTACATGGGCAGATTTTCCTTTAGAGGTGGTGTGGGGCAACACAGTGTTTGAAGTATTTTCTGTGATTATGGCACTCCGAAACAATTTAGTAAATCCCAGACTCCAAACTGGTAGGTAAAATCCTTTACACATTACTGCACACTATTATATTGTCTCTTACTCCCTAGAAAATAATATATGGTAGGGCCATTAGATAAAGTGGTTTTACAGACATATCTATATTTAGGTATAAACATGCCAGTAAAGTCATTATACCTCTATAATCTTATTTTACTTACCAATAAAATATATCTACCACTGTAGAGGAATGCAGCGTGTACTTACTGCAGAGAAATGTTACACAATCACTTTCAAAATGGGAAGTGAAAGCTAACTTCTCCAATTGAAAATGCAAGAGGAATGTAGGTAGTCAGACAGTAATTATTCCAATTGGAATTTAGCCAGGACCAAAGGTTAGATTGCTTAAAAATATCATGAGAACCTTACTTGACACTGCACTTTTACGTGGATCAGACCTAAGATAAGTATTAATAGAAAATTATTAGGCTGCACAGGCAAAATACAGCTCAGCATTAAGAGATAGTTCTGGATGATATTTCAAAATACAGAAAGTACACAAATGGGTCACTGTGCATTCAACCAGGCTAACTGTAAACAGACTACTGCTCCAGCAGTGTACAGCAAAGCCAGGCCACATTCAGGTCAGGTAAAGAAACTGAGGCAGAACAAGGGCTGGTCACAGGTTTTTGGGGGTAGTTCTGCTGTGTGCTGACATCATTACCTCCTCCTGCTGCCTTCTAGGTAGCCTTGCACACTACTCTCCAGGAAGGGTGTTTGCAGGCTCCCCCAAAAAAATCTTCAAGCTCAAGACAAGAGAAAAGGAAGTCATACAATACTGCAGTTCCAGACAAAAAGCTGTCTTGAAGGCAGCTCTCCTAATTAAGAGGAAAACAATGCTTGGGACAGGAGGCTGAACAATGCCCCTAGCCACCATCAAAGAGAACTTCACAGGGATACTGGCTCCATATGGGAGAATGAAAAGCCTACTTCCAGCTTCCCCCTCCTGCGCTCCATTGGAGGGCCACAAGGAAGTTCCCATCCCAGTGGTTTCTGGGCTCTGCTCACTGAGAGCTCTGATGCTCTAAGCACTGCTTATACTTCAAGCCACAGAATCTGAATTCAACAGCTAATTTTGTATCTGTACCAGCTGCAATGCTAATTCCCAACCCTACTCTCATCACTAGCCCAATTCCAGGCCTCACCACTATCACCACCCTCAGTCTCATTAACACCTAAAGACAGGTGTCCTACCAGACCCAGTGTGAGACATCTGCATTACCCTTTGCCATTTGCTCACCTTTGACAGTAACTTACTTCACACTGCCTTCATTTCTCTGACAGTTTGAGCAGCATCAGACAATGAACCCAGGAGCAATCCTTATGTTTCAGGATCTAGTTGGAGGTAGGAAGATTCCATCTCGCCTGTGAAATACTTTAAAAACCTCAAAGGTGCTTTAGGTCTAGTATCCAACACACCACCAGAGAACAAGCACACTAAAAGAAGCTGTAGGGAAATCAGCATTGCACTAGATGGCTACTGGGCTCTCCCACAAGGAAATACAAGTAAGTCCAGATCAAAGAACAACACTATTTCTGTATTTACCAGTGACAAAAGAGTGGTGACATTTTGATCATTTTGTCTACTGCCTGCCTTATGGGCAAACTGAAGGAGCTAAGAAGACCCATTAAAAAAAAAAAAAAAAAAGGGGGGGGCAGGACAGACTGGAACCTCATCAGCTGTTACTCCAAAGAGCTGGGGTTTAAAGCTATAAACCACACCACGATTTACACCTAAATTTCTCCATCTCTTTGATTTTTGATGACCCAGTTTCAGCTCAGGACATCCTCTCAATCTCATGGTTACTCTGCAATGTAGACATGCTGACCTCTGAAGAAGCATCCCTCTTCTTCTAACACTGCTGTAACTATCATCCTACCACACCTTCAGCCCAGGCTATTTGTACATTGACAGGTCTTGTGCTGCTGTTTCCTGTGTAACTGCTTACCACATAGGCGACATAAGTGCCCATAAATCTTCTTCTGGCTCACAGCCCTGTTGTTCCAGGAACTTTGTCAACAGACACAAAGAAGAGGAAAATGGATCTGGGGCACGATAGATGTGTCTTGAAAGCACCTGCACTCTTCAGGTGCTGATAAGCAGAATGAATGATGCTGCAGGGAAATCTCCATACATTCAGAGCAGAAAGATGGCAGAGACTAGGGACAATGGAAGTGCCATACACAGTGGTGAATGCAACAGTCCAGCACCTGGACAAAAAGGGTTTATTATGGTGACCCTGAGTAAACAGCCCTCCAAGGGCATTTCAGTAGTTTCAGATGAAAACTGATATGGTTTATTTTAACTAGCTTTGGGCATCACTTATATTCCCATTCTGAGCTATAAATGCTCCTACAACAGTAGCAGAAACATTCCTCCAAGGTCTTCTGGACAGGTCTTCTTTTTATTCTTCACAATCACTCCCTCTCCAATACGTACCTCTGTCCATGCCTGTAACATCCCACAGATCCATTTCTATCTAACATACAAAATGTTTCCAATTTTCCCTTATTTCTCCCAAGCCAGCCTTGTTCCTTTCGGGGATGCATGACATACCCCCAGCCAAAGCCTTCAAAGCTCTTGGAGCTCCCTCATTACCTCACTGTTAGCTCTCTTTCCACAGACACTGGATGGAAAATAGCATATATGTTTACTTCTAGTCTCTATTTATTTTCTTCAGAGCTGTTCTTTCTTTATTAAACCAGGTACAAACTCTGCCAGACCTGGGACATCAAGGGCTAATTTGCCTCTGTCCTATCCAACAGGTGTATGCAAGAATAAGGTGAAAAAGTGCTTCGCCTTCTCTACACCATGCAAAGGAGAAGAGCAATTCTCTCCCTGCACTTAAGGCAGTACAAAAAACGCTTTGATCATCAATTAGACCCATATCATTCCCAATAGATGAAGAACTATGTCTTATTATTTTAAACTTGCCCAAGGGTAAGTTCCCAGTGTCCTTCCCACTTCCTCCCACCCACATATTTTACATATCACAGCTGATAGCTTATACAGCCACAGCCTGCAACCTTCTATTGAGACCAACACCAAATGATTCATAGAAATCAAAAATTAAAATCCTCTGCTTAATAGTCTTGCCCTTCCCCCAGTCACTTCAGGATTACTGTCTACGGCACCTGCTTTAGCACACTACCTGCTCTGAAACAACTCAAACAATAAGATTACCACTGCTAGGAGATGGATCATATTTTGAAACATATCCCTAAACTCAGCCTAAATTTTCCCTTTGCTCAGCTATCCTGTAACTTTAATATCTCCTTCATTCAGCCTAAACCGTTTCTCCCTCTCAACTCACCGTTTCCACCGTGAAAATACTTGTAGGTGGTTATCTGATCACCCCTTGAGACTCTCCTCTGCTGCAGGAAAAGTTCAGCTCCGTTTATTGCCTCTCATAATTCGAGTCCCCTTGGATCCTCATCAGGATGAGCGGGGGAGAATGAAGGAAATGGCTGGGCGAGGGAGGAAGGAGCGGGTCTGACCTGCTTACCCAGACTGGCACACACGTGCAGAGCTGCAGGACTCAGTGTCACACACACAAAAGCCATTAAGAGAGACAGCAGGTCAGTCTGGCATTGCCCAGTGCCAGCTTCTAAATGCCAGAGCAGAGAGGCTTGGCACAGCCACCCCTCTCTGCAAGCCTGGCTTGCGGAGCCAGGCTAGAGCCACTATTCCCCTGCCAGGATCTCACCCTTCCCCCAGCATCCTGCTTAGAGAAGTTTAGAGGGTTGAGACAGGTCCTCCCTGCCAGAGACTGAAATATCCTCACCACCTGGAGGGTTCAGTTGCCACAGCTGTCACTCCATGCATGTGTACGCTCCGCTTGAAACAAGGGATTTCAAAGCTTACCAGGCACACACCATTTCCCACTTGCAACTGTTGTCTGCCCCACCTCAGAGCTGAATCTCGGCCCAGAGCGAGGCCATCCAAATCAAGGGACACGCTGCTGCATGTGGGGGCCCTCCGCAGGATTTCAGCACACTTGGAATTCAGCAGCTTTGCCTCCTGAAGTGCACAACTCAGTTCAAACAGGCACAGAATGCTGCACAGAGCAACGCCAGGTTGGCTTCTCAAATAGAACTGATGCCCTTGGAAAATCTATTGGACAAACCCTTCCTTCCTTCCTTAATTCTCCACTTCCAGTTTTCATTTCCAAGCAGGAATCGACAGCACATTAATAACACGAGGATATTAAAGACCGCAATTTCCAAAAGCTAGGGATTTAAATACCTCCAATCCATCAATAACCACGAGAAACGCACATTTAACTTCACTTGGATGGTTTGGAAAAGCACATCCTTGGCATTTCTCATTATTTGATGTATTAATTTGAGGTTTTCTATTCAACTTTAGTCAACTCTGCATTTTGTGCATTGACAGATTGATACAATAAATTTCAAAATTTAAAAACAAGGAGAATTTTAATTTCCAATGGTGGAAATTAAATTGGAAATTTCATTTTTCTCAGGCTCTCTCTCATGCACCTCGCTCAGTACCTGTTCATTCTGTGCATCATTTCCTTAAAGGGAAAACACAGAGCAGGTAAACAGAGTCTGCACTGGCTCCCAAAGGCAGCTGCTAAATTCCACACCAGTGCCAAGATCTCCACTGATTACTCAAAGTCTCACATCAAGAGACAGTGTTAAATGATTTGGACACCAGACATAAACCATGTAAAAGCCAATTCATAATCTTTTTTCTAAACATACCATAAGCAGAAAAGAAAAAATTTTCTTTTTTAAGCCAAAATTGAGTGATTCCTTCTTCTACAAGTCTGAGACTTCTAAAAAGGGCATCTGAGTCAGAGGGAGACAGCCTCAAACTACACTTGCACTTTGGACACAGTCATCCTGTTTGCTGCCTGTCTTCTCACATATAATGTATGACACAGGATACAGTTTTAAAGCATAAAGCTGCCCATCCCATCCCTTAAACAAGATCCTCATGGGTGCACATTTCAGTTTTGGAGCCCATGCAGCAGGACAAGGTAGGAAAAACTAGGCAGTGCCTCTGCTCATGATGGCACTGCTGCAGCAAATCTGAAATAGCCCTAAAGCAGAGTGCCAGGGTCACCAGGCCTGATCAGACTCTTATGAAGGTGTTACAGACAGCAGAAATGGCAGAAAAGGTCACCTGATGCCTGAAGCACCCAGATGTGATGAGGACAAAAGAGCTCCTAAGTGGAGGTAGTGGGATGCAGAGAGAGTGCATCCTGTGAGCTGGTCCAGGACAAAGCTGCAGTGCCACAGACGTGGATGGGCCACACTTCACAAGCCACCAGCATCCCTCAGGAGCCTCATGGCCTCTTGTTCTCCACTGCTATGCAGCATTTTGGGAAGTGAGGTTTAGCCACCAAGGGACCCTGTGACAGTGCCAGCCTTGTTTATGAAAGAAGACAGGGAATTTATCGGGAAGTGAAAGGGACCGAGATAATGGGTTTAGCATGTGGAAGCAGGCATGACGAGGCCACTGAAGCCAAGAAGAGTCAAAGGCAAGCTCTGGTCAGGCCACTAGAAGTGATAGAAGAGTACCCAGAAAACTTTGGTTTGAGTCTCCTTTGTAATTGCCTGTCTGCTGATCCCTCCCTTCTCCTCACTCTGATCCTTGGTAAAGGACTTTTATCTTCCCGTTATCATTACTTATGGAAAAATAAAACTAAGTCTGCTTAGGAGAAATAGAAAGGCAAGACAAATGTGTGACAACTAAAAGGGTGCAACTGAAGGTATTGGGAGCTGTACACTCGCTATCCAGAAACACCCCAAAAAACACTTATCACTCTAGAAAAGCTTGATCCTTACGATAAACACTAAACCCAGGATTACCGGAGAACTGATAATTGCAAATCAGAAAAATTTGTGATAGAGGAAAAGGAGAAGAAAAATGAGACTTTCTTCTTCCAACCCACCTCTCCTCCCTTTCCCTAACTTTCTGAGTTCAATGACCAGTAAGGGACCAGCCATCAAGCAGCTGGATACAATATGCTTTCACAGTACATTAGTGCTGTGCACCAGACCATGCTGTGCCTGCAATTGTATGACAGGTCAGGGCCAATTCATCTTACTGAGACCTTCAATCAGCAGTGTCCAGAAGGCTCTCCCCATTGGAGGGACCCAGCCCAGCAGCCACTGACCTCTCCCTCTGCTCAGCACTCGATCATATTTACAGTGCTGCAGTGAAGGAAAGATACACAGGCAAAGCCATGTCAGGACCACAGCTCATCACTGCCTGTTGATGCCTCAGGGACAGGGATGGGAAGACCCAATGCAGTGCAAACAGACCAGATTTGGCTCAGCTGAATGCCACTTCCATGTGGGGCTTTTTTCTGTTTTGTGTTCTCCAGCCTCTCAAATTCATTGATGCTGGCTACTTCAGGCACCTTTCCCAGCAGCTCATTCCACTCTTCATTCCTCCTCGTGCCAGTGAATGTATGTGAGCAGGTACCAACCCATGTCAACTCCCAGACCACCTCCACCACTGACTTCATCATGATGCAGTTCAGCTCCCTTGGACCACATCTACTTTACACAAAAGTCACTATAGCTTATGTTTGCACCAGGAAAAAGAAGCATTAAAGAAAGAGATAACATGACGAGAACATGACAATTACCACAATACTGAATACCAGCAAATAAAAATCAATACTATGGATGAAGTGTAGCCCTGGCTCATTAATGCTTTAAGATCAGTTTAGTTTTAGAATAGTATAAGAGGGCTTAGAAAAAAAAATTTAAAAAATCTAGTATTTCAATATTCCCCATACACTTCCTTCAAGCTACAATGTCCTACTCTACCACCCTTCTCCATCCATCATTTTTCTCCAATCCATTTTTTGTTCTTCATGGCTCCATTTCTCACTTTAAGCACTGTCATATTTTTGGTCCATCCTTTTTACCTCTTAGCTCACTTATATTCACACCATTTATTGCCTGGGTTTAAGTCTTAAAAGCATGGAGGGAACAAACCACAACAAGTGAAGTCTTTTTCTAATCCTTCATATCACCATCTAAAACCAATAAGCATTTTTTTAAAAGTATAAATGCCATTGGTTTTTTCTCATCCTTATTCTCCTCATCAGAAAGATGGAGATGCATCTTCTCTGCTTCATAGAGTTGGAATGTTTAATTATTTATGGTATTTAAAGTACTTTTGACTCTCAAGCAATAGAAGCTACAGGAGCTGAGATTATTATTATTGCTTTCCACTGCATTTACCCGAAGGCAGCAATGTCTTCTTGTGAGATCATACCCAACATTACTCACAGGATCCCAAGAGAGTGTATTAAAACCTGTATGTCCAAGATCTTGAGGACAATAAATCCCAGTTTAGCTAGGAGCAGAGAGAAAGGAAATCCTGTAATACCACAAATGCTTGGAAACTGCCAAGCTAATTCTTGATACTCAATATCGACTTTGCCACATTGACTGCAATTGAAAACACTGCTGACCTGTAGTTTTTGATGGAACATGTTAGCAACTGCAGGTTTGTTAAGCTTATGCTCACAAAAATATCTAAACTCATGATATATTTCACCTAGTGCCAAGCCTTGCTGGCAAGGAAGAGCAAGAGCAATGCAGAGCTTTGGGGAGGGAGGCAGAGCTGCAATGGGCAGCCAGCCTTCAGGGGTGGAGCTGCAGCTCTGCTCAGCACCAGGGTCCATCCTCCAACTTCAAACCAGACCTAGGAAACTCCTGTTTCACCAAGAGATCTGTCCTGAGGGTCTGACACAGATCCAGGAGGTCTGGTTCCAGCAGCTCTTGGGCAGTGGAAATGTAATGCCCAGTTCCATTTCAATTCACTTGCAGACACTCAAAAAGGAGATCTCCTAGGCATGGGTCTCCAAAACGGAGAGGCTGGATTTAATTTGATCTGGGGGAAGGAAAGTGGGCAGACCAGAGTCAGCAGGCTCTACAGTATGGACAAAAAATCTTGGGAGCTCTAGCTCATTCCCAACAAAATCCAGGAGCCTGCAGACCCCAAGAGTCCTATCTGGGGCTTCAGTGTCAGAGGTGCCAGAAATCTGGGATTCATGGAGAAGTCCTCACATGTAATTTTGAGGCCCCATGCCCTTAGACCAGACCATGAGTTACAGCAGCCCACAGCCAGAAGCCCTGGAAGCCAGTGGAAGAAATACAGCGGTGACAAGTTCACCACAGTTAATTAGTTCAAGTACCTCTGAACTTGCTGTATCCCAATATTTGCAGGGAAAGGAAGGGAATTTCAACATTAAGTTTGGACTAAAAAAGTTTCGGCCTCTGAAGGTATCCCCCTGCCTGGAAAAACTTCTTGCACCCTGCAGGCTTGTGACTCTGTCAGACTTCACAAACTGCACTGCACTGTGCCTGAGCACCTCAGTGACACCTGGGGAGAACACAAAGGGTTTTGAGGGGTTCTGGAAGCCACAGGGTAGCTGCTGTCATTGACAAATTTACAGAGAGAAACTGCTCTGCTTTGGAGGATTTTTTTTTTTTTTTGAGCAGGAACAAACGGTGATGGCTGGAATAGTCCTGGAGTCAAGAGAAGAGATGCTCACCCTGACTCAGTTTCTTCTTTCAGTTCCCACTGTTCCTTGGGATACACTGCCATGGAGCAATGTTGAAAGACTTGTGCATTCCCACTGCAGAATTAATTGTAAGGTAAAATAAGGGTGTGTATGTATTTTTTACATGCACACACACACGGTATATATTTGTTTATATATAAACATAAAGAGTTTGTTATCATTGTTTATTTTCATATAAATTTCGAGGGTATATATGCACTCCATCTCATCTTGAACTAGGAGACAGGTCTGCATTTCTTCAAAGGTGGAAAATTGGTGAGAGAAGCAACTCTTTACCCCTTTCCTGTCAGACCTGAAATGGCAAAGTTCCCAAACACACTAAATCCATGTATTCCTGAAAATGGGAAAACTCAAAAAAACCCTGGGACTGAAAAAGAAAAGGTGGAGACAACATTCAAGTTTCATCCCTATTACATCTAGGATGGCCCTTGAAGAAAATCAGCTTCTAAGTCAAAAAACTCAAAAGTTATTGCTACTCCACAGGCCAGCACCCAGCACAAAGCAGCTGTTCTCCCTGCCAAGAGTGGTTTCAGGGCTGGAAGAAGAGGCACCACTCAGACAGTGGGGGGTGTTCAGTGGCTATGCTGTCAGGGCTGACCTAACACTGCCCATCTTGAACTGCTGCAATAGCACTGAGGTGCCAGTCCTGCTTTCTGAAGGACTTTTATACAACCCTGAAGTTATAATGTCAAATAACCACCATGTTAAAGCAGTCAGTTAAAAGAGTCTTTACCTCGGTCTCACCTTTGTTTGTATGCAGCAGTACCAGTATTGACATCCTGAATAGCCAAAGATTATATGCTGCAAATATTTCCCATCCCCAAAATGATGCAGATAAAGCAAACTCAGTTATCTACATGAACTGCCTCTCAAGTGCCTTGAGCACACCACTCATCCCCCTCTAAGCTCCTGGGGCTATGCTCACTTTGGGGTTTTCATGTTTCTTCTACTCAACACAGCTTTGATTCTTCTCCAGGCCAGGTCAAGGGCACAGTGAAGTGAACTTCAGGCCCATGGGGTTCCCAGTTTCAAATAAAAAATATACCAGCCCTTAGACATCATCCTGGCTTCCTGCAAAACCCCTCTGACACAGCCCTGCTTTGGTGTCCTGTTCAGGATGACATTGTGGCAGGACCTTGACTCCAAGCCAGGAGGCATTTCTGCACGCAGCCGTGTCAATTGTTATATTTATGAAGATGCCAAAGTATATTAAAATTTTGAGAGGCCTTTGCGCTATTCATTTCCACTACCACTGTGCCAGAGGGGTGTAAATCCCCTTTGATCTGATGTGGCAGCATCTTAAACCTGCTTTGCTCAGGTGTTAGCACCTTTGTGAGGCACTGCATGCCACAGGAGGGGGTTCATGATCCACATCCAGAGCACACGTCCAGAGAGAAGCCTCATGCCACACTCCTGATGGTATTTGTCTCAAGGGAGAAAGGGAAAAGCTGGAACAAATAAGACATTTATGCATTATCAACTGACTACACTGTTGGTGTTCTGGGATCCCCCTTCCTCTTGTTTCTACTTTATCTTCAGAGCCTGCAAAGCTTCAGGGACTCTCCACCTCCCTGACCATATTCCAAGCACAGCCCTGTCATCACTTCATCCACACTCCCGGGGTACTTCAGCAGGACAAAAAACAATACCCATTTGTCATTCCTTCTTTCCTAAATAAAGAAATCAGAGGACTCAACAGACCTGGAGCTGAGGTGAGTCGGTGGGCAAGCTGTGCACCCCTTCCAGGCGATTCATCTACCCAGGCTGGCCTGGCATGCAGCTAAGGAACCATCCTCTCCAGATCCATCTGCCTTCCAGCCTCCCCCCACTGCTATAATTTTTATTTATACATAAAATACAATTGCCTAAAATCATATATTTAAAGAGGGAAAAAAAAAAAAGAAAGAAAGAAAAATCACTACCTCATATATCACTACCTAAAATATCAGATACCCAGACACTGGGGAAAGAAGATGCACTCAGGCAGTGCATCAACTCCCTAAGGGAGGTACTCAGGTTTGAGTTACTGCCAAGATGACATCTGTAGGGAAATAAGCCACCAGATGCAGGGAATGGACTATAGGGGCCCAGAGCAATGGGAAGGGGAGGGAGGAAAGAAAAAAAGAGCAAGCAAGAGAGAGAAATAAACCAAGAAATTAGGCAGTCCAGTTTGTTCATCACTAGCTATTCTGCTTTACAAAATTTGCAGGCATTTTCCACCCCCTATCTCTGCTGAAGCAGTTTCCCAAATGCCCCAGTACCTGCTTCAAACCATCTGGCTTGCCACACCCCAGCCCAGCAGATTCTCAGCTAGAAAGGTTTCACTTCCCATTGGAACAGAGAAGAGGAGACATCTTCTCTAGGTATTGTGATCTATGGGTTCCCTCACTTCTTCCCTCTACCCAGAGGGTCCCCAGTCCCCTCATTAAGAAAAATAACCTCATACACATTCCAGATTTCAGAGCAAGGCAGCTTACCAAGCATGCCTTTGGTAACATCAGTCCTGTCTCCCTCACGCCTTCAAGCCACTGGTGTGAAGAGGGGTTATGTCCCATGCCAGCAGAAATGGGAAAAGAAGAGGCTGATGTTTCACCAGATGGCTTCAGACTTGTCACAGCAGGGAGAGAAACAAACTTGAAAAACCTGGCCCTGGCACCAACCCTCATCTCCTGCACTGGCAGTGCAGGGCAGCTGGAGCTGCTGGGGCTGACTACCAGATGTGAGATGACAGGAGTGCCGAGCAGCAGTCACACAGGGCAAACATGGAGGCAGTAAGAACCACAGGCTCCCTCTGGGACTGCAATGACATGTTCAGCAGACAACACATTTAGAGCGAGAGCAGTGGAAAAGATGCACGTACCAAAGAGTCAAGGGAGCAGGGTAATGAAGAGTCAAACCTTCTATCTGACCACAGCTTACAGTGAACAGCATCAAAGCAAGACAAGCAATGTGTGAAAGAAGGGCAAGGTCTAGGGAAGGTTCTGCAGCATAAAACATGTAGGACAGCAGCCTCCCTACAGAATTCACCTGCCCAGAAGGCTTTACCCTCCCCAACCCAGCTCAGCCCAGAACGACCACTAGTAGCAGTTCTAATCCTCATTTCACAGAGCCCCTCTAAAGGTCTTTAGACATCATGACTGAAAACTCAGATGACCACCAGACAACTGTGCTTTGTACATGTGAAATCTGTGTACTTGTGAAACCTGTACCTGTTGTCCAGCACCTGCAGGAAGCAAAGGAAGGTCCTTGTCTTTTCCCTACTGTTTGCTGTGTTCCAGGAGACAACTCTCCACTATTACAGAAAACACCATCTGATGCTGAAACCTCCCCTAGAGATAACCCCTTTTTTTATAACCTTCACTGATTTTTGGTTTTGATGGGCCTCACCTCGCACCAGGGTGTCAGCCAGATGTCAGCACAGCTGAAACAGAAGCTGCTGCAAGTAGACAACTGGTGGGACAAGGGGATGTCTATCCATGGGGATGGATGTGACCACACTTTCAGCTGGATGACTGAGCCCATGTACCCTTTTCCTACAAAAGTTTCAGCCAGAAGGGGACTAAAAGGAAAAGCACTGCCCCACAGTGACAGTCAGAGAGCAACCAGCAGATGTGCAAAGAGTAAAGCAGATAGTCCTTGCAGATTGAGCTGCATCATAGAGAGAGGGATGACAGCAATCCTTTGCCTTTTCTTGTCTTCAGGTACTTACTACTCCCCAAAAAGCCCACCAGCCTGTGCCCTTCCTCTAGCAATGCACACTTCCAAGGAAGTGGCCATGCACAGTTAGGTGCAGGCAGTCCCTCCACTCCATCACAGGCTGACATCCATGCCAGGTGCAATGCAAGCACCCACATACTCTGATCTCTGAACTGTGATCAGAGAAAGAGGATAAAAGCTAAGGGAAAGGAAACAGCAGAGCAGAGAAAGGGAGGACAAGAAGAAAAGGAAGAAGTGAGAGGGACAGTGAAAAGAAGAGATAATAATGGGAGAGAAAGGGGAGAGAGAGTTACTTTGAAAGCGGTAGCTAAAAATCTCCCAACGTTTACAGCAAATGATGCATGAAATACACTGTCAGAAATGTGATGCCCAGAACCTATTGCTGCTAAATATTTAATCTGATTGGCAGGGAGCCGTTAAAACCTCAGAGTCTCAATCTCAAGCTTCTACAGAGCAACAGTAAAGCAAATACTTCAACATGTAGTGATTCACCATGGGTGTCACCAATCCTTCCAACCTGCAGCACTTGGCAGGGAAAAATGTTGTCAATGGATATTAGCAACATTAGAAGCAGGCTAGAGGAAAGGTGCTGTTCATGGACTTTGGCTCCCACTGCAACCTAGAGAAAATGGGAAGGTGGATATGCCAATTGTCTTCTTCAGGAATCAGAACACACATGCTGCTGCGAAGATCTCACACTGTGCAGTTCACGTCCCTCAAGCACTAGAAGGTCATGCAGAAGTTTGGTTCATCAATGCTGCAGTTCTGCTGGCTCACACACATCCCTGCATGTAATCCCTGAAGCCAATCTGCAGGCAGACCAAAGGCTGCCTCCAGCAATCAGCTCCCACCGCCAGTCGAGCATGAAGCACGAGGGGACATCCTGCACAGGTGTGTCCTAATGCCAGCACCAAGGATGCAGCAGGGCAGCTGGGGTGCAGGCAGGTACACAGCCCTTTGGGGTGGGAACCCTGATTAGCTGCTGCTGCAGCATGGTGGGGGGACACAGGGCAGCCACCTGCTCCCAGGGGCTGGCACACTGCACAGCCAGGGCAGTGCCCCACTTTGCTGACTCTACCCATAAAGCTTCCAGAGGCACTGCTGTCCATGTCACCTCTGGTGTCCCTGAGCCAGCAGCTGAGCTGGGTCTGTGTTCCCAAAGAGTGGCTTCTTAGAGCCTTGCAAAGCAGGAGGATTGTGTTTAGACAAAGCTTTTGCAGTTTAAAAGTACAACTCCATTCTGATTTAGAGTCAAACCTGGCCACTCAGAGGCAGTCTGGGGAAAGAAACAGATTTTCTTTTCAATCATTTTGTATTGTTCAAACCCACTCATTTCCAGAATGAAGCCATTTAGAGGGTTGTTTATTTAGGTATAACGTCACATTTTAGATTTTCCAAAACTAACAAAGGTAAAAATATTCTGCTCTGCTATAGTGAATTTCAGACCAAGTTCCTCACCACCATCCAGTACTCCAGCAACAGGAGTACAGCTCTTCCTAAGGTCCAGGGCATGTGGTTGACTCAATGCTGACTGGCACTGACAACTTACAAACTTCATGAGCCAAGTAGCTACCTTCCAAAAAGGAATAAATATATATAAGTAAATACATAAGAAACAGAAATCCATGACAGAAATCTAGGGAAAAATCAACATGTTCCACACTTGTTTAAGAGGACATGGGATTTTACTGTATCCAAAACCCCATATCACATAAAACATCTGCAAGTCCAACACTGGCTGCAGGGCATTGGAAGTCTGGGATGAGGGCTTCACAGCTAAGACATCACTGAGATCTTCTCTAGGCACAGATCTTGCAGATCTTCCGATAGACTCACCAGCATAAATCTCCCATCATATTCCCCTTTCTGTATTTCTGGCTGCTTTGCTGTCCCTGTTGCAGCTGTTCAAGGAGCTGACTTCATCAGAATATGCTTTGTGAAGTGCTTTTCTGCTCTGTATGGTGCTTTTGCTTGCTTGCTTTCTTTCACTGAGTGCCAAATCACTGAAGAATGCCAAGGCTAGAGCTCTGAAAGCTAAGACCAAGTAAAGACTAAGTATGATTCTGTGGCATCATCAGCTGAAAGGTGACACCTCACAAGCACAAAAGGAAGTGTGACTTTTGATTACAGCTGTACAGTGTTCATCATCCCGGCTCGCAGCAGCACAAGTAGGCTGAGTGATTTGCTCATGGCCTCTGACAAATCCTGCTACTGCTTAAGGCTTGTCCAAGCCCAGCTTGCTAGGCTTGTGAGAAGGTACTGTGGGCAGCTGGCAAGGCAGAAGGAGACCTGTGCCTGCATTTCAGCTACTCCAGCTGACAGCCTGACACTCTATCCTAACCACCAATGAAGGTGGGCTTGCCAGACCACTGAACTGCTGCAGGAAAAAACAGCTGGGGCAAGGAAGCAAAATGACTTCACTGACCACAGCTCTTGATTAACTAAATAAGAGCCAATTCATGCAGCAGTCAGATAGGAGGACCCTGATGATATGCCTCCTATCTTTACCACAAATTGGGCCTTCTCTGTAGCTCAGGACAGCACGGCCCCACACTTGCACAAGTGCTTCAGCCTTTGCCTTAAAAAGTGCCCTTACAAATTTGCAGCAAGAACCCGTTTCTCTGATGCTGGGCTCCTGTCACTCTTTGAAATTCCTCTTAAAATTGCCCAGGAACTAGCTGTGACACCAGGACACAGTCACTGTCCTACAGGGAACTATGCTGAAGCACTTATTTTACAAATGGCCCTGCAAACAGATATCACAAAAGAATATGGTTAGGATGCTCTTCACATCACAATCACACAGCTATTCACCCACAGAGGCTGGAGCCACCAGCTGAGATACTGCACCAGCTAATGGCTCTGTTTCTTATCATCACCTCTTCCTTTCACTTGCAAATCCAGTCAGTCTTAAAAGCAGATCAGGAAATTAACATTTCCAGGTATAAAATACATCCAGGTATGAAATGGCCTAGCATGTGAAAATGGGCTTTATATGAAAAATGTGCACATTTTTTTAAGCACATCTGGATGAGACATACTGTGAGAAGAGTTCTTGCTTCAAATTTTCCCATGCCTGTCAAAATGAGGAGATATAGAACTGCACACTTTTCTTAAACTAATTAGGCTATTTTATTCCTCAAAAAAAAAAAAAAAAAAAAACAAACCAAAAAAAAAAACCCAAAAAAAACATTCAAACCAAAGGGGCAAAAAAACCCCAGCTAATTAACACTTTGTTGGAACTAACCCCTCATTACATTTTTTGTAAGAAATGTACATTTCCTCCACAGACCTTCCATTGCAAAAGACAGCACTCAAAGAGATCCATAATCAAAAAAATATAAACAGAAATATTAATAAACATGCTGATACACATAATATTAATAAAAAACCTGCAAGAAAAGGCACCACAGGTCTATCTTGTTCAGAAGCTCAAGAAGATTTTAGAGGCTCCAAAATCACATGAAAATTTACTGAATCAAGATCAGTTTCCCAATGCCTGTGTGTGTGATAAACAAGTGTCTCATGTCACCCCTGGCCATCTACATGCATAACAATTCCCCCACCCCTCCTGGCCTCCTTGTCACCCAACACTCAGGCTTCTTCTTCATCCAGGTCCTGCTTTTCCCAGCTTCAGCCAAGGGCCCGCTTTCTTCTAGATCTGCCCTTAGTGACTAAAGGGAATAATTGGCCCCTGTCCTCTCCTAATAGCAGTCCTTCACAGAATTGCTGTTTGGTTCCCACCCACAGTTCTCTTTCCTCTAGACTGAACATGTTTGGCCCTCTCAGCATTTCCTACAGCTGTCATCTACCCCATCCCTGTGTTGCTCCCACTCCACCCTGCAAACTATCTTTCTGGAAACACTGCACCCTGACATGGATGCAACACTACACGTTCACAGACTAAAGGACAGGGGAGAAATTATCCAAGGGTCCTGGAAATCAGAGGGGGAGGACTTCTGTGGGAACATTACAGCCTCTTCCTCCTCCTCAGGAGAATTCTGGACACTGCTTGTAGCAAAGCTTCAAGAGTCTACCATCACTCCTCCTGGAAACAGTACTTTAACCTCTGCCACACTTCACAGCAGGAACTGTGCTGTCTATTCAGTGCTTTCTTTTGTTCATTTGCTGCTATTGTTTGGCTACAGCTACTTCTCAGTCTCTGGTTCTGCTCCTACACAGCTCCAGTAGCAGTGCAGAGCAGGCACCTGACCAACAACCACTCCGACAGCACTAAACAATCCCTCCTTCGAGTTCTCTCTCCTCTTTGTTTACATTCTTAAGCACACACTTTAAGGCAGTCATCACATCTCTCTTTTAATTGTCATTTGGCCAAGCTAAATGTAATTAGTTACTTTAATCTTCCCTCTCAGATCAATCCCTCCAGCATCTTAATCATTTTTGTTGCTCCACTGAATTTGTTCTAATTTGCTGCCATCTTTGGGGCACAAAGTTCTCCAGAAATTAGACTAGGTACACTCAGATGAGGCTCCTGAAGGAAACATGAACTAGAAACACACAGGAAGCATTTCCTTGCTTCAAGACACAACAGTTCTGTTTATGCAATCCAGAAATCACATCAGCCTCTTTGCTGCCGCATTGTACTGTGAGTGCATCTCTCAGCTGCTAACTGGTATGACCCCAGAGTCATTTCTAGCATTACTGCTTTCCAGGGGTGTACCTCTCATCCCTGCTTTCTTTCCAAGCACAGCCTGATTTTAACTCCTACTATTCAATTTACTATCCACTCTGTTAATCCCCAAATCCTATTCTGAGGTATGACTGCTTAGCTTGCTATGTATCTCAAATCTCTTTGATTTCCAGTGGAAATACTCTCACAAAGCAAAGGCATGGGGTTTGTCATCAGGGTAAAGTCAAGACATATCCCTAAATTCACAAGACAATATGGATTCTTCACAGACATGTCCCCATCCTCAGTCCCTCATCAAAACCTGCCAAAAGGTTTTCAAGAGCTTCAGTTTGCTTTGGTGGTGACCAATGCTGGGCTGCTGTGTGACAGCCTTGCTGCTCTCTGAAGAAGCAGTGGGCCCTGGAGACCAGAGACCCAGGCAAGGCCCTGTGACAACAACTGGGAGCACTGAGCAGGTGCTGCTGAACATCACTCCAAGGTACATTTCTGTACATTGCCTTTCCCTGTGCACACCCTCAAAGTGGGCACGGCACCTTCTCAATAGTCTGAACATCAGCTTCCTCCAAACAGTGGTGCCTAAGCCTTCCCTCCTCCTTCATTCCAAAGAGGGGGGAGGTGGGAGGCTACTGCAAAGCCTTTCTGTGAGACATCACATTTGTGCAAAGCACACCAGATGCTGCCTGAGCAGCAGTCCTAGAAGCAGGACCTGGGTGCAAAGAGTATTTTTTAGGATTCAAAAGGAAAAAAAACCCTTTCCCTCCTCCAAAACTTCTCCTTCTGAAATCTCCTTCAAAACTCTTCCCCTGCCCCTCCAGCTCCCAGACATCAGAGCCTCCAACAGCTCCCAAAGTAGTTGAAAGGCACTGAGACACTGGCTTTGCCTCCGCAGCCACACTGACCACCTGCAGGACAGCCCCAGCCCAAAGCTGTGCCTCATAGAATGAGGTCCAGTTGGGCTTGTCCAGACTGTAGGAGGAGAAAAGAAGGTGGAAGAACAAGGGAAGGGTGGGGAGCCTGCCCTGGGCAGCATTGATTCACTGCCTCCATGGCTGCTCAGCTCTTTGGAGGAGAGGCTGCCGAGCCCTGTCCAGCTTCTGACAGCCTCAAGGCAGCTATGGCTCAGCAGTGCCTAAATGAAGTGGGAGGGGTCCTTGACACTACATCTCTGACTGTCCCTGCTGCCTTTCTGCTCTGGGACCCAGATGGAGGGGGCACATCTACCACACCAAGTGGGTTTAGCATCAGCTTCCCTCTTCAAAGAAAAGAGGTCCAAAATAAAGCTACTCCCTCCCTCCCACCCTCTCCCATGAGTATGTGCTGCCAGTGTGGTAAATGTGTCAGCTCTCTCAGTCCTTCACAGTCCAGGTTTTAGCAGGACCACAATGCAATTTACAGCCAGGGAAAGTCCAACAAGGTGTATAAGTCTGTCTTCTGGCCACAACCTATTCTCATAACCCCTGTCAGCCCACTTCCCCCTCACCAGCATCAAGAGAAGGTTTTCTGATTAACTTTCCTGACTCAGAAGGGACAAAGGAAGCTAAGCACGACTCAAGTCACTTGAAAAGCCACAACATGTGTGAATTGGCTGGATTCATGACAGTTGTTAGCACCACGACAAAGATCTTTATAACAGAATCCATCTCAGCAGAGAGAGAAAACAAATTGGGTTGCATAAAAACACAAAACTCTGTCTGTCCTTTGTATGTTCAGAAAACATGAGATGGCACAGATGCATACATACACCTTCCCCACACTTTGCACTTACTGGGAGCCCAAGGGTCCTCCTGCAGGAGACCAGTGTGCTTCTAGTTGAAAAGAAAGACCAGACCTAGGCATGTATTTAGCTCCTCTAAAGCAGAGGAGCTCCATCCAAACCACCTGACTGTATCTCCAGGCACAGACCAAGGATAGCTGCTTTCTGCTAAATGCTGATCAGCATGTACTACACCAGCTCAACCAGGATGGAGGTGGGCAGCTTGGCTTCACCTAGCTGGGAGCTGACTATGGCCAAGAGAAAGCTTAGTGTGGCTCTTACCTACCCAGTCTAGCACACAGCAAGATGATTCCCAATTACATCTTCTCCAAGCCCTTCAGTTTTGCACTAAGGAACTCCAACCATCCATTCAGCACACCACAAGTTCTGGTCAAGGTTCTACAGCTGTTCCCCAGTATGTTCTTCTGTTTACTGCTATGAATGTTTCATGTCTCATTGCCAGTTATGAGAGGCACAGCTTAACATCCTCCTCCCAAGTGAAGCTTACCTTCTCCTTGCATTGCTATTCTAATCTTCCATGCAACATGTAATCTCCAGATGATTTTATCCAAGTTCTGCATTTCTTTGGCTGCTGTAATAAATGTGGCATTTCAGTAAAGCCAAGATTCAAGCTGAGTCTTTTGCATACAAACTCTTTAAACCCCACGGCTTCCACTAAATAACATACATAGGTTTGTCCTGTGCAGGAGGAGCATTGGACCAAACATTTTTGCCACTAAATTTTTAGACATCCTATAAGGAAGTCAGAAATTTTAAAGGGAATTTAAGTTTTGAATGTTTTTTTCCCCCTCTTCCTCTGGATCTCTGACCGTAAAATCAAGTTCTAGGCTTTTTCCATCAAGTTTTGTCCTGCAGCTTTAAAACCATTTTATATCACTCTTTCAAAGAAGTTCAGAGTGAGAAAACACAATTAATTGTGAGAAAACACAATTAATTTGCTTTAAAAGTCTCAAATTTTATTCAGATGGAAATTTTAACTATGCCAAATACAGTCATTTTAAGCAGTTCTACCAGAGAGCATTGATTTTTCTCCCTCAGGGACAGTCCATGAGGATTTGGGGGAGCAAACCTGATACAACTTAATCTGATCCCAAAACTGAATGTCAGCTAGATTCTATACCTTCTCCTGTTTCATACTGCAGGAGTAGCAATACATTACACGATCAAGAAAACACTTAAAAACTTACATGGAAAAGAAGTGTTTAAGAATCTGTTGGATCCTTATAATCATGTTATTTAACATCTGAGAAAAAAGGAAATCATCAGACACAAGGAGAAAAGATAGCATCTTTTGTATTAATATGAAGCATTAATGCAGCATTCATTGCAGGCACTGAAAGAGCAGCCTAGACAGTTCCTAAATAGCTCTTTATGATGTCCCTCCAGTGACAAAAGTGAACAAGCTTATAAACAAAAATACTTCAAAATGAAGTTGATTCAAATAAATATTGTGTCTCGTACCACAGAGCAGACTTCCAAAGTCAATCCAGTCTGATGCTGAATCCACAACCAATGCCAAGATTCCCCATTTTGAAGGGACAGTGGAGCCAGGCTCTGGGCTGCAGCTGTACCCATGCACAGGTACATTGCAATTGGTCCTGCCACAGTTGCTGAACTGCACCATCACAGAAGACTGTCACTTCAGAGGACACACAGATTTCTGTATTACCCTGTGCACTTAAAAGCACACAGACTGTCAGGGCAAACTTCTCTCTAATTTTCTGTTTTGCTTCATTTTTATGCTTCATCATGCAAGCAGTATTTTCTTAGGAAAGATGTGCCTTGATGAAGATGGGCAATGCTTCTAAATGCATGCAGGAAAAAATGTACAAAGACATACAACGAAATGTCATTCTTAATGACATTTCCAGTTCCCTCCTGGGACACAGTGAGGTTACAAGCAGCAAGCCCTGGCCCATCTCTCCCTATCCTGTAACATCCAGAGACACAGGTCTCTGTGGGGTGCCACAGACCAGCCCCATACCTGGTCATGTCAACAGACCTCATGCACCAGCTTACCACAGTCTGGTGTGAAAGCAAGGTCTGAGAAATCCATAAATCATGGCTCAGTTCACCTAAGGGGACATTGGTGTTACTTGCAAACTCAAATCACATTTAAGAGCCATTTACATTGGGCACAGACTAAGGAATCTCCAGGCTTTCAAGTTCAAAAAGAGATGGATTACCAGGTACACAGTCTTCTTACAGAAGAATAACACAAGACAAAGAAACAGGCACTAGGAGATTTTGGATTCCTCGTGGAACATGACTGTTTTCCAAACTGGGTGGTGATAGAGCAATAATTTAATACACCTCTTGTCTTTTCTAGCTCCCAACCCAGTACATCCTTAAAATGCATACACGCAGAACAAAAGAGATAATTGAAAGCTTTTAGAAAGCTCATCTATGTAGGCTACCTTTGACCTTAGTCAATAGGGATTAGCTTTTCTAGAGAGCAAGCTGGAGCATGTCCATGGGGCTCCTGCTCTACACTGCCCTTCAAAGAACCTGGTCTTTCTTCATTGACTCCCTGGAGCTCTTCTGGAAACAAGTCTCCCACAGCCAGT
This sequence comes from Serinus canaria, assembly GCF_022539315.1. Lineage (NCBI taxonomy): Eukaryota > Metazoa > Chordata > Aves > Passeriformes > Fringillidae > Serinus > Serinus canaria. Next base: position 46,931,013 of record NC_066314.1, read on the forward strand.
GTTCACTTCTGGAAAAACTCCCTTTTCCAGAGAAAAGTCAAACGTCTCACCAAACTTATAAAAGCAAACGTATAACAAACGATGAGAGGGGATATACTGAGGGATATGAACTGCAGGAATGAAAATCCCAAGTGATTTTAAAGATCTGGAGACAATTGTAAAGAGCTACCTGCACATTATAGGAAACAATAAAAATTTTCATTGGAGTAGTAACTCTGGTTTCCTGTCACAGAGTCCATAGTTCTCATCCCTCATCCTTAGTTTAAGAGCACTTGCCTGAGGATCAGGTCTTTGTTTCCCAGGAATTCACATCCTCCTGTCGCTTATTCCCCACCTGGAATCAGCACTGGAGCTCAATGCTAAATGAAACATTTTGTTTTCATGTCACTGGGAAAAAACAAATGCATCCAAAGCAGAACAAGAACAAACCTGCACTGACTAATTTGAAGGAAGAATTAGCTCCCATGTCTCCTGTGTCTCAGAGGACTCCACTGCCTCTGGGCTACAGAGCCTGTGCCTCCATTTCTTTCAGGCTGAAATAAATTCTCTTTTTATAAGTAATTACTTTGTGTTGGGCCAAAGAAACAAACTACCTCCACAGCCCAGTCGTTAGAGCACTCCCTCTCCAGCACAATGAATAGGCATTTATATAAAGTAGAACAGTTCCAAGTGGAAAAGTTCCAACCGAGAAAGCATTACTGCAGAAGACCCAGTAGTCTGAGCCCTCATCTTGGCTAGGACAACCTCAGGGACAAGTCCCCACTTGGAAGTATGCAGACTTAGGATGTGTCACACAAAACCCTGTTAGTTTTCTGCCCACCAGGCTGCTAGCTATTCTTTTCTCTGCTTTTTCATGAAAACACATCAAGCACTCTAATTAAGTTCAGAGCACAGCTAGCAAAATCTCTGAAATCACTTTTTTGTTGTTGTTGGGCAGTTAACCCATTTCCAAACCTCTTCTGTCAAAAACGTTAATCATCTTCTCTAATATCAAAAGCTGAAATCAGGAATCAATCTGTCCTAACAAAAAACACCCTAACAAAAAAAAAAATACAAGACTATCAAGGCAAGGCATGTCATTAAACAGCCCTCATCTCCTGGTTTCTGGAAGTTATTATGCCCTCCAGTAAGAAAAATGCCATGGCACGGAAAGGGTTGTTCATGTATGATACCCTCTGTGACATCCAGCTACTGCTCCAGAGAGCACCGAGGTGCAGGCATTCAGATCCTACAAAGTTCTCTGAGTCCTGAAGTTCAGAGAGACATGGAGCTCCTCTACATAGAAATGGTGCAAATTAAAAATGGTTAATGCATGATCCTCAGCTCCCTCTCTGAATCCCTGGTTTGAAAGTTCACAAACTTCCAAACCAGGGGTTCAAAGTGCTTTCTGCAAGAGTCACTGCATCTTTCAAGGCAGCCATCCCACAGCTATCCTCTTTTTCTAAACTACTTAATTTTGTCTCCTGCTTAGGATACCGGTGCCCCATCACTTAATGAAATTATTGCAATGTCTCTTCTGAGATTCTATTTATACTTTCATGGCATTTACCACTGTTACTTTCAGACTGAGTCTTAAAAGCCTCCTTCCAGAAAGACAGTACCACAGACCACATCCACGCTGATTTTATACTTTGACTTCCAACACTTCAGGACACTATCTACATAATTTCAATTATATATGATAGCCACCTTTTCAGTCATAAATTAGAGGGTAACTTCAAGTTGCACCAAAAATGTGGAGAGCTGAAAGGGAGAGACTATGAGAACAGATTATGTCATTCTGTCGCTTTCATTAGACTCTCCCTTGGGGATTGTCAGCCTCTGATGTTTCAGCTTGCCTCTGCTGAAACACACGTTTGACAGGAGGGAATCTCCCCTGAGATACTTAGGCCACTGACTACAGCAGCCAGCAATAATAGAGAATTATAGAGGAGGAGAGAGAGGGGTGCAGGGAAATGCAGATCCTTCCCACGTGCTTGCCATACAAGCGTATGCCTACGTGCAAGTAGCCGCCAGTTAGGGCGTTCTAGTGCATTTCCTCTGCCACAATGCACTTCAAATGCATTTCTAAGCAAAGCCCTGCGACAGAAATTCCGCAGCAATCCAGCTGTGTACAATTAAACAACATCCTGCTTTACCTGGCACAAAGAGCCAGCAGCAAATTTACAGCAGCGACCCTTCCTCCATCCTCCTCCTGGAGCAGGTGGCAGCATCCTGACACCTTTCCATGCAGCAGTGGAGCCCTTCTTCTCACTGCACGGGCTTCAAAACCACTGCCATGAAGAGCTGGGATTGCTCCTGGCTTTAGGATCCTAGAAGTTCTTCTGCAGTTCATTTCCAGGTGGTATTGACTTAGGACCTTCACCTTTCGCATTCCAAAGAGCCACTGTGTATCTCCAGTACCTGGTTTCCAGCTGTGAGTAGCAGAAGTCTCATGTGACACAGGGAAACTACTGCATCCCTTGCTATGACAGACTTCAATCTCTGACCTACTCACGCCCAACTGTACCCTGCTCATGGCCCACAGCCAGAGGTAACAACATGGGACAACTGCAATCTTAAGCTCCCCATGAGGCTATTATGCCTATCACCTGAAAACAATTTTCTGTTCATTAGGCAATCAGCTGTGATGTAGAACATGGAATTTGCACTAGTAAATTATCATCAGGTTGGTAACACCAGATTTTATCTGCCTCAGCTGGCTTCAAATAGCCATCTCACCTCCTAGTCTGTTTTGAAGTAGTGAATTTAATAGTTTTACATTTGTTTCCTTTCTTCCAAATACTTCAGAGGTCACACATGCAAGAAAATACATCCATGTGAGAGAGTTGTATATATTATCTCCCAAAAGAGCATGGCAACCTTAACTAAGAGATGAGGTGAAGAAGCTAAATAAAAATGTGAAATCCAAGTATAATAAGGGAGCGTATGGTGTCATTTCCTCCATTTGAGCCTGAGTGTGTCCTGGACACCTGCATAGAAAATTCCCACAAAAAAACACCAGAGGTCAGGATTACTTGCTTGTCACTCTTTTTTAAAATAGTGTAATCCACCAGCAGGGCTGCACCACAGTCTCCATTTCTGCTGATGCACAGGAGGATTTACACTGGTACAGGCCTTAGGCTGCACAGCACGCTCCCCGTGCTGGCCAAAGTCACAATTTCAAAACAGCCCTTTCAGCCGTCTCAGCCTCTGGCAGGGGAATCTCTACTGACCCGAGGTAGGAAGATCCCTCAGAGAACCCACTGCCAGAGCTGTTCATCCAAAGCCCAAGCAGGCACAGGAAGCTCGTCCAACTCAGAGCACAAAGAAATGTGACCGTGAAGGCTGGCTAGTGGAGCGATGATCCTCAGAAATCACAATGCTCGTGGCTGCCCGTATCCCATTTTATCTTCTGGAAGCAGCAAGGAGGAATAAACAGAACGTGGTTTTAAACTGTATCTCATCTTGCAAGACAAAGGAATGACATCATGCAATAGCAAGGTGTGAATTTTCACATCGTTCAGTGTGTGACCGTCAGCCTCCCCTCCCCCTGCAGTATCAGGTTCTGGCACAGCAGCAATTCAGAATAGCTGAATGATAGTGTAAAGCCTTGAAAGCAGTGGCTACAGACAGGTGAGGATTCTGAATGAAACCGACACGGTCTCAATCTAAAAAGCCCAACTTATCCCCAGATTCAAGAACGGTGCTTGCAAATGCTAAAGCATCGTTCACACAAGACATGTTTGTAAGCCTCTTCTGCCCGATTTCTACACTGCAGCTCTTGCCAGTCCCCTGGACAGAATGAGCTGTCACAACCTACCAGAGCTTTTGTAAAGCAGGCATCTTTGGGGAGCTCCTGATACATGCAAGCTGTGCCACCAGTTGACACCATCCTTTTGATTCCTACGGGTACCATATGAGATTTGTTGCACAGAGCCAAACCCAATCAGGTTCCTCCAATGGGACAGTCTCTCCCTCCTGCACACAGGACAAACCAACCTCATTACCTTTCTTCCAAAGCTGTTTGGTTAGGCATGCAAATATCACGATCCAAGGTTCACTGGAGACAGACTTTATTAGATACAAAATCCTGATAGTTCAGCACCTACATCGAGTTTTAAATATTGTCAGTCACAGCTAATCTGCCAAATTTATCAGCTCTTCTACTGTCTTTAAAACATTAGTGCAGTAAACATTTAATTTGATGTTTAATCTGTATTCTCTCTGCTTCATCTTAAAGTCATTTATTTCCTGATCTGTCCTCTGTGACTAATGAGAATAATTGGCCCCTGTCTTCTTTCTGTAACAGTCTTTTATGTATTTGCAGACAGCTAAGGATCCACCCACAGTTGTCTTTTCTCCAGACTGAGCTTCCCTAGGTCTCTCCTATTCTTTCTTTACAGGTCTTGTTTTCTCTGCTCTGTGATCATTGTCTTAGTTCACTCCCGCACACTCCCCCCAGTCCTTCCCTCCCTTAGAAGTGCTGCCCTCAAACAGAACATAGTTACCTAAGCAGAGCTAAACCACATCTGTAAATAGGTTCTAGACAGATCATTTCACTGTTTTGAACAAACAAGGATTGTATACAATCCGTGTTCTGTGTACGGAGCTCACACACGGGCTGGACAGTGGGTTTGGGTGGTGGTAGCTACACTGCTTAATTCCTTGATCCATGTTTGAAAATCCAGACTGGAAGTACAGTAAGCAAGAACTGTTACCACAACTAACTAGCTATGGGACCAGCTATGGGACTACACAGGCAAAGCAGAGTAGGCTGACTGCTACCTTGAGAAGCAACTTAAAGAGTTTGTCTCATGCACAGTTAATTGGAGGTGAGCTCCTACAACTACAAAATGCCAGGGGTGTGCAGGAGTGGCAGAATAATAGCTCGTGGATTATTCAGGCCAGACAACATGGTGGCCCTGCACCTGTTTTAGTGGAAGAGCAATCAGTACAGAGAACCCACCAAACATGAAGATCAAATTCACATTTTTCCCCTTTAGAGCGTTTCTTTCCTATAAATGTTTCAGCACAGCCTTGCACACCAATATTAGTAATACTGTACGTGCTTTGGGAATACAGAAACATCTTCAGTATTCAGAGCTAGCAACTTAACCTTTTACATCTTTTCAGTTCTGAACCTTCCTTGTGGATTGGGTTTGAGGCGTGGGGAGCGAATGGTGCAGAGATCTCAGGCTAGTATGCCTTTCACTTTGGGCCAATAACCACTCTCATTCAAAATTTCTTTTGCCCCAGAAGTTTAATCAATTCATCTATATTGATATATCTAGATTATGTATATTGGTGTAAAACACGGTCTTTGATTGCTTGTGTTAGAAAGGGAAGAGAGCCACCCAGCATACTTTGCAGTCTAAAAATACCAGCTGTATCGGGAAGATGAGCTGGCAGTGAGTCTCAGAACATATACCCTTTCACTCTTCACTTTTTCTGGTGACCCTGGGTATGGAAAAAGAAGTGTTTTTATTCTTCTCACATGAAGCATATTCAATGCCTATGTAAAAATTTTATAAAGAGAAGTCTGTCCCTTCTGCTGCCCAGAGTCAGTGTTCTCTTCTGTTTCCAAGAAAACACTGAATAAAAGGCAGCCTTGCCTCTAGAGGTCCAAATTAGCCATGGTTTGAATTGAAGTTGAATTTGCACAGTTTGCACACTGCCTTGTGCCATACATTTGTTTCTGAGTGCATAGAGAGGGAGGTTTTTTCTCTGCAGTGACCTCAGGCACATGGAGATCCGCTGCTTGGTTTGCACAGGTCACCATCCTGCACTTGGTCAACTTTTACACACACCAGTTCACACTCCGATGTACAATTCTAGCTGGAGCTTGTGGTTTGCAGCTTAGGGAAGCAATGAGCTCCTGAACAATAAAGGATGGGATTGCTTGGATTTTTTTTTCCCCAACATGAAAGGTAGCTTTAACATTTAACCTGGTCAGATCAATCTCCCAGTTCCCAGACACTTAGCACCATGGCACTAATTTTGCCAGAGTGAGCACCAGTCCATACATGCCAGGAACCTTCTTTCCTGTCCTTAGATAAACTGACAATCAAGAAAGATAGGTCAGAGGGATGGTGGAGCCCCCTTTGTGGTCAGAGAAATGGGTTTTTTTAGTTCCTGTTACAAGGCACTTTGCCTTGTAAACAAAAAGCAGAAAGCAGAAAGACAAAACTCGTAAGAAGGGACAAGGCAGTAGTAGCAGGTGGGCCATGCTTAGCTTCAAATATTTTATTTTCCCCTTATCCCCCTTCTACATATTTCAGTGCTGTGATCTTCAAACTGCCATTTCATTTTACGCAGGGAGGTACCCAAGGCAGCAGCGAGTCTGTCTGACTGCAGCAAAGCGACAATTAATAAGTTGACTCACTTTGGTGTAAAGAGTTCTTGTGGATGGGTGGACAGAGGACAGATCAGGGTAAAAGCAGATAACTGATCAGCCATGCTTCTCCCAACCACTCTGTGCTTTTCTCTCAAGTATAAATAAATATCAAAGAGACCTAATCACAGAATTGCAGAAGAGTCAGGCAGGCCTAGAGCCCTGATGTTGGGCAGAGCGGATACCACGAGCATTCCATGGTGGATTAGGCAATCACAATACCCTGAGCCATTTTGCTCAGAAAGATCATCTAGTCCATCTTTCCTATTAACTAATCCTTTTTTTTTTTTTTTTTTGTGATTAATTGCAGCTTACAAAAAGAAAACTGTAAAAATTCAAAAAACTCTCTGCGTGTTCTCCAGCTGCAAGATAGCTGTCTCGCCGCTGCCCACCACACCACGCTGCTAAGTAGAGAACAGAGAACAGGTAGGGTACAGCTGTGCCCTCCCTAGAGGACAAGAAGGGGACCAGACCTCAGTCTGGACTCTCTCATAGGCAGCTTTTGTGCATCCTAAGGATGGGAATGTGGAATGAAGCCCATTGCAGAAACAAGCAGTGCTATCTGTACAGTGCTCCCACCCTCTGCCAGCTTGGGGGAATGAAAAACAGCACCAGGAATCACATCCAGACCTCCCACATGGTGCTGCAGAGAGACCGATTCCTGGTGCCAAGCCAGGCAATGTGAGTCCAGTGTGGGAATCCAAGCACAGCTCCACAGCTCTGGCACCAGAAGCGAGCGGTGCCAGAAGCACCTGCCCTCTTCCAAACCAAGAGCAAGAAAAAGCCCCAGCAAGATGAAATGTAAATTCATTCCATCATCTTTTTCCCCTGTAGGTTAGGGTTTGGGGATCAGGTGCTTGTTCCTAGATTGATAGACTAGATAGATAGGGACAGTTGGAAATCCAAAATGAGGATAATACAAGTCAAAGCATCAGTTATTAGATGGGGATGGCATCTTCGGATTTTTGCCCCTGTTCTGTATTTTCCACCTCTGTGCGATCTCTTGCATGATGTTCTGGCATGTACAGGTGCAACACAGAACTCAGCAAACAATCTTGGTGCCCTGAGACCCTTGCCCAGAACAGGATAGCTGGGGGCTGCTGCTGACACCTTCCTTTGCTCAGCAATGGTCTCACTGGCACTGGGATCACAACAGGGACCTGGACTGACACAGGCTGAACTGGCTGGTGCAGCAGGTGTGCCAACAGGTCAGAGCCAAGGGTCCCTGGGAAGAGGAGCTGTGGCTTTCACCATGATTCCTTCCTTTTCTCTGCTGAGATCTGCCCCTGTGTAATGATGACTGAGCCAAGAGGAAGTTCAAGCAAATCTCACCATCCCCAGGCTGTTTCCTGACTCTGCCCTCAACCTGTTCTGTCATATCCCAACCCTCTGAGACCTCCACCCAGGACTGGGAGACAAGCTGGTGTGGTGAGGGACCAAAGAAAAGCAAGATATAAGGAGGTGACAAGAGCTGCTGCTTTGGGGCGGCGTGGGTGAGCAGCTGAAAATTGCCCACACCCACACCTCCCCTCTTGCAGAGCACCCTGCACCCACGAACAAACTGCTGCTCTCTGCAGAGCTGCAGCTGGGGCACACCAGGTCACCCAACGCAGCAGGGTGCTGTGTCCCTGCTCTGCTCCCCAAGGCCTTGGGGTGTGGGACAGTACTAGCACCCCATGAGCTGGGAGTGCTGCATACCCAGCCCTTCCTGCCTGCCCAAGGGGCAGCTCAGGAGGGACGAGCTGCATCCATACACTGCTTGCAAAGCCTGAGGTAGCTGTGCTCGGTGGTGGGGAAAGCAATGGTAGTGGACATCTCCTTTTGCCCATATTGGAGCTTGCAGAGAAGATGAGGAAAAGTCACAGGTAAAGGCAGCAGCCAGAGAGACTGGGCAGTAAAGAGTGAGGATGTGGGCCGGTGCTCCTGGCTCCCACGGCTGAGCATCAAAGCTTTAAGACCCCACCCCAAGTCCCACCTCTGCACAGCCTGGCCCTGGTCACGGCTGGGAAGGGCTGTGGCAGGGATGCGGCACCAGCTCGGGCCCGGTGCCCCGCGGGCAGGGCTGGCGGCTGTGGCAGGCAGCGGGCAGAGAGCCGGGCACCGCTCTCGAGGGGAGCAGGCAGACTGGCCCCACTGCCGACGGCTGGCCAGCACCCGAGAAAAACCTTCCCTTCTGCCCTCCGATGTGCCTGCAAAACCCAGAGTAGGGGGCAGAGGGGTAGGGACCGAGCCCACCCTCCTCTTTCCGTGCACCCCCCCGGGGTTTGTGCTTTTAGGGGCTCTCGGGGGTAAGCGACGGCCGATGAACAGGGCTACAATCCCCCACCAGTCCGGTGCTGGGGTCCTGGGAAGACCCGGGAGCTGCGAGGCCTGAGAAATTCCTTGGGGAAACGGGGGAAAGGCTCCCACACGCCCTCCTCTCCGCACAGGTAAACTTTCTACTCCCACTTGCGGCGAGGGAGGGAGAGCTCAGGCAGGGAGGATCCAGGCGCGGATACCCTGGGAAGCCTTAGATATTTATAGAAGCACAGCCAGAATATGTCAGGAAAGGTGGCTCTCAACCCCTTCACGCGGAACCGCTCTTGGTTTTTAACAATAGGCCGACAAAACCCCCCAGAAATGTAGCAAGGAGCTACTGGAAGGATGCAGGCAAAGGAGGTGGTAGGAAAGGCGCGCCCCCGCCTCGGCATGCTCGGGATGCATCAAGGGCTCAGAGTGCCTCAAGGCTTGCCCCACCCCGCAGCGGGGCTGGAGGATGACCCCCCCTTCCTCCTCCCTCTGCTGGGGGTGCGCCTCCCGCTCCTCTTGCCGCCCCCCACCCACTGCCAGCCTTCCGGTCTGGAAGGGAGAGGCGGCTCGGGGGGAGCCTGGGCGGGGGGCAGTCGATGCGGGTAAGGGGGCTGGGGGTCCGCCCCCGGGGTGGCTGTGCAGCAGCTCACCCCTGTCCCCGCCGCTCCCGGCGTGGGGGCGCGCAGACCCACGCGTGACGGGCGAAGCGGCGCGGCGGGCACGGGCTGAGGCTTAAAATAACCCCGAGACGTTCAACACCTTGTGCCCGGCGCTCCCGCACCCCCCGGCTCCCTTTGTCTTGCCACCATCTTACGGAAAGACTCACATGTCACGTTACGGTCGGGATGCACCGGTATCTCTCGCGTATCTACAGCCGAGCGGCACGATAGCCATTTTGCATCCCTGCCGGGTGGGCTCGGGAAGGGGCTGCCGGCGCGGAGAGACGGGGTGCAAGGGGATGGGGAGGGGGAAGAATGGGGCGAGGCGGAGAGGGGCCACGATGCCCGCTGATAGCACCAGGGGGACGGAGATAAATTAAAACACGTGAAGTTGCCTGAATACAGCGCCTAGTAGGTTCAGGCTAAGTCGCTTGACGTGCTTGGACTTAAAATAGCCCTCCACCTCCACGCAAGCAGGCGCACTCGCCCCGGCGCTGGGCGGGCTCCTGCCGCGGTGCCAGGGGCGGCCCCGGCCACTCCCCGGGCCCCGGCCCCGGCCCCCGTGTTAGGCCGCTCACGATCGAGAGAGGCCGGCGTGGGTTTTCAGTAATGCACCACCCTTCTCGGCAACAAGCGGGTTTCTACGTCCTGTTGTTCCTGACCAGCTCTGCTTTCATATCAAAGCGTGGCAAGGAGCCGCTAGACCAGCGAAAAGGAGGAGGCAATTTGCGGGTGGATGGATGAAAATTATTTTCGTTTTCACCCCATTCCAAAGCCGTGTTCCTCCTCCCGTGTCTACCCCGACCCCACCTGCCCACCCCCCCCCCCCCCAAAAAAAAATCACAAGGGACTTTTCCCCCAAATCACATCGTGGTACCTAAGTCAAACCCTTTCGCCTTCTCTTCATGTCCTATTTGATGAGCCAAGAGGGAATCAACATGTCTGGTAAATGTTGAGGGTTTTTTTCCCCTCTATCTGCTTCTAAAAGCAGCATCTCTAAACCTTTTGTTCTACCGCGAGCGATCTTCCCTGGACAAACCCGCTTACCAAAATGAGCTGCAGGCAAAACCACAGAAACAGGAATTTCCCTACCTTGGTTTGTAGAAGCAGAACCTCTAGACGGACAGATCAAGGGAGAGAGCATGTTGGGAATGTCCAGTCTCCTCTTCTTGCTTGCATATCCACATAAGAAGAATAAGGGTCGGGGGCAAACGTGGGGGAATGAGTTAAAAAACAATCCTATTTGGCTGTAAAAAAAATAGAGGTTTCTTTGTGGCAATCTTGCGTCTTGAAGCGGTGCAAATTCAAAAGCTGGAGAGAATCACTTCAGAGGATATTCAGCGCGAGTGGTGAGGATCGTCAAATGCAGGTTCCAGAGTAAGCATTCCTTTCGCCTTTTTAACGATTATTCTTATAATTATTCTCTTTTTTTTTTTTTTTCCTGGAGCCCTAGTGGAGGAGGTTGTGTTTAATGCAACTGGAGGTCGGTGCCGTTCTTCTGTGAAGCATGATTATCCTCAAAGCGTCCCCTTCCTGAAGGGAAAAATAAGCATCAATTTTGTATTAGAGGGATCTGAAGGGGATAGAAAACGCTCCCCAACAAAGACATTAATATATTGAGAAGAAAGGAAGGCAAAACGCATTTCCCAATAGTGCACACAAGCGGAATTTAAAAAAAAATTAAAAAAAAAACAGCTGGCACGAGTCTATAAATAATTCAGATACGGGCTGACTACACCATTCCCGGGATAGGCATGCATACGAGACGAGAAAGCGGGCGCGATGTGAATCGCGGAGAGAAAGCGGCTCCCCCCCCCCCCGCGGCCCCCTCCCCATGCACGCACAGCATTTCGCCCACCCCCGGGCCCAGCCCCCGAGGGCTGGCGAGGGCCGTGCCCACCCCTCTGCAGTGCTGCCGGCACCGCTGCCCGCCGCGCTCGGCTCCGCGGGCAGCGCGGGGCGCGCACACACGCACACGCACCGCCGCGGGGCTGGGGGCACGGGGGGGCTGCTTCACCTGCTACGCGCCCCCGGCCTCCGTCGGCCCCGGCAACACAACCCTCGGCTCTCCGGGCTTGGCTTGGGCTGCTTCTTCTTTTTTTTTTTTTTTTTTTTCTCCTCTAGGGGTGGGGGGATGGCTGGGAGTGTCCCCACCACCACCTCCTCCAGCACAGCCGGACAGGCCCTACAGCTATGCAGGCATTTATTTAATGAAGCCGCAGATATTTATTTATTTTCCCCTCCTTTCTCGCTCGGTGAAAGATTCACACTTAGAGATGTCATAAAATCCAGACCCACATACATACCAGCAAATCCTGCTTCAAGCACTCGGGCTGCTCTGAGTAGCTACTGCCCCCCTCTCTGCCTGCAAGGCTGATGCGCCTCAGACATGCTCAACTTCTTCATTCTCTTCTCTGGTACTGCCCGGGTGGGAGATGAGGGGCGGGGAGGTGGAAGTGCTCAGAGCATCACTCTAAAAATACATTTAAAAAAAAAATTCTCTGCAATATAAAAGCTCCGAGAATGCTTCCCGGAGATGGGGAAAGCATGGGAAGGTGAATTAATAAAGCAGCTTAATAATTAATAATCATTAAATATACCCGCGGAAAATGGTGGGGAGGGGGAAATATCAAGGGGCGGGGAGGGGAAGCTGTGCGAGTGAGCAGTGTGGGAAACGGGGTGGGGAGAAGACGAGGAGGAAGGACAGTACGGGCAACGGGAGACCAAGCCCTGGCCACTGGCGGAGGGAGCAGGTCTCGGCCCCGGAGGGGGCGAAGGGGGAGCCCGCGCCCGGGCGGCACCTGTGCCTCCGGCCGAGCCGGGCCGGGCCGGGCCGGGCCGAGCCGCAGCCCCGCGGGGACCGCCCGGGGCTCCCTGCGTCCGGCGCCCTCTCGGACCGCAACCCTTGTGTTGGGAAGCAACCGAGAGTAGGAATGCTTAAAAAAAATGTATTAACAATAACCATAAAATAGTAATAATGAGAAGAAAGGAACGGGCACCCAGCCAGCAGGCAGGCAGCAGAATTGGATCGGAACGAAAAGAAAGCAGTGAGAGCAGAGATAACGCTAATATCCAAATTGGATACTCCACAATTAAGCCCGGTGCTTTAATTGCTATTCTCAGAGCCCCTTGGAAGCTAAGAAACGTGAAATCAGCCTGAACAGAAAGGAACTCGTATCTTCATCCTCCTCCTGCCCTGCCCATGGATGCCTGCACCCTTGCAGCCCATGGTGCTCTCAGCCTCACTGCAGCAGGCAATCCACTCTGTGGTCACAGATCCATCCCTGTCCCCTCCTGTGCCATGGGTGGCCTGAGCAGAGCGTGCCCACCTACCCCTCTCAGCACCACAGAATGGCCCTAGGGTAATGCCCCCTTCCAGGAAAAGCCAGAGTGGGTAACAAAGCAAACCCCTTCCAGGTGGAAGTGTCAAGTGCAGGATCCTTCAGGATGTGTAGTTACTCTAGGGTTGCAAACACCCACCTTGCCAATGTCTGAGCCTTGGCAGGAGATTTGGAAGAGCTCATATGGTCCTTGGTGACACCCTAGAAACAAGAGCACTGAGGAAAGCCCTCCCCATGCTTCCCTGCCAGCTACACTTGTCCTGCAGGAAATCAGACACCAGGCCAAACATCTCTGTTCTGCTTCAGTGCCGATGCAGATTGCACTGTCCAGCCTTTGCATCCCTCTCACTGAAAGCACCCTCCAAGGAACACACAGTTGCTTGGACCTACCTAGCATTCTCTATGTCCAGGAGCAGTGAGGAAGATGCTGCTCAAAAGACAGGCAAGGAGGGTTGGATCCCACGTGCCAAAAAATTGTGTTCCAGCGAGAAGATGGGCACTCAGTGCTGGACCTTTGTTGCAGGTACATATTTGCAGGGCAAAACATGCATAGGGCCAAGGTTCCTAAGCCTCCTAAAAGAACCACAGAAGCTGTGGACTCTCTCTTAACCCCCAGGTTCTTTCTCAGTTTGTACCTCAGAATCGATCCACATGCTCCAAATAGAGTTTGCTGGTCTGTAGGGAAGGTTATGGACAGCAATGTGGCTGAAGCACTGCGTGCATCTATATCAATATGCCATCTGGAGCTTGAATGAATTTCTGTTTCCATGTGTAGTGTGTGTACAGTGATATTTTTTCATGTAGCTGCAGTGACCACAAGCAATACCAATCTGTGCTTGAGCTCTTTGACAAAAGCAGACACCAATATTTTCATTTTGACAGCCTGGATCTTCCTGAGGGTGCTGGTAAGGGCTGCTCTCCTGTAAGAAAGACTTTCCTAACATTTTTAGGCACACTTTAAAAAGTGACTATGATATTTTGCATTCTAATTTCAGTAAAAATGGAAGACGTATTAGCCAAAGCCTAAAGTAATCTGAAATTATCTCAGAACAGTTGGAGAAAAGAACTGTAGAGTGATACTTACATACAGAAGCTGCTAATAGCTGAAGAGATTAGTCATTTGACTTTGCCATTCCTTCCACTGATAATAGTGATACAGGAATAGCAGATATGATTTGGCCAAGGGATGTTTTTTCCTTTCTGTATGGCAAGAAGGGATAAATTATGACTCTACAAGTCCTCCTATATTCTTCTGGATGAAACAAGCTGACAAGGAGCTTGACAAAAAGAGAGGGAGTGGTTTTCATCCAGCATATTACTTAGAAACACAAAATGGAGGGTTAAGTATTTCTAGGAACAATTTCTGACAGGGGGCTGCAATCATTTTAAGCAAGTCAATGATATTTAAGGTTATAATTGTCTGTGATCTTAAGATGAAGGAATTCATTACCTGTTTTTCTTTATAAAACTACACAACTCCACAGTTACATGGTACATGAAAGCCTTGTTTACTTTTAGGATGAGACTAGTTGCCTTTCTAGTTGATAGATGTCTATGCACATCTTACATAAACATAATATGTATGTGTATTTATAATTCCTTCTTAAATAAATCATAAGGGCTGAGTTCTCTGTAGTGATTAGGGGCCTGAGTGTCCAGTTCAACAATTTTTTTCAGACAAAATGGGTACATTCCCCTTGATCAAAGAAATCAGGCTCAATTACAAGTTTGAAATCAGGCACATAAAAACGTCAATTGTGTCAAAATTATCCTCTCAAGATTTTGCACAGCATTTATTATTTTTATATTAAGATGTAATAGTTATTGTAAATAATGTGTGTAGAGGTTGGCTCCCAATAAAAAATGTTGCACAATCTACATCAGCACAGTATTATGACAGGGTTTACTCTCCCTAGCTGGGGTAGGCTTTTTTTTTTTTCTCCAATCAACTAAAATGAATAAACTGCATAAAATGAAACAAATAGGATTTCTGATAGGAAACGGTTTTTCAAACATCTCTTCAATTCCAAAACACTTAAATGTTATTTGTAAGACAATTTGAGGGATTTATTTTAAACGGGTCCATGTTTACTATAAATTAAGGGCTATATTATTTTTGTCCTGCCTAAGATAAAAGAATGTGAATGAAAGATCTTATATCAAAAGCAACCAGGGCTGGATGAGACAGTGATGATGTTGGGGATGATGCAATCCAGCAGAGCCATTCTGTCAGAACAGAACAGCCCTGCTACAGGGACCAAAGGCCCTACAGTAGCTTTGACCCTTAATCAAAGACCCTTTGACCCCCACTGGCTTCATAAAATCAGAGTCTGTGTTTCCAGGGCCCTAGATAAATGGGGTCTGCAGCTAAGGGAAAAGACTGCCACTCCATAGGTCCTCTGTTCAAACATAGACACACTTGCATTAGTAGAAGAAAAGCTATGTCTGTGGAAAACAATTTCTTATAATCAACTAAATGGATCAATTGTTCTGGATAATTCACACCATAAAAAGGTTTTCCACAGTAGCACTCCTTTGGGTGTTTGCACATGGGCTGCAGAGCATGGTAACCAGGACTCCAGCTGCTTTTACACGGTGCTCTGTGCCCTGCTCTGCTCAGCCAGTCGGATTATAAGGCGGCTGAATACATCTATGCCCTTCTCCTGTGTTCAGATACCAGGCCTGGGTCAGTTTTGGAAGATCAGCATAACATTGGCCACACAGGCCCACAGACAAGGATGCCATGTTATGATGCATAATAATGAACAGCATGGAAGAAGTTTTATCAGCTAATTAAAAGGGAAAGCAAGTGGAGAAACAAGCATACAAACCTGAGAGTGGCACAAGCACCTGGCTGAAGGACTCACCTAAATTTTGGCATGAAACCTGTTCTCCTTTCTTTTGCACATGGTTCAGGACCAAGAGATGCTAGAGCAAGATTGAGCCAGAAGCCACTGGGTGGGGAGATCTCATCAGTCTTTTGCAAGGACACCTGGGCACAAGGAGACTGATCGCTTTGTTTGCTACTCGGAGGACACACATCCAGCCAGCAGCCCAAGAGAAGGGAATTGTGAACACTGCTGCAGTTGCTTTGAAGTGTTACACATGTTCTCTCAGCTGTCATACCAGGACTCTTAGCTGAGCTCTCATCATTTTACACTGCAATAGTAGCAGCATCCCCTACTGTCTCTGCCATGGTCAGTCTGCCCCAGAAATCCTAACAACTAGCAGACTGGTTTTTTGTCATGCAGAATCAAAAACAATGTGAAGCAGATTAAAGGAGAAATAGCTTTCTCTGACTCTTTATAGACTTGTTTTATTATTTTGAGTATGGAATGTCAGGCTCACTGAAATTGGTTTTCCTGGATGGTCATTTATGCATGAAATACAGGCACATTAAACTAAGAAACTGTGGAGTTTGTTCTTTCAAATGGAAATGTGTTATTTTTGAACTGCAGAAGTACAGACAGGATTTCAAACTGACACTGTCACTTCTCTAAGATGATACATGGCTCTTCTACCTATAGCACACCCAGACTGAAGAACCTATCTGTCAAAAGGCACCCCATCTATCTAATGACAAATAGAAATTAACATCAAATGCTGTACTGTATTTCATCAAAGCATGGTACAAACATTAGCCATAGACGCCGTCCCTTTTTCCCTGCCATTCAGAAGCAGAAAGGAAAGGTTGAAGCACTCACTGCCTTGCTTCATTCTGAGGAAGATGCCTTTCTTCTCCACCTCTGGGGTGCAAAGATCATTCCAGTGGCTGGAGATTTTGTCCCATCTCACTGGTTTTAACAAGATACAGTCTCCTGACACGAATGAATGGGAAACCACAACCCTCCCGGCAGTCATCTCCATCTCGTTCCAATCCTAACAAGACAAACAGATTATCTGGTTTTTTTTTCTAAAATCAACTTTCTGGTTGATGAAAATCTTACTGGTTCTCTCCAGATTCAAGTGATGACTCTCTTCACTGGAAGAGCTGCAAAATGGATTAGGCAGATTGCCTTCACGGTTTAAAGGAAACTGAAAAATCGCTTTCAGTAAAAGATAAAGTGTGGCTTTTGCCAGCTTATCGTGATGAAAAGCTAAAGAAGAGTTTCTTCAGGAAAGTACCTGCATTCACCTATTCTCCTTACAGGGCATACAGCAGCCAGAAAAAATCACCCTTATGTCTGAAAGCTGTCTTTAATGTTCTAGCAGATGATCCATCAGAGCATTCAAAACTAAATTAAAATCCCAAGGAGGAATAGGGGATTTAATTCTAGGATTAAGCTTTGAAGTTGCTCCCAGGAAATAAATTATTATTGGATGAGAACCAACACACCAATTATCGAGTTTACTGCTCATGCTACTGAGAGCTGCTGCAAGCACCCTCAGGGATCTGCTTCACCTAGATGGTCTCATCTTAAACACAATATCCATATAAAGGCAAAAGCTCAACTAGTCACATGCCAAGAAACTTCCCAGCCCCCAGTATTAAAAGGGAAACTGCCCACTACAGATATACAGAGCAATAAGTTTTCAGTCACTTAAGTTCCCTGGCTTTCACCTTTTAACTTGCTTTCTTGTAGATAATAGTTAATAACATGCCACTTCTTTGCTCCGTGTGTTACAGTTGGGTCAAAGTTCTACAGTATTGGTGCTATCAAAAACAAGCACATTTATTTTTCTTACCCAGAAGGCCTACATGCTAGTGAAGTGGCTAGTAAGCCCTACTCCATTTTAATGGCCTCTAGACAAAACAATGGGACATTTCTAGCTTCTTACTTGCCATTCCACAGATTTCTTAACACTACCCAGAATACCTCAACTTCACATATGCAGCTTCAAATCTTTAATGGTTGTTCACTGGAACATTGCTAAAACATGTACCACTTCCTATGAAAATAATAAGTCAAATAGCTCCAAGACTGATAAAAGTGTCTGGAGCAAAAAAGAGTACAGAGAGACATCAGAGCTGATTTTTCCCTCAAACTAAATGGTACCAGT
Organism: Serinus canaria; assembly: GCF_022539315.1. Lineage (NCBI taxonomy): Eukaryota > Metazoa > Chordata > Aves > Passeriformes > Fringillidae > Serinus > Serinus canaria. Next base: position 46,948,676 of record NC_066314.1, read on the forward strand.
TAATCAGTGCTATTATAAACTCACTTGGAACATTAAATTACTGCAGGTAAAAAAATAAATCCTTCTCTCTTAAAAATACACATGTTACCACTGGGGCCAAATCTAACAGCAGCAGTGCCCACAAATATTTGGTTTTCTCCTAAAGGATGCAGTCTCTGTTTAAACACCTTATGGCATAAAAATACTGTCAGCAAAGCATCACCACTATTTTCCTCCCAAACACATGATTCCTATCTTCCTCCCAAACACATGATTCCTATCTTTCCTCCATAGATTCTTCCCAGTCCTTTACACAGGGAAACAATGTACGCAAAGCAAAGACAAAACCCCACCCACCTCCTATGCCCTCCTTCACCTGCAAGCTCTGTCAGAACTTTTGATGCCATTTATTACACACCAGACCATATGGAGAGGGTATGTCCAACAAAGGGATTCACTTTAATGTCAGTGTGGCATACCCACGCTGGTTAGTGTCACCGGCTGGGCTCCCTGTCAGCACAGTTCTGAAAATCCCTTAGTTCATGGCATCCTAACAGCCCCTGCTTTTGTTCAGAAAAGTCTGGGGTTGATAACAGCACCGAGTCTCTCTCCGTTCCTCTCATTTCTCCTTCAGGTGAAGCAGATGGTATTACAAATAACTCACCAAGAGGGTGCAGGGGAAGAAATGGTAGAGAAGGGAAATATTATTTATACTGTCAAGGATTCTGAAAAAGGAGCAGCATGACGTTAGAAAAGCAGATCACTTTTCTAACACAGAAATATGGGCCTGAAAGCCTTCCTTGAAACAGAAGTAAGAATGATTTCACCAGCAAGCCAAGAGCCTGTGAGCTGGAAATATTCTCACTGGGTTTAAGTTAGGTGCTCACTACAGCATTTATTGCACATTTGCATTGACTATCTAACTTAATACAAATGTTTTCTTTAAACACACTTTAAAGTGAAAAATTAGTTCTGTTAGCATGCAGCTGTGGTCCCCCAGGATAGCTCTTTGCCCAGGGGCAAACAGAAGAGAGATGTTAAAGAGCTTAAACGTAGCTCTGAAAATCTGTCCATGGTCAGTGGAGAGCCAGCAGCATTAGGGTCACCTGCTTACTCTTTTATTTAGTAGTCTCATAAATTCAAAAGATGGAAAAGCATGTGCTAAGCCTGAATATGCACAGACCTGGGAGAGAATATCTACCTACAGCAACTGAGGTTATCCTGCTGCTCCATCACCACCACACCTTCCTGATAAAATAAGACCTACCCTTGGCAAATTACTTTATGCAAATGGAGATAGATTTCTTTTGCTTGAGCTGTTTCCAAGTGAGCCAGCTGACTCAATAATTCAGCCCTCTGGCTGGAAGAAACATTAAGATTTCTGTCAGATTACTCTATATTCTAAAGAAAACTGCCACCTTCTTTTCTCCTTTACTTAGACATCTAGGAAGAGCCAATAAGCAAAAGATCTCTAGTACACTTCAGCTGCATCTTTTAATTCACCATCAAATTGAAACGGAGGCATTTGTCTCAACAGCTTTGAAGCCCAGCACCCCATTTTTGCTGTCCTGTTAGGTCTGACCCAAACTCAAAGCTCAGCATTTTAATGGCATGCACTACCCACAAAATGTCTCACGCTCTGATGTTTTTCTCTTTGTTTGTTTATTTTTTTCCATACATCAGCTGTAAACCTGACCCCAAGACCAGGCCTTACTCAAATATAAGTTCTCTTTTACCTTCACAGTGATTATGAGCTCAGAGCCAGAGTTATCCTCAGCTGACCAGCCTCCATTCTCCAGCAAGTCCGTAAGTATGTCCTCTACCTGCCATGTTCCTTCCAGGATGCAAGCGCTGACTCTTTCTGTGCCCTGGCAGTGGGAAAATGTAAAATATGGACCCTTGCTGAGAATGAGCTAGGCCTTTTCCTCACTCCTTATTAAGCACTGAATTCAGAAAAGCACAGGATGTTCTGTCCCTCTTCCCTCGTCATCTTGAGAAAATGTCCACCTAGAGCCTTGGCCACACCCTGGCAACTTTCCCAGCCCAAGGACGGAGGCTGGGCATTACAGCAAGGCAACATTTATTGGAAGGACAGCTTAAAGCAGCTCACAGTGAAAATCTTGGCTTCCTCTGGCCCTTGTAGATAGGTTTGCCTGAGTGGAGGGAAACCTGTGACTGTATTCTGTGGGTTTACAACAAGGCCATTTGTCATTTGTTGTGCCCTTTAAGCACAAGTACATTAAACTCCTGTGGAGTTATGGCTTGTTCCCCTGGCAAAAATGCAGCTGGACATCTCTGCTCCAGCCCATATGTCAGTCAAGAGTCAGAACCCTGGGCTTGATGTGCTACCAGGCTTTCTCATGCTGACAAAGAGGGAACCTGCAGGCTGTTGTGCCCTTGTTGGTCATGTCCTTATCCTAGGCCAAGGACAGCCATGTGTTTTCATGCTGAAGGAATTGTACAGTTTTTGTCATAAACTGACTGGTGTCTCCTGCATGACTCAACTTTCTTAGGCCCCCATCTTTTGCCTAACAGGTTTTTTGTTGTAGCCCAGCCTCTGCAGAGAACACAGTCTCAGTGTCACAGACAACAAAGCGACAGCCCACAACTTACTGAAGTAAAAGCACAGGGAAAAGGGGTATCACAAATGCCACTTTTCCCAGATATTTTCATCTTCAAAAACATTAGAGAGGGTGTGTGACTCAGTTATATTGTTCCTTGTGGCAGCACAGGAGATGCAGAGAGAAGAGAGATGCTGGGAGGGGGTAATGAAAAGATCAGTATTTGGCAAAACTATGACTTTGTGTCAGTGGTCATTTAGGTGTCACATCAGGAAATGGTTTCTCACCCAGAGGGTGATTGGGCACTGGAACAGGCTCCTGAGGGAAGTGGTCACAGCACCAAGGCTGACAGAGTTCAAGAAGCATTTGGCCAATACTCTCAGCAGATGGTGTGACTTTTGGGGTGTCCTGTGCAGGGCCAGGAGTTGGACTTGATGGTGGTTCCTGTGGGTGCCTTCCAGCTCAGGAGTCACCCAATACTGGTGATGTGGCTGGGCTGAGCAAAGGGAGGTTGGACTTCAGTAAATGCAGTGTGGATGAAATGGCTCCTCGTTGGTCTCACTGTCTTGTGGGGTTCAGAACAGGGTACAGAAATGTCAGCAAAGCCTGGGATGCTGCTACAGGTGACTGAATGAACATGCACCTTATGACAATTGAACAGGACCTGAAGGCATAGTGCAATGTCCGTGATGGCCAGAAACAGCTAGAAAGAGATGCAAGAATTAGGATAAACTGCATCATTTGGAATGCAGGTTGGTGGCTATGTGCTAGAAAAGTTACTGTCCACAGGCAGAAAAAAGCCTCACCTGGCCATGACGACAAAGAGAACTTCAGACTATGTAGGCATCCAACACACACCCAACATTGCCTGCATTAATGCCCATAGAGAAGGGCAAAATCCTATTCAACCATTCAGTACTCCCTATGTTATAATGCCATAGTACTCCTTTTTCTTCATTAGGTGAGCTGTCACCTCAGGCTGACAATTTGCAGAGCCATGGGCCCAGCAACTGGAGAATTTGTTTGACTAAAACTGTTAGTACTCCCTTTGGGACACTACAAGGTGTGCAGTGACATGGGGCACATCAAGATGGGATAAAAAACGAGCACCGTGACAGTGCTTCCCCCTTCTGTGACAGACTGAGTGATGAACTGAGGCTGCTGCCCATCAACAGAAGCTGACAGCTGTCCCTCTGCACACTTGGCCTTAAAGGCTGCATGCTGGCAGTCTTGGATGTATGCAAATTCACGGCACAGCGACTCAAAAGATCTTCACATACATACAAGCACCAGTACCTGCTGCTGCTGGCCTTAGCAGATGCAGAGAACATCATGAACCCATAGAGTGTTGGTCCATGTCTCCCAGAACTGATGGTCTGCAGCACAGAAGCAGGAATCAGGGTCAGTCTCTTGCAGCTGGGAAAAAATAAATCTAAATAGTGCCTGAAAAAAACAAGGGGGGCAGAATTGCTTTTTCTCTCTGCCCGGATATACTGGGTTCCAGAGTTGAGAATAGACAAGATTCTGGAAAAGGCCTTGGTACCAGACCAGGTCCCCACCAGAAGAAAAGGATCCCACATCAGAGGATCCCTGACAAAAAACATGCAATAGGATAAGATGATTGGGGCTGGGTGCAGGCATCCAGATAACATAAAGTTAACAGCTGAGTTCAACCTCTTCCCTGTTCCTCAGGCAATTCCCACGGTCTCCCTCAGCCTTTATCCCCCAAAAATGCAAACTGAGAAATTTTCCTTTCTGAGAATACTAAAAAAAGACTAGGGGACCATAACAGCTGCAGAGAAGTCTGACTTCAACTGTCACTATTCCAAACATGTAAATCTTCAAGGAAGAAGTGAGGAGGACTGTGCAAGTGGCTGCAGGAATCCCCATCTGAAATGGCCATACTTGGTAGAGGGCACCAGACACAAGTGGACGATGATTCTGGTCACCTGATGCTGGAGGCAGGCTGGTATGGAGCAGATCTCCACCACACAGGACAGCACTGTTTCAAACCCCAGTGCTGTGAAAGGACAGCTTACCTAAGAAGCACTGGTGCTTTTGAGCATGGTGCTGACATGGAGCAGAGTTAGGTATCTCCTGACTGGTAAGGAAATGAGTAGGGAAACTGGTTATGATCATCTACTTCTACAGTAATCCAGGAAACAAGTCCTTGGCTGTAAATAAACCAGCTCACAAAAAATAAATAGAGTTGTATGGTTTGAATACAGCTGTAATCCCAGCTGCTGGGGAGGCTGAGCCCGATGGATCGCTTGAGCCCAGGAGTTTTGGGCTGCCGTGCGCTGAGCCAAGCAGGCATCCAAGCCAAGGCCACCATCAATATGGTGACCCACAGGGAGCTGGGGGACACCAGGTTGACTAAGGAGGGGTGAACCGGCCCAGGTTGGAGATGGAGCAGGTCAAAGCTCCCATGGCGGTCAGTGGTGGGACCACACCTGTGAATAGCCACGCCAGCATAGCCTGGGCAACACAGAGACACGCGGGCTCCCCTTGGGGGGCTGTGCCTGTTAAATAAACAGGTTCTTTCCACTTCTCTCCGAGGAATCCTTCCCAAACCGGTTGGGGGGAGGGGCCGTGTGGGTTTGCTTTCCAGAGGGGCTCCCTTTTGGAGGTTTTCTCCCAGATTTGCCATAAACCAGGACGAAATTTGGTGCCCAACACGTGGGGCTCGAGAGAGAGTGGAAAAAACCCTTTTTTGAGTGCATTTTGGTTACCATTACTCTGTGTTCGTATAAAGCAGTTAATAGCCATGCTTTTTGGATTCATAATGTCTTTTGGGGTGAAGGCTTGCATGCATTTCTGGTCCCTAGGGTTTTTTGAGATCTTAATACCTCTATGGACCCTAGGTTTATTTTCTTTTACAGAAGTAGCTCTTGTATTGTCCCTAATACATAGTTTTTACAGCAGAGGGGCAGTGACCAGAATAGCTAACCTGCTGGGCTTGGTGGTAATGATTTGTAAGAAGTTTATAAACATGCTAGGGTCTACTCCAGGTATGAATGGTTTGTGGCTATGGTTATGCATCCAGTTTGTTAGAGGAGAAGCAGGGGGTGAGGCTTTTCAGCCTTTGCTTTCCTTCCTCTCCTCTGAATCTGTTACATCACTGTTGGAGAATGTTCAGTTTCCCCTGAATGTTAAAGAGACCATCTTTCTGGTACTCAATCTGGTAAGCTTCCTCTATACAGTCTGCTGCTTCTCTAGAATCAGGGCTGAGATTTCTAGATGGGCTGATGAGACCCCTGACCCAGGAGTAGACCCAGGTGTGAAAAATCCTAAGTGGTGTGGGAAATGGGAGGATATGGGCCAAATCCTGAAGGAATTCTCGGACCCTATGGTCTGGGACTTTCCCCATGAACAAATTCAGAACCCAGCTGAGGTGGGGAAATATCTGAAAGAGAAGTACAAGGATGACCCTAAGGAGAAAAAGATCATTGCAGTGAGCTGGGCCCCGGCATATCCTTATCGCACACTGCTAGATACTGTCAGGCACTAGAAGTGGAAAATGCAAGGACAAGACTAATCAACCAGTGCATGATGATGATGATGATGATGATGATGATGATGATGATGATTATGCAGGAGAAGGACCCTCAATGCCTCCTGACATAAAATCAGGAGTCAAAGCAGCAGGTGCAAGATCAGAAGCCAATGATTGAGTCCTTTTCCCTGAAGGACCTTCGTGGCTGTTCCAGATTACAAGGCAAGATGTATTCTATTACCATCTGTATGGCAGTTGTCTGGTGTCAAGTGGGCAATTCCCCTTATCTCTCTCCCTGAGTGATCATAATCACTCCTCGCTTGGCAGGGGACACCTGCTGATAACAGGCCATTGAATGTCACTGCATGGCTGATAAGAACTATAACATCCCATTGTGAGATGCTTGGCCCAGAGGGAGGAGCCAATCATTGCTACTCAGATATAATCTGGAGGTTCTGACACACCAGCAGAGCTTTCTCCACTGGATTTCCCAGAGGAACAACAACTGCTTCTACTTCCATGGATCTGCAGAGAAAGAATACACCTTTTTCTACAGGACCCCCCTGCTCCAACAGAACCACACCTGACACCTCAGGAGGACTGCAGCCACTTTTCAAACTGGACTGCTACCAACACCCTGACCAACAGGGTGTCAGGCTGAGTTCTGACTCTGTCAGTGTTGATCTAGTGTATTGCATTGTTTTATTTTATCCTTTTATGGTTTTTTCCCTTCCCTATTAAAGAACTGTTATTTCCTGCTCCCATATTTTCTTGCCTGAGAGCCCCTTAATTTAAAATTTATGGCAGTTCAGAGGGGTGGGGAGGGTTTGCATTCTCCATTTCAGGGAAGGCTCCTGCCTTCTTTAGCAGGCACCTGTCTTTCCAAACCAAGACAGTGGCCTAAGGAAGGATTACACTCGAAGACCTGATGAATCCATAATTAGTTGGTTAGTCCGTCTCTGGGATGCTGCAGGCGAGGCCACAATTCTGGACGGCACTGAAGCCAGGCATTTGAGATCCCTGTCACAAGATCCCTTCATCAATGAAGGAAAGATGAGGGGGGCTAATCCTCACAGCCTCTGGGAACGGGTCTTGGACAGTGTTGCACAAAGATACCTGTGTGCAGATGATCTTTATATGCAGCAAACACAGTGGACGACCATAGAGCAAGGGATCCAACGCCTGAGAGAAATGGCAGTGGCAGAGCTTGTCTTCTCAGATGACGTACCAACTAGGAACCCAGACTTGGTACCATGCACGTCTGTGATGTGGCAGAAATTTGTACGACTTGGGCCACATGAATATGCTTCTGCCTTAGCCATAATGAAGCGGGATGAGAGGGATGAGACCGTGCTGGATATGGCAAAGAAGCTCCGAGCATATGCAGACGCCGTGCATGGCCCAACACATGCCAGGATCGCAGCAGTGGAAACACGTCTGCAGAAGTTAGAGGATAAGATAGAGGAGAATCACAAGAAGTTCAAAGAAAAGATTAAGGAAGACCTTCTCCAAATCTCAGCAGTACAGATCAGAGGTCCTAGTGCCCAATACAGATTTTCCCCAGATGGAGAGAGAAGGTACACCCCACAAGCTGAACTGTGGTTCTTCCTGCGTGATTGTGGAGAAAACATGAGGAGATGGGATGGAAAACCTACTGCTGCTCTGGCACGACGGGTACGTGAATTGAAGGAAGGCGGGACTCAGAGAGGGAGTTCCACCAAAAGGAAAGCAGCTCCAGTTGCCCGTAGCCGAACTGCCAGATATGATGATGATGATGATGATGACATGTCCGATCCCCTTGAAAGAACATCCAAGACATATGCCCAGGGAAAGAAGGATAACCAGGCTTAGAGGGGCCCTGCCTCTAGCCAGGTAGAGGCTAGGGAAAATCGTGTTTTCTGGTCTGTGTGGATTCGTTGGCCTAGCACATCAGAACCACAGGAGTATAAAGCTTTGGTTGACACTGGTGCACAATGTACATTAATCCCATCAAGACATGTGGGGACAGAGTCTGTTTCTATTGCCAGTGTGACAGGGGGATCCCAGGATTTCACTTTGGTGGAAGCGGATGTGAGCCTGACAGGAAACGAGTGGAAGAAACACCCTATTGTGACTGGCCCGGAGGCCCCATGTATTTTGAGTATAGACTACTTTCAAAGTGGGTATTTCAAGGACCCAAAGGACTCAGGTTAGGATTTGGGATAGCAGCTGTAGTGACAGAGGGCATCCAGCAATTGAATACTTTGCCTGGACTGTCCAAGAATCCATCTGCAGTAGGACTTCTGAAGGGAGAAGAGCAACAGGTGCCAATTGCCACTTCCACAGTGCATCGCCGGCAGTATAGAACCACTCGAGATGCTGTGATTCCCATCCATAAGATGATCCAACAGCTGGAGAACCAAGGGGTGGTCAGCAAGACCCACTCACCCTTCAACAGCCCCATTTGTCCTGTGCATGAATCTGAAGGAGAATGGAGATTGACAGTGGCCTACCGTGCATTGAATGAAGTGACTCCACCGCTGAGCGCTGCTGTGCCGGACATATTAGAGCTCCAGTACGAGCTAGAGTCCAAGGCAGCGAAGTGGTATGCCACTATTGACATTGCCAATGCATTTTTCTCCATTCCTCTGGCAGCAGAATGCAGGCCTCACTTTGCTTTCACCTGGAGGGGAGTGCAGTATACCTGGAACCGACTGCCCCAGGGGTGGAAGCACAGTCCCACCATCTGCCATGGACTGATCCAGATTGCACTGGAAAAGGGTGAGGCTCCAGAACACCTCCAGTATATTGATGACATCATTGTGTGGGGTAACACAGCTGCGGAAGTATTTGAGAAAGGAAAGAAAATCATCCAAATCCTTCTGGGAGCTGGTTTTGCCATTAAAAAGAGCAAAGTAAAGGGACCAGCTCGTGAGATTCAGTTCCTAGGAGTGAAGTGGCAAGAAGGATGGTGTCAGATTCCTACAGATGTCATCAACAAGATCACAGCTATGTCTCCACCAACAAATAAGAAGGAGACACAAGCTTTCCTAGGTGCCATAGGCTTTTGGAGAATGCACATTCCTGAGTACAGTCAGATTGTGAGCCCTCTTTACCTCGTCACTCGCAAGAATAACCATTTTCACTGGGGCCCTGAACAACAACAAGCCTTTGCCCAGATCAAGCAGGAAATTGCCCATGTAGTAGCCCTTGGCCCAGTCAGGACAGGACCAGATGTGAAGAACGTGCTCTACTCTGCAGCCGGGAACCATGGCTTGTCCTGGAGCCTTTGGCAGAAGGTGCCTGGGGAGACTCGGGGTCGGCCACTAGGATTTTGGAGTCGAAGCTACAGAGGGTCTAAAGCCAACTATTCTCCAACCGAGAAAGAAATCTTGGCTGCCTGTGAAGGAGTCCAAGCCACCTCAGAGGTGATTGGTACAGAAGCACAACTCCTCCTGGCACCCCGACTGCTGGTGCAGGTGTGGATGTTCAAAGGAAAGGCTCCTTCCATTCACCCCACCACCAGTGCCACATGGAGCAAGTGGATTGCTCTTATCACTCAGCACGCCCATAAAGGTAGACTGAATCACCCTGGGATTTTGGAGGTAATTACAAATTGGCCTGAAGGTGAGAATTTCGGTGAAGAACCAGAACCAGTGACACGGGCTGAAGAGGCTCCTCCATATAACCAGCTGCCACCAGAAGAAACACGCTACGCTCTTTTCACGGATGGTTCCTGTCGCATCGTAGGGATGAACCGGAAGTGGAAAGCAGCCGTATAGAGCCCCACACGACAGGTCACTCAAGCTACCGAAGGAGAAGGTGGATCGAGCCAACTTGCTGAACTCAAAGCTGTTCAGCTGGCCCTGGACATTGCTGAGAGAGAGAAATGGCCAAGGCTCTACCTTTACACTGATTCATGGATGGTAGCCAATGCTCTGTGGGGATGGCTGGAGAGGTGGAAAAAGGGTAACTGGCAGCGTAGAGGAAAACCAATTTGGGCTGCTGATGAGTGGAAAGACATTGCTACCAGGGTAGGGAAGCTACCTGTGAAGGTCCGCTATGTAGATGCCCATGTCCCCAAGAGTAGAGCTAATGAGGAGCACCAAAACAATGAGCAGGTAGACCGGGTTGCAAAGATAGGGGTGTCCAAGATAGACCTAGATTGGAACACAAGGGAGAGTTATTCCTAGCTTGATGAGCCCATGATGCCTCAGGCCATCAGGGCAGGGATGCCACCTATAAGTGGGCACGAGACCGAGGGGTGGATCTAACCATGGACAGTATTTCCCAGGTTATCCATGACTCTGAGACGTGTGCTGCCATCAAACAGGCCAAGCGGGTGAAGCCCCTGTGGTATGGTGGGCGGTGGTCCAAGTACAGGTATGGGGAGGCCTGGCAGATTGACTACATCACACTGCCCCAAACACGCCAAGGCAAGTGCTACGTGCTGACCATTGTAGAAGCCACCACTGGATGGTTGGAAACCTACCCTGTGTCTCATGCTACAGCCCGTAACACCATCCTGGGCCTTGAAAAGCAGGTCCTTTGGAGGCATGGTACCCCTGAGAGGATTGAGTCAGGCAATGGGACTCATTTCAAGAACAGCCTTATTAACACCTGGGCTAGGGAACATGGCATTGAGTGGGTGTACCATATCCCCTACCATGCACCAGCTGCAGGGAAGGTAGAGAGGTACAATGGGCTACTAAAAACCCAGCTAAAAGCCTTGGGTGGGGGATCTTTCAGAAATTGGGAGCAGCATTTAGCAAAGGCCACCTGGTTAGTTAACATCCGAGGTTCCACTAACCAAGCAGGTCCTGCCCAGTCTGAGTCCCTGAATATAATAGATGGAGATAAAGTCCCAGGGGTACATGTCAGAGGTCTGTTAGGGAAGACCATGTGGATCAATTCTGCCTGGAGTATAGACAAACCCATCTGTGGGGTTGTCTTTGCTAAGGGACCAGGTTGCAGATGGTGGACAATGCAAAGACATGGGGTGACACGATGTGTACCTCAGGGAGATCTGATTGTGGGGTGAGAATGATAGGCAAATATCACTGTTTGTTGGATGTCACTGCCATTGTCTGTACATTAAACTGTACAGACATGAGATAGAAGGAAATGTGTAAGTGTCAAAGCTCTGAGCAAGTGAAAGATGGAGTTTTGAGTGAGTAAAGTGAAAGTGGGGAATCCTGCAGCTCTGTAGTATGGGGCCTGGATTCAGTGGTCCAGTGTGGGGATGTGATGAGGGCATGATGGGTATTGCTTGTAATTGTGGGGGGAACAGATGGAAGTTTTATATGAATAAAATGCATGATGGGTGGTAGTATGTTGACAATATGGGGATAAGGGGGAATGTCCTAGGGTGATGTTAGGATGCTTGTATCCCCATTTGTATGTGTTGTTTATGCTGGATATTATGTTCTGTGCTTTCAAGACTGGCTTCAAGAGTGAAGGTTTTGTTTTGGTTTCTTATCGGCCCTCCGCCACGGCTGATGGGACATACAGACGGGACAGGACATAATGCTGCTTTTGCTTTTTGCCTGGCTTTTCACTTTGCTCTCGCTCTTGCTTCTGCTCTGCTTCTGCTTGCTCTTGCTTTTTACCTCTGCTCATTAATTAGCTCAGCTAAACAGTCCAAATTTCTTTCTGGACTGTTTCTCCTTTCCTTTTTTGGACCTACTTGAACCTGCTCTGGACTGGGACCTGGGAAATATCAAAAGTTTGCACCTTGAGGCTGCAGCAGCTGCCCCAGCGCCAGAGAGACTGATGACAGCGACCACCCTGTCACCGACATAGTTTATGAAAAATCCTTTACTTAGGAATTTTCCTCTCCTGAGAGCTGAGAAGCCTCAGGAACAACTGTAAACAATTCTTATCTGCTGCTGTGGAATGCAACGGGGAGAAATCTGTGATTGGCCCCGTCAGACTGTTTGCAATTAAGAGCCTATCACAATTCACCTGTTCGGCCCGTCTCGGGCTGAGAAGACTTCAGTTTACACATTCTTTGCTATTTTTAAGAGAGCCTTGGTAGTGAAATCTCTAGCTTTATTCTTTTAGTATAGTTTTTATATCTTATATATATCATATTATAATAAATCAAGCCTTCTGATGCATAGAGTCAACTGTCTCGTCTCTTCCCTCATCCTGGGACCCCAGAAAACCCCTGTAACACCACCCCAGGAGAGACTTTCTGAATTTGTCATCTTTTTCAGAATGGTGAAAGAGTGGTGTCATCCAGTATTGTTCATTTCGTGTGCTGGGGGGTGCTGTGCCTGTTAAATAAACAGGTTCTTTCCACTTCTCTCTGAGGAATCCTTCCCGAACAAGTTTGCTTTCTGGAGGGGCTCCCTTTTGGAGGTTTTCTCCCAAATTTGCCCTAAACCAGGACACTTTGCTTAATGGAAACAGCATGATGAGATCACTGATACTAGCTAACTTCCTGGGACACAGAAGAACAATACTAGGCTGATAACAGCCCCATCCTCCCAAACTGTCACAAGGATCTGCATTATTCTCCTCTACCAGCAGCTCTGCTGCATAGAACTGAAATAACTAATCACACAATCTCACAGGTCTCAATGTCACAGGTTGTAATGATAGGCCCCAAACTGTAAGATAGCAAGAATCTTGCATATGTACAGACGATAAATGTGCCCTGGAGCTACTTCTCAAAGGACCACTTTGAGAGTTGTCATCAGAAAGGACTGCCTCCTTAAAAAATCTCTTCTTTCTTCTGAAGCTTGACAGAGTTCTGCTTGGTGCCTCTGTGTGCCGCAATGAAAGAAGTATAATCTCCTTCGAGGGGGTGATTGGGAACAACAGGTTTTGGTATTAACTACACATCTGACTGTCATTGCATCTGTGACATTTTTGTTTCCAAGTTTCTCTTGGTGGCTGCAAAGGTTGGGAACTGCAGAGGTGCTGTAGAACTTCAGGCGCTTGGCCTGAAGTCTGTGGGCATCTTACAGCACAAAGTAACAGCAGCCCCTCCTCACCAACCAGGCATAGGATCACAGGATAATTCAGGCTGGGAGGGGCCTCAGGAGGCTCTAGTCCAATCTCCTGCTCAAAACAGGGTCACTTGGGAGACCAGAACCAGTTGCTTATGTCTTTAAAGAGATGAGTCTTGAAAATACCCAGGGATGAAGACTGTACAGCCTCTCTGGGCAATCTGTCCCACTGCCTTCCTGTCCTCAGTCAATTCCTGCAGAAGCATGGAAGTATGCTCCACAGGGTCTTTGAGCCCAAAATTCTGAGAAAGACCATATTGGCTGGACAGACCAGCATGCCTTCACAAGGGCATGAGGAGGCCTGCTCCACAATTCCCACACACCCACGTTCCATGTATCTCTTCAAAACCCTGGTTGGTACCAAGACAGGGTGCCCATCCTCCTCGTCACCTGCTCTGCCCACATCCCTACACAGCATCAAGTTGCTCACCAGCTCCCTATCTCCACCATGGTTATTGTACCCACCTTTGTTCCCCAGCTCCCTCTTCTCCTCCCCGTGAGTATTCACCAAAGTGTCCCCTCCTTGGATATTGCATCTGAATGGTGACAACAGTGTTGCCAAGCAACATGAATCCTCCAAGCAACCAACCATGGCAGATCGCTGCAACCCGTTGCAAGCCCACTCCAAAGCTTACGGGCCTGACACCATTTTTTCTCTTAGCATCTCTTTCATCCAGCCATAGCTCAGTTCCACTCAGATCCACCCTTTTCTCTTCCCTCATCAACCAACAGCACCATCCCAGGCACTCCTGCCATTTCCAACCTAAATTATCATTCTGTGCAACATACTAAAGGTCAGCTCCCTCTCAACAGACCAAGACAAATGATTCAAGTGCCCACTACCTGCCTTCAGCCCTCCTTCCGCTCCACAGGACTGTTGCAACACACAGAGTATTTCCTCCAGGCTCACCCCAATCTTTCAAATGAAGCAAAATGCTTTTATCTGCCTTTGGAAACACACCTTGTCCTTGTAAGCCTTCAGCAGATGCAATGACATGATCATCCTGGCGAGGACGGTGTTCAGCCAGCCACCGGGGCCACAGGGCAGGCAGACCCCAGCTGGCCACTTTTGGAACAAATTCCTTAGGGGCTGTAAACCACAATGGCAGGAGACAAAAACACAGCAGCAAGATCCAGAAGTGACTAATTGCTGCTCTTTATTCTGTCTTTCTGCTTTTCTTCAGGTGCCAGTCACAGCACCTCCTGGGACCAGCACTAGTGGATCCCAAACACCAAATCCCTTGTCTCACAATCACATAACTTCCTGTACAAGGGAGATAGAGGCAGAAGGTCATCTCTCTGCTTCGCTCTCCTGGAGTTTTTTAAGCAGATACTGTGAGCAAATGAGAGGCAGTAAACTCTTGGAAGGCACTCATGGCACTCAGGAGAAATTGAAGGCTTGGCCTTACTGCCTGCAATCAGCTGAGTTTAGAGGGGGTGGAGATTTCAGGATGAGCCAAGTGCTGTCTTCACTCAGCACAGCTGAGAAAGAGGCTCCCCAGGCTGCCTTGGGCCATCTCAGAAGTCACCCCAGGAGAAGGCTGAGCTCAGGGGCTCACATGCTGGCACCACGAGCCTGGGATGTGTGGCTGTACGAGGGCAGCCCCAATAGCTAAAGGGCACACTGTTTTTACCAAGTGCATCACCATTAGGGGCTGGGGTCACCTCCATGGTCTGCTCCAAGTTGACCATCTACGGAGAGAAGACTTAGTGACCACTTCCAATGCACATCGCCTTTTGTCCTGAGAGACATGGAGTGGGATGTTGGTTTCCAAATTGATTGTTAGGTTTGACAGGGCATGTCTACACTGCTCCATGGTACAGTACACTGACATTAGAAAATCCTAACTGTGGCATATAACGCTGCCAATAATCAGCCCATGTGCACTAGTTTGCTGATAGGAATTCTGGATTTGCTCTGTCCAGGCCTAGGTTACATATATCCACCTCCATCTCCATTGGCTGTACAGCCATGCCCTTGTAAAGATGTATTTTAACCAAAGCTAACTGAAAAGGGTTCAGATTAAGTAAATCAATCCTCCCACATAAAGAGGCTGCATAGACTTAATTAAATTGATAACTGGGCCAACCTGAACTAAACTAGCGCAAATTTGGGTATAGACAAGGCTTTATTTTTCTTACTAAAATCATTAACTAATCCAAGCTTTAATTGGCATTAACTGCATGGTAACGAAAGTAAATACTCAGTCCAGTCTTCTAGTGTCTCTGTCTCCATCTGGCCTCAAATATAACACTTGCAAGAACTGGACACACTCCTGAACATGCCCTCAGAATCAGTATTTATTGTGTTCTTACCTGAAGCCCAAAGGACTCAGTAAAATTGCTGCTTTTCCCATAAAAATAACTTTATGGAAGCATCTATACAACCATTCTTCACGGAGGAATCTGAGCAAGTCTCGCTCTTACAGAGAAGCTATAATTTCTGAAGAAGCAGCAGTTAACCAAATAATTCTGTTCCAGCATCTCATCTATGGACCCTGTATAGGGATGATGGTATTATCCTATTTTTTCTTTCTCAGCTAGTTAATAGGAAATCCCCTTTCAAAGGCAATTTCCATTTTAAATCACCCACATTAAGAGAGACATGTTTAATACCAATAAATCCGCTTTCTTAAAAGAGACATAGAAGCCAGGCTCATCGGCTGACTAAATCCTCTCCCCCCACCCCCATTCCCGCCTTGCAATCTGTAGATCTTGCAGAAGGGTGATCTAAGACAGCTGTAGTTAGCTAGCTGCACTTCTGAGCACTAAGCTGCTCCTCGCTTTGTATTCACTCTGTGCCAAACCAAGGTCACAGGGACACGAGGAGCTAAAGTGGGAGTTGCAGCCAGAGATGCTTGGAGGCTGGGTTTCCACACACCTCCCATGGGAGCCTCTCCCTACATCAGTCTCCCACTACAAGTCAGTGTGGGGTGAGTGCTATCTAAAGCCTCTGCAGATGAAATTATTTTTTCTCCTCAAAGCTTTTTGTAGCACACGGAGGAGAACCAGCCACCAATTCGCTGAGGGATCATGATGCTCAAAACACATGGCCTAAGGGTCCCTCCTCATCTATGGGGACCCTACTCCATCTTCACCAGAGCTCCTCCTATCCAGAGGGATTTATAGCCTAATTGTTTTTGCAGACAGCAGTACCACACCTTTGGCAGAGAAGGGGGTGGCAGCCTTTCCAGGTCACTTGTGTGCCTCAAGCCACAGCCAGCAGTGGGGGCAATGCTAAAGCAATGCCCCATCAGAAGCCAGAGAATGGTGACTTCAAAGGACCCCCACAAGGTCAGGGCTGCAGTGGCATAGGTATCTCACTTGTCTGACAGGAAGAGACAAAGCTGAATGAAGTCTCTGTGGCTTCCCCCTGCTGTGACAAGTATAAGGAGCAAAAATTACAAAGTAAGATAAGGCTTAAGTGGGAAAAAAGCAAAACTAAGTCACAGCAGAAAACCTTGGTCTGGCTGCTCTTAGTACTGCCAAGTACTGCCCCAAAGCCACCCATGTGATTTTGCCCTGCCTCATCATGCAGCTCCCACAGCCAGACCTTCTGCTGGCAGGTATCATGCTGTGTCCCTGCAATGCCTCTCATGGGAGACAGCTCCCTTCACTGAGATGAGATCGTGACACAGCAGGAGGAATCCCAAAAATTACTTTGAACCTTCTATCTGAAGCACATGTAATTCATCGTGCATTTTCCCAGTTGGAAGTCTGAACTATTTATTTGGCAAAACAATCCATGTTTGTTTGATAGCAAAGGGGTCCATTTGCTCTAGACACATCCCTGTTCCCCCATCAGGCTCCAGCTCTGCAAGCACCCCTAGAGGTGGTGTAGTCCTGCATGGGCATGCTAAAAACAGCATCACCATCAGCAAGTACCCACCTGTGTGTGTGCAGGACCCTTACAATCAGATCCTTCCTTTCTGGGACCACAGCTCCAACAAAGCCTGTTGATAGAGAAACATTTCAAAGAGAAGTTTATTTCTTTAAGGAGCATAAAGGTAAGAACAGAAGACTCTTGTTTCATGCTTTATTGTTCAAAGAACCTTGCCCTCATTTTGCTCCATGACTCTGAGACTGACTGGGCACTGCTGAGCAGCAAGGACAGTCCTTCCACTGTGGGAAACTGCCCTGCCTTTACTGGAGCAGGAAGCCATCCTCATCCTCATCCTCCTCCTCCTCCTCCTCCTCCTCCTCCTCCTCCTCCTCCTCCTCCTCCTCCTCCTCCTCCTCCTCCTCCTCCCTTGCAGCACTCTTTCCAGTCTAGATTGCATGGATAATTATATCTGTTTCTATGCTCTGCTTAACCAAAATGGTGTTTCTTAAACAATTCCATAAACACAGACAAGAACACTTTGCTTTCAATCTTGTTCTTATTTTCCACCTGATAATAAGATCCATTTCTTGACCTGAGAGTGCATAAACATTTAAAAATTACTTAATACTGTAGTCAGTAGAGAGAAAGAGGAAGGGCAAAAACATGAGTTGGGGGAGCTTCATGGCTCTCTGCTCTGCAACTTGTCATAATAGGTCATAGCAGTTAGGTTACATTACAACCCAAGACCAATTAATGATATGTAGATCAGGGTAAAGCATACAAAGATTAATATAAATTTTATGCAACAGCTTGCTTAAATAATGCTTCTAGGGAAAAATAAGTTAAGAAAACAGTGGGAGGGAGAGCACACAATCCTCGTTTTCTGTGATTCCAAGACAATTTTAACCTGTTCAGTGGGCAAAACTCCTTGCTTGACCAAAATATTTTAGCTTTAAAAAGATGAATTAGTACCATAAGTAACTTCTACCATGCCCCAGGGTGGAGTTAGGTACATGCTAGAATGTTCCTATCTGTCTGTATCTGCATTGAACTGTTAAGCAGATGCTCACTGAGGAGAAAATAGACTGCAATAAACTGGCACTGACACAGATCTGGATCGCTGGAACTGCTTAGAGATAAAATTCATTTAAGAAATGTGGTTTCCATTTCCATTTTCCTTTAATAAAAAGCTATTGAAACATTAAAAATATCTACTATTTCAAGCAGCTTACTGTACACATAAGTAAGAGAAGAAGAAACAGAATTCATTTTATTATGTAAAATGTAATACAGCCCAATACTGAACCTCATAGAAGAGCCAAATTAAAGTCCTTTTTCAGAGCAAGGAACAAATCCTGTTCTCATTTATAGAGCTGACCTACAGTTAAGGTCTGGTCCATTTTCAAAGCCACAGTCCATGTACAAGGACACACCACAGATCCCAACAGGAGAACTGCACAAGGGAAAGAAGAGAGCATAGAGTGCAACACATCCAAGTGGAGATCTCTAGGTAGGCTGACAGTGGACTGCCCTTCCTCCCTAGATCAATCTCCTCTTTGGTCTCACTCTCAGTGCTCTCTCCCAGTCACTACGCAGTGTGAGCCAATACACGCTCATTTCATTAGCACTGCTCATCCCAGAATGGGGCAAAACCCTAACACAGGCGATTCTTTGATCTTCATGCAAATCTCCCCAAGTTCTGCCCAGGCTGCTTCCACAGCATGTAATGAGCTCCTGTCCTGTGCAATGAGCAGTCATGACAAAACCCCAGAATTACACAGATAAATCATTGTCTCCTCTCATGATACCAAGAACAGTAATTATTCTGCCAAATTAACCTGCCTCCAAATCAAGCCTTTGGTCTTGCACTCCAGGAAGATTTAAGAGTAGGAATTTGAAGTACTCTTAGTACTCAGATGAGATCAGATGCAGGAGTGGAAAGCTATAATGGAGAGCTATATGCCCCTCCCCTGCCCCTGTGTAAATCAGGCTAACAGCTCCAGGGCTGGTGGTTGTCACACCAGCCTTCTAGAGATCTGTGAAACCTGAACATACAGCACCCTAAATGCTTGTCACTATGTACCAAACATTGCCATGCTAAGCTAACAGATGAACAGGACTTCTTTAACCATACCACCAAAGATCATCATGGACACTATAAATTACTGCATAATTTCAACTCTGAAGAAAAATCATTAGAGTTTTAAATACCATTTATACTGGCTATGACCCCTGCCCCACACACATTCCACCTTGTATATTTCTCCTAGGAAACATTAGCATCACAGAGCCCAAGCCCCATCTCTTTCTGGTCCCTTGTATTCACTGCCTTGCACCACCCTGTCATAGGAGAAACATGGTCCAAGGTGAAACATCATCCTTGTTGCTGCAGAAGGTTTCCAGGTCACTAGCAGAGAATGGCAACCCAGAATTAGCAAGAACATGAAAACTGACAGAAAATTAGCACAAGGCTCATACCTATACTGAGGTTTTGGTCTCCAGGAAAAAGCTAAGCAGCCATTTCATTATAGCCACACTTAGAACGCTCTTGCAGTGGCATAAGGAAAGCCAAAAAAGTACCAGTGCTCTTTTCAAGAATGCCTTGAAAAGCATTTGTGATGGAGAAGAGGAAAGCACTGCATTTGGGGGTAGTCCCTGATACGAGACCCTTTAGGTTCTCAGGGAGCAGAAGGGGCAGGCTGCTCCACAAGGAAAAGTGAGAGAAGCTGGGCAGGCACTGCAGGACCACACCATCACCAGCACAGGCACAGCACCTGAGCAAAGCCAGTACAGCAGTCACCTTACAACCACAAATCAAGTCCAAGGTCAGTCCAGGAAACAAACCAAGATTCATCAAAGCTGTGCTGCTCACTCAGGCACAGCTCAGGCTCAGAGCAAGGCTGAGGCTAGAGGGCATCCCCAGGCCAGGGAGCAGCCAGAGTCAGTGGGTGGGGGTTCCAGGTGAGGTGCACACAGCAACCGCAGCCTCCCAGAGCCGTGGGGCTTGGCAGCAGCTCGCAATACTCAGTTTCCCATGTCAGGGCCATGAGTCAGCTTCCATGGCTGCTGCTCCAAGTTTTTCACCTAGCAACAAGACAGACGGATGGATGGGGGGGTGTTAGGAGAGATGTTGAAGCAAAATGAGATGAGAAAGACAGAAACTAAATTGTCAGGGAGATTAAGAGAAAGATGCCGTGCCTGAAGCTATTTCAGCTTCTAAAGGACAAAGTTTGTGGGTAGCAGAGTCCCTTCTGCACTTTAGCCTTCCTGGCATGAACACCTCTCATGGGGTGAGGGACACACCCAGCTCCCTCTTGAGCCACACTGCAGGTCTGTGGGCTCCTGTGCTTTGATCTGCATGTCAAAAGCTCTGCACCAGCTCCTCTATGACCAAAGGTTTTGTAATTTGCAGTGTATGAGCTTACCCTGATTCTGCTTCTCACCAGGCAGCACAAAGTGCTCTGTCAAGGAGTGGCCATGAGGCAGTTCTCACCGTGCCCACTGAGGAACAGCAAGGAAGCACTACTCTAGCTGACTTTCAGCTGGTTGAACTGAAGCCACTGGGAGGGTTGGAAGGCATGATGCCAAGAGCTGCCCAGGGGATGGATCCCATCCAGGGCCAGAGCCCTGCACCCTCCCCCAGTACACACCATGCTGCAGCCTTTCCTGCTGGTGGCAGGCTTAGGATCAGGGAGAATAGCCAGGCTGCTGCACCACCTCTTCCCTGAGGAGGGGGTGCTCTCAGAGACTTGAGGGTCAGCGCTAGGGAAGGCTGTGCCTCCTCAAGCTCTAAAAAAAGGACTTTGTTCCCACTCAGCAATTTTTTTCCCATCTGGGCTAAATCCACTCTTAGAAAGAGATAGCTCTATCTCCAGGGAAACAGGCTCTCTGTGCTCACAGGGACTCAGCCAGCTCCCCCTCTCCTTTTGCTATGGGGTCACTCAGCAGCGAGGCTGAGGCACCACGGGGCATCGGGCTCATAGGGCCACCCCACGTCCTGAGCACTGCAAGCACAGGATGCTCCAAGGCAGCACGTGCTGGGCTCTGTGCTGGAGCCACACAGCACCTTTGTGAACTTGCCCTGCTCTGGAGAGCTCACACAGAAGTGACTACAGAGATTGACCATGCTCAGAAGTCTCTCATTACTGAGAGTGACTCGTGCAGTCTGCTTTGAATCTTCTTATTTGACCAAAATAGCTTCATGTTCTCAGCACCAGTTTTCTTTGCAAAATCATTCACTGTCCTCCTTCCCACTACAGAGAGCCAGACATGTCCTGCACACCAAGAAGTCCTCCCTAGCTACAGTACACCACCCCTGTCCCCCCCCCACAATCACCCTCCCATCCTCTCCCCTTCTGGGTACTGCAAGTCCAGGGGGTGCTTTGGGCAAGCTGGGGAGCCAAAACAGCTCAGAGGGAGTCAGGGTGACACAACAAGAGCAGAGCTCATTGCAGAGCCCCACAGGCCCCTTTTCCACTTAGCTCAGCCCAGTTATCACCTCCTCCCTATGCCTGCCTAATCTCTGGGGAAACAATTCATGTCACAGTGGAGGAAGGTTTCACCTAGCAGTTTTTGGTTTTCCTCTCTCTACAATCAACCCTCAAATCTGAGACCCAAGGAAATTACCCCAGCAGCTACATTTTAGGGATCTGAGAGAACTGTTCTGCACTAGCATCTCAGCTAGAAAGGAAACAAGTCCACAAGGGTCTTCTGAGCTACAGTCCCCCTACCCATGCATGGACATGATACCTCTCCTACGGGTACTGTCCCAGGTAACTCACCCTTCCCTGCTTGGGGACCAATTTCCAAATCTATGACCACTGCTTCTAGGCTCAGAAGCAGAGACAGCCAATGCACCCCACACTGTGGCAGGAGAGTTATCCCCAGGTTTCCACACAGCCCTGCCATCAGCTCTGCCCTGCTGGGACCCCAGTCAAAGAGGAGCACACGTGGGCAGCAGCCACGCTGCCTTCCTACCCCCCAGGCTCTGGGGCAGAGCACAGTGCAGGAGCTCAGCCCTGACACGATGCCTGCCCAGAGTCAGTTGCAGGATCTGTGCCTTATCTTGCCTCAGCATCTGAAAGCAGACTTTGGCTAAGTCCTACATGCTGCTATTTAAAGTAAGCCAATTTGTATTCATTCTGCTTGCTACATTCACCAGTTGTTCTGAATTGTGTTTGAAGCTGAAGGGAAGAGGAAATGTACAACAAGAAAAAATTATACACTGGTAAATTTTGTGCTAATCCCTTCTCCTCCCATTATCGCTTCCCCTTTTTTTTGGGTTTCTTTTTGTTTTCTGTGGTTTATGTATTATTAGCTTTAGCATAATTTTGACTGAGAAAATACGTAGCTGATAGGATGGACTAATTACACTACCTAATTACACCATCTGTGACTGACAGTGGAGCCTGACTTGTTGCTTCCTGGTAGATGGAACTACACCACCAGCTGCCCCGAATATTTCCCTGTAGAAGGCAAAAGAGGAATTACTGTCGGAAGCACCGTTTAAAAGCCATTCCTTCTCTTTTTGAACAATTTAATGCCATTGGGTGACCCAGCCTGGCTGGCCAAGTCAGGGATGAGGCTCATTTGCCTTCCCTTGTGATCTTTCTACTGATATTTCTACACATATCCTGGCCCTCTGTCACTAGCAATTAGGGGGCTCAGTCAACCCTAAGACCTAAAATGGGCCCATTTTCAAGGCAAGTGGTACAGTGTGGGTAATGTCCCCAGAGTCCCCAGAGCTACCCTCCTCTTCTACCTCTTCACATCTCCTGGAAGCACCTCTCTGGATAAAGCCATCCATGAGCTGGAGCCAGGCTATGTCTGCAGGTTGGCACAGCCTAAATATGTTTTGGGGGTTGCACTAACAGTGTGATGGTCAGGATCATCATAGGACATCCAATGCCCTGACTCTGCCCAGTGTTCTCAAAGAGACTCCCAAGATCAGTGTTCATTGCTGTTCACCAGCTATGGGTGGGATGGGAGGGCAGGCCATTCCCTCAGCATTCACTGTGCATGGAAAAGAAGCCACCACACCTCAGGGGAAGCAGGGACCTGGAGGCAGTGAGATTTTTCCTTCCTGGAAAGAAAGATCTCTTATGTGTTCACCCACAGAGTCCCATGTACCTGCTGCCGCCCTGCCACCCACAATGGACTCTGGCTGCAGCCATGAAAGGACCATGACAACTCTGGTGTCTGCAGCCAGCTGAGGATCTGTCCTGGTTCATATTCTGTCTGACAATAGGCCTGCTGAAGATTGTGATGGCTGAACGTGGGTGATGGAAGATCTGTGCAGATGCACAGACTTGAATGTGTGTTTTCAGCTAAGGGAGAGGAGTCGTGCCCACATGGGTCAGGAAATTTTAGGTAGTCATGCTTTAAGGTAGCTGTTCCTGCCCTTTTTGCCTCCAGCTCTGCTGCAGCTCTTTTCCTCCCAGTCGTCTTTTAAGCCCACTCAATTTACACAGGGTAAGCTGCAGTTATGTTAGAGCAAACCTCCTGCTTGCATAAACACATTCCTAAGCAATATTCAGCACACAACTGTACATATACCCCCTTGCTATTGTTTGGCAGGCACACATTACATGGACCAAAAACCTCACTCTCCAGCCCCTGATCCCTATTTTTAACCAGGGTTCTGGTTTCTCTCATTGCTGAACAACTTAGTGCAGTGATCCTTAGCCTGAGAAACCTGAATTCTTCTCCAGATAATCACGGAAGAGCTCGAGAGAGATCCACTGAGACCTTATGTTTGCCTGACTCAGTTTCTGCCCTGGGTCTTGAACAGCATCCAAACCATATATGGGTTAAGCCTTGTCTTAGGTCACAGGATGTGGCTGGGGTGTGTATTCTACAGCCATCTGTGAGAGGTGGGGCAGTTTTCTTCTGTTAATTGGGCCACCTGTTAAAACCAGGTGGGGCAGTTTTCTTTATCTCTTCCATGACCCATCCTGCCTCTGGGGAGATATTTTCTGTTAATGGGCCATTGAGTGTCACTGCATGACTGATAAAATTACATCATCCCATTGTGAGATGCTCTGCCCAGAGGGAGGAGCCAAACTTTGCTACCTGGATATAATCTGAGATTTTGGAACACCAGATACAGCCTTTTACCACTGGATTCCCAGAAGAGCAGCTGTCTTGTCCACTGGATTCCCAGAGCAAGACCGGGCCCATCTACACTTGACCTCCAGAGGAAAACTACACCCTTCTACAGGATCACTGCTCCAACAGAAGCACACCTGCCACTGCAGGAGGACTGCAGCCACCCTTTAATCAGATTGCTACCAACACCCTGGTACCTGGCACCCCAACACCCTGACCAACAGGGTGTCAGGTTGTATTCTGATTCTGTCAGTGGTTGGGTTTTTTTGTACTATTGCATTTGTATTTTTCATTTTCCTAGTAAAGAACTGTTATTCCTATTCCCATATCTTTGCCTGAGAGCCCCTTAATTTCAAAATTATAATAATTTGGAGGGAGGGGGTTTACATTTTCCATTTCAAGAGAGGCTCCTGCCTTACTTAACAGACACCTGTCTTTCCAAACCAAGACAAGGCTCCAGGAAACACATGCTAGCAGGACACAGACAGATCCTGGGGAATTCCCAAGTGCTCACAGGGGAGGTGAGCTTTATCTTGGAACTGATATTGGGAAAGGTCTGCAATGGCAACTAAGGACTGTCAGTACGCAAAGATGCTCTGGCCTTAACCTGTAGGCAGGGTGTTGAGAACAGCCCACAACTCTCTAAAGGGCTTTTTTAACATCATTAAATTCCTTGATGGGTGCTGAAATACCAAGGTACTAGCCCTGCACTACCAGAGCAAGGACGCTCATCTGGCTCATAACAAATATTTGCACAGATGCATTCCACATGGGACAAACTTCCTGAAATCCTTCCTTTATGAAAAACTACAGAATTTGGTGGTTTTTCTTTCTTCCTCCCCAGGTAATCCTTGTGCTCATTCTCATTGAATGAAATTCTCCACCTCCAGCTTGGGAGTGCTTGTTTTTGCAGCCTATGGCCACTCCCAACTCCAAGGACATGCCACCAGTTTCTGTTGGAATGACTATTTTCTGCATCTTGCCAAATTCTGTATATGTGGGTAAAGGGTGGGAGAAGAGCAGGCTGGAGTAGAGCTGGAGAGCAGAAAGCAGAAGGGGCAGCAAAGAAAGAAACAATAAGCCAGAGAGGGTCTAAGGGAAGGGTGTCTATATGAAGTAAAAGGATGTCTGATTAAGGGGAACAGTCATTGGAGAACAACAGGAAAAATCTGGGGAACAGCAATGCAATGAGTGAGCAAAATGAGAGAGTTAAAGAGGAGCAGATGCATGGAGAAGTGACAGGGAGACGCCAGTCTGCTGTTTGCAGTTCTGGAAACAGTGATGGGGTGAAGGATTTGGACTGATACAGGATATTCAGGCACACGTTTCTCAAGAAGCTGTTCCTGCATTTTCAGCTGGGTATTTCTGTGACCTTGAAATGTCACTTTATTTCTTTATACCTTCGCTTACTTACCTGTCATTTAGAGGTAGTGATAATATTTCAATCACAAGAGCATGGGTATACTTCAGCAAAAAGCTTCAAGATCGTGGGTGAAACTGCAAAGTATTGTCACACTCAGATTCCACTCATGTACAGACATGCTCAAATGACCTTCCACATGGATAACAACATGTATGTAGATTCAAATGTATCTCAAAGATATGTATGCCTTATTTATTTAGGCCAAGCTGACATTTCATGGTTGCCTAGTTACCAGAGAACAATAATGAGAATCTGCTTAGTATATATTGGATGATGAAGGGAAGGGAGAGGGCAGATGGGTATCATGTCAGACACAACCTCTTGTCAGGTAGGTTAGCCCTTTTCATGGGAAACACAGAGAAAGGCAAAAGAGATCAGAGCTGGAAGGAATTCAGAGAGGAAAGCAATGAGCTGGGACAGGAGGTATGTGTGGTTCTCAGAATTCCCATGGCACATCTGGGAGCACGAAGCAAAGCTCAGGTCACTGGAAGCTGTGAAATGTTCATTGCTTTCATGACATATTCCAAGTCTCAAGTTAAACAGACATTGGGAACATGATAAGTGGTTACAAAATTTGCCTTTACTTACACCAGACCTCTACCTTCATTCACCCCAGTAGTGGTACTCTTTCTTCAAAACAAATGCCTTTGCTAACTGTAAGGAAGAAGGAGGTTTTGCTGGGAAAAAAAAAAAAAAAAAACAAAAAAAAACAAAAAAAACCCAAAAAAACAAAACACAGCACAAAAAAAGTGCATTTTTCCCTTCCAACTGCATTAATTTTCTCCAAGATTTGCCTCCACTGGAGCTCCCAACCATTTCAAAAATTGCTTGGCCTGATTTTGTAAGCTCATAGAGGAGCCTTAAGGTTCAGAAACTCATCTGACTGTTTCATTTCATGGTAATGGTAGCCTGTGTAAATTTTCTGATGGGAAAAAATCTTTTTCAGATTGACATCTTGTGTTGCCAGATTTCATACAAGCCCAGAAAGCTTAATGAGGGAGCTTGAATTCATCCCAGGACACCCTGAGAACGGTTTATGGTTCAACATTCCCTTCAGAATAGAGATTCTGGAGTTCAACCTTCCCTGAAGGCGCTTCTGATAGCAGACAAAGAGGTTAAGACAAAATTAAAGATACAGTATATTTGCCACTATCCAAGTATTAAAAATAGAATTGCTAAGCTTAGAGACAAAAAAAAAAAAAAAAAAAACAAACAGGCTTTTGCTATAGTTGAGTATAGTTGAGCTGCCAGAAATTCACTCTGCATTATCCAGCTTAAAAGATGCTAGAACACAATATTTGTACTAAGGATCCAAATCTCAGGCAAGACCCTTGTCCTGGGTATTTCTCAGATATATACTGGATATGTTACTTACCTTAAATACACAGCTCCCTCACAAAGTTCCACTGAGAGTTAAGGCTTCTTTCCATACTCCTCAATCTCCAAGAACTCCCTATGACTCATAACATTAATATTTAATCAAGCTATGTTAACATTTCTTCCAAATGATTATTGACTGTCCTAACTTTGGAGACACTGTTGTTGTCCCTTGATCATATCTAGGAACAACTCCTGACAAGATAGTTAAAAACCTCTTTGCTGCTGAAGTTAAATACCAATGTTGAACTTGGCTCCAAACAAGCCATTTTAATGTTCTTAAAGAAATATTGTCAAAGCATATGTCTGGTACTGGACCCCAAGGACCACCCAGCCCAGTGCTCTGAATACAGCCAGGAACCAGCAGAGGTTTAAGAAAAGACAGAGCAAATATACAGTGATCCTTCTCCCACTGTATTCTTCCAGCAGCCAGATATCTGTGGCTGAGTTTCGTGAGCCAAAGATCACATCTGCATCAATGAATTTAGTAGATCTTAATGGCCTTCTTCTTTTTTTTTTCCATAAATGTGTCAAGATGCTTTTAGAGCTATTTATAATTTTGCCCTTCACACCATCCGGTGAATTCCACAATTTATGCATGCACCAGATGAAAAAAAGTGCCTCTTTTTGATTTTGACTGATGAATTTACTGGGGATTCCTACTCTTCATATTAAGAGAAAACAGTAATTTCCTACCCATCTCTGTGATCCTCCTAGACCCCTGCCATGCCCTACTCAGACATGTTTTTTCCAGCCTCAAAGTCCTAACACCCTACCAAATAAAAGGGAGGATTTGAGCTTTGCTGCCTTATGAACTGAGATACTGAAAAGCATGCAGAAGTGTAGAAAATTATATGTTTGTGGTATGAAGTAAATTTACATTATACAAACATACTGATTAGATTAGTACACGCAGACCACTGCAGGCTCTTGATGAAGATGGGACAGAATGGCAAACAATCATGGGACACAATGGCAAACCTTGGGGAGAACAGTGCTTGGGAAAAATCATGCTTGCACACTATGGAAAGATGTTGCTACATCAGAGCAGTAAAAGCAAACATTTTTTCATAATTCAAACCAGTATCAGCTCAAAGAATCTGATCCCAGAATCAGCTGTGCTGCCACAGACAGCAGATATCTGGTGTATTTCTATCCAGCCAATCACAAAGCCTTTTACACATAAGGCTGGAACCCACTCAGCAGAAGTGGCTCTGGTTGCCTAAAATCTGATCTAAATTACAGCTCCAGCAAATTTTGGATCAAGCTTAACTGAGAAAGTTTTTGAACTACCTTGAATTTTGGAGGCATATTCTCCAGGTCGGGAGTTTGGGTTTTTTTCTGTAATCATGTACCCAGGCAAGTACAAAATATTTATTTTTAATTCCCTCTGCAGGACAAAAGTTACCTCACCAACCAACCTTCTGGGCTGTGCCATAAATCATGCTGAGAGCCAAGTGCACAACATACAAGAACTAAAGAAACTACAGAAGAAAGGCAGAGACCTGAAAATGTCCACTGGCAAATCACAACTGAACTTCTCTTCCTAGCCTATATCCTCAAAGGTTGTGGCAACTAAACCTTGTGAGATATTGAAATGACCCTTGACTATGACTGTCTACCTACTTAGCAAGGCTTATTTACTTCATGTTCATCATGCAATCTGAAATCATCCAATAATAACTATTCTAAATAAGTCAACCACGTTTTCATATTTAATGTACATACTGTAGCTAAATAAAACCACTTTTGAGGGGTAAATAATTGCAGAGGAAGAGAAAAATTCAAGAGCGTAGGCTATGAAGATGCACTTTCAGCTGAAATTTTTTAACAAGCAATTAGTTGAGGCAGAAAAGCAGGAAAACTGTTCTTATATGGCTAAATCAACACTAGAGGAGGGTTTCACACTAACTGTGGCAGGTAAGTAGAAGACAGCAAGGTGGTACATGAGGGGAGGGGTCAGTAGGGGGTTATGGTCTAAAAGAGACAAGAGCAAGGAACCTGAAGCATGAAGTTGCCTCAGGCTGAGTCTGGGGGCAAGTCCTTTAAATTCCTCTGTTGAACAGATTTTGCATTTATAGTGGGAGGGTAGAACTTACAAATGGGGTACTGTAGGGATTAACAGAGCAAAGACATTTAGGAATGTAAGTGCAGTACACCCAGCCTCAAAGAGTGAAAGAACCCAGGAGCTGGACTCCAGAAAAGTCACTACAAGGTCTTCATATTTTTCCCTCTGGAAAAGCTGCTGTGCTTGAACAGTCTTTGGAGCACTCGATTCCCAACTTCCCAGCATGTAACACTCACAGAGTCACCAGCATTCCCAAAAGCAGATGGTGACTCTGGATCACCTCTACAGTGACTCTGGCCCCTTAGAGATGCAGAAAATCCAGCTCCTCTCCACAAGTGTCAGAAATTCCCTCTGCTCCACACAGCTCCTGATCTTCAGGACCAGCAGTGAATTCCTAACTTCTCAGCCCCACCTCTCCTGATGCTGTCCCAGCTCACAGGAGTTACTTTCTACTTCTCCCCCTTATTCCTTGGCCTGCCTCTACTGAGATTCCTCTTTGCTCCTCGACCCTTAGCAGAGCCTACCACATAGGTTGCAGTGAATCAAGGTGGAATAGGATAGGGTGAAACTACACAACCTCAGCAGCAGCCAAGACTTCCTGATTCTTCCTTGCCTGGGGGAGAGAAGGGTTTGCAATCTCACTTTTTCTCTTTTCCACACCTACAATGCTAAAAGTGAGTGGGGTAAAATGAAGTCAACCCATTTTACCTGAAGGTGACAAGGGAGGAGCACTGCACAGGATATCTGTTCCCTCTACCATCTGCCCACAGGAGGTCCATTGTCCTTCCTCCCAGTTTAAAAACAGTTTTCCAGTCTTTTTCAGAATTCACCAAAAAACAGTAGCCACCTCCTCAATGAAACTAGGATCATGGTAAAGAACTATGAACTGTCCTCTGGCATACAGCATGAGGTGATAAGGGGACCTTTTTCAACCAGCCAGGTGGGCAGGCTAGGCAAGGCCAGAAAAGGGTGTGAAATAATGAAACAATGCAAAAATCACCTCCTGAATCACACAGGGATTGCTCCATTGGAGAGAAGAGGAGAGCAAACCTGGAGAAAGATGTAGCAATGGACAAAGAGGATCTGAATTTAAAAAGTAAGGGTTTTTCTGGAAGTACAGTTGAGACAACTGGTACGTGCAGGTCACACACATTATCCTACTATCCCCATGACACTACCTTGGGGTTTGCTCCTACAGAAACAGCCCAGCCTGGATTTGGCCAGCAGTGGAGCATGAGGAAACAAAGCAAGAACTGTGTTGGTGGCTCTGCAGACAGCGCTCTGTCACCAGAGACAGCTCTGGATGAGCACGTCCCTGAAAGACTGTATCTGAGGATGCTGTCTGCCAGATGGCCACAAATTCTTCCCAAGGCTTTGGAGTTTGTCATGATTTCATCCTTTTTTAGGACTATGAAGCCCTGCCTCATGCAAAATGAGGCTTCGCCTGCTTTAAGCAGCGGTGAGGCAGTGCATCCGAGAGCTCTCAGAATAGGAGACTGATGTTTCCATCCAGCATTTGCAGGGAACTCTGCTCATACCAAGGGCAGCGACCACACACTCCTATTTCAAGTGGGGATGAAGCATGTCTCCCCAGGTAGAGAGAAATATGCTCTGTGGAGGGGCAGGCTGGGTGAGGAAAATGGTCAGTTCAGGAAAAGACATGGAAGCAGCGGTTTGTAAAGCCAGAGTGGTCTAGGGCCATGTCTGATCTCAAGGGAGAAGGACACCACCAAAGCAATATGATGTGCAAGGGACCACAACTGATAAAAAGGAAGAAGAAAAGAGGAGATCAAGTGGAAATAGGAGGATGTTGAGATGCAGAAAAAAACACCAGATGAGATGGAAAATGCAAGCTGGATAAACACTATTCTATCCTCGCTCCTTACTGAGCAAAAGCACTTTGAAAGTAAGTCATTATTATTATTATTATTATTATTATTATTATTATGAACATAAAGAAATAATCCCACTTTTGCTCTATCATCTGTCCCTTTGGCTGAGAAATGTCAGATGCTCAGGGAGGGGAGGAGGAAAGGTTGACATCAGACAACATCCATTTGTAAAATTGTATCTGCCAGTTTCCCAGCAGCTGTGATCTCCAGTTAATATCAGGAGTGAATGTGAAAGGTTAGACAGAGGGGAGCTGGGGGTGGAGGAATGATGATTTTCAGTTCTCCCCAGCAACTCTTGGCACGAAAGCCAGCACTTGATAACGAATTGACTCAGTCACTAACTCACACAGGCTCCCTCTCTAGAATGGACTCCAGTCTCATTAGCAAATACAATTGACAGTAAAAATAAACACACTTGCACCCTCCCCCTCGTGTGCTGCTGACACAGACCTGATTGACAGATCTCACAAGTACATCAATGAAAGGAGAGGACAGCTGCTGTTGCCAGCCAGCTTGAACACGGAATGGAGCTAATAATAATATCTTACTTTTACACAGTTTCTTTCTGTCACGATCCAAAGCACCATAGAAAACAGAGCAGTCTAGCAAGCTCTGAATGGTTTGCAGTAAGTAATTTTGAGAAGGAACTTCTCTGTTCAGTT
Source organism: Serinus canaria (assembly GCF_022539315.1). NCBI lineage: Eukaryota > Metazoa > Chordata > Aves > Passeriformes > Fringillidae > Serinus > Serinus canaria. The sequence goes on from NC_066314.1 coordinate 46,980,059, forward strand.
GCTCAAAGGAGCCATATTTTAAATTTATTAATTTTCTGCTAGCTCTGACAGTGAACAATACCCAGAGTTAACAGCCCAGAAAAGAGAACAACAAAAAGCAGCCAGGCTTTGTTTTGTTTGCAAAATAAACAAATCTCAAACAGTTTGTTTGGTTCTGAAGCACGACTGCACACACCTAGGCCTTATCCTAGTGATGAAGTATTCTGGCAAGCCTCAGGAAAAATTTTCAAAGACATTATGCCTGAGTTATCTGAGAGTGAAAGGGGGAAGAGATGGAAGAAAGTATCTTTACAGCCTTTAAACAAATAATTAATCAGACCTTTTTGCACTGTGGAAGTGCAAGTAGTTGAGATTACACTTCGGTGAGGAATTGTCGTTACACCACATCATAAGGAAGAAAAAAATATTAATTGTTTCAGAAGTGTGTCCAGGCATTAGCAATGTACACATGCAGTAACACCACAGCATTATGCACAGAACATGCCTAGCAGTCTCCAAGGGCAGATGCAGTTTTACACAGAAGCAACCACTTCCCATCAAAGATTATACATTGCAAAAATTCCAGCAAAGAGCCATTATGCACATACTCCACAGGCTATGTCTGAAGGCGCTATTTAGAACAAGAGCCATATGCAAGTCTCCCAGCATGCAGTGTTCAGTATGCATTATCCCACTTCACCCTGCACAGATCCTCCTGCCTGAACTGCCAGCTGCAATCTCACCAAAAAGGGCAAGAGAGTTGAACCCACTCCCCTCATGCTTAATATCATGGAGTCTGGAGTGCTCCTTGGTGAGAAGGTTTCTGACAAGGCCCCACATTTTCCGCAGCAGCAGAATTTACTATGGAATACATTTTATTTCCTCTTAAACTGCAGGACTGCATTCTTCAGGTAATGACATTCTACTCTAAGATTGTAAAGAAACCTTAAAATACCAGGCAGATGCAATCTGATGCCATGCTGCCCTGCTGAATCCACAATCTGCATGGAAGCACCCTTTTCCATTCTCCTCCAACATTGTAAAGAAACCTTAAAATACCAGGCAGATGCAATCTGATGCCATGCTGCCCTCCTGAATCCACAATCTGCACGGAAGCAGCCTTTTCCATTCTCCTCCAGGGAGGTCTTATGCCTGAGCTAGCTCTGTGGCTCTTCAGTACATGTGAGAAAGGCATCAAATCTTCCCTTTTCCTTACTGGCACTTAATGCTAATTAAAACAAAATTATTAGCTCTATTATGTTCCCTGCAATAGAGAAAACAGATGAACAAACCAGGGGTTCCTTAGACCCAGTACAGACAGTGGCTGATTTACCAAACCCCAAGCCATCAGAGCTTCTCTCATTGCTTTCCCCATCAGCTGGTTCAGCAGTGAACAGCAACCAGTACAAAAACTCATTTCAAATTGAAAAGAGAGATGCTGTGCAAAACATTATCATTTTATATGTAAACACCTTTTCTTTTTTTAAAGGATTTTTCTACAAATTGTACATGCTATGCAAAGTAAGGAGTTTTCCAGTAGCATTAAGACCCAGTCACTGAGCCCTGAGTTAGGTTTCTAGCAGCTGGATGGCAAAGCCATCTCAAACGTGGTTCCCGCAAATAATCCAGCCTGGCTGGTTCCTGCCCAGTCACTTCTTATCTCTTCTGCTTTCCCAGCACACTCCATCTACTGCCATATGTTTCCGAGCAATGCTTCTATACAGTAATCTGTGGACATCAGCTTATGGACTTGAAGGAAAGGGCATCAAATTCAGCTCAGCTAAACTGGCAGCAATGAGTAGTGTTAGGGACTGGAGGTTGCCAAAATCTCAGTCTCTTAGAGGCTGAAGACAGGACTTTCTGCATAGATGAAGGTCCTGAGGAAGTAGAGAAAAACTGAATGGGTTTCTTCAGGAATGAGGAAGAAGAGGAAGGAGAAACGAACCAATCCCCGTCTATAAGTTCAAACCATCAAGAGCACACCTATTCTTCCCAAACACTTTGATGTAGAGATGGAAAGCTATCATCTTTCGTTCCCAGGCTAACCATGACACCATGTTTTGCACAAAAGCCCATCTGTTGTTGATGCTCAGTGTGCTCGACAGTTCTCTGTTCCCCTCCACCACAAGCTGTTGCTGTGGGGTTCAGTTCTTCTCTTCCCAAATCTCATTTGTTTTCTGCAGCCAACAAGGTGCAGCTCTGAATGACTCCTAAAGAGAAGAGAAGACATGCAGTTTCTGATCTTGCTGATGGAAGAATGTGCTTTGTAACCTTTACCTTTTTTCTTCCAGCATACAGGAATTCCTCTGTGACAAATGCCCTCTTACTTTTGTACCAAATTGCCCCAGATTCTTGCTCCTCCTACTTCCTGTGCAGCATTCCGCACACCCTGCCTCCTGGGCCAGACCCTTCTGATAACATTAGGTGAATAGAATAGGAGAAGTTCTATAATAGAACATTTTGTTTATTTTAAATCTATATTTATCAGGCCAGTGTGCATCAGAGAAGATTTAATTAGCCAGTGAAGCTCGCCTTTGGTATGTTTTCATGAATACAGTAAGAGTTTTGATGCATGACTTCGGGCTACTACCACAAACAAAGAAAACATACCATGAAATTAAGAAACATAATATACAAGAGAAGACACTTGGCTGCTGTTACACATTTCACTGAGAAATAGGCCACTACCAAACCTGGATCAAGCTGCCTAAATCTGGGGATATATTTTAATTCAGATCAAAGTTTTGCACTGCGCTCTCAGTTAATTGCTGGAAAGCAGTTAATTGCACGTGAGCTGCTGCACAGGACCCTGGGCAAAAATGAGGAGAGAGAAGAAAGCATGGGCAACTAAATAAATGACACTGATGTGACACATTAACAAAACCCCAAGGTTGTTTTGCATTATTTTGACAGCAAGGGCTCCAAAAAGACTGCTGTGCCAACCAGGAATACACCAGAACACAGCAAGACCCCGCCCATGTTTCTGCCATGCTCCCTGCATGGGTCTGCACAGATCTGAAGCAGACTGACCCAGCAGCCCAGCTCTTTAGAGCATAGTTAAGTCCTGCTGGTGTCAATGATGTGGTACAGCCAAGTAAATACTAAGAGTCAACATCAAGAGTCAAAGCTGACCTCTTCTAAGCAGCTGCAGAATGGCATCCTTGGGATATCCAGGCCACTTCTCAGGGAAGAAGGTGTTCAGGTCTTCCCAGGTATACCTTTGACCCAGTTCTAACTCCATCACACATGTCTTGCCTGGCCTTCTCTGATGAGCTGAAGCTAAATAATACATTTGACTTTGCAGGTTTGTCATAAAGATTCATTATTTATAATTTACACTTCCCTGTATGTACTGCTGTGTGATGCCATTTATTATCTTTCAGTCCTCCATTCATTTTCAGAGGAGAAGTCAAACACAAATCCCCTTTTTCAGACTACTCAGAGAAAAACTATCCAGCCCAAATTTCAATTTTATCTACCATGATTTCTAGATAACAGACTTTTTCTCCCAAGTTTCAGAAATGCTGGTAACGTGCAACCTGAAGGAGCAGCATATATCAGGAATCTTTACCGGGCATGGTTCTGCTGGCAAATTCCTTACAGCTTTACTGTGCTTGCAGCACCCATTAACGCATGACTGTCTTTCCTATTACCACTTCCACACAGCACAGAGTGAGGAAGAAAATAGCACCTGCCAGCAGACAGCTGGGGTTTGCATCCAGGTGTGAGCAGCTGGGGCTCTTTCACATGACTCGGGTTATGAGGAAGCGAAATTCAGAGCATACAGATGAGGAGCAGTGTGGGAAGGTCTTACCAAAACTGGCTCTGTCATTTCAGGGCTGAAGAGAAGATTTCATTCTCCAAGAGCTGTCAATCTGGTACTTTTCTGCAAGTGATAATATTTCCTAAGTTTATTTTTAAACTTAGTGAAGTATGTGCTACCTAACAATGTATGTCTCTTCAGTATCAGGGAAAAAAAGATAAAAAACTACTGAATATCAAGCACTCCAAACCCAAAGCAGGTGTAGCCAAATTATAGCTTAATATGTTTCAGGTATTCCATTTAGAGCTTCTGATCTTTCAAGGAAATAGGTTTTCCCCACTGAGAAATGTATATGCAGTGAAATTAAAGCAACTTTAGCCCCATGTGAACCAAAAGTAGGTTGGGCATCTATTTTAAATAATCACCCAAGTGTTAATTTTTCATGATGGAAAGAAGACCTGGGAAGAAAGGAATATTCTCTTCTTCTAACCCAAATGTTCACCTCAAAACTGCTGTCTTTGCTACTCAAGCCTGGGGTGTAATACAGCATAAAACCCAACTGCTGCTGTTTGCCATCTTTAGAGACAGGGCAGGGCACAAGGTGGCCTGGGGAGCGGCACTTCTCTATCTAGCACGAGAAGAAAACAAGATTCCAGGGTGAGGGGGGAAAACCCAGCATATGTAGAAGCCTTGAAGCTCAGACCCTTCTTCCACCTGAAGTCCATCCTCCCTCTCCCCTTCCTCACTTGGGAAGCAGATCCTGAGGGAACAGTGGCATCCCAGGTGGGACAGGAGCAGGGAGCTGTGGTGGTGTGGGATTCTCCTGCCACCCCACACTGGCCCTCCATGAAAAGAGGAAAAAATAAATCCACAGGCAAAGAAGGAAGGCAAGTGCTGCTGAGTGGCTCATTGGTTTCTATGGCAACTGGCTCCGCTCTACTCCAGCTGCTTACCCCACAGTCCCTCTGTCACCCTATTTTTATCTGAGAAATCAAAGAAAAAGGAAAAGTGGTGGAGGTTTGGGGAGGAGAGAGTTGGGAAACCTTCTTGGGTTTTGCAGAGAGAAGGTTAATATGCGTGCAGCCGTGTCTTGCTTTTAATCACAAGTTAAATCTTCTGTGTGGAGGCTTCCTATGGGATTCCTCAGACTCCATGCAACATCAGATCCCTCATTTGCCACCATCCTGAAGCAGCATGCAAGAAAGGCAGCCCAGCCATGCCCTCCTAAGAATGAGAAGCAGCTGGGCCATGAATTTGACCTAGGCATTGACACCAAAAAGCACAGGAAGAATCTTCTACTAGGGGAAAAACTCCCCTCCCACAACCCAACACAACGAAGTGATGGAAGTCAAGACACCACTATTTTAATAGCTCTTTGGTCTGAAAAGTTATATCCTTTTTAAAAAAAAAAGTTGAATCTGTCCATGATCCCTCTGGCATGTCCTGCATGGTGCCAGAAAATCCTCACGATGAATGCAACATGTTTTGCTCAAATATCTCATTAAGGCAAGAGCCAGGACCACATTCACCTGGGCTGTGCCAAGACTAAGCTTTAGCCCATGGATTTTGGTGTTGGAGCCTTCGGTTGTTGAGCTTCAATATATCTGCTGGTCAATCTAGAGGATATTGTAGCCTGCAGTTTCAGCAAGGATAGGAGTGTGTGTCAACTAAAGCATGGAGCCCTTGGCCTCTTCTGCCTGACCACAGAACCACCAAACCAAAGGATACGCTGGGTTGGAAGGGGCCCACAAGGGCGATCGAGTCCAGCTCCTGGCCCTGCACACCACGATCCCCAAGGCTCACACCCTGTGCCTGAGGGCATTGCCCAAAATTTCTTGAGCTCTGCCAGGCTGGTGCTGTGACCACTTCCCTGGGGAGCCTGTTCCAGTGCCCAAACACCCACTGGGTGAAAAATCTTTTCCTGCTATCCAACCTAAACCTTCTCTGACACAACTTCAGGCCTGGGTTCCCTTGGGTCGTGCCACTGGTCACTACCTGCCTTTCTGAAATAAATGTGCCCAAACACTGTGAGAGACAACTATTTGGCAGATATTTCTAGCTTCACTCCCCTCCTTCTCCCTAGAAATTCCAGAAGTTTTATAACGAAACGTTGCAGCCATCCTCCAAATAATGATGCCTAAATTCCAAAGAAAGCAGATTGACGCCATAAACATCAATATTCACTTTTTCCATTTCAACTGCCATGACATTTGATGCTTACATCCACGCTGTTCCTGCTAACAGCACTGTGGAAGTCTACCTTTGCAGCACACATTTTCACTTGCTGCCACAAGAAGGGATATTGATCTGTGTACCTCTGCTCACACAGCAAGGCTTTCCATTTTGGAGCTGTGATATTGTCGTACTAAGAGGACAAGGAAAAGATCAATGATTTCTAACAATGATCACTTTTAAGAGGAAGAGCATTGGTAAAATGACTTACTAGTCCAAATATCGCCTTTGCAGTCTCTGCAATAAGTTCTGTATCCTGGCAGGCATTAACTCCATTGCTTTTGATAAAAGCAGCATGTTGGGAGAGAATCACCCACTTCAGAAATGTTACTGACTATGGCATGTGATGGTATATACTTTATATAGAACAGGTTACAGCCTTACAAACAGGGCCCTAGGAAGGCTGGGGCCTCCACAGGGACATCCCTACAGCCCAGCTGAGAAGCAGAGCATCTGGGAGGCACCAGGGGCAGCCTTATCCCATGGCATCAGGTACCTCTGTGGAGCAGCGGGGCCATGGCTGGGCAGGGCAGAGCTGTGGGGAGCTGGAGAACATCCCTGCTGCAGCATCACTGGGACAGAGGCTGATGGCTCTGGGCACCTGAGGGCCTGGGACCTGGGCAGAGTGGAAGAAGCCCTAAGAAATGCTGGGCAAGGACAATCAGGGTTGTTGGTGTCCCCTTGAGAGGCCTTGAGAAGAAGTCGTATAAGGCATCTCAAGAAACATTTCAGTTCCTAGGAATTTGGAAGCTGGCTTACTCCATAAAGCTACTGGGATTTTTTACTTCCACCTGTGGGCCCCAGAACATACAGTGACAACACACCTCATGGTTTATTCAGCCAGGTACTGCATTTGCCAATTTTTCTCCAAAGGGCCCTTTGTTAGTTTCTGGAAAGACACGAAGAAAAGGTGCTCCCAACGAGACCTCTTCTGATACACGTTACTTCAAACATTTTGATCAAGTCCCTTCTGCAAGAATTTAATTTCTTGAAGCCACTCCCAAGCTCATCCTCCCAGGGAACCCTGTAAAATGCATTATCAAAATTTTCTTTGGCATGAAACAACACATTCACCCTGTAACCCTCCAGCACCTCTGCACAGTCTGGGGGACTGTCATGATAAAAACACACACAAGAAAGCAGAGAGGACTCAGGACTACAAATTTTTGTCTGACAGCCTTGGAAAATGAGAGGTCCCTGAGAACAAGACAAGGACAGAAAGAAAGATAAGAAGACCGAAGCACACAATCAGGACTCCTCTGCCAGGACGTTGGCTGAAGGTGGCCCCTGGCCAGCCCAAAAGAGATGCACAGGAGATCCTTTGCAGTGAGGGGCACTGAAGGCAGAAGCAGAGGTGACCTGAAGGGAAGCAGCAAGGCATGCTTACAAGGCCTTTAGTTCACAGGAGGGACAGCAGCCTCTGCTGGGTGGTGATGGACAACCTCACGTCCTGAGCAATAAATGAAAGGGTGAGTGACTCCTTTTAAAAGGGGTAGTCAAGGGCAGAAGTGCAAATAATTAAATGTGCATCTGCACTTGCCTCTGCAGGTTTGGTAGAGAGGTGGAAGCTCTTTGACTGCCAGACAAGTGGCTTTACTGAGGAACAGTGTCCCATTTGCAAAATTGGAGGCTATGATTCCTGACCTTCCTTGTAGAGCATTTTCATAACTACAGATGGAAATAACCAGCCCTAGGTGGCGATTCTGATCATCATTTATTCTGCTTTCTGACAAGAGGGGTGCACAAGCACTTTGAGATGAAATGTGTCTGCACATTTAATTTATGGAAAGTAGTCATGTGCAGTCTTGACATTTGTTTTCCACACATAATAGCAACAGGAAACTCAAGCTTTTGAATGTTTATAAGAAATGAGTACACATGCAAACAATGCTGACAGAAGATGATATTCTCTACAATCTGAATATTTTCACTTCTTTTGCATTTCTCACTTGTCCTTATTCAGCACATTTTAACCTGCAAATGTTATCCTCAAAGGTCATAGGAAACTCAGATTGACAAATAAAGCTGAGGCACTGCAAAGATTGTACTTGGTAACACAGACTGAAACTGATAGAGATATGTGTGGAGAAATCTTACAGAGGTCTGACCATAGTGTAAAGTCTGACAAAAGAATCCTCCACTCTTCAGTGGGGACCCTTAGCCCTATCCACCACAAACTAGAAGACCCAAGTTAAAAAGGAAAAGCCATATTAATTATCACATGTGAATTGGCTCTTTGGAATAGTCTCTCCTATCTGTACTTCCAGATAGTCCATGGCAGCAGGGTTACACAAAACACTTCAGTCTGGCTAACACAGCCTAAAACTCAGTACTGACTCCTTCACTGAACTGCCAGGACTGGCCACAAACACATGTAGAGCCGCTGCAAATCTTATTTGCCCTGCAGAGCCCTTGGATAAATCCCTCCTTAGAGTAGTTCTCGGGATGACTGAGCTACAAAGCTGGTGGGTGCCAGTGACCACTCCAACACCTGCTGTCTCCCTAATGATCTCAAATCCCTCATCCTCACAGGGAAGCAAGATACATCAAAAACAGACAGAGATGGGACTCTCTCCTGAAGAGAGAAATAAGCTTTTCTGAGTGTCCCATCCAGCAGTTCAGGGGAGTATTGAAGGGAAGAAAGGTGAAAATCAAACAAACATCTTTTGTTCCTTTTTTGTAAGAACCGCTAAGCTATTGTGCAACAAAGAGATGTTCCTTGTTAAGGGTAACTCCATGGCTATCAGATCTCTTTTAGCAATGTCATACATGGATGTTTATCATCTGCTTTGCTCGACTTTGTCCAAGCTCAGTCTCCTTGATATCAAGCAAGAGTGACTTGGAGGTCCTAGTCCAGGTGTTGTGCCATTTGTGTGCTTTGCATTCTGGGCACAGAAACAGAGGAACTGAATCTTGAGGCTCTTTGTTTTCTCATCAGTTGTTTTAATGAAGCAGAATAATTCCATTACTCTATACAGAGGGAGCAGGCAGTCTATCTTGTCCTTCTGAGGTTCTGTTTGCTGGTTCATAATTTGCAGTGGTGATCTTGAAAAAGCTGGCATAGCTTACAACCAGGCACTCTTCAGAAAGGAGATATATCACTGAGAATTACTAGCTTATCAGGTCACTCTCCCCATCACCCAGTGCAAAAGGCCTGCAAGGTAATTTTCATTCCACCTGGTGTCTTAAATCCATGCCACTCTGATGTTTGCAGTAAAGGAGTTCATTCATTTTATTTGCACCCTTAAAACTCCAGCCACACGTTGGTACCCAGCAACCCTGGTTGCCTTGGCTGCAGAGATGGCAGGGGCATGTCAGGATCTTGTGCCAGCAAAAGAAGCAGCAATAGCATGAAAAAGGGAGGAGGCTGCTGTGCTACACAAGACATCCAGGAAAGACATTATGCAGGTTACTAGAAACATCCTGCAAGAGAAGCAGACTTCCAGGTATATTTTCAGAGAGTGGCAGTTTCTGTTTTCATCCTCACAGGATGATGATGTTGTGACTACTTCAGTACTTCGGCATCTCCACGAGGAAACAGCTCACAAGGTGCTTACACTGAAAAGCAGTAAACAGCTGGCTGGAAGTTAGAATTGCACAGTGGCAGTGGTCCTCAGGAGAGATCCAAACACCAAGCACAAGCATGCACTGGCAGCATTCGAAACACATGAGCAACTGTGGCTCACCCTTTAATATAGGCTTTCAACTGGATCGGTGAAGACTCAGTTCAGAAAAGTGATGGGATAGCACACATCCTGACCAATTTGGCAGATGCTAGACTTCTTTAAGGATATTGATGCACCCTGATCTGTCTTTCCTGCCCCACACTGCACAGCCACATCCTTTGCTCCTTGAGGTCTGTGTTAATGGATTGTCAAAGATTTTTCTCTCTGTGTACTGCTTTGAGACACCTTTGCAGCAAATTACATGGCATCATTCAGCAAGAGACAAAGGTCCCACATCCAGCTGTGAAGTGGGCTAGTAACATCATACTGCCTGGTTCCTAAAACCAGCTGCAGTAACGGGGATAGTGTTAGGGACTGACACAATGGCAATCTGACAATTTCGTGTTGCTATGCAACTTGAGTTGGGAACAGACTTTTGCAGTTGCTTCTTAGTTGTCCATTGAATGCTCACTGACAGTGTCTGGCAACATTCCCCACTCGTCACTTCACCCAAAGCAGCAAGAATTCATATGCAGCTTTTGTGCCAAGGTGCCCTCTTCAAGCCACTAGTGTAAGCAAACTGAGATGCAGACACTTGCAATGCTTTTTCCAACCTGAATGAGATTCCTGTTGTGCTACACACAGACATAACTGGCTAGATACCTTCACACACATTTCTCTTTCCTCTGATTCATTGCAGATCTTCCCTTTTTTCCTCCTTTCTCACCTTAAGGTCATCATGAAGATGACCTTCTTGTCAAAAAAGAGCACTGTCTCTGGAAGCTTCTCCCTGGCCATGTCACAGCTATTACCACACCAGTTCACACTGTTTTGTGACTTTGTACATGTGATTCCTTCAGACCTTCCATCTTTCTCCCAATTGTTTCCTCAGACTCATACAAAGTGGGAATAGATACAGTACTTGCTCCATCTTGTTTTATTCATCTGCCCTGAAAGTGCCTTGACCTGTCTTGAAACTGACCAGTTCGAAAACCCCCAAGCAATGATGCCTTCAGCCCTTTCCTTGGGACTCTGAAAGACTGACAAAACTCAGTGGTTTAAGAAGCTGACCTGCTCATCTCCCTTGCTGAAACCTGACTGCTTCTAGTGACATCTCCTTGTGCCACCCTCAAAAACCTGCCCTTGCATCCTGGTATCACCTGAACGCTAAGGTGATGGCTATTCTACATCATAAGTGATTCATTCCCTATGATCCTTTGTTACCACTTCCCAGACCTCTGTCAATTTGTCGCTTTTCTGTGAATTCCTGTGCTTTCCACAATCTGTTTTGTGGTGTTGCTTGTGTGATGTTTAATAGCCGCAGCTCGGAGTTGGCTGCATTTCAGTGGTAGGAGGGGGAACACAGGGAACTGCGAACTGAAACTCTGTATAATGTTGCTAGAGATGAGAAGAAGTAAGGGAGTGTTTGCTATGCACGCTATCTCCAGAAAAACATCTTTGCAAGTGCGTATCTGTGCAGGCATTGTGGAGATAGGGATTACGTTATGCAGAGGGAAGAGGAGCTGACTGACAGTAGAGATTTGCAGTCCATATTGATGTTTCACAATTGTGCATCTGTCTGCAGAACAGCCATGGAGCTCTTGAAGTCACTGCACTAAAAAAAAAAAAAAAATAAGGAAAGGGAAATCAATAATTTCACTCACCCTTTTACCACAGCTTTATCACAGAGGGTGAAGGAGGAGTGTGTCATAACAGCTCATACTAGTGCGAAAATTTTAATCAAAACAGTCTTCAACCAGAATATACCACTTTGATAAAATCAACATTTTTCAAAAAATCCTAAGTTCAAATGAAAAATCCCTATGTAAAAGGAGGCTGAAACAAAAATTTTGATATTGAAAAGTTTGCCTTAAGGAAAAAAATGACAGATTTCTTTTCAAATTAAAATGCTATTTTTGAAAGTAACCTTTTCTTTTCTTAATAAATTTTTCTGCTTGTGTTGTTTTTATGTTCTTCAGTTAATAATGAGAGACATTGATGAGTTCAATATCCTGCCATTAGCCTGGAATCAGGTTTCCAGGATATTAAAAACATTTGGTCCCTAACTAGTACCCAGAACATTTCTATTTCAGAGTGCAAAAATTTAAATGGTTTCATTCAGCACAGACTAATAAAGCTGCTATTGCTTTTGATAGCAAGCTCATTACTTCGTAGAAAAACCACTTGTTTTGAATATAAAATATCACCTGTACTGAATTATATAACAATATTTAATTATTATACTCATGGTATGTTATGTTACTGGTAGGATTGCATAACGTGGCCTCATATGAGACTTGAGTTGGCATAACTTAACTCTGCATTTCAACTGATATGTGAAAGGATACCAAAACTTCACTAATTTTTAAAATAAAATATCAGTTATTTTTCTAAAAGCATCTAATTTAAATGTTCATAATTTTTTTGTTTCTAGGAATACACTGAAAACAGTATTTTTATCACTGAAAGTAACAAGATGCCTTGAAATCATAAACTTTGACATTTCTCTCAAATGAACATTTCAAGTTTCCTCTGGCTCTCACTTAACCTGTGATTCATTCTTTGTACTAACTGTAAATCTCCCTATTTGGAATAGTTTTCAGATTGGAGGCCTTGTCAAAAGCAATCATCATAAATTCAGCATGCACTTTTATCGTATCTGGTTCTACCAGCATTTGTTGCAAGGTAAAGCAGCTCATAGGTACTCACTTTCATCCCAATATTAATTCTTTTCTGTGCACTAACAGGAATCTCAAAATTATCCCCATCAGAATATATAAGCGAGGATAAAAATAAATCAGGATAAATTACATCAATCTTGCCACCCCACCACACCCAAGAACACAGAGGATTTCAAGGCTCCCACCACAGCCCTGCTCACAAGATCCTGTTGCAGGGAGGACCCAGGATGGGACTGACACTTCTCCTCCATTCCTCTGCTCACCCCATGGCTCATCAGAAGAGCTTGGACTTCCCTTTCTCGCATGTGAAGGCAAGAAGAAAAGAAAAAGCTCTCCTTTCTGAAAGCGCAAGTCCTCTTCTTCCTGCCGTCAGCAGCTGCAGTGGAACTGCAACCCAAGGCTTCCACCTAGTGTCTGTCTGCCGGCCAGCTCGGCACAGCAGCCCGCTGCAAGGCTGGGGCACCAGGGCTGCCCGGGAGCCCCCAGCAAGAGAAAGCCTTGGCTGATTTTTGAGGTGGGAATGTTTTCCTTACAATACAAAACCAAACCTCCGTTCGTTATGGACCACCCAAGCTGTCACCTAGAACTAACCAGCTTCTGGTTTACGTGTGGAAAGTAAGATTGTGTGCCAAAATCCAAGGCTTTGGGTGGATGCAACAGAAAGAGGAGAAGAGAAGCTTGCTGAATTACGTAGGACCACTCTCACATGCCCAAGGATATTTTCTTAACCTTTCTCTGGTGCTGGCTTACCTTAAGGATAAGCCCACAAGAAAACTGAGTGACTTTCTAACATTTCAATTCTACTAATTAAGAGATACTTAAAAACTAGGCACGGCCTTTAGAATTGATATGTGATAGACAGGTACATTTCTTCCACTTGTGTTTGACTCCTCCCTCCACCTTCATTTCACATCAAGGTGATGGCTGTTCTGCATCATGAGTATCTCATTCCCTGTGATCCTTTTTTTTCCCACTTCCCAGACAACCTTTGCAGATTTGGTGGGACTTCAATCAGAACAAAGAATGAAAGACCTTATCAAAAATTGGTTTTGCCTATCCCTTTCTCCATCCTATGAAAAGACAGTGTGTTTGCTGTTGGATTTTGATTTCCTTCAGGGCATCTAAAGCAGCAGAATCTTGGTGCCTGTCAAAGCAGCACCCTATGTGTGTTGTCACCCTCATACACTCATACCGTGACCTGATGTGAAAGTGTCTTCTACCTTCTCTGGTAAGTCCAGCTTTTAAAAATCTCTAGTGCAGGCGCTTCCAAGACCTTTCACAAAAGGTAGTTCATCAGTTTTAAAATGCTTCTCTTGATCTGTCTGCTTCAGCTTCCTTAGAGCAAGTTTCCTTGTGCTTTGGTTTATGTAAGCTAGAGGCTGTGTTCTCCTTCCAACACCTGCTATTAGTCATTTGGGCAAGTGGGTGTGTATATGTAGATCCATACATACACCCATTCACAAGAAAACTCTGTTAAGAGGAGCTCAGAGCTTACAACAGGGCCCTAGAGCTTTTTAGAATACATAGTCACACTTGGAAACTGGAGTCACTGAAAGCCATAAAAACTCACCAAGCCACGAAACCTGATCGGCTGCCTCAGCATTCCAGTATCCCACTGCTCTCACCTACAAAAGCCCATATTCCTTCAGCTTCCCAGCTGCCTACTCTTTTCATGATGTGCATGAAATTCAGGGTATGTTCTGTGGGGTTAGGAGACCATTTTAGCTGAATCAGTCTGTGTGCAATGTAAAGGTAAACAGGAAAGGAAAAGCTGCTGATGGAAGAAATGGTTGGAGCTGAGACACACACATTACCTCTTGGGGATGATGAAGGACTGTGCAACACAGACACAGCATCCTGCCACACAGGACCAGCTGACTCTTATGTGGGAACTCCACCACAGCACTGGTAGGAGCTATAGGGTGAATACAGAGGGTATATTTCATTGACGTCACTAGCCAGCATTACTTAGAACAGGGCTAAGCACAATTGCAAAAAGAACTGCCTCCAAGCTATTCTATTTATATTCCTACCAGAGCTACCATTGGTACAGTCATCCTGCTGCTGAAATCCTGACCCTGTCGTTACCAGTGTAGCCACAGACCAGAGGAGATCATTTTGGATCTTTTCAGAATTTGGCATGTCTTAATACCAGCAAAAGCAGCATTGGCAGGGGGTGGAGTGTGCTATTTGCACAGGACCTGCGTCAGGATTGGCATTCAGTGAATAGCAAGACACATGAAGGCATTTTATCCCAATATAGAGAATAACGCATCTTCCTCTGCGTTGCTGGTGGTAACTTTGGCAGTCCAAGGAACAATGGTAATTGCTTGTTACTGTGGAAACAAGACCTCCAGAAATAACACTAATGAGCCAGCAGGGTCGTGGGAGAAACACAAGCATGCTGTCTCCTGCAAACATACATGATTTGGCTGCGCAGAGGAGATGGAGCTCTGGGGAAAGGAGCAATTTATTTGAATGCAACAGGCACCCAGCACAACCTCCATTCATCCCCCAAGCCAGTCTGAGCCTGCAAACAATTTAAGCTACTTCAAAAAAATGTTCGGATAATTTTGGAAATCATAGCTTTTCACCCTCCTCCCTGCCTTACATTTTGGGGAAGTTGACTGGGAGATCCTCCCTCCTTTGGAGGGAGCCATTTTGTGCAATACGCCTGAGAGGAAGATGTCTCCAAAAATCTCTCGATGAAAAACACGTTCTTACAAATTTCCCTAGCCAATTCTGCAGATGCAAAGGATGCCAGTAATCTGGGAGATGGGTCTAGAAGCATCTGAATGGCAAGGTCCTTCTCCTAATAACAGTCTTTTTGTGATCCTCCACTCCAGCCTAAACAAGACAAAAGGAGTAGTGTGCACAGCAGAAGAGGGGAAAGAAGGTAGGAGACACCAAGAGCTTACTGCAGCCTCAGCATGTGCCTTGTTCCCCTTTCATGCTGTGTTTCTCTTGACAAAGAGAGAAGACAGTGCAAAGGAAGGGAAATGGTGGATGGTGACCTCTGAACATGGATATTTTTGGTGCTCCATATTCTTTTGCCTTGTAAAATCCCCAAAATGATACTTTCTGCCCCCAGTCCCTACTGGGACAGCAGCGTGGTGGGTGGCTGCATATTAATAGTCAGCTCAGCCTCATGTGCTAAATGCCAGGAAGTGGACCAAGTGCTCAAACTGCCCTGAAAGATTATTCCTTCTGCCTGCCAGTGGCTCTGAGGCTGTTAAACCTGATCTTCCTACCTAAAGATGGCATACATCAGATTAGTAGGTGGCCTCAAAGGAGGCACTGAAGCCAGAGCTAGCTTGGGCCAGACAACACTTTCAAACATATCCTGCTTTAACATGAAGGAATGTTTTTGATTGCTCCACCCTACAGGAGGAAGATAAGAGGATGTAAACATCAGCCACAGGGAGAAAGAAAGGAGGACTCAGATGACAGGGCCTTTTCTACTGGTGGCTCCTGTGGCAGGCCAGGAGCTTCTCAAAAAGCAAATAATCAGGTAGGGTCACCGCTTTGCTTGTTATTGCACTCCCTTGAATAATTTTTATTCACTGTTTTTTTATTCTATATCAAGAAGCCTCAGGTAAAATCAAGGCCCTCCTCCCTTGAGATGAGGAGCATCCCTGACACCAGCTCTTGCCATACTGGATGCCCACACAACACGCAGAAGGGGAAGAAGAAAGAAGGTATTGTCTACAGATGAGGACCTAAGCCAGAAGGACATGGAATGACTCAGCCATGGTTATAGCAAGAGTTAGTGGCAGTCACGAGTTCACTAATAGCAACTTCAGTCTTTGTCCAGAGCTTTTGCACAGCCTTTGTCCAGAGCTTTAATCATAAACTCCTCCATTTTCCTACAACCCAAAAATAGAACATGGGCAAGCAGCGCAAAGAAGTTTGACATATAAATGGGAAATAAAAGTCAGAAGTTAAATTATCAAGATGCTGACATGTTCTTCAAATATTATTGCATTGATACAATATTGTGGGCAAGGGTTCTGCACAGCTTTAATAATTTTAATTTCAGAAATCCTGATCACATTTGTGTGAATGGGGTTTTGACTCTTCAGAATAAATAAAAATAAACTTAAAAAAAAAATTAAGGTCTGAAGTTGCTCTCAGAACATGTCAAACAAAACAAAATAGAGCTGTGTGCAAATTGAGGCCAGCAAATTAACAGTATGCTCCCCCCTACTGAGCTGCTGTGGCCTCCATTCAGGATTTCTGCTTTTCCCAGCAACAGTGTGTGACACTTCAGGTAACGGAGCAGAGCATGGTCCAGCAACACCTGGAGAGCCAAACTGGTTTGGAGCTGCAACCAGAGAACGATGGAGCCAGTTGAATAAGGGAGGAAATTGCCCCAAACACTGCTCCTTTCCAAAAAAAGAAAAGAGTTTAAATTCATACAGCCTCTCTCTGATCTGGTTACGTGAGCTGTGTCCAGTGTGTAAGAACCTCACAGATGTTAAAGAAGGAGAGGAGAAATGAAACTCAGTTTGGGTAACAATTTCTGAGGTTGTAGCTGCATATTTGCCTAGAGCATCCCACCCCTCCAAACACAGAAGGTTACCATGGTGACAAATTTCAGCTGTAGGTAAGGAAATGTTTCTGTATGAGTGCCATTTTGCAGAAATATAAAACCTAAAGATTAAGCCCCATTGCACCATTTATAATCTTCGTTGCCACATATTCACAACTAGATGAGCTTTCTTGTCTCAAGAACAGTTTACCAAAATGCAAATAAAGCTGCTTTGTTTTAATTCATGCATTCTGCTAATGGAACTCATCTCTGTACAGTAAAATAACACTCTGAAATTCAGCAAAAAAATGTAGATATTCATTTGCTTCCAAATTGTGTCTAAGGGAGTTATTAATACTTTTGATTCTCAGAAGACAGATCTATTCCATTGCTTGACTGTGAATTACAAGAAAATTGCCTTAAATCATGCTTGGATCCAATTCATAGCACCTTAAGCACAGCAAGTCCCCAGTGCAGCCAGCATCACGCAAGCATGGCAGGGAGCCAAGCACGGCTCACTCTGTAGATTTCCTCCCAGGAACTTAGGAGAAGGCTACAGCCCAATGATCACACGTTCAACCAGGCCTAAATGATAGAGCAGCTTATGAAAGCCATCACAGTAAACTCCCTCTCCTCCAATCCTAGGATTCCTAAGTACTGGCATGTTCTGAGGTGCCATTTCATCAGTTGTCCCAGCCTGAGCAGTTCTGCTCCTGCTGCTTTAATTTCTCTGAGTCTTAGCACAGACAAAGGGAGGCACAGAGCCTTGGACCACCACCACCTGGGAGCCAAGGGCAGAGTGCCAGCTGCTAGAAGCTCCTGTAAGATTACTGACCTTGAAGCTTTGTGGCATTCAATGATGCCTTTCTCTGCAAACTCTTCCTTGTTCCTTGTGTCTCACACAGACACCGACATGCCTGGGGCTGTAAAACCATCCCCGATAGCCAGAGCACAGCTAAGTGACATTCTGGCTTTAGTAGAGTCAAATGAGCAGCAAGACAGTTGTGGGATAAACCCCTGCCTCAAGCAATGTGTCCTTTTTACGAAAATTGGGTGAAAATATGGGCTCAAGAACTACTGAGCTATGTCATGGGTCCATGACCTGTCTGGCAATGCCATTCCACCTCCTTTGTCTCCACTGCAGGAATGAAGGCTCAATCCTTCCTTCTCCCCATGAGCCCATGCAGGCAGGTACTGCTTGACCATCCTATTAGCATACACAGCCAAATCACACTTCTCCTTTTGCCTCAAATCCTTTCAAAATACTTACTCTATGAAATTTCAACATCCTGCTTTATTTAGTCTTCAAATTGCCTTTCAGTCGTCTCCAAAATGTATTGATTACAATTCATTCACTGTGTAAGGATTTACAGTGAACTCTGCCTCAGTGAATTGTGCCAGGTTAATTATGCACTGAGCTCAAATACACAAGCAAAGTTCAGCCCTCACCCAGCTAAGGGGAGGGCTCTCTTGGTAATTTATGATGTCCTCTAGCCATGGGAGCAGAAGAGGGAGCAATCACCAACCAGTAAAGGCAGCAGCAGCTCTGAGTTTTTATCTCACAGTAGCAAATGGGCTTCTGTGGTTTGCGATAGAGGGAAGATCCTTGCTGCTTACCCTTCTTCCACAGATTGTCACAGGACTGTTTGTACTGGAGAGTCCAAGTTAAGAAAAGATTGGTCTGGTCAGAGTTCAGATGGGCACAGGACTGTGTAACCAGTCATTTCATCCACTTCAGCAGGACCAGCTATTTAAACCTGTCTATTGGTTTTGCATCACCTCGTTTTGGTAGCAGGGGGCTACAGGGTGGATTCTATGAGAAGCTGCCAGAAGCTCCTTCTATGTCCAGCAGAGCCAATCCCTGACAGCTCTAAAGATGGGCATGCTGGTCAAGGCTGGGCCAATTATGGTGGTAAAGCCTCTGTGATAACACATTTAAGAACAAAGATAAACAAAAAGTGGTTGCGTAGCTTTAACTGGAGTGAGAACATGTGAGAACAACTCTGCAGACACCAAGGCCAGTGAAGGAGGGGGAGAGGTGCTCCTAGCACCAGAGCTGGGATTCCTCTGCAGGCCATGGTGAAGACATGGTGAGGCAGCCGTGCCCCTGGAGCCCACAGAGATCCATGGGAATGCAGAGATCCACTGGCAGCCCGTGGAGAAGCCCCACGCTAGAGCAGGTGGATGGCTGAGAGGTGGCTGCGAGCCCATGGGACACTCGTGGAGAGAGGGGCCCTCCTCTCAGGCTGGAGCAGCCTTTCTGTGAAGGACTGAACCCCATGGAATAGTGACCCCCGCTGCAGTGGTTTGAGGAGGACTGCTGCTTTTCGGATGGACTTGTGTTGCAGCAGTTCTCAGGGAGCAGTTCTCAGGGATCACGAGATGGACTCGTATCACAGAAGTTCATGGAGAACTGTCTTCCATGGGAGGGACCCCACAGTGCAGCAGGGGAAGGACTCCTCTCCCTGAGCAGCAGGAGAAGCCACAGATGATCAGCTGACCATAACCCTGATTCCCTGTCTCCTTGCACCACTGGAGTAGGAGGTAGAGCTGGGAAGGAGGGAGGGGTGGGGGAAAATGTGCTTTTAAGGGCTTTTTTTACTTCTCACTACCCTGCTCTGATTTCATTAGTAATAAATTCACTTCATATCTCTAAGTTGAGCCTGTTTTGCCTGTGATGATACTTGATGAGTGATCTCTCCTGTCCTTATCTCAACCCAAGAACCCTTTGTTATATTTCCTCTCCTCTGTCCAGCTGCAGAAGGGAAGGGGTGAGCCGCTTCCATGGGTGGCCAGCATCCAGCCATCATCAGCCCATGACAACCTGCCACTGCCTGCCACCTCAGACAGGACCAGCACTGGCCATGCTCAGCTCAGCCACCAGCTATCTCACTGTCCTCCCAGGGCCAAACCCCAAAGTCTCTCTCCTGCACAGATATCTGCCCCACCTCCAGAACTGGTGAGTATTATCCTGGCAGCCCAAGACAGAAATTCTCCATGGGAAAATCACTTGGGAGAAGGAGGGACATTCTCTTGGGAATTCAATTTTTTCTGGCGCTGGCAGCAGTTGTCTTCTTTCCGGATGAAGTAGAAACTCAAGGTTCTTCCTGCTAATAGTCATTAAATAACTTTTCTCTTTTTTTCCTAGTACCATTTCAGTATTTTGATCAAGTTCCAGCTTGGTTTAATTACATACTTTCTCTCTGAATTCCTGCCCAAGCTTCATTTAGAGAAATTATTCATTTCCTATCTTCAACATTATTATTATTATTGTGCTTATTTGCACGATGTGCTTAGCATTCATTGTACACATCTTCAGTGCTCTGATGGGCTCATCAGAGTGGTGCCGGTGGGCTGGGACAGAAGAACACTCCTCATCCGCCACCCTGAAAAATCAGCCCTCCTTCCCATCACATATAGGCAATTTCGCATTGCTGCATGTTAGGGAATGCTCACAGTCACATCTGGGCTATGACAAAATTATTACCAGTTCCTCCTGAGAATTTGCCTGAATGCTGAACAGTAACATTATTTAGAAGCAAAATCCGTATCTGAGTGCAAATAACAGGTAAAAGGGAAAATGTTCATTTCAGACTTAATTTTTCCAGGACACACATTCCCAGCAGTGAAGACGAGGAAAAGTTGGGTAGAAATGGCAAAAACACATACCCAGGAACATTTTTTTCTCTTTCCTTGCAAGGATTAAAGATTTGAACAGTCTTCATCTCACATGACAAACTTATGCAAACCTCCTGCACCACATGGTTTTCTGTCCGATAGTAATGGACGTGAACAGAGAACTTCCATTTCTTTGTCATCTTGAAAGCAATGTTTTTCTTACCATGGTGATTTATTTTCTACCCAGCTGTTTTCAGCTGCTTTTAGACTTCACTCTTCCATATCTCTCCTGTAGCTTTCCAAATTTTACCACACAGGGTCAGAGAAAAGCACTTTTTCTTTCTTTCCATCTCAGCCAAGGGACCTAGTTTGAGAACTCCTGGAGACTGGCAGAGAGACCAACACAAAAGCCATTTTGCTGGTTCACTGACAGAAGGACAGGGACAGGACAGACAGAATGGGCGAGTACATAACCCCACACATGCTCAGGAGCAGTTGTGATCAGGCAGGCAAGTACTAGTTAAAATTACCATGAATATAAAACAGATGATCCTTAGATCTGCATTATATTGCACTTTTGCTGAGCAGTAATATCCCCATGACAAGCCTCACAAAAATGTCAGAAATGGAGCAAACACCCAGTCAGCCTATCTTAATAAATTAACTGCACTCCAGCTCCTGGCATTTGCTTGCTTTCTGATGTGGATTAGGATCTGATTCCAAACACAGGGCATCAAAATCAAAGCATTAGCAGCAGCTGGACAGGGATGAGACAGCTCCATGTGGATTTAATCATGGATAGATGCAGAGTAGTGATGGAGCAGAAGATGACATATCACTATGCAGTTGACATAGCCCTTCCTAATGCTGAAATAAAACCCAAAACAGTTTCAGTGGCTCAGCCTCAGTCTAGATGGCAAACAAACTTCAGTGAGAAGACACCTGATCTTCTGCTTGTCACACACACTCCTTCCTGCACCACACATTACTGCAATTTCTCTTGAGAAAGCATAAAGCCCCTCTGAGGCAGTAAAGTTTCAGTGTCTGTAATATCAAGCCATGTTACTCGCACCTTTCCAGCTTTGCCTTGGGTTAGACAGATGTTTATTCTACAGAAAACTGGAAGTGATTTAAGACATTAGCATTCCTTAGATGCATGTCACCCCCAATCTCCTCATACCTATCAGTAGGATCCTCACCTCCACTGCCAGGAGGACAAAAGGTGCAAGTATTCCTCACCAATTGTTCTTCAAAGCCCATTATCTGAGCTCAAGGTGCTGGGGGATAACGATCTGACAGCGTACTGTAGTATCCTTCCAACTGCACTAGCTCAGCTGGAGAGACTGAAATCTCTAGCATTGATGGAAACTGAGCCGCTGGGGATGCTCAGTTCTAAACTACCTTACCTATAAACAAAAAAGCCTGTCCACATCCTCAGACATCTTGCACATTCTCTAAACCCACTTCTACTCAATATATAACATGCACACGTCTCACCCTGGCATTCAAATTCAGGTTCCTCACGGCACACAGGTGTGAATCTCCCCAGTTACACAACCCAGAGTAGCCACACTCAGCAAAACTTGTGGTATTTGATGAGTATTAGCCAGTATTGCCCAGGCTGTAATCAACTAACTACCCTAGAATCTGAGATTTAATACAACTTTGCATACTTGCAAGCAGACAACAAATATTCCAACACTACATAGCAAATAGAATCAAAAATGTATTGCCTTCATTTGTTATTGGTAGTGGTTTGGTCTTGTAATTTTAAATCACATTTTGGAGAGGAAGCCTGGCACACGATTTCTTTACATTTAGGCTGACAGCATTGTTTCCAATCAGCAAACATTCTGCCATACTGAATACATACATGTTCAGAGACCAACTTACTACAGGTATGATTATGCAACATATTTCTGGTATCACAAGCTCATACTGGCTCATAATACATGTGAAAAATGCCAATCACTTGTTTTTAAAATTTTAAAAGTTTATTAGTAATAAAATGGTTATAAAAACAGTAATATAATTAGAGTAATAAAAATTTGGACAATAAGGATTAGGACAACACAAGACAACAAAACCAGTGTTACGGGCAGTCTGGGTCCCTCTTTCTGGGCAAAATAAGCCCAAAAAACGGCACACATTAACAGAGGATTAACCCTTAAAAGCAATAGCCCGTTGCATATTCATACACCTCATACATTATGCATAAATTCCATTCAAACAAAAGATTTTGTCTGGTCAGTGTCAACTTCTTCCTCTTAATCCTGATGGCATCTTCATGGCTTGGCGAGGCAGGAAGTTTGTTTCTTCTGATAATGGAGAAATAAATTCTCTTTCTCTGAAAGATTTAAGTGTCCTGTGGCTGCTATCTCGGTGCAAGTACCTCATTCCTTTCTTTAAAAAAAGTATCTTACACAGCATAGTTTTTATCTTAACATTATGTTATAACCTAAAACTATATTTAACACACTACTTAAGAAAATTAACACAGCATAACTTTCTAACATGACACATATAATATTCATTTTAATATTTGAGAAAAGCCAACCATAAAATACACATTTTTCACAATACATCACGTAGACACACACGACGATTCCCTGAGGAAAGAGGTCTTTGCTTTACTCACTTTGTTTGCCACTGCAGGGCCCAGCCCAGCTCTCAGCACAAGCTGAGAACTAACTTGTCTGTAGCTTGTTCTGAACACACTTGGCATTAAAGGGTCAATCTTCCCTTAAGCCATTTGCTACTGGGACCATCCCCTTCCTTTGTGTGATGCAATCTTATTTAATGCTTGAAACACAAAGTTCTTTTCCTCACCAAGCAACTTCTATTGTAGAAGTTATCTTGATGACATCAGTTATGTTTACAAAAGATGAGAAAATTCAGCCTGGGAGCAGATAATTCAGCTTGAAGACATCACAACCATAACCTCAGAAAGATAAAAACTCCTATTTTACTGGAATCTGAAACTCAGATTCTGGAGGGCTCCAAAAGTGATGGAAGAGTTTATCCTTATTTCTGGGGTGAGGGTCCAGATCAAAAATCAACAAAAGGCATGCTCTGAATACTGGAAAGGAAGTCACACTGTGCTCTTTAGATGGAACCAGATATTCTCCAAGTGGAGAAAGGATGAGGCACTCCAAAAAAAGAACAGAAGGATAATGAGATGTTTAAAAAAGAAAAAATAGGATTTGTGTGACACATGTGATTGGGAAGACAGAATGCAGATGAAGGGACAAGGTTTGGTGGTCAGCAAAGAAGATGAGCCGGCAGATCTAGAACAAGAAAGAAAATTACAAGACACAGAGCTGAAATACAGTTGCTTTTTACAAAGAGAATAGCTAATGGGAAGAGGAGACAGCTAAAATGCTGCTACCAAGAGGTCATCACCAGTTCACACAAGCTTGTTGCAAACACATCATGCCCTTCCTCAGTATAAAAGCAGCTGAGAGATTGGAAGTCTACAGTGCAACCAGCTGAGAAAGGCAAAACAGGTTTGGTTGGTAAATTCTGCAGAGATAGCCGCAAAGATCAGCTGAGGAACTGGATGGGAGCTTCTCTAAGTTCCACACTTAAGTCAAAGAAAGTAAGAGAGGAGCTGCTGTTTGAAAGCAGCAGCAATCAGAAAAGGAACAAAAAGCTACCAGGAATCCCTCTAGAGCTCCCTAGAAAACTTATCATTTTATCACACCACAAGATTTCATGAAACCACCAGGGCCTTGATTCTATTTGCTGTATCTCACACATAGACAAACTCTTTGTTTACTCTCCTCACTCTCTTTCAAACTAACCAGTCAAAGAAAATGTGTTTCATTTCTGAAGAGCCCCCAATCAATGCCACCATGACCCTGTTCCCAGAGCATGGTGATGCAGAAGCCACATGGCCACTGGGACCTGCTGAGTAAGGCGCTCTACCACACAAAACAGCACAGAGCTGGGCATCTCTGTAGGATCACAGGAGGACACAGGATGCTCCTCTGCAGCAGCCCTCAGGACAGCAGCATGCCCAGGGTTACAGCATGTGCATTCAGAGAATCAGGGGAGACAGGGAAGGGTCCCTACTTCAGATTGCACAAATGCAAATGTTAGCCATGGCCTCAGCAGTGTTACTCTACCACCCATCCCAGTCTGTGAAAACTCCACCTCTTCTCCAAATGGAATTGGCCCAATTCTCATCTCCCCAGCAAACTTCAGCTTCCAAAAAGCTTTGTTTTTCAGGTGTCTTTATAAACACACACCATCCCTGCTGCACTGCAGCTTCTCCCAATCCAAAAATAATGTGTGTAGCAGCAGGGTTTCATTTGGGGAAGATCAGAAAAGCAATTTCAAACCAAATGTGTCTTTAAAACACTTCTCAGATCTGACTGTCAGACCTCTGGCAACCAGGACAGTCATCTGAGCTTGTTATTAGGCCATAAATTACCTAGCCAAGAGCACCACAACCAGAAGGAGTCAAGGAAAAACACTAATAAAAAAAGTGAAAATAAACCAATACAGTTGTCTTCCCCTACCACTAAAATGCCCAAGTGGCAAAGTTACAGAATAACATTACAGTGAGGTTTTCTGAGAAACTTGATATGAAATTGTATTACAAATTCAAGTATTTCTGAACCATCAGTTCTCTTCCAGTTCAAACCAGTATTCTATAACATCGCTTCTCAGCAGTACTGCAAATCTCAGACCAGTTCTCAAAAAAAAAAACCCAAAGTGTTCTCATTGGAAATGTACCACCTTATATTGTAAAAATTAGAGGCAAATCAGAAAATATACAAATTAAACTTGCATTTGCTTACTACTTTTTTGTGAGTGTTTTAAAAGGATTTAAACAAGAATTTGTGGAACTAGTCAGACAGGCATAATTATCTTTACCTACCAAGTGCATTTGCCAAGACAGGGACTATATCATACCAGCTGTCCAAGAGGGAGTATATTTAGAAATAAGTTCATTTCCATCTGACAGCAGAGCTTGGATCTGTTGAGAAATGCTATCTTCCATTCAAGTTAATATCTAACCATATTAATTTTTATGACAGATCAAAACATAACTCAGCTATTTTTTTAAAACACAGAAATAATTTCAGAAGGTTTCTACAGAATTATTCTATCTCAATAATTTCAAAGTTATACCTTCAGATTTCAGTGGGTTTCATATATACTAGCTTAAAGACAATTGTCATTTTAACCTAAAATCTTAACCTTGCATATTTTAAAACACTGATAAACTGGAGAGGAAAAAAAAAAAAAAAAAAAAAAAAAAAAAAAAAAAAAAAAAAAAAAAAAAAAAAACCAGACTGGCCTTTTCATTAAGCTGTGGAAAAATACAAGACTATTGCAATCCACACTATCCCATTAATTTTATTTCAGGTATGGAAACTGGTATCTTTCTGAACAGAGAAAGTGAAAAGAAAAAAAAAGAAAAAAATAAAATAATTAAAATATCCACACAGAATTATCATTTGGAATCAACATTTTGCATGGCTCACTGGAAACCAAGCTAAGACCCTATTTCATGAAAACATCAAATCAGCCATCGCTTAATGAAAGAGAGTGGGGTTTCAACTTGTGTGAGCACAGAAAAAGACTTTGTCATCTCTACTCCTGATGTAGTCCCATCATGGCTTCCAGTAATAAGAGAAACCTCTCAGGAGCTTAGGAAGCACACAGTACTGCTGGATAGATCTGTTGTTTTGATTTTTCTGTCGATTTTGAGTTCTCTGTTTCTTCTGGGTTTTTTTGGTTTTTTTTTTTTTTTTTAATTTGAATGACAGCTACTCAAAACAACCTCAAAGTTAGTAGAACCCATTCAATGAAGTTTTTAAAAAATAAAATACTGAAAGCAGCCTTATTTGAGGTAAATGAAGCTGTGTGTTTAAGGAGTTTATTTATATAAAAACTGAGAGGTTTTAGGTGAAAAAAAATAAGTTGATGTCTTTTGTTGACTCCAGGGTTTGGAGGGAGGCGTTCTGGGGTTGCCTTTAAGGATCTGACGGTTTCTCCATGCATTTTCAGGGCTGGCATTACCAAAGAAGGGCAAGAGATGGCAGCATTGGTAAAGCATCGCACGGCTCAACCTCTCCCTTCTCGCTGCCGAGCCAGACCCCTTGAAGTCATTGTTTCATTGCTGCTGAAACCCCAGCCGCAAAAATGTTCTGATGAAGCGTTCCCTGAATTGCTGTCGATGTGCAGATCTTGTTTGTGTGTGGTACAAATGTAGACTGGTAAAAAAAGGGAAGTATTGGAAAAGAGAGAGTTACTACTCTCCTTACCTGAACACAGGCCAGCTTTCAAAGACTAGAACTGCCAGTCACACACTCCTGTTACATATAGAATAAATATGGTTATTCCTCATGGTAGGCACCCAGTATTCCAATCAGAACTCTATCGAACTGTAATTTGCTGCAAAAGCATAAATCACGAGGCAGTCTTTGCAAAAGAAACTTACACTGTAGATTAGGACACACAAATTGAAAACTCACTAAATCACTGAGAATGAGAACAGAAGAATTGCAAATTGCAAAACAGAAAAACTGCTCTACATAGGATAGTCCACCCTCACATAAATTTTGTAAAATAACCCTGCACTTAATAAATTGCAGTGTTTGGAATCATAAACTAACTGGGGGAATTTTTTTTTTAAATATCACATGGTTATCTCTGGCAAAGAGATTGCTGGGCTCCTGCATTGTTTCCTGAGAATCTGAAATCCTTATTGCTCGTAATGTGTGACTGTTTTTCTCCATGTAAGACACAAAAACTCGTCATAACAAAGCAGCCAGTGATGGGTTCTTTCCCAATTGCTATGACATCATTCTAATTCCAAAGCCCTTCACACATTTCCTAATGGTATTCTCAACACCTGAGAGTACTTCAAGCTGTAATTATAAAGAAATATCCCAAGAGTACATATTATACAGACCTGATTTTTCCTGATCAAAGGCATTAAAGCCGTTTTAACACAAAAACTAGAAAACCCATAACCCACCACAATGGATTAACTGCAGAACAACAAAGGGGACACTAACTACTCTTCTTCCACATTTCTGTTCTCCTGGAAGCACACCACAAATTTTTAAATGGTGAAAAGACTTTTGGAGTGACCATACTGCCAAAATACCATTGGGTGTTTTCTTTTAGAGAGACTATTTTAATTGCCTGAACTATTTTGCAGAAAAGCCCAAATGTTTGTGAACATTGGTCAAATGATTTTTTTTTAAGTGAGAACAGGTTTCTCTCCTGGGTTTTTTTTTTTTTATAAAATAGTTTGAATAATCATCAGTTGCTCTAAAACTAGCTGGATTTATTTGCATAGAAATAAAAAAGCAACAATTTTTACAAAAATATTCTCTCACACAGAAACTGGGGAAGTGCCCTTTACCATAACACTGGTGAAAACACAGATTTGCTCCTTCAGGTACGTTTCATACACAGCATAACTGCCGAGTAAAAAAAAAATTAAACTTTTATCCACTTTACAAAGGTTCTTCATTGGTTTTATAAGACTGGTGTTTCCCAAACAGAAAGAGAGCCACTGTGGCACACGAAACTAAGCAATTTTTAAAAAATTTAGTAAAATACAATCTTAATTTTAAAAAAACAAAAAAACTGTCTTCTCTCTATTCCTGGAAATAGAAATACTTTTTATTTTACTTTTTACTAAAAAGGTAAACATAATGCCCCCTAGGGTTAGTGTCCCACTGATATTTTAATAGCACTTTAAAACAATGAGGTAATCCTACGTCAATGCCTTCGCTATTTGAACATTAGAAAATGCCAGCCCTTTGCTCACATGTACATGTAACCCTGTTCCTTAAAGTGATATTAATACTGCTATTCAAACTTAAAATATTTCTTAGTTACATACTCATTAAAATATAGTATGCTGTTTATGGTATTTTTTTAAAGAAGCCCACTACAGACTAGCTGCCATGTAATTTCTTCAATTTAAATTATACTGTAACTTCTTCTTTCTTCACTATTTTTTAGTAAGATCATTTCTTGCTTTATAAGAAAACATTTTGCAGCTCTGCATGGTAAGAATCTGTTTCACAGCAACTGACATTTCTATGTGGTGAGATTTTTTTCTTAGGGAAGTGTCTTTTAGTCTCACAGAAAAGCAGTTACAGATATGCTGAAAGCTGATATTGAACATAACTTAAATTAACATGAAACAGTGCAAAATAGAATCTAACAGATAAAATATTCATAGAAACAATGTTTCTAGAGACACTCACTGAAATCTTTAAGTCAAGAATGAGTATTACTTTGAAATTTTAAGGGGAAATTATTGAGCTTGATTTAAAAACGTCTGGAGGGCAGTTCTACAGTCTGCTGAAACACGAGGTCAGAAATATGTTCCTTTTATATCTGTCCTTAAAATATATTATGATAAGCATAATTTTTAAAAGGACATATTTCATTTTCCTAGTCATTTCACCAGCACTTACGTGGGGAGTTGCACATCTTTCCTTTCATTGTTGTTCCACAGCTGTCTCGTAAGCAGACAAATACAGAACACCATTAAGCAACCTCTTCCAAAAGCTTGTGCCTGCCTCAGAACATCTTAGTTCCACTTACACAGACACAAGAGAACATACCTCAAGTTACTCAAATCTTGCATGGTATGCCTTCTTCATTTGTAATACAAGTAAAGGAAGATATTGCGGAGTTAATATAAATGCAGATGTATATGGTCAGAATTCCCAGGAGCACAGGGGCCTTCAACTTTTCACTCAGGTGAACAAAGTTTCAGCCTCCCAAATCTCACAATTATTTCTGCAGTTATTCAAATAAGCAGTGCTTAAACTCAAGTATTTTCAAAAGGGCACAATTCATCTCAGGTGACCTGGGCCAACCAAAACTGCATTAGCAGGAGAGGATAGAGCCTGAAAAACACCCCTGTTGTGATGCTTCCAAAAAGGATGGTGAGGACACAGGTGGCAACACTTGAAGTCTCAGCAATTTGTGCTATAAATAACAGCAAGCTATCCCACAAACAAATTTATTTCCCCTGATTGATAAACTTGTCAGATGCTACAGGTGCTGGCCATGAGAGAACTCTGTATTGTTGGATAAAGCTTTTTTTAAACATAATATCTAGTCCAATAGGTTGTTATGCTACATCTTGCTGTTTTTTTCCTATTCCTACCTTTCTACTGCCTTTTACTTGTTACTGCAATCATTAGTTGTTAATCAGTCCTGGTCACAGGTATCTCATGAAGAACTCACTACTTCTTCCATCTAAGGATTTTCATTTTCATAATGTCAAAACCAAGATACAAAATTCTTGTGTCACATCATTCCCCACAAGAACAACCATGCTGTCTTCAAAATCATAGAATTTTTTCAAACTCACATCCTTTTTAGTATAATCTTTTCTTTTTTAGCTTTAGGGAAAGGAATGCACCCTCATACCAAACCTTAAATCACACACAAAAATATTTGCTTCCTACTGGCTGTTCCAGATAGAACCGTGACTGTTCTGCTGTACAGAGAATTATGGAGTTTTACATTTTACTTTTTTTTCAACTCTCACTTACTTCTCTTTTCCGTCTTGCCATCCTTCAGCTGTAAGTTAAAGTGGAAGTGTTCTCTTCCACTTTAACTTACAGCTGAAGCCAAGAGCTGTGAAGTATTCCCAGATTCCCACAGTCAAGAAGAACTAAAAAGATGTTGTGAGGGCAAAGAGCTATTCCAAGTATCTCACAGTAAGCTCTAACCTCAACTTTTGCTCTCATTTTTCTAAAGCAGAATCACAAGCATAAAATTCATGAAGAAGACAGAAGTGAATAAAAGCACTGTCATAGAGGGCAACCTAACAAACAGCCCTCAGTGTGTGGGTTTCCCACTCATCTTCACAGAAGGCAGCATAAGGAGTCCTTGTACAAAGCACATTCTTCTGCTTACAGAGAAGAAAAGCAGTTACCTGAATTCAAGCAGACAAATGGCAAACATTATTATGTGATTCATCCAATAAAATCACAGAGAGTCACCACACAGTCAGTAGTCAGTGTGTCACCTTCATTGGTCACAAGTAACGAGGACAATTACCAACATTTCCTGTTTTGCCAGTTGTTTTGCCAGTTGAAGTCCAGCACAGGCAAGAGGAAGACAAAAACCACATAACAGATTATGAGTCCTCCCCTTCCCCCCACACTGAGCAACATAAATCAGCATGGTGGGCAATTGATTTACAGCCTTGCTCATAAAAACATCAATACCTCACCCTTAAGGTGCTCCCTTGACTCTCAGACTGAAGATGTCAACAACTTGATGTTGCAAGTCTGGGTGCAGACTCTGTTGTATGTCTTCCCACCTCTCCCTGCTCACCAAGGCACTTGGAAAGACAGAGAGCACAGTCTGTCATCTTGTGGTTACCAGAGCAGTAAATCAGGGGAGAGTCAGTAAAACAGCAGTTGGAGACAGACACTCCATCATCTAACAGACAAGCCTTACTGGATACACAGGATACAACTATACAAAACAAAGCAATATCCATTATTATCCATTATCCATTAATGTTATCCATTATCCATTGTTAACAAGACCTCACTAATCCTAACTATCATATATCCCAGCAGTCTTGAGCAGACAGAGATGGTAGAATGCAGAGAGATCCATGCAAATGCAGCTCCTTAAATTTGGTGTTCCTCAGTCCTTTCTTCCTGTGATTGCAATATTTTTTCTCAGTTCTTTCCCCTACTTGTTTTTCCTGCCTCTTTTCTAAATCCTTACAAAGATACTCTCCTCAACTTCTTCATCTCCTTCCATTCTGCTTTGAAATCACACAGGAGCAGCTTTTGTTTCTGGTTTACTTCGCTGGGCCAGTTCTGGGTTACTTAAGCCAATGGTCACACTTGCCAACTACAAGCTGCACTGGCTTCATCAGGATTGCATGTGTAATGATTCTCTCTCTTTATTAACCGAGTGGTAGACTTTGGGATACTGCAGTCTTCCTAGCTGTCATTCTAGCTTTGGAATGTCAATCCTGTCTTTGTAACCATGTTACAAAATTAACATGAAAGAAATGTCATGGAGCATGAAAAGTCAACACATAGAATGTATTTGTCTGAGTAATGCAAAGCCCTTAAGCCAATTGCCTGAAAAACAAGTGAAACATAAACTCTGATTTGAACGACTCAACATAAACAACTCAAGCTCACAGGAGGACTTCATGAATGTATAAGAACATGCAAGCAAAAAGGTTATTTTATTTTCATCAAGGTCAAGAAAAGGGAGTGATATGCCAATTTTAGGACAGGAAAGCACAATCACTTTCCAATAACTTATTTTGGTTTAATAGAAAATTCCCATTCTATCCAGATTTAGAAGTTGTTCTCTTTTTCTAAAAGTCACACTGTGCTGTAGGAAAGTATAGGACCAACATTACAACTCCTATGTAAGCAGCTGCTCG
This sequence comes from Serinus canaria, assembly GCF_022539315.1. Taxonomy (NCBI): domain Eukaryota; kingdom Metazoa; phylum Chordata; class Aves; order Passeriformes; family Fringillidae; genus Serinus; species Serinus canaria. Next base: position 47,011,950 of record NC_066314.1, read on the forward strand.
GGAGCGTGCCAGGACGCTTTCTGGTGCTGCCAGCAACCAGCAAGTGTATTCAGCTCTCAGCAAGCATCCTTTGTCAGAGATCTGCAGGCTTCATCACTTGCCAAGAGAAATTTTCAGACTCGATTTTTATAATTCCTTACCTCCTGTTCATTCACCTTCTCATCTCTCCTGCATCTCAGTTTCCATTCCCTTTCAACTCTCAGCTGTCTTGCAGATTATTTTGCACCACCTGATCAATCTATTCTGCTTCCAAGCTTCCTGAATATAACTTAACACTTCTCCAGGAAAGCTTATCAGAAGAAACTCAGTAAATTAGACCCTCTCTTTTTCCAATATTCACTCCTACATTTTTAATCCACCTTTTTTGTAACAAAGTTAGATTAATGAATAAAATTTTATGTTTCTTGCTCTTGAAATATAGTGCTGAAAAAATGGTTTAGTAGCACTGTCTGCTTCTGTGTGTATTTTTCGGACAACATTTCACTGACCATCTTGAGGATTTTGAAGTATTTCAAGACATTTCAGAACGACACGGACGTAAAAAGAGATGATGCAGAAAGATCCCAAGAAAATTCTTGCTATTCTCTAAACCTCTGTTTCCAGAAGTATTATCAGAGTTTCACACAGGGATTCAAACTCCTGTTCCACTTTAAATCCTGTGCTAATTTCTGTAATCATGGCAGATGTTATGGAATTACCAAACCAAGATTAAATAAAGCATAGGGATAAAGAAAAAAGGCAAATTCACACATGAATTTTTACAAAAAATTTTTACATACATTTACACATGTGAATTTTAAACTTGCAGTCTTTCTTTTTTGAGTACTGGTTTCAAATTATTATTCTTCATATACTAGTACATTTCATAGTTTCTTACTAACTTAACTGTACATCTGCTATGGATATATTAACTAAAACTTTGGCAAATACACAGAACCAAAATTGCAGAGGTGCACTTAGTAGCAAGAAATCTCCTGCAGCTTCATATGAGACCACTCTGACCTAAAGCCGTGGCTAACTCTCTCAGTCTCTGCCAAAGCTTAAGGTCCTATGAATCTCTAGAGCAGTCCAAGACACTTCTGAAGCTTGCAAGCATAGCCTACCTGTATCTCCATTAGATCCTGTCCTGGTTCCAGCCAGGACGGGATTATTTTTTACAACAACAAAGAGGAGGCATGGCTAGGACACAGAGGTTATTCTGTCACTGCCAGGGCTAATAGAAGGGATTTTCTTACAGGGAAAAGGAGCTCCTCCCAATCGAGAAAATGTGGTGGGGATAGCCATCCATTGTTCTCTACTGTTAGGAGGTTTTTTATTTGAACTTTAACAGTAACAGTCCTGTTACTGTTCCTTTTCCTATCTCATTGCTGTTTCCAGTAAATTGTTCTTATTTCAACCCTGGTTCTTTGACTTTTGTGCCTCCAATTCTCCTCTTCATTGTGTCACAGGAGAGAGGGGGCGGGGAAAAGTGGGGGGGCATGAGAGTGGTGCGTGGTTTGTAAAGTTTTGTTGGAAACACTGAATTGGGGCTTCCATTCCTAAATCACAACAGATCCTTAGAGGCTTGCCAAGATTGTATACCCAACACTTATATCAATTTATTTGTTTATCCAAACTGAAATTGTGTGGTTCTCAGCCAATTTGTCTTCTACTGAAAAACAAAAGGTGTGTGAGTACAAAAACCAAATTAATTAATTCAACTGAAAATCAGTTTTCAATCAACTTATCAATGCTTCGTAAAATTAGCAAATAATGACTTCTCCAATTCCTGTTGAGCTTAAACTGACCATTAAACAAACATCAAAGAATAATACTGTTCATCTCCCCACTTATCTCCAGACACTATTTCCTGTTGCTGCCCTTGGGTTGGCATTGCTGTTTGCACTCCTCACAGTCAGGAAAACTAGGCCAGCAAAAGAAAAATGAGCTTTCAACTGGAGTGACACCCTCAAGCAAGATCACATAGCCACAGGCGTATGAGTGGCACATGGTAAGTCGTGGGAAGAAGTGGCAGAAGACAGCAGGAGAAGGAAAGCCAGCCTGCTCCTTTCAACAGCAACCCGTACTTCTGCCAGATAAAAATAGCAGTGCAGTGACAGTCTAAACCATTTTTTAAAAGAAGGGAAGCTTCTTCTAGGAGAATTTCTTCCCTGTAAAATTTCCATAGCAGAACGTTTGTTTGCTAAAGGAAAAGTATTCAGTTATGACAAAGTATGGAAAAAACAACACATGTTTAAAAATGCCATTCTTACATCAGGGTAGGAGATCTGAGTGAGCTTAATGGGCTGAAAAATTTAAAGAATTATCATAAGACAATCCAGGACAATTAAAAAACTATTTGATTGTTTTGGATGTACAGGTAAATTGTATTTTCTGAGAATATATATTCTCCACTCAGAAAAAACATGGGCATACTCTTAAAAAAATACAGTTGCTGAACGCTTGCTTTGCTTTCTGAGTGAAAATGTTGGAACAGAATTGTTTCAGGTTTTATTACATTTCTTCTTCATTCTATATTCTCTAATATGATTTTTCACTTATCTTTTATGTTGATTCAATTTTCCCTTTGCCTTCTACATAAAAAATATTCCAACTGGCTACTTTCTTATAACTGAAAGACTGACATTCCTGATTGTCCTAGTTTTACTTGCGGGTGTTGGGAAGGGGGCAGAGCCTAGCACTGTGTGGGAACGGCTAGGTTGCTGTTCTGTATCCTGAAATCATCACTGGGGGCCACGGGTTTGGGGACCATGGATCTGGGGGGAAGAGAAAGATGAACATACACTGTGAGTGTGCCATTTTGTTCCATTCCTTCCTCAGAGAGCCTGCCAGCAACCAGCACTATGGACTCTGCCAGTGTCCATGCTGCCTGTCCCTTCCTGTCCCTCAGGAGAAATTCAGGTCAAAGTGGGGAACACCGTCAAGCCTGGCCGAATACCGCGGAATGCAGCTGCACTGAGGAGCAGTGCAGTTCAGAAGCCGTCAGCCTGGGCAGGGCACTATGGTTCAGGTTCAGCATCATTCAAATTGGGGCATTTTTCCACAATTGTTTTTTGTTCTCTTGAGCTCAGAGGAGCAGAATGCCAGGCTACAGTAACAGCTGCCATTTTCCCCTTTTTCTCAGGAGACCACATGGTGCTGGTGATGGTGTCATCCACCATCTTGTTTTTGTCTCAGGAGGCCATGTGGAACTGAGCCAAGGTGATGAGCACCTTTGAATGTGTAAATCACCCTCTCTTTTTGTATACCTGTGTTAATTGCTGCTGTTACCATTCCTATCATCATCCCATTACTGTTTGTTTCAGTAGCTTGTTATCTCAATCCAAGGGGTTGCATTTGTCCTTTCAAAACAGGGAGCGGCAGGAAAAGGGGAGTGGCTTATTTGAACTTTAATTCCCAACTGGTTTTAAACCACCACACTTACTCAATTTTAGCCCATCTTCAGGGTAGAAGTCCCTGACAAAGAAATCATTAAACATCTCCACCTAGTTTATGTCTCTGTTTGGGAAGTAACTGTCCTCATCAAGTAACTGACCAACGCTATTTCTGGTCTGCCTTTTGCTATTAATGTTTTTTTTTAAGCTTTTATTGTTGTTCCCGTCAGTACTAGCCAGCTTCAACTGCAATTCAGTGAAGAACATCTCTGTAGTCCTCCCACATCGCCTGATTTTGCTTCTAATGGCCATTTCTTCTTCTAATGGCATGTTTCCTTTCTTTGCCATAGCATCAGAAGAATATCGCTGCTCAGTAACAGGCACTGTCAGAAGCAGAGTAGGAAGATTATGTATTATCTGAGTACCCCTCAGTCTGTTCCCAGGCTTTTCATTATACACAACAATAAATTCTTTTTTAAATTCACATTTCTTTTATATGACTGATTAAAGCAAAAAGGTAAATATTGACAGTCTGCAGTGTATTATGTCCATACTAACTCTTTAAAAAACAGGGGAAAAAAATCAATTAACTACACCAAAACCGTCAAATTCCCTTAAACTGACTCCAGCTCTTTTCCCTGTCACCACCTCTTCAGAAATGCATCCATCTCTCAGCTCCACTATTCATGGCATCATTCCAGCATCCTGAGCTCGACTGAAAGTGAGCACTCCCCTTGCCTGGTTTTCTCTGGCTCATTTTCAGAGATATCGTAATACTTAAGTTTTCATTCCAAGACTGCAGAGGTGAATTTTTAAATATATAAATATCTAAAGACCTATCTTGCCACTCAATCCACTGGAACAAATATGTACACATAAAATCTTTTGCTAAGCCACATATTCACTTTGAGATCTTTGTGTATGGATAAATGGCAAAGAAAGACTTTCCCACTCAAAATCCCATGGAAAAAAAAAAACAAATGCCATTGACCAGGAGTAGGAGACAGATGAGAACAGCCAAAATCAGGACTGTTGATGCTGATCCTAAATGAGACATATTGCATTAGACAGATTTTTTCCAAGTCCCGTTTCAAAAATGTCCTGTAGTACATGTCTGTTAAAAAATAATCCATATTCAGTTGTAATGCAAAATGGTTTCCCGATTCCTTAAATTCTTGAGGGTTTCTACTTTCTTTTATTTGTTAGTCTTATTCTTGCAGTTGCAGTTAAAAAATTGAACCCCTTCCCTAGAGTCTTTTCTGAGGAAACCAGGGAGAGAGTGCAAGGAAATGGGGAAGAGAGGTAGAGCACTGACTTTCCCTTTGTTGGAGTGGCCTTCCAGAGCCACAGCCAGGTCTGCCAAGATTCAAAAATTATAAATAAGGTGTGAAAATGATACTTTCAACTGTAAGAAAAAATGTGGAAATGCAAATATTTTCTTCTGGCTTGAGAGATGAAGGCAATGGATGAGGTGGGGAAGGGGAAGCAGTACTTTCCACAAAGGACCTAGTCCATTTTAGAAGACAGTTGTTTGCACACATGTTCCTGTGAGATCAGAGTAAAACTTTTTTTTTTCCTTTTTCTCTTAAATCATCTACTTTACAGCTAGGCAAGGAACCACATGTTTTGAAATGCAACATTCTTCTACTCCTGGAGCATGAAGTCCTTGAAATACACAGCAAACCACCGAAGTGTAATGAAGTCTGTGAATTCCCCTTTTTTCAGGCATAACTTAGTAGTGTGTGTGCATATGTGCATGCACAAATGTACATAGGCAAGTTTGCACACACATAAATTTCTTGTCAGGTCATTGCTGTGAATAATGGGGTCTCGTCCACCAGCTGGCAGTGAGAACAGTGTGTGAACAGCCTTCTGTAAAACACTGCAGCTGGTGAAGAGAATTCTCACACTGCAGCCAGAAAACTGGAAAAGTAGAGGTCAATGTGCTTGATGAATTGGGTTGTTGCACAGCCATATTCCTGACAAACTGGTAAAATAAGTCAAAAGAAATTTCATAAAGGTCACCCAAAGAAATGTAAATTCCTCTACTGGTACAGTAATGCAGAAACAGCTTGAACTGGTCCCATGAGATGGGACCACAAACAAGGGAAGCCCTGCTTAGTTACACATTCACCTTATGCATGATAGTTTAGGGTCTTCCAGATAAGACCTTGGCTCCTGCTGTGTGTCTGAGTGTCTGGCCACCTGGGTGGGCCACAGGCTCCCCGTGCCCTTTGTTGTGCAAGCTCTTGCCTGGTGCTCCAGCCACTTCCTGCCACCCAGAGCTCAACAGCAGCTCTGGGTGGCAGGAAGTGGCATTAAGCTACTGAATGTACTGCTCAACACTTCCTCTATGCTGCTGTGGATGGGGAGCATGAGAGCAGTTGGGTCAGAGATGACAGCAAAAATTTTAGTTCCCACTTTACTTGAAGAAACTCTACATTTTGCAAACATTTGTCACAATGTAGCAACAAGATTACTTTTGCCTGGGTTTTGTGCCATCCTTAAAATCAATACACATATATTTACATCCAGACATGGTCATGAAAGGCCTGTGGGAGAAATCTTTACATCTAGTCCTTATACCCCTAGAGATAATGAATGTTGGAGATGCAGGTGCAGGTACACATGGTTGCTTCTCCTCCTTAAGGAAGAATTGTTCACAAACAGCTTGACAGCGGAACACATCAACCTTGCTTGCCATTGCTTGCTGCCACTAACAGGGTTGTTTACTCCTTTGCTACAACCCACATGTGTAGTAGACCTACTCTACAGTTGGTTGCAGCATTTTGCTGGACTCAGGTGAGCCAGCTAAACTCACAGATCTGGCAGAGCATTTCCCTTGGAGAATGAAAGTAGCATCTAGAATGTCAGTGAACTAAATTAACTTCAGAGGTGCCTGACGAATACCAAAGCTAGCAGAGGTGAAAGTAAGGAATATCTTCAGCAGCTGCTGCCTTTTAGATATACTCAACTGAAGATCAAACCAAAGCCAGGGAAGTGAGTGGCATACATATATATCTACTCCTTTCCCTCAGGTGTGTCAGGTCAATGCCTTCAGAAGCACGGAGGTCTAAAACCAAAGTTTGCACTGAAACTGGAAAAAGTATACCACAGTTGCCTAAAACTCAGGCACAGATACCACTTCGGCATTGCATAAAATCATGCCTGACTGTGAGAAGCAACACTCGCTTAAAAATTTCAAAGGTTTATTAAACTTTAACAAAATACAACTAAGAACTGAATAAGGAAAAATTACAGCACGAGAAGTCTGTGACCAGCAGCCACATGCTCCTCTACAAAATGGACGCTGTGCCCTTTATACCCTTGGCACCTCCCAAAGTCTTGTTAGTCAACTCCTTCTCTGCCCTCCATTGGTGGAGATCACTTTCTCACACCTTGACTGGAGATCAGGTGTTGCCATGCTGCCCCTCCTAGTAACAAGCTTGCCCTCCCCTAAACACCCCGACTAGTGACAACAAGACAAGGAGGAATGGAAAGAGGACTTTGGGGAGAACACATAAAAATAACATAACTATACATCTGTAAAACTTCTCTTAACATACACATAATATGAATCTCTTAATTGTGAGAGCCAACCATTGCACTACCCATTTATAACATGACAAAACCACTCAGCCACAGAGAAGTTGTGCTAGCCACTGCCTCCATAGAGCTGAGAGACATCCCACAGCACCGCCAGGGTGGGGCGTGCTGTCTCCTTTCAGCTCCACATGCTGCTGGAGAAAATGCAAGTCAAACTTCCAGACAAGATCCCCTCCAACATGGAGTAGGCCGGTTCCTTTGATCTGTAAAAGTGGGGAATGCATTGGTGGAGGGAGGGGAAAAGAAGAAGCAGCGTTTTCCGCAGTGATGGGCTGACATAGACAGAGTGTGCTTATCTTCCTGGTATCTGCATGGAGAAGGAAAAGGGTAACACCCAGGTTTGTCTCCTGTACTAGCGGGAATGACTGGCGAAAATAGGCAGGCACAGGGAGGCCTTTCTTTGCCATGGTGGCAGCTGGCAATGGAGACACACCGCTTGTAGGGCTGTGATAAAATGGAACAAAGCAGCTACGGTCTTGTGCCAGGGAAGTAAAAAGTTGCATCCAAGCATGGGGCAGGCAGGAACAAAAGCTGCACACAACTGCAGAGGAGCAAGGGACGGGGTGCAGCCACGTCCCTGCAGAGAGGCACCTTTCACCAAAACCAGAAAAGCTTGTTCAGCTTATTTCCTTTCTAAGTGGAAAAACTCCAAGTGTTCAAATTAAAGTACTTCCCTCAGTGTGGAGGAAATAGAAATGTGGTTAAGCAGCCAGGACAGAGAGATAACATACACGGATTCAGGATCAGTAGCAGCCCTAGAGGCACAGAGCAGTGGTGGGGGCTGTGCTGGGCTGTGGGGAAGCCGCAGGGGAGCACAAGTTTGCCGTGCCTTTGAGAGGGAGGCCCGGGCGAGGGGGGGAGGGAAAGAGGGGAGGCGGGAGAATGCCGAGGAACAGGGAAGCAGATCCGGCTTGAGCCGGTTTGAGCCGGTTTGGGCCGGTTGGGGCGCTGCAAGGACACAGCAGCTGCTCAGGCCGCCCCTGCAGCCGGGCGGGCGCTACTCTCCGGCACGGATCACCAGAGCCCTCGGAGCGGGGCACCGCGCCACCGCCGGCAGCCGCGAAACGGCCCGGCCAGGCCACGCCGCCGCCGGCAGTTGGAGCCGCCTCCAGCCGGAATCCGCTCCTGGCTTCCCGCCGCGCCCCGCGGGGCCCCATAGCGGCGGCGGGGCAGGAGGCCCCGGTGTCGGGTTTCAGCCGGAGGAGCCGGTTGTGCGGCAGGGGGAGGGGAGCGGCGGGGGAAGGGCGCCCCAGGGCCAGACCTGAGGGGCTGCTGCCGTGGGCAACCCTCAGGGCAATGACCGCCCCTGACACGGCCCAGGCGCCCCGGGGAGCAGCCCCAGCTCCCGGTGCGGGTCCCAGTGCGCACATCCCGCTCGTGGCCGGCGGGAGCAAGGAGCAGTCCCGGCCGGGGTGTGCCCAGCGTGCTGCAGGGATGACAAGGCTGTGTGGGGCAGCGCCGCTGAGACATCCTGGCATGGGTGGGGAGCCTTTGAACCGCTGGTTATGCACGGAGAAAGAAAATGGGATTTTCTCGGTAACCCTTAGGCTCAGGGTTTTGGTCTGAAATGCCCGTTTTCTAGGTTCCTTTCCCCCTGTGTTTGCAGATCCATAAGTATTACCTTTATGCCGCGGTACCTTTCGAAGTACAAAATGGCATCTGAACTCTTGTAGGGGAAGCAACAATGCCCCCTGAAATACATTTGCTGTTTTTCTTCCCGTGGCTGATAGAATCTCATTAATGAAGTGTCTCGTCAGTGGAGCATTGAGCCACAGACTCCTGACTTTCTTTGGGTAACAATTTAACACTTTAATACTTAAGCTAGGAGAAGGTGATTTTTTTTATTCTTTCTCAGCCTAAATTACTGTTAATTACATTGTATTTTCTAAATCCTCTTTCAGTGGTGATCTGTAGCATAGTGAGTTCATCGGCTTCTAATAAATGGTACACTTTTCACCTGTACCCATTACTTCAATGGAGACAAAGTCAATTACTGGTGTTCATATTCTTTTGGTTTTTCTGTCACACTGGGCTGTTAACTGCCATATACGCTGGCTTGTGGTTTCAGCTGAACAGCTAACTCAAATCATTTAATCATAACACTGAAGAGCAAAAACAGCCTTGTCCCCTCTTTTTGTATTAGCTCAGATCTCTCCGTGTGTCTTTAATCTCCTCATGAACGTTTGATCTGCCTCTGGTTTCAGTCTTTCATCCCTGTGACTCCTGCTGGGTTATACTGTTCTCCAGATAACTCTGAAAAATGAGAGATATGCCCTATCCACCTGTCCATCGTCAGCAGTGGTTTTACTAATTGTTTGTTGGTGTTGGGGGTTTTTTGTTCCTTGGTGTGTAACTGAGTCAGTTTTTCATTGCTGCAGAGGTAGGAATGGTGATGCAGATAACATGCTCTTCTGCTTGGTTTCCTGACCCATTTAGAGTCTCTGTAGATCCATTTAGAGACGCCATTGATAAAAATTGTGATCACGCAGCAGCATTGTCACATATCATGCCAGAAGTGGAGCTGCTCTGATAACTCCAAAGCAGCCACAGGACGTAATCTAGCTCAGGCAGAATCTAAGGGTGTAGGAAGCCACAGGACATGTATTTTGTTCTTTAAAGTGCAGAGGAGTCAGCATATGTCAATTTGGACAAATTCAGGTTTTATAAGCAGTAGCTATGGACAAAGTCACTGGGCCAGAGGTGTTTGTGTTTCAGCTCAATGTGACTGGTAAAAGAGATTTGCCAGTTGCTCATATCCTTATTTTCCCCCAAAAAGATACACAAGTAAATATAGCTTAGCAGCAGGTACTTTTGATCCTCGTGATAGAAAAATAATGGAACAAGAAATGTTCTTACTGTATTTATTGGTTACTACAGTACAGTCAGCTGTGGTGGTTTGGGTAAGTTAGCTGTGCTGTACTATTCTGATACTCCATATTGCCAAAGGATGGGGATGAGTCCCCTTATGTACTGTGGTATTAAAATTATTTTGAAATCCATGGGACAGTTTATTCTCCTAATTCTGCTTCTGCTTTGGGTTTTTCTGTTTTAATAATAAAATGTGCCCCTGTGGCTCATCAGAGAAAGAAAGTGACTCAATCCAACATTTCTGTTTTTTAGTTTCATGGATATTGCATCTTGAAGCATTTCTGCACTTCAAAGTTAGACCTGACTGTCTGTGACACCAACACAGAACTGTAAACTCCTGTTGTGGACAGATTTTTTTACCCATGCTGATTTGAGAAGTGTGACTCAACGAATAAACTGTTTTCCTGCCTGTGTCTCTTAAATATTGGTAAATATGTGTTGCTTCAGTCAGACTTGGTGTGTTAATTTTGTTATGTTTGAAGTGTATCAAATTTTTGTAAGAAAGAAATGGGTCTAAATTATAAAAGGTCATTATTCTCTCTTCTTTTCCCCACTATCTCCCCCAGAGTGTTTATTATAGCGTTGTGGTGTAACCATAAGACTAAGTGTCAAATAAATGAGTCAAACATGAAGTAAATGCTTCGTTATTTGCATATTTCACATTTCATAGTTAATACATTGCACGGTGAGTTTACATTTTAGCACTTTAAAGGAACAACATTGCGTCACCTGTGTCACAGATCCTTTTATAGGGTAGGCATGACAAAAATTTACTCACTCAAGATGAGAATGAGTTAAGGGGAGTTATGAAGGGTCACTGCCATCCATGTCAGGCACAGGACATCCATCATCTGACAGCTAACTGCTAGGCTCTGCTACTCTTCTCAGATTACTGGGGTTTAGATTTTTAAATAAAATTTAATTGGCAGTCATTTTTCACCTATCTGCAAAGGTAAGAATTAAAGATTCCATATCTGTACACACAATTAAGAATATCACAAGTGTCTAAAGCTAGATAGGATGGTCAGTGAAATATTTTGCTTTCCCTGCTTTTAATTCACTGATGCTTAGGGAACAACAAACTTTGAACATGGGTCCTGCAAGATAAATGAAAAAGAAATACAGTCTTTTCAGTGTAAATTGTACATGTACAAGCATATTGTAAAGCACTGCTTAGTAAAATTGAGTGCTTGTAAATGGAATCTCTTTATTTAGTTCTCAGTTTGCCTGATGTTTTTAATGGAGTATAAAACCACAGAACTAACAAAATGCCCTTCCAGAAAATCTTAGAGCATCTTCTTTTTTTTCATTGTCCTGTCATTGAACATAATGTCTTGATGGAACTTCAGTGTATGTAATTACGTTTGGTCAGCTCAAGATTTAAGCCATTGTGGTATACAGCATGTGTTTGCAGAATTACAGAGGTACTTTGTTCTGCCCCAGACCTGGCTGAATTTTAACTATGCAGACAGACCTCCTAGGGATAATCAGAAGTGGAGAGTCTGGAGCTCAAGTCTTACAAGGCTGGGCTGAGGACAATGGGGATATTCAGTCTGTAGAACAGAAGGCTCAGGAGAGACCTTTTCACTCTACAACTACCTGAAAGAAGGCTGTAACCAGTGGGGGGGTCAGTCCCTTCCCCAAGAAACAAGTAGTAACAAGTAACAGGACAACAGGAAATAGCCTCAAGTTGCACCAGGGGAGGTTTAGATTGGATATTAGGAAAAAAATTGTTCATGAAAAGGATTGTCGAGTTTTGAACAGGCTGCCCAGGGAAGCGGTGGAGACACCATCCCTGGAGGTATTGAAAAGATGCATAGATGTAGCACTTAGGGACATGGTTTAATGGTGAACTTGGCAGAGCTGGGTTAATGGTTGGACTTGAACATCTTAGAGAGGTCTTTTCCAATACTTTTTTCCCACATTTCCAGTACATGTTGTTTTCTTTCACAAGATCTTGGCCATGTGCAATGTACAGAATTAATCAAAAATTATACAGCAAAGGAAACATTCGCAAAAGCCTTGTGTTTTTTGATGGAGATAGAAATTATGTGGTAGGCTACCATTGTTAGTCTGGGCATTGCTCATGTTTTTTAACAATTTACAACTCTGCAAAGTCTCTGTATTTGTTACTAAGTTGGGCCTTGCCTAATCGCTTTTGTTGGTTATAATTGTAAAAAAGCCTGAATCATTCTGTTAGTCTTTGGTCAGTTTTTAACTTACTGCTAACGCAAAGAAATGTGGGCACATGAACAGTGTGTTGTTTCCCCTTCTTTGGGAACATACTGATCCTGGCTGATCACTAATTATTTAGCATTTTCTTTGTTTCCTCTGTCATCCTGAGAATTCAACAAGGTTTCTTCATTTTTGTTGTGTGTGCAAAATAAATCAAATTCTTTGTTGCTGTAGCATTTAGGAAATGCTTTGTGCCTTGTTACTGTTGAGGATTAAAATACAGACAATAGGATATACTTCCGAGATGAGTAATTGCTTATCTGTGTTACTCTATTTCCTTCATTTTCTATAGCAGTTTATAGATTAAAACCGTGTTAAAACCTCACATGTAGTTCTTTGATTATAATCTAGCTTTCTTTAACAGCTAGAGTAAAAACTTCTTCATTTATTCACTTGCTTTAGGGAATTCTAATTACCTCCCACTGGAAAAGGGAGTGTTACATCCCTTAGGATAACTGAGACTAGAAGTAGTCTGGTTTCAGGGCAAGTTTACTGTTCCTCCAAAATTCTCCAAATCTTTGAGAGCCAGTGAGATTGTTCTCCACATTGGGTTCTCGATCACAGCAATAAGAACCTTGGTAAATAAGGTATTTAGAGAATAAAATGCTTTATTCTCCTGTGCTGTTAAGTCAAATGGAAAAACAACAGAACAACAACAAATGCCAACACCAAAACAAACAAAAAATCCCAGATGAATTATTTTTGCTTGGAGCATTTAAAAATACTTTCCAGCTGAAATTAAACATGGAAAATTGTCAAAGCCTAATGTGGAAAGCTACAACATAAAAATACTTTTTAAAGTCCCATATATAAAAATTTGTTATGATTAAAACTATTCTGAATCCTCAGTAATGATGTATTAGGAAGTGTCTGTTAATATCAAAGTAATCGCAATTAACAAATAATGGGGACTCATGAGAAATAAATTTTGAAGGTACTGACTCTACATTTTCTTTTCTCCAGAAGTCCCATGCTCTAAAACTTCCATTAGTGTTTTCTGGCTTGTGGTCATTTGCAATAGAATAGAGTTGCTGGAAAGGCTTAGGGCATCATAAGTCTTTTCTTTAACCTACAGTTGGTATTGTCTGGCAGTCTCTTTTAAGTTATCTGAGGGCGGGGGGGAAACCTGGTCTGCTGCACACCACCTGATTCATTCACATGATGGCCAGATCCAGACCTGACTAGCTCTGAAAAGTTGCTTGAAGAAGGTCAGAGAAGAATTAAGAACACTTCTCCCTCGGTAGATGTCTTGATTAAGAATTTACATTAGCAAGTACATTACATAGTTTCCTATTTTTAAATGGCAGCACGGTCGTGAATGTGTTTGGGTTTTTTACAGTCTGAAGTATTTTGGTCACTCAGAACTTGACAAAAAGAGGGAAGGAGAAAGAGAAGAATGCAAAACTACATCTGTCTCCTTTCAAGCAAAGTGAAACATTAAGTTGGAAGAGTTGAGGACAGGTCCTGTGAGACAGTGTCAGAAGAGAAGCAACTATGGTGAAGAGAATGGGAAGAGAGAACAGGTTGGAAAAACTACACACGGCACAGGAAGGAGAACAAAAGGAATGTAGATCGAAAAAGGACAATAAATGATGGAGGTTGGCAGAGTGTTTTGGTTTAGGGCTTGTACTCCCCAATTCATCACTCCCACTGACTCTCCAAACCACACTGCCACTCTCTCTCACTCCCCCATTTCCTCCTCCCCGCTTATCCCCTGTAAGATAGAGAGGACATGGAAGGCAAAGATCACGGGTTACTATAAGACCAATTTACTGGAAACAGCAATGAAATAAGAAAATGAACAGGAATAGCAACAATACTAACCACAGAGAATTTAAGAAAAGAAATTATTATCACAGAAAAACAGTGGATAGTTCCCTCTGTCCCATTTTCTAAACCAGAAGGAAAACCTTATCCCTGGAAAAGAGTCTCTTTCCCTGGCAATGGTATGAGTTGGTACAGAATAACATCGGGGTCCTAGTACTGCCCTCTCTAGAATACTCTAAAAAAATTAAACCTGACACAGAGGAAAGGAACAAACCAGGAAGAAGGTTAAATGAAGAATAAAACAGAGAGAAAGTAGGAATTAATGAACAAGTAGATTTGCAGCTTTACTTCCAGAAATCCTTCAGAGGTCAAAATACCTCCAGAGACCTCAGTCTAAGGTGTACTTTTTTTCTCACAGATTTATCTTCTAAGTGTTAAAAGGTTTTGATTGGCATAGTCTAGCTTAGAGTTCATAGTACAAAACATGATGTATCTTGGGTACTGCAGTGCAGACCATGGTTTATAAACATCCAAGTTTACAGGTCATTAAGCTATGAAATAACCAAGAAATTGTGATTCATCTGGTCTGATTTATTGGGCTTTGCCTCAGAGCTGGGATAAGATTAGTAATGTAATATTCCTGGAGATACCTTCTAAATGGTATTCATGGATTGGACAATAGCATTTGTCTAAGTTAAAATTTTTATGAATGCATTTTTCTGATTTCCATAGTTTACTCAAGGATGGTGGTGATGGGTGTTTTAATGAACATTCTCTGTAACACTTCTTTTCCTGAACTGGACTAAGGAACTTTCAGGATTAATTTTTCATTATTAACTTTAATTAAGCAACAACTACCTTGTTTCAACCAAGATTAGAAAAGTTTGTACTCGTTTACAGTGCCAGAGAATGGTTTCTGTCACCAGATATAAGCATGTGTTGGCAAATAAAGCAGACAAAATATCAGACCTGTATGGTCTACCTATTTCGCCAGTGGTTTTCTAAGAAGGTGTCTCCTGGTATTAGGTTGTTGCTGATTTTAGGCAGTATCACTGTGTACAGTTTTTCTGAAGAAGTGGAATTGATCAAAGTGCCTCTTGTTTCCATTGTCATTTTTAACCTACTACCATTTCTAATCTTTACTAGAAGTAAATGACAGTTCTCGAAGTTTGAGCAATAATTTGGGAAATTATATAGGATATTGTACCAGTTCTGGCTCACACATTGCCCCATACTTGTATTGTGTATCCCTTGGCTAAAAGGAAGGAACATGTGTACTGAATGTCATGGATTTCAGATGCTTAATTTTTAAGTGCCTCTTACCACAGCAATTCACTTGTTTAAACAAGTTATTTCTTGTTTTGCTCTCATTGTTTGTGAGTTCTTTTTCTTTAATGCCGAGATTACACAAAGTGTTCAGTGTTTGATAGAATAGGGTATAACTTTCCAAATGCCAACAGAGATATATAAGAAAACTGTTTCTCAGAGTGAGAGAAAAACACTGAAACTGATAAGACACTGCAGCAGAATTCAAAATACCACTAATTTATGTCTTGCTAATGGGCAAATGTCATAGTTCCAAATTTTTCTTTATGTAATCTGAGCAGGACACATATTTTCGAGCAAACTGTACTTCCATATGTAAAATGAAAAGGCAGAAGTTCTTCCAAGTCTTACTGTGAAATGCTCAATGCCATCAGGACTATGAAAGCAGGAAAAAATAGCAAAAAGTGTTTATCTTCCTTTACGCTTATGTTAGGATTGCTAGAAAAAGAGGGAAGGAGGAAGAATTTTACTCATTGATCCTTCAGCTAACTCACAAGTGAACAGTAGTGCTCTAACCAAAAGCCTGTGTCTGGAATGGAAATCCTCTCCCACACCCTTCCAGACTGACCTTCCCTCCCCCATCTACCATAGCTCATATTTCAGAGCCGAGCTGGCCGCCAGCAGACTGTGAGCTGCCAGAAGGAATGCATTATTTGCTCAAAAGAAAAACAGAGGTGCAACCAATAACTGCCCCCTCCTGCCCCACTCCCCACAGGACAAGACAGATTTCTACATAAGAAATGAACTTGCTATTCCTCATTGGTACAGCAAATCTCATAAAAACCATAATATGTGCCCACTGACACGAGGGCTTTATCATGATCAAGAGTCTGCATCTCCTCCCAGAAAGCTGAGTAGGTCATGGCAGCTAACTTGTGCCTGTGTTCTCATGTGATCAAGTCCTAAAACCAAATACAGATTGTTGGTCTCATGTGATTTAGGCAATCTGCTTACTCCTGGTCGGCAGAGAAGACATGAATCAATAGAAGCAAAATTTATAAAAGGGCACCAAGATTACCCTGTTGTCCTTGGGCACAGGACATTTAACAGAAGGTCTTGCCTCTAGTAAGAAATGTTTATTTAGGTAGGTACATTTTGTACCAGCAGATACTGCAAGTGGATATGTATCAATAGTGGAGGGTCTTTTGCCCTTGCTTTGAACAAAAACAAATTGGCAGCAGTTCCTCTTGCATTGTAGCTGCATCTCTTCTTTGCATTTTTGGCCTCATGGCTCTATTAGTCATGGAGACTAGAATGGCTGAATTTTCTTTAGCTTTGTCAGTCAAACTCTAAGAAATTGGGAAGAACAGTTCCAAAACATGAAACTGAAAATTCAATATTAGAAAAGTTTTATAAAAGCCAGGGATATTTTTGCTTTTCTTCTTCTACACTTTTTCTTTGGTAATGAATACTCACTCACTACTAATCTTCAACCATAACTGAAGCATTTGGGTTAATGTGTGCACACTGTGATTGGAATATTTTGATCCCCAGATAAGTTTTACATTTAACTGCAAGAGGACCTTTCCTTGGAATTAGGTGTGATGAGGCAAAGGAAATTATTTGTAAAAATGGCTTGACATAGAGTGACATGATGGCAATATAATAAACTCAACATTAAACATCTATAAACAGATAAACAAACTAAGCCCAGTGGCATTGGCTATTGTACAGAAATTTTTATTCAAATAAGCATGCAGATATGTTTTTCCTTTGAAATTTGTCCACTAAACATTCTTTATATCATGTCATCATTGTAAGTATGGAATGAAAAGAGTTTTCCCTACCAAAGCTCAGTATTTTAGGGTGACACAGCAAGAAAACCAAAAGGGTCAGGGGCTGTCTGTATAAATGAAAAGCTGTAAAATAAGCTGGGATGTAAATTTAAGAGCACAACAGCTATGCTCACGTCTTCTAAACTTAACACAAGAATTCTGGTTTTGAGTATCAATCTTATATTGGCAGGTAGACAAACTCTCAATTACTATGTTTGTTTTAACAGCACTATGAGGTTAGGTTGAGCTGGGAGAGGTGATGAATTTAAAAGTGCAATGGCTGCTCTTCAGTAACTGGGCATGGATATTCCTTATTTAGAACAAAAGTATGTACACATGGATCTAATCAGCAATAGCTTCATGTGTAAGCAAGTACTAATAAAGTATTTAGTTATAATCTAAGTGACAGGATTTGTCAGAGTGGTTATTTATTTGTTCCACATAGAAGATATGAATCCAAGCTACTGTTTTGGATCAGAAACTGAACAAGACCATGCCTGCACTCAGATTAGAGCATTACGTAAGCAAGGTGTCAGAGAGGAGGTCTGCAAGCCATCTTTCATTTTCCCCCTGCCTCTGGGCCCATCTTAAAGCCAGACCAAAAGAGGTCTGAGGATGCAGTTAACCGTGAAGAAGGGCTCTCCAAGGCACTAAAGAGCTAGAGATCCTTGAGCAGACATGTTGATGAGCCCTGGGTCTAGAAGTATTGAGTCACAAATGTTTTTGACATGATATATTTGAGAATATTCAGCATCAGTGCCATCTCCCAGCCTCAGCAGATCAAAGCAGTTTCAGAGGGGACACAGGTTGTGCACAGGTTTCCCATTGCCTTTATCTTTTTGGCTCTTTATTGTTAGAATGAAGGATTTTCCCCAGCCCATGGAGAGAGGCAATCACATGCACAGGTTGTTGTATGGGAAGGCATACAGAGGAGCCTTGTAACTAGCTTCTTTTTTTTTTTTTTTTTTCAAGCAGGGAAGAAGATCTTGTCCGTTCACAGCTTCCAAGAGGTGATGGCTGCTGTGCTGGAAATGCTGACAGCTCCAAGAGCCTTATGTAAGAGCCAGCTAAACCTGTTACACAAGTATACTAGCTTCAAAGTACTACCAGGCTCCAGAGCAGCTCTGGAGTCCTCCTGTTTTGGCACTGCAGGAAGGCCTGTGTGCAGTGCTGCTTGTGGCATGTCCTTCCAAAAGCATAGGGAAGAAGCCGTCACTTTTTTTTTCTGATTTCAGGCTTCAATGCCAAGGAATCTCGGGAGAGGTTTCTGAGCAATAGAAATCCTCCAACCACTGCTTGTGATTTAAGCTCCTGCTATCTCATGCTTTAAATGAAACTATGTTGCTACTGCAACTACCAGTGAATGAATGCATTGAATGCAGCGGGCAGTTCAGCTGAATATGGACCTTGTCCTGACAAGCTCTTGAAAGAGGCCACACCCTCATGAAACCAGTCCTGTCTAGATTCCTTCTGCTGCCCTCCCCCACAAGAGGTGACTGGCACTGGAGTCTGAACCTTTGTACACCATCTTCTCCAGCCAGGATGACTAATATCTGCATGGCAGTGCCATGGAAACAGTTGTTAGGAAAGCAATAGAGTTGCTGGTGACCAGACCCATGAGCAAGGATGGTGTCATGGGGAAGAGCTTTTCAGGACCTCGAAACCTCATCTGACACAGCTTCTCCCAGCACTCCCACAAAGAGACAGCCCTTCACCAGGTGACCCAAAACAGTTCTTACAAATACTGTTTTCTCAGCATCAGATCCCAGCCCTCAAGGTGTTTATTCCTCCTCATATTTCTCCCTCACTAATGCAATTTATCCCTCCTCAGTGAATCAGATCAATGGTGCATGAAGCTGCGCTGTTAATTAGGTCACTGAAGAGAGGGGTGAAAAAAAGAAAACCAACTCTTCTGTAAAGCTACATTTCAAACCAACAATTTCTGTTGTCTGGTGTAAAGTACATTTCCATAAAGGGTTTATCAGCACAGGGAAAGGCATGCAGCAGGCAACTAGGGGTAGAAGCAAGCAGCTGACCTTTTCATCCCTGTTAAGGTGACATCAGCCCCAAAGCCCCTGTGGTGTGATGGTGCAGCTGGTGTTGTCCTCCTCCTCCAGCTGAGTGTTAACAATAGTAGAATAAGGTGTTTTTGAAGGTGAGCTGTTTTTGAAGAACTCTCTGCTTCAGATAGAACACTGACAGTCTTTGTCTAATCTCAGAAGCAGTGAAGTGTGGGTAGGAGAATATAAACTTTGACATCCATCTACTTTTTTCTTCCCCTTGTGGCTCTTCTCTGACATGTCCACAAGACCCTTCTTAAAGCAAAAAGAAGTTTAGTTGCCATGGTTTTGCTGCAGTAAGCCTTCCAGCAGGGGTTCTCAACCCAAGAACTGTGTTGTGGAAGCAGTACTTGAAGTAGAGGGATATGAACACTGCTTCCTCAGAAAATAACTGTCAGCTCATTTTGTACAGGCTGCTGTACAACCACTAAGCAAATTAATAACTTTCAGCCACTTCTAGCCTGAGAACAGCTGGAAAAACCTAGGTGACAGGTTCTGGTTTATTAATCCTTTTAGCTTATTTTTTTAACACTTGTGGCACCATCCTGCCCTCTCACAGTAAGAACACAAGAAGGTCCCTTGGCTGCTCCTTTTACCTCTTGCTGTTCATCTGCCATGTTCTATTTGTTTTTCTTGGCCATCTGAGTCCCGTTTCCTTTCTGTACTGTCCTTCTCCTTCCTTCCTTCCTTCCTTACATATTCACTGCCGCTTCCTTCCTTCCGTCCTTCCTTCACTTCCTCTTCCTTCCTTCCTTCCTCCTCATTCCTTCCTTACTTCCTTCCTTCCTCCTTCCTTCGCCACTTCCTTCCTTCCGCCACTTCCTTCCGCCACTTCCTTCCGCCACTCTCCTTCGCTGCCACTTCCTTCCTGCTCACTTCACTTCCTCCACTTCCTTCCTTCTCTTCCTTCCTTCCTTTCTCTTCCTTCCTTCCTTCCTTCCTTCCTTCCTTCCTTCCTTCCGCCACTTCCTTCCGCCACTTCCTTCCGCCACTTCCTTCCGCCACTTCCTTCCGCCACTTCCTTCCGCCACTTCCGCCACTTCCGCCACTTCCGCCACTTCCCTCCGCCACTTCCTTCCACCATTTACTTCCTTCCGCCACTTCCTTCCGCCACTTCCCCGCATCTTAATTATCACATAAATCCCTCTAGATTTTTTTCTGGTCCTGTCAAAAATAACTATTAAAACAACAACAACAACCACAAAATTTTAATTTTTACAACATTGGAAAAAAATAGGTATTTTTGTTTGCCGGCACATAGTCCTGAGAGAGAAAATTGTCTTGCCTATAAGAGAGAGAAACACTTTGACAGAAAGAAAGCAGAAGGCATTAGGAAAAGTCATTTCTCGCAAGATGTTTCTCTGGCCATTTTACAGCAAGGAAAACATTACTTTGTAGAGTACTTTAATCTAGTATGCTCTGTCCTAACAATAATCAGGGTTAGTTGCTTCAGAGGAAGGTGCAAGCTGAGGACTAACTCAGCTAACTAAATCAGAGAAAGTCTCTTTAACACTGCTCATCATCCCAACAGAGCTTGTCTTCACTTGACTTTACCTTTTTGGCCATTTAACTCGAGGACCTGATATTTGTAAAGGTTAATTTGCACACTCATCACACAGCTGATCCAGATTCTAAAAGTTTCTTCTACAAGATGAGGCTATCTTCGCTGATAAAAAGGGGTTGTGCTTGTGTGCATTCCTAAAATTTATCTGTGGAATGCTAGAGGAGACAAACACGTGGACAATGACTTCAATATAGTTAGACAAGGTCAGCATTATGCTCTAATACAGTCTGATACAGTCTTTCCACTCACCATGCTAGATGTAATGTAACAAAACCCATGAGGCTCTGACTTTCCCTGGATTTCCTAGCAAGATGGTTACTAAACCAGAAAACCCCTCTAATTCTGTCTGTAAAAAAGACAGGCTGCTACTTGCTTTTCTCTGGAATCTGCTAGTTGTTTTTTCACTTCCTTCCCCCCTTCCATTTAAATAGAATTCTTGTGTGATGACTCATGGCAGTTAACAGGGCTGCCTTGTGTCCTTGCGCAAGCCCAGAAGGCATATGTAGGTCAACAGAGCATGTACAGAATGTCCTGCAAACTGGAATGCTAGGCATTCCACATTGTGAGTGCTTACACTTAGAATTCAAGAGTGCTACAAGTACTGGAACACTCTGTCCTGGGGAAAAAAAAAAAAAGAGGAAATCCAGTAGCAAGAAATGTCATCTGCTAGGAAAAATCTGGAGCCATCCTTTTTGAGAAACCACTTTGTTTCAAATTACTCTTTGCTAAGTTGTCTTGAGGTGCAGAAACTAGAGAACATAATGAAGTTTAGGTAGTGTGCAAATTCTGATTAAAACTAAATAAGTGATAAAATTGTGTGGCGACCCAAATAACTTTTTCCACTGTCCAGCTTTTTCCATTGCTTCCACGCCTTTGCTGTACGACAGGTAATTATCTATGATTCATAGACAGTTACAGCTGTATGTGTTGAGAAGTTCTGTCCAAACACAAGTCACATTTTCCAACAGTATCAGCCATGACTCATGTGGAAAAGAGGTCAAAGCCTAGCCATGAAGACAAAAAAAAACCCCACTTTTATGATTTTTTCAGATCTGTGGAGCCCAAATAATGTAATTTGGTTTGCCATTTCACTTCCAGGAAGTCCCAACATCCAGTTCATGCAACAAGTCATGCCTGGGGAACTTTAGACTTCTGAGGACTTTGCAGATAGCTGACTTTGGGCTGATGTAAAGCTGGTTACTACTTTAAAACAGAACAGAAAATTTGACACTGGTGCAGCCAATCTCAAAGTTACTTTTCCAAGTACCACTCCTGAGTATGATTCTACTGTATCAGTTTTTGACAGTTATATTTTTCTGGTTTTCAGCTTGTCTTTCCATCAATACAAATACTGATTGGACAAGCTGTGATTCTTACTGTGTAGAAAATGGTAAGTTCACAAGTTCATAATGTATAAATTTCACTGCCAGTAACCTCTCTCAGCTGAACTGGGAATAAATATAACACCAGTTAATTATGGTGATCTTATGCTTTATCCTCTCAGCTTCTTAAGATCTCCTGGGGTCATTTTGGAAATAATCTACCTTTTTTATAATTTATTCAGCCCTGAAGTGCCAGAAAATTTATCTATCCTGGAACTGTGGACACTCACTAGTTGTCAGAAATAATTTCTAATCAGAGGGAAATATGTTTTAAAACAATCCTTAGACTGCAAGGAATCCAAATCTTATCTGCCTTTCCTGGTGCAAACAAAATTACAAAATGCTACTGGATAAATTTAAGACCTTGAATCTTTCTGCAGTGATACAAGTTGGAAGTAAATCTGGAAGCACAGGGAAGAGACAAAGTCTGACTTAGTTTCACTCTTTTATATGTCAACCACAGAAAGAGAAAGGCTCAAAAAAAAAAAAAATCACGCAGGTTCTTGTTTGACATACTCAGTATATTTCCCTCACAGAAGCATTGAAAATGTGTCTTTGTAAGAAAATGCCAGTTATCAAAAGCACACAATGTCCCTGCAAAACATAAGCCATCTACAAAGGTCAGGAGACCTCTTGTAAGGTGGCAGATTTTACCTCTCTCATTTGAGGGGTTAGGACTCTGCTTCAGACTGGAGATAAGTCACACAGAGAGGGGTTTGAAGAGAATCAAATGATCTATGCAGAGGCTGAGATGAGCTCTGTTCTGCGAAGAAGGGGTTTCAGCTGTGGTCCTGGGAGAAAACTATCCATCTCAGCTCTTTCAGCTTCACCCAGTTAGGCTTCTTCTTGTTCAACAGTTATGTCAAGGAGAGGCATCAGATCAGAGAATTCCTTTCAGCCATGCCTTTCTCTTAGCCAGCCTCATCTGCTGAGGGTTCTGCTTGTGCTCAGTTGGGAACAAATTTCATTGCACTGTGTCTTGGAAATGGCTTCCATCTGGCTTTTATACTGTAAATTCTGGATTCTATGTAATTACTTTAGCCCAGGTTTTAAAATAGATCTATATGGTTTTGCAAGAGATTTCAACTGCCAAGAACCATTTTTCCTATGCTGTTAGTGAACCACTGAATTTCCATTAGCAGGTTATTTCAACCAAGGACATCTTGAAATTGTAACATGATGTTTACTTGTCATGCTCTGGTGCTGCATGAACTTGAGCTTTTCAGATGTGGCATTTCCAATCAAGAACCTGAGCATGATAGGAAATTTTGTAGACTCTGGTTTTGACACTTTCTTCATCATCCTGATAGATAATCTCCATTGGTTGATCTCCTGATTGTCTTCAGATCCTATTAATAGTTCAGGAACAAACAAATAGATACCTCAGCATTCAGCTGTAATAACAGAAATTTGTCCCCTTCAAGTTTCTGCTGACAGCACAGGGAAAAAAAAACCTTGGGGGAAATAAAAGGCACGAGGTTTGAACTGTGATGTTCAATAGAATTCTATTTTCTTCAAAATTCTCCATAGTCAAAAGAGATTTATCATAACACCATTTCCAACAGAAAAACAAACAAAAAACCACAGAAACAAACAAACAAACAAACAAGACCAGAAACCCGGCAAATTCTTTAACCTATAAATCTGCCAGCCAGTATTCCAGATCCTGAGTTGCTGGTGTTTTTTGCTTTAAGATTAAAAAATAGCCTGTCACAGCAGGAGCTGGAAGCGGTAAGAACCCTGAGATCAAACCAGTAAGGAAACCAGGTCAGACTGTGTGAGAGTGAGGTGGGTAGGGCATCAAGCTGCTCACTGGAGTTGCTCACTGCAAAGGGGTCTCTATCCCATTAGTTAAAGTCCTTGGTGCTGAGAGTGTGACTGCCAGAGTGCTCCTGAATAGTCAGACAGGAATGTTTCCCTAGGAGCGTTTCCTCATTCCTCAGGAGGGCTGTGAAATACCTCCCTTCTTCACTTGTCAGGTTTCTGGCCATTTTGCTGTGATGCAGATAGGAGCTCAGCAAGTTTATCCTTCAACTCTCTCTCTTCCTTGGAGCTTTATCAGCTACTCAGCAGGTGACAGCCTCTATCTATAGAGGTATGCAGGTGAAATAAGGAAAAAAAATGGAACAAATCTTTATTGCCCAAATACTAGGCCAAGTGCCAGCAAGGATGACATTTTGTTTTCTTTATCACTTTTTGATGATTTTTTTTCCCAGTTTGAAGTGCACTTGAAAAGAACATAGTTTTTTCACTAGCAGTTCATCTCTACACAACCATCAAGCTAATATGGAGTTGATACTCACTTGGAGAGCATCTGAGGAGTCTGCAGCTGTGACTGTAATTGCACACTCAGACCTTGTGGTAGAAGAATTGTGCAGAGTTGCTCTAAGTTGGTGAAGAATTGATGAGGCTGGTTGAGAAAACCATGAGCTGCACCCCTTGCTTGTCTTTGCAGCTGGCTTGAGCAAGGCCTAATGATTGAAGGATCCTCCATAGAAAGAGCAGGGATCTGTCACAGGGGGGATCTGTCAGGGGGATCATGATGGGGCTATACTGAAGCACAGAAGGAGAGAAAGGTGTGGCCGCTCTAAGGAGGTCTGTACCCTTTTCTGCATAGCCTCATAAACAAGCTGCAACTGCAAACACTTGTACTGCATGGTACACTTGTGTTCAGACAGGAGGCTGACATCAGGTTGATACAGGAGAAAGCTGTACACAAGCTTTCTTGAAATGAGAGGCTGAGGAATGGTGGATGGAGAGCGACAGGCAGCAGAGTGGTTCATCTGAAACACACATGGGTTCAGCGTGACCCCGTTTCCTGCAGGACTCCCACGTGTACAGCACCAAAACAGGTGAGATGACTCAGAGCCAGCTTCTTCAGGATATATTTGTCAGTGCTGCTGTGGGAAGCCAGAAACCAGCAGGAAGGTTAGAAAGGTCTCTTCTTTGTTGGTCTTCAGATGTAATGAGGTCATTCCTTCTCTTGATATAATCTGGCAGTGGGTATAAAGCCATTTCCTGAAACTATGTGAGTCCTACTGACTCACTAGTTTTCCTCTGATTTTCTTTAAAAAGAATAAGTGGGTTCTAAGGCAAAAGATGAAACACTTCTAAGGCAACTGTCCATTCATTTTGGCTCATTGGTCTGTATTGAAATGTCTTCCAAGTCTTTTCTTTGTTAGTCATGTTATTTTAAGAGGTGTACATTGATGTTAAAACCTGGGCATCATAATTACCACTGCTTTCCAGAACCAGCTTTGGGGTTTTGTTTTGGTTTTGTTCCTTTGGGTTTTTTCCTCTCACATTCACAGATTTCTGTGTATCTTTTTTTATTCCCCAGTGTCATGGTTTAACCATGTTATTATTCTCATATGTAATTCAAAATACTTATTGACTCCTAAGAAGACAATTAACTCTACCAGCTGAAATTAACCCAGCTGAAACCAAGACACATGAAGGAAAATACCACATAATTGTAGAAAAGCACCTCTTTGGACGGAGATAGGCAAATTGCATTTGTCATATGGAGAGAAAGCTGATGGTTTGCCCCCTCAAAAAATATTTCTAGAAAAAGTGACTTGGATTCAGGTACACATAAATATAGCATCACTATATTTCTAAGTTCTCAAACAGATCTTGCCTCCTGTGGACTTAAACTTTTTCTTGCCTACAATATGGCAGTCTCAAAAATATCTTGTCATTTATTTGTTTAAGACCAGAAGGCAAATGTAATATCCACTGATCAGCTGGTAGGATACCCTAGTATTAACATGCTGTTGTAAGAATGGCACTGCCCCATTTAGTGCTCCCAATGAAACTCCAAATCACACATTGCTAGTCCATTCCCCCCTTTCCTCTCTGCCTCCATGCTGCAGCAGATTGGAGAGAAGAAGTAGAGGCACAAAAGGCAAAGGTCACGGGCTGAAATAAGAAAATGAACAGCAATAGAAGGAATATTAACAACAAAAGGGTATAAAAGAGAGAGTGCAGAGCTTGACCTGACCACAGCCATGCCATGCTGACCATTCCCTCAGCTGAGAATCAGCGTTACCCCACTGCTCCATCCACCATGCTTGCTCAACCAGCAGGAGCCCCTTCTGCCCTGGAAGCAAGTGAGTTTCTCCCCCCTCCCTATCCCCAGCAATGACTGAGGTGGTATGGAACTACTGCCAGGTTCTGGCTGCACCCCCTCCCCTCTACTGCAGAATTTAACCCAGTCCTGGTTGGAACCAGGACACAGGGTGCAATTGGTCTTAGCATTCCACATTGTCTCTTCTCTGCCTCTTGACACTGGATATTTATAAGAGAGAGCGGTTCATTTTTAAGGACCTTATGTGGGGTTTCAAGTGAATCAATTCCCATGTGCTAACATGCTTAAATGGGAAACTGCCAAGGAAAACCCATTTGCTTCAGTTAAAATTCTAGGTTTTTTTCCTCCATGCTTTTAATTTTAAAAACTTTGTTTTAAATAGACCTTGAATTGTTTTTTAAAAGGAGAAAGTTGAATAATGTCCAGTACCATTCCACTTCATGCATGCTACCATTACAGAACAAGAGTTTTCCTACATTAGAAATGTACTGTGATCACTGGTCTGTGGCGGAAATGATTTGTTACACATTTGTTGTGACATTCCTCAGCTGTCTATGATGGTCATGCCAATAGCATTACGTATTTTGGCACGCCATAATAAAACAGAACCACCCATTAAATAATTATTACCTATGTGAGACACCTGCTGAAGGTCCAATTAGAAACATACAAGTCTGTTCATGGATGAATATATATATATATATGGTGAGGTGTAGGCGAGACTGGGGGTTGCACGGCCGGGACGGATGGAGACGAGAGATCTCTGAAGCCAAGTCGTGGAACTAGCGGTTTATTGCAAAGGGCGTGGGTACAGGGCCCTGCTGGGAGCTGCCAGCTGCAGCTCGGAGCAGGCCCGAGAGAAGAGAGAGGATGAGAGGGTAAGAACGTAAAAGGCAAGAGCTAAGAGCATAGAAAAGTAAGAGCAAGAGCAAAAGCAAGAGAGCAAGAGAGCGAAGTTCTCGTTACAATACAATAAATCATCTTCTGTGTTGAATATTCTGATTCTTGCTAACCAATCTAGTAGAGCATACAAATCTTATAGCATTTACATACAGCCTATAAGAATCACTACATTACCATATTGTGGTACATTTTAAACCCTAAATCTACTCTTCGGACCCCTTCTGCCAAGCTGGCAGGGTCTGCTCTGACTCTTGGACCTGCCTGCTTGCAGAGGGTATTGTTTCATCAAGAGGGGATTACCTTCATCTGGCTACACCATTGTTTTCCCGTTGTTCAGTAACTAAGGGATGTCAAAGCTTGCTTTCATTTCAATCTCGCTTATAGTTTCTATATTCTCAAAATCTTTTGCCAGGCAATTATATTTGTAAGGCTTTCCTGTTTCATCTTCCCCAACAGTGAGGTAATGGTAATAAATATGGCAAAGCCGTGCTTGGTTTGGGTACTTCAAAGAGACGTGTTTTCATAGGTATATTAACCCAAGTTTATTGCATGCAGGTAAGGTGAGCACAGTAGTACACAGGTTAGTAGTTAATTAACTGACTAGGCTAGGTAGCTTACAAAGTAAGTCTCTTCAGAAGTCACTCATGAGAGCCTTATTCTAAGTATTTAATGCTACTCTGTAATACTACAGTGCAGGCATGCAGCCGTGAAAGGAATTTGAATATATAACCTGTGCAATCATGTAATGCAGGAGAGTATGCAATGTGCAAGGCTGCATTAGCTTTCTTGCCTCTCAAGAGAGGGCCGTAGAGGAACATGTTGTTAAAACTGAGATGTTTTGAACAGTGGGATTTCACAACAGAGATGACATTGCAAAGGCATCCTGAATTGGTAAATGTGTATCTTGACTTGCTTAACTACACATTTCTACTTTAATTACAAAATATGCAGAAGTAGAATTGCAAGGGCACTGGCAAATAGGTCCCTCTTATCTGCATTCTGTTCTCAGCTGTAGTTCAGCCTTGCTGTAGGAGAAAAATCATCATTTCACACCTCATCATTCAGTGCCATTATTTCCATGCAGTCATTTTCTTAGCCACCACCACTCGGTGTTTATATGAGCTAAGGGGAAGGCTTAGCATTTTCCTGTAAGGACTCCACCAGAGTTTGGGTTTGGGAGACACGGAAATAATTTCAGAGGGTGCACAGTACTCTTGGTTCTTAACTCTCCTGACCCTGTCTGATGGACTGCTTCCTTTATGGCTCTCACTTCCTTCTTCCATCGGCATTGCACTTCCTGTCTCCAATGGTCCTTCACAGCCACTCATTCTCTTTGTTTTTCCTGCAACCAAGCCCTTCCTTTGTTTTTCCTGCCATATAAAGCAGATAGACATATATATAAAGGCACACCTTGAAACTGAAAAACCAAGACAGAAATCATGGAACCAAAAATATCAGCTACTGTTTTGCTCTACTTTTGTCTTTTTTGTCCTTCCTGTCTGTCTTACTCCTTAGATTGTAAGCATTCCTTATGCTCCATAGTGAAAAGTGTTAGTGCACTGTAAAAACTTAAATATTTTCAATGATTCCGACAACAGAACATTTAAGTTCAACCATTGCATAAAAGAGCTTGAAAATTATTTCATTTTATGAAGATTTCCTCTTTCTCTCCCACACAAACCCCCTTCCAGGTTTTTTATAATTAGAAAGAAGAATCTGAGTTTTATTTTCTAATTAAAAAGAAAAATTCATGTCCATGAAATCCATCTGGAAAAAACCCTCAAAACTATGGAAAAATAGCCATTTTCTTCAATGCAGAATTAAGAATTATTAAATCCTACCCGTATATTTTTCTGAAGGGTTTTACAATAAATCCAACATTTGCTGTAATAGATCTTTGTAAGATACTGTAATAGGATGTTTTGCCCTTTGTGTCTTCCTTTTAATCAATATAATTCTAGTATTTATTATTTCCATATCTCACTTTACTGTAGATGCATGCAAGTCACATTGCATCTTGAGACAGAAATAGAGAATAAAAGGATCCCCACATTGGTGTTTGGCCACAAAACCTTGCATTTCCAAAACATACAATGAAATTGTGAGTTAATATAAACAAGGATGACTGTTGCTTTTCACATGAATGAAAGGCAGTTACTTTAGCTTTGTGTCCCTGAGAAATCACCTACTTATGTTGCAGCTGAACAGGAAAACCAGCTTTTAATTCCTAAAGTAGAGCAACCCAGCCTAGGATGCTCAGAAACTAGGGCACCATTGCTGATTGTCTCAGTGCACAGTATGGCAGCTTTAGCTGAAACCCCCAGCAGCCGACTGTTTTCCTCAAGCATTGGCATCTCAGCTTCTGAAGTCCAGCTGCAATAAACCCTCCAGTTCAAAGAAGATCTACATTTTGTCCTGTGCTAAGTTCCCCTCAATAGGGAAGGGGCAAGTTACAACCCAGAGAATCTGCTTTAGAGAAGAACAGCACACTGAGAGATGTGTATCATGGACATGGCCTGGCATTACCCTCATGGAGTAATGGCACTGCCCACTCCTGATTCACCACATGGCAGACAGGCATGAGTGATCTTGGGTGCCAGTGAGGGGAGGCAGCAGCACTGCACCAGCAGTGCAAGAGCTGTGGGTGATGTCAAATGAGACAAGAAGATTTTGAGTCAGCCTGAAGCTTCCTGAGTCAGGGATCCATATCCTGTTTATTCCTAAAATGTTTTATTGTCAGTGCAAATGTCAGATAACAAAAGGTGTAAAGCTCTACAGTCCTGCTTTCTCATTACCCAGTTTATGGGTTTTGGGGCCTCACTACTCCAAAGTTTATGGCATCATTTACAAAATCAGAATTGTATATTAACAAATCAATATATCAATACACATGGTAAAGCATGGGGCAGAGGAAACACTGACCTTCATATGTAATTGTTGAGCACTGCTAAATAGCAAACAAGGGCACATGCAATAGCTGGATACATGAAATAAAATATGGTGCTTTCATTAGCACAGTTGACTATAAAAGTGTTACTGTTCTGTTCTTGATATTAGACATGTTTTCAATTGAAACTCAAGGTGAGTGTAAAGTAAGGTCTCTTTATGGACGGAATCACTCTTTTCCAAGTATCTGATAAAGAAGAGCATACATTTTTTCTAATGCAGAAGACCATGATTTGACTGATGGGTGCTGGTGACAGTAATAAAGATGGAGACAGAAAGGCTGGGCATTTTATCACATTAACTAGAAACCAGAAATAAAACTCTACACTTCAGACATGCTACAAAGTGTGCTTATGAATCATAAAAAGAACCTGTAGTCACAGTGATTTGTACTTCCAGTAGAATTCTGGTGGCTGAAGGACTTGGGGTAGTTGGTTTTCTGCAGTACAGGAGCAGGGGAGTGAGGGAGCACTACATCTGGGACTTCACAAATTTACATTTAGACTATGGCAGTGAATCTGCCTACATACTTGCTTCTAGCCTGACTCCCCACTAGCTGCTCCTTAATGTACCCACTTTGCAGACAGTAGGAAAGTTGTTACTAAAATGGCAATTCTAAAATGCTAAACAGAAGTCTGTAGAACAGGTCTTGTACCAGAAATTCAGCTTGACATGTAGAAATTTTAACAAAAAAAAAAAAAAATTCCATTGCAGAGTTTGATAGTAAGGAAAAAAGCTGAGAATTGGTTCCTCTTGTGGATGCAAGAGACACAAGTTTAATGCCTGCAGTAGAACCAAACTCAAGAATATCCAAAGTGGATACATTTTTATTTGAGTCACAGAATGGTTTCTTTTGGAAGGGACTTTTAAAGGCCTTCTATTTCAAGCGTCCTTGCTGCAATAACCAAGGATGCTTTCCTCTTGATCAGGCTTCTCAGGGCCCCATCCAACCTGACCTTGAACGTTTCCAAGGATGGGACACCTACCACCTCTCTGGGCAACCTGTTCCACCCTCACCATAAAAAAACAGGTTCCTTATATCTAATGTAAATTACCCTTCCTTCAGTTTGAAACCATTACACTTTGTTCTATCACAACAGGCCCAGCTAAAAGTCTTTCCCCATCTTTCCTATAGGCCCCTTTTAGGTACTGGAAGGCTGCAATATGGTCTTCCTGGAGCTCTTTCTTCTCCAGGATGAAGACCCCCAACTCATTCAGCCTACTTACCTATAAGTAACTATACCAAACTGATGTGTGACTCAACAGACGAGCAGCCACAATGCTGCAGAAGTATAGCTGCTTTGCAGACTTTTACTATGCTTAGCAATTAGTAGTGCTGTGTTAGTGATTCGAGGAACCTTGCATAAAACTGTAATTGGGGTGGGGACATATCACATGCATGCATAAATATTTACCCTTGTATTCTATACTTTTTGTCTTAGCCATCTACTCATTTGGCATGAGCAGGTCATTATTTTCAGAACATCTAGAACAGAAAACCAAAAAAGTTAACTATAATTATGCAAACATCTTGGTTTCTCCATTAGTTTCCTCTGGACCTCTCTCAGTTTATGACCTCTCTTGTTGGGATGCAAAGTCTAGATTTCAGCAAGTCTCTGTAAACACATTCTGGTTTAAGGAACTGTGCTTTACCGACCTGCATTACTAATGCTACTGATGGAAGGAAAGTACAACCATGGTGACCAGATTTTAGAGAGCAATTCCACTGCCTGAAAATGATACTCTCCGATAGGCTGCTTCTGATCTCGGTCTCCACCAAGACAACCAGGATTGGGGCAGGAATGGTCTGTAATGCCTTTTCACATCCCAGCAGTCTCTCAGCAGTCTCTCAGCTTGCCCTGTCTGTGGACTGGAGAGGGAGGCACAGAGATGATAGGAAGGGCCAGCTGTGCGTGCTGGAAGCCATGCCCAGGGATGGCCGGAGCCAGATCCCACAGCACTGGGCCAGCGCTGGCCCAGCACACCCAGCGCCTTCCTACAGTCACAGGCTGTGCCCCTTCCACCTCAGCTGATCCTTGCTCCTGCTCCTTGCCCTGTTGGGGCCCCCGCCCCCCCACACTCCCTGCCATGTTCCGAAATCTCCGGAGGCACTGATGTCCTGAGCTCCGGTTGCCAGGCAACGCCGAGTTCCTCACTCTTTGCCAGGGACTAGGTCCCGCAGAGGCTGCCGTGGCCGTGGGTCCCTGGGGCTCCCTCCATAGGCTGTTGTCCATAGCCCAGGCCACATTCCCTGCGCTGCCCTACGTGGTTATGAGACCACTGGCCACTCCGCGGCTCTGAAAAGCACAATGAGAATATCTCGTTCATAGTTTTGTTCACTAGAAGCAGAACCTGGGCGTGCAGGTGGGATGCACTACCCAATAGCATGCACCCCACTGTGGTCACGGTTCAGCCAACAGGCAGATGTGTTAGTTCCATGAATGTCATACGTTGGCAGAGTTAGTTTTATCTGAGGGGACTTCAGGGAATTGAAGAGTGTTTGCACATGGGCGTGCACACGCCTGTGGAGGGTCAGAGAGGAGACATCACGAAGGGATCATCTGGGATGGGAAATAAACCCCTAAAAGCATTTGGTTTCCTTTTCTAGAAAAACTACACTTACCATTTACCACTCCACCAGTGAATTAGCAAGTAAGTAGTGTGTAAAACCATGGTTGTAATCCTTGGCAAGAAGCAGAATGGTATAAGGGAAACTCAAAACCCTTCTTGCAAATTGACTTTACTTTTGAGTAATTTGAAGAAGCCGCTTTAAAATTAGAGGGGCAAGGGCACTTAAAAAGACACCAGCCCGCAAAGCACAAGAAACTTATTCATTCAAGCAAAATCTGAAACAGCACAAACCTATGACCCCTTTGCAACATGTAGGTGGCTTTCCTGGATAAACAGCTTCACCTCCTTTTCAGTATAATTGTAGGGTAACTTCAGTTCTTACAGTTTTGATGGATACATATAAAACAACTTTGGTTTTCTGCTGTTGTTCCAATGCTTTGTGAAGGTTTGTGAATTGGTAGCTACATAGTTCTTCACTGTTTTGCTGTTGGGTCACCAAAACTGTGACTGAACCTGCTTTTTCCTCAGCTGAGAAGCTCTGAAAAGTTTCACATGTCTGGTAGAAGTGGAAAACCATGGACACACTGGCAAAGAGTAAGGCAAAAGAGATACCAGAACCTGGAGTTGAGAGATACCAGAACCTGGAGTTGCTGGAGCAGGTGAAACACAGACGTGCCTTGAGGACACATCTCAGAAATAAATGGGCTGGACATTAGCAGGAGGGTAGAACAAAATGCAGAAATACACAGAAGACTGTAAAGAAATGGGCCTAAAATCTTCAGTAACCAGAAACGGGGTGATGATTTACCTGAGGGTTTCATTCCTTTTGGTCAGAATTTTGTCCCCTGATGGTGACTTGTGACCAGTTTCCAATACAATCTCAAAATATATTTTTGTGGGTCAAGTCTTGGGGACAGGACTGAAAAAGTGATTATGAAGAGGAGGATGCAAAGAAAGAAAAGGTAATTGAATAAATTTTATTAGTTAAGCAGGATTTAACAGATATATTCTTTCAAAATATATCAAATATTCAAGTGGTATTTCTGCAAATTATTTCTGTAGTTGTTCAAGTCTGTTGTTAATCAAAGACTGTGTGGAAGGTATGTTATTTCAAGTGTTGTGATATATTTACTTTCTGTCATCTATCACACAAAACCTTTTATTTTGGAATCTTACAGTGTTACTGAGGTCACACAATGAGTATTTATTGGTTTAAAAATGTCTTTATTTTCAATGAAATAAATGTTAATGTTTTTATTAAGTGGTACTAATACAATACAACTGAAAGTAATGCATAATTTTCTTTCACAATAAATTCTAAAGAGTAGCATTGGCATCTGAAAGTTGGGTGAAAACGTAAAATAAAGCGTGAATTTGCTCAAAGATATTATAAGCATTTAGAATGTGCTGTTGAATCACAGAATCCTAGAAGTGTTAAGGTTGGAAAATACCTCTAATATCAAGTCCAACCTTTAACCCAGCACCACCACATTCACCACATTCACCATTAAACTATGTCCTCAAGTGAGTAGCAGCACAACATCTGGCATATATCTATGGGGTTTTTGCACGAGCCATTTCTCTTCCTCCAGCTCCAACAGGGAGATTTTTCCTGCAGAAAAGACTGTGTTACAAATATGGTTCTACCCTATCATAATGAAGAAACTGAGAATGATGAGAAAATGTTTTGTTGTGAATTTTTCTAAGTCATTCACCTCATTTTGAGACAAATGAGCTACATTTGAAAAGATTATTATGTTAATAATTAATATTTTGACTTACATGATGAGCTATGTCAAGAAGACATTAAAATTCCAATTTGTAAGATAGAGCAGAAAAAGAGAAACAAAGCAAGAACCTGTACCACCTTGTGTTAAAACGAACAAATATTTCAGCATTTTTATCAAAAGACAAAAATAAAGGAAAATACATTATTTATTATACAGTAATAACTTTGGGTTTTCTTAATTTAAGATAGGAAAGGCAGAAAGATGTTTTAATTTTTGTACTGCTCATTTCCCAATCAATTCTAATGGGCAATAAATTGATGTTCCTCAAGTCAAGTCTGTTTTCCAAGTAGTAGTACCTGGTAAGAGATTTCACTGTCTATCTTGACTGTCCTAAGCTTGTCCACCCTGTTTTTTCCAATTGGTCCTGTTCAAGAGGGGGAGTGAGAGATCAGCTGGGTGTTAAACAAGGCTAAGCCACTAGTTTTGCTGTCCAACATGTGGTTGAAGGAATTAGAGATAATGACAGTAATTGGGAGAGGCAATCTACAAAACTTGAACTGGACAATGCCAGGGAGTGGAGTAATTTGGGGGAGCTTTTTTTTCATGTTGAAAATTAGTTTTGTGGAGAATGGGGATTAATGAATATTTTAATGACAAAAGTATCTGTGATTTCAGGTTCCTGTATCATACGGAATGTCTCCATAAGAGGCCTTTGCTACAGAGGGATAAAATTTTTTCTATACGTACATGTTAGTTTCTTAGACAAATTCTAAGTTTTCTCGTCAGTGGCTCCTTCTTTCCACCACTTCCTTCCTTATTTCTGCCACTTCCTTCCAACACTTCCTTCAGCCACGTCCTTCCTTCCTTCCTTCCTTCCTTCTTCCTTCCCCTTCCTTCCTTCCTTCCTTCCTTCCTTCCTTCCTTCCTCTTCTTCCTTCCTTACCTTCCTTCCTTCCTTCCTTCCTTCCATTCCCTTCTTCCTTCCTCTTCCTTTCCTTCCTCAGTCCTTCCTCCTTCCTTTCCTTCCTCCTTCCTTCCTTCCTTCCTTCCTTCCTTCCTTCCTTCCTTCCTTCCTCCGCCACTCTCTTCCTTCCTGTTCGCAGTCGCCATACTTGAAGTTCCAGATCCTCCTTCCGCCACTACATGCTTTTCACATCCCCTTCTCTAAGGTTCAAGAAATATAGCATGGATCGAAAAAACTCGGAAATCCCAAAAGGAAAATCCGCCACTTGTTGTCCATTCCTATGAACCTTCCTATATCCATCCATATTCCTCCTTGACACTGTACCTTAATCCTAGTCCGCTCCTTACCTACCTCCTGTCCTCCTTCCAAGTGATATCTTCCTTACCTGAGAATTCCGACATTCGCGTCGTCCTTCCTTATCCTTAGGCCCTATAGTGATTAGTCCGTAATACCCGCTTCCGTGCTTCCGCGTCCTCTACCTTCCTCCTTAGCCTTCCTTCCTCGCTATGCCTTCCTTCCTTCCTCCTTCCTCCTTCCTCCCTCCCCCTTCCTCCCGCCACTCCTTCCGCCAATTCCCTCCGCCCTTTTTCCCTTCCTCCCTTTCCACCCTTCCTCCTTCCTTCCTTCTTTCCGTCCGTTCCTTCCTATGCCTCCTTCCTCCTTCCTCTCCTAGTCCTCCTTCCCCTTCCTTCCATTCCCTTTTTTTCCTTCCTATCCTGTCGCTCCTTCCTTCCCCTTCCTTCCTTCCTTCCTTCTTCCTTCTTCCTTCCTTCCTTGCTTCGCTTGCCTTCCTTCCTTCCTTCCTGCCTTCCTTCCTTCCTTCCTGTCCTTCTCTTCCCTTCCTTCCTTTCACTCCCCTGTAGTCTCTCCTTCTGCCACTTCCTTCCTTCCTTCCACCCCTTCCTTCCTATCCTGTCCTATCTTCCCCTTCCCCTTCCTGATTGCGTCCTTCACCCACTCCTCCGCCACTAACGAGCACCTATCTTGATGAACGTGAGGAAGTAACTTCCTAACTTGCGACGGAAAGGAAGAAGAATTAACCGAGTCCATGTCAAACGTGGATCGGAAAATCCAAGACGACAGACAAGGTCCCATGTAGTCGACAGGCCCCTAGCAACAAAACTAATCCTTAAAGGAAAGCCTCCCTCACCGAGGGATACTTACAAACTTCCCCCGACAGAGCCTATCCTGATCGCCTCGTCCAAGGGCTCGACATCCGCTATTCCTAACCCACCCCCCTCGCGGGGAAGCTCTCTTCAATGTGTCCGGCTACCTATGAGGAGTGAAGTAATAGTCGATTTATAGTCCTTCCACCGCCCCTTAGTCGTTCCGCCGAGAGCTCCCAGGCCGTAAATACGCACTCCCATGTACAATCAAGCCGCGGGGTCCCAGTCTCGCTCCTCCTACTTGCCTGCAATTCCTTCACTTCCTACCTTACCTTCCCTTTCACCGTTCTCCTTCCTTATAATCTACACTATCCTTTCTCTAGTCCTAGGTGTCCTATACAGATAAATGAAACCTTCACCACTGTCCCTTCTTCCTTCCTTCCTCGCTTACCTACTCCTTCCTTACCTGAAATATCCTTCCTCATCCTTAGCGCAGGATGTGTTATTATTTCCCCTTCCCTTTCCTTTCCTCCCCTTCCTTCCTCCTTCCTCTCCCTTCCTCCCTTCCATCCTCTCCACTTCTCGCTTCCACTTCCACCGCCCCTAGAAGTATGAGAAGCTGGAACGAAAAAATCCCTAGATGACGTCCCACAGGCAGTCCAAATCTCACTTACGTGCTATTCCATAAACGTAACCTAAGAGGAGGGAGTGGTAGGACATCCTCTCGACGGCTTCCTCCCATTCCTTAATACCTTCCTTCCTACCTGTACCTTGTCCCTTACCTAGAGGGGTCACAATCCTGTCCTGTCCTGATCATTCACTGCAGTTCCTCAGAGCGTCCATCGTAGAGTGGATCCGTTCCCCTATCCTTGACATCCTATCCATATCCGATCCTCCTAATATCCCTTTCCTCTCCTTCCTTCCGTTCCTACCAGTCCTTCCTTACCTATCCTTCCGTATGAACCTGTTTGACCTAGTCCATGATCACGAAAGGCAAGGCAGGTAGGGGAAAGAGGTCCTCGAAACGTCGTCCTTCCGCCACTTCCTTCAACCCACTCAAACAGACAAAGGGAAAAGGAGAAAAATTAATCGGGAATCCTTCCATTCGCATCAACCCTAGATCGACTTCCTAAAAAGTCCTTCCCTTATCGCTTCCGCCTTCCGATCCTTCCGATTCAATGCTTACGCATATCAAGAATCCCTTCCTTCCTGGATCGCTGATAGTCCCTTTACCTGTTCCTACACTCACATATCCTTCCTTCCACTCCCACAGTAGAGGGGGTACAATTTAGAAGGGATCCAATTCACTATTCCCATCCCACCTAGTTAAAGAAAAAAAAAAGTACCGAGAGTCCTGTCCACGTCCAATTCCTTCCTGATCTTCCTCTCGCAAAGCCCCTATCCTTCCTGATCCTAATCCTTTAAATCTCACAATCCTCACCTGGTGGAGATGGGTTAAGGCAAAATACTAAGGGCATAAGATGATATAATAGTAACCACATATAACGCCGCCTAAACCCCTACCCTACGAGGGCTTATATGAGCATATACACTTAAAGGAGGTCCTACTTAAAAGACCTCGGTTCCATCCTTCCAGTTCCTTTCCCATTTCCTTCCTTCCCTTCCATCCTAACGAAAATCCTTCCTGTCCTTTTCCTATCCATGAATACCTTCCCCTTCGCTTCCTCTTCTAACAATGGACTGTCCTTTCCCTTCGCTTCCACTTCCCATTAATCCTTCACACCCTTGCCGTCCGTAGTCTGAGGGTTCCGTTGCGCCTATCCTTGCACGTTCCTTAGTATCCATCCTTCCCCTGCCCCTTACGAGCCACTTCCTTCCCTTCTTCCTTTCCTTCCTTCCTAAATACCTTCCTTCCCCTTCCTTCCTTCCTTACTATCCGATCCTTCCGTGAAATCGCTTCCATATCCCTATATACACGTACCTTCCCTTCCGTCCTTCCTCCCTATCACTATCCTTCCATGCCTTCCGCCTTCCTAATGCACTATTCCTAAATCCTTCCTTCCCTCGCTTCCTGACCTTCCTTCCGTCCTTCCCTTCCGCCACTTTCCGCCACTTCCAGCCACTTCCGCCACTTCCTTTCCTTCCCTTCCTCCGCCACTTCCTCCGGCCACTTCCTTCCGCCACTTCCTTCCCCTCCGCACTTTATTCCGCCACTTCCTTCCGCCACTTCCTGGTATTTCCGCCACTTCCGCCACAGAATCCAATTCTCATCTTCCTTCGCGCCCCTTCTCCTTCTTCTTTCTCCCCGCCTTCCTTCCTTCCGCCACTTCTAATCCGTCTGCCACTTCCTTCTGCCTTCTTCCCTTTTCCTTCCTTCCTTCTTCCCCTTCCTTCCTTCCGCCACTTCCTCCCCGTCCT
Organism: Serinus canaria; assembly: GCF_022539315.1. NCBI lineage: Eukaryota > Metazoa > Chordata > Aves > Passeriformes > Fringillidae > Serinus > Serinus canaria. The sequence goes on from NC_066314.1 coordinate 47,050,596, forward strand.
CCCTCCCCTCTCTCTTATTCGCTACTTCCTTCCACCCCTTCCTTCCTCCCTCCCTCCCTTCCGCCTCTTCCTTCCGCCACTTCCTTCCGTCACTTTTTTCCTTCCGCCACGTCTTTTCTTTCTCTCTTCCCAACATTCTGTAGAAATCACCTAAACTTATTCTACTAAGTAATGGAAATTAAATGGACAGTTAAGTAACAGCATGGTAACTGCCAATAGGCAGTGCTGACTCCTCCATTTGTTGATGACTTTAATCAGAACCAGTGAATATCATGTGTTTTGGTTAATTGCATGACTCAATATTGGAAGAACGGTTGGATATTATTTAAGCTAAATTTATACAAGAAATATTCATCTTTGTTTACCACATAACAAAAGCCTACAGGAGGAAGTAATGACAAAGTACTCAGAATATTGCCAAAAAATACGAGATGACAACATAAATTAGGAAGAGGCTTTAAAGGAAGTCAATGTCTTCTAGCAAAAACAGTGGCCAACTTAATACAGAAAAAAATCAAAACTTGATGGGGTTTTGTTAGAAATATGATTGCTGTTTTAGGTTTGTACAAATACAGCAATGTTTAAGTTATCCTTCATTTCTACTTTAAGCCATCATGGAGAAAATTCAACGCAAGCTGGAAATACAGACGTAACAAAACTGATAATTATAAGTAAATAAATCCAAACAAGCTCTTTCTTACATTCCACCCTTCATGACAGCAAATATTTTATTTAAAAAGTCTCCAGCAAGTCTGTAGAAGGTTGATCATACTGGGATTGAAGAAAAAAAAAAAGACCTTTTAAAATACAATTGAGATAATGAGATACCTCAAGTCCCAGTTATTATGTAATTAACATCATCTTGAAAAGTTCACTGCTGCTAAGCCCAAGTATTTTACCTTTCAAAGTTGTTACTAAATCACTCTGCATCTGATTCTTCACTGGCAATTTCCTCCAGATACACATAATTTATTGAGACATACCACTGCAATTAATTAACCCATGAGTCTTCCACTTTCTAGAAGGATCTAAAGCAGGTCTGACATTGAAAAAAGCCTAAGGCTTTTTTCTGAGCTGAGAATAAGAAAACTGAGAGAAGAATGATTCACCCTGAGGGTAAGCCTTTTTACTAGTATATTTCTGTTGCTCAACATTCAAGGTCAGTGTTTTTTCATTTATTTTTCATTTATTTAGACTAAGTTAGGATAGACAAAAATCAGCCCACACATTTCAGATGATTTGCAGATGAGATGATCAGTTTATTTACTGAAAACATCCAGTATGCATCTAGTATGTCTGAACATTCCAGACATGTTCAGACAGATTCCTTCTAACAGGTCAAAATGTATTCCCAAGAAGGAATCATATCAAATATTCCTTACATTTCTTTACCCAATTCTAAAAATACTGATATTGGATAAAACTCAATGAGACACATATTCAGAAAACTGTGTAGTTTAGCAATAAAGCATCCTGCATCTAAGAAGTATAATGGGAGCTAAAACTGAGTACTAATTTCTCAACTTGTACTGCAATAACAATGCTCCTTTTACCTGATTACTTTTTATTACTTGTCATTTTTAGAGGGAGAAAGACATCTTCCAAAGCAAGCTACTCCTAGAGCAATTTTCCTGAAGTCATGGAAAGAGAACTGTGTTCAGGAACTAAGTTTCAGTCAACACAATGGCAACCAGCTTATTTCATGGCCAAATGAATACTTTTAGTGATTATAGCCTGTATATTAGGTACCGGTTTTACAACTGGGTTTCCCAAGTTTCTCATATCAAATGAGACAATACGAGACAAGCGATTCCTTCCAAAAAACATTCCTGATTGGTGCTCAGAATTGACTGTATTTTTAGATTGTATTGGAAAGGATGTTCATTTAATAGATTCCAGTTGTCAATTACATCACATTTTGTAAAAATCACTTTTTCTTTCAAAGTCTGATAGACTTTTTACTAGATGTTAAGCACAAAAATTGACAGATACTTGCCTGTATCTCAAAATACTGGTAATTTAGTAGAACAAATTTTAAAAGCTGCAAAAACATGGTTTTGTCACTAATTGGACTTTGCTCTTACCACTGAACCATACAAATATCACTGCTACAGAGTAAGATTTTCTTATTAAAACCAGAAATTAGGTTAGCTATAATTTGTTAAGGTGGAGGCAGAAGGTAGCAAAGTGAGAGAGGACAATTCAGTTGAAAAAAATGACTGGAAGGTGTTTAAACTAAATATGTCTGCTCAGCAAATAAATTAGTTAGTTACTACACCAAAGTCACAACAAAGTTTGATCAAAAACAGCTGAGCAGGAGAACATTTATTTCATAATTAGTAAAATTTATTTTTAAAAACTATCATAAAATCAGAGAGGAATAGAGAAGACTTAGGAATTTCCCCCAAATCCTCTTATTAGCCTTAAAGATAATAGATAATAACAGCATATTTTACAAAATTCACATTACAGGAAGGTACTTAATCTACTGTGAAAAGTAACCTAAGTGCAAATGTCTCAACTAGCTTTAATTCATTAGAGGAAAATTTCTTAAAGCATTTTGGTTATATTCTCCATGTTTCTGCTTTTTGTTCTTAAAGTTAATATATTTAAAAGATTTATAAAATGTTTAACATAAATTCATAGATGTAATTAAGGTTTTGTATTAAAAAAAGGTGCCCTTGTATGAAAAAGGAATTTTAAAAGCTTTCTGGTTTTCTTCACCAGAAAGTTAATGTGCAATTACTTTATCAGTGACATTTTAAGCCATCACAGTGAAATTCTTGAAGACTGAAATCAGAGAAACGTTAATGTTGGAAAAGACCTCTATGATCAGCAAGTTAAACCATTAACGTAACAGTGCCAAATCACAGATCGGGTTGTCAGATAAGGATTTATGTTTTCTTACCAAAAATGTATCTGTTACTGAAATTATTTTCTGGTATTATGGTGTTTCTTTTGACCCGTGTAAGAATTGTTTATAATCAGATAAATTTTAATCATTCCATCCTATTAGGCAATTAATATGTAAGAAATACTGATTAACCTAGTGATTTACCAAAAAACAAATAATGTAAATCTTACTGGCTCAAAAGTGTCATCCATGTAGCAAAGTGAGGTCTTTAAATACATGTTCTCCAGTAATTATTTAAAATTACTGGAAAGAAAATTGCTTTTTTCCTCTTATATTTCTTACGATCATCTTATATTTCTTATGATCATCTTTTGTTTTTATTAAAAGTCAGCAGTTATCTTTACAAAAAAAGTACATTTTCCTATTGAGAATTGTGCCTTTTTTTATGCATCACTTTCCTTTCTTCCTTTTAGCATTCCCACTGTGACCCTGCAATGTCTCCATTAACAATTACAAAATCATATGGGGAGAGTTAATATTTTGAAAATATTCATGGTGTTAATATCACACTTCTACCACAATCTGACAGATAGAGAAAAGGATCGTGCAATCAGATTTCTAGTGATATTCCTAGGTTGGAAGCTGTCCTATAACACTACCTGGAAATAAGAAAGCTAAATAGTGTATACAGATTTTAAGCCTTGAGTTCATTGGAGAATTGGAAATCAAGAAGAAATTTTCTGTTGCACATGACATCTTAAGTCCATTGGAATATATTTTTTCTCTGTTTATCATTACAATGCTTAAACACATTAACAGAGTAATCAGACAGGAAACTAGATAGATATCTACTTTCTTGTGATGTTAAAGTTCTGTATCTTGTAATTTAATTCCAGTGCACTGTTTGCTTTGCACACTCCTTTTACAGCAAAACCTTCACATCTTGCAAATAGAGAGAAGTTGATGAAGTTGTGGTTTTCTAAAAGTTTTATTTCAACCTTCTTCTTGCAAAGATGCCGAGCAATATAAACTGATACTATTGCTTTTCAAATTTATGAACAGTCATAGGAAGAGTGACTGACAAAAATCTGGACTTCCATTTCCTCAAATTCCTAATCTTGTAATTCAATTATCTTTTCTTCAAATTTAAGCATACAGTCCTACTACCACTGCTGGTATCTGAAATGCCACAGCAGGGCACTAACTTGCTATAACACTACATTAATCCAACTTCCCTAACTCCTCTTCATGCCAATTCCTCAGGTCCTGTCTGCTTGTCAGAGAGAAGAGATTGGTGCCAGCTCTTGTTCTTAACTCTCTCTTTACTACTGAATTGTACTACATTGAACAAAACTACATTGCCGTAATGGCTTCTGCACTAAATTAAGTTTGGAATAATGCGAGTCGTTATTCAAAGAGATTATAGAGATTGAAGAGACTCACAGTCTTCTGAAAACTCACCTTTTAGCCAGAAAGCATTCAATCCTGATTGATTCCCAAAGGATTTATATGCAAGGACCCTGCAAAAGTGCTCACCAGAAGTGAATTTACAAGTTAAACAACAGGCATGGCTAGGAACTGCTCACTTCTGGGTAGTTCTGGCATCTACTTTCTGAAAATCCTTGTTCTGTGTACACAAAAGCTCAAAAGACTCAACTTCAAATTCATGTATCCCTTTTTCAAGACAAAATATTTCACCATGGCACTGTAGCTCAACAATGAAAGTTTAAGACATTATGGTTACAGGTTTCTGTCACACTTTCTCTTAGAAACTGTCATGCCTGTAGCAAAGACAGCAGAGGAAGATGCATGTTCCCATTTCAGCAGTTCAAGTTCCAGATTAGAACCCCTTCTTAAAGCCCTGTTGCAGATGTGTTTGCAAATTTATCTGCACTTGTACATTTTCTTGTTTCATTTTGGCTGTGCAATGGAAACATGTAGCAGGGAGATCAGGCAAATCACTGGGAATGGAGGAACCCTAAACTACTGCCCCTCAATCTGTTGAGCAATACTTTCAGTGCAGGTAGCTCAGTGTGTAGCTGCAGTGCAGCTGCAGATTGAGCTCTGGGGGACAGGAGCTCCAGAGGAGCAAGAGGCTGTGAAGTGGTGGCAACCCTTTGCACAACAATGGAAGCAAAGGGCCTGTGGCATTGGCCATGTGATCGGGACACTCAGAGACATGGCAGGAGCCAAGGACTCAGCTGGAATACCTCAGACTATAGTGCACATAGAATGAGAGGGTATAAAAGCCCAGGGCTTCCTTTGTTCAGGATCCCTCCACCAAGGTCCCAACTACAGCTCTGATTCTGTTGTTGCACTGTTATTTTATTAAGGATCCAGATATTGGAAACTCTGCTATTGGAAGCTTGGGGTCAAACCAGTAAGGAAACCTGGTCTAACTGTGAGAGTGTGGGGAGGGTAGGGAGTCAAGGGGAGCACCCATTGGTTGCTGGAGCTGTGAGGGTGAGGCAGCTTCAGTCCCAGCTTTGGTGGTGCAAGTGTGACCGCCAGAATGGTTCGTGGACAGTCACACAGGAAAGTTTCTTTAGCCCATCCACCAAGCACTCCTGACAGGACTCTCACGAGGGCTGTGTCATAGACACTGTTTCACAACATACCTGCACAGAGAAACCTATTGACCAGCCTGGTCCATATATGACTGACAGAAATTTTATCCATATTTATCTTAATTTTCAAGAAAACAAATAAAAATGCTGGTTTTCACACCTTCAGTTCAAGAAGAATGTGACCTTTCTTTGCCTTAACAGAGACAGAACAGGATTCTCTACTACCACCTTAGCAGGGGACTGGTACTTCTGACGAGAAGTCTACACCATGCCCTTCCATGGGCACAGCCACGGGTTTCTCTCCTAGACCTGACCCACGCCTCATGGCACAGACCACCTATGCTCAGTTCTGCCTTTGGCTGTGGTACAAAGAACACCAAGTTCCAGCTCATGTCAAAGCAGGCCATGCGTCTTTCTCCCCCATGCCACATGCAGAAATGGAGGGTGGATGGGTAATGGCCACTTGTGGTTTTGACCTGAGGCTCACCCAGGATAACCCATGTGCTTCAGGTTTACCTAAAAGCAGAGCAAACAGGCACCCTTTGGTTTCTTGGCACTCTTGAACCTCAATGTGCGTTATCAAATTACTCCAAACCTCTGGGCTTTGGTCAGGCACAGCCCCAGCTCACAAACGGGACACGAGGTGCGATAAGAGATAAGCAGTGAGCATTGCAGGTCACTGATAAAGCAGCCTGGCGGATTGCAGGCGGGCTTTCGAAGGTGTCAGAGAAGCTGCAGGGCCATGTAGCCTGAAGCTCCTGTGGCGGGAAGCTACGAGAGGGAAGGGAGGGAAGGAGAAAGGAAGTGAGGGAGGTAGGGCTGGCTGCTCCCGGCACCGCCCTTTGGTGCGCCACAGCGCCCCCTAGCGGCAGCGGCCGCGGCGCGCCCCGGCGCTTAATGTGCCTTCCTTTGCACGGCTGCGAGCCAAGGGGCGGAGCCACTGCTCATTTAAATATCACGGAGGCTTATTTGCATGCCTCCAAGATGGCCAGCCCTGCGATTGGCCGGTTCCGGAGCAGCCCCCCAATGCAGGCCCCTGTGCCCACGGAGGAGGAGGGGCCAACTGAGAGAGGGGAGGAGAGATGGGGTTCATTTGCATAGCGGCCCGGCGTGTGGTGACGGGGGGAGGCGGTGTTGGCGCCCGGAGCGCGTTGCGAGTTTGAATCCACGGCGGCGGCGGCGCCGGCGCCGGCGGCTGCTCGGGCGGGAGCTGCCGCGGGACGTGAGGGCGCAGGTACATCGGGGCGCGCTCGGGGCGCGGGGGCCGGGCGGGCAGGGCACGGCACGGCACAGCGGCGGCTGTGCTCGCTGGTCCGCGCGGCGGCTGCAGCGGCTGCATCAACAGTGCGCATGCGCCGGGAAGCTGCAGCGCTGTACACGCGCATGCATGGGAGCACGTGACCCGGCTCCAATGCAGCGGCGGTGGCGCGCGTGCGCGTCCCCGTTGCTTTCGCGCGTTGGCGGCGGCTGCGGCGGCGCGGGCACAGGTGGGTCTGACGGGGGCGCGCACCGGGAGCAGCGGGCACCCGCCTGGGCGCGACTCGACTCACGCGGCCCGGGCGAAGCGAGCGAGGTGAGGCGCGTGTTTGGGTGGGACAGGGGCGCGTCCGGCGCCTCGAGAGCGTTTCCTCGCTCCGTGCCGGAAATGGGGTGGCGTCGTCTGGCCTGGGTAGTGCTGGGCGCCGCCGGAAAGGGCCGCACCGGCGCGGCGGGCATGGGACGTCGCAGCGCGTGGACTGTGGATGGCATGAGGGGAAAGTGGTGGTGTTCCTACACTGGCAGGAACCAGGGCACCATATTTGTACTTTACGGATATCCTTGTTCCTTGGATACAAACAGTTTCTGTATGGGAACCGTGAAGGCCGAGTTGTGCTTACTCCTGTGAGGCCACCAGTAAACAAGGCCCAAGTGGCTTCTCGAGGTGTCATGGCCGCCCCCAGCAGGCAACATGGCGAAAGAGTCTAAGCCATGTGCTAAGTTAAAGAAGCTACATTCTAACCTTTTTCATAAGCTAAAATATTTTTAATATCAAAACTTTTCACAGTTAAGTGCTTTTTTTCTTTCATTCTGAGGCCTGGTGTAGCTCTGCCCTTGAGTAGTTTGTTTTTCTAGCAAATCCATCTTTCTGGATTTTGCAGTCATTGGCAGGTATTCAGTGGAAATGCTGATAGTAAGATATTTTGTTGCTTAACAGTAATCTTGAAATCATTCTAAGTATGTCACATGACTGCAAGCCTTACCATAGATAGACTTACTGGAAAAATTGGATGGAAATGTTGGTGGAAAATTACCTGTTTAAAATAAGGGGGTGAACAGCTCTGCTATTCCAGGAAGCAGTCAGTGAGCTTAAAAATGCAAGCTTTAGCCACAGAAAAACGTCACTTTACGCATCTAGATACTTGTGATGCTAACCAGCGGAAGTAAGAGCACGTTAATGTTTGTTTACTATCCCAAACTATACAAGGAAATGCAGCATTATTATGCATAGGTTTATTAGAAGTTAATCCTGCAAGATGAAAATATTTTACAAGCATGCTCTTTGTCTCTCTTTTGCAAGTTAAAATATAGGCTTGCGTTTGTTACAGTTCATAATGCTTACATTCGTATTTTCAAAAGCAGAAGAGTGAAGAATGTTCTTGAGCTCTGCTTAAATGTGGAGTGAATAAGTTAATACCTATAATAATGAAATACCTATACACTTATCAGCTATCAATGTAAAAAATAAGTGGCTTTCTAATTAGGTGCTGATTTTTTCAGTCCTACAGGAAGGTATGAAGGAGAGTGTGACTGCAGATATTAAGAATTTCTTGGAGGGGAAGAAACCAAACACAAAAATCACTGCTGTTTGATACATGTTCTTGGGTAGGTAATTTCTCAGTTTCAGATCTATGAAATGGGGCTAATGATTGTTATCAGGCCAGTTGTAAAATAAATTTGCTGATAACTGCATGATGATTTATGCAATCCTCATGAATCGTGGTAACTGCACCCACTATTTATTCTTGACATATGACAATTTTTATTTTATATGCTCCAGAAGTACCAAGTTAAATTTCTATGTCTGTATAATCTAGGGAGCATTATATTAACAATTTTGGGTTCTTGTTATAATTTTAGTTTAGAGAACTTAGTATGTTGCTTGGAGTAAACATTTCTATCAGCTGCAACCTTTCTACCAACTGTAGCAGTGCTGAGCTGGTGCTTTCTGTGATAATATGGAACAGTGTTGTATTTCGTTGTATGAAATAATTTAGCAAAAGTGTGTTGGATGTTATGAAACTTACCACAGCACCATTCATTAAGTGATACAACAATAATTATAGGCATCAATTGTTATTTTGCTGACTTTTTTGTGAGACCGTTTATCTTCTACCCCATTGGTAGTCTGTTTTCAAGAAGATGCTGATTCCAATAGATATGCATATAAGTTTTGCCACATTTCTTGTACCTTTATAAGCTGCGGCCTGTATTATTGTGCTCATTTCACTAACTTACACAATCAACATTTACTATAGTACGTGAATTTCTCTATAAAAGCTCCTTTAGTAATGCTTCCCTCGGGGACATAAAACGCCTAAGCATATGCTTTCCTGCCATCATGGAAGGTGATTCTGCCAGCCAAGAAAGAGCCTGAACAACTTAATAAAAGTCACTAGTTAATAATTAAATACTGATTTTACAGAATTAAGTGCAAATAGAAATGCTGTACGTGTTCAATGAATTTTAAAATACTGATTTGTCATTAGTAACTTGATTTTCATTTTCCTTGTATTTGCATGTGTTTCCTGATATAAACTAGAAATATTTTTGCCATGAAAAGGAGCTGACTAAGCCAAATACTGTATTTTGTTTTCAAAATAAGGGGAGGAAAAAAATTTCATTCCTCACTATCTAGATGTTTTAACGGTATAACTATTTATTAGTTTATCTCAACTTAGTTGTCAAAAACTATACATATGGGGAAAATGTCAAGTTCGTGCATGGAATGTAAGCAGTAAGGCCAAAAGATCCTTTAGACCAGTATATTCTTTTTACTTAGTAGTTTGCACATTAATGTTTTGTGGGTTTTTTTTCTATTTGTTCTACTCTGAATGTTTTTTTCTGTATTATGGGTTAGTTCCGTCTTTAAATTATGATTTTATTTTGGGAGTTACAGCAATGACATGTGTTCATTGCAATTTTCATAAGGGGTAATAAATGAAGAAAGTAAGCTGCAAGTTACAAAACTGTTATGTGAATATGGGAAGTTGGGATTTTTTTCCCCTCCCTGATGTGTTTTTATTTAACACTGCTCTTAAATACAATGAAATGTAATATTATTTTTGAGAAACATATCTCATTGGTCTCCTTGGTTTTCTCTAGTACATGACATTCCTCTGAGAGATTGGCCTATTCACATAAAATAAGTGGGAGTTTGTAAACTGGTCAACAAAAATGCTGCTTTCATGATGTGTATTTGTAGTCCCGGTGTTTCAGTTCTATTCACTGCCCTGTGTGTACTGCATGAAAAAGTTCTTCTAGTTCTACTGTACTGTAAGCAGCTGTTTATCAAGCAGCACTGACTTATCCAAATACAGGATGGGGTGTGTAAGATAGGGCTGTTGTGTGTGGCAAGTTTTTCTTGGTGTTTTGTTTTTTTGGGGTTTTTTTTGGGGTTTTTTTTGACAGTTCATTAAAAGCAGAAACTTAGGTTGTTTCCTGAAGTTATATTTTTCTGGTCAAGTCAGATAACTGTAGAATATCTTGATCTCTGAATATGGTTTAGATATGAGTTGTGTAATACCTAATATTCAATATTTCTCTACTCTGGCTTTGGTTTAGATACTAAAGCCTATTGGATGATGCCAAAGGAAGTAACTTAAAATATTTTTAATTCTTGGGTAGGGGGATCTTGTGTCAACTTTTGAGTTCTGGTTATCCTCTTAAGAGAATAATTTTACACTGTATTGTGGGAATCTTAGTTTTTATTTGTCTGAAAACATTTTGTGTATTGTTGGTAGCATTTTTAGATTTTTTCATGTTTTGTTCGTGTTTAGGTTTTTCTAATTTTTTTCTCCATTTTGTATTTTTATAGTAATGGCAGTCAAATTCTTGATTTTGTACGTATAATGTGTAAGTTTGAAAACTTTTAACTGCAGTACAGTATCAGTCTACATTGACTGTAAAAGTGAGCATCATTTGTTGTAGATATAAAGTACTGACATTCATTATCTAAAAACTGGATCTTCAGAACGTATTAATATTTTACTGTGGCGAACCATGGAAGTGTGAAAGAAGAGTCTGCTTTGTTATTTTGGATTTTTTTTTTTTTAATCTTAAAATGCATATTCTGGTTTTAATGAATGCTCTAGTTCTTAGTACTGTTCTTCCTTGGCTGTTTGTCTGGAGATATATATCGGCCAAAAAGCATTCCAAAGTTGAAAGTAGATTTCTCAGTTGCATGTGACTTCTATGTAGCTTCGTATTTCATGCTCTCATCTGCTGTTTTATTAGATAGTGTTAAAAAAGCCAGAATATTTTAAGTGAAAAATAAGTCATAATCATAGAATGGTTTGGGTTGGAAGGGACATTAAAAATCATCTATTCCCATCTGCCCTGCAATGTGCAGGGAAACCTTCCACTAGACCTGGTTGCTCAGAGCCCCATCCAACCTGACCTTGTAAACTTAACACGGGTGAAGCATTCCCAGTTTAACCATCTCACAGTACAGTGCCTCACCACTCTCACACAAAGGGATTTTTTTCCTAATATCTTATGTAAACCTACTGGTTTTCAGCTTGGATCCATTACTTTTTGTTCTGTAACTACCTGACCTTGTAAAAAGTTTCTTTCCAGCTCTTTTGTAGATTCCTTTTATAAAGGTACCTACAGAGCCTTTTCCAGACTGAACAATCTCAGTACTCTCAGCATTTTTTTCTGGGGAGAGTTGATCCATCTCTCTAATCATCTTGGTTGCCCGCCTTTGGACTCACTGTTTCATGTCCTTTTTGTGCGGAGGACTCCAGAGCCATGCAGCTGGGGTCTCAGCAGAGCAGAGGGGCAGAATCCCTGTCCTCACTGTGCTGCCCATGCTGCTCTGGATGCAGCCCAGGATACAACTGGCTTTCTGGGCTGCAAGCGCACATTGCTGGGTCATGTCCAGCCCCGATCCACCTGCACCCCCCCAAGACATTCTCAGCAGGGCTGTTCACCATCTGTTTATCCCCCAGCCTGTACCAATACCAGGGATTGTGTTTACATGCAACTTTAGCATTACATGGAGGCATAATTTTCAGGCTCGCATAAAACTTTAAAATACGCGTAGATAAGGTTATTAAAGTGACGCTTACAAATTCTGCTAGGAGGATAGGTGAGTCTAACAAGTTTATTTTTCTAGTTAAACAGAAAAATTGCAGTGCAGATATGTGGCAAAAATTTCAAATTGTGCCACAGTCCTAAAAATTTTAAAAGAAGCCTGCTCATTTCTAGCACAGTAGTCCAGTTTTATGTGAACATGGATTGCCAGTTGTTCGTAGTAGTTCTTGGAAGACTTGTTGGTTTTCAATAAATCTAAAGCGTAGTAAACATCAAATATAATTATTAATTACTAGTTATTAGTAATTAATACCTGCAAACTTTGTGAAAACAAACAGCTGGAGTGAAGAGAGGCTACCAGTGTTGGCAGCGATGGAGCTTTGAAATTATGTGGTGTTTTGGGGGAGTAACTTGCTGTCAGTCAGTACATAGACCAGTGTCCAGTGTTCACTTGCTTGGTAGCAAGGCACCAGTGATAACCTGAATAAAAAGTAACAAGACAATGTTTATAATCTGTAGGAAATGTAGATTCGCTAGTTCCTTGTTCACTCCTTGTTTAGTACTGCTGGTGTATATTTTTTTAATTGCCTGTATATTTAACAGCAGGTCTGCCCTCCTGTTTCCATTCCTCTCCCCGTCTTTCAGGGGGTTTTTTGAAAGCAAAAACTCCCTTGTAGGTGTAGCTGAGAGCATGGTACTAACTATATGGTATTAAATAATTGCTTGATTTTCAGTTGTATGTCAGTTTCCATCCCATCATAGTGGAAGAATTCACAACATTGTTTAAGTGTATGTATGTTGTATAAATACCTTTCATGTTTCTCTGGGAAAGTTTTTGTTTGGGAAACAAAAGTAAACTATGCCTTTTGTTATATTTTAGCTGTGCTTGTACAAATGATTAGCTATGATTGTACAAATACAGTTTTTAATCATTTGTACAAGCTGTGCTTGTACAAATGATTAAAAACTGTACATAGGAATTAATAGCACTTCTTTCATTAACAAATGTCAAATCATTTGAGAACTTAAGGAATTAGATGGCTGGGTGCAAAGTACTTTTTTTTGATGTATTTTAAGAAATATTTGTCTCAACTAATAGAGGTACTTTGCTATGGGTAACATGAATTTTTGCAATACAGGAAAAATGTTTTCTTCTTGATGTGGTTTCTGAAAATGCTTTCAAGTAAACTCCCATAGTCAATGCACAGATTTTATTAATTATATGGCTGTGGATATGGGAAAATACACAGGTTATTTTAACAACTGTCATTTTGTGCTGTCTCAAGAATTATCTTTCATTTCACAGTAGTGTAAAGAAATGTTATGGTAAAAAAACCCCAAACAATTTCCCAAACAAAACCACATCTCTCTTGTCTCCTCCTCCAAAAGAAAAACAATCCAAACAATCCAAAAGCTCCATGTTACTTCTAGCTTTACTTCCAACATGCTGCAGTTTCCATAAGATCATTTTTAAAAGAAGCTGCATTCAATTTTTTTGTTTTCTTTCAGAAATGTGTTTAAACACATTAATATAAATGCTTGCCGACTTCAGTCAATGCACTGAAAATTTCCCTCTTTGGTCCTACCACCAAGCAGCTTGGAATAATGAAGTGTCCTTAAATATTGTGAAGACCTTTGTTTTTCTTAATTTTAGTACTCCTTGTCGTATGATTATAAGCTCTTTTCTTTCCCCCAGCAGTTTAGGTAGTGTTTATTTGTGAAGTCCTAATGAGAGCCAAGATGTTTCTTGAAGTCAGTCTACTGGTCTGTGTAAAAGCAGGAATAAAAAAGGGTTTCAGTGGATTCTGTTTAGAGACTTCAGTTGAAATGCATACAAATGGTAGTTTCTCCTGAATTTTGTCAATGTAAGAGTTGTTTTGTCTACTTAAAGTTAACTAACATATAAATCCCCACACCACAAAACAAAAAAGAGCAATAAGGGAAGAGGGTAAATGAGAAAAGTGAATAGGATGTGGTTTGGACACAAGGATTTGTGGATGATAAGTCGCTGTTTTCTAAGCATCTAATTTGAGGAAAAAAAAAAAGTATTCATGCTTTGGCTCTTCTCTCCTGCCCTTGTTATGTTTAAATGCACAAATCTTGTCTGAATGGGCAGAAATTTCTCCTTGTCCTTGAATCTTAAGGGAAGGAGCCCTGGTATGAACTGTGGCTCTCTGTAATGGTATTTAAGAGGTGTGTGCAAAGGTGATGTTACTTACACAGGACAATACCTAGAGAAACAACAGGGTGCCATTCTCCTGCGGTTCTTGTTTGATGTTCATGAGAAATTTGGAAAATGGAAGTCCTGTTTTAATTTATGGCTACAGTAATTGAACTTACTGAGATGATATGGGAGTGTTTTGGCGTATTATCAAAAGAGGGCAGGATTAAAGGTTGTTTGAAGTTCTTATCATAACTTCCATTGTCTAGTCATATAAAAATGCTTTATTTTCTTGGGATTTTGACTTGAGAATCTGTATGAATGCCGTGCTAGATAGCAATGAAAAAACTGTAGTCTTGTACTGGTATAGAATTACACATTCGTGTAGGTTCAGTCTAACATTTCCTGCGCCAAAGTAGTCTCAGAGGACTTTCTCCACTCATAAATCTGTGTTTACTTAAACATCAGGTTCTATTTTAAAATTAGTTTGATTAATAACTTTTTACACACTTTTTAACATGCTTTTGTGTGATAATGGAGGTATATTGAACTGGACATTTAAGTTAATGCATTTGATTTCTTACTATTCAGTAAGATTTTCTGCATCCATGTGTCTGTGTTAATGTATTAGTGCTTCTGCATGTTCCTGAAGCTTTCTGACAAGGCAAGATGTTTGTAGCAACAGGACTGTCATGGACTCTGTTTTCTCTGGCTCAGGGAAAGTGTTCTGTGAAATTTTTTTGTGAACTTCTTTTGCTTGTTCAAACCTATTGTCATCCATACATCAAGCTCCAAGACTCAGCGTTACATAAAACACAGTGTTGTACAAATGCAACTTTTGGATTCTGGGTTAGAATATCTGTGTTTTTGCTGATGTTCTTGAAATTGTAAAACTTGAAGTCAGAATTCACATTTTGATGTACAAATTTTGTAGATATACTAAACACAGAATTCTATTTAAAACGTAGTTACTGAGGAAATCATATATGTATATTTGTTATACAAATGGAAAATTTAAGTTTTAATTTTGGAGTCTTACAAGTTACTGTAAATTTCCACAAGCTAATGGCATGGTGTACAGATTAAGCAATGTGGGGTATATAATCAGATAATATAAAATTTTTGTTCTGAATTGGTTGTAGACTTGATTTTTACTTTAATACACGGTGTTGGTGAAAAAAAGCTTCTTTGTAATGGATAGTTTTAGATTATCTGTTATGAATTTGTTCTCCCATGTTCACGAGTTTCTTTTTGCAAAATATGTCTTTTGAACTTCAAATTTATTTTAATTTAGTTTTCTAAATCTGTACTGTACTATCAGAGACAATCAGTGGAGTGGTCTTCTATGTGGCATGTGCCCTTTCTTGTACTGCATGTCATGGTAATACAAGGACAAAAGGAAAAGCCAGATGGTGTATTTCACCATTTTTAAAGTTAGAAATACTGACTGTAGTGCTGATGAGTGCATCAGACAACTACTGCTGGCCTGATTAATCAATCCTGAAATAACTAGCTACAGCTGGCAACAGACATGAACAGTTACATGAGTCTAGACCTTTTCATAATTGGAGTGGTTGGCGGGGGGCATGTTCTTCTACTTTTTGGGGAGGTGACTTACTATGTTTGGCTAATTTTGGATCACAAAGACTATTTTTTGTTAGAAGACTAGGTATAATTCCACAGTAATTTTCTTTAGAATTGCCCCATAGACTCTTGCAAGTATTTTGTTTTTAAATAGACAAATTTTGTTGATGTAGAAGTGAGGTAGATATAGAGGAGCTCCATCCAGAAGTGACCCAGCATTGCCTCTGTGAGAGTGTGTGATTGGTTATTATTTATGATATTATTACAATTAATATTGTAATGATGATGATGATGATGATTATTATTATTATTATTATATTGTTATTATATTACCATAAACAGATAGTAGAGCAGAACCTGTATTTGATTTAATTTTATATTAAGCTTGTGTCTTTGGTTAACAACCCCCTTCACCCCACCATAGGTTCTCAAACCAGTTCTTTAGGAACTGCCCTGTTACAAGATTCCATCAAAATTCCTTAAGTTATTCCAGATACAGCTCTTCCTTGAAAAACTTAGCCAACAAGCTACATTGCACTCATAAATAGTTAGATACTTGATTTCTGCAAGCGCTGAAGTTCTGGAATGTTCTTGGGATTTTTGCTAGCTTTCTTTTAAAGTGAACATCATTTTTTCCTCCCCAAGTAAAATTTCTATTGGGCAATTAATACTGCAGACTATTTCAAAGTAGATGGAGCAGTATAAAGCTATAGATTAATTTCTTAAGTGGGTTGTTTTGGGTTTGTTTTTTTTTTTTTCAGAAGCATTGAAGTGAGCCTGCTGTTGAAAAGCATTCCCAAAAGTTTGTCAGCTCTGTGCATGATCCGGCTCTGTATCCGTGACTGTTAATCTGTGACATGAATTCATGAGTTCTGGACTGCCTTGCAGTTGTGAGAGATTTGAAGCATGTGATACAAACCCTGGATCACAGGCCTAGAAGGGCTGCCTCTTGCTCCTTTTTGATTTATTTTGATTTTCTCTTTATCAGTGGTGCTAGGAAGCTGCAGTGCTGCAGCTGTGCATTAACCACTTCCTGCCTGTCAAAGAAACCACTCCTCTGGTCACATGTACCCACCCCTTCCACCTCTGCAGTTTGTTGCAGTGTGGTAAAGCCAGAGGTGCTTTGCTGTGTAAATGTTTTACCTCCTGCTGAGTTGTCACTGATTGGCTTGAGTGAGCACTGCAGCCATCTTAGTCTTATTTTCAGTACAGCTGAGACAGAGCAGTTTCAGAATGGCTGAGAAAGTGCTTTTCAGTGTAGCAGTTCAGCTTGACGGTGTGCAAATGAACAGAGCTGTTATTATCATCACGTGCTCCAGACCTTAGAGGTGAGCACCAGCTCTACTCTGCTGCAAAGCAATTTAAAACCTTGGTTAGGCGCAGTTAAAACTAATTCTAAGCTATATAAAATACGTTGAAATGCTGTTGGGGTTTTTTTTGGTCAGTTGTAGTGGGTTTTTGGGTTTTGTTGATTTTTTTTTTTTTGATAGTGGTTTTGTTTGGTTTTTGGAGTTCAGTTTTCCGCGGGTTTTTTTGTTTGTTTGTTGGTATTTGGGATTTTTTTGGTTTGTGCTTTTTGTTTTCTCTTTGCTTTCGCACTGAATTAATTCACAGACCTCTACCTTGTCTCAGTTACAGGATAGATTAGATGGGACAGGTTAAATATATCTGTCTTGCTAATAAAATTACTTTGTTTTGCCTTATCTCCTTAGCAGGCCAGAAGAGCACTCTTTCTGTGCTGTCCCCTTCTCTAATGCTTTCCTCATACTTTAATTGAAAAATGAAATAAACTCTTTACAAACGTCATTAAACTTTTGAAACCAAGCAATTAGATTTATCATGTTTTCAATACGTAACTTCTACAATGGTAGATAATTACAATGCCTGTATGAATATATTAGAAAAACAGTCATTATATAAATGTTAACTGTTCTGCAGGTAGCACTTGTTTGCTACCCAAGTATAAGACTTACAGATTTTATGGAATTACTACAAATGAGAAGATGGAATTTTGAGGTTTATTGTTATTTCTTTTGTATAATTTAACTGAAATCTGAGTTTCAAAGTGTTAGTGGGTTCACATGGCCTCATGTATTCTCCTGTGAGGTACTAGTTGGTAACCTAGCTGTCATCCTTAAATCTCTTCAGAAGGTACTGTTTGTGTCTAGAGAGATGAAGAAAAGTAATGCTCAGCTTTTTTTCACTGGGGAGTTGGACAACAGAAGTGAAGAAAGAAGGCATTTTTGTTCATGACTCTCTGTATTGTTTTGTGTCTTATACCTGGTTCAGGTCTTCATGGGTTCTCTAAGCTGCACATAACTTAAACCAAGAGTAAGTAAACAGGAAGCTTCTTGAAGTTCTCCAGAAATATCAGGAGCAGCAGATGAGCTGGGTAACTCACCTGTGGGTAGGTCCGTATTATTAGTATTTAGTATTTTAGTATATATAATACTATTTTCCTGGCTGAAGCTGAACTTAGCTAGGGCTGTGAAAGCTAGTCTAAATGCTGACACATTTAGTCCTTCGTCAGAATTTCTGCATATTAATTTGGTGCTTTCACCAAGCATTATGCTTTTGATCCATAATGCACCATGGTGCTTTCACCATTAATTATGCTTTTGATCCATAACAAATCACTTAGTGATTAAATTAGTAGTAAACATCTCTTCTGATATATTATCTTACACAGTTAATGGCAACACAGTATTTATGAAGACACTGAGTATTCTGTGCAAACATTGCATGTCAGATTCTCAGGAGACATTGTTTCTTCATGTTTATTTTGTTCATTTGATAAAAAGAAATAAAGTCAATAAAATCCAGAATTTTTAAGGCGAGATGGTTTGGTGACTTCAGTTAACAGTAATTTTCTAAGCAATTAGTCAAATAATTTTGCTGCTTTAGGACAAGAGATAAGAGTATGTGCAAGTATGTGGTTAGATGAGGTGATGAAAAGCAGCTAGTTTTATTTTTTTTATTGCTAGGGGAACTTCGTTCAGTGACTTTGATTTACAGCATTTTTTAGTTTGTAGTGGCTTCTTTTGATTGGGTAAGATCCTGGGAACATTTGGGTCCTTTAAAATGTCTGAAAATTCAAACCACAAATTCCAATTAAACACATTTATCATGATAAAATTTGCCAAAGATTTACGTCATCTAATGAATTTAGATTAATAACAATTTAACAAAATAATAAATTAACAATAATTTTTCTGGTTTTCTGCAAGATACTGAGTTATCCTTACCCCAGTCTTACAAACGATTACTGACGTTTGTGTCTGTGTGTTTTTTAGTCAGTTATTGTTCATTAGTTCCAGATGTTTATAACTTGTATTGTTCAAAGGAAGCAGAAACATTTCATTCTTTGAGATCACCAAACTCCTACTTATAATCTCTGAAGGGGGTGAAATTTTATGTCTAAAACATGCTTTACCATACACATCCTGAGGTGGTTTATTGGTTTTTTTGGGAGTTGGGTTTTTGATTGGTTGGGTTTTTTAAAAAAAAATAGCAGGCATATAAATATTGCCAGGTGCTCTTTGTTTTGTTGATTTAAGATTTCTCTGTTAAACTCTTGCTTTAATGGAAGTGTGAAAAGTAGAGTATTTTGGACAATCACTATAAGGAGTGGTTTTTTAATATGTATTACATTTGAATAAAATACTGTATTTTCAGACCAGGTCTTTTATATAGTCCTTCTAGTGACTTTTTGTTGGCCATGGGTTTTTTCTGTGAGCTGAGTAAGCTTACTCCCATTTTGCAGAAAATGAGTGGAGCAATTGCTAGAGCTCAGAGAAAAGCTCTTGACTCTGTGTGTCCTGTTCCCTTTGGTTTTGGTTTCCTTTGCTTTTTAACAGGCCATTTTGAACATGGATACATTTTTGGAAGTGCTGTACAAAATGTGACTGGCCCAGCAGGGAGCTGTAGTGTTTTGTTCCATGGGTAGTGTGGTTTGGTTTGGGGTTTTGTTGGTTGGTTTTCTTTTTTCTTTCCTTAAGTAGATGGTGGAATGCTAAAAGTATGGCAGGTTTTGCATATGGAGTACATTCCCGTTTTCAGAAATCCAAGTACATTGTAGTGCTTTTTTAATGATTGTACTAGTAGCTGAAAGCATAATCTCTTCCCTCTTCACTCCCATGGTGCTAATAGTTTGGGTCTTACTAATCAAAAAGAAAATTAAAACCACCAATTTATGTGTGAAGGAACAGGGTACTTGAGCGGATCCTAAAACACCCCCTTCCCCCCACTGCCTTTTTTAAATACCTAAATTAGATGTTCATGCTTTGAATTAGAAATAGATGCATGCAATGAAGTAATGACTTCAGCTGCATTGATTGCTATACAGTTTTAATGCAAGATGCGTTGTCAGACTGCGGTCAGTATTGTTGTGTCTGTGTATTCTAAAAGAAATAGCTTTGTACTGCTGGCAGGTAAACTAAGGATAGACTATCAGGAGTTAGCTAAATTTCTAACAGGGTAGTAGTCTCAAATCTACTTGATTTTTCCAAGGGAAATACAATTTCCAAAAGAAAACCAGTAGTTAGCTCTGAAAAAATTTATAAACTCCCTTTTTTTTTCCCCTTGCAAATCCTGTACTTTAAAAGAAGAATTTTCCTGTAATGACTTTATTTTTTCATTTATGCACCAACTTATTTGGATAGTTTTTCACTACTAAATCATAGTTGCTTGGAACCATTGTAACATGGCTTGATTATTTTTTATGTTCCTCTTAATATTCTGAATTGTTTGGATTTGTACAGCTGCATCTTCTATTTTGATAGAAATTTGGGAGCAAACAATTTCAGGCAGGATTTGCAATGGACTGGAACAGACTGCTGAATGAATTCAATGCTGTTTAATACATGGAAATCAGTTTAAAACAGCTGACTTGTTTGGTTCTTTAGGTGGAAGTAAATGGTTACCAAGTTCTTAGAACTGTCTGGAATCTTAAATACTTAATCATGTTATGACTCTTATTGAGTAGTTGAATTAGACCTTTATTTTTTAGCTGTAAAATTTAGTCGATTTTTTAAGCATGTACTGTCTTTGAAGGAATTATGAGTAAGCCTATTATTTACTGTCTTCCATCATCTTGATTTTCGATTGAGATCAGTCAGCTGTTTAGTAAATAACAAAATTCTGCATGTCAATTTAAGTGAGCAAAATGTGGGAGTTCTGAAGTTGATGAGAATACTCATACTGAGGATTTTCCATTTCTAGAAGAAAGGGACTGCAACATATTAGACTGTTACAGCCTGGAATTTACCCAGGTTAGACACTTTGTCACCCATTTTCTACAACAGAAAAGCAGATAGAATTATTTTCAGTCCTCCCTCCCCCATTTCCTGCCCTTCCTGTTCTTTCTGCTGATACAGGCTTCTGCTGTAAAATATCTTCAGATAAAACACAGCAACTAAGATAATGATTTGATAGATGGTTTTCTGCTTCAGGAATGTACATCATTTTCTGTGTCTTTCAAACACTAATGTGAGAATTTTTGGAATTACTAAACTTTTAGCTGACTCTTAAGTGAATAGTAATTTGATCTCTTTTGGTTTGGGGAAGAAAAGTCAGGGAAAGGAATAAGACAATTTTGGACTAGTGTCAGAATTTCAATTTCATTTACTCTGTGGTGGGTGTTTGTTTAAGGTTTGTTGTTTTGGTTTGGTTTGGTATTTTTAGGTCAAGGTACTAGTGACAGATTTCATAATGGTTGGATTTATGGTTTGTTGTTTTTTTTTTTTTTTTCCCTTTTATTTTAAACAAACTTTGTCAATTAAATGCTTCAATATTTAAAATTTTCTGGATTGGGGAAATCATTTTGTGTGACTTTTTCTCTACCTATTTTGAGAGAACTGAGCTGGTATTTTAAGATGTTGTCTTTGATTAGTACCTATTGAACCCATTCAGTTAAGTTATTTTGAAGATCTTACTACTTTTGAGTGCAACATCTGCTCTTTAAGGTCACTTCTCGTGGGGGAGTAGGAAGGGGTTTGCATGTTGGAGGGAGAGAACTTGCTCTGAGACTGTAAAAGCCTTTAGGCGTTTCCACCGACACGGGCAAAACGTGCACAAGGCATGCAGACATTTTGGCTTTTTCTGTAGCGGCAGTCACCGGAGAATTATGACTTAGTACATGATGATTTTATGGTTTGTTGTTTCAGAGTCTCCTATTAAAAACAAACAAAACAAACTACAAAACAAACCATGCTCCCCTCCCCCCTCGCCCGAGGATGGGGAAGGGGGGAAAAAATCCCGCCCAAATCCAGTACTTGGGAGGCTGCTGAAGGGTCCCTGTACTTAATTTGGGGTCGGGTGCGAGCCCTGTGCGCGGCAGACAGAGGCTGCCGCTGGTCGGGGCTCAGCCCCTCTGCCCTGCGCGACCGAGTTCGTGCGTTTCTAACTCCCCGATCAATGGCTCCTCCTCTCTGTGAAAACGTTTTGTGTTAGAAACTGAGCTTTGTCATAGCCAGTGGTGTGAGAGGGAGGAAGGCGCAGCCGGTGGGGGGGGTGCGGGTGACTGCCCGAACGTTCTGGAAGCGGGGTGGTGCTTCCCGCAGACTGCAGATGCAGCGCTCGCCCGCGGGGGCTGCCGGCAAGTTCAGGCGTGGACTTCCCATAGCGGACTGGAGCCTGGAACAGAAAATGCTCCAAGGCTCTTAGAGTATGTGTTTTAATGTGTTAAGAACCATACTATTATTCAGGTATTCTAGCATAACGCAGTAGAGCTGGGGGAAGGGCAGGAACATGGCTATATGTGGGAAATCTAAGGGGTTTAATTGTTTGGGTTTTTCTCTAAGCAGCACTGGTGCCTTTTCTTTTTAAACTCAGAAGCTGTTAATCCGATGATTCATTCTGCAAATGACAGCAGAATCACTGAAAGATGTATTCTGCATGCGCTTAGACGCTCTAGCATACATATATCAGTCTGAAAGTAAGGCAAATCAAAAGATATAGGTAACATAAAAGGGATGTTAGTGATTGTCACTTTAATGTGACAGGCATTCTGGAAAAATAATTAGCTTTCCCTTACAAATCACTCTGGTGTTTTGGATGCAAAAGGTGAGGATAAATTATAACAAGAAGTTAGGGGTACTTTACATTGCTAAATATTTTCAGATACAAAAATAATACCTTTTTGACATTACAGATGAGCATATTGTGTTATGCTCAAAAAACCTAGAACCAGCCATAATGAATAAATTATGCTTGCAGCAGAAAATGGGACATATGATTTGACTGTATGAAGCCTTGACACTGTTGGCATTCTAAAGAGGAACAATGCAGGGAACTAGAAGAGGCCAGGGGTGTAAAGCAGGCTCTTTTGGTCCTTAGATGCTCTGCCATGTTCAGATTAATAAGCATCCCTGTCTCCATTACTTCGCTTTTTCACTAAATGGTGCCAGGCTGCAACTACAGCTACATATTGCTAAATGTGTAGCTAGCCAAACTTGATTTTATTTAAGGTTTCACAAATTTGTGTTTATAGCTAGTATAATAATGTACCTATTTGTACTGTTCTTTCATACCCTAAGAGGTCTTGCAAGGCAGCAGGTGAGGAGGGGTGAGGTATTGGCGAATTAATCCTTTACACACACACACACACACACACACACACACACACACACACACACACACACACACACACACACACTCACTCTTAAAGCCTGGCTTCTTTTTTCTTTCCCCAAAAAGAAGTACAGTGACTTCTAGAACACGCATTTGTCAGATGTAACATATTCATTTACGTAATTGGACTTTGACTGGAAGAAAAAAGATAAGAATTTTAAAATAAGGTATTAAAAGCCAAAGTGAGGCTGAAACCCAAGCTTCTGCTGCCACTTGTCACTCTACCTTAGAGGTACTTGAAAAAATAATGATGGTTGAGAGATTTTTTTTTTCTTTCACTCCTACACCCAATTAAGAAAAGTTAAATGTGAAGTAGAGACAACAAATTAAATGGCCAGACATGTTACTTTCAGTATTAGGTTAAAAATAAATTTGTCTTACTTGGAACTAGTATTTATTTCTTACTGGAGATCTGCAAAATAGTAGGTTAAGAATACGTGGTTGCTGAGCGAAGTGTAATTTTTCTGGTGTTATTTCTATTACTGCACAATGACTGCGAACAGTGTGTAGCATCCTCCTTGAAACAGGCTGCAAGGTGAAATTTATTTTGCAGTCACTATTGTCAATTTTAATTTATATGAACGAGAGCAGCACTTGACTTCTGACACGGATCTGGATTATTAGTAAGCAAATACCTAGAAAGGTATATTCTAGAACCTGTGGGAGGGACAAGGCTTTGCTCAGCAATATCCTGCTGCAATTTAGTCTTGAAATCAGGCCCCTTTATGTAAATGTTACTGGCGCCAGCTAGCTGTAACTGCAGTCTGGCTCCCTGTCAGCAGCAGCGAACATGTGTCATGGACTTCTCCTTCACACGGGCTCAGGAGCACTCTGGCTTCCGGACAGAAAAAGCAGCGCTGATGAATGTGGAAAGATGTACAAGGAATCTAGGTGTAATTAGATTGCTAGTAAGTGAAAATCCTGAGGGAATGTCAGCTTTCTTGGGTTTTTTTCAGTGTGCTGTCTTGCGCTGTGCTGTAATAAATCTTTGCCTGTTGGTACTACTGTGTGGTGTGTGGGAGGTACTTCACTGCACATAGCTGCTGCAGCACTAATAGTTGGCAGCACAGAAGGCAGTACAAAGAGTACAACTGGAGGCACTTGCAGTTGCAACAGTTTCCTTAGAGGCTGTGGCATGCTCGGTGAGCTGCAGGGGCACTCTGACGCAGTCAGCTACTATGTGGAGAAGTAGGAATTCCAGCAGGCTTTAACAAGCAGATGTAGGCTACTAGCTGAGAGGTGTAACAGCATAGCTCAGGCTAGATGGAAGCCAGTACTCATGCTGCTGTGTAAACAAAACAAGATCTTAGTATCAAGATGGCCGACCTGGAAGTCTACTTGTAGCTCATAATACTTATGCAAATGAGCTGCATGTCAGTGGCTTACTCAGAGGAGGAAGCTCATTTTGCACGTGCCATCTTCTCACCAGGTAAGAGAATCAACTCATTTTCTACATTCACATTTTAGAGGACTTGGAAGTTAATTTTTCATTTAGGTCCCATCCCCTCACTTTGGCACAATGCCAGGAATTAAATTTCAATGTAAGTGGCATTTTCTGGGAAACTCAAAAGTCATTTGTTCTGGTTGTAATTATATTTAGGCTGCTGTTTTTAGGGGGAATGTTACCTAGAAATTATTGTAGACTATTCACTTTAGTAAAACTAAGTAGTTAAAAAATATCAAAATTTCAGTATGTAGTTTTTGTTGGTAATGCTACTGCTTTTGTTTGATTCAGATCTCCACTGTTTTGCTAGTGTGTTATTTTTGTCTCTATACTGACACTGGTTGATGCACATGGAGGCTTAGCAATAGTGAGAGCTTACCCTGGAGGGGGTGTAGGGTTGACAAAGTTGAATCCACCAATTGTGTTTCGGCTTCATGGTGTTATGAAAGATCTTTGTTATCCTGGTTGTAGTGTGAATTTTCTTCTTCTTGAGATTACAAAGCTGTTAAAGCAATTAGATACTGAACTGTTGTCCATGAATCTTTTAGTAGATATACCTTCTTAAATGCCTGTATGTACATTTTAAAAAGCTGGTTTTGTAAGAAGGGAACTAGATCAGAATAGGGTGTTTTTGTGATCCCTCCCCCTGAGAAGACAATAACCTTGAAGTATTGCTAATTACGAATTGAAGTATTGCTAATTACATAATATGCTCTATTGTGGTTATGCATGTAGTGCATGAAATGGCTGCATGGGGCAGATGTGCTGGTTCTGCACAAATACATTTGTGTTCTTTCTATTTTACAACTCAAAGTGATGACAGCATGGAAGACTGGAAAGGAAAGATGGTAGAAGAAAATTAGTTGAAAGGATGGTCACTGACCTAGAGAAAAGAGATAATTGGAGATGCATTAGCAAGCCAACAAAACATGGCTACTTAAAGGCAGACATCAGTTCAAGATACACATATGGAACTGGAAGTAGACAGGCCAGATCTGGTTGAAGGAAAAAGAAGATTAGTTGAAGAGAATGACACTAAAGAGGTGGAAGGACTAAGTAAACAGAGAAATTATTACAGCCTAAAATGGCAGTGATAGATACTGAAAGCATTGGAGGCATTCTGAAATGGCCTGGGAATTAAGGCTGAGAGAGTAAATGTGCTAGGAAGGAGAACCGTAACTGGTTGATATTGTGGACGAGAGAATTTAGTGGTAATAGAGAAAGGTAAATTTTTGCATTCATATGGCAGAGAAAAATGCTGCATGCCTACAATATGGGCCAAATGAGTTGCAGTTAGTAGATAGCTCATACACTTTGAAACCTTCCTTAACTTTTTAGTGGTAACTTAAGATTTTAGATGGACAGAATTTTGCTTGTCTGCTTATATGCGTGTCCAGACTACAAAAAGTAGAAAAATAGTTATGTGTGTGTGAGAGTACAAACACAGGTGTATGGTAGATTTCCCCACATAAATTACACTAGGAACATTTAACGCCTATAAAGTTTTCCATAAATGTCAAACTCTGTTAGAACCAGTCTTGCTTTCATTGGTATATGAAGGAAGTTTAGGGCCCCTCCCTCTTTTCTGTGAAGTGTGAGTGTTAGTATGGTAGAGGAGAAATGGCACTGAGTGGGGCATGAAAAATGTAGAAAACTGATTAAAATAAAACGTTCCTGAGAGGAAAACCTTGACTGGTAAAGGAAACAATAACAAATGTGATCTTTGTTAAGAATTGAGGATTCTACCAGTAATGTAGGTGATAATAACAAAATCATAGTGAAAGAAAAAAGATATATCACAGATATATCTATAAGATACATCTAAGAGATACATATATCTATAAGATATATCTAAGATATATTTATATCTAAGATGTATTTAATATATAAATATTTTGGCATTATTTTACATGAAAGTGAGATTATATTATGAGGTCATGTAGACAACGTAAGTTTTTGAAGCGTTGAAGTTACAAGGAAGATACTAAAGATTCCATGATAGATATTTCTTAGCAAAAGTTATAAGGAGGTCTTCGTAATCTGCATCCAGGAGTTTTAAAAGAATTGGCTGATAATTCTGAGATCCCTCCCAGTAACTCAGTATAAAGTTGGAATTGTGAAAGACCCTGAAGACTTTTTGAAAAGGTCTGGAGAAAAATCATGGAGGATTAACAGTGTGTTAGTAAATGTGAAAGAATATTATTTCTGTCAATGTGGAGGTGATTTAATTGCTGAAATACTATTATAAAAAAAAATCCTAATTAATTTGTTTTAGAACAAAATTCTTCGGTGCAAATACCGAGTCTCTGTAATGCACTTACTTCTTGATACTCCTTAAATAACAACTTCTCCTCCCCAAATCCTGCATCAATAAAACATTAAATTGATTTTTAAAGCTTTTGAAGGGGAGAGGGTAGCAATCATGCTCCAAGTAGTTTATGGTTAGTATTGTAAAATAGTTACTTCTTGTTAACTTACAGAGGATGGAAAGATTGACTCTTACGGAGTCATCAGGATAATTTGCTTAGTGAGACCCAAACACCATTTATTAGATTTATTAAATTGTGTGTGTTACCCTTGCACACCAAAATCCAATTTATACATCTATAGACAATCCATTGCTTGACAGGACACTCTGTCCTGGAAATAAGTGGGGATCACACAGACAAAATAGATAGGTAAAGCCCAAAATAGACAGGTAATGCAGAGGGACTGAGATTCTACAGCATACAGAGAAAGAGTAAGGAAGTCATATTCTTTATGAAGTTTTGTTTCTGAATTACACTAAATACTGATGATGTCAATTGTGCCTCAATACAGGTTGCAGTCCTGTTGTATTGGTATTTTAGAATGCTGAAAAATTAGGAGGGGTCCTGGCAAAAAGCACAAGAATGATTATGACCTGGTCATATTCACCTTGGAGCTATATAGATAAAATAGTTTTATGGTTGCAAATGCAAGCCTGGGAGAGGTGTTCATTCATACAAATTCAACAGGAGAGTCTGTAGTTAGTCTGGAAAATTATCAGGAAATAGTTCAGCAACGCTATGTGCCAGCACATGAAGAAAGGATGTATAATGATTCTTCACTTATTCAAAGAAAAATCTAGCCTTTGATTTTTTTGGGTGAGGTGAAACTGCAGCCTGTCTTTTCCAGGAAGCAAGCAACCATGTTGGCTTGCTGGGTCACTAGGCAAGAGACAGACTGTGGACAAGTGTTCCTTTTGATGTTAAAGGTTTCTGGGCAGAACCTTTCTGGAGGTTGACTTACAGCAAACCTTAAATGGTCAAAATTAAAGATGCTTTCCTTTGTGTCTTTTATACATTTTATTAATTGAGGCATTTTTAAGTATAATTCTTACTGTCTGCTTTTGGCATCTAACTCTGAGTCGTATTTGGGAAACTTCCAGGCAAGAAAAATGAAGTTTCTTTTAAATGGTCACCATGAGTGATTGTGTAGATGCATTTTTCTCCATATGATTTTTTATGAAATTTGGGAAGGCAAGCAGTCTAAAATAGCTGTATAAATTTTTTATGTACTTCTCTGTCTCTGAAATGGTATTACTGGATTGTTGCTTCATCAGCTGCTTTTCTGCCTCAGAAACAGTAAAATAAAGAAATTTTTTTTTAGTATAACTGCTTTGAGCTCTTCACTGAAGAAGTCTTTTGCAGACCAAGTACTACCAACTCATGAATGCATTGGACAGTATCACTGCAGCCTGGCCACTGTTTTTTGGGACCAGGCTCAAAATATTTTACATACCGTTCTGGTAAAATCATTGCCAAATAATGTATCAGAAGAGGTAAACTTGCAGCTCTTTTTTTTGGTATTATATTATACTGTGAATCCTAGTTTGATGTTCTGCGCAGACTATCAATGCTTCATGAATTTGTAATACTGTTTTCTTTATTTTTGAAAATTTGCATTAGCAAGCAAAACAATGACCTCATTACTGGAAAAAGTGTGTTCTGCTTTTGATCACTTCCATCCTTTCCACTTAGGAATGCAACACTGGAGTTGGCGGTGGCTCTAGGCCTGGTTTTTCTGGTGTCCTAGACAGGTTATGTATCTAGGTGCATTTCAGTAGCTCACTGAGTTAATGTCTGATGTCACCAGTCAGCATGAACAAAATGTTGCTGGCTGACTTCAGTCCACACATCTGCTGCCAGCAACCATGCAGAGGTGATGGTATTGAGTAACTGCAAACTGGGGTTTATGAAAAGAATTCATCAGGAAAAAGAAATAAAACCTGTCATCCTAGATGTGAAGTTTAAGCCCGCAAAGCCTTCCTGAATTACTTGTGTGTCTTGCATAATAGCAGGTCTACATTGAGGTCATTAATAAACAGGCATAAGAAATACTTTGGGAAGTGTAAGTTGATCTCATTTGAGGCCTGTAGCTTCTTAATCTAAAAGACAAAGGTCTTTTATTGACTAGATGGATCATATCTTCAATCTTCCTTTTTATTTTGCTTTTGTGTCCTCTAAGAAGCAAAGCATGAGAACTTGCTGACCGCTGTGGACAAAGAACACTTAGTGTTCTTTTTCCTGCTTTCTTCTTCAGCAATCTTAGACTGTGAAACCAAGGACACACAAAGATTAATTCTTCCATTGTTATGGAAAAGAAATGCCTTCAGACTACAGATTTTAATTTCAGTCTCTTATGTTTAGAAGTCCATATTCCTCTGTAATATTAACAAGCTGAAATTCACAGAAAATACTTACACTCCTTTTACTAGGATTTTGCTTCAGATATGGCTGACATTTGGTCGTCTCACAGCACAAAAAATAAATAGTACTTAGCAGCTAAAGTGATACAGCACTTGCTAGTTGACTCCCTTTTATTAAGATTCATACTGCAAGATGAGAAAATCCAATAGCTGAGTTGCTTTTAGTTAATTGGTTTTTTTACTCTACGTCTTTGAGGCTTCTGTGTAACATTCGGTTTGTCATCTCCTATTTCAAATGGGTAATTAAGCACTTGCTTTTTCCCCTGATCATTTTAAGGTAATGATTTGAAGACCTGTTGCCTGAAGTGCATGCATGATTCCACTTACTTAGTATTTCATAAAAACATAGCTATTTGCAGTTCTTATCACAAGAGTGATACACCTAATTATTTGCATTTCATCCTCTCCCCTTTCTTCCTCAATCATTGCTTAATCTAAAGGGAGATGTCACAGTATTTAGTTAATGTAACAGAACCCTTTTAAGAAGACACTGAAGAGTACTTCTTAATGCTTAAGTGCTAGGTAATAAAGACAGGAGAGAATGGGACCCTGTGTATGGATATTGACTGAACTATTTAAGATGGTACTGCGTAGCAGTGGTGGTGTTTATTCTGCTAGAGTTCTGAAAAGCTTGTTGCCTCTTTTGAATATTATTACTGAATGCAAAGTGTGCAGAGTAGCTGTCCAGGGCATAGGATGCTGTGTTGTTGCATAAGAAACCCCTCTGGATTAGATGACAGTCAGTGTGGGCAGTCTCTCAAGGAGCAGTAACCTCATAGCAATATTATCTACAGAAATGTTGACTGCATGGATTTTTCCCGTCTGTTTTCATTTCCTGCCACTGTGAAATCTGCTGCTTGATGTATGTGTATTGGTAGAGTCACTCAAAGTCATTTATATTGGCTCTTTTTTGTGAGGTAGAAGGAGAATATGTATGAGCTCGTGTCACATTCTTTAACTGAGGAGGCTCAATCTTATGTATCAGAATAGTATTTTACTCCATTGTAGAATAAATCTAGATAATATGCTAATTGCTATGGTATGTTATTTTTTTATTCCTGTTAGTATGAAGTTCTCTACTTTCTGTCCTTGCTTAACTTAGGTGAAGAAACCAGAAATCGGGAAAGGTAAGATCATTGCTGAATGTCTGTGGGGTTTCTGTAGCAATTCTTGTCACATGCAAATATTCTAAGATATTTTATCTACACATAGATTCTTAGAAAAGTATAGGAAAAATGAAGCTTCCCCCGCATCCCCTTTTCCTCTCTGAAAAATCTATTTTATTGCCTTTCATAAAACAGTTCTGAAAGGAATGGAATGAAATGAGGTTATTTAAAGAATAAGTAGGGTTCCAGTGCATATGCCAAAATGGCAAATATCAAAATTGAGATGAAACTAAGATGTTGCTTAGCAACTGTGGTAGTCTCTGGTAGCCACAGATGAATACACTGCTGCTGTAAAGTGAGTCTGTCTGAAGCAGGATTTCTAAAGAAATCACTTCATGAAATTTTATCCTGATTTATTCCTCATTTTGGTGAATCTTTTAAGTGTCTTTGTCAGGGTTGGGAAACAAAACCCTGGCAATAAAACTTATTTTGGAAATTTCTGTTTTTCTAGAGATAAACAAGGCTTTCTACCATATATTTTGGTTTTACATTTTATATTATCATAGCAATAAACTCCAGCTTTCCTGTTCTTTGACTGGTATTCACAATTGATGTGGGATTATACTGGATTAGTCATGCACAGGCTGCAGTTGCAGAACGGGGAGAAAAAATTATTTCATTATATCTGAATAATATAAATTGCTTTCAATATTTTTCCTCATTGCACCGTATTTTGAAATCTAACTTCTTAATTGTTGTGAGCTGTTTGAAACATTCTTCTGAAATGAAATTTTGCAGGTGGAAGATGGGTTATGATGGTTGAAACCTATGTATGAAAACAGTTTAAATTTGTGGGAATTTTAAGAGTGCTCATTTTAACCAAGTTGTGAAAGTATGAGGAGCTTATAGGAAAAATGTGTTATATTTCATTGCACTTCAAGTTTATCCTGGGTTTTTTTTTCCATGGGAATTCTTAGAATTAAAAACCCACCCAAAAAGGTGTTATGTTTTTGACAGGCTCTTAAAGAATTTGTCCATTTCTTGGCGTTCCCTAGTCTGGACTTCCAAAAAAACCTTTCCCATGTAAAATCGGATTCTTGGGCCTTGCAGTATACCTTGCCCTAAAAACAAAGACATTCATAGCAGTTTATATTTGACATCCTGTTTGTCTACGTTGTTATTATGTGTATTCATAAAAAAGAATTGAAAATAACTTTGTATAAGCCTGTCAAACTTGATACTCTTGCAGTGTCTTTAAATCTACTTCTCTGTATTTTTAGCAGAGGTATTTACTCAATGAATAGTTTATATTGCCACGTCAGAATGAATTGAAGAAAAATATGCAAAATGAGCCACTCATTCAGTTGGTTGACCAAAGAAGGGAAAGTGAAGTGCTTGGAATCCATATCTCAGGTGTGATAAAAGTCGGTATCTTATGAGTTAGAAATTAAGTTTCAGAAACAATCTTACTCTAGCTGTACAAATTTTTTTTCATATCTGACCAGAGACAGGAAACAAGATTAATTTGTTTTTCTGGGAGAAAATTGCCTTAAGGATAAGGTCACTTATGCTTATTTCAGCCTGATGGTCTATTGTCTCCATATATTTTTTAGCTTCCATATACAAGAATTACATTTAAAATGCTATACAAATAAAAGTAGATCCTGAAGTTCACACCTAATTACCATTTTAGGCTTTTCTTACTATAAACCATCTGATCATGTTTTCCTCAGCCATATGTATCTATATAAATACAAAATGCATGAAGTATATAAAATGTCTATGTACATAATATATTCACAGAAGAGGGGTGTTTTGTTGTTTTTTAATGACTTAGCTTATTAGTAGAAGATGGCCTATCTTGAAAGGTACCTTCTCAACTGTGCAATTACTGCTCTCTTGCTTAAGATGTAACAGTCCTTCAGAAGACTGGTGGACTAGTCATCTGACCACCTTTAAAAGTCCCATTTTAGAGGGGTTTTAATATCTGACAGTTAATACGGATCTTCTGATGATTGAATCAGTTGTACAGCTTAGTTTATAGAATATCTTAGACTGGAAACAGCCTTAAAAAAGATCATGTGTTCTGGTCTTTCTTGGCAAAGAGAGCCTAGATGAGATTATCTGGCATCCTATCCAATTGCATCTTGAAAACTTCCAGTGATGGGGATTTTGCCACATCCTTGGGGAGGTTGTTTCAGTAAATCATGTTCGCCTTGTTAAAAAAAAGAAAAA
The DNA here is from genome assembly GCF_022539315.1 of Serinus canaria. NCBI lineage: Eukaryota > Metazoa > Chordata > Aves > Passeriformes > Fringillidae > Serinus > Serinus canaria. Next base: position 47,083,199 of record NC_066314.1, read on the forward strand.
ATGAAAAAAGCATCTGTCTTATATTGACACACAAGTCTTGTGTTTTCCCGATTTTTTACCTACCAACTGATTTCAGCTAAACTTTAGCCCCACCCAGGTAAAAGAAAGGGATTTTCCCATCAACTGTGTCACAACTTTCAGGACACTACTCTCATCTTCCTTTGTTTTTGTTTAAATAGCTTTGTTTTTCAGAGTGTGAGTTGACAAGAATTGTTAGCATTAGGTGTAAGCATCTCAGAAATGAACACACTGTGCTTTGTTGCTTAAGGTGCTGCTGATATAGGTCAATACAACTGTGCCACTTAAAACTAGAGAGGCATCATTTCAAAACTTATTCCTGCTGGTATTGAATTTAGAAGTCTAGCCACAAGATGATAATCAGAAAAAAGTGTCTCTTATATGGTAACAATTAAATCTAGAATATTGCATTTGGTCTCCTAATGAGTCAGGTAAATGGTATACAGCGAGATCATATGTCTGCTGTCTATGCAGTAAGTATGGTGAGTAGGTGGGTGTGTCACAGGTTCTAGACAGGAAGAATACAGTAAGAACTGGTACCCTTTCAGGCTACTTTTTTCATTAAAGCCCCTTTCAAAGCTAGTTTTGTTTTTCTTATTTATTTCTAATTGGAGCTATATTAAGAAATCATAGGTTTGTTTACTTACTGCTTCCTGTTCCTTGGGCAGTTTAGCAAATAATTATATCTGGCAATCTGTGACTCTAGAGCTTGTTCCAGACATGCTGAAGTTAAAGAATCATCTATGCAATGGTTGTTAACATATTAGCTAATCAAACATTTAAAGTGACCTTCTGGGTGACATCTCAGGTAAATTTTGTTGCAAGTCTTTACAAATGTGAGATGTGACAAATCTTTGCCTAAGAGCAAATACAGAAAAATAATTGTCCACCCTCTGACCCAACATAATTTAATCTGCCATTATAGACTTTTACTAGAATAAGTAAGTCTTACTCTGGTTGTATGCTTTGTACTGTAAGAAAATGATTGCCATAGAACTTTATTAGAATGCAGCTGTTTATCATTGTAAAAACATGAATTATGTGCATTATCTGGGGTCCTTAGCATATTAATACAATGTGTTACCAGTACTAAAAATGTGCCTTTTTTTCCTTCTTCTGTATCTAGTAATGAATAGAATATTAGGTTGACATTTTCTTCCCTAGTTACCATCATTTCAGAACATCAGTTTCCTTTGGAAAACATTTAGCCTCTGATAAATGAAAAAATGTGTTCTGTAGGAGACACAGTTTCTAGTAAAATGCATTAGGAGTAGTTAGTTAACATCTATGCAGTAAGCTACCTTTCCTTGAAGAATGCTTGTGACAAGCAGTCCTAACACTAGGTACAGGTAATAAAGTTTGGGTAAACTGTAGTTTTCACAAGAAAATGTGTGTGTTTTGGTATGTTTGGTGGTGGTGATGGTGGGGATTTCCCCCTGATTTTATTTTCAGGCTTTTTTATACGCAAATTTTTGTCTAATTTCACTTTGTGTTGGGATTTCTGTTTAATTTTTATGATTCTATTTTATTGAGTCATTCAGAAGATACCAACTGTTTTCAGTGATCTCTGTGACCTACCACCTGCTTTGGCCACTTTTTTCCTGATCTCCTTATTGAATTGTGACAGAGAAGATACCGTGTTTTCATTCTAGCAGCGCTTGTGAGTACCCTGTGTATCAGGTGGCACGTTTCAGGCTGCCCAAGAGCTAGGTTAACTGTACATGTCCTGTGTGCACTGGCTGCTTCATTCACCTTACAATGTTGGCTTTCACCTGCCTTTACCCGTTCCATGAAACAGAAACCAGGGGCGGATGTGTTGAATAAAAAGGTGTGGGAACCTCTTTACTTGCTTCTGCTGCAGTCAGAAGAGTTTATGCTATCCGTTTCAGTGAAAATGAAACTTCTGTAGATGTTTCCTGTTTTGTAGGTTGAAGTAATAAAATTATGTACATGTAGGTTATTGCTGGAGTTACTATCATAGAACATGTACGTACATAGTATTTTTAAGATTTTGTGTTTTACAGGCTTCATTTTGTATCTGAATTTTATTCTTAAAATGCCTTCTCTATTTACAGAGGTTTTTTTTCTTAGTTCATCCTGCTTGCCCTTCCAAATCCCACACAGTCTTTAGTTTCAAGTGGAGGAATGGTACAGGTGTTTCTGGTGAGGTGTGATTAACAAGGGGTAACTCAGGAGCCAAGAACTTTGTGTGGGAGTCCACATCTAGTGAGGATTGGGTGTCATTTGTTGCAGGTGTTGTGGATTACTCCATTGCCGTCTCACTATACCGACATGGGATAATTACAGTCAGAAAGATGGTTTCTGTTCCAGCTTGCCTGGAAACGAAAGTGAGAAAGAAGATAGTACGCGGATTATCACAGTTTGTTTTGATTTGAAAAGAGAATTACTTAAGAATTTACTGCTGTCACTCAGAAAGCCCCACCGAAACCCCAAGGGAGGTGAGTGCGCCGTGCCCGCCCGTACCGTCACGGTAGGATGGCTGCGCGTGCCTTGGCCCCTCGCGTGGGGCCCGCCGCGCTCCCGCCCCGCTGCGCTGCCGCTCCCAGCAGCGGGGCGGGCTATTTTTAGCCTGTTGCTAGGCAGATTTAGTTTATGCAAAGCAGCTCTGCGGCAGCCAATCCCGAGCGGGTATGCAAATCTCCGTCACTCCCCGCCGTCGAGGAGGGAGCCGACGAGAGGACAAGATGGCTGCCGAACTGCTGCCTTGCCCTGCCTCAGACACTCCCTGAAAGAAAACTCATCCTTTCAAGTGGGAAACGGGGAATAGCCTCCTTGCCCCGAACAGCTCAGAGTCCCCACCAGGCTTCAGTTTCTGGAAGAGCTGGTTTCCTCACACCCTGGCAGCGTGCCCCTTCCATCCTGTGTGCTGTGCCAGTGCGGGGCAGGCCTGGTGCGGGCCAGGCAGGGTGTCTTCCCCGGGGGAAACCCTCCCAACACCCAGCTTGCCAACTGCTGGTTCAGTTCCACTTTTAACTTGCTTTTTAAATGTAATCTTTGCAAAAAAACCTCATAAAAGGCGCTTATGTGCGTGGCAAACGCTTACTAATTTTCCATGCAGCATTGCCTCTTTTGTTGCAAGTTTTCTTTTCCCTTCTGCTGCTGCTGGCATTGGAGAAGTGACTCTTGGGATCCCTGTCAGCATCAGGTAGCTCACTTCTGAATTCTGATGTCACTGAGCAGCCAGTTGGAAATCTGAGGTTACATCGCTACAGCTATAGTTGTGTATGTGATACGGGAACTAATCTAGACAATAGAATGTTCAGGGTAAATATGTCTGGTTTTTCATTGTAATAGTTATTCTGTATTTTATCTAACAGAAAACAAGGGATGCAAATGTGCATATGTTAGTGATACCGTGTCAAAGTTGTAGCCTGTTGAATTACTGAAAGTTACTCATTTAAAATTTATAAAGAATTTCCTTATGAAAGGAAAAAATAATGTATTTTATAATGCTTAGAAAAGCTTAAGCATGATCAGAACATCTTGCCTTTTTCTTGAGATTGTTCTTTTTCCACAGAATGTCTCATAATTTTTGATCTCCGTGTGCATGAACAATTAATTTAGATTGTTCATGTTTAAAGTTTGGAATATCAGAAGTTGAGTAAGTTTTTTGTTGTAGATGTGTTTTGGCAGTAGCTGACCATACCTATGGAATTATTAGTTCCTACTCATATTCAAGGATAAGGGAAAGGAAATTCAAGCTGTTTATCCTATGCCAGAGATCTGCATAAACTGCAATCTAACATTGAGACTGTGTATAATAATATTCATCAAACGGATCTTTAAGTGCACAAATTCAACTTCATACTCCATAAATCCTTTCTTTTTTAATTTAAAAAAAAACCCAACTTCTTTAGTGTTTGAGCTTGTGCTAAAAAAATCTTTCTATAAGAAAGTGCAATTTTGCTGTTACCACTGTTTAAAACAGCAGGATTTGTTTAGTGTTTGGAGATGTCACAGCTGAATTGAAAGCTGATGTTTTGAATTGTTGATAAAAGCTGGAATCTCTAACACTTGTGGGAAGTAAGAAAACTCATTATCACAGCCTTGTTGCTCTGGCTGAGTTCCAGTCATGCAGTTTTATTAGTTTAATAATCTTAAGTAGCTATTAAAATTCAGTATACAGAAAAAGATAAAGTTTTTTTTGGAGAATCAGCCTAAGCTCCGTGTACTAAATAGTCGGTGTTTCTAAGGGACTTAGTTGCTTGTAAAAGTTACGTAGGAAAGACTCTCCACTTGTTTTCCATTTTTCCATGTTCCAAAGAATGCAGTTATCTAGGCATAAAGTGATGAACATGTAAGAAAAACTCTGCAAAACCACCAGCAGATGAAATGTCTTAGCCAGGTAAATAGACCTGTCAGTCATTTTTGTCCCATGAGGAATTCATTTTTCCCACAAGGCATCAAAGCATCATGGGGGAAAAAAGCCTCACAAGTTTAGTACAAGAAATAGATTAATGAGCCAGTGTCAGAGGAAGTATTATCCTCTTGAGGTAGAGGAGACACAAGAGAAGTGCTTAACTTACTGTGATGTAACGTAATGAGAGCATAGTTCAAGTTAGTACATGACGCCATCACATATACAATAAACAAAACCAACCTCTTTGAAATTGTACTGTGAGTTTACTCTGGTTTAAGAAGGCTTTAACCATATAGGTGCCTGGTTTTTTTAGGCAGAGATACATGTGTGGCCTTAATATTTTGCTGAATTTGAGAAGGCAGTTTTTTGCAACGGCAGGGGAGATTGGCTTTTCCTTTCAAGGAAGGAGTCATACTGCAGTCATGACAAAACACCAATTTTGTGTTGGAATACTAAAAAAGCTGCAGAGGATCTGAAGAAAAGAAGGTTTTCCAGATGCCATACTTAAACCCAGGATGGATCTCAAGAGGTTTTTCTGATTCAGCATTCAACATCCCCGGAATTCAGGGATCGCCTAACAATGCTCACTCGCATTAAACACCCGTTTCATATCGCGGTTGTACACCCGCACTCGTGGGTTAGCGCTGTTGTGCAACTCCAGGACTCAGACGGAAAGCCCTTGGCTTTCTAGAGTGCCCTTTGGAAAATCCCGCTCCTTTAATGCGCGCCCCCGCGCTCGTGCCCGCGCCCGACGTCTGCCGCGTGGGGCTTGTTGCTGGGTGGAATTTAAGGCACTCCCGTCTGATTGGCTGCCGCGCGGCCGCTCCGTTCAGCCAATGGGAGGCGGGCCTGCCCGTCCGTCCCGTCGCCGCGCGGGCTGCGGCCAGCGGGGCCCCGCAGGCGCCCTCTGGGGAGCGCCCGCGCCACTGCAGGGCTCCGCCGCAGGGGAACGTGCCTCTCGCTGCGAGCCGCAGCGCTTCGGAATGTGGCGGGAGCAAATGAGCCGAAGGGGGTTTTAATTACAGTTCACCTTGTTCTGCTGTGTGTGCACTAGGTGAAATAGGGCAAGATGGTGACGTGATTTTTTTTTCTTAGAAAATTTTATATTTTTCTCCCTACTCTTAGCTAACACAAACATAACTTCAGCCTAAAAGGGACAAAAACTAAAATCTTCTGTGGTGTGCTAGAAGAGCTATTATTTGCACATACAATAATAATGTGATTCTATTTTGTTTATTACATTTGAAAACAAAGGCACAATTTTATGTGGAGCTCAGTAAGCTGGTGGTCTGTATTACATTCAGCCAGATCAGTGGACTTGTATTGGTAGAAAACCAAATTATTGGTGCATTATTTAATTATGTCTTTTATAAGAATAGGTCTCAAACAATATTTTTTTTCTTCTTTGAAAATAGTTCATAAATTTCTGAACACTTGTATCAAAATTGCTATGGAGGATTTCAACTGACAACTGCTTTTTATGAACCACTACTTAAAAGGTAGGTTTTATTCGCCACTTTCATTCTCTGGAAGTCTCCATCTAGAACACAATACTCATGACCATTTGCTGCTTCACTTTCTTTGATTTGGCTATGCTACATTTTAAGTAGGCTTGCACCTGATGTTCATTATTAGTGAATTTTACTTCTTCCAGGTAGTTCTCGTGCTTTGACAAACGTTTTATGGTTGTGGCGCATTTGGCTGGTGCTGCATGCCCTCGAGGACCCCTTGGCTGGTGCTGTTCTAGACCCGTGATGTTATGCAAACCCCATTATGCACTATTGTTCAGATTGCAGCTTCTCCCTCTCCCCCCCCCCCTCATTTTTCCATGACCTTCCCTTTGTCTGCTGCCTGTCACTAGGCAGGATTCAGGCATCTCCGTGCTGATTGGCTTCTCTTTTTGAGCAGCTCATGGGCTGCTTACCTGAGCACATGATTGTAGGCTGATGTATACTAGCTAATACAATCCTTTATTGCTTTAGAACTATGGTCTCTTTACTGAGTAAGAATAATAAAAAATAAGGAAATAGAGGGGAAATGGCTCAGAAGGGAGACCATCCCACATTCCTAGCTGCACAGGCACGTTTTGTGCCATGTAACACACATTTCATCATGAGAAGAATTTCTAAATTTTGGAGGGAGGTGCCTGATGATGTGTTCATGTCTCACATGACTAATTATGTATGACTTTAAAGCTTAAAATGAAAAAGGGAGTTTTTGTATCTAAACAAATGAACTCAGTGTGTATGTTGGCCTGTCAAAATTGTTGACTTTAATAAAACAAAAAAAATCAGCCCAAAGCCTACGTCCTTATTTACGGCATTTAATCCTTACACAGGTAGCTGTACATGCCAGAGTCATTTTGTGCTGATGCATACAAAAGCCATTCTTTGAAATAAAAGGTGCTACTTGGTTGGCTTGGTGCCTGGGCCGTTGGTTTCCTCCTTGTGGCTTGGTCACAGGATGAGTAAAAAAGGAAAACACCCAAGCATCAGATAAGGGAGGTGCTTAACAAAAATGGCTGAACTTCATGTTGTTAACTGTAAAGAGAGACTACCAAATTGCATTTTTTTAGAATAGTAGTAGCTTGATAGGTTTTATTTGAAGATAAAATGACTGAATCCATGTAATTTGCTCTGTTGCTCCCTGAAGGGGTGCACCTTGCCCCTTTGAAAGACTGGCAACCAGTATTTATCAAATGGTGGCTGACTGGCTTACACTGGTGTGACCAAGTCTGTCTGGACTGGCTACCAGTTGATTTATTTCTTTACACTCAGCTGTCACATGAGTCTGTTCTTTGGCTGCACTGTGCTCCTTTGTGGGTATGGCTGGAAATGCTTTTAAAGACTGGTCTGCCCTTAGAAAATATTTTAAAACATCATTTTCAAAGATAAACCAAAGCACTGGTTCATCTCATCTATGCTTATAATTTTGTCACAGTAGTTTTTAAAGAGTATTTTTTGGTAGCTTTAATATAATACTCTTTGATTGCAAAAGACTGGAATTGAGCAGGAAAATACGTGTAAGTTACTCTCATAACCATTTAACAACAGAATTTTGAGAAGCCTGTATTTCCTACAGGTTCTTTCTAGAACTGTGTTCGTGCTTTGTTTTTATCCAGATTTTGGATAATATCTGAAGTTAAAAAGTAAGCACAATTTAAAAATATATAAGCAATTCAAGTTTGTTTCTCCAATTTTTTTTTCAATAAAAAGTAAGGATGCATCAATATAAAGGGATTCTGATGTTTGAATTTTTTTAAGACTGTTCTTCTTGGCAGATGTAAAAAGAAGTATCCTTTACTTTCTTTGTATTTACTCTGTATTAAAAATGTTAATGAAAACTGCTTAGATGACTTAAGGAAATTAGAACAGCAAATTTTAGTTTAAATTATGATTATTCAAGTGATGCACTTACAGATTTGATTTTAAGACATCTGTAAATGTTACATTAATCCGTTAGTGTATTTTCTGGTCATAGGAAAAGTTAAGACTGTGAATTTTGTAATATATTTTGCCAGTTCTGGGTAATGCCTATAAAAGAGCACACTGTAGTCTGGGAGATTGAACTATCCTATTGTAACTTTGATGCAGAGGCCCTGTTCTTGTACTCTGCTACCAGGGGGTTCTCACTAGTTGCTCATCTATTGGGAGTTCTGGGACTTGTTCAATGTTAGCCAAGCCTGATTTCTTTCTCCAAATTGCCTTGACAAGCTAAATATCTGTAACAGCATGTGTGTTGGTTGTAGGGATTTATATGAATGAAGGGGTTTATATGATGATGTGAATATGTCTGCCTTCTATTCTGAGTTTTTGGGAAGACAGAAGGGATGTGCTTCCCAAAACTGTACTTGAACTTCCAAAGTATTACAGATCTTTACGTGCTTTTTGTACTCTCAGGTCTAAAGGTCTTGCTTTAAATGTATTCTCTTCTGAAGGAATATGAAGAAGTTGTATTTAGCATGTAGACAGCTCTGGATAGGCATTAACAGCTCACCTGGAGTTCATAAGTCATCTGACTGAAAATGGTTGTGATGTGAACCTTTTTTCAACTCATGTAAACTGGTGTTTCAGATCAGTGTTTCTGTAGGTGTTCTTTTTTGCTCCCACTAGTGGCAATGCACTAGTAGACAATCCAGTTCAGAAAATTTAGGTCAGAATGGAAAAAAAAGTCATCATAATGGTATTATTGCGAGCTCATAAATAGACCTGATACAACTTTTTGTCAAAATTTGTTCATCTGTTTTGAGGTGTGAGTCAAACTGTTAAGTACTACCAGTAACACAAATCTGAGGATTCTAGATTGTTTTGTGGAAAAGAACTCAAAAAAAGGGTAAGGGAAGGTCAGTGCTAAGTTACAAGGAGATAGAAAAAATTGCTTTGTGCTTTGTCTCTGTTTTTGTCAGGTCGTGTTAAAATAAGCCTTAGAATTGTGTGGGGTTTACAGTAGCATTCATATTGTACTTTAGAATATATATTCTTACCTTACAATATAGAATGTAGTTAGGGATAAATGCTAAATAAATTTCTTCACAAAAAGTTATTCCACATAAAGTAGGAAAGATCCAGCAAACCAAAATGTTAGGAGCTAAAGCGTGTGACCCATGATGAGATGCTGAGGGAGCTCAACAGTTTCAGTCTGCTGAAGAGAAGGCTATAGGGCAATCTTAGCATTGCCTAGATAAAACTTGTAGATGAGGTCGGCTACAAAATAGAGTGGAGCCATTGTTATTTAGAGGCTGTGGCATCTGTGTTCTGAATTTTGCAGCTAGGTTTGTAGAATTGTCAAATATTCTGAGTTGTAAGGGACCCACAGGGACTGAGTCCCAACTCCCTGCATGGCACAGGACACCCCCAAGAATCATTCCACCTGCTCAAGAGGGTTGTTGAGACACTCTTGAATTTGTGGTTACACAAAACTGTCATTGATCTGAGTTGGTGTTGGCAGTAGTCCTGCTTTCATTTACCAAAAAAATATAAAATAATTTATATCCCACCTGAATAGACAAAATGCAATCTATTTATTAATTTCTTAGCTCTGTAAATGAAAATTAATTGGGAGCTGACACAAAATGAATCATACTAAGTATTTAAAGTGCATCATTTCCCTAATAATTCTCCTGCGTCAGTGTTATAAACATTTGTCTGTCTGGTTCTTGTCGCCAAAAAAGTCACATTGAGATAACTGTCTGATGATTTTTCTCTTTTAATTACTGTTAATATAATTTTTGCATGTTTTTGAAAAACTTAATAAAGCTGTATGCTTGATGCGAGTAACTTTATGGTGGTTTGTAGCTTCACCAGATCTAAACTGGTTAGCATTAACTGGTTCAAGATCTTAGTTGTCGAGTTACATTTAGGATATAGGAACTTTCTTAGCTGCCTTCTGCTTTTGAACATTATCTTATGTAATCCTTTAAAACTGGACCATTAAGCAAAACCACGTAGGGAAAAATATATTTTAAAAATCCTTATGGATTTGTTTTGTTTAATGGAAACAAAGGAAATCAGATTTTGGTGTATTTCAACAAAATCATTATAGTTTCCTAGGTAATGCTGGATTAAACTCCATGTTTTGATTTGATAAAATATTTTTTCTAATGTTTTTCTTACACTTTTTATAAACATTTATATTTTTCTTAATACTTGTGTGAGTGGATGGAATGAATATTTCTGTTGAGGGCAAACCCACCAGTTTTCCTTGAAAGAGGGAGTTTTTCTACAAGGTGCTCCAATAGCTGTAGTTTTTATATCTACAAACAGTCTTAGTAAAATGTTACTGCAAACTGAATGAAAGTGGTCTAAAAATCCAAGTTCATTTAACCATTGTATAGATGTGGAGGATGAAAGTCTATTGTATTTATGGAGAAAAAGGTATCTTACTGATACATTAAGAAATTCTTTGTGTATAATGAAGTTTTCTTAAAAGTGATTTGATATCCATCAGTTTCCATTTATTTTTACCTTTTGATGAGAAGAGAGGCTGCTGGCTCTTACCTTAGTATAACATCTATTTTTAATAGAATACTATGAGACAAGTGGTCTAAAATGTGTAGTTAGAGTATTACTGCTTGATGTCTTAGTGTGACCTCTGTGACCTTTGCATAAACGTGTTTGTGCAGCATATTGAGAAACTTGAATTCACTTTTTGGGAAGTCAGATAAAATTTAGCATTGACAGGTGTTTCTTTGTTTTTGTCAGCACCATTTCAATTGGTTTACTTTAAAATGTGCCTAATGTTATCATCTCTCTTAGTAGCAGTGTAATATGACAGTGATAATTCTTTATCCTCACAGTTCTTTCTGAATTTTTTGAAGGGCTAAGATGGATAGCACAGAGGAACCTCAGAAAAAAGTCTTTAAAGCACGAAAAACAATGAGAGTAAGTGATCGGCAACAACTTGAAGCTGTCTATAAGGTTAAAGAGGAGCTGCTGAAGACAACTGAAGTGAAACTGTTAAATGGAAAACATGAGAATGGAGACTCTGATATAAATCCCCTTTTAAGCAATACAGATTGTACGGAAGTCAAGAAAGAAATTAATGGCGTGGTTGACTTGGGTGTTAACTCTGAAGAGGGAAGAACAGCTTGTGATGAAATTAGTGAGACCAAAAGACCTGAAAGTGGGGCAGGAAACACAGTCAATGACATAGAATCTAAACCTCTAGTGCTGTCTTCAGAAAATGTTACTCCTGAACAAGCTAAAGATACTGACATTGCAGTATCTTTCAGTGAGGCTGAAAATGGAGTTGGTAGCAGTAAAGATAACTTGCATGAAGAAAATGACAGAAAAGATCATTTGGACCAAAGAAAGAATGATATCCCATTGGAAGGTGAAAGTAAACCAGTCTGTGGTATTAGTGACTCTTCCGAAGAGAAGGGAGAAACAAATTATTTACCTGTTAACTCCAGTTCATCTGGTGAGGAAAAGAGGACTGAAGTAACTGTTGAAGAGGTTGTTGGAGAAGCAGCCATCTCTAGCAGTATGGAAGTTGACCAGGAAAAACAGGAAGGCAGTGCAGGACCTGCAGAAACCACTGTTTCAAAAACAGCAGATGAGCCAAGTGAAAGTATCTTGGACAATACGGACTGTATGGAAACAGATGACATTATTCCAATTCTGGAAAAACTAGCCCCTGCTGAAGATGATCTGAGCTGTTTTTCTAAAAGTTCTCTTCTACCAGTGGATGACACAGTCCCAGATTTAGAAGAGAAAATAGACAATTGTTTGGGTTCACCATCTAAGCAGGAAAGCAATGAAAGTCTGCCAAAAGAGGCTTTCTTAGTGCTGTCTGATGAAGACGATCCCTGTGATGAGAAGGAGGAACTTGTTGAAGGGATATTGCCAAACAAGTCAAGTCTTCCAGGTAAGAATTTTCTAAATCATTAATTTCTATTCAAGTTTGGGATTTTGTTCATTTCTTAGAATGACACACTTGTGTCAGATTTCAAGATCAAAGAGGCAATCTTACCCACCAATATTGTTATGGAGTCTTAGTTTTCACGGGTGGTATTTGAGGCACAGGAAAAAAAAACTTTGCACTGAAAAATGGTATTAAAATATTTTGATATTTTTAATTTGGTTTGGACTTAGGTTTTAGTGTTTGTTTGTTGTTTTCTTGTTGGTCTCCTTTGGGTTTTTTTTCATACTCTATAAATTTGGGTGCCAGCTTGGGTGAGGTAGTGGGTAGAAAAAGAGGAAAGATGAGTAATTGTCAGAGAGGGAACAGAATGTTCTGGGGGAAGAGGAACTGCATTCATTTACAGCTTTCACAGGGAAGAATATTTCAGCTTTCTTTAGCTTGAAAATAAATGATAAGGAAAACACACATATAATCCAGGTGTGCCTCATCTTCTCTTTTAACTTTCTTTTTCCCATTGAAAGACAGTATTGGAAAAGTTTAATGAAAAATGCATGTCATGTATTGTTTTTATATCATATAGCTTTTATTCATTTAACTCAGTGGTTTTTATCTAAGTTTTCTTTAGTGATTATGGCAACTGATTGAAGCTTTTAAATGTTAAGTGTGGAATCTCTTCATGTAGTTAGCAGAACATTTTTCTAAGTTAAACTCTATGGATGTCCTTTGTAGTGTACTGTTTAATAGAGTTTTGTAAGCTTTTTTTCTTTTCGACAATGGACAGTCATTGTTATACTATTGCACTTCTGAAAATAAAACAGATTAATAATTTACAAATAAATTGACAATGTTCTTTTATCTGTAATTAAGAAAGATGTTTCAGATTATTTTAGGGATGGAATTTTGTTGGGTTTTTTTCATCCCCCTCTTCTCCCTACCCCACCCCCCGGTATAGCTGTTATTAAATTATAACCATATTAACCCAAGTGTGTTTAAATGTGGCTGACTGTAGAAATTTCATAGCTTATATAAGATTCAGGTTTTAGTCTGGGAGGTTAGTGATTGTAGTTTCTTAAATCTTGTTTTACTAATACCAGACTGTGGCATTCTGAGTCTTTAGTCTCTAAAACAACTGGAGAAACAGAGATAAGAACGTCTCTTCAGTCCTGTTTTAGACTCCTCCTTTTCTAGTATTTACCTTTAATAATGCTAGTTAAATAGAGATAAGGTAGGTTCCATAGTTTCTGCTAAGGATCTTATTTAGGCATTAGCTGTTGTCAGTGAGATTGAAAAAGTGATACCATTGTTCTGCACTGAAAATCTTCCAGAAACTGTTGGAGGTGGGGGAAGCAGGGGGAAAGAAGGTTGTTTGTAGTTGTGTCAAAATTGTAGTGTTACGAGTCCCTTTTATGAAATAAACAGTACAAATAAATTGGTTATCTTTGTTCTCACTGCAGTTTAAGAGTTTTCTCATTGAAGCCATTAAGTTTACTTTTTTCATCTTACCAATGAGAAAACACTCTGATATCACAGAGGAATTTGCTATGGAGCAAAAAGATTGAAGTGAATATTAAGTACTGGACTACAGTTTGAAGAAGCTTAAAATTAATGTATCCAGCAATAGATTTTTAAGATTCTAAATTTTGGTGACCAGACAAATTCTTTTGACTAGTTGTTTTATTTATTGGCTAATAATAGTTTATGACTCCAACAGTTGTGTGGCTGTAACTGATGCTGTTTATGAAATGAAAATTGGTCACTGTGATGTTCTGCCTTAACCAGCAACAAAGATAGTAGCAGAGAGGGTGCATAGGCAGGAAACAGTTGTATGAGAAAACAGGTAGAGTTACTTATAAAGAGTAACTTTTGGAGAGGGTCTGGGAAAATTAAAACTGGAGACCATATGGAGATCATTTCAAGATGCTATATTGGAGATAAAGTTGCAAACTGCTCAGTTAAGAAGCAAGATTTCAACAAGTCCAGATAAAAACCAACATGGCTAAACAACAGTGAAAAAATGGTACTAGAAGACTTAATTCAGATGGACAGATTAATAGAATCTTTCCCAAGTGGAATTAGTAACTATAATAGTTGTGTTGTCACAGATTTTTGTAATGAAAGATCAAACATCAGAAAGCCTTGGAGCTTTTTGTGTAAGCAAACAAGCATGTGACAAGGAAGCCCTGATGTGAATTCTCTTGGATATCCAAACAGAAGTGATTTCTTACCAAGAAATTTTGGAAATGAAACAGTAAAATGGAAAGTCCTGAAGAATAAAAAATAAATTTAGAGTTCCAGAGACTAGTTCCAGAGACTGTGCTATATGACCAAATTAATAAATTGCCTTAAATGAATGGTAACTAGTGATGTCACAGTTTCCTGATACAAAGAACTGAGGCAGAATTTTACAATGCTGATTGACTGAGAAACAAACATGGCAGGTGAAGTTCATTGTGGATATCTACAAAGCGGTGCACATGAGTACAAAACTCATAACTGGGTCAGAAGGTAGAACTGACCACTCAATAAAAATATTTCAGGATTATAGTAGGTGCTTTTGAGGAAACCTTGATAAAATGGCAGCTAAAGAAATCAAGTGAAAAATGATTGGAATAAATTAGGAAACAGGAAAACTTTAATATGACACACCAAGCTCAGGGGGGGCAGACAAGGTTGCATTCCTTGCTTCTGCTTGTCTAGCATCAAGATAATGAGATCACAGCTTAGCAGTGGAAACTGAGCTGATAGCCAGTTGTGAAATCTGCTCCTTAACTGGAGAGTTCAGCTGTGCATCATGCTGAAACCACTTTTAGTTAAATGACTTAGATTTGTTCATAGTGATGGAAGTTAGTAAGGAAAAGGTCTTCTCATCCCTGAAATTACTTGTCCTATATATAGAGGTTTTTTGGGGAAAAAAAAGAAATATTTTTTAAAAAAACTTTATGTATGTGTGTGTGTGTATATATATATACATATATATATATATAAAAGACCTTAGCTTTGAAGCTTGTAACATGTTTTAAAGACATTCTAGGTATGTGTATCTTTCCATGGAATATTTGTGTCTTTCAGCTGAATATTAAAATCTCTGAATTGTGGGAAAAGTTGTCTTAAACTTAGCGATTGTCCTTTAGATTTATAAGTAAATGAGTCCTATTTTATTCATAGCAATTAAATACATAAAATTTATATATAAGTCTTAAAAAGCAGGTGGCATAGGCATTATGCTAATTTATTACCTTAAAAGTAAATAATATTTGGATTGAAGATTTTGTATTATGAATATTATTTTTACATTTATAAGAAAAATGAAAATTTCATAGTGCCAGGTTATTGGGTTTAGACTCCTTCCTTTTTCTGATGTATTAGGTAACTTGTTTTAAGGAATTTTAAATGTTCTTCAAAATAGAAGGGCGACTTAATGTTAAGAGAGCATCAAGAATACCTTTGCAACCAGAACTTTCCTTAGAAAAGCTAGTAAACTCTGCTGTAATAACAAAATGAATATAGGCAAATGAAGATGTGTACAGGTCAAGATGTGCATAACAGTGCTTACTTGCTCTCTTATATTCTGGATAGAATTTGCTGTAAGCTTAAAAGAAATAGTTATGTGTTGTATCTAGCAAGCACAGAAACACATAATGGAAGCTTGTTTCATTCACATATGTACAAAACACATAATGGAAGCTCTGGAATATATAATAAAATTTTTCAGGAAGTGCTACCATTTTTATCTTTGTGTATTTGGTGGCTTCAGAATTTTCTTCTTTCAAGCATTTCCTAAACTGAATATTTTTAAATGGCTAGTCCTAAATTGTGATACTTTGTATTAGCAAGAAACTTCAAATTAAAATTCATATTTGTTAACCTAAATCTAGGCCTTTCCCACCAGTAAGATTATGATTGAAGCTGCCAATTGTAACTAGAGAAACCTATTAGTATTTTAGTATTTTGTTACTGAAATTTTTATGCTTTGTCCCTAAGTGGAAAAGTAAGCTAAAATAAATTGTTGAGAACTTCAGCTGCATGAAAAATAGATAATTTTGTTTCAGAAGTAACTGAAAAACATGTTTCCCTTATAATTACAGTTCAGTAATTCTGGTTAGAAAGTTTAGCAAATTCAAAATTGAGTCTTAATGTGTTGCATGATAATTCAATTTTTTTTTGAGGGTATTCCCTTATTTTTTCATATCTGCATTCCCTCTTTGTCATTTCTCTTGCCTTCCCTCACATGTTTTTTTTTTTAATATGTTTTTTAAATTCGTTTTTCAAAACAGGACTGTTAAAAAACTTGTAGATCTGAGAAAGTGTCACATGGATTTTTTTTTCTTCTGTTTATAGAAGAGGTGGAGGGGGAGAAAAAAAAGGAGTGTGAAGATAAAGAAGTAGAAGAGACCCACAAAGAAGAAGAGAAACAAATAGAGAAAAGTATGTAATGTTAAAACCATTGTGTTTCACTGTGTTGTACGTGTTAGAAGCCCAGAATCATTAGGTTTGGAAGGGACATTTGATGATTATATAGTCCAATGCCCCTGTTAAAAACCAGGGCAACTAGAAAGCAGTTTGCCCAGAACTATATCCTGACAGGTTTTGAGTATTTCCACAGGCTAAGATTCCACAAATTTCCTGTGTTCTGATCCCAGTGTTTGACCCTCACAGTAAAAAAAGTTTTAAAATGTTTGAGTGGAAATTCCTGTATTTCAATTTACATCCATTTCTCTTCTCCTGTCACTGCTACTCACTAAGAATCTGTTCATTCTCCACCTGTCAGGTAATTCACACAACATGATAAAATCTCCCCTAATGGCCTTCTCCAGTTGAACAATTCCAGCTCTTGATGAATGCTTCTATCCCTAAAACATCTTGGTGACTCTACACAGCACTCTGAGTATGCTCACATATTTTTTTGTATTTAGAAACCCAGAACTGGACAAAAGACTCAAGGTCAGGCTCACATTTCCTGGTTAGAGGGGAATAAATACCTACCTCAACCTTCTGTCAGTACTCATTCTCAGGCAGCCAAGAATGTTGTTGGCCTTCTTTGCCAGCAGGGCACATTGCTGGCCCATGTTCAACTTCATGTATGTGGAGACCACCAGGGTCTTTTCTGAAAAGGGGTTTTCCAACCAGTGAATTCCCAACCTGTACTAATGCATGATTTTATTGCTATCCAAGTTTAGCACTTGGACATCTCCTTTTCTTGAACTTCATGAGGTTCTTGTTTGCCCATTTCTCCAGTTTATCAGTGTGACTCAAAACGGCAGCATAACCACTTAGGAATATACAAATCACTTATTCCAGTTTTCTATCACCTGCAAGTTGCTGCAGGTATCTTCTTGCCCCATTATCTAGGTCATGAATGAAGATGGTGGTGTTGGTACCAGTAGCATCTGCTGGTGTGCATTACTGAGCTCCAGCTGGACTAGTTACCAATCATCACAGCTCCTGGAGCCCAGCAATTGAGCCAGTGCAATTATCTAGGCCATACATCAAGAATTTGAGGATGGTTTGGCTGTCAGAAGCATTATTAAAGATCTTCTCCTCTCATCCCCCAAGCCTGGGATCTCATTGTAGAAGGCTGTCAGGCTGATGGTTCCTGATTTCCCCTTGATAAATCCATTCTGTTCCCCATCACTGCTTTCTTGATAGGCGTCGAGATGATTTCTATCTCAATTTACTTGCTCCATCATGTTCCCAGGGATTGAGGTAAAGCTGATAATCCTGTGGTTCCTGGGTTCTTATTGTGTAATCTGAAGATCATTTAAAAGCAGATGTCCCTCTTGTCCTCAAGAACATTCTGGACACATTGCGGAGCTGGAGGAGTGAATGAGGTCTCTTTGGTTCTTTTGTGCTTCATCACTGTTATTAAAAAGGATTTTTATAATCTAGTTCTGTTTTGAGCCTGTTCTTTTGTTAGATTTTTACTTTCCATTTTAACCAAAAAGTGAAAAAAAAGTTTGAATCGTTTTTCAGTCAGGTGTTGGAGGTTAAAACTTCATGGCAGGTAAATACAGTTAATTGCTGGCATAGTTAAATGAGATGTAGTTTTATTTGGCTGGAATTCTGAGAAGGGGATTCCTTTTTCAGAATAAGGTTTTCTTTTGCTTCGCAGAAGCCATTTCTCATTACAGGATGGTGCTCATAGGAGTAGGAAGAAGTAGAGGAGGTTCTGAGAGAGGTCTGGTGGTAGTAGTAGAACCATTTTGCATTTGGGGCAGCAACTGGGTGAGTCACAAAGGAGAGTTCACTGACAGGGCAGTAATGTACAGATACCAGAAGGACTGGTTTTGTACTTTGATGTCATCAAGCACGTTTTGCCAAAGGCATTCCTACTGGTTAGCATGAAAAAGCTTAAACTGAGAACAACTTTATGGTAATTATGGCATTCTGAAGATACCTGTTTTTTCAGGAGTTCCTCATGAGGAGTTGTATGTAATTGTTCCAGGTGAAGCATCAAAGAGAAAACGTTCCAAATCTGAGGACATGGACAATATTCATTCTAAACATCGTCGGTACATGGGAGAAGATTATGAAGCAGAGCTCCAAGTCAAAATTACAGCCAGAAAGGATGTTGACCTAAAATTACAAAAGGTAAAATAGAGGTGCAGAGCAAAGAACATACACACACATCTGTCACTTGTGTTACCATCTTTGAATTAGTAGTCGTTCTGCATACGCTCTTTGTCCCCAAACATTTTCTCTTTTTTGTGGTTGAAATTGGATGTAATTCAAATAACAAAGGAGCTTAATTAATACAAAGTTCTACATAGCCCTCTTTTTAAGAAGAGACCAAATACCATTTGAAAACTATGCTGCAGGAGTTATATTTGAAATATATAAAATACTTGAAGTCTCATGTGACTCTGGATGGAAAACGTTAGTGAAGAATGTATTTCACCATGATGATTTATATGTGATGCACTTTATTCTGTGCCTAGCTTTTAAAAAAGGCGGTCTCCAAAGAAGAGTGTAATCC